>NC_139460.1:173172500-175572500 GCF_057233095.1 Heloderma suspectum | reverse complement strand
CTATGTTTGAAAAATAATCCCCAAAATATTTAACCACCTCACTACATCTATCCTAAATCATTAGAGTGAACCATCTTCAGATGTTCTGATTTTTAAAATATTTTGTATTTTATTATGTTTGTAATGGTAAACTGCTCTGGTACAAAAGCAGAAGAATGAGATTAAAAAATCATTTTTAAATATTCAGTTCTCTCTGTATTCTTTTATATAACAGAATTAGATTAGGCAGGCCTTTAGCCCACATTACCAAGCAGTTATCCCTACATATCCCACAAAAGACGACATGTTAGGTGTGATTGGAGATTAATATGTAAAACTTCAACAGAAGAATGTTTGAGACGTTTGGGTTCTAATTCCCTGCAATTAGCCTCATCTCAAATACAAGTATTAATCTGACAGGAATCTAGGAGAAGACTGCCACTTACAAAGGAAGAAAGTAGAAGCATGGAAAAAATATAGCAAACTCAAGTGAAAGCATGTAATTTAACAAGTGCTCAAATCTACAGCCATAACAGACAACAACATCTGAAACATAACAGAAAATAGGGAGTGAGAATGCTGCCAAATAAAATATTTTTTAAAAAGCAGATATTCTCAGTTTTTCAGACCAAATATTTTTTTTTTTTTACACTGCAATCCTATACATATCTACTCAGAAATAGGTATTTATTTAGTCATCCAGCCTGTAACTGGAACAACATCCATTCTAAAATCCACACCATTTAGTCAACTGAAGAGTACTAGGGCACTTATGTATAAGGGAGAGGGGAGTGAGTTAGTTACTCTGCCAGCTTCCAATCTCAAACCACCTGACTCTCGCAAAGGGTTCTCTTCTCAGTAACTTGGCTGAGAGTTCAAAGGAATTAACATGGGATGAGATAAGATTAGGAGTCTGCTCAGATAATAAGACATAGATTTATTTAACCAAGAAGTTGGGTTTGCTATAAAATATAAACATCGCACTGCAGTCATGGAAATAGAACAATTTTAATGCTTTTAATCTCCAGATACTTACCCTAGCAGATATATTAGGCAGGCACACTTTCTTGTATGTGGCTACTGACATTCCTTAGCAAAAGGCAGTCATTTTGAGTCAGAAATCAAAGTCCCACTTTGCTGTTTGGACAGAAGCTGCACAGAAAGCATAGCTACTGCTAGCGCCGGTCAGATGATCCCTAACTAAAAACTTGGCTACGTAGTTATAGTAAACTTGGCTGTGAATCTGATATGAGGGCATAGTCTCATGTCGGAATGGTTCCCTTGTATAGGATTTGCCATAGGCCAGGTCAACTCTGCACTTGTTCTAACCCACACAGAATCAGTGTCTGAGATGGGATAAAGGTCAACAAAGTCAGGTTGCTTACCTGTAACTGGAGTTCTTCGAGAGGCCATCTGTGCATTCACACATATGGGCTCTGCGCCTACGCAGAGCCTCGATTTGGGAAACTTCTATAGCTGAGGAGTTTTGGCAGGAACCCTTGCCCCACCATCCCACTGTGCATATTCCAGCGGGTTCCCGCTCAAACCCTCAGTTCCAAGAAGACCACCAATTGTGCCCCCGCCCCAAGACCAAGGAACCCTGATACCAACACCAAGCATGACACTGACACCGAAGTGGGAATGGTGGGTGGGTTGTGTCAATGCACAGGTGACCACTCGAAGAACTCCAGTTACAGGTAAGCAACCTGACTTTCTTCTTCATGGTCTCTGTGCATCACACATGTGGGCAAATAACAAGCTTACGTACCAGGAGGTGGGTTGGTGTCATCATCGAAGAATTTCGGACAATACCATCCGGCCAAATGAGCAGTCTCTCCTGGCTTGAATGTCTAGACAATAATGCTTGACGAAGGTGGAAGGGACAGACCAGGTTGCAGCCTGACAGACATCCAGTATTGACACCCCTCTTTCAAACGCCACCAATGTCGCTATTGCTCTGGTTGAGTGTGCCTTCACCAAACCAGACAACTCCAAGCCTGGTAGTTTATAAGACAGCTTAATAACTTGAACTATCCAAGACACTAAGCACTGGGAGGAGGCGGCGAGTCCTTTCTTAGATCCCCCGAAACAGATGAACAAGTGCTGGGATCAACTAAATGATTCCATCCTAGCTTTATAGAATGCCAAAGCCCTGCAAACATCCAAGAATAATATCCTGACCCAAATGAAAACTCAAAACCATCTTAGGCAGGAAAGCAATGTCCAGACGAAGTACAACGTTGTCCCTATGAAAGTATAAGTATGGATCGTCCACTCAAAGGGCACATAACACTCCAGAGTGTCGTGCCGACGTGATGGCAACTAAAAACACTACTTTCAGCAAAAGAAGATAAAACCCATTGTAGCAAGTGGCTCAAATGGTTTTTTGGTAAGCGCATGCAGCACTACAGACATGCTCCATGACAGTACCAGAGGTTTTACTGGAGGAGCAAGATTTCTAACTCTCCTCAAAAACTGATGGACCAGAGGATGTGAGGAAACCGAGGAAACATTGTTAGCAAGATGGGAAGCTGAGATGGCTGCTATGTAAACTCTCAGAGAAGAACTTCTAAGTCCTTGCTCATGAAGCAAGAATAAAAACTTCAGAATATCCTGTATAGTACAATCGATAGGATCGAAGTCATTGTCTCGAGCGAAGAGAGTAAAATGTGTCCATTTACTTGATAAGATTTTCTGGTAGCAGGTTTCTTAGCTGCCTCAAGAACAGCCTGGAGAGAAGTAGGTACGTCTATCCGGTCTACTGCTGGATCCTCCATGCCGTGAGACATAAGGTTAGTAAGTCTGGATGTTTCACCTTGCCCCTGTCCTTGGACAACAGTAGTGGTGTCAACGGGAGCCGAAGATAGTCCCCTTGGAACCAAAGCAGGAGTTTGGCAAACCAAGGCTGCCTGGGCCACCACGGTGCAATCAGGATGCCTTCCACTTTGTCCTTCTCTATCTTTGCAATCACTCAGGTGAGAAGAGGAAATGATGGAAAAATGTAGAGGAAACATCCCCTCCAATTCCTGGCAAAGGCATCTCCAAGAGCCCTCGAACCTCTGCCCACTTGCCTGCAGAAACGGCAGCATGCTGCATTGTTGTCCGATGCAAAGAGGTCCAAGGAGGGGTGACCCCACCAGCGAAACAGGTGGTTGTGGACACTCGGATTGAGCTCCCATTTGTGGGAGACTGGAAAGGAGCAGCTCAAATGGTCGGCCAAGATGTTGTCTTCGCCCACGATATGAACTGCTGTAAAGATGATGTCACATGCGATGCACCACTCGAAGATTTGAATTGTCAGCTGAATTAATAACATCATGAGTCTCCCCTTGTTAGTTGAGGTGGAATACCACTGTCATGTTGCTGGAAGCAATTTGGATGCGGCGACCACAAAGGATGACTTCGAAAGCCTTCAAGGCTTTGTCAACTGCAAGCAGCTCTACGCCATTGATGAGGCTGTTTGCCTCTGCCTTTGACTGTAGCCCTTGTACTCTGAGGTGTCCGCAGTGAGCTCCCCAACCTAGCATCAAGGCATCTGTCGTGACTGTCAATGCTGGTGTGGGAAGTTGGAAAGGCAGGCCTTGCAGGTTTGACGCCACAGTCCACCATGGAAGTGAAGCCCAGACCGCAGAAGAGAACCATAGCCTGACTCTCCATGAGTCTTGCCACAGGTCCAATGCCTTGATAAACCAGTTCTGCAATGGTTTATCCCCATGTGAAGGTGAGCATACGGGACCACTGCAGTTGTAGCCACCATCAGCCCTAGTGGTTTCTGTACCGTGTAGGCTCTACGGTATGGCAGACTAGAACACCGGACGCAAGCTGTATTAACACTTGTGCTCAATCTCGAGGAAGAAAGCCCAAACTTCCTGGGAATTTATGGAGGCTCCAATGAACTGGACAACTTGGGATGGCACTAAGAACAATTTCTCCATGTTTACATACAAGCCAAGGCCTTTCAGCAATTCCAGTGTAAGTTGAACACTTTTCTGTAAATGGTTCTTTGAGCAACTAGGAGCCAATCGTCAATGTAAGGATAGCTCTGGACCCCTCAAAGCCTGAGATGGGCACACACCATGGCCATGCATTTTGTGAAGACCTGTGGAGCTGTAGCGAGCCTGAACAGCAGCACCCTGAACTGGTAGGCAAGACTGAGAAGTGGAGAAAATGCTGGCTGAACTCCTCTATTGCAATATGAAAGTATGCGTCTTTCAGGCTGATGGTTGCAAACCAATCTCCCATCTGCAGCAAGGGTAGGATTGAAGCCAATGTGGACATTCTGAACTTTCTGAGTAGAATGAACAGATTGACCCCTCTGAGATCCAGAATTGAGTGAAGCCCGCCATCCTTTTGGGGCACCGCAAAATAGCAGGAATAGAAGCCCTCGTGCAACTCCATTGGAGGTACCAGTTTGATCATTCCCTTCAAAAGAAACTTGTCCACTTCCTCTAGGAGTAGTGGAGATGAAGTCAACTCCGCAATGCCTGAAACGGGTGGAAGAGCGTTGAACTCGATTTTGTAACCTCTGAACGATAGTAAGGACCCAGGAGTCTGTCATTATTTGCTGCCAAGCTGGAAAAAAGGCCACGAGACAGGAACCAAAGCGAGGGGAGTGGTCCAGGAGATGAGGTATGGGAAACAGGCAGTCAAAGGCATTGTTTCTTCATATAGTCCATTCTCTTGTGAGAAGACTGAAAGCGTGACAAGGCAAATTTATGTTTTTGTTGAGAGGCTGGCTGCTGGCATGTCTGCTGATCTGGTTGAGGCCGAGGCCGGATGAAAGTCGATTGACGGTACCAGCGGCATTGTCGAAATGCTGGTTGAGACTGTGACAATCCCATTTTCTGTGCCACGGTCTTCGCCTTCTGGATAGTATCCATGGCCTTATCGGTCCTGGAATAACCTTCGCCATCGAACAGAAGGTCTTCAATTCAGGAGCGTGCCTCTTGTGTGAGACCTGCTGATCGCAGCCACACGTGCCGTCACAGTGCAAGAGCTCCCACCATTGCCTTGGCATCACAAGTGGCTTGGTGCCAAGCAATGTTAATCTGTTGCCTCGCAAGCTTAGTCACCTCAGACTGGAAAACTAACTCACGCTGATAATCTGGGGGATAGTCACACAAGGAGCCAATCTTCCCCCCACAAAGAGTTGGTACCTTGCCATGGCCTCTTGGTAGTCTGTAACTCTCAAACCAAGGGAGGTGGAAGAATATATATGCCTGCCCATTAAGTCCAATCTCCTACCCTCCTTGTCTACTGGAGAACAATGGACTTGATTAGATCTTCCTTGCGATGACTCTATGATAACCGAGTTAGGAGGAGTAAATAAAAATCCCACATCCTTTTCCTGAATCCTATACATGGTCTCCAGTCTTTCAGAAGTCAGAGTCATGGAGGAGGGTGCTTTCCAGGAAAGCTGTACCATCTGGAGTAAGGTCAGCAAAAAGGAAATCACCACCAGAGGGCTAGAGTCAGTATGAAGGACATCAAATACCGGATCTTTGACTCTCTCTACCGGTTGTTGAGTCTCAAGGCCTAGCAATTGGGCCATTCTGGAAACTTGTTCAGAAAAATGCCCCATGTCTTCTGAAGGAGATGGGTCCTGAGAACCCACCACACCGACAGGCGATGAAAGTGATAACGGAATGGAGGAAACCGACGCAGAGTCTGGTTGGTAGTCCTACCTTGGGGAACAAGAGGAGTCCCTCCAAACCTGTCTCCCATCATCCCTAGAAGTCCCTCCTTGAGGAAGCAGAAAAGCTACTTTGAGCTCACCCATTCTGTGAATCTCAGATGTCCTGTGAGCTGATGATTGAGGAAGTAGTGGAGGAAACTGAGGAGCAGGCAGCTGCAATACAGGAGGAGGCATCCTCACCACAGACGGAGGAGGCGGTGATGGCATAAAAACTTCTGCACTCGATGGTCAGTTGGAGAAGAGTACTCCTAGAGATGTCGTGCCACTCCTTGGTAGGGATAGTGACCATATGGATGGTGATGGTAACGATAGTAGTTCCAATCATCCCATTCATGGCCATGTCTTGGGGGATAGGACCAATCCGATTCTCGATCCCAGTCAGAATGAGATCATGATCTCTCTCTAACATACATCCGTCTAAGGGCAGGCGCCCCTTCACCTTCACGAGAATAAGCCGAGCAGACTGATTGCAGGGATAGCCACCAGTTCCACTCCCATAATGGAGCCCACTCAACGTCCCCTCCATCCCGAGTCAATGTCGAGTCTCTTATCTCACCTTCCAAAACAGAAGCCATTGGCACTGGTACCAATGTCGGTACCGAAGGTGCTGAAACCATTGGAATTGGCAAATCCACCAGTGGAAGAGGAGCCAGCAGGCGAACTGGCGACTTAGGCAGAGATGCAACTTTTTTAGACGCTTTCCTCTTTTTCTTTTGGGCTTCCAAAGAATGGGAGGATCTCATCTTTTTTTATCTTTTCTTTGCAAGAGAGGCTGTCAAAGACTGGCCCAGGGTTGGCGGGTCAGGAGGCCCATGATTAGAGCCGGAGCTGACTGAGAAGGTGAAGTTGCCAACTTCTCAACAGTCTCCGCCCAAGGAGGCTTATCCACTGTCTTTGTCATGGTTACTGAGCGATCCGTCCCCAATGCCATAGGGTTCTTAGGGGCGTCCACTGCTTTTAAGACCTTCTCCCAAAGAATCACCCTGAGCCTGTCAACATGGTTTTTTATAGCCTCCTGGAATATGTGCAGTGGGATGGTGGGGGAAGGGTTCCCGTCAATATTCTTCAGCTATACAAGTTTCCCGAATCGAGGCTCCATGCAGGCGCAGAGCCCATACGTGTGATGCATAGAGACCATGAAGAAGAAATGGTAGCTACATACAAACTTTCAGTATAGCCCAGTCATATATAAACTTATAAAGGGTTATATGAAGGATTGCCAGGCCACTGACATCCCAAAGCCTGAGACTCATGAGGTAAGCAATGGATAGTAATGCAGAGGGCTGGGGGCTCATGATCTCATGGGCCTTGTTGTTGTTCAGTCATAAAAATCAGATACTTAGAAAGGGTCCAGGGATGTGATCTAGTGGTAAAAGGGTTAAACTAGAGAAGTGAAGACCTAAAAACATTGAAGGAAATCAGGACATTTTTGTTTTTGATAAGGGACAGGAGAATTGTCATCAAGAATACACCTTTTTCCTGCAGCTGTCACATTAAAAAGTAAACTACTGTAGAGCATGAGTGCCATATGTTGTTGTTGTTCAGTTGTTAAGTCATGTCTGACTCTTCGTGACCCCATGGACCATAGCACGCCAGGCCTTCCTGTCCTGCGCTCTCTCCCAGAGTGTGCTCAAGTTCATATTCATTGCATTGGTGATGCTATCTAGCCATCTCATCCTCTGACGCCCCCTTCTCCTTTTGCCTTCAATCTTTCCCAGCATCAGGGTCTTTTCCAGGGACTCTTCTCTTCGCATTAGGTGATCAAAATATTTGAGCTTCAGGATCTGTCCTTCCAATGAGCACTCAGGGTTGATTTCCTTTAGGATGGACTGATTTGACCTCCTTGCAGTCCAGGGGACTCATAAGAGTCTTCTCCAGCACCACAATTCCAAAGCATCCATTCTTCAGCGCTCAGCCTTCCTTATAGTCCAGCTCTCACAGCCATACGTTACTACTGGGAAAACCATAGCTTTGATTATACGAACCTTTGTCGGCAAGGTGATGTCTCTGCTTCTTACTATGCTGTCTAGGTTTGCCATAGCTTTCCTCCCAAGGAGCAAGCGTCTTTTAATTTCATGGCTACAGTCACCATCTGCGGTGATCTTGGAGCCCAAGAAAATAAAATCTGTCACTGCTTCCATTTCTTCCCCTTCTATATGCCAGGAAGTAATGGGGCCAGATGCCATGATCTTAGTTTTTTTAATGTTGAGTTTCAAACCAGCTTTTGCACTCTCCACTTTCACCCTCAACAAGAGGCTCTTTAGATCCTCTTCGCTTTCTGCCATTAGGGTGGTATCGTCTACGTATCTGAGGTTGTTGATAATTCTCCCGGCAATCTTAATTAAGATTAAATAAGTTAAATTTAACTTTTAATTCAAGTATTTCTTACATACATATTGGTGACATGGTTGATTATATTATTTGCAGAGTACTTCTAACTATTATTTGAACTTGAATGAATACTTGCAATGTCATATATCTGTGACTTTACTTAGATACCTTCCAGTCTTTTAAATTTCTAACTCTAGATGCAATAAATGCATTTATGATGCTTGTTTACCTGTTAAAACTTTTCCAGAGCTTGAAAACAAATGGCATCAGGAAGACAGTGATATATTAAGGATGGAAAAGAAGCATTGGTAACTTCCTGCTTGGATGCCTACCTCTGAAGTGGAAATTATTTGTTAACCCATTTGGTCTGTGTGAGTATTTTATACTTTTCTATCTATTTTTAAAGTATGCCTCAAGCCAATGCTACATTATAAAAGGCACATAAAATGCATATTTCCACCCCAGGATGCCTGGTAGAATTTCTAAAGTCTTGACACTGTGGCTGTAGCAAAGAAAGAAAAAAAGATGCTGGCAAAGGAAAAAAACAAAAGTGATGGTCAATGCTTTGAGTGCTTATGTTTTTTTCTTCACTTCATAACGGCTTCTTGCCAAACCTTGGTCAAGTGCAGCATATGTACACTGTAATAGTAACAGTAACAACAATGGAAAACATGGATGACTGGCAGTTCATTCAATGCAGCAACTGCTCTAGGCCTCCACGTCTAAGGTTATACGAACACTGCTTCGTTCTGCGGTTGGAGAAGCCTCATCTAACCCAACCTTCCCCAACCTGGTGCCATTCAGATGTTTTGGACTTCAGCTCCCATTAGCATGGGCCAGCATGGCCAATAGTTAGGATTGCTGGAAGTTGTAGTCCAAAAAATCTGAAGTGCACCAGGTTGGGAAAGGTTGCTCTAACCCAGAACATAAGAAGAAACATGCTGGATCAGACCAAGGGTCCATCTAATCCAGCATTCTGTTCACACAGTGGCCAACCAGCTGTCCACTGGGAACCCACAAGCAGGACATGAGCGCAACAGCACCTTCCCACCCATGTTTCCCAGCAACTGGTGTACATAGGCTCACAGCCTCTGGTACTGGAGGTAGCACATAGCCATCAAGACTAGTAGCCACCGATAGCCTTTTCCTTGAGGAATTTGTCTAACCCCTGTTTAAAGCCATCCAAATTGGTGGCCATCAAAACATCCTGTGGTAGCAAATTCCATATTTTAACTATGCGCTGTGTGAAGAAGTCCGTCCTTGTATCTGTCCTGAATCTCCCACCAGCTTCATAGGATGACCCCAGGTTCTAGTGTTTTGAGAGAGGGAGAAAAATGTCCTCCTATTCACATTCTCCACACCATGCATAATTCTGTAGGCCTCTATCATGTCTCCCCTTACCCTCCTTTTTTTCAAGCTAAACAATCCCAGCTGTGGTAACCTCTCATAGGGGAGATGCTCTTGCCCCTTGATCATTTTAGTTGCCCTTTTCTGCCCTTTTTCCAGCTCTACAATATCTTTTTTTAGGTGTGGTGACCAGAATTGTACACAGTATACCAAGTGTGGTTGCACCATAGATTTATATAAGGGCAGTATGATATTGGCAATTCATTTTCTAATTATGCCTAACAAGGAGTTTGCCTTTTTTATAGCAGCCACATACTGGGTTGACATTTTCAATGAGCTGTCCACCACAAGATCTCTTTCTTGGTTGGTCACTGCTAGCTCAGATCCTATCAGGTTACACTTGAAGTTGGGATTTTTTGCTCCAACGTGCATCACTTGACACTTGTTTACATTGAACTGCATTTGCCATTTGGATGCCCATTCTCCCAGTTTGGAGAGATCCTTTTGGAGCTCCTCACAATCCCTTTTTGTTTTAACCACCCCAAATAATATGATGTCATCCGCAAACCTGGCCACTTCACTGCTCACTCCTAATTCCAGATCATTTATGAATAGGATGAAAAGTACTGGTTGTAATACAGATCCCTGTGGGACCCCACTATTTGCTTCCCTGCATTGGGAGAATTTACCATTTATTCCTACTCTCTGCTTTCTGTTCTTTAACCAGTTACTGATCCATAAGAGGACCTGTCCTCTTATTCCATAACTGCTAAGTTCGGTCAGGAGACTTTGGTGAGGGACTTTGTCAAAAGCCTTTTGGAAGTCCAAGTAAACAATGTCTACAGGATCACCCCTGTCTACATGTTTACTGACACTCTCAAAGAACTCTAAAAGGTTAGTGAGACAAGACTTACCTTTGCGGAAGCTGTGTTGATTCTTTTTCAGCAGGGTTTGTCCTTCTATATGCTTACTAATTTTATCTTTAATAATGCCTTCAACCAATTTACCTGGAACAGATGTTAAGCTAACCGGCCTGTAATTTCCCAGATCCCCCCCGAGATGCCTTTTTGAAAACTGGGATTATATTGGCCATTCCAGTCCTCTGGTATAGAGGCTGATCTTGCATATTTTAGTTAGAAGAACAGCAATTTTATATTTGAGTTCTTTGAGAACTCTAGGATGGATACCATCTAGGCCCAGTGATTTATGTGCTTTCAATTTATCAGTAAGGTTGAGAACTTCATCTTTTCTCACCACTATTTGCCTCAGTTCCTCAAACTCCCTTCCTGAAAACATCAGTTCAGGCACAGGTATCAGTGCTATATCTTCTGCAGTGAAAACAGATGGAAATAAATCATTCAGCTTCTCTGAAATCTCCTTATCATCCTTCAGTACTCCTTTAACTCCATTGTCATCCAATGGTCCAACTCCATTGTCATCCAGAGATAACAATCTCTGCACTGCATGGAAAAGTAACAAACCTGCTCCAAAAACTCCATGGGTGGGTTCGCACATCACGCTTAGCCATCCTGAGAATAACCCACGGTGGGTTGGTGGTGGTTTTGATGGTCCTTCACAAGTGCATAAGTGCGCACTAACAGCTGTCTGATGCCTACAGTCTTCCTGGTAGATTTCCTTTTATGTTTCAGCTGTCAAACGCAGCTGCCAAGTGGAGTAGGGAATATACAACTAAATGGAGCAGATGAGGCTGCACCAGCCCTTAAATCTAAGCAAATTTACTCTCCATTTACTTCCCAACCTTTAAATGTGCGTAAGTATTCCCGACAGTTAAAAAAAACCCTTAGAGGGTGAGTGAATGGGAAGGAGCAAATGGGATGCCCACACCAGCAGTACTTACACTTGCCCCCTCCCCCCATGGAGTCCCATTCACTCTGTCCCATGCAGCTGCCTTCTCAGGTTTTTTTGTTTTTAACTATCAGGTGGATTTGCACACATCTGCTGAAGCACAGTAACTGCTCTGAAAAGGAGCAGCAAAAAGGGGAAGAGTAAATATCTCACCTTTCTGGAGTAGATGGAGACGCAGGAAAGTGTTGAAAAGGTGGAGGACGCTGAGAAGTGCCAGTTTGACACATAAAAGCAAGGGGATCACATTGCCAAGGGGGAGATATTGTGTGCCCTCCCCTGCAAACTTTTGGTGCACTTATTCCATTAATCTTTTTTCCTCATTTTTGGTGCTTCTGAACTGCACTACCGCGTCCCTCCTTTCTACTATTATTTCTTCCCTGGTCCTTTGTGTGCAAATTAGCCTATATGCAGCCTCGTCTTTTCAGTTTCCTTGAATGTTATCTACTCCGCTGTTCCCTTTGACAGCTGAAACAAATAAAGAAATTGATCAGATAAGACTGTACATATTGGACATCCATAAGTTTGCACTTGCAAAAGACTGACAAAAAATACTAATAAAAATATTACGACCCCATCTGCAGAATTTTGAGGCACCAGTTTTTTTTAATGTGATGGCCCTTCCAAAGTGCCATTTTGGCATCAGTGGAAGGGCAGTCACTGGTGGAGTCTGGAGATGGTACTGGTGAGATCACGAAGAGCGGCATGGGGTTTTTTTGCTGCTCTTGCCAAGCAGCTCTGTAGCCAGTCCCAGCAACCCATGATGAAATCGCTCTCCTGGGTTCAGACAACCCACCATGGGCACTATCAACCCTACGATAAGTCACCCAGCGGGAAAAGTGCTGGGTTAGGATAACACGACAACCCACCATAGCTGGCTGCCTTGTGGTAGGCTGTTGTGTCATGTGAACCCAGTCAATGCTACCCATGCTCTGAAAGTTACTGAGCTACCAAGAGGTAAGCCCTGACAAATCTGGAAAATATTACTATCCCTACACATTAGTAGCAAATTCTCAAGGTGATCTTCTAACTGAAGTACCTGTACACACTAAAAATGATCTAACAAGGTAACCCTAAATGTACAAGCATAGCTACTCCTTGCTGACTATGATAGCCGTGCAATCAGCAAGAGCCATGCAAGACTGGGTTAGTCAGTTTCAAGATTGATCTTCACAGCCAGTTCTGGTTTTGGTTGTAGTCATGATCAAATTCACCATGAGTTTTGGATGCAGCTACTATCCATTTCTGTTTCAGCTATCTACCAGTGCCTTAATGGGTACAAACTTCAATTGCCTTTGAAACATTTTCCCCAAAACACAAACTCTTTTAGATCACACGTGCACTTCTTTACAACGAATGCAAGAACATTGTTCTAAGAGAAAGGAGGTCTACTTTTTAAATAAATGAATCCACACACTGTGTCCATTTAATTGCAGTTTTTATTCAAACCTAATAATGTACAATACGGTCACACACAAAAAGACAGCTGGAAAGACTGGAACATTCCCAATGCATTTCAAATATACCTTTATCAAGGGAAAATCTGTCATATTTATTCCTTCACGAAAATGCATTGGGACTCTACCAGTCTTGACAGCTGTCGTTTTTGTGTTATGACTGAACTGCAGTTATTTTCAGAGCTGTGTTTGATTGCCTTTTCTTGCTGGTATAATAAAGTCATTCTACACTGCTATCTTGGCAACTTACTTCAAAAGTTAGGCTTTGTAAAAAAAAAAAAAAAAAGCCTTTCATAATGCAAGATAAGGTACTGAACGCTTTAAAGAACAGATGCTAGAAGATGTTTTATTAAAAGTATAGGTAATTCTTATGTCATTACACAACTAGTATTTCTGTAAGAGTGCTGTTGCATTTACTTGCCCACTTAATGTCTAGAACTACAACATCAATGCAAAATAAAATGAAACTGCACATTTTGTTTATTCAGATGTAGATACAGAACAGCAAGTATATATTAAAACAATATCAGCTCCAACCAGAAAGTTCACAATTTATGGCCTCGCAGGCAGCCGTCCTAGAATTACAAACAATCTTGCCATTGTTCTGGAGCTTGTTCAATGGATTCCCTCTGAGGGCAGCATTTTAAAATATTCTCTTACAGTTGTGTGAATAAAGATTCCTCCCACATGCATTTAAAGGACACTCCTTTCAACATTTCATTCACATTTTGAATGTACAAGATCAAGGAGATTCATAACTAAATTAGTAAACTAGCTCACACACCTTGTGAGCTAGCAAAGGAACAATTCAGCTGGGGCATTTTTATGTACCCTCCAATGCCTTTATCCTATGTTAAAGAAAATCGAATGGATTCCTTACTGGGTCAAATTTATCTTTTATCCTCTTTGATACAAACAAAAGGACTCTACCTTGCTGCTTATTTTATTATGTCACTTGCACTTGTATGTGTGTATATATACGCAATACTTTACCATCATCTCATTTATCATCACCATCCTAGCGTCCCAGAGCAATAATGCCGTAATAATGGATTATGAATATGAATAAAAACAGAGTTATCGAAGGATGAAAGGAAGGTGAGCAGGTAAGATAAGTAATGGGTGTAAACGGAGGCCGCTGATTAAGGGTGACTCCATCAAGGAGCAAGAAACATCTGCGCACTATTAAGGAAAACAAGAGGATTAAAGGAGAAGAGAGCTGACCTACATCATGGGAGAAAACGAAGCACCGAGAAGTTCTCCTGAGCAGAAAACAACCGAATGACATTTAATAGGGATAAATGCCAAGTTCTGCACCTAGGAAAAAGAAACCAAATGCACAGTTACAAGATGGGGGATACGTGGCTCAACAGCACTACAAGCGAGAAGGATCTTGGAATCGTTGTTGATCACAAGCTGAAGATGAGCCAACAATGTGATGTGGCTGCAAAAAAGGCAAATGCTATTTTGCGCTGCATTAATAGAAGCATAGCTTCCAAATCCCGGGAAGTACTCGTTCCCCTCTACTCAGCACTGGTTAGGCCTCATCTGGAGTGCTGTGTCCAGTTCTGGGCACCACACTTGAAGAAGGATGCAGACAAACTGGAGAGGATTCAGAGGAGGGCAACAAAGATGATCAGGGGACTGGAAACAAGGCCCTATGAAGAGAGACTGAAAGAACTGGGCATGTTTAGCGTTGAGGAGAGAAGACTGAGGGGAGATATGATAGCACTCTTCAAGTACTTGAAAGGTTGTCACAGAGAGGAAGGCCAGGATCTCCTCTCGATCATCCCACAGTGCAGGACACGGAATAATGGGCTCAAGTTCCAGGAAGCCAGATTCCGGCTGAACATCAGGAAAAACCTCCTGACTGTAAGAGCAATACGACAATGGAACCAATTACCTGGGGAGGTGGCGGGCTCCCCCACACTGGAGGCCTTCAGGACGAGGCTGGACAGCCATCTGTCAGGGATGCTCTGACTTGGATTCCTGCACTGAGCAGGGGGTTGGACTCGATGGCCTTGTAGGCCCCTTCCAGCCCTACTATTCTATGATTCTAACCCCGCTCAAGATCATCCAAGGGGACGTCAACGGGGCGTGCGCGGGAGAAACCCCCCCCCCCCCCGGAGGGTCTGCCCTGCGGAGATTCAGCCTGTCCGGGACCAGGGAAACCTCCCCACCCGCGGCCTGCTCAATACGCCCCCCAGAGCACTCACCCTGTCCCGCCCCCGCCGCAGCTCAGCGACCGTACGGCCCACCTCCGGACCCACCACCAATCACCACCGTCGGTGCCGGCGCCAGCCTGCCCGCCCGCCTTCGCTCCCCCGACCCGTTTCCGCACCCCCCCCCCCGCTTCAGCCAGGCCGCGTCCTACCTGCGGGGAGCCTCGCGCCGTGCACGTCGGGCTGCGGACGGGCAGCAAGCGCCGAGGGCGGCGAGGCCGCGGGGACGCGGCTCCGCGTCGGCAGCGCCCGCAACGGGGCACGTGACTCGGGCCCAGCCAGTAGCAGGTGGCCGAAGGCAGCCCTTTGCCCCGGCTGCCATCTTGCCCGCAGAGCGAGGAAAGGACGGAGAGGCGCTCACCTTGACCTTCCCGAAGGAAGGCTGCGCCGCGATTGGCCATCCTTCGCTATGGGCGCCGTGCGGGGTGGGGGGAGAGGACGCAAAGAAGCTGCGGCTGGAGCGCTGGCCGGTCTCTCTTCCGCCCAGGAGCTAAGCATTACTAGAAAGGACCAAGCCGACGGGGCTCCCTTGCTTACAAAGGACCAACTGACGGATCAGTCCCCTCTAGGAAGCAGAACTCCGTAGGCTTAACCCCTTTTAGCAAAATTCAGTTCGCCCGGCTGCAAAAATCAAGGCAGCAAGGGCATATTTGGTGGATACTTCCGGGGTGATTTGACTGGAAATTGAATTGGGCTGATCTCTAGCGAAGGTATTAATTCCGGGAAATACACTGAAGGCCCAGGATTTAATTATTTTATTTACTCTAAATAAATAGGTTGAAGGCATAGGATCTGGGTGGATGATGATTTGGGGGGGAGGGGAAACGGACTTGGGGGGTTCTGTAGGTAGAATAGGAATTGCGGGGAGTTGGAATGGGGAATGTGAGAGAGAAAGACAATGGATGAATGGGGGGGTGCAGGAGTATATTGGCTTTGGCCCCATCCACCATTGGCATGTGGCCCCCGGAAGGTTACCCACAAGGGAATGTGGCCCTAGGACTGGAAAGGATTGCCCACCCTCTGTGTGTGTTGCTCTATAATTTGTTGTAAACTGCTTTGGGATTTTTTAGAATGGGAAGCAGTAAATAAATCTTTATAAATAAATACATACTTTGCATTAGAAGATAGAAGGAAACCCCCATTAAATTTTAGACTGAATGTGCTGATAAGGACTGTGATGGCATGCAAGGTGGTGGCCCAGTTTAACCCGGTCCTGGCTTGTTGTCCTGATGTGCGAATTCAACACTCTGAGTTGTTTAGGGTTAAACAATCCAGGGTTTTAACCCATGATTTGCTGTTGGGTTAAAACTTTAGTTCCTGGGTTGTTTCAGAAAGCCGATTCCTGTGTAGCCACACCAGTTACTGGGTGGGAGCTGCACAAGGAAACCAATGATGAAATCCAAGATTTTAATGTGACTGTCACTGGATCTCCTGATCCATCCCTCTAGGAAATAAACTGTGTGCAGCAAAGAGGTGTGCCCTGTTCTTTCTAACTCCTGTTATTTCTTGTAAAACATTCATTTATTTTTAGTTTCTTGGCATTTCAAAAATATCCCTGCCTATGTAAGTTTAGGGCAGCCAAATGCAAAGCAGTAGGGCTCATGCACCTTTAATAGCTGTATAGAAGATGGGATTTCAGTATGACAAGCTATACCTGCTGAAATTCCCTCTTCTACACAACTATTAAAGAGACAGGAGTCCAGTTCTCTTTTGCATCTGGCTACCCTATGCAAATTCCAGTGTCAGTACAGTCCATTATCCATATACGGCACGCTAAGAGTCCTGCAGTGTTGTTGTTCAGTCGTTAAGTCATGTCTGACTCTTCGTGACCTCATGGACCATAGCACACCAGGCCTTCCTGTCCTGCGCTCTCTCCCGGAGTGTGCTCAAATTCATATTCATTGCATCGGTGATGCTATCTAGCCATCTCATCCTCTGCCGTCCCCTTCTCCTTTTGCCTTCAATCTTTCCCAGCATCAGGGTCTTTTCCAGGGAGTTTTCTCTTCGCATTAGGTGGCCAAAATATTTCAGCTTCAGTATCTGTCCTTCCAATGAGCAGTCAGGGTTGATTTCCTTTAAGACGGACTGATTTGACCTCCTTGTAGTCCAGGGGACTCGTAAGAGTCTTCTCCAGCACCACAGTTCGAAAGCATCAATTCTTCGGCACTCAGCCTTCCTTATAGTCCAGCTCTCACAGCCATATGTTACTACTGGGAAAACCATAGCTTTGATTAGACGGACCTTTGTCGGCAAGGTGATGTCTCTGCTTCTTACTATGCTGTCTAGGTTTGCCATAGCTTTCCTCCCAAGGAGCAAGCGTCTTTTAATTTCATGGCTACAGTCACCGTCTGCGGTGATCTTGGAGCCCAAGAAAGTAAAATCTGTCACTGCTTCCATTTCTTCCCCTTCTATATGCCAGGAAATCATGGGGCCAGATGCCATGATCTTCGTTTTTTTAATGTTGAGTTTCAGACCAGCTTTTGCAGTCTCCACTTTCACCCTCAACAGGAAGCTCTTTAGATCCTCTTCGCTTTCTGCCATTAGGGTGGTATCGTCTGCCTATCTGAGGTTGTTGATAATTCTCCCGGCAATCTTAATTCCGACCTGTGATTCATCCAACCCGGCGTTTCTCATGATGTGCTCTGCATATAAGTTAAATAAGCAGGGTGACAATATGCAGCCTGGTCGTACTCCATTCCCAATTTGGAACCAATCGGTTGTTCCATGTCTGGTTCTTACTGTTGCTTCTTGACCCTCGTACAGGTTTCTCAGGAGACAGGTAAGGTGGTCTGGTACTCCCATCTCTTTAAGAATTTGCCAGTTTGTTGTGATCCACACAATCAAAGGCTTTAGCATGGTCAATGAAGCAGAAATAGACGTTTTTCTGGAATTCTCTTGCTTTCTCCATGATCCAGCGAACGTTGGCGATTTGATCTCTAGTTCCTCTGCCTCTTCAAAACCCTGCTTGTACTTCCGGTAGTTCTTGGTTCACCTACTGCTGAAGCCTAGCTTGTAGGATTTTGAGCATCACCTTGCTGGCATGTGAAATGAGCACAATTGTACGGTAGTTTGAACACTCTTTGGCATTGCCCTTCTTTGCAACTGGAATGTAAACTGACCTTTTCCAGTCTTGTGGACACTGTTGAGTGTTCCAAATTGGTTGGCATATTGAGTGCAGCACTTTAACAGCATCATCTTTTAGGATTTTAAATAGCTCAGCTGGAATACTGTCATCTCCGCTAGCTTTGTTGTTAGTAATGCTTCCTAAGGCCCACTTGACTTCACTCTTGAGGATGTCCGGCTCAAATTCAGTGACCGCACTATCATGGCTATCAGGGACATTCAGATCTTTCCTGTATAGTTCTTCTATGTATTCTTTCCACCTCTTCTTAATCTCATCTGCTTCTGTTAAGTCCCTGCCTTCTTTGTCCTTTATCATGCCTGTCTTTGCACAAAACGTTCCCTTGAGATCTCTGATTTTCTTGAAAAGATCTCTAGACTTTCCCATTCTATAGTTTTCCTCGATTTCTTTGCATTGTTCATTTAAGAAGGTCTTCTTGTCTCTCCTTTTTATTCTCTGGAACTCTGCATTCAGTTGGATATATCTTCCCCTTTCTCCCTTGCATATAGCTTCCCTTCTTTCCTCAGCTACTTGTAAAGCCTCATCAGACAGCCACTTGGCTTTCTTGCATTTCTTCTCTTTGGGATGGACTGAGTTGCTGCCTCCTGAACAATGTTATGGACCTCCGTCCATAGTTCCTCAGGCACTCTGTCTATGAGGTCTAATCCCTGAAATCTATTCCTCACCTCCACTGTATATTCATAAGGGATATGATTTAGGTCATACCTGAATGGTTTAGTGGTTTTCCTTGGGTTCTTCAATT
Source organism: Heloderma suspectum (assembly GCF_057233095.1). Taxonomy (NCBI): domain Eukaryota; kingdom Metazoa; phylum Chordata; class Lepidosauria; order Squamata; family Helodermatidae; genus Heloderma; species Heloderma suspectum. The sequence continues at coordinate 175,553,722 of NC_139460.1, read as the reverse complement.
TAAGCCGAAATTTTGCAAGAAGCAGCTCATGATCTGAGCCACAGTCAGCTCCAGGTCTTGTTTTTACTGACTGTATGGAGCTTCTCCATCTTTGACTGCAAAGTACATAATAAATCTGATTTCGATATTGACCATCTGGTGATGTCCATGTGTAGAGTCGGCTCTTGTGCTGTTGGAAAAGAGTGTTTGCTATGATCAGCGTGTTCTCTTGGCAAAACTCTATTAGCCTTTGTCCTGCTTCATTTGTACACCAAGGCCATGCTTGCCTGTTATCCTGGTGATTTCTTGACTTCCGCCTTTAGCATTCCAATCCCCTATGATGAAGAGGACATCTTTTTTTGGTGTTAGTTCTAGAAGGTGTTGTAGGTCTTCATAGAACCGATCAACCTCAGCTTCTTTGGCCTCAGTGGTTGGGGCATAGACTTGAATTACTGTGATGTTGAATGGTTTGCCTTGGATTCGTACTGAGATCATTCTATTGTTTTTGAGATTGTACCCCAGTACTGCTTTTCCCACCCTTTTGTTGACCTGCAGTGTAGTTCACAGTTAATATGGCAGGCTGGGGGGTCAGAATGAGGCTGAGGAAGTACCTTGCAACATTCCTGCAATGCATTCTACTGTAAATATTGTAGGACAAAGGTGGAGCTGAGGTTTGTTTGGATTTCCAGGCAATAATCCCCCATACAAGACACACTTCATGTTGCAGCAGAGATCATTCTACTTTAACGATTGATGTCTCAACAAACAGTAACTGTAACATAGAACCACATAAAAGCAGGCAATGTAAATATTGTTTTTCCCTATGTTACCATGAACAGAACACAGAAATGGCTTTATGCACAATGTTTAACAGATCTCCATTGAGATACCAGGCTGATCATATGTCAGCCTCACCACTACACACTTCACTTCTCCTGGTCTTATACAATACAGTAGATGTTGGTCCTCTGAAATGATACCCTCTTCAATCTCACTGTCAGCCTTCACTCTAGGGGAAACCATTACTGAATCTGTGGATTCATTTGCTACACCTGAAACTACGCTTCCACCTATCAGTGCTGGATCTGCATTTGTCTCTGCTGACCTTAGTTCATTTACTGTGTTGGGTTCTACAAAGGTGATTTGTCAACTGAATCACCATCAAATACCCTGTCATCTTTTGCTTCCTGTTTGGACAAGGATGGGATATTGGAAGTTGACAGAGATGACTAGCTCCTTGTTTCCTGCCTAGTTGTTGCCTCCTCCAGTGGTTCATTTTCTGCTAATCTAACTAATTGCCCTATGGGAAATAAATGATCAGTTATTACCAGGATATGGCCTGTTACTTTACTTTCAAGGTCCATTGACATAAAATCAACACATACTAGATCCATGAGTGCCTTACTTTGTATGTTTACTGAGCTGATGACTTTGCTGATGTTTTTCACATAATACATTGTCCACAATTTTTACAACACTCCTCCATATCTGTACCTAGTTGAGACTAATAAAACCTTTCCCTTTCCAGATCTATAGTTTTGTCCGTACCTAAGTGGCCTTGCTCAACATGCAGAGTACAGTACCATGCCAGTTAATTCTTATGGTACTACCATCTGGAAAAAATGGTGGTGTAGATTGGCCCTGGTTTCTCAATATAGCAACCTTCCTTTTAAAGTAAAAAAGATTCCATTATTTCAGGAAAAGTTTGGTATTAGGAGGTGGTACCGTGTATGGTAAGTACAGGCTCCTCTGATTTCTTAGCATTTATGATTTCTGGCACACTTCTACCTCTAAACTGAGCCACTTTTATATCATTCCAGTGCAGTTTTGTACTACCCAGTTGAGCGATAGCATCCGCTTCACACACAGCCTCAGGAGGTGTTCCTAGCAGCTCTGCTACCATAATATGGTTTATAACAGCTTGTGCTGTCTGAAATGCAACCATTTTCATACAGCTCTTACTCCTAAAGGAGGAACTTCACACCATGTTGCATCTGAAGAGCCTTTGCTATGTGGTCTCCTAGGTAAAGCATCAGCATCAACCACCCCAGGTTGGTACTGTATATCAAAATCATAAGCAGTTAAAGCAGCCAGCTATCTGTGCCCAGTAGCATCCGAATGTGCTGGCTTCATGACATGTTTTAATGGGTTACTATCAGTACGTACTGTAAATTTCACCCCATATAAATAGTCATTACATTTCTCAGTTACTGTCCATTATAATGCTACCATTTCTATTTTGTGAACTGGATAGTTCCTTTCAGATGAAGATAAGCTCCTACTAGCATAAGCTACTGGCTTCCATCAATTTTTGATGCAAACAGTTCCTAGTCCCTCCATGCTGGTATTGATATGTAATAGATAAGGTTTCTAGCAATCCGCATAGGCTGTCTTCTTAAACCTGGAGTCTGCCAGTTTTGGACTTCAACTCCCATCAGTCCTAGCCCGCACGGCCAAGGGCCAGGGATGATGGGAGCTGTAGTCTAAAACATCTGGAAGGCATCAAGTTAGGAACGGTTGGCAAAGGCTAATATAGCGGCACATCCTTTAGTTGCTGAAAAGCAGTGTCACTATCTGGAGTCCATCAATCTCCAATATGATAATAACCCCCAGTATGACATGAATTTTGGCTTTTCTGACTAGAAAAGTTAATTGGTTAATTGATTCAGAGGTCATCAAATATTTGAAAATTCTTCCACAAATATTCTGTAATAATTGCAAACCCCAAAAAACTTTGTTTTAGCAGAATTTATCTGGGTCAACTGCGATCCCTTCCTGTGAGAATATAGGGCCCATGTACTTTACTCAGTCCTTTAAAAACTGGCAATTATCTAATGAGAGTTTTTGCCATTGTTCCTGCAAGCAGTCCATCACTTTCAAATCTAGAGTTTGTCCAAACACAACCAAATAATCCCAATATACCGGTACTTCAAGGAAATTCATATATCCTACTGCCTTCTCCATCGGTCTCTGGAAAGTGGCAGGAGCCCTGGCATCCTCAAGGATTCATACATGCTGAAGAGCATATGAAAGCTGTTTTTTTCTGTCCTGAGTATCCATAGGTATTTAATCATATCCACTCTTCAGATCCAGAACAGAAAAACAACAACTGCCAGTTAAACAATCTAATGCATCATCCACTCTAGAAGTTGTGTACTGATCAGCAGTAGTATGGACATACCTCATTTTTTCCTGTGGAATTACAATTGGTGATGCGCAGCGACTTGCCTCCAAAAATGCAAGGGTAGCTCTTTCCAGGAGCTGTCTTTTTCTGATGGGAGACAGCTACCTCGGATATTTTCCTTCCTCAGCTGATCAGTAAGTTGTAATTATATTCCAAAGGAACAGAAGAGGCAGATGTTTAGAAACCTTTATAATTATTGGGAAAATAAATAGTTCATGAGCATAACGAGTATTACACCATAAGCATCATTTTCCCCCACACTTCCCACTGTCCTGGAACTTCTTCACCAACCCCCTTGGTAAAGTGGGGCCTCCTTTGCATTTCAGGGAGACTCATTACTTAAATGGGTTTCCCTAGAGATTGTTACTTTAGACCTCATCCAGGGCCAAATCCAGCACTCAGTTGTATGCAGAAGTCTTGTTCTCCCTGACTTGCATGCAGTCACATTGTCCTTTTACATTCTAAATGACAAAAATCACAGAAAATAAGGCCTGAGAAAGAGTAGGAACCCATATTTTTGCTGCCAGTTTTTTTTGTCTTGGTGGACATGCCACTGTGCTAAAATTCCTCCATGGTTTTCTGTGATTTCTTCATGGTTTTCTATGGGCTGCTCTCTGTTGGCGCTGTGGGCAGCTCTCTTAGTTCCTGGGTGGGGGTAGGCGTGTGTGGTGGTGCCAGGCTTTAAAGGGTTCACCGTGAGCTGTGTTCCAGTGCCTCTTTCCCTTTGCCAAAAATTTACCTGGCAGCTGGTGCCTAGAACACTGAAACAGCAGAGTCTCAGGTGTCAGGAACCCTGGGACATGTGGGTGGTCAGTAGGGACAATAGGTACTCTAGAAACTATGTATCCCAGGGCTCTTTGTATTTGGGAGGTGTGGTTTTCAGGGTATCCCTACTGCAGCCTTTCCCAACATGGTGCCCTCCAGATGTTATGGACTTCAGTTCCCATCAGCCCCAGCCAGCATAGTCAATGATCAGGAATGCTGGGAGTTGTTCAAAACACCTGAAGGGGACCAGGTTGGGGAAGGCTGCCCTACTGAGTACTTACGTGTAGTATATGTCTCACAATCCTTTGCTGGCAAGTACATGTTCAGAAGCTAACTTTACATTCCAAGCCAGAGAAGAACTTTGCATTGCAGCCGAGCATTATAACCTGGAGAAAAACGTATTTCAGATCAGGTATAGATGGACTTCTGTAACATCCTTTAGTCTGTCTTGAGAGGAAGGTGAAGTTGGGCAGTAGATGAACTCTCCGAGGGAGTGATTCTTTTGTAGAGTTTCAGAGGAGTTCCTTGTCGAGGATTGTCTTCCCCTTTCTTTGGGTTCTACTAAAATCCAGGATAGGAAGAGAAGTCCCAAATCTTGCTCCTATTGACCCGTCGTGAATACTTGAAATGCAGACTGATTCTGTTTCCACCCACGCTGGGACTTAACAAGAACCTTGTATGAATAAAAATGCTTTTTTGCATATTTCGTTTTTAAATGTATTGCTTGGATTGGTAAACTGTAGTTAGTAAGGCATATGTGGATTTGCCGGGAGTTCTTGTAGGCTTGTGTTAGCGTACATTTTCATGGTGTTTCAGAGCAATTTATCCTTTTGAGAGCTGAAATGTTGTAGCTCAGTATGTGAGAAAGAAAGGAGAGAGATTTAGGCTGCAATTCTATACCTACCTATGTGGGAGTAAGCCCCACTGAGTTACTTACTTTTGAGTAGACACGTATAAGGTGGGCATGCATGCTGCTGCATAAGAAGCTGCCTTGTGGTGAGCCGCGCCGTTGGCCCATCAAGCTCAGTCTTCTCTACTGACCAGATGTGGCTCTCCAGGGATTCAGGGAGGAGCCTTTTACAGCCATACTTGGGTATGTCAGGGATGGAAACTGGGACTTTTTATATGCAAAGCATGTGCTCTACCACTGAGCTACAGCCCTTCCCCTATACAGTTCGGTACAGGAGAAGGAATGTCGCCAGGTAGTGGTACGTAAGCATGCCTTCTCAGTGGTGGCACCCACCCTTTGGAATGCTGTCCCAAGTGTGGTTCGAGAGGCAGAAATGATGGCAAGTTTTAAACACTTCTTGAAAATGCACCTATTCACACAGGCTTTTCCCGACCTGTGAGGGACTCTGTTACAACCCTCTTATTATCATTATAGTATCATAATGTTTTAACATGTTTTTAATGTTTTAATTATTTATTATTTTATCAGGGCTGTTATATTTTAATGTGAACCACTTAGGGATGTTAATATATTAAGACCACAATCCTCTGCATGTTTAGACAGAAAGAAGTCCTACAACTCCCAGCATACCCCAGCCAGCATGGCTGGCTGGCTCATGGCAGTGAGTTGAGATTTTGTTCCATCTAAACATGCAGAGGATTGCACCCTAAGCAGTATATAAGTACTTTAATTAATAAATAAATAAATAAATGTGGCAGAAATGTGTCAATTTCAGTTCTGACACTTTAACGTCTCCTGTAGTTGCAGAGCACAAGCTTTGCATGCAAAGGATTCAGTGTTCCTGATATCTCTAGGTAGGGTTGGAAAACATGGCTGCAGCCTGCAGTGGAAGACTTGGGGGGGAAAGGTTTAATTCTTTTTTCTTCCAGTTTTTTTTCTGTTAAGAAGTGCCCCCTCCTAATCTACTTCACACACATGTACGCTCACGCACACACACACACTTACGTACAAATATCTTTTCACCCACAGGGGAATAATGCCTCTGGGGTAGGGTGTGTGTGACCTTTTAAAAAGGTAAAGGTGTCCTCAACCAGTCGTGTCAGACTCTAGGGTGCGGTGCTCATCCCCGTTTCTAAGCCGAAGAGCCAGCGCTGTCCGAAGACGTTTCCGTGGTCATGTGACCGGCATGACTGAACACCGAGGTGCACGGAACGCTGTTACCTTTCCCACCGAGGCGGTACCTATTTATCTACTTGCAATTTCTTGCTTTCGAACTGCTAGGTTGGCAGAAGCTGGGACTGAAGACAGGAGCTCACTCCGTCACGCAGCACTTGGGTCTCGAACTGCTCACCTGCCGACCTTCCAGTCTGCAGTTTAGTGTCTTAACCACTAAGCCACCGCGGCCCCTGTGTGACCTTTTAGTACATAAGAAAAAGCTAGAGAGAAAAGAATAAAGATACCCCCATCGTGCCAGTCATCCGCTGCAGCAAATTTTAGCATCTCCAGCTACATTTCAGAAAAGAAGAAAATGCTGGGGGGAAACTACACACAATTCGAGCTTCCCATATGGTGTGTGTGTGGGGGGGGGGCATATATTCCAGCATCTCCATCTGTCAGTGTATTTTGTAGCAGCAAATGAGACTGTTAAGACTGCAAGAAGGAAGATATTGAAGATGCTTGCTACAGTAGCTTAGAGCACAACCCTATGCATTTTTAGACAGAAAAAAGTCCTTAAACTCCCAGCATTCCCCAGCCAGCCAAGAGGAATGCTGGAAGTTGTAGGACTTTTTTTCTGTCTAAACAAGCATAGGACTGTGCCTTTAGAATCCTAGGAGTAGGCCTCATTGATTACAGTGGGATTTATTTCTGAGTAATTTCTGAGTTTCTCCGTATATTTTGTTACCTGAATGCAACCTCAGGAAGGATTTATGTAAATTGGAACCATTAAAAGTATGTTTAAAGTAAGATTGTGTTTATTTTCATGAGAGTTTATACCTTATTGATTTCCTTTATCATTTATTGGATTCTAAACTCTGATTTATCTATGCAGTTGGTAAAAACAAGACCTGGAGCTGATTGTAGTTCAGATCACAAACTTCTTATTGCACAATTTAGAATCAGACTAAAGAGAATAGGGAAGACCCACAGATCAGTTAGATATGAGCTCATGAATATTCCTAATGAATATGCAGTGGAGGTGAAGAATAGATTTAAGGGACTAGATTTAGTAGATAGGGTCCCGGAAGAACTATGGACAGAAGTTTGCAATATGGTTCAGGAGGTGGCAACAAAAAAAGTCCCAAAGAAAAAGAAAACCAAGAAGGCAAGATGGCTGTCTGCTGAGACACTGGAAGCAGCCCAAGAAAGAAAGAAAACAAAATGCAACAGTGATAGAGGAAGATATGCCCAATTAAATGCAAAATTCCAGAGGTTAGCCAGAAGAGATAAGGAATTATTTTTAAACAAGCAATGCGTGGAAGCGGAAGAAGATAATAGAATAGGAAGGACAAGAGACCTCTTCCAGAAAATTAGAAACATCGGTGGTAAATTCCAGGCAAAAATGGATATGATCAAAAACAAAGATGGCAAGGACCTAACAGAAGCAGAAGAGATCAAGAAAAGGTGGCAAGAATATACGGAAGATCTGTATAGGAAGGATAATAATATTGGGGATAGATTTGACGGTGTGGTCAGTGAGCTAGAGCCAGCCATCCTGAAGAGTGAGGTTGAATGGGCCTTAAGAAGCATTGCTAATAACAAGGCAGCAGGAGATGATGGTATCCCAGCTGAACTGTTTAAAATCTTGCAAGATGATGCTGTCAAGGTGATGCATGCCATATGCCAGCAAATTTGGAAAACACAAGAATGGCCACCAGATTGGAAAAAATCAACTTATATCCCCATACCAAAAAAAGGAAGCACCAAGGAATGTACAAATTTTCCAACAGTGGCACTTATTTCACATGCCAGTAAGGTAATGCTCAAGATCTTGTAAGGTAAACTCCAGCAATTCATGGAACGAGAATTGCCAGATGTACAAGCTGGGTTTAGAAAAGGCAGAGGAACTAGAGAACAAATTGCCAATATCCGCTGGATAACGGAGAAAGCCAGGGAGTTTCAGAAAAGCATCTATTTCTGTTTTATTGACTATTCTGAAGCCTTTGACTGTGTGGATCATAACAAATTGTGGCAAGTTCTTGGTGGGATGGGATACCAAGTCATCTTGTCTGCCTCCTGAGGAATCTGTATAACGACCAAGTAGCAACGGTAAGAACAGACCATGGATCAACGGACTGGTTTAAGATTGGGAAAGGAGTACGGCAGGGTTGTATACTCTCACCCTACCTATTCAACCTGTATGCAGAACACATCATGCGACGTGCTGGGCTTGATGAAGCCAAGGCTGGAGTTAAAATCGCTGGAAGAAACATTCACAATCTCCGATATGCAGATGATACCACTTTGATGGCTGAAAACGAGGAGGAGCTGAGGAACCTCATGATGAAGGTGAAAGAAGAAAGTGCAAAAGCTGGGTTGCAGTTAAACCTCAAAAAAACCAAGATTATGGCAACCAGCTGGATTGATAACTGGCAAATAGAGGGAGAAAACGTGGAGGCAGTGACAGACTTTGTCTTTCTAGGCACAAAGATTACTGCAGACGCTGACTGCAGCCAGGAAATCAGAAGACGTTTACTTCTTGGGAGGACAGCAATGACAAATCTTGATAAAATAGTGAAGAGCAGAGACATCACACTGACAACAAAGGTCCACATAGTTAAAGCAATGGTATTCCCCGTAGTAACCTATGGCTGTGAGAGCTGGACCATAAGGAAGGCTGAGCAAAGGAAGATAGATACTTTTGAACTGTGGTGCTGGAGGAAAATTCTGAGAGTGCCTTGGACTGCAAGAAGATCAAACCAGTCCATACTCCAGGAAATAAAGCCAGACTGCTCACTTGAGGGAAAGATATTAAAGGCAAAACTGAAGTACTTTGGCCACATAATGAGAAGACAGGATACCCTGGAGAAGATGCTGATGCTAGGGAAAGTGGAAGGCAAAAGGAAGAGGGGCCGACCAAGGGCAAGATGGATGGATGATATTCTGGAGGTGACAGACTCGACCTTGGGGGAGCTGGGGGTGGCAACGGCTGACGGGAAGCTCTGGTGTGGGCTGGTCCATGAAGTCACGAAGAGTCGGAAGCGACTGAAAGAATAAACAACAAAAAACTCTGATTTTCAATTACTGGACACTACATTAATTTCCATGTTCAATAAGTATATTAAACTTGCAGTTCAAACTACTGTGTCTTTTAATTAAATTTTGTTGACTAATCCAATGTTATTCAGTTTTTTTAAATTGGGATCCATACTTCCAAGCTTATTTCTGTGGTCTTCTAATAGAGTTAGGATCTGTAGATTAGGATACTAATGCCAATGTCGGCATTAGAAAAAGAATAAAGTGGGATATCTCTCTCGCCATCCTAAAACAGCACACAGGAACCTTTCATTAGAACAAAGCAATAGCACTTCCTGCACTTATTTCTTCCCCAGCGGGTCAGATGATGGAACAGTGGCGATACGGTCATCCAGACAAGTGGGCCTGAGGCTATCCAACACAACCAAGACACAGATGAAGAGGGAAGAAAGTATGTCATGTCTGAGGATTCTTTCCCTCCCTGTCAGATTCTGTATCCCTCTCCAGGTGGCCCACACCCACCCTCTTTACACACACACACACACACACACACACACACGGGGCAAATCAATGCACTAGTCAAAAGCGTTGGAGAAATTAAGAGGAGAGAGTTAAATTGGCTAAGGGTGCTTCCAGACGAGGATTTTACTGTGTGTGGTTGCCCTGCCACATTCACAGAATTTTACAGGGGGTCCAAACAATGTCATTTCAGTTTTTAACCCTCCTGTGTTTTCCCACCACTTCTTTTGAGTTTTGTTCTCACCAGAAAATACCCGCTAAAGAGGAAATGATGGAACAGATGCATAATGTTTTGGAGCATCTCTAAACCAGCCTAAAATCCTGCATTTAAAATGGGGATTTGGTTACCCTCCAGGGAGATCCTGAGTGGGGTTGCATGGAAGGAGACCAAGCAGATTTGACTGGCGCAAGGGCTTCTGCTCTCTCCCTTCCTTGCAAGGAGGGGAGGGCGCATGGTTTGAGGACGACTCCTGCCTCTGTTCAAGTCTTGCTGAGGAAGGAAAGGTCTGCGCCCCCCACCCCCCCCACCCCCAGCTGGTGATTTTCCCCTTTGTTTCAAGGCGACCCCCCTGCCAAACTACCCAAATCCTGGCTGCAGCAGAGCACACCGCCCACTCGGCAACAGCAGTACCAGACGGTGCCAAAAAGTGCATTGCTCTTAAACCACGTGTCTGCCACGTAAATGCTTGAGCACATTTCTCAATTGGAGGGAGAAGAGGGTAAAATGCCTCCCTGCAACAAAGAAAGGCACATCTGATCCCCCACCCCACCAAGCTCAGAAGCAACGTCCTCTCTTGATTCAGAGCACCCTATTAAGTTCAATGGGGCTGACTCCCAAGTAAGTGTGCCAAGGGTTGCAGACTTACAGCGTGTCAGTCCCCATCCACAAGTATTGTGCAAGGGGAAGGAAAGGGGCAGGAACCAGGGAAGAATTATTGCTACACCCCGAGCAGCATTGCCACCCCGATGAAAAGAAAAAGAAAAATAACGCGACGGAGGACAGCCGTCTAAAGAGAATGACCCAGTCCTGCAATGATACTGGATGGGAAAGAACCGGCATTGATGTGGAATTCTCTGCCAGTATGACGGAGCCCTTTCTGCTTCCATTTTAAATGCAAGATTGACTCCCTCTTTCACCCGCTTCCTTTCCCCCCTCCCCTTTCCCCCTCCTTCTCCCCATATCTGAGTCTTCCATTATCTTTCATTATCTCGCTCTTCTTCTTGTGGCATTTCCTCTTTTCACAGAGGGAACTCTAACAGAATGAGGTAATTTGATAGCTCATTATCTGTGATCTCTTTAAAAACCGAACAAAGGGCATTTCAAGCAGGAGACACCTTGGAGGTTCACGGTGTCGTGTAAAGAGCCCGCAAACTTCCGTGAAGGAGCAATCTCAATCACAGGGCAAGATAAAAGCTCCATGTAAAGAAAGCCTTTGACTGGTAGCACAAGGAGACCTCCATCCGGAAGCACCCTGCCATGGCAGCTCTTTTTATTCTGGGGGGTTTCCAGATGAAGCTTTTATTGCACCATCACTGTGTCACTCACGGAATCTGTTACAGAGGAAAAGTGGAATAGCTGCCCACTGTCTTCTGATTGGTAGCACTAAAAGCTCTCCATTTGGAAGTACCCTTGGCCAAGACAACCATGCTTGGGTAGGCCATATATGTCTTGGGTCTTAAATAGCACCTTGTATGGTAAGACAGCAGTAGAGCTGTAGCTTGTGATCAGATGATTGACTCTCCACACTTTCATTTCTATGAAGAACCTTTGATTTGAAATGGGAGCCTGCACACCTGGAGAGAACACACACAATCACACCTTTTTATTTTAGGTTAATAAACCTGGCATTACTGCCACCCATTTTTGTACTCCTAATAAAGATTTTCAAAGGAGTGAAAATACGGACGAGAGGTATTTAACCCTTTCCGGCCACACCATTTCCCTAATATAAATCTCCCCTCCACCCTGACTATTAGATTTGTGCTGGAAATAAAATTAGAGATACTGATTCCTACCGATAGGCTAAGAGTTGCGGCGGCTGGCCAATTTGCCTAGGCTAGGAAATGGTGCAAGAGGAAAGGCAGCATTTGCCCAGCAGATGGCCACAGAGACATAGGCTTTGAAACGGGGCTGCGTTACATTGGTGGCCCGAATCCCTGGGGCATATGACGTCTCCTGGTTTTGTAGAAGCCTCCACCCAGAATTGGCAACTTTCAGGGTGTCACTTGACCCACCCCAAACTGGGAAGGGTAATTTGAACTAATTTTATCTTTGTACTGAGCGTTGATCCAAGACTTTGGAGCTGCACAAATAACATAATGGTACTGACTGAGTACCCCTTCATGGGTACACAGGGTACCCAGGGTACTCAGGGTACTGAGTACCCTGAGTTGCCCCTTCATGGATCACTGCCTTGTGGCGAAGGGGCTTGCGTAACTCAGTGAAGCCATAAGCTATGCCGTGCAGGGCCACCCAAGATGGACAGGTCATGGCAGAGAGTTCTGACAAAATGTGGTCCACTGGAGAAGGAAATGGCAACCCACTCCAGTATTCTTGCCAAGAAAACCCCATGGAACGTATCACAAGGCTAAAAGATATGACGCCGGAAGATGAAACCCTCAGGTCGGAAGGTGTCGAATATACTACTGGGGAAGAGCAGAGGGTATTTCCAAGTAGCGCCAGAAAGAGTGAAGCGGCTGGGCTAACGCCGAAAGGACACTCAGCTGTGGATGTGTCTGGTGGTGAAAAGAAAATCCGATGCTGTAAAGAACAATATTGTTTAGGAACCTGGAATGTCAGATCAATGAATCAAGGTAAGCTGGAGGTGGTCAAACATGAGATGGCAAGATTGAACATCGACATCTTGGGAATCAGCGAACTAAAATGGACAGGCATGGGCGAATTTAATTCAGGTGACCATCATATCTACTACTGTGGGCAAGAATCCCTTAGAAAAAATGGAGTAGCACTCATAGTCAACAAAAGGGTGGGAAAAGCAGTACTGGGGTACAATCTTAAAAATGATAGAATGATCTCAGTAAGAATCCAAGACAAACCATTCACTATCACGGTAATTCAAGTCTATGCCCCAACCACTGATGCCGAAGAAGCTGAGGTTGATGGGTTCTATGAAGACCTACAACACCTTCTAGAACTAACACCAAAAAAAGATGTCCTCTTCATCATAGGGGATTGGAATGCTAATGTAGGAAATCAAGAAATCACCGGGATAACAGGCAGGCATGGCCTGGGTGTACAAAATGAAGCAGGACAAAAGCTAATAGAGTTTTGCCAAGAGAACACGCTGATCATAGCAAACACTCTTTTCCAACAGCACAAGAGACGACTCTACACATGGACATCACCAGATGGTCAATATTGAAATCAGATTGATTATGTACTTTGCAGTCAAAGATGGAGAAGCTCTATACAGTCAGTAAAAACAAGACCTGGAGCTGACTGTGGCTCAGATCATGAGCTTCTTGTTGCAAAATTTCAGCTTAAATTGAAGAACGTAGGGAAAACCACTAAACCATTCAGGTATGACCTAAATGATATCCCTTATGAATATACAGTGGAGGTGAGGAATAGATTTCAGGGATTAGACCTCATAGACAGAGTGCCTGAGGAACTATGGACAGAGGTCCGTAACATTGTTCAGGAGGCAGCAACTCAATCCATCCCAAAGAAAAAGAAATGCAAGAAAGCCAAGTGGCTGTCTGATGAGGTTTTACAAGTAGCTGAAGAAAGAAGGGAAGTGAAAAGCAAGGAAGAAAGGGGAAGATATATCCAACTGAATGCAGAGGTCCAGAGAATAGCAAGGAGAGACAAGAAGGCCTTCTTAAATGAACATTGTAAAGAAATCGAGGAAAACAACAGAATGGGAAAGACTAGAGATCTCTTCAAGAAAATTGGAGATCTCAAGGGAACGTTTTGTGCAAAGACAGGCATGATAAAGGACAAAGAAGGCAGAGACCTAACAGAAGCAGATGAGATTAAGAAGAGGTGGCAAGAATACACAGAAGAACTATACAGGAAAGATCTTAATGTCCCTGATAGCCATGATAGTGCGGTCACTGAACTTGAGCCGGACATCCTAGAGAGTGAAGTCAAGTGGGCCTTAGGAAGCATTAGTAACAACAAAGCTAGCGGAGATGACAGCATTCCAGCTGAGCTATTTAAAATCCTAAAAGTTGATGCTCTTAAAGTGCTGCATTCAATATGCCAACCAATTTGGAACACTCAGCAGTGGCCACAAGACTGGAAAAGGTCAGTTTACATTCCAATTCCAAAGAAGGGCAACGCCAAAGAGTGTTCAAACTACCACACAATTGCGCTCATTTCACATGCCAGCAAGGTGATGCTCAAAATCCTAAAAGCTAGGCTTCAGCAGTATGCGAACCGAGAACTACCGGAAGTACAAGCTGGGTTTCGAAGAGGCAGAGGAACTAGAGATCAAATCGCCATCGTTCGCTGGATCATGGAGAAAGCAAGAGAATTCCATAAAAATGTCTGTTTCTGCTTCATTGACTACGCTAAAGCCTTTGATTGTGTGGATCACAACAAACTGTGGCAAATTCTTAAAGTGATGGGAGTACCAGATGACCTTACCTGTCTCCTGAGAAACCTGTACGAGGGTCAAGAAGCAACAGTAAGAACCAGACATGGAACAACCGATTGGTTCAAAATTGGGAAAGGAGTACGACAAGGCTGCATATTGTCACCCTGCTTATTTAACTTATATGCAGAGTACATCATGAGAAACGCCGGGTTGGATGAATCACAGGTCGGAATTAAGATTGCCGGGAGAATTATCAACAACCTCCGATATGCAGACGATACCACCCTAATGGCAGAAAGCGAAGAGGATCTAAAGAGCCTCTTGTTGAGGGTGAAAGAGAAGAGTGCAAAAGCTGGTTTGAAACTCAACATTAAAAAAAGATCATGGCATCTGGCCCCATCACTTCCTGGAATATAGAAGGGGAAGAAATGGAAGCAGTGACAGATTTTACTTTCTTGGGCTCCAAGATCACCATAGACGGTGACTGTAGCCATGAAATTAAAAGACGCTTGCTCCTTGGGAGGAAAGCTATGGCAAACCTAGACAACATAGTAAGAAGCAGAGACATCACCTTGCCGACAAAGGTCCGTCCAATCAAAGCTATAGTTTTCCCAGTAGTAATGTATGGCTGTAAGAGCTGGACTATAAGGAAGGCTGAGCGCCGAAGAATTGATGCTTTCGAACTGTGGTGCTGGAGAAGACTCTTACGAGTCCCCTGGACTGCAAGGAGGTCAAATCAGTCCATCCTAAAGGAAATCAACCCTGAGTGCTCATTGGAAGGACAGATAATGAAGCTGAAGCTCAAATATTTTGGCCACCTAATGCGAAGAGAAAACTCTCTGGAAAAGACCCTGATGCTGGGAAGGACTGAAGGCAAAAGGAGAAGGGGACGACAGAGGATGAGATGGCTAGATAGCATCACTGATGCAATGAATATGAACTTGAGCACACTCCAGGAGAGAGCGCAGGACAGGAAGGCCTGGCGTGCAATGGTCCATGGGGTCACGAAGAGTCGGACATGACTAAACGACTGAACAACAACAACTGACTGAGTCAAGAGAGTAGGATCTGAGGTCAGAGTCAAGACGCCCCTAAAGAGTTCGGGGGGATGGACCCACTCTATCCTGCATTTTGTTAGCCTCGGGACATATAAAATGGTTGAGAATGCCTCTTAGCATGTGCTGAGTGTCTTTGTCCACTGAAGACCAAGGCACTTCTGAGCATGTGCAGAGTACCTTTCCCTTCTGAGGCAGCTTTTTCTTGTTTTTTAAAAAAGCAGCATTAAGGACAGAGCGCCTTTGTAGGCAGAGGGCTCCTCCCTTGAAGCGTATCATATTTTCTTTTAAAATACACCCTTTGCTTTGTTTATGGTAAAGGCACTCTACACATGTTCACAAGCATTTGGCATTTAGTGTTTATAAAAAGGCTCAGGGTTTTTTTCTTATGCTTAGTGAACATGTACCCAGTCTCAGGTGTCCAAATTCTGAGACCTAAAGTAAGAGGTGACAACTTTACACGTGTGCGTGTGAGATTTTTCTGAGTGACCCCCCCCCCCGTACATATGTAGCCATGGTACTCAGGAATTACTCCTGCAAACAAAGGAAAATAGGCATGTACCTCAGAATTAAGATGCTGGTGCTTCAAGTCAACCTGCCTTCCCCAAGATGGTGGTGGCGGCGGCGGAGACACCCATCCCCAGGCATTATGGGCTCGTTCTGCACATGTTTGTTGGAGGCCTTTATTCAGCAGGAGTTAGACTGAAGGCAATGGGGGAATGCCATTGTTGGTCTTCTCTTTCTCATAGTTAAAGCAATGGTATTCCCCATAGCAACCTATGGCTGCGAGAGCTGGACTATAAGGAAGGCTGAGCAGAGGAAGCTGGATGCTTTTGAACTGTGGTGCTGGAGGAAAATTCCTTGGACTGCAAGAAGATCCAACCAGTCCATACTCCAGGAAATAAAGCCAGACTGCTCACTTCAGGGAATGATATTAAAGGCAAAACTGAAGTACTTTGGCCACAGAATGAGAAGACAGGATGCCCTGGAGAAGATGCTGATGCTAGGGAAAGTGGAAGGCAAAAGGAAGAGGGGCCGACCAAGGGCAAGATGGATGGATGATATTCTGGAGGTGACAGACTCGACCTTGGGGGAGCTGGGGGTGGCGACGGCTGACAGGAAGCTCTGGCGTGGGCTGGTCCATGAAGTCACGAAGAGTTGGAAGCGACTGACCAAATAAACAACAAAAACCCAGCTCAGAGTAGTAATAATTATTTTCATGATTGCGATATTTTGAGTATTAAAGTTTTTGTGATTTATATTTTTTAGTGCATGTTCAATATTGTTTAAATATTGAATGTGTCAGTTGTATATACTGTTATAGTTACCGTGATATTTAATATATTACATTGGGTGTTGTCTTTTTAGAGTATATAACTTACCTTTTAGAGCAGTCTTCACCAACCTGTTGCCCCCCAGATGTTTTGGATTACAATTCCCAGCATTCCTGACCATTAGGAAGTTGTAGTCCATAACATTTGGAAGTTACCAGGGGTAGAAACGAACTAAAGTTTTCCTTAGAGTAGACCCATTGAAATGAATCGGACTAGACTAGTTGGACTCTACCCCAGGTTGCCTCTCCCTGTTTTGAGTGTGTAAAGCTTTGTATAATGTTTACAGACATTTCCCTTGATAGTTTCCTTGAAATGCTCTGGGAACCATATCTGTTGTGCAGCTGTCCTCTTTTTTGTCCAAGAAAGTGTCCCCAGTACTATATTATTACTCTTCCTAAGTGTTATAGTTTATTGGATTCTATGCCCTCTTTGACATTCAGAGCAAAACCACTATCAATATACCAATCCGCATTATTTTCTATAGATTTTGTATCTAGGAATAGCCCCATCACACTGATGGTCACTGTTGCGAGTTTCTGAGATGTCCACATTCTCTTTTGGAACCAAGCAGTCAAATTCCTTGCACTGTGACTTGAGACACTTCACAATAGTTTATGGAATTTTCAATTAACTATCATTAGTCGAAATAGTTTTTCCTGAATAAACCCTTAAAAGGTTTTAGTAGCAGAATCCTTCAGCCTAGAGGTTTAATTAGGACTGCGCTTACCTTCATTCTTTATAGCCAGATCAGAAACCTGTTACCACGTATTCTTCGTCTACATGTGTATATTTCTACACATGTACAGCCAAGAAACATACATTGGGACCTTTAACCTACAGTCATAATGTGCCACATCAAAAACTGGCATTTCTAGGAGGGGGAAATGAGCAACAAAACAGGCCAGAGTTAGGATGCTCAAAGATATGGTTTATTATAAAAATATACAGGAAATGCATGAGCAGCATCCAGATGACACTAGTAATTCACTGGTTAAATCTATAGATGTGGTATGAGATAAGGGAGAACCAGGAGAGATGGAGCTGAATGTGGGTGATATAGAAAAACAGAGAGGAAACTGACACCATATAACAAGATAGGAGCATGATAGAACCCAGAAAGACACATGAGGAACCTAACAATGTCAAAGAAAGGGACAGAAATGTCAGCATTGTCTTTGCCCATGGCAGCACAGGTAGCTGTCTGTGAAGTCAGAGGAGCAAGATAGGAGACAGACTCACGAAGTCAAACAGAGTTGTGTCACCCATCACAAAGCAAAGGGGGTGGAGGGTATTCTTCTTCAAGGAGGTTGCTGTCAATGTAGGGTAGATCTTTGATTGGAGTGTTGGGGTCAGATGGATTATTCCTCATGGCCTATTGACAGGGGTAGATAGCCTGGTACAAAAACAGCGTAGTGGCAAAAACAGAAATGGAAGTTTCCTTGCCAAGTAGGAGACAAACTCTCTACCCAGGAAAATTCCTTCTTGAAGACAGTTTAAAAGGGATTTTTTCCAAATACAAAAGAAAATGAAAAGGGTGTAGATGACACTGATGTGGTTTGATTTTCCTGCCATGAATGCAAAAACGGGCACAGTGCAAGAGGTTATGGCATCATTTGGATGTAGGTTACTAACCATAACAGGGGTTAATGTATTTGATGTATTGTTCTTGTGACAGGCTTCCCAGTGCTTCCTGTATGGTACCTTTCGCCTTTGGGGCTGTGAAGAGCCAATCAATAGGTGAACCATGAGGCTTGATTTTATTGGGAACTAAATAGGGCATTTTAAACATTCCAGAGATTTATTTTATTTATTTATTTATTATATTTATATCCCGCCTTTTTTCCTCCAAGGAACTCGAGGCGGTGTACATAATCCTCCTCCTCCATTTTATCCTCACAACAACAACCCTGTGAGGTGGGTTGGGCTGAGAGTCTGTGACTGACCCAAAGTCACCCAGTGAGCTGCCATGGCTGAGTGGGGACTAGAACCCGGATCTCCCGACTCCCAGTCCAGCACTCTAGCCACTACACCACACTGGCTCATAGATCCCAAGCCTATGATGTCATTAGGGGAACACATACACAAGTTTGCAACCAATTTTGCCCTATGTGACCAGTTTTGCACTAGCTCATGTTTTCAGATAAAATGGAGATTTTTTTGAGTCAAGGTGTTGGGAGAAAAAAAGCACTCACTATGGCAGGGGACGTGCGCTTTCTGGGTAATACTTTGTAAGCCTAAAATGTGTATTCAGAGTATTCCCTTTTTCATTCAGGGACCCTTTTGAGCTGGTGAACTAGCCACACAACATTAGCAAAACAGCCAGACATTTTCTTGCAGTCATAGGTGCATATATTATTTCCGCTGATGGGAAGAAGTTAACAGACATGTCTATTACAAACAGTTTCAATGTTTTTCTACATGTGCTTTTTTAATAAAAAAAAAACCTTGAAGACATTCTGCTTACTGAAATAAAATATGAACATAACAAAAACAATAAAGGCTTATATATTTTCAATGGTACAGAACCTGCATGAATAAATAACATTACTAAAACAACTATTAGCAGCCTGATAAACCAAGCAATGTACATTCAAGAGAAACTTTACATGGATATTTATAGTACAGTATATTTATAAACTTATATTAACAAAATGTTGAAGAACGTTACAAAAAATGATTGCTTTCATTTTTGTAGAATATTTTAAGGCTGCTAATGATTAGATCACCTACAGAATAAAAATGAATTGTCATTTAATTAGCAAACAATGCATTTCATTGCAACGCATGTGCCTATGCCCACATACCTCTGATATTTAACTCACTGTAAAGTTTTTGAGCAGCCTGGTTATGCTACTTATCAAGCGCTGTTTTTAAACTGTGGAACTAAGGTCCTATATCAATGATTACCCACTGGTAATAATTACCATTTAACTTTTCAGGCTAATTTTTGTAAGAGCTTTTCTATATCCTGAATTCATAGAGCCATGATTTCCAGATATTGTCCAATATCAGTGACTTGAAGCAGACAGGAAAGCTTCTCTCAAGCACAGAAAAAATAATTTCCCCATACAGAGGGCACAAAATCCACCTGCAGGTAATTCAGAGCTCTGCCCCCACCGTCCTCATCTCTACAGGAAGGAGCTTCAGACTATCTCACACATTCAGCACAATGGTCTGACGGGGGCTTCTATGTGTGTTCTGCTGAATGTGTTTGAAGCCTTCACGCAGTTGGGAACCCCGCCTGCATCATCAATGTTCCCGATCACAGCTAAATGTGCATAGGAGCCCTTTTTAGAGCTTCATGCTAAACATGTGAAAGTCTGAAGCGCCTTCTATGGGGGATGGAGAGGTTGGGAGCAGGGCTAACATGCACAACCCCACTCTCCTCTTCACATGTTTGTTTTGAATGCCTGAACGGGGCTAATAGCTCTTTCCAGTCCAGGCTGTTAAATCTTACCTTCTGGGTTGAGTAGAAACTGAGGTGTAGGGAAAGAACTGCTCCAGTCATTCACATTCACATGCTAGAAAAAGGTTGTCACTTGTGAAAAGTACAGCCAATACAGCAACCCCTTTCATAACATGTAACATCATGGCACGGGAAAGTCTGATGCCATCAATAAATGTTACACCATAGATGCTGTTTGTGCCCTTGAAAGCTGAACATGAATTAATGTAAGATTAGACTTCCTCCACTGAAATTTGGAGATGGTCAATAGTGTTACCTCCTTACCTAAATTTTAAACATTTTAATTTTTCCTTTCAGTTTTGCTTAACAAACTCTAATGAAAATCACTGGAAAAAATATAATTGATTTGAAGATTAGAATTCACTAACCATTGTTCTTTGTGAGTAGGGAGAAACTAAGAGCACAATCATCCTGGATGGGGCATGCTGGGAATTGTAGGACTTTTTTCTGTCTAAACTTGCATAAGACTGACCTTAAATTATCTATTCCTACACATTTTCACTGGTTCTCAAGTGGAATTTCAGAGGATACTTTGATTTCATAATTTGTACAAAAATATTTTACCAAAGAGTATACTACTTTATAAAGAAAGTGTCCCACATGAAACCTTCATCACTTCTACCCTTACAGCATTAAATAAAAAAAACAGATGTCAATATCTATGTAAAAAGTGGCTTGTGCATTTGTGCATCTTTAACACTGAACACAAAACTGAAATTCCTAACAAATTGCTGCTTTAAGTGGAATGTATAATTAAGCAATACAAATTCTTATTTGGACAAGTCAATTCCATGTAAACCTCCACCTTCTATGTACAAACAAATATTACTGACATTCTTACAGTCATCTACTCAAAAGCAATTCTAAAATGGCAGTGTAACAACAGTTAATACTATTAACATTAACAGATTTAGCAGTTGACCTAGCATGCAGACCAACTCAGGTGAAGTTATTATTTCAAGAAGGGACATTAAGTGATTCTTTTTTATACAATACCATATACATGTATTTTTATTGCTGTGGCTCCTAAGCTGTAGATTGCAAATCTCGTTAGTTACTTATTATCACCTTTTTTTGCTTGACAAGAACCTCAAGGAGCTCCTAATCACAAACAGTGTGAAAAAGTTCCCCTACAGCAGAGCCTGTTTCTTGTGCTTCTGGATTTTTATCTGAACAATCCTAAGACCTCAGTGCCACATGATTACACTCCTACATGGAAAGCACTTACATATAGGAATGAAAGAATAAAAACCCTACTTACATATAAGTACTACAGGCACATATGCTGAGAAGCTACAGTTGGCTGCATCTTTCCCATGCCTGGGACTGAATGTAGGTCTGCTGCAGGTCATGATATTCAGGCAACTAGCCATTCAATTTCTATATCTAATTGCCATGCAGATAGGAATTTCCTCATGTGTAAGGCACTCTTCTGGGAGAGACATTACATTCCCCTCTTAATGGTTGTTAAACATAGTGTATGCTTAAGATGTTCCTGGAGTCTCTAGACACATTCCAGAGAAAGTGCTGTTTTTGCACACTCATCAACTGAATGCAACATGTTGTGATGGTGTGCATGAATAAATGGCTCTTCATAATTAAAATGCATGTGATAGGCTGCAAGGTCCAGTGGTTAATTCTGGATTGTATGTTGTAGTTTTTGGACAATGTTGTAAAGTACTAGCCTCACAAAAGACTGAAATCTTGAATTAAAGATGAAGTTGTAGTGATATATTTCAAGGGGGAAAAGGTTTTCAACCCCAAAATACACACACACACACACACACACACACCACACACACAGAACTGTTTCACTAAATAGAAAGATGCTTTGGGAAATATGTTTTATACCACTATATATTCTTTGGTATGATATTCTTTGGTATGAAGCAAAAATTGTGAAAAGTGTGGACACACTAGCTATTGCCTGCTACACATTTAGCCCATTTTCAAGGAGCACAGACTAAGAGAAGCTCTACACCAAATATTATCATACTTTGTTTCCAATCAGACATATCCCCTCCTAACAGTATGCCAAGTTATTATCAGTGATGGCATTCAAGAGAATTTAAAATTATTCTGATGCCTGCTAAACTTTGCTTCCATCTCAAGTAATGCACAGTTCCACAACACTTGAGACATTTAAAAGTTTTAACATTCTTGCACTGACACTTGCTTTTAGTCAATACTGCTGTCTACAGTGGAATAATACACTAAGGAACACTTGAAGAGTGAGTTCACCAACAGAAGGATTGAAGTTCTCTAATACCTAGTCCATCAGAATTCCAGGTTCTTCAGCTGTTCATATGTCACAAAGAACTGGTGTTTGTCATTAAGGAAAAATGCAGTGCAGAAACTGTCTTATAAACATGCATCTAGTAACTGAAAGGGCATACTTTCATTACATATAGTTCCCCTTGATTTTCCTTTTCGGCAGGGCTACTTGCCCTTCTCCCTGACATTCAAGGGTTCACTTGCCTTGAGTATATCTGGATATGGAAACAATTTTTCTCTTTATTCAAGCAGTAACTCCCATTTTCAGTGTATTCTAATTCTCCTTTTCAGGTCCACCCTGACTTTTACTGCTGGGAATTAAGATGGTATGAAGTAATTTTACCTTGCTGACATAAAGAGGGGAGGGAAGTGCAACCACCACAGCAGAGTCTTGACCTTGGACCTCCAGTCCATGTTCTATAATCCACCACCCTAGCTATAACAAAGGGAAATGCTGGCATGTATGGGAAAACCGTAAGATTCTAGACTTCACTATTGTCCTCATGTTATTTCATATATTAAGTATGTTTTCTTGCCTGCCACTGATCTACCGCATTTTCCTTTTTTAATAGGGATGTTTTTGCATTATCTTTCCTTGGTTTAAGTACTGTTACATATCTTACACCAGCATTCACGATCCTGGTATCCTCCAGATGTTTTGGACCAACAACCCCCAGCCCCAAGCCAGCATTGCCAATGTTCAGGAATGCTGGGAATTGTAGTCCGAAAGATCTGAAGGTTACCAGGCTGGGGAAGGCTGCCTTAAGCCTTTGTAATAGAATGGTTAAAAAAGTAAAAACCTAATTATGTTAGGCGGGGGAAGTTAAAAGCGGTCCAGCAAACAGTACAGAGGTGATATGGTCATTCCCACAAGTTAGCAGGAGACTACAGGAATGTATATATCCACTGGATTTGTATTATTATTATTAATGATGATGATGACGATGATGATATGAAGGTAGGCCTGAATAGGCCTTGTAAGTAGTTTGGTTCAGACGAGGTACCTGATGGGATTGAAAGAATGTGTATGTGTTGGACGATGAGAAGGTAACTGTAACTTGCTCATTATAAGCAAGAAATTCCTATCCGCCAACGTAGCTCATCCCTAAAGATAAGAAGGCAGCTGTGCTGATAAGATTGTCGCCGAGCTAAATTAGCTCTTGAGCTTGTGTAGTGTATTTTCTTTGTTCTCCAACTTTTGGTCTGTACAAATGCATCCTGTTTCTTTTTTTTGGAGAGACTCAGATTCGACCATCTCTCCTACAGCTGTGATGTGCTTGAATTAATTCCTGACTGTTCAGTCTAACCACCTTGGGTATTTCCTTAACTTTGACTAAGTGACAGTTATGTCAAGTTGTAAGCACCTTGCAGTAAGTTGACAGTAAGGTAAGAGGTACTTAAGACTGGGGACACTGAAAGAATGGCTTTAGACCATTTGGCATAAATGACAGTGCTATAGATTCATTCTTCCAGCAGAATTCCATATTTAGGTAATGTATTTCAACACTTATGAAAAAGGATACAATAATATTCCAAGGACCAAGCCTCAACCAGTTTGGCCAGAATCCCTTATACAATGCAAAAAATCCTTCATTCTTCCATGTCTGTTAAAAATAAGAAAGTCTCTTAGAAAATCCTATAAAACATGGGGGGGGGGGATCTACAATAATTAGCAGAAGAGAGGAAGGGATGGGAACACAGGAAGCTGCCTCATACCAAGTCAGACCATTGGTCCATCTACCCCAGTATTGTAGACACTGACAGGTAGCAGCTATTGGGGGTTTCTGGCAGGATTCTTTCCTACACCTACCTAGAGATGCTAGGGACTGAACCTGGGACCTTCTGAATGCAAAGCGTGTGCACTGCCACTGAGCTACAGCCCCTCTTATACACGCAATCGCCCTCTCTACCCACCCATCTCCAGACAAACCCTCACAAGCACATCTCACATGTACACACACACACCATACAGATGCAGAAATACGAAGGCTTGATGGAGGGGATGGGGCAGCCTCCCCTCCATCTCCCCATTTCACTTGCAAACACAAGAGGGGAATACACCACCCTCCCAGCTGCATCCCTCACATGTATGCGCATATATACCGGTAATGGCCGCAGGAGTGTAACCAAGTCACCTGTAGTTTTAGAGGGGCCTAGAGATCCATAATGCTTTGGTTTGGTTCATTATAAGTGCAATTTCCTTGCTAGTGGGCCTCTGAGCTTGTGAGATGAGTCAAAGGTTGATATTGCCGCCTCAGCACATTCCATGCTACCGAGCTACCATTTGTCTTATCAGGGCCTAGGATGTGCCTGAGAAGTGAGACTCTGTTTAGGCTCTGTTTACAGGTGTCTGTGCTGGGAAGTTCTGATTGTTTTCCTTCTGAACAAGTACTGTTAGCCTATGCTGGGAAAGTTGCAGATGAACGCTAATTAACGCTTGCTGCTGTCATGCTGCCTCACTGCTAACATGTATGGTATAAAACCCATTTTACCCCTTGGCTCTGGGTTCAGAGAAGCTGTCTGATCCAACCACTGGGTACACCTGTGTGCTGTAAGTGCTCAATAAAGTCTCCTCATAAGCAAACCTGGATCTGGCTTATCATTATCTCAGGACCTCCAAACCTTAGCAGCCTACGGCCGGGACAATACAATACCCCACTCTTCTCTGTTTACCCATGGCTATAGATGCTGCTCTGTGAGCTGGTGCTGCTACCAAGACACCGACATACCCTAGGAGTATGTTGGCTTAGTATTGTGTTGCTTGCCAACTCCATGAAGCCTGAGGGGCTGAGAGGATCCATCAGAAACAGGGCTCCCAAGAGCTTTATGCATCTAATTTTCTGAAGGGCTGTCAGCCTTTCAGCCAGGAAATACCCTATTCTAGCAGAACAGCTGCCAAGGATTTCCCAAAACCAGGATCTGTCAAGCCAGTTCTCAGGAGACATCTCCACAGCTCTTTTGTAGTCAGGCAAGCCATGTGGGCTTGCTGAAATTCTAATGAGGTAGCTAGTGTGGAGAATTGGTTAGGCCCTCTTGACGAAGACACTTTTGGAACGCAGAAAATACGAATTTAGTTTCTCTGAAATGCGACTATTGTTTTTCCTCATGTTAGACCAGAGGCTTTCTAACTGGGTTCAAGGAACTCTGGGGTTCATTGGAAATAGAGTTTCCTTAATGAGAAGATGGTGGACAAGTTTACTGAAAGGGAGATTATCTCCCATTACTAGGTAGTTCACAATAATGGCTGCCAGTGCCAACCAAAAATTTAGTTCTGGAAACCAGCAGTAAAAGCCTCCAGTATACTGCACAATACAATAGGTTTTAACAAGTTTTTAAAAGGCTGCTGGCAAAGTAACAAAGAGGCAGAGAGGCCTCTTTCAAAAATAGTACCAGACTGTATCTTGTGCTGAGGTGCAGCATCCGCATCTTAGGGTGGGAGAGACTGCTTAAAAAAAAACAGCACCTAACTCATGTGCTGCTGCCGCCACCACTCTAGAAAAAGCCCTTAGCAAGGAGTAGGTTCAGAACAGGCACACTTACTTTGTAGCTATGGAGCAGGAAGCAAGAAAGCCATGGCTCACTAGCTACTAGAAACTAAGGGAAGCTATCAAGCCCAGACAATTTGTGGACCCCTTTCAATTACTGATCTCCTCATAGCTGAACGTTGGGTATGCTCTAAGATACACAGTATCCTTGGTTTGCACAGGGCAACAGAAAGGCCCTACAGCCTTGGTTACCACTTTACAGGAATGCAATGAACAAACCCAGTGAACGTAGAGGGGTTCCTCAACAGATCAGTCAATATGGTAAGGGTCACTGAAGATAGGAAGTTTGAAGACCATTCAGTTAGAAGACAGACCAGAATGAAATATTAGTCGACTAAATGTCTCAAGTAAGGGATACTTTATTGGCATGACCGAGTATACAAGTGAAGAGCATATCCTGTAAATACCTGCCAGGAAATGGGGAAAAGTAATGGGTATTGCCATACCCCAAAGATGCCAAGATCAGATAGTGGGCAACTGAGTCCTTTAGCCCACATTTTATCTTTTAACACTCATGATCCAGTGCCAGATGGCTTTCTCATCACTTTAACAGGACACCACGTATGGTATCTTAAAATGTGTTTAATTTTTGCTGGATGTTATTGTTTTGTAAAACAATAAACTGTTATAATCACCACCTTTGAACTGTTGCAATACAGCAGGAAGAAAAATATTAATATTTTTTAACCAACAGCACATCATTATGTGTAGTACCATCTTTCTTGCACTTCTTATTTGGGACACTGGAACAGTAAATCAACAATTCTCAGCTTCTGCAAACCCTTCTATCTAAACAAACAGGCTTAATAAGAGCATTTTCCAATTATGTTTCAAGTAAACTAGGCACAAAGCTTGGGGCTGTTCTCACCAGTGCAACACAGATCAGCACTAAACTGCATTTTTTATTCAAATCAGCTACCTAGCATACCCTAGTATGCAAATCCCCAAAGCTCTGATTTTTTAATTTTGAAATCTGGGCATGTCTGCAATGGACAATCTTTGCTCCATTTGTGTATGGTCACTAATTTAAGTGGATTGCTTCAGAAAGTGGGGTATCAATGAATCAGTGACACATTAAAATATTTGAGACATACTACAGGAATAATCCGCTCTTTCAAACAGGAACAAATTCAGAGAAACAAATTCAACTTGGAGCTTGATTATCTAAACCCCAGTTTAGATTAGAGGTAGGCAACTTCTGGGAATCAGACATGCCTTGAATCCACTGGGATTCGCACCTCACCCCCACCAAAATTGCTGCTGGATTTGCTGCAGCGTTGGCGGCAAAAAAGCAACAGTTTTGCAAGCAAGCAAGGCATGTGGTCCTGGGAAGCTCTGGGGGGCATGATTCTGCTTGCAAGCAAGGGATGTGTTGCCCCACACACCTTGGAGGTGTTCACACATCATGCTAGCCCATAATGGGTAACTAGCCACGCAGGGTTGGTTTTGCGAACAACCCACCATGCGTGGTTAGCACACCTGCCAGACGATCACGCAAACAAGCCACCATGCATGGCTTGTTTGCCCCTTGTTCTCCGCTCCCTCCTGCTCAGTTCTCCAGCTGGCATCCCAGGGGTCCTGATAGCAGACCCATCTTGTCTGCCACCAAGTTCCCCTTCCTGGCTCCAATCGCAGTTGGATGCCTCCCTCCCGCCAGTTCTTGCACAAAAACGGGCCCAGGAAAAAGTTTTTTTAAGGGATCCAACCCTGACTGGAGCCGGGAAGGGGGGGATCAGCAGGGGCGAAGGGGTTTGGTGACAGCCCCTCCAAGGTGCCGTTTGGGCACCGTTGGGGGCCTGTCACTGGCAAGGGGAAAAGGGCACAGGCAGCATCTTGGCTACAATTGCGAATGGTGACTGTGGCCCTGCTGGGCAAGAGCAGCAGAGGTTTCTGCCACTCTTGCTGAGCGGCTTGCTGCCCAACACTCTTTACCCACAATGGATTGGCATGTCTTGGTTTGGATGACACGCCAATCCATTGTGGGTGAAACAACCCCTATGGCAGCCTGTGGGCTCTCAGGGTGGGTTGTTTGGGAAACACAACCCACCCTGATAAGTATTGTCCTGGTTCAGACAACACACTAACCAATGATGGTTTGTTCTGGAAAACAAACCATCATTGGTTGAGGTGTCGTGAGAACCCAGTCCTTGTTTGCTTGCAAAATCAGCAGTTTTTTGCCACCATGGCAAATTCGGTGGAGGCATGGGAGCCCAAAACTGGTTACGGGGATAGAAAGAGGATAGAAGCATCTGTTTTCACTTTAGAATGAACTGCAGCTCCCTGTTATGTACAAACTTGAGGAACTAACCACAGCCTGTCAACAAACCAGGATATCAAACCACAGCTTAATCCTGGTTTGTTTTAACTAACCATGGTTAGAACAAGCCACAATTCCACGAGTTCATATCTAAGAGGAAACTGCAGTTTGATCTAAAATTACAGCAGAAGCTTTCTTCTCTTCACCACACGTACACAGGGAAGGGGAGGGGGAATTACAAGAGGCCAGGGCTTAAACTCTCTAATTTGCAATCATCTATACAAGGGGTGGGCAATGTCCTAGGATGTGCGGGCCAATTTCCACCACCACTCTGGAACCCACAAGGAGCCGCACACATCCACTGCCAAAATCACTGCCTCTGAATTGCAGCAATTCAGCCACAAGAAAGAAGGCAGATTTCCATTTAAAACAAGGCATGCAAGGACCATGTGCCTTGTATTAATGCAAACATGCTGTCAGAAGTCCCCGGGAGGAGGGTATGGTTTTGCATTAAAGCACAGCTTTGGGGGTGGCAATTTGGGGCAGCAGAGGCTGCTAAAAAGGAACGGGGGGCCATGTACCCCCTCAGGCTGCATGTTACCCACCCTTGAGCTAAAGCATAGTTTCAAGGATGGTTTGAACCAAGCCTTTATCAACAATACAAATCATCCCTTTCATTCCATCTGTTTATCTTGGGATGGCCTTATATCGCGCTCTGTTCTGACCACTATAAAGCGCTACTTACCTGAAGCAAGCAATCAAAAGTACTCTTGTAGCCACACTGTGCCCCACCTCGTAAGTTTGTCTGATTCATCATCCTTGTTCTCACAACATCAATGGGATTTGATGCAAGAGCTCCTGCTAGGCCACAGGTAAAACTTGCTCTAAAAGAAGTTCAGATTATTATTTCCAAAGTTACCTTTTCCTGTACAGTGAACAAGGAATATAGTACAGTTTAAGATTATGTCTGAATGTTTTGACTGTTTTGTTTTTCCCAAAATATGCTATAGGGATCATGGGACATTTCCACTTGAGGTTTTTTTTCTGGTGAGGATTATATAGGTGTATTCAATTATGAGCTCCTGAGGAGCCCATCAAAAACAGTCTAGCATATTATGCTGTGCTATACGATATTCTGGTTTAAAAAATGAACTACAGCAAACTTGGTAAATTTGAACAAAATTACTTCTGTGGCATGTTTATTCAGATTAAGGAATTTGCCCAATGTTTAACTAGAGGGACTGGAACAAGGAAACCTGGTAATAACAGAACTTTGAGGAACAAAAGGTTCCAAAAGCAAAAGGAAGCAAAATTAAGAGCATGGGGAGGTGTTGCACATATTCCACAATTTTTGGTGGGATTGCAACCATGCAGATTTGTAAACCTTTGTAATTATTAATAGTATTTATAAGATGCCTATAAAGCACATTCCCTAGGTAGCATACAGTCATTTAATACTAGACAATAATAACAAAAAATCTAAACACAAAATATTGTTGTTGTTCAAGTCAACCTGATAAAATACTATACAAATCAAAGACCTAAAACCAAACAATACATACAGAAACTATAAAGCTGCGAAAATATCATAGGGATTAAAGTAGATTTAAAAGGCCTGGAAAACTGAAAGGTTTTAACCTGGCACCAAGTGAGCTTCCTTGGGAGAAGCATTTCAAAACTGAGGGCCACCATTGAGAAGGCCCGCTTCCTAGTTGCCATCCTTCAGAGTGAGGGGACACTCAGAGGAGGGCCTTAGAGGCACATATGGCACATATGGGAGGAGGTGTTCCACCATGTCCTAAGGTCCTAAGCCAGGTAGAGCTTTACAGGTTAGAACCTGCACTTTGAATTGGGTTCAGAACCAAACTGGGAGCCACTACAAGTGAGCTAGGATCAGCGTAATATGTTTATGCATCTGGTCCCAGTCAGAATTCTTGCTGCCATATTTTGCACCAGCTATAGTTCCCAGATCATCTTCAAAAGGCAGTCCCACATACAACACATTACAATAGTTCAAACAAGAGCTTATCAGAGCATGGATCACTGTACCCAAGTAATCCACCTCCAGATAGGGTTGAAATCTAAGCTGGTAAAAGGCACTATGTGCTACAGAGGCCACTTTAGCCTTTAATGACAGTACTGGATCCAGATGCACAATCAATTTACATATCTAGTCATTTAGGGGGACTGCAACCCCTTCCGAAACAGGAGGAATCCCACTTATCCAGCCCAAGGAACCACCTACTAAGAGTACCTCTGTCCTGTCTGGACTGAGCCTTAGTTTGTTAGCCCTCATCCAATCCATTAATGTGAGCAGGCCCTGATCTAGCACATCCACGGCCTCACCTGGCTTCAAAGAGAAGGAGAAATTTTATGTACCATCAGCATACTGATGATACTGACCTAGTTCAGACATCATGGTGGGATGTGCACTGTGCACAAGCTGCTTCCAATCTGCATAAACGCCCCATTCGTAGGTCGTTAGTGAACCTAGACACTCTGGGTTGTTTATGGATTAAACAACCCAGAGTTAACCTAACAACAAATCATAGGTTAACTCTTGGTTGTTTAACCGATAAACAATCCAGAGAGTCTGGGTTCAGATGTCATGCTAACAACCTATGAATGGAGGCATTCATAGGTTGTTTATACGAACCAGAAATGGCTCACACACACCGCGCAGTGATATGCAACTGGGATCACTGAAACCCAAAACCCTGAATGACTTCACTCAGCAATTTCACGTAGATGTTAAACAGTGCAGAGGATAAGATGGAACCCTACAGGACTCCCAAAGCAAAGATGCCATGGGGTCAAGCAGAAACCCCCCAGCACCTCATTCTGGAAATGGCCATCTGAGTGGAACCTAATCAGTTCTGCCTTCACCCAACTGTCACTCTAGGAGGACACCATGGTTGATGGTATCAAAAGCCACTGAGAGATAGAAGGTAATCAACAGGGTTGCACTCTCTCATCAATCTCCCAAGAGAGGTCATCCCACAGGGCAACCAAGGCTGTTTCAATGCCAAAATCAGTCCTAAATCCTGACTGAAACTGATTCAGAAAATCAGTCTTATTCAAGAGAGCCTGTATCTGGTCCACCAACATATGCTCAAGCTCCTTGCCTAAAATGGGGACATTTGCTACTGTCTTATAATTACTAAGAATGTCCAGATCCCATCCAGGTCTCTTCAGTAGCGTTTAAGGCTACCTATTAAGGCTACCTATTAAGGCTGGGAGCACTCCCCCTCTTAAAGAGGTATTTACTCCCTCCTAGGCCCAGCCAGCTGTCCTGCCCTTGCCAGACATAAACTGCCACAAGGGCAGTTGAGCAAACATACGGTCAGATGAACTCCAACAAGCACTGTATCCACAACCCTGGGCCCCACAGACTGAAGGTCATCTACAATATAGGACCAGAAAGAGCTCAGGACACCTCTAAAGACTGACCTGTACCAACTGTGGAGTTCAAGTCGTGATGGATAAAAGCAATTTTACCCCCAAAATATCTTGTTGCAGCATGCCACTAAGGGTTCCACTGCATTCTTTATTTTTTTCTAGGACAATGGCTTAGCAAAAGAATTGTGCATTTTGTGATTAAAACACAGAACTTGGTATATACCAAAGGTACCCTATGACACTCGAAGATAAAGAAGCATTCCTAATATTCCCAAAATTCAAAATGACAAGCTAATTTTATAAGTAGATAATTTGAGATTTATAAGGTACTTTCTATATATACCAAAGATTGTGCTTTTATCACCAAGTGCACAACCCTGCCTCGTATCAAGGCTTGGCTGATGTATTATTAAACACTGTGTGTATTAAAGATAAACAGCCAGCAAACTCCATAACAGAAACAGGGCCAGACAACAGAATGGCAACAATTTCAAAACCAATACTGACATCTAGGGAAAGGCGATACTAGGGTCTTGGAATTCTAACAAAACATCACCACACATCCTGCAACAGTAGCAATTTGAGGTCTGCCTTCAAGGAAGGGCCAAAAGCCCTGTTTTGTTTTGTTCTTTTGCAATGGCTAGGCAGGCTTGAGACATCACAGAATGTCATACTATGGAGATGTAAACCATTTTGTCAGAGACATAACCACAGAGCCTGTGGTGGATTACACTGTAATCATAACAGAATTCTTGTTCGGAAGCAAGCTTTGATCAGCCATTCCCAATCTGGTGCCCTCCAGATGTTTTGGACTTCAACTGCCATCAGCACCAGCCAGCACAGCGAATGGTCAGAAAACCGGAGAGTTGTAGTCCAAAACACCTGGAGGGCACCAGGCCGGGGAAGGCTGCTCCATGTTTAGGACTGTAGACTCTGCCAACTCCTTCCAGTCATAATGCTAAGCTTTCTGTACAACCCACTGCGAAAAGAAGTAATTCATTCTTTAAAGCTTACAGAAAGTGAGTATACACTGTGTCTCCCATGAATCCAGACATAATTATGTGCTTCTTGGTAAGATCATAGACCGGCAGCTCCACACCAACAACAACAGCAGCTCTTTGAGCAGTAAGAGACACTCCCTGTCAAAACGATAAAGAACATTTTGGAATACAAATCAAAATGATATCAAAGGCAACACTTTCTCCTTCATAGTTTTATTTTTGGTATTAACCTGAATACTGAAAACTGTCTTTATGCTGTTTTATACTTTTTGATGTTTTTTGTAATGGATTAAGAAATGTTATGTCATATAACATAACAGTTTAGGATAAACAACGATGACACCTTATGGCACCTTAAAGACTAATTTATTACGACATAAGCTTTCATGGACATAAGCTTTCATGAAACATGACATACTTATGTCATCATAAATTTGTTAGTCTTGGGGAGAGCAAACCTATAGCCCCTACACAGTGTCTGCCATAGGAAAGTCCAGATTCCTAGATCCAAGGTTAGAGACAGTGCTCCAACCTCGGACCCAGGAGTCTGAGCTACCCATCCCCTCCCACTCCTCGCTGGTGAGGAGAGAACTGCGCCGGCTGCCTCTACAAGGTCACAAACACATAAATGCATAGTGGGGGGAGCACAGAGGTGACAATAGTCTCTGCACTCCTCCCGCTATGCATAGGATGCCTGTCAGCCTCTGAGTTTGGAGGCTGACAGGCATCCAGATAAGAATGCGCCCTAAGGCTATCCAGATTTAGTTGCGTGTAACTGTGCTGATGGAAGTGGACCTCCCTACCACCTCCTCCCCATGGCAGCCCTTCTAGCCATCTAAAAATCCTACACAGAGGTTTAGGAACCCTGCTGAATGAGATGAGCTGTGGTGCCAGGATCTCTGAAAATTGGGGGATGGCACTTTGTCAGTGGAGTCCTTCTGTGAACAAAACGCAAATCCTGGATCCAACCCTACATTGTTTTTGCTGTAACAGACTAACACAGTTACTCCTCTGGAAAGTATTTAGGATAAAATTCCTTTATCCTAACCATCAAGATTTGCCAAGAAGATGGATACCAATTCTATTTCACTTGCTATTAGGTAGCAAGAGGAAAATTTAAAACCTTACATTGTTTTGCAGGGAATATCCTCCCAACCAGAATATACAAATCGGAGGGAAGATTCTGAATTTTCATTTGCATCTAAAAAATTCCAAGCACTTAAAAAGCTCCCTCAAGGAGGAAGCAAAGTTAACATACTTTAATACACACAGGATTCCACATTTTAGCAAGTATGGTACTGTCCTCAGCTGAGCAACCAGACTCCCTCCCAACACTGAAGCTGCAGAAGTGAGTAGAAATCATGCCAGCAATTGCATAGCGATCTCTGCCCCCTCCCCAGCTCCAGTGTTGGATGGAAGGCTGTGGGTTATTGGGCAACTGTGCAGCCAAGGCTCCCAGAGCACCTCATACACACAGGACCAAAGGCGTAAGTTCCCCACAGAACTTTCCTGCTTTGGAGCTGCTCCTTATAAAGGCCAGCCAAAAAAATGTGGGCCCCTGGATATACAGTTAAGTGAGAAGTACTCAGCTATGTGCAACCCACTCATAACCATAGAATCTAAGAATCTACATAATTGTGATTATACCATGAACAGGACGTGCAAAGCTAAAACTGGTAGTTCCAGTGGAACCAAGAACTTGACCCTTCCCTCTTCTTCTTTTTAATTAAGTCTTGAGGTACTGGGAAACATCATGAACATTTTCTGTACAATACCACAGGGCTGGACTTAAGTAAACTGGGAGCAGTGGGCAATTACTTCTCCAGCCAAGCCTGTATTTGTCTCCATTTCACATTCTGTATAGTACTGTGAGCGGAGACTGAATTTTCCAAACTGATCAATTAGCTTTACAGGAAATAGGCTGTAGCATTAGGAAGCTTCAAGGAGAAAGGCTCTAAGAAGCCCCCAAATGAAAAAATATTCCTTGCATATAACCCAGATAAAGGCCATAGTTATGTTCATTAAACTAAACTTAAGAAACTCAAACATATTTTTGCTTAAAATACATATAAAATAATCAAACACACAAATAGTAATTTGCTATATCTATTACCCTGAACTACCTGAGTGGCATCAGAAGATCTATTTCACATCTCTGACATTTATTTTAACAACTTGCCTTCCACAATCCTCTGGTGCCTTCATTTTGATAGATGTTTATGAAGTTGCCAATCATTCCCCCCTGTATTACACTGCCTTGGGCCTGCATTCTGATCTAGGATTTGAAACCAAAAAAGAAAACATATCACACACTGGTAGTCATGCAGTCATTCAACTGTGAAACAAAGACGTGTCTTTTCATGTTCATGAGTGGCCAGACTCTGCAACCTCTTTCATGCAGTCTCCTTGCGGATATCTCTCTGAAACATTTATGGGTTTTTTAGATTTTTTTTTAGAGCAATCCTTCTACGTAACTGAAAGCAAGCCAGAAAAAGCCACACTACGGAGTCACTGCTTAGTACCTAGCAGTTCATAGGAGGAGCTGGGGCTGAACAGGGAAACACTGTAAAAATGGAAAGCAGTTTCCCCAACCTGGTACCATTCATATATTTTAGACTACAACTCCCAGCAGTCCCAACCACTGGCTGTGCTGGGTAAGGCTGATTGGAGCTGAAGTCCAAAACATCTGGAGGGCACCACATTGGGGAAGGCTGAAGTAAAGGATTACAAAACCGGTAAGGCAATTATTACCATCACCACATGTTAGGAAAAGTTTCTCCAAGGGCTACTATAAGGTGTTATCAGCTACAGGCAGAAACCCAAATGCACACAGGAAAGTAAAACCCTAGTAGAAACAAAAAGAAACACCGATATGTGAAAAAATACCTTATTATAATTGTTTAAAACAAAGATATATGCATTTCCAAAGCCGTTAATCTCTAACTCCAATCAGGACTGACTGTTCATTTGGCATTTGCCAGTATATTTCCATCTCAAGAAGTGTAGCTGCTATATTTGGAATATAGTAGAATGAGAACCTAGGCCTGTTCTTAAATTAGACATGGCCAATGCAATCAATCATTTTCTCCTCTTGGCATGCTGTTCCTCAGACTGGTTAGCTAGGATGGTTCTGCGTGATGTTCCCAACAGTGTTCTCAGGGTAAGAGCAACTCCAACATGGAAAAAAATCTGTCGTCATTTGGTGGTTTAAGAGTTGTCCAATGAAGATAAGCCTGGCAATGCCATTGCTCTAATGCACAGGTGGGCAACATGGGGCCTACATTTGTCCCCCCACCCCAATACCATCCCTACCGGGCTGCTGAATTCAGCGGTGGAGGGAAAAGAATAATCAGTTTTAGCACTACGGAGCGCTAAAAGGATCAAATTTAACTTGAGAGGAAGCTAAGTTGGATTCTTTTAGCACTCCATA
The DNA here is from genome assembly GCF_057233095.1 of Heloderma suspectum. NCBI lineage: Eukaryota > Metazoa > Chordata > Lepidosauria > Squamata > Helodermatidae > Heloderma > Heloderma suspectum. The sequence goes on along the minus strand of NC_139460.1, from coordinate 175,517,848 downwards.
GCGGTTTGTGGCCAAATTTCGGCAGCAAACCACCATTTTTTGTGTGTGTGTGGGCGCCTGTGGAGTGCAACCCATGGAGGAGTCTGGGGGACGAAACCACCCCTGGACCCCACAAAGTTTCTTTTGGTGCCTACAATATATTTCATACAAAGGTCTGCCACACTCCTTCCCTGATGAACTACTGCCACAGTGTAACGACTTTCCTTTTTAGGAAGCTCTTCAATTGTTAGTAATTTTTGTTAACGTTGGTGGATTGGTTTTTACTCCTCTTCTGATAGTTTTATCTTTCTGGTTTTGCTGCTTTGTTTCTTCTTTTAATCATTGTTTTTTTAGAGAACAATCCTAAGTGGGGTGTGGAGGGTTTAAGTGGTGGTTGATTCACCACTTCCAAAGCTCTGCTGGTTCGCTGGGTGGTGGTGGTTTTTTCCCCCTATTAGTTTTCTAGTAGAACCTTGGTTTGTTGGTGTTTGTAAACATTTCTCTCCCACTGGTCCCATGGGTGGGGAAAATACCTCGGCCATCTCAATGCTGGTATGAGTACAGGGCTCAGTCCAAGGTGTGCTGTAGGAATGAGGGGGCTTTGGACCCAGTAGATCCAAGGCTGCCCCTGTAATGCTCCACTTTAGCCCCTGCTGCCAGCGAATGCTGGCAGTTCTCCTGCACCCATGGGCTTTCTACAGACATACCAGGGGCCTCTGCAGCAGATGGGCAGCCTTGTCAGCACACCTCTCCATCACTGGAGGGGCTCTTCCGCCCCATCCTAACTGGCTTTTGGAAGGAGTTAGGATTGCAGTATTAGTGTTTTACTGTATCTTTAATATATTTTTGAACATAATTGTTTTTGTTTTTCTTTTTTAGCCACCTTGTACTTTTTGGAAAGGCAAGACATAAACTTAAAAAAAAAAAAAAATAAGCAGTCATACTATTATTTTAAACAGGCAGAGGGGATATCAACACAGTTTGAAAAGAAACAGAGGAAAAATACAAGCGCTAAAGAAACTGGTGATTTCCCGAGAGGCTCCTGACATTATATAATTCAGCAATTATGCATTACTGATCTGTGTTGTGTAGGACAGAAAGAACAAAAAGTTATTAGCATGCTTCAAAAATTATAATTTTAGTGGGTACCTAATAAAAGTCTAATATGCACCCTTATAATATCTTCCAGAGCCCTGATGCGTTTTATGTTCAAGCCAATATTACACAAGTTTCAAGAAACAGTACATTGCTAGTATTTCCCTTTCTACTCCATTTCTGTGGAAATTAAAGTTCATTCTTTCAAATGAGAAGTGTAGTTGTCATAAATTTGATTTAAAATATGTATATGTCACCTTTCTGCCTGTTACCAGACACTCAAGGCAGCTAAAAATAAGCCAAGTGTTACAATATACACAATTTAAAACATTGTAAAATTACAACATGGAACCAACTACCAGCCCAACAATAAAGCAATATAAAATAACAGCATAAAGACAATAATGACCAATAAACACTACAGCACAAATAGGATTTCCTAAAAAAAAAAAAATGGTTGCTTCCCTTCAGAATGAGGAAAAAGAAGAGGCCACAAGAATTTCTTTTGGGATGGTATTCCATAGCAAAGCACTAATGCTGAAAAAACCTTGGTCCTAGTAACCAGCCATGTCAGTTAAGAAAATAAGGGAACTCAGAGAAGGGCCTCCAATGAAAATCTAAACATATAGGTAGATAAATCTGAAACAGATGAAACTACTTTATACTGAGTCAGAATTATATAATGTCAGTCATCTACCTAATACTGTCTACTCCGACTAGCAGCAGCTCTCCAAGGTCTCATGCAGGCCCAGCCCTGGCCCTTTTAGTTATAGATGCAAGATACCGAAGCTGGGACCTTCTAGATGCCAATCATAACCTCACCACCAAGCAATGACATCCAGCTCTTCTTAACACTCATGCTCCTGCATTCTACACCAGTTGTAGTTTCTGAGCGCTCCTCAGTGATAGTCTCACATACAGTGCACAGCAGAAGTCTAATTTACACATTACCAGAACAGGGATGACAGTTACTAGGTTCCTGCTTCCCAAGAGAGGGCACAACTACAATACCTGACAGAGTTTATAAAAGACTACAGCTTCTGTGTGGACATCCAAAAGCAAGACCAGATTCAAGAGAAACCCCAAGCTACAAACCTGATCTGCTTAAGGGGAAATGTAACCTTTTCTAGAAAGTTTGTGGACCACACACAAACAAAATCTACTTGTCTGGATTCAGCTTCAGTTTTAATAATTATTATTTTATTTACATTATATCTTACCTTTCTTCTATCATGGAACTCAAGGTGGCTACATGGGATTCCCAGGTGGTCTCCCCTCCAAGCACTGACCTGACCTAGACCTGCTTAGCTTCAGCAAGGCGGCTACTTCATGTGCCTTCAGGCCATGCACTAGGATCATTAGTTTCAAAAGCCTCAGAAGGACCAGCCAAACAGGACATATAGAGGTGGGTGTCATCAGCATACTGACGACACCACACTCCAAATCCCCCCATTGATCTCTCCTAGTGGTTTCATGTAGATGTTAAACAGCACAGAAGCAAGATGGAAGCTTGCAGCAACTCCATAGGTCAAGTAGCACAGAAATCTCTGAGCACCATCTTTTGAGATCTACATGTAATGGTAGGAATGGAGCCACTGACATAACACAGTGCCCCCAAGTTACATTCCAAACAGATCATCCAAAAAGACACTACAGCCAATGGTATCAAAAGCTGCTGAGACATCCTAAAGAATCAGCATGGTTGCATTCCTCCTGTGTAGTTCTGGCAAAGGTCTTCCACCAGGGCAATCAAGGTTGATTGGGTTTCAAAACCAGACTGAAAAATAAACTGAAAAATTCATTTACTTCTTATCTTCCAGATATGCTTGGAGCTGGGCTGCCACCATGAGTTCATGTACCTTGCTCAAAAGTGGTACACTGGAGACTAGGCTATATTTCACCAGGTTCACCCAAAAACCTCATGCCACAATAAGCTAGTTACATATTGCTTCACCTGCAGCAGCTTTTAAGGTACCACAGGAGTCTGTCTTTGATGCAAATTAACACAGTTGCTTTTCTGGAATTCTTACCTTCAGGACATCTGTAGGATTAGCAATAGATGATGAAATCACACCAGACAAAACTCCACATAATACATTCACAGCCAGAGTTTCATCTGTTCCAGAAATAAACACATTTATGCGCACAGCTTTAGCATTCAATAAAGCATAGAAGCCAATGATCTGCCTGCTTTAATACATTTAAAAAACAGTAGTGGCAAAACAGCATTTTTGGTGTAATTCCAACAGATGCCCAGTATAAACCAATTTTGAAATGTATCAGCTGCATATATCTACCACAGGCATCCAGGACCACTTCACATAGCCACAGCTATTCAAATTATTACACTCAAGAGGGACAGACTAAGGGAGCAATCTAAAGGGGACAGGCAGCCGCCTCCGAACTTAGAAGCAACTACCTAACCAATGCAGGATGGGCGGAGCGTGGAGGGGATCTTCTCCTCCGTGCTCCAGCCACCCTGCATTCATGGCTAGGTGGCCAATTTTGGCTGTCTAGCCGCAAGACTTCGAAGCGGTGGGGAGGCTGGACAACACATAGGAAGCATCGTACCAACACTTCTGCGCTCCCCACCCCTGGGAACACCCCCTTTTGCCCCTCTCTGCGCCGCTCTTCTGAGTGCAGAGCCCAGGGACAATCCACGCTGCTTACGAGGCGGCAGGGGTGGGGGCAGGGAGGCAGTTTTCTGGGAACCAACTTCAGAGCACAGGCTCCGAGATTGTTCAGTGTTCGGGAACCAATCCTATGGCCATCTAGCCATTGTCTAGCGGCCATAGGATTGGGCCCTAATTTGCTGTGGGGTTCTTCTTGAGAACTCAGCTGTGGGAAGGAATGCTAAGAGGATTGCCTCATGCACAACACTTCTTCACCTCCAAGATCTTCAGCAAGATCTTGCTGAGTATGCACAGCTTCAGACATTTATTATGAGCCATGCTAAACCTGCCAGAGGATGCAATGCACATATTTCAGTTGTAAGAACCAACAAAAGTTATGCCTATACGACATAGGCTTCTTGGAGGACTAGACATAGCTTGCAATCAATTGTCAAGTCCCAACAGATCAGCTAATGGTATACAGCTACACTGACTAACATTATCAGAAGCAATAGATAAACACGAATAAACAAAACTTAAACAGCAATCAACATCTCACCTTATCAATAAGTGCTTACCGCGGCTTGCAATCAGTCATTTTATTTTAAGAAATGTGTAAGGCAGATTAGGTTACACCACTTCCCTTACAGAATTATTAGGATAACAATACATAGCCTAACTAGCCCATATTTTACTGACTAGCTGTGGGGTCATTAATGTAAGACCTTTGTTGAAACTTCCCTGCCTTTTTGCAATCTCTGTCTCTGATCTCTCTTGATGTCTGACTTGTTCAAATGTCATGATGGCCCTGGTCATGCACATTTGTCTTGGGATAGCGGAGGGACCAATCCTACCAGGATAGGCGGCCGCCTCCAAACTCGGAGGCGACAGCCTATCCAATGCAGGGAAGGAGACGCGCAGAGGGGATCATCCCCTCTGCACTTCAGCTGCCCTGCAGTTGCGACTAGACAGCCGATTTCAGCTGTCTAACCGCAGGAAGGCGGAGCAGGGGAAGCAGCTGCCCGACAACATGTTGGATATGTCGTACCAGTATTCTGTTGTCCCCGGAATGCCCCCAGGAATGCCCCATTTTCGCTGCTCCATGCTCCTCTTCTGAGCTCATGAGGCAGCGCGGGAGGGGGGAAAGGTCAGTTCCTGGAAACCAACATATCCTATGGCCATCTAGCCGCTGACTAGCAGCCACAGGATTGTGCCCTTAATGTTTAAAAAGGATTATTTAGTCCTTTAAATTCCATGTCCCCTTCCCACAAATCCCCAGATGGCCTGTTTCTCACAAATCCATGTTAATAATTCCATATGCTTTTGAATGCATTATTGATACAAATCTTCAGCAGTCTCAGAGTCTTTTTATAAATTCAATATTGCCTTGCTTATATGATACAATAGAACAAAAACAATATGGTTGAATCAGAAATACTGACACCATATTTTACTGTAAGAAAGCATAGCCCAGGCCTGAAATCTGCTCACCTTCTGGCCGCTCAATAAATATCCTTTTCAGGCTTTGGTAAGTGCCTATTTTTATGGTTCCATATGAAGCCTGGCGTAGCATAGCAGGAGCAATACTGCAAAGGAAAGAGAGAGCAGAAAACAAGACTTATTTTTAAAGTTTTCCTGAAGTGATCTACACAGAAAGATGCTTTTTGTAACTGTGCATCTGTGGTAGCAGCAGCATTCACAGCTTTCAGAAATGGCTTGAGAGCCAGCGCTAACTAGGGGATGCCATAACCACTGCTGCCTGTTCGATGGGTGGCTGCCAGTGATGTGGGGCAGAAAAATTTCCAGTACTTTAGTTTTCCATGGAAAATTTTCCATTTCGTAAGTTTTTTTGGAACAATGAACGGATGCCAATTGCAAATACAGTATTAGCAAGCTTAATAGTTTCACATTGTAATTAATGTTTTTCAGGTGATTATCCCTAGCAAATATGTGAAAGAAACATATATGTCATTGAAATACATGGTCCCAGAGAACCATGAGTACAACAGATTGTTCAACATGTTTATGAAGCCAGGAACAAGTGTTGGGGCTTTGCTCCTCCTCTGTCCCTCCTCTCTCCTTCCACCACACAGTGGCTTTGGAATGAAGATCATGATTTGTATTAAGCAGGTGTTTCCTGTTACTCCCAAATCAGGGGTCTCCAACAATGTTAATTAACAAATGGGAAAAATAAGCCAGTATGTGACCAAGAACTGGGCCAGAATGTTTCTTTTTAAGAGTGTGTGAGGAGCAAATTAAATTAGGCTAACGCTCTCTACAAGTCAATCACCTGAATAATTCTATGTTGATACGTTAACTTAAACTGTTTTCAATAATGCACAGAATAGATATGACATAAATTACCCAGAGTACAATGCTTTCAGTCCTTCTTCCCTGAATATCTTCACTAGCGCATGAACCATTCCACGATAACGAATCTCTTTATGCTTTACATCATTTTTTTGACCTTGTACTTGGAGACGTGTTTTTGTCAAATCAATTGGGAAGGTACCTTAAAGACAAAGAGAAAAGAGATTAGTAGTTCATAAGTTATTGAAGCATGTTTATAGATTTAAGTGGTTCACAAAGCTAGCTGTTGGCTTAAAGTCGATAGAAATAACTGATTATTATTGAATATTGTGCATATTTAAATTTTGTACATGCATAGGATAGAGTGGTCTTACAATAATATTCAAGCAACTGATGACATCATTAGAAATCAATGTTTACGCATAATGGATGTTTCAAATTCTATATTACAAATAGTTCTTACCTTTTTGTTGGCACATTCCAGTTTGTGCTATTAGAAATATCTACAGTAGAAGAAAGGTATAGTTTGTCTAATTTGTGAGTAGGCATTTTTATACTTTATTTTTTAACAAAACACTGCCAATACAGAACTACTGAGACTGGAAATTGGTGTCACATTTGTCAATACGTTTACTCATTATTAGTCTGTGCTACATAAGTTTGCCAGCTAGTTTCATTACTTTGACCCTTTTATTTTGACAGTATACAGTGCAGATGTTTTACACTAATCACTTGTGCATTTTTATACTTTGCTCATTATTAAAACATTCAAGTTTCTCCATCACAGAAGACTAACAGAACCTTGCACAGGCGTAACATAAAAGGCATTTTTCAGAAGGGGACTGCAAAGCTGCTATTCACTCAGAAGACTGCTTCTGCCAATGCAACCACACATTTCTAGCAAATCCAGTTGGTAAGCGCTAGCAGAACAGGGCCCAAATGAGTGGTAGTACACATGCTTTGAATGTGTGAAGCAGCGAAGTTAAGCCCCTAGATGTTTAATAGAAGGAGACCACACTATTGCATTTGAGGCCTTTAAATAAACACTGACCTGACAGTGCAAATAAAAAAACCAGCATTTTAAAAAAAATAAATCTATATATTTATTTATTTATTTTCTGTGCAAAGATGTGTGAATTTCAGCAATCAGAGGAATTTTAGTAATATTCTGGATATGTGAAACTTATTTAAAATTGTTCTTCACACAACTGCAGCACTGTTCACACTGATGAAGTCAAAATTTGGCTCAGACGCTTTAGTTGTATCTGAAAGTCCTGAAGCATTGCATTTGCTGAATCTTTATCACAGGTACCTGCAGCAGTATATTTTTCCTTAGCAATGGACTACATTTACTGATCGAGAGCTCAGTGGGAAAAAGGAAGCAAGTCTTTGTATTCTTCATTAAATAGAAAACCATCTGACAATATTAAAACATTATCTGAACTCAAGACTCCAGTCATCCCACTAAAGGTTTATTTCTTACCCACTGGACTACAGACAGGTTTTACAAGCTGGGTCTTGCTAACCACGACTGATGTTGGAGGTGCGTATCACACACATGCTTGGCTTGTCCAAAGATTATTTCATTTTCAAGGGAAGTCAAACAGTGAATTAATTTAGTTCTGGACATAGCCATAAGGTTTTCTGCCTCCAACTTGATGCTAGGCTACATAGAACAATGTGGAAAGTTACTGCATATGGTTCTAAGGAGCTACTATGATTGTGAGGAAACGAATCATATTGTACCAGAAAGCCATTTATCCTCCTCACGTTGACATCTGGATAGAAGATTTACTGGAGCTAGCAATTAAATCATGTATTATGATGCAAGTGCCAAGTTTCATAGAATAGGTTCCAGGTTTTTGAAGCTCTTTGAGACAGGACTGAACTACAGCTATACTCCTGGCCTCAACCACTTTTTAAACGATGCAGTTCATGTGTAATTGTTCATGAGGATTTGTATTTAGAGTACGGTGATCAGGTCAGAAGGGAATTGGAACATGAGAAGTAAGGTAATCTAGCATGATATCTTGTTTATTTTACTGCCACAACGGAGAATGTATAATTAAGATGTCTGGCTTTTTCAACACTGTACCATTATAAAACCAGATCATTTTATTCCTTGTAAGAATCAAGACAATTTGTGCAATCAGCCTGAAGTTTAGCATGGTGAATCTACTTAGCAAGTAGATTATGGCCAAATTAAAACAATCTAGCAAAGTTTGATGGCTTAGCAGTTTACAAATTTTGCACTGAAGGACAGATTTTTTATTACTGTTTTGCCTACCTAAAATGTATCTTACGTATTCAGAGAATTTCTATACCACTTTTATTTTAAAAACCCCCCGAAGTGGTTCACAAGATAAAAACTTGTTAAAATACCATAAAACCAATGAATAAAACAATAGAGCAGTGATAAAACAATAAAATCTCATTAAATAATCAGGGGTAACTGGCACTGCTAGTGATCAGGAAATGCCTGGGCAAACAAATGTGTCTTCAGTTGTTGGTGGAAACACTCCGCACTAGGGGCCTGCTTGACCTCAATGGGGAGATCATTCCACGTGGTGGCCACCACAATAGAAGAGCCTCCTCTGCACCATGGCCAAATGAACATCATTAAGCCACTGTACAGTGAGAAAGGCCCCCCACAGTATGTGGAGACAGGCATGGCCTGTCGGGAAAAGGCAATCTCCCAGATAACCTGGTTTTGAGCTGTTTAGGGCTTTATAAACCAGCAGTAACACCTTGAACATGGCTCAGTAGGCAATTGGCAGCCAGTGCAGAGCTTTCAGCACAGGAGTCATATGTGCATGGTGGGAAGCTCCACTGAGAGTCTAGCCACCACATTCTGTACTAACTGTAGTTTCCAAACCAATCTGAAGGGCAGCCCCACATAAGCGCATTCCACACTTGAGGTTACCAATGCATGAATCACTGTGGCCAGGTTATCCCTGTCCAGGAATGATCGTAGCTGTCATACCAGCTGATGCTGGTAATAGATGCTCTTTGCCAGCAAGGCCACTTGGGCTTCAAGTAACAGAGATAAATCCAAGAGTACTGCTGGACTATGTCCCTGTTGGGGGAGTGCAACCCTATCCAGGACAAGTGAATTACCCAAATCCCAGATAGAGCCTGTCTTATCAGGATTCAAATTCTGTTGGCTGGCCCTCATCCAGCCTACCACAGCATCCAGGCACCGGTCCAGGTGAGGCACAGCCACACCTGACCCAAACGTAACGGAGAAATAGAGCTGGGTGTCTTCCGTGAACTGATGACACCTCACCCCAAATCCCCTAATGACTGCACCCAACAACTTTCGTTATTAAAAACCACTGGTGACAGGATTGTGCCATGGGAGCTCACAGCACAATTGCCAAGGGGCCAAGACATAACCTCCCAATGCCACTCTCTGGAACCAACCCCACAGATAGGAATGGAACCACTGCAATACAGTGGCTTCATCCTATTCCAACCTCATGGAAGAGGTCCAGGAGAATACCATGACTGATGGTATCAAAAGCCAAGGAGAAATCAAGGAGAAGCAACATGGTCACATTCCCCCTGTCTCTCTCCCAATTAAGGTAGCCAAGGCCAATTCTGACCCAAACCTAGGCCTTGAACCCAGACTGAAATGGGTCCAGGTACTCCATATCCTCCAAGAGTCTCTGCAGCTGTGCTGCCACCACCCTCTCAGGCACTTTACCCCAAAAGGGGGTATTTGTACCTGGATGGTAGTTGTCATAAACCTCTGGGTCCAGGAAGGGCTTTTTCAGCAGTGGTCACATAATCATTTCTTTAAAGGCAGTCAGCACCACACCCTCCTGTAAAGATGCATTAACCACTCCCTGGACCCACCCAGCCAATCCTCCCCATAAGACAAGATGGGCAAGGGTTGGGGTTGGGGGGGGAAGAGGATGTGGTTGGCTGTATCACTGCAAGTGTCTTGTCCACGTCGGGTCGCATCAAGTGAAATTCTTCACACCAAACTGGACAAGTTAGCATACTGGACATCTCAAAAGAACCTGTCTCAATGTTGCCATTCAAATCAAGCAATTTTATCCGCATTATGCCTAGTAAATTCATCACAGTGTACCTCTGTACCGGCATGCTATTTGTTGGGGCAGATGACAAAAAACCTCTGCTGAGGATGCAATGCAGTCAAGTAAAGTAAGCTTTCGTGCTCTCCTGACAGCCATACAGTAAGCACAATTATGTACCCTCATACGTGATGGGTCATCCTCACACTTAATCCTATGCCAAAAGTGTTCTAGTCTTCATTTGGCCTGTCTCATCACCCCAAGCCCTGCAAAGTACCATGGAGCCACTTAGGCTTCACAATGCTAAAGAGGGCGCTCAAGAGCAATCGTGTGGATGGCCTGCCTCACCTCACCATTTCACAGCAGGACCAGGGATTCATCAGGATTGTCAGCTCTAGCTATCAGAAACTCCACCAGAACATTTAGGAATCCCTCAGATTACAGAAGTCTCCAGAGGCAGATTATTTTTACGGGTCCTCCACCCTTGCCAGGGGAGACTGATTCCTTGAGACCAAACTTCACTAGAAAGTGGTCTTACTATGACAATGGGGCTGTTTAACCCCTCCTACTATCAACCTACCCCTCTCATACCCAGGGGCAAAGGCAAAATCAAGGATATGTGTATTGAGCTGATGACACATTGAGACAGCCCTATGGCTGCCATGGAAGCCATGAAGTCCCAAGCTAGACCATTCAAGGCAGCCTCGGCGTGGATGTTTTTTTGTGAACCGCCCAGAGAGCTTTGGCTATTGGGTGGTATAGAAATGAAATGAATAAATAAATAAGTGTTGAAATCCCCGTAACACTTGCCCTGAAGGTCTCCAGCACCATGCCCATTGTGGTCTCAGGTGTGGTGCTGGAGATCCTGTCCACCCACCATCTTAGGTGCTAATAGATACAAAACACCCACAGAGGGGAAGGAATACATATGTGGCCCCTTTAGAAAGCCATACCATCTTTCAGGATCACCCATGAGTGATAGAGCAAGCTTCATAATGATGGAGGTTTGGTTTAATGTCAGTTTCTTTTCAGAAACCATCTCTTATGTATTTACCACTAGGTTTTATTGTTGCTGTTTATTACTGAGGAGGAGAGTAGGTATATACATAACCTGTGTATACAAACCGCACTGATTGCTAGATTACTCTATTCACCCCTGCTCCAAGTGCTTACACTTTGGGTTGCAATCCTTAACAGGCTTCCTAGGGAGTAAGTCACACTGAATATAGTGGGACTTACTTCTGAATAAATATGTATATTATTATTATTTATGTTTCTATACCGCCCCTTAGCTGAAGTTCTCTGGGCAGTTCACAAAGATTAAACAGCACACACACACAAACAACATATCTAAAAACAATTTTAAACAATCAACCGTAAGACAAATCCAGGACCTGATTAAAACCTCATCATATGCTGCCAAATGCCTGAGAGAAGAGAAAGGTCTTAACCTGGCTCCAAAAAGTGCCAGGTGGGCCTGTCTGGGAGATCATTCCATAATTGGGGGGCTACCACCAAGAAGGTCCTCTCCCTTGTTGCTGCCTTCTGAACCTCCCTCAGAGGAGGCAACTGGAGGAGGGCCTTTGATTCTGAATGTAGCATATGATTAGGCTCATGCTGGGAGACACGCTCTGTCAGGTATTGCTGTCCCAAGTTGCGTAAAGCTTTATAGGTTAAATCCAGCACCTTCAATTGAGTTCAGAAACATACAGGCGGCCAACACAAGCGGGCCAGAGTTGGTCTTTTATGTTCAATCTTGTCCCTGTTATCAGTCTGAACACTGTGTTTTGCACAAGCTGCAGCTTCTGAACCGTCTTCTGCTGCTTCTGAACCATATAGTATCGCATTATTAACTACGTGTAGTCCCTAGGTACACTAGTCATAGTAAAAGGTGCGCAGTTTTTTAGAACTGAGCTCTCTCCTCTTTTGAGTAGTTACCTACTTATCTGCACTTCATTTTTTATGAGTTCTGATACGTGACGGATACATGACTGTAGTTTTGAAATTAACTAGGCAAATGCGTTAGGACAAAACATTTGAGTTTTATAAGTTGAAATAAAAAAGAATTATTACTACCTCACCTGAGGGCTCACAATTTCAATGTATTTTTGTTGTTCAGTCGTTCAGTCGTGTCCGACTCTTCGTGACCCCATGGACCATAGCACGCCAGGCCTTCCTGTCCTGCGCTCTCTCCCGGAGCGTGCTCAAGTTCATATTCATTGCATCCGTGATGCTATCTAGCCATCTCATCCTCTGCCGTCCCCTTCTCCTTTTGCCTTCAGTCTTTCCCAGCATCAGGGTCTTTTCCAGGGAGTTTTCTCTTCGCATTAGGTGGCCAAAATATTGGAGCTTCAGCTTCAGTATCTGTCCTTCCAATGAGCAGTCAGGGTTGATTTCCTTTAGGATGGACTGATTTGACCTCCTTGCAGTCCAGGGGACTCGTAAGAGTCTTCTCCAGCACCACAGTTCGAAAGCATCAATTCTTCGGCGCTCAGCCTTCCTTATAGTCCAGCTCTCGCAGCCATACGTTGCTACTGGGAAAACCATAGCTTTGATTAGACGGACCTTTGTCGGCAAGGTGATGTCTCTGCTTCTTACTATGCTGTCTAGGTTTGCCATAGCTTTCCTCCCAAGGAGCAAGCGTCTTTTAATTTCATGGCTGCAGTCACCGTCTGCGGTGATCTTGGAGCCCAAGAAAGTAAAATCTGTCACTGCTTCCATTTCTTCCCCTTCTATATGCCAGGAAGTGAAAGGGCCAGATGACATGATCTTAGTTTTTTTAATGTTGAGTTTCAAACCAGCTTTTGCACTCTCCTCTTTCACCCTCAACAAGAGGCTCTTGAGATCCTCTTCGCTTTCTGTCATTAGGGTGGTATCGTCTGCATATCGGAGGTTGTTGATAATTCTCCCGGCAATCTTAATTCCGACCTCTGATTCATCCAACCCGGCATTTCTCATGATGTACTCTGCATATAAGTTAAATAAGCAGGGTGACAATATGCAGCCTTGTCGTACTCCTTTCCCAATTTTGAACCAATCGGTTGTTCCATCTCTGGTTCTTACTGTTGCTTCTTGACCCTCGTACAGGTTTCTCAGGAGACAGGTAAGGTGGTCTGGTACTCCCATCACTTTAAGAATTTGCCACAGTTTGTTGTGATCCACACAATCAAAGGCTTTAGCGTAGTCAATGAAGCAGAAATAGACGTTTTTCTGGAATTCTCTTGCTTTCTCCATGATCCAGCGAATGTTGGCGATTTGATCTCTAGTTCCTCTGCCTCTTCTAAACCCAGCTTCTACTTCCGGTAGTTCTCGGTTCGCATACTGCTGAAGCCTAGCTTGTAGGATTTTGAGCAGCACCTTGCTGGCATGTGAAATGAGCGCAATTGTGCGGTAGTTTGAACACTCTTTGGCGTTGCCCTTCTTTGGAATTGGAATGTAAACTGACCTTTTCCAGTCTTGTGGCCACTGTTGAGTGTTCCAGATTTGTAGGCATATTGAATGCAGCACTTTAACAGCATCATCTTTTAGGATTTTAAATAGCTCGGCTGGAATACTGTCATCTCCACTAGCTTTGTTGTTACTAATGCTTCCTAAGGCCCACTTGACTTCACTCTCTAGGATGTCCGGCTCAAGTTCAGTGACCGCACTATCATGGCTATCGGGGACATTCAGATCTTTCCTGTATAGTTCTTCTGTGTATTCTTGCCACCTCTTCTTAATCTCATCTGCTTCTGTTAGGTCCCTGCCTTCTTTGTCCTTTATCATGCCCGTCTTTGCACAAAACGTTCCCTTGAGATCTCCAATTTTCTTGAAGAGATCTCTAGTCTTTCCCATTCTGTTGTTTTTCTCGATTTCTTTGCATTGTTCATTTAAAAAGGCCTTCTTGTCTCTCCTTGCTATTCTCTGGAACTCTGCATTCAGTTGGATATATCTTCCCCTTTCTCCCTTGCTTTTCGCTTCCCTTCTTTCGTGAGCTACTTGTAAAGCCTCATCAGACAGCCACTTGGCTTTCTTGCATTTCTTTTTCTTTGGGACGGATTTCGTTGCTGCCTCCTGAACAATGTTACGGACCTCCATCCATAGTTCCTCAGGCACTCTCTCTATCAGGTCTAATCCCTTAAATCTATTCCTCACCTCCACTGTATATTCATCAGGGATATGATTTAGGTCATACCTGAATGGTTTAGTGGTTTTCCCGACGTTCTTCAATTTAAGCTGAAATTTTGCAAGAAGCAGCTCATGATCTGAGCCACAGTCAGCTCCAGGTCTTGTTTTTACTGACTGTATGGAGCTTCTCCATCTTTGGCTGCAAAGGACATAATCAATCTGATTTCGATATTGACCATCTGGTGACGTCCATGTGTAGAGTCGCCTCTTGTGCTGTTGGAAAAGAGTGTTTGCTATGATCAGCATGTTCTCTTGGCAAAACTCTATTAGCTTTTGTCCTGCTTCATTTTGTACACCAAGGCCATGCCTGCCTGTTATCCCGGTGATTTCTTGACTTCCTACTTTAGCATTCCAATCCCCTATGATGAAAAGGACATCTTTTTTTGGTGTTAGTTCTAGAAGGTGTTGTAGGTCTTCATTGAACCGATCAACCTCAGCTTCTTTGGCCTCAGTGGTTGGGGCATAGACTTGAATTACTGTGATGTTGAATGGTTTGCCTTGGATTCGTACTGAGATCATTCTATCATTTTTAAGATTGTACCCCAGTACTGCTTTTCCCACCCTTTTGTTGACTATGAGTGCTACTCCATTTCTTCTAAGGGATTCTTGCCCACAATAGTAGATATGATGGTCACCTGAATTAAATTCGCCCATGCCTGTCCATTTGAGTTCGCTGATTCCCAAGATGTCGATGTTCAATCTTGCCATCTCATGTTTGACCACCTCCAGCTTACCTTGATTCATTGATCTGACATTCCAGGTTCCTAAACAATATTGTTCTTTACAGCATCGGATTTTCTTTTCACCGCCAGACACATCCACAGCTGAGTGTCCTTTCGGGTTTGGCCCAGCCGCTTCACTCTTTCTGGCGCTACTTGGAAATACCCTCTGCTCTTCCCCAGTAGCATATTGGACACCTTCCGACCTGAGGGGCTCATCTTCCGGCGTCATCTCTTTTAGCCTTGTGATACGTTCCATGGGGTTTTCTTGGCAAGAATACTGGAGTGGGTTGCCATTTCCTTCTCCAGTGGACCACATTTTGTCAGAACTCTCTGCCATGACCTGTCCGTCTTGGGTGGCCCTGCACGGCATAGCTTATGTCTTCACTGAGTTACGCAAGCCCCTTCGCCACAACAAGGCAGTGATCCATGAAGGGGTTCAATGTATTAGAGGTAGTTAAAATGAAAGTTAATAATTCGAGGTAGTTAATAGGAAAGAAAGAGCACTTAAAAAGAAAATTACCTACCACATTCTGCAGTGACTGAAGCCAAGCCTCCGTACACAAAGGGCTTCCAGTTCAAAGCTGCCATTCTCCTGGATGCGTCTTCTTTCTGCAGTGCAACAAAATTCCTGCTTCTTCAAAAGATGTCTGATATAGATCACGCATAACGTTCTTAAGCATTGGGGATTTCACTGAAGTAACACACAACTTTTCCTAATTAAGTTCATGGAGACTTTAAAAGTGCAGTTCTATACACCTCTGATCTTCCTGTCCCCAAGTTTGAGCAAGGCCCAGCCACCAAGATATTGCCAAAAAATGTTGCTGCATACAACTCCAGCCCATACACACCATCCTTCCTTTAGATCAAACCAGATTATATGCAAAGAAAACTCTAAATTGAGACATCACAATTTAAAAAAAAATCACCTACTTTACTGATTATCCAATTTTACTTTGAATTGCTGGGGGATCCTTTGTTTCTATAGCTGTTCTAGGAAACTATTCTAGAATTACATCTTTAGTTAGCACCCTGAAGCAGCCAAAGATTTGGTTAGCTCATTTCAAAATCAGCAAGTGAACTTTAGCCATCCTCACCTTTGCAGCTCCTAGTCATGTGTATATCATGTGCAGGCCCTTGGTATACACCAGGGCTGAGGGTAATGAAGCAAGAGGAAAGAGGGTTAGAACACAGGTGGAGGAAGAGTGGTGCCAAGTCTGACCAAGCACAGCTTAGAGCTCATTATTAAGCCTACTCTGTGGCAATGAGGGTGGCAAAGAAAGAGTTCTTTTCCATCAGCATTGCACGTTTTCAGTGTCATATCCTGGCCTGGCTCATTACATCTAATATGGAGGGGATGGGTCTGGCTGGGTCTAGGAAGTTATCAACTCCTCTTTGAGAGACGGAGTGGTGCTGGCAACTTTAAAGGAGGCAGTTATTAGGCCACTCCTGAAAAAGTCTAATCTGGACCCAGAAGATGTTAACAACTATAGGCTGGTTGCTAATATCCCCTTTCTGGGCAAAGTGCTTAAGCAGGTGGCTGCCGGTCAACTCCAGGCACTCTTGAATGAAACGGATTATCTAAATCCATTTCAAGCAGCTTCAGACCTGGTTTTGGAACAGAAACTGCCTTGGTCACCCTGTGAGGTGGCCTTTGCCAGGAGAGAGACAGGGGGAATGTGACCCTGTTGATTCTCTTGGACCTCTCTTGGCGGCTTTCAATACCATCGACCATGGTATCCTTCGGGATAGGCTATTTGGGCTGGGAGTTGGGTACTGCACTGCAGTGGTTCCACTCCTACTTGGATGGCCAATTCCAGAAGGTGGTGCTGGGGGATTATTGCTCTGTCCCTTGGCAGTTATGTCATGGGGTTCCACAGGGCTCTGTTTAATCTCCCATGCTGTTCAACATTTACATGAAACCACTGGGGGAGGTTATCCAGAGACATGGACTGAGGTGTCACCAATATGCGGATGACACCCAGGTCTCTCTCTCCTTTTCATCAAATCCAGGTGAGGCAGTGGACATCCTGAACCAGTGCTTGGGAACAGTAATGGACTGGATGAGGGCCAATAACTGAATTTCAGCCCCCAAGAGCTTCTCCAAAATAGAATTTGGCCCTTGGGCTGAAAGAAGTTCTGTATCCCTGAACTAGTAAGAGGAGCACAGAGCAGGGAAAGCTGATTCCTGGGGGCCACATCTGGAAGATCATCCTTCAAACGACATCAGGAACCCAGTGGTGTCAGGAGGCATGATTCCTCTCTTTTGACATTAGGAGTGGGACCACATCCCGTCATACAGCCCGCAGAGGGCTGGGTGGAGGTCAACCAGTATGCCACTTGATTATGGTTGCCTGCCCCTCATCTAAGCAGTTCAGGCAAAAGCAGTCAGGAAGACAGCAGTTCAGTCAGCATTAGTCTGAGAGCCCTCTTCTTCCTCCAGTTGTCTGTTACTTTAGAGTAACTCATTCAATCACTGAGGCATCATCAGCACCAAAATCTTTAAGTTCATTACAACATCGATAGCTAAAAGCTTTCAATGATTTCCACACTCAGGGTCCTAATTGACACAAATGGTGATGTGTTGAGAATAAATCTTACTGTGGTATACAGAGAGCTTAAATAATTTAAAACTAGCCACATACACATTTAAAAAGACTTTTAGTGCTTTCACAAGTTAACTAGAAATGCATTTGTTCCTAATACAGTTTTATGCCAACCAATGCTGTTTTATGTATCCAAGGCATCCATTTTTAAAGTTTCAGTACTGCATACATATATGCTTATCCCTATTACTAGACATGTCTGAAATTAACAGAAATAGTATTTTAAATGCCTTTTAAAACTAACATCAGTTAGTTGCTGATCACCATTTTCATTACAGAGAAACATTAGCATTCAGGCTTCCATATGGGAGTGAGGAGGGGGGAGGGTATGGCAATTCCTGCAGTAGGAGCAGAACTCCTAAGAGACATGTCACAGCGGGTGTAGTGTAATAGCTAATAGCGTACAAGCCACCATCCCCTGTTTTGGCACTATGGAGGCAATACTGATGTAGCTTGCAAGATTGTTTAGGAATTACTGAGATAGTGTTTGTACAGTATTTACCTTCCAAAAGCATTATGAGCATGAAATCAGGGAGGGAAGAAAGAAAGGAACAAACAGCACAGGGGAAAGGAAAACCCCTTACTTCCCACATCCTTGGAACCACTTTTAAGAGTGCAATCTTGTGTGTCTCCACCCAGAAGAGTAGAGTTCAATGGGACCTACTCCCAGGTAAGTGTGCACAGGATTGCAGCTTTAGGCTTGATAAGCTGTTAAACCAGTGCCTGGGATGCGCCTCCGTGCAAAATAAAAGGTTCCCTACGCAATTGGCATGTGGAGTCCGGGAGGGGGGCGCTTAGACGAGGGCAACCCTTCTCCCAAATACGTCAGTTTTCTACGTGCAAGGGGTTTTTCCCCCGCATACCGAGGGGCAATCATGTGGTCCCCGCCCCCTTGCCGTCTGAACCGGAACAGCCCAGAAACAGCTTTACCACCTCAGTAAGAACACGGCCATAGATTCCAGGAGCATCAGACCCGGCGGGGGGGGGGGGGCGCGGAGGCCCCAGCTTGAAAGCAGCCAGGTATCAGGAAGCCCAAGGTCACCCACCCACGTGCTGTGCCGCCTCTGCCCACCTACCGTCAACTTCAGCCCTCTACCGGCGAGCGGGCTCGAAAGTGCCCTTGCGTCCGCCGCGCTGTTCTCTCGCGGCGGCAGCCGGCGCAGAGCAAAAGCCGGGAGGGAGGGAGGGAGGGAGGGAGGAGCGAGGGGACCAGGGTAACCAAGGCGTGCGCATGCTCAAACCCGCCGGGCATGACAGAGGCGGGCTGGTTTGGCCGGAGAGAGACCGAGCGAGCGCGCGCGCGCGCCGCCAGAAGCGAACAATCACAGGAGCGCGCGCGTTGGCAACCGCCCTTGACAAACCAACTGATGGGCCAATGAGAAGGAGCCATCGTTAATTCGGGAAGGAGAAGCTCCGCCCCCTCCCTCCCTCCCTTCGTTTCCAAGGTTTCTCTCCTACGAAAGTGGGCTGCGGCGACATTGGAGGAGGGGCTCTTGCCCTGGCGTGCCGCCAAGCGAGGAGGGAAGGGCGGCAGATATGCCGGAGAAATGCCTGACCGTCGCCAAGTGTGCTATATACAAACCGTGACAGGATTGCTTATTTTTACCGTTGCCTCATGACAGAACGGGCAACTCACAAAACATGCACCATTAAACATGCAGCATAAAACAGTCACAACCGTTAAAAACTGAAATACAGTTAAACACAATATTCAGAACAGATAAAAGGAAGTACTTCACACAACACGCAGTTAAACTATGGATTTAACTTGGGCGTCTTCATGGAGGATAAGGCTGTCAGTGGCTACTCCCGCTATATAGGCATATACCAGTTGCTGGGGAACACAAGTGAGAGGGTGCTGCTGCACTTTCGTCCTGCGTACGGCCTTCCCAGGCCTCAGTGGGCCTCTTCTTATGTTCTCATCCCATTCCTCCTCCCAAGTGGGTCAGAGCAACGTATATGGGGGCTATTCTAGTTTAGCCTCACGTCATCCGACCCCGCGGAGAGGGAGAGTGACTGGCCTGGGTCATCCAGTGAGTTTCATGACTGAGCAGGATTTGAACAGTAGTGCAGGTATTCTCACCCATGCAGTCAGGCTTCAGGGTCAGCTGTCTGAGTTTATTGGTGGGCATGGACCCAGAACATCAGCAGCCTTTCCCATTCACTGCTGCCAGTTACAAGCTTTGCACCTGTACTGTGCTGACCCAGTTGCCCCATCTTCTGCCTTGTGATGCCTGCTCCCTTCCCCTCAGTCACTACCAGTCATACCAACACACTAGCTGCTGTTAGATTTGAACACATGTATCTCTGGTCCAGACTGAACACTCTTATCTACTACACCAGACTCCCCCAACCTGATGCCTCCAGATGTTTTCGATCACAACTTCCAGCATTCCTGACCATTGGCCACACATGCTAGAGCTGATGGGAGTTGAAGTCCAAAACATCTGGAGGGTACCAGGTTGGGGAAGGCTGTACTGCCATACTGGCAGTTTTGTGTGTTAGTGAGCACTGGCAGGTAGAAACCTTGCAAAATCTAAGGCCTGCAATCTCCATGGTGACTTTCTAATCCAGGGCCAGGCCAAAATCCTTAACACAGTATGGGCTAAACCTTAGAACCATTTCTACATGTGGGAATTGCACTTTTTTAGTTCATGCTGATTTTGAACTAGTTCACACAACAGTAGCTGTTTCTGGATTGTACCATTTCAAAATACAGTTAGAAGAATTGCTTGATTTAGAGAGCAAGCTTTTGGCCCGCTAGACACTGTCTAGCGGGCCACAGGATATGCTCTATTCCAGGAACTGACCTCAGAGCCCGCACTCCAAGGTCGGTTCCCGGAAATCTGACCTCCCCCTTTGTCCCCACGCTCAGAAGATGAGTGCGGAGCGACTGAAAAGGGGTGGGGCTGGGGGGCATTTCGGGGTGAGGAAAGCGGAGCTGCGCATATGACACATCCTACGTGTCCTACGGCAGCTTCCTCTCCCAGCCACCACCCCCACCCCCACTGCTAGACAGCCGAAAACAGCTGTCTAGCGAAAAAGAGCAAGGCAGGAAAGGCACGGAGGGAACGATTTCCCCGTCCCTCTCCTGCCTTGCTTTGGATAGGCGGTCGCCTCAGCAGTTGGAGGCGGCCGCCTATCTACTTAGGATTACGCCCTTAATATTCTTGCATATGAAAAACTCCCTCTACATAGAAATCTGGATGCAAGAAAAGGCTTCTAGACTAACTTTTGTCTAAACTTTTAAATCCATCTAGGCGAGAATCTGCCAACAATGGATTCTGTACATTAATTAGGTGTTATCTGAAGAAGTGCAATGAATATGAACTTGAGCACACTCCAGAAGAGAGCGGAGGACAGGAAGGCCTGGCATGCTATGGTCCATGGGGTCACGAAGAGTCGGACACGACTTAACAACTGAACAACAACAACAATCTGAAGAAGTACTTCCTTTTGTCTGTTCTGAACCTCTAAGCCAATTAACAGAGCAATCTTATGGTCCCTGGAACAGGGACCACAGGATTTTTCAGATTCTTCCTCCCAAGGCCGCAGACCTTGGGATTGCACTCTGGGTTCTGATCCCTTCCCCACCCTTTGCAGTTGCTAAGGAAAGAGGATTAAAAAACACTTTTCCCCATGGCTTCATTATTTCCAGACATTTTATATCTCTAGTCTTTCTATAAAACTGTTCTTATTACATAGTTTTTAGAAATCACTTTGGGAGGAGTAAAGGCTGGGTAACAACATATAGATACTTTGTCTCAAATTCTAAAAGAAAACATTTCATAATCCAAAGCTGTTCAATTTTTGGGAAAAAAACAAAAACGGGCCTCGGGGGGGAAAAAACCGTTTTTTCCTGAATTTTTCCATTTTTCCCAGACCTTCACATCTCTAGTCCCACCCCCGGGCAGCACACACTCTCTCAGAAGCCCATCCAGAGGGAAAAAACACACATACACAGGAAGACAGGCGAAAATCACCTCCATCTCTCCTTCTTCCAGATGTTTGCTGACAAAGCATAGGATATTTGGAGCACACCGACACCAGAGCACTCCTTCAAAGGGCATAGGACTGTGCCCTAATTCATTTGGTGACCCAGAGATCCTGTACTATACAAGTGGTTGAAAAAAAAAGTCTATCTGCAATCTGAAGTGGTACAAACCAGGAACAGTTTACTATGTGTTTATTTAGGCTGGATAAACCACATTACCACATACTGAAGTCAATACGGATCAATTTTTCACATTCTGTGAGTAAATAGCTGACTTTCATGCATTGTGCAACATGCACAAGAGGGACTTGACACATGGTAGCACAGCTAATAATACTAAAATGGACTAAACAATGGACTGCCATGTATTCACAGCAGTTATTACAGAGGTGGTGAGCACAGAGAGAGCAGCTGCAGGGAGTTTACTTTGCCCCTCCCAGACAGAAGGGAGTGGGGAAGAATTTTTGAAACTAAGAATTTATAAGGACTTTTGAAACAAAGAACTGGTGCCTGCATTTTGCTTTCTTTTTTCCTCGTCCCCTTCCCAATCTCTTTTCCTTTTGTGTCACATCTTTTAGATTGTAAACCTGAAGGCAGGGACTATCTCATCTTTGTAAGGTACTCCTGGAGCTGTTTTGGCTGAAGAGTGGAGTAAAAATGCTGCAAATAAATAAATAAATGTTCCTTGGCCTTACTCTCATCATCCTGTTAACCCTCTCAATGTCTCATAATTTGGCTGGATCCAAGATACCTGCTTGCATGACTGGATTTCCCTGTCCTCTCCTCCCGCCTGCAGCCCCCTTGCATGCCCCAAATGTGCTCCAGAGGGCTTCCCACCCTTCAGAGCAGATTTGGGGGGCATGTGGGGGGCTGCCAATGTCTCTGTTCCCAGGATTGCTGTCACAAAGGAGAGTGATGAACGGATGACAAGCAAGATGGTTGAATTGTAATTATAGAATCATAGAATAGTAGGGTTGGAAGGGGCCTACAAGGCCATCGAGTCCAACCCCCTGCTAAGTGCAGGAATTATAATTGGTAAAATAATCTCATAACAACTGTGCCAAGCTCTTACAAGGTTAGGTGCTTTTAACTTGTGTTACACAACATACCATCTTGTGCTTCACATACAAAATTTGCTGTGTTCATGTACTCTACAATAGTCTACTTGTACTGGCTTTTGAAGCAGTATGTGTTATTAAATTTAATAAAATATTTAATTTCACAATATATATGGATGATCCTACTTATTACATGTTGTAGCTGCAGCTCAAAACCATTCAGCATAATTTGCTGTCTACACAGAAGTACAGTGGCATATTGTGTTTAGATTGGCAAGTCCGAATCAACTAGCTACAGTTTGAGTCTAGTCATGTAATTTAAAAGGAAAGAGGAAGCAGTATCTAATACTGCCCACACATGACCATAACCAACCACTAGTACATCAGGAATGAGCAGCTCCCGAAACAACCAGAAACAAGTGGTAGCATTCATTTCTGGAACAGAGCAGGTCAGCACAGCTCACAGACGGGAGCTCTGCTGACCTAACCCATTCTGGAAAGAGCATTTCCACTCATTTCCTGGGTTGTTTCAGGAACTGCTAGTTCTTGTTGCGCTATGGGTCAGCTCCGTTGGCGCAACAGAGCTAGCGGAGGCACAGCAGCTGTATAGGATACGTACCCAGGGTGTTTGTCCTTTTTTTTTTAGAGATACTAGAAAAAGAGGAGATCGTTACCTTGTCGTGGTGCTGGAGCTTGAGCACCTCAATGACATCATGAGCTAAACCGGGAAGGGACACCCAAGACGGGAAGGTCATGGCAGAGAGGTCAGACTAAATATGATTCCTAGGGAAGGAAACGGCAACCCACCCCAGTATTCTTGCCATGAAAACTAAATGGATCAGTACAACCAGAGATATGTCGGTATACCATCGGAAGATGGGACTCCCAGGTTGGAAGATGGTCAAAATGCTACTGGGGAGGAACAGAGGATAAGTTCAACTAGCCCCAGATGTGATGACGCAGCTAGCTCAAAGCCGAAAGGATGGCTAGCAGCTGATGGTGCTGGTGGTGAACGACGAATCCGATGTTCTAAAGATCAACACACCATAGGAACCTGGAATGTAAGATCTATGAGCCAGGGCAAATTGGATGTGGTTATTGGGGAGATGTCAAGATTAAATATAGACATTTTGGGTGTCAGTGAACTGAAATGGACTGGAATGGGCCGTTTCACATCAAATGACCACCAGATCTACTGCTGTGGACAAGAGGACCACAGAAGAAATGGAGTAGCCTTCATGATTAATAATAAAGTGGCTAAACCAGTGCTTGGATACAATCCAAAAAATGACAGAATGATCTCAATTCGAATTCAGGGTAAGCCATTTAACATCACAGTGATCCAAATATATGCCCCAAACCACAGATGCTGAAGGAGCAGAAGTAGATCAGTTCTATGAGGATCTGCAGCACCTACTGGATAGTACGCCAAAAAAAGATGTTATTTTCATTACAGGAGACTGGAATGCTAAGGTGGGTAGTCAAACGACACCTGGAATTACAGGCAAGCATGGTCTGGGAGAACAAAATGAAGCAGGACATAGGCTGATAGAATTTTGCCAAGACAACTCACTGTGCATAACAAACACTCTCTTCCAACAACCTAAGAGACGACTTTATACATGGACTGCACCAGATGGTCGACACCGAAATCAGATTGACTACGTCCTTTGTAGCCAAAGGTGGCGGTCATCTATGCAGTTGGTAAAAACAAGACCTGGAGCTCATTATAGCTCAGATCACAAACTTCTTATTGCACAATTTAGAATCAGACTAAAGAGAATAGGGAAGACCCACCAGTTAGATATGAGCTCATGAATATTCCTAATGAATATGCAGTGGAGGTGAAGAATTGATTTAAGGGGCTAGATTTAGTAGATAGGGTCCCGGAAGAACTATGAACAGAAGATCGCAACATTGTTCAGGAGGCGGCAACAAAAAAACGTCCCAAAGAAAAAGAAAACCAAGAAGGCAAAATGGCTGTCTGCTGAGACACTGGAAGCAGCCCAAGAAAGAAGGAAAGCAAAAGGCAACAGTGATAGGGGGAGATATGCCCAATTAAATGCAAAATTCCAGAGGTTAGCCAGAAGAGATAAGGAATTATTTTTAAACAAGCAATGCATGGAAGCGGAAGAAGATAATAGAATAGGAAGGACAAGAGACCTCTTCCAGAAAATTAGAAACATCGGAGGTAAATTCCAGGCAAAAATGGGTATGATCAAAAACAAAGATGGCAAGGACCTAACAGAAGCAGAAGAGATCAAGAAAAGGTGGCAAGACTATACGGAAGATCTGTATAGGAAGGATAATAATATCGGGGATAGATTTGACGGTGTGGTCAGTGAGCTAGAGCCAGCCATCCTGAAGAGTGAGGTTGAATGGGCCTTAAGAAGCATTGCTAATAACAAGGCAGCAGGAGATGACGGTATCCCAGCTGAACTGTTTAAAATCTTGCAAGATGATGCTGTCAAGGTGATGCATGCCATATGCCAGCAAATTTGGAAAACACAAGAATGGCCACCAGATTAGAAAAAATCAACTTATATCCCCATACCAAAAAAGGGAAGCACCAAAGAATGTTCAAACTATCGAACAGTGGCACTTATTTCACATGCCAGTAAGGTAATGATCAAGATCTTGCAAGGTAGACTCCAGCAATTCATGGAACGAGAATTGCCAGATGTACAAGCTGGGTTTAGAAAAGGCAGAGGAACTAGAGACCAAATCGCCAATATCCGCTGGATAATGGAGAAAGCCAGGGAGTTTCAGAAAAGCATCTATTTCTGTTTTATTGACTATTCTAAAGCCTTTGACTGTGTGGATCATAACAAATTGTGGCAAGTTCTTGGTGGGATGGGGATACCAAGTCATCTTGTCTGCCTCCTGAGGAATCTGTATAACGACCAAGTAGCAATGGTAAGAACAGACAACGGAACAATGGACTGGTTTAAGAATGGGAAAGGAGTACGGCAGGGCTGTATACTCTCACCCTACCTATTCAACCTGTATGCAGAACACATCATGCGACGTGCTGGGCTTGATGAATCCAAGGCTGGAGTTAAAATCGCTGGAAGAAACATTCACAATCTCCGATATGCAGATGATACCACTTTGATGGCTGAAAGCGAGGAGGAGCTGAGGAACCTCATGATGAAGGTGAAAGAAGAAAGTGCAAAAGCTGGGTTGCAGTTAAACCTCAAAAAAACCACGATTATGGCAACCAGCTTGATTGATAACTGGCAAACAGAGGGAGAAAACGTGGAGGCAGTGACAGACTTTGTCTTTCTAGGCGCAAAGATTACCGCAGATGCTGACTGCAGCCAGGAAATCAGAAGACGTTTACTTCTTGGGAGGACAGCAATGACAAATCTTGATAAAATAGTGAAGAGCAGAGACATCACACTGACAACAAAGGTCCACATAGTTAAAGCAATGGTATTCCCCATAGTAACCTATGGCCGCGAGAGCTGGACCATAAGGAAGGCTGAGTGAAGGAAGATAGATGCTTTTGAACTGTGGTGCTGGAGGAAAATTCTGAGAGTGCCTTGGACTGCAAGAAGATCAAACCAGTCCATACTCCAGGAAATAAAGCCAGACTGCTCACTTGAGGGAATGATATTAAAGGCAAAACTGAAGTACTTTGGCCACATAATGAGAAGACAGGATACCCTGGAGAAGATGCTGATGCTAGGGAAAGTGGAAGGCAAAAGGAAGAGGGGCCGACCAAGGGCAAGATGGATGGATGATATTCTGGAGGTGACAGACTCGACCTTGGGGGAGCTGGGGGTGGCGACAGCTGACAGGAAGCTCTGGCGTGGGCTGGTCCATTCAGTCACGAAGAGTCGGAAGTGACTGACCGAATAAACAACAACATAATATATTATCAGACATGCATGTGCACTGGAGTCAATATGCATCTGCTCAGAGAGTTCTAGACTTCTGGAGGGAGGATGCTGAAGTCTGAAAAATGTCCATTCTACTGCACATTAACAAAATTAGTAAAAGGCATCCCACCACAAGACACACACAAAAAGTATGACACAATGATTTAAGAGGGACAGGTAGCAGAAAATAGGGTTTGTCTCTAGCAAATAAAGACTATTGTCACTTCTGCTCTAAGAGTTGCTAATGATTACTACCATGTGTAAGACAACAAAACAACTGCATAAGGGCCCTGCTTAATATTGCCATTATGGGCCTATTCATTTCAATAACCTGTGACCCGAGCAAGTTCTGTCCATTTGTCTCAGTGCTTCCTCTCCCAACCGAGGCAATGGAACCTTATTCACTTCCCAGATGTTTAGCTCTTGAGTCCAAAAAGGGAAGAACAAAATGGCATGAGAAATCAAGGGACAATATTATAGAGCATGTTTACCAAAGCTTAACTTGACCCACCAATGCCCTTCTACATAGGACAAACAGGCTAGTCTCTATGCAAAATAATAAAAGGACACGAAGATGATATCAAGAAGGGTAATATTCAGAATCCAACAGGAGAACATTTCAATCTCCCTGGCACACTACTGCTGACCTTAAAGTAGTGATTCAAACTGCTGAATTACAGCTTATCAAGAAATACCATTCTATCACCTGTGGCTTGAATCAAGCTAACAGGTTTTTATTCCATTGCGTGTGTTAATTAGCTTACCAATGCCAGGATGTTTGTGCTATCATCTTCACTGCTTTGTTAATTAGTCACTGTAACGATTTTGCATACGTTTAGGCTTGTCATAGTCTGTATGTTCTGCATTTAATTTTCCTCTGAGCTCACTCCTCTGCATTCCTCACCCCCACAACCATCTATACAATGCTGGCCAACTTCTGACACACTCTAGTCCATGCCATAATATATTTGTTAGTCCTTAAAGTGCCTTGGGACTCTTCATTGCTTGTCTTGTTGTCAGACTCCGTAGTATCTCAAAGAAACCCCAGCTAGACACACTGTAAAAAAAAACCCCATATTGCTACTTTATAAACAAACTATATATCTTTACTTCAGAGCTTTCAAACTTCTATTATTTATGCCCTGTTATTCAGAAGGCTTGGACGGGATATATTGCTGCTGCCTGAGTGCAAAGTCACACAATTTGGCAATACGCCAGAGCTGCTACAGGGACATCACAAGCCTGTTAGATTAGCACTGCAATACTATGTAGCTGTCAAATACTTTCAGTTGCAAATGAGCTGAAGAAGGAAAACAAGAACTGATTTTGTGCCCAAATTCCTTACCTTGAAATGCAACAATATGGAAGAACTAAGTAAGATCATGGTTGCAACTTTTACAGTTCAGGACTTGCAGTTTGCATATCGATCCGCTCAGAGACCAGGAAGAATGAATTTGTTGCCAAGAGGGTCGAATTACATGGCCTTTTCTGTGCTTACCCTGACTTTTTCAAGTTAGGCTGAGGTAAAGGCTACTAAGATGCAAGGTGCTTTCTTTCTTTTAAAGAAAATAAGCAGAATAGGACTTTCAGCATTTGCAGTTGTGAGTGTCAAGATACATTATCCATTAGAACAAAATGAATAGTAAAATCTATATACAACAATAATTTTTAAAATAATAAATAGGAGCACAAGCTAAATAATAATGGGGAATCCTTTATTTAACTAAAATATTATTACTAAATAGAGGCTTCCCAAACCATTCCAATCTTAAGAGTAAAACAAAAAATAGACATCCCTCTTTTTCTCCCACAATTACAAAAAATAAGTTTAGCCATAGGAAAAGATCTGCATAAATGGAAAGCTCACACACCATATTGTGAACCTTGGTTGTTCCTTTTAAAAGATATTCTTTTTATGTTCCTGTACATTCTGTTATGTATAGTGTTCTTGTTTCTTCTTAGATGTATCTTAGCTCTGTTTCCTGCCCAGTCACCCCCAATCCTAACAATAACTTTCATAGGTGGGGATCTCAGTCTTGGCAGCACTTGTGAAAATGCACTTAGATTCTGGTTATATAACTTTTGGTGCACTTACATTTAAAGGTTTGTAGTATTATGCTTGTATGTTTAAAGGACAAACTTGTTTTATTAATGTAGTGCTAATATAAATATGCATTTAATTTCAATTGCAACTGATTAATCTACGAGATTCTTCTTGATAAATTATTTTAAGGCAATGGTAGTTTTATGAGAAACATGTTTTATTTTATAAAATAATAAAAACATTCACTTACAGAACAATCCTATATTTTTCTTATACCAGCTGAGCGGCTATAGCAGGGATGGGAAACGTGTGGTTCTCCAGATGTTGGTGGACTGCAGCTCGCATCATCCTTAACCAGCATAACTAATAGTGAGGAATGATGGGAGCTGCAGTCCAACAACATCTGGAGGGCCACATGTTGCCCATCCCCGGGCTTTCGGAAAGAGCAGAAGCCCTTCTTGCTGACACAACACCAGATATGCTATTGCCATGAAAGATATGCCAATGGAACACCTTGGATACACTAGTAAAACACTCAGCCAATGCAGCTGTTGTGCCAGTAAAGGTACATCTGCAGAATACCTACAATGGGCTGGACAGAGGTAGCATAGGGGAGGAGCACAGTTATGCCAAATCCTATACTCATCCAGACTGTAGCCACACTCTCATTGATGGCACAGCTTTACACCAGTCCTGGACCTGGTGTAGGGAATTCCCTCCCCTGCTGATTTAATGGGAGGGGTGAATAAATTAGAAAATAGACACCCCATGACAATGACCTCTGCACTCACATTACCACAACAGATTGTAGGATCCAGCACCCACTACCAGTATACCAACCCCACCCAGGAAGACCATTACTCAGATAGTAGGATGTGTGGCATGAGGCCAGGAGCTTTTCTACACAAGGCTGTTAATCTGCAGTATCTACTTTTGGTTTTGTTGCAGAACTGAGATCCAAACTCTAGACAGAGCTTTTCCTTTCCTGCTTTTCTGCTATATAACCTCTAGGTGGCACTGTGGTGTAGGTGAATAGTCCAAGTACACAAGTAAAAAAAAGCATTTTCTTCCACTTTCACAAATAATACTGCATTTTTCCTGCTCTAAAAAAACTCACCAAAAGTGCTGTTTAAAAACAGAAGCTAAACTGGAGGGTCTCGATGTCCTCTAAAGAACCTGTAAACAACTATGAGTAGAGAATGACGAGTGCACAATAAATGCCTCATGTAGAAAAGCTCAAGGTCTCTCTGGCCACAGGTTATGCACACTTAGAACTCACAAGGGGGAACTCTGGTAATCTGAAATAGAAGGGCATTTTGCACAAATGTCTGGCCTCAGAATACACTTGAGAATGTGAGCACATTGCTAACACATCTCCATCTAGAACCCTTACCTTGGGACTCCAGACAAAAAACACCCAGCAGCAACCCCCATTCCAACAACCAGGGGTGCCAGCATAGAGCACCCCACACAGGTAAGCAAGGGAAGGGAACAGCCAAGCTACAAAATATATCTCCTGCAAACATCTCCCATGTCTCTTCCTCCCTCTCTTATATGTGAATACTGTGCATTACCTTGTCTGAGCTATATTTCTCTAACTCTCAATTCCCTCAGCAAGGGGGAGCAGTGTTTCCCACACACAGGGGAAGCACTCTGTTGGCCCGCTAAGCGACAGCCATGAATTCCAGATAGGCGCTCCGTGATTACCGTTGCCACTACTGGCAAAACACTCTTAAACACTTTTGCTTTGCAGCCAGGACGCATGTAGCAGAACAAGTCATTCCTTCACTCACAGAATACCTTTGCAAACGCCAGGGGGAAATATAATCCCAGTCACTGTGATCTCCTCCTCTCCTCAGGGGAGGGAGGCTGAGGCAGAAGCACTGGCTGAGCACCCAGGTGGCACCACTCATTCATCTCTCTCACTCGCGCACAAACACTTCATCCAGGTCCATGGGCTATGTCAGGGGTGGGGAACCGCAGGCCGAGGAGCCACCATGCCCCCTTCTCCTGGCCTCACCCCCTCTTCCCCAACCACCCATCATTTGGTAGTTAACTGGCTTTTGTGCAGTTTCCCCCCTCCCCTGGTTTCCCTGGACCTGGCACGTTCTAAAAGGTTGAAATGCCTCACCCAAGGCTTAGTTACTGGCAGGAACTGCTTTAAGCTAAAATAGGCTGGCATTTTTTGTATTTTTAGCCCCGCCTCTTTGCCTTCATCACTGCCCATGACTGGAACGCTGCCCCCAAATTCCCCCAAATGGAATTTGGCCCTTGGGCTCAAAGAGGTTCCCCACTATGTGCTCCAGCAGCTGAATATTTCTCGTTGCTCTCTGTCTCCCCTTTATCTCCACAGGCCTGTCTCCCATGGATACAGGATCCACCCCACACCTCATTCCAAGCAGATTATGAGGGAGGCCCAGCCTATGACTAGCAGCAGCGACCAGGATGCTCCTAGCTGTTCTTCCACTGGGTTGGTAACCTCTTTGCTCCAGGCAGCCCCCTTCACCCTTGCAAGCTCCACGGCAGGCTGTTACGCATCAAGAGAAGACGTGCCTACCATGGAGCGGGAGCTGTAAGGGACACTGCCCCTGCTAATCTGCGGTCCATCAAGCCACTGTCCAAGGCACAAGAGCCCGCCTGGGGTGACTGGTTGGCAAACCCACATATGTGTCTTTCCATGTCAGGATCCACTCTGTCCTGGATACGGTTCAATAAAGGTTTTGACTTTGCCACCTATGTTGCTCATTTGTTGCTAGGAATGGTAGAGAGGGAACCCCTTTCTTTCCCTATGTATGATCTGGCTTTCCCCTAGTAGGAACTGCTCCCAGGGTGTATGAGGCAGTCAGCTGGGAGGAGGGAGGGATGATGTGGGGGAGGGTCAAAAAGGCTTGGTAGGATGCTACCCAGCTGTCATGACCCAGAACCCTCATTGTTGGAGGATAGAGACACATTTTTCTCATAATATTAGAGCCTAATGAAGCTGAATGATGGGAGACAAAAGGAAGTACTTCTTCACTCGAAGCAGAGTAAGACTATGCAATTTGCTTCCCTGCTTTGTTGTGGCGAAGGGGCTTGTGTAACTCAGTGAAGCCGTAAGCTATGCTGTGCAGGGCCACCCAAGATGGAAAGGTCATGGCGGAGAGTTCTGACAAAATGTGGTCCACTGGACAAGGAAATGGCAACCCACTCCAGTATTCCTGCCAAGAAAACCACATGGAACGTATCACAAGGCTAAAAGAGATGATGCCAGAAGATGAGCCCCTCAGGTCGGAGGGTGTCGAATATACTACTGGGGAAGAGCAGAGGGAATTTCCAAGTAGCGCCAGAAACAGTGAAGCGGCTGGGCCAAAGCCGAAAGGACACTCAGCTGTGGATGTGTCTGGTGGTGAAAAGAAAATCCGATGCTGTAAAGAACAATATTGTTTAGGAACCTAGAATGTCAGATCAATTAATCAAGGTAAGCTGGAGGTGGTCAAACATGAGATGGCAAGATTGAACATCGACATCTTGGGAATCAGTGAACTAAAATGGACAAGCATGGGCGAATTTAATTCAGGTGACCATCGTATCTACTACTGTGGGCAAGAATCCCTTAGAAGAAATGGAGCAGCATTCATAGTCAATAAAAGGGTGGGAAAAGCAGTACTGGGGTACAATCTCAAAAACGACAGAATGATCTCAGTACAAATCCAAGGCAAACCATTCAGCATCACAGTAATTCAAGTCTACGCCCCAACCACTGAGGCCGAAGAAGCTGAGGTTGATTGGTTCTATGAAGACCTATAACACCTTCTAGAATTAACACCAAAAAAGATGTCCTTTTCATCATAGGGGATTGGAATGCTAAAGGAGGAAGTCAAGAAATCACCGGGATAACAGGCAAGCATGGCCTTGGTGTACAAAATGAAGCAGGACAAAGGCTAATAGAGTTTTGCCAAGAGAAGACACTGATCATAGCAAACACTCTTTTCCAACAGCACAAGAGGCGACTCTACACATGGACGTCACCAGATGGTCAATATCGAAATCAGATTGATTATGTACCTTGCAGCCAAAGATGGAGAAGCTCCATACAGTCAGTAAAAACAAGACCTGGAGCTGACTGTGGCTCAGATCATGAGCTGCTTCTTGCAAAATTTCAGCTTAAATTGAAGAACGTAGGGAAAACCACTAAACCATTCAGGTATGACCTAAATCATATCCCTGATGAATATACAGTGGAGGTGAGGAATAGATTTAAGGGATTAGACCTGATAGACAGAGTGCCTGAGGAACTATGGACAGAGGTCCGTAACATTGTTCAGGAGGCAGCAACTCAATCCATCCCAAAGAAAAAGAAATGCAAGAAAGCCAAGTGGCTGTCTGATGAGGCTTTACAAGTAGCTGAGGAAAGAAGGGAAGCGAAAAGCAAGGGAGAAAGGGGAAGATATATCCAACTGAATGGAGATTTCCAGAGAATAGCAAGGAGAGACCAGAAGGCCTTCTTAAATGAACAATGCAAAGAAATTGAGGAAAACAATAGAATGGGAAAGACTAGAGATCTTTTCAAGAAAATTGGAGATCTCAAGGGAACGTTTTGTGCAAAGACGGGCATGATAAAGGACAAGGAAGGCAGGGACCTAACAGAAGCAGATGAGATTAAGAAGAGGTGGCAAGAATACACAGAAGAACTATACAGGAAAGATCTGAATGTCCCTGATAGCCATGATAGTGCGGTCACTGAACTTGAGCCGGACATCCTCGAGAATGAAGTCAAGTGGGCCTTAAGAAGCATTACTAACAACAAAGCTAGCGGACATGACAGTATTCCAGCTGAGCTATTTAAAATCCTAAAGGATGATGCTGTTAAAGTGCTGCACTCAATATGCCAACCAATTTGGAACACTCAGCAGTGGCCACAAGACTGGAAAAGGTCAGTTTATATTCCAGTTCCAAAGAAGGGCAACGCCAAAGAGTGTTCAAACTACCGTACAATTGTGCTCATTTCACATGCCAGCAAGGTGATACTCAAAATCCTACAAGCTAGGCTTCAGCAGTATGTGAAACCAAGAACTACCGGAAGTACAAGCTAGGTTTCGAAGAGGCAGAGGAACTAGAGATCAAATCGCCAACATTCGCTGGATCATGGAGAAAGCAAGAGAATTGCCAGAAAAACGTCTATTTCTGCTTTATTGACTACGTTAAAGCCTTTGATTGTGTGGATCACAACAAACTGGCAAATTCTTAAAGAAATGGGAGTCCCAGACCACCTTACCTGTCTCCTGAGAAAGCTGTACAAGGGTCAAGAAGCAACAGTAAAAACCGGACATGGGACAACTGATTGGTTCAAATTGGGAAAGGAGTACGACAAGGCTGTATATTGTCGCCCTGTTTATTTAACTTATATGCAGAGTACATCATGAGAAACGCGGGGTTGGATGAATCACAGGTCAGAATTAAGATTGCCGGGAGAATTATCAACAACCTCAGATACGCAGTCGATACCACCCTAATGGCAGAAAGCGAAGAGGATCTAAAGAGCCTTTTGTTGAGGGTGAAAGTGGAGAGTGCAAAAGCTGGTTTGAAACTCAACATTAAAAAAACGAAGATCATGGCATCTGGCCCCATCACTTCCTGTCATATAGAAGGGGAAGAAATGGAAGCAGTGACACATTGTATTTTCTTTGGCTCAAAGATCACCGCAGACGGTGTCTGTAGCCATGAAATTAAAAGACGCTTGCTCCTTGGGAGGAAAGCTATGGCAAACCTAGACAGTATAGTAAGAAGCAGAGACATCACCTTGCTAACAAAGGTTCATATAATCAAAGCTATGGTTTTCCCAGTAGTAATGTATGGCTGTGAGAACTGGACTATAAGGAAGGCTGAGCGCTGAAGAATTGATGCTTTCGAACTGTGGTGCTGGAGAAGACTCTTACGAGTCCCCTGGCCTGCAAGGAGGTCAAATCAGTCAATCCTAAAGGAAATCAACCCTGAGTGCTCATTGGAAGGACAGATACTGAAGCTGAAGCTCAAATATTTTGGCCACCTAATGTGAAGAGAAAACTCCCTGGAAAAGACCCTGATGCTGGGAAAGATTGAAGGCAAAAGGAGAAGGGGACAGCAGAGGATGAGATGGCTAGATAGCATCACGGATGCAATGAATATGAACTTGAGCACACTCCAGGAGAGAACGGAGGACAGGAAGGCCTGGCGTGCTATGGTCCATGGGGTCACGAAGAGTCGAACATGACTTAATGACTGAACAAGAGCCAATTACACACATCCATGGAAGATGAGACTAGCAATGGCAACTAGTCATGATGACTCTCTGAACTCAATGGCAGTTATAGGGTACAGACAACACATAGGAGATCAGGACTCTGGGCCTGGTTGGCCTGGGGTCACTCAAAAGATTCTATAGCTTGGCTCCTGAGACTCCTGATTTTATGGTTGGGTTTGGGCTCACCCATTATGCATTACAAAGCCATGCCTCTGTGGAGGTGCTTTAATCCTAAGGGTTGACAATGGCTGCTAATAGCTTTTCCAGAGGTAAGAATGCTTCAGGGTTGGAGCATATTTCCTGCTATGGCTTTAGATTGGCCAGTTTAAGTTATCATTTGGGATGGCTTCTCTATAGTGGTGAGTGCGTAGGAAGGTATATCCAGAGTTCCCATGTTGATGCCCTGCATATTCCCATCAGGGAGACTCCTATTAATTCAATTACAGTTGAGTAGAGGACACATAAGTAATGAGCCTTAATGACAAAGCTCATAATGACATCAAATAATATCAAACAATCTTTCTTCACATACTTCACTGACCCACAGCCCAATCCTATGCATGCGTACTTAGAATTAAGCCCTATGGTGTTCCGTGGGGATTACTCTTATGTAAGCATGCATAGGATCGTTAAACTAAGGTAAGAAATAAGCTACAAAAAAATACATCTGTACCATAATCTTAGACCAAAGTCCATAATTTTAGTACCATCGAATTATAATCAGACTAAATGCTGAACATATGCCCACTGTTAATATGTTATGACTGAAAGTTAACACCAATGTTCCCTAAAAGAAGAATATTTAATGCATGCGCAGCCTAATATTTTCCCAAGCATGTACATCTCACTGAGTTCAATGAGGCTGACTTCCAAGTGTGTATAGGATTACAAACTGTATCTTATCATTCAAAAAAATGTGAAGTGCCATCTCTTAGTTGAATGTGGTTTGCAAACGACTGTAATTAATATGCCTCAAATCTTGCTCCTTGGGAGTTCAGAAAAAGTGATTGATTAGATGCAAAATCCAGCTATCAGAGAATCTCAGCTTTCATTTTAAGAAGCCAGTTTCTGTCCCTCCAAAGCGATGCTTGCAAATCTGTTGGCAACACTCCTACAATCTCAGAAGCCAGGCAGGGTGCCAGTGTGGGGGGATGGGGTTAAGGGCCCTGTATCATTCCTTCCTCTCCCGTAGCTCCCTTCTTGCTGAAGTAAAACACTGGGTAGCCATGGCCAAGGCACTGACCCTCAGCCTAACTAACCTTCCAGAGTTTTTCTTAGTTTAACAGGAAACCTGGAAGTGAAGGTGCCTATGAATATTTAACTCTAAGAGGGCCCTTCACCGGTATAACAGTGATACAAATGGCTATGTAGATAGTGTGTACACAACTATTTGTTTGTTTATTTGTCACATTTACATCCCATCTTTCTTCCAAGGAGACCAAGGCGGCATACATGATCCTCCTCCTCTCCATTTTATCCTCATAAAATTACCTCCCTGTGAGGTAATTAGGCTGAGAGTCAGTGACTGGCCCAGAGTCTGCTAGCCATCTTCATGGCAGAGTGGGGACTAGAAGAACCCAGGTCTCCCACACCTCCCAGTCCAATACTCTAACCTCTACACCACACTGGCTCTCAAAGGAAAAGCCTACAGCATCTGGTATTCATGGGTGGTCTCCCAGCCAAGTACTAACCAAGCCTGATCTTGCTTAGCTTCCAAGATCAGACAAGATTGGGTTGTTCAGAGTATTATGGCCATAT
This sequence comes from Heloderma suspectum, assembly GCF_057233095.1. Classification (NCBI taxonomy): domain Eukaryota; kingdom Metazoa; phylum Chordata; class Lepidosauria; order Squamata; family Helodermatidae; genus Heloderma; species Heloderma suspectum. Next base: position 175,481,323 of record NC_139460.1, on the reverse strand, counting down.
ATTAGGACTGTTCCTTATTGTGACAGTTCAGATGCAGCCTAACCTGTCTTGATGTGGGACAGAATGGGAAAGGGTATGTGTGTGTGTACATTCGTACATAACTGAGAACCAGATCAGTTTCTGCAAAAGAGTTTTGTGTAGTCTAAAGCTCACATGCTTTTACACCATAGATTCAATACAATATAGCACCATGCCTACTCTGTTTCTCTCTTTTTGTGGGACCAACTCTGCCAGTGGTGCTGTGTGGCTGGAGGAAAAAGAGCTGCTTGGAAGGTCACTAACAGGGCTGAGACACATGGCCATAGCTGGCTAGAAGGAGGAGCTTCAGCGGGGGGAGTGTTTACGGTATGTTCTAAGCTACTTGTTAGGCATGACAGTTGTACATCCAGATTGTGTAAAGAAAATCTTTCCAATAATATTATTCTGCATGTGGATTTAGAAAACTAAACTAGCCTTAATCTTTGTCTGGCCTTGCTTGAAGTAGACTTGTCTTTAATTAGTCCCCCCTTGGATATGCGCAGAATGGTAGGCGGCAGTAGTGCAACCGAAACTCTCCCCACGACCTGAGTTTGATCCCAGCGGAAGCTGGGTCCCAGGTAGCCAGCTCAGGTCGACTCAGCTTTCCATCCTTCCGAGGTCGGTAAAATGAGTACCCAGCTTGCTGGGGGAAAGGCAGTCACGACTGGGGAAGGCAATGGCAAACCACCCTGCTATAGTCTGCCGTGAAAACGCCAGCAAAAGCGGCGTCCCTCTAGGAGTCAGCAATGACTCGGTGCTTGCACAGGAGGAACCTTTCCTTTCCTGGATATGTTGTAGCTCTGTTTGCAGTCCCGCCACAGCACAAAAACATAGATTCAAGGCAGAGATCTGCAGGAATCCTCATGCTTTTTACAGGGAAAATCCCCCAAACCACAATCCAATCACAGAGCACATCTGCCTCCATGGACAGAACCATGAAAATCACAGATCCACCACTTGTGGGCACTTGTTGTTGTTGTTGTTCAGTCGTGTCCGACTCTTCGTGACCCCATGGACCATAGCACGCCAGGCCTTCCTGTCCTGCGCTCTCTCCCGGAGCGTGCTCAAGTTCATATTCATTGCATCCGTGATGCTATCTAGCCATCTCATCCTCTGCCGTCCCCTTCTCCTTTTGCCTTCAGTCTTTCCCAGCATCAGGGTCTTTTCCAGGGAGTTTTCTCTTCGCATTAGGTGGCCAAAATATTGGAGCTTCAGCTTCATTATCTGTCCTTCCAATGAGCACTCAGGCTTGATTTCCTTTAGGACGGACTGATTGTACCTCCTTGCAGTCCAGGGGACTCGTAAGAGTCTTCTCCAGCACCACAGTTCGAAAGCATCAATTCTTCGGCGCTCAGCCTTCCTTATAGTCCAGCTCTCACAGCCATACATTACTACTGGGATAGTAGTGGGATACTACTGGGATAGTGTGGGCACTACCACAGTGCAAAAATGTGGATCCAAGGCAGGAATCCTCTTGATTTCATATGGTTTTTACAGAGCGAATCCCACAAACTGCCATCAAATCACAGAGCACATCTGCCAACATGGACTGAACCAGAAAAAAATGGTTCTGACACTTGTGGGTGCTTCCACAGTATAAAAACATGGATCCGAGACACAGGGATCCTCAGGGATCTTCATGGGTTTTACAGGGAAAATCCCCCAATGACCATCCAATCACAGAGCACATCTTCCTCCATGGACAGGACCATGAAAATCACCGGTGCACCATTTGTTGGCACCTCCACAGCACAAAAACATGGATTTGAGGCACAGATCCTCAGGAATCCTCATGATTTTTGCACGGAAAGGACCTCCAAACACCATCGTATCACAGAACACATCCACGTCCAGGGAATGAACTAAAGATAACATAGATTTGGGGCTTCATGGCACCATCATGGTATAAAAACATGGATATGAGGCACAATTCAATATGGATTCTCTGAAATTTTACATTCCCCCCCCCCATCAACCCATCAAAGCACTGAACTCATCTTTGTCCAAGTACGCACTAAGAAGCTCAGATCTGCTGCTTCACCCCAAATGGTGTGAACCATTTATGCGAGGCATGAATCCTGATGGATCATCTAGATTTTACATGTAGCACATCCAGAATCATAGCTGAATCACAAAGCACAGCCATGTCAGTCTCAGGATCCTATACTTCTCAGAACCAGGATGGCCACACACAAAAAGGGATTCAAAATGCAGTTCCTTATGGGTCCTCTGGATTTTAATATAGTGTCCCCATTAAATGCACCATTACATCACAGATGGCATCCATGGTCACAGAGCAAAATATTAACATTATTGATCTTGTATTTCATGGAGCAAGCCTGATGTAAAAACATGACTCCATAACAATCATGCTCCAATGCTTCACGGAACCACCATGGCATAAAAACATGGATTTAGGGCATGGATCCTATGGAATTTTTTTTACAAAAGATGCCACCAAAATAACCAGCAAATCATAGATAATATCTGTGTCCATGGATTGCAATATGAAAACCATGGATCCACTGATTTGTGGTGCTGCCATGGCATAAAACATGGTATTCCCCTGGATTTTTATGGGGACGCCTCCGAAATCACCATCAAATCACAGATAATGTCTGTGTCCAGGGACTGAACCATAGAAATCACTGATCCAGAACTTCATGGTGCAACTATGGTGAAAAGTTTAGATCTGAGTTCCAGATCCTCATGGATGTTCTGGATTTTTATGTGAGAATCTTGATTTGGGTGTGGAAATGAACTGGGAGACAATACCGGCATAATATGGTCATAATGCCCAGTTCCAGTCAGTACATAGCTGCCATATTTTGTACTAACTGAAGTTTCCAGATTCTATTCAAAGGCAGCCCTACATACAATGCATTGCAGTAATCTAACAGGATTATCAGGGCATGGATCATTGAAGCAAGGATGTCACTATACAGGTAGAGTTGTAGCTGTCATATCAGCCCAAGCTGGTAGAAGGTGCTTCAGTCTCAGAAGACACTTGCACCTCTAGTGACAAAGTTGGGTCTATAAGCACCACCAAGCTATGGACTTGATCCTAGTATTTGGGGACTCTACTCCCCTCTACTCAGCACTGGTTAGGCCTCATCTGGAGTAATGTGTCCAGTTCTGGGCACCACACTTTAAGAAGGATGCAGACAAACTGGAGAAGGTTCAGAGGAGGGCAATGAAGATGATTGGATGATAGGACTAGAAACAAAGTCCTATGAGGAGAGACTGAAAGAACTGCGCATGTTTAGCCTTGAGAAGAGAAGACTGAGGGGAGATATGATAGCACTCTTCAAGTACTTGAAAGGTTATCACAGAGAGGAAGGCCAGCATCTCTCCTCGATCATCCCAGAATGCAAGACATGGAATAATGGGCTCAAGTTACAGGAAGCCAGATTCCGGCTGAACATCAGGAAAAACTTCCTGACTGCTGGAGCAATACGACAATGGAACCAATGACCTAGGGAGGTGGTGGGCTCTCCCACACTGGAGGCATTCAAGATGAAGCTGGACAACCACTTGTCAGGGATGCTTTGACTTAGATTCCTGCACTGAGCAGAGGGTTGGACTGGATGGTCTTATAGGCCCCTTCCAACTCTACTATTCTATGATTCTATGACTGCAAATCTTTCCAAACAGTAAGAACACCTGGAGAGTCAAACCACCCACCAGCAGTACCTCTGTCTTGTCCTGATCGAGCTTGAGTTTATTGGCCCTCACCATGTCCATCACCATGGCCAGGCATAGATTAAGCATATCCACTTCCTCACCTGGATCAGATGAGAGAGATAGAACTATGTGTCATCCGCATATTGATGACACTGCACTCTAAATCTCCTAATGACCTCAGTGTAGATTTTAAGTAGCGTGTGGGACAAGATGGAACTTCGTTGGACCCCAAAGCATACCATGGAGTTCAGCAGACATCCTCCAGCACCACCTTCTGTAAATGGCCCTCCAAATATGAATGGAACTATTGCAATCTGTACCACCCACACACAACTCAGACAGCCTATCCTGATGGTTGATGGAATCACAAGCCACTGCAAGGCCCAGGAGAATCAACAGGGTTGTACTCCCCTTGTCTCTCTCCCAGCAAAGGTCATCCCATAGAGTGACCACTGCATTCTCTGTGCCAAAACCAGGCCTAAACCCTGATTGAAGGTGGATCTAGGAAATCAATTTCATCCAAGAGTGATGGGATTTGATCTGCCACCACTCTCTCAAGCACCTTGCCCAGGATGGGGATGTTAGCTACTGGCCTATAATTATTCAGATCTGCTGGATCCAAGGATGTTTATTTCAGAAGTGGTCTCACCACTCTGACCAGTAGGGAAGAACTGATAACCTCTTGAAATGAGCCAGTTATCCCCTCTCTTCTGGATGTAATAAGCCATGAAGGGCAAGGGTAGAGCAAACAGGTGCTTGGGCTAACTTAAACAAGCACCTTATCCACATCCTTGGGTCATAAAAACTGTAAGTCCTCTGATAATAGCTGACCAGACAGTGCCCTGGATACCGTCAGGGACTGGACTTCCTGAACTGTGGTGTCTAAGGGCAGAATCCAGTGCTGCCCATCCGCTAGTGGAGCTGGCTGCCGAATCTGGTTCGTACATGGCCAGTCCCACCAATTCTGTTGCACAAGCGGCCCCTACCACTTGCAGACCAGCGATTTAGCGCTTCCAGGGGAAAGTCCCAAAACAAGTGGAAATGGTCATTTCTGAAAGGGGGCAGGTTGGTGGATCTGATCTGCTGATTGGCCCTCTTCCAGAAATGAGCATTCCAGCCATTTCTGGTTGACCTGGAAGTGCGAAATCACCAGCAGTGGCCAGTTGTGGAACTGAATTGGCGGGGCTGGCCGTGCATGAAAAAAAAAAAGGGCAGCATTGGATTTTGCCCCTGGTTATGTAGAAATTAGAAAATTCAGCATACCAACAGTCAATTGGCTTTGTTCTTCTTCCTTTCATATTGTGGCTGAATTAATAGCTGTCCAGTTATATTGGCAGACAGCTCCCAGACTACTGTCAGGAGCCAATTTTCTGGAGGAAATGGCTCCTATATTTTTTAAGCTGCATTGGCACCTGGTATGTTTCCATGCCAAATTCAAAATGCTGGTCTTGATCTTTCAAACATTGCCAGCCTCAACCAGTAATATGTGAAGGACCATGTGACTCCATGTGATCAAACCCACCTGTTTAAAATCTGGAGGGAGGGTTCTGCTTTACATTCTGCCACTGTCTGAGGTTAGTTTCATTGGTACAATGGACAGGACCTTCTATGTGCTGGCAACAAAGCTTTGAAACTGTCTCCCATGGGAGATGTGCCTTAGCTCCTCTCATTCCACCTTCTGAGAAATGGTGACGAGCATCCTTCTTCACCAAGCTTTTAATGCTAATTGAAACTGCAATTTTATCCCCCTGAATCTGTATATTTGCTCTCTTTACATAATTGGTGCTGTTTTGTATATTATTATACAATAATATATTGGTGCTGTTTTGGATACTATTTTATTTTGTAATTTTTAATGTTGTATCAGTAATTTATGGTGTATTGCTAACTGACTTGCCACTTCTTAGCAGAAAAAGAGCAGAGAAATAAAATAACATACTTTTAGTTAGGGGTGTTGGCAAAATCTGCAGCAAATTCAAATGAGTTCAGATTTCTATTAATCTGACCTGTGGATTCTGCTGTGAACTGGCTTCTTCTGAGTCGCACGGGTTCTGTGGACTTCCAGACTATCCTTTTACTTTTGGGGAGATTTGCATCAATGCTCATTAGCACTATTGCGCAATTGGAATAATTTATTAATGCACATTGGCGCTAATGCGCATTAGTGTGAAATAGATTTGCACAAGTGGAAGATAATACTTGTAATCTAACGTAAAAGTAATCCATTTCCATCAATGAGTGGTCGACAGAATGAGAGACACCTGACAGACACAGATGGAAAGGATCTAACAAAATCTGTACATCCCTACTTGTATTGGACTACCCACAGGTGAATGTGAGCTGTAATTAGATGGTGGGCATGCCTCCAAAAACCATGGAGTTCCATTAGATCTCATGCCTTAGGTTTTTATATCATTATGATTCCATGCTGGGGCTTGTGTGCAAGAATTATGAGGACCCTGCTTCTGACCAAAGCTTGCGCAGCATGGTGTGGCGCAGCATGCTGGATCCACGCTGATTTTTATGGTGCACTCCATAGACAAGGGTGTAAAGTGTGACTTCACATTTGATTTTAGATGTTCCATGTAAAAACTATTAAGATGATTCAGGAGAATTCATTCCTCATATGCTGTACCTGTTGCTGTTCCATGGGGACTTGCTCTAATGGATACATACTTTTAGAGGCCAGTGTATATAGAAGGATGAGAGCTGATTTGATTATGGATTCGGAGAAAGAGGCCTGGTTAACATATCACAACGATCCTGGGTTGTGAGTATGGCAGTGTGCTCGTGCACACTGCCCAATCGCTTCTGCTGTGACTGGGAGCACCAAAACAACCAGAGTTGTTCTAGCCCCTTGCTAGTTTGTTGTGACATGCAAACCAGGAACTCTGGTTTGTCTATTCATGATTACCCAGAGAAATAAACCATGATTTGGTTTAGGGTTATTTCTCTGGCTTGTTCAGGAATAGACAAGTCAGACTTCCTTGTTTGCACATCACAACAAACAACCCAAGGACGAAACATTCCTGGATCATTTAGCAGCTCTCACTCACAGCAGGAGAGATCAGGCGGTGTGCACGAGCATGCTCAGTCATCCCTATAAACCCATGGTTTAAAGAAAGTGACTACAGGATCCATGATTATTAAGGTTCAGTTCTGAGGATATATGCCTCAGATCTATGCTTTTGTACTGTAGTGGAATGGTCAAGTACAGGATCAGTAATTTGGTTCAGTACATGGGCATCTGTGTGATCTATGATTTGACCATGGTTTCATGTATATCCCATATAAAATTCAGATCCATGTTTTGGGCCATGGCCATGCCCACAAGTGATGGATCCATAATTTTTCTGGTTAAGTCTGTGGAGGCAGATATGCTCTCTGATTGGATTGTAGTTTGGGGGATTTTCCCAGTAAAAATCATTTATTTTATTTTATTTATTACATTTCTATACTGCCGAATAGCCAAAGCTCTCTGGGCAGTTTACAGAAATTAAAAACATTAAAAATACATCATACAGATTTTAAAAGCCAATTACATATATTAAAAAACCACGAACAGACATGTATACAAAAGAACACATATCTACAGTCAGGGCCAGAAATATTGGAACAAGGATACCTCGGTACACCAGCACATTGAAGTTGAAAGGAAACACACCAAGATGGGAGCGAAGTCAGGACTTCCAGCTGTAATTCAAGGGGCTTGACAAAAGTGGGCCACTAACCATTCAGGAAGTACAGCTAGAGGCATACACACACACCCTTTGTTGGTGGCTCATAAGTAGTGGACAAGCAGCTGCATGGCCAGGTATGGCCTGTTTCCTGGGTACCCCATGACCAATCAAGCAGATAAAAGGCCTGGAGGTGGTTCTGAGTGTTACATTTGCATTTGGTAGCTGTTCACTGGGACTCCCAACATGAGGTCCAAAGAGGTGTCCATGCGAGTGAAGGAGGCCATCATTAGGCTGAGGAAACAAAATAAACCCATCAGAGAGATAGCAAAAAAACTGGGAGTGGCCAACACAACAGTTTGGAACATCCTGAAAAAGAAGGAATTAACTGGCAAGCTCAGCAACAGCAAAAGGCCTGGAAGACCACGGAAGACAACTCAAGTGGATGACCGCAGAATTCTGCTCATGGTGAAGAGGAACCCTTTCACAACATCTAGCTACGTCAAGAACGCTGTTGCGGAGGTAGGCATGTCATTGTCAACATCTACAGTCAAGAGACAGCTTTCTGAATGTAAATACAGGGGCTTCACGACAAGATGCTAACCACTGGTAACGCTCAAGAACAGACAGGCCAGATTAGCCTTTGCCAACAAACACCTAAAAAAGCCTGCCCAGTTCTGGAATAAGATTCTTTGGACTGATGAAACCAAGATTAACTTGTACCAGAATGATGGGAAGAGAAAAGTATGGAGAAGGAAAGGAACAGCTCATGATGCAAAGCATACCACATCATCTGTCAAACATGGTGGAGGCAGTGTTATGGCATGGGCATGTATGGCTGCCAGTGGAACCGGGTCACTGGAGTTTATTGATGACCTGACTGCTGATAAAAGCAGCAGGATGAATTCTGAAGTGTATAGGGCTATACTTTCTGCTCAGATTCAGCCAAATGCTGCCAAACTGATAGGACGCCACTTCATATTGCAGATGGATTATGACCCAAAACATACAGCAAAAGCTACCCAAGAGTTTCTGAAGGCAAAGAAGTGGGATGTTCTTCAATGGCCAAGTCAGTCACCTGATCTCAACCCAATAGAGCATGCTTTTCACTTACTGAAGACAGGACTGAAGGCAGAAAGACCCACAAACAAGCAGCAGCTGAAGGCAGCTGCAGTAAAGGCCTGGCAAAGCATCTTGAGGGAAGAAACTCAGCATTTGGTCATGTCCATGGGTTCCCGACTTCAGGCAGTCATTGACTGCAAAGGATTTTCATCCAGGTATTAAAGGTGATCCTTAAGTTTGAAATGATGTTGGTTTGTTCCATTACTTATGAGCCACCAATGACGGGTGTGTGTGTATGCCCCTGGCTGTCCTTCCTGAATGGTTAGTGCCCCACTTTTGTCAAATCCCTTGAATTACAGCTGAAAGTCCTGACTTTGCTCCCATCTGGGTGTGTTTCCTTTGAACTGCAATGTGGTGGTGTACAGAGGCCAACTGCCAGAAGCATTATCCTTGTTCCAATATTTCTGGCCTTGACTGTAAAACAACTTCAAACAAGCAGTCTCAAAGCAAACAACCATAACCATAAGCCATTCCAGGATCGATTAAAACTTATCATATGCTGCCAAATGCCTGGGAGAACAGAATGGTTTTAACCTGGTGCTGAAAAGATGACAATGTTGGCGCCAGGCAGGCCTCATTGGGGAAATAATTCCATAATTTGGGGGCCACCACCGAGAAGGCCCTCTCCCTTGTTGCTGTCTTCCAAGCTTCCCTTCGAGTTGGCAGCCGGAGGAAGGCCTTAGATGTTGATCTTCATGTACAGGTAGGTTCATGTCAGGACAGACACTCTGTCAGGTACTGTGGTCTCAAGCCGTGTAAGGCTTTATAGGTTAAAACCAGCACCTTGAATCGGGCTCAGAAACATACAGGTGGCCAGTGCAAGTGGGCCAGAGTCGGTCTTATATGTTTGGACCTTCTGATTCCTGTTATTAATCTGGTCGCTGCATTTTGCATGAGCTGCAGCTTCTCAACCGTCTTCAAAGGCAGCCCCACATAGAGTGCATTGTACTAATCTAACTTGGAGATTACCAGACAACTGAAGCCAGGTTATCCCTGGGTCACCAACCGAAGTTGGTAGAAGGCACTCCGTGTTACTGAGGCCACCTGAACCTCAAGTGACAAAGATGGCCCAAGGAGAACCCCTAAGCTACAAATCTGCTCCTTCAGGGGGAGTGCAACCCCATCCAGAATAGGTTGAGCACCTTCCATCCAGTCAGAAGAACCACCCACCAACAGCATCTCACTCTTTTCTGGTTGAGTTTCAGTTTATTTGCCTTCATACATTGTTGCAGCCAGGCACTGATTTAGCACATCCACAGCCTCACCTAAAGAAGATGAAAAGGAGAAATAGAGCTGTGTGTCATCAATGTACTGAGAATCCCTGCTTCTCAGATCCATGTTTTTGTGCTGTGGAGGTGCCCATGAGTGGCAGATCCATTATTTTGGGGGGTTTCAGTCCATGGAGGCAGATGTGCTCTGTGATTTGGTTATGGTTTGGGGGTTTTCCCTGCAAAAATTATGAGGATTGCTGTGGATCCCTGCCTCGAATCCATGTTTTTGTGCTATGGCAGATAAGATAGTGTTTGGGGGCATTTTTCTTATAAAAATCATAAGGATCTCTGCCTCAGATCCAGGCTTTTATGCTGTGGAGGCACCCATGAGTGGCAGAACCATGATTTTTCTTGTTCATTCCATGGAGGCAGATGTGATCTGTGATTTGATTGTGGTTTGAGGGATTTGCTCTGTAAAAATCATATGACTTCAGGAGGATTCCTGCCTTGGATCCATGATTTTGCGCCAGTGCTGCACCCACGAGTGCTGGATCCACGATTTTTCTGGTTCAGTCCATGGAGATAGATGTGCTTTCTAACTGGATGGTGATTTTGTGGGTATCACCTTTAAAATCATGTCAAATCATGAGGATCCCTTCTTGATTTCATGGATCATTGTTTTACTTTTTCCCAGAGTAAAGCAGGTGCTTAAAGCTCTGTCACTGAAATCAGTGGGGCTTAAAAGTGCTTCGTTTTGACAGGATTAGATCCTGAATGTGTGTTTAACCCTGTGTTCCAGTGATTTGGAATTTGAATCTTTGAAATTTCCTTTATTTTTTTATTTTTCAAAAGAAAGTATAAAACACATTAATATTGATTCAAAATCCCTCCCCAATCTCTCCCCCAGTTTGGAGAAGTTCAGGGTTCTTCTATTCCCCTCCTTTATTTTCCTTTTCTGTTTCAGGGTAATATATTAATTCATTCTGATTCATTCGTTTATCTTCTTTTCATGACCCCACAAATTTCTATAAGCTTCTACCAAGGTTATTCTATTCGGATCTTTTTTCATAAAGTTTATATATTTTTGCCAGTCCTCCTTGAAGGTGCGTCTTCTCTTTATTCCTCTGTGCACTCTTAACCTCTGTTTCAACTTTTCATTTATTGCTATGACCCAAATTTTATTTTTCCACAAAAGTATTGTCAGCATCCGGGCTGTCTTCCAATTACTTGCAAGTAATTGCCTTGCAGCTGTCAACAAGAAACCAATTAATGTTTTTTCCTCTAATCTCTCTATTTTCCTTTATGAACATATTCAATAAAACTAATTCTGGTGTTTTACAAATCTCTTGAAAAGTGATTCTTTCTATTTCTGGAAATATCTTACCTCCTACATTCCCACCACGTATGTATTTGAGTATGGTTAATTCCACATACTCTCCAACACAAAGATGATAGATTCTTATTCATTTTTCTTAATTTCACTGGTGTCAAATACCACTTCTGAACCAACTTTAATCCACTTTTTATTTTAGTAGATATTGCTTGAAAGGGAAATCTTTCTAAAAGTTGTTTCCAATCTTCTTCCTCTATCTCCTCTTCAATATCTCATTCCCATATCTGCTTTATTGTTACATTCCCCCTTATCTCCTGCTTTATCAGAATTTTATATATATTGGGGTTATTATACCCTTATCTCCTAATTGGTAATTATCTATAAGTTTTTCCCATTCTTGTACTTTCCTTGTTATCCTTCTAATCCTTATAAATTTACTGATTTGCATCCATACTGACCATGACATTCTCATACTTTGTACACGATTATTCAATATTTCTTGCGTTATAAGGTTCTGCTGTTCATAAAAATTTCACATTTGGGTCAATCTTATTTCTTTCAACTTATTTTTCCGCACTGCTTTCCCTTTTATATCAAACCCTGGGTGCAACCAAATTGGTGTTAATGGTGAAACCCATGGCATCATTTTTTCTTTCCTAAAGTTCCATACTTTTAATAATCCTTTTATTGTACTTCTGTTGTTTCTTAACTGTTGTTTTATATACTTTTAAATATAAAACATATTCTGCAATTCCTCTTCCTTTAATCCCATCAATTCCTTTTCTAGTTCTATCCAATTTACCCTTGCCCCTTCCTTCATTATTGTTAACATATATCTTAATCGGTATGCATCATGTTTTTAAATGTGGTATATCCCATCCTCCTTCTGGCATAGATCTGTATTTGAAAACCTTTGCTGTTCATAGCCTTTTAATCTTAAAAATATTTTTTTCTGTGCTGTTTTGCCATACTTTAAACCTTTTAAATGGAATTTCTTGTGGAAGCCCATTAAAAAAGATGAGTAAATTTTGGTAATAACATCATTTTTATAGTCATGATCCGATCAGAAAGTGTTAAATTTATTTTTTCCCATCTGGCTAGATCATTCTTTATTTCCTTCCATAACTTCCTGTAATTTAGTTTCAACACATTCTTCTGTCTTTTAGGGAGTTGAACCCCTAGATATCTAAATGCTTTTGTTACTAAAGGGATACCTGTCATTTTTGAAATTTCTATTTGTTCTTGTGGTCCTATATTCAGACACATCTAATCAGATTTATTTCTATTTACCTTGGGGCCAACTACATGGCATGGCTTTCAACCTTCACTCTGTTGTAACTGCATAGCATTGCAGCTGCGAATTAGCTCCTGCTGCAATAGATACATGTGCAATTTACTGCAGACTTCTTCAACAGGAAAATCCGCTGTGTCCTGACACGTAGCCGTTGAAGTGAAGTAAACTGTGGCAGTCGCACTGCTCTTTTTTTACCATTATATTTAAATGCACAGCACTTAAAGGTTTTAGTGGCTGTTGTGTATTTTAGGGGTACTTTTGTGTCTGTCTGTTCCTCATTAGGTAAAATGTGGGTGGTCTGCTCCTTCGTTACCATGCCAATTGTTTGGCAGTTCTCCAGCCCGAGACTCTCTCAATGGTTCACACACGCTAAGGCATGTTCTCATGAGAGGTACATGTGTACCCATCATTCCAAAATGGTGGCTGGAGCAAAGTTGGTCCTGGACCTTCTGCTCCCCCAACACCCCCTTGGCCACCGACTCCAAAGCAGCCAATGCGAAGCTGTGCGAAGTTGTGGTAGAAGAAATGAGCATGCTTCTCTATGCTTCTGTAACTGCGCAGCCACGAAGGAACGGGATAGGAGTGAAGGATAGAGTGATACAAGCACTAAGCACGCCTACCACATGCCCACGACAAAATGCAAAGTCAGTTTGGGGAAAGGATAGAGAGTTTGCAACCACGGGAAACCCCCAGCAAGCCAAAAACATAGGAGCAAAACGCCTCTTTGGAAATCCACATTTTCCAGGTGAAAACCCCGGTTTGGCTGCAAAGTGGTGACTATATTGTATGTCCCGAAGGACCTTGAATTGTAGCAGCCCCCGGGGTAAATGGCTCATGAAGATGGGGCCCTTTAGTCCTGCCACCTGTTGAAATTCTATTAATTCTCTTATCAGTTCCTCTATTCCCTTTTCTGAATTTCCTAACATAAATTAAATGTCATCTGCACATAGGTTCAATTTGAATTCTCTCTTGCTTATGAGAATCCCTTTAATATCCATATTTTCCCTGATTCTATCAGCCAGAAACTCAATTACCATTGTAAACAAGAGTGGTGAATGGGGACATCCCTGCCTTGTTCCTGAATTACGTCTTATTTCTTCTGTCTCTAATCTGTTGTACCTTATTTTTGCTGTTCTTTGTACATATATCGCCTCTATTATATGTTTAAACTTATTACCCAGATTATACTTATTTAGCAGACTTAATATAAATTTTGGATTAACTGTATTGAAAGCCTTGTAAAGATCAAGTGTCATTATTAAAACCAGAATCTTTCTTGTCTTACAAATATTGATCATACTAAATACTTTCCAAATTGGTTCTGCAAGAAACCTATTTTTTTTAAAACATATTGATCCGTGCCTATACACTCATTAATAACTTCTTTCAGGCCCATATTTTAGTAAGGGTGCAATCCTATGGCTGCTAGTGTGGGGGAAACAACACTAGGTTCAGGCCTACACTTAGGCCTTTTTCCCCACACTAGTCAGTGGCTAGATGGTCATTGGATTGGTTGGTTCCTGGAGAACCGACCTCCACCCTCTCCCACACTGCCTCATAGGCAGCACAGATTGTCCCTGCGCTCCTTGCTTGGAGGAGCAGCGCAGAGTAGGGAAAACGGGGCGTTCCTGGGGGCGGGCTGGGAAGTCAGAATTGCCGGTACAACACTTCCTATCTGTCATCCGGCCACCCCTTCCCATGCTCCACGGTCCTGTGGTTAGACAGCCGAAATCGGCTGCCTAGCTGCAAAAGTAGGGCGGTGGGAGCGCAGAAGACATTTGCTCCTCACCATTCCTCCTGCCTTGCACTGGATAGGCAATTGCCCCCGGGATTAGAGGCAGCCGTCAATCCAGATAGGATTGCTCCCTAAATATCTTATAATCCACATTCAATAGAGATATTGGTCTATAAGAGTCCAGGTTACATTTATCTTTGTGTGCTTTGGGTATCAATGTTATTATAGTTTTGTGTCCATGTTTTCAGGAGTGGGAGCCCCTCTTGTATTTCCCAATTTTGAAATTTCCTTTAATTCTTGGCTTTTCTGCAGAATGGTTTTTTAAATTAAAATATTCCAAAAATATTCATGTGAAAATCCATAAGAATTCTTTATTAAAATTATGTCCCTAACTTTAGTTAAGCACCCATTGGTGGATTTCAGTAGGTGTAAACTGGATACTCTTATTTGAGTTCTGTTCCACGTTGTTAATCAATATTCACATATAGATAAGCTATTCAACCCCTTCATGGATCACTGCCTTGTTGTGGCGAAGGGGCTTGTGTAACTCAGTGAAGCCATAAGCTATGCCGTGCAGGGCCACCCAAGACGGACAGGTCATGGTGGAGAGTTCTGACAAAATGTGGTCCACTGGAGAAGGAAATGGCAACCCACTCCAGTATTCTTGCCAAGAAAACCCCATGGAACGTATCACAAGGCTAAAAGATATGACGCCGGAAGATGAGCCCCTCAGGTCGGAAGGTGTCCAATATACTACTGGGGAAGAGCAGAGGGTATTTCCAAGTAGCGCCAGAAAGAGCGAAGCGGCTGGGCCAAAGCCGAAAGGACACTCAGCTGTGGATGTGTCTGGTGGTGAAAAGAAAATCCGATGCTGTAAAGAACAATATTGTTTAGGAACCTGGAATGTAAGATCAATGAATCACGGTAAGCTGGAGGTGGTCAAACATGAGATGGCAAGATTGAACATCGACATCTTGGGAATCAGCTTACTCAAATGGACAAGCATGGGCGAATTTAATTCAGGTGACCATCATATCTACTACTGTGGGCAAGAATCCCTTAGAAAAAATGGAGTAGCACTCATAGTCAACAAAAGGGTGGGAAAAGCAGTACTGGGGTACAATCCCAAAAACGACAGAATGATCTCAGTACAAATCCAAGGCAAACCATTCAGCATCACAGTAATTCAAGTCTATGCCCCAACCACTGAGGCCAAAGAAGCTGAGGGTGATCAGTTCTATGAAGACCTACAACACCTTCTAGAACTAACACCAAAAAAAGATGTCCTCTTCATCATAGGGGATTGGAATGCTAAAGGAGGAAGTCAAGAAATCACCGGGATAACAGGCAAGCATGGCCTTGGTGTATAAAATGAAGCAGGACAAAGGCTAATGGAGTTTTGCCAAGAGAACACGCTGATCATAGCAAACACTCTTTTCCAACAACATAAGAGGCGACTCTACACATGGACATCACCAGATGGTCAATATTGAAATCAGATTGATTATGTACTTTGCAGCCAAAGATGGAGAAGCTCCATACAGTCAGTAAAAACAAGACCTAGAGCTGACTGTGGCTCAGATCATGAACTGCTTCTTGCAAAATTTCGGCTTAAATTGAAGAACGTAGGGAAAACCACTAAACCATTCAGGTATGACCTAAATCATATCCCTTATGTATATATAGTGGAGGTGAGGAATAGATTTCAGGGATTAGACCTGATAGACAGAGTGCCTGAGGAAATATGGATGCAGGTCCGTAACATTGTTCAGGAGGCAGCAACTCAATCCACCCCAAAGAAAAAGAAATGCAAGAAAGCCAAGTGGCTGTCTGATGAGGCTTTACAAGTAGCTGAGGAAAGAAGGGAAGCTATATGCAAGGGAGAAAGGGGAAGATATGTCCAACTGAATGCAGAGTTCCAGAGAATGGCAAGTAGAGACAAGAAGGCCTTCTTAAATGAACAATGCAAAGAAATCGAGGAAAACCATAGAATGGGAAAGACTAGAGATCTTTTCAAGAAAATCAGAGAACTCAAGGGAACGTTTTGTGCAAAGACAGGCATGATAAAGGACAAAGAAGGCAGGGACCTAACAGAAGCAGATGAGATTAAGAAGAGGTGGAAAGAATACACAGAAGAACTATACAGGAAAGATCTGAATGTCCCTGATAGCCATGATATCTGAACTTGAGCTGGACATCCTAGAGAGTGAAATCAAGTGGGCCTTAGGAAGCATTACTAACAACAAAGCTAGCGGAGAGGACAGTATTCCAGCTGAGCTATTTATAATCCTAAAAGATGACGCTGTTAAAGTGCTGCACTCAATATGCCAACCAATTTGGAACACTCAACAGTGCCACAAGACTGGAAAAGGTCGGTTTACATTCCAGTTCCAAAGAAGGGCAATGCCAAAGAGTGTTCAAACTACCGTACAATTGCGCTCATTTCACATGCCAGCAAAGTGATGCTCAAAATCCTACAAGCTAGGCTTCAGCAACATGTGAACTGAGAACTACCGGAAGTACAAGCTGGGTTTCGAAGAGGCAGAGGAACTAGAGATCAAATCGCCAACATTCGCTGGATCATGGAGAAAGCAAGAGAATTCCAGAAAAACGTCTATTTCTGCTTCATTGACCACGCTAAAGCCTTTGATTGTGTGGATCACAACGAACTGTGGCAAATTCTGAAAGAGATGGGAGTACCAGACCACCTTACCTGTCTCCTGAGAAACCTGTACGAGGGTCAAGAAGCAACAGTAAGAACTGGACATGGAACAACCGATTGGTTCAAAATTGGGAAAGGACTACGCCAAGGCTGTACATTGTCCCCTTGCCTATTTAATTTATATGCAGAGTACATCATGAGAAACGTGGGGTTGGATGAATCACAGGTCGGAATTAAGATTGCCGGGAGAATTATCAACAACCTCAGATACGCAGATGATACCACCCTAATGGCAGAAAGTGAAGAGGATCTAAACAGCCTCTTGTTGAGGGTGAAAGTGGAGAGTGCAAAAGCTGGTTTGAAACTCAACATTAAAAAAACGAACATCATGGCATCCGGCCACATCACTTCCTGGCATAAAGAAGGGGAAGAAATGGAAGCAGTGACACATTGTATTTTCTTGGGCTCCAAGATCACCGCAGACGGTGACTGCAGCCATGAAATTAAAAGACGCTTGCTCCTTGGGAGGAAAGCTATGGCAAACCTAGACAGCATAGTAAGAAGCAGAGACATCACCTTGCCGACAAAGGTCCATATAATCAAAGCTATGGTTTTCCCAGTAGCAACGTATGGCTGTGAGAGCTGGACTATAAGGAAGGCTGAGCGCCGAAGAATTGATGCTTTCGAACTGTGGTGCTGGAGAAGACTCTTACGAGTCCCCTGGACTGCAAGGAGGTCAAATCAGTTCATCCTGAAGGAAATCAACCCTGAGTGCTCATTGGAACGACAGATACTGAAGCTGAAGCTCAAATACTTTGGCCACCTAATGCGAAAACTCCATGGAAAAGACCCTGATGCTGGGAAAGATTGAAGGCAAAAGGAGAAGGGTATGGCAGAGGATGAGATGGCTAGATCGCATCACCGATGCAATGAATATGAACTTGAGCACACTCCGGGAGAGCGGAGGACAGGAAGGCCTGGCGTGCTCTGGTTCATGGGGTCACGACGAGTCGGACACGACTGAACAACAAAGCTATTCAAATGTCCTTTGGTTGCTATTAATCACTGAAAATGTTCTAGTAACTTTTTTTTTGCATTAGGCAAATTACTTCCCTTTCAAATCCATTCTGTTTATTGTTTCATAGAATCATAGAATAGTAGGGCTGGAAGGGGCCTACAGGGCCATTGAGTCCAACCCCCTGCTCAGTGCAGGAATCCAAGTTAGAGCATCCCTGACAGATGGCTGTCCAGCTTCGTCTTGAACGCCTCCAGTGTGGGAGAGCCAAAATTCATGTTTAGCATTACAACCATCCGTTTGGTACATAATGACTCAGGACTGATTGTTGCGTTGAAAAAAAAAATAGTATCTTATATTTTGAATGCATCTGCTGCCTTACGCTGGCCAAGTATTTTTATGCCGCTTGCGAAAACTATAATAAAGCGGGGCGTGGGGAGAGATCTGATACTCAGTCCGCAGAAGCTAGCCAGGTATTTCATGCGCGCCTACGCAGAACGCAATGACCGCACCTGCTCAGGTTGCCCCCAGCTCAGAGGCAAAGTAACCGGGTAGGATTGCGCGGTGACTTAAGAATTGCTCTCGCCCAGGCTGCTGGCTACCGGGTTCCTTTAAACAGCCCTCCCCGCAAAGCGGAAGCGAAAGCTGCCCTCAGAAATCCCGAATTTTAGCGTAGCTATGATTGGACAGCAGCGTTGCGCCCAGAAGCAAGCGGTGGCAGCGGGCAGAGGAGTTCGTTTTCTTTCTAACTTAGGTCTTATTAAGTAAAATATATATATATATATATATATATATATATATATATATATATATATATTTAGTTTTTAAGGGCGCAATCCGCCGCGTGTTCAGACGTGCTGGGCGCCGTGGGACTTTCTTCTGTCTAAACGTGCGTAGGATTGCGCCCTAACCCTTTAAAAATCGCAGCGAGGCTACAGGCAAGTCCGTGGAGCGCGGCGCGTTTAATCGGCGCTGGGCTGGGCTGGGGTTTCGGGGACAGGCTTAGCTTCGAGGGGCGTTTGCGCAGGGGATTTCGGGGCTGAAAATCCAACCCAGCCTCAGCGCTGCCTCCAGACTGCGGCATTAACTGGAATGCACCGCAAGAGCTGCGCGAGCTACTCTCCCGGCACAGCCCGCCCCTCCGCCCAAGCTGCAATGTGTATTGGCAGGGCAGCTCCGTAATGCTTGGAATACGCTTCCCCCACACGGAGCGCGCCGCTGCCCAGTCACAGCCGTGCCACATCCTGGCTTTCTCCGCGGTTTTCCATGGGCAGCTACGCCTTGCACCCCGGGGGGGGGAGGGAAATTCCGAGCCGAGCGGACCCGGGAAGCGCCCTCGCCCCACAACGGCGAGAGTTGCCCCGCCTTTTTTATCTCTATGGCGCTGAAGGAAGCGCCGCGACGGGCGCCCTGCGTGCGCGCCGCGTCACAGTGTCGTGCGTAGCGAGGAGCGCAGGGATTGGTGGCGTTCGGATGGCGGGGACGTGCCCTGCTGGCTATATGAGCTCCGAGGAGGCGCCGCCTCGGCCTTTTTCCGCCTCGCTCCTTGCTCGCGCCGGGGGCTGCCGCTGAGCCTCTCCTCCGCCTGAGACCGCCCGCCGGCTTGGCCCGCCGTTGCCCGACGCCTCAGCCATGATCATCTACCGCGACTGCATCAGCCGTGAGCGAGGGGTCTCTCAGCCCTGCGGTTTTTTTTAAACCCGGCGGGAGGGGGACCGAGCGAGCGGCGGCCGTCCGC
The DNA here is from genome assembly GCF_057233095.1 of Heloderma suspectum. NCBI lineage: Eukaryota > Metazoa > Chordata > Lepidosauria > Squamata > Helodermatidae > Heloderma > Heloderma suspectum. The sequence continues at coordinate 175,461,834 of NC_139460.1, read as the reverse complement.
GCCTCAGCGCTGCCCCCCCCGTAGCCCCAGTAGCGCGATTGCGCAGCCACACATTCCAGGCTCGCCGGCGCGCCCGAGCCCCCTTCACACTGCGCCTGTGCGGCCTGCCGGCGGGGGCGGGGGAGGAGGGGGTCGGGATATCCCGAGCCGACATTCCACTGGCGGCGCATGCGCGTCGCCGCCGCTAAGGAGCGAGCGGGCAAGAACGGGCTGCGGCGGCTATTGCGCTTGCGTGGCCAGGGCGCTCTGTGGGCGCGGAGACGGGGCTGAGGCCTTCGTGGCCCTCGTAGGCGCTTCCGGCCGACGTGTGAGCCGCTTCCCCACCGTCTCGCTTCCAGCGTGGGGTGTGTAGGGTTTTGTCATAGAGACGCCGTGGGGTAGAGCGTTTCCACTGCACCCATAGACAGCCGGGGCTCATGGCTGCTTTCAGTGTAACACCAGAAGGCTGGGCCGAGTCTCGTTCTAGTCTCTTTCTCAGTAGTGTTGGAAATGGGGGTGCTGCTGCGGAGGATCCTAGGGAAGCGGAGGCTGCCGCCTGGGATGTGCTGACTTGGGTGTAAGGCATCTACAGGCAGCGTTGCTGAGGAGGAATGTGGCAGTGGCTTGGGAGGCGTTCTGGTGGTGCTGGTGGGGGGAGGATGTCGAGGAGACGATGGCTTACAGAAACATGCTTCTCACAGCCGCCTCCTTGTTCCTTCCTCCTGCAGAAGATGAGATGTTCTCAGATATCTACAAGATTAAAGAAGTGGCCAGTGGACTATGCCTGGAAGTGGAAGGGAAGGTAGGTTTGCGGTTGGGGTGAGGTGAGTGCACGCTTGCTAGGTCTGGCTGTCTAAGGTCCTTCAGGGTGGAGGTTGATGATGGAGGGAATTAATGTGTTTCAAGCTAAGCAGAAAGTAACTTGCCCCTTTGATGTTGGCCCCGTATCCTGAGATGTTCTTTCCAGAGCCTTTGAAGAAAAGGCTGAAACCCTGGAACTTCAGGTCAAACCCCAAGGACAGACACCCCAGCTTCATGTGTTCGAGTAGCTCTGTAAGCTACCAGCCCCCAAGTATGCTTTGGATGTTGCTGGGTATTTTGACAGATAACAAAACAAGGCTTCACTGCATTCTGGTGTAATATAATGGCTAAAAGAATGAATTACTAATTGGAATGTGATACTCAAATCTTTCCCATGTCCTGACCCTGTCAGGTGGCTAAATGCTAAGTAAGTTGTTGGCGTTTACTCTGTAATGATCATAGTGGTTGGAGTAATAAAATAAGGTAGTGTTTGCTGTGCCCTAAAAACCAAATAGCCCGTGCCTGGTGCTGTGTTTGGGCTACACAATGAAGGGGGGAAGGCTTCAGCCTCTGCATTTCGTAGGAAATGAAGTATCTGTCATTTCCTTAGAGATTTGTATCCAATGACTTGTGAGAGGCTAGAGTGTAAGAGCTGACAAGATACCAAGTCTTCATGATGGTAATTGTGACATCCAAACTGAATATGTTGTGTTAGTCGCATTAAAATTTATTATGGGAAGAGAATGTGACTAACTGTGCACTGCTGCAGTCTGATTCCAAATGTATTTTTTATTTAGGTGAAAGCGGTAAAACACTTGATAATTACTAAGTGGAGGGCTAAGTATCAAATGTACCCAGAAAGGTGCTTTTTGAGTTACTAAAGTTAAAGTCTTAACTAAGGTTTGATACAGGTTTTTGGTGACAGCTTAATGTCCTTACCTTTACTGATATGGCCCTATTAGATAATTTTGCTCTTAGTTAAGCTTTAGTCTTGAAACTTTAAAAGGCTGCAGTGTGGTGTATATCAAGAAGTTCCAGTTTGTAGCTTTGGCTGTATTTGTGAATAGGCAGTAGATGAATTGTATGTTGTAATTACACAGTTGTCTTATTAGAGGTTTTTTTTGTTTGTTTGAATGGGGCAGATGGTGAGCAGGAAAGAAGGTGAAATAGATGATGCTTTAATTGGTGGAAATGCATCTGCTGAAGGTACAGATGGAGAAGGGGCAGAGGCCACAGTTGTCACTGGTGTTGACATTGTAATGAACCACCACCTTCAGGAAACAAGTTTCACTAAAGAGTCCTACAAGAAGTATATCAAGGACTACATGAAAGCGTAAGTGATCCTGGCCTCTATCACTTCAAGCCTAGACTACTGCAACATGGACTAAATAGGAGTGACCTTGTACAATATTCAGAAGCTTGCAGAATGCAACACTCTGCTTGCAGAATGCAACACTCTGCCTCGTAAAAGGGACATGCTACTGGGAGGATGTTACGCCAATGTGGGGATGTCTTCATCAGCGCCCTATTATTTTACAACAGAACTATTACTTGTGGGTTGGTTGTAACTTGTATCTCTAAATAGCTTTGGCCCAACTTTCTTCAGATACTGCCTCCTCTTATGTGTCCCATTACAATATCTGAAAACTTACAGTGATGCCCTCTTAATGATGCCATTGGTGTATCAGATTGAGTCATAATCAAGCTGGTGTGAACACTAAATCCCTAAACCGGAAGGACAATTTAAAGTCAGGTTTCTGCTATGGTAACAAATGTACATAGTGGCTGCATTGATGCATTATGACGGTGTAGGCAGATCCATCAGTTCAGATGTTTAATATCGGGTAATCTAGCAGTGAGGAGAAGGTGGTAGGAATAGTTGGTCCCTGCTGTTGTGAATGCAGTTTCCTACTTTTCTTATGATGAGATGAGTGGCTAATGGTTGAATTATTGGGGATCGGTATGATCATATGGTGTAACTGTATGGAGACTAGCTCTGTATCACTTTAGCCTTGTATGACTAGCCATAGACCACAAATCTTGCACACAGTCAAGTTCAGGCTCACCATACAAGGTTGTCATGTTGCTTTAATGAGGCACGTAGTAAGCTTGTTTCCCTTGTAAGATTACTTCTACATAAAATCCCTTCTGGAGGATAAAGTTTCCAGGAGATTAAATCCAGCAGATGAAGGAAAATGTCTAATTGTCCGTGCAAGTGGGCACTCAAAAGCAGTGTTGTATTTCCCTTGCAGATCAGCCATTAGAAACCTCAGTGCATTAAAGTTAGGCCTATGCATTTAGAAATTGTAATGCTATGGGTCTTCAAGAATTGCTTTCTTTTTCTAGAATCAAAGCCAGACTTGAGGAAACAAAGCCAGAGAGAGTAAAGCCGTTCATGACGGGGGCAGCTGAGCAGGTCAAACACATCCTTGCAAACTTCAAAAATTACCAGGCAAGTTCCAAAGCTTCCTTTTTCCTGATGGTATAGGAAATCTGTGTGGTAAGTGAAGGTATTTGCATACTGTAAGGCAGCTTTTTGCTGGTGGTCTAAAACTTGGTATTTTGTGAGAAATGGATGGTGCTTGGGCAAGGAAATGTATGTCATTATGTGAGGGAATTTATTTAGGGCGCAGTCCTATGGCCACTAGACAGAGGCTAGACATCCATAGGATTGTTCAGTTTTGGGGAACCACCTGAGGTCATTTCCTGGAAACGCGCCTCCCTGGCCCCTCCCCCACTGCTTCATAGGCAGCACGGATTGTCCCCAGGCTCAGTGCTTGGAAGAGCAGTGCAGAGCGGGGCAAAAGGGGTGTTCCCAGGGCGGGGAGTGTGGAAGTGCTGGTACAATGCTTTCTATGCATTGTCTGCCACCACCCCCCGCGTGCGCGCCCACACACACACACACACACTCTGAAGTCCTGTGGCTAGACAGCTGAAACCAGCTATCTAGCCACGAATGCAAGGCAGGCGGAATGTGGTGAAGATCCCCTTTGCTCTCCTCCTGCCTTGCATTGGATAGGCAGTCGCCTCTGAGTTCAAAGCCTATCCTGATAGGATTACTCCTTTAAGTATTCTAAAGCTGCTCCCTCCCAAAGCAATATAGAAAAAGATTTAAGAGACAAAGTACAATTTAAAGGTGATCATATCAGAACAAAAGTCCAGAATTACTTTGTGAAGCTGCTCTGCCAACATAAGCGATGGTATCAATCAAAGGTAGCCTTGAAGACGAAGATGGTGGCTACCTTCCTGAAGAGGAAGATGGCTATGGGCCACCATCAAGAAGGCCTTGTATCTAGTGCATGCCAGCTTCACTGATCTTAAGGGCGAGCACTTAAGATGGACCCCTGAGGTAGCTCTCTTTAAAAGTTAAGACCAGCACTTTGAATTCGGCATGGAAACATACTAGTAGTCAGTCTAACTGATACAATATTGGAGTTGTATTCATAAGTTGGCTTCTTATAATAACTTATTTGCATTAACAGTTTTTTTCTTCCAAAGTTTTTTGTAGGAGAAAATATGAATCCAGATGGCATGGTGGGGTTGCTGGATTTCCGTGAGGATGGAGTGACCCCATATATGATTTTCTTTAAGGATGGCTTAGAAATGGAAAAATGTGTAAGTATAAATTTATGAGAGAAATTGCTGAGGTTAAAAACTTGTATGTTTAAACCCTTGCTTCCTGATAAACAATGTAATTTTCTGCATAAAAGCCCATTTGGGTTAGACTGAGAGCCCATCTAATTCAGCATCCTCCTCTTTCCAGCGGTGGGCAGCCAGATGCTTATGGGATGTTCCTACCCAGGGCATGAGGGCAACAGCCTGTTTACTTCTAGCAGCTGTTATTCCGTGGCATACTGCCTTAGTGAATCTGGTCAACTTTCAAGTCGATAGCCGTTAATAGCCCCACCCTCCATGAATTCATTAATCACTATTTAATGCTACTTAAGCCTCTGGCAGTCATTCCATCTTGTGGCAGGGAATTCCATGCATTGTGTGAAGTACCTTTTTATTTGTCCCACATCTGCTGATGAACTTCATTGGGTGACCAAGTAGTGGTACAAGAGGGAGAAAAACGTTCCCACTTTTTCCACAACATTCGTATCTCTAAATTTCTAAAATGTGACTTCCCTCTCTTGCAGTCTGGGTTTTTTAAAATTTAAACAAACAAAACATGTTAACCTTTTCCTTGTATCAAAGGGGCTCGGACCCCCTTAATAGGTTTGGCTGCTTTTCTCCTTCAACTTCTCTAGCTCTGCAGTACGTTTTTTGAGACTACACTGTATTCCATGTGAAGCTGTATAGGTTCCTGTTAGGGCATTATGGTACTGGAAGTTCTGTTAATCCCTCTCATTATCGCCAGCATCAAATTTGCTTTACTGCCACCACACAAAGTTGACACTGTTATTGAACTATCCACTACACCTCAAAGAACACTAGTTTTCCTAGATAGCCACAGTCAGTTCCATCCCCATCAGTTATACAAAGTTATATACCCAACTTCATTGTCCATCTAGTTTGTAGAGATCCTTTTTGGTGTTCTTTGCAGTCTGCTTAGGCTTTCAGTGTCTCAAGTAATTCCACCCACAAACCTGGCTCCCTCACTGCTCACTCCTGACTCCAGATTATGTGTAAACAACTTAAACAGCCCCAATCCCAATATAGGTCCTTGAGGGAGGAGCTCCCCGCCACCCACTAGCTTCTCTCCATTGTGAGAACTGTCAGTTCATCCTTACCTTATACTTTCTGTTCTTTAACTTGTTACTAATCCATAATTGGCCCTGGCCTCTTACCTCGTACTTGTGGGGTTTGGGTGAGTGAGATTGTCAGAATCATTTTGAAAATCCAATCTTTGTAGTGGAGGTTAGGTTAATGGGCCTGTAACTTTCCAGATTCTTTGGGATCTTTTAAAAATTACCGTCGGGTAAGAGGCTAATTTTAATGATACGCCGTCACTGTTGGTTTCTGTGTTACGAGGCCAACAATTTTATATTTGAGCGCTTGAAAAATATACTGCCCAAGCACCTTCTTCAGCACATGGACTTTCTGCCCTTCTGGTGAGGGAGTCATTTAGGAAAGATGATGGCTAGACTTCCCAGCCAAGGATATGCTTGGGCAACTTCAGGTTTTAAGTTTGCTGGTGAGTAGGGTGGGGAGAGTCGAGGCTTTACTTATTCTTCTGCCATTCATTTGTCCAAAAAGGAAGAGCAGAACCATCCCTTCACATCTGGGGTGTGGTAGGGAAAGAATGCAAACAGAAAGGGACTGTGCAAAGCTATTGGTGGATTTTAAGATTTTCACTTGTACTGATCTTAAGTGTATCCTGAATATGGCTATTGATGCCATTGCTGGCTGTATTTTATTTGCCTCTCCATGAATGGAAAGGGACTCATCAGGATTGCTCCCTTACAAACAGCCTGAGGAAAGGAGGTGAGATGTAAATCCTGCATGATGAGCATCTGCTGATAGGCCAGGAACAACTTCCTTTGCTCTCTGGCTTGCAATAAGATGCAATAGCAATTTCCTCGCGCTTTCTGTCTGCCTGATAACATGGCAACTCAGATTGAATAGGGGAGAACAGTTCAAGAATGGATATCGAATGTTGGTATAAAGAATTGGCATTAGCACAGGCTAACTCTCATTAATTTCTTCACAGTAACGAGAGATCAACCTTTCTGGATCGTCTATCATCGTCATCATAATTGGCTGCTGCTCTTTATTCATCAACAAAACATCATGACTCAGCAATGTCTGAAAACTGAACTGATGCCATCTTGAGCTTAATTTGATTTATTTTGACCCTGATTTAATTGGAGTGGAGGCATTGGTTTTTAAAAACTTGTCATGTAGGCTGTCTAAAATAAACTCATTTAAACCCAGCATAGGTAATGCCTCTTGGTTTAATGTGTTGAGCAGGGTTCTTCAACAAGCTTCCTGTAGCTCTTGTGCATTTGGATTTTTGACATCAGTAGCATAGCCTGGCTCTAGTGCATGTGTAAGACTGTCTTCAGATTCTGGAGATCCTGGAACTGGAAGATCAACCAGCCACACCTGAACTTCTTAGATACCTGAAAATGACTAATACAGATGGTGGCTTTCTTTTGGAAGTGGACTTGGCTTCTTGCCATTCAACAAACCACAATAACTAGCTGGCGGACAAAATTGGAAGCCTGAAAATGGTGCTGCTCTGTGTACTGATTTGAGTCCTTAACCAGATAAGGAGAGATGAATTTCTTCAGTTTATCAGAATGACAGATTATGACTGTAAGGCAGAGAAAGTGGAAAGAGAATCCTTGGTGGCAGAAACAAGCACATTAGGCAAGGAATCTACAGATATGAGGCATTGCTTATATGCTATAGTTTGAAATAATTGTAACTTAAAATACATAAGTAATTCTGGTTTAATCATGGATCTTAATTTGCTGTGTTGTGTATCAATTTAAGCCTAAACCTGTTAGTTGTAGTTTAACTGCAAACCTTTGAGCACTTGTCAAAGGCAGTGACCGGTGTAGGCAATGTGTACATCCTGTTGCCTTAATAGAAGTTTGCAAAGTCCTGAAGTACCTTTTACAGGCTGTCCCCAGGAGGCACCTGCTTGGCAAGCCAAGAGAGAGTAGACTGGTTCTTTTAGGATGCAAAATTGAACGCATCTTGCTTTTTGCAAGTCATTGCATGTTATGCATCCCTGCCGTGAAATTATTCCAAGAATAAATGAAGATAAATTAAGTTCAAAGAACGGTGTAAGAATAGCAAATGTCACTTTTTTTTTTAAGGTGAGTGCTACTCATTCTAAACTGCCAGAAGCTACTACACATGTTGCTACAAATTTGTGTAGTAGTGGAAGTCATTAAATTGGTTATCTGGAACATTATGTGGCTTTGTATCATGGTAAGGCAGATCTGTGTGTCAAAACCAAAATGTTTCTTGCAGGAAATTGGCATGTCGTAAGTGCCAACCATAGTTGGGAAATATCCCTCGGTTGGGAGTGTGAACCTAGAGCAATTTGTCAGTGTGTAGGCCTACCTTTATTCCATTCCTGCCAAAGCAGGTAATTTTTGTGTCCTTGTTTAAGATATTTGAAATCTGGCATGTGGAGGAAGTAACCAAGCAGCTTATTGACTGTTTGCTGTGTTGTGTATCAAGACTGTATTATGAAAACAACTTATATTATGTATTCCTGTGACTTATCCATAGTCTTGCTTGTGTGTTTTGGTTCAGTAGTACAATTTCATCACCCTTGAAGTTGTCAGTTCTGACCAAATCAGCTTGATTGTATAGTTTCTTGTTTCCTAGTTTATATTTTGGTTTCCTTTTTTAGGCCCCTTCAATTCTCACTAGCCCTCTTCTCTCTCCCGTTGCAGCTTAATCCTACTAACAAATGAAATAGTGTTAGATAATTTAACAGAATGCCTAATCTATACGGGGTGTATGACATTGCTATGGGGGAAATGGAAAAAGGTGCTTTTAAAGCACATTACTACGTACACATTTTGTGGTCTATACTTGTACCACTTAAAATGACAGTGTCTTAAGCCTTCAACAATTTTCAGAATAGAATTGATAACAAACCCTATGTTGAGAGTTTAAGTAGGGGCTAATTCTCAGCTCAGTTCTGTTTACTTGAGCAGAGAATTAGAGGGACTTACTCTCTGCTTAAGAAAGTATTATTTTTGGATTAACAAAAAATAACGCGTTTCTACTATTCCCTTTTGGGCATACTAGTGGTACTAGTATATTCTGTCCTGTGGTGTGAGTTACTTTTTCCTCCTGTGGGCAGCTAGAGAGACTAAGTGGGGCTGGGTGTTTTCCACAAAATTGAGTTCTCAGTGCAGTATTCAGCTATATTACTCTTTAATTGGTAGGAGGCAGAGCAGCTGTTTCAGCACTGAATTTCTCCTGAAGACCTGAATAAAATGCCCATTCCTGGTAGATACTTGGTTAAAAGCAGAACACAATACTGTGGTGTACTTATGAACAAGCCTCTGTAGGCTGCCCTTCTACGACTAGGTCTACAATCTATATTTGCTATGGGGTAGAGAAGCAAGGTGCGGTGTGGATACAAAAGGCTTGTCTCCTAGGGCTCATCTTTATTACTGTGGCTTCTATGATTACAGCATACCTCTCACAGTATAAAGAGTGGCTCCCCCCTTTCAAAAAAGGATTTTCAGAAAATTGTGTACTTTATCAATGCTGCCTTTGGTACTTCCATAGATATACAGAACATAATTACCTCTGACTGAATCTTCTGCAAACAGTCTGCCAAATTGCACAAAAGACCCTGATGCTGGGAAAGATTGAAGGCAAAAGGAGAAGGGGGCGGCAGAGGATGAGATGGCTAGATAGCAGCACCAATGCAATGAATATGAATTTGAGCACGCGCGGGGAGGGAGCGCAGGACAGGAAGGCCTGGTGTGCTATGGTCCATGGGGTCATGAAGAGTCGGACACGACTGAACAACACATACATTTTGAACACTGGTATTCAACAGTTAGTGTGAAGCAGACGTAACAACATCTTGTGATGTGCATAGGTGTTTAATGGCTTAACCTGATGATTAATAGTCACGTTATTCTTAAAACAGGCTGTTTCTAGTGAAAGCAATTGACACAGTGCAAGAAGCATGTGGTAGTGGTAGAGAGCCATAGCCAGCTTTGAAATGCAGCCTGGAAGAGCTGCAGTTGCTTTACCTGGGAGATTACATTAGTTCTGGACTGTTTTAGTATGTTTCCACTACACTGAGCCTGGATGTCACATATTTTCCAGAAATGTATATGAACACCTTGCATTAGTGCCACTGTCGACAGCCAGTTCAACTAAAAATATGGATGACTGCAGCCAATTCTATTTTCATTTGAAAATGTACATTAGAAAGCCACGTTTAGGAAAAGAACAGCTTTCAAGCGGTTAAAATACCTGTTAAGACTAATGTTCAAAAGGTATGTGAGCTTATGAGTTCCTTTGCTGGGATGTTAAAAAAAAGTTACTCTGTTTAAAGTATGTTTGAAAACTTGGTAGAAGAGGAAGAGTCCTTGCAGACTTAAAATTTGTATAAAGTCTGGATGGTGGATGATTACTTGACTATTCCAGCTCGGTGGGAGGGGTGTGTTCTTGAGAATGATCTTAAGGGTGCCACCCCGCTCTCTTAGGGCCAAAAGCAAAGCAAGTCCTTCTCAAACGCTAGTGGATGACACTGCATGGAAAATCAAGCTCTCTCCTGATATCAAATGGGCTTTAAATCAGTTAGACTCACAAGAGTTTTTAATCTACCTACCATCCTGCAGCTTCATTATCTCAAGCTTTGTGGTGTAAAACTTCCTGCAGTTCTGTTGACCTTACTAAACAGAAGTAGCTCATAGCTACACCTACAATTCAGGGGAAACCAGTCAAAACAGAACAAAAGTTTTAAAAGGAAGCTAGCTCTGACTATGTTGGCTGATAACTTGGTTTGAATTAATTGGAATGGGAACAGGAAGGTATACAAGGGGCACATGCAGACATGAATAGACTGCCTTCATCCTGCTCTTAGGCCAGATCTTAGTAAGTTCACAGGTGATAGGCCAGTTTTGTTTTCAATAAGGTTATAAAATCAAAAATACAAAGCCCTCCCATCTCTCCCTATAGTCACCCCTCCACACAAGTTATTTCCATCGCATTTTGGATTATAAAACAAGAAACATCTCCAGCTCTGATGATATTTATCACATTTCCTAAACCATTCACTTATAGAGTGTACATTCTGCAGAGAAACAGGTGTGTGTTTCCCAGCAGTATAGCTTGGATTTCAGAGGTGGCAGGGCCTAGGTGGGAGCAGCAGAAATGGCCACGTTAGGCTGCATGGGGCCTGCATTTGCCCCCACCCATCTTTGCATTAAAGCAACTTTCCTAATCCAGCTTGAATTCATGTTTCCTGAAAGAAGGGTGGCCAAAACCTCACAGGGTCTTCTAGATTTTAAAAGCTGATCCATGAGTAAAATCCAAAATCTGGCAGGTGGGGAAATCCACTTGGCCTGATTTAGAGTTCCAGAGAACTCGAAAGCTTGCACAATCTTCTATGGCATTCTAGGTAGTTCTAACAGCAGTATTCCAGATATAGCCTTGCTAATGTCTTGTACATTTTATTGCCCTCTTCCTCAAGGGATCCCAGCTTTTCATTTGCCCTCTTTGCAGATGATTCACATTTGAAACTCACAGCTGATCAATCTCTCCAGATCTCCACAAATTTTTCATAAACCATAGTCCCATTCACTATAGAAGGGCGTTCTAGCTGGGGTAAAAAAGGTAAAGGTGTCCCCAACCAGTCGTGTCCAACTCTAGGGTGCGGTGCTCATCCCCGTTTCTAAGCCGAAGAGCCAGCGCTGTCCGAAGACGCTTCCATGGTCATGTGGCCAGCATGACTGAACACCGAGGTGCACGGAATGCTGTTACCTTTCCCGCCGAGGCGGTACCTAGTTATCTAACATTTTCTTGCTTTCAAACTGCTAGGTTGGCAGAAGCTGGGACTGAAGACGGGAGTTCACTCCGTCACGCAGCACTCGGGTCTCAAACTGCTGTCCTGCCGACCTTCCAGTCTGCAGATCATCTTAACCACTAAGCCACCATGGCCCCCTAGCTGGGGTAGTTGTCACCATATTGACCTGGTTCACATGTTGCTTAACTCTGCAATTGCCGATGTCTAGCAGAAGCAAGTGAGCACACTGCCTCCATACGCTCATCGCTTCTGCTTAAAATTAACCCAAGAATGCTCCATTCCTGACTTTTCATGACACCTAAACTTGGAAACTGGGTTGTCTGGGGCTTAAACAACCCAGAGTTAACCCATGGGTTATGTGTGAACTGGGCCAGTGAGTAGCTTTGCTTCGTGCAATACCCATGGATCTTCAATGGATGTCAATATGCTCTCAATTTCCCTAAACAGAATTCCATTCCCAAGTTAACAAAGGTTCTTTCTACTAACCTTTTAATTTAGAATATTTAAGAACGTAAGAAGAACAATGCTGGATCAGACCAAGGGACCATCTAATCCAGCATTCTGTTCACACAGTGGCCAACCAGCTGTCGACCAGGAACCCGCAAGTAAGGCATAAGTGCAACCGCACCCTCCCACCCATGTTCCCTAGCAACTGGTGTGCATAGGCTCACTGCCTCTGGTACTGGAGGTAGCACATAGCTATCAGTAGCCATTGCTAGCCTTCTCCAGGAATTTGTCCAACCCCCTTTTAAAGCCATCTAAATTGCGGGCCATCACTACATCCTGTGGTAGTGAATTCCATAGTTTAACTATGCACTGTGTGAAGAAGTATTTGTCCTGAATCTCCCACCAGTCAGCTTCATAGGATGAGCCCGGGTTCTAGTATTTTGAGAAAGGGAGAAAAATGTCCTCCTATCCGCATTCTCCACACCATGCATAATTTTGGAGACCTCTATCATGTCTCCCCTTACCCTCCTTTTTTTCAAGCTAAGCAATCCCAGCTGTGGTAACCTCTCATAGGGGAGATGCTTCAGCCCTTTGATCATTTTAGTTACTTTCCCCCCCACTTTTTCCAGCTCGACAGTTTTTTTTAGGTGCAGTGACCCAGTTTGGAGAGATCCTTTTGGAGCTTGTCACAATCCCTTTTTCTTTTAGCCACCCTAAATAATTTGGTGTCATCCGCAAACTTGGCCACTTCACTGCTCACTCCTAGTTCCAGATCATTTATGAACAGGTTGAAAAGCACTGGTCCTAATACAGATCCCTGTGGGACCCCACTATGTACTTCCCTCCATTGGGAGAATTTACCATTTATTCCTACTCTGTGCTTTCTGTTCTTTACCAGTTACTGATCCATAAGAGGACCTGTCCTCTTATTCCATGACTGCTAAGTTTGGTCAGGAGTCTTTGGTGAGGGACTTTGTCAAAAGCCTTTTGGAAGTCCAAGTAAACAATGTCTACCGGATCACCCCTGTCTACATGTTTACTGACACTCTCAAAGAACTCTAATAAAAGGTCAGTGAGACATGACTTAACCTTTGCAGAAGCTGTGTTGATTCTTTTTCAGCAGGGCTTGTCCTTCTATATGCTTACTAATTTTATCTTTAATAATGCCTTCAACCAATTTACCTGGAATAGACATTAAGCTAATGGGCCTGTAGTTTCCCAGATCCCCCCTGGATCCCTTTTTGAAAATTGGGATTACAGTGACCATCTTCCAGTCCTCTGGTATAGAGGCTGATCTTAGGGACATGTTGCATATTTTGGTTAGAAGATCAGCAATTTCATATTTGAGTTCTTTGAGAACTCTAGGATGGATACTATCTGGGCCCGGTGATTTATTTGCTTTCAGTTTATCAATAAGGTTGAGAAAGTCAGGTTGCTTACCTGTAACTGTAGTTCTTCGAGTGGTCATCTGTGCATCACACATATGGGCTCTGCACCTGTGCGGAGACTCATTCAGGAAACTTCCAAGCTGCATAGTTTTTTTGGCGGGAACCCCTCCTCCACCGTCTCTGGCATATAGAGTGTGGGCTCCCACCTTCCCCTCAGTTCCTTGTGACCACAAGTAGTCCCAGACCGAGGAGAAGACACTTCGGTACCAACAGTCCAACTGACACCGAAATGGGGACGGTGGGGGGGTTGTGTGAATGCACAGATGACCACTTGAAGAACTACAGTTACAGGTAAGCAACCTGACTTTCTTCTTTGTGGTCTCTGTGCATCACACATATGGGCAAGTAACAAGCTAACTTACCGGAGGTGGGTCAGTGTCTCAATGTAGTACCAACGAAAGCACAGCCCTGCCAAAGGCACAGTCCGCTTGAGCGTGGACATCCAGTCTGCAGTGCTTAATAAAGGTAGAAGGCTTAGACCAGGTGGCCACCTTACACAAGTCTACAATGGGGACCCCTTTTGCAAAGGCAGTGGAAGTCGACACTCCCCTTGTCGAGTGCGCTTGGATTCGAGTCGGTAGGGGTTTCCTCCCCCCCCCTTCGAACAGTGTGCATGATCCAGGATGCCAGCCTCTTCGAAGAGACTGGAGAGCCCTTATTGGGTCCCCCATAGCATAGGAAGAGCCGTTGGGAGTTGCGGAAAGGCTTGGTCTGTGACTTATAGAAGGCCAGTGCTCTCTGGACATCTAAAGCGTGTAGCTGTCATTCGAAATCAGAAGTTGAGGATGGAAAGAAGGCAGGGAGCATGACTGGTTGATTAAGATGGAAGTCTGTGACCACCTTCAGGAGGAATGCTAAGTCCAGCCACAGGACCACCTTTTCCTTGTGAAATAAAGTGTAAGGTGAGTCTATTCGCAACGTGGAGAGTTAGCTCGCTCTCCTCAATGTTGCAATGGCTATCAGGAAGGCGACCTTCCAAGAGAGTAGCCTCAAGCCCTCGGTAGCAAGTGGTTCGAATGGTGCCGACGTGAGGGTGTTAAGCACCAGGGTTAGGTCCCATTGAGGAATGAAGCCTCTCACTGGAGGAGCCAAGTTTCTGAGTCCTTGCAGAAACTGCTTGCATAAAGGGTGGCTGAATATGGAGCACCCATCAATGTTGCCCCTCATAGCAGAAATCACTGAAGCATAAACCCTGATGGAGGAGTACTTCAGGCCGTTGCTGAAAAGATGTTGGAGGAAAAACAATATGTCCACTAGACAACAGTCATTAGGGTTACAGTTGTCGGTCGCAAATCGAACAAATGAAGCCCATTTTGCTGAGTATGAGCGGTGCGTGGATGGTTTCCTCGCTGCATCAAGTACAGCCTGCACTGTCAGTGGAATCAGTGGGGAAATGTGGGTATTTGGATCCTCCACACCATGAGGTTCAGACTGTGGAGATCGGGGTGAAGGATCCTGCCCCGGTCCCAGGAAATCAAGTTGCCTATCTGCGGTAGCAGTAGGAAGCATCTGTGCACTAGGTTCAACATCATCATGAACCAGGGTTGTCTGGGCCACCAAGGGGCAATCGGGATGCAGTTTGTGGCGTCCTGTCTGATTTTGGAGATCACCCTTGTGAGGAGTGGGAATGGAAGGAAAAGGTAGAACAGGTGCTCCTTGCATTCCAGGAAGAAGGCATCGCCTAGCGATCCTTGTCCAACCCCAGCTCTGGAGCAGAATTGTCCGCAAACCGTATTCTCTGGAGTCACAAAGAGGTCGATCTGTGGTCGGCCCCACTGGATGAAAATTAGCTGTAGGACTGTCCTGGCCAGCTGCCATTCATGAGAGCAACAGAGGAAGCGGCTGAGGGAGTCTGCTAACAGGTTGTCCTGTCCTGCAATATGCAGAGTGGTCAGGTGAATGTCCCTGGCAACAATCCAGTTGTAAAGGTGTACAGTGAGAGAAAGGAGGCAGGAAGAGTGCGTTCCACCTTTTTTGTTTATGTACCAGAGAACTGTGGCATTGTCTGTGAGGATCTGGATGTGTCGATGTCGGAGGCATGGTTCGAAGGTGCACAGAGCTTTCCAAACTGCCAACAGCTCCAAGAAATTGATATGGCACCGTGTTTCCTTGGAGGACCAGCAACTTTGTGCTTGAAGGGGGCCACAATGCACTCCCCAACCTAGGAGAGAGGCGTCTGTGGTGAGAACCCTGGATGGAGGAGCAGGAACAAATGGCATCCCTTGGATCAGATGCCTGGAGACCATCCACCAGTCCAAGCTGAGAGCAACGACCTCCGGTATCGAGAGTGTGACAAAGAGAGGGTTGCAGGTCAAGTCGAAGTTCTGGATGAACCAGTGTTGAAGTGGTCTCATTCGTAGCTGAGCCCATTCCACGACCGATACCGTGGCTGCCATGTGGCCAAGCAGGCACTGGACGTCGTGTGCCCTGGCATGGTGGGCACAGAATATCGACGTGGCTTGCGCAATGAGGTTTGTGACAAGAGTCGTTGGGAGGTACGCCCAACCTGATTTGGAATTGAGAACGGCCCCTATAAACTGAACTGTTTGAGTGGGGGTCAAGTGAGACTTCTCCTTGTTGATTCGCCATCCCAATGCCTGAAGAAGATCCAAGACAATCACGTTATCGCGCAATAGAACTTCTCGGGAGGAACCACCAGTAGCCAATCGTCTAGATGAGGGTAGATTTCTACTCTCTGAAGACGGAAGTAAGTGCAGATCACAGCCATGCACTTGGTAAATACGCGTGAGGCTGTTGAGAGACCGAACAGCAAGACGTTGGACTGGAACAGTTCCATTCCAATTGGAAAGTGGAGGAACTTTCTGTGTGAGCGTTCTATTGCTACGTGGAAGTACACGTCTTCGAGATCGATCGTGGTGAACCAAGAGCCCTTCCATAGGAGTGGGAGAATTGTGGCTAGAGTTCTCATCCTGAACTTTTGGGTAGTGACAAACAGGTTGCAAAGGTTGAGAATGGGCCAAAGGCCTCCATCCTGTTTTGGTACCATGAAGTATGTGGAGAAGAACCCCTCCATACCGATGTTTGGATGAACGCGTTGAATGGTGCCCTTTCGTAAGAGAGATTGAGTTTCTTTGTGGAGGACCTCCGAAGGTGGAGTGACCTGGACTTGGACCCAAAGGCAGGGGTGTGTTGAATTCTATTCTGTATCCGTGGTGGACAATAGCTAGCACCCAGTTGTCCAATGTCACTCTTGCCCACGCTGGGTAATATTGGTTCAAGAGGTCTCCAAAAGGTGGATTGTAATTGTCGGTACGGAGGGGAATGGAGCTGAAGTCAAAGACGACACTTAGAGAATCCCTCACCCTTTGCCTTCAGTTGGAACCTGGGGAAGGAGTAGCTTTTTCTCTGCTGGTGCTGCTGCTGTGGGAATCTGGGTGTCCGGTCCCCAAATTGCCGAGGTGGATAGGTCTGGTGTCAGCAGATGCTGACAGTACGGAGCATACTGCTGCTGTTGTTGCTGGGCTTGACCTATGCCCATCTTACGAGCAGTCGTTCTGGCTTTCTGCACAGAGTCCATCTGGTTATCCATGTTGGCGTTGAATAAACCCTTGCCATCGAAGGGTAGATTTTCTATCTGCGAGCGGGCCTCAGGAGCTAGGCCCGCAGAGCGGAGCCAGGCATGCCACCTTAGGGCAATGGATCCCATCATGCTCTTAGCATTGCAGTCTACTTGATGATAGGCAATGTTGATCTGCTGATGAGAGAGCTTGGATGCCTCCACATGAAACATTCTAGCTAAGTCGTGTTGATCTTCAGGGAAGTATGTGATGAGGGAGTCCATTTTCTCCCAGAGGAAGAGCTGATACCTGGCCATCATCGCCTGGTAGTTGGAAATTCTAAGCCCCAATGCCGCTGAGGAGTAGAGACGACGTCCACTGATATCAAGTTTGTGACCCTCCTTATCCACAGGCGAGGCATGTGCTTTCTGCAAGCGACCTTGGGCAGACTCCACAATTATGGAGTTCGGTTTCTGATGTGAAAAGAAGACGCATCTGTCTCTTGAACCCTGTACATCGATTTCAGCCTCTTGGACGTCGGGGTCAAGGACGAAGGTGCTTTCCACGCCTGTTGGACTGCACTCAGCAGGGCTGGAAGAAAAGGGATGGGCACCAGTGTGGACAGGTCTGTCGCAACAGCATCGAATACCAGATCGTGAATTTGTTGGGGAGGTTGTTGCACCTCGATGCCCAACGATTGCGCCATTCTCAGCACTTGTTCGGAGAAGTGGCCCATGCCTTCCGAACGTGAGGCTCTATTTTGTGTTCTGACGACATCGCCTGGTGATGAGAGAGATGGAGGGACTGAGGAATATGAGGAGGAGGCGGACTGGTAGTCCTCCCCGGATTCCTGCGATTCAGTAGGTCATTGAACCACAGAGACGGCATGAGGTGGAACAGGAGGTAGAGGGGCTTGATGGTCCCGACTGTCTGAGTTGGACGGCGTGGTGGGATTGGTGTATCCCTCAACTCACCCTCCGAGACCATAGAGGCCGGTTCCAGAGTAGTTGTGTGCGTGGTGGGCACGGCACGAATAGGAGAATTCAATAACGGAGGAGGAGGTGGGAGATCCCGCTCCTTTTCCTGTTGTTTGGAGGATTTCTTTTTCCTCTTCTTTTCTGGTGCATCTGCCACTGGTTTAGGGCGTTTTGCCCATTTTGAGAGCGTTTTTGCCACTGAAGTGGCCAAGCTCCTTCCTGGAGTAGGTGGGTCTACTCACACCGGCTCAGTGGTGAGCGGGGGGGGGGAGACTGGGTCGCAATGACCGCTTCTGTACTTGTAGAAGGGGCCGCGGAGGGCTGGTCCCTGGGTGTTTGCGCCTTAGGCATGTCAACCACCTGAAGGGCCCGTTGCCACAGGATTGCTTTTAGTCAATTGGACCTGTTCTTGCGAGCCTGTTTTGATAGTGATTGGCAGTGGTGGCAAGTTTCAACCTTGTGGGATTCCCCCAAGCAAAGAAGATATAAGGAGTGGTTGTCCGAAGAGGGCACCTTACTGCCACAGGCTGTGCACTTTCTAAACGGAGGTTTTGGGGCCATAGGCTGAGGAAGAAAGAACGCGTTGCCACTGAGGCAAACGATGCTCCCCAACACCACCAACAATCTCCCTCTCTCCCTCTCTCTCTCTCTCTCCACCGCTCTCTCTTACTCTCTCTTTTTTATTTTGAAGATAAAGAAGAAAAATAAATTCAAGAAATGAGGTTTAGATAAGATAGAAATACAGCATGACAGAATGTCAAAAGAAGTTCCCCACAAGGTAAAACTAAGGTAGTCAAAAAGGAACTGAGTGGAAGGCAGGAACCCATGCTATATATGCCAGAGACGGTGGGGGAGGGGTTCCCACCAAAAAAACCCCTATGCAGCTTGGAATGAGTCTCCGTGCAGGCGCAGAGCCCATAAGTGTGATGCACAGAGACCACGAAGAAGAACTTCATCTTTTGTCGCCACTATTTGCCTCAGTTCCTCAGACTCCCGTCCTGAAAACCTCAGTTCGGGCACAGGTATCTGTCCTATATCTTCTGCAGTGAAGATGGATGAAAAGAATTCATTCTGCTTCTCTGCAATCTCCTTGTCCTCATTCAGTTCTCCTTTAACTCCATTGTCATCCAATGGTCCAGCTGCCTCCCTAGCTGATTTTCTGCTTCTGTATATTTAAATAATTCCTTTTTGTTGGCCTTGATGTTGTTAGCGATATGCTCTTCCAAATGCTTTTTTTCATATCTTATTGTCTGCTTACATTGCCTTTGTGCAAGCTTGTGCTCCCTTTTGTTTTCCTCACTTGGGCAAGACTTCCATTTTCTGAAGGAAACCGTCTTTTCTCTAACAGCTCCCTTAACTTGTTAACCATGCTGGCGACCTCTTGGACTTTGTCCTACCTTTCCTAACCTGTAGTATACATTTTAGCTGGGCTTCTATTATTGTGGTTTTGAATAATCTCCAAGCATTCTGAAGGGATTTAATCCTCTTGACTCCCCTTTTTAACTTCTTTTTCACCAGTTCCCTCATTTTAGAGAAGTTTCCTCTTTTGAAGTCAAATGTGACTGTGTTGGACTTCCTGGGCACTTTTCCACTTATATATCCCAGGTGGCCCAAAAGTAGGTATACAGTTGTTTAGAATATTGATGGGAGGGGGAGAGAATGTGTGAGTAGAAGATGTGTTGGTGGAGTCAGAATGACAGTTGGGAAGAGTGTGTGACAGGGAGTGACAGTTAAATCAATTAAGTGTAGAGAGTGAGGGGAGTGAGGCCCTTAAGTAGGTATACAGTTGTTTAGTTATTTTTTTTACTGATATTGTGAATGAAGGCAGCGAAGTTGAGTCAAGAACAAAGAAAGTGGATTCTAAAGCAGTACTGGAAGACTGAAAATGCCGAGTGGGTGCGCACAGCATGGCAAGAAGCATCTGACGCTCCTCCACCAACACGTCTGACAATTTATTGTCTTAGAGATAAATTTGAAGCAACAGGTGCAGAGGCTAATGCACCGAAATCTGGACATCCTAGGACGCCTATGAGGAAAATGAGATGAGAGTCACTCTGACATTTGTGAACAGTCCGGAAAAGTCCACACAATGTGCGTCTAAACAGCTTTCCATACCTAGAACGTCCTTGTAAAGCTTAATGCGTAAATTGAAATTGAAGCCATACCGTCCAAGACTGTTACATGGTCTTCTGGAGGACGACCCAGACCATCGGCTGCAATTCTGTGAGATGATGCATAACCAAATCTCTAACGAACCAGACCTTCTTGATAAGATCATCTGGTCAGATGAGGCTTCTTTCAAGTTGCCAGGCCACGTGAACAGGCATAACTGTGTGTATTGGGCAGATGAAAATCCTCATTTGACTATCACATCTCAACTGAACCAGCCAGGCGTCACAGTGTGGGGTGCACTGTCCAGTGAAGGTGTTGTAGGACCGGTTTTCTTTGATACAACTGTGGATAGTAACAATTACCTAAACATGTTACGTGATGTGGTAGTGCCACAACTCAGAACCAGGGCTAACTTCGCTGAACTGCTCTTCCAACAAGATGGGGCACCTCCTCATTATGCTTTTGCAGTAAGGGACTATCTTGACAACACCTTCCCACAGCATTGGATCAGACAACGTGGCAGCATTGAATGGCCGCCACGTTCACCCGACTTAACACCAATGGACTTCTTTTTGGGGGGCGTAGTAAAGAATAAGGTTTTTGAGAGGAATCCCCGGACAGTGGATGAATTAAAAGAGTTCATCTCGGAAGCATTTATGGACATTGATGCGGACCGGAATTTGTGTTCTGGACAGGTTTGAGGAATGTTGCAATGTTGATGGAATACATTTCGAGCACTTACAAGATTGAACTGTGTTAAACAAATGTAAACGTAATAAACAATGTGATAAAATGCAAATAAACTATACTGTATACCTACTTTTGGGCCACTCTGTATATTAAATCTGATAGCACTGCGATCACTGTTTCCATGTGGTTCAACAACATTTACATCTCGTACTAGGTTCTGGGCAACACCACTTAGGATTTAATCCAAGGCTGCTTCCCCTCTAGTCAGTTCCATGACCAACTGTTCTAGGGCACAATCGTTTAGGGCATCAAGAAATTTAACCTCTTTCTCATGGCTGGAACATGCATTTATCCAATCAATATGGGAGTAATTGAAGTTGCCCATTATTACAACACTTCCTTGTTTGGAGGCCTCCCTGATTCCGTTTTCCATCTCAAGGTCACACTGAGCATTCTGGTCTGGGGGACGATACCATGTTCCTAGCACTAAATTAGTTTTGGAGCCTGGTATTGTCACCCACAGCGCTTCTGTGGAAGAGCCTGCCCCTTTTAGGTGTTCTAGTCCGCTCGACACTATGCCCTCTTTGATGTACAGTGCAATACCTCCCCTACTACGCCCTTCTCTGTCCTTCCTATAGAGTTTATATCCAGAGATGACCATATCCCGCTGGTCCTCTCCACTCTACCAGGTTTCTGTAATGCTCACTATATCCAGGTTTTCCTTTAAAATCAAGCACTCCTGCCCTCCCATTTTGGCTTGGAGGCTTCTAGCATTTGCATAAAAACACCTGTACACTGTATCCTTCCCCAGATGCTTCTGGCGTGTGCATCTTTTGCTATGGGAGGTTGGCCCCTTTGATTGGCTATTATGTTCTACCATGTACTCCTGGCCTATTTCCTCCCCTTCTACATTAGGGCAATCAAACAAATTTTCATCTTCATTTAACCTGAACCGGATGCTTCACAGCTCCTGTCAAGTTTCCCCCAGAGTTTAGTTTAAAAGCTGCTCTGCCACCCTTTTTATGTTTAGTGCCAGTGGTCTGGTTCCATTTTGGATTGTGGAGTCCGCTCCTCTTGTACAGGCCTGGTTTGTCCCACAACGTTCCCCAGTGCCTAACATAAATCTGAACCCCTCCTCCTTGCACCACCGTCTCATCCACACATTGAGACTCCTCAGCTTCGCCTGTCTAGCTGGCTGTGCGCATGGAACAGGTAGCATTTCAGAGAAAGCCACTTTGGTGGTCCTGGATTTCAACCTCCTACCTAGCAACTTAAATTTGGCTTCCAGGACCTCACGACTACATTTCCCCACATCGTTGGTACCAACATGGACCATGACCACAGACTCCACTCCACCCCACCACTATCTACTATGCTATCTAGATGGCGCGTGATATCCGCAACCTTTGCACCAGGCAGGCAATTCACCAAGCAGTCTACATGCCCATCACGCCCAGCTGTCTATGTGTCTAATGATCAAATCTCCCACTACCACAAGCCCCCCTCCCCCTGGAGGCACATCCTTGGTGCGAGAGGATATTTGTTTGTCTTCCAAGGAATGGGTCCCTTCTAAGGGATCATTTCCCTCTTCCTCAGCATGACATCCTCCTTCCCTGAGACCCGCATTCTCCATGACAGCAGAGGAGCTATCACCCTGGGAGTGGGACATGGCTAATAGGTCCCTGAAGTTCTTATCCACCAACCTCTCTGCCTCTCTTAGCTTCTCCAGGTCAGTAACCTTGGCTTCAAGGGAATGAACCGGAGAGACAGGAGCTCATTACACCGAGCACACACCCATGACTTCTGTCCAGCAGGTAGATAGTTGTACATGTGGCACTCAATGCAATACACTGGACAGCTCCTGCCCCCCTGCTGGCTTTCTACCTTCATAACTGTTTTTTTTTTTAAAATCTGGGCATGTTTTCCCTGAAAAGCTTAGTTGTTTACTACGAGAAGGTGGGGAAAATTATTTAGGATTATTTATTTACTGTTACTTAGTGTGAGTACAGAATAGGGAGGAAAAAGTCGACTGCCCTGACTTCCTCACCCTGCTGCTAAACTTGCACAGTTGCTTAACTCACTTGTTTGCTGATGCTTTGTCACTGGGGCTGGAATGCTTTGTTTATACGTTTATTTATACCTCGCCTTTCTACCAAATATACACAAAACAGCTAATAAGATAAAACACTAAAATCAAACAAAAGTCACAGATTTTAAAAAAAGCAAATGACAAAGAGACCTCAGGACTTTTGTTCTCTCTCTAAAAGCCGGAGCGTTCCAATTTCCCAACTGGCCACTGTAGACTTGTAGGTCTGCAGACATTAGCAGATAATCAGCTTTATCTTAATACAATGAACAACGTATCCTGCTGATGTCTACAAACCAAGCAGCTGTAAAGTCAAAAGAGCAGTCAGTTGACAACCCTACTCATGTCCCCAGAATTTGGAACAATATGGCACACAACAAGGAGTACGCATAGGCCAGCCAAGATTACTCCTTTCAGTTCCTGTTTCCATGCAGTATTGTCAATAAACAATTAACATTTCACTCACCCCTGAACCAGGAATGGCTGGGTTTAGACCAGGGCACCTGGGAATGCATGCTCTGCTGTTCTACCCGGTAAGCTACAGCTCAGGGTGGTCTGTGGAGTGGTCCAACGCTCTGGTGTGACCCCACCCACCCCTGACTTGGAAGGGCCCTTGAAACACACCAGCCATTACTGACACATATAGGGAATGTAGCACTACCTTGGCTTTGTTAACTTCTACCACTTTTATCCACAATCTTTCAAAGACAATTTCTCTTTAAAAAGCAGTTCCAGTCCTTCTGAAGGTCGGCAGCACAGGAGGCATTTAGTCTACTGAAGAACACTTTTGCTCACTGCCATCTACTGCCGAGATTATTTTTTATTGTATAAGTAGATGTATTCAGTCAGGCAATGGGGGTAGTCTTATCCCAATGCCAGGAGCCCTGCAATCTCCATCCCTGTGCCTTCTACCTACAAAAACAGCCCAGCTGAAAGAAATTACAACATCTGGAACAGAGAGCTTTTCTTCTTCTTTTAGAATTTCCATATACAGACACTCTTACAAGTTTCTCTACAGCAGCTTTAAATCAGAATTGAGAACTGTTGACCATTGAGGTTGCATCTGAGTGCTGGCAGCACCTACTTGAATGGGCTCAACACCTTACTAAACTAATGACACAGCACAGAAACCTGGAATACTTCAGAACTATTAAATCCCTAAACCCCACTGAACTCACTGACTCATACTCTTGATTCTAGTTTGTGATGGCATACATACATACACACTGACCAGGTGAACAAAATGGGGAGGTGTGCATCTTATCCCAGAAAAAAAGAGTTTTCTTCTTTCATCCAAGTGACCATTGTGGATTTTATTTCATAGATACAGATGGCTCTGCCAGGTGAACCTTATGCCTGTCAGCACCTAGCTAAGTTCCAGGCGACTTATTCTGATCCATCTAATGCCCTGCACCAATCCCGTGATGTTCTGAGAGCAGGATTCAGGAGGGCCATCATGCAGCATGGACCCCTGAGTCACACCGTCTGGTGACAGTCCATCTGGAAGGCCATCAAACAGTATGCTTAGTCCTGTGATGCTAGGACAAATATATTACACCCAAACCCCAGGGTCTACTCTGCCTAGCTGCCATGGACTAACATCTCCCTGGGCTTTGTTATAGAATTCCCATCCTCACAAGAGAGCATCATGGTCTTGATTGTCCATTGACCAAGCTGGAGGGTGAAGTCCTACTTTGCGGAGCAAGGGAACATGGTACTGTGGAATTGCATTTTCTACAGTTAGAAGAATATTAAACGCCAGATGAACTGCAGACAGCGACACGTTCTTTCATAAACAGAACCCCACTTCCACTTTCACAATTAATGTTGCGGTGTTTTTGCTTTTATATTTAAAAGAAAGCTATTGGTATTCTGTAATATTTTCAGACTTAACTTTTTAACCCCTGTAACTCAGACAGTAAAGCACACACATTTGTATTTGTACAAATTAAAACGCTTCTTTTATTAATACAGACACAAAACATTTACCTTTTTATACAAAAAAAGTCATTATATTGTTCCTTACTGTACTTAAATGTTTTCTTCAGTGATTTAAGTTGTAATAATATCCTATCATCATCAGTCTGTGTATCAAAAGCAATCTCCCCACTCCTTTCCTTGCTCTAAGGAACATTTCAGAGGCTATTCAAAATATGTCCCACTTCTGGTTATTCTCGGTAAGTATGATCCTAAGAGTTGTACAGCATCCCATGATGTGCTCTAGGAGTTGAGCTTCAAGATTCAGGACCACTCAGGGTTTTAGTAATGGGATAAACTCAGCTTTGCCATAAATAATACTTCTAAGTCCCTTTACTAATGTTGTTATATTTTTACAAAACACAAAAAACTACAATAAAAGACCAAACATTAAAGAAATCTAATACAAGTTTATTCTATAAATAATTTGTCTGCCAAAATCAAAACAAAAACTTCGAGAATGTTCCTGGCAAAATCTTCTTTTTAATGAAGCCGCGCTTATTACAAATTAATAATTCTTACTGTGTTAAGGGGGAATTGTGCAGTTGCCCTTCCTGTTCCCAAAGTTGTCAACTTGCTTGCTTGGTTAACTATTCTGCTAATCACTCTTATCTTCACCTTGGTAATGCCTGTATTCTGGCTTAAGTTCCCAAGTATTTTTGTGTGTTCCCTTAACATTGTAGATACCTATGTCTCTTAAAATTTCTTTCAAGTAGCTCTGAAAAAGAAAAGAAAATATTTAATTTGGTATCAATACAAAAATATACACTTATATCAGATGGTCTAACGCATACCCGTTTCATTGAATAGTCTTCTGCACACATTGTCAACAATTGTGAAAGAATGACAGCGTAAGCCACCTCCACCCACAGAGGCCCACCTCTGGAGGACAACAGGAGGTGCTACAGCACATCCTTTTAATTCTCCGCCACAGAAGCAGGAAGACCGATGCACGAGCACTGGTTGCCCCACCCAGGAAGTCCCATTCCCACCACACCAACTACACAATGCCTAGGCCTGCCAGTGCCCTCACAGTGCATCACATATGTTGCCTGCTGCTTGCTGTTGCCTTGTTCCCCACCCTCTTCCTCCCTCTTCTCTCCTTAGGCAGCTGCCCAAGAGGTATGGCTCCAAGCTACCATCCTGGCTTAAAAAAAACAACAACAACAACAACTTACTGTATTGTTCATTTTTGAGACAATTATTATCTTCCAAAGCAGCTCACATCAATCAAAAAAGAGACATCAGGCTTACAAATGAGAAAGACAGGCTCCAGCAGCCTAGCAACTCCTATGACAGACAGTTAGGCTACAGATGCAGTAGCCCACGTTACACTCCAGCCTCACAAAGGCACTCTGCACCTGCTACCCTGCTGGTCATAGCCAGGAGGCCTGCTGTTGGGTGGGTGGGTGGGTGGGTGGGTCGCTTAACAATGATCTATGAATTTTTGTTTCCCTACAGAGACCATATCCATACTAACACTGGTGGCTGGTGGCCACTGGACCTGGTGGGGCAAATACAAGGGTCACCAGAGGCAGAGCAGCTTTATGAATCCCCAGTAGCCAACAACACATATCACAGAAAGGGGAAACTGAGGCACATGAACAAGTCCCATTGCACAGAGAATCATGTGTCTTTAAGATCATGAGTGCCAAACAGTGGTAAAGAATCCACACAGACACAAAAAAGAATGATGTCCTTGATTTTTAGGAAATAGCTGATTTTGCTTTATTGGACTTGCCAAGGAAGACTATTGAGAAATGTTTAATTTACCTTTCAATATAGGCTGCCTCAGTATGAAAAGACTTGAGTTGATAAGCACTTATCTAAGACTAAAAGGGAACAGGATAACCTCATGTGTTATTAAAAAAAACCTGCATTTTTAAACTCTACAGACTGATGCTCCTAGTTGTATTTGTAGAAAGATTGGATTTTTTCACTTTGCATCCGCCAATTCTACAACAGCACACAGTACATGTAAAAAAGCTATTCTGCCTGCAAATATCTGAGCATAAAAGTAAAGAGAGGAATGCAGCAGAGAGCTATAAGTCCCAGTCACTAATGCTGCAACTGTACCTGATGCAGCCAACATGCAGAGAGAGAGAGGGAGAGGGAGAGGGAGAGGGAGAGAGAGAATTGTATCCACAACAAAATGAATTTAAATTTGAAGAGCTGACAGTTTTTAACTTATATTGATTCAACTAGTTGTTCCAGTCCTGTGAGCACTATCATGGTTCTCAATATGGCTAATATGAAGTCAGTTTTAGGTTTTGCTCCAACTGGTCCTAAACACATTGCAACTTGGATAAACAAGTGTACTGCTACTTTGAAAGTATTTGATTTCCCCCCTCTTCTACACCAATTTTTATTGCACTAATCAGGCAACAATCAGTAAATGCTCTTACATCACAAGCTACGGCTTTATATTTGGAACTGCTCCGGACCTACACAGCCCAAATATTAAAGGTCTGTGCTTTTAAATCATGTTTTTCAAACGACGCTATGAAGCAAAACCAAACTGTCCTGACTGGAACTTGCAGAATTACTATGTTTGACTGATGTCTCTTGGAATTTTGAGAAATAGGAAAAAGCCTATAGTACGTACTGAAAAAAATAGACAAACACTGGAGCCACAAAAGCCCTATATCCTCCTATTTGATGCTATCCACTAGCCAGCATGTAAGAAACATTTCCATGTTTATATTTAAGGCAATGCAATCCTGACATGCTGGCCCAAGCTGATGAAGCAGACCGCTCCTGTCAAGGTTCTCACCAGGTCACAGGCAAGAATCAAAATATATAATTTTTTTAAATTGAGAGTTCAAATGAAAAGCTAAGCCCAAGTAATTCAACTAAATATAAATTTAAAGTTTTGGATAATAAATATTGTAGGGGGGGTAGAGAATGGGACAAAAAAGGTTCCACTGGTAGCAGAACGGCTAAAATTGATATACCAAGCTCACTTTAGTGTGGGTCGCATAAATCAGGGTGAAAATGTGGCTGTAATCCCCCTGAATCAAAGATGTGGTGGCCTGGGCTGTAGATACATTAAACAATATATGGCCCAATATAATATTTGCCACAGGGTTAATCCCAATTCTGCTATCAGGCCCTTATTAATAGTTCAAAAAAGCCTACATTTTATTTGATTAAAAAACAAAGAGATTACTTTTTTATTGCACGTTTAGCTCAATCACATGGGCAAAAACATGTTTTGGCATAAACTGATGTATCTACAAGTTATGTGTAAGTTGTGTTTTACCAGGAGTTATACTGCTGAAGACCACCAAGGGGCCCTCACCTCCTGCGTAAGCCCATCTATTTTGAGGATGCAATACTCATATTAGGGTACAACATCCACTCTGTTTAGCTCAGGCTTGCAGAATGACCTCAAGTAAAGAGCACCATACTATCCCCAGACTTGTGCTTGTAAGGGAAATGTGCAGGTGCCAACAGCCCTTACAACGCCCTTTGCAGGAAGACCTAAGTGTAAATACATTCTCATACTTGTACAATTACAAATTAAATGATTTGCTCAAAATAAATGAACGCTTTACATAACATGCTCTGTGAGTTAAAATTGGCTACAGTTTTAGGACAAATTGGCGTTGTCTTCTGGTAATTTTCGCCAAACATAGTTAGCCCCCCTATCTGCAATTAACATTGAACTGGCACCTGCTAATCAACCTCCATTAACTACTAACTTTCAATGCCTGAAGTTGGCCACACTGATCCAGGAGAGGGCAGGATCATATAGTCAGAAGGAACCATAAAGGTCATCTAGACCAGCCCGTTGCTGATGCAAGAAAAAGAAACAAGAAAAGAAACCTCAAAAATATGCAAGTATTGAATATCAGAACAGTAATGATTTTGGATCAGCAGGCCAACTGATGTTAACTGATAATCATAAAAGAATTCCACAGCAAGTATGAGTACTTGTTGAGTTTTATCCTCTTGATAACGTTCAAAATAGAATCCGCTTTATAAGAATCCTCTCAATAGAGCTCAGTAAAGAACTAAAAGGATCACTAGAAGCAAAAGTGAACTTTGAAATTCCTTTGCATAAACTAAAAAGCCTAAACTAAAGAATAAGCTAAGCAGAAATAATGTGTTAAGCAGCATTGGGACACTGCCACTGTATGCATTATGGAAGTGTAAGAATTTGGCCTACCAATTAAGTTAGTGTTATACACCAAAATCTGTAAATGAATAATTTATATTATTATTTAAGTACGGCCATCACTATGAGGTGGTTTGCACGACACAGCAACACGCCATGGTTCATCAGCCATGGTGGGTTGTCGTGTTGTGTGAACCTGTCACGGTTTCCACAAGCTGGCTTATTTTTCACCAACAGGCCACTGTGAGAACACATGGTTTGTTGCTGGGTTGTTCATATCCTGGCAAAAAAACCCTGCTGCTCCTTGCGATCTTGCCATCCTCCCTCGTCCCTTCTCAGTGCCCTATCCCTCATGCTCCTAAAAGCTGAGAAGGGCACCACAGAGTGTTCCAGACTCATTCGTAATTTTTCTTTGGTCCTGCCCAAGTGCAGAGGATTGAATGTTTGCTGCTAGGGTATTTGTGTAATTTTCTCCTCAGTTTTACTGAGCAGTTTGAACACACACTCCAAAAGTTTTTCAGTTTCTGGAGTGTGGTTTCAGGGCAGCGAATGCGTGTTCACACCATCTGCACCACACTTTAAAATGTTAGATCTGCTTTCATGCTGCCTGCCATCATTTCAATGCTCCAAGGATTCTTGATACAGCCTCAATGCCACCAGGTGGCAGCAATTCATCATATGAGCCTACTAAGCCATAGATAAAATACTAATAGGCAAGAACCGCTAGCAGAGGATGCTCTAGAATGTGGAAACTGGTCTGTACATGCAGGCTTGGTCCCATCCAAGTCTGACTATTTAACTGTGGTCTCTTCTAGTAGGAACAATCCTAACCCTATGGGAGAGTTAGAACACTACAAATCTACGCTTTCCAGGACAGAGCCTTTTAGCACAAATATCAGAGAATACTATTAAGAGCCCTTAGCACATCTGAAATTCATCTACTTGATACATCTCATTACATCTGCCTTTTAAAAAGGCAGGAGCAGAGTCGGCAGGGCCATCTGTGAATATTTATGTTTTAAAAGAATGACATTGCTGATGCTAATAAAAATAAATATGAGATTCTTTTCCATTTTGTGCACTTCCAAGGGCAAGTTGGGGAAGTGTTACATCTGTGCAAGTCTGTTTCTCTTCCAGCTCCAGTTATCAATTCATGAGGATTCTTTTATCACATAATTGCTGGTATCTTAAGTGCCTTTAGGAAGGAATGTTGTCAAAAGCTTCCCGCAAGTCCAAGTATATAATGGCTCCTTTAGCATTCGCCAAGGCACTGCTTTTCCACAGTAAGCTGGAAGTGAAATTAAAATGGGGGTCCCACACAGCACTTAATATAGCATATTATATTCAGCTTCCCTATGGTCAAGATCCTTCTATAGTGTTTACTCACATGAAAATCCTGTTCAGCAAAGGTCTCCTGTAGCTTTAATTAAAATCTTCCTCCTCTGGAACAAATGGTTTGCTTTGCCTCTAATTTAGACCTGTTTGGCACAGCTAGCATTACTGATAGTCTGCCCCTTAATTAGTACCCATTCCCATCTGGGGTGCGTGCACTTTAAATTACTAGATTCTGCTCATTTTTTTTTTCTTTTATACTCTTAACAGCATTATTTCATTATAAAAAAGAAAACACAATGAGAAGAAACCAGTAATTAAAGCCACTCCCTCAGATGGGGAACAGGGTCTGATTAATTCTGAGGCATTTGAATTACCTGGCCTTGCTGAACAGGAAGAAATCAAAGTCAGAAGAAGGCATACTTTGTAGAGCAAGAACATTCTAATCAAAAGGGTCAGTAGCCCTAAAAAGCCTCCACAAAACTTTGCTACTCCACATTGAGACAAACTGGTGCTGCAATTGCAGTTTAAGTTTAAACTGCACCACACATCGGGCCTAAAAAGCATTAGGAGGACCAGTAAAGAAAAACACAGAAATACGATGTAATGACCTCATCTGAATTCTCTGTAAAAAAGTGAGTGAATAAAGGATGGCAATCCCAGACTAAGCACCTGCAGTTGGATCCAGGATCTGCCTTCCATTGATAGAAGGGCTCTGTTCCCCTACCCAATTTTCAGGGCTCCCCTGCATTCAGTAGGGGAGGACACCCTCTGTGGAGTATTTTCAGGAGGCTGGGAAGGAGAGGGCAAGGAAATCTTCAACATGGGACTGAGCCTCCTGTCACAGGCCCGGTGATCTTAGCCACACATGGTGTCTCAGAGCCCCCGCACCCACCATCACCTTAACATTGCAGTCGACCTGGTGCCGGGAGGTATTAATTTGTTGCTGGGAAAGGCACATTGACTTGGATTGGAAGACTCTAGCTAAGTCTCTCTAATAATCAGGTAAGTGGTCACAAACGGCTCCCATCTTCTGCCAGAGAAATAACTGGTACTGGGACATGGCTGCTTGATAGTTTCAGATTTGCAGACCGAGGGCTGCAGAGGAACAGATTCTATGCCCCATCAGATCTAACCTACGGCCCTCCTTGTCCACAGGAGACAAATGAACCCTCTGCAATCTGCCATGTAACAACCCTGTGATGGAGGTGGGTTGAGGAGTAAACAGAAACCCCACATGTCTTTTCCTGAACACAATATGTGTTCTCTAATCACTTGGACTTGGGTGTCATAGAAGATGGGGTTTTCCACGACTGTTGGACCATCTGCAACAGAGTCAGTAAAAACAGGATTGCTATCGGTGCTGACACCTCTGTGGGATCCGCATCAAGCACTGGATCTGTAACCCTCTGGACCAGCTGCTGCACCTCAAGACCAAATGACTGAGCAATCCAAAGAATTTGGTCTGAAAAATGGCCTGTATCGTCAGACAGGGAAGCTGGATCTTGAGATCCCATCTGGTGAAGAGGCAGATGGGGTCACTGAAGAATAAGAGGCAGAATCAGACTGGTCATCCTCCATGCCCAAATGGGGTGATGCATCAGGTCAGACGGCGCACCCCAAAGCTGTCTTACTACTGAGGGAAGGCAGCAGAGTGCTCAGCCGATCAGGAAGGATTGGAGAAGGGGCTCGATGGCTGGACACCAGCAACACAGTCAGGTCAGAGAGCAACATGTGCGCACTCACCCCAGGCAACCATCTGGGTAACGGTGCCGGTGGTGGAGACAAAAACATGCCCTCAACGGGCAGCCGAGATAAAGATGCTGACGGTGCGGCGCGGTATCAAGGTGAGGCAGCCTTGAGATACCTCAAATGATCATAATGAGCTGCTCTGTCACGCAGAGAATGGCACCCCTCCCAGTAATAAGTTCGTCTCCGAGGTAGAGACCACTCAGATTGCTGGTCCCAGTCAGAGATGGGAGACTGGGATTAACCCCAGGGCTTGTGAGCCCTACAAGCTCCTTCTCTCCATCCCAACGGGTAAAACTCGGAGATCATCAAGTTTAGAGACCCCTCTTGAAGGCATGCACTATGGATCAGAGATTGAATCTGTGAGTCCTGCAGTCCCTGACCTGAATTGGAGTGGGATCTCTTATTTCACCCTCCAAAGTTGATGCAATTTGGATCTAGTCTTACATCAGTACCAACACAATCAGCCTCACTGGCATCAGCAAATGCATCAGCAGCAGTGGAACAGGAACACCTAGGGGCACTTTTGGAGCAGGATCCTCGCTCTCTTTGATTCTTTTCTCCTGTTCTTTTTCTTTTGGGAGTCCAAAGAGGATTTTGGAGTCCTGGCCTTCTCAGATAGCTTTTTGGCCATCAAGAGTGCCAGTGACCGCCCAGGCATAGGAAGGGCGGTATGGTCCACAGTTAGAGCCAGAGCAGGGGGTGAAGCAGACCCAGACACTCGTACCCATTGTGAGGTGGCTGAAACAGGCTCCAGGAGGTTACACTTGAGCTATAGGATCCTTTGGAGCCTCCACTGCCTCCAAGGCTCTTTCCCACAACACTGCCCAAGTCTGTCTGAACAATTCCAATGGGCCTCTTTAGTGAAGGTCTGGCAGTGTGCGCAGTTATCAGCCATATGCCCCTCTCCCAAGCAAAACGGGCAGAGGAAGTATCTGTCCATTGGCAGGAATTTACTACTGCACTGGATGCATTTGCAGAATGGCCATACGCCCCGAGGCAATCGAGCAATCACAAAGATCACAACAAATAATTGCCGAAGTAAAGCAAAGTACGACAGAGAGAAAGAATGACAGCAGAATAGAAAAGATACAATAAAAACCTCAGCAATCTGCAAAAAACTGACTAGAATGACGACAGAAGTTCCCAATGAGGCTACCACAATGGCGGTCAAAGAAGAACTGAGGGAATAGACGGGAACCCATTAGGGACATGCGCACTGGGATGGTGGGGGAGGGTTCCTGCCAAAAATTCCTCAGCTATAGAAGTTTCCCAAAACAGGACTCCGCACAGGCGCAGAGCTCATATGTGTTATGCACAGAGACCATGAAGAAGAACTTCTTCTTAGCCCAGCCACATGCAATTAAATCTGGATCCAAATCCTGGTGCGGAAGCATCCAATACCTTTCACACCCTCAGTGAATTCTAACAACTTGGCAAGGGAGCCAAGACATCCCCTTGCAAAGGCTGTCCATTAGCAAGGCTTCTCAGCAAGGCTGGTTGTTCTATTAATATTTGGCAATTCTAGCCTTAGTGGTACTTTTGCTAATTTACCTGGGCCAGAAATGAGGCTGGCAGATTGTATGTTTCTGGAATCTCCCTTAGATACCTTCTAAAAACTTATATTCTTCCTCCTCACTGACTCCCAGAAATAAGTAAGGGGGCATAAATTGGTGGTGGATTCTTCAGTCTGGCTGTTACATCCTTGATGATGCATCTGCAGAGCCTCTGAGATCATGGCTTGGGAAGAGTAGTGGAAAGTTTGTGTACTCACAATTCCCAGTATATATTGTGATGGCTGAGCAAGCTCACTTGCTGATGGGGACTGCAGTTAGTTGTTATTGAGGCCCTGCAGTTAGTTGTTTCCCTCCGGTGCCGGAGACTATAAGCAGAAGCTGAGAAAAATCACTAGGGTTGGTGTGAGGCAGGCAAAGCGAAGTGATTGTCCACAACCTCTGAATACATTATGGATCAGACACGGGCACCGTTTGTAGCACTCCTGGTGTCAGGAAAGAATCTGAGAATGTGGGGATGTCTGGCAGCTCAGATTCGGAACCAGAACGGGAACAGCAAAAACAGAGGGAGGCACCCTGCCTAGTGAGCTCAGATACAGCGAGACTTTCTTCCCAAGACCTTGACACACAGATGGCCCAGGCTGAACTGCTCCCCCATTCCTCCCCCATGAGAACTCAAGTTTCAGAGGAGGAGTGCGAGGGGCGTGACTTGAGGGATGCTAGAGTCCGATGCAGAGCGAAGTGGGAAAAGTTAGGGGTAGGGCTCAAACGCTCCACCGGGCTGGCCACTTGTGGAAGCCAATGTAGGAGGGAGCCACCCTAAGGGAGGGACATCCCTGCGAAGCTAGTCTGCCTGCAAAATTCATGCCTAGATTGCTGGCAACTTCCACTTTGTAACCTCTATTGATATTTGTAGCTATGTGGGTTAGCTGGTTCTATGCAGTCTGAGCTTCCTAGAATCTGCATTTGTAAAGAAGCTAGTCTTGTTGGCCTGAAGCTTTGTTTCCTGGAGTGTGATGATTGTGAAGGGAGAGGATGAAGGAACATGACACCTGGTGCTGCAGCCTCATCATGTCAGCCTTAACTTTAATTGAGTTTTATCAAGCTGGAATCAATTATCACACTGATTAAACAATGAAAGCTTGCAACTAGCAATGAGTCCTTCCCAGTAAACTTGAGCCTATCTAAAATCAGGAAATGTTGGGAAATATGCCAGAAACTATTTAAGACAATAAGAATTCCCCAAACAGCTAAAATCGGCTCTAGAATTGTGTTTTTTTGTTTTTTTTTTACAAAAACCGGTGCCATGTCTCCAAGAAATGTCTCTCACCTCTGATAAAAGATTCCTTGTACACCACGACAGCTGATGTGAAGCACAAGAAAAATGCAGCAATCCAATGCACAGCAAATTCCAATGAAATCAACAGGATTAAAGCCTCGCAAACTGAGCCTAGCATTGCAGCTTGAAGTGTTTATCCTTATGTATACTACCAGAATACTGTACTTGTTATTCACTATGTTGGTCGACTCTCTTCAATAGAAGTCTACAGTTGAGCTGTCAGGAACAAACATTGCTAATATACAATTGCCCATGAGGACCATTAACAAAGCCTAAATGAAATTAAGCTACTCTCTGTCAAGCTGCCAACTTTTCAAGCTAATTACTACTGACATCTAGTAATCAACAGACAGTCAAACACAAAGAACCCAAATCAGTTAAGTACTTTGCAAAGATGAAAAAGAATGCAAGCTAAAAATACCAAACTGACACAGGAAAGGAGCACACTTAAAACAGCTGAGTTGGGAAAAGCAAGTACTTAGAAATTTATTTTGACTGAGTACTGCAAATGCTTGGAAAACTGGTCAAGCCCAATCTTGTAATACAAAGGTTAATTTCACCATGTTTAACAAGTATATTACAGATTGAGAAAACTGGCATTCAGAAGAAAAGCAATATCACTGGCCTAAGGCAAATGCGGCCACAAGCAATCTTGATTATAATAGAGAAGGCACAGACTTCCTTCTCTAATCCACCCAGCTATTGTGCTCCAATTTCCATGGCCGATTCATGGTGTTCTCATCCCAATGATTAAATCATCAGTTCAAAGGAAAATATGCTCATGAAACCCTAGGGAGCTTTGTCTTGGAGCATAAAGGCAATGCAAGGGCCAAGATAGATGAATGGGCCAAACTAGATGACACATGAACAACAAACATGGCTGCCCCATCACATGTATAAAGCAAGGGATTGGGTGGCCTCGTCTTTACCACAAAGGGGCACGTGGGTGAGGGGAGCTGAACCTTTCCTTTGCTTCTACTTTACCCTTGGTCATACCACACATTTTTCTCCTAGCCCAGCTAAGATATCAAATGTGAATATCTGACTCACTTGACTGCCTGAAGTGACTTTCACTCTTTTGCTTTTAAAAGCAAGATTGGTAAATTGTTCCTGCTTAAATTTGTCCCTTGCTTGTTTTTTGAGAAAATAAAAATCTCCAAATCTGTGATAATGACAAGAAGATTACACTTATAGCATAAAAGCCTCTGCCACAAATGCATTTTATAAAAGGGCTCCTCATCTGGTTATGAGAAAGATATTGCACATCCACAATATGAATTTTTAAATGGAATGTAAGCTCTTAATGTGACATAATGATAAGAACACACTTTAGGGAACTGCAGAGTTCATAAACATTCAAGCTCAGAATATTGCTTTTCAGAAGTTACAAAGATGATAAATGCAAGTGAGAATTCTAAGTGGCCCAGGGTAACAGCAGCATTCATATCGCACTTTGGGGTGTTCTAAGCATTTCACATATATGGGCTGCATTCGGACAATTGTGGGGTGAAAGAGCCATCATGGCTTCTTCCCCTGCCCCTGCATGTGCTGCACATTCGACCACGATTTGCATAATTACCTGTGATGCAGCAAGGGTCGCCGTGTCATCCGAACTTAACGCAGGGCGCAGCCAATGCCAAAACCTCTACTACAAGCCAAGCCTCACCGCACAATGTGCTGGGTTCGGATGACATGGCAACCCATGCTGCCTCGCGGGTAGTTATGCAAATCACAGTCACACATGGGGGCAGGGGAAGAAGCCGCAATGGTTTCTTTTGCCTGTGCAATCGTCTGAGCCTGGCCAGTATCTCAGTAATGCTTACAACAGCCCTCTGAGGGAGTCTCATTGCAGACTGAGAAATAGGTTTGTCTAAGGCCACCTGGTGAATACATGGCTGAAGTACCATTTGAACTATTTCCTGTCCTACCTCTCACAATCTTACAGCCCCCATCAGCCTTCAGTTATGGCATTTTCACTCTTGTGATCCTAAGAACCCCTTTCAATCCAGAATGCATCACTTGTGAAAGCTATCGATTTGGGATAGGACAGCTAAACATGGCAAATTTTAAACTGAACATAGATTCCAGTGTCATCTGAATCTGTGTTCCAAATGATGCACTACATTTGGTAAACAATGAGTG
This sequence comes from Heloderma suspectum, assembly GCF_057233095.1. Lineage (NCBI taxonomy): Eukaryota > Metazoa > Chordata > Lepidosauria > Squamata > Helodermatidae > Heloderma > Heloderma suspectum. The sequence goes on along the minus strand of NC_139460.1, from coordinate 175,425,138 downwards.
AATGCATCTTTTTAGAGAGGGCAGACAGTTCCGAAGGAGACTATAGGGAGATCAAGAGCTTCTCTGTTCCAAATGATGTGTCCTGGAGCAACAGGCTACCTCTGAGTCCTGGAACAACAGGCTACCTCTGAGCAGTACAACTCCATGAGAAATGTCTGTGTTGTACACGCTACACAGATCCAGCCATGACTATTCTTGTGGCTCCTTCCTGAATCCCCTGCAGCCCATTCTAACCTTCTGCCAGCTCCATTGGCTCCACAAGCTGTTCTTAGATCAGTCCATCTACTTCTTTCATGACTCCTCCTGCAGCTCCTTTTCCTAACTCCTAGTTTCGAAGACCCTTCATTCTCTGTAATAACTATTTAACTAGTGACATACCTGTCATTATTATGGGCAATGAGGACTTGCAGTGGTGTCCCCAAAGTGCATACTTTTCCCCATAGGAGTGTATAGCAAACAGAAACATATAGTGAGAAAGTTATGGGATCCATTCATGGATATTCACACAGCCCTCCCAGATATTTCCAATGACTGGAAGGGCAGAGGACAAGTTTTACTTTCCAAAACTTGGTGACAGTTTGCAGCCAGTTTGTCACTCAGAACTCAGTGGAACCCACTGAGAACCAGCCTTGATCCATTCGCATAGCCTTCAGTTCAATCTCTTAATCATGCTAGACTGGGGCTTATGGGAGTTGCAGCCTATGTCAGGGTGGACACTGAGCCCATAGAATCCCAGAGTAGTTCTGATTCTGAGGAAGAGCAGTCCCTCCTGGGAGAGGAGTGCGCTCCTCTTTCCCAGGGCCCACAGCTGACGGAGATTCCTCCCACCAGCATTCCTAGTTTAGTTAGCAGTCCAGGGAGTGACCAAGCACAGATAGCAGACTTGGTGGATGCGCGACGCAGACGCAGAGAGCGGCGCCAGATGGAGGGCGCGGAAAGGAGGCAAAGTGCCAGGTTGGCGTGCAAACAATGGCTGCGCCCAGAGGCTCCAAGGGAAAAGGGGAGGGACTCTCCCTAGTCCTTAAGTTCAGGGGTCTGCCAGTAATTCCCTTTCAAACGGGGACCAACTGTTCCAACTTAGGGCATAGGTACTGTGCTGCTCAGATCTAGTTGCAAACGGTATAGTTGTTAAGTTGTAAAAGAAGAATAAAGCTTTGAAAGGAATCCCTTTGTCTGTGTCTGGACTTAGCTACTGGATTAGACTGAGAGAGCCCTCCAAGGAGTCCTTGACAGCTTGGTCCCCATTCCTCTTTTTTCTTTCTTTCTCTCCTCTCTCTCTCTCTCCAATTGCCTTATGGAGGGCGCCGGGGACCCAGCGGTGCAAGCTCTGGTGCAAGAGAACCAGTTGCTCAGTGATCAGATGGCTCAACTGACGGCGGCCGTGCAAAATCTACAGGCTGTGTTTCAAACCCCCCCCCCACCTCCGCTTCCCCCACGCCGCAAGTGCCCGGTGGCATTGCCAGAGAAGTTTTCTGGTGAGAAAGGACTTTTTCAGATTTTCAGGGCCCAATCAGAGCTGTACATGCGTCTTAGGCCTGAGGATTTCCAGGCGGAACAGGTTCGTGTGGGTTTCATCATTAACCTACTGTCAGGCATGGCAGCTAAATGGGCTTTGGGACTTCTTCTCGCTAATGACCTCCTGCTCAGGGACTATCAAGGTTTCATGACAGCCATGGCACGTATTTTCGGTGACCCCCTGTGCACGCAGACGGCTTCTCGGGAGATTCGCCGCCTCCAGCAGGGTAAAGACTCAGTTTCCAGCTACGTGACAACCTTTCGCTTGCTGATGCAGGATTTACAGTGGAATGATGCCGCGCTAGTGGCTCAGTTTTTGGATGGTTTAAACGACGAGATTTTAGATGAGTTAGCGCGCACGCCCAGCCTGCCTACTTTGGAGGAGCTCATCCAGACCTGCCTTCCGATAGATGGTCGGCTGGAGGGGCGCTGGCAGACCCGGCAGGGCGCCGGGGGCCGGTATTTCCCTCCTCCCATTCCCCCACGTTTCCTGCCTCCTCCCCCACCCCCTGCTCCGGTGCTGGGGGTAGAGGAGACCCCGATGCAGCTGGGAGCTACTCAAACCTCGCTGCCGCCAGGGGAGTTTGAGCGCCGCCGTGCTGAGCGCCAATGTTTTCGATGTGGAAAGCTGGGGCATTTCGCCAAGACCTGCCTAGTGAAATCCACTGCTCCGCTGCCTCCCCCTCCTCCTCCTCTCCTTCCCCCTCCTCCTCGTCCCCAGGCCTGACTAGGCTGCCCCCCAGGCTTGTTGGGGGCCTCCGTTGTGGGGGTCAGTTCCCCACTGGGTGGGTGCCTTCCCCAATCCCCCCCACCCTCCCATCTGCTGTTGCATGTTCACCTCCGCTCTTCTCAGAGGGGGGCGGTGGAGGCCCTAGCGTTAGTGGACTCGGGGGCGACGACCAGTTTCATGGATGAGACCTTCGCCCTTTTCCACAGGATTCCTACCCTGCCCCTTCCTGCCCCCTTGGCAGTGGAGACCATTGATGGGCATCCTCTCTCTTCGGGTGCGGTGACCCGGATTACAGTTCCGCTCACTATGCGCACCCAGTCCCACGTTGAGCAGATTCAGTTTCACTTAGCCAAGGTTCCCTTATACCCAATCGTGCTGGGTGTTTCCTGGCTCTCTAAGCACAACCTTCAGATTTCTTGGGGACTTCAGCAAGTGGAGTTTGCGTCTCCCTACTGCCGGGAGCATTGCCTCCTGGAGGAGGCGTCAGTCCCAGCCCAGGCCTTAACCCTTTCCTCCCCCTCCTTGTCTGGTTCTGGCAGTCCTTCAGCGACCGTCATCCTCCCAGAGAAATATGCAGCTTTTCGGGATGTGTTTAACAAGACGGAGGCTGACTGGCTTCCCCCCCACCGCCCTTTTGACTGTGCCATTAACCTCATTCCGGGGGCGACCATCCCTGCTGGCCGGCTGTATCCGATGTCAGAGCCGGAACTTCGAGCTCTGCGGGAGTTTTTGGACACAAATCTCAAACGCAGTTTCATTCGCCCCTCCTCCTCCCCCGCCTGCACTCCTACCTTCTTTGTGGCCAAGAGATCTGGAGAACTCAGGCCGGTGCATGATTTCAGAAGTCTAAATTCCGTTTCCATCCCTGACAAGTACCCCCTACCCCTCATACCAGAGATGCTGGAGCGCCTGGGGTGAGCCAAGATTTCCACAAAGTTGGACCTGCGTAACGCATATAATCTCATTCGCATCCGGGGAGGGGATTAGTGGAAGACCTGTTTTGGGACCCGGTACGGAGCGTATGAATACCTAGTAATGCCCTTTGGGCTCGCCTGTGCCCCTCCCACTTTTTCGCGTTTTATGAATGCCATCTTCAGGGACTATTTGGACACTTTCCTCATTGTTTATCTCGATGATTTACTTATATTTTCTGAGGACTCCGATGCCCATCAGCTCCATGTCTCTGCCATACTCCAGCACCTCCGCGAGAACCATCTTTATGCCAAGCTGGAAAAATGTGCGTTTGACCTAACCTCTTTGGACTTTCTTGGCTACATTATCTCAGCTGACGGTATCAGGATGGATCCTGCAAAGGTCCAGGCTGTCCTCTCCTGGCAGGCTCCGTCCACCAAGAAGGACTTGCAACGTTTTTTGGGTTTTGCTAATTTTTACAGAAAGTTCCTGCCCAGTTTTGCTCGGCTCACTTCTCCTCTCACGGACCTCCTTAAGGGCAAGAAATCTCCTTTTCATTGGACGGCATCTGCCCAACAAGCTTTCGAGGAACTTAAGAGGCTTTTCAGTTCTGAGCCGATCCTGTTACATCCCGACCCGAGGAAGCCTTTTGTAGTGCAAACTGATGCCTCTGACTTCGCGGTTGGGGCGGTGCTCTTTCAGCCTGATCAGGAGGGCGGCGGGCTGCAACCCTGCGCCTACCACTCCAGGAAACTGACCATGTCTGAGAGGAATTATACCATCTGGGAGAAGGAACTGTTGGCCATCAAGTCCACTTTGGAGACCTGGCGTCATCTCCTGGAGGGGGCACAGCACCCAGTCGAAGTTAGAACCGACCATCGCAACCTCGAACATCTTCAGACAGCCCGTGCCTTAAACCAGCGGCAAATTAGGTGGTCGCTTTTTTTTTCTCGGTTCCACCTTAAGATTTGCCATGTGAAGGCCTCAGACAACCTACAAGCGGATGCTCTTTCTCGTAAGCCTAACCTCCAGCCAGGGAGTGAGGAAACTTCCCCCCCCTCTCTATTTCTTCCCCCTCAAGGCCTGGCGGCAGCTGCAGTGCCTCATTCTTGGGACAGGCCTGATGAGTGATCCTGGGAACCCGCGGAAAATGTGCATGCTCCGTTGCTGCTGAGGCGCTTCCACCAGGTGTACCCCCACAAACCTGGGGCCCCAGGGGAGGAGCATGAGGGGGGGGCCTCATGGGAGTGGGGATGATGTCAGGGTGGACACTGAGCCCATAGAATCCCAGAGTAGTTCTGATTCTGAGGAAGAGGAGTCGCTCCTGGGAGAGGAGCACACTCCTCTTTCCCAGGGCCAACAGCTGACGGAGATTCCTCCCACCAGCATTCCTAGTTTAGTTAGCAGTCCAGGGAGTGACCAAGCACAGATAGCAGACTTGGTGGATACGTGACGCAGATGCAGAGAGCGGCGCCAGATGGAGGGCGCGGAAAGGAGGCAAAGTGCCAGGTTGGCACGCAAACAACGGCTGCGCCCAGAGGCTCCAAGGGAAAAGGGGAGAGACTCTCCCTAGTTCTTAAGTTCAGGAGTCTGCCAGTAATTCCCTTTCAAACGGGGACCAACTGTTCCAACTTAGGGCATAGGTACTGTGCTGCTCAGATCTAGTTGCAAACGGTATAGTTGTTAAGTTGTAAAAGAAGAATAAAGCTTTGAAAGGAATCCCTTTGTCTGTGTCTGGACTTAGCTACTGGATTAGACTGAGAGAGCCCTCCAAGGAGTCCTTGACAGCCTAAAACATCTGGTGGGCAACAGGTTACCTAGAGTGTGATGATGTCAGGAACAGATCGTGGGAACTTTTTATATATTAATGATGTTCACACTCACTATGAACATTATACTACCTTCTCTACTACAGAAGCCAGATGTGACACTGGAAGCCCACTAGGCAAGACTGAATACCATCAACAGGAGACAGTGAAGGAAAAGGAATCAGTTTGATGACCAACAGGGGGCAGGGGGGAGAGATAACAGACTACTGAATAGTTTCAATTCAGGATAGCTTATTATCAGGAAAAAGTATCTAGGAAGGCTTTACAGAAAAAAATACGTTTTTAGATTAACTGAGTCAAGTCAAAGCAACTAAGGTGGTATACCCATGTCTGGACTGCAGCACTTCCAGTTGATCATACAGTGGAATGCTCCTTCACACAATATATCCCCTGGCATAGACAAGCAGCATGTCTAGCCTTCTCTCTAACACGCTCATTTTCCCGCAGTCTGAAGTCGTATAACTTAGACACAGGTATACCATCTCAGTGAGAACTAGATTACACTACAAAGCCATTCCCAGGACTGGAAAAAGAATGGAGACCAGAGAAGGAGAAAGCATGTTCATAAATAAGCTTGTGTGGAGCAGAGACAGCGAGGCTGGATGACAGAAGAAATATAGCCAGAATTGTGCATACTTCATGGTCAAAATTCTGCACCAAGGGAGCACAACATGAATTACATTGGCATCTGTATGACCATTTTGAATACATTTTAGTCTGCTTCCAAAAAACACACTTAGAAATAATTTGGATTTTTTTTAACAGGGACTGGGAGAGTGGAAAGAGAAATGGGCAGAGAGAGCAGTGTCAGGTTACTTGAAAATAACAAGGATCTGAACGGATCAGTGAAGGTCCACCCCTATTCATACTAGTATTCCTCTGTAGATTGTCTGCTCAGCACAACTGTGGATTTATGGAATGCATGCTGTCATAAAATACAGTGCAGGTGGAACAGTGGAGAACTTTAAATGAAAGGACCAGAAAGTTGAAGCTAATGTACAGGAAATCATTGGACACCTGAGGATAAAGGAGACAAGAGAATATTACAGGAAATAATGTTTAGGAGAAATTTTTAATGTACTAAGAACAGGGCAGGAGGGAAGGGTAGACAAAGGAAGGTTGCAGTAGACCATATGAATGATCTAGGGGGTTGTCCCCACAGGGGATTTGCCATGAGTTTCCTGCATTTGGAGGTCGTTCAGGGCACATGATGCCGTGGCCATCCCACAGCCACCCTAGAGATTTGCACCAGAATAAACAGTTTTTTCTGGGACTACTTTTAGTCTGATTGTTTTCCTTAATTTGGCTTGTCCGCGCTTCTGTTGTGGTGTGCACCAACCCTCTGCATTTACTTTGGCATGATAGCCCTGCACAGGGGTGTGTCTTTCACCTGGTCATGACCTCACTGACCCTGGTCAAGGGGGTTTCCCCGCCTGTATTTCCCCATTGTTTCTGCCATTTTGCAGCTGGCTGTTCAGGAGTTCTGAGCTATCTCGTGGTATTTACTTCACCCTGCCTACCACTAAACTCTGGTGGCCATCCCTGCAAAGTATAGGTGTGCTCCACCAGGCAGTCTCTAGCTTTTAAAAAAAGTGAGGTGTAAAAGCACAACGTCGAAATAGTGCATTAGCGCTACATCATGAACCTGAAGTAAGCACTCCAGTTTCACCAACCACAGCCACCTGTGGACTGTAAAGTGTATCGGATCTTGGACATTTAAAGTCATTACTGTGGGAGTATGCTAAAGCGTATTTATTGGACATGCTAGAACGGAGGGTTTCAGAGGCTAAGGCTTCCACTGGTAAAAGCACCTTAAGGGAGTGAAAATTCATGGTGCCCCCATGTGCTGCTCCTAGGCAAGGCAGCTATGGCCAGATCACAGTTCCCCAAGTAGTTACTGTGGGACTCTACAATTGTGCATTTGAAAAGCTATTCAAAATAGCACATTTGTACAGGAATACATACATTTACTATAGCGCTACAGTGAAATTGCACCACACCACCAGTGGGACACTGAATTGTGCTGATCGCGGTTGCGGCTAAGTAAAATCGTGCTTTAGGTACACCTTCTAAACTACTTTGAAAGGCACAAACACAACTACGGAGGCAGGCCAAAGCCCCCCAGGAAGGAACTACTTCCACCACCCCATGTTAAATTAAAACAATGTTCTGTGCATTTAGTCCTGTTGCTATTGTGGTTTTAGAGGGAAAATAATAATAAACAATTGGGGGGAGTCGGGCATAGGCTAGGGGGCAGGGGGTACTAACACACACACTGACCAGAGAAAGCAGAAAGGGCGGAACAAGGCGAGAGTGGGAGGGAGGGAACAGGCTCTCTACGAGATGATGTGGATGAGACTCCACCCGATAGCCACCCAAACAATTTGCGGTAAACTGCCATGTGACCTGCCCAGAGCCCAAGGCTAGCTTTGGGATAATCCAGATTTTTTAAGCCCTGTGTGTCCCCAGATGGAGCAGATACGACTTCAGTAAAAAGCAGAAGAAAGTGGAGCGCAAACTAAACCCATTGCTATGAAGATTCCCACTGGGTAACAGATGAGTATTTTGTAGTAGACTTAGGAATGGGCAGATTTTGGTGATAATGTACAGAAGAAGCAAATCTTGACAAAAGTCTAGATGCATCTGGAATCTCGTATAGTTGGTTTATTTTATTTTTAAATTACATATATCATAACATCTAGGAACTGTGTGCGTTCTCCTTTCTGTGTGTGTTCTTATTTCTAGTATACTATTTTTGTGTGCCTTCCTTATTTTGATGAAAACTAAATAAATAACTAAAGTATGTATGGGGGAGGCAGGAAGAGTGATAGATAACATAAAGGTTGTGTGCTAAGAAAGGGAAGGGGTGGGAGGGAGAATGCAAAGATGAACTGTTACTTTCAGATAGTGAGTGGTGAGACATCCAAGATGAAAATAGCAGGGATATGGAAAGAGAGATTTCACCAATTGGTATTAAAGGAAACCTGGAATCTGACCTGTCCTCAGTTCCCTAAGACCCTTCTCACAAAATCCCATCATTGCTCCCATGGTCAACCTCCATGGTCCCTGCCCTATTCAGACTCTCACTGCACTTCCAGACCTACAGCTCTTCTGCTACCGACTGTCCATCATGGGAAATGTTTGGTTTTGAAGCATATAATTTGTCTACATTCTTAGGAATCCAAAAGCTGCACAAAATTCTGCATGTACAGAATCACAAAACATGAAAATATATTCTTTAAAAGACACAGAGGAAAGGGATACAGTGTTTAAGGAAAACAGAGCTGTTTTTAGAATGAGGGAGGGTTTATTCATTTCAGCTTTGTCCTTTTAAGTTAATGTAACATTCCCCTTCCCACTCTCTGTTTGAAATTCAGTCCTTTTCTCCCACACCAGCCCCCAGCCTCTGCGCTGACATTCTTATAATTTCCCCCCTTTCCGTAAAGATGAACTAATAAGATAAATACATGACATGGAGAAACCAGAAGATTAGTTAGTTAGGTTTTTTTGGGTAGACATTGCAGAAGATAGAACTTAAACAGAGTGAGGGAAAACAGAGCTTGCATGGACTTGTTCAGAAGAGACAATGCTTAAAATGACCAGACTTTAGAGACGCAATAAATATTTACAATTTACATTTTCCAGAGCAAAAAATCACATGTTCACAGCTGCAGGATAAATATCCCAAATATAGTAACAGATTTGAAAGCAGTTATTGCATACCCACCAAAAGAGGTGAAAAACTAGTCTGTTATGCAACATACTGGGCGTGTTTGCACGTCACACTAACCCATGATGGGTCGCAAGCTATGCTGGGTAAATGATTATGCAAACAACCGATTGTGCTCCCGAGAGGCGATCAGACAAACAAGCTATGAAGTGTTGTTTATCTCCCTTCGCCCCACCTCCTCCTGTAGTCCTCCCACCCAGCTGGGCAGGTATCCCAGCTTCCTTTGGATATGGAAACCATATCCCACTGTTCCTCGCGCTGCTGCTATGTCAGTCTGACAGTCTGTCTCTGATTGGTCCACTTCACGCTAGGGGCATCTCCTTCTGCCTCTGTCAGCTCTCCCTGTTCTCGCCCTGATGACAATACTTACCTGCTGCCCCCGCACCTCCACCCCGATCCCAAAGCCTGACTTTCAAACTTCTGCCTGCTCCCATTCTCTTTCCTTCTCTTCTGTTCCACTCACAACCCCTGTTCCCCAGTGCCAATTCCTTCCCTGCTGCCTTGGTTTTCAAACCCCAGATTCCAAAGCATTTGCCGCTTACCTTTCCTCACTACTCCCTTCCATTACTATCCATTACCTTTGTTAACCTTCCCCATCGCCCTTGTTTCAGAACCTGATTCCCAAGCCTTTGCCACTTACCTTTCTCCCGACCCCTTTCCTGGCTCTTGTTCCTTACCTGTGGCCCCGACCCAACCCACCTGGATCTCCTAGCCTTCACCAGCTCCCCTTTTCTCCAACAGCTTTCAGCTACAAAACTCCTTGAAACTTTGCAGGAACGGCACGTTATTTTACACAAACACTCCCCATACTGGGGCACAACTGCTACAGTCCTGGTTAATTGCACCAGTTTCCATTTTCAAAACCTGTGGGATCATTTCACTAAAAAAAAGGGGGGGGGAGCCTCCAACTCCATGAAAGTTTGCAGGAATGGGACCAAATACTATATGCACACTCCCCATATTGGGGTGCACCAGATGCTCTACTGGATAATTTGCGCAGCTTCTCATTTTCAGGAGAATTGAGGATTTATCCACACGAGAAGCCATTTAGGAACTGTGCAGGAGGGGGGAGGTTGCTTTGGAGCTGGGAACACAGCTGAATGTGGCAAGGAAATAAGCTTGCTCAAGGCTGCTCTGCTGATTAGACACACATGAGAGCAAAAGCAACTTCCTTGGCAGAGGGCATTATCGAAGTCGAGTGATGGAGGAGTTGGGCGGCGAAGGGAAGGGGCGCCGGTGGCAGGCACAGTCTGTTGCTAGGCAGATCTCAGGAACAGAGCTCACTCAAGAGAAGCAGAGCAGCAGTGGTTTTGGCAGCTCTTGCCGTGTGGCTCTGTGGGTGGTCACCACAAACCACGTTGGTGTGCCAGACGACACACTAACCCACTGTAGGTATGCACAACCTCTACTGCAGACCATGCGTTCTCAGAGTGGGTTGTTTGGGGGAAGCATTATATGTATGTTCCCGCTGCTAGAGGCCAACAGTGCTTCTGGATAGCAAGATGGTGGTGGGGAGCAAATCAGAAGATGTGGAGCTAGCAGAAAATTACCCTAAGCCTCTGGTTACTCAAGGTCTTTATCAGGCCTGTAATGCTGGGCTAAAGATGAAGGCAAATTGTTAGTGCCACTGTGCTTGCCAATAAACCTTTCTCTCTCTCCCTCCTCCTCCAAGAATCTGTGCTCTTAATAAATGGTATTAAGTCCATTAATTCCATAGTAAATTAATTCCATAGTAAATGGAACCCCTGTCCCACACTCCCTAGTTAGAAATGTCTTTGAAATTCACCACCCATCCCAGCCTCTTTCACACTTGTGCCGCCATGAATTGCCAAAAATAAAAGCATAGAAATATTTGGCGCAGCACTATTGAAAAACCAGCTTGTTTCTCAACAATACCACCCTTGTGGGCAGCATCCCATATTGCGCATACTAGTGGTGCCCATGTGTAGTCTCCAGAGATTCTTATAATTGTGGCAGTTCCGTAAAAAGTCACTCCAGTTCTGCAGAGCAAACACTGCTTCTCCATGCAACCCTGTACACTGGGATGGGATTGCTAGGAAAAACTGTATGAACCCTTAACAGATCTGTTTTGCAAGATCCCAAGGCCAAGTCTTCCCCAATACAAAAGAACAGCTCACATCCAGCTGACATTCAGAATGATAACATGCTTCATTCTCAGTCTCACCAGGACGTGGAAGGAGCCATGGCTGGTATGCCATGGGGGGGCTGGGGGACATCCCACAGACGACACAATAATCCATCATGGGTAGCTCCAAAAAATAAACCATTATGGGTTAGCGTGTCATGTGAACTCAGTCTGTGATAACTTTGAATGGGACACTATAATGAGCAATAGCCCTGGACCCTAAGCCAGAATTAGATGTGCTTTGCTGTGCTTCTGGGCTAAAAAATGCTTTAATTTGAACTACCCAGTGAAACAATAGTTGGGGAAATCCGCCCTTGCAAACACTGCATACCTACTTTTAAATGCAATATCACTATTAGGCAAGAATTATTACCTGCAGAAACCGCACTTCTGTACCATTACTGCAAGGCAGCTTATACATAACTTTGTAATGATGAACTATTGCGTTCATTCACTTTTAAATTGTGAAGAATATACATTTTCATGCTCCAAAATTTTCAGCTTTCACTTATGGAAAAAAGAGGTTCCCAGACTCAAGGCTATCGAAGTTTGTTTTCAGAAATGCCAGTGACATCTGACGAATGGAACTTGCTTGGTCACCAGATCCTCCTTCATCATGGTCTTGAATCATGTTATCTCACTCATCTCGTGCAAAAGGGCTGGGCTAGGCCAGACCTTTACCAGCAGAGGGCTTGTGCTCATTTGTGCACGTGCATGCTTGTCTTTTTTATCCAACAGCAAGGCTTTGCTCCTGCCATTTCCACTAGAGACTACGGCAAATATATTTAAACATTTGATCTGTTCATTCCATGAAGGTTTGGGTCAGGTAATAATAAAAAAGTTTATTTTACTCTTGGTACTTGCCATGATTAGAAACATCTCTACATTCTATCATAAATCTGCCATGTCACCAAGTTTTTCAGGCTTCAATTGCTGAACCTACAAAGCACTAGGAGCATTTGCTTAAACAGCAATTGTCTCTGCAAAGGCTTTAAAGCTGGACTAAAATGCACCGCAAAGGTTTGAAACCATGAATAAATAAATAAAATAAGCAAATAAAAGAGCTGATGGGGGTGGGTAATTTTGATCATTCTGGGTTTGTCCTATCTGTTCTCTGCCTTATGTAGATCTGATAAAAAAAATGAGACCTGACTGGAATTAAATAGAGGTAAAGGGCATAATTGAGGTCTGCAGTATATGGAGCAATCCCTCACTCATGGAAGAGAAGAGGAGAGCCCCTGTACTCATGAAGCACTTGAGCATGCAGAAGAGCTGCTGTACCATTGTTAAGAGGCAGATATAGCTCACATTGTTGTTGATCACAAGCTGAATATGAGCCAACAATGTGATGTGGCTGCAAAAAAGGCCAATGACATTTTGGGCTGCGTTAATAGAAGCATAGCTTCCAAATCCCGGGAAGTACTCGTTCCCCTCTACTCAGCACTGGTTAGGCCTCATCTGGAGTACTGTGTCCAGTTCTGGGCACCACACTTGAAGAAGGATGCAGACAAACTGGAGAGGGTTCAGAGGAGGGCAACAAAGATGATCAACGGACTGGAAACAAAGCCCTATGAAGAGAGACTGAAAGAACTGGGCATGTTTAGCCTTGAGAAGAGAAGACTGAGGGGAGATATGATAGCGCTCTTCAAGTACTTGAAAGGTTGCACAGAGAGGAAGGCCAGCATCTCTTCTCGATCCTCCCAGAGTGCAGGACACGGAGTAATGGGCTCAAGTGACAGGAAGCCAGATTCCGGCTGAACATCAGGAAAAACTTCCTGACTGTTAGAGCAATACGACAATGGAACCAATTACCTAGGGAGGTGATGGGCTCTCCCACACTGGAGGCATTCAAGACGAGGCTGGACAGCCATCTGTCAGGGATGCTCTGACTTGGATTCCTGCACTGAGCAGGGGGTTAGACTCGATGGCCTTATAGGCCCCTTCCAACCCTACTATTCTATGATTCTATGATCATCCATCCTAATCCAGAATTCTATCTACACTCTGGTGCACACTTCTGTGTTCTTGCATGCATTGGGCTTCCCATCTAAATATTATGCAGGACGAGGCAGGAGAATTTCCCACATGTTCCCACATAAAAACCTTCATATAGCAGATTAGCATACTGTAGAGAACACTTTAGTACAGGGGTCCCAAACCTTTTTGGGCTTATGGGTACATCTGGGAATTTGAGGGACTGCTGTGGGCACCACCACAAAATGGCTCCCATGGAGGATGTGGCTAGTTACATAATGGCCACCATGGGGGCCTGGCTAATCAAAAATGAGCTAAAGAGGTGGTGGGGAGAGAAATAGTGAAGCTAGAGGCTTCAAGGGAGGGGGAAAGGCAAAGGGGTACAGAAAGAGCAAGGCTAGAGGGTAGGAGGAGAAACACTGAGCTAAAGAGAGGGGGAAGAGAACTCATGAGGCTAAAGGGTGGGAATGAAGGGCGAAGAGCAAGGCTAGAGGCGAGAAAGGGAGAAAAAGAAGAAGTCTGGGGAAGGGAGAGAAATAGCAAGGAAAGGGGTTGAGGGAGAGCAATAGAAAGGTTAGAGACTGGGAGTGCAGGGAGAGACAACAAAGGGAAAAGGCCTGTGTGGGTAGAAGAAGACTGGGCGGGATGAGGAAGCAACTCTTTCCTTCTCTGCCTGGTCACCAACAGCAGAATTGCAGCAGGTTCAGGAACATGAAGGAGAACCTGGTGCCCTAACATTTTCAAAGTTTTTATTTAATTTTTTTTTTTTGAAGGGGAATGGTATGGAGAGCTTCTTGGGTGCCGTTGGAGGTCCCTGCGGGCACCATGGCACCCTGAGTGTACTGTGGTGGGGACCTCTGCTTTATCATAACCCCTTCTCTGATATTCTAATTTACTAGGGAACAGGGAGGTTTTCACATTAAATAAATATAAATACAAATATCAACTTGCAGTCTGAAAAAGCAACACAGTCCAGAATTCTCACTCTGCTTGAGTTCTTATTTCAGCAAAGGGGGCCAATCCAAGCATGTAAAATACGTACACTTATTGGTTCGCTCCACTGACATAAACAATGCATCCCAGATTCGGGAGCTCGATATGTGCCCTGGAGCTCTATTCCCTAGACAGATTTCCAGATAAAGATTACTGTTGTCTTTGCCACTGATTCTAAAAGGCGTAAAATCTGGATCTATAAGGGGGACACAGGGATTATTACTGATTCAGCACCATATAGTCAACCCCCTTCCACTGTTCCCACATTTATATATCTCAATTTTGTTTTCTCACTAAGCCCATAATGAATGAAGAATTTCCTTGTTAGGTGCCAGAATTTGATGTTTATGCACCAACCAGGTGGTCCAACAAAGAGTAACCTATCTATGCAGCTCTGATTATTTTTGAACTTATGTGGGATGTCAGTACCTATTATGACATTTTTAAATTGTATGTGCCAGTTTTAATTTGTCCACTGCAAAGTTCATTTAAAAGCCATGTTTTGAGGAAATCTATGTCAGGGTGGAAACTGAGCCAATAGAGCCCCAGAGCAGTTCTGATTTTGAGGAAGAACAGCAATCTGTGGGAGAGGAGCTCGCTCATCTCTCACAAGCACAGCAGCTGGCAGAGATTCCTCCTGCCAGCATTCCTGGGATAGATAGTGACCCTGGCAGTGAGGGAGCGCTGGAGGGGGGCTTGCTGGACACTCGGCGCAGACGCAAGGAGCGACGACAGATGGAGGGTGCCGAAAGGAGGCGCTCCGCTCGTTTGGCACTAAAACTACGGTCGCGTCCCGAGGACCCAAGGGAAAGAGGGAGGATCTCTCCATAGCCCATAAGTTCAGAGTCTTCCTGCGGTTCTCCTTCAAATGGGGACCAACTGCCTTACCTGGAGCTTAGGCTACTCTGCTATCTATCCCCAGTGCAGTTCTTTGCTTAGTCGCTAGTGATTAGTATCTGTAAGAGTCATAAAGTCATAAAGGAATAAAGCCTTGGAAAGAATCCTCGTCGTCTGTGTCCTGAGTTGGCTATTGGAGGGGACTGCAAGAGGCAGCTAGGGTGCTCCTGACAATCTATTCTAAACATTGAAGGTTGTTTTTAGAAAGTAGTATATTTATTAGTGACGAACTGTGTAACTTTAGAAAGTTTTTTTTAATAAATACTTACCACTGGCTGTTTAGTTATGTCCACTAAGTCTTTAATGTTGTAATACTGATGTTTTTCAAAAGCTGAAAAAAGCATGTCCAACACTTGCTGCTTTTCAGCCCGAGCCCTTTTTCCATCTTCTTTTTTCTTCTTTTCATACTCAATCTGTTGTTTCAAATAACAAAATTTAAAAACTGTTTCCAACACACTCCAGGAAACCACCATGTTAATTTGCAGCAGCAAGAAGAGGGAAATGCCCCGGAATTGGCTTTATTATGGCGTGAGCAAGAAAGTTCTGAGTTGAGACATATTGAGAATAAACCAAAGTATATCTATTTCTCATCAAACCGTGTAGTTTATCCCACAAAGTATTTCAACCTATTTATGTGATGGTTCTTGCCACAAACTAATTTTAACGTGTTTTTAGTTCCATGAGGTAATTTTTTTTAAAGAAGTGGCAATTATCTCAATACATTCCTAAAAATCTCTGATCAAGTGTCTGCTTTCTGAGACTTGCCAAAGCACAAGATGCTCATCACAGAATGCGGAGCAAAGGACCTGCCACGTACACAGAAGAGGCCTTGCTACAACAAGCAACACCAGAAAGTGCGCAATTCTCATTTTCACACTCCCAACTTCCAAGCATTTGAGGTTCAGTGAAAGCCAAAACCAAGTTCTATTTCCTGACCATCCTCCAGGCACCAGTCTAGAGGTTAGGGCTTTCACTGAAATCAATGGATCATGTGAACTTTAATTAATTGATCAATCAAATCCACATATGAATAAAAAAATCATTCTGAAAAAAAACCCCTCTCTGTTTTTAGATGATATATGCTCATGTCGCAGCAGGTACCATCACAGAAGAGGTATTATGTCCTGTGAAGGAGAAAAGGAAGAATGCCTCTTATATAATGGTGCCTGTCGACCATGGTTTTTTGTAAGTAGTTGTATGAAAAACAATTAACTTCTTTTAGAAAATCTGCTAGTCAACTAATTGTGGGAGATGGAACTTTTTAAATCAATCAATCAATCAATCAATCGTATTCCTACCATTCAATTGCTTACATACAGAGACATGGAGTCTGACACTATCAATATATTGAAACTCAACTTTCTCCTCTCTCTGTCTCTTATTCAGGTCCTCTGGTCTGATACTTTCCCAGTGTCTTGCACTGCTTGGTTGTTATATGAGGGTGAAATGAAAAGAATCCAGACAAGCCTGAAAAAATAATGTTCATCAGGCCTACAGATTTGGGAGTCCCCAAAATTTTCTCTAACCAGTGATTGAGTTCAGCCTCTTCCACAGCCTTTGGATGCTCCCAAATGAGCCAGAATTGCCTGGCTGGGTGCTTTCTATCAACTCTATCCTATAAGACAGCCCAAACAGCAACCCCCATTCATATTCATACTCTGCAGCTACTGTAATGTGCTCTGCATGGGGGTCTACTTGATGTTGGGTTGGAAGCTTCAGATGGTGCAGAATGTTGCAACCTACCATTTAATGAGTAATCATTGGAAACACACTGAACCAGTGGCAGAGAGTTTACACTGGCTCCCCATGGCCTTTTGGGCTTGCATTCAAGGTGTTAGTTATGATGTATAACAGATCAAGTCCCAAAATATCTAAAATGTAGCATTTACACTTTCAAGAGTTTAAAGGTATACCAATATTATTATCCCCATTTTGTGGATGGGGTGCTAAGGCTTATACTTGCTATTTGCATATGTCCATCTACTGAGCTCCTGACAGAGGTGAGATTTAAACTCAGGTCTTCTTTATTTGTAGGACAGTCTCTCAGCCACTACTGTACCCCAGCTCTGAGATACTGCCTGTATCCCATGTGCCATCATGGTCTCCAAGATCAACCAGGGACACCTTCTTAGGTAAGACTGCAAGGATGCACAGAAAAGGGTTCTTTGGGAGCTGCCCCTCAGTGTTGTAACAACCCTTCTGCTGGAGATTGCCAAAGCCATGACCACTTTACGAAGTGATGCATTATGTGTGAGTATTGAATTCACAGTCTCAGGAGGTCTCTCTACCTCCTTTGAGGACATTCAGATGGCAGGACACTTATCTCATGGTAATGCGCAATGTTTTTATTTGTCCTGCTGTTTCTCTAGTTTCTGCTATTTTGCACTGCTGTTACTGAATTACTGTTTACTCATTTATTGTTTCAATATTGTTTAATTGTGCTATTAGATTGATTGAAAGCTGCTCTGAGGACCCTCTTTGGGTGGAACATAAGGGATATAACTATTTTCATGAACAAAATATTTTTATAAGTAAAAATAACAAAATATTTTAATAACAAACTAAATAACCTAGTTTTTTTCCCTTGATGGAATAGATATCTAGTTAAATACAGTGCTGTGGTTGGTTCCCAACTGCCACTTTAAGGCATGCATGGAACATGCTCTTTCAGTGCATGTGAGGCATGATCCAGGCAAACACTTAACAGAACAATCCTACAGATGTCTCCTCAAACCTGAGTCCTGTTGACTTCAGTGGAGTTCCAATGGGAAAAATATAAGTATCTGCTTAACTCTCACACTGAAATGTGTGGGGCTTAAAGTGCTTAAATTTTCCTGTATTGTTTCCAATACATTTCCCCCTTAAAGTGCCTCAAGGTATTTGCTAATAGTAGTGTCATTCGAACCTTTTCTAATAACAATAACAAAAGAGCAAAAATACCAAAGAGGGTGTGCACAGGATTTGGAGCTTTAAAAATAACAGTATATACAGATTATATTATATTGTTTTATAATATGGAAAACTTACAGCACAATCCTATGTCTACTCAGAAAAAAGCCCCACTAAGTTCAATGCAATTTACTACCTGGTAGGTATGTATAGGATTCCAGATGTAATGACTCACTGCACACACACGGGTGATGAATTTAATATCTCAAGTTGAACTAACCAGCCAGTTAGTTTATTGCAGACTTCTAGTATTACTTGAAGAACCTCAATAAGGGCAGGTATTACAAGCAACTCACGTTATACTGATGGTTAGCCACAGGTTTGTAGTTTGTGGTTACAGCTTTATCCAGCTGCATTGTCCAGCTTACAGGTTTCGAAGATTCTTCTATCTGCAGCCTGAGAAAGAGCAAAAATCAGTAAGAGGATCACATGCTCATAATAGGTACAGTCACATTTGGAATACTATGCACAGTTCTGGTTGTCCCACCTAAAAAAGGGTATGATAAAGCTATGGTTTTCCCAGTAGCAACGTATGGCTGTGAGAGCTGGACTATAAGGAAGGCTGAGCGCCGAAGAATCAATGCTTTTGAACTGTGGTGCTGGAGAAGACTCTTACGAGTCCCCTGGACTGCAAGGAGGTCAAATCAGTCAATCCTAAAGGAAATCGACCCTGAGTGCTCATTGGAAGGACAGATACTGAAGCTGAAGCTCAATTATTTTGGCCACCTAATGTGAAGAGAAAACTCTCTGGAAAAGACCCTGATGCTGGGAAAGACTGAGGGCAAAAGGAGAAGGGGACGGCAGAGGATGAGATGGCTAGATAGCATCACCGATGCAATGAATATGGACTTGAGCACACTTCGGGAGAGAGCGCAGGACAGGAAGGCCTGGCATGCTATGGTTCATGGGGTCACGAAGAGTCGGACAGGACTGAACAACAACAACAAAGCTGCAAAGGGTGCAGAAAAAAGTAAACAAAATGACCAAGGGGTTGGAGCATGTTTTCTGTGAGGAAAGGCAAACACATATTGGACATTTTAGTTTTATTTTAAAAATGGACTGAAAGGAGGGGGATACATGAGAGCTCTATAAAGTTATGGATAGTGTGGAGGAAGTGGAGAGTTTTGTTTGTTTGTTATCCCTCTGTCACATTCCTATTTGGTTCTCTGAAAAAAAACAACCACCTAGCAGCATGGATGTTTCAATTGGAATGTTAGCTGTGGGGAAAACTAAGGCTCATTCCGTTCCCCTGTGGCAAGAGGTAGGGTAGGACCAATCACAGCAGAGACCTGCACTCCCTTTCCTGCACTGCATATCTTCTAGCACAGAATTTGTGTTCCCTAGAATTTAAAATTCAGTTTAAGAAATCAAGGTGTTCATGTTTATAATCAAGGTTTGAAAATGTGCAGGTAGTGGGTGACTGTTGCAGTCTCAGAGATTAAAAAGGGAGCTTTGGGCATAACCTTTCAAGTTATGCCCCAAATGATCTGTAATTAGAAGTCAGCAGTGAGGTGGCCAAGTTTGCTGATGACACCAAACTATTTATGGTGGCTAAATAAAAAAGGGATTGTGAGGAGCTCCAAAAGGATATCTCCAGACTGGGAGAATGGGCATCAAACAGCAAATGCAGTCCAATGTAAGCGAGTGTAAAGTGATGCATGCTGGGGCAAAAAATCCCAACTTCATGTATGCACTGATGGGATCAGAGCTAGGAGTGACTGTCCAAGAAGGGGTCTTGGGGTTGTGGTGGACAGCTCGATAAAAAGGTCAACCCAGTGTGTGGCTGCTGTGAAAAAGGCAAATTCCATGCTAGGCATAATTAGGAAAGGCACTGAAAATAAAAGTGCCAGAATCATACTGCCCTTATACAAATCTATTGTATCATCACACTTGGAATACTATGTACAATTCTGGTAGCCACACCTAAAAAGAGATACTGTACAGTTGGAAAAAGTGCAGAAAACGGCAACTAAAATGATCAAGGGTCTGGAGCAACTCAATTATGAGAAAAGGTTACAACAACTGGAACTTAGAAAAAGGGGCAAGTAAGGAAAGACATGATAGAGGTATACAAAATTATGCATGGTGCAGAGAAAGTGGATAGGGAGACATTTTTCCCCTCTCATGTAATACTAGAACCTGAGGTCATCCCATGAAGCTGATTGGTGGGAGATTCAGGACAGAGAAAAGGAAGTACTACTTCACACAGCACTTAATGAAACTATGGAATTCTCTACCACAAAATGTATTAATGTCCAGCAATTTGGATGGCTTTAAAGGAGGATAAGACAAATTCATGGAGAATAAGCCTATCTATGGCTACTATTCCTGATGGCTATATGCTACCTCTAGTATCAGAGGCAATATGCCTATGTACACCAGTTGGTGGGGAACATGACCAAGGAGGGTACTATTGCACTCATGTCCTACTTGTGGGTTTCTCACAAGCAGCTGGTTGGCCACTGTGTGAACCAAATCCTGGACTAGATGGACTTTGGTCTGATCCAGCATGGCTGCTCTTATGACTGGAACAAATATGTGGTTATTTAAGAAATATTCTTAAATATTTCAGAAGAACATGCATCAAAAGTGGACACAAGTAAATGTATGCAAGTGTATATACTTTGCCCCCTTCATGGATCACTGCCTTGTTGTGGCGAAGGGGCTTGCGTAACTCAGTGAAGCCATAAGCTATGCCGTGCAGGGCCACCCAAGATGGAAAGGTCATGGCGGAGAGTTCTGACAAAATGTGGTCCACTGGAGAAGGACATGGCAACCCACTCCAGTATTCTTGCCAAGAAAACCCCATGGAACATATCACAAGGCTAAAAGAGATGACGCCGGAAGATGAGACCCTCAGGTCGGAAGGTGTCGAATATACTACTGGGGAAGAGCAGAGGGTATTTCCAAGTAGCGCCAGAAAGAGTGAAGCGGCTGGGCCAAAGCCGACAGGACACTCAGCTGTGGATGTGTCTGGTGGTGAAAAGAAATCCGATGCTGTAAAGAACAATATTGTTTAGGAACCTAGAATGTCAGATCAATGAATCAAGGTAAGCTGGAGGTGGTCAAACATGAGATGGCAAGATTGAACATCAACATCTTGGGAATCAGTGAACTAAAATGGACAAGCATGGGTGAATTTAATTCAGGCGACTATCATATCTACTACTGTGGGCAAGAATCCCTTAGAAGAAATGGAGAAGCACTCATAGTCAATAAAAGGGTGGGAAAAGCAGTACCGGGGTACAATCTCAAAAACGACAGAATGATCTCAGTACGAATCCAAGGCAAACCATTCAGCATCACAGTAATTCAAGTCTATGTCACAACCAATGAGGCCGAAGAAGCTGAGGTTGATCGGTTCTATGAAGACCTACAATACCTTCTAGAACTAACACCAAAAAAGATGTCCTCTTCATCATAGGGGATTGGAATGCTAAAGGAGGAAGTCAAGAAATCACCGGGATAACAGGCAAGCATGGCCTTGGTGTACAAAATGAAGCAGGACAAAGGCTAATAGAGTTTTGCCAAGAGAACACACTGATCATAGCAAACACTCTTTTCCAACAGCACAAGAGGCGACTCTACACATGGACATCACCAGATGGTCAATACTGAAATCAGATTGATTATGTACTTTGCAGCCAGAGATGGAGAAGCTCTATACAGTCAGTAAAAACAAGACCTGGAGCTGACTGTGGCTCAGATCATGAGCTGCTTCTTGCAAAATTTCAGCTTAAACTGAAGAACGTAGGGAAAACCACTAAACCATTCAGGTATGACCTAAATCATATCCCTTATGAATATACAGTGGAGGTGACAAATAGATTTAAGGGATTAGACCTGATAGACAGAGTGCCTGAAGAACTATGGACGCAGGTCCGTAACGTTGTTCAGGAGGCAGCAACTCAATCCACCACAAAGAAAAAGAAATGCAAGAAAGCAAAGTGGCTGTCTGATGAGGCTTTACAAGTAGCTGAGAAAAGAAGGGAAACGAAAAGCAAGGGAGAAAGGGGAAGATATATCCAACTGAATGGAGATTTCCAGAGAATAGCAAGGAGAGACAAGAAGGCCTTCTTAAATGAACAATGCAAAGAAATCGAGGAAAACAACAGAATGGGAAAGACTAGAGATCTTTTCAAGAAAACTGGAGATCTCAAGGGAACGTTTTGTGCAAAGACGGGCATGATCAAGGACAAAGAAGGCAGGGACCTAACAGAAGCAGATGAGATTAAGAAGAGGTGGAAAGAATACACAGAAGAACTATACAGGAAAGATCTGAATGTCCCTGATAGCCATGAGAGTGCAGTGACTGAACTTGAGCCAGACATCCTAGAGAGTGAAGTCAAGTGGGCCTTAGGAAGCATTACTAACAACAAAGCTAGCAGAGATGACAGTATTCCAGCTGAGCTATTTCAAATCCTGAAAGATGATGCTGTTAAAGTGCTGCACTCAATATGCTATCAAATTTGGAACACTCAACAGTGGCCACAAGACTGGAAAAGGTCAGTTTACATTCCAATTCCAAAGAAGGGCAATGCCAAAGAGTGTTCAAACTACTGTACAATTGCGCTCATTTCACATGCCAGCAAGGTTATGCTCAAAATCCTACAAGCTAGGCTTCAGCAGTATGTGAACCAAGAACTACCGGAAGTACAAGCTGGGTTTCGAAGAGGCAGAGGAACTAGAGATCAAATCGCCAACATTCGCTGGATCATGAAGAAAGCAAGAGAATTCCAGAAAAACGTCTATTTCTGCTTCATTGACTACGCTAAAGCCTTTGATTGTGTGGATCACAACAAACTGTGGCAAATTCTTAAAGTGATGGGAGTACCACACTACCTTACCTGTCTCCTGAGAAACCTGTACAAGGGTCAAGAAGCAACAGTAAGAACCAGACATGGAACTACCGAGTGGTTCCAAATTGGGAATGGAGTACGACCAGGTTGCATATTGTCGCCCTGCTTATTTAACTTATATGCAGAGTACATCATGAGAAACGCGGGGTTGGATGAATCACAGGTCGGAATTAAGATTGCCGGGAGAATTATCAACAACCTCAGATACGCAGTCGATACCACCCTAATGGCAGAAAGTGAAGAGGATCTAAACAGCCTCTTGTTGAGGGTGAAAGAGGAGAGTGCAAAAGCTGGTTTGAAAATCAACATTAAAAAAACGAAGATCATAGCATCTGGCCCCATCACTTCCTGGCATATAGAAGGGGAAGAAATGGAAGCAGTGACAGATTTTACTTTCTTGGGCTCCAAGATCACCGCAGACGGTGACTGTAGCCATGAAATTAAAAGACGCTTGCTCCTTGGGAGGAAAGCTATGGCAAACCTAGACAGCATAGTAAGAAGCAGAGACATCACCTTGCCAACAAAGATCCGCATAATCAAAGCTATGGTTTTCCCAGTAGTAATGTATAGCTGTGAGAGCTGGACTATAAGGAAGGCTGAGCGCCAAGGAATTGATGCTTTCCAACTGTGGTGCTGGAGAAGACTCTTACGAGTCCCCTGGACTGCAAGGAGGTCAAATCAGTCCATCCTAAAGGAAATCAACCCTGAGTGCTCATTGGAAGGACAGATACTGAAGCTGAAGCTCAAATATTTTGGCCACCTAATGCGAAGAGAAAACTCACTGGAAAAGATCCTGATGCTGGGAAAGATTGAAGGCAAAAGGAGAAGGGGACAGCAGAGGATGAGATGGCTAGATAGCATCACCGATGCAATGAATATGAATTTGAGCACACTCTGGGAGAGAGCGGAGGACAGGAAGGCCTGGTGTGCTATGGTCCATGGGGTCACGAAGAGTCGGACACGACTTAATGACTGAACAACAACTACAATATACTTTGCAGAATTTACTGAAAAAGCAGCACAGGATTGCATTTCTTGGAGGTAATTCTTCTCCCCCGCTTGTAACACCTAATCCTGCTTGTACTTCTCTGCATACTGCACACCATTTATACATCTCCCTTAAGTCTTGAATTCTTTCATATGTATTATGCACAGACACTTCTAGCATTAAAGATGTGTTAATATAGACAGCAAACTATTTAACTCAATATACTAAATGCACCTTTGCTATCTAATGGAAAAGGAGATTATACTTTAGTCTGATTGCAACATGTACCCGGTCAGAACGAAAATATCCCCATGAGGATACTGCTCCTGGCAAGACCCAAGATTTAGATCTATCATCTTTTTATTCAATATCACTATGTATGAGAATGTTCTTAATGTTTTTGTTCTCTCAAAGCTAAAGATGGATTTTTGTTCTCGAGGATGTTTAAGTGAACACTGGCAACTCCATCCCTTTCTTTCATCATGCAATAATGACAAAGAGCCAACTCTTGTACTGAAAGACTTATGCAGTGGGGGGGGGGTACCCCCATCCACTGCTCTTTCCCAAACAGCATGCTGGAATGAAGTAGCTCATTTAAACCCATGTTTCTCAGCTAAGCTGTGTTCCAAAGTCTGGAGGATCCAACAATGCTTTTTTGTGGAAAGATTTTTTGTGCATGAACGAAGTACGATACTCTCACTTTTTCAGAAATTTCTACTGAAATTATATATGCAGCATCCTGGAGCCAGTAAAGGGCTATGCTGCCTTTCTCATACTTTCTGCTCCTCTCTAACCACCAAAACTATAACCACATCTATGCAGAAGGTGTAAATGGTTTCAGAAGTACACTTAATACACTTCCAAATTAGCTCACCAGCACAGAAATGCTGCTTTGTGCAAACCCTTCACAAGTCCCTGACCCCAGTCCACCCCACACCAAGTGCACTAGCCCAGCATCAAGACTGGTCATACCGCCTACACAACGGACTTTCTGCCGAAGTGGAGAAAAATAAAAAAAATT
Source organism: Heloderma suspectum (assembly GCF_057233095.1). Taxonomy (NCBI): domain Eukaryota; kingdom Metazoa; phylum Chordata; class Lepidosauria; order Squamata; family Helodermatidae; genus Heloderma; species Heloderma suspectum. The sequence continues at coordinate 175,400,595 of NC_139460.1, read as the reverse complement.
CCTCAAGCGAATTTCTGCACGTATGTCACTCCTGCCCCATGACAGATCCCCTTCCGCAAGCCCCAGAAATGGCTTCAAATTGACTGTATGTCCCTCTTCAATCTGCTGGCTAAGGCCCAGGTGGCTACAAATTTAATTAACGATAGTTTATTGAAGTGAGGGTCGTCATTATGTGCCAACCCATAATTATGGGCTAACTATGGGTTGTTAACCATGAACAACACACAAAGAAAACCCACAGTTTGTTGTTGGGTTATAAACAGTGTGGTTCATTCAAATCATGAGTTGTTGTTACATGCAAACCCAGAACTGTAGGTTGTTCATGAGTTGTTTCATCAGGCTACAGAGGTGGCAGGCAAAAGTGGTAAAAACAAACAAACAAACAGCTGCTCTACATGCCAGTACTACAGTCCCGCAAAGGCATGTGGGACAGAGGGGGGTGAAAGGGGAGGGAACCAAACAACCCAGGAATTGAAAAAAACAACTCATGGTTTGCTCAACTGTCTGGCAGCCAAATCATGGATTAACTCTGGGTAACACAACAACTCATGGGTTAATTAAACCATGGGTTACTGTTACATATGAATCAGGTCCCTGGGTACGGCAAAAGCCATGGTTTAAATAAATAGTGCTTCCACACTCATACTTCCCCACTCACACTTGCAGTCAATTAGGTTGTTTTTGCATGTAATGGCAGCAAATTGTAGATTATTTAACCCACGAGTGGCTGGGGTGCATGCTACCGCCATTTTGCATATGTAAACCTCCTGATCAGCCCAATCAGAAGTTGCTCCGTGATGTCTGAACCCAGACACTATGTATTAATTGTGGATTAAACAACCCACAGTTAACAGAAGAACAAATCATGGGTTAACTGTGGGGTGTTTAATCTACAATTAACCCATAGTGTCCGGGTTCAGACGTCACGCTGCAACCTCTCATTGGGCCAATACAAGGTTACATAAGCAGAAGGGTGGTGGCATGCACCACAGCTGATTGTAGGTTGATTAACCCACAATTTGCCACTGTTATGTGTGAACTGGTTCACAGACATAGCACAGGAGTTGGGGAGCTTGTACATTATGCCCCCCCCCATCAGCATGAAGACCACTGCTATACTTCATAGTCAGGAGGCAGAAAACTCACCATGGAGATACAACATAATGTGTAGTATAGGCCTATGTTCTAGAATGATTCCTTCATGTGTGAAAACAGTCTGAGATAAATATATTCCTGTGATAGCTATCATAGCTTAACTCTAGAAAGACACCATGAGGTACATATTCGCATACTCCTTTCCTTTCACGTTTACAGGTATTAATGCACTAATGAAGCATCTGTGCCAGTTCTGAATCAAAGTCAAAATACATAAAGGCAATTTCCTTTTCTTGCATCAAGTGTTGCTCCTATTGAACTATGTCCAGGAGGAGATCACTTCAAGGTCTATTTAGTACATGAAACAGGAAGTCGTTCCTCCCCCAGATAATTTTTTTTTCTTCTAAAAACACAATGCCTCTAGAAACTTGCTGTTACCAAATTATGTCCCTTACACCTACCACTGTAGTTTTTCTTCTATGCTAGCTTATCATGCACATTCCAGATTGATCAGTGAGTCATTAGAGGCTGTTATTTTCCTGACTTTTATTATAATGACAACAGGCATCTACAAGCATGACTGATTGCTCTGTGTGATACGTAAAGCTAGAATGGAATCAAATGGCGACAGAGATATAGAAGTATACAATTCTTCATGAAAGCTTAATTTAGTTCCAAGTTTGGAAAGTTTCCAAGCCGACTTAATTTTGTACATGGAATTATTAATAGCCTGGATTTCTCAAGGAAGAAGATTAAACATTAGTAGTAGCTTATGTAGAGATCAGGTATAGTGTTATGGCTAAAAGGGTCCCAGGTTCAAATCTCATGTCAGCTACAAACTGAGATCAGCTTTTAGGCAAGTCATTGTTCTCTCAGCCTTACCCACTCATCATCCCAATCTGTAATATGTTCCTGCCTGTTTGCTCAAATAAACGTCAAAGGCTCTTTTCTGGGTGCCGCTGCCCACAATGATACAATGGGTGGCCACCTTCTCTGTAGTGGTCCCTCCCATCTGTGGAATGCCCCTTTCCAGGGAGATCATCTTGGCATATTCACAATATACTCTTCCCACAGGCATTTAATCTTTCATCAACTGCTGGCATCTTTAATATTTTGATATTTTTATTGTTGCGTTTATTGTTTTGGTTTTTTATGATTCTAAACTGCCCCAAGGGGCATCTGCCAGTTGGACGATATATAAATTTAATAAACAAATAATGATTATGTAGGTAATAAATGAAATACTGTGAGTGCTCTGAAAACTCCATGTAAATGCTACACATCAACATCATCATCACCATCATAAAAATAATACAATGGGCTTTCCAGGATAGAAAGAAAACCATGATATCTTTGTAACACTCAGACCTTTGCTACTTGGATCCTAATTTAGGTGAGAACTGAAGTCCCAGGACAAAATAATGTGACTTACCCTAGAGCTGAGCATGGCAGAGACTGCATTTAAGCACAGAACTTAAGGCTCCTTGTTCACATTGTACCTCAACTGAAGTTTGAAACAGGGGATAAAGGAGCAAGATGCAGAAGTTAGCATCCTGGCAGAAACACAAAATGAAGGAGATCTGAATGATATAATGTTATTGATGTTATGGCTATCACCAACCACTACAGGAAGGTGTATCAGGAAAGGCCTTACCATTAGGCAGGATGAGGCAACCACCTCAGCTAGCTGTCATGAAGGGAAACAATTTACTAGCTATTTCAGGCAGGCATTTGGGGTGGGTTAGGGTAATTTTAGAAATGTGATATTTTTAATGTTCAATTTTATTGTTTTGAACTGTTTTTATTGTTGTACATCGCCCAGAGCGGCTGGGTGACCAGCCAGATGGGCGATTAATAAATTTAATAAATAAAATAAATACATTTAATTTATTGTATTTTTACAAGGAGGGAGGCACCTTAGGATTTTTTTGCCTCAGGTGCCAAAATACATTGGCCAGCCTTGAGTACTACGCACCTTCGCTGGGATGGGAGGAGCATTTTCCCATTCAGAAGTATCTTCACTTTGACTCCTTCTCTTTTTCACCTTCTTGCCATCTTCCAATACTATAGTCTTGGCTAATCCTTTTATTTCACATCTCCATCCTCTGGTTTGCTGCCCCCTTTCTGTGGAACTCACTGCCCTCTGACATCTGCATCTCTCCCTACTTGCAACCGTTTAAACACTAGGACTGTTCAGATACACAGTCTGTGAGGGAAGGGTGGTTAGGCTAACCATGGTACATGCTGGTTACCGCTAATCACTGTGAGTGCTACTGCCACACGTGCAGTAACCATGTTCCACAATGTGGTGAGACTAACCATTCTCTAACCACCCTCCTCCTGCAGGAACCTGCAGTCCTCCAGATGCGTGGCCATGCATCCCAGCGGACTTTGCACCTTTGGTCATTTTCATGCTCAGCGCTGTTGGCTGTTTTGGTGTGGCTATTCCTCCTTTGGCCGCTCTTACCGTGGAGCCCTATGGTAGCTGTCAACCACGGAGGCACACCAGACATCACACTAAGCCATGGTAGAGCCCACTAACCATGTTGCAGCAAGTTGTTAGTGAACGTGGTTAGTCTGTGGTTAATAAACCACCATGGTTGGGAAAGATGCCTGTTCAGACATCACGCTAAGCCAACATGTTTAACTCAAAACTCCTAACCATCATAGCTTAGCATGACATCTGAACAGGCCCAGCATGTCTCTCTTCTCCTGAACCTCTGATCTCCGGCTTTTCACTTCCCCCTCTCTGATGGTCCTTTTAAATGGTAAGGCTATGAGCAGGCTTTGCTCTTTTTAACGTAATTATTGTACAGTGCCAAGCTTTTGGCATCATCATCATCATCATCACCATCACCACCACCACCACATTACTATTAATGCTTTACTATTAATGTATTACATATGCCCCAGTATATGTACAACACAGTCAGATAAGCAAAAGTCCTACAGATACTACAGATATCCTGCTTTTCTAAACCTGCTCATCAGAGGAAACAAACAAGTGGTTTCCAGGGAAGCAAACACAGCAACAGGAAATAGGAAAGATGAGGAAGAATACTAAGGGCAACAAGGTGCTGAGATGAAGCCAGTAACGCCATATTGTTAATAGCACTTTGGTAGCTCTGTGCGAAAGCTACCAGAGTGGCCTCTAACAGAGATGGTAATTAAAAGATATAGCACTGGAGCATGGCATCTAACTTGTTTCTGACCATATCACCACCAAAGAGTGCTAGCACACCCTGGCAGCAGGAGGAATTGCTAATCATCTTCGCTGGTAAAGCGAAATGCTGTACACTCAAGCATTAAGCATAAATTAAGCCCGCTATTCACCCACCCCCATCGCATATGCCACACTCCCTTCTCCGTCTGCACTCGCATGAGCACACGAGGCAGCTATGTAGGCAACCTTCTGTCTCATTAATCCCAGACCACAGACAGAACACACAGTTTCTGCTCCTCACACTGTTCAGGTTTTACTGGCATGTTACGTTTCCTCATAATTGGGAATATAATCCACCCTCCCCCACAACAGCATAAGGAACAGGTGCCAGGTTCCTAGGAGTGGATTTAAAAAAAGACAAGAAAAAGGATCTTTGAGCACAATCATGAGCACAATCGCCACTGCAGGAGAGTGCAGAGTTTGGCTCTATAAATGATGAACAGCTGTGGTAGCAACAGCAATACACCCACAGTGAATATACCATAACGTGTATTCAGAGGTATCAGTAAAACTGAAACCATTAAACACATGCCTCTCCTAGTTTTCACAAAAGAGGGTGGAAGTTACCAGCAGTGGAACAAGAAGCTCCCTACAGAAGCTTGTTTCTCCCTGCTCCACTCTTGCGTGGACCGTCTCATTTTACAGCTAGCACTGTAGAGGTTTTGTGCTTTTGGCAAAACAAGGAATAAGAACAGCCCTGCTGGATCAGACCAAAGGCCCATCCAGTCCAGCATCCTGCTCCCACAGTGGCCAATCAAATGCCTTTGGGAAGCCCACAAGCAGGACATGGCAGCAATAGCCCTCTCCTGCTGTTGTTCCCCAGCAACTGGTATTCAGATGCATACAGCCTCTGAGACTGGAGGTATTCAGAGTTTCAACTGTGCCTTCTGGCAGATTTTACAATATTTATTGTAATATTTATCTACACCACCTTTCAAAATATAAACTTTTCCCAAGGTGGTATACAAATGTGGCAAAATCACTTAAAAACAAATATCAACATTAACATTTTAAACAGGGTGGGGAACCATTTTCAGCCCTTGGGCCACATGCTAGCAGCGGGTGGGGCCAACTGCTGGCATGCACCACCCCACATTTTCTCTCTCACACTCCCATAACAACCCACACCAGTTTAAATGTTTTCCCTTGTCTGTTTGATTCTGTTCACTATCTTTTTGCCCCATAACATACCTTTGCTTTTTCGTGCCCCTTCAAATGCATCTAACCCCGCAGAGGAATAGCAGAAGACTTGCTCATCCTGTTTTTGTTCAAGTCCACTGTATATTTACCAGGTTATAAGGTTTTAAAACTGTGAAATAAATCAATGCATTTGCAAGTAAGGGCAGCTTAGTGCAACCAGTACTTTATGCCCAATTTGAGTCTTCTTGGCGGTACCTTTTCCCTAAACGCACACAGAATGCTGACTCTTATCCATCCTACTTTATTCAGCAGCTACTAGTCTCTTCCATGGTCTTGTGACAGCCTGCTTTTTTAGCTGCTCTTGAGCCTACTTTCAACAAAAATGGAAACAATTCAATGGCTTTTCCTCTGTGCTTTTTCATTCTTATTTAGGGGGTTTGAACTGTATAACTGCAGGTGAAGGTTGCTATCCACTTGCCTCCAATTCCTCTGTTCATATTTCCCATATACAGAACATAGAGGATTGCTTGCTGTTCTTCTTATCTCATCTTCTTAGCTTAGCATACATAGACTGCACATTAAAAAGGCTTAGAGCGCAATCCCATGCATGTTTAGACAGAGAAAAAGTTGTACAACTCCCAGTATCCGCCAGCCAGCATGACTAGCTGGGGAATTCTGGGAGTACTAGGACTTCTTTCTGTCTAAACGTGCATAGGATTACGCCCTTAGATTCTTAAAGTATCACACCAGGGTAAATAAATGAATGCTGCATTCACACATATCTTTGAGACAAATCCAACTACAGAGTTTCCTGTCTGGGAAGCCAGGCAACAATTATGTCTCAGCTGTGTTATTAAACGGCAGCATAAACAAGTTTTGAAAAAACATGGATCACAAACACAAGAGCCTGATCCAGTTCTGACTGCGGCATTCCTCCCCGGAAGTATCTAATAATGGGTGGGTCTGTGTGCGCACATTTTATGTTATGTTAATCCTCTGTAAATGCACTTTCTAAAATAAAACCCAACTAATCTAAGTTTTTCCTATGGCATATCTAGACTGACTTTATTTCTTATCTTTATAAACTTGCCTTTCAAACAGATTGACTCCCAAAGAGTCTTTCAACAATTCAAATCCAACAAAGGTACAGTGTAGTTGGTTCGGGGGGATATTTTTCACTTCAAGGTTTTTGTTACTTGTATTTTATGTTGCTCTTGCCAAAAGTCTACTTGGCAAGTTTATTCCTCCTGGTGTATTTTAAATTAAAGCCAATTGCTGAACCTTCTTAAAACACACAGTTAATATACTGATGGCTGCAGAGAGATGAACAGCCCTGCTTTTTCAATATGATGAAAGAAGCATCATAAACAGCATTTGGTTTCGATGTTTTTGTCTTTTCATTTCAATAAAGGCCTGTGCGAGGCAAACATGCCTTTTCCTTACGGATGTGCAGAGCTTATATCCTGTGGAAAGTGCAGCATGTTTCAGGCAGCAAGAATACCCTTCCTTGGGAAGAATCCAGCAGCTGTAGGGCCTGGCAGAATGCTGACAAGCACTTAATCCTGTATAGTAAAAGAGACAGCATCCTCAAAGTTCGATCAGTGTACTTTTCACTCATGGCTGAGGGGTACTGACTTGCATATAGGTAAAAACTAGTATTTAACCAGACTATTTCAGCCACTACTCAACTAATAGAAAAGGAGAAAACAGAGTATAACAAGCAGGATTGTGCAATGCAAATTAACGCTGTATGATGAACGTATGAGTTGAAAATATTTAAAGGTTGCACCCAGTGGTGTCCAACTACCAACAGAACTGCATCTGTCAGCAGAACAAATTCTCCCTGGCCCCGGTACCCTTCCCCCAAATCTGTTCCAGATTTGGGGGACCGTCTGGAGCAGATTTTTGGAGGTACGGGGGGAGGAGAGATAGGAAAAGTTCTACTGCCTGAACAGAAGTCTGCTCGTGTAATGTTGGATATCACCGTAATCACTTCAATTCAACTTCTATCTAATCCTATAGTTCAAACTGCCAAAGCCCCACCAGTACAAGGCAAAAATTTAAGCAGCCGTTAAATTAGTCTTTCCCACTATCTTGTCTTTGGCCAAAGGGTTTGGCACTCAGATTAAGGACATTTTTCCTGAAAGAATATTGAACCAAGTAGGATGGCTAGAAAATACCATTAATAACTTTGATTCTTCTGCCATCAGGATTACACAACTGAACCACAAAGACATCGGTTTTGAGGCCTTTCATTTGCAGATATTTGTTCTTTACAATGCAGCTTTTAAATGGAAAACTCTCCTCAGACCTCAGGAAGCTTTTTCACTACTATATTTTATATGACTAACAGAAGTATTGAGCTAGAATTTAAAGCCGCAGCAAGGTTCTCTTTTCTCTCTCTCTTCTTGACAAGGATATAGTTTCTCAGCTCTGGTGACGTTTAACTCTTCCCAAGCAGAATAATGAAGACAGTGCGATAATTGCTTGGCCTCCGTGAAGGCTCAACGCTGTGGAAAGCTTTTGGCCTTGAGGTATATATTTGCAGAGAGACTGCAATACATTCAAGAACAGAAGCTAAAGCCAGTTTTCATTTTTAAAACAGAGCACATGACAAACACCAGGGATGTGTTCTTCTGTCCTCTGCAGTGGCTGAAACTGAGCCATCATAGCCTATGCATGGATGAACCAGCAACAAATCCCAATAACCCTGATGTGGGAGGGTTTGTGTCTTTCAACAAATCACTAAGCAAACCTAGGGCTTTTTAATTAATTTTCTCTAGATTTTCATCCTTCTCATCTAGAAGACAGGCATGTTACAAAATGTATTTAAATCCTCAGGATAAAGGAAAAGGTAGAGGTGGGAGACCCTAACACCCGGTTCACATGATCGCAGGGCGGTTAATAAGCCACAGTGGCTTGTTAACCATGCTGTGTGTGCCGGCCAGATTTACATAATTACCCTTGCCAGTGCAGCTTGTTGTGTCGTCCAAACCTGGAGAGGGTGGTTAACAAACCACCAGAACCCATGGCCTGTTTCTGTGCGAACATCCCTTGTGAAATATTCTAAATATGTCTATGGCTCTTGGGTTTGAACAGAGGGGGTGTGACAGAATGTTGGCCACACCAAAGCTGATTGGGGGGAGGGTTCGGACTGGAGCAAATATAAGGAGCTGTTGAGAGGTATCTGGGAAGTGTTGTCTGGAGAAGTTGAGTATCTTCAGAAGAGGCGGAGAGCCTGAAGAAGACAGCAGCTAGACTGAGAAGCCAAACTGGAAGCAGGTAAGGCAGAAGCAGAAGACAGCCGGCGAGTAAGGCGAGAAAGACTCCAAAACAGCCTTCAGGAAGAGTCTAGGCCTGAATAACAGCTGATGGAAGTCTGAAGTCAGAGCATCTGCTGGACCAGATTTAAGTCCTTAAGGGAAGCCTGGTAAACTGTATTAAAGGTCCCAGGTGGTAGTCAAACCTCACCAAAAGGAAAACTACATATCAAGCCCTCATTGCCAGGACTGGGGTGGAGCTTGATAGGTTTCATTAGGGTTAGGAACTGTAGCTTCTATAACTTGACTGGTAGAAAAACATAAAAGCCTTATTTTAAAGTAACAGTAACCATAAATTAATAAGCTTTCTTGTGTTATTACTTTTTAGTAAGATATTCTATAACTTTGTTTACTATATCTGTATCTCTGATCTGACTGTTCTATGCCTAATGACCAGCTATCTTTGGTAAAGGGGGTATATTAAATAAATGGGAGTACATTTATGGTGGCAGCAGAAGTGAATGGTGGGAGAACCTACATAGGGTGATCTTCCACATTTTGGTGGCAGGAGCAGTGGGATTGTGAAAGGTCGTTCCACCACAGCTCCATAAAGGGAAATCTTACATGAACATAGACTATGAACACAGGTTTGCAGCTGGGGATGAATTTTAATTGAGAAAAAGGCAGAGAAAGAGTTAACTGCTTCTCTCCCAGGAACACTGTCCCGGATTGAGGAGAGGGGCACTGTGGCTGTTATGTACCTATTTTGGTTCTAAGAATGCACCATGTCAGTAAAGCAGAATCTGAAATGAAGCCCATCTAATTTGCATAGTTACCCCCTCCCTCTTGAAAACAATGTGTGGGGACTGAACGTGTGTTTGAACCCAAAACACATAAAGGTATATTGAAAATTTCCATTCCACATTCCATCTTCAAGGAACATATTGTATTACCTAGTGTGCTTTACATCTTTTATAATCCCTTTGAGAATGAGTGTTGGTGCTGGGGATAGAACCTGAAATGCAGAATAGTCTCCTGAATACACATACATCTACTTTCTCAGAGCTTTACTACAAGACAACTATGATTAGGATAAACTGCAACTGTAGGGCCCCCCAGATTAGATAGGGATTAGGCACTGGCCGTGTTTGGAGGATTGCAGGGGGCGAAAGAACCCATCGTGGGTTCTTCCCTCACCCCCTTACAGTGCCCACGACTTGCCTAATTATCTGTGATGCAGCGCAGGTTGCTGTGTTGTCCAAATCTGGCATGCAGCACGGTGAGAGTCACTTCTTACCCACCCCACAACCCCTACTGCAAGCCATGGGTTGTGGCATGAGTAAGAAGTCACCCCTGCCCTGCGCCACGCCAGGTTTGGGCAACATGGCAACCCATGCCGCACTGCAAGTAATTCTGCAAATTGCGGTTGCATGCACAGCATGTGCGGGGGAAGAACCCACAATGGATTCTTTTGCCGCTGCGACTGTCAGAACCCGGTCGCTGTGGGAGGAGGTGAACCTTTTCTCCATGTCGTTTTTTCCAATTTAAAATTGCATTCCTCCCAGCTGCTATTGTCCCATGTGGGAAAATACAGGCCTGAAGCCCCACGGTTACTGCTTATTTTTTAAAACACTGCAGGAGAGTCTAGTTAGGGATCTACCTACCTATGTTATGTCTACTCTGCCCCTCAATCTTCAACCTGAAATTGCTATAATATTTTGTATTTCGATTCCTCCACTAGCATCTAAAACCTAGAACTGCGTTCTGAACATGTATACCAAGTTTTATTTCAGTATCTCAATGCAGAAGACTGTTATCAAAGAAGAAAACAGAAAATGCCCAATATTCCCAATTAAAAACTTTTCTAACATTCAAACATATTTAAAAACATGAAGATTTAAAAGCTCCATTCCCAAAACAATTCTCAACAGTCTGAACAAATGGGGAAAAGGCAGAAGTTCCTTTTCTATATAAAATATGGTAATCTTAAAACACATCATATATGGCAATACAATTCACAGCATGCCAATTGGAGGACTATGAAGCAAGCTTGTAAAACAGGCATTCACTGGTTGCCTGGGGTAAGAAAAAAAGGTGCAGGTGCAACCCTACTGCCAAGTCACAGAGCATTACCATAGTGTTCTAATGTGTGCTAATGTCAGAGAATATATAGTCTAGGAAGAGGGGAGCTCCAGAATGAATGTAACACAAACACAGCCCATAACTGGGTGCAGACACAGATTTTTCCAAAGCAGACAAATCAGCTCAAAAATCCCAGCTTTTTTCAGGGAGCAGATTAATAGGGGATGGGGAGGAGCTGCATTCAGAGGAGAACCCATTTGATAACCCTCCTCCCAAATCAGTATATGCAAGGCCCCTATAAAGCAAAAATCTTTTGATTTTACATATACCTTCTGTATCTATAATAATAAAATAGGATGTCTGCCTGCCTGCCTGCCTGCCTGTGCCATAGCTCCAAGACTAAAATCTAGACACCTGAAATGTGGCGTGCATACTAGGGGGACCCTAGTGCTGTGCACCTTGAGATTATTTGGTGTTTTAAATGCATTAATTAATTGTAATTAATTTAAGTGTGCCATTGTGTTTGAAGCTTGTCGCACCATCTTCAGTCACTAGGTGGCAGACTTCCCTAACCAGCATGGAGGTTTGCAGTCGACAGTTTGAAGCCAGTGGGGAGTAGTCCAATGGACAGTTATATGGCTGTTCCCTCTCCTGCGCATCCCACCTCAGAGAAGCACCATGACAGGGGCCGTGCCTAGGAGTGCCAGCGGTCATGGCTTCACTCAGACAGGGAGGGACAATGTGTTCAACTCTGACAGCTGTATAACTTTGCTCTCAGGACTTTCTCAGGACTCTCTGAAAAGCTGCTTCTAAGAACCAGTCCAGTGCCCTTTTTTTGCTGGTATCCCAGCATGCACCATCTGGTGGAACAACCTCCAACTGCTATAGTTGAAATAAAGCTGAACAAGAAGCACAGCTTAGAACCACAACTGTCAAAATCCCTTGCAGAGCTGGAACTTCAGTTGCAACAGAATATAATGTTGGCTAGGGAAAAACAAAGCACTCTTCATAATTCCAGGTGCTAGTTTAGTAAAGCAAGGGAAGAGGTGCACCTCACAAGGATTGGGAAGAACATATTTGGCAGGAGCCTCTCAAACCTGATCAGTGGGGCTTTAAACTAAATCCTGCAGGAGAGGATGCCAAAAGCCCACAGCTATGTATTGAGCCAAGTACTAGAGACAAGAATATGTGTGACGAACAAGGAAGCAAGGCAATGGAGGTGGTACCTGGTAGATTACAGGTAAATACAGCCATGCCCTCCAATGCACAGAGTATGGGAAGCAAATAGGATGAACCTGAAATCCTAATACAGAAAGGAAAGTACAATTCGATAGGTATTACTGACACTTGGTGGGATGGGGCTCATGATTAGAATATAATTACTGAAGGGCAACCCCCTTCAAAAGGAATAGACCCAATAGAAAGGGAGCAGAGGGACCACATTATATGTAAAGGATTATACACCTGCATGAATCTCAGTGTAGAAGCCCTGGGTAAAGACAGAAGGAGAGAGAAGCAAAAATGATATCATGGCAATATACTACAGTCCACACAGTCCACTGGAAGACATGGATGGTGCTTTCCTGAAACAGATTACAAAACTTCCAGAGAGGCAAACCTAACAGGGCAGTAATGGGGGATTTTGACTATCCTGACATGTGGTGGAAGTCTAACACTGCTAAGAATGGAACATCTAATAAATGCTTGCCTTGCTGACAACTTTGTCTCTCAGAAGGTAGAGGAATGAACAAGGTGATCTGCTATCCTGAACTTAATTCTTACCAACAGGAAAGACCTGGCTGATGAAGTGGTGGGACCCATGGTGAAAAGTGACCATGTCATCTTGGAATTCATACTATCAAGAGATGTGAAAACCACAAATATGTGCCCTGGACTTTAGAAAAGCTGATTTCAAAGAGCTCAGAGAAAATTTGGGTCGGATTCCATGGGTTGAACTACAGAATTTCTCCTAGAGCAGAAAAGAATTCAAGAGGAATGGGAGCTTCTGAAAGTGAAATACTGAAGGCACAATGGCAAACTATTCCAATGAGAAGAAAAAGTGGGCGACATCCAGAAAACGCCTCCAATTCAAAGGCCTTCAATAAGGTGGGGGAGACCTGGTTTTCACATGTTGATTATAAGCTGAACATGAGCCAGCCGTGCAATGCAGTTGCTAAAAAAGCAAACGCAATGCTAGTCTGCACTGACAGAAGCCTAGTATCCAGATCATGAGTAGTGATACCTCCCCTCTATTATGCGTTGACCAGACTGCGTCTGGAGTACTGTGCTCAATTCTGAGCACCACATTGTAAGAAGAAGACACTGACAAATTGGAGCATGTACAGAGGAAGGTGACCAGGATAGTGAGAAGTCTTGAACCAAGTCCTATGAGGAATGGTTGAAAAGAGCCAAATATATTTAGCCTAGAAAAGATTAAGGGGATTAAGGATTAAGGGGAGACATGATAGGGGTCTTCAAATACCTGAAGGGCTGTCATACAAAAGATGGAGCAGACATTTTCCGCAGGGCAGGACCAGAACCAAGGATTGTAAATTGTAGTGTAGTGGTGAGAGTGACGGACTGGGAGCTGGGAGATCCGGGTTCTAGTCCCCACTTGGCCATGGAAGCTCACTGGGTGACTTTGGGCCAGTCACAGACTCTCAGCCCAACCTACCTCACAGGGTTGTTGTTGTGAGGATACAACGGTGAGGAGGAGGATAATGTAAGCCGCCTTGAGTTCCTTGCGAGAGGGAGAAAGGCGGGGTATAAATGCAATAAATAAATAAATAATAAATAAATAAATTGCAGGGAAGCGGATTTCAGCTAAATATTAGGACAAACTGTTTTAACGATGAGGGCTGTTCAGCAGTGGAATGGAATGCTTTGGGAAGTGTTGGGTTCTCCTTCGCTGGAGATATTTGAGCAGAGGCTGAACGGCCATCTGTCAGGGATGCTGTAGCAGCATCCTGCATTGCAGAGCCTACAATGAGCAGGGCTTGGACTAGATGATCTCCATGCCTCAGTCCAACTCTAGGATTCTATACAAAGCTCCTGAATTATACACTGTAAGCTTTTCAGGGCAGGGATCTGTCCTCCTGTATTCTGTAAAGCACCATGCATATTATTGGTACACCACCATTTCTGCCACCACCACCACAGCATGATCCCATGATGAAGCAAAGTATGGGCACGATCCCATGCTGCTCTCCTAAAGGCAGTGCCCATGCACACCAGACCTCTTGCCTCGAATCCCCAGGTCATTATTGGAATTGGAAGGTCTGTGTACATCTCATAGATCCTCATCCAGCCCTCCTGATCCAAGCTGCTGTATGAACTGGGTGGGGGATAAGGCTTTGTTGGGCATTACAGCAAACCCTCCACATGTGGACCTGGCACCTGCACCAGGATGGATTATGCCATATCACAAAAGTGACAGTAGTATTATGTTGATTTCTCTATATCATATAAAAAGTGACACACTGGCAGAGGACACAAAGGTCAGCTGCTCAACTAAACGTTAAGGAACAGAGGCAGTGAACGTACTCCAGCATGGTAAAGGAATGAGCTATTTCTCTTGTTGAGAAACTATTTATTTATTTATTTATTTATTTATTTATTTATTTATTTATTGAATTTATTAATCGCCCATCTGACTGGTCACCCAGCCACTCTGGGCGATGTACAACCCACCATAAAACAATTTAAAACAATAAAATTTTACCATAATTTTTTTTTTTTTTAAATACCCTAACCCACCCCAAATGCCTGCCTGAACAACCACGTTTTTAATGCACGACGGAAGCTCATTAAAGAGGGGGCATGACGGAGTTCCCTAGGGAGGGAGTTCCACAGAGTGGGGGCCACCACAGAAAAGGCCCTCTCCCTCGTCCCCACCAGTCTAGCTGTCCTGGCTGATGGGACAGAGAGAAGGCCATCCGAGGCTGATCTTGTTAAGCGGCCTGTCTGGTGTTGCTGGAGGCGCTCCTTAAGATAGGCTGGGCCGGAACCATATAGGGTTTTAAAGGTCAAAACCAACACCTTGCATTTGGCCCGGAAAACAACTGGTAACCAGTGCAACTCCTTCAGCACTGGAGTGATGTGATCTCGCCGGCGGCTGCCTTTAATCAGGCGAGCCGCCGCGTTCTGTACCAGCTGCAGTTTCCGAACCGTCTTCAAGGGTAACCCCACGTAGAGCGCATTACAGTAGTCTAAACGAGAGGAGACCAGGGCATGTACTACCGATGGGAGCAGATGGTCGGGAAGGAAGGGGCGCAGCCGCCGTTATCAGATGGAGTTGATACAGCGCTGTCCGGCTCACAGCTGACACCTGAGCCTCCATGGACAGCTGGGAGTCCAAAATGACCCCCAGGCTGCGGACCTGGTCTTTCAAGGGTAGCTGTACCCCATTCAACACCAGGTCAACATCCCCCAGCCTCCTCTTGTCTCCCACCAAAAGTACCTCGGTCTCGTCAGGGTTGAGCTTCAGCTTATTCCTCCCCAGCTTATTCCAACTTAGGCTGAAGGTGGATCCCTGGCTCACTTGGAGTGACAAATGAAGTGCAGCAGGTTGGAGGAAAATCCAGGTGTCTGGTCTCACTAAAACTCAGATAAAAGTACATGGAATTGATGTGCAGCCATGGCATAGTTATGGAAGACAGTGCTCTAAGTAGATTTTGGCTAGGTGAGCAGACTGCACTGCAAGATGTAGAGGACTTGGAGGAACAGACTTGGGCCCGAATGGCAAAATGTGCACTCCTGAGAAAGGAAGTAACTAAATTTACCTTTCTTTGAACATTTTGGACCAAGCAGCCAGACAATAGAATGTTTATTAGCAAGTTTATTATACTAGGTCAACAGCTGATGCCAGGTTTTTTGGTTTTTTTAGTAAGCTCAGTTTACAGCATTTACCTGAAATTCTAGATTGTAAGTTCAATGATATTCTTTTTAGAGGTTTGACAGGAAACTCTAAGGTTTCAGTCAAAATGTGAAAGCTGTGCCACTTAAATTTCCCTCTGTCTTCTATGACAGATATCTTCTTAAAAGTGTTGGTGTGGTTTACTTTTTAAATATGTGCATGAATAGCATTTCTTCCATTTTCCTTTGCACTGATTCTAGTTTACAGCAACTGTTAAGAGTCGTAAGTGCCACAGATCCATCCCAATAACAGGAAAGGCCTTAAATACTCACATACACATCCATTTCAACTGATTTTTTGAAAAATTATGGTGCTATGAATGGCTTTAGAAGAACTTATTTGCTTCCGAAGTTTGAATTTCTACTCACATTTTCAAACTTCCCTGCAATCAGTGAAGAGCGGGGGCATATTCAGTGGCATGTTTTCAACTGAATGCCAAAAATCAAAGAAATGTAATGTTGAGCAACTAGTTACTGCTAGTTACAGTACATAGTTCTGGGCTAGATAGATCAGTGGATATAAAGCACCTTAATATGGCATCCCATAAATGAACTGTTTAGGGCATGGACTAGAGAGATGTTGCTTTTTTGGCATTTGCTGTTTCCAAATTATAGCACTTTAATGTTGGGTTTAGCAGAGTTCTTTGCTACAGAGTGTGAATTTTTAATTCATGTACACCAATAATTTACATACTAGAGATCCCCAAAGTGGAGTGGGGGACGACGACGGGGGGAAACTGGTGTTGGACGGACTGCAAGAGTGTGGGCCAAGAGTGGGAGCAGGAGAGGGCCAGCTGAAAGAATCAACCTACAGCATGACACCCATGGCATGGCATGGCACACAGGGCGGCCAATGCATGACATCTGCTGGCTTGACAAGAAAAGAAGGGTGTCATGGCCTGGTCATCATGGTGATAAGGACCCAGGTGTTTCACAAGAACGTGGGGAGTCCCCAGAAGTATATGCTGCCTGAAGCATGCTATTTAAGGCTAAGGAGGCAGCACGCTGAGGAGGATTGCTCCTGTGGCTTGGCTCAGGATACAAAGTCCACTTGTGGTGGGCAGATTGGGAAAGGCAAGGACAGTGGAGCTGCCCAAGCCAGTCTTTAGAATATAGCCCTTGCTCTTGCTCTCTCTTACTCTCACTCTGTGTGTGTGTGTGTGTGTGTACGTACAGACAGATAGACCAGAAAGATCTGGCTATTGGGAGGTATAGAAATGTAATAAATAAATAAACAGATAGAGATATATTCTGAAGAAAAGACTCAGAGGGTTATGCATGGCAAAATGGTAGACAATACATTATAGGATGTGCCTTTCTAAATCCTACTGCCTACACAATTATATACTTTACTGCAGCCTTGCAGAAGTAAGTAGGTGGGTACATTATATCAAGCTACCATATAACAGATTTAATGGAAATAGCAAGAAAGGCTCACCTCTTCAACTTCATGTAGTTTTCACTGGCTGCTGGCCTGCATTCTGCACGCTGAACCACTATTCCTTCCATAGACAGTTTCTCTTGAACAAAAAGAGATCCAAATTAACACCAGGGCTCACACAAAGGTGAAGGCTGATCATTTTGACAGGTTTTTGTTGTTTTTTTACTATTCATGCTTTGAATGCAACAAGTCTTTCTATATTCCCTACTCAAGATGTTTCAAAGTTGTTCTAGTTCTATAATAGAAATCAGCCCAATCAACAATTCTGACAAAACGATCTATAAGTTATTGAAATGTGCCCTTGTGCTTTATGTTCCTATGATTCCTGTTTATGAAAAATATCATTTCAATGTGTTCCCAAAGATTACAT
Source organism: Heloderma suspectum (assembly GCF_057233095.1). NCBI lineage: Eukaryota > Metazoa > Chordata > Lepidosauria > Squamata > Helodermatidae > Heloderma > Heloderma suspectum. The sequence continues at coordinate 175,383,070 of NC_139460.1, read as the reverse complement.
CCTCTTCCTCTTACATTGGTAGGATACACCTCTGCAAGGGTTTTGCCATCAATACCCTAGTACAAGTACAATCCTTATGCTTATATAGATTCACAACACCAGTGCGTCTGATTTTGGTTTGTATCCAATGTTAGTCTAACCTAAGCCCCATTCATTTCAATTGTTCTACTCTAAGTAGGGCTAACACTGGACATAGCCCTTTGTTCTGCTAGCACAAGAGGTTTTGGTAGCAATTGTCCTTATTCAGCCAGCTGAACTTACAACTAGGATTGCGCAGTTCACATCTACACTGCACCAGCTCTATCTACTACATATACGAAAACAGATATATCAATTCCACGCAGTTAAATGTACGCTTTTAAACTGAGTTTTCAGACCTGCTGGTCCAAGTTCAAAGATTAAATCTCCAAACAATTGTTGTCCCCATTTTAATCTCACGTTAAGAAAATAAATAAAACGCATTTGATAAGCCTGCATGGCTGAAGAATTTGAAAGTGTGCAAATAATGCTTGCAGATGTGGAAATCAAGAAGTATGGGAAAGATGTTCACTGCTCAGGTGGCAGGGTTCTTATATCCTGGCCAGATCTGTGTTCATCCCAACAACTCCTACCTTCAGCTTAGTTGTACAAGAATTCTTCTGTCTTATATATAGGAGGAAAATGTCATTTCATTTTGGCATATACACTGCGAGGGGAGATAGAAATGCTCCTATAACGCTGTAAAAAGATTAGTATTAGCCACTGTATGGTGATGGAGCCAACATCAATGGAACATCGATCATGTGCATAGTACCTATGCCCTCCACACCAAAAGATGAGTACGTTTTGTCATGGAGAGGGAAGCCTATACATTACAATAAATAAGATGAAAACACTATCTTGAGCCTTGGTTATAGAAGTATTCCTCAATGCTGGGAGATCTATTTAAAAAACATTGTAGCTGCTCTGTCAAAAGGTCGTGTGTAGAGGAGGCTGAAAGTGTTAATTCTTTGCCTTGCTGTGGAATGCAAAGCTGCAGACACTGCCTTTCTGAATCCAGCATCCTCTCTATGGAAGTAAACATCCATACTTTCACAGCTTCTTTTGTCTTATACCTTGTTGCAAATATTTGTGAAAGGGAGAACCCATTTTTAAAGATAATTTTTAAAAACTGAGCCTTAAAGCCATAGCTGTTACAAGGAGAAACAAGGCAGCCTTTTCAATTGCATCTTGTGTCATTTTTCTCCATCGCTGATGTTTTCCTAAGCTGTAATGTTATGTGATATACAAAGATTTATTAGAGACCTGCCCACTCTCTGTCACAGAGAAACAGAAGTGCTGTTTTAACTGAAAATAAATTAATCTGTCAAATATTTCCATATAAATTAGAACTTGTATAGTAAGAATTAGTCATCCTTTCTCTGAGGATTTCTGCCCATAACATATATTTTCTATCAAAGAAAAATGCAGACTGCATTGTTCTTATGTTGTTAAAATTCATATTTCACCATGTTAATCATTATATATATATATATATATATATATATGTGCATGCTTTTTGGCACTGCTTTTAAACATGGTTTTAAATTAGATACTATACAAATTGCTGTCTATGGGTAAGGTAAAAAGACCTCAACATGATGGTGAAAGGCTCTGAAAATGGTTAAATAACTTAACTATTACAGATTTTTTAAAATATTATTTGTTAATGCTTTAAAAAGATATTTCACAACAAAGTTAAAGAGCTAATATTTGTCAGTTCTTTCATCATTTTCTAAACCTATATTTCAGCTTAAATATTAAAATCCAAGCAAAAGTTCAATTTCTTCCTGCATAAACAAAAGCACCCCTTAATAATTTAAACTCCTGGGTCTTCAAAGGAAAAAAAATAACTAAAACCACTTTCTCCCCAGCCATCCTCTTGCCCTTACACAGTTAAATGCAAATTGTGTCTTACAGTCATACTCCCAATACCACACTGCATACATAGCTTCTACGCCACCTACTGCAAAACTGTGCTGACAAGCTCATGCAATCCTTAGAGCGCTCCCATTCTATCATTGTTCTAGAGCTGAATAAAGGTGCTTTTAGAAGAAATCTCCAAACAAAGCAAAAGAAAAGCAAGGCAAGAAAGCAGTCTTAAGAATGGAGCACAAAACAAACAGGCGTGAAATGGAGAACGACAAAAAAAGCAGCGACTGGGAAGGCAACGATCAAGGCAAGAATTGTAAAATGTCTCCAATTACTCTCAATGTTGGTGGATATCTGTATGTTACGCAAAAGCAAACACTAACCAAGCATCCAGACTCCTTTTTGGAAAGAGTTGTAAATGGAAAAATTCTATGTCCATCTGACGCCGATGGTCATTATTTCATAGACAGGGATGGTCTGCTATTTAGGCACGTTCTGAACTTCCTACGGAATGGAGAACTGCTTCTACCAGAGGGATTTAAAGAAAACCAACTTCTGGCACAAGAGGCAGAATTCTTTCAGCTTAAAGTGTTAGCTGATGCAGTGAAATCAAGGTGGGAGAAAGAGCAGCTCGCATCCAGGGAGACCACCTTTCTAGAAATAACAGACAGCCACGACCGTTCACAGGGCCTTCGGATTTTTTGCAATGCTCCCGATTTCATAACAAAAATAAAATCTCGCATTGTTTTGGTGTCCAAAAGCAGGCTGGATGGCTTCCCAGAAGAGTTTTCAATCTCTTCCAACATTATTCAGTTTAAATACTTCATAAAGTCAGAAAATGGAACTCGACTTGTTTTGAAGGAAGATAATACTTTTGTTTGCACCCTGGAAACTCTTAAGTTTGAAGCTATAATGATGGCACTAAAATGTGGATTTAGGTTGCTGACCAGTCTGGATTGCTCCAAAGGGTCAATTGTTCACAGTGATGCACTTCATTTTATCAAGTAATTACTTCTTCTCTCAATAGACAAAAGGCCACAAGCATGCAGCCTGTAAATCTCATTAAACTTCAAGACATCGCAAAATGATTTATCCAGCTCTGTACACCACAGAGCACTGCTGCTAATGAATAAATGTGAGCTAATGGTATGTAAACTGTAACATCCATCTATGAGTTCTTTGTGCCTAAATTTAATAAAAAAGATACTTACTAAACATGTTAAAAATCAGAGTGAATGCTGAAGCCATTTGCATCTATGTTTCCTCTCCTCTCCTCTCCTCTCCTCTCCTCTCCTCTCCTCTCCTCTCCTCTCCGTCTCTCTCTCTCTCTCTCAAACAACTAGCTAAAATGTTAGTGTGTTTTTGTGGCTAACATGCATTACATCTTATTCCACCCAAGAATGATAAGTGTTTTCTCTTTAACTATCTACAAAGCATGGTCTGCTTTTTACTAAACGCATCCTGGGTTTCTGATGGAAATTAGGTTTTAGTTTTTAATTAGTTGTTGTAAATGTAAATATGACACTGAAATTCTACAACACAATGGAATGAAAGAGAATATATAAAGATATCTACTTGATTTTAACAAGCAATACAAGATATTTCACATCTTATACATTTGAGAGTACTGTATTTTCAGCTACAGAATCAGAGGGCTGAAAGGGACCACAAGGCAGGGACCACAAGGCCATCTAGTCCAATCTCCTGCCAAAAGGGTGCAGTCCCCTACAGATCAATGCATACAACATAGCCCAGAGTTAACACCTTTGCTCAGAGCTCGCGTCAGGGGTCTTCAAATAACAAAGGTATCTACCATTTTTTACGTTTAAGAATCTCTCTTTCAGGAAATACCTGGTAACAAAAGAGCAAGAACTACATTTATTAGAAAAACACAGTTTTATCCAGAGATGGAGTATAACCAGAGCACTATACCTAACACAGTGGCTTATGAACCAGAGAGCCAAATTTAATATTTCAGGGAGCCCACCTGTTGATCTGATTTTTAAGAGGAACAAAGTTAATCTGTCTGTTGTTAAGATAATATGCTTTACGATATAATTCAGGAGTAAATGTGGTGTGTCTGTTTCCTGGTAACAACACATAACTATTACATGAAAAACAAAACCCAAAACTTAATTTTCACTCTTAAATCAAAGGATTTTCTTCTCAGGATGCAATAGTCTAGTTTTCCATGTTATCAGCATAAAAGCCGAGGCCGATATACAAAGCTAACTAATTTATTTCTTACAATTATTGATATTCCATCTTTCAGGACAGTAATCCTTCAAGGTGGCTTATAATCAACATGAAACTATATTGATGAAACCTCAATAATACTAAGACATAAAAAGTCATTAAGATTCTTCCCATAGGGCAGCTGAAAATAGATGACTGAGGTGTGGGAGAAGTCCAGCTGGAGCAAGCCCTGATGCTTTCCTCACCTGCCTCCCGCTCTCCTGGAATCTCCTGCTACCCTCAGTTGGTAGGTATAACATTTCATGCATCTGGTAAAGTGGACTCTAGTCCATAAAATCTTATGCCAGAATCAATTTGATAATCTTTAAGGTGCCACAAGACTTTTTGCCAGTTTTTCTGCAACAGCACGACTACCCCTCTGGAAATTGTTCCAATATATCAAGATTGCAATGCTTTGGTCGAAAGAGTTCCTGGTTAGAGGACAGAAGTGTAGGCAGATTCTCTACAAAGTTTACATTCTGAACTGACTACAACTGTGAGCTGAATCTTAACTGTATCAAGACTGTATTATTTGAACAAGAAAGGTTTGTACATGTGTAGAACAAGACAGCACTAACAATTATGCCTAGATTTTTTTTGTATTTCTGCAAGTAGGAAAATTATATGCAGAGCCTCATTATGCCACACAGAATTGTAATTCCCAACAAGTTAATAAATAAGAACTACTTAGCATTTGTGGATTGCTTTTGACTGTTCAAAACACTGCATATACATTAACTTGTTGCAGTCCTTACAGCATCCACGTAACGTATGTCAGTATTAATACCGTATGCTGCCGATGGTGGGTGGAGTATGAGAAAGAATGTCTTGCTTAAAGGCTACTTAGTGAGTTTGTGGCAGAGGAGAGATTCAAACTGGAGGCTTCCCAATTCATAGCCCAGTCTCTTAGCCACCAAGCTATGCCAGTTTTTATTTCAAAACAAAACAAAACAACCCCAAAACAAATAAAACTGAGTTTTTATAGTTGTAAAAATACCTGCTCTTTCACAAGTGTTATCCAGATATAAGCGACCTCAAATTACCATGCTACTATGTCTTGAGTGCATAAAATTGATGCAGTCACTGACTGGTAAATAGTGAGTCTGATCCGGAAAAGGACAGGGATATCAGGGCTCCATCCTTTCATTACCCACCACCAGAAACTCTCCAGCACACAACACAATAGGCTTGTTGAACTCCCAAAAGTTATAAAAGGCAATTATGATGCAAGGAGGGAAGAAGGTATGTACTACAGATCAAGAAAGATGAAAGAGTCTGTACTGCCTCAACACCTCCATGCGTGGATGTGAATACAGTATCTCTGGATTAGGGATGATATACCATATAGATTTTGATCTACGTCAGAGAGATGAGAAAGGATTGGGGAAGAGGGATTGAGGAATGAATCCTGGTACAGATATAATGCTGGCTCTCCACAAACCATGTTTTTTAACTTCAGGAGCCAACCTCAGGAACCCACACTCCCTGTCTCCCCACCCTCCACTCCCAACCCCCAGTGCATATTCCTCCAAACTTTCCCTCATCCTTAAAGGTGTAGGTAATCCAGTGCCCTCCAGATGTTTTGGGCTATAATTCCCATCAGCTGCAGCAAGCAGGGCCAATGGTCAGGGATTATGGAAGTTATAGTCCAAAACTTCTGGAAGGCACCAGGTTGTCTACCCCTGCTTTGGCATTACACCTTATGCCATGGCAAAAGCCAAGAAGGGTTAGGAGTGGGGCATTTGTCCTGGAGGAAGAAGGAAGCTCACATGTTCAAGGCCGGCCTCTGATCTGTAACCTGCAGTTTGCACAGACCAGTGTTATGCCAGGGCCTGAGTAACAGGGCTAGGGGAGGGGCACCTTGGATAGCAACGCAATACAAGTACAGTAAGAGTGAGACAGCCAAGGCTTTGATTAATAACAGGTTTGTACTATTCACTATTTGTAATCTCCCAGGTTATTCTTTCAAAAACAGAAGAAACCCCATCTATCATTACAGAATTTGATGTAATTCATGCAAAAAGAAAGTTAAAATTAAGAAAAGGAATTTTACTACTTTTAATAAATGGTGCCTTTGGTTGTCAGGATTCATCCACTAAGCCCTAGAGACATATGTCGTCCACCCCTGTTCTAGTAAGGACGGAACAGTTTCTGGGATTAGTGCCAGGCAGCAGAACTAGATTCCAAAGGGAACCATGATTCTCAAAAGATAGATGTAAGACTCTGTAAGATGGCATACAAAGTTGTGTGATGTGCAAAGTGCTCCCTGACACTCAAACCTAAGGGCACTGCTACAAGTTTACTTACCTCTTAACTTGCTAGACCTTGGCTTATGCCCACACTTCAATGAAGCAAAGGTTGATCCATGTTCAGAAACCGCACTCAATCCTGTTTAACTGGGAATGGAGCACTTCAGAATGCAACTGGGGGGTAGACGAGTCACATGTTCCAGTGCTCCCCACATCCAAATGCACACCACAAGAAAATAAATTACACCCTGCCCATGGTCAGATAGCACATCACAAAGGAGGATTCTAACCTGCCTTCTCCCCAATGTGCTTGTTTGTTTGTGTAGGAAGGTTTTCAACAAAAACAAAACATGTGAGTACGTTCTAAAATATGGCCCCTCATCTGCGTTCTGAAGTGGTTCAAGCAGGCAATATCACATGCTTTTCTGAATGTGCTGATGGGCTCCAAAAAAAGAGACAACACTATGTCTTTGAGGGACCTGCATATGCCACAAGAAGAATAGTCAGCTTGTTCAACACTGACATCCAAGTGGAAATCCATCATGAACAAGGAGCAGTACTTAATTTGAAGATAGCCTCTGCATATTGGCAGTATAATCTACACCACATATTCATTAGCCTAATAGATGCCTATATCTATTATGTCGGCATGTTGACTTCATTTTGTAGTACTCATAGAATAGTGAATCATAGAATAGTAGGGTTGGAAGGGGCTTATAAGACCATCAAATCCAATCCCAATATTCTTAAATTGTTGCCCTCAAGTCTTTGAAAGCTAGGGCAACGTAGTAGACTAGTGTTGGGCTGGAGAGACTTGGATTTAAATCCATACTAAGTCATTAAGTTCACTGGGTGGTCTTATACAACTTATTCTTTCTTAGCCTAACCTTCTTCAAAGAGTTAACACTACAAATGGAACAAACATGACAAACAAATACGAATTACAACTTTAAAAAAACTTGTTATAAGATTTTTTAAGCATTAACTTATTTTTTTACTTTTCTCTGATCCATCAGTATTTTGTCAATTGCATCAAACATCTCTACAATTATCAGGGCCAGAAACTTGCCAGTTTTACAAAAAAGTAAAGCCTCCAGCTCTCAGGATTCCATCAATATCTCGCAGGCCAAATATTTTGCACCCCTTTCAAGTGAGCAGCAGCATTAACCTCCATATTTCATACACGCCTGGCCTTCTTTCCCGGCCCCTCTATGTCTTGGTTGGACTACAACTTGGGGCTGACAATTCCATTAATAATCTTCACTTTTAGCAGCATGAAGATGACCCCTGAACAGGGCAGGCTACAATAAGCTATTATGCTATTTGTTTGATTCCCCTAGGCTTTGCATTAAACATATAAACTAGATCTGTGGATGAAGCAATACTGTTTTCTTAATCCAGCATTCAAGAATAGGCTATATGGCCGTCTGCAGTCTCATTAACCACAATAACTGCCCTAACGAATCATAAGCAGCACTGCTTCCTGTGCTGTCAAAAATGTGACCGTGTAAGCAGAAAATATGGAGGAGGGTGTTGCTCATAAAGTGTCACATCATCCATTTTCTCTGAACAAACTTGCACTTAACCATCAGTTATAATGACTGTGTGATTAGGTTTTTAAGTGACTGCAGAGCATTAAGATAGCAAACTTTAGGCATTGTTTGTCATTAATTCATTATAAAAGGGGGTGAGCATCCTCAGCAGACCCTGAACTGACATACTTGATGGTTAGTGTCCCATGTCACAGCAACATGGCAGACAACATTATGATATGCTAGCAGTTATGGTCCCCAGACAGAAAGCAGATACATCAACTCCTCTCCCAGGCTAGGCCCTCCCTTCCCATGATTCATATTCAATTAACAAAAAACACTTCTGTTTAACAAGTTTTGTTAAGGGTTGTCCATGTTCACCCAAACTCCAAAATGCTAGGAATTACAGCTGTTAAAGGCAACGTGCTTAGCAGTGATTTAGGCAATATGGATATGGAATCATATGCTGTGGGTAGTTCCAGCTTTTACCACTATCTTACCACTACCGCTGGGGGGGAGAGGATGACTCATGGAGGAGTGGGTAGGAAGGACTATGCCTTATGCCAAGTCGGAGCATTGCTCCATCTCGCTCAGTATTGTTCACAGTGACCAGCAGCAGCACTCTAGACAGGATTATTTCCTAGCCCTATCGCGAGGTGCCAGGGATTGAACCTGAGACCTTCTGCATGCAAAGCAGGTATTCTGCCACTAAGCTACAGCCCCTCCCACTTTTTATCCACCCCACATAGGCTCTTCATCTAGATCAGGCCTGCACAACTTGTTTTCTCCCAAGCCAAACTCAGCCCTCAGGCGCTCAATATACCTCCTGATTTTGCTGCCTGCTCAAGTCTACAAAAACAAGGGGATTGTTAAGTACTTTGCAGGGTCACGCTACACAGCTGTGGGCTGCATTTGTCTTGGTGAGTCACAAGTTGTGCAGTCTGATCAAGATATTATTTGAATAGACTACATAATGGAGAAACAGGTGCTGCACCATTCTGGTAACATAGATGGATCAGGACCCAGTGATAATCAAGGGAGTGGCTGATTAATAGCACGTCAGAGCAAGACCAAGCAGAATCAGAGAACCACAGCTCTGTGACACAACGGCTGGAGGATGAACAAGCAGAAAACTTCAGCACTCCCTCCTCCCGTTTCCTATTTAGCAATAAATATAGTTTACCATAATGTCTAAACTGGCAGACTATGGTTAATACTTACCTACCAAAACAGAATTAGAAACCATGGTTTGAAGTGTGGTATCTGATTCTGGGCAGATAATTAAAACAGGCAAGCCGTTAAAGAGGAAAGCCATGTGAGAGAGGAGAGGGAGTGGAAGCAGCCTATAGCTTGTTTGGTGATGGTTTGGAGGAGCTCTGAATTGAGCCTTTGACTAACATGTACAATAGGGTAATTAGTGGAGGGAACTGCATGATTTTAACAAATTGCGGATAGAGAGAAAGCACACTCTCCCCTAAAACAAGGACACAAGTGTACCTTTTCAAATGTGGTGCTATCTACCCTGACTATAGACCTCAGGGCCGAGTTGCCATGCTCAGCTTTGGAAGACAGAATCATTAGTAGATGGACAGGCTTGTAGCCTGACTGGAACAAAATTAATCCAGCCTCAGGCATTTTTTTTATATGAAGGAATGACAGTGCCAAACAGGGTGCTGTGGGGGGAAAGGTGTGGGCTCCCCAGGAAGGGTGAATAAAAACAAGGTTTTAAGAATGTGTTAAAATGTCAGTGATGTTAATAATTATCATCTATGAGATACTAGTACATGGGAAGCTTACAGTGGTTGCCCAAGACTGAAGTGGAGCGTCAAATGGCATACCACACCTGGGCAAATGCTTAAAAAAAATCTTGCTGCACCAGACGTCAGTTCCTGCCTTTACCTTACGTTCTGCCTCCTGAAGCAGCATGCTTCACCATGATGCACAGCAGGGCTGGCTCTGAAAACGTACTCAAAAGTAGAGAAGAATAGCAGGGTCTCATCTTAGGCTTGGAAAATACAGTTGAGTCCAGGTGATCTATTATGTTGACTAAAAGAAGGTAAGTACAGTTGCTGCCTAAAAGAAAACAATCACTATAAATAGAATTTTCTGTACATAATAATTTCTATTAAAATATGAGGTTGGAGTACCCCATGAAGTAAAAAAATGAAGCATTTCTAAAATCATTTCTGACTATTGTTTGGCTTGAGAAGAAACTGCTTCAAACCACATCCATTACAGAAATGTCACACAAAATCTGTTTAGCTCAAAGGATTCGGACAGAAATTAATAATTATATTAATTCTGTATTAAGGGTGGAATCTTATGGCCCCTGGGAGAGCGTCTCAGGGACATTGGATTTTTCAGATTCTCCCTTCTGAAGCCATAGACTACGACTTCAGGAAGAGGACTTTGAGATCCAATCCCTCCCTGCCCCTCTCCCTTGCAGCAGCCGCAGAAAGGATGGCTTTCTGCAGCACCTGTTTTCCAAGATCAGAAAAGCGACCTCGGATGACCTCATAGAGGTCAAAAAGAGGCATTGTGGTGGGTAGAGAGGGGAAGGGAGAGGTCAGGGTCTGTAGAATCCTGTGACCTCTCCAGCCCCAGCCTCACCCTTGGCAGCAGGACTCCTCCAGATGGACTCAGAGGCCAGTTGAGATGAAAACATTTGAAAGGTGGATGGAGAGACAAAAATCGCCTCTGCCGCTCCTCCCACCCAAGTGGCAGCAGCCCAGCAGGGCACAGGATACCCAGAAGCCTCCGAGATCGGAGGCTTCTGTCTAGCAGGCGGCTACCCAATAGGGTTGCGCCCTCCACTTATTTTCCTGATGAGCAAATAGCTTTATAAGACATCTGGAATCACCTTTATCAGTTATCACCCTGGTGCATCTTTTGGATTTTTTAAGTTTATTTTTCTGTTTCTATCCCTGCCAACATATTCCAAGGAGCCCTCATGGTGACTGAGTACACTTTGAACAATCATGCTCTCCCACTTGAATTAGTTCAGGAGTAAAACCAGAAAGTGGCGATGACTTTTTCCAAAAACTATTTGTAAATGCCTCTCAATTTCTAAACAAGCAGCTGGAGCACGCTTGAGTGTGGCTCAACCACGGAACCATGACACAGGATGCAATGGGCACTTGACTGACAAAGCCAGCAGGAATGTGAACTATGGCCCCCTTGGCCAACAGGAGCAAAGATGATGATTTCTGCCTGTTGTACACTGACATAGCCTGTCATAATATCTAGGATCTTTGATGCAGAAGCCTGGAGAAGAAGCTGTTTACTACTGTGGCAAACTAAGCAACTTCTGTTATCCTGTCCTGATGGCAACCTGTCAGAACAGGCTCAAGTGGATAGCTCATCCACAAAGAACCCTTCAAATCATACAGTATGCTGAACATAGGCCAACTACATTGTCTCAAAGTCTGTCCAATCCAACTCGCTTGTTGAAATTCAGGCTTCTGATGAAGTTTTTTCTTTATGAATAGCCACATGTGCTTTCAGTTACCGTTAGAATAAAGACATGGCAAATAATGAAAATATTTTAAGCTTAGACATCGTATTTAAAAATTGATTGGAAAAAGTATATTCTGATTATTTATTCAGAAGCCACTAACATTACATTTAGGTTTAACAATAAGTTTGGGGGGGGGGGGATAATGCATTTCAGTCTTCCTAAACCTTCTTTCCGTCATCATTTACCCATGTTGAATCTTATCAGAGATTCCACCATAAGTCATTTTCCAGTGCTAGAAAGAAAAAGGTTTTAGGCTGCATTTTACTGTTTTTGTGGTATTTTTATCATTGCATTTTCACATGATTTGAGTGATTTACAAAACTGAGTATAAAATACAAAGAACATATGTTCATGGGTGGCCATTTAAATATGGTACATAATAAGTAACTGCTAATGTTCTTTGTGCGTAGCATTTCCTGTGGATTTAGTTCTTCTCAGAAAAAAATCGCTTCATATTCCGGATTGTTTCCACACAGTTTCCTATTTTCAAAAAATTCTCGTTCCATTATATGTATAACATATAATAAGCTAAATCTGCCCGCTACCTGCCTGTGAGCCTCCGTCAAATTAGTTCAGCTATTGAGACATCATGGATTTTGCATGCACATTCCAATTGCTCAGTGGAAAAATGTCAACGATAGTAAATTAGCAAATAATGCAGCTTCTGTGAGTTTGGCCAGAAACAAACAATGTACACATGGTACACGAACAACAAAATCCCCTGTGGTCTTGGTAGGACAGAAGCAGACAATGGAGTCAAGGGGCGGGAGGAAAGACAAAAACTGGGTAAAGAAAAAAGGAACAGCCACCACCACCACCCTCTCGCCCTGTCCTCAGCCAGCCTGTATGGTTTGGGATGTGATGGCTGCCCTGCCGTGAAATCTCCCCACCCATCCACAATAGGGCTGCTCTGTTTGTATCCAAAAATGCCATCAGACTCACTTTGTTCTTTTTTAGAACTGAAGCCTAATATGCCTCCCCACCAGTAATATTTTACTACAGTTAGATTCAATATTCTGTCCCAGAGTCCCTTGTCATTCAATTAATAACCATTAACTGCAATTTTTGTAACTATGGCAGAATCAAAATCCTCTCAATCACCCTTGCTTGAATCCCGCAAAAACAAGTAAAATCTGGTCAAGATTATTTTAGTTTATAGAAAGAGATTCGGAATAAAAATAAATTAACTTATAGCACAATACCATAATTCGTGCAAGACCCTTTTGATAGCTGATCCCATATGGTGACTGAAAACTCCTCTATAGTTTTCTTTGATCAGTAAAATGAAAGAGGCTATGCTAATCATAATGGTCAAATGTTAATCATGACACAGGTGGCCAAAAAGCAATCATATCAAGGATTGTAGAAAGCCATTTTTGCTGAATATATGTAGAGCAAGATAATATAATAAAACGGCAGATGTTCAGCACAACCTGCACTTCATATACAGTTGTTCAGAAGGAATCTTGCCATGGTATATTTCTATAGTTCGTAGTAACTGAAATCAGATAATAGCAAAAGCATGTATCTGGTCTTGATTTTACAAGGAACATATCCAGCATTTTTTTTTCCACTCCAAAATGTGTTTGTTGTATAACACAAAGGAGAGAACTCTGAATATGAAGGGGAGAATGCATTCTAAGCCTGGGTTGTTCCTCCTGCAACAACCCACAATTCCAGGTTCACATGTCACACTAAAGACATTTCGTCCCTGGGTTGTTTAGTGCAGCGGGAGTGGACGGGAAGCAGCATACTCACTCCCAAACAACCCACAGTTTGTTTAACCATGGGTTGTTGTGTCTCCTGAACTGGGCAAGTGTGTGTGTGTGTGTGTGTGTGTGTGTGCGTGCGCGCACGTGTGCGTGCGTGCACTTGTTTATATACCTAGAGTCAGTCAAACCTTTATCACTTATGGCCAACAGACTTTGCAAAAATCTAAACACATTCAGAAGATAATAATACAAATCACATTTGCAAATACTGACTAACTGATGTATATGTCTTAATTTGTATTTTAGGACCCCGTAATGCTCATCATCATAATCAGAGGGAGAAACCTCAAATAAAATAATGCTGGCAAGATAGCTCTCTCTCTCTCTCTCTCTCTCTCTCTCTCTCTCTCTCTCTGTGTCTCTTAAATAAGTGGCTCAGTATTGGAGACATACAGTCAGGGCCAGAAATATTGGAACATGGATAACTGTGTTGGCAGTTGGCCTCTGTACACCACCACATGGAAGTTGAAAGGAAACACACCTAGACGGGAGCGAAGTCAGGACTTTCAGCTGTAATCCAAGGGGTTGGACAAAAGTGGGGCACCAACCATTCAGAAAGTACAGCCAGTGGCAGACCCCCCCCCCATCGTTGGTGGCTCATAAGTAATGGAACTAATAGCTGCCAAGCAGCTGCATGGCAAGATGTGGCCTGTTTCATGGGTACCCCATGACCAATCAAGCAGAGAAAAGGACTGGAGGTGGTTCTGAGTGTTACATTTGCATTTGGTAGCTGTTCACTGGAACTCCCAACATGAGGTCCAAAGACTTGTCCATGCGAGTGAAGGAGGCCAACATTAGGCTGAGGAAACAAACTAAACCCATCAGAAAGATAGCAAAAACAGTGGGAGTGGCCAGTACAACAGTTTGGAACATCCTGAAAAAGAAGGAATTAACTGGCAAGCTCAGCAACAGCAAAAGGCCTGGAAGACCACGGAAGACAGCTAAAGTGGATGACCTCAGAATTCTGCTCATGGTGAAGAGGAACCCTTTCACAACATCTAGCCAGGTCAAGAATGCTCTTGTGGAGGTAGGCATGTCACTGTCAACATCTACAGTCAAGAGACGGCTTCATGAATGTAAATACAGAGGCTTCACAACAAGGTGCAAACCACTGGTAACGCTCAAGAACAGACAGGCCAGATTAGCCTTTGCCAGCAAACACCTAAAAAAGTCTGCCCAGTTCTGGAATAAGATTCTTTGGACTGATGAGACCAAGATTAACTTGTACAAGAATGATGGGAAGAGAAAATTATGGAGAAGGAAAGGAACAGCTCATGATGCAAAGCATGCCACATCATCTGTCAAACATGGTGGAGGCAGTGTTATGGCATGGGCATGTATGGCTGCCAATGGAACCGGGTCACTGGTGTTTACTGATGACCTGATTGCTGATAAAAGCAGCAGGATGAATTCTGAAGTGTATAGGGCTATACTTTCTGCTCAGATTCAGCCAAATGCTGCCAAACTAATAGGACGCTGCTTCATATTGCAGATGGATAATGACCCAAAACATACAGCAAAAGCTACCCAAGAGTTTCTGAAGGCAAAGAAGTGGGATGTTCTTCAATGGCCAAGTCAGTCACCTGATCTCAACCCAATAGAGCATGCTTGTCACTTACTGAAGACAAGACTGAAGGGAGAAAGACCCATAAACAAGAAGCAGCTGAAGGCAGCTGCAGTAAAGGCCTGGCAAAGCATCTTGAGGGAGGAAACTCAGCATTTGGTCATGTCATTGACTGCAAAGGATTTTCATCCAGGTATTAAAGGTGATCCTTAAGTTTGAAACTATGTTGGTTTGTTCCATTACTGATGAGCCACCAACGATGTGTGTGTGTGTATGCCACTGGCTGTACTTCCTGAATGGTTAGTGCCCCACTTTTGTCAAACCCCTTGAATTACAGCCGAAAGTCCTGACTTCGCTCCCATGTGGGTGTGTTTCCTTCACCTTCAATGTGGTGGTGTACAGAGGCCAACTGCCAAAACAGTTATCCTTGTTCCAATATTTCTGGCCCTGACTGTAATAAAGATATAAACAGGACTCATTTTGCTTTGCATGTTGACTTTATTTTTATTTTTAAGATTTTAGAAAGAAATTAGACAGATCAATCCAATATTGAATTCGAGGGTTAACTGGTGGGCTTAATATAAAAGTCACATATCTCGAATGCAGTCCTTGTGGTTAAACTGTTAATACTGAGGCTCCTGAAAAGCAATAAGGGATGAAGTACTATAGACTGGAATAATATGCATGAACTGGCATTAAATGGAAGTACAGTATATGTGGCTTGTGATGATTTGTTATATTTTGAGCAAATCTGAAGTGACTTTTTGAAATTAACGATTGTAGGTTTTATTTCTTGAGAAACTATCGTAACTAGTTTCTGAAATTCTCTCACCAAGAGTAAGCAAACAGAAAGCATAGCAGAAACCCAAACAGAAAACAAATCCAGATACTTTAAAAGATTGCAAAAACTGCTATTCTTTTTTTAAGTAACTTTACATTTTTAATAATCTAAGTTATTTGTAAAAATGAATCAGCTTGTTTTGCTTTTTCAACTATATAGTATTTTACATTCATTTGATGAACCTCTAACAGGAGGCCAAATGCAAACATTGAAAATGAAGATTTCTTTATTAGCTTCATAATCAAGTTGTTGCGGGCAACACTTACCACTATTGCTGCTCTCAGATTTTTCATCTGTCTGGCACTCTGGAAACAACAATAAAGCAAGGGTGAGGATTTAGTGAACTTTAATACTATCAGCATTATTATGTGTAACTCTACCTTATGGATTGCTATAAATCAGGGATGCAGAACCTCTTTCAGCCTAAGGGACAAATTCCATTTTGGAGAAGGGGGGGGCACATTCCAGTGTAAGGTGAGGCTGAAGGCAAAAGGGGAGAGGACAAAAATACCAGCATATTTTAACTTAAGTGCTTCCTGCCAGTAATGAAATGTTAGGAGAGATATTTCAGCCTTTTAGAATGGGAGCGGGGGAGAGATGCACAAAAAACAGGATGCACTGAACAATTGGTTGTTGGGGGAAAGGGAAATGGGGGGCATGGCCTTCTGGGGACCTCAGAGGGCCAGACTGGGACCCCATGCGGGTTGGATCTGAGGTTCTGCAGCCCAGCTTATAAACCGTCTGTAGTCCAGCCCTGCACAACATAAGGTCTTTTGGCCAATTGTGACCCAACGGGGAAATTTAACATGCTAATTGTTTGAAGCTCTTTACAACCTATTTGTGGGAACATCCAAGGCTCATCAAAAATGGATCTAAAGATGGGTGAATCATTGCCATCGCAACTCTCTCCCTGGATTATGAGGTGTGTGGTGGAGTTGTTCCAGCCTGTTGAACTACTGCCAGCACTGTTCCAGTGGTGGCAGAATGAAAGCCTTGTGTTTTGTTTCTTCCAGCTAAGGTAGGAGAAGCAGACATGAGATGCGGGACCCGTGCTAAAAAAAGACTAAAGAAAAAAAAGAGGGAGATGACAGTACAGAAAGACTATGCTATAGGGTGCAGAGAGACAAGGGGTAACTGAGAATTGAGCTGTAGAGAGATTGTGTCATATCAGAAAACAGGAGGAAACAGTTTGGTATACTGACAAAGTGAAACAGCAGGGACTATGGAGTGCAGAGAGAGAGGTTCTGAGACCTCAGCAGCAGTGCACAGAGGAGAGACTATGTGCTATGGGGCACAGAAAGAAAGGCGGTTCTTAGCAAAGAATAGGCTTACGAGAACAAGCCTAGCTCTCACAAAAAGCAGACAGTGGTAAACCTGTTTCTGCATATTTTTATGTGCAGGGAATATTTTTTTCTATGGAGGGGCATATTCACTCATTTGAGCCTCCCACCCTAGAGTCTAAAGCAGTCCACTCCAGAAACAGGGTAACCATTTCATCCACTTTTTCTGATCAATAGGCCCAATTAACAAAAATGCAACCCTGCTAAGGAGAAAGGCAAGGTTCAAATATTTAAAAAGTAGATTTTTCTAACCGCTATCAAGTTATTAAATAAGTCAGATGCATATATAAAGGATTATAGCCATTCCAATAAAGAGTGTAACTTCAACAACCTTTTAGATGCTACATGATATGCAAGCACATCCTCCAATACCTCACAGGTGAAAAGAGACACAAACTCATGCAGGAGGACCCTGGTGGGGCTCCAGGTGGAATCTGGTAGCCCAGGGATGGGTCCAGGATGTGGTCTGGGGCAAATGAAGAATAAAGGCAAATTCAGTCCAGACATAAGCAGATGCTAGTGTCAGGGTCACAAACAGAAACTAATAAAGCTAATATAGAGAAGAGATTACTCAAGAAGATGAGCCAAGCTACATACTATAACTCACTTATTCAAATATGCAGCATATTGCTATGGAATTAAGAACATGAAAGGTATTGTAGAAAACATTTGTCATATTTTATAAATGGTACAACACTGAGCGTGAAAGGTCTAATTCTAGACTGGGTGAATAAACAACAAAGGATTTTTACCCACAACCCACCATATATCCACGCCAGAGCACAAATACAACACCCCAAGGCTAAGGGCCAAACAATATGACACTAAGTGTGCATTTAACATCACACATACTTTGACCCCAAGAGATTACTTGCCCAAGTTAATCAGTTCAACCATGCTAGAGAATTCTAGCATAGCTCCTTCCCCTTTCTATAGGCATTCTGAAAATACACACACAGGGAGAAGAGAATGGCTCAGAACAGACCAATTTTTTGTTGCCTAAAAAAAACCCCTTAAACACAGAAAACAAAAAATATATTGGACTCTTCATATTTATGAGCAAAGTATGTAAGTGACACTTTTATTATGGTGAAAAAGCACAGGAAATGACATGGTACATTCTGAAACGTAAAATACCGCAGAACTGGCAACATATGATAAGATCACTGACTAGGGCTTACGGGATAATCCTTTGCATGTTACGCAGACGTAAATCCCACTGAATTCAATGGGACTTGCTCCCAAGTGAACGCAGAGCTGCCACCTTAATTTCTGGCAGAACTCACTCCCGAAATATAGCAAGTGCCTCTGAGAATGTGCAACATGCCTTTTTTTCCCTTCACCACCTGGTAGACCCCTGGGCTGCAATCCTAAGTATACTTCCTAGCAAGTAAATCCCACTTATCTCAGTGGAACTTATGAACAAAATGCTCAGGCTTTGCTATTACAACAAAGGTGCAGCATGTCTAGAGCAGATGGCACAGCTCCTATGGTTGCTCCTGAGCTATGGTGAAATTAAGAAAACATGGTGTGATGGAACAATTTGTTACCTTGCCACTCACCCCCCTTTCCAATTATTTTAAAGCCTACTCAATATATTTTACATTTCTACCAACTTTAAGATTCTTAAAAAGTAAAAACACACCATATATTTCAACACTTCTCTCTCTGTTTATACAAAATACCACCTCCGTTTGCATCTTGTCTTGTTGCATTAACATTTCAATGCACAAACATTTCACTTCTTAAAACTTTTGTTTTAGCTCTTGCTCTCCACACTCCAACAGAAAACCAATGCATGTCTT
Source organism: Heloderma suspectum (assembly GCF_057233095.1). Classification (NCBI taxonomy): domain Eukaryota; kingdom Metazoa; phylum Chordata; class Lepidosauria; order Squamata; family Helodermatidae; genus Heloderma; species Heloderma suspectum. The sequence goes on along the minus strand of NC_139460.1, from coordinate 175,364,325 downwards.
GTCTTTGTTTCTAAATTTCAGTCTCTCTCTTCCCTTCTCACCCCTGACCCCCAACCCCTCCCTCCCTCTCTCTCTCTCTCTCTCTCTCACACACACGCACACACACACTTACTTCTCCCTTTTCTGCACGACAATGGAATGAGAAGAGGGTTGCAGTATTATTTGGATTTTCATGGTATTGGCTTTGGTCCATCAGAGACACATGAAGCAAGAAAAGCCGAGCGTACCGTACCTTAAAAATCCACTTTTCACAGCGCTTGAAAGAAACATACTTCCAGGTTGGGTGGGGGGAGTAGAACTGAATGTTATCAACCCAGCAGGGGCTGCTCAACCAATGAAAGAGGCTTGTTTCCTGCCCCTGTCTAGGCTCTCCCCAGCTACTAAATTATTATGAATGGAGAGTAACTAATTCACAGTTCACTCCCCATGAGAGAACCCCACCAGCACAAATAAGCCCCATTCCAGCAAAAAGCCAGGGAGTACTAGCTCCAACCCCCCTTTCTCCTTCTCTGGCCACTTCTCCCTGATTGGAATGACAGGCTTCTCTGCTCTCATGATCCTGAGACCATGGTAGATTGCTGCTGCAATAAAGCCCTTATGCACATTTGTTTACTACCAAAGGGATGGAGGGAAATGTTGACTTTCCCACGAAGAAGCCAAAATCCCCAATTATCCAGTGCAGCATCTGAAGGCTCCCTATGAGAACACCCCACCACCCCAATTTCACCCCATTCCAGCAATCTGTCATGGACCTATTGCTCCCACCCCATTTTTCCCAAAGTGCACAGTTTCCCATGAAGAAGCCAAAATCCCCAATTCTCCAGTGCAGCATCTGAAGGCTCACTATATGAGCACCCCACCACCCCAATGTTGTCCCATTCCAGCAAACTGTCACGGAGTTATACTTTCAAGCCCCCTTTCTCTTTCTCTACCCACTTCTCCCTGCTCTCAATGACAGGCTTCTTTGCTCCCATGATCCCAAGACTGCGGTAGATCGCTACTGTGATAAAGCCCTTATGCGCATATGGGTTTATGCCTTTAAGCCCTTATTACAAGCATCAAAGAGAAGCAAAGTTACATGACACCAGAAAAGCGACTTCACACATCAGAGAAGTGGCTTAACATGACATCAGAGAAGTGACTTAACACAACATCACAGAAGCTAAGTAATGCAAACATCAGAAAAGTGCACCATCACAGAGGCTAGTTACTTCCACTGGCAAAAAGGAAGTGCAGTGCAATTCTGAAGGCTCAAAAGAGGGCTCTAGTGTTTTGATGTGTTGGAAAGGCAGGCTAGTTATTCTAGTTACCTAGGTTACTGAGGATATAGCCAGGTGGAACACAAAGCCCTAGGAATGCACCGATCATACCAAATTTAAAGCAGAGGGATGGGCATACAGCAGCTGAACCATAGCGGAGCCAAATTAAGGAAAAACACCACAGTAAAAGTACTCTGCAAAAATGTGGCTTCCCCATAGGTGGCTGGGGTGGCTGTGGACTGGCCACGACGTCATGTGCTGCAAAGGACCTCCAAATGGTCCCAATCTGCAGCAAATCACCCATGAAGACAGGCTCCAGGTTTACTACTACACATTTTTACCGTAGACTGGGTTTGTGTGTTCCCCAGTGACTTTTTGCCTTCATATCTTAATTTTGATTCTTGTCTACAGATGCCAACTCAAAAATAGTTAGCAGCTTCTTAAAGTACCTCTGCAAGCCACCTAACTGCCCCAGCACTTAAACTATTGTGCTAGCTTCCAAGCAAGGAAGAGCAATGCTATCTGAGAAGAGCAGCTACTGAAGAAGGAGCACTCACTCCCTACCTTTAGTGGCATTGCACGCAAACATTTTTAACCTCATTTTAAAACAAAATGTTATTTGCAAAAAAATAATTTGCCACTTTTTAATGTTGTCTCCAGTCTCTCAGCCTCACTCCCCTTTTACTGCCTAGCTGTGGAAGACGCCATGGTACCAGAATCCTAGACAGGATGGTCAAACTCTATTTGGGTGTCACAATCTTCTGCAAGGTTTTACTGTTTTCTTTGGGATGCTAGAAACATAACGTGTCTTCCGTGGTCAGGAGATTAAAAGGAACAAGGCTGTGCAGTATAGGGTGGGGCTTGCAAAAGTCTCCTATGCTAAGTATATTCTGTTACGTATGGGTTGCAACTCTTACCATATTTTGGATACTAACCACAAAATGGAAGAAACAGCTCCTGACACTTACACTCTCTCCCATGCAGGGCATTAGGTACCACCTATATTTAAGAACATTTTGTCATTGCCAAGAAAGGTGGAGCAAGACTAAGGCCTACAAGGCCTTACAATGGGCTCATGTGCAGCAGAACTTCTATGTCCCACACTGGTTTCTGGAATAAGACCTCTGCGTCACTAAAAGGAGCTGCTACAAGCTCCTTCCAGAAGAAGATAGAGGAGGAGAGAAGAGGAGAGAGAAGAGACACAGAAGAAGGAACACCAAATACGTGCATCCACTGCATTCCACTAGGCGGCCTCCTTACATAATGGTTTAAATTCTCAATTCCTATCCAAAATAATGTAACATCTGCAGCTGTAGTTAGGTAATTTAGACAATTTCACACAATAACCTTCAAATCCACATGCAGAGTTTCGGTTTTCCTCGATGGAGAATCTAAGACATGTCTCCAAATACAAACACTTCATACGAACCTTTAGGCTTGGTTCGCATGACATGCCAAACTCATCAGGGGTTGTTTCATCCACAATGAGCCGTGGTGTGTGCCAGGCAACATTTGGAATAAGCAAACCCCAATCGGGGGTTGCCCTGTCATACAAATCCAGCCACCATGAGTTATTTGAGGGTTAAACAATCCTTGTATAACCCTAAGTTTGTACAGGGTTATGTGAGGACTCTTTAAAAAACCTCTGATGAGCACAGCATGTCATGCAAATCGGGTCTTAGGGGGTAAACAGGCTTGTACTCAGTAGCATCATTCATCTTTATAATGGTGTTCTGCTCCTGTTCTCTGCCTTGTGCATCTTCTGTCATACAGTCAGGATTTGGGAGCAAGGGGAGGGAACCCAAAGATAAAAGATGGTGCAAGAAGCACTAGAAAGGAACGGATTGTAGAGTGTCAGGTATATTGGCCTCAGATTATCTTCCATCATGGCCTCTAAGATTGACTGGGCATGCTCTTAAGTGTATCATCTAGGCACAAAGTTGTGTCTGCAAGCTACAGCAGGAATAAGGCAGTCATGAGGTGTGGAATGTCAGTGCCAAAAGTGTCTTCTGGAAGTTGTTTAAAACGTTTGATGGCCAGCAATAAAGTGGAATGGGAGCATTTTAAGCAATGTAATGAGTTTTATGTATTGCTATGCTCCACAAGCATTTGGGGTGGGACAAGCTACAAATCAAATCAACAGATCAATAAAATAAATGATGTCCAGAGACAACTTGGACATTCATCAGATCTAAAAAAAAAAGAGTTACACTTCAGATTCCCTTCTCTATACTTTACATTGGAAGCGTTCATACGTCTACAAGGAGCCACTGTGGTGTTGTGGTTAGAGTGCTGGACTGGGACGTGGGAGATCTGAATTCTAGTCCACACTTGGCCATGAAGCTTACTGGGTGATTTTGGGCCAGTCACTGATTCTCAGCCTAACCTACATCACAGGGTTTTGTGAGGATAATGGAGAGAAGGAGGAGGAGGACTATAAAAGCTGTCTTGGGTTCCTTGCAAGAGCAAAAAAGGCAGGATATAGATGTAATTAAAAATAAAAGAAATACAAAAACTACCTCGTAATGGGTGAATTTGGTCCAAACCAATTGCAAAATATGGGCCAAGTATGAAGCATTGCAGCTTTTTGTGTAAAATAGAGTAGGTGTACTGTTTGTTCATCTTCTAGTGATCTGAAATAATTATCCCAAAATGAGAACAATAATCCATTTCTACATAGAATCACTTCCTGGAATACATAAACTGTCCAGTAATCAGAATCAAAACTAGAAACCAGAGAACATTCAGGCATAAATACATCAGTATAAACAGGAGCCGATTTAAACAGCAATAGGCCCAGAACAATTCTTTCCAACCTGATATCAATTTATTGGTACACTTTTACATGAATGCCTGGCCCTATGGTAATTCCTTTCTCTATGGATTTCCATGTTTCCTGAGCACTCTTCTGAAGATGCCAAGTGAAATTATTGGACAAATCTTTCCGGAATCAAGCACTCAACTGTTTTTCCTCATCCACTCAGTTACTTCACGAGGAACTGACCAAACCTGAGCCAACATGTTTTTTCTATGGATGTAGTAATTACTACTAGTAATTCACACCAATTAAATGTTTCTTCCAATATGTACCCAAGGTCACACATTTACGGTGCTCAAAATCTTCATATTTTCTGAAAAAAAGTGTAGCTTCAACAAATATTTTAAACATCTTTCCACTATCAAACAATCTGACCTCCAATTTCTCCCTGTCCAACCTCTTTGCCAATTACACCAACCAACCAGCAACGTAACACCCAATTTAACAAAATTTATTTAACAAAATATAATCATTCAATACTTACTTGGGCCAGCGCAAAAAAAGAGGAGCAGCTTCCAAGTGTCTAAAATTTATAAAGGCTGAAGAAATTCTGGCCAAATGTTTAGTATTATTTTTTTAAATTGAATGGCACCACCTCATTTATTGACTGATCCAACACATCTCTCATACAACATTCAATACCAGGAATGCTGGTTGACTTCCAATGAAGATTTTTGTGACAACTGTAGCCTTTAAGAACCAGACCCACTGATGTGGTGGCAAGGCCCAAAATTACCTGTACAATTTTGAAAAGATGAGATGTTTCAAGACCATATTTATTCTGACTGTTATTTCCTTTGGAAGGGAGACAATGGCATAGTTTGAAAATACAAAAGTCCAGCCCTCAGTGCTTTACATCTGTCCTCTGAAGAAATTATCAGTGAAGGAAAATGAGTCTGATATACCCTTAAGAGTATTTTCCATAAATGGACATTAAAGGAGGAATGTTCTATGGCCAAAAAAGCAAACTCCAGGAGTAATCCTAACCCCTGCCAAAGACAGATTGGGGGTGGGGGGACAGCAGTGATTATGGGGTGGGATTGCCACTCCATTGACAGTGAGGAGCTCCACCAGTGGGCCTGCACAGAGGCCCCCAGTATGCTCACAGAAAGCGCCACAGATGGTGGTAGGCTCAGAAATGAGGCCAGATCCCTCATTCCCCCAACGCGTCCCTCAATCAGGCCCCATACCTGTGCCAGGTATCTTCCCTCCCACTGGCTTCACTGGGAGAGATTATTTTAACAAAAAGAAAAGACAAACTTAACAGAACAGAAATGGCCAAAAAAAGCCACCACACCACACTCCCGCGACTGCTATAAACCAGTAGGACTCTGGATCCAGCAGTTGTTTTGCAGCAAATCTCTCTCTGCTCTGTACCATTGTAACAGTTGCATACCATCCTTCTCTTTTAAGGAGAAAAACTATTATCTGAATTTCAGCAAAGTGTCTGGAGAATGCTAATACTGTACCCTTAATATTTAATATGAAAAAAAACACAAAAACCAGCAATATAAAAATCGGTTTCTTTATAATACAGTTGCTCTATCAGTTACTGAATGGTATGGCAGAGTATGGATTATTTCAGTCTTTTCAAAATTGATCTACTATAGAACAGCTAATGGATAACAGATAAGTTTACTGAAAGATAGGTTTTATTTGCAATGTTCTGACATAGCGTTAGAATAATATTCATAGTAAGTGTCAGAATAATATTCAGTCACACATTTTCATTTCCCTATTGTAGGAATATTTCTTGACTACATTTTTGCAAGTATTTTTATGGTTGCTTATTTTGTATTAATCTGATTTTAAGATAGTATTTACAGTTGCTATTTTCTTTGACTATCAATTTGTCATGAGTAAATATGACATCTACATCCAATACTGCAGTTTTCTGAAGTATTAAAAACTAACCCCTCTGAACCTATAACATCACAGCACAAGCTTTTTAGGTCACATCTACAACAACTTGGCCCATGGGAGTGCAAAAGATAGATATGGATCTACTGGCAGATCTGAGTGATTTGCAAAAGATCGGCTAGGATTTCTGACTCCTGATTTTAACAACAGCCACAACAAAATTACTTTGCTGCCTAATCCCCCAAGTAATTATACTGCTGAAATGAGGGATATTTGGTGTGTGGATTTGTGTGTGAAAGAACTATAAGCTCTGTTCAGTTCTGCTACTCAAAATAGATTCCTGGACTCAGTATCCTTTAACTCTAAATGTATGTCTTTTGCACCAGACTCTGGGGTTCTAGTAAAAGTAGGTCCCACAAGCCTTTAGTCTGCCCACCCCAGCATAGGGACCACTCAAGAAGCTCCTGCATAGTGCCTTATCCACAAGCTGTGGACTAGTAATTTTTCTAGATCCTGTTTGACAAAAGTACACCTGAGCTGAGTGGAGTTTAATTGCTAGGTGTAATCATTTTGATTTTTTGTTTTTGTTTGTTCTATGGCTGTCTTAGTTTCTGTCTTTTAAAGAAACCTGTTTTGATAAGTTACCTATGTTGTGCCATTAGGGAGCACATACCCTATGAAAGAAGATGTCTTAGCAGCTTTGTTTCATGTTTTCCAACAGTAGTCTTTATGTGCAGTTCTACCAAGTGGAATGTATCATTTCTTTATGCAGCTTGGCATGCTTTTGAATCCTTATTTCATTTACCCTTATAAGATCGCTGTGAGTTAGGGCCAACAATGTTATTGTTTTACAGTGGGTGAATGAACTGTGAGGGGCGACAGGCTGTCAAGGGCTCCTTGGAGGCCTCTCTCAGTCTAATCCAGTAGCCAAGTCCAGACACAGACAAAGGGATTCTTTTCAAAGCTTTATTCCTCTTTTACAACTTAACAACGCTACCGTTAGCAACTAGATATGAGCAGCAGAGTACCTATGCCCGAAGTTGGAACAGTTGGTCCCCGTTTGAAAGGGAATCACTGGCAGACCCCTGAACTTAAGGCTAGGGAGAGTCCCTCCCCTTTTCCCTTGGAGCCTCTGGGCGCAACCGTTGTTTGCACGCCAACCAGGTACTATGCCTCCTTTCCGTGCCCTCCATTTGGTGCTGCTCTCTGCGTCGGCAACGTGCGTCCATCAAGTCTGCTTCCCGTGCTCTGTCACTCCCAGGACTGCTATCTAAGCTAGGAATGCCAGTGGGAGGAATCTCGGTCATCTGTTGGCCCTGGGAAAAAGGAGCATGCTCCTCTCCCAGGAGCGACTGCTCTTCCTCAGAATCAGAACTACTCTGGGATTCTATGGGCTCAGTGTCCACCCTGACACAGGCACTGTGGCCCTTCAGATGTTTTGGCCTACAAGTTGCTCACCCTTGATATATAGACAGCTAGAAATATTTCAGAAATCCAAGGAGAATCAAGGACACATTTCAGAAGTAATGTCTGCCTGCACTAATGTGAAAGAATTTTTGCTTAATACTTAAATATATTTTTCATTTTTAAAAGCAACATCTAGGCTGATAAATTGCACACCAATGTAAACATTATTTGAGAGGAGTAATGCCTACGTAGCATTTTAGAATGTTCAAGGTGTGTCACATATATTAACATTTATAACCCTTACAACAATGCTGTACAGGTTGCAGATGCGAGGGGGGGGGGTTACTGTGACTAAGAGGCTTAATGCCACCTGGCAAGATCTGAACCAAGGATCCATAGCTCATTCCCTTTGCCACTATGTTATACCAGCTCAGCAGTCTTAAAGACTGGAAATGTTACTTGAAAAAAACAGAAGAGGTCATGTTCTCAGATATGCATGCTCAAAAAGGCAGTGTACACAGCCATCATTCTACGCACAGGAACGAAGATATACATACGTATCCCTCTTATTGCTCAACTAAATCCGATATATGCATTTGCCAGTAACTTAATACACCAACCCTGATACTCTGTCTGGGACTCCTTTTATTTCCCAAATGCCGTCAACTACAGCAGAATACTAAGCAACTTTCCACTGGGGAAAGGTAAAGCAGTGGATCTGCTTCTACTTTCCATGTGCAACAGGATTCTACAAAGTGTTGCCCACTGCACAACATCCCACTGTACATTGTGTAAGTGACCCTTCTAATGAAGATGCTATGGAAAGCAACAATGACTGCATTCAAGATGTGGGGCTCCTTTAGGAAGTGTGTTGGTATTAACTTGCTCAAGGCCATTCCCTGAAGTGGATGCCCAGCTAACCTGAGTAGCTTCTCCAACTCAACGCTGCCCAAACAAAAACCTTCTAAAAGACTTTGGAGAAGAGAACCCATTAGATTTACTAAACCATTGCTTATATAATTAGATATTAAATGAGAGGAATGAAAAATCCCAGGCCTCAAGTGTCTTAAGATCCTGAAAACATTTGAATTTAAAGTGTTTCTGCAGCTTCTGATTATAGGTAAAAATGGTGTGTGCTCTGAAAGATTATGAGATGCTGTTCAGCTCACTTTCAACATAACAGCATTCATATTGAAAGTGAGCTGAACAGCCTCCTATAACTGTTGATGGCATACCTGCGATTTTAAAGGGCATTATTAATTATTAATTAAGCTGAAAGTGACTCTTTTAGTCAATGGGATTTTGTGAACGGAAAAGGCATTTAGATTAGGCACTTTCTACCCAATACTTTCCAACATATTAAAAACAGATTAAAGAATTATGTTTATAATGGAATGTCTTATGGAATGTGCTAGTATTTTATATTTAGTTATTTGTAAGACACCTCCTGTGTCTTACAACAGAAAGTGGGCTAGAATGTAATAAAAATGGAAGCAGGATACATATGTCTAAAATCTTTGCTTTGTAATTTGATAAGAAATTGTTATATGCACCATTAATATTGTAAATAAATAAATTAAGAATATATTATATATAGCGACCATTTCAGTCTTAAAAAAAGGTTGAATATAGGACTAGTTCTCTCACTGGGTGATATTATTTCGGGGGGGGGGGGCTCACATAACGAAATGATCCTCCATGAATACAGAATACCAGAAAGTAAGGGATAAAGCTAGAACCTCTGGGTTCAAGGAGCCTGGGGGAAGGAGGACCAGCCAGCAGCTGCACCAGGTGGATCCTGAGCCTGCTTCTGCCCCCGCCAAACAGGTACTTAAGGTGAGGTTGCTCGGGAAGGAGCCTGGGGGAAGGAGGACCAGCCAGCAGCTGCACCAGGTGGATCCTGAGCCTGCTTCTGTCCCCGCCAAACTGGTACTTAAGGTGGGGCTGCCAGAGGCAGCGCCTCGGCGTCGCGCCAAGTGCGACACTAAATGGGGGAGATTGATAGGGTTGTTGTTTATTTGGTCAGTCACTTCCAACTCTTCGTGACTTCATGGACCAGCCCACGCCAGAGCTTCCTGTCAGCCGTCGCCACCCCCAGCTTCCCCAAGGTCGAGTCCGTCGCCTCCAGAATATCATCCATCCATCTTGCCCTTGGTTGGCCCCTCTTCCTTTTGCCTTCCACTTTCCCTGGCATCAGCATCTTCTCCAGGGTATCCTGTCTTCTCATGATGTGGCCAAAGTACTTCAGTTTTGCCTTTAATATCATTCCCTCAAGTGAGCAGTCTGGCTTTATTTCCTGGAGTATGGACTGGTTTGATCTTCTTGCAGTCCAAGGCACTCTCAGAATTTCCCTCCAACACCACAGTTCAAAAGTACCTATCTTCCTTCGCTCAGCCTTCCTTATGGTCCAGCTCTCGCAGCCATAGGTTACTACGGGAATACCATTGCTTTAACTATGCGGACCTTTGTTGTCAGTGTGATGTCTCTGCTCTTCACTATTTTATCAAGATTTGTCATTGCTCTCCTCCCAAGAAGTAAACATCTTCTGATTTCCTGGCTGCAGTCAGCATCTGCAGTAATCTTTGCACCTTGAAAGACAAAGTCTGTCACTGCCTCCATGTTTTCTCCCTCTATTTGCCAGTTATCAATCAAGTTATCAATCAAACTCTTCAAGTACTTGAAAGGTTGTCACAGAGAGGAAGGCCAGGATCTCCTCTCGATCATCCCACAGTGCAGGACACAGAATAACGGGCTCAAGTTACAGGAAGCCAGATTCAGAAAAACTTCCTGACTGTTAGAGCAATACGACAATGGAACCAATTACCTAGGGAGGTAGTGGGCTCTCCCACACTTGAGGCATTCAAGATGAAGCTGGACAGCCATCTGTCAGGAATGCTCTGACTTAGATTCCTGCATTGAGCAGGGGGTTGGACTCGATGGTCTTATAGGCCCCTTCCAACCCTACTATTCTATGATTCTATGGTTGCCATAAGCTTGGTTTGTTTGAGGTTTAACTGCAACCCCACTTTTGCACTTTCTTCTTTCACCTTTGTCAAAAGGTTCCTCAGCTCCTCCTCTCTTTCAGCCATCAAAGTGGTATCATCTGCATATCTGAGATTGTTAATGTTTCTTCCAGCGATTTTAACTCCAGCCTTGGATTCATCAAGCCCAGCACATTGTATGATGTGTTCTGCGTACAGGTTGAATAGGCAGGGTGAGAATATACAACCCTGCCGTACTCCTTTCCCAATCTTAAACCAGTCCGTTGTTCCGTGGTCTGTTCTTACCGTTGCTACTTGGTCGTTATACAGATTCCTCAAGAGGCAGACAAGATGACTTGGTATCCCCATCCCACCAAGAACTTGACACAATTTGTTATGATCCACACAGTCAAAGGCTTTAGAATAGTCAATAAAGAAATAGATGCTTTTCTGAAACTCCCTGGCTTTCTCCATTATTCAGCGGATATTGGCAATTTGGTCTCTAGTTCCTCTGCCTTTTCTAAACCCAGCTTGTACATCTGGCAATTCTCGTTCCATGAATTGCTGGAGTCTACCTTGCAGGATCTTGAGCATTACCTTACTGGCATGTGAAATAAGTGCCACCGTTCAATAGTTTGGACATTCTTTAGCGTTTCCCTTTTTTGGTATGGGGATATAAGGTGATTTTTTCCAATCTGGTGGCCATTCTTGTGTTTTCCAAATTTGCTGGCATATGGCATGCATCACCTTGACAGCATCATCTTGCAAGATTTTAAACAGTTCAGCTGGGATACCGTCGTCTCCTGCTGCCTTGTTATTAGCAATGCTTCTTATGGCCCATTCAACCTCACTCTTCAGGATGGCTGGCTCTAGCTCACTGACCACACCGCCAAATCTATCCTCGATACTATTATCCTTCCTATACAGATCTTCCGTATATTTTTGCCACCTTTTCTTGACCTCTTCTGTTTCTGTTAGGTCCTTGCCATCTTTGTTTTTGATCATACCCATTTTTGCCTGGAATTTGCCTCCGATGTTTCTAATTTTTCTGGAAGAGGTCTCTTGTCCTTCTTATTCTATTATCTTCGTCTGCTTCCGCGCATTGCTTGTTTCAAAATAATTCCTTATCTCTTCTGGCTAACCTCTGAAATTTTGCATTTAATTGGGCATATCTCCCCCTATCACTGTTGCCTTTTGCTTTCCTTCTTTCTTGGGCTACTTCCAGTGTCTCAGCAGACAGCCATCTTGCCGTCTTGGTTTTCATTTTCTTTGGGATGTTTTTTGTTGCCGCCTCCGGAACAATGTTGCGAACTTCTGTCCATAGTTCTTCTGGGACCCTATCTACTAAATCTAGTCCCTTAAATCTATTCTTCACCTCCACTGCATATTCATTAGGTAGGAGGTTATAATGTGTAGAAGAACCTCTTCAGAAAATAATAAGTTTTTTTTTTAAATACCTCTTCCTGGGTTGGTCTGACATGCTTCTGATGCTGAAGACTGGGGTGTGTCGAAATTCTTGGATCTCAGCAAAGGAAAAATCTGTCCATTTAAAAGGCAGCTTTTGCAGACCTCCACCTGTGGTGAGATGAGGAACTAAGCAGCCAGACTAGGCTCAGCCTGGGCAAGATAAAAAGCAGCAGAAGAGTGACAGAGCCAAGGCATTCCATGCTCTTTGGGTAGTGCTCTCTGTGCTTGCCTGAGCGTAACAGGGACTCCAGGGTAGGGATGTCAGAGAATTCCACCATGGATCTCGGTGAGGCCGAATGCCAGTGCATTCGGCCCCTGGAAATCTGTGTGGAACAAAGCCCCCCCGTCCCCCCACAAAAGGCACGTGAAATGGGACACCTACCTGCTGCCGTTCGCGCTGACTTGCGAATGGTGGCCGTGTCCGCAGCCTCCATTCGCTTCATCACTATAGCCATGATTGTTGTTGTTCAGTCGTTCAGTCGTGTCCGACTCTTCGTGACCCCATGGACCATAGCACGCCAGGCCTTCCTGTCCTGCGCTCTCTCCCGGAGCGTGCTCAAGTTCAAGATTTCTTTGCATTGTTCATTTAAGAAGGCCTTCTTGTCTCTCCTTGCTATTCTCTGGAACTCTGCATTCAGTTGGGTATATCTTCCCCTTTCTCCCTTGCTTTTCGCTTCCCTTCTTTCGTGAGCTACTTGTAAAGCCTCATCAGACAGCCACTTGGCTTTCTTGCATTTCTTTTTCTTTGGGACGGATTTCGTTGCTGCCTCCTGAACAATGTTACGGACCTCCGTCCATAGTTCCTCAGGCACATAGCCATGATAGGCTACGTAAATACTTACATTTGCGTTCCCTTTTTTTTTTTGGCCGTGATAGCCTACGTAAATATTTACGTAGGCTATTACGGCAAAAGAAAGGGGCGCAAATGGCAAAGTGGCCGCCATTTGCGTTCCCTTTTTTTTTTTGCCGTAATAGGCTACGTAAATATTTATGTAACCTATCACAGCAAAATACACGGACGCAAATGGCGGCGGCTACGGCAGCCACCATTTGCCTCCCTGCAGGCTGCCCAGCGGCCGGATGTCCGGCTGCGGGCTGCCCCGGCCGGCGGCTCCGTAGAATGTCCGTGGAGCGGAGCCGGCCGGAGAGAATTTCGGGGGGAGGGACGGAGCGCCTCCCCCGCACTGCGAATGTCACCCTTCGAAAAGGTAAGTGACTTTCGTACATCCCTACTCCAGGGTTTGTCTCTCTCTGAGATAGACTGGTTGGTGCTCCTGCCAAAACGTGGGTGGGCCAAGAGTCCAAAGCATTCAGTAGTGAGGACCCAGATGGCACTGGTCCCACAGCTACAATTGCATCTGATTAAAAGCCAGCAAACTGAGTGCACAAAACTCCAGTTCAAGACTTTGACATCTTGGCTGTCATGACAAAAGCACAAAAGTTATCGAAAGAGCCTTAAGAATCAAGAATGGCTGTTCCTGGCTGAAAACAATGAGATTGACCACCCTAACTCCAGAGATACAAAAAGGAGCCATACCAGAGCTATTCAAAAACTTGTGATGCTATTTGCAAACTAGACCACCTATTCTTATACCTGGAAGTTGTTGCCTTTAATCAGCAGGCAGATTCACACTGGGGCTGACATCTGCATGTTTGATTAATTTTAACTACAGTCCACCTTGAGGCTTTTTGAATATAAGCAGTTTCTATTGGTTTGGTAATGCCAGATCTCACCTTGGCCAGATCTGACCTTGAGTACTGACCTGAAGGACAGCTGAGTAATTTCCCTTTGTCATTTTTCCTGCCTTGACTCAGGCCAAAGTTTCTTAAAGACACCATACTCCTGGCTGCCAAATGTCACTGAATGAGTCTGCAGGGCTTGCCCTACCACAAGCAGCCTGCTAACAGTATATATACCTGAAACTCTGGATAATACTTAATGCATTTGATGAAGACTATAGCCCATGAAAGCTTATGCCATAATACATCTGTCTTTAAGGTGCCACAAGACTCTGTTATTTGTGATAATCACCAGTGTTTCTAAACCTTTTACTCTACAGCAACATATGATTACTGTTAGGTAGCTAAAAATGCCAGTCAATCTAAAATAAAGTGTCATTATTCATCATGTTATACTGTAACTATATATTTGAGAAAGGAAACACCTAATTTGCTCAGGGTGGCTTATTAATATTAAAATATATGCAAGAGATGTAGAACTGGGACAGCAATGAAGACAAAATAATAGGAAGCACAAATTGCACTGTTGCATGGCAACTGGTGATGTACATATGGTGATGTTTATAGAGCAAACTGTAGTTGATATTTCATGCACAAACAAAATAACCCAGCAAAGATGACAAATAGCTGGGACTCTGATTCACCAGCCAACTAAGCAGACTTTTAAAACTATTCCAGTTATAGGAACTTTAGACAGTGAAATTTTAAATCTTAAGCCTTATAAAACAAATTCTGGCCAGCATGCCACAAGTTGAATATAAAGCCTATGGGGTAATAGCTAGAGCAATATTGTAGAAGAACTTGCACAGAATCCAACCAAACATGGGTTAGAATTCCTGTTAGAGCAGGGGTCCCCAACCTTTTTGGACCCATGGGCACATTCGGGAATTTAAGGAACTGCTGTGGGTGCCACCACAAAATGGCTCCCATGGAGGATGTGGCCAGTCACATAGTGGCTTCCCTCTGGGCCTGACTAGTCAAAAATGAACTAAAGAGGTGGTGGGAAGAAACAGTGAGGCTAGAGGATGGGCGGGAAGGGGAAATGGCAAGGCAAAGGGGTAGAGGGGAGAGAAAGAGCGAGGCTGAAGGTTAGGAGGAGGAGAAACAGTGAGATAAAGAGATGGGGAGAGAAATAGTGAGGTTAGAGACTGGGACTGGAGAGAAACAGCAAGATAAAGGGGTGTCAGGAGCACCCTAGCTGCCTCTTGCAGTCCCCTCCAATAGCCAACTCAGGACACAGACAACGAGGATTCTTTCCAAGGCTTTATTCCTTTATGACTCTTTCAGATACTAATCACTAGCAACTAAGCAAGGAACAGCACTAGGAAAAGATAGCAGAGTAGCCTAAGCTCCAGGTAAGGCAGTTGGTCCCCGTTTGAAGGAGAACCATGCGGAGATTCTGAACTTATGGGCTATGGAGAGATCCTCCCTCTTTCCCTTGGGTCCTCGGGACGCGACTGTAGTTTTAGTGCCAAACGAGCGGAGCGCCTCCTTTCGGCGCCCTCCATCTGTCGTCGCTCCCTGCGTCTGCGCCGAGTGTCCAGCAAGCCCCCCTCCAGCGCTCTCTCACTGCCAGGGTCACTATCTATCCCAGGAATGCTGGCAGAAGGAATCTCTGCCAGCTGCTGTGCTTGTGAGAGATGAGCAAGCTCCTCTCCCACGGATTGCTGTTCTTCCTCAAAATCAGAACTGCTCTGGGGCTCTATGGGATCAGTTTCCACCCTGACAAGGGGTGAATGGAAGAAAAAGAGCAAGGCTGGGGGTGAGGAAGGGAGCAAAAGAAGGCGAAGGGCGGGGAAGGGAGAGAAATAGTGAGGAAAGAAGTTAGGTGGAGAGAAACAGCAAGGCCAGAGGTTGGGGTCAGGAAGCATCTCTTTCTTTTTCTTCCTGCCTGCTGAACAGCTGATCAGTGGCAGGTTCGGGAACAGGAAGAAGATCCTGGAACCCTAACTTTTTCCAACTTTTTAAATTAAAGACACATTTTTAAGGGGTTGGGGAGTGGAGAGCTACACTGGTGCCGTTGGAGGTCTCCACAGGTGCTGTGTTGGGGACCCCTACCTTAGAGTATGCTCTGTGGCAATGTTGGTGACTAAAAGATCTTATTTCACCACCATTTCATATGCAAACAACTGTCCAACAAAGTTGTTCTGGGTAGTGAAGAGCATACTAAAATACCACATTATGGTCCAGTTGGGATACAGTAGAGTCCTTGGTAGATTTCTGATTTGGGTTCCACCATCAGAGATGTGGTTCTGAGTTCTGAGCACTCCTCTGGTTCAGTCTTGTCCTGCTGTTATTAATACTTTTCAGCTTGAGCAATCTGAATACATGGACAGGATCCCTAGAGAACCAGGATCCCTGTGCCCTCTTGATCCTTGTCCCTCCTAGCTGATAAAAATGGCCAGAGCAGGATGGGCAGTGTGGGTTGTGGAAGTGGTAATGCTTCTTGGGGAGAGGGTGTGGTCCCTTCAACTATAAAGAATGCTCTGGAAAGACCTCTGTTAAAGTAGCCCTCGCTGGATCCTGCTGACTTAAATTATGATCATCCAGTCTTCAATTTGTCATTCTTCGGCACAGTAATGGAGCATATGCTGGCATCTTGGCTCCAAGAATTCCTGGAAGAAATCAATTAACTAGATCCTTATCAGTCTGGCTTTTGTCTTAGGTTCAATATCAAAACCACATTAGCTGACCTATGTGTGGAGAGGATGGGGGAATGGGACCCTGTTGGTTCTCCTGGATCTCTCAGTGGCTTTTGATACCATCAACCATGATATCTTTCTGGACCAGCAGTTGGGGAACTGTTTTATGGGTAACATGCTTTGGTGACTCCAATCTTTTCTCAAGGGGAAGATCCAGAAGGTGGTGCTAGGCGTCTGCTCCATTCCATGGCTTTAGGCTTCTGTGATGCTGCAAGCTGTCATCTAGATTCCCATGCTTTTTTAACATCTACATGAAACCTCTGGGTTTCATATTTAGAGATATGGGTTGATGTATCATCAGTATGCTCTCATTTCCATCTACTGCCAGGGAGATGGAGAAAGTTCTGAATTAACGAACTACAACTTAATCTCGATAAAATGGAAATCCTGTTGGTTATGGGGTACCATTAATCCAGGACTGGGTGTTTAGGCTGTAGATGGACATTCATCCCCTCCTTAAGAATTAGGTACACAACTTGCTAGTGCTTCTGGATCCAACTGTATTCCTGGACAACCAGCAGACAATAGGATACAGGACCTGGTAGATCTCAGATAAAGCACAGGGCCACCGCTGAAAAGGTAGCATTGAAGGCAATGTGCCTCTTAATTACATTAAGTCCCAATTTCTACATCACAACAAACAGGTACGTATGGAAAAAGGCACTCCCTATACGGCCTCGGTCTATGATACAGTATGTATGTATGTATGTATGTATGTATTTGACTTGTACCCTGCCTTTCTACCAAGAAAAATGGCACACAAGGTGGCTTACAATCATAAATAAAACTTGATTAAAAATAATAAAACAAATGCATTAAAACACAATTAAAACACAATAATAATAGAATAAAAACAGTAGAGCTGGATATGGTAGTAGACCCACTAACTTTACTATCAAGGCAAAATATCTTCCTTACCAACAAAAGCTAAGACAGCTGGGATATTGTAGCTTAGAAAAAATATGTATAGAACCATGAATAGTATTGCAACAGTGACAAGAAAAAATATTTCATAGCACACAAAGATTTGTGGATCATCCAATGAAGATGAGAGGTTTAAGAAAGATCAAGAGGCAGTACTTCACAGAACAGAACAAAACTCATTGCCGCATGATATTGTCATGCTTACTAACAGAAGACCTACATGAAGGATAGGTGGCTACTAACAATGATAGCCAGAAGTGCAAGCTCCATTTCAAAGAACGCACACCTCTAACTAACAAATGCTGGGGATTAACGACAATGGACATCCCCTACCTCTGAGGTCCCGGACTGGCCACTGCTGAGTTTTATAATGCGAGTTAGCCAGAACACAGTTCCAACCAAGCACTACTGTTCTTCCATTAAACAAAACACCAAAACATGCCTCACAGACCAAGATAGCTAATACTATTTGGATTAAGCAAGCACCTGGAGTCAACTTGAACATGTTAATGCTTTCAAAACATAGAAAATACTGTTTTAGGAAAGTGTAACTGAAACAAGCAAGCATTTCCTATATAAAGCATAGTACAGAGAAGTCCAGGTGTGCTTTTGAATGTTACTGCAGGTCCCCATTTTGCCCATTCCAAGTCTGAGGCCTGGTTTATACATGCAGCAGAATGAGGTGGGAATGAGTTGTTGAATTATTTGTGTGTATTGAACAGATAATAGTTTATTATTATTTCTCATAATAATAGATATAAGAGGCATCTGACTGAATCCACTGCTATATATGCAGCAAGAGCAGAACAAGTATACTTAAAGGGATTAAACAAATCCATTAAAAACACCAACTGTCTTTTGTCAAGGGTTTCTCCATGTGGACTGCTGGAAGATGCTATTAGAGGTCTGGATTGGTTAGCACATTCTCTACAGAATCTGGTAATGGCTGCAGTTGAAGACAAAAGGCAGAGTGAGAGGGACCAATGCACTTGATCTTCACGCTTATTTTGGCTAGAGGGATTAAACTTTTCTTTTAAACTAACCTTAATATGAAAGGCTAGTTGGAAATGAATATGAATAGCTTTCTATTTGCAGCATCTTCTTACATGTACCTATAATCAGATTTTAAATCAACTAATAACACTTGTTCTGCTTGTGCGTTTCTGGAGCGGGGCTAGGGGGCATGGCCAGATGATAACAGTCTGCTGTTCGGTATAAACTTTAGTTCCACCGTGCTATTCATGACTGTGAAAAAGTCTGACACTAACATATTGCTACTTTCCAGCCCTTTTGATATACATTAAAATCAAAATTTTGGAAACAATTATGTAATTTCAGAATTACCTTTCTCAGTGTTCAAAAGGTATTCTGCTATTCATATTCAACTAAACAGTTAGCTGTTCATTACTTGTTGTTTGTTTTATTGATTACACAAAATCTGTCATAAAGAAATACAAAAAATGAGAATAACACCATCACATTATGTTTTATCCTAATATTTATGAATCTATTTCCCCATCCCACAAAAGAAGAAAGTTATATCATAAGTTTCACAAGAAAGCAATGGGATTAAGTTACATCCTAAGCAGTTTTATTTGGAAGGGTTAGTTCTAAACTTCATGAGTAAGGGGCAATGTAGTTGCCATGTGCTTGGGAGAAGGCCACAGCCAGTAAGTAGGTACAGCTTTTTAGGCAATTTTAAGGCAATGGTCATACAGTCAGGACCAGAAATATTGGAACAAGGATAACTGTTTTAGCAGTTGGCCTCTGTACACCACCACATTGCAGTTCAAAGGAAACACACCCAGATGGGAGCGGTCAGGACTTTCCGCTGTAATTCAAGGGGTTTGACAAAATTGGGCACTAACCATTCAGGAAGGACAGCCAGTGGCATGCACCCCCCCCCCCCATCATTGGTGGCTCATAAGTAATGGAACAAACCAACATCATTTAAAATTTAAGGATTACCTTTAATACCTGGATGAAAATCCTTTGCAGTCAATGACTGCCTGAAGCCAGGAACCCATGGATATAACCAAATGCTGAGTTTCCTCTCTTGAGGTGCTTTGCCAGGCCTTTACTGCAGCTGCCTTCAGCTGCTGCTTGTTTGTGGGTCTTTCTGCCTTCAGTCCTGTCTTCAGTAAGTGACAAGCATGCTCTATTGGGTTGAGATCAGGTGACTGACTTGGCCATTGAAGAACATCCCACTTCTTTGCCTTCAGAAACTCTTGGGTAGCTTTTGCTGTATGTTTGGGGTCATTATCCATCTGCAATATGAAGCGGCGTCCTATCAGTTGGCAGCATTCAGCTGAATCTGAGCAGAAAGTATAGCCTTATACACTTCAGAATTCATCCTGCTGCTTTTATCAGCAGTCAGGTCATCAATAAACACCAGTGACCCGGTTCCATTGGCAGCCATACATGCCCATGCCATAACACTGCCTCCACCATGTTTGACAGATGATGTGGTATGCTTTGCATCATGAGCTGTTCCTTTCCTTCTCCATACTTTTCTCTTCCCATCATTCTGGTACAAGTTAATCTTGGTTTCATCAGTCCAAAGAATCTTATTCCAGAACTGGGAAGGCTTTTTTAGGTGTTTGCTGGCAAAGGCTAATCTGGCCTGTCTGTTCTTGAGCGTTACCAGTGGTTTGCACCTTGTTGTGAAGCCCCTGTATTTACATTCATAAAGTCGTCTCTTGACCGTAGATGTTGACAATGACATGCCTACCTCCTCAAGAGCATTCATGACCTGGCTAGATGTTGTGAAAGGGTTCCTCTTCACCATGAGCAGAATTCTGCGGTCATCCACTTTAGTTGTCTTCCATGGTCTGCCAGGCCTTTTGCTGTTGCTGAGCTTGCCAGTTAATTCCTTCTTTTTCAGGATGTTCCAAACTGTTGTGTTGGCCACTCCCACTTTTTTGCTATCTCTCTGATGGGTTTATTTTGTTTCCTCAGCCTAATGTTGGCCTCCTTCACTCGCATGGACACCTCTTTGAACCTCATGTTGGGAGTTCCAGTGAACAGCTACCAAATGCAGATGTAACACTCAGAACCACCTCCAGGCCTTTTATCTGCTTGATTGGTCATGGGGTACCCAGGAAACAGGCCACACCTGGCCATGCAGCTGCTTGTCAGCCATTCGTTCCCTTACTTATGAGCCACCAACAAAGGGTGTGTGTGTATGCCACTGGCTGTCCTTCCTGAATGGTTAGTGCCCCACTTTTGCCAAACCCCTTGAATTACAGCTGGAAGTCCTGACTTCGCTCCCATCTAGGTGTGTTTTCTTTCAACTTCAATGTGGTGGTGTACAGAGGCCAACTGCCAAAACAGTTATCCTTGTTCCAATATTTCTGGTCCTGACTGTATGAGACATATCAAAGAGGTCTAGCTTAAAAGGCTGTCTGAAGCAAAGTTTGCATTTGTCCTATTACTGGCAGGAAGGTTCACCTGAGAAAAAGATAACATTATGAGAAAATTTCTTGCTCAATAAGGTTTATGCTCCAAACAGATCAAAATCACAGAGAACAAGTTGGGAAATTTCTACAGAACTGTAGACATGTCAGCAAATAAGAAGAGGGGGGATTAAAAAAGTACAGTAGCCAATCAGAATACAGTAGCCGATCACATCATATATCATGTTCAAGAGTAAATCTATAAAAGTAAAGGGAAAATACTGGGTGGGCTGGCTTCCAGCAGTGGGTAACCTCTGCTGGCAAAAAGCTGTATTGATAATGTATGCACTATATTTGTCTTGTTCTCTTTTCCTGTTTTTCCACAGGGTATGTGGTGTGTATAAGTGTCATATTGTCTTTCTTATAGATAAAAAGCAGTGTATACTCCTTCTATCCATGTTACTTGTGGTTCAGTACTTTCCAGTGCCAAAGTCAGCCACATCCTAGGACCTTAAGCTAGACATACCAGATGTAGGAACTCTAGGATAGCTTCTTAACTGGGCAAATAGAAATCTAATTACCTTTTAAATTGTTGGGTGACTAAATGGGCAAAGGATCTGTCTATGATCCTTTTAAATTAAACAACAGTCTCAATTTGGGCAAGGAAATTAGCGCCCTTTAAATTATTCCCATATATCCTATATCCTACTTTCCTACCCCAGAAATCTTTTCTACTTTAGGAATACCTCTTGAAGCTTGCTAGCTAGGGCTGCCACATTTCCAGGTGTGGCTTCAAAACACACAAAAAAAGGGGAGGAAAGTTGGTGGTTTTCTCACAGCTCACAGAAACATTTATAACCCTGTCACCAAGGCCAAGTGTATGTTTGTGTTTAAGGACTGTTGATAGGATCAGAAACATAACTTGAATAAAACCAGTATTTTTTAACTTCACAGTGAACATATTTCTTAAATAAACAACTTGTATGAAAGTCAAGTTAATACAGACTGTACGAGGGCTACACATTACACACGAATGTATGCAAAGCTAGCCTTATTAACCTTTTTCTGCTGGAAAAGGAACTTCTGGAGCTGAAACTGGGAAACAGCAGGTAAGCAAAGGGTTAAATGCCCCCTCATTGTAGCTGCTTCTCTCCTCACTGTATCATGCCCTCTGTGAAGGTACACTGTATTTTTATCTATTTGGTTATATTATGAAAGTTTGAATTCTTTGAGTGAAGTTATAATGTAACTGAGTAGGCCAGAAGCCTAGTTTTACTACTGTATATTGGGCATAAGACAGTAATGGCTGCCTTGGTTACAGTTGCTGTGGAAGTGAGGCAGTTTCAAAATGACTAGGGGGAGAAGCTACCATTGTTTGGACTGGCCAGGGAGGTATGGAGTCAGCAAATGTGACTGGCAGTTAGAAGTTCCATAAGGAACGTGACTGATCAGAAGTTCTGGTGAAGAGACTTTGAGTTGGAATCAATGTCGCCCTCGCTGCATTCCGCGGAGCCTCCACAGGACGCTATCTCAAACAGCTTTTTAAAAGGTTGAAAAACCTTTTCATCTCCCCGCTGGAATTAAAAAGGGGGGGGGGCAAGGCAGCATCTGGATAAGATCTTGGAGAAAAGTGCTCTCCGTGAAGTTTCTGGATTCCAAGACTACCCTCCCAGAGCTTAATCATCGCAAAAAGCTGTTTTGAAACTCCTATCTAATAGGAGAAAACAGGGCTGACGTGTTCCATTGTAATATATGGATTAAGAAACATCAACAATATTTGAGAATATTTGAGGACCTGCAAGATTTGTTTGAAGAGAAACATGGCTACAGCGAGGAGAAAGAAAGGAACTGCATCACTGCCCATTCCCCCCTTACCTCCCTTGGCAAAAGCTCCAAGAACTGAAGATACAGGGGAATTATTTATTCTGATAAAAACTTTATCTTCACAATTTCTGGAGCAAGCTAAGAGGTTGGCTTCAGTTCAAAATTCCATCACCGCCATGCAAGGGGCTGTGGATTTAATTAACACCTCTTGGCAAAAAATGGAGGCAAAGGTTAACGAGCTACAAGATAGGCTGACAACAAACAAAACTACTACACAAGCTTTTTTCAAAAATTTCTCTGTCAGAATTTCCCAACTGGAGGCCTTCACATGCAGATCCAATGTACGTATTATTGGTATTAAAAATTTGCCTAGTTATGTAAATTTGCCTACCTTTGTAGACAAGCTTTTGCATGAGATACTCCCTGTACCATCTGATTATTTACTTGATACTGAGCAGGCATTTCGTGTACCAAATGCTAAAGGGACTGGCTATACAATTATAGTCCAATTTGCAAGAATCTCCACAAAGAATTATATCTTGCATTTGGCAAGAGAGGGTGCAAGTCTTTTTTGGAAACAAGATAAAGTTATGTTATTTCCAGATTACATCAAAGAGGTGGCTGATAAAAGAAGGCAATTCATCAAGGCGAAAAATCTGGCAAAAAAAATGAACTTACAATATCACTTAAAATATCCTGCTACATTTTGCATTGTTTCTGAAGGTCAGATGAAGAAGTTCCTAAATCATGAAATGGCGGAAGCATGGCTGAATGTAAAAATGTGTGAGATTTCTGTTCCAGCCCCATGAACTGGAATCTTTAAACAAGCTTTGTTAACTGTCTATGTTTAGTCTGCATGATTCAAGCTAGGCCAGAGATAACTGATTATACATATATTGGTTTGCTTTCTTTTATTTTTCTTCTCTTTTTTATTTTTCTTTAAATTCTCATTCTCTAAAATGAGTATGATATGCTGTATTCAAATATACTGTTTGAGGGTGTATTGTGCACACTCATTTATATATCTAGTATAAAATATATTACTGATTGTTGTAAGGTTGCTTCCAAGCTTTATTATTATATAACATTATAATTACATCTTTATTATTATTATCATTACTATAAGACTACTTAGTAAGATTTTTGGTTGGTTAAACTGTTAAGCTTTATTATTACTATTATATTTTAACTTAAGGGCAATATATGGTTACTGGAAATGAACGGTAGGCCTGCTTCCTTGCTATAAGACTGATATGATACTGAAATGTAAGGTTGATTATTAAATTGTAATATTGCTAATGTTATAGGTATAGTTTTTTAAACAGAATGGGATCTGAAGCCTGTGTGTACTGGAGTTTAAATTTAACCCTTTAAAAAAGAAAAGGAAAAAAATCCCTTTTTTCTTTTCCTTTCTTCTCCCTTTCATTATTGTTGTGTCCTCCTAAGAATATTGTATTGCTGGGAAGTTGTAGTTATTGATCAGGTTGTTGGTATTGTTTATTTCATTTATAAAGATAAAAATAAATAAAAAGTATTTAAAAAAAAAAAGTAGTAGTTCCGGCAAAGAGATTTTCAAAAGGTCAGTCAGTCAGTCAAAAGGCTGATAAAAAGTGCTCCATGCCACTGATTTCACCTGTGCCTCAAGTGACAGTTCTGGATCCAAGAGCACCCCCAAACTACAAACCTGATCCTTTAGGGGGAGTGCAACCCCCTCTAGAACAGATTGAATATCACCTAGCCGGGCAGACGAACCACCCACTAACAGTACCTCCGTCTTGTCTGGATTGAGTTTCAGTTTATTGGCCCTCATCCAGTCCATTACCATGCCCAGGCATTGATTCAGAAAAGCCACTGCCTCACCTGCTTATTAAATTGTAATACTGCTAATAACAGCTACCTAAGAACATAAGAAGAGCCATGCTGGATCAGACCAAGGGTCCATCTAGTCCAGCATTCTGTTCACACAGTGGCCAACCAGCTGTTGACCAGGTCAAGCAGGGCATGAGCGCAACAGCACCCTCCCAGCCATGTTCCCCAGCAACTGGTGTACAAAGGCTCACAGCCTCTGGTACTGGAGGGAGCACATAGCCATAAAGACTAGTAGCCACTGATAGCTTTTTCCTCCAGGAATTTGTCTAACCCCCTTTTAAAGCCATCCAAATTGCGGGCCATCACTACATCCTGTGGTAGTGAATTCCATAGTTTAACTATGCGCTGTGTGAAGAAGTATTTGTCCTGAATCTCCCACTACTCAGCTTCATAGGATGACCCCGGGTTCTAGTATTTTGAGAGTGGGAGAAAACTGTCTCCCTACCCACATTCTCCACACGATGCATAATTTTGTAGACCTCTATCATGTCTCCCCTTACCTTCCTTTTTTCCAAACTAAATAATCCCAGCTGTTGTAACCTTCTCTCATAGGGGAGATGCTCCAGCGCCTTGATCATTTAGTTGCCCTTTTCTGCACCTTTTCCAGCTCTACAATATCTTTTTTTAGGTGTGGAGACCAGAACTGTACACAATATTCCAAGTGTAGTTGCACCACAGATTTGTATAGTGGCAATGTTATTCTCAATTCCTTTTCTAATTATGCCTAACATGGAGTTTGCCTTTTTTACAGTGGATGCACAGGGGGTTGACATCTTCATTGAGTTGTCCACCACAACCCCAAGATCTCTTTCCTGGTCAGTCACCACTAGCTCAGATCCCATCAGGCTATACTTGAAGTTGGGATTTTTTGCCCCGACGTGCATCACTTTACACTTGCTTACACTGAACCGCATTTGCCATTTAGATGCCCATTCGCCCAATTTGGAGAGATCCTTTTGGAGCTTGTCACAATCCCTTTTTGTTTTAACCACCCCAAATAATTTGGTGTCATCTGCAAACTTGGACACTTCACTGCTCGCTCCTAATTCCAGATCATTTATGAACAGGCTGAAAAGCATGGGTCCTAATACAGATCCTTGTGGGACCCCACTATTTACTTCCCTGCATTGGGAGAATTTACCATTTATTCCTACTCTGTGCTTTCTGTTCTTTAACCAGTTACTGATCCATAAGAGGACCTGTCCTCTTATTCCATAACTGCTAATTTGGTCAGGAGTCTTTGGTGAGGGACTTTGTCAAAAGCCTTTTGGAAGTCCAAGTAAACAATGTCTACCGGATCACCCCTGTCTACATGTTTACTGACACTCTCAGAGAAGTGGTTGTTGGCTGAAGACAGCAATGGAAGACCAGAGCTGACGAAGACAGCAATGGAAGACCAGAGCTGACGAAGACAGCTGGTGGCTAAAGGGAGAAGAACTCATAGCTGGGGAAAGGAGAAAGTCAGTCTGAGACAACTATTTCTGGGAAGAGGCCTGGAATCCAGAGCTAGTGGCTGAGGAGAGCAGTAGGCTATGCTGTGAGGTTGTGGTGAAGCTTCAAGCAAGCAGCAGAGGCCAGCACCAGAAGGCTTTGGGCAGAGGTCTGACCAGAGGGAACTTGAGCAAGTAGTGCTTGAAACCAAATAATCCTAGAAGCCAGAAGCAGCAGGAAAAGCTGGAGGCAGAAGGAAACTGCTGTATAGCATCTGTTCCTGGTTGTGAGCGATTGGCTGGGGAGGGGTTTAGGAAAATCTATCGAGAGCTTATAGGGGAAAGACTCTCTTACATATTAGGAACAGTAAACAAGAATATTTAATTTAAATACATTTAAATAATCCCATCCTATTATTTGAAAAGTACCATTTTATATCCTTGTGTAAATAACTCCCTTAATAAACATCTTAATTCTGTTCAAGTTATGAGCTTGTCTCTAGCGGTGGTGTCAATCTCATGCCTACGCAAAAGGAACCAGGCTCCTGGGTTTCTAAAAGATACAGATGGTGGTTTTTGGTGACAGTGGTTAAAAGCTTTACAGTTGAGACAGCTTTATGGTAGGGAGCTCCACTGACCAATTTCGTACGAGGAACCTGGTGGTTGAGCAGCAGCACCATGTGTGCAGCAAGGCACTGAATAAAGCATCACTTCTGGCCTGGCAAGCAATCTGGACAAAATGACAGAAGCATTTGTAGGGACTGCTTTTTGCATCAGTAGTGGGCCCTATGTGGAGCTTTGTAGTGCACAAGGCATCACGTCTCACCTAGCTAACACCTCACACAAAAGGACAGGATGCCCAAGAGGCCTCAGATGCTTCTGTGGCAACCTCCCATGGCCTATTTTGCCAGCTGCAGAACATCTTCATGGGCTATAAGTTTCTTTCTGAACCCAATTGAAGGTTCTGGTGTTAATCTTTTAAGCCCTTAATGGTCTGAATTGAGATAATGTCAGGGAGAGTCTTCCTATGATTACCACCACCAACTGAAATTGAGACCAACTAATGAGGCCCTGCTCCAAGTCAAGTTTTTCATAGTTATCTGGTTGGCAACTACAAAGGCTAATGCCAGTTCTGGGCTGTCCCCAGAACTACTGAGATACTCAGAGGGTATCTCAGTAGTTTTCAGAAGCCAGTGAAAATATAATTTCGCCAAACATTTGAGAATCACATTTATTTTATTTCTGCGGTGTTTTGTTTTACTGTTTTTGTATAATTTCTCTGCCTTAGGTTGTAAACCACTTAGAAAGGTGGTATATAAAATGATGTACATAAATTATGTAAATAAAAGCTGAACTTAAAATTCAAAGCAAGTCATTACTTATGTGATTTTCTGTTTTTGATTTAAGATGCTCCATAGTAATACTCATGAACTTGAGCACACTCCGGGAGAGAGCAGAGGACAGGAAGGCCTGGCATGCTATGGTCCATGGGGTCACGAAGAGTCGGACACGACTTAACGACTGAACAATAACAACAACAAAAGTAATACTCAGTTTCTGACAGCAAAATTTTAGTTTCAACATTATAGTAGAATCTATTTCCAGAAACAGAAATTTCAGAGTTTCACATTTTTAATTTCAGACAGTTGTCAATGTTTGTTTAGTTCTAAATGCCCAGGCTACATAAGAAAAGCTGAAAAGCATAAATGCAGCAAAGTGCAAACGCAAGAGACCATGAAAGAAAGTCTGGAGGCTTCACTTCAGCTTAATAGAAAATAACCTATGGCAACATATATAGTTATGCAGCCACTTTGGTTAGCAGCCACTTTTACAGCCAACTTACCTACAGAGCTCTCTGTAAACACAGTTAACGTCTGTCCTCCTACACTTTGTAAAAGAAAAGGATGTTCTCTGGGTGCACTGATCGAAGTTGGCTTCCCACCAATATCATCAATGTTTGCAAGATCTTCATTCAAAGTGAAAGATACCTGACAACCACAAATACAATTAAATATTTATTAAAAAGAATGGTCAACTGCTTTTAAGAACGTAGGAAAGAAAAAGAAAAACATATTTCATATCTAGAATAGGGTTGGGAAAGGCCTCAGTCCAAGATCATGGGGAGTTGATGCATTTTGTTAATTGTGAAGACAGTCTATCTCCAAGTGGGATTTTTTTAATTACTTCAATGTTTTTGCTCAAAATATTGGGTCTTAGGTCTAAGAAGGTTGAGGATCATTGAAGTAGACAATGCTGGACTACATGCACAACTAGCCCTCATTCATTATAAGATGACATCTCATAGCCTATTTTATTTTAGCCAAGTATACTTTTACTGATTGCTATAACAGAAAATTATAAACAGAACTCCCCTCCCTCCCTACAAAACCATTTTTAATGATTATAGCAAAAGAGGTATTTTGTGTCATAAACAATAATTTGAATATCCAGGGGGAAATGATTAATGACCTGTTCCCAAAACAGTCTCAAGAAATAAATGCTTCTGACAGGGTATGCAACAGCAACCAGAGCTATTTATTTATTTATTTATTTATTTGATTTATTAGCTGCCCATCTGGCTGGCTACCCGGCCACTCTAGGCAGCGTACAATACAAATAACAACACAAAATACAATGTAGTCAACTAAACTAAACAACATTGTTCTAAAAAAAACCCCACAAAACCCTAACCCACCCCAAATGCCCACCTGAATAGCCAGGTTTTCAAAGCCTAGCAGAAGCTCATCAAAGAGGAGGCATAGCAGAGGTCACTAGGGAGGGAATTCCACAAAGTGGGGGCCACCACAGAAAAGGCCCTCTCCCTAGTCCTCACCAACCTAGTTGTCCTGGCTGATGGGACAGACAGAAGGCCTTCCGAGGCCCATCTCATTGAGCGGCATCCCTGGTGTTGCTGGAGGCACTCTTTAAGACAGACTGGGCCAGAACTGTATAGGGTTTTAAAGGTCAATACCAACACCTTGAATTGGGCCCAAAAAACAACTGGTAACCAGTGCACCTCCTTCAGCACTGGAGTGATGCAATCTCGCCAGCGGCTACCTTTAATCAGGCAGGCCGCAGCGTTCTGCAGCAGCTATGATGTTATGGCACTATTGCTACTGGATATTCCAGAACTGATTTTTACTACTCAATACCATATGCTTTTCTTCGCAGAAAGATAAACACTAATAAAGTGATGAAAAGGAGTTATTCCTTCCTCATATCAGACCAAATTAAAGCCAGTATTGAATACACTGGAAATATAGAAACCAGGCTTTTATTTGTGTGACTAATCACACTTAAAAATAGACACTTTAAACATTATATGAGTTGTTACACGGCAGTAACATCTGAAACATGCTCACACTCTTTGTTACGGTCCAATGACCAAAGCAGCACAATAATCAACATAAAGCACATTAACCAATAACAAGAAATAAGACAATATACATATAAAACCAAAAAATTACAAAAGTTCTAGACATTTTAAAGGTAGAAAAAATATATTATTACTGAGTGAATTGAGTAAATTCTTGATGAATTTTGCTTGCTGCTGCAAAAAAATTGACAGCAATAAGAGTAGTGGATGCTATTTTATCAGAAAGAAATAAAAGGGCATAAAATGCATCCGAGCATCCTGGCAGTTCAAATAAAATGGGATCGATAAAAGTTTTACAAATGTCACAATAGAAAAGACAGTACAGAAGAACATGGGTCACTGTTTCAATCTCTCCTGAGTCACAGGGACACTTCCGTTCGTAGTAGGGAGTTTTATGGAATTTACCCTCCAAGACAGCTGAGGGGAGGGAATTGAGACATGGCAATGTGAAAGCTCTGTGATACTCCTGGACTGAGAGTGAACAGAAATAATTTGCTGGTTTGTGAAATCGAAGTGTAGTATCAATCAAAATGGAATTTGAAGTTAAGCTCAAGTCAACTTGATATTCAGTGTCTGCTAGGCATTGCCTGAGCGTTGCTCTGGCCTTCTCATACCCTAGAGAAATCAAATAACTAGGGGAGAGTCCATAAAACAAAAGCTTTTGAGATGAAACTTTAGTCCAGAAAGACTGAAATGTATCTTGAAAGATTAATGGAGCTAGGCCTACTGGGGAAAAATTAACTTTAACCAACAGTTCAAATGGCAAGCCAAGCCCTAGCTTCAACCTTCTGGAGGTCAACTTCTAGTCTCAAAGCAGCATTGGAAACACAGTGGGGCACCTGAAGGACAGCCCTCAGAAATTTTGATTGTACTGCTTCCATGGAGGCAAAACTGGGATAGGGGCCAAGTTGTGCGCCGTACAAGAGTTGAGCTAATGATTTGGTCACAAACAGCTTTACTGTTGCCAGTACATAGTGACCTCCTCTTATACGGAAGAAATATAAAATAGCACTGGCACTTCTTTGGGCTGCCTGGGTGGCATATTCTGCATGCACCTTCCAGCTGCCATTGGCTTGGAAAACAACACCAGATATTTAAAGATCTTTACCTGCTCAGTCTTATGGCCATTAACAATCCAGCTGCATGTCCTTGGTCTTTTGGCAAAGACCATAACCTTTGTCTTCTGATAATTTATTTGCAGATGTTCATCATGACAATATTGGGCCAGGGCCCACAAGGCTCTCTTCAAGCCTATAGGTGACTGAGACCAGATTGCCACATCGTCGGCATAAAGTAACACCGACAGATGTCTATTAGCTAGCTTAGGAGGGTGGATGTCAAAACAATCAAGAGCTTTGATTAATGAGTTTATGTAAAAGTTAAACAACAGAGAAGCAAGTATGCAACCTTGTTTTACACCTTTGAATGTTGAAACAGGACTAGACAACAAACCCGCTGTTTATTTTTAAGGTGGTGCTTTCATGTAACTTATACATAAGAAGTATTAAGCAACGATCCACCAAAATAGCCTCAAGTTTATGCCAAAGTTTATCTCTGGAGATGGAATGAAAGGCAGATTTGAGATCTACAAAAGCTGGGAACAGGGAAATGTTGAGTTTATTGATGTGTTTCTCCACAAGACGTTGAAGGATTAATGCTTGGTCCATAGGGGATTGGCCTGATCTAAAGCCAGTCTGTTCATCGGCCAGAATGTTTTCATGTTCCATCCAAATTTGAAATTTCCAGTAGAGATGCCTGGCATATAGCTTGCTAATAATGGTAACTAAGCTGATTGGGTGGTAAGTGATTGGGTCATCTTTCCTTCCCTTTTTAAAGATGGGAATGATGATAGCCAAGCCCCAATCTGAAGGAATACAGCCAGTTCAATCTATGTATGTGAGGAGGGTAGCTAGAATAGGAGCCCACCAATCAATATTTCTTTTGATTAGCTCTGGAGGTATATAGTCGCAGCCAGGGGCCTTGCCAGGTTTTAGCTGGTTTACCAGATCAATAATCTCAGAGACCGAGACAGGAGGCCATACAGTAAAGAGTCCTGAGATATGCTTCATCCGGAAAGTAGGTGCCTCCTCTTCTGCATATAGTGCACGGAAATGTGTCTCCCATATCTCAGAAGCAATACGATAGTCCAGACGTGTTGGACGTCCACAGGGACGAAGCACTGTAGTCAAGTGCCAGAAGGAGGCCATATCTTTGGACCTCACGGCATGAATGAGTTGTTCCCACCCTGCCTTTTGAGCACACTTCTTTTTGGCCTTAAGCAGGGTTTTATAATGTTTTTTGTGTGATATTAACTCAGCCAATGAGACTGCTGACGGCTTTTCCTTGTAGGCCCTGAATCTAGCAATCAGGCTTTTCTTAGCACAAATGCAGTCCTAATCAAACCAGCTCTTAGATCTAGACTGGATAGTCTGCTGCTTCCCCAAGTTTTTAACTGTTAAATGAGACTTTAATTCATTGGGCAAAATCTCGTAAGCATCTAAAATCTCAGACTTTGTGCCCATTGTGAGAATGGAAGAACGAATCTTGTGGAAATGATCAGCATTTAGCAACTTCGTAATGGACCTGTCTGAAACTTGTTAAAACCAAGTGCTGCAGACTTGGAATGTAATATGTTAACTGTGAATTAATTAGGTAGCAAGTAAAGGGATGAGGAACACAGTAATAGGGACAATTATTCACAAACAGTAACCCAGCCTTCCCCAACATGGTACCCTCCAGATGTTTTTGGCTTCAGCTCCCATCAGCCAGCCAGCAGGGCCAATGGTCAAGAATCCTAGGAGTTGTGGTCCAAAATACCTGAAGAGTATCAGATTGGCGAAAGCTGTTGTAATCCATCAATGCTGTTTTTCTACCCCATCAGTGCAATTTAAAGAAAACCAGAGCTAAGTTGCACAGTTACATCTCCATCTAACATAATTATATTCCAGTGAGAATGTAAAATGTACTGATTTTTAATTTTAGACTTCCTCTTGAAACAAGAACATTTTACTACATGTAATTAGCTTGGTTTCAAATGCATGAAAACAAAAAAGATATTCACTCTTCAGAACAGATTTTTAATATCTCTCAAAGGTATTCCTCCCCCCACCCCCATTAATTGTGAAAGCTGAAATAAGAACTAGTTGATCAGTCAATTTAATTAAACAACCAGTAGCTTCAGTGAAAATTAAAATAAATAATGATTAATTAAGGCAGTCTTACATGTCACTTTAAGATTTTTGGTACAATTAATTCGAATTCCTTTCAGTAGTCCTGGAGCCAGACATTTGCCTGTTCAGTTCAAATTAGTGTGTGTGAAAATCCACTTCTCTCTCCCACACCACCTCCCTTTGGCCTCCCTGGCCCACAAGCCCTCACATCTCTTTTGATTTGGCCCTAGTAGAGATTGCTTCCACTTCCTCTTGGGCTCTCCTTTTCCTCAGTTCCCCCATCTGAAGAGAGGGCAGAGGCTTGAGGGGAGCAGTTTTTTTCTATTTTCCTATTTTTGCAAAGGCTCTTTCTATTCCACAGATGCCTTTCCTCAGAGTACACCAAGTAAGCAAGTTACTTTTTCCAACAATATGACAACTCAATTATTCCTTAAGAATATTGGCTTCCTATATAAAGAAAGCCTTTGCATTACATTTGCTACTGCCAATACTTACAACATTTATCTTCCTTTTTTAAAGTTAATTTATTAGTTAAACATTGCAAGAACATTTTCTTTTGGGCCCAGTTAAAAATCTGGGTTCCACCTGCTGTGGCAACATCGTTGAACCTAAGCAAGGGTGGGCCTGGTCAACAACCGAGACAGGAGAGCACTCAGTTCTTTATGTTACAGCAGAATATAATTTTTAAAGGGTTTATGACATGAATTAGCACACTACAATACAGAACTACTCTAATAATATTTGCATTTTATTTACTTACTTCTGTTCTTCCTTGATTTCTGTGAAACAAA
Organism: Heloderma suspectum; assembly: GCF_057233095.1. Lineage (NCBI taxonomy): Eukaryota > Metazoa > Chordata > Lepidosauria > Squamata > Helodermatidae > Heloderma > Heloderma suspectum. Next base: position 175,331,312 of record NC_139460.1, on the reverse strand, counting down.
AGATATAATATTTTAATGTTCATATTTCTTTCCCAGAACTATTAGTATACAAGCAATACATTTAAAAAATGAATGTGAGTTACAGTACAATTGGGAGAATTATTATAATGCTGTCAAACCCCAACCCTAAGCAGTAGCCTAGACTCTAAGAAGGGGCTGACCAGATATGTTGGACCAGCAGAATTAGAGGTAGGAGTGCTGGAAACTGACTGCAGCATCATGATTGGGCCTGACCCACAGCCTGTTGTAATGGGGACCCTTGAACCAGAGTCTTCCCACTCTCGGTAAGACCTCTGTATTTAATGCCCTCAGAGCCTACACTCCTCCCAAAGAATCAACCCCCTTCACACCAAGAACTGTACTCCCATGCCAGCCTGTCAATATAAGCAACAAGCCTGGAATTGTCAGGGAGGAGTGCTAGGCTCCAAGCCAGGAGCCTGTGCCTTTAAGCTCTTCAACTCTTCAAGGAATGAGCAGAGCCTGGGTGGGGTGAATGCCTTGGAGGCATAAAAAGATTCAGGTAAATGCCAGACATTGGAGCAAGTTACTCACTTGCAGCTTCCCATGGTGCTGCAGTTACTGGCCTACCTTGCTGCCCTGTGGGCCAACTGTCAAGGGCAGGACAGGAGCATGTGTGAATATGTATATGTTTAAATAATATAAATGGCTTAGACATCCATTCCATGGGCAGAACAAAGTTCCACCAGATCTTTCTAGCCTCTGCCTCACCTTTGCAGTCCCCCTGCCCTGTCCCCCCTGCCACCCCTGCATCTGCTCCTGAATATGAAGATAAGAGAAAACTGTCTTGATATGATGATTAGATGGTACGGTACCCAGGTAATGCTATCTAAAATGAATAAACAGTATAGCCCACATTGTTGGAAATGTCAAAAGGCGCATGAAGACTTTTATCATGTAATGGCTCTGTCGTTTTGTAAAGAAAAAGTGCAATAAAATATGACTCCTTATGGAGAGCATCTTGGGTTACAATATAAGTTTAGACCTGCTATTATTTTAGTTAATGAAAGATGTGATAAGGAAAGAACATTCAGAATTGGCAAGCCAAATGGTAACTGCTGCTCAGGTATTATATGGAAAATATGGAAAAGCAACAAAAATATCTACTTTAAAGGAATGGATTGTTAAAATGAGGGACTATGTAATAATCACCAATAAGACCCTTAAGAAAGAAGCCAAAAATTATATCTGCTGTAACCAGAAGCTTTTATATCCAAGGCTGCAACACTGTTTTAGGCTGCTGTTAAGTATAGCTTGTTACTCTTTTGATTGTCAATTCATTTTGTTTTGTAAGATTTGTAAGCTAGAGAATATTATGGGCAAGGATACATTTGGATAACATGCCCAATGTTATATCATGTACTTTTTATGGATTGTTTATTCAATAGTAGCTTTTCCTTCAGTAAATATTGGTACTTACAAGACATCTGTAATCAAGTATGTCAATTTATTTATTAATTAAAAAATATATCTGCTCCTGAAGATTGGGGAAATCTTCCAGAACAGAACATCATGTGGTGGAGAGCTGCAACAGGAAGATGAAATCAGGGACCCCACTTTGTGTAAGTGGAAGTGCCTTTCCATTTGGATGAACCCATTTGGATTCAAAGGAATGATACTGGGAGACTTGCTAGATCTGGTAACTGAGAAGATCTTGCTACTAACCTATTATCAGGATCTAAAATGGCTACAAGAAGTTACAAGTTGATCAGTGTTGCTGTGTAAAATGCTTCTGTTCATGGTTCTTGGATTCCTGACTTGGATTCCTGCATTGAGCAGGGGGCTGGACTCAATGGTCTTATAGGCCCCTTCCAACCCTACTATTCTATGATTCTGTGCTCCACCTACTCCACTCACTGTCAATAACTAACTTCAACGGAAGAAGATCAATTGGAAATATAGCAGTGTTTCCCTGTTTGCCAGGGAAGCTGCAGGATCTCCTTCTTTGGAGAAAGCAAGCCACACTTTCACTGTATGGAACAGTGCCAAGAAGCATTGAGTGGGATACATAAAGTTGGTTCTAGCTCTGTGGTTTATAAAATGGTTTATTTTAGCAAGAAGATCTTACATCTCCTCTCAGCACAGCTATTCATTCGTACAACTGCCGTGTACAGTTTCTCCAAATAACCAAAAAAAAAGTGTGTTTGATAGCATGCTCACATCTGAAAGATGTGGATGAAAAATGCATACTTCAAAAAAAATGCACACTTTAATCAATTAAATACATTTTAATCAATGGAAGAAGAATGCATACACAAATTTTCATGCGAAAAGAAAAAAACAAAGCTTGCAATCTGATACAGACTTGAGTCAGAACGAGCTTCAAGATGGGATTCGGAGAACTTCAGCGAGCTCGAATGATTGGCACATCCCTAGTTACACCTCATCCAGATGCTATGATTGCACACTTATGCCCCTAGCAGCATATGTAATTAGAGATGTGAAGGCCTGGAATAAAAACAAGAAAAACAAGGGGAAACATTTTCCCCTGTTTTTCCAGGGAAAATGGGGGGAAACTCTTTTTTTCCTGAATGTTTGTGTTTCCTCCCAGTTTTTTTTTCCAAGCCTTCATATCTCTCTCCATTCTGAATACAGGACTGGAGGGAATCATAGAAGACAAAGCAACTGTGTTATCTGGTGCATCCCAAATAAGAAAGACTTCATGTCAAGCAGGTTTTATAGTAATTTCCATGCTGCCCTACTCCAAATTCTATTCACTATCACCGCCTAATGAAAACAAAAGAAACCCTGAGCCAGGAAATATAACATTAAATTATCTTACTTGGCAATTCTTAGCTTCCCTACTTCACCTCTTCCTGAAGCTTTATTCCACTGTTGAGACAAGTATTTTGGGACCTAAAAGAAACAGTACAACTCAAGAAAGATATACAAATAGTACAGAAAATAATTTCTAATCCAACTCCCCCCCACTCCGCCACTTTTTTTTTATTTTGAGAAAGAGCATGCACGTGTGCGCATGCTTATTGTTTAGAATACAGAAGAAAGGAATACAAAACCAAAATATTATAAGTTTGCTTTCTTAAGCAAAAAAGAGGGAGGGAGCAATCCTATGGCCGCTAGACAGCGGCTAGACAGCCATAGGATGTGGTATTTTCCGGGAACCAATCTCAGAGTCCACGCTCCAAGGTCGGTTCCTGGAGAACTGACCTCCCTCCACTTCCCCATCCTCCATGCTCGCAAGAGGAGCATGGAGCAGCCAAAAAGGGGCGTGGCTGGGGGCATTCCGGGGCAGGGAGGGCAGAAACGCCTGTATGACACATTGCTCCATGCTCCTGCGGCTAGACAGCCGCAATCGGCTCTCTAGCTAAAAAAGCAGGGCAGGAGGAGCATGGAGGGAATGATCCCCTCCATGTTTCTCCTACCTTGCTTTGGATAGGCAGTCACCTCCAAATTCGGAGGCGGCCGCCTATCTCGATAGGATTGCTCCCTAAATCAACATTACAATGTCACAATTATGTATTTCAAGCAATGGGCTACAACTTCTAGCTGGGAAATGGGATTTTCCCTTTCCTCTCCTTGCTCCTCCAGCCTCCGCACACCTCCCCAAATAGGCTGCATATTTCTTCCAATACTTTTTTTTGCTAAAGGGGACTTCCACCAAAGACAACAGAAACCCCCTCTTTCCTTCTGGCATTTCCAACAATTTAATTATATTTATTTTACTTGTAATTACTGAGATGACATACTGCATGAACAATATTTTGACACAGTTCTTTCAAATATTAATATTAAGGAACAAATGTGACAAGTTTCCATAAGTATACATGCATAGGTCCAGAAACTATAGTTAGTACAGAATACAGCGGTTAGGTTGCTAACTGGGACCAGATATATGGAATGCATCTTGCCAGCTTCACTGACTCCTACTCTGTTTCTAGGTGCAATTCAAATGCTAATTGTAACTTGCAAAGACCTAAATGGTTAGGACTAGGGTACCTCAAAGAGCCCCTCTTTCCACACAAAACATCTTAGGTATTAAGATCCTTGTTAGAGGCCCTTCTTCAGGTTCCTGCATCACCTGAATGGTGGTAGGGTATGACCCCAAATAGGGCCTTCTCTGTTGTGGAGCCCCACTTTTGGACCTTACACCCCAGGAAAGCTCAGCTGAGGCTTTCTTGATTATCCTTTTGGCACCAGATGAAGACCTTTTATTCAATCAAGGTTTTTAGGATGTTTAGTACAAGTTATCCATTTATCTTGGTCTTTAAATGCTCTTCTGTTGTATTGCATTAATATTTACTTAGGGCGCAATCCCATGTGGATAGTTGGCAGCCTCCAAATTCAGAAGCTGCTGAGTATCCAACGCAGAGCGGGAGGACAGCAGAGGCGATCTTTGCCTCTGCATTCCAGCCACCCTGCATTTCTGCTAGACGGCCAATTTCACCTGTCTAGCAGCAGCGCCACAGAGAGGGAGGGAAGGAGGCTGGGGCGGCCATAGGAAATGCTGTACCACAGCTGCCCTTGTCTCCTCCCCTCCCCATCCCCAGGAACCCTTTTCCCCATTTCCACACTGCTTTCTGAGCACGGAGATGTAGACAGTGTAGTCCTCTCCATGCTAGCTACAAGGGGGAGGGGAGTGTGGTTTCCTGGCTCTGAGGACAGAGCCCTGTCTCTGACCCCACAGCCAGGAAACCAAACAATCCTATTCCCCCACCCCCGACATGTCCAGGGGCCATAGGATTGCTCTCTTATACTGTTATCATTTCAGAGATTTCTAAACCAGTTTGGGAGGTTGTATATCTGAATAACAGTACATACAGTGCTTAAAGTGAAGCAAATAAAATAAGTATATTTATCTCCCATATTCCTGAGCCAGTTCTTCCCACATATTCTTTGACTTGTTCTAATTCACACCCAGAATAAGATTTTTTAGATTTTAAGAACACAATTTTCTTTCATTACTCATAATTACATTCTCAAAGCTCATAGCATCTGTGATATACATTTGATCTCAGAAAGTCAGCTTAGGCTGCAATACTATACACACTTACCTGGGAGTAAGACCCATTGCACTCAGTGGGTGTTACTTCTGAGCAGACATGTATAGGATTGCACTGTAAACACAACCTAACCTGAAACAGTCAAATCAAATGGGTTTGAATTATTTTTCTTTTTCCTTTTCAGCTACAAATATCTGGGTAGGTGGACCAAGAAAAATGTTTGTGGTCTAGCCATTTTAATGGCCTTATTTACAAGGCTGCCATAAGGGGTTTTTTTTTCTCTTCACAACTACTGTTCATACAAAATATTTAGTCTACACATCCCACAGTTTGGGGATAAATGAAACCACAATCCCAATCCTACTTTTTGTTTTGCAGCAAAACAAAGGATTTAATACTGGACCTCTCATGTTTGTCAAAAGGGCACGCTTGCTGTGCTGTGACAATCAACAGTACAGTGACAATGGGAGGCTGGGAGGAGACAAGGCATAGGGAAGAGGGGCAGGGCTACCCACAGCCCTTCATACATATATGCTATTGGCTCCATCCACCTTTTGCCAGAAGAAACAAATTCAGAGGGTGTTAAATTGCTGGTATGTAGGGCAAGTGGGCCTCAACTGGCCAGCCTTTGTCCAATTTGGCTTGGGCTATATATTGCTTTAGCAATTGGGCTGAATTTCAATCCTGGATCAGATTCAATTGGAAGCAGAATCTTTAAAATGTTAATTAAAATATGGATATTTTTTTCTTTTTTAATTAAACACAATCTGATAATAATTTATCAGACACGACATGCCATGCTACAAAAAGATTACAGCAGTTCTACACACTGCTCTAGTAGAGACTCAAGCTGTTACCCAGGAGAGACTATCGATTCCTGCTTTTGTTACCAGCCCTTGCTGTTTCCTCATCTTCCTGCCTGATCATTTGATCCTGTCTGTTTGTAACATAAAAAATACTTAACCGTTAGTGAAAAGAGCAGCAAGGGCCCTCAAGTAATTCAACTTTGATGAAGCAATTAAGGCTCTGATAGAAAGTCAGACTAAAAAATGTTAAGACCAAGAAATATTGGTTCCAGAAGTGTATATAAAATAAAGTTAATTATGCAGCTAGACTGAAGGACTGGGTGACCTGGAAGTTAGTTACTAAAGGTCACAGCAAAGACCTGCTATTTCCAAATGCCTGTAACAGTGCACAAGAAAACCATTTTATAAAGGCTCTAACATATCAGTCAGTGCTTTTGAAAACCAGGGTATTAATGATAGTGCTCAGCCAGCCATCTGTCATTGAAGAGGAGTTGAAAGGTTAATTATTTTCCTTGCTATAAAGAACCCAGTGAAAATGGCGCCTCATCTGAGCTCCTTAAGAATAATCTGGAACAGTAGGTATCTGTCAATGCTAAACTCTTTGATTCAATAAATATGTCAGATTCTATTGTGTTGGAACAGCAATATTATAATTCCTACATGCAAGCAAGGTACCAGTCATTGGCCAGATGTTGCCCAGCACTGCCCTCAGTCATTTAGGGTGCAATCCTATCCAGATAGGTGGCTGCCTCTGAACTCAGAGGCGACTGCCTATCCAGTGCAGGGCAGGAGAAGCACGGAGGGGATCGTTCCCTCCACGCTCCTCCTGCCCTGCCTTTTTGGCTAGACAGCCGATTGCAGCTGTCTAGACGTGGGAGAATTAAGCTGGGAAGGAGGCTGCTGTACAACACATTGGATGTGTTATACAGGCATTTCCACACTCCCTGCCCTGGACTGTCCCCAGACATGCCCCTTGTTGGCCGCTCTGCGCTCCTCTTGCGAGTGCGGAGGACGGGGCTGTTCCGTGCTGCCACAGAAGCAGCACGGAAGTGGGGGGAGGTCGGTTCCTGGAAATAAAGATATCCTATGGCCATCTAGCTGCTGTCTAGTGGCCACAGGGCTGCCCCCTTAGGGCTTTAAAGCTAATCACAAACAGTTTGAATTAAAACATCAAGAAAGTCTTGCAATCTGGACATTCATTTTTTTGAAAATGAGAGGCTAGAAAGATCCACTGACTGAAGACCAGTCCACCAATTAATGGAGTTTTTAAGTTCCAGAGGTGCACATAAGTCTTTCCAATTCTTAAGTTATTCGAGGCAAAGTTGTACTTACAGATATAATATGGAGCCAAAATGTCAAGTCATTACAGCTGGTCAGAATGAGACGTACTGCAACACACAACTCTTAGGTTCAAAACTTGAGAGTATGCTTACAGTGCTTCTCTGGGCCAAAACAGATGAGAGGCATTAGGCTTGGATCTCCTTGTATTTCTGTCTTTAGGTAAAAGCTACATCCCTCTGAACTAGATCAGGGCAGTGGCACTGGAAAAAGCTGGGGTTATCTCTTTCCAACCACTCTGTTTCCTTTATCTAGGCTGCTATTTGTCACAGGCATGTGTATATTTTCCCCAGAACACCAAATATCAGCTTAGGGTATGTGACTGAACAGAAAAATAATGAGGCTGAAAGGGGTAAGACTCCTTTCTCCAACCTCTGCTGACCTGATCCTATTCAGAAGTTCCTGTGGCTGCTTTCAACTAATAATAGAAATATTATTATATCCAATCACATGTCTCCCTTTTGTATATTTTGACCCTCAGAGCCAAAAAAGGGAATGTTACCAGTAGGGATGGATCAGTCAATTTCTGGTCCATGTCAGTTTCACATGTGATCATTCATAAATTCATTATATCCTGTTCCATACTAATCTGCAACTTTCTATTTATTTATTTTATTTACAATATTTGTATACCGCTCCATATCTAAAACAGATTTTGGAGCGGTGAACATAAAAGATAAAACAGTAAAAGAATAAAAAGATTAGAACACCACCTTAAAATCATGCTGTTTTAAAAACAGAATGCCAATAGAAACCATGACTAGTCAATTAAGGAATGCCTCCTGGAACAGTGCTGTTTTCAGGAGGCATCAGAAACACAGTGTTGGTGCCTGCCTGACCTCCATTAAACTTTTTTTGTACAAGAAAACTGATGTTTCAATATGCATTTTTGAACACATTTCCTCACAGGAGACGAATTTTAAATATATTTCATGCTAAAACATGCAGCTTTATATGCATTTTGGTATGTTTTTGAGCTGACAACTGCATCGCGGAATTGGGAGAAGTGCAAAATCCAAAGGATCACTGCATTCAGATCCACACAAGAGTCTGGGAAGTGCAGATTAGGTCAGGTTACTCTGAAATGTGGACTGAACAAAATATTCAAGCATCCCTTGTTACTAGTAGTGATGGAAGTCCTTTTACATATCTGTAACTCTGGATGAAAGTTGATCTATAGAAGATGGGAGCCTGCTCCTGAAAGCAGAGCTTGAGCTGTCTTCCAACAGGTCATCAAAAGGGGCTATTTGGCAACATAAGACTGAGTGGTTAATACAGTCTTACAGGTTCTCTCAAACATATTCCCCTGGTATAAAGCCTGCAATGGCTTTTCTTCAAAGCAGATTAAAGCACGGATATATTGGGCAAATACACCTGTCTGTTAGCCAATATAAAATCATCTACATGCTACTGTACAATAAAATTCCAGCCATGACTATGAAATTTATCAATAAATAACCAATTAGAACAGCACCAACACTACTCTTTCTCCAACAACTGAAATCTGCAAGAGACTTCAAGTACTCAACAGTAGGGCATGCTAACTCAGCATAAGTAGTTCCCAGTTGGCAAAGGGCAGGAGGGACAAATGTGCAAACAAAATTGCAGGTTTTCAGGATCAGCATTTTTTAAATAACTGGACACAGCAATAAGAATAAATTTCCCTCAAGAAGTTCCTACCATGATGTTGCCTGGAAGCAACATATATTAACAATCCCACATTTTAACAATCCTTTATTTTTAGTGTTTTTAACCTTCTGTTAATTTGAAGAATACTTTTAAAACTAATTCAGCCTGAAGGCTGAAAATAGTTTTAAAACTCAGAAGGTAACTGAAAACATTGTATAACCTCCTTCCTTGGTAGCTTTAAAAAAAGACAGTCCTGAGTAGTTAATTTCTAAAAACAGAGGTACCAAGGCTCAAGCCTTCCAGGAAGCTCTGCCTTCACCCTATTATCATACTGGAGTGGGGAGGGCGGGGTATCATTACTTAATGGAGAGGAAAACGCTATGTGCACAAGAAATTCTTTAAGTCCTGATATATTTCAGGCCCAAGCCTTGACACAAATTAAGCCTGGCTGAACATACACTGCAAGGATTCTTTTATAGCCAGTAGTTTCTGTGCTAGAACTACAAAATAGATAAACTTTTCAAATCAGGCTTCTTCTGCACATTCAGCAGACTTCTGGAGAAGCAGCTACAACTTTCAGCGGTGTGGAGCTGCACAAGGTTTCTCAGTGATCCAGTAGCCTCTGCCACTCGAGTCACTGGAGGTGGCACTCAGGATCAGAGTTGGATTCCAACAGAATAGTTATTTATATGAGACAGTGCCTGCCAAGCTTTGCAAGTAAACCTTTGCCAACCAATGAACCTAGCTTTTCCTCAGTATTGCCATCTACCCACCCACACAACACCTACAGCCCTGCTCTCTTGCTGCTCTTTATATCTAGAATTCCTTCCCAGAAACCTATGTGAAAATATGTCTCTCCCTCCCACCTCCATACTTCTCCACAAAATGCACTTTTTCCATTAAGCCTTTGGTTCTTCATCCCCTACTGAAAGTGTATCTAAGTTTCTGCAACTAAATTCAGGCCCTTTCCCAATTTTATGGCAGAAATCCTCCCTCATATAAGAATATAAGTAAAGGGGTGTTCATACGAATACTGCTCATATGTGGATGGGGAAGTGGAAAGTGGCCATGGCTCCCCACTAGTAGGCACACCCCCACCAGTATATAGAGATCCTCCAGTCAAGGGTGGATCCTGGTTGGACCAGGATTCCCCATCGCATGGAAGATCGCTATGTTCGTCCATCATTACTCACATGAATTGAACACCTGTGGTCTCCATCTCATGTTCCTTGTGTGTGTGGGAGGTCATCTAAACCCCCTTACGAGCTTCATGGATCAGACGAAAGGTTCCTCTAGTACAGGGGTGGGGAACTACAGACCCAGAGTCCCAAGGCAACCAGCCCGGAGATTCCCCAGATGGCCACAACCCTTTTCCTGGAGCCAACCCATTTCCCACAACCACCAATCTTCAGATGGCTTCCTGGCTTTTGTGCAGTTTTTTCCCCATTCTAAAAGGTTGAAATGCCTTGCCCAAGGCTTAGTTACTGGCCAGAAGAGCATTAACCTACAACATGCAGTAATTTTTTATATTTTAGGCCCCACCCCTTTTGCCCTCATCTCTGCCTCCTATTGGAATGCTGCCCTTGACAGCTTTTCCAAATTTCACTAAGTCCCTCAAGCTAAAGTCAGTTCCCCATTCCTGTCCTATTCCAGTATCCTGTTTCCCATAATGACCAAGCATGAAGTCCACCAGAAGCACAAGAAGGCACCAGTCCTACCCTACCTTACCCCACCCCATTGTTTCTTCTCAGCATTTGGTATTCAGAGGCACACTGTCTCTGAGTATAGGAATTCCACTTGTCTGTAACAGCCTTCCTCAGCCTGGTGCCCTCCAGATGTTTCAGACTGAAACTCCCAGGATTCTTAACCATTAGTCATGCTGGGTTAGGCTGATGGAAGTTGAAATCCAAAACACCTGGAGGGCACCAGGTTGAAGAAGGCTGGTTTCTAGCGACTCACATCTGGTGGCAGGCCTAACCTTAATCTCTTTTTAAAGCTTCCTAAGCCAGTGGCCATCGCCACATCTTGTGGCAGCGCGTGCCATACATTAATTATGCATGACCTACTCTTTCTTTTGTTGTTCCAACCCTACTGCTAGCCAACTTCGTTGGATCATCTCAAATTCTAATGTTATAAGAAAAGGAGGGGCGGGGAGTCTTCCCCATCCACTTTCTCCACACGGTACACGATTTTACAAATTGTTAGCATGTCCTCCTCACACCTCGGTGTCTTTTTCCTAAACTACAGCCATTGCTCTACTGATTCCACATTCCTTTGTGTAGAATTCTAAAGCTCCTTGGGACAAGGATCTGTCTTGCTTGTTACTTTGCAAAGCTCCATGCGCACCGACACTATAATCATCATTAATACTATTACAGCCGTTAGTTGTTGTTATACAGCTACGGAGGGGTCCCGCTTGGCTGCATGCTCTGCTCTGCCTTGCCTTCTGGCCGCCCGCAAGGCGGCAGATGGCTTCTCGGCGTTTCGCCCCCGCTCCCTCACCTTGACGAGCCACATGCCCGTATTCTGCTTGGCCCCGGTCAAGTCCAGCTCCCCCTTCTCGCTCATGGCAGCACCCGTGGTCTCAACAAACAGCGAGGCAATGGCAGCTACCCGAACAGAAATCGGGTGTGCACTCGTATCGACGGCGGCCTAGGGCGGTCAAAAGGACTGCCCCGTCCCAAACGCTTTGCTGTTGCGTGCGCAAACGGTGGTTGCCCCGGGAGGCGGGTCCGAAGCCGGCCTGTCAGTCAGTTTGACGGGTCTACTTGCTGGAAGGCGAGAACAAAGACTATAAAAGGCTGCTAGTAGAAAGAGAGAAAGAAAGGCTCTGTATTGTAGGAAACTGCTCATTTCAGCAAACGTTTTGCAAACGACTCTTCCCCTTTGGAAGAGACACTGCATTCATTTTATTTCATTCTCTATTCATCTGCGCTTACCTAATATAATAATACTATTTCGCACGTATGTCGCGTTTCAGAGCGTTCAAAGCGTTGTATGCATTATCCCACAACAGCTCTGCAAGATAGGTCAGCCGGTAGCGCCATATTGTTAATGGGAGTTTGGGGCAGAGGGGCTTGCCTGGTATCTTTACGCAGAGGCGAGATTTAAATCAGGAGTGCTCCTGTTCTGTCTCCTACATTGCAATGCTAAGGGTATTTGATCAGACATATATTACACCGACTTCGGTGGGGGCGTGCTCCCAGGTAAAATAAGCCTCACAGTGCAATCTTGTGCATGTCTACTCATTGTGTGCAATGAGTCTAACCCCCAATTAAGTATGCATAGGTTACACACTTACCTAGGAGTAAGCCCCATTGAATTCAATGGGACTTACAGCTGAGTAGACATGCATAAAATTATACTGTTTGTCTACTACTCCCTTTTACATTGCTTGGAGCATGGAGGATTGTGTTAGGTGAATGGTGTTGGCCTGTCATCATGTGATGCTGGGAGGGACTTGTGAGCACATGGCATTCTATGATTCTATGAATAACTGTACATCACACAGAAAAGAGCATTTCGTCATAGTACCATCTTTTTCGCTCTGGCCTCTGCCCTTTTACCACTAGTCTTTACTGTGACCTCACCAGGCTCCACGCTGACCCACCTAGGTCTGCCATTCTACTCCACCCAAGTATCGGAATTTCATCTGTTTTGGCAAACCTGTGAAGACCATTAATGTGGTATAGGGCAAGAGAGGGCCGAAAGTAGAACACAGTCTACTGGTGAACCATTGTGTGTGTGTGTGTGTGTGTGTGTGAGAGAGAGAGAGAGAGAGAGAGAGACAGTGTGCACTGAGGTGCAGCGAGGGTATGTGCAATGGTGCAGCTAGGGCTGGATCTTGATGGTTAAGTCTAGGGCCCCACAGCCAATGGGGCTCCCCAAATTGTCACCCAAGGAGCAGCAGATAATGAGGGCATCAGGAGCAAACTATTTTATTCCTGTCGACATGATGGTGCTAATGTAACTCACTGGTATATTTTTCTTAAAGAATTCTAAGGAATATTCCTGCACATGCTCAGTAAAGGAGTGAGATAGGGAGTGACCACCATTTTAGGCAGTTACCAAATTGCAGTGTAGAGTAAGCTTGTTTTCTCTTCCCTGTAAGACCTGAACTCTTGAGACAGATTAGTGGAGATTTTTGAAAAATTTTTTAAGAGTTATGATTTTTTTAAAAACACTATGAGTTCCTTTTTTGTTTATGTTCTTTTATATTGCATAAAGGGCTGTTTAACGTTGTTCCTGTGTCGCCGGATCCTGATCCATATTGAGAGGATTGCTGCGGAGTTGGAATGAATGGAGCAGAGACTGTTTTCCTTCTTCGGCCGGCAGAAAAATCAAGCTTCAGAGAGAAGTTTTATTTATATTTTTGCTATGGACACAAGCTGGAAAAGAAGACAGAACTTTGGGAGGGCTGTGCTCTGTTTTATAGTTTTGGTGGGTTATGCATGTAAAATTATTAGATGTGCATTATTATTTTTAATTAGGATATTAACATATATGTTAATTGTCCCTGTACAAAGCCTTTGCTGTGAGTCTTTTAAGAGACCCTGAAAAAAAAGTGTTTCAGAATTGGCGCCTGAGCAGCAGGGACTTGAAGGCTGTACAGAGGCAGATAGATAGATAGATAGATAGATAGATAGATAGATAGATAGATAGGAGCTGTATGAAATATGGTTTGGATCCTCTTAGAACTGAGTTTGTTAGTGGAGTTTCCTCTGTAGAAATTACAGGAGAAATTAAAAGAACCATTAGGGCCTGTGGTCAAATAACTGATCTGCAGAGGGTGAAGATAGAGTTCTGTGTGAATTTGAAGATTTTCCTTCTCTTTTAAGTATAGGGGAGTTATGCATTCTGCAAAAGCTGCTGCAGAAATGGGATGTTATACCAGTTTGTGATATTATACAGCAAATTAGGAGTATGGGATTAGAAGCCCAAAACAGACATTATGAGGATTTTGCAAATGTTGATGGAGTTCATTTTACTGACCCTGGAACTCCAGCAGTGGAAAACCCTGAAAATAAGAGACAGAATATGTAAATAGTGGCTAGTACTCCTTTTGCAAGCAGAGGCCTAGTGGGGAACTCCACTCTTGTTGCCGGTGTTGGGGAAATCGTGGTCCCAAAGACTGGAGGTCACACGTGTTCGGAGGATTTGGTAAAGCACTTTATTCATGCATGAAGTTGCTCTCCTGAGAGAAGAACAACACCTCCAAAATGGTGGCGCACACGCATATATATATATATATATATATACATACATATAAGAGGCAGCCTCTGGGTGGGGCAGTTCCAATTTCAAGGCGGCCTCCATGCAACGGTTACACAGCCAATAGCAACATTTGGCGGCAACTTACAATTTATTTATTTATTTATTTATTAAATTTATTAATCGCCCATCTGACTGGTCACCCAGCCACTCTGGGCGATGTACAACCCACCATAAAACAATTTAAAACAATAAAATTTTACCATAAACATTTTTTTTAAAATACCCTAACCCACCCCAAATGCCTGCCTGAACAACCACGTTTTTAATGCACGATGGAAGCTCATTAAAGAGGGGGCATGACGGAGTTCCCTAGGGAGGGAGTTCCACAGAGTGGGGGCCACCACAGAAAAGGCCCTCTCCCTCGTCCCCACCAGTCTAGCTGTCCTGGCTGATGGGACAGAGAGAAGGCCATCCGAGGCTGATCTTGTTAAGCGGCCTGTCTGGTGTTGCTGGAGGCGCTCCTTAAGATAGGCTGGGCCGGAACCATATAGGGTTTTAAAGGTCAAAACCAACACCTTGCATTTGGCCCGGAAAACAACTGGTAACCAGTGCAACTCCTTCAGCATGTGATGTGATCTCGCCGGCGGCTGCCTTTAATCAGGCGAGCTGCCGCGTTCTGTACCAGCTGCAGCTTCCGAACCATCTTCAAGGGTAACCCCACGTAGAGCGCATTACAGTAGTCTAAACGAGAGGAGACCAGGGCATGTACTACCGATGGGAGCAGATGGTCGGGAAGGAAGGGGCGCAGCCGCCGTATCAGATGGAGTTGATACAGCGCTGTCCGGCTCACAGCTGACACCTGAGCCTCCATGGACAGCTGGGAGTCCAAAATGACCCCCAGGCTGCGGACCTGGTCTTTCAAGGGTAGCCGTACCCCATTCAACACCAGGTCACCATCCCCCAGCCTCCTCTTGTCTCCCACCAAAAGTACCTCGGTCTTGTCAGGGTTGAGCTTCAGCTTATTCCTCCCCATCCAGCCACTCACCGTCTCCAGACATTTGGACAGGGATTCTACGGCCAACCTTGGTGAAGATTTGAATGAGAGGTAGAGCTGTGTGTCATCTGCATATTGATGACACTGCACCCCAAACCTCCTGATGATAGCCCCCAGTGGCTTCACATAGACGTTAAATAGCATCGGGGAGAGGATGGAACCCTGTGGCACCCCACAAGTAAGTGGCCACGGGTCCGAAACCTCCTCTCCCAGTGCTACCCTCTGGTACCTGCCGGAGAGGAAGGACCAGAACCACCGCAATACGGTGTCTCCAATGCCCAACCCCTCCAGGCGGTCCAGGAGGATACCGTGGTCAACGGTATCAAAAGCCGCTGAGAGGTCGAGGAGAACAAGGAAGGAGCATTCACCCCTACCCAGAGCCCTCCTCATATCATCCACCAAGGCGACCAGGGCCGTTTCTGTCCCATGCCCAGGCCTGAAGCCCGACTGAAACGGGTCTAAATAATCAGTTTCTTCCAAGTGTGCCTTCAACTGCACCGCTACCACCCGCTCAATCACCTTGCCCAAAAATGGCAGATTTGAGACTGGGCGAAAGTTGTTCAGAACTTGAGGATCCAAGGAGGGCTTCTTTAAGAGCGGTCTTATCACTGCCTCCTTGAGGGCTGATGGCATCACTCCCTCCTCAAGGGAGGCATTCACCACCGCCTTGATCCCCTCACCCAGTCTCTCTCTGCAGCTCATAATGAGCCAAGATGGGCAAGGATCAAGTAAGCAGGTGGTCGGCCTTACAGATGAAAGCACCTTGTCCACTTCATCAGGAGGAAGAAGCTGGAACCGATCCCACAAAACCGGTTTGCCATAGGCCGCCACTTGCTCACTAACTGTATCCACAGTGTGCAGAGTAACACACCTAATCTGATCAATTTTATCTGCAAAGTGCCTTGCCAAAGCCTCACAGGAGGCCTTAGAATGCTCCAGTGGTTCCGGAGCCACAGGACCGACCAGGCTCCGGACCACTTGGAACAGCCTCCTGGGGCAGCACTCTGCAGACACGATGGAGGCATCATAATATTCCTTTTTTGCTGCCTTCACCGCCACGTGATAGGCTGAAGATACAGCTCTAGCCCATGTCTGATCGTCTTTGGAGCGAGACTTCCGCCACCGGCGCTCTAGCCGTCTCACCTCCTGTTTCAGAGCTCGTAACTGCGGATTGAACCATGGTGCAGTCCAAGCCCTGTTCAGGGGGAGAGGGTGTTTCGGAGCCACCCGATCTAATGCCCCAGTGATTGCGGCATTCCAGCCACCCACCAGGGTCTCGACCGAGTGGCCGTTGGCATGCCCCAGAGAATCCCCAAGCGCGTTCAGGAATCCGTTTGGATCCATAAGACGCCTGGGGCGGACCATTTTAATGGGTCCTCCACCCCTGCGGAGGGGTTGTGGAACCGAGAAGTCCAACGTCACCAGATAGTGGTCTGACCATGACAAGGGGGTGGTGGATATACCCCCGACTTCCAGATCACTCCCCACTTCTCCAGAAACAAACACAAGGTCTAGTGCATGACCGGCTACATGGGTGGGCCCAGTTAGAATATAGTGCAGCTCCCAGGAGGCCATGGTCTCCATGAAGTCCCGAGGTGTTCCTGTGAGGATGGCCTCCGAATGTACGTTGAAGTCCCCCAACACCAGTAAGTTAGGGGACTGTACACGCACATCAGAGACCACCTCAAGCACCTCGGCCAGGGAGTCAGTCGTGCAGCGGGGTGGACAATCCCACCCCCAAATTACAAGCAATCATATTAACATAACACAGGAAAGGTTCTGCACATGCTCAGTTATACCTTACTCACATGGGCATGATTTATTTTATTTATTTATTTATTTACACTATTTATATACCGCTCCTCATCAGAAGATTTCGGAGTGGTGAATAACATGATAAAGAATAAAACAATGGTTAAAAGAGTTAAAACATTTAAAAAACAAAACAAATCCCAACGAAGTGGAGTTCAACAAACCACGGCTGGTCATGCAAGGAAGGCCTCTTGAAAGAACGTCTTCAGGAGGCGCTGGAAGGAACACAATGTTGGCGCCTGTCTGACCTCTAAAGGCAGGGAATTCCACAGGAAGGGGGCCACCACGCTGAAGGCTCTTCTGGTGGACTCCAACCAGGCCATAGTTCCATGTGGAACCACCAGGAACATGCCCTCTGATGACCTCAGTCACAGGGCAGGTTGGTAGGGAAGGAGGTGCTATCTCAGGTATCCTGGTCCCAAATTGTTTAGGGCTTTGTACACTGGTACTAATACCTTAAACCTGGCCCGGTAGCAAATAGGCAGCTAGTGCAGTTCCCTCAGCAAAGGAGTTACACGCTGAAAAGGGGCAGCTCCCGACAACAGCCAAACTGCTGCGTTCTGCACTAGCTCCAGCTTCTGGACCAGCCTTAAGGGCAGCCCCACATAGAGCACATTGCAGTATTCCAGTCTTGAGGTTACTAATGCCTGTACCACCATGGTCAAGCTATCCCTGTCCAGGAGAGGCCGTAGCTGGTGAACCAGCCGAAGCTGGTAAAAGGCACTCCGAGCCGCCGCAACCACTTGGGCCTCCAGCGACAATGATGGATCTAGGAGTACCCCCAGACTACGGACCTGATCTTTCAGAGGGAGCGCACCCCCATCCAGAACGGGCAATGAGCCTATCTCCCAGACCCGGGAACCACTCACCCACAGGGCTTCCGTCTTGTCAGGATTCAGCTTCAGTTTATTGGCCCTCATCCAGCCCATTACTGAGTCTAGGCACTGATTCAGGACTTGCACAGCCTCTCCTGATTCAGATGTCACAGGGAGACAGAGCTGCGTGTCATCAGCCTACTGATGGCATCTAGCTCCAAATCCCCTAATGACTGCTCCCAGCGGCTTCATGTAGATGTTAAACAACATTAGGGACAGGATGGTACCCTGCGGCACCCCATAGCTCAATTGCCAAGGGGCCGAGGAATAGTCACCCAATGTTACTCTCTGAAATCGGCCCCGTAGGTAGGACCGGAACCATTGTAGCACAGTGCCTCCAATACCCATCCCACGGAGTCGATCCAGGGGGATACCATGGTCAATGGTATCAAAAGCCAATGAGAAATCGAGCAGAATTAACAGGGTTGCACTCCCCCTGTCCCTCTCTCGATGAAGGTCATCCATCAGGGCGACCAAGGCTGATTCAGTCCTGTAACCAGAACAAAACCCAGACTGAAATGGGTCTAGATAATCAGTATCCATGCAATGAATATGAACCTGAGTGAGCACACTCTGGGAGAGAGTGGAGGACAGGAAGGCCTGACATGCTATGGTCCATGGGGTCACAAACAGTCGGACACGACTTAACGACTGAACAACAACAACAATCAGTATCCTCCAAGAGTGCCTGCAATTGGTTCGCCACAACCTTCTCAAGTACCTTCCCTAGAAAAGGGGTATTTGCGACTGGGCGGTAGTTCTCTAATACCATTGGATCTCATCATGACTCTTGGCACATACGCAATGGTATCTGTTATCAGTGACCTGAGTACTTCAAGTCACTTCCTTGCACAAACACAACAGAATTGTGAATGTGCTTTGTCCATCTCCTGCTATTGCAGATAGTCTCTTTCTGTTCGCCCACAGGGGTTTGTTTGCTTGTGTGAAGTATTTTTACCCTGACCCTCAGCCAAAAAGGTTTCCAGAGTGGCTTACATATAATCAGTAAAACAAGATAGTCCCTGCCCGCAGGCTGACAATCTAATCTTTTGCTAACATGATCTGGAGAAATCAGCAAGGTGAAGCTTTCCAGGGCATGGAGATAAGCATTACCACTTGCTGAAAACTATAGAACATCAAGCTGCTTTTAAGGGTGCAGGAGCCAGTTGAGAAATTGGCAACCCTTGATTTTCTAGGCCCTTCTAGTCTTTTACTGCTTCCCCCCCACAGACCTCTCTTTAGAGATGCAACAATGTTTAGTGGAGCAGGTACTATATTTCTGGAAGACCCAGGGGTTACACCTGGACCAGGTGGGCTTGCTGTTTTTCCTCAGTTTGTAAAGATTACTAGTTCCAGTATGAGAATAGGAGTACGGATCAAAAATTTGAAAGGAATATTTTCTTGAAACCCCACATTGTCATTGCAAAAGGACAAGCGGTTGAGTGGGTAAAACATGTTCCTGTTCCAACATCTGTGATAGAAGAAAGAAAAAGTGTCTGTAAACTACCCCTTGATTTTGAAGGTTTTCCCAAAACTATGACTGAAAGAGAAGTGATAGCAGAGACCATTAATAGAGAAGCACCCAACATGCTTCTATGCTTGATACGGATTTTGGAAGAGTCTCAGGAGTAACACACAAAACTGAGCTCACAAGTGATATGCCTTTTAAAGAACAGACTCGAAGAGTATCACCTTCTAATATTGAAGATCTGCATCAACATTTGAGTGAATTAGTAGCACTGAGCGTGATTGAAGAAACCTGCAGCCCTTATGCCTCACCAGTGGTGTTGGTGTGTAAGAAAACTGGAGCACTTAGAATGGTGATAGACTATAGAAAACTTAACAGCATGACTTGAAAAGATGCTTATCTGCTGCCTCAAATGGAAGAAACATTTGCATTATTGGCAGGAGCAAAGTGGTTCTCCGTATTGGATCTCAAAAGTGGATATTATCAGATACCAGATGAGCCAAGAGATTGCCCCAAAACAGCCTTCACCACATCATTTGGGAATTGTGAGTTCAAGAGGAAGCCACAAGGACTAACAAATGCCCCAGCTACCTTTCAGAGAATGATGGAATGTGTCATGCATGGCATGCATCTAACTGAAACAGTAGCATTTTTAGATGATCTGATTATTTTCTCAGCCACTTGTGAGGAACATGAAGAGCGTCTCTTGAAAGTTTGGAAACTACTACAAGAATATGGATTGACATTTATTTATTAGATTTATTAGCTGCCCATCCTGCTGGCTACCCAGCCACTCTAAGGTGGTGTACATTACAAATAAAACACAAAATACAACATAGTCAACTAAACAAAAAACATTGTTCTAAAATAAAAACTTAACCCACCCCAAATGCCTGCCTGATTAGCCAGGTTTTCAAGGCCTGGCAGAAGCTCATCAAAGAGGGGGCATGGCAGAGGTCACTAGGGAGGGAATCCCACAAAGTGGGGGCCACCATAG
Organism: Heloderma suspectum; assembly: GCF_057233095.1. Classification (NCBI taxonomy): domain Eukaryota; kingdom Metazoa; phylum Chordata; class Lepidosauria; order Squamata; family Helodermatidae; genus Heloderma; species Heloderma suspectum. The sequence continues at coordinate 175,311,140 of NC_139460.1, read as the reverse complement.
AAAAGGCCCTCTCCCTAGTCCTCACCAGCCTAGCTGCCCTGGCTGATGGGACAGACAGAAGGCCTTCCCAGGTCGATCTCGTTGCGCAGCATCCCTGGTGTTGCTGGAGGCACTCCATAAGATAGACTGGGCTGGAACCATATAGGGTTTTAAAGGTCAATGCCAACACCTTGAATTGGGCCCAGAAAACAACTGGTAACCAGTGTAACTCCTTCAGCACTGGAGTGATGTGGTCTCGCCGATGGCTGCCTTTAATCAGGTGGGCCACCATGTTCTGCACCAGCTTCAACTTCCGAACTTTCTTCAAGGGTAACCCCACACAGAGCGCATTACAATAGTCTAGGCGAGAGGAGACCAGAGCATGAACTACTGATGGGACCAGGTAGTTAGGGAGATAGGAGCACAGCTGCCATATCAGATCGAGTTGGTGCAGCGCTCATGGCTGATACCTGAGCCTCCATGGACAGCTAGGAATCTAAAATGACTCCTAGACTATGGACCTGGTCTTTCAGGGATAGCCATACCTCATTAAACACCAGGTCAATCTCCCCCAACTTCCCCTTGTCTCCCACAAAACGTACTTCGGTTTTGTCGGGGTTCAGTTTCAGCTTAGTCCTTTTCATCCAGCCACTCACGAACTCCAGACACTTGGACAGGGTTTCTACAGCCAGCCTTGGCGAGGATTTAAATGCGTGGTAGCATTGCGTGTCATCCACATATTGGTGACACTGCATCCCACACCTCCTGATGATAGCCCCCAGTGGCTTCATATAGATGTTAAATAACATCAGGGAGAGAATAGAACCCTGTGGCACCCCGCTAGTGAGCAGCCAAGGGTCTGAAGTCTCCTTCCTCAGAGCTACCCTGTGGTACCTGCCAGGAAGAAAGGAATGAAACCACCGTAATATGGTGTATCCTATGCCCAACCTGTCCATGTGGTCCAGGAGAATACCATGGTCAACAGTATCAAAAGCCGCTGAGAGGTCGAGGAGAACAAGGAAGGAGCATTCGCCCCTATCCAGAGCCCTCCCCATATCATCCACCAAGGTGACCGAGGCCACTTCTGTTCCATGCCCAGGCCTGAAGCCCGACTGAAACAGGTCTAGATAATCGGCTTCTTCCAAGTGTGCCTGCAACTACAAAGCTACCACCTGCTCAATCATCTTGCCCCAAAATGGCAGATTTGAGACCAGGCGAAAGTTGTTCAAGTCCTGGGGGTCCAAGGAGGGCTTCTTTAACAGTGGTCTTATCACTGCCTCCTTGAGGACGGATGGTATCACTCCCTCTTCAAGGGAGGCACTCACCACTGCCTTGATCCCCTCCCTAAGTCTCTCTCTGCAGCTTATAATGAGCCAAGATGGGCAAGGATCGAGTAAGCAGGTGGTCAGCCTTAAAGATGAAAGCACCTTGTCCACTTCCTCAGAAGGAAGAAGCTGGAACCGATCCCACACAACTGGTCTGCCAGTGGTCGCCCCTTATTCACTAACTGTATCCACAGTGCACGGAATAGCACTCTTGATCCGGTCAATTTTATCTGCAAAGTGCTTTGCAAAGTCATCACAGAAGGCCGTAGAATGCTCCATTGGTTCTGGAACAACTGGACCGACCAGATTCCAGACAGCACTCTGCAGATGTGATAGAGGCAGCATAAAAAAAATCTTTTTTGCTGCTCTTATCACCACATGGTAGTCTGAAGCTACAGCTCTAATCCATGTCCAATCATCTTCGGAGTGAGATTTCCACCACAGGCGCTCTAGCCATCTCACCTCCCACTTCAGAGTTCACAACCGTGGGGTGAAACATGGTGCAGTCTGAGCTCTGTTCAGGGGGAGAGGGCGTTTCAGAGCTACATGGTCTAATGCCCCAGTGATTGCAGAATTCCAGCCATCCACGAGGGTCTCAACCAAGCAGCTGTTTGCTTGCTCGAAAGAATCCCAAGCGCATTCAGGAATCTATTTGGATCCATAAGATGCCTGGGGCAGACCATCACCACATGAGCCAGGGCCTGCAGGAGAAGCCACCACCACCACCGGGGAAGAGGCGTGCTTGCCGCCGCTGGGCCTGCTGCTGCTGCCGCCGCCGCCGCCACCACCACCAGGCCTTCCTTGTGGACTTCTGCCTGGCAGACCGCCAGTCCCTGCAGGACCAGGCCCCCAGGTACCGAGCCAGCTGTGCTGCTCCACCTGCCCCTCCCTGGAGGGGCTACATAAGCTGGCTGGCTGAGGTGGCCTGGGAGAGCCAGGGCCTGCAGGAGAAGCCACCACCACCACCACCACCAGGGAAGAGGCGTGCTTGCAGCCGCTGGGCCTGCTGCCGCCGTCGCCGCTACCACCGCCACCAGGCCTTCCCTGTGGACTCCTGCCTGGCATTTTTAAGGGGATTTTAATTGTTTTGTTTGTTTGTTTTATTTTGTTGGGGGGGATTTTGTTGTGTTTTTAGGGGTGGGTAGCCTGCCTGATAGGCGGGAGCGAGGGGGCATGTGTCCACCTGATTGAGGCAGTGGGGGGAGTGTTGGGGGCCAGAACATACCGAGGCTGGGCGCAGGCGCTGACGGAGCGCTAGGGGCAGGCCATGCCAGCTAAGGGGAACAAGGGAGAGATGTGTAGTATCTGTCCCCTGCTCCGGGCCTGTCCAGAGCCAAAGGATGGCTGGGGGAGGCGTGACCCCATCTTCTGGCCTTCGTTTGCTGCTCTGCAATGCCAGGTCTGTTACCCAGAAAACCTCCCTCATCCATGACATGATCCTGGATGAGGGTGCAGACCTGGCATGTATTACGGAGACCGGGCTGGCCGAAGCTGCTGCTCCAACCCTTGCAGCCATGTGTCCAGCTGGATTTTCGTATGCACAGCAGCCGAGGGCTGGGGATCGGGGAGGGGGAGTGGCTGTTATCTACCGAGAGTCCTTGGTCTTCACCAGACCCCCTCTCCGGGAGACCAAGGTTGTTGAGTGCATGTACTGGAGGTTGGGCCCGAAGGGCAGTCTGGGGATTCTGCTCGTGTACCGTCCACCCCGCTGCACGACTGACTCCCTGGCCGAGGTGCTTGAGGTGGTCTCTGATGTGCGTGTACAGTCCCCTAACTTACTGGTGTTGGGGGACTTCAACGTACATTCGGAGGCCATCCTCACAGGAACACCTCGGGACTTCATGGAGACCATGGCCTCCTGGGAGCTGCACTATATTCTAACTGGGCCCACCCATGTAGCCGGTCATGCACTAGACCTTGTGTTTGTTTCTGGAGAAGTGGGGAGTGATCTGGAAGTCGGGGGTATATCCACCACCCCCTTGTCATGGTCAGACCACTATCTGGTGACGTTGGACTTCTCGGTTCCACAACCCCTCCGCAGGGGTGGAGGACCCATTAAAATGGTCCGCCCCAGGCGTCTTATGGATCCAAACGGATTCCTGAACGTGCTTGGGGATTCTCTGGGGCATGCCAACGGCCACTCGGTCGAGACCCTGGTGGGTGGCTGGAATGCCGCAATCACTGGGGCATTAGATCGGGTGGCTCCGAAACACCCTCTCCCCCTGAACAGGGCTTGGACTGCACCATGGTTCAATCCGCAGTTACGAGCTCTGAAACAGGAGGTGAGACGGCTAGAGCGCCGGTGGCGGAAGTCTCGCTCCAAAGACGATCAGACATGGGCTAGAGCTGTATCTTCAGCCTATCACGTGGCGGTGAAGGCAGCAAAAAAGGAATATTATGATGCCTCCATCGTGTCTGCAGAGTGCTGCCCCAGGAGGCTGTTCCAAGTGGTCCGGAGCCTGGTCGGTCCTGTGGCTCCGGAACCACTGGAGCATTCTAAGGCCTCCTGTGAGGCTTTGGCAAGGCACTTTGCAGATAAAATTGATCAGATTAGGTGTGTTACTCTGCACACTGTGGATACAGTTAGTGAGCAAGTGGCGGCCTATGGCAAACCGGTTTTGTGGGATCGGTTCCAGCTTCTTCCTCCTGATGAAGTGGACAAGGTGCTTTCATCTGTAAGGCCGACCACCTGCTTACTTGATCCTTGCCCATCTTGGCTCATTATGAGCTGCAGAGAGAGACTGGGTGAGGGGATCAAGGCGGTGGTGAATGCCTCCCTTGAGGAGGGAGTGATGCCATCAGCCCTCAAGGAGGCAGTGATAAGACCGCTCTTAAAGAAGCCCTCCTTGGATCCTCAAGTTCTGAACAACTTTCGCCCAGTCTCAAATCTGCCATTTTTGGGCAAGGTGATTGAGCGGGTGGTAGCGGTGCAGTTGAAGGCACACTTGGAAGAAACTGATTATTTAGACCCGTTTCAGTCGGGCTTCAGGCCTGGGCATGGGACAGAAACGGCCCTGGTCGCCTTGGTGGATGATATGAGGAGGGCTCTGGGTAGGGGTGAATGCTCCTTCCTTGTTCTCCTCGACCTCTCAGCGGCTTTTGATACCGTTGACCACGGTATCCTCCTGGACCGCCTGGAGGGGTTGGGCATTGGAGACACCGTATTGCGGTGGTTCTGGTCCTTCCTCTCCGGCAGGTACCAGAGGGTAGCACTGGGAGAGGAGGTTTCGGACCCGTGGCCACTTACTTGTGGGGTGCCACAGGGTTCCATCCTCTCCCCGATGCTATTTAACATCTATGTGAAGCCACTGGGGGCTATCATCAGGAGGTTTGGGGTGCAGTGTCATCAATATGCAGATGACACACAGCTCTACCTCTCATTCAAATCTTCACCAAGGTTGGCCGTAGAATCCCTGTCCAAATGTCTGGAGACGGTGAGTGGCTGGATGGGGAGGAATAAGCTGAAGCTCAACCCTGACAAGACCGAGGTACTTTTGGTGGGAGACAAGAGGAGGCTGTGGGATGGTGACCTGGTGTTGAATGGGGTACGGCTACCCTTGAAAGACCAGGTCTGCAGCCTGGGGGTCATTTTGGACTCCCAGCTGTCCATGGAGGCTCAGGTGTCAGCTGTGAGCCGGACAGCGCTGTATCAACTCCATCTGATACGGCGGCTGCGCCCCTTCCTTCCCGACCATCTGCTCCCATCGGTAGTACATGCCCTGGTCTCCTCTCGTTTAGACTACTGTAATGCGCTCTACGTGGGGTTACCCTTGAAGACGGTTCGGAAACTGCAGCTGGTACAGAACGCGGCGGCTCGCCTGATTAAAGGCAGCTGCCGGCGAGATCACATCACTCCAGTGCTGAAGGAGTTGCACTGGTTACCAGTTGTTTTCCGGGCCAAATGCAAGGTGTTGGTTTTGACCTTTAAAACCCTATATGGTTCCGGCCCAGCCTATCTTAAGGAGCGCCTCCAGCAACACCAGACAGGCCGCTTAACAAGATCAGCCTCGGATGGCCTTCTCTCTGTCCCATCAGCCAGGACAGCTAGACTGGTGGGGACGAGGGAGAGGGCCTTCTCTGTGGTGGCCCCCGCTCTGTGGAACTCCCTCCCTAGGGAACTCAGTCATGCCCCCTCTTTAATGAGCTTCCGTCGTGCATTAAAAACGTGGTTGTTCAGGCAGGCATTTGGGGTGGGTTAGGGTATTTTAAAAAAAAAAATTATGGTAAAATTTTATTGTTTTAAATTGTTTGTGGTGGGTTGTACATCGCCCAGAGTGGCTGGGTGACCAGTCAGATGGGCGATTAATAAATTTAATAAATAAATAAATAAAATCTTAATCGGTCCTCCACCCCTGCGGAGGGGTTGTGGAACCCAGAAGTCCAATCCCACCAGGTAGTGATCTGACCATGACAAGGGGGTGGTGGATATGCCCCCATTTTCCAGATCACTCCGCACCTCTCCAGAAACAAACACAAGGTCTAGTGCATGACCGGCTACATGGGTGGGCCCAGTTGGAATAGGGTGCAGCTCCCAGGAAGTCATGGTCTCCATGATGTCCCGAGGCACCTCCACGAGGATGGCCTCCAAATATATACTGAAGTCCCCCAGCACCAACTAGTTAGGGAACTGTACAAGCACATCACAGACCACCTCAACCACCTCGGCCAGGGAGTCTGTCATACAGCGGGGTGGACGGTACACAAGCAGAATCCCCAGACTGCCCTTCAGGCCCAACCTCCAGTACATGCAATCAGCAATCCTAGCCTCCTGGAGAGGGAGTGTGGTGAGGACCCAGGACTCCCGGTAGATAAAGTTGGCACCTTCAAAGTATAAACTGTTTCAAACTTCTGTAAAATATTTGGGACATGTGATTTCTCAAGATGGAGTTCACCCAGATAAAGAGAAAATCGATGCTATTACAACGTGGCCAGTGCCAACTACTCTAAAAGAATTGTGCAGATTTTTAGGATTTCCTGGATATTACCTGAGGTTTGTAGACAGATATTCTCTTATTGCAAAACCACTGAATTCCCTACTTGCTGGAGGTGGAAAAGGGAGGAAATGGGATGGAAGACAAACCCTTGCTGGTAGATGGGATGAAAATTGTCAAAACGCTTTTGAGACTTTAACATTGAAACTCACCACTGCATCAGTTCTTGGATTTGCTGATTGGAAACTTCCATACATTCTTCATACTGATGCACATTTCACTGGACTAGGAGCTGCCCTCTACTAGGTACAGAATGGAAAACCTCAAGTCATTGCTTATGCTAGCAGAGGACTGAGTTCTAGTGAATGCAGTTATCAGTTCATAAATTAGAATCTCTTGCCTTAAAGTGGGCCGTTTGTGATAAATTTCATTATTTTTTATATGGTGCAGAATTTAGAATGATGACAGACAACAATCCGATGACTATGTGCTGAAGATTGCAAAATTAGATGCAGCTGGTCACAGGTGGGTGGCAGCTTTGTCACTGTACAACTTTGATACCATCTATAAATCTGGAACAGCAAATGCAGATGCACCATCAAGAAGGCCACAAGAAGTTCTACTAGATGACTAGGAAAATCTGAAGCAAGAGCATGTTAGAATGCTTTCTTGAGCTTAGCCTAACCCTGAAGAGTGGAGTACTTGGAACAATTAAATCTGTAAGGCAATTATGCAAACTCATGAAGTACAAGATAGATGCTGAAGCAGATAAATCTGGTGAGGATCTAGAAGCTCAGGGTTAGTAGGGACACTGCATGTGATGAAGAGAGCATACCAACATCATTTGAGAATCCAGACCTTTGGCCTGAAAGACAAGATCCCTCCAATTTTCACCCTTTAGATTGGAAGAAGTTTCAGAGACATGACAGATAAATTGTTTGTGTGATTCATTTCTTGCAAACTGGATGTAAACCTACTCTAGAAGAAGAAAAAGGAGAAGCGTATGAGACAAGACTGTACCTACGTGAGTGGCCAAAACTTTTTATTTCTCAGGGAGTCCTGTACAGGAAGGTACAACGGAGAGGAGAGACCATTGAACAGCTGGTAATCCCTTATACACATCGCTCTAGAGCACTAGAAGGAATTCATGATGAAGTGGGCCACATGGGATTTGAAAGAACTACTGTAGATTTGGCTCCAGACCGATTCTATTGGCCTAGGATGACTAGAGATGTAGAGAAGAAGTGTCAGACTTGTGAACACTGTATTAAAAGGAAGGGAGCTGAGGGTAGCGACAGCCGACAGGAAGCTCTGGCGTGGGCTGGTCCATGAAGTCACGAAGAGTCGGAAGCGACTGAGCAAATAAACAACAACAACAAAGTAGAAAAAGCAGCTCTGCTGGTACTCAGGCTTTTGCTCCACTAGAATTAGTTTGTATCGACTTTAACTTTGGAACCAGAGTCTATAGGAGAAAAAAATGTGTTAGTCTTAACTGATAATTTTACCAAATATGCATAAGCTTATCCAACTAAAGATCAGACGGCTAAAACAGTTGCTAATATGTTGTGGGAAACTTTATCAGTCACTACAGGTTTCCTAGGAGGATACATAGAGATCAAGGTGCTACTTTTGAATCTGAATTGATCAAATAATTGAGTCAAATCGCTGGAGTGAAGTCACGCACGACACCCTATCACTCCAGAGGGAATCCATTGGATTGGTTCAATCATACCCTGTCGAACATGTTGGGAACACTAGAAGCCAAGAAGAAAATTAACTGGAGAAAATATGTGAAGCCTCTGGTGCATGCTTATAATTGTATTAGACATGACACAACTGGAGAGTCCCCATATTATTTAACGTTTGGCAGACAACCTTTACAGCCTATTGATTTATTTTTTGGAGTTAAAGAAAAAGGATGTGGTGTGGTGACACATCAACAGTATGTAAAGGATTTAAGACAAAGAATGTGGTATGCCTATGACCCTGCTACTAAAGAAGCTGCAAAGCATCAACTGGCTAATAAACAAAGATGGGATGCCAAAATGATTACATCAGTTTTGGAGCCTGGTGATCTAGTATTAGTGCACAACTTTAGTCTTAGAGGAAAACAAAAGCTTGCTGATCGATGGGAACCAGTAGTGCATATAATATTGGAACAATTAGAGGGAGATCTACCTGTTTATAAATTCCAAGCAGAAACTGGAGAAGGTCCTATAAGAACACTTCTCAGAGATATGCTGAGGCCCTGCAGTTTTATTACTGCTCATGAATCTTCAGAAATTATACCCATGGACTCAAGTCTAGTTAGCAACAGAACCAGACAGAGGAAAGCTGATGAAGTAGTGATTCAAGTAGAGGACGAGGAAGAATCACAAACTGAACCTATGTTTCACTCACAACCTTAGCAGGGGAGTTTAAACCTAAGAGATACTCACTTTCTCCAGAAAGCCAATTGCAGAATTAATCAGATGATTTCTTAGAGGTCTCCAGTGGAAATGAAGAAACTTCAGCTATGTTAGAGATACCTACAGAAGTGTCTTTACAAGGGTCTTGTAAGACAGAAGGAATTAGAACAAAACCCAATAGATTCAAAGATTACGTTCTGGACTTTGCTATTGTTCCACAAGATCAAGATCCTCAGTTAGTAGTAATGCAGTGTCAGTATTGTTCCAAACTATTGAAGGAGTACATTTGTGTTACCAGTTAGAAGTTATAATTTTTAATAACTGTCAGGACGTCAGTAGTTTAGCAGGGGAGAATGTAACCCACTGGTATATTTTTCTTTAAGAATTCTGAGCACATGCTCAGTAAAGGAGTAAGATAGGGAGTGGCCACCATTTTAGGCAGTTACCAAATTGCAGTGTAGAAGAAGGTTGTTTTCTCCTCATTGTAAGACCTGAACCCTTGAGAAGGGTTAGTGGAGAGGGTTCCTTTTTAATAAAATTTAAGAGTTGTGTTTTTTTTCCAAACACTATAAATTCCTTGTTTCTTTGTTCTTTTATATTGCATAAAGGGGCTGCGGTGGCTTAGTGGTTAAGACGCTGAACTGCAGACTGGAAGGTCGGCAGGACAGCAGTTCGAGACCCGAGTGCTGCATGACGGAGTGAGCTCCTGTCTTCAGTCCCAGCTCCTGCCAACCTAGCAGTTTGAAAGCAAGAAATTGCAAGTAGATAAATAGGTACCACCTCGGCGGGAAAGGTAACAGCGTTCTGTGCACCTCGGTGTTCAGTCATGCCTGCCACATGACCACGGAAGCGTCTTCGGACAGCGCTGGCTCTTCGGCTTAGAAACAGGGATGAGCACTGCACCCTAGAGTTGGACACGACTGGTTGGGGACACCTTTACCTTTTTATTGCATAAAGGGCCGTTTAACGTTGTTCCTGTGTTGCCGGATCCTGATCCATATTGAGAGGATTGCTGCGGAGCTGGAATGAATGGAGCAGAGACTGTTTTCCTTCTTCGGCCAGCAGAAAAATCAAGCTTCAGAGAGAAGTTTTATTTATATTTTTGCTGTGGACTCAAGCTGGAAAAAAGACAGAACTTTGGGAGGGCTGTGCTCTGTTTTATTGTTTTGGTGGGTTATGCATGTAAAATTACCGGATGTGCATTATTGTTGTTTTTAATTAGGATATTAAAATATGTTAATAGTCCCTGTACAGAGCCTTTGCTGTGAGTCCCTTTAGAGACCCTGAAGAAAAAGTGTTACACTATGATTTAAGTGAGTTTAAAATGCAAAACTGCACAAGCTCAGAGTATTTTATCACAGTACACAAACAGTTGTTGTTCTAACCTAACATATGAGGAATGTAGAAGCAGTTGTAAAGCATAGAATGACTGAGAAAAGAAATGGTAGCTGTGTGCTTCACAACTGAAGTAATATACATGGCCATCTAAAGGCGGGGGGGGGGGGGATAAGACCATTAAGTCCAGAGCCTAAAATTACCTAGCTGCAAAACTGCTCAAAAGTGGGGCGAATTAATATGATTTCCTCAATACATTAGCCCCTTTCATGCAATGCACACATGAAAGGGGTCATTATGCAATTACAAGGGCGAGGAGATCCACTGCTGAGATCACATGGCTTCCCCCACCCTCTGTCCACACAGCGAGTATGGATGTCTGCAGGTGCAAAGCGGAAGGCTTCCCTGTCAGCTGGAATCTTAATTGCACTGGGTTCCAGCTCCTGAGGAGGCCTACACCCTTAGGCTTTCCATTTGCAGTCATTCATGATCAACATGTGGATGGGGGGACAGAGCAAGGAAACCACACCACCTTGAGGCAGGGCCAACAGTGCAGTACTGCTCCCTGGACATTGTTTGAAGAGCCCTTCACACATGAAGGGGGCTATTCTCAATAATAATACAGGGCTCTTCTCAAAAAGTGTGCATTTATGTATTTATTGAGGTATTTATTGTGTAAGTTGTATGCCACATTTCCACCTTACAGTCAAAAGTGGCTCTCAGTAAACATAGCAATAAAAATAAATTAAAACATTAAATCACAAAAATACCCTTCAAGCCTATTAACACAGTCATAAAACAGACAAGGAAAACAGCAGCAGCACACAAGCACTAAACAAATAAAAATGGCCCATAAAAGTAGTAAAATGGCAGAAACAGATCACACATTAGCCATTAAAAGCCTTGGTAAATAAACACTAATTTGGCACCTAAACGAAATATTAGGCATTATTATTATTTTATTCCATCTTATTTGCAAAAAAGCATCAAGGCAGTGTACAACAATTTAAAACTAAAAACACAAAAAATTATTAAAACATTAAAACGATATAATTTAAACAGCTAATATCCTTAACTCCTTAAATGGAATGCCACCACTGATAAGGCCTTTCTAGTCACCTGGGGTGGGGGCAGGAAGGTGGCCCTTCAAATACCCAGGTCCCAAGCCGTTAAGGCTGCAATCCTATGCATGTCTAGACGGGGGGAAAACCCACAACTCCCAGCATACCTGGCTGGGGCACACTGGGAATGGTAGGGCTTTTCCGTCTAAGCATGCACAGGATCGCACCCTTAGGCTGTTTCCAGTGGAGTGAGCTGTGTTTAACCTGATACTGAAATTTGTATATTACAAGTGCAGATAACTGCCAGTCTGCTAACAGACGCATTGTAGCCGAACAGAAATAGAGTCCTACAAATACCTCGCCTTCAACAAGAGAATCCATCAACGAAAACATGCAGGTTATCCAGGTCAAATAGATGAAAGCCAACGAACTGGTCTGATAAACCCATGGAGTGGTTTTGTCTTCCTAGCTGAATTTGGCCAATTGTTGTGAGTTGTCCCCTCAGTGGGCCCACCCTAAAAAGAAAAAGAGGGCACACAGACTATTTACAGGCCATCTTTTGTAAAGCAGATTGGTTAGTAATAGCCCAGGATGATTATTGATGCTTCAGCAGGAACTAAGGAGAGGACAACATTGGCTGTTATCTGGGAATCTTATCAGCTTTTGGAATGTTAGACCTGTAAGAACTTGGATCTAGGCCAGTGCTAGGGGTCAGCACCTGCCACTGCCCACAATACAGCCCCCCAATACCACTGACCCTGAGAACCCTAGTGGGCCTCCTTTTCCACCTCACTTCTGTTGCTCTTTGTTTACCTCCCCTCTAGATGAGGAGGGTTCATTGTTGTTGTTGTTCAGTCGTGTCCGACTCTTCGTGACCCCATGGACCATAGCACGCCAGGCCTTCCTGTCCTGCGCTGTCTCCCGGAGCGTGCTCAAGTTCATATTCATTGCATCGGTGATGCTATCTAGCCATCTCATCCTCTGCCGTCCCCTTCTCCTTTTGCCTTTAGTCTTTCCCAGCATCAAGGTCTTTTCCAGAGAGTTTTCTCTTCGCATTAGGTGGCCAAAATATTTGAGCTTCAGCTTCAGTATCTGTCCTTCCAATGAGCACTCAGGGTTGATTTCCTTTAGGATTGACTGATTTGACCTCCTCGCAGTCCAGGGAACTCGTAAGAGTCTTCTCCAGCACCACAGTTCGAAAGCATCAATTCTTCGGCGCTCAGCCTTCCTTATAGTCCAGCTCTCACAGCCATACATTACTACTGGGAAAACCATAGCTTTGATTAGACGGACCTTTGTCGGCAAGGTGATGTCTCTGCTTCTTACTATGCTGTCTAGGTTTGCCATAGCTTTCCTCCCAAGGAGCAAGCGTCTTTTAATTTCATGGCTACAGTCACCGTCTGCGGTGATCTTGGAGCCCAAGAAAGTAAAATCTGTCACTGCTTCCATTTCTTCCCCTTCTATATGCCAGGAAGTGATGGGGCCAGATGCCATGATCTTAGTTTTCTTAATGTTGAGTTTCAAAACAGCTTTGGCACTCTCCTCTTTCACCCTCAACAAGAGGCTCTTTAGATCCTCTTCGCTTTCTGCCATTAGGGTGGTATCGTCTGCATATCGGAGGTTGTTGATAATTCTCCCGGCAATCTTAATTCCGACCTCTGATTCATCCAACCCGGCATTTCTCATGATGTACTCTGCATATAAGTTAAATAAGCAGGGTGACAATATGCAGCCTTGTCGTACTCCTTTCCCAATTTTGAACCACTCGGTTGTTCCATGTCTGGTTCTTACTGTTGCTTCTTGACCCTTGTACAGGTTTCTCAGGAGACAGGTAAGGTGGTCTGGTACTCCCATCACTTTAAGAATTTGCCACAGTTTGTTGTGATCCACACAATCAAAGGCTTTAGCGTAGTCAATGAAGCAGAAATAGACATTTTTCTGGAATTCTCTTGCTTTCTCCATGATGCAGCGAACTTTGGCGATTTGATCTCTAGTTCCTCTGCCTCTTCGAAACCCAGCTTGTACTTCCAGTAGTTCTCGGTTCACATACTGCTGAAGCCTAGCTTGTAGGATTTTGAGCAGCACCTTGCTGGCATGTGAAATGAGCGCAATTGTGCGGTAGTTTGAACACTCTTTGGCATTGCCCTTCTTTGGAATTGGAATGTAAACTGACCTTTTCCAGCCTTGCGGCCACTGTTGAGTGTTCCAAATTGGTTGGCATATTGAATGCAGCACTTTAACAGCATTATCTTTTAGGATTTGAAATAGCTCAGCTGGAATACTGTCATCTCCGCTAGCTTTGTTGTTACTAATGCTTCCTAAGGCCCACTTGACTTCACTCTCGAGGATGTCCGGCTCAAGTTCAGTGACCACACTATCATGGCTATCAGGGACATGAAGATCTTTCCTGTATAGTTCTTCTGTGTATTTTTTCCACCTTAATCTCATCTGCTTCTGTTAGGTCCCTGCCTTCTTTGTCCTTTATCATGCCCGTCTTTGCACAAAACGTTCCCTTGAGATCTCCAATTTTCTTGAAGAGATCTCTAGTCTTTCCCATTCTGTTGTTTTCCTCGATTTCTTTGCATTGTTCATTTAAGAAGGCCTTCTTGTCTCTCCTTGCTATTCTCTGGAACTCTGCATTCAGTTGGATATATCTTCCGCTTTCTGCCTTGCTTTTCGCTTCCCTTCTTTCCTCAGCTACTTGTAAAGCCTCATCAGACAGCCACTTTGCTTTCTTGCATTTCTTTTTCTTTGGGATGGATTGAGTTGCTGCCTCCTGAACAATGTTACGGACCTCCATCCATAGTTCCTCAGGCACTCTGTCTATCAGGTCTAATCCCTGAAATCTATTCCTCACCTCCACTGTATATTCATAAGGGATATGATTTAGGTCATACCTGAATGGTTTAGTGGTTTTCCCTACGTTCTTCAATTTAAGACACTGAGGTTACTATTGAACATGGTGAATATGTGTGCTTTTCTAAAGTATGTAACTGCGGTCTGATGTCGAATTCATTTAAATTACTTACGGTTGAAAGGCTCAATGTTATTCCACAATATCCCAAGAGAGCTCCAGTTAAAGAGTTTTTGGAGTTGTCTCCTGAGCAACAGAGTAATCACATTTCTTACGTTAAATAAATGTCAATTAATAACCAAACAGTAACTGAATTTTCAGTTGGGATACCCAAAGAAGCTTTTGCTAAAAACCTGTAGAAAAAAATGGTTCCTAGTTATCCAGTTTGGGTGCATAACTAATGTCTTGGCTATAAAAACACCCGCTCTCTTTCTGCTGATGATAAACTACTGTTGACAGCTATTCAAGCATTTCCTGGTTTAGCTCCCAAAATTATGCTGTATGCAGCAGGAAGTGGCCTAATGTTTATACATAGAATGGAAATCACCAGTCTATGAAATGCTGCCTGTCAAGGCTGAAATTTGATGTGTTAGAAAAGTCTCCTCCACAACAATGATTTGCATAGCCCCCCCGCCCCATTTCCAGAATGTAACCTCTCTCAGAAAAAGAGTGCTGGCTCTTCATTGTACAGCAATTATTATAGAGCAGGAAATTAAAACATTAGGAGCAACTAGCCATTTTAAACAAGCAGCTTAATTGTTTTACAGGAACAGGATGGGGAAGAATAAAGGCACTTCATAGCTTACCTCCATTGCTTTCGTAAACACTTCACAGCATGCAAACACTGTACTCTCAGGCATTAAAAACTACTGCCCTCCCCTACCCATTATAGCAGGGATTGGGAACCTGTGGCCCTCCAGATGCTGTTGGACTACAACTCCCATCATCCATCTCCATTGGCAACACTGACTGAGTCCAAAACATCTGGAGGGCCACAGGTTCCTCTCTCCTGTTTTATAGCCAAGAACCAACACTGCAGAAAAACCTTGTAATGATACTACTTAGAGAGCAGGGAAAGTCACAGTGCCAATGTACAATCTGAAGCTTTGCCAAAAGCCCTATTGTCATAGCAATCTCTGCTCATGCACAAGATAAGAAATATCTATGATCCAAAGCGCTGTGTGCGCAAAGGTCTTCAACTCCTCCCTTTCAGTGGTAACCCCAAGGGCCTGGTGCCCTCTGAAGTAGCAGCCAACAAAGCAGAGGGGCTTATCCCTAGAAAGAAAATCCAGGCAGCCATTCCCTGTGTGTGTGCAGAACCTCTTGGTGTGAACAAGGTGTTTTCTATATCCTAGGAAGTAACTGTATTCTCAGTAGCTTGGAAAGAATTTTGAATTGGTTTTGATGCCAGTCAGTGTTGAAACAGATTTTTGGTGGGCATGTAACTCTAACACAAACTTCAAAGCTTTAAATATTACTTTGACTGTGACTGCCCACTAGCACAACTCCACTTGTTCCTATTGTTCTCTTCTTTCATGCTGATTTTTAAAGACACTGTTAGCAAAAGCCTGTGATTTTTAATTGCTTGCTAGAGAAACAAACAGCATCTGACCCATGCGGTCTGATGCATTCATTAATAGCTCTCCAGATGCCTTCTGCTAGCAAGAGAATCTCCCCTCCTATGGTTGCTAGGGAGACAATGCGCCTGTCTCATGCTGCCTGACACCAAGTTTTGGCAGCCTTGACTGTTTTGTTCCCTTTGAGGCCTACTGAAATCCCAGTCAATGCTCCAACACTGTTTAGGGAGGTGAACTCTGCTTGCATTTCAGTATGTTAATAAACGGATAGAAACTGAACAGGGTACTGCAATTTCCACAGACAAAATTATATAAGAGCCAAGGACCATGTGTACTCCTTACCTCAAGGATTACTTTTATTTAACTTATTACATTTTTATCTCTCATTTTCTCAGTGTCCAAATTATCTTTCTAGTGGGGTGGGGGGACAGGAAATCTTGTGTTCTCTCCACAGCTAGTGCTTCAGCTATAAGGAATAAATTGCTCAAGTCTCACGGTATCCACCCATATCCAAGACATCACTAGTGACAAGTGATGAAACAAGACCCACATCCACACCATGTTGTGAGTTTGGGGTAGAGATCATGGCTCAGGTACAACGTCTTCCCTTGCACATAGAAGGTTCTAGAAATCTCAGCTTCAAGGATTTCAAGGAGCAGAAGTGGGAAATGTCTCAGCCTCAAAATCTTTGGAGCTGCTATGGTGAATCCTACAGACCAATACAATACACTATGATGGTTCTGGAGATATGCCAACCACTATCCAATCAGCCCAGAAAGGGAGGGGGGAAACGCACAAAATACAAAAATGGTCTAAGAATGACAGGCACGTCCATAGCATCCCTGTAACCACTAGTGCCCACCATCAGGGTCTATGCTGGCGAGAATGCCCACTTGCCGCCTAACACAGAAGCAGCCAATGACCTCATGCTCTGCCTCCGGCAACACCCTCTACATCACCCCCCCCCATGCAAGATGACACTACAGCATCCCCACACCAGTGACAGCCAGCAACTACCCCTGGTACTGCAAATCCCCAGATAGCCCTCCAAGCAGGAGGGATGTTTTTCTCATCATCACAACGACTGTTTTACGAGCACAGCACACACAAGGGGAAGGAAGGAGAGCCCAGACAACATAGACCCCACCTAGCTTTCTGGGCAGGCTGCCTGCACAGAACACACACAGCTCTCCTGGGAGAAGGAGACCATGGGAACGTTTATTTTATGAAGCAATCAAGGGCAATGGCCAGAACATCCAAGGGCAGCCACAAACACACAGAGACAGCAGCTGCGGTCTCCAGTCGCTCACTGCATAGGACAGGTGGCTGGGAAGCAGGAGATTTGAGCATCACCACAGGGAAAGGGGAAAAGGTCTTCACTCATCTGTTCTATGCTTGGCAAAAAAAAAACTAGCAATGTCTGGGGCAAAAGAGAAAGAGCCCCTGGGACTTGAATTCACACTACAAATACCACAAAGCAGTTCCCTAACCACCTAGCCACAGCAGGAGAAAGCAAACATGGCATTCATCTTCCTCTCCCTGTCCCCAGCCCCAAGACCCAGCCCTAGATGCCAAGAGTACAAAGGCTACAGGAAGAGCCCTAGCTGTGTGGAGCACCTCCTGGAGTTTTCTGGTTTGATTCCACGCTACAGTCCCACATTAGGAGCGGCGGGGGGGAATGTCCCACATTCAAGAGCAGCTGAACCAATCACAAAGAGTGCTGTGTGAACCAATAGCTTGGTTCCTGCATCGGCCAACCTGCCCTTTCAGCCCAAGCCTTCCTCCTGGCAGTCCATATGACCAGTTCACACACCACCACCACCCTGTTTTGCATCCAGCGTGTGAAACATAAAGTGTTCCACACAGCTAGGGCTCCTGCTGGGTAGCACCCTGGCTAGGGTGGCCACTTGTGTATTGGCCCTACAAAAAAGGAAATGCATCAGCACAAAAGAGGACACTAGTTTGCATAACATTTGCATTTGCAAATGTGTATGTATAGGTGCAAATTTAGAAATAACTACTACAATTTAAAGAGAAATACAGTACATATCACCATACTGGAAAAAACTGACTAGGTGGCCTGTGTGCCCACTTTGTCTGCCGTCCAGGTACTAACTGCTGATGGGCAACCTCAAGGCCCAGTTCTCTCTTCCTACGATTCTTCTACTTTAAACAAGACTGCAAATAGAGGACACCTCTTCAAACAGAGGTGTGTGCTCTGCCAGATCTCCAAAACAAAAGACTGTCTTCAGTGAAGTAGGAGACCTGACCACCCTGTGCCTCCCCCCGCCTCATACACCCTGGCGGCAGCATTCATCTGCCATGGTCTCTGAGAGGCCTGCCCCCTCATGGTCCAGGGGAACCTGAGTGAGCAGAGAGAAGAGGGGCCACTGCCCATAATACCATTAGGCTCCCTGGCTGCCTCTCTTACAGTCCGTCCTGAGGCCAACCGAAGCTAGGTCTTATGAGGGTGTGGGAAAGGAAATCCTATCTGCTCCTCCCGAGCAACAAAGACATGTCAACACCTTTACCAAACTGCATTTGGGATGGAAGAGATGCAAACATGGAAAGACACATATACAGGTTTGCTAACCAGTCACCCCAGGCGGGCCCTTGTGCCTTGGACAGTGGCTTGACGGACCGCAGGGTAGCAGGGGCAGTGTCCCTTACAGCACCTGCTCCACGGCAGGCATGGCTTCTCTTGCTGCGTAGGAGTCTATCATGGAACGTGCAAGGGTGAAAGGGGCTGCCTGGAGCAAAGAGGTTACCAACCCAGTGAAGGAACAGCCAGGAGCACCCTGGTCACTGCTGTTAGTCATAGGGCGGGCCTCCCTCATAATCTGCTTGGAATGGGGCATGGGGTGGATCCTGTATCCGTGGGAGACAGGCCTGTGGAGATCAAGGGGAGACAGAGAACAATGAGAAATATTCAGCAGCTGGAGCACATAGTCCCTGGACCTGGATGCATACTAATATCCCATCACCAGAGATCCCCCTTGTGTGCAACAGGAAGCCAGAGCGGTATAGCCACATATTCTGTCATCTGATTTATGTTCTCCCTGTGTGGGACTTGTATACTGGTGGTGGCATGCTGTGATTAAGCACTGAGCAACACCATATCCTATGCTCTGTGCCAGGTCCAGGGCTGGTGTAGAGTTGTGCCATTGACAAGGTATGGCTGCGGATTGAAGGGATATAGGATTTGACATGAGTACGCTCCTCCCCTGTTCCACCCTGTTTTTGACATTTGCTGGCATATCCGGGGAGTTCTAGCATGGCAGCAGCATATCTAGTGTTTCACCAGTGTAGTGGGGCTTCTGCCGAATCCTATAGCTCCTCAGCTAGTGGATCTTCAGAATAGGATTGCATCCTTAATTACTATATATCTAATTCATGGACTTCCTATAAAATAGCTGCCTTCTGTTTACAACTTTGTACTGCAGTGCAGAATTAAATGTGCTGTACTGGCCACTGAAGAAATTAATTGCGCAGTTCTGCAGTTGGGGGGGGGGGGTTATATTTAAATTGTCTTAACTTTATCCCTTAAATCTGCAATTAATGGTGTGTGTTATTTTTAATTGCCAAATCTGGATTTACTTTAACCTGGATCACAGAAAATACATGTTACCTTGGAAACTGAATAGAAACTGTTGGGTGGTTAAAACAAATTGCCCATGTATGCAGGCTGGCCAAGAGATTTTGAAGAATAAAATCCAAATGGTTCTCCTTCCCCAGTAAAAAAAGAAAAATAAATCAAATAATTGATCATTTGTCATCCCTTAATGAGGCCCAGCAACTGCTCTCTCAGGCAGCTGCTTCAGTCTACCTAATAGCAGGGTCAGTTCCTGTATGCAAATACACAGAAATTATGCCAACCATTGTTTAGTATTATTTAAATAGATCTAGCTGGTCCTTTAGGCTAACACACCCCACTACCTCCTGGCAGACTATGGTTTGTGCCCTGCAAACCAGAATCAACCTCTGGTTTTCAATCCTGGTTTGTACGCCAAGTGCAAATTATAGTTTGCTCATTTGAACAAATGAGGAAAGGAGGGAGTTACTGTGTGCAAAGTGAGGAAGGAGTGAATATATTTATTTGATTTATTAGCCGCCCATCTGGCTGGCTACCCAGCCACTGTAACTGCAGAACTGAGCAATTAATTTTTTCAGTGGCCAGTACAGCATATTTAATTCTGCACTGCAGTACCAAGTGTATGAGCCCAAAGTTCAGGAAAAGGCACATTAATGCCAAACCATGGTTTGGAGTTATGCCCGAATCCCCAATAAACCAAGTAGGTAGCATAAAAGAAAATCAGCTTGTAACATAACATTATTCTAAAAACAACCACCTCACAAAACCAGTGTAAGGCTATGTCAATTCACAAATGGTTATTTTATATAAGAATGGGAAAAGGCTCAATTGATTTGTGCTTGGAATACAGTCTAGTTACATGTCTGTGGAGAAAAATTCTGAAATACATTCTCACTGCTGGCATCCAGACAACTGCTGCCATTCTGATCCTGGCAGAACACTTACCAAGGCCAAAGTCACTGCTGAGACTGGAGACAACCAGCTGACTAACTCATAAGGCTGCCTTAATTTTCAGTGCCTTCACACCCAAGAGATAGTTTCGACACACCTTCATGTTCAGTTCAGACTGAACTTCAGCCTTCTGTTCAAGTGGCCAATGAAGATCTCCTTGTCTTGGTCTACCTTGGTATCACAATTCTGGCAGATTTCTTGGCCTGAATTTTATTTTTGCTGATCACAAAGCTTTGGTAACTTAAGGGCCCATCATTCCCTTATTCTTTCACTGGGTGTAAGGGATTTACTCATACAGATTTATATGAGGATGTGCAGATATCACAGCAGAGAGGAGTGCCATTTTGAAAAAAGAGAGTGCTACCTTTAACCCAGAAATCCCCTTATTGCTTGGCATTTTTCCTGTCTCATTATCATGAGCCAGATGATAGTGACCAGGCTATTTAACCCATGATGAGCCGCAGCGCCCACGGGTGCTAGGTTGCATGTCATGTGAACCCAGAGAGCATGAGTTATGTGAGTGTTAAACAACCCTTGCATAACCTTAAAACAGAGCATGGGTTATACAAGGGATGTTTAACACTTGTTTGCTAAGTTCTCATGACGTGACAACCTGAGTGGGGGCCGCATATTCGAAATGGCGGCCACATGTGCTTCAGCCTCACTATGGGTTAAATAACTCACAGTGGACTTTCGTATTGTGCAAACAGCCCCCCATTTCTGGCTTTGTTAATCTTTAGTATGTGCTTGCCAAATCTTTTTCTCATTTCAAAAGTTGAATTCATGAGTTTTAAAATCAATTTATGGAGACAATATTGATATTGCTTTCTTTACATATTACATATGCTAAAGACAAGTATGATTGTACTCATATTTTAATGTTTAGTCAGAAAAAAATTCTGTTAATTTGGGGAGTGAGGACCCTGCCTTTGGCCTGCCCAGTTACCCACTAATGGGGAAGTATTTTACTAAGTCATCGTTTTTCAAACTGCGGGCCAGTGACCACCAGTGTGTCCCAGCTCACTCTCCAGTGGGCCTCAGTGATGCAGCCCATCCAGTACCTCCAGCAGGAAGGAGGTATGAAATAAACTGCCAGTACAGGGAAATAGATTACAGGTTAAAGTGTAAAAGAATGTGAGAAGAAATGATAGATGAGTATAAGAATACTCTGAGAGGCATATCAGGGGAGGAGGAAAACAATATAAAATTAAAAGCTCTCCACTTAGAACGGGGGTGGACAACTTGTGGCCCTCCAGATGTTTTGACTTACAATTCCCATCATCTCTCAGCACTGGCAATGCTTGCTAGCCCTGATGGGAGTTGAAGGCTGAAATACGTGGAGGGCCACAAGTTGCCCATCCCTGACTTAGAGCCTCTGGGTCAGCAAATTCTACCTAAAATGGGGAGGCTGAGTCGTAATACCGACAGAGCCAATGTCTGTACTTAACTTGAGGAAAGATTAATTGTGCAAGTCCCTACTGCAAGAAAATCACTGTGGCAAAATATTTAGCAATTTCCAAAGAGGGACTAGATATAATTTTACATTGATATCAGTAATTGCCAACTGATGCCAAACTCCGCCTCCACCTGTCACCATTTTGACTAGCTCCACCCAAATTTTGTGACTGATGGGTCTGTCAGTCAGCTCTCTCAAAGGGACCCCGAGGATAAAAGCTTTGAGAAGCCTTGCCCTAAGTTATAGGAGAGCCTGGGTTAACATATTAAAGTATATCACTAAAGATGATATTAATCCATCTGAAACAGATGGAATCACTCATTTCTGGAACAGTGTAAGTCAGCAGAGCTCGCAGAATGGAGCTCCGTTGACCTGTTCTATTCCAGAAATGAGTATTCCCACTCATTTCCAGGGTTCCTTTCGGAGACAATTTTGGCACGGGCAAGAGTAGGCTTTCTCCATGCAGTAACCCGCCTGTGAAATACACAAGTAGGTAACGATGATAGTCTTCCCTGAAAATTAAAACTGAATCTTGAATTATCTGTAATTTCCACTTGACTATTCCTCTTTCAGTATCAGGCCCAAACTTTTAATTTTCTAATATGTACACATCATCCTGTCATTTTAAAGCTGAACAGTTCCATAACCAAACTAGAAATCTGAGCTAAAGAAATTTATTTCCTCAAAATCCATTTAGGAGAGTGCCTATGAATATTTAAAACTTGATTGCTCATTTATAAAAGGCCTATTTATAAAAGGCCTATTAATTTCAGTAATGTTTTGAGGGAATTGACCACATATATTTTTATTGCTGCAGATTTTATTTATTATACTAACACTGAATGCACTACCTAATCTAAGGAGATCCTGAATAGGTTGTAGATTTCTGATTTAAAGGAAATATACGTTTCATACATGTTCTGTATATACAAAGATATTTTATTATATAGCACTACTTGATGCTTAACAGAATACAACTATATTTCAATATAATCGCATTCTTAACTTATAGAAACATATTGCATTTGCCATGGGAAAATCTAGTGTTCAAGTCTCTAGATTTCTTTATGAGAGCTCTCTTTTGTGCCTCATCAAACCGATGGACTTGGAGATCCTGGTCACGGTCAAATGGCCTTCTCTCCTGGGGTTTATTTTTCTCTTCAGCAGTTTTGCTCTTTAGTTTTTTCTGGTGTATGTCCATAAGAGATTCAGACCTCTGAGAGTCCTGGATAAGAAACGGTATAAAAGATCAAGGTGACGTGTTACAAGAATTATGTAGGCTGAAAGAAAGGAAAGATGAGACACTTTAACAAAAGGCTGCAATCCTACTCATTTACCTTGGAGAAAGTCCCACTAAGCTCAGTGGGGCTTGTTTCTGAGTAGATATTGGGTAGTATCCTATTGTGCCTGCGTGCTCCTGGGACTGGTCACTTGTGCAACTGGGCATCTGCTCTTCTAAAAATACCCCGGAACAAGCAAAAATGCTCATTTCCGGAACGGGGCAGGCCACTGGAGCTCACATAAGGGAGCTCCACTGACCTGTCCCAAGCCGCAAAAGCTCTGTTGCATGAGCAGTTGCTCCCACAAATGCAATGGAACAGCAGAGGGCGAGCAGCCCTCTCGGATACTGCCAATGCACAGGACTGTCCTGCACGCCATCTCATTAAACTTGAAAATGATGGTTGCGTAACTCCACTCTGGGTCTTATTAATAAGAATTCTACCAGAGGAGTAGTGTTAAATACACTGTATAAAGGAAGCATACAAATCCATAAGAACATCAGAAGAGTCCTGCTGGATCAGACCGAAAGACCTACTTAATCCAGCACTCTGTTCACATAGTGGTCAACCAGCTCCCGTGGGAAGCACATAAGCAGGACATGAGTACAACAGCATTGTCTGGCCTATGTTCCCAGCAACTGGCATACAGAGACACACTGCCCCAGATACTGGAGGTAATATATAGCCATCATGACTAGTAAGGTGGTGGCCATCACTACAACTTATGGTAGCAAATTGCATAGTGTAACCATGTGCTGTGTGAAGAAGTACGTCCTTTGACAGATGAGTATAAGAATACTCTGAGAGGCATATCAGAGCTCTGGCTCATCCTGAATTTCCCACGATTCAGCTTAACTGGATGACCCCTAGTTCTAGTATTATGTGAGAGGGAGAAAAACTTCTTCCCAATGACTTTCTCCACACCAAGCATACTTTTGTATGCCTCTAACATGTTTCCCCTTACTTACCCTTTTCTAAGCTAAGCAGGCTCAAAGGTTGTACACTTTCCTAACAGGGGAGTTGCTCCAGCCCCTTGTTCATTCTAGTTGCCCGTTTCTGTACCTTTTCCAGCTTTACAATATCCTTTCTGAGGTGCAGTGACCAGAACTATACACATAATTTCAAGTGTGGTTGCAGCATAGATTTATATAAGGGCAATATGATACTGACAGTTTTGTTTTTTTTTCCTTTTCCTAATTATGCCTAACATGGAATTTAACATTTTCACAGCAGCTGCATACCGGGTCAACATTTTCATTGAGCTATCCACCACAACCTCAAGATCTCTTTCTTGGTCAGTCAATCCGCTAGCTCAGATTAGAAAATATTTTTAAAAACACTCCATTATGGTGCTCTTGATAAGCTTTTAAGGGAACTATCATGATGTTGCTAACATCAACAAATTTCCAAAAAGGTAACAGTTTGAGCACTGAAAATATTACACAGAAACAAACATCACTAGAGAAAAATGTGGAGAAGGGCAATTTAAAGAAATGTGAGACCATACATACATTGTATGTGGACAACTGCTCAGCCAATCTCTTGTCTCTCTCCGACAGGAGAATTTCTGCATCCTCCTTACTGATGGATTTATTGGCATCTTTCTGTTCCTGATAAATAGGAAAAGACCAATTCGTTAGCAGGTACAAAAGGAAATCCATTTTTAAATCAAGGGGAGCCTCAATGACATGGAATATTCTCAGTCCTGAGGACAACTCTTCTTATGGTAGGAAAATTACTGGCCACATTGTACAGGTATGTTCACTGCATAAGTGCAGAATACATTTAAAAGCTGTGAGATTTCTCCCTTTTCAAGCCCTCAGAGCACAAGCGTTAGCTACTCTTGTGTCAGAAGGGGTGTGTGTGTGTTTTCACTTCATGGAACAAGAAGCTTTGCTATCTTAAGGCTGATGACATCTTAGGTTTTGATTTTTCCGTGATGCTCATTTTACCCTTCTACCTAGTGCTGTATTAGAGTGTCCCCTAGAGTGCCAATGCTTACGCTGCAATTTTCTCCTAGTCAGTGGGGCTATTCACATGACACAAGAGCCCACCAACAGCCCCCCGTGGCTTAACTCATGGTGAGGCTGCGACATGTGCGGGGTGCATGCGACTGCCATTTTGAATATGCAACCTCCACTTGGGGGTTGTTGTGTTGTGCAAGCCTGGAGAGCGTGGGTTATACGAAAGTTAACAACCCTTGCATAACACATGGTCCATTTTTGTTTAACCCTCGCATAACCCATGCTCACTGGGTTTGCACAACACAACAACTCCTGAGCGCGGGTTGCCTATGTAACCTGGCACCCATGGCTGCTGTGGCTTGTCGTGGCCACGGTTTGTCATCTGAGCCCAGACCATATGTCTTTTCCACTTCATCCTCCTGTCCTAGAAAAGGCTGCTGGATTTCCAGCTTGCCACTGGGCTTGCTTAGCCTGGAGAGATGGGGCTTGCCCAGCCTCTGCCCCGGCTCATTTCCTCTGCTCCTCCTCTCCAGCTTAATTCATGGCTGGGAAAGAATGGGAATGTTGGACAGCTGGCTGCTGCCACCCCATGCCACGTCTGGCCCAACCTTGCTTACACTCAGTTGGGCTGGCGAAAATGCCGGGTGGACACAAGATTCATCTGCATCCAACTCCCCACACAGGCACTTGATTGCATCTGAGAAACAAAGTGCTGGAATATTTTTGACATATTCCATGAAAGCCACCACAGTCTGACCTTGCAGCTGCTGTGATGCAACAAGAGGAATTATGCCATAAATACTGTGGCACCCTGCGTGAGGCAAGCAGGGCAAAACGGGACAGGTCTAAAACCAAGACAAAATCTTTTTGCTCTGGCTCATCCTGTAACCAACCCCCTTCCTTGCCCCCCAAAAGTCCCTCACTCAGCTTTTTCCCTGCAGTAAAGCTGCTATGCTAATGGCAGCTGCTTCTTTGGCATAAGTGACGAGGGCAGCACTCTTCGCCCTGAGCCCAATTATATGCTCTGCTTCACAGAGCATAAGGTCAGGCTTTCAAGTCTGTCGCAACGAAAAGTCAAAGCCCTTGATTGAAAGCGGCACAGCCCCTTCCCTCAATATGCACTTCCCCTTCCCCAATTACACAGCTGCCCCGAAGTGACTACAGATGCCCCTGCACCAGCAGAAGTCCCAGCTGTGTGTCAGTGCTCCCATACTTGCAAGGAATGGCTGTGTTGAGTCAGCAAGACTGTAATATGGAAGCTAATGTGTATTGTGATATGAGCTTTTGCAGGCAACTTCTTTTACACTAGATATTCTCCAGGTGGCCCAGTGGATGTTTTCATTAATATTCCAGTTCTGCTTTGATTTATGCAGTTTGAGAACATAAGGAATTAGATTTTCACTGGGTAAATCGTAGGATTATTAATGATGAATATTTTGTTTAACAATATGTGCACACACGTGAATGAACAAAGGCTTACATTGGCTCTCTTTTCTCTGTCAGCTGGCGTTTCAGTCCAAACCAATCTATCTCCTGATTTGTCATCGGCTCTTCTTTTGAATGTTCGTGGACCAAGTCCAAAGCTTTTGAGTTCTGGTGGAAGATCTGTCATCCAAGCCTCTCTTTTAACTTGTTTGGACCCATCCTTTAAGAGGAAGCAAAATGAGAAGCATCCATCTTTTCTTGACATTTCCAGGAAAAGTACAGATGAGCTTCATAAAAATGCATGCATAATGCTGATGACACTTAACAAAATTAACATAAGTCATGAATTAAACTTACATCATCTTGACCAAGAAGTTTCTCTTTCATTCTCTGAGCTCGATGTTCAATCTCTGTTGTGGTGGTGGATTCTACTGGCCCTTTGGCAGGCATTGGGCCAATCACTGTTTCATCCTCTTCACTACTATCTGTAGCCTTTATCACAGCATGAAATAAAAACAAATTCCATCAACCCAACGAGCAAAATGGTTGTTGTAGATAATAATATTTATTATTTATATTGCGCTTCAGAGTCTTCAGAGCTTCACAAAGTTGTAATCCATACACCTCTGTAAGTGTATTGGCCCCAGGAGCATAGCCAAGTCATTTGCAATGTTAAGAGGGGCCTAGAGATCCATAATGCTTGCTTAAGTTCATTATTGGTGCAATTCCCATGCTAGTAAGCCTCTGAGCATGTGCAGATGAGTCAAAAGGCTGATAACAGCCTTCTTGGTGCACTCCTTGCTAATGAGGAGCATCTTTTATCTCTGACGTGCCCGGGAAGCAAAGTCTGTTTACAGGTGGCTGTGCCTGAGAACCGAACACTTCTAGCCTACGCTGAGAATGAACACTAGGGGCGCGTGCTGCTGAAATGCTGCTTATTGCTAACCTGTAGAGTATAAGACCCACTGTACCCAGTGGCTCGGAGTTCAGAGAAGCTGCCTGATCCAACCATTGGGTACACCTGTGTGCTGTAAGTTACCCAATAAAGTCCTCCTTGTAAGTAAACCTTTGAGTCTGATTTATCACTATCTTGGCACTTCTAACCTAAGAGTCCAATGTCCACTGCAGGGACAACACAGTAAGGCAGGTTGTTATTACATACGGCAGATGGGTGGAGCTGAGCTGGAACTTAAGTGTCTTTCTACCTTCAACTAGTGCAGGGGTGGGCAGCCTCCGGGGCTGGCACTCTCTCCCGCCCCCAGAACCCACCTCAGCCGAATTTGCTGCCAACGCTGCAAGAAAAATCACAGCGATTTTGCAAGGAGACAAGCCTCACGGCGAGGGTATGCCTCGTTTCCAAGCAGAAGCGCACTGCTGGGAGCACAATTCCACTTGCAAATAAGGGGCATGCTGCCCATACACCTTGTTTCCCTGCAAAATCACTGCAGTTTTTGCCACTGCCACAGCAAATGTGGCAGTGGCAGGGGAACACAGTGGGGGCGGCAAAAATAGCCACGAGGGACCACGTGCGACCTGTGTGTTGCCCACCCCTAATCTAGTTAGTTCACCATAGAGATGAGATTTGAACTCTGGATTTCATAGCTCAGTTTCATAGCTCAGTTTCTTGCTGCTATACCACCCTACTTCTAGACTTGCACTCCTAGCTTTGAACAGTTTTCTGCTCAAAGGTTCATAAAAGATTGACCGTCTTCTCAAGTTGTAACATACATTGTTGTTGTAAAATACTAAATGTGTGTGTTTGCGGGCTCTATGCGGGACTGTTTAGCCTCTGCACCAAACACACCTGAGCTGTGTAACATCTGTTTTCTTCAGCATCTTCTGATAGCTTCTTAAAGCCAGGTGGTAAAGCCGGACCTATAATGGGTCTCAAGAAGAGAAAAAAATCATGTTATATTTTAGTAATAAATATCACCATCCAAAGCAGGGAAGTAGTAGTTATTAGAAGTTGCTGTTAAGCTATAAATACACATCCCAATGGTCCTGCGGAAAAAAATCCTCTGATTTTGGTGTTCTCAACAAAAGCTTAGTTTGCTGTGGTGGTGGGCCCTCTCCCCCTCAAATAGTGATATTCAAACGACACCCAGGCAAATCTACCTGTTCAACCCAGCCCCACCCATCCAAGTTCCTCCCACCTGCTCAATGAACTATTCTCTGTGCAAGCCTGTTACATCCTACAAGCCACGTACTGGAGTGGCTGCATGCGTAAGGACCAACAACCTTCATGTTCTTAATACTTCAGTTGTAGACTGGGTTTCATTACTGAAATTCAGGTTGAAATGTAGAAGTCACAATGGGCTCTGCTTACCCCACTCTGGGCCTGATTCTGAAAATAACTGCCACAGCATTCATCTGACGCCTCTGCCTGCCAAATATTGAAGATAAGCTTGACTTCTGAGCAGGTGCTTCTTTTGAGGGTACCTACCATTCCTCTAAATAGCCTCAGACTTTATCTACAAATATTAAAGAGCAAAGAGGCAATGAGTCAGTCAGACCCAATAAATGGACCTTGGGAGGAATGTAATTGCTTGCTAGTCTGTCAACACTGAAGACAATGCGACACAAGGGCACAAAGAGTGACTCCCCAAACTGCAAGTAATGGGGCTGTGCAATCCCATAGGTGATTTGTCTCCCTGCCTCTAAGGCAGATTAACTGTTACCTCAAGAATTCAATATTTCTGTCTCACAAAAGAAGCTTTTACAACCTCATTGGGATTATTAAAACCTGCAGATTGTAGGTTTATAAATAAGAATCCCATCACAGAATGCATTTCTACTATGAGAAGGCAGAAAATTACTTAATATTTGATTCAGAATTTTGCAAGCCCACTTCATCTAGAAATCGCTTTATCCTCACTAAAATGTTCCTTTGTCTCCCAGGACATATACCAATTAAGAAGAATTATCTGTATGTAATAGACCTACATACACCAGCAACAGAGAACCTTCCTCCACTGCAACAGCAAGAGAGTAATCAGGAGAAATGTAAGTGGTTGTTTTAAATTTATACTCCATCCCAATGAATTGGGGCAGGCAATGAAAGCAAGTGCACCCCAGTAAAACAGAAAGGTAATTTATTTTTCAAGTTGGTATGTATCTAAAGGTTTATCTAAAAATGTTATCTGAAGATTTACTTTCCTTATGCTCCATGTCTAAAAACCCAATCCTCTGAGGTGGCATTAATTAATAAAATGTCAGCAAGGTAGTAAAGCACTCATTGGCTTCCTTATATAGAATCAAAAGGCTGTTAATCCATGGCTTATATTCCTTATAACCTCATATTTTACATACTCTGCCTATAAAGTAGAAAGGACATTAATGGAGCTAATAAAGCTATTCAATTCTAGAGTATGAATAGTGGGACTCTAAATAAAAAGTGTAGTCCATAAAATGCTTTTTCTATTGACCCAGCAAACATAAATGTTGCAGCCTTTAGTTCCAGAGATGAAGCTCTAGGCCCTGCAACAATAGCTACTCCCAGCTTCCTTGAGAAACAAAGACGCATCTGCTACTTTCTAAAACATCACCCCCATCTAGCTGCTGAAAGAGAGAACCAGCTTTTTCTTCTTCTTTTACCTCCACAGTCTTTCTGGTCGAGAAAACAAGAGCAGTTGCTATACAGCAGTTGTTCCCCTTTTCCTCCCATTGTTCTTTAAATATTTTGTACAAGATTCACCAAACAGGGATCGCCCGTATTGGAATTAAATATAAAACACACCTGGCAAAAGTAACAGTCACACACCAGAGTCCTCTCTGAAGGATCCCACAGGCATGATTCTTGGAGAACTATTCTAGGCTGATGTTTTCACGCTCACAACTAGAGTAGATTACACAGAGGTGACTCTGGGTCCTACCCCCACTTGCTACCACCACACCACTCTTTCTTAGTACCCAGGAGAAGAGGGCCAGTACCAAATCTGAGGTGGCAGAGAGAAAAATGTTCTCTGGCGGACCTCCTCCTCTGTCTGGTGGGCTTCCCCAGCTGTAGCAGCAGCTCTCCAAGCAGTGCTGGGTGGTGGGGCGTAGCCACCCTTTAAATTTACCACAGTGCCCCAAGCAACGCTACTTCGGGGACATTGCAGACAATTAAGGGATGACTAGATCTAGCTGCCTGGAGTGCCAGGTCAGGAAAAAGGAACATTATGGGGGTCTCAGGGCAGGCATCAGCAGTGGGCCCTGGGACCCTGGCAGCTGCCCAAGTGCTGATGCTGGCCCTGAAGGAAGGCAGCAGTCCTTGAGTGCTCCCAAATAGTCAGGTAACTGATGTGCTATGCTCACAATCTGCAAGGGTTCACCTGGGATCCAACCCGTCAATATCTCCTCAGACAAGGATCTCTCACAGCAGCACTGTCAATACTAGGGCAATCAGGTTGACTTGAAGGGATTAGGTCTCCAGAGACAAGGCTGCCTTGGTCCCTGCCTCACTTGCCACATCAGCAATATCTGGGACTGAGGAACTTACTAGCAGACTCCTGCCAAACATCACAAAGGGGAAGTTCCACCCCTACCCAGTGCTTCAGGGGTGGGATCCTGGGCTTCACTAGTCAAACCCATCCATCTTGTTTGCACCTTGGTGAGTGCTTCCACCAACGAGCACCGGTAGGTGCTGCACAGAGAAGGCCTGCTCAGATTCTACCCCAGTTTAAGGGAAACTCCAGATGATCCTATCCTGCAGCCCATTAGGGCTGATCAAGTCAGCATTAAGCTGGTTTTACAAAGCATCTTATATGCTTTGTAATGGCTGAGCTGAACTCTTGAAATACTTCAGTGTGGGACAGGTAGTGGGGGGCTTGGGGGGGTAAAGCATATTCATTTGTTTGGTACACTTATATGCCAGTCATTGTATGGAGGAGCCTGGCCTGGTAGGTACAGTTTAAAGGAACTTCAGCCTCCCCTCTTCCCCAGTAAAAAATAATGTTCTCTTATTTACAAGTATAAGCTTATGGAGATATTATTTGGGGCAAATTCAAATGTGTGAATTTATAAAGGCAGTGTCATTTTCACATGGAGACAGAAACATCCCAATTCCCACATAATGAGCCATTCATTTGAAAGCATTAAAAACAAAGCCTTGCCCTATTACAGAGAAAGTGAAATCCATATTTAATCAGTGATTTAATTTATCAGGAGGAGGAATGCAGTCTGGGTCAGGCTGCCCCAGGAGGCAGAATGGATTAAATTAACTTGGATAGAACACCTTCAAAAAGCTCCCCCTTAATTTTATGTCATGACCACTGTAGATGCCTCTCTTCCTAACCAGAAGCAACTTTGGATCAAAGCTGAAAAGAGTAGCCAAAGAGAGAAGAACTGAAGGTGGGACATCCTCACAAGGTACTCCACTGAACTCACCTGTGCCCTCCTGACTACACCAAAAATGCCCACTAAGCATCAGGTGTGCATTTCTCCCAAATAGGGTAGACTGTGACTGGATTTTCATTCTGCTCAGGAAGTACCAGTTTTACTTTTTCCCCTCAGGATAACAGGGCAACCTACTTCAGAATGTCTACGAGCAATGAAAATATTCCCCCAGTTTGCCATCCAGAACACAGACTAGGGGTGGACAGAAGATAGGCTGCAGACCACTGGCCAATACATGGCGGACCACTTAGTGCCACCTACTTGCTGAGATTCCTGCCAAGAATGCTGCACTAGGTGCACCTTGGTCTCATCCAGCAAGAGTGAATACTCATGATCACTTACAGATGGCTAATGCCTTACTGTTAAGAGATCCTCAGTTTGTACTTTTGCTTTTTAAACCTTAAAACATATGGGGTAGACCAAGAGGAATAATAAAAATAAAATTGGACCATACATGCTTGAAGTCAGCTAACCTCTGCTGTAGATCAGGGTACGCAACCTGTGGCCCTCCAAATGTTTTGGCCTACAACTCCCATGATCCCTCACCACTGGCTATGCTGCTAGGCCTGATGGGAGTTGCAGGTGCAAACATCTGGAGGGCCACAAGTTCCCTACCCCTGCTGTAAACTCGCAAAACCTGGGACACCCACTTTCCAAAGGAAGCTTCTGCGGAAGCACAGAAGTCTATTTGATGTTATCTAATGAAATGGATGTCTAAGTTATCAGCCTGTATATATGCTCCACTGTCCCCATCACTAAATGGGCTCTGGTGGACTCTCCTAAAGGAGGACGCAGAGGGACTGCTTGACTTTGGAACTCCTGAGAACTCCTGAGCTATGCTCTCAGGCCATACTATTCCTTCTTACTAGGATGAACCAGCAGGGCTCACATTTATCACAAACCATTTTGGCCACCTTATAGCACCACTTGTGAAAAGCATAGAGCACCTTAGTCACTGACAGAACTTCCTGCTGTTACATACTCTGGACTGACGTCACTGCCACCAAAACAACACCTTGAGGATAAGCTCCCTAAGTGGGACAGATCTGATGTTTCCCGAGTGAGACCCCTTAGATTCAACTCTCTTAAAGAAGGGGCCAAGCATGGCTGTCCTCTTGATGTACACATGGGTGACACTGCAGAAGATCACTCTTGACCTCCACTCAGAATACTCACCAATGCTGCTGCTTGATGCATATGACTATTCTGTCACACACCTGATCAAGTCCCACTCAGAGGAAGGCTAGGGGCTCAAAGGCTCCAGCCAACTTTGCCTGCATCATCTTACTTGCATCATCTGGCTGCAGAATGCACTCCACATTGACTTGGAGATATGACTGGTAGATGATGACCATGACCCCCAAAGTTCTTCAGTTAGGACTCAAATTGGGTCCTGCACCAGCCTCATATATATTACATAGCAGCACTGACACATATTCTGAGAAGAGCCAGGAAAACCATCGGTTGTGTGTCACCCATCTTGAAGCAAGCACAGTGTTAACAGTAACACCATTCTTGTATCTTAAGTAGCCACTCACACCCATGTCGTGTTCCAGAGCTACATGGGGGTCTGGGAGAGCAGCTTTGTAGTATGGCCCAATCCTTCCAAACGTCAGGATGACCTTTCCTGCTTCTCCTTGCTCATTTTCCCAACACCATTTTTGTGCAAAAAAAATAAAAAGTAGTAAAAGAAACACAGAGTTCTGACAGCCTTGCAGTTGACAGGTGGGGAAACAGACCTCATGGAGGAAGAGGCTGAGCAGGTTTGACTGGTGAGGTACCTACCCTTGACTTGACCTACAGATCTACCATAGGGGACACTAGAGTAAAGGAAGCCACTGTCAATGCTGATGAGAGGTCACTGGTGTGAGTTGCATCCAGGCTTCCTGTGGAAGTTTGGTAGACTGAGGATTGTTCTGAACCCTCTTATCATTGCAGCTTAGTGCACCTAAAATTCACATGTTTGAACTGGCAGTTCAGGAAGTTTGCACTTCGTAGACAGGTCTAAAAGCAAGGCTTCAGGCAGGCTTTAAAAGTTTTTGGAATGATTAACTCTAATACCTGTAGAAGATGTGACTTAACATTTTTCTTACATGTGCATATATTCCTGACCGTGACAGATTACAAAAGTCTCAGGTCCTGATGAAGCCACCACCACAGCTTTTTTCAGCCTTTGGCCAGACACACACACACCTTGATTAACATATTCCAAATCAACTGAATTTTCACTGCAGAACTCCAGGGATCTTCTAAGTACTGAAAATTAATAATTAAAAAAGAATTACACCCAACCACATCTCCATTTTTATTACCTTTCCGGGGATTCATCTTGTTTTTTAAAGCCAGGAGGAAGAGCAGGTCCAAAGAATCCATCATCTTCTTCTTCCTGATCTCTTCTCTGCTTTCTGAAATGAGGTCATGCAGCTTAATACTTACGGAAATATGAATGGTAATTACTGACACTTACAAGGAAAAACAACTTGAAGTTATTATTTCAGGAAATCACATCTTATGTTTTATCTGTGTCCTCTGTCTCCATGGTAACCATAGTTAAAGCTCTCAGTTCAACACAGTTAAACTTTGGTAACATAAGCAGCTCACCTATATAGAAAGCCTTACTCCCAACTGAGTGACAGAGTCAACTATTATAAACATCAATGTGCAGAGGTCAACACATTTTGGCTGACCTTGGTAGTCTAGCACAAGTATGAGGGCAAATCGCCACCCTCCGCCCTAGCTCCAAGCTAGGGGATGAACTCATCCCTCTTGTGCAGAACCTGGAAGAGATTTGTATCGCACCAAACCACTCTAACTGCTTTCCAAGCATCTCTGAGGCTCTGTGTGAACCTCCACCCTTTTCCAGGTTCCAGAGAATGGTGAGGGCTCTCACTAGATTAAAATATGCACTCCCCAGTGGCGAGAGGATTGTGGAGGCTTATACATCTATATTCATTTGACCACTAGTAAGTCTTCAATCAATTTCTACATTTGCACTGTTTTAATAGAACAATACTGGAGAAAAATAATTTACACAACAGCATTAACATCTTAGATCATAATCAGGCCTCAAGGATTTCCTGACATGATAATGATGAAGGCTGTGCTTCTCTAACTGTTATAAGCCTCCTCTAGTTTATAACTTCTGGAGAATCACAGCCCTCATCAAAATAATTAACCTTCCCCAAAGTAATGAAATCATTTGGAAACACCTAGCATTTGCCTGCAGGAGACTCAGAAGTCAAAGGACAAAGCTGGCCCAAACTGATACCAGCTAAGCACCTTCATTATATGCCAAAAAATCACTCGGACCTGAAAAGGACTACAAACATATTCAGTATATTGGCTTGGATCTGAAGATACGTTAGCTTAAATAAGGTCATAAAAGCAAAGCTTCCTGTCTCCTCCTCTCCCCCACAACCTTCCGCACTCCCTGAATAGCCTGCTTGGAGTGGTAGGCTCTCCTGTTCAGTGTGGCTCGGCCAGCCATTGGAGAAGGGAAAAATCACCCAAATGGGGCGGATTGCCACCTGATTTGGGGTGATTCCCCCTCTCCCAATAGTTCCAGGCACCACATACATACGTTGTTCAGGAAATCCCTCCAACGCTCCGGAGGGGCTTTTTGGGTGGTGCAGACAGCTGCAAGAAGGAGGAGAGGAGAGGAAACTTTTATTCTGTGAACTTCCTTAATTTAACTTATCTTAGGACCCAAGCCATCAAGCCTGAGTACTGCACCTAAACAACTTCCCAGAAACATATCTTAAGAACATTCCATACTAGCTTGTCCACAGGTGGAAGACGACACAGCTCTTAGGACAGACAAATAGACAGCCATCAAGAAGTTAGAAAGTATATAACCAGCATAAAAACTACTTGGGACTACTTATTCCAATATTTTTATACCAGCCAAAGCCTCTTCCCCATGCAGAGAAGCAAGCAGGAGTCACGAGTTTCCTCAGAACAGCTCAACAGAATTTGGCCACCTTTAAAGCTGTCCATACGAAAGGACCGGTAAAGTATACCACATTGATTTTCTATATTACCTTCACTTGCTGCAAATACACTTCTCGTCTGATTATTGTATCAATAAAGCAACTTGATATGTGGTATAAAGCAGGGGTGGGCAACTTGTGACCCTCCAGATGGCCTACAACTCCCATCATCACTCATTATTGGCTATGCTGGCTAAGGCTAATAGGAGTTGTAGGCCAAAACAGCTGAAGGGCCACTAGTTGCCCACCACTGGTATACACTGAGAGATTTGTGACCAAGAATCAATGCAAGGCTGACTCTTCCCATGTCCACGTTCTCCTGGCTCTACTAGAGCCCTAGCTCAGCTATCTCCAACCTGATGCCCTCCAGATGTTCTGGACTACAACTCCCTTCATCCTTAACCACTGGCAATGCTGGCTGGGACTGACGGGAGTAGCACTCCAAAACTCTGCAGGGCACTAGGTTGGAGATAGCTGGCCTACCTAATACTTCTCTCTTTTCTCATCCTCATGCTTTCAATATATTTTGGGTTTTGTGAATCTGAAATATTGATATTATAGCAAGCTAGAACTAGGTAAATATTGTTCAGTGAATTCTATTCCAAGTGCAGAATGTGTATTCTGACAGTAAACAAATCTGGAATTTTATTTGGCCCAAATGCAGCAACCCCTGATTATTGTAGTTCATGATTGTGTGAACACATGCATATGCCTGCCTGCAGGGATTCAGTTTTTGTCTCCATTTCTTATCTATTGGCCTCACCACACATCCTTTAGAAGTTAAGGCCAAAGAAAGCAGATGCTTTTATTGTCATTCCTCTTAGACAAAGTTTTAAGCTTTATTTCATGAACAGCCCAGAGAACTTTGGCTACTGGGAAGTACACAAATGTAACAAACAAAGAAACAAAACAGCCCTTCAGTTTATTATGTTTTTTCTGGCCTTCACCACTGGACCTACCATCTCACCAGACTTCTAATTATACTATTTATTTATATTTTTAACCTAATCACTTTCAGCATGTAACAAAGTACTGAAACACACCATAGAATGGCCAAATTTTAAAAAGCAATATAATACGTTTTTCAGAAAGGGCCAGATGTCCCCAACTGCTTAACCTTGCCAACTAAGGCCAGCTACTTTGTCCCCAGCTGCTTAACCTTGCCACCTAAGGCTAGCTTGAATAGTAAGGTCCTGCACAACTTGTAAAAGATGGAGAGGCTTGGGCTTTGCCGGGTCTTGACAAAAAGAAGGGGGAAGAGAGTCCTTGCATTACAGCACAGCTGCCACAAATGTTCCTCTACATGTAGTTCACATTTTGGCCTAGTTCTCATTGAGGTGGTAAATCTGTGCCTGGACCGTACAGGTGACAGGAAGGCAACAGTGGTAGGGGCTTACATGATGGAACATTCCATACACAAAAAATCCTAGAACACAGAAAACTAGCACATCAAGGAGAAGAGTTCTACATTAGCCTTCTGACCGATATGCTTGTTTTCTAAGCACAGATATTTTTTTGTGTATGGAGGAACATTCCATCAAATGAGCCCAATCTGCAATGTGAAATGGTGCAGCTCAGACTAAATGAGAACTAGGCCTCTAACAATGTACTGATATAAATATTAAGAAAATACCCGTGGTTGATTTAAAATGTGCAAATGGGGAAGAAGGGAGAAGATGGTGTTTTAAGTACCTTGGGCCCAAGCAGTTTAAGGCTGTATAGGTTAAACCAGGACTGTGAATTGTGCTAGGAAGGCAAGGGTTGCCATGGAGACCAAAAGGGTGCAAGCGTGAAACACTGCATCTAGCATGTAAGTTGAAGTCTTTGAAAACAATAAAGCTGGAAGGCCTCATCACTACCTGCAGACCAACCTGATAAGCATGGTAGGTACACAGACAGACTCCCCAGGGCTTCCAGAACCAAGAACACACAATCTAGGTTGCACAGATTAATTCCAAACAGCACAGTAGTGTCCTAAGAAAGCCCTGCTAGTGTGTCAAGAGAAATAAATTAATGTAAAATAATTGTAAAGCTGCTGTGAGCCCAAATTATCCATTACAGAGGAAGTGGCTGGCTGAATGTCTGCCTGATTTACTGCCCTGGCCTTGTCTCCTCCTAATCAGCCTCTGCTACAGAACGGTAATGCTGCTGCATCTCGGCACTGGGTGAGACTGGATCACTGTCAACAGCTGAATTGCCTATCATCAAAGGAGGCATGCACAGAACAGTGACTTTCACAGAACCACAAGGAGTGGCCTCCTCTGAGGACAGCGAGTTGTCAAAAAAGCATGCTTCAACTATTTAAAACTTGGGAAACAGCACTGAAAATCTTCTGAAGGCCAAGATATATTTGCAGGTGACTGTCCCTTCATTCCTCCCCTTTTTTCCCTGTTCCAAATTCTACAGAGTACCAAATTTGAAATCCAGAATAAGCACCTGTCCTGATGCTTCACCCAGCCCAATCTTTAATATACCGTCTTTAATATATCATCTCATCCTGAATTAAATTATAGGTAGTTCATTTCAATTTACCAGTAACCTGAACCTCAAACTATCCAGTAGGAAGGGACCACACAGAGGGGACATGCCCAAGCTTCCTAGAACAACATCCTTGCTAGATCTTCCTTTTCTTCTTGCCATGCCTACTTATCACTCTGTTAACTGGCTCTCCATATTATCCTCTTCCCACTGAGCATAATGTCAGCTCCCTATGATAAATCCGTGTCCCTGAAGACAGCAACTGCTTGGTAGAATAAAGGCCAGGGAG
Source organism: Heloderma suspectum (assembly GCF_057233095.1). Classification (NCBI taxonomy): domain Eukaryota; kingdom Metazoa; phylum Chordata; class Lepidosauria; order Squamata; family Helodermatidae; genus Heloderma; species Heloderma suspectum. Next base: position 175,272,870 of record NC_139460.1, on the reverse strand, counting down.
GGATACCTAGGCCAGGCATGGATACCTAGGCCAGGTATACTCACAGGTATGTTAGGCTAGCAAGTAGCCAGAAGTATGCTATCCCTTGATTTTTCCAGTCTTCTCCCTGTTCTCTTTCTCCCATCTCCATGCCCTACCCCCACAAAAGGGGAATTCACAGCTATTTCCCAACCAACCCTAGTCCCAGATCCTTAACACACCCTCAGACTAGTAAAATAATAGTAATGATTATGAATCTTCCATTCATTTCTTGGTCTCTTATGCTAGACTACTCTCTCTCTCCTTCCCTCCCCAAGAGCTCCAGGCCCATAGCCTGTGCCATCCACTAGGGGATTAGTCTTCAGCTGGTGAGCTAGGCTCTAGAAGTTGGCACGTACTGACCTAACAGGGGATACACCAGTGGCTTTTTTGCATTTGGCATTTTTAAAAAAGCAAAACTAAGACAGGGACAGACCAGACAAAAAGGACAACAAAGCTCCTTCACCTTCAATAGTATACAGAAGAGGGAATTGTAGCAGTTAGTTACAGCATTATGCAGGGGTGAGAACTGCTGCACCTGTCAATATTCTCTCTTCTGCACAACTATTAGTGGAACAGGAGCCCTATCCCTTTTTTGCATCTAGTCACCCTGTAGCAGGAAGAAAAATGGATATACATATATTCAAAAATTAATAGCAAGTCCTATGTTGCAGCTTTAGAGTTCAAGGTGGGTCCTGGGTCTGAAAAGATTCAAGACTATTGCACTAAGGATCATTTCCCTGACATCCTTCACTAAATCCTCCCAGCACATATATAATGCTAAGTCAAAAGTCTCAAAATCAGCATTTAGCTTCATAAAAGGGGCCTGAAGCGTGCTTTAGAAATTATGAGGCTTCAGCATGAGGCAGAGTTCATTTAATTTGCCTCTCTTTAACATGATGCTGAGAAAAATTATACACTTATCAAGATGGTACTTCATTGCATGTTTTAGAAACAAAATAAATAAAAGTGCTGTTATTTGCTGGAAGTGTCGGGACAAAACAGATTACTCTGTTTTCTAGTGGAAATGTTCCAATCTCTAGTGGAAATGTTCTTTAGCTCAAACATATTGGAGAAGAATGACACTTATTATAGGAAAGATTTTAGAATATGGAATTCCTTTGAACCCAGTAATTTTGCTTTTGAACTTTACGGAGGAGTCCATAGTTCAAGAGCACAGGAATTAGTGTCTTATATGATACCTTCCTTGGAGATCTCAGAAACCTTCTCCTGTGAAAGACTGGTATGATATGTGGGACCTAGTAGTGATGGCTAAATTAACTCATCAGACATAAGGAGATGATATCCTTGCTACAGCTAGCAAGGGAAATCCCTACCGGCAGTGCCTCCATGGCAGATGCAGGGAACCTGGTGAGTGGCTAGAAATGACTTGGTGGGCCACATGCCACACATTTTGCACTCCTAGTTTATGTTAACAAAATATTGTATGTATTTTGTAATTCTTTGTATTCCATTGAAGTTTATTCTTGTATGGAAATTTAGTTTGAGGATTATTGGAAGAAAATATCTTTTTTCTGCATGTTCCATAATATAATGAATGGGCATAACAAACTACAACAACAAACTGAAAACAACAACAACTAAAATAATTAGTCTTTTCATCAGTGACCATTTCAAAAACAGTATGTCCTTATCAGAGGTGCCTCTAAACCATAAGGACCACACAAAAGGATGTCAAAGTGTTATGCCCACAGGACTAAGGAGGAGTCATACCTCAGTGGAATAACATAGGCATTGCCTGCAGAAGATCCCAGGTTCAATCCTTGGTAGCTGGCTCAGGAAGATCTGAGCCCTGTCTGAGATCTTGGAGAATGACTGTCAGTATACCTGACTAGATCCATGGCCTGATAAGGCAGTTTCATACATTCACGCCAATGCACTAACCTGGGTATGGGACTTGAATCTTCATCATCTTCAGAATCCCAAACCATTTCTTTGGGTACATGAGTAGAGGTGCATTCCTTGTCACAACCATGTCTATCTAGGTTGCTTTTGTAGCCAGGAGGTAATGCTGGCCCTGCAACTAAACAAAACATCTTATCACTGAACATTTTATATAACATTTTCTCATTTGTGTTTAGACTACATTTTTCAGACAATATTTCTTAGAGCTGATAATTATTTTGAAATGTAGCACTAATTCAAAATAGCTGTGAACAACTCCCTTAAACCATGTATTTCCAACGGCTAAAAATAACTTCTATGTCAAGAAAGCTACAGTAGGGGTGCAATTCTATCTGGACAGTCGTCAGCCTCCAGAATCAGAGGCTGCCAACTATCCTATGCAAGGTGGCTACAGCATGGAGGGGATCCTCTCCTCTGTGCTCCAGTCGCCCTGCACTTTGGCTAGGCGGGTGATTTTGCCCGTCTAGCCAGGGCTTCGGGGAGGGGCAGGGAAGGAGCCTAGAGCCCCAATAGGAAGCTGTATAAAGCAACTTCTACAGTCTCCACCCCTGTCCCGCACCTTTTTCCCCGTCTCCACACTCAGTTTCCAAGCGTGTAGAGGTAGCTGGCGTGGTTCTTTCCGCACCAGCTATGAGGGGGCAGGGGAGGGGGCAAGGAGAGCAGTTTCTGGATCCCGGGGTCAGAGGCCTGGTTCTGACCTCTGATCTGCAAAATGGAACAATCCTATTCCCCCTCCAGACACTGCCTATGGAGCATAGGATTGCTCTCTCCATAGATTTTAATTTTTTTTAACATATTAACAGTGCAATCCTATATACACTTTCCAGGGAGTAAGCCCCATTGAACTCATTGGAGCTTTTTTCTGAGTAATATGGATAGGATTGCACTGTAAGCTAATTTACAGCAAAGCAGAAGGTAATCTAGTACAGACATAATTGAAATACCTCTCTAAGAGAAGGTCAGAAGATTGGAAGTGTTATGATTTATCACCATATAAAATTTTGGACAGCTAATTAAAAGTTGTTGGCTTCTGTAATTTAGTTGTCTGCTGTGTATGAGTTCCATGTGATGTAGTCATTTGCAATTTATAAGCTCCATATGATGTAAGCTTGCCATACTGAATAGATCACATATAAGTATAGATACTCACAGTATACAATCTTAACCATGATTACTTAGAAGTATGTCTGACCGTGCAACAGGACTTACTTCCAGATAAGTGTGCATAGGATTGCAGCACTACTGTCATACATATTGATAACAGAAAATATGCATATTTTCACTTTCCAGTTTATGTATCACTGATTCTGGATAGCAAATATTTTTCAGATAGTCTTCTATGGATGTCAGGGTTCTTATGGTGTTTTGCCTTGTTTGCACTACTTCACAAACACACTGCTGCCACTGACAGTAGCAACTGCTCAGTTTCAGTAGTGGAGAATAGCAAATGTTTAAGAACAGCAGGCCTAGTTCTCACAGTAGTAGTACCACATCAAGCCACAGGTGAGGGGCTCACATGATGATGACCCTCCATTTAAAAAACCCTCCCTCCATACAGAAAGCTAACACATCAGAGAAGTGTCCTAACCTAACTTTCCTCCTGACATATTAGTTTTTTTAAGAATCTTTTTTTGAAGCAGACTGTTCCCTCATGTGAGCTCTGACCTACCACCTCAGTGAGAACTAGGCTACAGTAAGCAAGATAACTACAGCTGTTACAACCAGCTGAAACACCACAAAAGAGCAAGTTTTTGAGCTCAACAGAATTCTTTACGTCAGATATTAACACCTTTTTGGGGTGGTTTGCTTGTTTTTGCTTCACAACCAGCCTGAAGAAGAATGCTTCCTCAGTATTTCATAGCATTTCAATTGATCCTAATAAAATATTATACTGTTGCTGATTTTTCCCCCGGATGGCCCAGAAACACTACCTGTAACATTTGTCTACCAAGGGAAATTATAAAGCTAGCAATTTTAGTGGCAGATTCAAAATCCTTCCTCGACCAGAGTGAGAAGACCCAGTCTAAAATTTGTAGGAACAGCTTGTTACACAAACGTTTTTATATGCTGCAGAAGTAGTTGAGATCTAAGGTAAGAACCAGGAACTGTTAACCCCTGAAATGACACCCCCTTTGGCATCACTTCCTGCTTTCTACTTCCGGTGACGCAAATGACCCCGCTCATCCGCCCCTGATCGGGAAACAGGACGTAAATAAGAGGCGGGGCCATCTCCCCCTCCCAGCTGCCATGGCCTCCGCCCTCTTCTCACCCTGGTCGAGGTCTCCGTCAGGGTCCGTCTCGGCGGCAGAGCAGGCAAAATGCGGAGGTAGCGCGGGCCTGATCTGGTCTCGCGACGCCATAGCACGCGAGAAAGTGGGAGGGCAGGACAACGCGTAGGCAAAGGGGGGGGGAGAGAAGCGCCTGCGCAGTGACGTCCGCTTAATCAGGCTTTTCCAGGGCTTCCTTCCGCCTCACCCTTCTTCGGCCCCCAAAGGGCCGCTTCCGGCGCTTATGGATAGTGTCACCCAAAGGGGGCGGGACTTTGTGGTGTCTTTCCGTAGAGTGTTCTAGGCGCTATTGGTCGCCGTAGATTTTGGTGGACCGCGCAAATTCTCGCGCGCACGTGGTTGGCATTACCGGGGCCATGGACTTCTCCGGTTGGTATCCGCCGCCGCCGCCGCCGCCGCCTCCTTTCCCTGCTTGGGGATCCCACGGGCCTTGGCCGCCGCGGCCTCCCGGGCCCTGGCATTGGTCCTCTCCTCCGCCTCCTCCGCAGCCGCAGCCACCAGGTACGTCGCCCCGACCGCGCCGCCCCCTCGCTGCTCCCCCGGCCCTCGCCTGTGCGGAGCCTACGCAGTGGGTTGTTCAAGGCCGAATCCCCCACCTTTCGATGCTCTTGCTTCACTCTCCTGCTGCCTAGCTTAGGATCGGCCACAACGCGTCATGCTCGCACAGACACGATTACTGCATCTCGGGGGTTGACCCGAAGGCTCGGGGTTTCGCTTGGCGTACGATGCGAGCTTGGCTGCCAGTTCTCTCTCGCCTGCCCCACTGACAGGCGCCCTGTCCCCGGACTCGCCGCTTCCTGGCTCCATTCCGTCCTTCGATCTGCCTCCCCTTAGGTCAGCCCTCCAGATGTGTTGGGTAGCACCTGGGCGATGCTTGGAGTTGTAGTCCAACTGCTTTAGTTATTGGTCTCCTGCGTCTCAGGGTCCCACCGGTGGCATGTCCAGGTCTTCCCCACCTCCCCTGAGTTCTTTTTCCTCCTGCTGCTTCTGTCTGCGATACAGGCCACCAGGCCCTGGAGCTTAGTTTAGGATTAACTGGCGCTATAAGAGGATAGGACATAAGCATAAAGCTGACTTATTAAGACTTGGGGCAGGGGAAGAGTAGCATTCTGAACTGTGCCATTGTTAGTCTGTTTCTCCTGCTGTTTCTCTAGTGTTCATGGTTTCCTCTCTTGCCCCCAGTTTATCTTTGCTCAACACTGTGAAGCAGATCACCCAATCAGCCCACAGTTGAACAGAGGATTGAGCCTGCCCTATACACCAAGCTGGCACTCTTTTCAAGCAGCAGGCCATATTACTTAATGCTGCTTTCACACATGCCATTGTTATATGATATGGTTCTTTCCCATGACAGCCGCACAACTCAGTTGGGGTGTCTGAGACTGGTGTGGGAAGCCTGGTGGATGACCCATGAGATCAAACCTTCCATATATTACCAGTGGGACATAAAGCCTAGCAAGGCCATATCATATTCATTTTATCAATTAATCACAACAGAATAAAATAGCATTTACAAACTGCTAGAAAATGTAATGGTGTGCTACATCAACACAAGACTCAACAGTCTTAAATTTCACTGTAATCATGGTGAATCTATTTTCTTCTGTGAACTTTTTGCATGATTTTATTTCCAGATCAATTTTCTTACATCCTTTTAGGGATCAAATAGGGGGAGTGAAATTTCATTTTGTGCTGTCAGCTTTAAGATTAGACAACTTTCATATCACTTTATATTCTTTAGAAGTTTTTAAAGAAAATTTAAATTGGCACTAAAGTCAAATCACAGTTTTGTCTTAAGTGTGATCTTTTTAATTTGACTGAGCGACTAGTCCCAGAGTCCTTGTAAACAGGCTTGCTTTGTTTTAAAATTTATTAGTTTGTTGCTGGCCAAACAAAAATTGTGGTCACCTCTTTGCCAGGCAAGCACCCTCCCTGTGCCCTTTCCAAAGGGAAGGGACTATGAAGAGCATGCTAGGTTGGGCACTACTGCTTGGATGTACTGGAACATAGGAAGCAAGACTATGGGGTCCATCTAGCCCAGTATTGTTGACACTAAGTGGCAGTGGCTCTCCAGGGTTTCATGCAGGATTCTTTCCTAGCCCTACTTAGAGACATTTGGGATTAAACCTGAGTCCTTCTACAGGCAAAGAAGGTGCTCTACCACTGAGCTACAGCCCCTGATCAAGTGCCTTCAAGAAAGGGCATCCAACCTCGCCCCATCACGTTTCCTGAGGGAAGCGCCACTGAGAAGAGGGGCCATTTGGGCACTGCTGCTTGAAGGCACCATCGGCATCCCATGTCCACCTTTCCTGAGAGAAGAGTGAATAAGAAGAGTGCCCAGTTGGCAGCTGCTGCTTGAAGCATTTTCGGACAGTGGCATCATCAACCTCTCCTCTACCTGCCTTTCCTTCTTCAGAGCAGGAAAGGCTGGCGCAGGGGTGGGTTGGTGATTTGGTCCTGCAGTGCCCACAGCTCTTTGGCATGTTGGGGCCGTGCAACTGCCCCAACAACCCTCAGCTTTCCTCCCAACTTTGCAGCATGCAATCTCAGTCTACCTGTACAGCACCAAACTTGGGAAGAAAGCTGGCTTGCTGTCACACCTGCTAGAGGGTAGTGCCACATTCACTTTTGCGAGCAGAATTGTTGAAGCCTGGTTCCATGTTGTTTGGTATTACAGACACTGCTATGCTGTACGGAGTTGTTTTTGAAATTTTAATCCAGCTATGCTGGCCACAAATCCCCCTCTCACCACTTTTGAGGGATTCTCGTGTATCCTGAAATTGGTTTCTCCCTGGGGCAGATCTGTACATGCCTTTGCAAATTTTCTGCACTTTGGCCATGCCCCTCTTCATAAAACAGAATTGCTAACTTCTGCTCTTTAATTGTCTTGTTTTCAGCTTGCAAGATATGCTATATGTCCATATTTATTCATGGTAATATTCATTGTTACAGAGATTACAGCTAACTAGAGAGATGCAAGATAAGCCACTGACCAAAGCAATTGAAAGCAGGGAAAATCAATAAAAACAAAACACAGGCTTATGTGTTTTGCCCACAGGCTTACAAGCTAAATGACATGACACAAAAAGAAACAAGGATGAGGAGGGAAGATGAAAACAAGCAAACTCACACACTATTTCTTAAAATTGAAGTTAAATAGTACTTCTTATGATGACCAGCTAGAAGAAAAACACTAAAGAGAAGAGCATTGAGAGGAGGAGCCAAATGGGCCTTGCTTCCCATCTCTCCTTTCGATAGAGTTTGAAATTGTAGTTGTGAAATGCGGGTTAAAAAATCTTCTTTTTCTCCTTTTATGAAAGAGCTGCATTTATTGACATGGCTTGTCACTTAATTTTCTTTTCCTTCTGAAATAAATTTGATTTCTTTCAAGCCAGTAATTATATTTGACTTTTAATTGAAGGCAGAAATTGCCATTTTGAAGAAGAATGGCAACGGGGACAAACTGGATCACCACATGTCAGAGCCTGTCAAGGCAGGAACTATAAACAGAAGGTATTTAATTGTAAATTCAGTGTTATTTGTATATGGCTGCCTTTATTCATGCTTATGATTGGGATGGAGAATTTTTCCCAAAATTGCATCTTTTGTGGTTAAAAGAATGACAGATGTATGATTGAAAGAACAGGGCATTGAACTGAAATTTCAGGTTAGCTGTGGACTAAGGGCTGGCTTGCACTTTATGCAGCATAGGAGTTTGTCACATATACCACCAGTGTTGGTAGCTGTGAATACCAAAAAATATGAAGCAGGCAAATGCTTCTAACATGCACTGGATGTGTACCATGAAGCTGCTTGGTAGTATTTCATCCCTATGTGCTTAAAAACATTTGTTTACATCTCCCATTTCACAATATATACTCCAGTGTTTGCAGTGGTATATATGGAAGGTGCTCTTACTGTGGAAATATAAATAGGTCTTGATGGGTTGTCTTAGACACATTCTCTTGATCTTAGTTCCTCGTCTGTAACACAGGAATAATAGTGATTCAGTGGCTGCATTCAGGCATCATGATAAACTACAGTTCATTGTGATGAGGAACAGGCCCTTGGCCTTGCATGCTCCCCCCTCTCCTCCCCTTCGGCATAGCTGCAAAGCAGCTAATTCTGTTTTTGCTTTGTCATTTCATCCAAACTTGACAAAGTGATCTGAATTATGGTTTGTTTGAAACAAGCCAGCTTCATAACTCATGGTTACTCACAGTTTGTTGGATATAGATGAAACAACACGTTCCAGTTTATCAAAACTGGAAGCAAAAGCTTCCCTCCTGGAGGAGGATGGAGGAGCATTTGAGCCTGAGACATGCTGTGGCTCATTCCCATCATGATGAACCAGGAGTAGAGAACTCTTTTTCTGTTGAGGGCCGCATTTCCTTTGGGCACATGCCAGAGCAGTGGCTGAGGCCCTTTCTCTCTGCCACTCCCTTTCCTTCTTCCCTTTTCCTCCCAACCACCCTCTGGGCTGCTGGTGAAGGAACAGAATTATTCTTGCCAGGTCTCTGGAAATTATGCCACGGCCCTCAGGCTGCCTATTCCTGTGATAAACCAGGGTTTATTGTGATGTCTGAATAGGGGTGATGTGAGATTAAATTTTGTTTTTAGGCTATGCAAAGAGGCTGGCTAGTCACTTGTTCAGTACTTGGTTCCAGATCTGGCACGTTATTTTGCATCCATGGGATGGTTCCTGGAACAACTCCTGTGATGCTCAAAGTTAACATCATGCAAGTGATTGTCGTTAATGTCTCCTTTCTCTGTTTGCAGAACAAGAAGAGAAAAGAACCCGTTTTTACTCATTATTGTGATACGTGTGATCGTGGCTTTAAAAACAAGGAGAAATATGAGGAACACATCTCTCAGCACAGGCAGGTGTGTTTCAGTAGTAGGCTAGATTGTGTGTCTCTTAGGGGACCAGTTTATTATTGAGCTCAAGAAATGATGCAACAAATAATCAGACCTAGCACTCCTTCAGCTATGCTGTCATGGGAGCTTGGATCATAGACATAGAAGGGACCTGTACAATTGTTTCATCCAACTGTATGCAATGGCAGCATTTGCTGGGTGTAAAGCATCCCAATTATATATTCATACCGAGTGTCCTATTGGAAATCTCCAGGGAAGCAGACTGCACAGTTTCCCTGTTTTCATAGTTGGGAAGCATTTCAGAGATTTCCTAAAATCTGCTTTGTGCTACTAGTGTGACTACTTGCTATGTAATCCAGCTGTCTCAAGTGGGGAGCAGATTGAAATGGTCCCACTGTTGTATGGAGTTTTGACCACAGCGAAGTCATTTTTGGCAGCAGCCAAACATGATCGGTCCTCTGGCCATGTAGTGCATTAAGTGGGAAAAGAAAGGTCTTAATTGAGGGAAGGGGTAGAATATCAAGGGTGATATTTCAAGCTGTCTTACAGAAGATTTAAGTGTGCATTTTACTGTCCTCACTGAAATGGGTGTTGCTTTTAGAGGCCTTGATCCATTTTAATGGGGTGAATATGTTGTGATTCTTATTCTTAAAGATGAATATTTTTAAAAATTACTTAGGGTGGTTTACAACATGTGGGTGCAGATTTAGAAGGTTTTAATGCTGGAAGGGGCTTTCAGATCTCCCTGAAATAATCATTTTGTTCCAACACTGTAGATGAGAGATATTATTATTCAGCTTTAAGTTACATCTTTTGGTTGAGTACTTTTAGCAGCATATAAAATAGCATAAATAATTGAGTGTTGGATACATGCTACCTGGACCAAAAAGGTTCAGTGAATTTAATGTTACTCAAATTAAAGGAAAGAATACAATTTGTCATGCTGAACTCCTGTTCTCCTTTATAAGAAACACCTTTGTCTGTTACCAGTGAAAAGGGCTGAGATGGCTTGATTGAGCTGCACTTGCTAGGTGTCAAAACCCCTGGTAAGGATATACTTCATCAATGTTCAGTTAGCCTAATGTTGCCAAAATTCAGAATAAAGGTCTGCCTGCTGTCACAGAGAGCCTTGTCAAGCTTAGGGTCAGGCAGCTGACTCTACTGCAAGGGTAACGCAGGCTGATTGTGAAATCAGGAGATTGGCCAGTGGCATCAACAGATGGAGAAGCAGAAAAGGTAAAGGCCAAGGAGATAAAAATGAGAAGAGAAGCAGGAAGTGCAGGACAGCAGAAAGGTTCAGCAGCAATTGCAGCCTGTCATGCTGACAAGCCCACAGCTAATTATACATGTGAAATCCAGTTTAAGAAGTGGTTTCTTTTTTTCTTTCAGTGTACAGAAGATGGCTGTAATTTTAGTGCACATGAAAAACTGGTTCAGATCCATTGGAAAAATGTAGGTATTCCCCCAGTTCAGTTTCAAATCTGACTGTATGTGAATTGCAGTGTTGCTCTTGGTTCAGTTTTTCTTATACATCGTATTTATGGCATTCTGATGGACTGTAAGAAAAAAATCCCCACTCTTCCAGTTTGCTGAAAGTATTGCTAACTGATTGATGAGATGATTGTTTTGAGCAGATATCAGAGGGAGGCAACTTTGGGGCGGGGGGTCCAGGGTCCATTTTTGCCACCCTGTGGGGTGCCCGAAAAAACCTAACCAAAAAATGGCTGTGTTAGAACTACAAAGGTAAATCTTACCTGTATATCACTCCATAACTGCTAACTGCCTAACAGTTGCATCCTGTCAGGCAGGATGCTGTCACAGGATTCTGTAGTTGAGTTAACTAGCATGAGAGGAAGAAGATAATCTAATATTCAGGATCATGGGCTTGAGCACTGGATTATTTAAGAGAAACAGCTTAATACTGAGTAACAAAATAAAGACATCTGTTAACGACTAATAAATACAGATGAGATAAATCTGTATTAACCCTCTCTCTTCATGCTAAAGTATTGAATCAGTCCTTGGAGCATTCTTCTTCCTGCAGTTTCTTAAGAGTTGTGATGACCCTAAAGACAGTATCGGATTACATGGATTTGGTTTGATAGCAGTCTCCAGCAACTCTCCTGACCACTCCCTGGCATCTCTTCCTTCCTTATTCCTATAACTCTTGTGCCTTGAGTCGGTACTCTTTGCTTTAGCTGCCAGATGTGATGTTCTAGTTTAGTGAATATCTAAATATTTGGCTTGTATTCCAGCCTCTGTCCTTAACTTTGTCTCTCCTCATCCCAAAATATTGAGCCAGTATTCTGTGTCTCTTGCTCTCCAACATGCCATTCAGCAAGGCTGCTTGCTTCATCAAGTGCCTTTGGACCATGCCTCATAAGAGGAAAATATAATGGGAATAATAGCAGTCATTATCATTACTTCGCCTCTCTTCTGTGCAGTCTTTTTCTAAAAATTAATTTTAAAAAATACTATTAAAACCCATATTTCATTATGCTTTAAGGTGCTTTTATTTCTTCCTCATTAGATGCATTCTCCTGGTGCCAAACATATCAAATTAGACACGCCAGAGGAAATAGCCAAATGGAGGGAGGAAAGAAGAAAGTGAGTAAAAGTTAATTTGTGTAGATACAGATGTTGGGTCATGAGTGAGGAAAGGAGGTGTTTCTGAAACTTTCTTCTGCAGTTCTTCTCTCTCTCTCTCCACCCACACCCCTCTGTATTTCCATCTTATTTTAGAAAACATTATGGGCTCCTTCCATTCAGTTGTGGGTGCAGCATCCAGGTGGGGAGGTATCCTCGTGAGACATAAGAGTTTGTTCCCTCTCTTCTTAGCTCAGGTGTGCAGGCATCATATCAGGTTGTTAGGCCATTATGCAGAATGGGAGGCACCTCCCACCTCTGCTCAGTCAAGGGTCACATTTCTTAACAGAGTGTAGCGGTAGATGGGAACGTGGGACGTGCATGCAGGCTGTCCATTTTCCCATTGGTGCACTGAATGACCGTGCATATGCATCTTTGGGGGAATGGGGGGAAACAGGGCTCTATTATAATCTATAGGGATCCCGCCACAATAGTCACTCTGCCTCCATTAGGACTGGATCAATCCCTATAGTTATGATTTATTCCATTTCTCCAGGTATATTTCATAGATCTGTGCTTTATTTAAACTTTCACTACTATATCCCTTACTGCTTTTTCCCTTCCTGAGTGTCATGACTGTGAAAGTTCTACTTAACGTCTTATATTTGGATTCAGTTTTCTCTCTTTTTTTTGCTTTCCTTTATTGCATGATTATAGGACAGAGAGATTGTTGGTGCTAATGTTCCATTTGGTGTGATTTTGGCCTAATTCTCACTAAGGTGGTAAACCTCTAACTAGGTTGTACCACTTCAGACTGCAAGTGGGGGCATGTATGATGGAATTCTCCACCATACAATAACATTCCCTGCCTACAGAAAACCAGCTTGTTATGGAGAGGGCTGGCCCCCTACACTTGCCAAGCTTTGCTCTGCTGCCTGGCTTACTCACAGGAATGTAGTGATTGATTATGAGGCTGAATAAGATGAGGCGCTTAAATACTGTAGACATATTAGTAATGAGGCTTCATATGTATGTTGCCCTAGGAATTTTCCTACTTTGGCAAATGTTGAAAAGAAGAAAGCACTAGATAAGGAAAAGGAGCAACGGGGAGAGGTACTTAGAACACTGCAGTTTGGGTAAGCCTTTTTGTAAAGTTGCTGCTCATCCCTTTTCAAGTATTGTTACAATACCAGGAAGAACCGGTTGTTTCTCTTTCGTTGTATTTAATAATATTAAATGTGTTACACCTATGTCCTGCTTTTTCTCCAAGAGGTTCAAAGTAGTTTTGAGGAGATTTCCAGGTGGTCCCCACATAGGTATAGGCTCAGCCCAGGCCTGCTTCAGTTGTGATTATACTGAGCACCTCATCCATTCTGTGGGTTAGAATGCTTGTAGTGGTCAAGCCGTTGCAAACTAGCCTGTTTGTCAGGCATGGATTAGCCTTTACCACCAGCACTAGTTAAGGTTGCTGGCTCTACCCCGCTGCAACTAGAATAGATCTGTAAAATCTGCAAAACCGCTTTGCAGTTTTAATTTTTGTGAACTGCCCAGAGAGCTCCGGCTATTGGGTAATATAGAAATGAAGTAAATAAAATAATATAAAAATTGGGCTTCAGAATAAACAAGAGTTATAGCAGGTGGCTTAGTCCAACATGTCACCCACTACAGGAAGAATACATCACACTGTTAATGTCCAAGGGTTGCATTTCTCAAACTCTTTCTACTTGGGTAGAACTATGGTATGCAAGATTGTGAACTTGATTAGAAAGGACCTGTGTAAGATGGGTGGGTGAGAGGTTATGAGTCTGTGTCACAGTTTACATAGGAAATGGCCTGGAAAAAATGTTCATACACTTTCTTCTTTCAGCAAGATGAAGGGAATGTGGAAACCTTCTCAGTATGAGACTTCTAGGCAACAAGTAAAAGAAAGAAGGCGAACAAATCGCTTCTGGAACAAATCTAGGAGTGTGCCTGATAGTGCTAAAGATCTCCCCCTGAATGCTCCAGCTGCAGCTACAACTGGCCCAGACAGCCATGGAAATGAGAAGGAATTTGGAAAGGAGCCTGCTGGAGAGAGAGACATGTCTATGGGAGATATAGATCCCCTTAGCATTCTGGCCAGTAGTGATCCTGGTAAGACCCTTCCTTAGGTTTTGTTTCTGGACAAAACTCAAGAGTGAGGGGCGTGGGAGTGGAAATGAGCCCCTGAGACTGCCTTCTGAAGGAACTGGCTGAGTGGCCATTGAGTCTGCTGAGGGAGCGGATCATCTTAGCTGTGGAGAAGCCCAGTTCCCCTCCGCCAACACAAGGCATTGCTGCTCTCCTCAAAGCAGGGATCGGCAAAGCCCTCAGTCCTGGTGCTGTTGATGGCAATGGAGAGTCGAGTCAGGTTTTTTATGTATCCCTTTTGTGCAGTTAGTGCACTGAAAAGTGGGTTCACCTGGAACCACTAGGAAAGAAGAGTCTGGGGAGGCCATCACCACATCTAAAGAGCTCTCAGGTCATGGTGCTTGCCTCCACAGAATACACACACACGTTACTTGGAGCCACTCAGCAGGAGGATTCTGGAACGGTTGTTGCAACTTCAGCTGCTACCACTGCTGTGGCTGCCTCCAAACCACCTAGTAGTAAAAAGGGGGAGAGAAGGCTGCAAGATGGAGGAGGGGAGAGGTTGTTGTGCACAAGAGCATGTACATGGGTGTGCATGCTTGAAAGTGAAAACTTCCTTCCTTGCAAGTCTGTACTTGATCCTTAATCATTCAAAAGGGTATAACTACCATAACCTCTCATTGTTCACTATGTTGATTTGTTGCTTTTATTTTTATGAAGTGATTTTTTTTGAGTCCACGTTTTCACATGGAATGTTTATGAGTAAGGAACTGACATGGCAACCAGATAAACTTCCTGTTGAGGTGATTGGACTCTATAGGCTGGAGGTACTGTTAAAGGAGATGAATTGCATTACAATGAGCCTCTCATCTCAAAACAAAATTAAAAGTGGGTGAGTTTTGCTCATGATTATGTCTTATTCACATGACCTATGTAGAAGCCACAAGTCTTTCAGTGCAGGAAGACATTGGTTGAGCTACAACCAATTATTTATTTATCATATTTTGCAGGTATATATGAATTTGTAGTTATTCCCTGTTGGTGTATAATCTTGTTCCTCATAGAGAATCATCATTCTTCCTTGTTTGTACTTCTCCCAGTAGGAAGGCTTAATGCTCATTAGGCTTTGTGGAGCTGTGGCCCATTCTGATCTTGTGTCCCTCAGCTAAAACGGTTGTACAACCACAGCCTGTAAGCCGCATGCAGCCCTCCACCCCCACCCCAGTTGATGGGCTGGGCTGCAGGGAAAAGACAACTGCTAGTAGTTCTCTAAGGGATACCCCTTCCAGAGAGATCCTGGGGGGTTGTCTGTAGCACAGATGTCATTCATGGGGAAAGAAGGAATGTTTTTCAGAGCTATGCAGTAGTTCAAATATTTCTGCATTGTAACTGAAAACGAGTGTTTTATAACTCAACCTGTCTTTATTGCAATCTGAATACTTATACTGAACATCTTGATAGGGCCGTGTGAAACCTTGATAATGCACCTCTTCACCCCAAATACGCAGAGACATTTTTCAAATGTTGTAATGTGGATCAGTCCACATATGTGAGTAGCTGAACATGGCTGCAGATTATTATGGGGGAGAGGGAGCCATACACAATAGGGCACAGAGGCACAGCCCAGTGATGGCTAAAGCAGTTTGTAGGTTGTAATTTTTTGCCTTCTTCCAGATTCAGACAAGGAAGTGGGTGCTGCAAAAGATGGAGCTCTAGGAATGAGTGTTGTTCCAAAGCAGGTGACTTCGGCTCTGAGTTCGCTGGTGGCCAACTATGGCAGTATGTCAGAAAGTGAGAATGAACCAGATGGTAAGATGGACTGTTCATTTCCCCCTCCTCTGTGTGATGAGAAGTATTAATCTAAGTAACTATTTTTCACCCTTGAAAGGAACATACTGACCTGGTTCGCACATAATAGTAACCCATGGTTTATTTAACCCATGGGTTGTTACCCTACCTAGGGTTTGTCTGGCAGACAATCAAACTGTGGTTTGTTTTCTTAATCCCTGGGTTGTTTGTGTGCTCCTTCCCTGTATCCCAGATGTTTTTATGGTATTGTAGTACTGGCATGTTGGGGCGGTTGCCCTCTCTTGCCCACTGCCTCTGTAGCCTGATGGAATAACCCATGAATAACCCACAGTTCTGGGTTCACATGTAATGACAACCCATGGTTTAAACAATCCAGGGTTCACAACCCAACAACAAACCATGGGTTCTCTTTCTGGGTTGTCTGTGGTTAACAACTATGGTTTGTTAGTGCAGCTGGGTTCATAATACGCCAGAATTCAACCTCTCGGTTAAATAAACTGTGGGTTATGTGGTTTATCTGGTGTTTAATGTCTGCTTGTCCTTCTTCTGGCAAGAACTTAGGGCAGCCTACAGGCATAGCACACCTCCCTGCTCCCTACTTCAGATCTTCACCAGCCACTTAGTATTCAGGCCTTGGCTATCTACTTTCTCCTCAACTTTCTCCTAGTCCTTCTAGCATACCACACCAACCAGCAACAGACTTTTCTTCATGCTGAATGACCAACAACTCTAACTGAATCCCTGATTGTTAATTGTCACTTTCCAACTGCAATTTTTCACCTACCTAGAACCACTAGCCAATCAGAATCTGATGTTTCCCAGACCAATCAAAATTGAATTTACCTGATCCAGGCTCCATAGAGAAATATTCAATGCAATCATCTCTCTCTCTCCCCCTTTCAGTATTATTAACAAGCAGCTACTACTAACACAGGCCTTTGCCATACTAAGAACACTCGGCCCGAGGCCCACACAGATACATTATGGCCTCATAAAGCACCCAAACATTACTGAACAACAGCAGTTACTTACATGGCACTTTTCACATATACCCATAGAATTAAAGCATTCTGAGTCCAGGAACTTGTTTTGACTACCAGAACTGAATGGAGCCCGGTTCTTTCACACAAAAATCAACTCCTGGCTACTGCAAGCTGTCTTTTTTCAGCAGTATAATGTGTGTGTACATGTGTGTGTAAGGTGAGAGGAGTCATTTTGATAAACAACCGAGAGCCAAAAACTTTTGCTGATATAGTGGAAATCACTCAGACATCTACCGGTAGATTTTGATCTACCTTCTGCCCACCCCTGTTTAAGTGATATGGTCTGCTGCTTAGGTGACATTTTGTGCCTAGTTGCTGATCACTGAAGTACAAAACATGGAAGTCTGATGCATTGGTTCAATTCAGATATGCCAAATCCTAATTAAGTTTCCTTAATTGCTTTAAATAGATTTGAGCAGTGAATGGAACAATATTATGTGTGTTTTAATGGGAAAATGACAGTTCTACACACATGCACCATTCATATTTGATGGAACACACCTGGATCTTTGTACTTGACTCTCGGCACCGAAGTACAACTGTCACGTAAGAAGCAGTTGCTGTTCTGATGGTGACAGCAGAGATAATGCTCCATTGCATAGTATTTTGAATTTTGTTTAGACGTGCCATAAGACTTCTAAGATATTTTCTCTCTTCCAAAACATTAATTTTACAGACAGGCTGATCTCATTTCTGTCAGTTAATTTTTATATACACAACCTGAGTCAATCTAATGAGTTTATTGCTTTGTATAGTCACAACTTCAACATGTAACTATAGTTAAACTGTAATGCACATGAATTAGGTATGTGTTTTGATTTTCCTACCTCAGAGTTAGACAGGGTTGGACAACCTTCCACATGAGGCTAAAATTGTTCAGGTGTTCTGGTTGGGGAAAAAGAATGACTAAAGGGATGGGTGATCCCCGTAAAGGTTTATAAAATTATGCATGATGTGAAGAAAGTAGATAGATGCTTTTTCTTTTCCTGTAACAAGGGAGTTATCAATTGACTGGCAAATCAGGACAAACAAAAATACTTTTTAAATATAGAATGTGTAATTGACTTCAGGAATTCACTGCCACAAGATCTGGTGATGGCCAGTAGCTTAAATGGCTTTAAAAGGGGGTTAGACATGTTCAATGAGGATATTAACAGCTATTAGCCATGATGCCAATGATATCTCAAGGTTTAGAGTCAATGAACAGGCAGCATCAGCAGAGAACTATAACCTTCATGTTGTGCTTGTGGACTTCCCAGAAGCATCGGGGTGCCTATGATGGAAGACAGGATGCTGGACTAGATAGACCCTTGGTCTGATCCAGCAGAGCCCTTCTGCATGTGTTTATAGTACACTATTGCAACTGGAGTTGTTAATGGCTGTATTGGCACAAAACGCTAAGCTGGAATTCTTCAGAATCCTGGTTTGCCATTCATGAGTAATCATGCTGATACATCCTGCCCATTCACTCCTGCTTGTCTGTTCTTACAAGAGGGAGTGGGTTAACTAACCAGGAACTTATCAAGGGAGAAACTGACTTGTTGCTCCTCTAACAAGCCTGGATCCACAAGCCAACTTCTGGCTTTTTAGAGGAATGACAAGCTAGGCATCCCAGTTCAGATGTAGTGATAAGCAGTACCTCCCTTGTACGTTCCTGATTACTTTAGGTGCTTCTGCATGCAGCGAGAGCCAAGCAGGAGCAATCAGGACCACATGCACAAGCCGGTGAAAACCTGTTTTTCTTTTTACTGCACAAGCACATTCTGAAGAATTCTGGCTTAGTGTTTTGTGCAATCACGGCCAATGCCTTAAACTAGACTAATTTGTTCTTCCCAAGTAAGACAGACTTGATTTTACTTGGGCATTAAAAACAAACAGGTTTTCCCCTGGGATGGGAGGCAAGTAGCCAGATAACTACTATGTCCACCTGGGAATATATGTAGTATGAAATATGCAACCTTTCTCTGCAGCTATATGTCTAATAGGTGCATGCTGTGGTCTAGTCTTCTTTTCAACTGAAACTGAGAATGTCAGGAACTTGGGTTCCATACCAGGATCCAGATTCCATATCAAATATATGGGTTACTGATTTATTACATTCCTGTACTGCTCACAGTATAGTTTTTTGAGTAGAGTTGAATACTGTACTTCAATAAACAAAAAATAGAACCATGCATAACAACCTGGATAAAAAGAGGCTCTACATATGTACTGTTTATGGATTACCTCCAGCTGTGCTGTTTAAACTAAATTGAACTGTATATATGTGGTTAAGAGTAAAGCTGGAATTATATGCTACATGGATTATCACATATGCCCTTGACTTCTACTGTTTATAGGATTGGTAAGTTAAATTAAAAAATGAACTTTAATACTGGCTATTGCATTATTCTAAAAAAATCATAATTGTATTTTGGCACAAACAATGCAAATAAACTATTTGCACCAATACTCTTAACACTGAATATCCTTTCATAGCTCTGAGCAATTTCACTTTGAATCTATTTTGTGCACTACTCTGTTGCTTAATCTGAGCAGTGCTTAGATGTTTTACCATTTGTTGTTATTTTATAAAATAGAGCCCATCAAGACTGCAGCAAAAGGACTTGTTGAAAACCAGGCAATTCTCAGAAGTATTCATTCAAATATCCCTCAAAACCTTAAAGACACAGACCACAAAGAAGCTACCAATGATATAGATGCAACACTGGGGGGGACAGATCAACGTACAGTACGCACCAGAGGTCCAAACAGACAGAGGAAGGCGCTTTCTGTATTACCAAAACACCGTCCAACTCTGCTGGAAATGGTAAGCTATGTTTACTTTCAGTATGCTTTTACTCACTAGAGAGGGGTGTTACCATTTGAAGTAGAATCTTCTGTGTCTTCAGCACATACTTGTTGGTTAATGTTCTAAGCGGTCTCTGACCTAGAAGGATTTTACTGTATCAATCCTGAAAGCAGAGTTTTATCTTCTTAGTAAGGAAATCCCTAGAGATCAAGCATGTCTCCCTTGTCTTGTTCTTTAGCTTGGTTTTTGATGGTAAATACATTTTCCAGTTGGGACAGGTAGCTGTGGTCCTTCAAATTTGAAGGTACTGCTGATATAGCAGGAATAATGAAGGCAAAATAAAATGCTACTTGACCATTTGTTGTATGAAAATTGTGAAGAAGAATTGCACTGCATAATCCAGTCTCTCCTGCAGGCAGTGACAGACAAGCTTGCCAAACTGTGCTGTCTTCTGTCCTCCATCTCCTGAATATATATTACGTGTATAGCTATGCAAAATATCTTTTTGAGAACATTAGAGAAATGCAGTTATTTCTTGATCCAATATACTACCCAAGAGATAGACTAAGATAACTGAATTAATACCAGAGGAGGTAGCAGATTGCTGTTTGCTCAGATTGATTGATTGAGCCTGCAGGGACTTTGACTAAAGGGGCTTGTTTATGTTCTGAATATTAATTTCTCTATCAAAAAGTAATTAACTTATTTACATTCAGAAGCAATAATGCTGAGTTTGTGGTCAGTAACAGCTTTTGTTGCTAGACAATTTAGTCACTTCAGTACAAAGTTTGCAGGACAAACCCACCCCCACTTGTTATGCTGAGGCATGGGAGAACTGGGACATCCCAAGTAAGAGGAGCAGAAATAAGGAATACAGAGGTTGTGGAAATTAGCAACTGGCAGATACTAGAGTATTTAGTGAATCTTCTTTCAATGTGGAAGAGTTAAAGAACCTTACCTTAGGTTAGATGCTGTAAAAACATAAAGTGTGCCCAATCTCTGAGGAAATCAGGTAAACTTTATTCTGTGATCATTATTTTATAATCCTAGCACTGTATGCAGTTGTGTTTGTATAGTTCTCTGAATGTTATTGGGGATATGCTTCATTCACTACCTTCCTTAGCATAGGACATTTGTTTGCATTCCACACCTTTTCTGTGACATAGTAGAGAAATCCTCACACTGCTCCACTGTGTATGGCCAGAAAGCACCAACACTTGTGTTGCATTGCCTTTCTGAAGCATTACCTGTTTATGGAATTTGTATCTCATGTGCAAATAGCTTTTTCAAGCCAGTTTATAAAGCAACATAAATTTAATAAAACAGAACTAAAAACAGCAGCTAAAATCCACTAAAAGCATTTCAAATACTATTAAAAGCACACGAAACAGGACAGACTTAGAAGTTGTATTGTGTGGAGAACATTATTAATAGAAAAACTATTGTATGATATCTACAAAGTAACTGTAATAATAGAAATTCTGCTATAATGGCAGTGTTGAACATCTTTCAGGCAGTAAAGGGGTATATGCACCAGGCAACCTGGTATTGGTTTGTCCCCTCCAAAGCTGCAGTTGAAAGGCCTCTCATCTCCTATAATGTTTTCCTTATGAGGCTGTCATACCAGGATGGTTCTTGACCTCTAAAGTTATGACATGGTTCTTTCTATCTCGAGTGTGCATATCATAATGCCATTTCAAGCATGCAGTATATTTCTCAAGTTCCATCACAACTCAGCTCTCAATAAATCTGGTCTGACCTTCACCCCCATAGTGAATAATCCATAGTTCCAAATTCTTTTAAATGTCTGAGGTAGATATTCCAGTTTCTGGCACTTCCTTCTTAAAAAATTCAAACCCTATGTGTTGGAAACCCATTTGCTGATTGTTCTATAATCATAGCACTATATGCAGTTCTGTTTGTAAAGTTCTCTGAATGTTAGTACTCTCTCTTTCTTTCTCCTAGCTGTTAGCAAAGGACATACGGCACGAAAGGAACATGATTCTGCAGTGCATTCGCTATATCCTCCAAAATGATATCTTTGGACTCCATTTGGAGACTGGTTCAACAGCACACGTGGAGACTGGACCAAATTCTCAAGAAATGCAAGAGCTTTTGGCAGATGGGCATATTAAATCTAACAGCTCTTGTAGCCTTGACCATCAATTAGCAAAACCAGATGAATTATTTGTAAGCCAAAGCAAGGAGGCATCTATATTTCAGGCTTCCAAAATTTCTCATGCTGTTGATGAGGAGGTTTGGGAATCCACAGAAATTCATTGTAAAGAAAACTGACTTTGTTGCGGTCATGGATAACCAGAAGATTCATGGGCCGTTTGAGGATTCTTTCGAAAGTAATCAAATTGTATATTGCATCAAAAGAGTTTGTGGAAACAAAAGCAGTCCTTTGGATGGAAACTTCCACCCACTTTGACAACTATATTGGTCTTGTAGTATTTTTCTTGAAGGTTTTATTTTTTGCACCTCATAAGTTCTAAATAGAAATCACATTAAAACTGCTTTATTGGATGTCCATTTCAGCTTTTTTGTGTAAAGCTAAACTAGATGTGACAGCAGCATCCACTGTATCAAAAGGGGCACACCGGTGAGAGGGGAGCTGAGCCCCTTTCCTGCCTGACCTCCCTGTGGTCTATTGCTTCCAGACCAGCTTATTACTAGTATCACAGCCAGGCTGTGCAGGTGGGAATGGAGGAGTTAGGGAGACAGTGGGGAGGTCAGGCAGGGGAGGAGTAGGCTCCCTGCATCTGTGCAGCCTCTGGACCCCATCTCCCCCTTTCACTTCATAGGTAAATGTTACAGACAAATGACCAAGAAATGTTATTGCTACCACAGTGTCTAGTTATTATATGGGTCAAACTACTTTCTGAAGCATCAGCAGGCAGCATTTGTTGCCATTGTTGGGAGAAAGGTGGAAGAGAGCACGTAAAACAAGAAGCCTCTAAAACATCCAGTCTACCAGTAGGCCTATTATCTCCAACACCAGAATGGAGGACACATTCTTTTCTCCCTACCAAACTGATTTGGATAATTTTAGTTTTATTATCTGTTTATTCCCAGGCATGCGACGCAATTTGATGAAAATTTTCCATTAGGGAGGAACAGTATGTAAACATGTTTAATTGCTCAGATTAGATGTTTTTTTTGCCCTGGGTTGACCTTGAAATCTGATTTTCATTCCAATTAAGGCAGTCCATGACATGGTAGAGCCACTTGAAGATACAGCCATGAGAAGGCTGTGCTCCCTGTGGCAGGCCTCATACAGTTCTGCCAACTTTCACAATGCAGTCGCAAACAGCAAAGAATAAACAAAAGGTTGGGTATGGCAGAGATAGTGAATATTCCTGAAATGGAGTGGGCAGCTGTTCACATGAATGGTAGGATTGCCACATAGGATGACATGACTGCATTTTTAAATGGCTATTGTACTGCTGGTTCCATCTAATGTAATTTTTTTGACATGTGAATTAATATGGAAAAGAAGTGGAAGCAATTCTTTAGTGTACTGCAAAATTGGATAGAAAGCAGCAGGAATCAAATTTCATGTTTATGTACATTTGCATTTACTTATTATTTATATCCTGCCCTCCCATTGTAAAAAGTGGCTCTGGACCACTTACATCATACTAAAACAATCAGTAAACATAATAACCAACAACGAAGTAGGATCACAAGAGGTACAAGTATCTTAAAATGGGGAATCGGCTAAATAAAGCTATTTAGCTCAGCAGGCCAAAGGTCTGTTGAAATAAAAATGTCTTGGCCAAGGGCTAAGAGACCAGGAGAGAGAGGAGCCCCATGCGGCATCAAGAAGGCCCTCTCCTGTGTCCCAGTAAGTTGTGCCTTCGCTGCTGATGGGATGCAGAGCAGGGCCTCTCGGCAGATCTCGAAAAGTGGGAGGCTCAAATGGGAGGAGATCATCTTTTTGTTCTAAACATAGGTTATGACAGGATAGTAGGTGTGAGTCACTGCTTTGGCAGAAGGATTTGGACAAGGCAAAGGGCTGAAACCTTGGCAGGGTGAAGATGCCTATTCCCTGATTAGTGTAACATCCTACACTTCTTGCATAATTTCTCAGTATTTAGCATAAACTGCCCTCAGATTTTCAAAAGGCTTCCCTATAATGCTGAATGTTCACAACGTGTCCCTGGGTAACTTTTCCATTAATAAAATGCTCTTCATGCTTTTTCATATACCATCTGGGCTGGTATAAAGACCATACATGCAGTGGGGGATTGGTTCACTCATGCCTCTGCCATCACCTGTAGAATTTTTGTTTTGAAAGCTGGGAAGTGGCAGGAGAGGTGAAGAATAAACCTCGTACATAAAAAGAGTACATGTGGCTTGATCAGGACCCTATGTCCACACACATCCCTACAAATGTGCTCCTGCAGCCCATGGTCTACAGGGCAGGCCAGTATGTGAATCAGTTTTCACTCCACAAGTATTCCTTGATTAACCTTTCTACTTTTTCTAGGTGCAAAAGGGTCCTGAGGCTTTTTGTCCTTACTCCATTAGACCTCTGCTTGTTCATGTGGACTGCTAGTTGACAGCTACCTCTTTCCATATTGGTTACTCTAAATAATCATTAAGGACCTTGTCCATATGCTCGTTATTTGCATTATGTCCTATAACTAGCATTCCTAAATTTTCCATGCTAGGAAACAGTAGAGCAGAACTTATACCTAGATCTTTCCTTCTCCTTTGTCAGATTGGCGATACAAATGTTCCTTACTAGAGTTTCCAGATTTAACTTTATTTGCCATTACTGGCTTTGAATTTAGTGAATGCTTGCCGTAAAAAGAATATGGGTGTTTTGGGCTTCTGCCCAAAGTGTGCGTACATGTGCTTGCACAACCATAAAAAAACTATTTGTTTTCTGTAATCTGTTGCTGGAGTTCCTATATACTTGGACAACTAGCAGTTTATACATCTTCTAGCATAGGGATTCTCTGAGGCTTCCAGCCTGAATGTCATAGGTGTCTGCCTCAATATTAAGGGCACAATCCTATCCAGATAGGTGGCTGCCTCCAAACTCGGAGGCGACCGCCTATCCAATGCAGGGCAGTAGCAGCACGGAGGTTCCCTCCGCGCTCCTCTTGTCCTGCATTTTCGGCTAGACAGCTGATTTCAGCTGTCTAGCCGCGGGAGGGCTGTGTGGGGGAGGAGGCTGCTGTACGACACATTGGATGTGTCCTACAGGCATTTCGGTCCTCCCCTGCCCCCAGCCACGCCCCTTTTCAGCTGTTCCGTGCTCCTCTTGTGAGCGCGGATAGCAGGGCTGTTCTGCTCTGCTTGTGAGGCAGCGTGGAACTGGGGGGAGGTCGCTTCTCCGGGAACTGACCTTGGAGCACAGGCTCTGAGATCAGTCCCCGGAAAACAACATATCCTATGGCCGTCTAGCAGCCACAGGACTGCTCCCTCCATGTCCATTCTGTGGATCTGCAGAGGAAGTGCTTTTCTGATGAATTATCCTAACTAGTATGCTCCTAGTTCTCGTTCACATTACATCTATCAGTCTGCCCTTGGTAGCTGGCTTCTCGCAAACCCAACCCTTTTTTTCTTCTTGTTTGTTTGCTGCTCTAGGCAAAACATTATTTTTCAGGGATTCCCCACCCCAGTTTATATGCTGAGCATAATGATAGCACATTACAGTGCATTACCATACATGACGCTCTTCTGGAAATTGTTGCTATACCTACTGATTTTTCCTCTTACAGTTTCTCTTTTCTGTATTAGTTGACTCCTTGGCTGACCCAAACTGTGCTTCACTGAGATTAATTATTATAATGAAATTAATTCCTTCCCCGGTGTGCAATGCATCTCCCATGTCCTGCGAACAATATTCAGCAAAAGATGCTGGTGCTTAGTCTGGCAGAGCCACATAAAGTGTGTGCCACTCTTCCCTTCCCAGACTCTACTGGGGAGGGACTCCACAGTATGCAAACAGTCCAGTATGAGTTGTTTAGCAAGTGAGCTTGTTTTGGCACAGAGAAAAGTAGCCAGGAGAGTCGCTGCTGCATGCTTAGCCATTCCACCTTCAGAGTTAATAGCCTGTTCTGCACAGTTGCTGAGTGCTGTCACTGATCCTGCCAGTTGTCCCCTCACCATTGATGGCCTTTCAGCTGGTGAGGTTTTTGTGCCAGGTTGCTACAGGGTGGTCTCTTGGTCTAATTGGGCTCGCTAAGCCCTTGGGTTCATGGTCACTCCAAAACATATCAGGAGTAATTCTCATCACAGCAGTCCCAAGAGAGACAGGAATATGAGCCACAGCCATCAAACCTTAGATTTCATCACATTCAGGCTTTAGAAAGGGTGGGTGGGTGCTTACATATGTCAGGAGCGCCCTTGCTCCCTTCTGAAATCCTCAAGTAGCCAGAATGAACACACAGAAGATAGGGCTCTTTCCTAAGGCTTTATTTCCTTTTGACCTAATGATGCTTACAGATGCTAATTGCCAGAGCCTAATGAGGGAAACTTAAGAGAGCTGCCTACGAGGGGTTTCTAGCCGTAGTGAATCAGTTGGTCTCTGTTTGGAGGGAAAAGGTGGGAAGCCTCTGAACTTAAGGGCTAGGAGGCAAAAGACCACCCCTTTCCCGTGGGGCATCAGCACACAGCTGTGAGCGCCTCCTCTCAGCGCCCTCCATCTCCTGCTTGTCCCAGTGCCTAGCGTCCTGAAGTTCCAGTTGTCCCTCCCCCTGCCTGCCAGGGTCGCTACCACTCTCAGGAATGTGGGCAGGGAGGCACCTCTGAACAGCGCGCGGGTTCCTCTCCCACGGTTTCTATCTCTTCCTCAGAATCAGAACTGCTCTGGGGCTCTATGGGATGTGATACAACCCTGACAACATATAACTGAATTCTGAGACATTTTTGCTTTTCTACAAGTAGCAGAAGCTGATTGGGGTTAAAAGAACATTTTACAGCTTATGAAGTAGAGTTTACCTATTATTTTCTGTAAAATAAGAACAAATGAGCAGCAGAGACATAATTGCAGCGGGCTACATTGCTGTCCAGTGCTGTTAAAATTTAAACAACCGTGGAACTGTGGATTGGGTTTTCTTTCAGCCCTCAACACTTTTTTTTACAGCTCTGGTTGATTCTCTCATTTTATTTAAATTTTACATAATAAAATGAGAAGCAGCTATAGCTTTAAAAATGTTGGCACCTGAAAGCCCAATCCATTATTCCCCACCCCTTCCAGTGCCAGCAAAGGTAGCATGCCAGCAAATTTCCCAGCAAACTTCAAGCAAAACTAGCTGCTGGATGCTGGTTGGCGCTTGTGTCTCATTATACCGAGTGTAGAGTAGGTCCCGCACCATTTTATTAGGAGGAAAAATTCAACCAACAGGCATCTTTTCTCCCCCTGCCCTTTTTTTTGCCCTTAAGACAGTGTTCTTCACTTTCAATCACCTCAAGTGCACCCCCCCCCCGCCCCCATACTAGCAGTAGCGGCTCACTCTCAGCAGGGACTCTCTAGCTTTGTCTTGTTTGCTTTAGCAGTGGGCCAGCTCTTGTGATTTGGGCTAGTGGAAGTGGCTTTGGGGGTGAAGAATCAGGAGACCTGCCTCTGCTTCTTAGCTGTAAGGTGGCTGGGTTGGGGAAGAGGAGAACACAGGAGTAATCTGCCAATTATCTGTGGGGCGGGGGGAGTCAGAGAGCAAAGTGATTGGTTAACTGCAGTAGTGCACTACGCAGGCATGAGGGAAATTCAATGTGCAGACAAGAGAGCAGCATGGACCTGCACTGAGAGATGTTGCAGCACTGAGTAGAGCAGAGCAGCACCCTTTCAGTGACTAGAAGAAGATCCATTCTAATCCACCCACTGAGATGGTTGGCGTTGGCTTGCCTGGCGACAAGACTGATTGAGGCCATGCTTGGATGATGGGAGGAGAGTTCTGAAAAGGCCTCCAGCCAAATCTGGTGCACAGTGTCACAGCTTGACCAGTGGGAGGAGATGCTCCCAAGTGGCCTCAGTAGTGAGGCCGGGAACCAAAGTGGTTCCTTCTTCAAACAGTGAAGCTCACTGCCTTAAGATGCTGGTGTGACTTTTTTAAAAAGGTAGCGTGCGGGTGCAGAGAAAGAGTTCACACAGAGAGGCTGTTTGCACAACGTGACAGTCCAGCAGGGGTTATTTAACCCACGGTGAGGCTGCGGTGCATGTGGGGTGTATGTGGTGTGCGTGTGCATCTTGAATATGCAACCCCTGCTCAGGGATTGTCATGTCGTGCAAAGCTGGTGGGGGTTGTCATGTCATAAATAAGCCTCACATAACCCATGGTCTGTTTTAGGATTATACAAGAGTTGTTTAGCCCTTGCATAACCCATGCTCGCCAGGTTCAGACAACACGACAACCCAGAGCATGTCCGTGTATGCAACGAGCTGTGCCATGTCAACAAAACCTGGTCAGAGTTCCCTTCCCTTCCTTTTTCATATAGTGGAAGCCAGAGCTGTGCTGTCTGCAAAGTTATTAGGTGTAGGAGCCTGGAGGGGTAATGTAATCGAGGCAGGGTGGGCTGGCTGACTGGATAGCAATGCTGGATGTAAATGCCTTTCTTTGCTCTTGGAGTCCTGCTCCTTTCAGCTGGAAGCAGAGGAACAGAGGGCTGGGCTGCACTGAAGGAGGTCTTTGGCAGGTATGAATGGGCTGTGGAAAAACTGGGGTTTACTTTCTTCTAGGGAGCAGGCAAGGAGGAATTATTGTTTGAGGCTAAATTAATGGAAGATGCATTGATTTGGGAGATCAGGGAAAATGAAACTTTGGAGGATACATTAACTAAAGAGGAATTGATTTCCTGAATCAGTGTGTTTATGTGAGAATTAAGTGAAAGGGAATTGATAAGGGAGACACTTCAAGCTCCTGTGCCTTGGGCTCAGTTTGTTGCCTTGGGCAAGTAATTTGTCTCAATCTAGTCCAGCACCCTGTTTCCAGTAGTAGCCAAATGCCTCTTGGAGTTTACATCTAGGGTGTCACAATGAATCTGAGAGTGTGGAGATACCTAGCAGCTCAGATTCAGAATGGGAACAGCCAAAACAGGGGGAGGCTCCCTTCCTAGTTAGCTCAGATATGGCAAGGCCTTCTTCCCAAGACCTTGACTCACAGATGGCTCAGCCTGAAGCCCCCCCACTTTCCTCCTCCATGAGAACCCAGATTTCGGGGGAGTAGAATGAGGGGCGTGACTTGAGGGATGCTGGGGTCCGTCGCAGAGCAAAGAGGGAAAAGTCAGAGGCAGAGCCGAGACATTCCACCATGTTGGCTCTGCATAAAAGCCTATGTAGGAGGGAGGCACTGTACAGGAGGAGCATCCCTCCTAATCTAGTCTGGCCAAGAAGTTCTTGTTCAAACTGCTGGCAGCTTCTCTAACTTCCACTTCATCTCTTCTATTGATATTCATAATTGTGTGGAGTAGCTGTTTCCATTGTAGTCTGAGAGTTTCCTAGAACTTGCATTTGTAAGGAAGCTGGTCCTTAACTGATAAAGTGGTGAGCCTGAATCCTGGAGTGTGTTGATTGCAAAGGGGGAGGACGAAGGAATGCAACATGGGGCTTGGCACTTGTCCCCAGCATCTGATATTCAGAGTTATTTTGCTTCTGAACACAGAGGTTCTACTTAGCTATTTTGGCTAATAGGGGGCCTTTTATTGGTAGAGCTGGAGAAGCTTTGCGTGGGTGGAGTCAAGGGAAGGTAATGAGGGAGTGGCTTGGCAGGTTGGGAGGAGCTTGTAGCCCTCCCACATTTTGGAGGTACAGTTGTGCCTCATAATCAGGCTTGTGGTCCTGTAAAAAATGAAGTGTGTGTGTATAAATATCTATATCACCCATAGAGCTTTGGCTATAGGGTGACTCATAAGTTGAATAAATTTATGAATAACATATGCGGTTCTAGTTCAGCAGTAGTAAGATAAAGCAAAAGAATGTGTAATGATAACGTTCTATCTACAATATATTGAGAAACATACAGCCTGATCCTAAGCAGTCACATGGTTCTTATTCCTTATTGTGTTTAGGATTGCCACATTAAGATTCTACACTCGGCTAAGTCTTTATGTGGTCCTCACTTTCTCTACTATATGCCCATGAATGGAATGGCAGTGTAACGTTCACAGTAACACCCTAAGCTATAAAAGTATCTGCTTGTAATTTAGAACATTCAAGTTATCTCAGACCTTTTCAAATATTTTCATTTTCCTATGTAAGCTTTTCCTAATTTAAAATATCTGCATTTATTTATTTCCAATATAATGGGTTTAATTAAAGAAACGTACCAAAAAGGTAAGCAAATGTCAATCTAGTAAGCTTCCTGAGAACAAGCAGCATCTTTCTATCATGTTCCTAAAATAAACACAGCACTCTAATGGTTAGCGGTAAGGTCAAAGTGCCTTTTCCCACATTAATTTTGCTGATACAGGAGAGCCACATCACTGGATATGTGTCACATTTAATTCAAGTATGAATTTTTTTACGTGCTGACATGCAGAAAGAAAGGCAGGCTGTATGTCTTAGCATTCAGACAAATATCTTAAACATAATACACTAGTTACATTTACGCACCTCTACTAACACTCACACTTTTTATTATGGCGGTAAAAAATAATAAGGGAATTAGTTCTCAATAATATATATTTGAGGCTGTCCAGGGGCAGAAGAAAGTAGCCTAGCACTTCATCTCTGGGGAACCACGAATTAACATCATGTAGTGCAAGGGAGCAGACCCTCTTTCAGCCCAGGGCTCAAACTCCATTTTGGAGAAGCTTTCTGGGGCCACATTTCAGTGGTGGATGGAGCTGAAGGCAAAAGGGCAAAACAGTGGGCAGCCAAAATTCCAAAAGATCCGGCATATGGTAGCTTCAAGCTCTTCCTGCCAGTAACTAAGCCTTAGGAGAGGCAGTACAACCTTTTAGAATAGGGAAAATACTGCACACAAGAAATGATATGAATTTTGAACTAGAAAATATTTCTATGCAAATTATGCTAATTTGGATAGGGTTATCTGAATTGGAAAACTTTCAGTTTGCATCGGAAAATTTTCTGATGTCCACGTTTATTTTGCTTGTGTTTCGTAAACAACAAACATTTTTTAAAAGTACCCCACAATTTTTTGCCCCAGTATGCCAAATGTACTTGTCCTGAAATATCTGAGGGGGAAAAAATTAAAGTACACAATGTGATTTAAAAGTTATGTTATGCAGACATTTTTATTGGAATATTTGT
Source organism: Heloderma suspectum (assembly GCF_057233095.1). Taxonomy (NCBI): domain Eukaryota; kingdom Metazoa; phylum Chordata; class Lepidosauria; order Squamata; family Helodermatidae; genus Heloderma; species Heloderma suspectum. The sequence continues at coordinate 175,242,195 of NC_139460.1, read as the reverse complement.
AAAAATTTAAAGACAATAGTATGTACTTCTTTTATATTAAATTTGAAGAAAAAGGTACTGAAAACTGTTGATACACTAATTAATTTTAGTAACCCAAAGAACTGTGCATGCTACACTGACAACCACTCACCTATTTCAACAGAGTTCAATGTTGTTCCGCTGACGTTATTGGGGCACCCTCAGTTTCGCTGGCACTGCTTATTAGTTCCATTTCATGCTGAGACATGTGTATTTCAGTGACAAATATGTATTCTCTCACATGCTTGCTAGGGATACTCAGCTGAAAAATATTAATTACAACTTTGCAACTGCCAAGCTTTTTTAATACTGAATTTGCAGCTGACATCTATTCATTGTTACTAATGAAGTTATGAAATGGGAAATCTTCCATGCGAAAAATAAAACCCCACATCACTCCACAGGAGCCAGGAAACCACCAAACAATCTGTAGTTAGGGGAAAGGGGTGGAGCCAGGGGAAGGGGCATGGCCATCTGGGGAACCCTGTTGGGTTGGATTTGGCCCCCAGGCCTAAGGTTCTGCACCCTGATGTAGTGTGAAGAATAAGTGTCTGTTTTGCTCTTTATTTTTACAGACCTTTGGTTATTGCTACGGTGGGTATTTTATGTTACACATCTCTGTATGTATAATATGTAAGTATAGTAATGTGTACCTGTTATGAGTCTATGGTTATGATTATGTATTCCTGTTATATCTCTGTCTTTATGGTGAGTATGTCTATGGTGAGAGATGGATGATTGGCAGGAAGAATGGTGGATTTGCATATGTGATGATTGGCTGAGAGAGTGAACGGGGTCGAAGCGTGTGTGCTATATAAACTGTATGCTTTGCTTGAGAAAGTCAGATAGGATAGAGAGTTTGTAAAAGAGATGGAGATAGGAGAAAGGTATGTGGGGATTTGTGAAGTGATTGTTTGAGTGTGTGATCTAGAGAACAGTTTATGAGAGAACATATATTGATAAAGCCATTAAGAGTTACCTGTTTATTATTCAACAACTTTTTATTGTAATTAATAAAGCTTTCTTTGTTTATAAATCCTACGCCTTCTGTTCTGGGCTATGTAAGGGGAAGGTATAAAGGGAACAGAACAACGTTATAAGTAAAGTCTGTCCTTGCAGATAGAGGACTGAGTAAAGGGTTGGACCTGAGTCTGGTGGGAGCGAAACCCAGTGTGTGAGAGAGAAGGTGGTTCCTGTTGGGGGTGAGAGAGGCCTTAGAGAAGTGAAATTCTCCCTAGGAGAAGGTAGGAATGCCACATCCGGCAAAATGCAGCATTTAGGAACATAGGAAGCCGCCTTATACTAAATCAGACCATTAGTTCATCTATCCCAGTATTATGAAGACTGAGTGGCAGTGGCTCCAAATTTCAGGCAGGTTTTTTTTCTCCTGTCCTACCTGGAGATGCCAGGGATCAAACAGAGGAATAAAACGTAATTAAAATAGTAAAGAAAAAAATTATGGTTATACAACTGAACAACTTTCAAGTCTTCTTCAACAGCTTTTTTGTTGTTGTTCAGTCGTTCAGTCGTGTCCGACTCTTCGTGACCCCATGGACCATAGCACGCCAGGCCTTCCTGTCCTGCGCTCTCTCCCGGAGCGTGCTCAAGTTCATATTCATTGCATCGGTGATGCTATCTAGCCATCTCATCCTCTGCCGTCCCCTTCTCCCTTTGCCTTCAATCTTTCCCGGCATCAGGGTCTTTTCCAGGGAGTTTCCTCTTCGCATTAGGTGGCCAAAATATTTGAGCTTCAGCTTCAGTATCTGTCCTCCCAATGAGCACTCAGGGTTGATTTCCTTTAGGATGGACTGATTTGACCTCCTTGCAGTCCAGGGAACTCGTAAGAGTCTTCTCCAGCACCACAGTTCGAAAGCATCAATTCTTCGGCGCTCAGCCTTCCTTATAGTCCAGCTCTCACAGCCATACATTACTACTGGGAAAACCATAGCGTTTATTATACAGACCTTTGTCGGCAAGGTGATGTCTCTGCTTCTTACTATGCTGTCTAGGTTTGCCATAGCTTTCCTCCCAAGGAGCAAGCGTCTTTTAATTTCATGGCTACAGTCACTGTCTGCGGTGATCTTGGAGCCCAAGAAAATAAAATCTGTCACTGCTTCCATTTCTTCCCCTTCTATATGCCAGGAAGTGATGGGGCCAGATGCCATGATCTTAGTTTTTTTAATGTTGAGTTTCAAACCAGCTTTTGCACTCTCCACTTTCACCCTCAACAAGAGGCTCTTGAGATCCTCTTCGCTTTCTGCCATTAGGGTGGTATCATCTGCGTATCTGAGGTTGTTGATAATTCTCCCGGCAATCTTAATTCTGACCTGTGATTCATCCAGCCCGGCGTTTCTCATGATGTACTCTGCATATAAGTTAAATAAGCAGGGCGACAATATGCAGCCTTGTCGTACTCCTTTCCCAATTTTGAACCAATCGGTTGTTCCATGTCTAGTTCTTACTGTTGCTTCTTGACCCTCGTACAGGTTTCTCAGGAGACAGGTCAGGTGGTCTGGTACTCCCATCTCTTGAAGAATTTGCCACAGTTTGTTGTGATCCACACAATCAAAGGCTTTAGCGTAGTCAATGAAGCAGAAATAGACGTTTTTCTGGAATTCTCTTGCTTTCTCCATGATGCAGCGAATGTTGGCGATTTGATCTCTAGTTCCTCTGCCTCTTCGAAACCCAGCTTGTACTTCCGGTAGTTCTCAGTTTGCATACTGCTGAAGCCTAGCTTGTAGGATTTTGAGCATCACCTTGCTGGCATGTGAAATGAGCGCAATTGTACGGTAGTTTGAACACTCTTTGGCGTTGCCCTTCTTTGGAATTGGAATGTAAACTGACCTTTTCCAGTCTTGTGGCCACTGTTGAGTGTTCCAAATTTGTTAGCATATTGAGTGCAGCACTTTTAACAGCATCATCTTTTAGGATCTTAAACAGCTCAGCTGGAATACTGTCATCTCCACTAGCTTTGTTGTTAGTAATGCTTCCTAAGGCCCACTTGACTTCACTCTCTAGGATGTCCGGCTCAAGTTCAGTGACCGCACTATCATGGCTATCAGGGACATTAAGACCTTTCCTGTATAGTTCTTCTGTGTATTCTTTCCACCTCTTCTTAATCTCATCTGCTTCTGTACATTTTGAGGGAATGTTCGATCCTTCCCCATACTGGGAGGTGTAAGCTGCTGGGGATGGATCGTACTATAAACATTATGGCATAACCTACGGGATTTTTAAAAATGATCAAGCATTAGACATTACTGGGGATAATCAAGAGGATCTCCATACTTTTAATCTCTTCTGGGGATGTACCCTTCTCAGTCTTGAGCAGTCCAATCTGACGCATGTTTACTTGGACATAAGTTTCGCTGTGTTCAATGAGACTTACTCCCTGGTAAGTATACATAGGAGTATAGCTTTGCGGTCTTTTCTGTGATACTGTAGTTTTAATTACTTTTTTTTTTTAAAGTAATCATCCTATATCAAGGCCGTTGATCATTTAAAGCTGGTCAAGTAGGGAACAACTGTAACTTGAGAATGCACAGGGCTAAGTAGTCAAGGAAGCATAATAATTTAAACATGCTCCTCATCCATTCTGCACGCCTTGTAACTTAGCCCACATGAAACAGATGAGTCTTGGCAGTTGACCATGTCAGAGTGGAGAAAAGAGAATCACCCGGTCACTTTTATCTTTGTATTTTGTTACCTTATTCTCTTTTTCAGAGGGTGGGGGAGAAATCCCTGTAATTTCAAATAGTGTCCCCATCCCCTGCACCCTGAGGTACCCATGACTTGCACAGTCTGATGGAGAAGGTAGACATACTCAGACTCAGAGAAAACAGTCCTAACAGCTGTCATTATAGAAACAGTACTGGTGCATGCCTCCCCAAAAAGTCTGCACAGGAAATGCCTTGAAGAAAGGATATAGATCACCACAGATCAAGCAACAGCAGGTTCAGTTCACAGCACTTCATCCACCTACGTAAGCATCTGAAACAGCCTTCGCCTGAGTGAGATTACTGGTCCATTTATAGTGAAATCCTATTCATGGCTATTCAGAAGTAAGTCCCATTGAGCTCAAGAGGGTGTACTATCAGGTATAGGATTGCTGCCTTAGCCTATCATTGTCTACTTTGGCAACATTTTTTCAACATCCTAGTCTATCTCCACTCTCTTTTTTTTTTAAATGGGAGAGACCAGGGATTGAACCTGGAACCTTGTGTATATAAGAGCTGTGCTCTGTAACTGAGCCACAAGTCTACCACCTTTGTTATGTTCACAACCAACCCTCCCTTTAAAGTGGCTGGACAGGACACTAACAGTCAGAAATCCATCCTCTTCTCCAAAAATGCTACTGGCTATGTGTCTGATAAAAAGGCATGAAGAGGTAGTGGTTATGGTGGAGACATAATAAAGAGAGGATGAAGGTGGCAGAACCAAGAAGTTATGATAAAATGGGCAAGTCAAGGTAAGATGGAGCAAACTCGGTAACCAATAGAGAGCCTTCTACAGTACACACCCTCAGCCTGAGTATGATGTAAGATGGTCCCACATGCCAACAGATGGCCCCTCAGCACAGGTGTGCTGTGCAGACCTTGCAGTGCGTGGCCACTTAATTTTGGCTCACTATGGGGAAAGCAAAAGGACAGCCCATGTCATTGGTCATATCACTAGTCATTACAGACTTGCACATGGCAAACCAGACAATGAAGTTGACACTTCCAGAGGAATTTATATAAACACCCCCAACCCGCTGCCCATATCTTCCAAAGTGTAATGCCTACAGCTTGCAACCATTAAAAAAGTCAAGTAAGTAAAGATTATGTACACAAGTCCATAGCGTGATATAGTACCCCAACCAGATGTAGCCATTTAGTCCATCTCTTTTGACATGTTTTGCTTACCGACTCGGCCCTTTTAATATTCATGTGGTCATAGAATCATAGAATAGTATAGTAGGGTTTGAAGGGGCCTACAAGGCCATTGAGTCCAACCCCAGATTGGGCCCCGGGCTTCTGATGATTGCTAGAGCTCAGGTGCCATCAGCTGGGGGTAGAAGAGAGGATTATTTCTTTGAGGCAGCAGTGGAAAGTCCATGACTTGCAAGATCGATAGGGCCTCACATGTGCCCAGAGCTAAGGCAGTCCATGGCACCTAGATTGGTGACAGTAGGCTGATGACATGAAAAAAAGGGGGGGGGGACTAGCAGTTTTTGCAACTGGTACCAGTCCAGCACTTGGTTTTCAGTCCCCTGAAGAGTACCTGGGCAGAGGAGCAGCTAGCATGGGCAAGATTGTGACTTGTTCTAAATATGGCACCTGCCGATGCTGGACTCCAACCAGTGAGGTTTTGCTTGTGAAGGATAGCCACTTTGCACAGCTTGCTAACAATTTGGGTGTATGGAGAGCTCTATGCTCCTCAGTGCCCCTGAGGTCCGAGTTGTGTTGGGGCTGCATGGACATATTGCCCATGGGTAGCTGCTATGAACTAGACCCTGGGTTTGGAGCACTTGTATAGTAATATGTAATTTCTTTGAGGGCCATTACGAGGGGGAAAAAAGCGTATGGGGACAAATCAGGGTTATTTTCGATGTCTGCCTCCACATATTTTCCTCCTCAAGATGGTTTATTTGGAACCATTGTCTCTCTTCAAAATGGTGTATGTTAAATGTAATAAATCTGCTGCAACAGACGTTGACATCAAGACAAAGACTCTTGCGGCACCAATTTTAGCTATATGGAGTGGAAATGCTATAATTAAATGTATTAAGTCTTTAAGGTGCCACAAGACCCTTTGTTGTAACGTAAACTAAATGAGTGTGTGTGGAAAATTCCAAAAGTTTTCAGTATTGTTAACAGGAAGCTGGAGCACGTGCCTTCTGCATTTTCAGGAGCAGCCACTAGCTGGAGGTCTCTTTGTGAATACACTGTTCCTGAAGAGCTGAAAATCAGGAGGGCCTATGTTTTGTGTCTGTGTGCTATTAGTCTGGAGACAAGGCCTGTAGCAACACTTACACATGTAGATTTTTAAAAACCCTATTTTCACAAACCTAGTCACTGTCATCTCAGAACCTGGCTGGCTGAGCTGCTGAAGCAGGCCTCAAAATATATAGCTGCTGTAGGTTAAAATCATCTTCACCTTTATTAAAATGGGGGAAAGGCATATATAGGCAGCCTGCAAAAATTGACAGGAATTGCACAATAGTGTGAATTTCTCCTTACCTAAATGTTGGTTCTGACCTTGTAGTTTTCAGACCTATCCACAGCCATGAGACTTAATATAGGATCGCCATTTCTTTCTTTTCCTGGTAGCGTTTCTGAGTATGGTATGCAAAAATCCAACAGGTGGAACTTTATAAAAATATGCAGGTACAGGGGGAGGAAAAATGTCACTTGCTGAATGTACACGTCATGCAGCTGTTAAAGGTATGGGAGCTCTACTGGGAAGGAAGGGGGTGCTGATAGCCCCCTGGATTGGCCAGCCGGCATCCTGTCTGCCTCTCAGAATTGGGGAGGGCGTGTGCGTGTGTGGCCGTGCACACTTTCAAACTATATTCCGTCTCAGCGGGGCTTGTTACGCATGATATTTTGGGCTACTGCCCCGAAGCGTGCGAAGGATCTGCTTGTCTTGTTTCTCCCTCTTTATGAAGAGGTGGGCAGCCGCTGCACGTTGGGCAACACGGTTAGTGGGACAGGATCATTTAGTTCTCTCGTGACCTCTTCTAGTTGAGACTGGGTCACCGTCTTCTCCGCGAGAGAGGTGGTAAACTGGCACATTTTTCGTGAAGAGGGATGGGCGCGGCACCCGCTCGTTCGAGCCGGACGCTGCTGGACGGCTAGTTTTCCCAAGAGCACTTTCTCCGGGAGGAGGGGAAGGGTACCCGCCGGCTATGCTGCGTCAGCACGCCACATAGCCGAAAACCCTTCCTGCTTTTAACCGCCCCCCCCCCGGCTTGACCGACGGCTGGCTCTCCAATCAGCTCCAGCCCCCGGCCGCATCCTAGGAGCGCGCACATGGCAACCGCGCGGCACAAAAGAGGCGCATGCAAGCACGCAGCGGTTCTTAAGTTGGCTTGGCACAAAGAAGGCTCCTCCCTTCTCCTGTCCCTCGCCGTGGAAAGCGAAGCAAAACCTCCGGCGGGCAGACACGAAACCCCAAACGCTCGCCCGGGGTGGGGAGAGAAGGGAGGGACTGAGGCAAAGGTTGCGAGGAGAACGGCAACGCGGGGGCCCGGAGCGCCCAGTCAAATAACAAGCACGGGGGAGGGGGGGGGGAGGACGCTCTCTGGCGAATTGACCGGCCGAAGCCAGCCCCCGCCCGTCTCGGCAATTTCCGCCAGCTGCAGCCGAAGCTCTTCGGCCGCCTTCCCCGCTCCAGACGACTCCTTTATGTCTGTGCCCTGGCTGCGCTTGCGCCGCCAGCGCCATCTTTGGCCGCCGCCGCCTCCTCCCCCCTGCTCGCCCGCCCGCCCGCCTCTGGAGCAGGGAAAGCGGGGAGAGGAGAGGAGCGGAGCGGAGAGCAGGGGCTGGGGCTGAGAGAACGCCAGGAGCAGGGGAGCGCAACGTCTCCGCCGCCAGCCCGCGGGGCTGGCTGGTTGCTGCTGCGGCGGCGAGGAAGAGGCCGCCACGACGACGCAGGCGGGCAGAAAGGAGGAAAAAGAGGGGACGCCCGGCTGCGCCAGCCTTTGCCCGCGCGTCTCTCCACCCTCGCCCGGGATGCCCCTCATCTTTCGCTGCCGGCGCTGCTGCCACTGCTCTTGATGGGGACGCGTCTGGCGCACGCCGGCTCCAGCGGGACTGTACGTATCCCCGCCGCGGCTGCCTCTGCCCTTCGAGGGTCTCCTTTCGGAGGCGGCTGCTGCTGCTTTTCCTCCCCGTCTTCCCCCCCGGGAAGCCTTTTGCCGGAGAGATTTGGGGGCTGGGCGGTGGGGGCCGTCGGAGGCTTTCTGATTTAGTCGGGGGCGGCGGCGGCGAGGATTATTAGTCCCCTCCCCCCGCACTGCAAGCAGGGAGGGAGCTGTGCTGGGCGACGAAGAAAGTGAATGGCCAGGGCTTGAGTGTCATATTCCCGGAGGGGAGGGAGGACGGTGCTCGGGGTGCCGCCGGCTGGATCGCCCTCGGAGCGTGTGTGTTTCTCCGCCCCTCCCCCTCCTCTGGGTCGAGTGCCCCGGCTGGCCGGCCAGCGAGCTGCGCGGTGCGCCGGTCTCTGCCTGGTCTCCCTCTCTCCCCCTCCATTCTGGGGAATTGCGCTCCTTAAAATAGCCCTTATTCAATGCACCAGCCTGACTCAGCTGCAGACACTAGTGCGAGGAAGATGGCGCACCCGGCGATGCTTCCCCGAAGGGGCAGCAGCAGCAACGTCGTGCCGGCTCTGGGTACAGCAGGCACCAGCAATGTCGGAGGCAGCAGCTCGGAAGATTATCCGCCTCCCTTGCTCATTCAGCCGCCGCCTCCTACCGCAGCATCTTCCTCCTCGTCCGGGCCACAGCCGCCGCCCCCTCCACCGCAGAGCCTGACCCTCCTCTCCCAGCCGCCGCCGCAGCCCCTCTGCCAGGCGGGGGCCCAGATGAAGAAGAAGAGCGGCTTCCAGATCACCAGCGTGACCCCAGCCCAGATCTCTGCCAGCCTCAGCTCCAACAACAGCATTGCCGAGGACACGGAGAGCTACGACGACCTGGATGAGTCCCACACTGAGGACCTGTCGTCTTCGGAGATCTTGGACGTTTCCTTGTCCAGGGCCACTGACTTGGGGGAACCTGAGCGGAGCTCCTCCGAGGAAACTCTGAATAACTTCCAAGAGGCTGAGAGTCCGGGGGCCGTCTCCCCTAACCAGCCTCGCCTTCCGCAGCAGCAGCAGCCCTCTTTGCCATATCCGTCCCAGCAGCAGAGTGTGGTAATCAATGGGAGCATTCACCCTCTGCACGGACACCATTACCACCACCACCACCACCACCATGGGCATCACCATGCGTCACACACTGGAGTGGGAGGCCCAGCGGCTCCCGGAGGACCTCCGTCCAGCCCATCATTTAGAAGACTGTCTGCAACTGGAAGCATCGACGGTGCCACGGTGGCTGCCATGCCGGTTTCTGCTGCATCATCCACTGGTACACCTGCAGCCACTACGGTGCCTCATTTCCGCACCACTGGTACACCTGGGGTCACTTCTGCCAGTGGAGCTACTACCAGCACCTTAAGCAGTGTGGGGAGTGGTAGCCCTAGCGTGGTGAGCAGCATGCCTGGTCATGTTAATAAGCATTTAAGTAACATCTCAAGTACTGGAGGTGTAACTGCTTTGTCAGGAACGAGTGGCAGTGTTAATGTCACTGTCTTAAGTGGGGCTGGCAATGGAATGAGTGGTTCCTCCAGCACTGTCAGTAATGCTAGTAATCCAGTTGCAGCAGCATCTAGTCATCTGCAGCCTGCAGCCAGCACATCAAGGTTTAGAGTTGTGAAGTTGGATTCTAGTTCGGAGCCGTTTAAGAAGGGTAGATGGACATGCACAGAGTTCTATGACAAGGAGACCCCTGCGCCAGTTATAGAAGGAGTCGCAGTAAATAAAGCGGTAGACACTCTAAAACAAAACCCGCTTGAAGCAACTTCTGAAAGGGAGAGCACCAGTGGGAGTTCGGTTAGCAGCAATGTAAGCACACTGAGTCACTATACGGAAAGCGTGGGAAGCGGGGAGATGGGAACACCGACTGTGGTGCAGCAGCAAGCCTTTCAAGGGGTAGGTTCTCAGCAGATGGATTTCAGCAGTACTGGCCCTCAACCTGTGTCAGTACCTAGTATACCCCAGAGTATTTCTCAGTCGCAACTTGCACAGGTACAGCTTCATCCTCAAGATGTAAATTACTCTCAGCAAAAGCAAGGGGTCCAGGCTCCTGCATCAGCTGTTCCTCCACCAGTGAATATAGCAGGTGGCCATCAACAGCCGGCCATGTCAACTATGGCAGCGCAGCAGCTGCCATACACCCAGGCAACGCAACCTGTGCAGACTGTTCCAGTTGCACCACAACCACAGCAATTGCCATACGGGCAAGGACAGACACAGCACACAGCACCATCGCAGCAGATACCTATGCAGATGACCCCGGGGCATATTAAGCCAGCTAATCAAAGTTCTGTTGCAGGGCCTATGCCAGATTATATACAACAGCAGCAGATGCTTCAGACTCCAGCATCTATGCAGACTGGTCCTACAGTGGTAGGAACAGGCACACCTGTGCCTGTTGCTCATGCACCAGGTATGCAGCCTTCTGTACAAGCACAGCTGGCAGTGGCATCCTCTCACCCTGTTGCACATGCCCAGACCACAGTGCCGACTGTAGGAGCTAGTGCTCAAATGATGAATGTTGGACAACAAGGAAATGTACCTCCTGTGGTGCAGCAGCCACCTGTTACAAACCAAATTGCCCCGTCAGTGATTGCGCAAAGTGCCGCTCCTTCACCTTCCCAAATGGGACCCCCTGTTCCAGCAGGGATCATTCATCCGGGGCCACAGAGCAGCGCATCAAGCCTTCCTCAACCTTTGGTCATTGCGCCACAGAGTACTTTGTTACCAGTGCAAGCAGCAGAACCTCTTCAAGGAATGGCTGGTCAGCAGTTGCCTCCTGTTAGTCCTGTACCTCTTGTTAGTGGTGTTTCGGTCCCAGGCCATTCTGCTGCAAATGTGCCCCCTACTCCTATGAGCTTGGCTCCCTCAAAGAACGTAGCACAATCTTCAAGTGTGCAAAATGGGAACTTGGTCCAAAACGTACCTCAGCCTTCCTTGATATCCACTAGCATCAATTTGTCTGCAGCCCAAAATGTGCCACAACAGATACCACTGAACTCTACCCAGTTCTCTGCACAATCTCTTGCTCAGTCAATTTCGACCCGAGGTGAAGATGCCAGGCACTCCACAGAACCCACCTTGGTTGGTTTACCCCAACCTGCCAGTTGTGAAAGTGGTGTTGGAGCATCAGCAGCCATTTCAGATGGGGGCAGCAGCATGGCATCCTCTCTTTTCCCCCTGAAGGTACTTCCGTTGACAGTGCAGCTTGTTGATGGTGAGGATGAGAGGTAAGAGCATGCCAAAGAAAAATGTTGTGATATATTGTAAACTGCACTTACCTTATTGATCCATTTCCAACCAAATCTAAGCTTTATAACAATAGCTTCAACAACTGGTGTTAACAAGAACTACGTTTGTTTACAGACCAGAGAGTTTTATGCTAAGCTAAAATGTTTGATTGCATCCTTGCAGTAGTGCCAAAAGGACTAATGTGGGAGACTTGAGGTGGGGGAAATAACTGTGAACTATGAAGAAAACATGGTATATTCACAATCCTCCTGCGAGGTAGGTTAGGCTGAAATACCAGGGTCACCCAGTGAGTTTTGTTGTGGAGCAAGCATTTGAGCATGACTTCCAGACTCAAAACCTCAAGCTACTGCACTTGATTGGCTGTCTTATCACACATTGCAAGAGCCTGCTAATTTCCTATAAAGCAGTGGGATAGGGGCAGTTTAAAGCACAACATGCTTCCACTCTCTGAGCTGTTCTTTCTCAGAGCTTTGAGAATGGAAATAACTAATGGAGAAAAAAAAATTGAATGGGCAGGGAAAAGGTTCAGCATTCTCTTCCCTTTGGCCCTTTAACATGGCCAAAAGGGCAGTTCTCTACACACTGTAATGGAAACTTGCAGGAAATTGTCCTTCTGACACACCAATTTTGTCTTTTTGATATCTAGTTTTGGCCCTATTGGTTATGGATGTTGTTGCCCAGGTTATGGCGACATACAAAATTGAGGGTTTTTTAAAACTTAATTTAATTTTTTCTTGGGGATCTGCAGATCTCCAGCAAGGCTAGATTGTGTGTTCCAGAAATGACAGCATAAAGGCCCCATATTTTGTTGTTGTTACTGTCAGTATCTAGAAGTTGTCTTACTGACATTATAGTCTCAGTTTGAGATGAATATGGGACTCCTCTTTCATAGAACTGCAATGGAAAATGGAGGTGTTCCAGTCATGGAATAGATTACTTGGTTAAGACAGAGCAGAGCAAAATAACCCATGAAAAACATGAGGAACAAAATGATTTCTTAATGGAATTTTGGACTAGAGGTGGGGGATTAAATATGAATTCTTTATTGTACTTATTTATATAATTTTTTTATCACATCTACATCCTGTCCTTCCGAGGAGTTCAGGACAGAGTACAATGAGTTAGCCCAGTTTTTCACTCACAATAACTGTGTGACTCGGGTTATGCTGAAAGACAAATGATTAGCCCAAGGTGTGGGCTTTGTGGTTAAGCAGGGATATGATGCCAGGTCTCCAAGTCCATTACTGTATTCTAGCCCTAAATACTTATCCTAGTTGCAAATTACATGGCCTCAAGAGGAGCTGAAAGTGAATGGGAACAGACTGGAATGCCATTCTTGCAAAAGATTTTGAGGCTCCCCTTTTAATTCCCTACTATTTGAGGAAGGAGGGGATTTTCCCAAACAAAACAGTGGTGTCAGCCCAGCAGTTCCTGGTGCAAGCATAACAATGAGCAGCTTGGTGGTGGGCACAGGAAGCACTGGTGCATTGTGGAGTCCAACCTTTTATTCCTTATTGGCTTCCTGGTGAGAGAGCTATCAAGAGCGTTTTTTCTACTTCCATCATTGCTCTCCAGTTCTACCAGGTAGGACAAACATGTTCTGCTGGTCTTCAATGCTTGTTTAACCAAGTAAGCGCATCATGGGAGGTCTTTTGGTAACTGTTAACTGTATGGTACTTGAAAGAGCAGTGGGAATTGTTTAAGCAATTCGAGAAAAGGACATAATTATTCTTTGTAAGATATACCATAGGTTTCTGATGGCCAGATACTTCTTCTTGTTAAAGATATGAATGGGATTCTATCAAATTCATCCAGTTTCTCATTCCTCAAGATTACTGCTGTTTTGTGATATGGACTGTGACAATAAGGCAGATTTGCATCTGTGAAGCCCTATTCAGGGCACAATTCTATGCGTGTTTAGGCAGAAAGAAGCCCTACACCTCTCAGCATTCTCCAGCCAGTATGGCTGGATGGGGAATGCTGGGAGTGGTAGGACCTTTTTCTCTCTAAACATGCGTAGGATTGTGTTTTTAGTATGGTTGAGATCTGCTCAAAGGAGCTCTGAAAGCACAGGGAGAAGCCACTCTTTTTTCTTCCTTTCTTTTTTTAATAGTATGCAGGTGTTTGTTTTCCATTTGCAATGTGCTTTAGAATCTTGTTACAATACAACAGCCCCATGATGTAGGTTGTTGCTATTTCCAGTTTATAATCAAGGCTGAAACTGTGTGTATGTCATGCCCAGTGCTACCCAGGATTGAACCTAGCATCTGGGTTCAAGTACAGCTATCCATTTGGTCTATGATTACTCTGTTCATTGTTGTTTTCTTTGGGATAACTTTAGCTGGATGTACACAGGTGCTCTAGGGTCTGTCTTAGCTCTGTTGCTGTTTCAGCTGAGCACCACACTGTAGCTTTACTGCCTGGGACGAGACTTGATTAAAAATTCCCCATGACTTTCTACTTTTGAATTAGACAAGTGAAGCCATTTCGGCTGGCAATTCCCTTTGTAAGAAATGAAAAAAAAGAATTATTTTCTACTGGTACTACTGTTCGGCTATTTAAGTGCTCACAGTTTGCTAAATATGCTTTTTAGAGTAGCTGATGTTAATTGAGAAAGCAGCCATGACTGTCAAACATCATATTAGTTTAGGTCAATTTGTGCTGGTGGAAGAATATGCAGGCCAATATCAAGTAACTGAAACACAAAGTATAATGGAAAACTAGCTAGTTCAAACAGAGCAACAACAAAGAAAAAACTGCTGCAAGTATCAGTCACTTGAGGTTGATGGTGGGATAACTACAAAACTCCAGATTTTTAAAATTGTAAACTTCATATAAACCTTGTAACATAATTGTGGTTTTGTACAAACATTGAAAAAACTGAGCAAAGAAGCAAAAGTTCCTGCTTCCAGTGTTGTTCCTTTAACTTACCAAGTTTATGAACTTTAATTTTCAGGCACATCTCTGAAAGCTTGCATTGGTCCACTGATCGCCTCCAGTTGGTACTAGTGTGCCAACTAGTCTTACTGAGAGTGGTATCTATATGGCAACAGTTTCATTTGGAAGATAGAGCTGAGCATACAGGCTGAATCCCTGCTTGACGTTCCATCTGATACATAGTGAGTTGAGAAAGAAACGACTTAGCTATCATCTGTAAACTCTTCAGCTTGGACCAATGGAGTAGTGAATAGATGTTGGATCATTAGCTGGTTACAGATGACTATGAATGACTTGACAATGAGGTACAGTAACAAAAAGGATGAAATTATTCTTTCATTAGGTATTCTTTGTAAAGAGAAGGAAGTTTACATCTCCAAAGTCAAAATGATCCTCAGTTTTTGGAAGATGGAAAAAATTGTATCCAGCCATGTCCTTCTGCCAGTGGAATGGACACTGCTGGCAAATCAGATTCCCCCCTGCCCTTCTCCATGCCCCCAAATCTGCTCCAGACCATTTGGAGATCCTTCAAAGCAGATTTGAGAGCATAGGGGAGCTGCAGGAGGAAAGACGGGAAGGGACGCTCCCATTGTGTGAGCTGAATTCAGCTCATGTAATGTTGGATTTATTCCCAAATCATCTTGTTGATCTGTATTTTGTGTAGAATTGCTCCAATTCATATGATGCTACAGATCTCTGAAGATGAAACTCTGCTATGAAATTGTTCCAGTCACGACTATCAGGTTAAATTTCTCCGTGCCCTAAATGACTATGCCCTAGAACCAACTATGGGGGAAGGCGACCCTGGACAAGTGGTGCCGTCTAGGACCTAGTATGAGATGTGAGTGTTGTCAAACCAATTGGAAACAGTGACCACAGTGCTATCAAATTTAATTTATATTTAAGTAGAAAATTGCCAAGGAAGTCCAACACAGTCACATTTGACCGCAAAAGAGGAAACTTCTCTAAAATGGGGGGACTGGTTACAAGGAAGTTGAAAGGGGGAGTCAGGGGGGTTAAATTGCTCAAAAATGCTTGGAGGTTATGCAAAATCACAATAATGGAAGCTGGTTAAGATGGGTAGCACCAAGTCTAAGAGGTTACCTGCATAGTTAACGAGGAGTGTCAAGGAGGCTATTAGAGAAAAGAGGCTTTCCTTCAGAAAATGAAGGTCTTGCCCAAATGAGGAGCAGAAAAAGAAACTTGCACAAAGGAAATACAAGCAGACAATAACAAATGCAAAAAACGTTTTAAGGAGCATGCTCTTAATAACATCAAGGCCAACAATAAAGAACTCTAAATATATCTATAGCTAGGGAGGCTGTTGGATGACAATGGAGTTAAAGGAATACTAAAGGAGGATAAGGAGATTGTGGAGAAGTGAATGTATTCTTTTCCTCTTTCTTCACTGCAGAAGATGTAGGACAGAAACTTGTGCCTGGACTGAAGTTTTCAGGAAGGGAGTCTGAAAAACTGAGGCAAATAGTGGTGACAAGAGATGAAATTCTTGACCTTATTGACAAATTGAAAGCTAACAAATCACCAGGCCCAGATGGTATCCATTCTAGAGCTCTTAAAGAACTCAGATGTGAAATTGCTGATCTTCTAACAAAAATATGTAACAAAAAAGAGGATTGGAGAATGGCCAATGTTATACCAATTTTTAAAAAGGGATCCAGGGGGAATCTGGGAAATTACAGGTTGGTTAGCTTAACATGTGTTCCAGGTAAATTGGTAGAAAACGTTATTAAAGGTAAAATTAGTCAGCATATAAAAGGACAGGTCCTTCTGAAAAAGAATCAACATGGCTTCTGCAAAGATAAGTCATATTTCTCTAACCTTTTAGAGGTCTTTGAAAGTGTCAGTAAACATGTGGACAGGGGGTCCAGTGGTTATTGTTTACTTGGACTTTCAAAAGACTTCCAAAAGTCCCTTACCACAGACTCCTGAGCAAACTTAGCAGGTAACTGGTTAAAGAACAGAAAGCAGAGAGAAGGAATAATTTATTTTATTTTTGTATTATATTTCTATACTGCCCCATAGCTGAAACTCATTGTAAATTCTTTCAATGGAGGGATGTAAATATTGGGGAGGTCCCATATAGATCTGTATTAGGACCAATGCTTTTCAACATATTCATAAATGATCTGGAATTAGGAGTGAGCAGTGAGGTGGCCAAGTTTGCTGATGACACCAAATTATTTAGTGTGGTTAAAACAAGAAGGGATTGTGAAAAGTTCCAAAAGGATATCTCTAAACTGGGAGAATAGGCATCAAAATGGCAAATGTGGTTCAATGTAAGCAAGGGTGAAGTGAGGCACGTTGGGATAAAAATTACCAGCGTCACATATGGGATCTGATGGGATCTGAACTAGCGGTGACTGACCAAAAAAGAGATCTTGTGGTTGTGGTGGACAGCTCATTGAAAATGTGGCTGCTATGAAAAAGGCAAATTCCATGTTAGGCATAATTAGGAAAGGCATTGAAAATATACTTGCAGTTAAGGGCATACTGCCCTTACACAAATCAGTGGTGTAACTATACTTGGAATATACAGTTCTGGTCACCACACCTAAAAAGGGATATTGTAGAGTTAGAAAAAGTGTGGAAAGGGGCAACTAAAATAATCAAGGGGTTAGAGCAACTCCATTATGAGGAAAGGTGTCCTGGACTGTTTAGCTTAGAAAAAAGGTGAGTAGGGGAGACATGTTAGAGGTGTACAAAATTATGCATGGTGCACATAAGATGGATAGGGATCCATTGTTCTCCCTCATAATACTAGAACCCAGGGTCATCCCATGAAGCTGATTGGTGGGAGATTCAGGACGGATGAAAATACTTTTTTAAACAGTGCATAGTTAAACTGGAATTTGCTACTACAGGAAGTAGTGATGGCCACCAATTGCCTATGTACACCAGTTGCTGGAAAACATGGGTGGGGGGGCGCTATCGCACTCATGTTCTAATTATAGGTTTCCCACGGGCAGCTGGTTGGCCACTGTGTGAACAGAATGCTGGTCTACATGACTCTTCTTATGTTCTTATTGGATGAAATTACATTTTTCTAAAAATTCTGGGTGTTATTTTTCCCCATTACTATCTGTCAACATAATGAAAAAGAGGAAGTCTCTTCTTCTTAGCTTGTTTGGAAGATTGGGAGAACTGAAGAATACTTACAAGAGTGAACATTTGTATGATTTGTATTTTATATACATAAACTGGGATCCAAAGCACCATGTACAAGTTATCTTAGCTTCCCCTACCAACAGCTCCCTGTAACTCCCCACACACATCCCTGTTAAAGGTTTGGGTATTAGTGGAGTGAAAAACCAGTTTGGGTGGAGTTCTGATATTCAAAGGGAAACCAGATCTATAAAACCAAGTTGGGAAACTTTATAAACAAATCATATCCCATTGGTCCAAATTAAACTAACATTTCCTAGGAGACATCACAGTTGTAAAAATGGTAGTACTCCCCCAAACGTGTTCATTTCAAGCAGTTCCAATAAAATGGATGAAAATGAGCTTATTTTGTGGTAAAATATTTATATTTATTTGATATGTATCCCACCTTTCTACCAAGAAAAATGGCACAAACCAGCTTATAATAGTAGATGAAACTTGATTAAAACAATAATAAAATAATATTGCATTAAAATACAATAAAAACATGGCTACAACAGAAAAAAACAGCACCCAACCCAACAGATCAGCTTACATGCAAAAGCCTGCTTGAATAAAGCGGTCTTTGCCTGCTGATGGAAGGACAACAGAGAGGGAGCGAAGCTAGCCTCCCTTGGCAGGGAATTCCACAGCCTGGGAGCAACCACTGGGAAGGCCCTCTCGCATTGCCACCAAACGCATCTGAAGTTGGCGGTCACAAAAGAAGGACCTCTCCTGCAGATCTTAAGGCCTGGACAGGCTCGTATGGGAGAAAGTGGTCTTTCAAGTAGCCTGGTCCCAAATCATCTAGAGTTTCATAGGTCATAAGTGGCACTTTGAATTGTGCCCGGAAACAGACCGCTAGCCTGTGAAGCTGTTATAACAAGGGAGTCACGTGTTCTATGTAACCAGCCCCGGTCAACAGTCTGGCCGCAGCATTCTGGATCAGCTGAACTTTCTGAACACTTTTTGAAGCCAGCCCCACATAGAGTATGTTACAGTAGTCCAAATGGGATGTAACTAAGGCATGTGTGACCATGGCCACCTCAGACGTTGCTAGGAATGGGCACAGTTGGTGCAAACCAACTAGCCTCAGCTGTGCAAATGCACTCCTGGCCACTGCTAAGGCTTGGGTATCCAGGTTCAGAGCTGAGTCTAGATGTACACCCAAACGGCAAGCCTGGGTCTTCAGGAGGAGTGTAAACCCATCCGGCACAGGTTGAATCCCTATTCACTGATCTCCTTTTTGACTGACCAGAACCACCTCTGTCTTGTCTGGATTAAACTTCAATTCGTTTGCCCTCATCCAGTCTTTTACTGATATCAGACACCGATTTAGAACTAGAATAGCTTCCTTGGATTTAGATGGAAACATGCCACATGTGGGGGCCAGGTTGGATATGCAACCCCTGGTCGGGGGTTGTCATGTTGTGCGAACCCAGCAAGTGTGAGTTCTGGGAGGTTTAACCCTCACATAACCCTAAAACACTTTAACCCTCGCATAATCCACACTCGCTGGGTTCACACAACAGGAGAACCCCTGACAGTGGGTTGCATATTCAAAACGACGGACACACATACTTCAGCCTCACAGTGGGCTAAAGAATCCATAGTGGGATGTCATGTCATACAAACAGCCCCATAGATCCGAGTGTCATCAGCATAGTGGCACCGAACCCCAAAAGTCTCCACAATCTCAGTAGTTTCATGTGTGTGTTAAATAGCATGGGGGGATAAGATGGAACCCTGAAGGACAGCACAGGCCAATGGACATGGCGTTGAACAGGAATCCACCAGCATCACCTTCTGAAATCTCCCCTCTAAGAAGGACCAGGAGCCACCGTTATACAGTGGCTTCCAGTCCAATCTCAGAGAGTTGCCCTAGAAGGATACTGTGGTTGGTGGTATCGAAAGCTGCTGAGAAGTCCCGCAGAACCAACAGGGACACACTCCCCCTGTCCAGTTCCTTGCGTAGATTGCCCACCAAGACGACCAAAGCAGTCACTGTTTCATAATCATGCCTGAAGCCAGACTGACATATGACACTCGATTTTATATAGAACAGAAAAAGCACAGTCTGAAGAAAATAAATGGTGGGCTCTCAGTACCAAACATTAAGTTTTGTTATTGTGCAAAATGCATTGAGTAGATAACATTTTTAAAATGTCTAAAATTTGGAACAGAACCTTGGAAAATAAACCTACCAGCTTCACTGTGTTTCAAATCTAGACCACCTGCAAAAAATATAGAATATAGTTTCTTGATGATAAATGTACTTAAAATATGGAACAGATATAAGGAGATAAAATCAATAGCACCACTTATTGATAATGAAGATTTTTAATCCTCATTAAAACTGTGTTTTGTTTAAGTCTGGGAAAGACTTAACTATGGTTTAGATGGATTAATATTGTACAGTAATATTTTGTGTTTACCTATGATGAAGTAGCAGTAAAGATGGACCACCACAATCCTCCATAGTTTGAATATTCACAGTTATATTTTTAACTTAATTAGTTGAAGGTCCAACAGTTAAACCTATGACCCCTTACAAAATTTGAAAAAATAATTCTTGCCTGTGATACAAGGCACACCACTGCAAAAATAATAAAACATTATAAAATGTGGATAAGTAAATAATGTACTTCATTGTAAAATGAATGCAAGATATGGGAGAGATTATTTTACATATTATGTATAGGAATATGCTAACAGCTTCTTGCTCTGCATTAACACATATGAAAGAAGGTAGCTATGAATTTATGTAAATGCTTGAAAGAAATCAGTGCATCTCTTCAATCTTTGGTCCTGCAGAAAAAAATAAATGTTGGCTACAGAACAAAGGAGTATTAAAAAGATTATTTGTTTAAAATTAGAATGGATCCTTTTACTGTTTCTGTTGACATATGTCAAAAGCAAGGTGGCCAACTTGTTCCCATCAGCCGTAGCCAGCATAGCCAGTCGTGAGGGATGATAGGAATTGGAGGCAAAGACATACGGTGGGCCACAATTTGCTCACTCCTGTAGAGCAATAAAAGGAGAAGATGCAAATTGCTGATATCGTGTAGTGGCTAAGAGACTGAGCTACAAATCGAAGTCGTTATTCAAATCTCGCCTTGCCATGATCTTGCTAGGTGATCTGAGGGAAGCCAGTATCTCTCAGCTATCCATCTGCAAAAAAATTTCATAATTGTAAGCTTTGATCTGCTGGAGTACAAGCGTTGGTGGATATTTTTATTTTTTACTTGTTTGCCTTCTCTCTGCAGTAACTTCTTCTTAACGAAGTTGGAGGAAATTTTTCTCTCCTGCATTTTAAGGGACTGTTTTCTGCAGTATATATGTTGTTGTTTATTCATTCAGTTGCTTCTGATTCTTTGTGACTTCATGGACCAGCTCACGCCAGAGCTTCCTGTCGGCTGTCTCCACCCCCAGCTCCCCCAAGGTCGAGTCTGTCACCTCCAGAATATCATCCATCCATCTTGCCCTTGGTCGGCCCCTCTTCCTTTTGTCTTCCACTTTCCCTAGCATCAGCATCTTCTCCAGGGTATCCTGTCTTCTCATGATGTGGCCAAAGTACTTCAGTTTTGCCTTTAATATCATTCCCTCAAGTGAACAGTCTGGCTTTATTTCCTGGAGTATGGACTGGTTTGATCTTCTTGCAGTCCAAGGCACTCTCAGAATTTTCCTCCAGCACCAAAGTTCAAAAGCATCTATCTTGCTTCGCTCAGCCTTCCTTAAGGTCCAGCTCTCGAATCCATAGGATACTATGGGGAATACCATTGCTTTAACTATGCGGACCTTTGATGTCTCTGCTCTTCACTATTTTATCAAGATTTGTCATTGCTGTCCTCCCAAGAAGTAAACATCTTCTGATTTCCTGGTTGCACTCAGCATCTGCGGTAATCTTTGCGCCTAGAAAGACAAAGTCTGTCACTGCCTCCACGTTTTCTCCCTCTGTTTGCCAGTTATCAGTCAAGCTGGTTGCCATAATCTTGGTTTTTTTGAGGTTTAACTGCAACCCAGCTTTTGCACTTTCTTCTTTCACCTTCGTCATGAGGTTCCTCAGCTCCTCCTCGCTGTCAGCCATCAAAGTGGTATTATCTGCATATCTGAGATTGTTAATGTTTCTTCCAGTGATTTTAACTCCAGCCTTGGATTTATCAAGCCCAGCACGTCGCATGATGTGTTCTGCATACAGGTTGAGTAGACAGGGTGAGAGTATACAACCCTGCCGTACTCCTTTCCCAATCTTAAACCAGTCCGTTGTTCCGTGGTCTGTTCTTACCGTTGCTACTTGGTCGTTATACAGATTCCTCAGGAGGCAGACAAGATGACTTGGTATCCCCATCCCACCAAGAACTTGACACAATTTGTTACGATCCACACAGTCAAAGGCTTTAGAATAGTCAATAAAACAGAAATAGATGCTTTTCTGAAACTCCCTGGCTTTCTCTATTACCCAGCAGATATTGGCAATTTGGTTTCTAGTTCCTCTGCCTTTTCTAAACGCAGCTTGTACATCTGGCAATTCTCGTTCCATGAATTGCTGGAGTCTACCTTGCAAGATCTTGAGCATTACCTTACTGGCATGTGAAATAAGTGCCACTGTTCGATAGTTTGGACATTCTTTAGTGTTTCCCTTTTTTGGTATGGGGATATAAGGTGATTTTTTCCAATCTGGTGGCCATTCTTGTGTTTTCCAAATTTGCTGGTATATGGTATGCATCACCTTGACAGCATCATCTTGCAAGATTTTGAACAGTTCAGCTGGGATACCGTCATCTCCTGCTGCCTTGTTATTAGCAATCCTTCTTAAGGCCCATTCAACCTCACTCTTCAGGATGGCTGGCTCTAACTCACTGACCACACCATCAAATCTATCCCCGATACTATTCTCCTTCCTATACAGATCTTCTGTATAGTCTTGCCACCTTTTCTTGATCACTTCTGCTTCTGTTAGGTCCTTGCCATCTTTGTTTTTGATCATACCCATTTTTGCCTGGAATTTGCCTCCGATGTTTCTAATTTTCTGGAAGAGGTCTCTTGTCCTCCCTATTCTATTATCTTCTTCCGCTTCCACGTATTGCTTGTTTAAAAATAATTCCTTATCTCTTCTGGCTAACCTCTGGAATTTTGCATTTAATTGGGCATATCTCCCCCTAGCACTGTTGCCTTTTGCTTTCCTTCTTTCTTGGGCTACTTCCAGTGTCTCAGCAGACAGCCATCTTGCCTTCTTGATTTTCTTTTTCTTTGGGACGTTTTTTGTTGCCGCCTCCTGAACAATGTTGCGATTTTCTGTCCATAGTTCTTCTGGGACCCTATCTACTAAATCTAGTCCCTTAAATCTATTCTTCACCTCTACTGCGTATTCATTAGGAATATTCGTGAGCTCATATCTAACTGATCTGTGGGTCTTCCCTATTCTCTTGAGTCTGATTCTAAATTGTGCAATAAGAAGTTCGTGATCTGAACAACAGTCAGCTCCAGGTCTTGTTTTTACCGACTGCATAGATGTCCGCCACCTTTGGCTACAAAGGACGTAGTCAATCTGATTTCGGTGTCGACCATCTGGTGAAGTCCATGTATAAAGTCATCTCTTAAGTTGTTGGAAGAGAATGTTTGTTACACACAGTGAGTTGTCTTGGCAAAATTCTATCAGCCTATGTCCCACTTCATTTTGTTCTCCCAGACCATGCTTGCCTGTAATTCCAGGTGTCGTTTGACTACCCACCTTAGCATTCCAGTCTCCTGTAATGAAAATAACATCTCTTTTTGGCGTATTATACAGTAGGTGCTGCAGATCCTCATAGAACTGATCTACTTCTGCTTCTTCAGCGTCTGTGGTTGGGGCGTATATTTGGATCACTGTGATGTTAAATGGCTTACCCTGAATTCGAATTGAGATCATTCTATCATTTTTTGGATTGTATCCAAGCACTGCTTTAGCCACTTTATCATTAATTATGAAGGCTACTCCATTTCTTCTGTGGTCCTCTTGTCCACAGTAGTAGATCTGGTGGTCATCTGATGTGAAGTGGCCCATTCCAGTCCATTTCAGTTCACTGACACCCAAAATGTCTATATTTAATCTTGACATCTCCCGCATTATACATAAAGTGACCAAATTAGCAAAGGTCATGGACTTCTTTTTTGAGCCTTCCACTTCCTTATCAGTTTGTAGCACAGACACAGCAGCACATGGGGTATATTTCACACTGTTCAGTCTTCTTTTTGCATTGCTTCCAGTATTGCTGTTGGCAGTTTGGAGATCCTCAGACAAGAACCTTACTGTCTGCTATTCCTGTCTCTTGACTCGCCACTTTGAAAATGCAGGCAGAAGGCACTTGTATTCATTTCTTGATCTGTCTTTCAGATTGTTTTTGTCCCGTAAAATTGAATCACTATAGGCATTTGTAAAAAAAAAAAAGGACTATGATTGTGTATACTTGAAAAATTGATTGTTAAGTAAGTGCAGACTAGCAAATTATACAATTATTTCACAACGTTTAACAACCTGATTGGGGCATATAACAAAATGTGTGCATTATGTTAGCAAACTGGGCCTCTTTATCCTTAGAAAGTCATCAATAATTAATTTGTGGCTCAAGCTATCTGTTCCTGTTCACGAGAAGACAGTTTCTGCAATATATGTCATCTGCAAGCAGCAAATGTGACGTTCCTTTAAAAGAGAAACAAACAAAAATCAGTAAATATACTGTTTATGAGATTTCTGGAGTGACTTCAAATTATTGCATCTTGTAATCGGACAGTAGGTGAATTCTGAATGGAGGATCCGTTTATACCATAGAGATATGGGACTTTGGTAAGCTTCAAGTTTAGTTATGTTGTAGAGAGAGGTCACAATTGAAGTGAGATATCTGTTCTCCTACAGCTTAATTATTCAAGGGTGGCCGTCTGGCATATCAAACTCCTTGTAAAATGTGGAGCTCTAGCTGAGTTGGTTGTTCTTGGGGAAACTGAAAGATTAGTATCTTTCAGCAAGTCCCTGCCCAATATGCCATGAGAACATCCCAGACCTAGGAGACTTCAGGTGGGATTATAGGAGAAGAAAGCATCTCTACTCATTTTGGTTCCTGGGTGTCTAGATTTTGAAAGTTTTTTAGAGCCCTTTGCAGGCTGGCACTTGAATCTATGCTAACTTCTTAAAATCCTAAAGCTGACACCAGATAATTCAAAACAGTGTTATAGTCTTGTTGGTCTACATTTATGAATTGAAAACAACCTCTGTGCGTCTTAGGATATCAGAGTTGGAATACAAGACTCATTTGGAGTAAAAGACACAGTGATTGGTACACTCTGAAGTAAACATTTATTTTACTGGGTACTTGTGATGTTGCAGCTGCTTATGGGGGATAATTTGAATACTTACAGAAGAGGTTATCAATAGTGTTACTCTCTCCATTTATGCTTATTTGGGTCAATGCTACATCTGGACAGTGCAGAATGGGCCTTTTTTTAATGAAAGACTAGATTTTGTGGAGGAGTTGGTAATGTTTCCTTTAAAAATAATTCATCCTTGCAGTCAGTCACCCACAAATTATCCCAATTCCATTTTAATTTTAACTAATCAGAGGTCAAATTATGCAGTATTTCATGCAATATTTCATCCACATTCTTACGTAGATTCTTTTTAGACTGTTATTGGCAGTAGAGTGGCTCATAGCTAGATACCTTCAAGGTTGCAATGAAACTGTGTGTTAGTGATACCTATCTGTGCCTGTTGCAATCTTTGTAAATGTGAAAGTTGTTAGAAAACACCTTTTCGGTCAACAGCTTGTTTCATGTAACTCACCTGTCCTGGATATAGTTGGTAGTAGAGGGAAAAAAGTTGAAAGGCTCAGTAAGAATAGCCTGTTCCAGATTAGATCCAGGGTCTATCAAGTCCAATGTTCTGTCTTCAACTGTGGCCTTGGGAGCAGAGCAGAATGGAGGTCACCATCTCTTGTTGCTTGATTCCAGCATTGGTATTTGTTATAAAAAGAGAAGTTGCATTTAACTGGCATGTCTAATAGCCTGTGACTTTCCGTAATGTTTTTTAAAGAGCCTTCTAAGTTAGACATCATCATCATCTCTTGTAGCAATTAATTTCATGTGTAAAGTATTTTATATAAAGTATGTATTTTATGAAAGATGTACTCCATGGCAATCCTGAACCTGCTGTCAATCAACTTCATTGAATGGCTCTAAGTATTTGTGTTACAAGAAAGGGAGAAAAATGCTCCCTACTCTCTCCACACTGCTCATAATTTTGTTAATCTCTAAAATGAGTCTTTTCTCAGTCCCAGACACACATTTTCTTCAGACTGTCCAGGATTTTATGAACCTCTATCATGTCTCTTCTCCCACCCCCTTCCCTGGTCATTTCCCCTTAACTGACATCTAATCATTTTCACATAGGGAAGATATTCTAACCTCTTGATGATGCTAGTTGCTTTTTCCTTGCACTTTCTCCAACTTTGCCCTTTCTGAGATGGGATGACTAAAGTGTACACAGGTATTCCAAATGTGTCCCTCCCATATAGACATATATAAAGGCTTTATGGTACTGGTCGAGTATTTCCCCATTCTCTTTCTTCATAATGGAATTTTTTTCAGAATGTCAAAATACTGATTTGCCTTTCACTCTGCCGCAACACACTGAGATGTTTTCAGCAACTTTCCTACTCTGTTGAGTGAAAGGAAGAGTGTAGGGGGTGGAGACATTGATTATAGACTTTAGTGCACAATGTGTCTTGATGTTTGAATATGTGGCAAGGCAGCATTTGCAAAACAGCTACTTTTATTATTGGTATTGATAGCATCCTGGCGCTAATGGTAGGGGGTGAGGTGGAGAGAAGGTGTGCTACTCCAGTTTACTGTATGGGCATGTGTGCATCTAACTCTTCAAAGAGCTGTAGTTAATATTTCATAACCTTAGAAAAGTACTTCTGTGAACTCTCTCCAACATTACCTAAAAGGACTTATCACATGACCTCGCACTTCAGATGTTGCCACAACAGTGTGGGAAGGTCCCAGCTCATGATGTCTCACACTGCCACCTCAGTGGGGAGAGTTACTTCCCACAGGTACTGCGCTTTCCAGATGGCTGGATGATCTCAGAAACTCTCCTTTAAGAAGTCAATTGCTAACAACTGTCAAATGTGTTAGCCACTCAGCCGGTCAAAAAAAAAAAAAAAAAAAAGATCAAATACTGTAAAACATTCTTTTAAAAGCATTAACTTTATTAGAACATTTTATTATTGGTCAACTACTTTAATCAACAACTTTGATATTTATGGTAATTATAGAAATGAATTAACCCTTGCTGTGAAATAGTTATTTAATTAAAATAACTAACCCATTATTATAACTTATCGCTAAAATGAAATGGTCCCCTAATTGGTCCACTACAAAGGGGGGGGGTTGTTGATTTTTGTGGTGGGGAAGTTCTTTTAATGGCTTTGGCAGGGGAGCAAATGGCTTCCTCTTGCTCTCTTTTTTTTAATGGGGAAAAATGTAGTTTTGCTAGTGCCTGTGGTAGCTGTAGTGGTCAAACTACATTTTTTTCTAGTTTAAAAAAAAAAAGAAGGGGAAAAGGAGAAGAAGCTGCTGTCACGGTAAGCATCCAGCCCTACTGGAAACATTCAAAACAAGTTTCAGTCCTTGCTCACCAATTTCATGGGCCCGAAATCACCCATGTGCTCCCCGCCCCCCAATTTGCTGAAAATTTGTCTACTCACATTTATGGCCCAGCCTTGGTTTCTCCAAATATGAATGATCCACTGAATAGATATTCTCTTTGGCTTTTATCCTGGAACTCCAGGGTTGTTGTTCTTGTTGTTGTTGTTGTTACTTACAACATTTGTATACCACTCCACATCCAAACAGATTCTGAAAGTTATCCAAATTTTTAAAAAAGAAAATAAAACAAATAAAGTAACAGCAATGATTAAGAAGTAGAATCCAGCTTTTAAAAACATTTGTGTTAAGTAGGCAGCAGGCCAATTCTTTAAGCATCATTGACATCAGCTTTGACACAGTGGGATTACTTCCTGGTTCCTGCAGCAAGTAAGATGGAAGCCTCCTTCAGAAGTTACTCTTCCATGCATTGAAAGAACCACTGCAGGGCTAGGGGGCAACTGGCACTCATTTCTGCCCTTGCTAACAAAGATAAAATTAACATAAAATAAAGATGGCAAACTGCCAACTACATAGTGGCATTCTTGGCTTCATGGAATATTTAACTGACTGGCATTATAACTCAAATGAAGAACAAATTGGGGATTTTCTGTCTACTTGTATTAAATCCTTAAATATTTGGGCCATTGGTTTTGAACTCTTCTCACATTATGAGAACTAGGAAATTGTTTATTTTTAAAGCAAATTTCCTTGGAATTCTGTCAAGAAAGTACAGGTAACACAAAGTACTCTCTGTGTGCGTGTATGTGTGTGTGAGTGAGTGTGTGTGTGTGTGTGTGTGTGTGTGAGAGAGAAAGAGAGAGACATTTTGAGAATGTCTCCCAGTTGTGTGTCTGGAAGTAAAAGTTACTGGTTCTTAGTTTTGGTGAACCTGATCAACTTCAGAAATGCTGGTAGCAATTACCAGCTTTGTGGTTAATAATCTTCAAAGCTTTATAATAAACAGTAGTTGGCTGTGGTGATTATACTGAGCAATTACCAGTTTGGGGATAACTGAAAAGATACTCTAAATGCTGTAGTATATTTATGAATTTGGCAAGTGATATAATTTTGTTCTTAATGCAGAATTGCCTGCGATAGATAATATTTGCTTTGCTTAACCAAATTAAAACAACGAGGCTTATGTCTGATTAGACACATAGGATTGCACCTTTGGAGTATTGTAGCAGCTCAGTAAGGCTAAAAGTACTTCTCAGAAAGTGAGTTTCTAGGGTTGTAATGCAAAAGCTGGACATGTCACCTTGTTTATTAACAGCCTTCCCCTGTCCTGGCTCGCTCTAGATGTTTTGGTCTACAACTCCTGTTATCCTTGCCTGGGGCTGATGGGAGTTGTGGGCCAAAACATCTGAAGGGACGCAGGTTGGGGAAGGCTTCCACCCAGAAGAGGGGTGGGCATCTTGTGGCCCTCCAGATGTGACCCTCCAACCAACGCTGGATTATCCATTGGGCAAAATAGGCACAGTATCTAGGGCCTACGAAACTTCCAAGGGACTACAAAAAGGGTTTAGGGACTACAAAAAGATTCAATTCCATTAAAGCAAATTGTTGTTTGATTCAGCAGTTTATTCATGCTGGTGTAATATGTCTTAAGTAAATATAAATTAAATATTAACTTTGTGGCTTTTTTGTTAGCAGAATCACAGATTACATCTTCAAATTTTATTCTTTTACGAAAGCTCATTTTCAGTTGAGAGTAGTGCAAGTGAAGATAGTTGTTTCTGTCCCATGGTTGACATTTCAGCTTTGAAATGCAGCTTTTATACATTTCAGCTTTGAAAAAGAGCATTGCCTTTCATGACTATTTCCAAAAATGGCAAGATACATTTCAAAAGCAATGTTGACGTTTGGAAAACACGTCACCAACTTGTCCATTATTTGTGCAATAATTTCTTCTACAGGTTTCCTGTCGGCATACATAGGTAAGAACAGTAGAAATTCATCTGTGAAAGCATTTTTGCGATCTGATAGACAGGTATCCATTAATGCCCTTGCTCTAGAGACCGCATCATCACTGGGCATAGACCTATCCACAAGAAAACTAAACCTTTTATTCAGTGTGGCTTTCTGCCCATCTCAATAAGTTTATCCATTATACGATAGAAAGATTGTGTATGGAATTTGTCACTGGCACTCAAACCCAAGTCAGTATTATCCATGTAAACTTTATTTAAAAAGAAGATTCTCAGTCGCTTGCATTGTGTAGCCTCTGTAGTTGGATGGTGTGAGTTCTGTTGCAGCAGCTTCTCATTGTCTAATGGCTAGGCAAGGCTTTCAGAGTTTAATCTTGCCAAATTTTGTTAAGGGCAAGTGCAGCTATCTGTCTGTCCTAATTGGTCAGTGCTCCAAACTGTTGAAAATTGATTGGGGGGTGGGGGTGGGGGTGGGGAAGGACAACTACCTGGCAAAAAGTTTCCCCTTCCTGGAGACAAGGAATAGGATCTCTCTGGATCACCATAGTAACATTTCCAATTAGGTCTACTATATAAGAGCAGTTGGTGCAACTGCTCAGGAGAAGGCCAGAAAAGTCAATATGTTTCACTGAAAAGATATGAATGCGGGGGAGTATCTGGGGACTCTGGGCTTCCCTCTGGATATTTTGGAGGCTGGAATCTTCCCAGGGCTGTGCCCCACTAGCTCAAGGTAACACACACACTGCCCCTGTGTATAGATGGTTATGGGATCTATACAGTGTAAATATTTATTTATAGATCTATCTTGGGGGCCTACAACTATGAGAGTGCCTAGGTTCTACAAAGACTTTAATCTGGCGCTGCCTCCAGCCTCCATCACCCCTCAGCATTGGCCAAGCTGGCTAGGGCTGATGGAAGTTGTAGGCCAAAATATCTGGAGTTGCCCACCCGAGCCATAGATAATTGAAATTTTTTGCTTATAATTCTGTTGGAACACTAGCTCAATTCAGACATCACTCCAAACCATGGCTTGTGCCAACCGTAGTACAGAACCCAAACCCTGGTTTGAGAACCTAAATCTGCTTGTCTGCTTCCATTTTTCTCTTTCTTGATACTCCGTGTCATATGTTGACTCAAATCTCCATGGTACAATAGAATCTGTAAGCTGAGGAGTTCCTGTAATGATGGTTTCTCAGTTTAGTTATCATGCAAAACCATGGTTTCTGATTGCAAATTGCAAATTAATAATTGTTTATTAATTGAGATCTTGCTAAACCGTAGTTAAGCTTCCTTAACGGTGGTTTGCTTTGATGTTTGAATTGAGCCCTGTGTTGGTTGCATTATGTCATATGTGGCCTTGTACCGTAAATTCCTTTTATTATTTCAGCTTGTACTTTATTCCTGAGTGAAATGACAAGAAGACAGTTCTAGTGGTTTTTAAAGAGCTTATATTATAAGCCTTATAACATAGAACTTCTAAATGTTACCACTTCTCACAAAGGTACATAAAAGTATTAAAGTGGTAATTATGAAATTACAAGTTCATTATGAATTATGTTCATTATGTAATTATGAAATTACAAATTAAATTGCATCCGGTTGACACATAATCCATGACTACATTCAAAGTGCATTAACTTTAATTGATATGCATTGTTTGCTTGTCTGCTTCCACTGTCAGGAAGTAGAATTATGCTTGGCATTTGCTATCAGGCACACAATAGTTAAAGGAATGTGTGGGACCCCAGAAATGGAGGAGCTGACCAGGCCTGATGAAAGAGAACCTTGTTTTGTATTGCATAATCCATGATGATGATCTTAGACAACCACACTATCACATTACAGTTGTAACTATTATAAAATAAAGACTGGTTTTCCAGACTGGCACTCCAGAAGGTGTTTTTAGTTAATAAATGAATTTGAACTGGCTCATATTAAAAACTCTAAAATAGCAAATTAATGGGATATCATATAATATACTTAGACACCACTGTCTGATGGAGTTATCAAAACTAAGGTACTTCCAGAACACACAATTGAAATTTTGAATGCATATAGTCCTGAGATTTCTAAAACGTCTGAAAATGAGACATGCTACCCCTCTCCCCATCTCAAAACTCAAGACATGAATTCTTTCTCATAACAACAGCCAGCAAAGATTTGATTGCTTGGTTTTGCTTTGCCTAATTTGGTGTTAAGCAGACTGGTGGTATCTTAGCTTTGGGGGCAGGTGTGTGTGTGCAAGGAAGTTAGGATGGAGTATGAGAAGAGGTGCATCTAGTTAGATGAGGGTATTCTCAGAGTGGAATGAATGCATAGTTGAGATACGTATAAATGATGTTTAGCATATGAGTACTGTATGCAGTTGGAGAGTTGACAGAAATGGGCAACATGGACTGTGTACTATTCAGGGGATGCATTCATCTCCATGGATAGA
The DNA here is from genome assembly GCF_057233095.1 of Heloderma suspectum. NCBI lineage: Eukaryota > Metazoa > Chordata > Lepidosauria > Squamata > Helodermatidae > Heloderma > Heloderma suspectum. The sequence continues at coordinate 175,210,947 of NC_139460.1, read as the reverse complement.
ACCTGGATGTCTTGAGGTAATGACAGTGAAGATGGGAAGCAAGATTGATGTCATCAAAACCTGATGGGATAACACTATCAATAAGCATGAAGATATTATCTAGGTGGCAGAGGCCTGGGTGATGCTTTTCCCCCCTTCTCCTCCCACTCTTGATTGTCCCCTCCTTTTGTACTCTTCCATTTTCTCGGTGCTTTGCAATTTACACAATGGCTTAGTTCACATGTAACGACAACTTAGAGTATGGTTGAGTATGGGTTGTTGAATTGTGGGTTGTCGTTATGTGTGAAACCTGCACTGTGGTTTAATCATGGGTTGTTAGCCACAAACCCATAGTTCATAACCAACAATAAACCATGGGTACTCTTCCTGGGTTGTTCATGGTTAACAGCCCATAGTTAAACCATAATGCTGTGTTCGCACATAACAACAACCCACAATTCAACAACAACCCACAATTCAGTGACAGTTGTACTTAACCCACACTCTGGATTGTCGTTATGTGCAAACCAGGTCAATGATTCTGCAAGGTAGGCTAGGCTGAGAGTGAAGTGCCCAGGGGTACCCAATGAGTTTCATCACCGAACAGAGATTTGATGCTAAGTATTGTAGATCTTGCTCAGGGGTAGGCAATGTGGTGCCCTCCAGATATTTTGAACTAGAACTCCCAGAAACCCCAGCCAGCATGGCCAGTGGTCAGGGATTATGGGAGCTGTAGTCCAAAACATCTGGAGAGCACCAAGTTGCCTACCCCGATGTAGCTGTTGTGAACCATTGTCTCCACTTGCTCTGTCCTATAATCATCCTTGGGATCTTGATCTCTGCTGTGAACAAGCTGTTCATCCAGAACAACTGTCGTGTTGTCATGACATGTATTGCAGTGTTGAGAATGTGAAATACATGCCTCTGAATCTTACATTTCTAAAGAAAAAAAAAGTTTGAAGTTCAAAATCTCTCATTTGCAACTCCTGCATGTCCTGCGTATATGAACATATGAAGCTGCCTCTTATTACAGAGTCAAGCCATTGAACCACCTAGCTTAGCATTGTCTCATCTGACTGGCAACAGTTCTCCAAGGTCTTGGGTGGATGCCAGCAACTGAACCTGGGACTTTATGCATAATTAATTCAAGCATATGCTCTACCATTGAGCTATGGCCCTACCAATGTGAACTCATATCTGAGCTCTATAGGATGTTTCCATGTTAATTTCCCCAAGTTATGTTCTTAATGGAATGTGCAGAAAAGCACATTCAGAACACAGGAAGTTTCCTTATACTGAGCTTCCTTATGTACTTACACTATGGGGCCATCTAGACCAGCATTGTCGACACTGACTGGCAGCAGTTCTCCAGGGTTGTAGGCAGGAGTTTTTCCAGCTCTACCTGGAGATGCCGGGGATTGAACCTGGGGCCTTCTGCATGCAGGGCAGGTGCTCTACCAGAGCCACAGTCCCTCCACTACATTGTACCTGCTAAATCTGTTTCAGGCCTTGTTATATCTTGATTGGTGGCAGGTCCACTTCTTAATGCCAGTCTGATCCCTGTAGAGCAGAGTGCTTAAATCTCTGAAGGTGGGTTGAAATTTCCTGCCTTTTCAGTGCCTTATATGTAACTCTTTACACATCTGAACTTGGACCTTCTGTTCAAGTCAAGAGGCCAGTCTGACAGATTTGGCTGTCTCCCCAGATCTACACCTTGCTTTTTGCTTCTGACAGGTTTTCCCAATTCATTTGCTGTTCTAATGACTTGAGATTCCCTTGAAAGATTATGTCCATCTTGATGACTTTGCGTAACTGTATTCATTACAGTATTGGAGAGTGATAATTTGTTTCTGTGACCCTTGGTCATAGAAGGAGACAGAAGTCCAAATATGTCATTCTGTCTTTAATTTATGAAATAAGCTGCGTGAGGCACTTGGTTCATTCTAAATATTTTGCTGCATACTAGCGTTTCCATCTAGTCCAGAAAGATTTGTGTGTTCAGATGTGTTTGGTACTAATACTGTGTGGCAGTGGGTCAGCAAACAGTCTGCAAAAAGTAAATGGCTATGCTACTGAAAGCTATTCATTTGCTGTGTTTTAAAAATACAACAGCCAAGGGTAGGTAAAGCATCTCTATATGAAATAGGCATTTATTTCTCCTGTTTCGCTGCATTCTTACTGTATTGAGGCTGATGGTGTATGTGCAAGTTCACTTTAATCCTGGAGTCAACCATAGGATGTGCTGCTAAGCTTATGTTGGTCTTAATGCATACTGTGACTATAACACGCATGAGTTTTAAGCTACTTGTATTTATCTTTTGTTTCTGGGATACTATGAGAGCAGAAAACACATACACTTTTAAAAATGGCTTTATGTTTCTACTGCATTTTTCTTTTGTAGTTGTTTCTTCTAATTTGCTAAACTCTCTTAACTTCTGACTGGAGAAATGAATGGAGAAATGACTTCTTCAGAGGCAACAGACAACACTTTCCACTGCCTTTAGAGACTGCCATGAAGGATGCATTCCATAACTTGAATGCAAAGTGGAACACAACCCTCCATCCCAGGTGTGTGTGTGTGTGTGTGTGTGTGTATATCAAACTGTGTTTAAGTTTGAGAACAAACACTGGCTTGATGTTGGTAATGGAAGGCAAACTAACAGTGATGATTCTTTAATCTGAAACTTAATGGCAGGCAAGTAGCTAGAAAACCCCCGTAGGAGCACATTAATGTTGGGACATGAGTTCCACAGTATTGTAAAGAGATTTCAAAATAGTTAAATTGATAGAACCATAGGCATAGTCTGAAGGCACATGAGGCAGCCACCTTGCTGAAGCTGGGCAGGTTTGGGTCTGGTCAGTGCTTGAAGGGGAGACTACCTGGGAACCATATGTAGCCGCCTTGAGTTCCATGATGGAAGAAAGGTGGGATATAAATGTAATAAATACATAAATACCATATACTTAGAACAGGGGAGATTCATGGGGTATTATGCATCTGGCCCCTTGCAGGGGCAGTAATAAGTGCCTTGATGGTATCTGGGGCTAAAAGTGCAGAATTAGTATTGGTGGTGTCTTCTTCTTTTGCTATGGATATGGTTCTGATAGTGATGAGGAGAGTTTCTCTATGAACAAGAGCCCTGCTGACATGTGCAAAGAATCATCACTATTTGCCCCAACTGTGGGGAAAAATGCCCACAGTTCTTCCTTTGGGGTACTTACTAGATCGCAAGTCAGCAACCACCAACATCCTGTTCTTTAGTTGTGGCAGTCTATTGATGGGATCCAATCAAGTGATGGAAGTGTTGGCAAAATAAAAAGTTCTGGCTAGAATAATCAGAATATTCAACACATGTGTTACTCTGGCAACTCCAGAGTTGCAGGTGGGGGATGGATATCGATAGTTCTTGCCTTTTGGAGCGTGAGGATTGCTCTCCGTTGTCCCCTTTGTTTCCCCACCAGTGTGCCTAGGAAAAATACTCCTGTGTATCCAATAAAAAAGACAAGTGTATCATTATTTGATAATGTGGGAAGAACCTGGGGCTCTTGCCCTTTTAGTAACCAACAAATGTAATTCATAACCATGATCATATGTGAATTGACTTTTCCAATGCATAGAACTGAATGAGGAATACCTTCTGTGTTGGGAAGTTCTTTGAGTGGCCCAGCACCCTATAAACAGTTCATTGGATATGTATTGAAGCTTTGTATAATTTTTATTCAAAGCTCCGTCAGCAAATGAGACAATATAAATGCATAGGAAAACACAGTTAGCGATAAACCGTATTTCCCCCCCCCTTTTTTTTCTTCTTTTTTTTTTTGGTGTAGATCTTTTGGAATTTTCACAGTGAGAATTTTGTGTTTTAGTACATATGAATGCATGTGCTGAAGGGACATCTTGGTTTCTGTCATAACTACACAGTTCTGCCTGCGTTTAAGGAAGAGATCAGGAAATTGCAGTGGTAAAAGTAGCAATTCATCAAGTATAGCTGTGCCAGGAATTTTATTTCCAGAGGGACTGTGTGATCACTAGAATAGTCATGAAGGATATTTAATAACAAAGTAAAATTGTGTGCTGGGAGGCAGCTAAATCTGAACTATTTTGGTTGGGCTTTGGGGAACATAGGAAAGGCCACAATTGTCTTCTCAAATGGGAATATGATCTCAGTTAAGTCTCTGCTTGCATGAGGCAAAATTATGATGTGTCTGTTGTAGTCATTTATTTCTAATGCGCCTAAACAAATAACTAGCTGTACAAAACTGAAGTTGATAGAGTTTCCTGCTAAGCACATAGCCCTCCCACATATGAGCCCTTGAAACTGATTTTTCCAAAGGATACAAAGTTTGGAGTTTGTCACCTGGCCTTGTGCAGTCAGTTCTCTTTGTTGCAAGGGTAATTGTGAACACAAGTGGTGTGTTTCTTTCTTATTATTGAACCTTTCAGACATTGAGCACCACATCTATTTTCCTTTTGATTCCTGTGATTTCTGTCCTGTTTCTCCCCCCACCCCCGGACCCAAAGATCTCACTTCATGATTTCGACCTTTGGGGGGGTGGGGGGGCGGAATGGGAAATTTCATTTTAGTCAGCATTGCTGGTGGGAAATTTAACTTGGTGAGAGACCACATATATCCAACTTGTTTTATGCATCCCTTGTGTTTTATTTTGTACTTTAAAGATGAATTCCTGTTTTGAAGGGCTCACAATACATGTTAGTATCTCTATAATGGAGGGTCATCTTAAAGATTGACCACATAAATGAGTAAGAAGAGTGACTAAAGGAACATGAAACTGAACTGGTGTTATCTACCTCTATTTTGGGGGAACACCTTAGTGATCTAATTCATAAGTAGTCTCTCTTTATTCCCAGAGAACCCAAGAGTGTGTTGTTGAGAATCTCCCCTCTTATTCTCACACTATTTCTTTGGTCTCCTAGCCTTCTTAGGTGGAATAACCTGCATGTGTAGTTGCCATGACCCTGTTTCTTGGATGAAGTAGGGAAGTGTTACAGCCCTATTCATTTTCTTGTGGCTTCAGTCTGGCTTGGGGACATAGCCTCTACAAGCCATGGGGTATGATAGGGACAACAAGTATGTGGCTAGGGTGAAGTGTGGCCCTGGGGTCAATTGTTTTACCTCCCTAGGAGCAGGTGTGGCCATGAGAACAAAGGAAGAGGAGACCGCAAAGAGTCTTGTGGCACCATAATGTCTTGAGAGAATTATTATGGCAAAACATTACTTGGCCAGAGATTAGGCCTCTTGCCCAGAAAATCCGCTACAACAAAGCTTAGTTTTTGAAGTGCCACAAGACTCTTTTTTGTGTGGTTTTTCCAAAAAACTAACATGGTTAGTCTTCTGGAATTTTGCCATGAACAAGACAGTGTGTATTATGTGCAGTCTTAATATGTTGGTGAAGTACTTCTCTCTGGCCTATATGTTCACAACAATAGATTTCTTGCTTCTGACACAAGGGATCCAGAGAGATCAGTAAATCTCCACAGTTGATCAGGTCCTAAAGCCAAAATTAAACAGTTACATTAAGTTAGTAGTTGATTTACCACATTGGTATCTTGGCCTTCCTGCAATGACCTCAGGGTGGCATACATGGGGTTATCTCATGTCTGACAGCATGAGGTTAGGGCTGAGTAACAATTGTTTTTCCCAAGGTCAGCCAGTGGGATTTCAAGTGGGATTTAAACCCAGATTGCCCACAACACCCTATCCACTACATGACACTGGCTCTCAAGCTGATAGGAATGTTCATATGTTTTCCTTGATCTGGACTAGACATCTAGGCCTCCCTGTCTCTCTGATTTTTCCCACCCTTGTTTTTTTTCTTAACTTTAATTTTTTAAGTGATCTAAAATGAATGCTAATATTTCAACAGATACAGAATGACTGAGTCTAACATTGCACAGTAGTATGTCCATGAAGAGGCACTGCCAAAGTTAATTATGTCTAGTGCAAAAGCTGGGAGGTCTGACTGAGCCAAGCAGGTAGGTAAAGATGCTTCATATGTGGAAGGAAAATAACACCAACACATACTTGATTTCCAGTACTGCAAAATTGTACAGGAATCATTCTGGAGGTGATTCCTTAAGGACAGAGTAAAATTTAATAGGCCTGTAGGTAGTGCTTTGCTTTGTTGAAGCAGTGTTTGTACTTTATATACCCCCCCTCCCAATCCCCCAACATCCTATAGGAGTGCTGTATGGCTTTGCTGGTTTGACATGCCTTTAGGAAAAAAGGAACTAGAATTAAGGATACTATTATGATTAGTCTAAAACATGTGTAAACTATTTAGTAGTATGTTTAGCAGCAGTTCTAGAAGCAGTGGCTCATTTACAGACATGTCAAATTAGCAGATACAGAATGCACTTCTGTACTTATGTATGTATGTTTAAAAGGAAAAGGCAAAACCCAGCCTTCAGTCTTATTTTAATCAAACAACTACAAATATTCAGGAGATATTGTATGATTTGATGAATAATCCACTTTGAGACTTCAGCTAGAGATCGTCTTCCATGCATAAGAAGATCAACAGCAGTGTTCATGTAGTGTGATAAGTTAGCAAGGAAGTTGGATAAAATGTCATTAATGTAAAATTATGGTCATACTCTGAAAGATGACAGTATAAACAGTTTTGAAAACTTAATGCCTAAAAAGGAGAGCCACTCAAGAACAACAGTTTATCTCCCAATCTTATCTCTAGTGTGATGTTATAGCACTGTAGTTCAGTAGTACTAGTACATCCATGGAAACAACCCAAATTTTAATTGTTTCAAGTAGGGGATCTAGCCATAGCATAACCCGCTCATTTTGGATGCTACTAAAGATAAGATTCTGATGTCCCAATTAAGCCTGTAACATTTACTATTCTGAAATTAAGTTGCTGCTGGAGAGCTGGACGTGTTTGAAACCCATTATTTTATGAAATGTGACAGTGCCACTTTTTATATAGTCACTGTTCAGAGCAAGGATATGTTCTATCAGCTAAGATGTTAATTAAGGAATCATTCTTTCTTGAGTGGATGTGTACCATCTGGCTAGAATTAATGGGACCTTCTTGAACATTTTAAAAACATTTGTGATTGTGTGTAAAGAAAGCAACATTTCACCATCACTTACTGTATTTGAGTTCTCCGTAGAAAATAAACATCAGAAGAAGTCATGAAGAACCAGGGATAAAAGGAGTCAGTAGTGAATCTGCTAAATCCAGTTTGAAGAATACAGATAGAATAACTGGATAGTACATCAAGCACTACTAACAGGATTTCACTTAGAGTTCGGCCGATCCTGGAAGTAGGGGAAACAACAACAACAACAGAAATAAAAAGAGGCAAACAGTGGGATCCTGCAGGACTTGGACAATTGTATGGAAGAACAGCAAAAATGACGAGCGTAATTGAAGAATTAAAGAAGCCTACCTCTTCTGAGAGCCATTTTTCAGACTCCAAAATGAATGGCATTGTGGTTTTTAAATATTCCTTCAGAGTAATTTTAGTATTGGTGGGGGGAGCCTGTTAGTACAACCTTCCCCAACCTGACACCCTCCAGATATGTTGGACTAAAGCTCCCATCATCCCCAACCAGCATGGCCATGGTGGCTGGGGTGATTGTAGTCCAACACATCTAGAGGGCACTAGGTTGAGGAATGCTGTGTTAGTGTTTTAAACAGAAACATTCATTCTTTTAAGTGTTTTGCGGATGGGAGGGAAAGTTTTTAATAAGTTCAAATAACATTGAAAATGCTTTAATGTGCTCTCATTCTTGCAAGGTGACTATAGGTTATCACTAGCAGAGTAATTGTATTACTGCTAATAAATCTTTGAAAGATGCCTTTTGAGTGGCTTGTAGATCTGTATAACTTCATTAACATTTAGCAAATTAAACATGGGAGGTGATAATTCATTTTCATCTAAGGGGATTTAATTAAAAAACCTTAAAATTTACTTGACTAACTTTTTAAAATGAAGCTTTGTGATTATTTAATATAAAATAAAGCTGAGGTCTGACAGTATTTTAGAACAGAAGAAATAACTGAGATGTTGAGAACTGTGATCTTATTGTATGTACATGCAGCATAACTATTCCTAATGGAGTCCGTAATATGGTTTACATGGAAAGAGTAGCATTTATTTCTAATGTGTTAATTCCATGCAAGAAGCGGGACATAGCTTCTTGGTAGTTTACATGCAAAATGCCCCAAGTTTAAACCCCATCAACTCCAACAAAAGCATCTTGTGCAGCAAGGTTCAGAAAAGACTTCTCGATCTGAGACCTTGGAAAGCTTAGCAAAGATAATACTTTGTTTAGGTCAGTCTTCCCCTAACCTGGTGCCCTCCACATGTTTTGGACTATAGCTTCCAGGATTCCTAACCATTGACCCATGCTGGCTGGGGCTGATGGGAGTTGAAGTCCAAAGCATTTGGAGGGCCCCAGGTTGGGGAAGGCTGGTTTAGGTGGACCAGTGACCTGACTGTGTAAAAAGCACCTTTTATGTATATGTAGTAGTCATAGGCCTGGTTCGCACATAATGCTAATCCATTGTTTTGGTTGTTGAATTCTGGGTTGTTGTGTTGTGTGAACCCAGCCACACTAACCAACAAGCCAGAAAGAAAACTTATGGTTTGTTAATGGATTGTGAACTCTGGTTAGTTTAAACCATGAGTTGTTGTAACATATGAACCTAGAACCGTGTGTTGTTTCACTGGGCTACAGAGGCCTCAAGCAAGAATGGTTAAAAACAACAACTGTCATTCTACATGCCAGTACTACAGCACCACAAAGGCATATGGTTTACAGGGAGGGAGTGGGCGAAGGAGGAGGGAAACAAACAAGCCATGGTTTGTTCAAATGTCTGCCAGACAAATCCTGGGAGGGGCAACAAACCATGGGTTAAGTAAACCATGGGTTAAGATTACATGTGAACATGGTCATTGGGTATGTTTGTCTTCAAAAACTTTTTCTTTCATTTTTTTTTAAACAACTAAGCATTAAATGTGTCATGCTAAAGTTATGCAAAATGGCCTTAGCGTGGCTGTTTTAGAGGGTGGGCCTCTCCCTTTAATATCTTGAACTGCAGGAGTAAAATTATAAGGAAAAACATTTGATTTATTTTCATTCCTGTTAAGCTAGTCAAAACTCTGTGGCCTATAGCTCTGCTGGCTGTGCTCTTGCAAAACATTCTGCTTCACATAAAGCATAGATGACATTTGAGGAAGAGATGCAGGGAGGATACCTCCATGCATCAGTCTCTCTACATAAATGCTTTTGAACATCCCTTGAGATCTTCATCAGTCAATCATTTAACTGTTTGTGAATGTTCAACTATCAATCAGGCATGGTATGTCTGGTAGAGTGTGGAGTAGAGCTAGTTGCAAGCTCTTGACATGTCAGAAAATTGCAAACAAAGATGAATTGGTATGTAAGAAAATATCGCTTTAAAGAGCCTGATCTTTGGTTTGACTGTTTGGGGAATTTACCTGGGTTAATAAACTAGATATCCTGTGTTAAATTCCATTTTGATAAGAGGTGAGAGTTTTTTACCCAAGGACTGGCTGGGGTAAGGTTGAAGGTTCTGATATTGGCTCTGTGTGTGTGTGTGTGTGTGTGTGTGTGTGTAAATCAAGGGGTGGTGGACAGGAGGGGATCATTACCTTTCTAGGATTTTTTTTCTAGGTTTATATCCCACCTTTTGTCAACTTTAGCCCAAGGTGGGTTAATTCGAAGCAATAAAATACAACAAACCTCATCCATATCATGTTAAAGACACTGAAAAAATTATAAATAATGAAATGCAGGAAATGGTTCTAAAATAGCTAGATTCACTTCTTGGCACACTGCTTTCCTAAATGAAAGAGGATCTGGCAGAACACCCTCAGAAGGAAATCCAGAGATAAAGGGTCACCTTGTCTAGTCTTTCTACTTGTAGTTGCCAATTTGATGAGATACAGTATCTCATCTACCGTACCAGATGCAGGAGTTGTAGCTGTTAGGAAAAGCCTTGTAGGATCTGGTAGGTTTTGACAGTTATTGTTGCTGGGTTTGATTTTGTTAAGAGCATATTTGTGGACTTCTCTCATGTCTCTCCACAAAATAGTTGTAGCTGTTGTTTTGGGAGAGCTTAAATGCTTGTCTGAAACAATAGTTTTATTTCCTGAAATTTCAAAGTTTCATTGTCAGCATGTATTCTTTTAATGTAGAGCTGTCAGTGGCTGTTTTAATCTCTCTCTTTTTTCATTCAGAATATCAGCCTGGTGTGTGTTCTCACTTTCCCTGCTGACCTTTACTCACTCCAAACACTTGCATGCTGTTTTTGTTCCGTTTTGAATTTTGTTTAACCAGCCTCTCTTTCCTTAGTTACTCCAAATTTAAATCAGGATTTCTAGTTGAGGAAGACTTTTGTGGTGATTCTGTTCCAGGTGTAGCCTTGGCACTGCTCTTTGGAAAGGAAGTTGCCCTGTTAAAGGTACATAATCACTATGTTTATGAATGTCAAGATTTTACATTGTTGGAACCAAAACTATAACTACAACTATAAACTGCAGCTTGGATACTACGTTGGGTACTTACTGACTGGATAGTGATGCTTAGATGCTGGTATACATCATAACCAAGAGACCTCTGCAAGAGGCAGATCCAGCCCTCCCTACAGACTCAGCTGTGTGTATGTGGGGGGGGGCGGCATTCAGCAGATTTTTCAGAGGCCTTGAATGCTTCTCATTTTCACTGAATTCAGAGAGCAGTGGACATAGAAACTGCAGCCCCATAATGCACAAGAGTGTTCAGAACGTCTGCAAATGCCTTGCATCAGGGAGACTTGCCAAAACCTACTGCAGAATCTGGAAAATGGCCCCCCAAATCACTTCTGGTAAGCCACCTCAATCTGTTTCAAGCAGAACTTGAATAGCCAATGCAAATCTCAACTTGAAGCAAGACTTTAGCTGCATTGTGGTTGGGGACTGGGACTAAGTTATGTAACCAAATGTGTCTGTATTCTGTATCTCAGGTAAACTAGATACTGTAGTGCAGAGTAAAGACTATTGTGGTGGTCAGTGGGTTTTGTTCGCCCAAGAATAATGTTGATCATGGTTCAACAGGTAAGCTTGAAAATGTAATAATGTGTGCTCAAGACTCAGAAACCAGTAGGAAGATTGGAAGAAACCCAGAATCAGATTTCATGATTTTGAATCAAATTCTACATTTTTTTATGCTGGGGAAGTACGCCTCCCCCCCAGTATTTCCAGCTGTTAGTTGTCTTGGCTCTTGTTCTGATCTCTTATTTCCTTGTACCCCTTGATCTTTTTTCCAGTTCCTTCTGGTACCTCCCAGTTTTAGTCTTTGTATGTTTGCATTTCATTCATCTTATTACTAGGGATTGATTATTTATTTAAAATATTTTATACCACCTTTTTTCACAAAGGGGAGGGTCCATAACATCAGTGGGAGGCACATGCTTTGTATGCGTGATGTCCCAGGTTCAGTTGCTGGCATCACCGGGTAACAGGTACAGAAGTGAGCTCTGCCTCAGACCCTGAAATGGGTACCTTGAATTAGACCTAGAAGCCTATTGGCAGAATATAATTCTGCACTGACTGGCTCCTCCAAAGAAAAGTATCCTTGAGATTGCATAGTATACAATATAACAAGGACATAAATATTGGTACCAAGATTCCTGTTTTCGAAGAAGTGACACCTCTGGCATTTTGGATGTAGCAGCTAAAGGGACTCCATAGCCACAGCTACCACTTTTTCAAGTAGTAAGACAGGGTCCACAAAACCCCCCAGTCTGGTTATCTGTTCTCTACAGAGGATCTATCACCTATCAACCAGGTTAACGTAATATCAAGACTGATGCTGAATGCAAATAAGACAAATCTGCTGGTCCCTGTAATTTTGACCAAAGCTTCCAGGCACTGATTCAAATCAACTAATGCTGCTTCTGAATCATTAGATAAAGAAAGAGGTGGTTTCCATAAGCATACCAGTTGTACAGGATACTTCAGATCCTACATGGGGAGAGGGTTAATTTCTTTCAAGCGGATTATTTTACTTACTGAGCTGTCAGTACCCAGCTTTTCAAGGCAAAAGACAGCTTACAATACAGCTATGATACAGTTTAAAAATAACAAATCAATAAAGATAAGTAATAGAGTAAGAGCAACAGCAGTTTAAATCAAGAGCCAGGTAAAAACAGAACAATCAATGGTAAAAAAAAGCCTTCTAAAATAGGAAGTTCTTTATAGAATGGCTAAAACCAGGAAGGAAGTGGGCTTGGTGAATCTCCCTCGAGACTGAGTTCCGTAACGATAGGGCTGGTCCTGAGAAGGTCTTGTGTTTGAGTACCTTCCAGTTGATGGTGGGACTGAGAGCATCAATTCCAAAGCTCATATAGGTTTATGTTATGCAGAATGTTACTTCCTGGATGGCTGGGTATTAAACCTTCTCGGTGAAGGTTCTGCATATAATGCAGCTCTCGACCTGCTAGTGAGAGTTGAGGTGGACTTGGTGGGCCACCAAGTGAGAGCTGGCTGTGTTTACTTGGAGGTTGCACTGTGTTTGATGCCACCCTCTTTTACTGAGAGTAGAGGGTTATTTGTTGGAAATTCGTAGGGAGGGGAGCAGAGATGTGGAATAATGTGGTGCTGGCTTAGCTTGTTTTCTGGTGTCTTCTAGTGGTTGCTTTAATGGGCTGATTTCATTTTTCTTCCAAAGCTCTGGTAGTGATTGGGACTGTGTCTCAGCAACCAATTTGTAGGTGGCTTGGAGAGGGAGCAGGAGCCCTATAGAGATTGTTATAGGCAGGGGGAGAGATGGGGCGGAGGATGAGACACATAAGCAGAAGAGAATTTTGAGTATTGGTATTGAGGACTCTTCGCCCTTCTGGCCCGTTTCCTAATCACCTGATTCTGGATGTTAGGTCAGTAGTTCATTAGGCCTGTCTGTATTGCTGCTAAATACAGACTAAATACATACTGGTGCAGCAGTAACATAGGCCCAGTGTCAGGGGAAGTAGAGTGCTTGTAGCCTGTATCTCTTTTTAGGTGACTTCTTGAATAGAAGCTGAATTTTGAGTGTACATATCTACTGTTTGTGTCTAGGACAGGGATTTTGCTAGTGCACCTTGGCACCCACCCAGCTGCCTAATGGATCTCATGACTGAGCAGGCAGAGATGGAGAATCTTCAGACTTTGGGTAGGGGAAGCTCACCATCCATATGAGTTGCCTTGTCTTTTACAGTCCAAGATGTCATAGCTGCCATGACAACAGTAGAACTGTCCCAAAAATTTGGACCAACACATGGCTGGTTATTCATGTGAATGTGATCTTTTTGATAGGTAGGATGACAGTGATCTGGGCAGGTGGGGAATGTCTTTCATATACCTTCTTTTGAGCAAAGCAACATGAATCCATTTAGATTTAGGCTTCCAGAGACTCCTAATCTCCATGGGGTGGTGGACCATTTAGGATGGTCTGTCCATGGAGCTGGTGGATCCAGATGGTTTCCTGACTGCCCTTGAGGAATTTCCTGCTGAGATGGCTAGCTGTTCTGCTCAATAGCTAGCCATATTTAGCCTATGGAACAGGAAATAACCCAGGCGACTGATGTTGTCACTCCTAGACTCCTCCTCCCACTGCATAGTCTATTCAGCTGTTTGGAGGTACACTGGGGAGCTTAGGGCAGTGAAACAGCAGGGACAACCACTAGAGTATAAGTGGACTCATCCTGAGTCTTCCTGCAATCAAACACAGCCTAAAGCCCATGTTAAGGCCTACTCTGTCACAGTGATGGAAGGCAGCAATTTTTTCTGCTACCATTGCATCTGCATGGTGCTATCCTGCACAGCATTTTCAAGTCATAAATGATCTTTAACAATCTGGTATTATGTTAAATAATAATAATGCTTGATTACAGTCAATTATTTGTGAGGCACTTTGTAGATAAAATAACTCACATCTACTATGACACGGATGTCACATTGCTTGCAAATAATGAAGCTTTGGAGCTTTAGACAACTTTATTCACAGGTGCTTGTGAGTTTCAGATTGTACAGCCTGAGATCATATATAGGAGGCTTGGACTATTTGGCCAAACACTTCCTTATTGGACACCTGCTGCTTTTGGACACTTGCTGCTTTTGATGTAATCATCCATAGTGTTCTGCTTTTCTGTGTGCGGCTTCTCCCACCTGGCAGGGATATCTCAGAAGGTAGTGCTAGGGGATTTTTGCTCCAACCAATAATAGTTGCTTTGTGGAGTGTCCCAGTGTTCCTTCTTACCCTCATTGCTATTTAAAATCTATAGGAAAATGCTGGGTGAGGTGTCATTGGTATGCCATCCAGGCTCTACTTTTCCTTTTCATCTGACCCAAGTGAAGTGTGTGTGGTCCTGAATCAGTACCTGAGAGCAGTGATGGGCTGGATGAAGGCTAACAGGCTTAGTTCAGAATAGAGAGGTTGATCTGGTGACCTTGGAGTAAGGGCTTACCCTGATTGATACAGGGTTGCATTCTGTCTTAAAGTGCATGGGTGGTCCTAGGCCTAGCCTCACGTTCATGTGGTAGCTGTGGCCAGGAGTGCATTGGTTGCTGCACTTGCTGCTTTGAAATGATCTTGCTACTGTCAGGCATGTATTGATAATCTCCAGCATAGATTACTGAAATGTAGTCTTCATGGGGCGTCCTTTGAAGACTGTGCAGAACCTGCATTTGGTCTACAATGTAGCAGCCTGACTGTTGATTGGTAACCACTTATCTTTACTTACTTTCTCTCAAGCTCAAAGCAGTTTGCCCACAAAGAAACAAACAATATAAACAAAAATCAACACTTCTAAATCACAATAAAACTGCAAATAGGATGGAGCATGCTCAGAAAATTGAGTTCCTCATTTAAGAGCTTGATGAAATAAAAAGGTTTTGCAGCCTTCTCAAGAAGGCCAGGGATGTTGGAGCCTTCCTAATGTTTTCTGGGAGGCTATTTGGGGCAAAGTTTGGGGGCTATCACTAAAAAAGCCAGACCCCTGGCCTCTGCCATCTGAACCTGTCCTGTGGAGGAATGAACAGCGAGATTGACTGACTGGATCTTACTTGGCAAGTGAACTCATATGGGAAGAAGTGGTCCTTAAGGTATGAAGGTCTCCTGTGCAAGGCTTCAAAGGTTAAAACCAGTACCTTTAATTTGGTCCAGAGGTGAATTGACAAACAGTGCAGCTGGTGCAAAACAGGTTGAATATCCACCTACTGCTCAATATCTGTGAGGAAGTGTGCAGAGGGATTCTGCACCACTGAAGCTTCTGAGTCATCTTCAAGGACAGCCCCACATAGAACACATTGCAGCTTCTAAGCCTGGAAGTTCTGATAACAAGGATCAGCATAGCAAAATCTTATCTGTCTAAAAAGAAGGAAAGCTTCCTGATTAACTGTAGTTGGAAAAGGCACTTCTACAAATAGCTTGATCTGCTTCTCAAAAGTGAAGTTGGATCTAAAAGCACATCTAGGTGTTTTACCTGGTCTGATTCTCATGCATCACCAGTACGGCTGTCCCCTCAAGACCCTGGCCGCTTCTTTCTGGTATCACCCCCATTTTGTCTGGATTTAATTTCAGTCTGTTTTCCCTGAACCACTTGGGCACAGCCTCCCAATACTGGTTCAGAACCAAGACAACTTCATCTGGGTGAATCATTTTCATCTACCAATTTAGAATATAATGTTTGTATCGATTTTTGCTTCTTACTGTTCCCTCAGTACCCTAGTGTTGTGCTTTTATTTTAAATATTTCTACTTCTGTTTTCTGTTCTCAAAAGTAGAATGTGAATCACTTGACCACTTTTTTTTGGTCACAATGGTGATTAAGCTACAACTCCAGGGCTTGCCTGTGTCCACAAACGTCCTGTACATGTATTTAAGTAAAATGTGTGCACACTAGGCCACAGGATAATTCCAAGTTACTGAAACATATACCCTAGTGCTGCTATTTCGAACAGTGTCCATTCTGCAGTGTGTCAGCTTTGCCAAAAATCTGATGCAAGAGACAGAAAATTTGCAACGGCAGCTACCCAATATGCATTGGTTGGCTTACATTTTTAGCTTGGGTTTTAGCCACAGTATTCTTTAGGTGCACTGTTGGAGAAGTTTTAACAGTAGCCTTGTTAAAATGTAAGGGAATCACTTAAATGTAGGCAAACACATACAGAAACTACAAAAATAAATTGGTTAACTTTTATGGAAAAAATGTGTTTTTTAAAAATGTAATTAATTAGTATAGCTTACATTCTATGTTTCTAAAATGTGAATGATTACCGGGACAGTTCTCATTCTGGATCATCAGATTGTGAACATGGTAATCTGGGAAAGGATTGCCATCTTTCTCTGGAATCCCCCCCCCCCCCGATCACCATGTGGAATTTCGTGTGGGAAATGGGTGGATATTTAATACCCCCTCCCAGATCGCCACATTCCTGATCCAAATTGGGACTATACATGCTTACACCAGAAGGAAACCTATCACCCATAGCTAAACTATGCATGATTACCAGTTTGGTCCTTAGATTCCTCCATACCCACTTTTTTTTTTTTTACTCTTCTCCTGTTCCCTCCCCACCTAGGGTTTTCCAGGGATCTGGTGGTGGTATTGTTCTGCAAAGGAAGTTCAACTTTTGCAGCATAGAAATCTACAATTGGAACCAAATGTGGAGGCAGAAGACCACAACTAGCAGCCTCTTTATTAGCCTGTTACTACTGTTCAGTGGTGCAGCTCAGCAGTTTTAAACCCTGGACTTAATGGTCTTATGGGAGAGCCTTTTAGATAGTTGTGTATTACCTTGGTTGTGTAAGTTAGACACAAGTAACACACACATGCACAATCACCATTCCATGCTTTTCAACTGCTTCTGCATTCCTCATACTTTAGAACAACAACAAAACTGTTTGCCAAACCTGATTTTTGTAAAAAAAAACAAAAAAAAACCCTTGAGCATGTGCAGTTTTTGCACTTTAAACTCACTTAAACCATAGCACCATAATGACTGCAGGAGTAAAATGGAGTTGGCTTCTTCTGCCTTCATCACCTGCTGCTCTCTGTGTGGTCATTTGTGGCCTGAATCGCAGGGCCCTGGACTTTGGTCCCATGGTCCAGCCATAACTGCACCACTGCTAACCATTTAACATTTATTTAGCACACAATATTACAATGTATTGAAATTAAGTATATAAAGTACTTGCTTGTTTCATTTTAAATCTACCCCAAACCATTAACGTGATATGGACCTAATAGGTATTTTCCCACAAACTATTTGTAGAAAGCAAAATTGTTCATTCCTTCTCAAAGGGCTTAGCATGAAGATTCTGGTACTTATTTCTTGCAAGCACCTATCACACAAGCTCATCTTCCATTTTGTGCTGTCTACCTCCGTAGCATCTATCAAATTGCAGACTCTTCAAAGCCTTCTGCCACTGATATAAATGAAGTTCTTGCTTCAGAAGACCTGTTTTATGAAGTGGCAGTGAGGGCTGAGGTTAGGGTTATGCATGTTTGTTGACCTAATTAGGTCTCAGATATTGGCATGACATTAAAGAACTAAAATGAATTAGCACTTTGCCCTCCCGATCGGCTCCTTTCAACTTTAAACAAAGTGTTTGTTCTTCCTGGTGGTGGTAGAAGCACAGGGGTGTAAAAGCACACACACATGGTTTAGGAGTTAACTCAGCTACAGTTTTGTTCTGTAGTTCCCACTCTGAGCTCTGATTGGGTCACCTTATTAAATTGTGGGTGACTTGGCAACATGAATAGGGGAAAACTGAAAGCAAAGCTGACGATCAGTAGAATAAGTTGGCGCATGCCTAATTGACAAGTTTAAGCAGTTCCGCTTGCTTTTGATGGATGCCAACAATGCTAACAAATCTCATTGGATAGTTTTCATATGCCCACAATCTGCAGAATTCCTCAGACCTCAGTGCTGCATTCAGTAATGTGTCATAAAAAGCAAAGACGTGTTTTAGCTCTACTATTGTTTTGAAAAATATTTGACATGTGATGACAGACACAATATGCTGTGCCTGCCATCACACAAGAATTATTATCGTGTTCTTTAAATTATTTTTCTTTAACTATGGTGCTGTATACCCACAGCTTAGAGAGCTCCTGTTCAAAATACTATCTAAAAAGCACATGAGGCCAGATGAGTTCATTGATCTGATTGTTTATCCATCTATTTATAAGCTGATCTTTAGTGCAAGACTTTCTGGGTAGCATACAATTTAAAACAGAAAAGACTATAAAAATCTATATAAAACATTAAGCGCAGGTGCAGCAGTCATAAAACCAGTAAGATCCAGCAGAGCTATACAGGCAGTAGTAAAATCAGTTATAAAACAAGCTGAAGGTCTAGGCAAAGTTTAGAAAAAAGTATTTGCCATTTAAAAGACTTCAGAGTTGTCATTGGGCAAGCTTCTCTGGAGAGGTCATTCCATATTTGAGGTGTTCTGACCTAGAAGGCCCTCTTCCTGGTTACCACCCATCTAACTTCAGATGGCAGAAGGACCCCAAGGTAGACATGTGATGCTGAATGAAAGGTTCAGGCAGAAAAAAGCAGTCATGCAGAAAAAAAGTCCTAAGTAGCCAAGACTCAGACCATTTAGCACTTTATAGGTAAATAACCAACACTTTGTATTGTGTCTGGAAATGGACCAGCAGGACATGCAGCTGCTTAAGCATTGGCAAGATGTCTTTCCTGTCATTAATCCTAATTAGTAACCTAGCAGCTGTATTTTATTATCACTGACATAAGGCAGCCCCACGTACAAAACATTACAGTATAATCTCAAAGGTGGGAGGGGCTTCTTTGTTTGATTTTTAAGCAAAGGCTGCATGGCCAACACATCGGGGATGCTGTAGCATTGGATTTCCCGCATTAGCAAGGGTTTGAACTGCATGACCTTTGAGATCCCTGCCAACTCAATGACTCTGTGAGCAGTAGTTACTGTCTGGAATCGGCCATCCAGGGAGTGGAACCACTGAAGTACCACACCCCCAGTGCTCAAGCCATAAAGCCCATCTGGATGATCAGTGGGATTGAAAACTGCCAAGAGGTGCAGGAGAGCTGTAGTCACTCTCCCCCCTGTTGTTGTCCTGGCCTAGATCATCATGGCAGTTTCTGAAAAGCCTGAAACCAAGGGATCCAGATACTTCAGTTCCACACACACTGGTGCATTGTATGGCAACTGTTCAGTTAAGCACCTTGCCCAAGGCGGAGCTATTTTTTGCAATAGGTTGAAAGTTATTACAGTCCTCAGACACCAACAAGGCTTACTTTTATGAGCAGCTTCACCATAACCACCTCCCTGGTGGTAGACCCTGTCCTTGGAGTCAATTTTTTTAAAATAACCAGGTTTTCAAGGAGAATTCACAATCTGTTTCGTATTTGTCACATGTCATGTTTACATTTACATTTTTATACTATATTCAAATTGTATAAATATTTGTTTTCATTACTAACTATATATTGGACACAAATAATATTTGAAGATTTATCTGTAATGGAAAACTAGTCGAGGAAACTAACGTTCTCCGTATATGTCAAGCCTGGGCAACACAAGACCCATATGCTTGCTTCTTCTTGACTTAGCAGCCCATGGGGGAATTTGAAATACGCATTGTTTGTGTTCCTTTCCCAGGTCTTTGTGGGAGCATCCAAGGCACACCCAAGTCAGCACCACTTCACAACTGCTCCTTCTCTCCCTGGATCCAGAAACACATAATGGAGCTGGCTCTAGTTTTTTTAATGTCACAGGGAAGGGAGTAGCACCAGATGTACAAGGCCCAAAAGGAGGTATTCCAACTGGTGTAGGAAATAGCTTTACTGAACATAGGTCTTAACATGCTTTCAAAGAATGTCTCCCTTTGGTCTACTCCTTTGAGGCCAAACAAGACCTGACACTGTTAATAGAAGTAGCAATTGTGTGAGCCTTAAAAAAAAAAAAAAAGTGGGGGACCTAGAATAGATCATAGAATAGTAGGGTTGGAAGGGGCCTATAAGACCATCGAGTCCAACCCCTTGCTCACTGCAGGAATCTAAGTCAAAGAATCCCTGACAAGTGGCTGTCCAGCTTCGTCTTGAATGCCTCCAGTGTGGGAAAGCCCACCACCTCCCCAGGAAATTGGTTCCATTGTTGCTCTGTCAGGAAGTTTTTCCTGATGTTCACCCAGAATCTGGTTTCCTGTAACTTTGTGCCCATTATTCAAAGATCATCCCTGCCCTCTGGGATGATCGAGAAGAGATCCTGGCCTTCCTGGCTCTGACAACCTTTCAAGTACTTGCAGAGTGCTATCCTATCTCCCCTCAATCTTCCCTTCTCAAGGCTAAACATGCCTAGTTCTTTCAGTCTCTCCTCATAGGGCTTTGTTTCCAGTCCCCTGATCATCTTTGTTGCCCTCCTCTGAACCCTCTCCAGTTTGTCTGCATCCTTCTTCAAGTGTGGTGCCCAGAACTGGGCACAGTACTCCAGATGAGGCCTAACCAGTGCTGAGTAGGGGGGAACTAGTACTTCCCGGGATTTGGAAGCTATGCTTCTATGAATACAGCCCAAAAGAGTATTGGCCTTTTTTGCGGCCACATCACATTGTTGGCTCATATTCAGCTTGTGATCGACAACAATTCCAAGATCCTTCTCGCTTGTAGTATTGTTGAGCCAAGTATCCCCCATCTTGTAACTGTGCATTTGGTTTCTTTTTCCTAGGTGCAGAACTTGCCATTTATCCCTATAAAATTTCATTCTGTTGTTTTCTGCCCAGCGCTCCAGCCTATCAAGATCACTTTGAATTTTGTTTCTGTCTTCCAAGGTATTAGCTATCCCGCCCAATTTTGTGTCGTCTGCAAATTTGATCAGCATTCCCTGCACATCCTCATCCAAGTCATTAATACAAATGCTGAAGAGCACTAGGCCCAGGACTGAGCCCTGCGGTACCCCGCTTATTACCTCTCCCCCACCTGATCTGGATTTGGGACCCTGGCAGAGGGTGGGAAGCTTTGACACTGTGCCCCCTACTGTGGTCCTGCTCTGGATTGGGACCCCTGCATTGCTACTTGCATTGGAAGGAAAGCTCCCATTTGCTGTAATCCAATCTCAATTTTCTTTCCAATGAACCTGATCTGATTCAGAACTATAGCACAAGGCAAAGGGTTAAACTCTACCCACTTCTCAGATCTTGAACTGCTATTTACTTGTATGAATTGTGTTTTTTTGAAAAAGTTACAATGACTAATTATGTGAATGGTGTTGCACCTAGTTAGGCCTTCTATTCCAAAAGGAGCAACTAACACCATGCTGGTTCCTGCAGATTCTACACCCATCAATGTCTGAAACATAAAGTAAGGGAGACAAAAATGGAGTGAAGTGTGGGAAGCTGAGGAGTGGAGTACAGAGAAACTTGTGGCGTTGTGCAAAGAAAGAGAGAGAGAACACTTTATGGAGTAGGGAGAAAATAGGAGGTGAGGGATAACAAAGTGGTTCAGGGAGATCTGGTAGTGAAGAGGATAAGATGGGAGAGAGGTTTCTGTGCTGTGAATAGAAAGGTTAATTGCCCATGGTCTAAAAAGGCCATACTAAGTTAAACATGTGACAGGAATGTGTTTCCATGGTTAACAGAAAGATGCAGCCCTCTTTCATTAGTAAAAATGTAGAAGCAGCTCTTAATTAGTTGAGTTGTGTGCCCCTGCTGTATGTTTTTAACACAAGTTCAGCCTTTAAAGGGGTTATTGAATATTGAAAATTTTGACGAGTTAATAACTTAGAATTCGGTGGACTAAAGACTTTTGAGGTTTAATAACTACAGTTTGGGGGGTGGGTAGGCTTCTTTGTATTTAACGTTTGATACATGATTTATTTAATTTTTTGCTATTGGTGCTTTGTTGGAAAACCAAATGTACACTGTCACATAGTGAGTGCGCTTGTGTATATTTTGTTGTGGGCACATAATTGCTGCTATTGTTCACGGCATTCCAACATGTGTACGTATGTGAGATTGATGTGAACATGCCAGGGTACAAGTGGTAGGGGCACGTAGGGAACCACTGCATGTGGAGCTGTCCTGTGCCTACTGTTGACTGGTTGGGCTTTTGGGGGAATTTCTGTGTCCATGGTAAGTGTGGCTCTGGCTTCTGTACTTACTTTTTGCTAACCACATTTTTTCTAGATTTATATTCTGCATTCTGGATATAACAGAGGGAATGTCTAGAGATTTGAGGGGGTGACTAGAGACTCTTCTTGCAATATTTTACAGCAACAGCATGGCAAATATGACTTAGAAATTCTCTGTTCAGTTTTCTGATGAAACTGCTCCTATCTGTTTTCATGTGTTTTGCTTACTAAATGTGAATAGCATACCGGCCCCTGCTTTCTAGCACAGATTGCCCACATTTTGTTTACTCTGTTGTCATCACTCTTCCCGATATCTCCCAGGAATGTTGAACAAAACATGTATTTGCCTTTTTTGCTGAGAGTAGTTTTGATTTGGTAGTTTATGGAGGGTGGACTCCACTTTGGCTGTGTGGGGTTTTATTCTGTCAGAGAAAAACTGAAGTGTAGCCTCATTAACTGTTGACCTAGCAAGATGTTTGTTCTATCTCCATAGATGGAACACAAATTTGCTTGCATCACTTTTTTATATTAATGATGCCCTTGGCACACATGGAGTAGTTTGGTGCCATGTTGATTATAGTTCTAGCAACTGAAGAGGAAAGGAATTCACATTAGATGAGGATAAAAAGACTGCCCAATAGAAGAGGCAAAAGCTCTTTCCAAAAGATTTGTTAGGAACAGCTACATCTATCATTCAATTGGTTTGACACAGTAATTATGTTAAAAGGTTGTCTGTAATGCCTGCTTGTTAATGTATTGGCATATTATGCATATTTACAGTCCTGTTTTTTGTTATGCTGCTGTGTATCTGAAATGACTAATTTTTTACTGTTAACCAACTTTGGCCTTACTATAATGAGGACTAGCTACATTCCCAATCTGCTTGATGCAGTTGAGCATAACTCAAGACATTTCCTTGCTCTTACAGTTACAGATAGCGATCCCACCTTTTATGACTGATATAGACCTTGGACCTTTGATTAATTAGAGCAAGGGGTACAGCTCTAACAGCTAAAGAGAAAATCGATCCATGTTAAATCAAGTGGATAAAAAGACTTCTACCACCCTACGAAAAACAAGTTCATTCCAGGTTAAGGAACGGACATGTCCTATTTTATAACTATTTTGTTCATATATTCCACCTTGCAGTGAGTTACAGTTCTGTTTTAGTGGCATATTAAAATTGCAGTTTTAGAAAACATTACTGGGGGCATTGCTGTGCAAATAAGCGAAAACTCTGTCAGAAATGTGACTGTATCTAGTTTTAATCCTGGATACTCAATATTTGCATATATGTATACATTTTGGTTTAAAGCTCCATCTCTGCTAGAATTGTACCAGTGTTGTGAGCACCTGTTGATATATGACTCTGTTGATGAAAAGCATACCTCCCCCATTTCCTTCATGTTGGTGCCATTTTGTGAACCATTTATAATTTTTCTTTTTTTAGCTTCTTAAAAGTTACTTGGAAATGGTGTACTCTTCCTTGAGCCTGCCTGGTCATGGTAGTTGATATCGTTCCCCAATTTGTGTGGTTAGGGTATTTTGCTATTACCATAGGAAAAAATTGCTTGTAGCAATATTGAGCTCTGGCTGGACTGTGCTTGTGATCATACAGAAAGGCCCATAGAAGGCAAAAAGTGTGTCATGCCTACTATACAAACTGTAATGCCTTATCTCAAAATGAGCCCTGACTGATGAGCCATCCAGCTCGGTATTCTTCCTTGCACGTTTGCTGCTTGTGTTTGAAAGATGTCATCAAAAGAAGGAGCTGATGAGTTTTTCCCAGTGAGATGCCCTTTCATCTCAGTTTCCTCGGCCTTGCATACAGAAATGCAAAGAGCAGATGTATACTAAGTTGTGTCCACTTCTGTTGCATCTGTATAACAGCTGAAGCCATTCTGAAGGTAGCACAGTCCTGGATCCTTGCAGTCTTGCAGCACTGTGTACAGTGAAATGGTAATAAGAGAATTCTGTGTGTTCCTGAAGTTAACTGCCAGCCTGTGGATATGTAAAGGTTTAGAAACCATCCACTGACAGTGTGCAGTTATCACACATGCCCCAAGGGGATAGAAATACTGACATCTATAGTGGCAAGAAAAAGTTTGTGAATCCTAATAATAATTACAGAAATTCCATAGTTTTACCATGATAGCCTTCGTGAATCAAAACCAATCCTTTTCTAAATATCCAGTAGGGTTTATATTAACCAATTCCACGTCTTGTGAAACAAAACGATGTATAAATTAGGCAAACAATGAGTACTTAAGAGTCAGGGTATGTACAAAAGTAAATGAACCAATGGTTGCATCAGCTCAGTTAAAGGGAATAATTAGAATCAGGTGTTTAAGTAATTAGGTGGATCTTCAGGGGTGAGTTTGGGAGGCCCCACCCTAGAAAAGAACCAGAAATGTTGTGGGTTTAGTCTTCACCATAGGCTTGGTTAGAAACACATCATGTCACAATCAAAAGATACCTCACGGATCTAGAAAGGGTTACAAAACCATTTCTAAGGATTTGTGGCTCCACCAATCCACTGTCAGACAGATAGTCTACAAATGGGAGAAGGTTAAAGACTACCCAGGAGTGGGTAAATCTCCAAGAACAAATCAGCACATCATCCTGGGAGTCAAAAAGAATCCCAGAGTAACATCCAAGGATCTGCAGGCCACTCTCACCTTGGCTAATGTGAGTGTTCATGACCCAATGATCAGACAAAGACTGAACCAGAATGGTGTCCATGGGAGGATAGCCAGGAAGAAACCACTGTTCTCTAAAAAGAACATTGCTGTCCATCTGAAGTTTGCTAAAGATCACATAGATGATCCCCAAGACTTCTGGAACAATATTCTCTGGACAGACAAGCCAGAGGTAGAACTTTTTGGCCCCAGTGAGAAACATGTTTGGTGAAAAGCAAACACTGAGTTTGAACAGAAGAACCTCATCCCAGTCATCAAGCGTGGAGGTGGGAATGTGATGGTTTGGCCTGCTTTGCTGCCTCAGGACCTGGACAGCTTGCCATCATTGACACAACCATGAATTCTGCAGTGTATCAGAAGATTCTAGAGGAGAATGTCAGGCCATCTGGCCGTGAGCTGAAGCTGAACCAAAAGTGGCTCATGTAACAAGACAACAATCCTAAACATACAAGCAGATCTACAAAATAATGGTTGCTGAAGAAGGTTTTAGAATGGCCTAGTCAAAGTCTGGACCTAAACCTCATTGCAATGTTGTGGCAGGACCTGAAGCGAGCTGTTCATGCAAAGAAGCCCTCGAATGTCGCTGAGTTGAAGCAGTTCTCTAAGGAGGAATGCACCAAAATTCCTCAAAACTGATGTGAGAGACTGACCAACAGTTACAGGAAACACTTACTTGAAGTCATTGCTGCTCAAGGGGGTACCACCAGGTACTGAATCTAAAGGTTCACATACTTTTCCATACATGGATATTGAATGTTGAATCAGTTGTGGATAAATAAATGTTGAAAAAGCATATTTGTGTGACATTTGTTTACTCAGGTTATCTGTTGTTCTTTATCCAGGATTATGGGGTTAGATTGAGATCTAATAACATTTTAGATTGGGAATATGTGACCATCCTAAGGGGTTGACAAACTTTTTCTCACCACTGTATCTTTTGCGTGTCTATGTTAGTACTTTTAACAAGTTAAAGTGATAAGTACTCTGACGCCTGGAACATTCCCCCAGAATACTTGACATGATGTCAACTCTTCTTTCAGGCCCCATCTCTTCTGTATTGCCATCAACTCTAACCTCTTTGTTCTCATCCCAAACTGAAATGAGGCCTAAGGCTGCAATCCTACATGTACTTTCCTGGGAGTAGGCTCCACTGAACCCCGTGGGACTTATTTCTGAATAAACATGCATAGGATTGATCTGCCTGTATATGTAACTGCATTAGACTGCTGGTCTGTTGGGGCAATATCTGATGGCTGGCTCTCCTGCGCCCATCAATTCCTATCCGCAAATGGTGCCTTGTTTCTGGAACGTGACAGGTCCCAGAACTTGCATAAAGGAGCTCTGTCAACCTGTCCTGATCCAGAAATGAGCTTTTCTTCCCATTTTGGGGCTTCCCCGGGAAGCATTAAATCTTGGGGTGCAAGAGAATCGGCAGAGGCATAAGCACCCTGTTGGATACTGCTCTTGGTTTTTAAAGCATTGACTTCATTAAAACTTCATTTTGAGCTGGTGCAATATTTTTGTTAGAATAATCATCGATATTTGATAATATGCGAATTACAGAAACAAATCCAGTTTATGAAACAAATACATGTAATAGAAAAAATGTAATGTATTATAAGTTTTAACAAAGTTAGGAAAGGTTTCTGTAAATGTGAATGATTCACTGAACAGTTTTTCTCTTTGACTTTTCTTCTGAAACATCAGGGTTCACATTCAGTTATAAAAATTTTAATAAAGAAAAAATGGAAATAGAAATACAATACAGTAAGATCAGCTGTTAAAAACACAGTTTTTAAAGGCATTTGGAGTCATGGCTGTCATAGGCAATGACCTTTGCCACTGGTGGCTACCTGTGTTTGTGTTTGGAGATACCTATGGTTATAGCAGATGGCTGGTAGGAAAGCTTTGCTATGCTGCTTGATTTGCCCCTGACAACTGCAGGGCTAGGGAGCGAACAGCCCTTGCTAACAAATGGCACCATAATGAAACACACACAAAAAGGCAAACTGCAACCTATATGATGGCTTTGTGGAATGTTTGGCAATATTTGACCCCAGCCAAATAATAGGTGGCCAGTTGACCTGTGTGCTAACCTTAAACTGTATTTGCTCACACTCCTCCCATGTTACCCTTTTATGTTTCTTTCTTTCCACCCACATCCCAGTCTCAATGTTGGTTGTAAGCTCCTTGGGGTAGGGATCTTTCTTGCATTACTCTGTAAAGCACCATATAGGCTATACAAAGAATAACAATGCATTTTTCATGGTATAATCCTTAGGAGAATTAATCTCCCTTTTTGAGAGTAGATGCTGGCTAGCCCAGGCACTCTACCTTTCCTCCTCCTGCCCGTTCCTGAAAGGTATGGAAAGATGGCACAAACTTTTCTGATTTTTGCTACCAGGCCCAATCTCTGACAGAAGCATTGTAAACAATCTGGGGACTGATCATTACCTGTGTAAGTAACTTTCGTGTGTGGCAGAAAACTGGTTGCCTCTGGCAACATAAGAAGAGCTGTGCTGGATCAGACTAAAGGCCTATCTAGTCCAGCGTTTTGTTCCCATAGTGGCCAAACAGATGCTCTTGGGAAACCCACAAGCAGAACATGAGAGCAATAGCATCCTCCCCAGCAACTGTTATTGAGAGGTATACTGCCTGCAATACTGGAGGTAGCATATAGCCATCAGGACTAGTAGCCATCAATAGCCTTATTCTCCATGAATTTGTCTAATCCCCTTTTAAAGCCATCCAAATTGGCAGTCATTACTGCATCTTGTGGAAATGATTTCCATAGAAGTATTTCCTTTTATCTGTCCTCAATCTTCCACCATTCAGCTTCAGGGAAGATACCACCAATCTTCCCCTATTCCCCAAACAGGAATAGGGGGAAGTTTGTTTATCTCACTTAGAACAGTAGAACTTGGGGTCATCTCATTCAGCTTCATGAGCTGACCCCAAGTTCTACAGTTATAAGTGAGATAAACAAACTTCCCCCTATTCCTGTTTTCCTTTCCTCCATGCCATTTTATACACCTCTATCCCCCTCTTACCTTTTTTCTAAACTAAAAATGCTGTAACCTTTCCTCATAAGAGTTTTGCTCCAGACGAAACAAAATCAATTTGATTACCCTGTGCTGCACCTATTCCAGCTTTATATCATCCTTTTGAGGTGCTGTGACCAGAACTGTAAACAATATATTTGCAGCTGTCCTGGTGCATTTTAAAGGTTTGATTTATTCTTCAGATAATCTTATCTGTAGACTAGTGGAGTCTCTGAAGGTCTGGAGATTGGTATGGTTACTCCTCTCTATGGAATCACTTACGTGTAATTAGAGATGGTTTCTTAACTGCCATTATAGTCAACAGTTTTAACGCAATACAAAAAATACAATGAGACAAGCACATTTGCTCAAACATTTACTTTAAAAAAATCAAAGATAAAGGTAGGGGGTAAGACAGGTGGGAAGGGCTTGGGCTGGCAGGCAGAAATTAGGGAGGAGTGTTGAAGGCTGCTACTTTTGGAGGCCACAACTACTTGATATAAACTGAGTAACTATACTTGGAAGAGTGGAGGAATTAAGAGATGAGTTTGCAAAGGAAACTTTGGAGGTGCAGACTGAGAGCTCCATGAAGTGGCAAGGGAAGAGGACGAAGGGCTTACAGAGAAAGTGGCCCAGAGAGACCTGAGGATAGTATGGCGATAGTCTGTGGGATGCAGAGATCAGGCTAGTAGTAACCTGACCACTAATAAATGCAAAGGATTATCCTGTTGTCTAGTAGAATATGCAAAACCATATTAGTTTGAGTTTTCTTGTGAAAGAGCCATTGTAGGAAGGAGGTTTCTGCATACGTTCAGAAGCAAAACTGAGTTCCACATTTAGTCATTGCTTCCTAACATCCCAGCTTTTCCTGGATCTGCAAATTCAGTTAGATGCCTATTGGCCTGGAGCAGATTCAAATGCTGCATAGGGGATAGGTTTGTTTAAAAAACAAACAAAAAAACCCTCTCCCAAACATCCCTGGATTAATGCTACTTTAGTTTTATGAAGTTTGTCTGTTTCATCCCAGTGTGACACTATCCATTTTGTTATAGCTGTTGGAGAGAGGCTCATGAAGTTTTGTCTGACTAGATCATTATATTGAAATGCTCTTCGTAAATTGCTTAGGTTTTTTTTTTTTAATATAGTAAGTGGAATATACATCTATTAAATACATCTCAGTTCTCTCTTCTGCGGTGTTTGGAGGCTGCAGGTGGTGGAAGAGGAGAAATGCAGTTTTTAGCAGTTAAGGACTTTAAAACTAAAAGACAGGCAACCACCCTAGGAGAAAGGTGTTATGCTGTCTCCAGAAGAATTTGCCAAAATGTGCAGGGCTGGTCAATTGCAATTTGTTGAAGAGTCAATAACAGACTCTGCTTTCTGTGGAACGGTATGTGTGAATTTAGCAAACATGATCAGTCTCTAGACCGTAGAAACAAATGTCTGCATTGTTCAGAGAGCATTTGTATCTAGAAAGCCTCAATTATTTTCTCCTGTCTCTTGTGACTACACCGTAAATTCTCTCCATTTGTGTCATATCCATCATTACAGAGACTTTAGAAAAGGTCCATGATTGGTTATATTCTTATAATCTTTATTTGATTCTCTAGTTCAATTCTTCTCTTCTCTTATGAAATTGTCATTCAGAAAAATACAAGCTAGGTTGGAGATGAATTGGATGACACTCTCTCTAATCCCTCATTGCTACCTTTCCTGTGTGCGCAAAGAACTAGAGCGGGAGTAAAGATAGTACGGAAAGGAGTGGTTACTGGGATAGGAAGTGAAAATGCTTCCATTTTAATTGAAAGGATGAGAAATACTGAAACAGTTGATCTCAAAACAGATTTTTTAAACTTTGATTTTGTATTGATAATCTCAGTATGTAAATTTATCAAGTAGTGCCACCTAGAGGTTGTTTTAAAGTTTGTCGCAACTCTGTGTTTTTTAAGCAGGTACCCCATATGTTACATTAAAAAACATGGGTTCCTCTTGGGAATTGCTTCTATGTCTGTAAAGACAAACCTTTTGTAAGAGGCAAAAGACAATACACTCAGCTACCTTGCAAAGTAGACCTGGGAATGGGAGGGGTCGTCTGCAGATCCCTCTCTTTCTAAGCATAAACTTGCATATACTCTCTGTGTTAACAAGATAAACATATACTCATGATGGGTTCTTTGGGTGTGCTTTCTGTCTTTAAAACTCTTCTGAGATCTTAGCTATTACGGAACTCAGAGTAGCTGCTATGCTGGAGCAGAGTTTTTCTAGTATTTCAGTTTATATCCTTCCTTATCCTAAAAGGCTCAGAGGTGTTTAAATGCACGTTGAATGTAAATAATATACAGAGACCTCCATATTGTCTTCCCTTGGCAGACTTACTTGAATATACTGGTTGAAATAAAACTGTTTATGGAGAATAGTGTGAATGCTAAGTTACCTTGTAGGTATGTTAGGGATCAAAATTTCATGCTGTAAACCAGGTAGTCAGTATATCTTGAACTTAATGTGGCTACATAAATATGAGGGAGAAAACATCAGAGGCTTGGCCAATTTTCACTTGTTCCACAAGGAGGCAGCATTGCTTTATTGCAATTTGCTTTGGAATTACTGATTGAATTATTGGCATCAAATGTTATTTTTGTATGCTTTGTTATTGTGTACTAATAATACTCTTAAAAGGACTAGAGAACCCAGTTTCCTCCTTTTCCCTTCTAGAAAACCTTTCCTTTAAAAACTGGGTTTGTATTCCTCTTATCTATATAAAAGGAGGAGACAATTTGGTAGACAGAATTTATTAAGTGACTAGAACAGTAGAATGAAAATAAATGATAAGAACCACAAGCTTCATTATGTGTGTGAATGTGTGTTTTCTTGAATTTTAAAAAAACTGCACACCGTATGACAATCCATTTAAATTGTACATGTATCTCCTGCTACAATAATTTCCTGTATTCAGAAAACCTTCTCATTTCTAAACAGAGTAGAAGTGTTCCTTCTTTAGCTCTCACTATATGTATTTCAATGTTAATATAAATGTAGCTTATGTCTCTCAATCCCACCCTCACAATTAAATAATAGTAACTACCAATTGTTAAAGTTACTAATAAAGTAACTTTTATTAGTAACCTTCATTTCCATTCTTAAAGATTATATGAAAGTTATTGTTTGGTTTTTAAAATATTGTGTTTTATGCATTTCTTTAACCAAACGGTTCCCAGGATGGCTTACAAAAACTGGGTTTGTCTAGGTGCCGCTGTTCTTCTGTACGTGTCACAAAAGACAGCATGTTTCCAAAAACGTGCTGTATTAGTGTTGCTCTTGTGCTGTTCGTACTTGATTCACCAGATTTTGTTTACCAGTTCAATATTTTCTGTGAATTTTTCTTTGTGATTTGCATAGCTCTGTCTTCCAGTTCTACACTATGTCTGTGAAGCGCTGCCACCATATCACTAATGAACTACTTATCTGAATGGAAATGTATGTCTTTGCCTGCCCTCACTCTCCATTTAATGTTAGTAGTTCTGTCTCCACTGCAGGTGCACACAGTCTTGGGTGGAATAATAAAACATTTGTTTGTGTTTAAATTTTATGCAGCACCATCAGTGTATCTGGTTCATAAGGCCACCCATCCTCAAAGAGCTTAAAATCTAAAATTTTCATGTGAATTTGAAGAAAAAGCTACTATTCTTATTTAACCAACAGAGTTAACTGGGCAACTAGTAAGAACTCCACAGTAACTCTTTTAATATCCTATTAATATCCTAATATTCTGTTCAGTTTTTCTATCATTGTGCCGTTTTATCTTGAACACTATGTCTATTATTTTTATGACAGTTAAAAACAACTAAAAGTAGGATGTATGATAGATCCTTGCAACAATGGTATCAACTGAAATATTAAATAATGTAACATTTTTTATTACATGTAGTCTGTTGTAATCTACACTTTTGTGTTTGTTATCTTCTTATGCATTGAATTTACCGAAGTGAAAGGGAAGGGAAGTGATGTAACCTTCATAAGGCTACAGCCACCACAAGCGGTTTATCTTTTCTAGTCTGGGTGCTCTATCTACAGTTCTGAGGCTGGTGCATGTTTCGGGATGCTAACCATAGTTAGCAGTGTCCTGACTGGGCAGAATATTACATCACCTACATATGGTTTTGTGCTTGATTCTCACTATATTTTTGGGCAGTGCGATGTAGGTTGCTTTTAAAAGATGCATGCATTTCCCCCCACTCCGCAATAGGTTCTAAAATGGCGCACTGCTCTTTACTTCATGGCGCTTTAATACAGGGGTAGGCAACCTGTTGCCTCCAGATGTCTGGGACTGTAAATCTCAGGAGCCCCAGCCAGCATGAACAATGCTAAGTGATTATGGGAATTGTAGTCGAAGACATCTGGAGGGAACCAGGTTGCATATCCTTGCTAATAGTAATAATGGTTGTACTAGGCAACTGGAGGTGGGTAAGCACACTGTAGCTGATCCATGTCATTGTATGCAGGCCATGTATTCTGGAGAAGGAGGCTAGGGGTTTTGAAGGGTGCAGAGAGAAGCCTTCTCCATGACTGGGCAACCTCCCCTCAAAAAGATCATTATGTTTTAAGTAGGATTTCTTTATTTAAGTGTATTGATTGCTTTATCCCGAAGGCCCAGGGGATGTCACGAAGGGGCCTAAAATTTATGCTACAGCTCCCAAACACAATGCTCACGGGCACCCATGGAGACTAACTGCACCAACCAGGCTCTTTGCTCCCCACCCCTCCAAGATGGATTTTTAAAGACATGTTCAATGGGCACCAGGCTCTTACTCCCTTCCCCTGAACCTGCTGCTGATCAGTTGTGCAGTGGGGAGGCTGAAAGAGTCGGTCACTCCCTCCCTCCCCAGCTCACTTGTTCTTCTTCTGCCATCTGTGCCCCTTCCCTTGCTCTTTCTCACCCTCTCAGCCCCTTCTCGCATGGAGCTGTGATGGTGGTAGGAGGAGCTGCTAAACAACCATGATTGCCTGTGAGCTGACAAGCCAGGGGTTTCACTCCCACAGGAAGGAGGAGCCAAGCAGGAATAATGGAGTTATATGAACTAGCATGCTGCTTTGTTCATGGTAGCGCAAGACTTAAAAACAAAAGAAAAATCTGGACTGCTGTGACGTGCACACCAGGCCATTGTCTTGCTCTTTCCCGCCCTCCCAGGAGAATTGCAAAGACTGAAGCTATGAGGGATATCCTAGCATTCTCCTGGGCTTCATTTCTTGCAAGTAAACCTCCCTTGTGTTGAACAGAGGGGCCCAGAGATGGGGAAAAGTAGCCATATACTTATAAAGTTAATATGAATGAACAGTTCAAGGAATACTAGTGCTACCAGGGCCCTGGAAAATCCTTAATGTGTGCCTCGTACTAAGAAGATGGTTGCTGTTCTCCCCATGAGGTCTAAAATGACTCCGAAGCAGTTGGGTTTTGAGGAGGGCAGTCTTATCAAGACAGTAGAGGCAAGCTACCCTGAAGCTTCAGATTGTTGCTGATTACATTGTTTTGCCAAAGGTGCTATATCACCACCTCCAGGTTTAGGGAAGAGCCATTGAAGTCCAAGTTCTTTCCTCCTTATTCTTACATGAAGAGTTCTGTGTAAGCTGAAATCTTCTGAGAGTTGGATCAGTGAAGGGTGTGAACTGTTTGATACTCTGTTTAATTTTATTCTGTCTACTTTAAGGAGCAAAGATCTGTAACTGAGTGTCAGCTCATTTCCAGATAAAATCAAACTTCTGCTTTCTCCCTGTATTTTGGGGTTTGGGGATGGAAAAGATTCCAAAGTGAAATAAATAGCTCGAAATAAAGCCTGTGTTATTTTGGGCTGACTGCCATTGAGGCCAACACCTTAAAATCTATAGGTTTCCTAGCTCCACCATGTCTGAAATCTAGTTGTTTTTCTACCATTGGAGCTAAAACTTGTCCATATCAGACATCAATATGTACCCACAGTGATAATTCATCTTCATGCAACCTGTCACTATTTATAACAGTCAGAACATTTCAGAACAAAAAAGAGAGAACATATCTTGGTGCTGAGCTTAGGAAGCTGACAGGAGAAGAAAAGAAATGAGGATACTTCAAACATTTTCCGTTGTAGCTGGAGGCTGTCTTTTCAAAGCAGTAAAAATGTTTCATCAGTTAAATCTGCAGGAGGGTGAGTTTTTACTGATTTGTTGATCTACACAGACAGGCTCAAAACACCAAATTACGTGAACACATAGGAACCAGCAAACATATGAAAGTGTTCATTAAAAATAATAAACTAGCCCTCTCACACTAACTACAGTAGCACCCATGTTCCCAGATCTTACACTAATACTAGCAAAAATGTTTTACATTGTACTTGGTCTTAGGGCCAAACTAAAAGTGACAAGGGCAGCCACATTTGTTCTTCATATGTGTGCCCCATTATAAAGTGTGGGGGAAATAGGTGGGGGTATAATATTTAAACAAAACCCACCTTATCTTGCTGTTGCTTGAAAGCCCTTTCCTCCCAGCCTTTCCTCACTTCCAATATCTGAGCTGGGCTAGGAGATCAGTGTCTGGGGCAACGGAACACAGGCAGACAAAGCAGGGGAGGTGGGTTCAGCTCATCTCACCTGCATGTACCTTTGGCTATGTAAAAAATATGTAGATGTATATAAATTAGACGCTACCGCCCACCCACACACTATATGTGTGCCTGCCCCCATCACATCTAGTTTTGGCTCTAGCAGTAGTAAAATGGGAGAAAATGAGCAAATGGTGCTAGTTCCAAAGCAATCTAGTTCTTGGAAATCTAAAACGATAATCTGGCCCAGTCAGATCCACAAATTGTTATAGTCTTCTGCCTGGGCAAGCCAGTTTCAGCTCTTTCATACCTTGAATGTGGATGTTACCAGGTACATTCCAAGGTGGTTTTACACAAAGAGAAGCCAACTTGTCCATTAATATCCATTGTCCCACATACAATGACAAGGCATCACCAAAACCTACAATGGGACTTTTCATAACACGATAGCATTGGTTACAACAGTACCAGACAGTTAAAAGGTATTAAATCACATTTTGCAGAGTAGCTTTAGTTTTCCTTCATTAAAAACACTTTAAAGACTAACAAATTTATTATGGCATAAGCTTTCACAGACATAATAAATGTGTTGGTCTTTAAGGTGCCATAAGACTCTTGCAATCAAGGAATAAATTCTGCTGTGTTGCCTATGTTTGAACATAGATTGCCTATTCTGTAGGAAAATATTCAGTAAATGATAGTTTGACTCAGTGGCCCAGTTTGCATGATCAAACTGCCCAGGATGGCTTATTTAAACCATGGAGGGCTGCAGTGCACGGAGGTGCCATTTTTGAATATCTGATGCCTGGCCGCAGCTTGTCGTATCCTGTGAACCTGGGACCATGGATTATGCGAGGGTTAAACCACCCTCTTTTGGGTTATGCAAGCACTGTTTAATGTTCACATAATCCCTGGGTTTGCATGACACAACAAGCTGCAGCTGGGGGTTGAATTTTCAAAATGGCCACCAGCTTGTGCTCTAGCCCATTGTGGCTTAAATAATCCCTGGTGGGCTGTTTGATTGTATGAGCCAGGTTTTTGGGAGAAGGAAAGAAAGGTAGCAGTGTGAAAGATGTTTTACCCAGTATTTATATAGGGCTTTCAAATGTTCAGAGTGCTCCAGATACATTATCCTGTTGTGATCCTTACAACAGCCGTGTTAAGTAAGTCAGTATCATCCCATATTTGCATCTGGAAGTCTGGGGTTGGGGAGAAGTGAGGATGAGGAAATATGGCTTAC
Source organism: Heloderma suspectum (assembly GCF_057233095.1). Lineage (NCBI taxonomy): Eukaryota > Metazoa > Chordata > Lepidosauria > Squamata > Helodermatidae > Heloderma > Heloderma suspectum. The sequence goes on along the minus strand of NC_139460.1, from coordinate 175,175,284 downwards.
CTGAGGTGATATTTGATGACAGAGATGGTATCTGAACCTGGGATTTCCTGATTCATAGTTCAGTGCAAACTAGATGCAACACAGGAGACAGTGATAAAATCTCTAAACGTCCTTTTCTTTGCATCAGAAGCAGCCAGATCAGGTGAGGTGAGTGATTTGGATCTGAGATGTGGCACTGGGGAAAGAGGAGAGTAAATCCTTTCCTCTTGCCCTCTTGCCCTGATTTAAATAGCTTTCTCCCTAAAGCTGCCCCCTTTGTAACTGTTAACTTTGGCAGGGGATTTTAACACAGGAAATGATGCAAGATGAAGACTTCTGCCTCCCTTCTCCCAGTCACAGTGCAAATGCCCATCCCTTTCACAGCTGCTTTTAAACAGAGAAAAAGAAGCTTGGAGATCCGATAGTGGATCTTCCATGTCATGTCTAGTTTGGCCCTTCATTTCTTAGCAATAGTGCTACACCAGCTCCAGCCAGTCTGAGTGCTTCATATCACTTTATTTCTTAGTCCCTTGCCTTTTCAACAGTGCTTCTATCTGCAGATGTACTGCCATTCTTCCCATTTTTACTTTCATAATATGGGCTCCAAGCTCTGTCCTCGGAGCAGTTGCAGGCAGACACAGCATTATTCATAATCACCACCAAGGAAATTCAAATGGCATATTCAGATGAACATGTGGGGGGGGGGGTGCGGGTTCTCTTTCAAACTGCTCTCTTCCTGCTCTTTTTCCTTACAAGAGATGTCTGAATATTTGTAGAATTTATCATATTAGGGCAAGGAGTTCTGATGTGGCAGATCCACATCATCATGTGGATGATGCCATGAAATAAAATACTAGAGGCCTGGGAGCGGATCGGGAAGCCATGCCAGCAACAGTAGCTTCCCTGTTGGAGCACGAAGGCCATTTGCATGTCCTGCTTGCCTCATCTGCACAGCAGTGGCCGGTAGTTTTCTTTCCTTCTCTCTCTCAATCCCCACCCCCTTCAGTGTCTGTGAAATTGTGTAACTAAAGCAGACAACTCTGGCAATGGGTGTACACCAAAAGGAAAGTTGCTCCCTCGGTACTGTTGTGGTTTTTTCCTTGTGTATTTAACATCCCACCACTACCATCTGTGGCGGTGGTGATTTGGAAGGAGCAATGTCCTCAGGTTCATTAGGATAAACCCAAAGTAATCCAAAAGAGCATTGGCTAAATAGAGTTGTCCCCAGTTCAGTAGCCATGACTGTGTATTTTGGGATTTTGCACGGTATGAAACGTTCCTGTGAAATGGAACTAAGGTTTTCAGACCACATAAAAGCTGCGGGGCATTCTGCTTGTCCTCAGCAAGTAGCTGAGGGCCAGCAGTTCTGAGGGATTCTATAAATATCCCCTCTTATGCACTATGGAACTTTCCTCTATCCAGAAGGAATAAAATACATGAATGATGTGTAGAGAGAAGAATGTTCCATATGGGTAAAATTATCACTAAGCTAAAAACACCCATGCCAGGGTAACAGCCACTACAGAAACCCTGCCTAAATGAAATTGCTTTGATGCTGAGTCTTGAGGGGAAGGGAGTTCCTAGGTATGGAAATCTTGCTTCTTGTCCTTACAGTGTGAACATGGAACATTGGAGTCACCCTGTGAAATAGATGGGCAGAGAGATGAAGAAAGTACTTCACACAGCGCATTAATTTTTATTGAAATCAGCTATCATAAGTGGCGACTTATGATAGTGGCAACTGGCTAAGAAGTGGATTAGATAAATTCATAGAGAAGGGTATTTCTGTCAACTAAATTATTGTTGCTGCTTTTGAATTCTTTTAATGTGTTTTATCATTGGTTTTTTTATTGATACTTGTTTTTATTATGTATGTTGCCCTGAGAGCTTCAGCTATAGGGCGATTCATAAATTGAATGAATGAATTAACGTTATTATTATTAACTGCCATTAGCCACAATAGTTAAATGGAATATCCGGGTTCAGCAGGGCACCCCTGAATGTCTGCTGCTCAAGGAGGGCTGTGGCATTCATGCCTGTGCGAGCTCCCTGGAAGCATCCGCGTGGCTACTGTGGGAAGCACAGCACTGGCTGGGATGATGCCTCGGGTTGTTCTTACATTGTAGATAATGGGTTGGATCCACACTTCTTATACCTAGAGTAGACTCAATGGGACTCTTAAGTCTCTCTGATTTCCATAGGTTTTCCTAAGCATAACTAAGGCTTGATCCAGCTTAATATTATTTTGAAAGGGCATTCTGTGAATTTTGGAGGTCTCAAAAAAATGCAGGACAAGAGTCGGTCTCTTAGGTATCCCGGAGCTAACAACTTTGACTTTTATTTTTAAAAGCTCTCATAATTTTAATAAACTGTTACCACATAGTGTTCAGATGTTAAACTGTAGCTTTCAGTATTTATTGTTTTGCGAAAAACAGTGCTTAATTGCAAATACTGTTAATAAAGAGATTGATCGGGCTGGTCATAAGCAGATGGGACTAAATGCCTCCTAAGAAATTTCAGGTCGAAATCTGTAATCTTTGGATTCACTTTCCCTCTTGGGAGAGAGGTGCTTTACTGCTGACACTGGATTGATGTGCTATGGGTGACATGTGATTGCTGCCAAAAGCAACAGCCCAGCATCTCCTCCTTTCCTCCAGTAATATTTAGTAACACAGAACATGTGGGGTACAGTCATTGTGTGGCAAATTTGCCTGCTTTGCATAATTGGCTGCTGCTTGCAGTACTGCTGCCGTGTTCGTGCTTGATCTGTTGCGGTTCTAAAATCAGCGCCGGAAAGAAGTGGAAGGGCTTGTTTCTGGATTGGGACAGGTAAGCAGAGCTTCCTTCTGCAAGCTCTGCTGACCTGCCCTGTTCCAGAAACCAGTGTTTCTGCTAATGTCAGGTTGATTTTAGAACTGCTAGTTCGCCGTTGCGCAGTGGTGGGTCCCACTGACATATGGGCAGGCTTCGATACTGCCTGATGTACCTGGAGATAGTTTTCCTAACAATTCTCCAAGGAACTGCATTATTCCATGGAGAAAGATTGTTAACTGGCATGAAATAGCCTCAAACTATCGCATCTATACCAATAACTGCAGTAGTTTATCTGATGCATTAATTGATTAGTGAAAAGCAATTTGTCAACCTTAAAAACAACTCATCCTTAATGTCAACCGTGGCAGTATTGAAATAAATACCTTAAAATATTAATGTTCTTGCGTTTCTTTCATTGTGTTGATGCTACAGTTCCAGAACATGGAAGAAGTATGCCTGAAACCTATTAATATTATTATTACTTTTTAAGCGTCTTAAATCACTAGCTCACTTCCCAACCAAAGCTTTTGAAACAGCTTTAAGGTTGTGATTATTAATTCCCAGACAGTAAAGGCTGATGTGGAGGGGCTTCTGTAGATTTTCTAGTTAATCCTGCCCTTGTGGTTGTCCTTCACTTAATTAGAACTTTGAGAAACAAGGTTGCCAGATCTTAAGTTGGACCTGGTGTCAATTTCTCTTACTGGAAGGAGATGCAGCTTTCTCTGTCCTAGTAATCCATAATAGGGCAGGTTTATGTATTTTCCCCCTCCCATATTTTTTTCTTCCGTCTTATTGTGGCTGTGGGGGGGTGGGAATGTGCAACTGGATTGCTGTGAGATAAGGTCAGGAGGGCTGCAATGACCTCTTAAAAAACCATGCTGCTGAGAGATCAAACATGCTGCTGGGAGATCAGTCCACTGAAAACCTTCTGTGAAATAAAACAAGCATGAACAATTACCATGTATATTTTATGCTGAGGAGAGAGGAGAATGAGTCATCAGACTTGGAGGAGAAAACGCGTACTTCAGAAAGATGCTGGATGTAACTGCCAAGAGATGAAATCCTGATCAGGAAGATTTTAATCTCTCTTGATGCTTTATGTAACGGGACAGCACGTGATCTCAAGCTCTGTGATGTCATCACTTGCCCTTGTTTTGTTGACCATAACCAGCCAGTATTATACATGGTAATCTTTGAATAGGAGCATCTGTCTGATCTCTACCTGCATTTAAGATCCCTTAAAGAATTGCCTCATTCAGGAAGGACAATTTGTATTACTACTGCTAATGCTACACATATTCTTGCTGAGAACTATTACATGTTTCTTTTGATGGCTGGTTGTGCAGTAACTAATTGATAGGCACAACACTGAGATTGATGTAACCAACAGTTCTCCAGGGACAAGTCCTCCACGGAGTAGTCATGAAAGTTTTTTTGGATTTGGAGCAGCATCTTAAGAGGTAACTGTAAAATGATGTGTTGAATTTTATATTCTTTGGGGTAGGGGGGTTAACTTTAAAAATAATCCAGGTTAGATATTTTTGGCTGTCCAGTGCCATTTTGTTTAAACAAGCTCTGTCTGGAAGCATGATTGCTTTCTCTGCTGGAGGGAAGGGTTGCTTGGATTCAAATTTGCATTTTTAAAAATGGCAAACAGAACAACAGATGTTTTGAGTTAGCTTTAAAAAAAACTGCATCATTTATATAGGGTACCATATTTAATCTGTATATTTAAGCTTATAGTGAACAATTTTATGAGCCAGAGCAGGTCAGGCAATAGGGTTGCATCTGAGACGGTCCTGGTCCAAATCTCAGCTCTGCCCTTGTAGATGGACTTGTGCAGATCACTAACCCTGTTTTTGAATCCCACCTATCTCTGCAGCTTTCAGCTTGCACAAAGTGGAGTCTATTTAACTTGTTCCCGAGCATTTGAGCTACCACGTATGCCAGTGCAGAAGAGTCAGGGTTTTTGGTAGACTGTAAATATAGTCCACTAATCAAGTTTCTTGAAGACTGCTGTATTGGCGTGATGGGGTCTTTTGTGAAGCCTTCCAATCAGTAAAAATTGAAGTGAGCCATCCACCCCCTACTCCACTTGCCTGAGCTCTGCTCCCACAGTCCACACTTCTGCTCTTCTCCCTCCCTTCTAGTCTTACAGCCCAAACAGAGGGAGTAGAGCTTGTAGAGTCAATCATAATTAGTGCTGCTCTGTGTATATTTGCATTGCTCTGTGGGTGATTCTCCAATTCTTGTTGACCTAGAAGATGAGATGAGGCAGCAACAGAGATCAATTCTCCTGCAGTGGTGGGAAGATGGGCACAGGATCTAACTTGGTCCCAATGATGGTTCTGCTGCAGTGGGAACATTCATTCAGGAACCAGATCCCCCACCCTGGACTTGAGAGTCCGAAGAAAACTGGCAGAGATCTCTCTGCCTCCCAACCTGCTGCTTCCACATTAGGCTGTGCACCCAGTTCTGACTACATCCTGTTGTAAAAGGGACATCTAAGGTAGAAGAAAGCTAACAAGTGCAGCCTGATGGGGAACTGAGCTATGTATGCAACTGGCCACGGCTTGGGTGTTTTGCCTGGAGGCAATTGCTAGTTGCCCCAGCTGAACAGACAAGTGGCAATTGACAGACCTACACCAATTGAATTCAGAGCTTTGCAAGATAGAGCAGATTTTTAGAGGATGCATAACAGTATTTTTTGGGCTTGATATCTGAAAAATGTGGCTGCTGCTATTCATTAGTTCATTTAGTGCCAACTGTGTCTAGGTGCTGTATATGGACAGGGAATAACGGAGTGTATAGGGCTAGCAAGGTTGTAGAAGATGCATTGTGTGGTATGCAGTGCTGTAGGAAAATGTTGGGCTGTGGTGGTTCTGGAAAGTTTTGGAGGAGAGAGAGGTGATATGACGACTAGAGAGAGAATTCATGTCTGGGAATGGGAAATAGCTTTGCAAAAAGCATAGAAACAAGAGTGGATTAAGCAAGCTAAAGAGCTGATGGAGAATGTGTGATCGAAGTCGATTTGGAAAGGTGTAGGAACTAAGAGTGGAGGAGGTGATTTGACTGTTTAGTGATTTGACTGTTTAGAGAGTTTAACAATGATATATTCTGAATTAGCTAAGGTTGCAATGTAAAACATTTTGTTTCGGTTGCACTCAGATAAAAACAAGTCTCATGTTTTCCTATGACATGTTCTCATTTCATATATAGCAGACATCAATTTGTTAGGTCAAAACTTCCTTCAGAGATTAAGAGTTTCCTCCTCCCAAGTGACTGAAAAACTATGCCCAAGATACCCAGGTGGTATCCACTCTGTCCAGCCAGCTGGACATACTCTGCTCCCTGCTTTAACTTTTATTGTTGTCCTTATCTGCTCTATGCCTTCCAAACAGTTTTGCTTCAACATCCCCTAAGCTGTTTTACCAGCCTAGGAATGGGGCCCTTCTGTTATGGAAACAGAGAGAGAGAGAAGTGAGAATAACTTAGATTTCTTTTGGTTCCTCCCTCCACCTCTGAAATAGAAACAGCATTCATATTCTTTCATTCTTAATCTCATTTTGTGTGTTACTTAGGTGACTGCAGTATAATTTGAGGAAATGTTGTTCTTAAACACTTCAATGCATATGAGGATTTCAGAGCATTATTTGTTATCCTTACCATTATGTGATAGGTTCCTACAACCTTCAAGAACATGAGAATGTTTGTTTAATCATTCATAGCTTTATGCTTCCAGGCACTTTTGCCCAGTTTGATAAAATAACACCTACAGACAAAATGTAAGCACTTTTGGGGTAGGAGGGAAGCCTGACTCCTGAATCCTGACAAGGCAGAGGTACTGTTAGGTACTTCATCTACTGACGGTGGTAGTGTTCAACCAATTCTAGATGGGGTTGCTCTCTTCCAGCTTCAAGCTTTGTCCCTTGAAGTATCCAGTGCTTTCAAATAACACAAAACTCATGCAACATAGGAACCTGGCTAAACTTCTGAACTGTGTATAGCGATAAAGAGAAGCCCAGCATACATGACCAAATACTGGTGGGGTCACTTGTGGCTATGGTGTAGGCAGCCCAGTGCAAATGCTGAAAATCTGTGTGTGAGAGAGAGAGACAGAGAGAACTTCCCCTTTCTTGCCTCACTTTTTATTGTTATCACAGAAGAGCAGGGTAATTCAATTCCTCATCATTTGCTGTCTTGGTGCATTAGGGATTAGAAAAAAATGGGGAATGACTTACACTGCATCTCTATGCTTATAAGAAGTGTAAAGTGGGATTCCCTACATTGCAGGGGTCAGGAGAAGTTGGGCTAAAAGGGCAACTGACATTTGGTTGCCACCGCAGCCACAAGTGATTTGACTCTACTTCAAACAGTAATCGATTCAACCAAGAAAAGATTCAGAGGTGCATAACAACAGTTACAGTTGTTTGTGCTAGGTACCAGAGCGTTTGGTTAAGTAGTCCAAAACATCTGGAAAGCTGCAGTAGCTCCTGATTTACTCCTTTGAAGCATGCTTTTGAAACATACTCAAAACCAATCAAGGAAGCACATATACCCACTAATACTACTCCTTTTCCAGCAGTATTTGGTCATGTATGCAGGGCTTCTCTTTATCCCTATATGCAGTTCAGAAGGGGAGTACATAACTTTACTAATGGTGTATCAGGGAACGCTACCTATCTAAATTATTGTTTTATTACTGCTTCTTATACCAGCAGTTCGTATGCAAGATGTGATTTGGATGCTACTGACATATCATTGCTCGGGGCATGTGTTTGTTGTATATGGAGCAGAGGAAAGAAGCTTGGGAGATATTATATTTTACAAACTTTGGATATAAGTTATGCCTCATTTCCCAGACTTGCTACTTCAGTGTGGTAAAAGACCTTATGCAATTACTTTATTGTGTCTACTTCATGTGATAAACCTACCTTATGAAGGCGCTATCACATGGGCCTAGTTTTCACTGCAGAAGTAAATCTGGCTCTGGGATGCTCCACTGCAGAGGGAGGCTTGCATGACCCTTCCATACATCTCCCTTTCATGCTTACCATGCTTACCTTCCTCAAAGTAGTGATGCGGGTTTTCTGGAAAATTTTGAATTTCTGGAAAATTTCCCCTGTGCAAATTAGGGTAAATTGAAAATGATTTTGAAAAAAATGATTTTTTCCCCAGAAATTCAAAATGTTCTGGGTAATTAGCATGATTTGCATAGGGTAATTTTCTGATACCCAAGAAAGTTATCTAATTTAATACATTTATTTTACTTGTATTTAGTAACCTACAAAGCTATAAATAGTGCCCTGTGTTAATTTTTTTGTCCCAGTACTCCACAAGTATTTGACCTGAAATATTTGAGGAGGGGGGAATGAAAGCACACTTAATGTGATTTAAGTGTTACGTTATATAGATTTTTAAATTGGAATACTTGTAACAGTTGAAAGACGATAACATTCACTTCCCTTACATTGCTTAAATTTAAGAAAACAAAGGTACTGAAACTTTATAAGTTCCATTTCATACTGAGACATACATGTATTTCAATGACATATATGTATTCTCTGAAATACTTGCTAGGGGTAATCATCTGGAAAACATTAGTTATAACTGGGATTGCTAGTACTGTATTTTCAGTTGACATCTATTCATTTTTACTAATGAATTTATGAAATGGACAATTTTCTGTGGAAAATTTCTGCCCCACATCACTGCCCCAAACTGGTGCCCTCCAGCTCTTTTGGACTACAATTCCCATCAGTCCCCCACGAGCATGTTCAATGATCAGATATTATGAGAGCTGTCGTCTAAAACATCTGGAGGGAACCAGGTTGGGGAAGTCAGGTAAATAGGCTGCAAACACAGCTGCCACATAAAATGCAAACTGGCTCTGAAGCACTAAAAGAATTTTCTTTAAATTTTCTTTAAAAGAATTTTCCTAAATTCATATTATGTTTTAAGTTTTAGTTGATTTGCCGGTATGTGTCTTAAATAGATCTATTATGTGATTCTATATCTTCAGCAATGGCCAAGTATTATATTGTCATATGTTATATATTATGAAACTTGGAGGATTTTTGTGTGTGACTAATTGTAGTTTTAATAGAAAGGGGGAAGGTAGATCAGAGTTGTTTAATCATGAGAGCTGAGAAGTGTGTGTGTGTGTGTGTGTGTGTGTGTCTCTCTCTCTCTATATATATATATATAAAGTGATGGGTGGAAAAATGAAGGGATAGTCAGAATTAAAAATACAAGCCCCCCAAACACCACAATTCACAGGTGAAAGGGTTTCTGACATATAGTATCACACATGCTTCGGTTATACCCAGGTTGGACTACTACAATGCACTCTATATGGGGCTTCCTTTGAAGACTGGAAATTACAGCTAGTTCAGAATGCTGCTACTTAGGCTGTTGATGGGTGCTTTTGTATCTTTTTTAAAAAATATTTTATATGTGGCCTTGTAAGGGCTATGCCCTAATAGGCAGCTCATAAATAAGCATATAAATACATAAAGTGCTGTTTGTTTAAAATCCTAGATGGTTTGGGCTCAGGATATCCGCAGGACTGCGTGATCTTACATGATTCTGCCCACCTGTAAGGTCTTCTGGTGAGGCTCTGTTCCATGTGTAATGTGCACTTTGTAAGTGCATGAGATGCCACCCCCCAGTAGTAGCACCTAGTCTCAAACTCCCTCATTTAGCCCCTTCCGTCTCAGTCTTCAGAAAGATTGTTAGAACTCCTTTCTTTTAAATGTGCCTTTTATGCTGTCTGATCCTCAGAGTTTTGTTTTATGATGCTGCTGTTTTTAGTAAATTGGGTATTTGTTTTTAAACTGAGTTTTTATTGAGACTTGTGAGCAGTTTTGGCTTGAATACGACTGAAAAGTGGCATATACGAATACTCTTACAACCCCACCTGCTGCATTGATAAAGAGGCTATTGATAAAACTGGTTAATTATATTATTTGGGTTCTTTTATCCATGTCATTTTATGACACCTCAGTGACCTTTCTCAAATGTCTCCTTCATAATGTTTATAGTGTAACATACTCATAACATTGTATGCCCTGGATTGTATGCCCTGGCTGTGGCTACTAAGGTTTGGAGGTGCCAAGATAAGCCAGATCCAGATTTGCGTACAAGGAGACTTTATTGAGTACTTACAGGGCACCGGCGTACCCAGGGGTTGGATCAGACAGCTTGTTTGAACCCAGAGCCAAGGGGTACAAACATACATAAAGACTATGATTTTTGTTTACTACCATTGTGTATCCATGCCTGATTTGCAATTTGCTCATGACTTGTCTCTGCTTTCGCAATAACAATAACGTTTAGCATTTATATAATGTGTTTTTGAAGAATTCAAAGCACTTCACATTACGTTATGTCAGTAATATTTTATTTATTTATTTCTATACCACCCAATAGCCGAAACTCTTTGGGCGGTTCACAAAAATTAAAACCACAGAGTGCAGCATAAAACAATATAAAATATGAAAGCTTTAAACCACAGTATTACAATACAACCAGAATAAAACCTAGCAGCAATGCAGAGATTTAAAAGACAGATTTAAAACACCAGAGCTAAAAGATTAGGAAGCGAAAATTTTAAAATACTGGGAGAATAAAAAGGTCTTCACCCGGCGCCGGAAGGAGTACAATGTAGGCACCAGACAAACCTCTCTAGGGAGCTCATTCCACAGCTGGGGTGCCACAGCAGAAAAGGCCTTCTTCCTGGTAGCCACCTGCCTCACTTCCTTTGGCTGGGGCTCCTGGAGAATGACCCCTAATATTATTCAACTCCCTGCAATATTATCACCAAATTGCAGCTTGGGAACTGATTGATGGTGGCTTTTCTAAGGGTCTTTAGTGAGTTTATGTCAGGGTGGATTGGCTAAATGAAGGCAATTAAAATTAGTCATTGAAATAATGATTTAAATCAGCAAGAGAAAAGCTGATTTTAAATCATGATTGAAATTAAGTTTCCCATTGATACTACTTGATATTTCCCAAACAATGGTGCAAACCTGAACACTAAACCATATTAATTTTTAACTAAAGAGAGTATAATTTACATTGTTTTTTCATCCTTACTACCTGGCTTTGCATCTCTTTGTCCCATTTCGCACATTCTGCATGTTTCTCCCTCTCTTTCCCCCTCTCTCTCTCTCCCCCTCTCTCTCTCTCTTTTTACCTATAGAGGGAATGGGCCTGTTCATATGATCATGGAGGGGAAAATAAGCCACGGTGGTTAACAACAGCCCATGGGTTCTGGGTGGCTTGTTAACCATGCCAACAAGCCACTCTTACTGGGTTCATATGAGACGGCAAGCTGCGCCGGCAAAGGTAGTGCTAGCACTGACAAAGCATCGACCTGGTTCACACAATCAAAACAAGCCACCCTGGCTTATTTGAGCCACAGTGGCTTGTTCAAATCACCAGCATGTGCTGGGGCATGCTGAGGTCCATTAACCTAATTACCAGCCTAGGCATGGCTTGTTGTGTCATCCAAACCCAGAGGGCATGGCTTGTTTGAGAGGGGAAATAACCCTCAAATAACCCATGGCCTGTTGTTGGGTTATTTAAGGGTTGTTTCCCCCTCAAACAAGCCATGCCACCCAGTTTCAGATGACACAACAGGCCATGCATGAGTGGGTAATTAGGCTAATGGCACCTGGCATGCACTGCTGATTTAAACAAGCCACTGTGGCTTATTTCATCATGTATACTAGCCCATTGTATAGCAATTTCATTTTTTCCCCCTTAACGGATTTTCTATAGTGAGGAAAAAGACGGAAGAAAACATGGGAGTGGGAATACATGGGAGGGTTATGATTGGACGATGTCATCTGGACACATCATAAAATTATGTGAATGAGAGGCAGGGTGTCGGCTGTATAAAAGGCACCCTTAAGATTTATGAAAACTGATACTTACTTCAGGGTACGCATACTTGGGGTTGCATTGTAAATATTAGAATATAGGAATGTGTGTACTGGACAGTTTGGTCTTCTTTCCAGCGTTGCTCCCTTCACTCTGCCTTGGCTCAGCCTAGGGATGTTGAAGGAATCTGTTTTTGGGTGGTGCTCAGCAAGTTTTTGTCAGCTTAGTCTCCTGATCTCCAGCTCGCTTGCCTGCAAGCTGGCCCGACTTGACACAGGTTGAGTTGGGCCAGCTCGCGGACTTCTGCTGCCACCGCCATTGTGCCAGCCACACCGTAGGCAAGTCGGTCCTTCTCCCTCCTGGGTTAGGAAGGAAAAGGAGACACTCAAACGCAGCAACACCGCCATGGCTTTGAGTTGATGAGTTCCAGCAGGGAACCCGCAGATCAGCCCGCTAACACAGGCCAAGCTGGGAGCTCAGGGAAATCCATCAAACCCCAAGAAGGCCAGATTTCCCCACGCCACACATCCCTAGTTCATCCCAAGTGTCACAGAAGCAAAGGAGCAAATGAATGATCTGTTAAAACAAGATTCATTCTCTCTCTCTCTCTCTCCCCTCCCCCCCCCTTGTTTAGAAAGAATGCTTTATCATGTCAGTTGTAAAGATTTCAAAGATCAGGCAGCATTTTAATTATAAATAAAAATTTTCTTCAAAATACATAGGCTATGCTGATCACAGATACGCTATACACATTTAAACAATGAACATACGGTACTCTTTGCCATAGGAGGAGGGAAATGGTTTTGAATTTGTACCTCCATGTGATGTGCTCAGTGACCACCACTAGGCAAAGGATGGCTCTGCTTGTGTTTACTTTGTGTCATTTTCCTTGCAGTTTATTTCTTCATTTCATTTCTATACCGCCCAATAGCTGAAGCTCTGCAGTCTAGTTGTGTTAGTTACGCCTTTCTGGTAGTAAGTTGTACAGGCCACAAGAACAAGGGGCATCTCTACACCAGCCTAAAATTCTGCATTTACAATGGGACTTTCGGCTTCCATTTTAAATGCAGGATCACAATGACTCCCTTTTTCACATGCTTCCTTTCTCCCCTCCCCTCCCCTCCCTTCCCCTTCCCCCCTCCTTCTCCCCATATCTGAGTCTTCCATTATCTTCCATTGATTTCGTTCCTCTTCATGCCACTTTTCCTCTTTTCAGGGAGGAAACTGAAGCGGAACACAATGGGGTAATTTGATAGCTCATTATCTGCGATGTATTTAAAAACAGAAAAAAGGGCATTTAGTGCAAGAGACGCACTAATTGTGTTAGAGATTCACAGCATCATGTAAAGAGCCCACAAACTTCTGTGAAGGAGCAATCTCAATCACAGGATAAAAGCTCTGTGTGAAGAATGCCAAGGAAGCTAAAATAAGATCCTTAAGAGGGATGATGACAAGCTGCTAGTACTGGAAGTTAAATGTAATTCAATTATTTCTTGGCTTTCTCTAGGTATGTTGTGCTTCTGCGCTAGCAACACACCACAGGGTGGTGACTTTGGTCTGGATGCTTGTTTGCCTTTTTCATGTAAGGGCACAATCCTATGCATGTTTAGACAGAAAAAAAGTCCTACAAATCCCAGCATTTCCCAGCCAGCATGGCTGGCTGAGGAATGCTGGGAGCTGTAGGAATTTTCTGTCTAAACATGCATAGGATTGCATCCTAAATTGTGTTAAAACAGATTGCATAATACCCAGAAAGAGTCTCAGGAAGGCCTTGATGAGGAAGAGAGTTCACACACTTGGCTAATCAGATAGGATAAAGTCTATTGAGAACAATTAGATTGAGAGAGGACAACACCTTGAATCCCTCTTATCTGGATGGCAGACACAACTCTGCTGTGCAACTTGTAGAATACTTTTCTTTTTGCAGTTGAGATAAATAGGTCAAGCAACTGTTGAAAGCAGCAATATTCCCTAATCCATAGGCTGAAGAGTTATTGTAATAAATGTAGAAGAGAAGCTCTCAATTTGTGGCATATTTCTTTTGCCATTTATTTTTTTCCTTCTTTTTTTTTTCAACTCAACCTCTGTAAGAATACATGAAGTATAAGATGGGGTTTCACATGAGGAAGTATGGAAAAATGGTTGTGGGGGAAACTGGTTATGTGGTCCTATGCATCACTATAAACAGTGACGCTGAGCCTGTGGATGCAATAAATTTGTATTGAGAGAGTGAGGAAACTAAAATGATCTTAGGTGTGATGGTTCAGGGTCACACTACACTATACATTAAATATGTAGCATGCAGCTGACCCTCTTTGTTTTTTACTCACAAGAAAGTATGTGGGGACCTGATCTAAATCAGGACCATCACATGCAGATAGGGGAAGTTTGACCCCAACAGCTTGTTTTCTGAAATTCTCCTCTCCTGGCATGCAGGGGCCAAAACAAAGAGAAAAACCTCCACAGTAAAGGGAGAGAATTTGCAGAAGGAGGAAGTGAGACTATTGCCCTGCCTTATTCAAAATGCAAAGCATTTTATGGAGGGTCCACAGTATATTGTCTTCAGCTTGTAACCCTCTCATGTTTTCCCATGCTGCTTCTGTCATTTCTTTCCACAAAAAACAGTTAAGGAAGAAAAGATGGAGTAGTTACACAATATCTTTTGTTTAGAGCACAGTCCTATCTATGCATGTTTAGACAGAAAAGACTTACAACTCCCAGCATGCCCCAGCCAGCAATGGGACATGCTCTGTCTAAACATGCATAGATAGGACTGTGCCCTTAGTAGCACTAGGAACCCTCCATCTGGAAACACCCTGGACCTCTGAGGAAAGGGCTTGATGAAATATTATTTTCTTGTACACTGTGTGGGAAGTTGAGAATCAGTCTCTCTCTCTCTCTCTCTCTCTCTCTCTCTCTCTCTCTCTCTCTCTGAAATCTTCTTCATGCCCAGCTGAGCAAAGGATAGCCCCATACACTAAATTTACAGGTAGAGAGATGCACGCATATAAGTTGTGAAAAGCTTGGCTAGCCAACTGCTTTGTTGTTTAATTGGGCAGTGGACATATATCTTTCTAAAACTTGCATATGTTTAACATTCTTTGTCTGGGGCATCCTCTACTTGGCACCCTCCAGATGTTTTGTCTTCAACTCCCATCAGCCCAGCCAGCATAGCTAATGGCCAAGGATTCTGGGAGTTGTAGTCCAACACATCTGGAGGGCGCCAGGTTGGCAAAGGCTGGTCTAGGGCTTTGTGGTCAGAGGTCTGGGAAATGTCAACGTAATTTCCAGCAAAAGGTCACTCCTCCCAGGAGTGGATGGTATGCCTGGTAGTGGTAGCCTAAGGCAGAGGTGGGCAGAAGGTAGATCTTTCGGACTTCAGTTGTCAGATGTTTTGGACTTCCATTCCCAACATTCCTGACCACTGGCCATGCTGCCAGGGGCTTATTGGAGTTGAAGTCCAAAACATCTGGAGATCTACCCTCTGCCCAGCCTTAGCCCAAGGAATCAGATCTTGGGGTCACAGTGGTTTTAGCAGGAGTTTACCTTGTTGGAATTATCCAGTGTATGTAAAGATATCTTGTGAAACCTGATAATTAAGGTCCTAAGCTTGGTGAGCACTAGAGAAAGGGGTCTTCTTAGTGGTGGCCCCTACCCCCTTGGAATTCCCTTCCAAGAGATACATGGCTGTCTTCATCTCTGGCTACTTCTAAGAGTGCTTTAAAACTTGTTTCTCTGGCTTTATGTTATTTGAGGTTTTATGTTATTTCCTGCATTAGATATTTGAAATTAAATTTTAATTGACATTTTAAAATTGTTTAAATTTAAAGTGTGTTTATAATCTGATACTGAATTTTACTGTTTCTGTATTGGAAGCCACCTTAGAAAGACCACACTCCTGAAAGGAGGCTAAGAAATATAGCAGGCTCTCACTGAAGGAGCAGCCACCTCATTCAATCACCTTGCTTTCCTTCTGAGTGATGTGGTGGTATGGATTGGGTCAAATATGACCAATCCTCCACACCATCCAGTGAAAGAGGGCAAGTGGGCAGGCAGAGGTGGCAACTGTTCCTCCAAGGAGCAGTCATCTTTTGCTCGCTCCCCCCCTCTCGTCCACCTCAAGGGTAAGTGAGGAGGCCACCGACATTTTGCTCCCTCTGGATGGCCCTGCTATGCCCAGTCCCTTCTGCATTGCCCAAAGGGAGATGTTGAGTGAGCCAAGCTGGTAGAGAGTTGCAGAGGGTAGGTGAGCAGACAAGCACTTGCCCAATGCTTGCCTCTTGGAGACAGAGAAGCTGAACAATCATGTGGAGACAGTGGCTGCTCTTTGCTGCCTGCCTCTCTCTCTCTCTCTCTCTCTCTCTCTCTCTCTCATTCTCACTCTCACTCTTTGGCACTGCAGGGAAGATTTGGTTCATGGGGCAGAATCCCCACCACTGTGCTGCCCAGAGGAAGGATTCAGGGGAGCAGTCAAGGAGAAGGTGGCTGCTCCTTCCGTGACCAAGCCCGTAGGCTGCGTGGCCCAGAGAGAGCGCACGAGTGAGCAGGCAGAGGCAGCAAAGCAGCTCTCTCCAAGTGGATAGTGCTCTCTCTGAGCAGCACCATCCACCCTCCTGTGGTGTTGCCCTGACAGGGTGAGCAAAAAGGCTGGAGCCATTGCTGCCTTTTCTGGTTTGCCCCTCCCCCTCCTCCAGAAGTGTGTCCAGAGGGGTGAGAAAGCAGTGGCCACCTCACAGCCTCTCGAGAAGGGGTGGACAAGGGATGGTTGCTGCTTCCTCGGATCACTCATCTACTCTTGCTCTCTGCCATGCTCCGCCTGCATTCACACCCACACCTTTGGGTGATGCAGCAGGAGGAATTGGGCTTGACCATCCAGAAGGAGCAAGGGAGTGAAAAGTGGCTGCTCCTCAGAAGAGCAGTTGCCACCTTTGCCTGCTCACTTGCCCTCGCTCACTGAGGGTGGTAGGAAATTGAGCAAGGTGAGCCCAGTCTTCACCACCAAATCAGTCGGAGGGGGAATAGAGGTGTGAGTGAGAGAATAAGGTGGCTTCTCCTTCAGTGACCAGCCCTGTGTGCTGCACTGCCTAGGAAGAGAAGACAAGTGAGCGGGCAGAGGCAGTGCTGTGGCACTGATCCTCCCTGCTGTGGTGCTCAGAGAGGAGGGAGGAACAGCCACTTGCACACTTCCCCTGCTCTCCCCACCACCAGCAGGAGCAGAACTTGGAGGAAGAGGAGGGGGTGCAGGGGGCTTTCTGGCTAGGGACCCCTCCCCAGCTGTTTTTCCAGCCTGTGCTGCAGGGCAAAGGAAAGGAGGAGAGCTTGAATTTACTGGTCGCCTCTCTTCACCGGTTGGCTGCTTTTCCTTCGAAATAAAAACAGCAGCCTTTTTCACAGACAACTGTGTGTGTAGTTAGGCGGTGCTTTTTCAGTGTTGCTATTCACTCTGCTGTCCCTGGGAGAGCATCTTGTTTTCCTGTTCCCTGAAAACCCACTTTGGTATCTCAAGAGCAGTGCATCGGCATAGAGCAAAGGAGACAAAATAAAAACGCCAAGGTCTGCTGCAAAAGCAGTAGCGGCCACATTCCTCGCTGAGGAGGACCTGCCTGTGTCCCTTGGAAATATTACTTTCATTTTCCCCAGAGCTTCGCCTCCTGTGTGCCGTTAGGTGGCGCAATTGGAGTGGCGAAGGCTACTTGATAAGCGGCCGGGCTGGCTGGAGGTGGTGCAATTCGTCCTCCTGGCACGTCGAGCGAGCCTTTTTTCCGTTTTCATTTTCAACGTCCAAAAGTTCGGGCATGCCTTTTTGTTTTGTTTTTTTGCCGCCCCAGCCACGTGTGACCTGCAGCAAAGCATAGTTCTGCAAGCGCTCCGCTTGGGGCTGGGGTGGTGAACAGGGCGCTTGTGCTGCCCCCTTTTGGGGGGCGGCGGTGCCGAGTATCCCTGCTCTTTTCGCTCTGACGTTTTTACGCACCCGGTTGGCTCCTGCCCAAACTGGCTTCTGATGATTCCAGCAGGGCTGCTGAGGCAAGCAGGCGGGGGGCGTGTCTGAGTGGCCAGGCAACCAATGGGCGCTGCCGTTTTTGCATGTATTATGCAAGGAGGCTGGAGCCCCCGCCAGGTTTTCGGTCGGTGGAGCAGGCAAGGAAGCGGTGGCCACGGAGGAGGAGATCGATTTTGCGCAGCAGCATCTTCATCTCCCTGGGTTCCTCCGCCTTTTCTCCCGCTGCCCATCCCCCGATCCGCCAGCCGCTCTGTTTCTCTTTTTCTTTGGCACCATTGCGGCGCTCCATCAGCCCGGCCGCGGATCTCGTCGCCTGTCGTTTTCTCCCCCTTTTCCGCCGTTGCATGACTGCCCAATGGTGTAGGAGGCGGGTGGCAATGGATCTAGGAGTCTACCAGCTCAGGCACTTCTCCATTTCCTTCTTGTCATCTCTGTTGGGCACCGACAGCTCTGCCCTCAGGCTCGACAGTAGGTAAATAATCCGAGGCTCTGGCTGGGATTTGGGGGGGGGGGTGTAGGTCGCTCCCCCCCCCCCGGTGCTGCAGGCATCCCTGCAGCAGTGCAGGCGGCCTTCTTTTGTCCGTCGGGTGGGCAGGGAGGGATCTCTGGTTTGACATCTCCGGGCTCTGTCGCTGCCGACGGACCACTGCGGTGCCCCGCATTATGTAATTCCGCTGCATCTCCCTGGTTTATTGGGGGAGGGGGCTCTCCTGCTCGAGTGTGTTGCAGCTGCCTCTGATGCCCGCGCGCCCCCTCCCACACTCCCCATCTCGGCGGCCGCTAACGTGCTCTGTATGTCCCCCTCCCTCGTTTGTGTCTTGCAGCTCCTCCGGTGCGAGCGTCGTAGCGATAGACAACAAAATCGAGCAAGCCATGGTATGTGCACCTTCCCGTCCCAGGAATGCGGTTGGGAGGGCGAGGGAAGGGCTGCTGCTGCTGCTAGAGCGCTTTTTCCTGGTGATGCTTTATTTCAGATAGCTGTGGGGGTTTACCAAGGGCAAGGACTGTAAAGACCCACGCCCGCGCCTACCCCCCCCCCCAGGAACGCAAGGGTGGCTCTTTGGTTCCTGTCCTTTTCTAAATTCCTGCAGCGAAATAGCATTTGTTCCTTGCAGTTCGGGGGAGAGGGAGGCGGAGTAAAAAAATGCACTTTTCTTTTCTCCTCAGCTCATTTTTAAAGAGGATGAGGAATCTTAATTATTATTTAGGGATGGCATCCTCCCCCCACTCCCCGGAATCCAAAAGTAGGTGGAGTGAGGATCGGGCTTGATTCTGATGAAGAGCATTTGCTTTTTCCTGTGCCCCCCCCAAAAAAACCCAAGTTATTCCCCCCACCTTCCCCCCTGGCCTTAGTTTCCGCTTTGCCTTTGCGCTTTTGTTGCTGGAGAACTGCGTGGGGCTGTTCTCACGGGATCCTCATTTCTCCCTCTCCCTCTCCTCTGTTGCTAGGCAAACTCCGAACTATAACTCCTGGCTATAAATAGCGCAGCCCGCTGATTGGCTGAGGCTGTCCTTCGGAGGCGGCCTGCCCTGGCCGGCTTGACGTCACCGAGGGTTGGTGGGGAGGGAAATGCGGCAACCAACCTTGCCCTCCAAGAACAAACTAGCTGCAGCCGGTGCTCCAAGGAGGCAGGGCTTGCGGATGGGGGCGGGGGGAGAGGAGATCAGGCAGCGAGGAGTGTTGCGGGGACAGTGGACCCACTGATGCTGCAACGCTTGTGCCAGGCAGTGGGGGGAGCAAGCACAGTGCTTGCGGGGCTAATCTGCATCCCTTCTGAGCACATCTCCCAGGAGGTGCTGGGCTGGCCTCCCTCTCCCTCCCCCACCCCATGGACAAGAAGAGGGCGGCCGCTGCCTGCCGGAGGGCCCTGCCCAGCCAGTTGCCATTGGGAAAAGGAGAAATAAGGCCGCTTGAGAAGTCATGCCAGCTTTTGAGTGATGTGAAAAGTGTGACTGGGAGGCTTGCCTACATTTTCCCAGCAGAAGTGCAATGAGGCACAATTCCAACCTTGATTCTTTTGTATCCATTGCTCTTTCATGTGGCAGTGAGCAATATAATTGTATCTTTCCGTGTCCTTGTCCCTTCTCTTCCATGCAGTTGGGGAAAGTGAACACAAGTGATATAACGTTAAAATGTTAAGAGGTCTGTTAGCCCGCCTCAGATTATATTCCTGCTACTTACCGTGTATGTGTAAACAACCTGCCATGCTGGTGAACCCCTTTTCTTTGCATAGGAAACAGTTGTGTTCAACCCACTCTCGGTTGCACAGGGGCCCCTGATCCATCTGTTTGGGGCAAATGCAGTGCTTGGCATTCCCATGTTACACCTCTTGCCTAAGGCCCAAACTAGGTTTATGGTCCTGACCCCACATTTGCCAAGGCAACAGGGGATGTGGTGGTGGGGCACTTACAAGGCAGTTCAGAAAGCAGGAGGAAAGGATGCTTAACTCCTCTTGCTGATTCGGCCCTGCTAATGCTGCTTGTGCATACACAAGACGCTACTGTGATCTTCCTTTTGGAAAAAACATTTTGGGAATGTCAATAAACTAAAGGGATACATTAAACAGGGCTGGCACCATGAAGTTCTGAGTACTAGACTTGACTATATCCCGCAAGGCTTGCAATACTGGATGCTTTGCCTAAACTATCTGTCATTAAGAATATTTTTAAAAGGAAAAAAGAGCTCACCTTCAGGGTTGGGGGAGGGGGACATGGTGTATACAGGTCCTGGGATTCAGCTGGTGGAATGTCTACAAAACTCAGAATCACAAGCGGTGTGGAGGTGTGTTCTGATGTGCCATTATAGGACTGCTTGCCGTTGCTGCTTTGCCTGCGTGTGCTGCCCCTTTCTGGAGCCCTGACGTCCTCTCTCCTTTTCAGGATCTGGTCAAGAGCCATTTGATGTATGCTGTAAGAGAGGAAGTAGAGGTTCTCAAAGAGCAGATCAAAGAGCTTATCGAGAAGAACAACCAGCTGGAGCAGGAGAACAACCTTCTGAAAACGCTGGCTAGTCCAGAGCAGCTGGCTCAGTTCCAAGCACAGCTGCAGACGAGTCCTTCGCCTGCATCCTCCCAGCCACAAGGGACCACCCAGCAGCCTTCCCAGCCAGCACCACAAGGCTCGGGACCTTCAGCATAGTTTGTAGTGTCTAAGTGCTCCGGACTCTGTGGAGGCAGGACTGCCAGGAACCCAGCGTTCCCCCTCCGTCACTGCATGCTGCCACCCAGTCATGAAGACTCTTCTGTGCCCTGCGAACATAGTCACAGAATGTTTTCTTTTCCAGTATTAAGCTATTCATAAGGAGCGAGGGGGTTGAGGTTTCTTTTTTATATTTTTCAGTTGGGGGGAGGGTCTCACAAACGTTCAGGGAATTAGCACAAATGCACTGGGGACTTGAGCAGCTTGTGCAGGTGGCTGCTAAGACACATGGATCTGTGTGGCTGAAGCTTTTTTTCCTTAAAATCATCCTCCCGTATAGTGTCACAATTAATGCAAGTGCTACTAAGCATGGAAATGTGAAGAAATTGGCTGGGGTGGTGGGAATGAAGACCCATTCTCCAGCATTCCACCAAGAAGCCAAAGCAATGACTGATGAAAAAGGACCTTAGGAAATATGGAGGGAAGTAAATGTTGGCTTTCAATGCCTGCAACCTTAAAATGCAGATACGCACTCATTGTTTTCTGTAGCCAAGAATGGGTGCAAAAGTATTTCTAGGAGGAGAGCAGGTAGGTGACACATTGCTGTGACATAGGATCATAAAAATGAAGGTTTATTTGCTTAATGTATATTTGTGTATTTAGTGTAATTACTTTGTAAAATAGGAACTGTAACTACTCATTAAGTTGTACAGAGTGAATTAAAAAGGATGAACTGGACAAGTTTGGATAGGGTTTTTTAATTTTATTTTTGACATGAATAAGATTTGCATCTACACAGCTCTTCAGAAATTGGCTGGTTGATGCTGTTTATGTAAGTTCTGAAAATTGCCTTGGAACTGAATACTTTGAAGTCAAACTCTGTTCACTATAATTCAGTTTCATGCAGGGGGGAATCAATCCTCAAGAGCAAAGTTTAAAAGCGATTTCTCATAATTTTTTTGCATATGATCTGTATAGTAGTATGCATATGTTCCTGTGCATGTTCTTGAGGAGCGAGAAGGAAAATTGTAAAATGTCAGTATATTTAACTATTGCACTTCTCAACTTCCAATAAAGCATAAAATGTTGATTTAGAAGCTGTGGTTTGAGGAGAGTTGTTACTTTCCACGTCTGCTTTCGAGTGGAATCTAGTCTGATAAAATGCTTTGATTTTGTAAACCTATTTTAAAGTGCTTTACTGGGGGTGGAGAGGGGTGTTAATGTGTTTTAACAGTGAAGAATTTAAATATTTGCTGTTTCATAAAGCAAATATTGTTTTAGTAAAACGAATGCAAACTTTGATTCAGACCAGAAGAGTTTTGGTAGGAGCCAGAGTGTTGCTAATCTTGCTCTCTGCTTTGGCACAGTCGTATAAAAAGCTGCTCATTCCTACAAGGAAATTGTCTGCCTTTTACTCTTGTTTTCGGCCCTCCACTCTGCAGCCTGAGCCAAGTGGTGAGTGATCAACATCCTGCAGAGCTGAAAAGAGCGACTGTTTCTTAGCAACAAACTAGCTGTGCTGTTTCATGTGACTAATGGCCTGTTGGTGCTTGGTAGCCCGTGAGAGTGTGGAAAGTGCCGCTGCACCTTTCTAAATGAATCATTCATCTGTATTAAGTACTGGATTTTATCTAACTGGCATAATAATGGTTAGCATTTATAATTATAGTGCTTCGAAGCGTTCACAGTGCTTTGCATACATCATTTGGTGTAATCCTTACACTAGCCTTGTGAGGTAGGTCAGTAATATCCCCAAATTGCAGATGGGGAACGGAGTCTTAAGAGTGCAGCTTGTCAGAGCCCATGTAGGGAATTTGTTGCAGAGGTGAGATTCCAGTTAGAGACCCTCTGATTTGTAGCTCAAAACTCTTAGCCACTATATACTTCACTAGCTCTGAGAAATGCAGCTAAACTATGGACTTAATGTATCACCTCTGCCCCCTTAAAATCTTTTTTCCCATTCTCCTTCCCTGCCTTCTGTGAATCGAGATGCTGTCAGCCTTCAGGACACTGCATAAATAAGCTTTACAGAAATGGCAATGGCCATTTCTTTGGTCAAGACACAAAATGTCTAGCCCAGCCTTGTTGGCTGGGGGATACTGGGAGTTGTAGTCCACCACATCTGGAGGGCAGATGGGGGAAGGCTATGCTAGCACATGTAATAGTTGCTACTATTGTGAATGAATTAGTGGTTCTGAAACCACTTCCTAATGGAAGAAACTCCAAAAAGGTTGCAAGGAGGCAACAACGAAGAATGATGTCAGCTGGAATTAAAGTGCTTTCATTTCCATCTAGGTAGAAAACATAGTCGAACATTTCAGTACTTTTGGAATTTGCCCTGTTTTAAATTTTTAAGGTTATCCAACTCCAGACAAAGAGCATGGAGGGCAACCAAGAGTTTAATATGCATTTTCTCCAGTGCTGGAGGAAATGCTTTATGACAGATGGCATGCCCTGTCCAAAGGCTATCTATGTTTGCACAGAAATCATAGGATCAGAACCATTAACACCATAACTTTACTGCAAGACCTTTTGTCTAATGTTTCTATTGTTCATAGCTGATTAATCTTTCAAGATTTGTTATATATTTCTGCAGCTATTAAAACGAAGGATTTTTTAAAGTCAGTTTAGATATTGGCAAAGTAACCCTTATGTAGCCAGGAGATACTCAAAAATATTTTTGAGATTAAATATACAGCATACGTTTTATTCAAAATGTGTTTAACTCTCCAGTGTTCAGATATTTGGCAACTTGTTTTTCTCAAAGACTCACATGTCAGTTGCTTTTTATGGTTCTTTCATTAAGATGCATTTTTGAAATTTGAGTGGATCCCAACATTAGTTTGTTGTTTGAGGTTGTGGAAGGATAATAGGTTTTCAGCTGTAAAACAAAAGTCTACACTTTCATTTCCTCTGTAGTGGCTTTGTGACTGGTGTAAGTCTTCCCTATATGCATAGCAATGACTACATCATGTATTTTTGAAAAAGTGCTGTAGGCTGGAGAATAATAAGACTACTCATTCCACTACATTTCCCTGTCATTGTAAAGGATTCTTGCAAACTACAACAGAATCTGCAGAGATTATATCTCTGTCCAAAGGGGCTGCTCAGTCCAGCAGCAGTAGGGTTAATAGCAGCCATGTATTTTTTTAAATTATTGATTAGATTTATATACTGCCCAGCTGACAAATGCCCTCAGAATGGTTTACAATCATAAAACCCCAAAGCAACAATAAGATAACAAATGGAACAGACTGTGCACAGCACCTGCCTGTTCCCTTTCTTTCAGGATTTCTCCTCGTGTGAGCTGCTGCAGGAAAGTATCCAAATGTAAGTCCAGCATTCTGTTTCCAACAGCAGCCTGATAGATGCCTCTGGAAACTCAAGCCAGGGTACAAAGGAATTCCTCTACTGTGTGCCACCAGCGCCTCATATGTACAAGGAGGGAACTAAGAACTGCTGATAAACCATCCTCAAAACTTGGCCAATCCTTTTTTTTTTTTTTTAAGTCTTTCAGGCCGCAATCCTATTCAGGTTTAGATAGAAAAATGTCCTACAACTCCTAGCATGCCCCAGCCAGTATGGCTTGCTGCAGCATGCTGGGAACTGTAGGATTTTTTTCTGTCTAAACATGAATAGGATTGCACCCTTAAGCACATGGTCATCACTGCATCTTGTGACAGTGAATTCCATAAGTTAATCATATGTCTTGGGAAGAAGTTTTATTTGCTCTTGCTGCATATCTAATCATTCTAACTTTGTGACACTGAGTGCTGTCATTACTGCTGTCCAGCGTAGCTAGATTTTATGTAATGAGGAGAGGAAGACAGCTTTTAAAAGTTGTTTATGCCTTTTCATATTTACACTAAAAGAATTCCTCACCTTACAACAAAAGAAAAAAAAGCACTTGGGAAGATACAAGGAACAAATAATACTGCCCTCCCCACCCCCATCATTCCCTCTATTTCTAGTGTTTAGGTGTGAGTGCCAATGCATATATATTCAAAGTGGTGCCACACACCTGGCTCAGCAGAGCCCCATGGTTTGTAGAAGTACAAAAAATCAGGTGGAAAAAAGCCCCAAGGGAGCCCCATCCAAACAACCCAGTAAGGACTGGGCATGCTCAGTGGCCATGGAATGCTCGCTGACCATTAGGAAAAATGGAAAACGGGGTGGGAGGGGGAATGGAATGGAGTATCCTGGATAAGTGCATGGCTGACTGACTGGAACACTGAACAGGAGCATTCCATTGTGCAATACTGTTTTCCTTTATAGGTCTTAAGAATCTTTATACTAAGTGCATACATTAAATATCTATATACATTAAAATAGTATTCAGTATATGCATATCATTCTATACATAATTGATTTGCTCAATGACCTACCTAATCTGTGTTTCCTAAATAGTTTTTTTAAAGCATGAAGACCAATGGTAGACTCCTGTCCTTATTGTTTAGGTGGTACATTATTTTTTTCTTCCCAGCAATGTCCCCATGGCCACAGAACTCATTGTTGCAATATCACCATCCTATGCTATTGTTATAGGCAGCCAATAGCTTCATAATATGCCACACTCTGTGACCCATCCATGAAACTAAGGATGCTTCCAGATGAGGCTTTTATTGTGCTATTGTCTGCCTCATTCACTGAAATTTATGTGGGGGTCCAGACAATGTCCTGCACATGCAACCTGTGTTTACCCACCACTACTTCTGTCTTTTTTTTTTTCTTTCAACAAAAAATTCAACTGGAGCAAAAGACAGAATAGCTGCACATTCTATTTTAATTGGTAACGCTAGCAGTGCTCTCTGCAGAAAACACTCGCAAGTGCTGCCACTTCTTACCTGTGACATTTAATTTTATGTATCAACATAATTTTTCCCCAGGTGGATGCCAAAGTAAATTGTTCGTTGCTGTCTGGGTAAAGGCACTGTATACTTTCCATGAAGCACAGAGGCCAGAAACATGTTTTCACGAAGTGTAGAAACGAGAAAGGTAAAGGATCCCAATTCTATAGGACTCCCAGAGGCAATATTCTTCACTGACAGAATCCAAGAGGACAAATAGATCTATGCTCTGCATTCAGGCAGAGCTGTACTCCTGTACGTTGCCGGGTGTGGCTGATATTCAACTTCACTTAAAGTCCGCTGTGGCTGAATCAGCTTCATAATTTATACACCCACATTGAAAGTACACAACCAGGGCTAGGCAAGCCCTCTGATGCCTGATGCAGGAAGTCTATCTGACACTGCCCCGGCACACACACTATCAGGGGTCCCAACCCATCAGGAAGTTCTCAAAACAGGCGTACACAGACCTTCTTCCCAGTGTATTGGGCCCTGGGGGTCTGGTTTGTTTAATTCTCCCTCTGCCACCTTTAATGGGATTCAAAATCCCACCTCACCTTGCCTCATGGTTGGGTTGCCTCTGCATACCACAAAAGCAGTGTGGGAGAGGGAGGGCCCCATCCATTCAGGGGGTTAGATCTAAATTGAGACATGTGCAACTGGGCTGGCAGAAGCAGCCTTCCCCCCCACGCACGCGCACACACACACACAGAGCCCCTGAAAATTGGGCAGAGGTACCTTCTGTGAGCAGAAGGCAGATCCTGGATCCAAGCAAAAAGCTGTGCAGCAGTCAGTTCACGTCAAATCTAAACCAGGCAGTGCAGGAAGCAATATCTGTAGGAGAAGCTGCTATTGTTTTTCCAATGGTGTTGCAGTGTTCCTGCATGTGGATTTCGCTGTGCATCTGTACCCTGCATCTTCTGGCGCATCACAGCCAAACACAGAGATAGTGAGAGCTCTTGTGTGGCTTGCAGGGACTAGATCTGCTGGTTCAGCAAACTGGAGCTCTGAGAGAAATCTTACATTTATTTATTATTAAATTTATTAATCGCCCATCTGGCTGGTCACCCATATATCCTCTCACCCAGGCACATAACAGGATCTTAAGCAAAACAGACACAAAACAAAACACAAAACAACACCCACACAGAGAAGCCACAAGAGCCAGTCAACCCAGTGTTAGGGGGGTGGCCCTTGCCCTTGCATCTCCCCCGAAGCGCTCCCTCCCTGGGGCTGGGCAGATAAGAGTCTTCCCAGGGAGTTTGGGCCCAGCCAGCTCAAATCAGCCGTAATTAGCCCGGGGAAGTTTTTTCTTTCCCTCTTCAGCTGAAGCTGGTGTGTGTGTGTGGCAGCTACTGGCAGCTACACAGTCCCAGGAAGGGCCAGGAAGGTGGTAAGTTGGTCCACCTGCCTCTGTTGGATGTCCCGGCTGCCTTCCCCTGCCTGGTCCAGGCTTCGAATGGCTGGTCACTGATGGCATGTAACATCCCTGGCATCGTGTACCTGCAGCCTCTAAGAGCTCTTAGCTGTGCCAGCATGCCTATATTGTGCTTTCTACTAACTCCACCTGATGGTGGCCTCTTCTTTCAGATTCCAGTGATCCAGACATGCTTTTATAACCTCAGCGTTAGACTGCTGTAAAGTTCTTCGCATGAGGCTGCAATAGATGACCGGAAAACTTCGTGGGAGCTGGATGCAGCAGCCCAGCCCCTGGCAAGGTGGGATATGCCAAGAGTGGCTGGGTGACCAGCCAGATGGGCGATTAATAAATTTAATAATAAATAAATAAATAAAATATGTTGGCAGAAGTGCATTTCACCAGCACTCCAGCATCAGCAGTGGCTTCTTATCTGCATCCTATAACAAAATTTAAATCCACAAAGTACAGCATTAAAACAATATGAAATATAAAAGCTTAAAACTACAGTATAAAAATGCAACCAGAATAGAACCCAGCAGCAATGCAGATAGGAAACCATCAGCAGTGTTTTCCTATCTGCATTGCTGCTGGGTTTTATTCTGGTTGCATTTTTATACTGTAGTTTTAAGCTTTTATATTTCATATTGTTTTTTTATGCTGAACTTTGTGGTTTTAATTTTTGTGAACTGCCCAGAGAGCTTCAGCGACTAGGCGGTATAGAGATGTGATTGATTGATTGATTGATTGATTGATTAATTAATTAATTACAATAAATGTTGAGACACCACCAGCCCTTACAATAAAATAAAATAAAACTGCCCCCTCCACTGTGGCAGCCAGAATTTGGCACTTGTGTATGTCCCTCAAACTCAGGAATGTCCCCAGCAGCAAACAGCAGTATGTAGGTGCTAACAATTAGCTAGTGGTGTTATACTGAGGGGAGACAGGTGATACAGAGCAATAGAGGGATAGGATACATTCTGCAGTAAGCAGATATTCTTGTAAGCCCTCTGGCAGTAGTATGATCTCCTTCCTTCACATTGTGGGTGTGGGGATGAGGTAGGCAAAACTTTAATTTGAAATAGGATGAACAAAAAACCTAGTCCCTATTCAAGCATACATACCACATTAGCCAAGATTCCTTCACTGATTCCTTTTCACATTCATATATATTATCTACTGATTTCTGTCCAGAAGCTCAGAATATAAGGCTCAGTCCATCCCCTCTCAAGGACTCCAAACCTCCCTAAGCCCCCAACATGAAGGCATCAGAGAGCGGTGGGGAAGGAAGAGTAAGAAGATAATTTTCTATTATTTGGGGATTCCTGCTGGTGCAAAACAATGTCCACAGGAGAGGACATATTAATAATAATAATAATAGCACGCGCATGCACGCGCACACACACACAGACCCCTTTCTCCAAGGGTGTCTCTACATTAAGCAAACCCCCCGCAAAACCCCACATCCTTTCTGGAGCTTCCTGCTTTCGGTTTCTTGATGGCCTTGTAGGCCCCTTCCAACCCTACTATTCTATGATTCTATGATTCTTTGCTGGATTAAGTGCTTCTTTACACGGCAGCCACGTGGTTTGAACTGAGGGAGTGCCTCCCTCTCTCCCTCCCTCCCTCCCTGGCATGTGTGCGAAGGAGCACGGTGTGTGTGTGTCTTGTTTTTGTAGCTTAACTTCTGCTGTACTCTTTTCTCACAGCCCCTAGGAAACCTCTGACTTACTTCTGAGTAGACATAAGATCACCCTGTAAGTCTGCAACCCTTGGCACTCTTATTTGGGAGGAAGCCCCATTGAACTTAATAGGGTGCTCTGAAACAACAGAGGATGTTGCTTCTGAGCTTGGTGGGCTGGGGAATCAGATGTGTCTCCCTGCATTGCAGGGAAGCATTTTACCCACTTCTCCCGCTGACTGAGAAATACAGAGGCAGGAGACGCAATCGGCAGGTGATTCTTGCCTTCGTGCCTGTCAAATCTCATCCTGACTGCGCCCCCAACAACTGAAAACAAATGCCCACAGCAGGCAGACACAGTGGTGTCACTCTTAGAGTGAAAAAAAGCCCAGAGAGGGAGCATGATGGATCTCCACAGGGAGGGTATAGCAGCACTGCTGCCATGGGAAAGGAACCAGCACTGTCTTTCCTATGAAATCAGCATGGGTGTGTGTGTGTGGGCGGGTGTGCAAGCCAATTGCAAGCCAATTCCATGGGAAAGACCTCAAGCAGCTTTCTCCAACCTTGTGCCCTCTGCATGTGTTGGACAGCAACTCCTAGCATGCCCAGCCAGCATGGCCAAGGTGACAGCCATGCTGGCTAGAAATGCTGGGGGTTGCTGTCCAGCATATCTGGAGAGCACAAGATTGGAGAAGGCTGACCTATGCAATCAGCCCAACAGATGTGATTTGACCATTTAAATGTTCTTCAAGCTGCAGAGACACTGCTTGGATAAGCAGCTTCCATGCATCTGGGAGAACTTCTAAAGAGATATATTTGGAATGATATCAGGGGGGGGAAAAAATAGAAACAGGGACCCATGTGATCATATATAATGATTTTAAAGTCAATGGATCACAATTTTCAGAGCTGGCAGGTTTTCATGCCTGAAGATAGCCGGTTTAGAACAAAGACACCAAAGAACAAGCATGAGATGTCCCAGCTTGTGGTTTGGAGTCTGCTGTGCTCAAGGAAGTGAGATATGAATTAGATTCATTATCTGCAGCTATATATACTAAGCAAAGGAGCCATGATGACCATAAGTAAATGCCCAGAATCCATATTAACGTATACCTTTATTAGTCAAACCAAAAGATCGCTTTCAAGATCTCCAGATCTCTTCATCAGGCAAGATGTTATAAAATCAAGCAGGTGGTGGTGGGGATATGGAAGCTATTCATGCCATGTGTGTAGATCCATGGTCCTAAGTGTAGATCTTAGGGCTCTATAAATTCCCTGCCCTTGTTCTTATGTATCCAAAATCATTGTGATAGATAAGAGAGCTGGAGCTGAACTTCAGAGAGAACCAGATTCAAATCCCAGTTCAGTTGAGATCATAGGGTAGTCTTTGGCAAGATACTATGCCATACTGCTTGTCCCCATCTGTAAAACAGAAATTACTGAGGTCCCACAGGACTATTTCATGAACAGAGGCACAAAAGTGATACATAAAACTGATACACAATAACATGTATAGAGCAAGGGAGAGCCTGAGTATTATTGCCTAATTAGCTTGACACCAGCTGTAAGTAAAACAGCTAGCAGATAATATATATACACTTTTGGAATATATTAACAAACAGTCGGCTGATTAAAAATGGGTCATGAAATCAATTACCTTCAATTGATGTAATTACTAAGATGAGCTAAATGGATTTATAAAGCAGTACCACACACTGATCATTTATATCCCCTAAGGCTATGCAGATACACATATCATGTGCCTGAATCTTGTCTGGCCTAGCAAACCAGCTACCTTTACTGACAACTTAGAATGTTGTTCCCACTCCTATGGTGACTTTCAGGGCTTCAGCTGCTGCTTTAAACAACAACAATCCCAAAACCAAACTGTTAATTTAGCTTCAGCACTCCACGGTAAATAGTGATTTAGCATAAGAAAATAGAAACCTGGAAGCATGAGATTTTGCACAATAACTAACAACGGTGGACAATCTGCAGCTCAAACACAATGTGGTCTTCATTGTTGTACTTTGTACACCAGTAGGTCTTGCTGGGACCCTGAGAATCAACCCTTAAAAAAAACACACCTAGGTCTCATGATTGCAGAGGAAATCTAACAAAAAATCACCTGTGTTCTCTCTCTGTCTTCCTTAAAAACAAACAAACAAACAAACAAAGACATGCCTTTGGATCCACTCACCCTGCCCCAATTCAAAGCCTGCTTTGACCAGCAAATAAGTGGCCTTTCACAGTAAGTCTTGTAAATTCCATAGGATATCTGGTTTTCCAGGAACCGACCTTGGAGCCTGCACTCCAAGGTCAGTTCCCGGAGAACTGACCTCCCCTCCACTTTCATGCTGCCTTGGAGGCAGTGTGGAACAGCCCTGTGTTCCACACTCACAAGAGGAGTGTGGAGCGGCTGAAAAGGGATGTTCCCGGAGGGTGTTCTGGGGCGGGGAGGGCAGAAATGCCTGCATGACACATCCAATGTGTCGTACAGCAGCTTCCTCCCCCGCTCTGCCCTCCCACAGCTAGACAGCTGCAATCAGCTGTCTAGCTGAAAAAACAGGGAAGGAGAAGCGCGGAGGGAACAATCCCCTCCGTGTTCCTCCTGCCGTACATTGGATAGGCGGTCTCCTCCAATTTTGGAGGCAGCTGCCTATCTGAATAAGATTGAGCCCTTAATGCATCTGATGAAGTGGACTCTAGTGCACAGAAGCTTCTGCCATAATGAATGTATTAGTCTTTAAGGTGTCATAAGATTCTTTGTTGTTTTATCCTTCAGGCGGTATTAGATTTGTAAATCCATCCATGGTTAAATATATTTAAAATTCTCAAACATGTGGCCAAGAGGAAATACCAAGAGCTTCAGCTGGTGCAGACAGAATCTGACTGGTTATTGAGAAACACACAGAAAATGTTGAACATGCTTTCCATAGCTTCCCAATTTACTTTTGGCTAGAGTTGAAAGTGTTCCATTCAAAATATCCTGGATTGTATGCTTACTTGATTAATAAAGGTGCATATAAAGTGAAGCTACTGTGGTTGTAATCACTCAGTGTCAGAAAACTCACAGCCCAGCCCTTCATATCTTTATGTAGCAGTGAGTTCCATTCAGACTGGTGGGACAAAGAGAGAGACAGAGAGAGAGTGAGCGAGAGAGAGAGAGAGCACCACTGTGGTGTAGTGTCTAGGGTGTTGGACTAGGACCAGGTAGACCCAGGTGCGAATCCCCACTTAGCCATGAAGCTCACTGGATGACCTTGGCTAGGAACTCTCTCTCAGCCTAGCCTAACTCACAGGGTTGTTGTGAGGCTAAAACTAGGGGTGGGGGAGAAAACCATGTATGTCTCCTTGAGGTCCTTTCAAGGTAAGTCAGAATATAAAAGTAATAAATAATAATAGATAGCGCAAGAATAAGTGTGTCATTTCCCCTCTAAGAAACAGGAGATTTGGGATGTCGCTGTTCAAAGGTGGTGTTTTAGCTTTGAAGCTTCTCACCATGATGGACAGAAGTAAGCTAATATACAGATTGTACTCCATAAAACATTTTTAAAATATAGTGCCTGGGAAAAGAAATGTCTTGGAGACTTTTACTTTAGTGGCACCTCGAATCATATTTTGGAGCACACCATCAGTTCCCTGAGAATGAATCTTCAGGGGAAGAATGTGGCACCTAAGCAGCCAGAGACCTCTATAAACTCCGCACTGGTCACATGGGAGACCCAGAGTCAGAGGTAGGAGCAGATTAAGCAGTTTTGAACATATTTAATGGATAAATCATCTGCTGTAGACTGCTCAACCAGAAATTGACCAAAGTTTCAACTAAACTGTTAGAGTTTTCCAAGATGGTGAACAATGGGATACTATATGCTGGGACTTAACCCAGCAGGACAGACATTCTCTCCTATGAACCACTAATTCATTAAAAATTAAAATGAGGAACTTTGGAAATCAAAATCACCTTTCAAATCTAGGAGTTCAAGGGATCCCTGGATTGAAAGATGGAGTGCACATGATTTATTTTCTTCTGCAGGGATTTATTTATTTATTTATTGCATTTATACCCCGCCTTTTTTCCTCTTGCAAGGAACCCAAGGCAGTTCACATTATCCTCCTCCTCTCCATTTTTTCCTCACAACAACAACCCTGTGAGGTGGGTTGGGCTGAGAGTCTGTGACTGGCCCAAAGTCACTCAGTGAGCTTCCATGGCCGAGTGGGGACTAGAACCCAGATCTCCCAGCTCCTAGTCCAACACTCTTACCACTACACCACAGGGATTATCTTCCCTGCTGCCAGATATAGCTCCCACTGATGTGAACATAAAGTGGGCCTGCTATACTTTGGAACCTATCTATTTTATTGAAAAATATTTATACACCACTTTTCTATCACAAATAATTCTGTTGAACTATACAAAGTACAACATAAAATAATAATGCCTTCTACTCTGGTTAAACCATAACATATAACTCTCCTCTTTGTCCATAATTCAGAACCGTTCTACACAAGGCAATTATTGTGTGCTCATGATTCCTCACTCACAGTAGTTTGTGGGTGCTTTATATGATGTCATCATCCTCCAGGCCTCTCCCACTCTTTGCAACCATGTTAGCGGGGGGGGGGGGTCCTAACAAAGAAAATCTGGTATTTCTGTGAATGGCGGCATGAAACTCTAGTGTATTTGCGCAATTCTGCTATACCACAGCACCACCTACTGGTTGTGTAATGGAACATATAAAAAGAAAAACCTTTGAAAAAAAACACGTGTAAAGGAGCCAATCTTAAAAAATCCAGAAGCAGAAGCCACGGTAAAGTGGCAGTTAAAAGCTTCATGTAGAAAAACCCTCAGCTAAAGGAAGGCTATATGGGGGCTCTAACAACTGCAATTCAACAGGACTCTAGTTACGGCTTTTCAAGATGCATCTCCTGGGACACAAAGGCATTTGTCCCTATATACCAAAATTGTGTGAGGCTAATATTGCCTAAAATTGTTGTGTCGACTGAAATTAGTAACACAGCAGAAGGATCATATTTGGTTGACTGAGACTCACCCAGAAGCTCATACCCTCCTACAACAACTATTAGGCACTGAATATTCTGATGGTATGGTTGACCATCAGGATGATTTTGATTCTTGTGACAAACGGAACGACTAATCTAAGAAAACAAAGAAAGAAATGAAAGTTAACGAAATCCAGCGAGGACTCCCTTTTTTTCTAGAAGCACCCATCTCACAGTCATCTTCTGTACCTACTCTTCAGAAACCTCCTGCTGAAATTCTCCTGCTGAATATGGAGTAACCTTTTTTTTTTTGTCTCAGGACATTCATCACTGCTTGCACAGAATCTGGAATCCCCTTTTATGCAGGGTTCAGATGGAAGGGAATTTGTTTCAACTGTCCCTATTTTCCTTCAACACAGAATGGTTTTGTGGTTTGGCTAATATTTTCTTGAACAAGAAAACTTCAAGTACCTTCAGGAGAGGTTCTGGATAAATCTAGCTACTTATTATAAGCCAAATAATAAATAAGCTATACATATTTCAACATGGAATCACTAGCCACTTAATTTTTAAATGTGAAAGGTTTGTGGAATCCAATAAAACACCAGAGAATATCCTATAGAGGTGTGCACCAACCACAACATTCGACTTGGACCCCAATTCAGCACTTTGGAAAATTGCTCAGTTCTGCTTGGACTGATTTTAAGTCTCCTTGCTTTGACTCAGGTATCAAACCCAAGTTGAGATTTGGAAATCCAAGGCTTCATGCTTCCAATTGACTATAATGGGGGGGGGGGAGCTATAACCTTTATTCTGTTTGTCAAGACATGGATGAAATTTGCAGGTGTAGTAGCCCCTTCAAAGAGAACTACACCAGCCAAATTCAGCAAAATAGGTGCAGTGGTTTTTGTGCCACACACACACACTCTCAATATTTTTTTAAGGAACTGTGGATATGTTTTTTATTTATTGGAAGATGTGGATGAAATTTGCAGGGATAGTTTCCCTTCTGAGGAATAGGTGCAGGGATTCTTATGTAAGAGCAACATTTACATTTTGAGGGTATCCAAAAAAGGATATGTTTATCTTCCTGTTTTCCTTGTGGACCATTCTTCTGAAAAGGACAGACAGCACAGAGGTGCCCCTAAGTAAGAAAACGGCAAAGTTTCAGAAAACTAGGTGCAACAGTATATGCGGAAAGGAAGTCCTCAAATTTGGAAGGGGTGGTGAGTGATTCACTTTCCCTTCTCTCCCCCCATGTTTTTATGGGCAATTTGCATGAAAATAGCATACATCAGAAGTGTCTCCAGGCAAGAAGCTTGCAAAGGATAGGTGCAGAATGATGGGCGCAGAGGCTGGGGAGTGATAATAATTGAGAACAAGTGTAAGGCTTTTTTCATAGTGAAGCAAAGTGGCATCGGAAGAATGGCCATCACAAGATCCCATCCTTGCTCCTCCTCCTCAACACAGCGATTGGAGTGCCCCTGGTAAAACATGCCCTATGATCAGAAGGTGGACTGTCAGTCACTCAACCTCCCTCTCCACCATCAGCATCTGGAGAAAGAAAGCAAAAGAGGGAGACACTGGGCCTGTTCAGACATTACACTAAGCCATGACGGTTAGCATTTTTGACCTAACCATGATGGCTTAGCGTGATGTCTGAACAGTGTTTTTCCCAGCCATGGTGGTTTATTAACCACAGACTAACCATGCTCACTAACCACTTGCTACAAGATAATTAGTGGGCTCTACCATGGCTCTTCATGGTTAATTGACAGCTGCCATAGAGCTCCATGGCAAGAGCGGCCAAAGAAGGAGTAGCTGCTCATGCCTGAGCGGAAGATCTGTCTAGCAGCAAATGACACAGCTGCCATTAGCCTGCCAATACGCCCCCCCCCCCCGCCCACTGCATGTCAGCAGAGAAGCAAGCATAGCACTGCGGCTTGTGGCCGCTTGTGCCCCGACCCACCGCTGCTACAGGCACAGCCAGGCGCTGCCATGTGCGATGGCACCTGTTACAATGTGACTGCAGAGGCAGCATGGACTCCAGCACTGTGCCTGCAGCAGCATAAATGGTCGGTGGAAGCGACAGAAACTGGTTCCTGATGGCTGCCTGTGTCCGTTTGCACCACAGGGGGCACTTAAATGCGCTGTGCATTGGGGAAGCAGATTACAGTGGTGAGCGGCGATTACAGGCCTCTGGAATGGGGAAGTCAGGCCTCAGACCATGTGAGACCATGCTGCGGGATGTGGACTGGGGCCATGTGCTGTGGCACAGGAGGCAGCTGGCTGTTGAACTGTCGAGCACCAAAATGGCCAGCAGCGCTGAGCACCAAAATGGCCGGCAGCACCAAAATGGCAAGCAGCACAAAGGCCACTGGGATGCATGGCTGCCCATCTGGAGGACTGCAGGTTCCTGCAGGAGGGAGGGTGGTTAGAGAATGGTTAGTCTAACTTGGCTGCAGAACATAGTTACCTGCACATGTGGCAGTAGCACACGCAGTGATTAGTGGTAATCAACATGCACCATGGTTAGCCTAACCACCCTTCCACAATGTGCGTCTGAACAGGGTCACTGTTTGCCTTTCTAAAGCTGATTTACAAATGAAGCCTCATGCAATTCTGGTCACTTTGGAGAGAAGCACTAAAAACAGTCTGAAGGGGCCCAATTCAGTTTGGGCTTCAGGCTTCAGCTGAACCTGACACACATCCCTAATATCCAATATTATTAGAAAAGAGAGGCCTAATCTCATTTTCTAGAGGAAATCCGTCACAGAACTCAGGTTAGTGAAATGCCAGTGGTTCTGAGATGGTTATTCTAACCTGGTTCCTCCCAGTGTGTGGCTGTTGTTTTGACCAAGAAAATGGCTCTTGGTTTGGAAGACATCCTTTGGGACCCTGATAGCATGATGGACACTTCTAAATCAATAAAGTGTATTATTTTATGTATCTGTTGCCACAGCCTGCTACATGAGCCTGGGCATTGCAAGCATGGAAAGAATAATTTGACATCCAGTGTACCACCTTGGCAGTTTTCTCTGTTCTACCTTTTGTTCCTGAAGGGAAGGGAAAGATGTACAGATATAAACAAGAGATGAGAGCTTTTAATCCATCTCAACAAAAGAGGGTAGAAGTTCTGCCTGGCTAAGTGGATTAAGTGTAGTCTAGTTTCAAAAATAGCTGCAGCAGTC
This sequence comes from Heloderma suspectum, assembly GCF_057233095.1. Taxonomy (NCBI): domain Eukaryota; kingdom Metazoa; phylum Chordata; class Lepidosauria; order Squamata; family Helodermatidae; genus Heloderma; species Heloderma suspectum. The sequence continues at coordinate 175,138,323 of NC_139460.1, read as the reverse complement.
TGGCCTAAGGATCTACAGACAATAAGATTATCTCTGGGCTCATTTGCTGCCTCTGTATATACAGAGTCATGAGAGAGAGAGAGAGAGAGAGAGAGAGAGAGAATGCCCCGGCCTAAATTGCCCATTTATGATCGTCATATTCAAGAGCTGCCTTAACTGTTGACACTGTCACATACTTACGCTACATTCCTAAGCACAAAATATAGTACAACCCTAAGCGTGTTTACTCACAAATAACTCCCACTGAATTCAGTGGGGTTTTTTTACTTCCTAGTAGGTATGCTTAAGACTTGAGCCTTGCAGGCATGTTCTGCTAGAGTCTATGGCCCTTATTTCCAAGCTAATATTCTTAGGGCTGAGGCCCCTGTGTTGTTTTTCGTGTAATTTTTTAATGTGGCTTGATTTGGAATAGTAAAAAAAGGATTCCAAAGGGCGAAAAGGCCATCAGGTCCAACCATCGTTCATCAGACATCCAAGAAGATCTAATACAACCCAGATTCAGAGGATTTACACCGATTGCTTAAAACTGCATAAAAATATATGGGCTGAATGCTGAACATATATATGTATAGTACTTGAAACGTCACTTTGAAATCTTGATCATCTTTCATACCTGGATGCATATATTTAATAAGCAGAAATGTGTCTGCCTGTATTTTCAACTCTGAGATACAACACTGAAAATGTGACAGGAAGTGGCACAGAGATAAATTAATATGTATCTGGTCAATTGTTTGACATGGAATAAAAGTAATCTGAAGCAAAAACGAGAGAGAGAGAGAGAGAGAGATTTATAGATACAGATATAGATTAGATACACACACATTTTACAGGAAAGTGAAGTTGCTTTCAAAAAGACATACATTTTTCCCTTTTGATGTTTCTAACAAGTAAATGAATAATAATGATTTATAAGAAGAAAGAAGACACCAAGGGTTTTAAGGACTTTATTTATAATTATCTCTGAACTTGGGTGGTTGAGTATCGATCAGTTTAGAAACAAAAACAGGGCCACCAAAAATAAGGCAGTGGTTTTTACATATGTAGGAGTGTGTGTGTGTGTGTGTGTGTGTGTATTAAAATTACCCCCATGACTTGACAGGACCTATAAGCTTCCAGGATATACAGAATGTTGAGGTGTCAGTTCAGGGGGAAGGGGGGGAGGAATTACCTTGCTCAAGCTCCTAACAATTGATACTAAGTAAGTGGGATTAATGTTCAGGGGGCGGGGTGTGCCATGAAGTTAAAAAGCCCCCCCCCCCCGCACTATGGAGGGATATTTCAGGAAGAAAAACTTCCCTCCACTCCTCTTCCCCTATATAGCTACAATGCTCAAGTTCATGGCTAGCAGCTAGCCCCCAAACATGTACCCTCTGGCACTATAAAACACAGCAGGAGAAGGCCTCAGGAGAGTGGGGGGGGGAAACCTTTATCCTTCTCTGTCTGAATTTGCCTCCCCCCCTCCCCCCCCCCGGGCCTCAACAGCATTACAAGGTTCCTGTTCCATGCTGGCTAGAACCCTGAACAGAACCACTCCTTTTAGGGGTGGTGATATGTTGCTGCAAATCCCACTTGTTCAGTTCTAGTTTTAGACTCTAGTTCCTGTAGTTACCTGGGACATGGCTGTGAATGTACATAAGTAACTGTAAGGATTCAAAGGCAAACATTGTCATATCTTTATACAAAGGTATTATGTTCATGCCATGTTGATTGATTGATTCTGGGCACATCAATGCAATTGTGTGTTTCTACAGTGTGTCCAGTCCTGCTTAATTAGGTATAAGCATATGGTTCTTTGTTTGTGTTCATACAGCTAAAAAGCAATGTATGTTGTGTCCTGGTACTCTAGAGCACTATTGCAAACACTGCCTGGATTCCAAGAGGGTGCCCAAGTGCCAGGACAGTCCTTCCAAGCAAGAGAGATGTGTTGCACATCTCTCTCTCACACATACACATCGTCAGGGAATATCCAGTATGTATTTGCAAGATGGGTACTTCCCACTGTCCCCCCCCCCTTTAGATGAGCTAAGTATACAAAAGATGCATTGTTGCATTTATTGAAAGCAGGGATTTTAACATTTCATTGTAAATAGTGGACAGAATTCTCCCTTAACTTCTGTTGGCTTGTACATCAACCTTGGTGGTTAACTATTTGTACCACATTGGATCCAGGGCGTACTTCTGTGAAAGGAAGGACTCCATTCACTGAAGTTGCCTCCACCCAGTTTTCAGAGATCCCCCTCGGCCCCTTCCACTGCACCCATGAACAGCTCATCCATTCAGGAGGGTCCTGGGACCCTTTGTGTAGCATTTTCACTGGCTGCCATGAGGAAGAAGGGACACTTCTGCCAGCCCAGCTGCATGCATCTAAATCTGGATCCAACCCACTGCAAATAGTTACAAAAATGAGCAGAAAAGGCTCTCAGACAAGAATAAGGTGACGTTTGTAAAAGCTGTTCTTAAATAAGGCGGGGGAGTCTATTGAACTTCTGGGAAGCATATTGAGCCAAGTATTGTCCTGTGTTTCTAAATTTGGACTTTTCATTTCTTTGTTGCAGAAAAGAATTATGACAGCAGCACAAATCCCAGGATAACTTAGACAAATAGTTTCATAGCTGAGTGCTTCTATTTGTTACAGGTCCAAGAAATGTCAGCTGCTATAATCAGGACTTATGACAATTTCAACTAAAAGGTGCCTAAGAGTAATGGAAAAACAATTCCCCTCCTTCTTCACTTCCTTAGAAACTAAAACTGTTTGCAGTGCCTGCGCTTTTGTCAGTGAATGAATCAAATTGATCATAGAAGCTGATACCATAACTACCCCCCCAATTCAATATAAAATGAGAAATTGCCCTATTATACACACATATTTGATATCAGCAATTTTTTAATTTGCAAGACCATATGAACAGTAATTCCATTGCTCATAATTGTGCTTCCCCCAGTCCCTGAGTGCTTTATTAGTCTTGCATGATATTGGTATCTGTTCAACTTTACATGAAGTAGTATGGAAAAATTAGATGAAAATGCATATGATGGGTTAATATTATTATCATGATTAGTAGCACAATGTCCCCCATATGGTGGGAAATCATGTGGAAATGTGCCTATAAGATCAGCTGTAGCTGAGTGGGATGAAGCTACAGCCTGTAGTTCTATGGCACACAACATCTTGATGTGCAAAGAGTTCCCTTATATAGAAGCTTTGAAAATCACTGGCTTAAATTATGTGCTCTTTTAAATGGGTTGCCGTAACTGAGCATAGAAATTAAGCTGATTCTGAGATAAAGACAGAATTTCTTTGCTAAACAACAACAACAAAAGGAAAGTATTACCTCTCCTCCAAGTAAAGTAAAAGTAAAGTTGAGTAGGGAAAAGACCTTGATTGTGTTACTTACAGCTAGAAGTGCCTTGATTAGGCAGAGTATGAAATAATAGGGAAAATCTACTGTGACAGATATTAGGCTGGAACTATGTCCCAAGAAATGGGGTGGATGCCCCATTGTGCAAGTTATTTTAAAACTGGGTCAGATAACGCATGTGATAATGGCACTGCAGGCCTTTCCTATTTGTACAGCAACACCCCCAGCCCCAACAAAGCAATATACTTTCCAAGCTATGCTCTCATCCTTACAAGTCTGAGCCTACACATCCAATACAAGGCATAAAGGAGGACAAAACACTACTGCAAATAAATAAACAAATCCTTCTCTAAACTAGCAGATGTACTGCTTGTTTATTTTTATCCTGTCCCACCCTAAATGTTACCCATAGAACTCCCTCCCTCTCTGCCCCTGTTCCTGTGTCTTTAATAGCAGCCCAACGCACACACATTTGAAACTTTTCCAGGCATAGAGGTAAATAGAAGGAAAAGTTTTACTAAGCAAAGTGTGTGTGTGTGTGTGTGTGTGTGAGGCTTCTCTTAATGGCATAGGAGGTGGGTCATTCAGAAAGATTGCGATTCTCTTTTTATAGCATATGGATGGATTTTATTAAGAAAACACAAAGTAGAATGTTTTTGTAGGTAAGTTTCCCTGTCTGTCCTCTATTTACTGAAAAACAGAGTAGTTTTGTAAGTCTGTCTGCCACTTTTATTTTAATAAATATGCTATAGATTCTATATGTTCTAACATTTTCTAAAAAAAATAGCAAGTCCAGTTCTATTCTTCAGAAAAGTAAATAAATATCTCCTTTTCCAGAGGATGACAAATAAGATGAACTCTGAACAATGAATAGCGGTTCTATTTCAGCTTTTGTTTTGTGAGTCTCAGATGAATCATAGATAAATGATCTAAAGAGGTAGAATAAGTCAGGTAAGGCCTATTATTTGTGCCTTGGTTGCCAAGGAGACAGTACTCTAACTCTGATAAGATAATAGGCAACACTGAGAAATAAGGAAAACGGTTGTTGTTTTTTAAAATGTGGATTGTTTCCAAAGCAACACTCCCCTCCTTGGTGACTGATAATTTCTGCTTAAGTCAGTGTTGTTGGTGAGTAATCTAGTCAAGCTGAGTAACCAATGGGTACAAAATGTGTTTTCCCCAATGCTAGAGCATAAACAGTCAGAAAATGAAAGAACAATTGCGTTATAGGCTTGCATTGATCTTCAGGAACACTGCACTGTGGCACTACAGAACTGATTATTTCAATTCTACAAGCTGGGCCACATGATCAATTATTGTGGTAGGGTTTCATTTTAATGACAGAAATTGCAGTTACAATTGGATTACTTCTTTGTGGGATTCTGGAATTGAAAGGTTTAGCTGGACAACCACAATGTGCTTCCCTTCCTTCCATGTGCTGGCATGCTGCTGCTTCTGACGGCCACAACAACTACCTGCTCTCTCACAAATTAGGGTGGGTGGGTGAAGAGAGCAGTCAACACATGCATGGATCCTTGGAAAGGGGGGATTCGACAGGGCAGTGTAAGAAGACTCATTACAGAAGTCAGTCTCAAAGCTAAAGTCAGCTTAATAAAGCAAACTAGGGATATTATATATTAATGTAGCATATTGGCTAAGAAGCTGAACCATGAATCCAAGACTCCTTGGTTCAAATCTCACCTCTGCCATAAACTCCACTGGTGGCCTTGGACAAGACAGTTTGTCTCATCCTTAGCCCCTATATCTGCAGTATGGGCATAATAATACTGACCCACAATACAGGATTGTTATGAGGATTACAACAGATGAATTATAAATTCCTAGTTACACGAGCTGCTCTGAACACTGTGAAGTGTTATATACCTGCCAAAATAAGAAAGAGCCACCCTTTTAAGACTGGAGGCACAGGAATATCCTTTTGGTTAGGAGTTGGTAAACTAACATTTGTTACAGAACTATAGTTTTCTTCTAAAGTAACTGGTCCACTTTTACTCAGACACATCTCAGGTATGACTGAAAACTAAGAAAAGGGGAAATGGCTAATCAGTTTGACTGCTGATTTCAAAAGTCCACTTTATTCAGTTACCACCACCCTCATTGTGAATTTTTGAATAGAAAGGCAGAATATAAATATTCTAATAAAATATAACAATATTTAAATCCAGGCAGTTTAACTTCTTTTCCTGTAACCTCCTAGATTATTATTTTAACATTATTTAATGGCCTGAGACAGCAATCAGGCACAAAAGAAACATCTGCCCAATACATCTGTAAAGAACTTAAAATTGCTACTTAGTGATGCATATGAAATGGCACAGGGTGGTCTGTGCAGACTGAGAACTTCTGGAATCTTATAAGTCATGGTCCCACTGATTGGAAGGGAAATTTTAATTGGAGAATATTGCTTTCATCAATCACTCTTGCCAATTAATCAGCTACAGAGTGCGACTGTAAAAATAGTCAGTGTATTCACAAGTCTGGAAATTAACTCTAGATAGCACAGTATATTTCGGGTCATATTTACATGAATCAGCAATGCTAAGAGAATTACTAATTTAGAATTACTAAATTACTAATTTTGATTTGCCTTGTCTATTCAAAAATATGTATAATCTTTCTGCCCAGAATACTTACATTTGAGAAAAGTGTAATAACCTGTTTGAACTAGTAACCGATGCTTTCTGTAGTCCCAGTGTAAGAAATAAATAACAGCAACTTGCTCTTTATAGGGCAGTCTATTCCGCTTTACCAACTTTCATCTCTTTAATTAGGATGGGCCTCCATACACAGATGTCCCCAGAAGCACACCTTGATTTAAGCAGAATAATTGAGATCATCCAGCCATGATACCCTGCAGCATAATTACATTCCTGGTTTCCCTATTACTCTACTAACCAATCATCCTTCCTGAAGCAGTAGGAAGAGCGTCTGACTCAGTGGCTAGGAATTAAAATTTATCAGCAAAGGCTTGTTGGGTAGATATTCTTTGTTTCAACGAACAAAGGGTGGGATGTGGAAGAGGAAGATCAGCAATGTGGGAGGTAGTGAGGATCAGAACACAGCAAAGGTGTGGTACAAAGAAACTTCAAGTAGAAGAAAGAGTGAAACCTGGAATTTTACTCACTACTAGAATTAAGATGATGCATTGGGGACAAAATGCAGGCAGACTCAGGGCTGGAGAATTCATGTTCGGACAGGTAAACAAAGCTGCAAACCTGGATTGCACAGCTGACATAAAGAATATTGATATGAGAGGAAAAGACGGGGGGAGGGGGGAGAGAGAGAGAGATTTGTGTATCTCTCAGGGCTAAACTACATAATTAAATACATAGCGTGCAGCTCACCTACTCTTTCTTTTTTACTTGGAAGTAAGTGTGTGGGGCCCCAGCCACTTGTTTTTCTAAATTCACCCTCTCCCCACAGGGGCAAAGGAAAAACCCTCCACTGGCACCCTGCATGCTTACTTGTGAGTGAAGAAGAAAGAGAGGATAAGTTCCACACGATGTATTCAATGTACCATGTTGTTTAGTCCTCACCGTTAGTAACATACGAAATTGTTTTCCGTTCGTTTTTTTTCTATCAACTTAGCAAAGTCATGTCTACAATGTTATCTCTCTTCACCATGACTTTGTAAAATATGGGAGATCCTGCACAAGTACAGCTCTTGGGCGGGGTAATCAGGGGAATCAGGCAAGCATAAAAAATGATCGAGTCTGAGCTAGGCAACGCCATGGGCTAAACTGCAAACATCAACTTGGCCATCAACACAGAAATGCTGCGAAGGGGAGAAGAATTAACTCATATACCTCTACTCTCCAGTTTCCTGGAACAGCCGAGCCAGTGCCATTGCCTTAGTCACTGAATTTGGTCTAGCTCCTCCTCTTGCTGTTTTTATTCTTCTCATGGAGGGGACTCAAGCAGAACACAAGCGGGGTAATTTGAACATTACCTTTCAAATTTCAAATTCAAATTTGAACATTATCTTTCTTTCACTGAAAGAACTGGGCATGTTTAGCCTTGAGAAGAGAAGACTGAGGGGAGATATGATAGCGCTCTTCAAGTACTTGAAAGGTTGTCACAGAGAAGAAGGCCAGGATCTCTTCTCGATCATCCCAGAGTGCAGGACACGGAATAATGGGCTCAAGTTACAGGAAGCCAGATTCCGACTGAACATCAGGAAAAACTTCCTGAGTGTCAGAGCAATACGGCAATGGAACCAATTACCTGGGGAGGTGGTGGGCTCTCCCACACTGGAGGCCTTCAAGACGAGGCTGGACAGCCATTTGTCAGGGATGCTCTGACTTGGATTCCTGCATTGAGCAGGGGGTTGGACTCGATGGCCTTGTAGGCCCCTTCCAACCCTACTATTCTATGATTCTATGATTCTATGTGGCTGCAAAAAAGGCAAATGCTATTTTGGGCTACATTCATAGAACCATCGCTTCCAAATCCCGGGAAGTACTAGTTCCCCTCTACTCAGCACTGGTTAGGCCTCATCTGGAGTACTGTGTCCAGTTCTGGGCACCACACTTTAAGAAGGATGCAGACAAGCTGGAGAGGGTTCAAAGGAGGGCAACAAAGATGATCAGGGGACTGGAAACAAAGCCCTATGAAGAGAGACTGAAAGAACTGGGCATGTTTAGCCTTGAGAAGAGAAGACTGAGGGGAGATATGATAGCGCTCTTCAAGTACTTGAAAGGTTGTCACAGAGAAGAAGGCCAGGATCTCTTCTTGATCATCCCAGAGTGCAGGACACGGAATAATGGGCTCAAGTTACAGGAAGCCAGATTCCGACTGAACATCAGGAAAAACTTCCTGAGTGTCAGAGCAATACGGCAATGGAACCAATTACCTGGGGAGGTGGTGGGCTCTCCCACACTGGAGGCCTTCAAGACGAGGCTGGACAGCCATTTGTCAGGGATGCTCTGACTTGGATTCCTGCATTGAGCAGGGGGTTGGACTCGATGGCCTTGTAGACCCCTTCCAACCCTACTATTCTATGATAGCTCATTATCTCCAATCTTTTTAAAAATGGAATAAAGGTCATTTAGTGCAGGAGATGCCCTGGAGGTTCACAGAATCATTTAAAGGGCCCGTAAACATCCGTGAGTGAACAATCTCAATAGCAGGATAAAAGCTCTGTGTGAAGGAGTCCCAGGTGACCTGTTGTAGGGGACCAACAAGGGACTGGATGGCCTTATGTAGCTGCTGCTTCAGGTTTGGTTCGTCAGTCTGAATAATTGGTTACTTGAGTAGCTACAGACTCTGAGCCATGTCCCACTGACTTTTGCAACCTGAACATTTGCCTGTAGCCCCTCTAATTGTTGTTCACTGTTCTGTACCCTGATTTCTGCCAGACCTAACTATGCCCCTGCCCCTGTCTCTTGTTTGCTGCTCAGTACTTAAACTTTGACCTGACCTGCAGGTAGGGATGTATGAAAGTGACTTACCTTTCGCAGATTATGTTGATGGTGGGGAGGGAGGCATTCCGTCCCTCCCCCTGGAATCCTGGCCGGGGGGGAGGCGCGCCGTTCCTCCCCCCGGAATCCTCGAACAGCCAGCTGTGCTCCGCGGCAACTCTGTGGAGCAGCTGGCCAGGCCCGGCCCGGCCAGGCCAGAGCCGTCCGCAGCCGGATTTCCAGCCGCGGAGGGCTCTGGGTATAAAAAAAGAAAAAAGCGTACGCAAATGGCGGCGGCTACAGCCGCCGCCATTTGCGTTCCTTCTTTTTGGCCGTCTTAATCTACGTAAATATTTACGTAGACTATGATGGCAAAAATCAAGGGGAACGCAAATAGCGTAGTGGGCGCTATTTGCGTCCCTTTTTCATTCACCGTTTTAGCCTACGTAAATCTTTACGTAGGCTAAAACGACAAATCAAAAGGGGACGCAAATAGCGCCCGCTACGCTATTTGCGTTCCCCTTGATTTTCGTCATCATAGTCTACGTAAATATTTACGTAGATTAAGACGGTAAAAAGAAGGAACGCAAATGGCGGCGGCCATAGCCGCCACCATTTGCGTACGCGGTTTTGGTTTTAACCCACCCAACCATGATAGGCTACGTAAAGATTTACGTAGCCTATCACGTCTTTTTTCTTTTTTTTTTAAACCTAGCCATGATAGGCTACGTAAATCTTTGCGTAGCCTATCACGTCTTTTTTTTTTTTTTTTTTTTACACAAGACTGGAAATGGCGGTGGTGGCAGCTGGTCGGAAGACTGGCCACCGCCCAGAAGATCCGCCACAGGTGAGTCTCGTCCCGGGGGGGATCCACGGGGGGGCGGGGGCGTGGCAGATCTGTGGCGGAATTCTCTGACATCCCTACCTGCAGGACAAATACTTCATGGATGGCACTAACAGTAAGTTGCTGGAGAAAGAGGAGATGAGAGGAGGGGAGTACAAAAAATAAAATGGCCTTATCGCAGGTTATAAATTGTGATAGACAGACAGACAGACAGACAGACTATCTGTCTATCCATCCATCCATTATCTTATAACCAGTGTTGAAGTTTATATAGAAATGTATGAAATTAATTTGTATGTTAAATGGGTTCCTATATATATCGACACACACATTATTTATCCCAGAGGCATTATTTGGCATTATATTCAGGGTGTGAGGCATGAAAAGAGACAGTAATCAAGCCTTGATTATCTTTTCAAATGGTATCCCTCTGGATTCTCTGTCCAAAGCGGCGGCATCATGATGCCTTATGGTAAGAGTGGCCCTGTTGTATCATGTAGTGTGTTATCTCAGTGAGGTGACAGAACCTGACAGAGCTTCCTCTCAAAAAATGCTTCCTGATGAGTCTCAGATTTTCTTACAGTTGTGATATTCGCAAAACCTGTTCCAGTGTCCTCCAAAAAGGAAGGTCTCAAAACCTTTGATTTCGCCTTCTTTACCTCTGGCTTTTGGTTTGTTTTTGTTTTTTAATGTTCAAAGCAAGGACATAACTCATATTACAACTAACAACGGATTGGTGGTCTGGTGTTCCCAGTGCTGGCTTTTCTATCCCAGGCCCAGGTTCTCCATATAATACACATGGCCCATATCATGATTGCCTTTACATACCAATCAGCTCTGTAGCTTTCTCTTATTCTCCCAGTCCCCAAACTCCCACCTGTCTGATGTTCTTGGATATTCTAGATTTCTAGCACGTCTACATTTGGTATGTTTTTTATTTTATTTATTTACAACATTTATATACCACTCCACATCTAAACAGATTCTGGACCAGTGTACAATAAAAGGTAAAAATATACAACAATAAAACACCATATTAAAACATGTTATTTTAAAAAACAGAACACCAGTAAAAACTATGGTAGGTCAGTCAAGGAAGGCTTCCTGAAATAAAGATGTTTTCAAGAGATGCTGAAAAAAACACAAAATTGGCACCTCCCTGACCTCCAGAGACAGGGAGTTCCATAGAAAGGGGCCCACCACACTGAAGGCTCTTCTCCGGGCAGACTCCAATTGGGCCATAGGCCCATGCAGAACCTCCAGGACCATGCCATCTGATGACCTCAGTGACCGGGCAAGGGAGAAGGTGCTCTCTCAGGTATCCTGGTCCAAAATTATTTAGGGCTTTATACGCTAGTACCAAAACCTTAAACCTGGTCCGGTAATGAATAGGTAACCAGCACAGTTCCCTCACCAGAGGAGTTGCATGATGAAAAGGGGAAGTTGCATTCTGGACTAGTTCCAACTTTCAGATCAGTCTTTAGGGCATCCCCTAAATGCACATAGAGTGCATTACAGTAATCCAGTCTTGTGGTTATAGCACCTGCACCATTGTGGCCAAGCTATCCCTGTCCAGGAGAGGCCATAGCGAACCAGCCGAAACTGGTAAAAGGCACTCCAAGCTGCCATGGCCACTTGGGCCTCAAACAACAATGATGAATCTAGGAGTACCCCCAGGCTACGAACTTGATCTTTCAGAGGGAGTGCAACCCCATCCAGAACAGGCAATACAAGTATCTCCCAGGCTTGGGAACCACTCACCCACAAGGCTTCCTTTTTCCCAGGATTCAGTTTCACTTTATTTGCCCTTATCCAGCCCATCACTGAGTCTAGGCACTGATCCAGGGCTTGCACAGCTTCACTTGATTCAGATGTCACAGAGAGATAGAGTTGTGTCTAATCAGTATACTGATGGCACTTGGCTCCAGATACCCGAGTGACCACTCCCAGTTGCTTCATATAGATGTTGAACAGCACTGGAGACAAGATGACACCCTGCAGAACCCCGTAGCTCAATTGACAAGGAAAGGGCCAAGGAATGGTAACCCAATGTTACTTTCTGAAATCAGCCTTGCGGGTAAGACTGGAATCACTGTAACACAGTGCCTCCAGTGCCCATCCCATGGAGTTGATCCAGGAGGATACCATGGTCAATGGTAGCAAAAGCCAATGAGAGATTGAGCAGAATTACCAGGGCTGCACTCCCCCTGTCTCTGTGCCCATAAAGGTCATCTATCAGAGTGACCAAGGCTGATTCGGTTCCATTACCAGATTGAAACCCAGACTGAAATGGGTCTAGATATGCAGGCAGTTGCTGGTGGGGATATCTGTGGGTGGATCTTTGTTTTTTTTCTGAAGGGAGTTTCCTATTTGGATGCCAGCTGGAAGGTGAGCACATTGTTTCAGCCACTTCACCATCACTGACGGGACTGGCCTTCCATACAGGAGACCTGTGGGTCAAATGAACTTGGAAAGAGCTTTATCCAGGTTTGAGGGGGGCCTTGGCAAGGTGACATCTGTGAGATTACATTGTTACATTGTTACATTGTTGTTACATTGGTGGATCACGTGCAGCATAAAACAGATTTAATATAACACATGTCCACTCAATATGTTCTAAGTTACACTGACTAGTGCTGGGCTTGGATCTAGCTAGCACTTGTAGGATGTTATAGCTCCCTCTACATGTGGAGAGTGGCTGTTTAGCATCAAGGGAAACAGAATGGAGAATTGGCCATTGGGTCTCAGGGAGCCAGCATAGCTAATGGTGAGGGCTGATGGGAGTTGTAGTCCAAAACATCTGGAGGGCTACAAGTTGCCCATCCCTGCTCTGTTTAGTTGTCTGGGACTCAAGGTTAAGAATTTAAACTGGCAATAATGTTGTTCTCTTACCAAGAACGGGGTGGGAGGAACTGAAAGTGTGTGGTGGGAATTAGAGGTCAAAGAGGAAGTGCTGTCCCTTCTGTTGGTTTCTGTTTGTAAAGGAAAACTCTCAAAGCAAAATTACACAATGTGAAGTGGTTTCAAATATGAATTTGTGGTTTGAAATGAGGAACCTAAATCTGTAAATCCTCCCTTCCTCTGCTTGCCGACCCATTAACATGAGCAAAAAGGAGTAATAATGTTTCTTTCCTTTGTTGGCTTCCCGTTTCGTTTTCTTACTATTATTTTGAGCTGGAGCACTTGCTGGTAATTTGCATGTGCAGTCAGAAGATTTTGTTGAAGTCACGGCAGGGAAGTCAGAAGATTCTGATTTCTTTTTGCTTGGATTGTAAATGGACTGTCCAATTTTATTTCTTATTAAAACAGCCTGCAATCCTATACACCAGCCTTCCCCAGCTTGCCGCCCTCCAGATGTTTTGGACTAAAACTCCTAGCATTCCTGACCATTGGCCATACTGGCTGGGGCTGATGGGGGTTGAAATCCAAAACTTCTGGAAAGCATCAAGTTGGGAAAGGCTGCTATTCACACTTACCTGGGTGTAAGTCCCGTTGAACATAAAAAGTAAAGGTGTCCCCAACCAGTCGTGTCCAACTCTAGGGTGCGGTGCTCATCCCCGTTTCTAAGCCGAAGAGCCAGCGCTGTCCAAAGACGCTTCCGTGGTCATGTGGCCGGCATGACTGAACACCTAGGTGCACGGAACGCTGTTACCTTTCCCGCCGAGGCGGTACTTATTTATCTACTTGCAATTTCTTGCTTTCGAACTGCTAGGTTGGCAGAAGCTGGGACTGAAGACGGGAGCTGACTCCGTCACGCAGCACTCGGGTCTCGAACCGCTGTCCTGCCGACCTTCCGGTCTGCAGTTCAGCGTCTTAACCACTAAGCCACCGCAGCCCGTTGAACATACTTCAAAGTAAACAAGGGCAGGATTGGACTATTAGCCTCATTTAAACCAACCTTTAAAACCAAGCTCAAAAAATAAGGATCCACTCATAAAAAATCACAAACACAAATTCACTGTTCTCCTTACCTCCCTCCCTCACCACACACACAGTGAAAATTTAGCGTGTAAGTTCTCCTGTTCAAGGCCCACTGAAATGAATGAGAATTGCTTGCACAAGAACACTGCCATAGGAAAGGAGCTTGTGGCAGCCTCACACAAAGGCAAGGTACTCCACTGGTATTCACAGCTGCTCTGGTCCTCTTGTGTTTCCTGCCTAGTTCTACACAAATGACTTCCTCACTGCTATAGATCACGTGCTTGGAAAAGGAGGTAATGATGGGAGTGCCCAATGGAGCAGACAGATTCTATGATGGCATGAGTGCGTGAGAGTAAAACCACCACATGTTTCTTCTCAAGTCCAAGCTGAAACAACATGTGTTGTTGTATGTATGTTTTCTTTGGACTTAATTTTTTTTTTTTTTTTACCAAGTGCAGCTGTGGAAGATTGCAATCTTGACAAGAGCATGTGGGGAGGGGAGGGGGAGAATGTTCTGTGGTCCATAGATCATTCTTCAAATATTACTAACAAGGTATGTCAATAATAATGGAAATACACCTGCCACATTCTTCCAAATTGCTTTAAGTGAGTAGAACAAAGGGCCTGACTCCAAGGAAGAAGCTGGATCTTCTACTGAATTTGATTGTGGCAGGTAGACTAGTGAAAACGAAGCCCTGGAAGGATAATGTTGGTTAAGAACAGTTTGGGATATTCTAGTAAAACTAATTCATTGTATAAAATTAAGAGAAGGCAATATTTTGTTCTGTTGTACAAAAAGTTCCTTTCTTTTAGCAACGGATAATTAGAAGGGTGGCTGTCAGTATATCAGGCAGGGGTGCGCCTACAATAAGGTGGCACATTTGGGGGGCAGCGAACTGTAATTGTACTTTTACCACAAGGGCGCCACTTGGATTTTCTGCCTCAGGCAACAAAATGTATTGGGCTATTTCTGACCTCAGCAGCTGCAACAAGCTCCACAGTTACTTACAGCACAATCCTAGGCACATCTTCTCAGGAGGACGCCCCATTGGTGTGCAATGGCTGTTGTTCCCAGGAAATTGTGTACAACAGCCTTTCCCAACATGGTGCCCAGCTGGGGGATGCTGGGAGTTAACACCCAACACATGTGGATATCTGTTGTCTCTGTGCGCGCTGTCTGTTTATATATTTGTATGTAGATGGTTTTAATGATACATTTTTAAGTTGCCCAGAGAGCTTCAGCTACTGGGCAGTATAGAAATGAAATGGAATGTGGAGGGCACAAGGTTGGGAAAGGCTGGTGTAGAAGATTTCAGCCTGAACCATGCAGTTCTCATCTGCAAAGAAAGCAAACCCCCCAAGTAGGTGCACCTGTAGGTGCTCACACTCATTCCTTAGGACCCCAGCCTCTCCCTTCTGTTGCCTCCCTCCCAACACTGTGAAAATGTAGACTGTAAGCTCCTCAGGGCAAGGGACCTGTCTTTTGTACTGATGTTTTTCTGTAAAACGAACTGAGGCTATTGTATAAAATAAATGTAGTAAAAAATGCTGTCTCTGAAAGCCTGTGATTTTCCTAAAGTTTAATTCCCTATTGTTAAGGAAATATCCAAGGCAGGTTAGGTTGAACTGTCAGAAATTTATTAAAGCACATCATGGCCATGGGAGAGACAGACAAAACTGTGTCTCACCCCACAAAAGAAAACAGGATGCATTTATACAGACTGAAAGTTAGAGAACAAAGAAAAACACACTAAGCATGCTCAGAAACCAATTAGTACTCAGCACAATCTTACCAGCACAGTGGCCTTCTTATCTTTAGGGATGAGTTACTTTGGTGGACAGGAATTTCTTGCTTATAAGGAAATTATAACTACCTTCTCATGGTCACACACACACACACACACACACACACACACACACTTAATCTCATCAGGCACCTTGCCTGAACCAAACTACTTACAAGGCCTAGTCAGGCCTACTTTCACAATTCCCCCTTTGAGCCTATCAGTCTCACCATCTACGCTTGTATTGTTATCAGTTGTTCAATCTCTTTACTTATGTCTTTCTGTTCTTTTCACATTTCTCTTTGCATTCTGTTGACCATCTGGTGCAGTTCAGCTTTATGTATAGTTTTTGTAAGGAATTTACAACATTTAATCAAAACAATGATCACATGGAACAAAACAATATAAACAATTATGTTTATTACATTGTACATCTTGCTAGGTGGCTGTTTCTGGAAGATCTAGGTCATAGGGTTTAATCATTTTAGTCTCATTTTGTGGAATTGGGATCATTGGTATGCTTCTGTGAGCATGGACTGGCTCATGGCTGCAGATCTAGCAGTTGGATACATTCAAGTCTATTTATTTATTTATTTATTGCATTTATATCCCGCCTTTTTTCCTCTTGCAAGGAACCCAAGGCAGCTTACATTCTCCTCCTCCTCTCCATTTTATCCTCACAACAACAACCCTGTGAGGTAGGCTGGGCTGAGAGTCCGTGACTGGCCCATAGTCACCCAGTGAGCTTCCATGGCTGAGTGGGTGAATCTGGTTCACTACTTTCAGGAAAGTGTTCTTTGCTTTCATGCAACTAAAGATGTCAGGCAGGAGCAGGATGCAGGTGGACCACATCATGAAAATGTGCCTCTGGTGGAGGCTGAGACAACACTTTCTTCACTAACAGGAGCTGGGCTCGCTGCTAGGATTATGCTCACCTCGCCAACAAGTGCTTGGCTCACTACTAGTCCTTTAGAGGTGGCTATTTTGTAATCCAGAGGAGGCCAAAGTGCCAAAAGTCTAAGAAGATCTCACACAATAGCAGGAAAAAGGGCAACAAACCAGTACCACGATGGCAACCAGAGATGTTCTTTTCTTTCCGGGTCCAAAATGACTTAAAGGGCTGATAAACTCTGTCTTAGGGCACATTTAGCATTGTCTGGTTCTGGGGCACATCGTCTCCAGGGAGTAACAGTTTCATAGAATTATAGAATCATAGAATAGTAGGGTTGGAAGGGGCCTATAAGACCATCGAATCTAATCCCCTGCTCAATGCAAGAATCTAAGTCAAAGCTTTCTTGCACTGGGATGTAGGGATCCAGGTAGGCTGTCTTTGCAGCTTCAAGCGGTGTGGGTGGTCAACAGCACCTGATGGGATCTTTTCCCATGAGGCCCAAAGGAAGACTTCTTCTGAACTTTGGATGGACTTTGATGTAGACTCAATCTCTAGGCTACAAGTTGTGACACTGTATCGTAGGAACGTCTGGAAGCACTTTTTAACCTGTGAATGGAAAGCCTTCACACACTACATTAATGCTTCGCAGTAGTTCAGCATAGTCTCATCCCTTAAATGCAAGCTAGTAAGATGTTCCTTAATAGGTTCTGAAGACAGGAGTCTCATGGGCTGCTTTATAAGGATCTCATGGGCACTGAGCACAGTTTGTTGGTGTGAAGTGGCATGTATGTTTATCAGGGCAAAAGGCAGAGCATCTGGCCACTTAAGTCCAGTTTTAGCACAATTAGCATTTTGGCTAATTTGTTCTTTAAGACTTCATTCTTTTTTTTCCTACTAGCCCTGCTGGCTGGGGATGGTAGGGCCACTGGAAATGCTGTTGAATTTGAGCTTTGTACACACAACTACTAATACATCTTTAAAAGAACATTTCTTCATTTGAATGAAATCTATTTGTATGTTAAAAGAAAGCTTACATTAAGCTTTTTAACATTAAGCTTGTTAGGCTACATAGAAAGCAAAAAGACAAAGCAAGAAAATAACAATAACTAACAAAACAATGGGACAATGCACAACACATAGAATTTCAAATCCACTGTTACCTCAGTGTACAAATATATCTCACCAGTGACTTTCAATAAAAGTTTACACTTGCTTAGAATACTTTAAAATCTCATTCTCGTCTTGACAGCATCATTCCAGCACATGCAGCTTCTCTCAACAAACTTTCAGTTTAGCTTGCATTTTCTTCTTTGTGAAGTAAAATTTACTGGTACCCACAGAAGGTTTAGCCTAAGCTACAATACATGTTCAAACACATTAGCTAATACATGACTATACAGATGATCCTCAGCCAACACTCACTCTCTATTGCCAGTCACACACAGTCATTGTATGATATCTTGATTTTTACACCGGAGAAGCTGATGCTATTGTAGGTTTTAGGTGGCATAGAGGACAATCCGTCTGGCAAACTCAAAGGACAGGCATTTGATGACTACGAGGAATAAAAAGCTCACACTCTCACTTAGCAAGAACAATAGCCACAAATACAGATATAAAGACATTTTTTTCTAAAAGCAAAAACAATGTTACTGAGTACATTAAACACAGTATTCACGTTTATGCAACTTCCTTGATCTAAATCATTGTAGCACCTTCACCTCTTAGGGAATTGACTCAATCCACTCTACCCTTCTTATCTGCTACTACAAGGTGGGGAAGAAGGACTATGGGTGCTACCAGGCGACTGTCCGGGGAGTGCCACAAATGGTCAGTGTACCGAGGACAACCAGCCTGTCTCTACTTTTTCAACATTTGGGCCTGATTTTGGAGTTGTGAAACATCTTCAGAAGTTGCCATGGGAGACTGGTTTATTGATGAAAGGAATAAGGCAGTAGCCCTAGAGAAGGCTAAAAGTTCTGCCACTTAAGCAGAAGTACAGTTGGGCAAAAGAATTTTGTTCTATTACAATATGGGAAGTACAGACAGCCTATCTCTTTAGCATTACTTGACAAGACGAAACCGCAAAATATACACAGTCTACATTAGTCAGTGGCTCATCTGACAAGTCTGGGCGTGGCTTTGCTAGGTGCTCAGCCACTTCTAAACAATCATAAGGGATGCTTTCAGAAGCATCAGGCAGCAAAGAAGCAGGATTTAGAGTGGCACAACGTTGCACTGTAATATAAATGTTAGAGAGAAGCAAAATGTCATACCTGAAGAGTGTGACTGAGATAGGTGCTGAATCTTTGCTTTAAGTAGAAGAGCTGCTACTGAGTGAGGTACACAAAGAGTTAAAGGAGAACTTAACACAATCTTTTCAGAGGCTTGAACAAGGAGGGCAGTGGCTGCAGAATCAAGGAAAGTACTGTAATATGTTACTGGTCAGTTTTTATTTCTATGCTTTTAGGTAAACACACTAAGACCAGAAGATTTTTTTTATAACAAAAGAGCCCAAGTTGTTTTAGAACAGAGCTTGTTTTGGAGCAATGGAAGCAGATTCAGCTTCAGAAGAATCTGAAGGGGAAGAGCCACCAGGGAAGTGGCTCAGGAATAACTGAATATATTCCTTGAATATCTGTCAGGGAACAAAGATAGTGCAACCAAGTTTACACAAAAGGTCTCTGGTCAATAGAAAGAAAAAGTTACAAACCTCTCAGCTGTCTTAGAAGTTTTGAGAAGGAGAGGGAGGAGGGGGATAGGGATGTATGAATCCCACTTACCAGTCCGCTGCCTGGGTCCGCTGAGGGGGGGAGGCAATCTGTCCCTCCCCCCCAGAATCCTCCCCAGCCGGCTCTGCTCTGTGGCAAGGCCATGGAGCCGCTAGCCGGGGCTGGCCACAGCCAGACTTCCGGCCACTGCCGGGCTGCTGTGGCCGCAAATGGCGGCCGTCGTAGCGGCCGCCATTTGCGTCCTTGCATTAGGCCGTGATAGGCTACGTAAGTATTACGTAGCCTATCATGGCAAGAGGCAGGGACGCAAATGGCGGCTGCTACGACGGCTGCTATTTGTGGCCAGAGCAGCCCGGCAGCGGCCGGAAGACGACCTGGAACCGCCGCCGCCAGGTAGGTCCGTTTCGGGGGGGAATTTGGGGGTGGTGATGGGAGTAGTGAATTCTAAAAGAATCCGGCCTCACTGGAGTCCATGGCAGAATTCTCCAACATCCGTAGAGAGGGAAGCCGCTCGGAGGTGTGAAGTGTTTCCATCAGCTGGTGGGGTACACTTATTTTTCTAATGCTAAACTTGCCTACAGAAAAGTGGCAGCAATGCTTGTATATATTTTTCAAAAATGTCTTTACACAATCCATGTAGTCTGCTGTAGTCTCACTTTTGTTGTGCTTACTATTGATGATTTTCTTTTTTAGCCTAATCGGTTTTCTGCCGCATCTGATGAGTGCTTGGTCTAAAGTATTAAGATCAGCTAGTTCTTGATTTGGCCAGTTTGCTTGTTCCTTTAATCTAGTGCACACTTCTTGGGGCAAAATAGCTCGCATGAGTGGGTTCATGCTAGCACAATTAGGATTTTAACAAGTGATCACTGTTTACAATTATTTTCTAAATTTCTGTGGCTTTTCTCTGACATTTCAAAATTTTACCTGGTCAGTTTTTCTGGGGAGTCCTTAACACTCTGCTCCCCGGGACTTAGGTGATTGGGTTTTTTTCTGACGTCCCAACATACCAATCAAAGAATGCATTCTCATTGACCCTGTGCCATGTTGGACCTCAAGATTCCAAGGCTCCCTTTAAATGCACAATTTTGTCCAAATCAAAGGTCCCAACCAAGGAAATTGTTTGGACAGGTCAAGTCCCATTTGTCCAAAACTTGCAAGTCTTCGGTCCGTAATTCCTGTACATGTACATTGAAGGCATCCCTTTGGGGGCTACAGAATTTCTTTGAAAGAATCCCACCCCATCCTCAATTCACACAGGACCACACAGGAAAACAATCAGGAGGTCTCCACAGTTGAGAGAAATGAAAGGCACTGCCAAATTCCGAGGTACAGTCAGAGGCTGACTCTCACTGAATTGGAGGCACGATCAGTAACTCACAGTCTAGGGAGCTCATACCATGGCAGGGAGTGAAGGAAAGGTCAGGTCACTCACTGCAATCTCCGTTCATTCAGGAATGATTTATTCAGGAGGTCCGTGCCTTGTTGGCTGGGTCATACCATGGAGGGAAGAAAGAAGACGCACTCACACAAGGTTCCAGTGACGATAATTTGCCCTGCTCCCTTTTACCTCAATTCATACCAGGCAACTTTCGTTCTATTCTTTTCCTCAGTTCACAGAAGGCAACTTTCATTCACCTGATGCCATATCCCACGGACCTTTGTAACCCCCCCAAACAAACAAAAACAAAAACTTACCAAGTGCTTAAATTACTGACTGTCTCTTTAAATGTGGTATCCCATCAGCCAAGGCAGAAGCATCCCACAGGCAGCCTCACACTGAGTCCCAGACTTAGAGATTTCAAAAGATCTCTTACCTTGGTGCCGCTTCTGGGATATTCAGTGAATGGCGGTCCAACTTGGTTCGATTCTCCTCAGCATTTGGGATCCGAGTCACGGCACCAAATTGTTAAGGAAATACCCAAGGCACGTTAGGTTGAACAGTCAGAAATTTATTAAAGCACATCACAGCCGTGGGAGAGACAGACGAAACTGTGTCTCTCCCCCCAAAAGAAAACAGGATGCATTTATACAGACTGAAAGTTAGAGAACAAAGAAAAACACACTATGCATGCTCAGAATCCAATTAGTACTCAGCATAGTCTTATCAGCACAGCGGCTTTCTTATCTTTAGGGATGAGTTATTTTGGTGGGTAGAAATTTCTTGTTTATGAGCAAATTATAACTACCTTCTCATGGTCTCTCTCTCTCACACACACACACACTCAATCCCATCAGGCACCGCGCCTGAACCAAACTACTTATAAGGCCTAGTCAGGCCTACTTTCACACTATGGAGGGCCCAAAGCTCAAGTGGGCACATGTTTTGCATGCAGAAGTTTCCCCAATTCAATCCCTGGCATCCACAGTTAAAGACACTTGGCTGTGAATGATCTCTCTGCCCAAGTCTGCAGAGAACTGTTGCCAGCCAGCCAGAGTTTGACCCAGTATTAGGCCAGGGGACCATGGGTCTCACTCAATACAAAGCCGTTTCATATGTACTATCGCAGCCATGCACATCTCAGGAAGCGTATCGGATAACCTTTTCTCATGCTGCCTCATACCCCTGAAACCCTTCCCAGATTTAGTTTCCCTGCTGTTGCCTTTCAGACTGTACTTGGATACATCAGGAAGTAATCAACTGTGAATTGTTACACAGCTGCACTTCCAAACCCACAGCTGGCAAGGGATCATCAGTGCTAATGTCTTCCATCACTTACTTAAGTCTGGCTCTTTGAAACCCTCCTTCTCAACTGCTGGCATTTCTCAAGCCCTTTTCTTGATGCTGCCAAAAATACACAGTTATTTGCACAGTGTAATTTCTTGGCAGCCCAGCTGGCAACTAGAGTTTTGATGCACACTTGAATAGCAGTTGGGATTCTGAGTGGGTGAACCAGCCAGGGTTTTTTTGTTTTAAACATCCTAAATCACAAGAGCCACCTGCAAAGGCAGATTTGGAGTCCACTGATTTCTAAAGATTTTATAAATCTTATCTAAATCATCTGTGCTTCTGCATAAAATGGGCATCCACACAAAACTTGGATTTCTCATGGACTGGACCAGTGTCCAGAAATAACTGGAATCTGTTAGATCCCTTTGAGTTTCTACAAAAATTTGGCCAAGGGGAGCGGGTTTGTTTGGGGTGGTGGAGGAGGAGCTTATTCTATGGAACCAAACGGATAGCTTTGTGTAATACTTATCTAGACCCATGTGTAGGAGTCATCGATCCAGTTTTCTTCCCCCATTCCTTTATTCTGAGGACAATTTTTACACCATGAAATTGTCCACAACCTACACTCTACAGTGAATTAGTTACCTCAGAAGGAAGACTAGAGTGGAAGCTCTGTCAAAGAGTCCACCCTGTATCCCTTGCAATGTGTAAGATGATTTTTTTTTTAAAAGGAACATTGGCTCCTTAGACTCAGTACACCCAAAGCCAACTGTGTTATTTCTGTGTTCTAATTATAGTAAACCAAAGAAGCAGTTCATTGAAAGCAGGGACAGTGCTGGCCCAAAACACTTCTGTGCGTAATGTGAAAAACCCAAATGGCACCCTGACCCTTTAATTAAGATGAGGTCATTGTGCTTTTGACCTACCATTGTGCCTTTGTGCTTTGGGGACTTACGGAGGAGAACTTCCTGGGGGGATCTTCATGACAATGGAATGAGAAACACATTGGAGTATTAACTGGATTTTCATGGAATTGGCTTTGGCTCAGGGACACACGAAGCAAGAAAAGCTGAGTGTACCATACCTTTAAAATCCAGTTTTCATGGGTCACACAGCACTTGAAAGGAACATACTTCCAGGTTGGGTGTGGGGAGTAGAACTGAATGTTATCACCCTGGCAGGGGCTGCTCAACCAATGAGAGAGGCTTGTTTCCTGGTCCATGTCCAGGCTCCCCCATGCTACAACATTATTATGAATGGAGAGTAACTAATTCACAATTCCATTCCAGCAAACTGTCACAGAGTTAGAGCTCCTTCTTTTCCCCAATGTGCACACTTTTCATGAAGAAGCCAGTTTGAAGGCTCCCTATGAAAGCACCCCACCACCCCAATTTCACCCCATTTCAGCAAACTGTCACAGAGTTATAGCTTCCAACCCCCCTTTCTCCTTCCCTGGGTACTTCTCCCTGCTTGCAATGACAGGCATCTCTGCTCCCATGATCCTGAGACCGTGGTAGATCGCTACTGCAATTAAGCCCTTATGCACATAAGGGCTTGTGCCCTTAAGCCCTTACTGCAAGCATCACAGAGAAGTGAAGTTACAAGACATCAGAGAGGCAACTTAACCTCAGAGAAGCAGTTTAACACATCACAGAAGCTAAGTAATGCAAACATCAGAGAAGCGCATAATTACGAAGGCTAATTACTCCCACTGGCAAAAAGGAAGTGCAGTGGGATTGTGAAGCTCTCACTTTTTGATGTGTTGGAAAGGCAGGCTAATTATTCTAGTTATCTAGGTGACTGAGAGCATGGCCAAGTGAAAGACACACTCCTAGGAATGCCCCAGTCATACTAAATTTAAAGCAGAGGGATGGGCACACAGTAGCTGAACTGCAGGGGAGCTGAATTAAAGAAAAACAATGGAGTAAAAGTACTGTGCAAAAATGCAGCTTCCCCACAGGTAAACTCCAGGTGGCTGCAGAGTGGCCACAATGTCATGTGTTCCTAATGACTTTAAGCCACAGCAGCATCAGAGAAAACCTCCCATGTAGATGGGCCCCTGGTGAATCCAGAATTATGCCCCATTTGTCAGATCTATTTGTGTCCTATAGTGATGAATGTAACAGCACTCAAAATCTGCTGCCTCAGTGGGCATCATGCTTTACCTTATGGTAGGATTTATCTCAGCTGGAAATATTTGTATAAATTAAGGGGGCATTGTGGTACAGTGTCACACAACTAAATGAATTAGAAGTAATATTTCCAGCAAATACTTGACTTCTGATCTAAGTAATTACTTTTCCATGACTGTAGAACTCTTTCATATGGTTCCACAATATCAGTGAGGTCTTCTCTACTTCTGATTTGCACAGATTTAACACAGGTTTACATGGCGCTGGAGCCTGGGGGGTATCCCCACAACGGAAGGAGAAGTGAATGGAGGATTATCTGGATTTTCCTGGGAAAGGACTTTGGTGCACTTTGGTCCATGCAGGGCTCCACAAGTGAGTGCACCACACCAGCATAAGTCACTTCACAGAGCATACTTCCAGGTGAGGTGGGAGTGGGGGTTGGAGTGAATGTCATCTGACTGGCAGGGGCTGCTCATCCAATAAGAGAGGCTCCACCCCATCCAGGCTCTCCCCCTTTCTCATTCTATAAAATCCTAGGCTGTTTCTTCCTGTGATAAAAGCACTCTTTTTCTCCCCCGCTCTTCTGCATTAACAATTTCCTTACAGTAGGAAACATTACAGAAACACAGCTGTAGATCCTTCTCCTTCCGTTAAAGCTCCTGATGCTGTGATCCAGCAAAGCTCTGCATTAATTACTCCCTTACAGCTGGCAAAGCACTTCAGAGCCTTTAGGAGTCTTAACCCTGTGAATACTTGAAGTATCCTGGCTCCAACCAGCCCTTTTTCTAATCTTCTTTCTCCTTTCCCCTGAAGCTCCCCATGCTGCAATAGAGCGAAGCTGCAAATTAATTACTTCCAAAAAGAAAGGAAGTAAACATCAAAGACAAGCCTGATTGAATGCAATGGGAGTTACTTCTGAGTAGACACACATATGTTTGTGGTGGGAAAGACAGGGATGGGAAAGCAGCCACCTATCTAACCCAATGCAGTACACGATCAAAGGTATGAATTAGTTACTTCTGAACTGCAATAAAACAAACAACAGAGAATCGCAGCATTGAGGTAGCACTTTATAGCCTTTAGAGAATTACTGCTTTAAAATATGCTATTTTGATTGGGGGGGATCTCTGTAAATTCTGAAGTGCGCATTCAGGGGACAAGCCTCATTGACCACAATGGGAGTTACTTCTGAGTAGACACTAACTGGTTTGTGCTGGAAAGCACGGGATGGGAAACACAGGGACAGGAAACACCCATTGACCAGGGTCATGGTAAAAGGCACATCCCTGGGCAGGGCTAGCATACCGAGGTAAATGCAGGGGTTGGGGCACACAACTATACTGTGGAGAACCTGACTTATGGAAAAGAATCGGAAGAATTTAAAAGAATTAAAGTAGTCTCAGGAAATCTGGTTTTCCATGAAAAGCTCCAGGGTGGCTGCAGGATGGCAACAATGTCATGTGCCCTGAACAACCTTGAAACACAGGCAGCTCACAGCAAATCCACCGTGGAGACACCTCCCTGGATTCTCCCATAATACAGGCTCTTTTTTGTAGCTATTGCTGTGGAGAATTCATTATAAAATTACTATGCAAAGGCATCCATAGAATTTAATACAATTGCTGGGACAAACCTGAGGCTCATCTGCCCATATCTCACCTCCAAAGTGGAGCAAAAGATGTTGTACTTCACTCCCACAAATATATCTGGATATTGCATATAATAACGAAAGTGCAAATATGGTCAAATTGTACCAGACTTGCCTGTAAATCAAGCAATATGGTTATAAATATGTTGTGTTTCAACATCTGGAAAGTATTTTCTCACTGTGGATTTATGTTGCCAATAACCTTGCTGACCTTTGGCTAAACATTTCTTGCAAGGTTTTTGTCATGACACATTTAAAACCAAAATTTTTGTTCCCTACCAGTTTAAGGGTTTGTGGAAGTTAGGTAAACTCTTAAAATAGACAAAAGCTACTTTTAGCACAAGTTCAGTGCCTATATGAATCCACAGAATAAAGTTAGTTATATTGTGGGAAGTTTCTGAAAAAGTACTTTCTAAACACATTTTGCTATTCTATAGTGTAACACTGCTAAATGTGTCAAGCAAGCATACAAACAAACCATACTATGCCCATAACATAGTAGCCAAACATACCTTTGGAAATTGCTTTCCTGTGCCAAAATGATAGTCAATAAAGCTTGAGTTTTCAGGACCATTAGTAACATAATTTCCATTAAGAAAGCCAAAATCTACATGTGGTTAGTACTGCAGTGCTTAGTAATGAGATATTTCAGCAATATTTTTGTATCCCACTGTTTGATCTACATTAACCATGGTATCTAGATTGTGGGGCATGTAAGCAATTTTGTCCCCAAAACAAAATGTTGGAATGTAGGAATCTTGTCACAGTATGCCACCAAAGGTGCCTTTGTATTCCCACCGGGCCAGTTTGCAGAAGACCAGCGAGACTGAGGGGTAGTGAGCTGAGTATTACACCAGCAGAATCCTTAATCAATCCCAAGTGACCAACTCATGATGCGAACAAACAAGCCTGGCACTTAAATGAACTGGAAGCCTGGAGAAAGAGCAGTCCTATAGACTACAGCAATTCCCCTTCTTGAACTTTAAGATGGTGCTGAGCTAACTACCCAGGAGGTCACAGCTGGGAGAGATTAACTTCACCCAGCTCACCCATCCAGGTCTCTGTAATCCAAGACAGCTTGGCCCCCTCATCAACTATTAGATTTTGGAGCAATTTAGCATTCAGCAACAGCAAATCCAAGGGCAGGCTGATAGGACTACTGTATATGTAGGAAGAGCAGCACATACTAAACTCAACTATTTATTATTACAACTCACTGGAAAAACACAGAGCAGAATAACTTGGATTGGAAAAGAAGAAACAAGTGTAACCTAACTGAGAATGGTGTCTGGTTACTGATTCACCTAGGTACAGAATTATGCAGGCCCAACCACTCATACAGGCTTCTGCTGCAAAAGGTAAGCAATTTCTTCCAACTTAGGGCTTCTCTACACGGGGCTTTTATCCAGAGATCGGGTTTGGTTATTCACAGAAGTTTGCAGGTCCTTCACGTGATGCCATCAAGCTCCAGGACCTCTGCTGTGCTTTCTGACCTTTATCCCATTTTTTAAAGTTCATGGATAATGAGCTATTTAAATATAATGTGAGTTTATTTTTGCCATGAAAAGAGGAAGTGGCGCTATAACACAGCACCATCAAGTGGCTGTACAATTAAACATATAGAGGTTGCAAATAAAGGAACTCCCCAGGGAAAAAAGTAGAACAGCATGAAAAGGGGCAATCTTAATCCTGCAAAGAATATGGAAGCAGAAGCCCCGGTAAAGTTGTGGGATAAAAAGCCTGGCATGGAGAAGCCCTTACTCTCATGGCCTGTTCAAGACAGTAAGTTTGTAGCAGTTAAATAGGATAGTGACCACCACATGCATTGGCTCGTTTTCTCTCCTGTAGTAGTGTTTGCACCCTAAGGGGCTATGTCATAATACCTACAACAGCAGTGGCTAGGGATATATGGATTTTGTTAAATCTGTTCTGTCTGTGCTCTGCAGATTGTCAGGCATCTTTTGTTCCATCATCTGCCTATTGACGGAATCGATTTTTTAAAACCAGAATTTTGTTCTACTTGCACCAAGCTACGTTAGTTAATGCAAGTTAGTGTTAATGTGCATTAACTAATGCGGATTAGCACATTTGCGCTAATGTGAATTCGTGCAAATCCCCCCAGCCCAGTGAAAAAGGCAGTCCACTGCACAATCTGCAGGTTGGATTCATAGAAAACCAAAGTCATTTGAATTCACTGTGGATTTCTCCAACATCCCTATTGCAGGAGACATTCCTGCTTCAGTTGCCACTCCTCTATTCTGGGGCCAGCAGGGGCCTTCCAGATAAATCCAACCTCCCAAAGCTGTGATTCAACAGGAAATGGAGAGTCCTTACTTGGTGGGGCAAATCCTCCAGGCCTTACTGATCTGTACAAAACTACTTATGGTGTGAAGAAAGTGCATAGGGAGAAGTTTTCCTCTCCCCCTCATAATAATACTAGTATCCTGGGTCATCCAATGAAGCTGAATTGGGGGAGATTCAGCACAAACAAAAGGGATGACTTTCCATAGTTAAACTATGGAAATCGCTTCCACGCGATGTCGTGATGACTGTCAATTTGGATGGCTTTAAAAGGAGATTAGACAAACTCATGGAAGATATGGCTATGAATGGCTACTAGTCATGATGGCTATAAGTTACCTCCAATATCAGAAGCAGTATCTCTCTCTCAGTATCAGCTGTACACCAAGGGTTCATATCTCCTCTCCCAAGTTAAATAGGCTGTCTTTAAAACTGGGCACTATTAAAGATATTTGGGCAGGGGGGCTTTCATCATGGGGGAAAAACTTTCTTCTTTCTTAGTTTAGTCTCTAGAAACAAACCTATTTTCTCTAGAAAGATTTATTTGGCCCACAGACATTTTTGGCACAAAGCAAATACACTGGTAGAACAAGAACACTCTTGTTAGCTAATTTCAAGGGCTCTTAATTAAAGGCATGAAATGCAGGATTCTGCCAGTGACTTATGTTCTTAGTTCTTTAGTGGCTTCATAGAGTGTAACTTTATTTTAAAGTAAGGGATAGTCCTTTTTGAGATAAACACTTTTAAGCATACCATAAAGGAATAAGCAATCTGCATGCTTATTTCACAAAAACAGAGTTTCCTGTGTTGTATCTTTCAGTAGCAGTACAGACAATTTCAAATCCTTAGTTGGTGTACCCTCTATTTCAGGCAAGTCATCTGTTCTCTGTGCTAAATATCTTGACATTTCTATCTGTTTAGGTCACAGGAGCCACACTTGTGGCATGGGTGCCATGAGTAATACTGGCAAGGTTTTGTTTTTAATAGATAAGAACAGCAAAGCCTGCAGACTTGGCTGTAGCACAGAACCAGTACTGCCCTCTGCCTTTCCTATGCTATGACCTGCTCCCCAGATCGGTAGACTAAAGACGACACCACACCAAGGCAAAGCAGGGAGGGAGATGCAAAGGCACTGTTGCAGCACGCACCTGCATGGCAGTGTGCAGGAGTGGCTGGGGAAAGGCAACAAACTGAGAGAGGTCATGTGGTGGGAGCTGATTGCCCCATCACCACGACAATGGAGGCACAGGGGATGGTATCAGGGGAATGCCGGGCCTGTTGCCAGATGATGGAGACATATTTCTGGTCTCCTAAAAAAGGCATTTATGAGGAAGCTAGGGAGGACATAGGAAGCAGGCACTGGCTGGGGAAGAAGCAGGAACTGGGCATCATCTGGCAGATAGTATTGAAGGGCTAGGGACAGCCAGGGCAAGTAGAATTCCCCTGTAACTTGTCTGGGTGCCTGGAAGCTGAGCTAGGGAGAAAGAGAAGGAAAGCTGGATCCCATTTAACCCTTTCCTTCTGTCTAAAGCAAGGGTGCAGAACCTCAGCTCCAGGGGCCAAATCCAGCCCTTCTGGGGTTCCCCAGATGACCATGCCCCCTTCTCTTGGCCCCACCCCCTTTCCCCCAACCACAGCTTGTTTGATGGTTTCCGTTCTTTTGTGCAGTTTTCCCTCATTCTAAAAGACTGAAAAGCCTCTCCCAAGGCTGGCAGGAAGAGTTTTAAAATATGCTGGTATTTTTGGCCCTGACCTTTTTTGCCTTCGGCCCTGTGCATCACTGGAATCCAGTCCCCAGAGCTTCTTCAAAGTGGACTTCAGCCTCTGGTCTGAAAGAGGTTCTGCACCCCTGAGTAGGTAGAAGTGCAAGAATCTTGTACTCCTTGCTGAGTCCTGCCAAGATCTCCTGCAGGCACTACCTTCTGAACTTGTGGCACTGTTGCATTTTATCACCACCAGTGGCTTAGATAGTACTGATGTAATGAGAAAGGAGGTATCTGAAACAAGTTGCTGCCTTAAGTGTGAGCCCTTGATTTTGATCTAGCCATGCATGGCCTAAAAATGCCACACAACTGAAATGCCAAAAGGAAAGGGAGGATTGTGCAATCTCCTGGCCCGGATGTGGTTGGCAACATCACTCAGAGCTGTGACACGCTGGCACAAAGGAGGCACAGTTAGTCGTTAAACGACACTCAAGACTAAACAAGTCGAAATACAGTATCCCCCTCCTCCCCACACACACTGAGAGGATATTTGGTTCAGGTCAATCCAGGTCAGACCACTCAATGAATAGTGTGAGGAACGTTTGAATTACAGCATTCTCCAATGTGCACAAAAGGAGAAGCTGCTGCAGACCCAAGGCCAAATTCTTTTCTCTTTGACTTCAATGGAACTGCACCTGGGTAAGCAAGAGTAGGATTTAGTCCTGTGTCCTCTTCAAATTTAATTGGTGGCAGGGACAACAGGAAAGCTTGCTTTTTTCATCCTGTGTTTAAAATAAAGTTCAGGAGAAGCAAAACAGCTGCATTAAAGTCCAAACTCTGTACCCATCCTGAGGACTTGGAACTCCTTTTTATAGAAATGGTATACTCTCCCACATTACTTCACTGATTAAATGTACACATTTAATGTGAATATGGCAACATACATGTTGGTTTGGACCAATCTGCTCCTAGTTCTGTTAATGCAGCCCCCAGATAGAGTTCTGCTGCAAGTTTGAGGGCTGTGATGGAGCTCACTGAAAGCCATGTATGTTTCCAAACATTTTATGATGCTTTCATGTAGTCTCCGGAAATTATGTCATATGTGGATTTGCTCAAAGTCATAATGTAGCATGTGTGATATTTAAAATATGGGAACAATAAATCATGATTAAGTATTTATATGTAGTAAAAAGTGCAGGCCAGCATGGGATTTGGAGCAGGACTTAATTTGACTAGAGACTCATGAGGTCTCAGCCCCAGAACCTGGGTTCATCCCTGGAATATATGAAATTATAATGTATCTATCTATCTATCTATCTATCTATCTATCTATCTATCTATCTATCTATCATCTATCTATCTATTTCTATTTACAAGACACCTATAAAACAGGTTCTCCAGGTGTCATACTGTTAGAAAAAGAGACTCCATAACCGGTTGGCGCCTCAGTCACGTAAGAGCCCGAGTGGCAGGAAAAATGTAGGCGGAGCAAAAAGGGAACCATACTGATGCGCTCATGACTAACAGCTTGGTAAACTAATGTACTGACTGTTTATTGGCTATTGGCTTGGTAAGCTGATGTACTGACTGTTTTATTGGTTACTGGCAAGAACAATAGAAGTGATAAGGTATAAAAGGCTTTTGCACACGTGCCTCGGGGTCCAGACTGCTCTGCACCCGTTTTGCAAAACGATCAATAAAATAGTGTTGGATCCACTGCTGCCTGCCTGGCATCCTTTTCTTCCAACTGAAAGCAAGAACCTTTTTATCTAACAATTTGGTGCCGTGACTCGGATCCTGCTTCGGGGGGGGGGCGTCCCCTTCGCGCTGAGCCGAGGGGCCGCGGAGGAGGAGTGGCCACAGGCGGTTGTTTTACACTGCCTTCTCCTCACAGCGGCGGCGGCAAAGGCGCTTGGGGACCAACGCCAGAGGGAGAGGGAGACGTGATCACTCCTTTTTGGCACCGGCAGTGGATCAATAGGCAGCTGGACGTGGCTGCGGGCAGGACAGAGGAGGCCTTGGGGTAAGTGAAACAGCTTACTTTAGGGGACACACGCGGGACGGTGGTACGTTTGTGATTGTGTGAGACGCCTATGGGCGAAGCAAGTGAGGAGCCCCGATCTGCATTTCCCTATCCCGGTGACTGGCTGGGTCAGAGGAGGGCGAAGCACGAGATTTGTTGAGTGAAATCCCACCGTCATGGGCGGGTCCCAATCCAGGCCCATGGAAGAGTCCCATACGCCCTTGGAGTGTTGTTTGCGCAACTGGTCACATTTCAAACAAGATTATAGAACTAAAATGACGAAGGATCGTCTTGTCCTTCTTTGTACCAGGGAATGGCCGATATTGGAGCCCAAATGGCCACCTGGGGGGTCTTTTGACCCGACTTTAGTTTCTGATGTATGTATAATAGTAACACAGAGGGGAAGTTGGGATCAGTTCCCCTATATTGATTCATGGGCAACTTGCGTACCCCTCAGCGGCAAGTCCACCCCGTGGGTAGTTAAATGTATGTCCTTGGCCCTCCCTGTGATAATCGAAAAAAAATTAATGAGGAAGGGACCACCTAGGGTGGTAGCTACGGCCCTCGAGGATCCTTCCTCCTCCCTACGGGATGGCTGTCGCGGGGGGACAACGCCCGCTCCAGCCTCTATTTCCTCCAAGGGAGCCTGCCCAAGGGTTGCAACCATTGGAAATTCCTGAGGGAGACCCTCCTCGTGAGCCAAGGTCCGGCCCCGAGTCTATGACTGAGTTCGAGGACACTTTCCAAGATCGTTTGGATGCCCACGAGAAAAATCTTAAAGAGATAAAAGGTGCTTGGGGGCCTTGAACCCAGGAAAAGGCGACTGATAAAGAGGGGGAAACTAAAGGAGGGCCTCATTACAATTTACAAAAGGACCCTCAGCCACCAGTAAAATTGACCTTCCCTATTAGGGAGGTCCCCGATCCTACCGCCCAACACCCTCAGGGGACAATGTTTGTTTACGTCCCCTTTACGATGTCTGATTTGTACAACTGGAAACAGTTCAATCCTCCCTTTGAGGAGGACCCTGGTCCATTGTTGTCCTTAATGGAAAATGTGAGGCTCACACACAATCCTACCTGGGACGACACACAAATGTTGTTAAACACTTGTTTCCTTAGTCAAAAACCGACTATTCTTGTGGGGGCGCGAACTAGATTTAGATAGGAGAACCCCCAGGCGACTGAAGAGCGGGTGGCAGAGGTTTTGCCCATTGGGAGACCTGACTGGGGAGTGGCCACGGCAGCGCAAAGGCAATTACATGCCGAATACTTTCGTCTTGTTTTAGCGGGCATGAAACAGGCCGCTCGAAGGGCTCCCAATCTGCAAAAGGTTAAAACAGGTTAAAATGTTAAAAAAGGTTAAAATGTTAAAACAGGACAAAAGCGAACCCCCCGCCGTCTTCCTCCAAAGGTTGAGAGAGGCCTTTGCTAAATATACTGACATCGACCTAAATGACCCAAATAACCTACGAATTCTCACAACGCAGTTTGTAGGAAATAGCTGCCAAGATATCAGAAAGAAGTTACAAAAAGTCGAAGGAGGACGGGCGGCTGATTTGGGAGTCCTGGTTGAGGTAGCCCAGAAGGTCTATGAAAGACGAGAGGAAGAAGAAGAAAAAGAAAAAGGTAAGAGGCAGGCAAAACTTCTTGCTGCCGTTCTCAGGCCAGAGCAAGGAGGGATTAAGAAGGGTGGAAAGGGGAACAGAAAAGGCCTCCCTTAGGAAAGGATCAGTGTGCTTTTTGTAAAAAGATTGGACACTGGAAGTGAGACTGTGAAGCCCTAAAACAGAAAGAGAAAGAAAGCAGGGGGGAAGAACAAAGAGTGTTGTATGAACAAGAAAGAGATTAGGACAGACCGGGGTCCAGCCCCCTCTTGGCCATCTCCGAGGCAAGACAGGACCCCATGGTCAAAATTAATGTTGGGGGCCGCTCCTACGATGCCCTTGT
Source organism: Heloderma suspectum (assembly GCF_057233095.1). Classification (NCBI taxonomy): domain Eukaryota; kingdom Metazoa; phylum Chordata; class Lepidosauria; order Squamata; family Helodermatidae; genus Heloderma; species Heloderma suspectum. The sequence goes on along the minus strand of NC_139460.1, from coordinate 175,104,944 downwards.
AGATACAGGGGCTGCCTTGTCCATACTCCCCCTTAACAAGCCACCAACGGGAAGTGGGGGAACAACCACCATAATGGGGGTCGAGGGAAGGGCAACGCGAGTGCCCCTTTCTCGTCCTTTGTTTACCAAAGTTGGGAAAACACACCTAGAACACGCGTTTGTCTGTACCCCCTCCTGTCCGGTGGCATTGTTAGGGAGGGACTTATTGACTAAGCTCCAAATTGAGATCACTTTCACTCCTGATGGAAGAATGGAAGTACAACTCCCCAAGCAACAGAGCAGTAACTATCAAATGGCCCTTTTTAAAGCCATAGAGGAACCCACCTCAGAGGCAAATGAAGATTGGTGCTTAATAGAAAACAGAGTCAATCCTCTGGTTTGGGCCGGGGTTGGAGGGGCCTCTCGTGCCAAATCGGCAGCACCGTACAAAATTCCTCTCAAGGAAGGGGCGAAACCAGTTCATGTGAAACAGTATCCCCTTCCTCGCCAAGGGAAGCTGGGTCTACAACCAGTAATAACGAAGCTCTGAGAGGAAGGTCGACTCATTGAGATAATGTCCCCCTGCAACATGCCCATTCTCGCTGTGTCAAAAGGGGGGGGTAAGGGGTTTCGCCTTGTGCAAGACCTCCACCTCATTAACCAGCCAATCGAGGCCCCCCACCCTGTGGTCCCTAACCCATACATCCTTCTCATAATAATTCCAGAAGATCATGCATGGTTCACTGTCATAGACCTAAAAGACTCTTTAGCATCCCACTCCACCCTGGTTCGAGGCCTTTGTTCGCCTTTGAGTGGGAGAACCCAGAGAGTGAGTCAAAGGTTCAATTAACACGGACAGTGATCCCTCAGGGGCTCAATCAGTCGTTTTTGGCCAACAACTTCAAAGGGACCTCGAGCCTTGGGTCCATCAGCACCTTGAGGTGCATCTCCTCCAGTACTGTGATGACCTCCTGATTTCAGCCAAGGCTAAGGATATGTGCCTTAATGGAACAATTTCCCTCCTTAATCATCTAGCAGAGGGGGGCTATAAGGTGTCAAGGGAGAAGGTGCAGCTAGTCCGACCAACTGTAAAATTCCTAGGTTACCACTTAGCCAAGGGGACCCGAAGCTTGGGGTTAGAAAGAGTCGAAGTCATTCGTGACACCCCTGTCCCTACGTCCCCCCGTGAGCTAAGGGCCTACCTGGGATTGACTGGATTCTGTCGGCTATGGATAGCCGACTATGGGGAAATAGCACGGCCACCGTATGAGGCGCTGCAGAAAGATAAATTAGACAAATGGAAATGGACTAAAGAAATGAATAAGTCTTTCCTCAGCCTTAAAGCTGCCCTTGTGTCACCACCGGCCCTTGCCATGCCAAATCCCAGTCGACCGTTTAGACTCTACGTGCATGAGAATAAGGGCGTAGCCTTGGGAGTACTCTGCCAACGGACGGGCCCTTCCTGGCGGCCAGTGGGCTACTACTCCAAAGTCTTGATGTTGTGGCACGAGGATGGCCGAGCTGCTTGAGAGCGGTAGCAGTGACAGCCTTAATCTGCACTGAAGCTGAAAAAATGACAATGGGAGGGACCATCGAGGTCTGGGTGCCACATGGGGTACCGCAAATCCTAGGGTCAGGGGGAGGAAGCAAATTCCTCAACCCGGCTCGGCATTCCCGATATGAAATAGGCTTGCAAACAAACGAAAGCCTCACTTTCAAGGCCTGCTCTAGCTTCAATATCGCCACCCTGTTACCGGCAATTCAGGCCACACGTGGGCCGGGGCTCCCAGATCATGATTGTCTTGAAGTACTAGACTTGGATACCAAGGGTCGGCCAGATCTTGAAGATGAACTGTTAGAGGGAGCCGAAGATTTGTTTGTAGACGGGTCCAGTTATATGCTAGACGGAAAGCGTTACACAGGGGCAGCTGTCATCACCAAAGCGAGAGTGTCCATGAAGAATGACTGCCTCCTCATTTCTCCACCCAATCCGCTGAACTGGTGGCCCTGACAAGAGCTTTGCAGGCAGGCAAAGGAAAGCGGGTAAACATTTACACTGACAGTAAAAATGCTTTTGCTGTTGTGCATGCTCACGGACAGTTATGGAAAGAGAGGGGATTCCTTACAGCAAATGGATCCCCAATTGCCAATGGCGGCTTAATCGTGGACCTCTTAGATGCCCTCTAGTTACCCTTACAAGTGGCTGTTATCCACGTCCGAGCCCATGGAAGGGAAAAAGAGGAAAAGTGGAAGCAAGGAAATCAAAGAGCTGATGAGGCCGCAAAGAGAGCACCCAGGGAAGGAATCCAAGGAACATTCCTTGTCTTACCCAGAAGGGGAGAGCGCCCCACATACTCCCCCTCTGAGTTGCAAATGGCACAAGAACACAAAAGTGAGTCCCCGTGACGATGGATGGATCCAGATGATGGATGGAAGACTGCTTCTCCCGCAGACCCTGCAGGGAGCTATCCTGGAACAAATGCATCATTCCCTTGGACACCCTGGGGCATCAGCCATGATTGACTATTGCAAAAGGCTATTTGTCTCTCCTGGCCTAACTGTACGAGCCCATCGACTAGCCGCAACGTGCGATGTCTGCGAGAAAACTAACTCCCCCAGGGCACCCCCTCCACCAAAAGGAGGGCAACCATGGGCCTACTATCCCTTCCAGAGGGTACAGATTGATTTTGCTGAAATGCCACTGTGTAGGGGTTACAGATATTTGCTTGTAATAGTGTGTCAAATGATGGGGTGGGTAGAAGCGTTCCCACGCAGAAACTGTCAAGCAAGAACTGTAGTTGCTAAGTTGTTACAGGAGGTGGTGCCCCGGTTCTCCTTGCCTGAAGTTATAGAATCCGATCAGGGCTCACATTTCACCTCAGCTGTTACGCAAGGGTTGGCGCGAGCTCTGGGGGTAGAGTGGCACCTACACTGCCCCTGGAGACCCCAGGCGAGTGGGCAAGTTGAAAGAACCAATCGGAGTCTTAAAGACACTCTAACCAAGCTCCAGCAAGAGGCAAGACTCACTTGGGTTGAGGCTCTGCCAATAGCTCTGACAAAGCTTCGAAAAATGCCAAGAAAAGACATAAAGCTGTCCCCTTTTGAGCTAATGTTTGGATTCCCGCCTCGGGTACACTGCGGAAGGAGGGAGGAGGTCAAAATGGGAGATGGGAGATCAAATGTTAAGGGGCCAGTTGACTTCTCTACAGTCTGTTCTTTCACAGCTCCGGGCCTACTCTGTCCCGTTCCAGAGATTGCCACTAGATGCTCCCATCCATCTTTTCCAACCAGGAGATGAAGTATCGCTGAAAAAGTGGAATAAAGAAGCTTTAAAGGAAGGGTGGGAAGGACCCTACCTAGTGGGACCAACCAGCCATTCATGTGTAAAACTTGTAGGTTCTAGCAAATGGACACATTGCAGCCGCTTGAAGCCATTTAGACGACTCCTGCTTCCTCCTGTCACCCGGAAAGAGCAGGAGGACATGGGCAGTGGTCCTCTGCTCCCTGGCACCCCCCCGGAAGCTGCCAGGGACACAGGCGAAGAAGCCATCCAGGAGCCACAATCGCCTGTAATATACAAGTCACAACATCTGGGAAAAGCTCGGGTTCGAATTACAAAAAAACCTTGTAATATGAAGCAATTATTGTGGGTGGTGTTGATAATGCTAGTCAAAGAAATATTAACATGGGTGGTGATACCTCAAGGGTTTAGGCTTGACAGCTTTAAAGCAAAACCCCAAAATGCCACACCTGCGCCTCCCAAACCACCTCTGGTGCAAATCCCCGAGGGAGAGAAGCGTCCCTGGAAAGCCAGGTTAGGAATCCCAATAACAGAGGAAATTAATAATGTGTGGTTAGAATGGGTAAAGTATTTAAATAAGTCTGACTGTTTTGTTTGTGCTGCAGGAAGATCGGTAGCGAGAGTGATGCCTTTTCCTCTAGGATGGGACACTCCCTCCCTTCTCACCTGTGTGATCCGCTTGTTCCAACATCCTGACGCGTGGGGAGAAGAGGAGTGCCAGACTCTCAATAAGCTATACCCTCCTCTCAAATTAAAAAATCATGTTAGACCCTCCATAGTTTTTTTTGCAACGAAGAAATCATACTGGATGCATACACCGAGACCTTACAGGGATGGGGGAGCGGTTGGGGAACCTGACAAGCAAGATAAAATGTGTTAATTCCACCCACTTTAGGAATAATTCCCTTCCAATCCCACGGGCTGATCTCTGGTGGTATTGTGGGGGTCTAGAGTTACATGAAGTGTTGCCCTCCAATTGGTCCGGAACTTGTGGATTAGTCCAATTGGCGGTCCCCTTTTCAATTGCATATCATCCAGTAGAAGAAACTAACCAACCCCGATGGAAGCGGTTGGTAACCCCTTTTGATGATCAAATATACATTGACTCTATAGGGGTGCCACAGGGAGTACCAGATGAATTCAAAGGGAGAAATCAAATCGCTGCAGGATTTGAATCTACCTTGTTTTGGTGGGTGACAATTAACAAAAATATAGATTGGATCAATTACATTTATTATAATCAACAAAGGTTTATAAACTACACCCGTGATGCTGTAAAGGGATTGGCTGAACAGCTAGATGCCACTAGCCAAATGGCCTGGGAAAATCGGCGTGTTCTTGATATTATGTTAGCAGAAAAAGGAGGGGTATGTGTTATGCTAGGTGGGCGATGTTGCACCTTCATCCCTAACAACACTGCTCCAGACGGCACAGTAACAAGGGCCTTGCGGGGCCTCACCGCCTTATCCGAGGAGTTAGCCAAGAATTCAGGAATTAACAACCCTGTGACCGCCTGGCTGGAAAGATGGTTTGGAAAATGGAAACACCTAGTGGCCTCGATCCTCATCTCGCTTGCAGTAACGGCCAGAGTTTTAGTATTATTTGGCTGTTGCATTATCCCCTGCGTCAGAGGCTTATCCCAGCGATTAATTGAAACCGCTCTGTCAAAGCAGATGCTCTTGCTTTATTGTACCAATAAAGAGACTCTGCTTTAAGCACTTTAAGACATGAGTAAAGACTTAAAGGAGGGAATTGTTAGAAAAAGAGACTCCATAACCGGTTGGCGCCTCAGTCACGTAAGAGCCCGAGTGGCGGGAAAAATGTAGGAGGAGCAAAAAGGAAACCATGCTGACGCGCTCATGACTAACGTCTTGGTAAACTAATGTACTGACTGTTTATTGGCTATTGGCTTGGTAAGCTGATGTACTGACTGTTTTATTGGTTACTGGCAAGAACAATAGAAGTGATAAGGTATTAAAGGCTTTTGCACACGTGCCTTGGGGTCCAGACTGCTCTGCACCCGTTTTGCAAAACGATCAATAAAATAGTGTTGGATCCACTGCTGCCTGCCTGGCATCCTTTTCTTCCAACTGAAAGCAAGAACCTTTTTATCTAACAATACAATTACAAAAAACACACAATAATACAATGCAAAGCTCAAAAAACACAACAGTGAATGAGCCACTGAGAATATACTAAGGGGCCCCACACAGAAGAAAGTAGAAGAAAAGATTTTAGGTTTGAGTGTGACATCTAGGGAAACTTTATGAAGTCTCAGCACCTCTCATTTTAGAAATTAAACACTGGTTTGTAAGAATGCTTTTGAAATCCTTTCAATCCAAATGTCTCCTTAGATTCTGATGTTCTGAATTACCTAATCTTCCACAGCAGCACAAATGCATTAACAGTCCACTATTCATTAATTTTTAATTTCTTGACTTTGCCACACTTTTCAGTTTTTATTTATTTTTCTTAACAGATTACGATGCACATCAGGGTATATTACACTTATCACCAGATGAGATCAGGATTCCTTTTTGTACTGTGATTTAAACACTGTACATTAGTGGACATGAATACATGTGCTTTGATTATATCACAAAACAAAAAGGAATCCTAATGTGTTCATGCATTTTAATTAATGTGCATCAGCAACCTGCAACAACCACTCCCACCTCCCCCCCCCCAACTGAATTCTGCAGTTAATTGCAGGTCTGTAGTGGTTTGAATAAAGTCATGAAATTAAAAATGAATGAATACTGAATCATTAACGCATTAGTACTACACCAGAAACAAGGTACTTCAGAATTCCAAAATCCAGGGAGAAATTTGAATGGGAGGAATGTTATACGCTACCTCTGTGTTTAGTTTCTTTTGTATAATCAATGTGCATATATGCTGGTGTGCATTAGTTACCTATACGGGGGAGGGGGACACACAAACTGAAAACTACAGCAAATTGCATATGCTTTAATTTAAAAACTAATTTTAGAAATTCTCCAGTTTATACCAGAAGACAGGCAGGGCTGAATGTGGGACAGAGTGAATTCAGAGAACCAGAATGGAGCGAGCGGAAATCCAGCAAAACAAAATGAGGGCAATGGTTGCAAGTGAAAACAGTCCTGCAGTGCTGAAAAGCACACAACGGATATGATTAAAATGCTAGACTCTAATGTGTATGCAAAAGCCAACAGATGTTTTATTACAAAGTATAATCGCTCGTATCTTACATGGAATCCACATATACAATGCTTAATGTCTAATAAAAAGAGCCAGTGTGGTGTAGTGGCAAGAGTGTTGGACTAGGAGCTGGGAGATCCGGGTTCTAGTCCCCACTCGGCCATGGAAGCTCACTGGGTGGCTTTGGGCCAGTCACAGACTCTCAGCCCAACCCACCTCACAGGGATGTTGTTGTGAGGATAAAATGGAGAGGAGGAGGATAATGTAAGCTGCCTTGGGTTCCTTGCAAGAGGAAAAAAGGCGGGGTATAAATGCAATAAATAAATAAATAAATAAATAAATAAATAAATAATAGCACTATAAAAGCCTGTATATCTCACCAACAGACCCAATAACTGCATTGCAAACGTTGTTGTTGTTGTTCAGTCGTTAAGTCATGTCTGACTCTTCATGACCCCATGGACCATAGCACGCCAGGCCTTCCTGTCCTCCGCTCTCTCCCGGAATAGGATCCACCCCCACCCCCATAAAATTCTGGGAATGAGGTCAGGTGATAGCAGTATAAAAGCCTTGTCTGGAAGCACCCTATGTCTCATGACCTCCTCCTGCTGAGGCACAAATTATATGTCACACTCAGTTGCCTGAATATTTTTCTCAGCATTTTTTTTTAACCAAAGGCAGCCAAAGGAGGGTGCACGTTTCAGTGGAGAACTGGCAGGGAGAGTGGCTGATTAACGGTGCTTTGGAGGAGGTTTTTATGGCGCCATCACCCCGCCTCATTCACAGAATTTTACAGGGGTCCAGATAATGCCATCTTTTACGTGTCACCCTCCTGTGTTTTCCAGCCACTTCTTCCATCTTGTTTCTTACCCCAGAAAAACTGTTAAGGAAAAGAAGATGGACTTGATGCACAGTGCTTTCTACTTGGAAGCACTAGGAACCCTCCATCAGGAAGCACCCTAACTCTCTTTTTCACTCTCTGAATGTTTTCCCACATAAAATCACTCTCCTCAGCTGTTTTTCACCCTATTGGGGAAATATATATGGCTACCCACATCCCCTGTGGATAGAAATGGCGCAAAAATAGCCCCTTCCTGGTCCTCATAAAAACATAGTAAGAGCCATGCCAGATCAAACCAAAGGCCTATGTAGTCCAGCATTCTATTCCCACTGACCAACGAGATGCCCATGGGAAGCCCACAAGTGGGACATAAACACAATAGCACCCTCTCAGTTGTGTTCCCCAGCATACTGCCTCTAATACTGGAGGTAATATTTAGTAATCATGATGAATAACCATTGAGAGCCTTATCCTTCATGAATTTGTGAAGCCCCCGTTTAAAGCCATCCAAGCCATCACTAGTTCTTTCGATAACAAATTCCATAGTTTAACTGCACTTAGCTCAAGATTGCAGCCTCCAAGGAAGTTTTTGGAAAAAGGAACAACTATCAGGGAGAAAATATACATAACCAAGCATCTGTTGTAATCTGGGCCTGAGATTTCCACTTCTTAGCCTCTCTATCTTGCTGCCAAGCTCACACTCTTGGCCACTGCACTAAACAAACTCTCTTTATTTGGTTGATGATCTGGTTTTCAATGTGTAGCAGGATTTGGCATTGAGTTGGGTGGTTAGGCTGACCATATTTCCTAGAGACAAAAATGGGATATTGGGATGACAAAAACGGGACGGAGTTATGTAATATTCCATATTCATGAAAAAGTAAGATGATAACAAAAGTTTTATTACATGAACATATTGAGCTAGCAATTATTCTTCAGTGACAGAACTCATACACAAATTTAGGTAGACGTAGAGGGGGACTGTATTTCTCTTACTAGCAATGTTCTCTCTCTGGGCAAGAAGCCTGGCCCTACAATATATAACGGAAACTGCGCTAAGGTCAAAAAAATAATAATAAAACCGCAATATAACAGAACAACTGCAGCTCCCTTTGTGGTCTCTCAGGCCATAAGAGACCTAAAAAACAACCTAAACTCACTGCAAAAGAACATGGAAAGGGGCACAATGAATAACACTAATGTATTGCATATACACACAAAAAACACTCATAAATATACATATAAAAATACTTATAAAATATCACATGAGCAGTAAAAAAATCTGTATGGCATACCACACTGAACACTCTAATGCAGGATTGCAGTGGCCAGACTGCAAAAAATCATAAACATACACCAAAAAGAAAAAAGAAAAGGAATGAACACCCCAACTGCTATCACAAGCCGGTATATGCTAATGTCCCACCGGAGAGTTCCGCTGTAATAAAAAAAAACAGCTAACAGCCTGTTGAATCAAAATATGAGTCTGAAAAGTCCGAATCAAACTGAATGTAGGGCAGAAAGAATCTCTATGGGCGGAATGATGGTAGAAATAACAGTAAGACTCACCCTCCTGGCTCCCACACGCTGAATGGGGCTTAGTGACTGCCTCTTGAGTTCCCCGCCACTGCAGACAAGCCAGGGGGTGGCATCTGATCATCGCTAGCTCAAGAAGCCTGGCCTGGCTGGATAAAGGAAATGGAACTTCCTCTTTCGTCACACTAGTAGTTTTACTGCATGCATTGATTAGCATAGAGCCTTATGATAAACATGTTCAGTTTTTTACAAAAAATTAAAAACGGGACAAAATTGATATTTATATTAAAACGACGGGACGGTTGGGAAATATGAAAAAACGGTACTGTCCCGTTTAAAAGGGTATGTATGGTCAGCCTAAACATAGTGGATCTACCCATTTCCTCCATATGCCATGGGATACAACAGAGAATTGACTGCAGAAAAGGAATAAGCACTTGAAGGTAGCTGGATAAAGGCAACAGTTTACAATTACAAATAGAGAATATGAGCAAAAACACTACGTGCAAATACCCCAATCATTCAGTGTTGCTTGAAACTGAGAACAATAGTACAATGAACATCAATGGGCATCTTGCTTCTCCTAAACATCAGAGCAGGCTCACTTTCATTTTGCTCTTATATGACCCTGAAGGGTGATGTTACAAAACAGTTTTCTTGTGCAATTATGAACTGACCGGCAGGAGATGCCAGTGTCCCAGGGACATATTTGTATTTCCACATTGGCAATTGAAATGAGGCCTGCAATTTTTCAAACAGTCTCAGTATAGATTATTTTCCCGGTAACATCTAAATAGTATATTTTCTGCATGTTTTCTGTATGGTTTCTCATATGCTGCCATAATTACACTGGTTGCACATAATATATGGTGTTTCCCATGCAACCCTCAAACTATTTCACTTTTGAAGTTAGAAAGATAAGAGGCAGGGCCAACCCAAGGCATTGTGCTGCCTGAGGTGCAGCAGTAAATCCCTCCCGCACCCACTCAAGGTGCACATTATGCAAGGCCAGCCAAGTTATTCTGGCACCTGAGGCAAAAAAAAATCTCACAAACTGACAGCAAAAATACAATAACAATACAGTAAATAAAAGTAATTTTCTGCCCTTTCATGACTTCTGCAAAAGCTTCCTGAGGTAACCAATCCATTCTGCCTAAGGGTATGGCCAGCCCTCACAACACCAACGACAGAATAAACAGTTAATTGTTAGTAAATAGTTTAAATAGTTAACATCATAGTAGCCTGCACAGATCCAAAGGAAAATGGGTTGTTGTTTTTCAAGAACAAGTGTTCAGAGAAAAATGCTCCCTCTGAAATATTTCCATTTTTGCTAACGATCTGAAGAGACAGTGGTGAAGATTCTAACATTCAAAGTGGCACTTCTTTACCTTACGATTCCAGAGTGACATTTTTATGGTATCACGAACAAATGCCAAGACCTTCTTACCTAGGTCTTAGCATAAGAAACTGCCTTCCGGTATTAGACCGGTCCACTGGACTGCTTTGAAGTCACACACTGGGAAAGGATACATAATCCTTTTCTGTATTGCTGAGGGTGTTTCTACATTAAGCAACCCCCCCCCCCCCCGCCGCAAAATTCCACATCCTTTCCGGAGCGTCCTGCTTTTGGTTTCTTTGCGGTATTAGGAAGGGCTGCTTTACACAGCAGACACGTGGTTTGAACTGAGGGAGTGCCTCCCTCCCTCCCTGGCATGTGTGCAAAAGAGCGGGAAGGTGAGGGGGGGGAGATTCTTGTTTCTGTAGCTTAATTTCTGCTGTACTCTTACTTGCAGCCCCCAGGAAACCTCTGACCTACCTCTGAGTAGACATAAAATGTAAGACCGCGCCGTAAGTCTGCAACCCTCGGCGCACTTACTTGGGAGTAAGCCCCACTGAACTTAATGGGGTGCTCTGAATCAACAGAGGATGTTGCTTCTGAGCTTGGTGGGGTGGGGGATCAGATGCGTCTCCCTTTGTTGCAGGGAGGCATTTTAACCTCTTCTCCCTCCAACTGAGAAATGTGCTCAAGCATTTACATGGCAGACACCTGGGAATCGAGGAAAGTCCTTCCTCAGCAAGACTTGAGCGGAGGCAGGAGTTGCAATTGGCAGGCAATTCTTGCCCTTGCACCTGTCAAATCTGTTTCTGCATGCCCCGCTCCCATCCTCAATGCCTTCGTCATCCTGACTGTGCCCCCATGCCCCTAGCAACTCAAAACAAACGCGCACAACAAACAAAAACGCGCAGCAAACAAATGCACACAGCAGACAGACACAGCGGTTTCTCCCAGTATTGGAGAATTTCACGGGGAGGTCATGCCGCTTCTGTTCCGTGGGTTGGAAAAAATACCACATTTTTCACATTTGGGGAAAACACAGGATAGGCTGGAGGAAATGGGGGGAGACACTCTGGAGGGTAACAGAGTCATTTTTTTTTATTTATTTATTTTTATTTCATTCCTATACCGCCCAATAGCCGAAGCTCTCTGAGCAGTCATCTAAAGAGCCCGCAAACCTCCGAGAGAGAGCCATCTCAATAGCAGGATAAAAGCTCCACATGATGAACCCTTGAGTCTTTTCTCTCCCCCTTGGGACTAATTGCGGCTTGTGGGGCAGGGCAGGGAGTCTCACAATGGAGAAAAGATGTGGGAGGAAAGGGTAAAGCACCCTGTCCCAGAGCCAATGGAGGCTGGTGGCTCCTTTAGAGTTCTGACTGGTTCTGACTAAAACCCAGACCAGATTCACTGCCCCACTGATGTTGGAGCCACCAGCCTCCACTGCCCAGACCTCCACTTCTCTAATCTTCAAAGCTGCCCCAATGGAGCCGCTACGCTAATTTGTAAAGCACAGGCCACATGAGATCTTAATGATGGAGCAGCTACATAGTACCTGGCTTGGCCTCAGACCAGAGACACTCAGGTTCAAACCCCTTAGCCATGAAGTGCACATTATGTCCTTGACCAGGTATAGTCTCTCAGCCTAACTGATGTTGTTGTATGGATAAAACAAAGGAGATGATGCACCCAATCCTGGGTTTTTTTCGGAAAAAGGGTGCATTAAAAATGTAATACAGGGATATATTTGTGCTGTTGCCTTTGGACTGATATTTGTAGAACAATCCCACAATCCTTCCAGTGTTCAGGGTGGTCCTTAGATCAGCTGCTCAGTCATTATAAAGTAGGGAGGAGGCTCTAATCGAGCTGATGACTACATTTGGCACAACCCAGGCAACAATTTTTGCTACCCTTCTGCCTTCTCAAGATGGATGGACTGTGAAGGGGGCTATGTATAAATTGCTGTGCTAATTTCCACCACAACTTTTGCTAAGCCTGGACAATTTCATCACTCACCAATGTCTTGCCAGAGAACTGTCAGCTATTTAAGAATTTCAGTGCAGTCTAATTTGTAAATTAGTCTGTCTGACTCCCCATATGTCTGTAAGCTATTAAATCCAAAGCTGATTTCTCATGTACTTCGTTCAGTCTGGTTCCAGCTGAACTGGGCTGTAACCAAACACTTTCTCTACTCACAGGCTGTTCAGAAAGACATCAGCAGCATACCCGGGCACTGATGAAATTACATCCTCTCTCCTACAAAAGCTTTTAGCTTTGTTTTTTAATGCTTCCAGTATTTTGAAAGTTTACTTAAATAAAATAAGCCCACCCTTTCCACCGTCATGATTAATCCCTTTAAACTTACACAGTGAGCAATGTAATAACAACAAAAAATTTCCTGGGACCTGTCTACTCACTTGTTTACCCAAACACATCACTGGAGGAAAGTCTCTTTGTGGCATAGGACTATGCCATGGCAGTAGTGGTGAAAAGAAAGACCTCATCACATCAGTTTAGTTGTCCAAATGGAACTCAAATAAACTACTTATAACACTATATAAAACTAGTTAAAGCAGACATAAGCCTTTTCAATGGCAGGATATTGCTATGTGTATTACTAGAAATCACCAATTCACATAGGTATCTGCCTGTGGTGTGATGGGTGCGGCACTTTATATATGAATATCTGTAGGTTTGGTGGTATATCGAGCCTGTGTTTCTGCCCTCTGTTATCTGAAACAGGGCTTAAACACTTGACAGACCCATCCTCCATTAGGGCATATAGATATTTCAATGAAAACTGGGACCTATGCACAGAAATACCTATGTAAATCAGCCCTGTTCACATAATCTGGCCATCACCGAAAGAGGGTGGATCATGTTTGGACCTCCTGTCATATTATGCTTTGTGTTGGATGTGTGTGTGTGAGCAAAATGCACATGCAGGGGCTGCATGTGAATCAGTGCTGGATGCTAGTTGGAGTCTTTCTAGCCGGTTGAGAGGGACCAGGGGGGAATCTCCATGGTGACAGGTTTAGTTCACTCTCCACTTTCTTGCATTTTTTACTGGAGTCGAATCTGCTCCATCTGGAGACACACGGGGGTCAAAACCCCATATTATCCTAAGGCTAGCCTGGGGATCTCGGCAGGTCACTCACAGTTTACTGAGAATTGTTTGGGTGGCTACTGGAGTCTCATCCACATCATCATTTAGAGAGCCTGTTTCCACCCTCCCACTCTCACCTTGTTCCACACCTTCTACTTTCTCTGGACAGTGTGTGTTTTAGAGCTCCCACCTTCCCTAACCTATGTCCCACCCTCCCCACCCAATTTAAAAAAAATTATTTTCCCCCTAAAACGGCAATAGCGCAATAGCGACAGGACTAAATGTACAGCAGCGACCCCTCACATTACCAAAGTAGTGCAGACACTCAATCATTCAATCACTTTAGGTAGCCTCCGTTTGATCTTTAACATTCCCCCCATTCTGTGCATGTTTACTCAGAAGTAAGAAATAAATCTTACTCCCTTGCAGTGAAAGGGTTAAAAGCTAACTGTAGTAACTCATCCTAAAGTGCTCTTTCACATCTCCTTGTTTTCTTAGATAGCTGGTGTGACCTTTGATGTTCTGTAGTTTCTCTGTTATGTAAAATCACTTCTCCACTTTATCACTTTATCACAGTAATGATCAGGTTCATAATGGAGCAGCAATGCGCTATTTCAATATTGTGCTTTTAAGGGGATTTTTTTTTAAGGTAGAGGCTGCCGAGCACAGCACACCTATACCTTCGGGGGGGGGGGGATGGCCACTAGAGGTTAGTGGTAGGCAAGGTGAAATAAATACCATGAAGTAGCTCAGAACTTCTGAACAGCCAGCTGCAAAATGGAGGAAACATTGGGGAAACACTGGGGGAACACCCCTTGACCAGGGTCAGTCAGGTCACAGTCAGGTGAAAGACACACCCCTGGGCAGGGCTATCATGCTGATATAAATGCAGAGGGTTGGTACACACGGCAACAGAAGCACAGACAAGCCAAATTAAGGAAAATAGGTGGACTAAAAGTAGTCTCAGAAAAACCAGTTTTTCACATTTATTGCTAAATGTCTAAATGGAGTGCAATATCTACATTTTCTACTGTACCTTCTTCAAATGCAGATTTTTAATGTACCTTCTTCAAATGTAGTTTCTATCTACACTAGAAACTTATATTCTTCCACAAAGAATCCTGGGAATTGCAGTTTGGTGAGGATCCCAACAGTTCTGTTAGCTCCCTTGCAAAACTTCAGTTCCCAAAGTTCCCTGGGGAGAGTCTGAGACATCTGAATGACGATTAAAGCAGATGAGGTTTGTGGAGTAGATATGACTTGTTCATCTAGAAAGGCCCTTCAATGTTTGACTTCTTGAAACCCTTTAGCATGGATGTTTTGTAAGGAATGGCTTCCATCAGTGGAAATGTATCATAGGTGAAGCCTCTGCAGGAAGTCAGAAAGATCAGGGAACTGCTAAGTGAGTGCAGATGAATATTGGATATTTTTTGGAGTGTGCGTGTGCGTGCGTGTGCGTGCATGCATGTATGCATGCATTTTTGTTGAAAACATAATAAGTGCTGCACATGGTGCTAATAAACTGAAGAGATTTCACAGGAAACAGCCACTTGTTCACAGGCCACCTTCAGTATGCCAAGAGGTGTGCCCAAGTATTGTGAAAATTGATTGTTCCCATTTGGAAATGGAGTATAATTTGTGTTTCCTTGGTCCACTGGCACATTCAGACAGTCTGAAAATAACTAGGTGGGAAAATAAAAACAAAGATAGCTGTGCTGGTCCATGAGTTAAAAAAAAAATCCAAATTCCAGAGGAGAAATTCAAAATTAACTGTTAGGCAATATCTTTATTAGGCCCAATTAAAACGCTGCAAAAGATGCCACAAGCTTTTGTGGCATTTTGGTTGGCCCTAGTAAAGGTATTGCTTAACTACTGAATTTTGGATTTCCCCACTGGATTTTAGGTAGGGAAACTGACCAATTTAAACCCAGGAAAGTAAAAAGTCTACTCTTTGAAGTAAAAAAGATCAACAAATACCTGATAATTAAACAGTGAACAAACATGATCTAGGTTCCTGCTCTATATATACCATGTGGAATTTTATTTTTATTTTGAAACAGGCAACAACAACAACAAAGCACAAATAACAGTACAGCATCACTAAATAAATTTTTAGAACTCACTTATTATAATCCTCCTCTATAAATGAAACAAATGCTGTAACCTGAAACTCAGGATCTGTTCTTAAGGATATTGCTGTTCCCCTTCACTGGAAGTAGAACAGTAATATTTTTTTGAAACTACGTTTGCTATTGAAACCAGAGGGACAGTATCAATAGCCCCTTAGGCTGCAATCCTATACTCACTTACCTGGGAGTAAGTCCCTTTGAACTCAGTGGAACTTGTTTCTGAGTAAATATGTATAAGATTGCACAGTCAGAAGGACATGTGGTATTGATTCGCTGAGTGGCCCACATTGGGAGGTTCAGATAACAGAACACACATCCCTCAGAGCAAATTCCCCTGGTTGTTTAAGCGTACCACAGAAATTCATGGAAATTCGGCCATGATGCCTGTACAATGAAGGAAGCAATTAATAAAATGAAATGAAACGTTGAGCAGCTCTGTCTCCACTTTTGGAATGCAATTCCACTCTGATGGGACTTCCCGTTTTAACCCCAAATTCTCCTTTTTTGGCTGGTGGATTTGGCAGCAATCCTAATAGGGGTTTGGTATGTAGGAGTTTGTGTCTCCACTCCCCAAGACCAGGCTGGTCAGGGAAATTTTATTGGGCATCATCAGTGTGAAATAACTGCGGCTCTTCCATCTTCCCACTCCAGATCTGCGCCATTCTACCCACCCCTCATTTAGGCCCCATATTTTCCTTCCCTTTTGAAAGTTTGGCAGGAGCCTCCTAGACATATTTCTCCACCCCTTACAAAGTTTCTTCCCTTCACTGTTGTGCTTCCCCCGCCACTCATTGTTTCCTTTTGGGAAGAAAGTACTTGACAGTGGCAGGGCGGCTACCAAGTGTCATTGGGTGATGACACTTGGGTCGCACCAGTTCTGGGGAGCATTCTGTTTGCCTGTGCCTTCCTGCCCAGCAGCCACTTCTCAGCCAGCAAGCGGCCAGCTGCCCGTCTTTAGAGATGCCTCAGGAATTCGATCCTCACACATTTCTATACAAAATGATCTAAGCCACACCTCTCAGCCTGTTGTGTGGACTGGAATTTGAGCGATTCCTTGGATTTTGCCGTTCTTGGAATGTTGCGCTGCAGTTCTGAGCAGCTGAAACATATCAAAACACTCATTTAATTATGCATTTTGAGAGAAAACACACACTTAAATACATATTAATATATTATTGAAATAAGTATTTTGAGAGGGATGGTGAGGATTTGCAGATCAGTGCAGAAATAGAGGAGAACAGAATGAGGGGCAAAAACATGCAAAAGTGACACTGTCCAGAATTAGACAGATTCACCCATCCTTGCTGTGGACCAGTGTCTTGGCCTTCTGCCCCCCAGCTGTATCTTGGTAGCTGCTCCCAACTCCATCCCGGTCTCTTACTCTACTTGAGCTGTGGGAGAAGAGCTGGGGGTTGAGGTTGCCATGGCAACAGCCATAGCCTCCAGAGTGGATGTGGAATATTTCTTGCCTCCCCTGCCCCTTCTCTCTGCTCTCTGGCTGCCATTACTTGCTTTTTGACAGTTCTGCCAGATGAATGTGGATGAACTCTTTACATCCCTGTTCTGGGCTGTTTGTTCAGTCCCATGCTGAAGTCAACTGTTGTGGATACTAGTAATTCACTTTCAGGAGGCCTGATTTGGCTATTTAGCAAGTAGGGTGGTGGGGGTGGGGGAGGAGGTATTTTTAAGTAATTGGCAGGTGGGGGGCTGTGCTTCAAACTATACCATAAAATACATCAAATGTTCTGGATCTCTCCAGCAGACAGAGTGCAGAAGCCCGGTATTGTACACGGTGACAGCTGTTAACCTTCCTCCTTCTATTTCCTCTTGAAATGTTTCCAGCAACAACAAGCCTAACAAGAATTCAATTAAAAATCCCAACTTTTTTCAGATGGCTTTAAACTAAGGCAAGATAATGGGGCTGGGTTTAAATGCCAACATTAAGCAAGTCTGGGATAATTTTGATTTCTGTATTGTTAAGAATTGTGCAGTCTTCATTAGCATGAGCTGACCTATTGCTGTGGTTTTGCCTGACAGACTAATAGGTAGTCAGAGATTTATACAGAAGAATGTTAATGTTCCTTAATGGCTGGGATGTTTTCCTTAATGACCTAGAAATCTATCTCCTCTTCCTTCAGAATGTGACACATCTAGTGGGAAAGGAAAATAAGCTGTTTGTAGCCAGTTTGAATCTGAGACAGGCAGGAGCTGTGAGTTTAGCTGGACTGGAAGCTGTGGAGAGACCCCAGGGGTTCAAACAACAGCTCTCTTTGGTGATCTGATGCATGATCAGCAGTTTATTTTCCTGCTTAAGAAGTTTATTGCTTCCAAGATTTTCCCTTGGATATTTGTACATTATCAACAAATAAAAAGACAACATACAATTCTAGTGTTTTCTCATGCAAAAGAAACTAAACCCTGTAGCATTGTCCCTGATTTTAGAAATTGAATAGTTTTAGCTGGCTGCTGCCTTGAAGCTGGCTGCAACACTTGCTCTTTTTTGGGAACCTAGTGCAGGATAAGCAGGTGATTTAACCTGCATATAGGAGACTGTGTCTCCATTGTCTCTGCTTGTATATTCAGAAATAAAACAAATGTTACAAAAGCACCGTAACATTTCAGTGCTCTCTCAGCCACCCCAAGAAATCTAAAGTGTGTAACGCTACCCCTGGTCTTATCACTGCTCATGAAAATGGGGAACTCTTAGCAATATTTTAGCTACCTATTAATTGGGCATGCTATATTAGCTTAGGCTGCACTCCTATACCCCAGCATTCCCCAATCTGCTGCCCTCCAGATGTGTTGGACTACAGTTCCCATAAGTCTAGGGAACTATGAGAGTTGTAGTCCAACATATCTGGAGGGCCCCAGGTTGGGGAAGACTGCTATACCCACTCACTTGGGAGTAACCACACTGAACTCAATGGGACTTACTTCTTAGTAGACATGTATAGAATTGCACTGTTAACCTGTTATTTACTATAAGAAGAGGCAGGATAGAGATAGAGACAAACAAATAAATAAATTGATCTACTCATATTCAAGCAAGTGCATATCTGTAGACATGAATCAACTTTGGAATTTCAACTCCACTAATAACCATTTCAGAGTTATGACCACCCTTCTCAGCAGAAAATACAATCCACTGCAGAAAAGCATCTCAATGTGTGCTTCAGGGCAGACCATAAAAACCAGACCTCCATCTCTGTGGTGCTTACAGGTAACCTTGATCAGGTTATGATCTGTCCTTGAGCAGTTATTTGGAAATTAAAATGTAGGCAAAAATAGCTGACCACTCAAGTCATCATTGATTGTGTCCCAGGCAGCTGTGTGAGGCAGGCAACTCAAATGCCAATTAAAGTGTTAAACACAGTATGCCTCAGAACAGGCTTCTTAAGATCTATTAAAAAATTACACATCAAGGAAGTAGCAGGAGAAAATTATAACCTCTCTAGAAAAAAGTAACTTCCAAAAGAATTAGAATTGAGCAGAAAGGTATCATTTTCTTTCCATTTACTGCAAAATCATAAGGTATCCTGTCTTCCTGTGCCTGTATCTAAAAATAGTAAACCTACTTGTACTACAATAGCCAAGTCTCCAAGGAAAGCAAAACTTAGAGTTAGATAACTGTATAAAAAGATGAGGTTTAATATTTAAACTAAAGGGAAACAGTACCTAGCCAATTTCAGACTTTGAGAAGTAAAAAAAAAATACTATCCATTTCCCCAATGGTGAGAAGTCCAGAATAGGGCTGCAGGATTTGCTTTCCTTGGGATGAGAGACCAGTGACCACTTATAGTATCTTTGCATTTTCTGTTTTATTTATCAGTGTACAAGGAGAGCATATAGTAGCTCCAGGGAGTAAGAAACTTCCAGCAACCAGCTGCTTATTGCAGATAGAAGTTGCATGCATAAGGAACTTTGCAGATCAGCTGGGAAACACCCTCTCATACTGCTCAGATAAGTTTCACTGAGGTCAATGGGACTGCTCATGAGTAAATTTGAATAGGTGTATCTTTATGGTGAATATGCTATCAAACTTGGGTATTAATCATATATATCTTTTAAAAGGATCTTTGCTGTAGGGGGTAGATAGATCCTATTCTTGGTGGCATTATTTTAACAGGCATCGAATAGGGGTACTGGGGACATCCCCTTCAAATATAGCACACCCTTCATCCGACTTTCGTTGCATCCACACTAGCTTAGATGGCTTTAAAAGGCCAGATGTGGTCTCCAGATTCAAGGCCAGTATGCCTCTGCACACCAGTGCCTGGGGAGTCACAACGAGAGGAGGGTGACCTGCTTGTGGCCTTCCCAGAGGCATCTGGTTGGCCACTTTGAGAAACAGGATGCTGGAGTAGATAGGCCTTTGGTCTGATCCTACAGGCCTCTTCTTATGTTCCTAAGTCCTTAGCCCCATTCTCTGGAATTCCCACCCTTTCTTCACTCACCACTTTTATGTAGCATCCAGATTATGTCATCATCAAATCGTTGTAGTCCAGTGTTTACAGTGCTGTCATCCTATGATTTTTCAGACCTAATTTGTGGGTATTTTAAAAAAATAAATAGTGCTATTAACAGGGCTACAGTGATCACAGCTATACACTCTGTATAGGCTCCAAAGATAGTCCCAACTGGAAGAATGCAACACTGAAAGCTCTTGCATCCAATGGCAAAGTGCAGATAGTGCAGGTGCTGAGGATGGATTGAGATGTGTATGCGCACTGAACGGCCAGGTACCAATGAAGATGAGCACACCCAAGTGTGGCATCCAAGAGCGATAACAGTGGTGATAGCCTTTACTACACAGTTCCCATTAGGCCAAGTTGTGTTGTTTCCTGCTTTGCAAGGTGGAGAGCTACTATTGGATAAGTATATGCCAGGAATTTTTGGTCCTCGGGGAGTAGGTCCAAGTGTGGAGTCAGCTGCTGCCAAAGAAAGTGTTGGTTTGAACCCACAGTTTATTTATTTAGTAGATTTATATCCCACTTTTCCATTAGAGTCCTCAAAGTGGCTTACAACAACATCAATAACAACTGAAGAATGTAACCAGCTCCACTTGAGCAGGAGCTAGCATCTGATGTTCCTTCCCACACAACAGTTGATATCAGTTGGCCTTGGGTATAGGGGGGTGGGGAGGTGTCCAACTGGAGCAGGCCCTGATGTTTCCTTTGCCTGTTCCTGTCTCCTTCACTCCTTCCTTCCACAGGACAATTAATGTCAATTGGCCCAGAGGGGTAGTGGTGGTGGTAGTTAGGGATGGAAAACTCAGTAGTAGAGTAGCTCTTCCTACCTATCATTTCCAGCTTCCTGCCTTTCTTATCCATGGCAGGATAGCACCAGCCTACCCATTTCTAGCATCATACATAGTCGTGTAGAGTTCAGGAATGGGTGGTTAAAGAGAAAGCCACAGTTACTGGATTGAATCTTATATTCTTATGCCCTTACAAATGTTCTCAAGTCTCCAAAGATGGATCAATCCAGGATTCTTTGATGACCCCAAGTAGACCCCTTGGGAAGCATAGGCAATGCAGCTGCAATATTAGAGTTATTTTGCACAAGTCAGAAGTTAGGTTTAAGCTGCTGCACTTTGAGACCCAGCAAGTATGTCATATGTTGGATCTGGTCAACATAAAGATGGAGGTCCTTGCTGGGAGAAGCTGGTTGCCGGTCATCCAAGACATAGTCCAGGGAGGGCTCATAGGCTGGAGATACATGTCTATTGCTTGTTCACACTGGGACTTCTGTGGTTCATCCATCAAGGTAGAGGGGTTGACTCTGGTTTCTGCTTGACAGTGTGACTCCCCAGAGCCAGTGTGGCATAGTGGCTAGAGTGTTGGACTGGGAGCTGGGAGATCCGGGTTCTAGTCCCCACTCAGCCATGGAAGCTCACTGGGTGACTTTGGGCCAGTCACAGACTCTCAGCCCAACCTACCTCACAGGGTTGTTGTTGCAAGGATAAAAGGGAGAGGAGGAGGATCATGTAAGCCGCCTTGGGTTCCTTGCAAGAGGAAAAAAGGCGGGATATAAATGCAATAAATAAATAAATAATAAATATTGACAGAGAGCACTTCTTCTGCTTCACTTCTGTGTCCCTATCTGTTTGGCAAGTACTATTTCAACATTGAAGTCCTGGTAGCTTCAATAGCTTTGGGCCTGCTGGAAGGATGTTCAGACATGGCCTGTGTAAAGAACCAGTGTAAGAAATAGCACATAGGAATGGCCCGGGCCAAAAGAGGCCTTGAGTCCATCTCCAAAGTCTTAGGGGGAGATTCTGAGATTGTAGCAGTCAAGGCACACTCTCAGTGAAAAGCCAAAAGCCATGCCTACTTAGAAAAGCATTGGCAATGGGCAATAGCTGACTTTGTGAAGCTCTCCAGACAAAATAAGCAACCATCTTGGCCATCTGGGAAAGGGAGTTTCCTCCAGAAGAGCAGCACTGCTTGAAAGATGGCCACTGTACCATAGACACATGGCCTCTGGAGTCAGATTCCAACCAACTCCTCAAAGGAATCTGATCAGCCTTTCAAAGAAATCAAACTCCAAGAAAGAAAGAACGAACTTCTGGTCCAAGAATGAAAGAGGAATCCTGACTAAAAGCTACAGCTAACATGTTGTTGCAGAGCATTCTCCAAAGTTGCTGCTCATGTGGCAATTTGAAAAGAACTGAGTGGAAAGAGGCTCATCCCACCCCTTTAGGCCTGGGAACCCCTCCCCTCTTTCCGAGAGGGAGGAATGAACACTGAGGGCTCATATTTCAGTGGCAGAGCTCCTGCTTTTCATGCAGAAGGTCCCAGATTCAATCTCTGGCATATCCAGGTAGGTCAGGAAAAGCTCTTACCTGAAACCTTGGAGAGCTGCTGCCAGCCAGTGATGACAATACTGGGCGAGATAGACTAAAGATCTGATGCAGTATAAGGCATCTTCCTATGTTCTTAACACTAGTTCCTTGGCTAAAGCTCTAGAAATTTCTGAAGTTATTCTGCACAGGCAGAACATGAAGAAGAATGACAAACAAATAGGAATAATATGAGGATAATAATAAAAATGACCTCACTCACAGGGTTGATGTAAAGATTATGGCAGCCTTCCCCAACCTGATAACCTCCAGATGTGTTGTACTGCAACTCCATGGCCATACTGGCTGGGAATGATGGGAGTTGCAGTCTAACACATCCTGAAGGCACCAGGTTGTGGTAGGCTGGATTATTGAGATAAAATGTGTGAGGAGCTTTCAGTACTGCATAGCCCAATATAAATTTTAAGTATTCTAGAGCCACAGTAAAGTTAAAATTCCCTTCCCAAACAATTTGCAAAGGAAGAGGACTGAGGCTGAAAAGACCAAGGGAAAGTGTGGTTACATGACAGCTAAGTTGTAAACAAGCACAACATGTGAGACAACATGTTTACTGCTTACACGGCATAGGATGTTAAGACAGGCACTTTAGCTTACAATGTCCATGCTTCTTGCTGCCTGAGTGACATTGTAAGAGCCTTAGCTCTTTTCTTAAACTGAAGGCTTTTTGATCCTAGAATTCTAAACTAATGAGCAAGTGACACAGGGACAAAGCTAAGTGGCGGACTATACGTGTGGCATGGACCAGACTTTTGAGAGAGTGCTTTAGATAAGATTATTTTAAACTAGGCAATGGTCCATTGCTATATACTGATGGCAACCACCAAGCCTGCACTTTGCTTGGAAGGCCCTGAGCCCAGAATGGGCGGGCAAAAGGAGCGGATTTGGTAGGGTGGTGTAAGCCTCTCCCCAGAGTGACCTCCTCCTTTCCGTCATGCTGAACAAACAAAACTCCGCAAAAGTCCTCCCCTCCCCAAAGACTATAGGTTACTGCATGTTTGACTTACAGCAATTATTCTTTTTTTTTTCATTTACCCATGTGTTTTTCTAATTCCTGCCTTCCTAGATACACCCCAAAGCTCTATTTGGAATTTACCAGAAAAATACCACATCATCCACAAAATGAAACACTAAAGAAAACAAAGTAAAACATTACATGCTTTCCCATAATATATCAGTTTAACAATTCAGTAGAACTTACACGTTTCCCAAAAAAAATGGTGTAGAAGAGTCATGCATTATGTTTGGACAGCTGCAGCTATTAAAACATTTGCCAAGTTAAGTTATTTTGTAAAAACCCAATCAAAAGCACTCTCCTAACAGCCATATCTATAAAGCCACAAAGAAATTTATAAACTGTGCTGCCAAATTAAAAAAACCTTAAACTTCGTAGGATTTTAAAATGCCACAGTCCACAACTTGCTTACTTTGGCAATTAGTAAGACTGCTCTGGGCTAAATGTGTTAAAGATTACTGCAATAGTTTTATGCTACCAACTGTGACCACTTGAATTAAAATAATCCACTGCTTTCGCCAGTACTGATGCAAAAAATCTTGTTAATTAAAGTAATCTTATTTCTTCAAGACTCAGATAAGATTCTTGGTCTTGTATAGCATTTGCCACCATGTGTCTGTTAAACCCATGGAGGAGCATGTTCTGTAATTGAACCATTCTGGAAAGGAGTAGCTCAGAGAGTTAACTTTGTGCTGGATATGACATTGGAATTTACACCAGTATCTTTGCCTGCTTACTGGAGGAGTGGAACCTCATGGCAGGGCAACAGCAGTAGCAAAGTGCATTGTTCTTCAGCCTGGAAACCTCACTTGCCAAAAAAACGTGACCTAGCTGTCAAGGAGAAAATAGCTTTTAATTGAAACAATGCTGCTGAGAAAAGTGGAAATATTTGGCCTGCATTTCTTGAATTAGTTGAAATCTAATTTGGGGCAACATTAGAATTGGAATACTGAGAAGGATGGTTCCCCTTCCTTCCTTCTCTCTTTTTATTATTGGTGTTACTTTTATATAATTAGATTTATTTAGTTGTAGTTGTATAGTTGTGATAGATGGGTGGGAAACAACAGATTGCCTGTTATTGTCAACAGTTTCTAAAATCCGATGACATTTACAGTACAATCCTCTACATGTTTACTCAGAAGTAATCCCCGTGGAGCTCATCTTATTCCCAGGTAAATGGGTATAGGCTTGTAGCTTTAAATAGAAGACACAAGGAGGTAGGGCTCTGCAGATGAAGAGTGGCTCTGCAGATAAGGCTGGCGCAGATATCATGCCGGCCTCCATTGAGTTCTATGGGACAAAGTTAGCTAGAGCTGAGAACAGACCTGATAGTGCTGCCAGCTCTGTTTTTATATGAACATCTGGCTCTAGTGCACCCGCAAGTCAAACACTGATATGTCAGACTTTCCATCCCTTCCCTTGGCCCTGTCTCTGTGGCTGCCTCCTTCTCATGTGACAAGGACAGAAAATGTCTCCCAGCTGAGTGCCTAAGGTGAGGGAGGGCGCCGTCTCCTCCAGTCTCAGGAGTGCCTTGTTTTGCAGCTGGAGGAAGACATGGCAGCTCTAGACTAGTAACAGGGTTGGTGAGGCAGTGGGGAGAGACAAGATCGAAATATCCATGTTTTGCTTTACTGGTAAGCTAGAGACAGATGTTCATCTAAAAACCAAAGCTTCAGTTCTTTCATTTACGTGATGTCTGTCTTCAGTCTGGCTGCAAGCTGGAATACCACTGAGAGCAGGCAAAACCTGCTGCTCACTCCAGACACTGGAATCACCAGGAGACCAAGTTTAGCTCCTCACTGGTATGGTCCTGAAAACATGCTTATACGTTCTACCATACCAGTGAATGACTGCCATTCTTTGGTGTGGGGTAAAGTAAAGCAAAGCAACAACATTCTGGTAGGGGCAAAAATTGTCCATCACCCATGACACAGAGCGGCCCAACCACCTCTGAGAGGGAGGCCGAGGGGTGGGTGGTAACAACATCCTTCCTTTCTCTGATGAAGTCAGCTCCAGGGTTGTGAGGAAGAGGAATATATTTCTGATGCTTTGAGCGCCATTTTCTTGGTGGAAAGGTGGGGTTCAAATAAAATCAAATAAAAAATAAATGCTTTCCCAGCAAAACAACAATACAACCCAGGAGCTGAGTTTGGGTGAGGGAGGAAAGGCGGAAGTGGTGCTTTGCTCTGCTCTGCTCTGCCTCCCCCATCCCTCACTCCTGCCCTCCCAAATACAGCTTCTGGCATAGGGGTGGGAGCATTCCTTATCTTCTCCTCAGAGCCTGGAGGTCATGAGTGATTTAAGGTAAGAGAGAGAAAGGCAAGGTCTAAAAAAGCAATCCTGGACCCAACATGGCTCCTCCCATGGCAATGGCCTTGATGGAGGCTCTCTCCACACCTGGCATTTTATCCCACTACAAACCAGTCCTTTTGATTCCAGATCCTTTCCGGATTTACACTGGCATCTCTCATAGCGCGTCCCTCCACATTATATCTTTTCATGGCTGGGCAGACCTGCACGGAACAGTCAGGAGAGAAGGGGGCTGCTGGATCCATACCCCCTCCCCTCCCGTCCCCGATCACTGGTTCCTGTAACATGTTTGATGGCTCCGCCCCATCCCTCCACTCCTCCACAGCAAGAGGGAAGTCGGACGTACTTCTAGTGGTCTGGATAGGGGGCTATGGGAACTGGTCCCCTCCTTCCTCCGAGGGAGAGAGAGCCTTCTCGGTGGCTTACCCTGAGGTTGCTGGTGCTGCTAGTCCTTCTCTGCTAAATATGTCAGTGTGTGATGGAATTAAATGCAGTATATTGCTTTCACTGCTGAGTTTGAAGGGTATACTGATTTCTGGGTTCCCAACTACAGAAGTAAGAAATCCACAAACGGACTTGTATACAGTCAATGCACCAAGACATCACTAGCACCCTACCCCCACCCCACCCAGGCGACCTCTTCACGGGGGACACCTTCTTCATTAGACCCGACTTGCTTCGCCCCCTGAGCTGTTGTTGCTTTTCCCCCTTATTCTGGCTTCCCAACAACCCTGCAAGGTGGGCTAGGAGAAGAGATGGTGGCTGGCTAGGTGGGAGGGAGTACTATGGAAAACCACCTCAGCATTACTGCCTTATCTAAAACAACTCTACACCCCAAAAGGAAACTATTCAAAATGACAATTCCAAGCTCTGCATGATGAATTTATTCAGGGGAGGAGAAAAGGCACTTTTAATACCCATTGAAATCCTAACTGTCAAGCCTTTCTCCTGTGTGGCTGAGAAGGGAGACTCCCCCATCAACCCTGGGAGGAAAAAAGCCCATCATTCTGGTGAGCAAAAGGGAGAAGAAGCAGTCAGTGAAGTCAATGGGAGTGGGAGGTTCAAAGTACATGCATTGACTGGAATGGGAGACCTTAAGATTGCTACTCTAAGTAGACTTAAAATGCACTCCTATGCATGCCTACTCAGAAGCAAGGCACACAGATTTCAATGGCACTTACTCCCAGGAAAGGAAAGCCTTACAGCCAAAGGGTTTACTCAGAAGTAAGCATTGCTGTGTTCAAGGGGATCTCAGAGCCCACAGTGGAATGGGAGAGAGGAAGAAATGGTCACTGGAAGCATGGTCAATGACCTGCCCTCCCCCCAATTTGTTGTCATGATGATGTTATTCAATATCACCCAGCAACATCCCTTGGCACATGCCCACACAAAGTGGGACAAACCGCTAAAGGGGAAATACACAGGGAAATGACCATTTCAGTCGCAAGCACAGAAAATGCTGGGTTTTCCCCATTCTCAGATAACATGGGAGGAGGGAAGGAAAGTTGTGAGATAGCAGCAGGAGACCAGCAGCATTGTTTAAAGCTCCCATGAAAACCAGTGATTAAAGAAGAACAATCCTGCTAAAAAACTCAGGTGTGAAGAGAGCCAGAGAGGACAGGAGAGGTGGAGGACACCCCGTAATCTCCTCACCAACCCATTCATCACTGGAGGTATTGTCACTGTATTGGGTGGAACAGAGGATGGGTTCAGGCCAAGCCCACCAAGAGTGATGCCAATCGCCCTATTTGTATTTCTACATTTCTGCGTAATTCCCTCCAAACAACCACTGATATTACTTCCATGCTAGGTACAAGGTGTGTCATTGCTAAGTATTGGGGAAAGAACACTTCTGCCTGAAGGCATGAAATACAGACATTCCTGCAAAAATAATCCAATTGATTTTACATCATCTGGTTGCTATGTTTAGAATTTGCAAGTGAAAAATGTATACCAGGGTGTGTGTGTGTAGCAATTCTTTACACATATACCTGAGAGTAAGTCTCAATGGGACTTCAGATGTGTATAGGATTGCAGTGTTAAATATATTTTTTCAAGTGCAATGTAGATTATTTTGTTTTCTAGTCAGAAAAAATAAATGTTTAAAAAACCTGGAAGTACATGGATGCAAAAAAGACAATACTTTCTGCATTTTTACTTACTAAACCAGCCTTACCATGTGGCCAACCACCATGTATTAAGCACTATTGCAGTCCTAGAATGTATAGTAACACATCCCTGTTCCAAGAGAAAAAGCACTTACTCAGCTTTTCTTCTGATGGTATTTGTGTTACCACTGGCATAGTTAACACTGGAAAGTATTAAAGTAAGGATCCGGTGAGGAGTGGAATGGCAGTAAATTCGCAAACCATACACTGACTTTTTAAGGAAATGATTGCTCCATATTAAACATACCACAGAGAAAATGCCCAGTATGCTTGTCTAAAAATAGCACTTGCTCTTTATTAAGTGTTGTGACATTTATAAGGGCCAAATGACACGTGATGTGGGAAATAAGTTGATTCCATCTTGTGTTTACTACTCTCTGTCCCACAACAACAAACCCATTAGTGTCTCCTCAGAAGTAACTCCCATTGTGCTGAATGAGGCTTGCCTTTGAATCACATCACAGCTTACAGAGATTCTCCCCCAATTGAAATGGCACACTTTTAAGCCCAATTCCTTAAATGCTACTAAGCAAGATCTCGAGGCTTTGGTCCATTGCCTTAGGACGTAACTCATTAACAGCTTCCGTATAGAGATCCTGCGTGTTAAAATGTGGGCTGATATTGCTCTCTTTCCCACCACAAATCCATTACTGTCTTGTCAGAAGTAACTCCGATTGTGATGGATGCTGTCCTCTGGGTTAAAATGGGGGCTAGTTTCCCTCTTTGTGTTCTCCCCCCTCCCCTCTTTCCCAGCACAAGCATATGTGTATCTACTCAGAAGTAACTCCCATTGTGCTCAATGAGGCTTGCTCCTGAAATGCAGGTGCATCTGGCCTTTCAGGGGAAAGGAGAAAGGAGAAAGGGGGGGGGAGAGGGGGAAAGCCTCTCTTCACAGCAAAGCCAATTCCTTTTTAAAAATCTAGTAGTCCTCCATTAGCTTCTCCTTCCATTGTCCTGCAAACACTGCCGCGGAGGCGGGAACACTGATAAGGTAATCAGACCGAACCCAGACTCCACCCAGCCATCAAGAAAATAATTCGATTAGAGCTCAGTGGAAACAGCACAGAGCCCCAGGCTACAGCGATGATAAACTGGGTCTTTAAGGGCTGTGGGAACAAGGAAAAGGAGAAGATGCGGTTGGGGAAACATCCTAACAAAGTTGCAAACAAAGTGAAGCCAATAGTGTGGAAACACACCTCTTGTCTCAATCTGAAAATAAACAAATTTAAAGGCAGCTGCAGAGGCCTCCAAACTGGACTGGGGCTGTGGTGCTGGTGTAGGGATTAACCCTGAATTCCTCTGGTCTGCTGTTCCCCCAACTGAAATCATCCCGAGTCTTTATTAGTCCTGCTGGGAGAAAGAGGCAGGTGCAATACAGGGAAATGTTTTTTGCCACCAGTAGGAATATTATCAGCTTCAGGAGGACAGTTTTGGTTGTGGGGAAAAGGCACAAGGAGAAAAGCTTGATTGCCTCCCCCAACTCCACTGCCCCCCCTTTTTAAAAAGTTGGGTGTGATCAGATCTCCTGCATTGTATGTAATTTGGCTCTAAGTAACCAATATTTTCATTATCTCTTAGAAGTAGATAGTGCAGAGCTGGTCAATCAAAAACTCTTTGTATTTGTGTTGGAGCATTGTACCAATGATTATTTCTATTGCAATACATAACACATTTTTCTAATCACCTGCAAAATACGTGAAGGTATAATTGCTCTACCACTTTGTTGTTGCTGTTGTTGTTATTATTATTATTAATCTTTTGGCACCATTCCTCCACTGGTGATTTTTATGAAGCTTCTGGGTTTTTTATAAATATTCCAGCTAATAAATTACCAACAATGTCCTTTTTACACAATTTCCCATGACATATTCTGCTTTTCAGCTGCAAAAACGAGCCCCCAAGGCAGCTAGAAGGTAATAAAACACAAAAGTAAAATACAAGTAAAATACAAATTAAACCATTTTAAGTAGTCAACTAGCATAAAAATAACACAATAAGGAAAGCAGCAGCATAAATCATTCCAGTAACCCCCTCATTCATCCAAATGCCTTCTAGAACATGATCTCTGGAGCCTTTCTAAAAGTTGGCAGGGTACAGGTTGAACAAGCTTCTAGTGCAGGGGTGAGGAGCCTGCGGCCCTGTCAATGCTGATGAACTACTACTCCTAGCATCCCTCAACTTTGGTCAGTCTGGCTGGGGTTGATGGGAATTGAAGTCCAACAACATTTGGAGGGCCACAGGTTCTCCAGTGGGCACCCACCATGCCCTGCGAAGACAAATTCAAATCAGGAGTATGATCCTGGGGAAGGAGGGTTTAACCCTGTGCTTTTCCCTTATTAAGGCAACCATTTTCCTTCAAACTGGTATTTGCTCAATACAGTCTTGGAATAAGAACCAGGAGAAAAATAAGTAGAAATATAAGCAGAAAAATAAAAAGTTAATACAGACAAACTGTCCAAGACTTACAATGGCTTGATGTCTGCCTTAACCTTTTATTTTCCTATTGTCCCCAAAGTACATGCTTTTCCAAATTTTGGACCCTAGGAACACATAACTGTTAAGCAGAGGGGCCATAGCTCAGTGTGATAGAGCCCCTGCTGTGCATGCAGAAGTACTAGGTTCGATCCCCAGCTTCGCCAGGTAGGGCGAGAAAAGAATCTTGCCTGAAACCCTGGAGAGCTGCTGCCAGTCAGTGTCGACAGTACTGAGCTGGATGGACCCAGGGTCTGACTCAGTATAAGGCAGCTTCCTATGTTCCTTTACAAGTCAAAAGAGGTGGGGTACAAATATTTTAATCAATAAGTTAACATGTCAATCAGTTACTCAATCAATAGGTTAAAATGTCACTTCAGCCATGAACCGTCCTGGTGTCCTCTGGGACTTTGTACTGGTTTTCTTAACCTGAGATATAAATTCTAGCTGAGCTTCTATTACTGTGCTTTTGAACAATCCCTAAGAGATTTGGAGAGGTTTGACCCTCTTGACTCCCCCTTTCAACTTCCTTTTTGCCAGTTCCATCATTTTAGATAAGTTTTCTCTTTTGAAGTCAAATATGACAGTGCTGGATATCCTTTGCAATTTTCCACTTACATATAAATCATATTTGATAGCACCATGACCTCTGTTTCCAAATGGTTCAACAACACTTACATAAGGCACTAGGTTCTCTGTGTTATGGAGTAAGTTCAGAGTTGCCCTCCCACCCGCCACTCCTGGTTGGTTCCATGCCCAACTGTTCTAGGGCACTATTGTTTAGGATATGTAGATATTTTACCTCTTCCACATGACTGGAATACACATTTATCCAGTCTGTGTGAGGGTAATCATGCATTACTACAACACTCTTTCCTTTGGATGTCTGTCCATTCCAAGATCACCCTGAGCACCTTGGTCAGGGGGATGACTGCATGTCCCCAACTAGGAGCGCAATCCTATTGGAGGCGACCACCTATCCAAAGCAAGGCAGGAGAGGCACAGGGGGGATCATTCCCTCTGCGCCTCTCCTGCCTTGCTGTTTTTCGCTAGACAGCTGTTTTCATCTGTCTAGCGGCGGGGGGGCTGACTGGGAGAGGAAGCTGCCACACAACATATTGGATGTGTCGTATGTGGAGCTCCACTCTCCCGGCCCCAGAACGCCCCTCAGAACGCCCCTTTTCAGTCACTCCACACCCCTCTTCCAAGCATGGAGGATGGGGCTTCTCTGTGCTGCCTCTGAGGCAGCGCGGATGAAGGGGGAGGTCGGTTTTCTGGGAACTGACCTCGGAGCACGGGCTCCAAGGTGAGTTCCCAGAAATGAGCATATCCTATGGCCCTGTAGACGTGTCTAGTGGCCATAGGATTGCTCCCTAAATTACTGTAGGAGCCTGGTACTTACAGTGATTCTTTGGAGGAGGCTGCCTCTTTTGAGATTTCATTTCTAGTTTGTTTGACATTATGCCCTCTTTGATATAAAAAGCAGATGATGGGTTGGCCTAGATTAGCCTTCCCCATGCAGGTGCCCTCCAGATGGATTGGATTACAACTCCCATCATCTCTGTAGCATGGCCAATGCTGGCCTGGGTGATGGGACTTGTAGTCCAACACTCCTGGAGGGCCCTGGGCTGGGGAAGGCTGGATTAGATCAACAAATCACCACGTGTGGCATCAGGCTGCACATGAGGATCTTCCCAGCCAAAGGCCCAGTGCCCGCAGGGAGGCAGGCAGGCAGGCAGGCAGGGGTAGGTAGGTGGGAAGATGATTGGCACTGCTAGTGGCCACCTGTTCTCCTGGGTGCTGGATGTGAAGTTTTGTGTATGTGGACCTGATCCAGGAGTTTGCTTCCAAGCAGGGATTGTTCTCTTTGTATCAGGGCAAAATTGCAGATGGATTTTTTCAGGGATATCTGAACCTTATCAGATCAGAAATACAAAAATACAGGACGGTTAGGCTAGGGTCTGTCTAGTCCAGCATCCTTCTTCCAGTAGTGGTTGGAAGAGCAAAGGGGGAGTCAGGCCTCAAGCTCCAACAGTGGCCAGCCAGAAGTTCCCAAGAAGCCAGAAGCAGGGCATGAAGGCAAGACTCCTCTCCCCCAGCAACAGGCATTCGTGTTTTTAGAGGTGTGTGTTTTTTAAAGGAAATACGAAATTCTAATTTCTTTTAAACTTGAATAAGTCTGGAAAGTTAGCTGACCTGTTGTTATGATGCTTGATATAAACATTCAGTATCATTAAATTATAAACTATAGGACCTATAGTTTACAACATCTATAGTAGGTGTTAAGATTTAGCGTCCAACTTGAGGTCACAAAGGGCCATCTAAGACTCAAACAAATCCATAGGTTAAGGATTCCAAAACACATGACTGAAAACCACATTTGTTCTCTTACTGTGTAGCAAAACTACCTTAGGATCTGCAAAGACTCACTTAAAGAGAATCTATTTACTCCAAACCTTAGTCCCAAGGAGCAATCTGTAAAAAGATGAGTGATATGCCTTTCATATTTTCATATTTTTGGTTTTCTTATTTTGTAAGAAGTACAATGTAAAAAAAAAAGAACAATTCAGAGACTGATTTTTGAAAGAAGTAAGTTAACAACATTGACATTATCATTAGGAACAGAATTCTGACTGGAGGTTTGGCCTTAATGATTCCTTGCTTTTAAACAATGGGAAAAACTACTTTTGGCTAGCTGTAAACTGAAACAAACCTTGTAAGGTTTGACCTAAGGGAAAAGAAATTTGGTGAGTTTAGACCCCTGCTGAAGACAAAGATCTTGTAAAACAGATCAAAGCTTGCAGCTCAGCAGGTCTTGTTCAAAGGCTGCCTGCCAGAGAGCCCTGTAAAACAAATCCAGGATGACAGGAACCAGCTGACTTGGGCTTGAGTTTTTCCGTGCACTTGTCATCACAAACTTGGCATGTGAAGGGTGTTTTCATGTGGGAGGCTTAAATGGGCTTTTTCTTAAATCCATCTTTAATGCCAATGTAAAGTCTACAATTGGAAAAAGGTACATCCTGTAACGGCATTCATGCATGGCGCAAATAGTAAGAAAGAAGCTCGGAGGAGCTTTTTAGTATCTCAAGTGAAAATAGTCTAAGTATAAAGGGTACATAACACAAAACCCTGTGAGGATAACTCTTACATTCTTATTAACTCAAGAGGGATGCATCATTATGTTAGCTATGGAAAACATTTTTGCCACATCTGTAACTCAGGGTGTTCTTAGCTCATTTTCCATTAATTTCCTTTTTGTCTTCAGATTATTTATTTATTTATTTATTAATTATTTCATTTCTATACCGCCTAATAGCCGAAGTTCTCTGAGAGGTTGACAAAAATTAAAACTAAAGAGCACACAATAAAACAATATAAAATATATAAAACATTAAAACCACAGTATAACAATACAACCAGAATAAAACCTAGCAGCAATGCAGGGATTTAAAATACAGATTTAAAACAGCAAAGCTAAAAGTCTAGAAAACTAAAATGCTAAAATGCCTGGGAAAATAAAAAGGTCTTCACCTGGCGCTGGAAAGAATAGGATGTAGGTGCCAGGCAAACTGAGCTCATTCCACAGCCAGGGTGCCACAGCAGAAAAGGCCCTCCTCCTAGTAGCCACCCGCCTCACTTCCTTTGGCAAGGGCTCACGGACAAGGGCCACTGAGGATGATCTTAAGGTCCAGGCAGGCACATATGGGAGGAGGCGATCCTTCAGATAATCTGGCCCCAAGCCGTTAAGGGCTTTGAATGTTAATACCAGCACTTTGAATTGGGCCGGAAATGGACTGGCAGCCAGTGCAGCTGGAAAAGTACTGGTGTAATATGAGCTCGCTGGCCAGTCCCTGTTAACAATCTTGCTGCCCTATTTTGGACCACCTGAAGTTTCCAGACCGTTTTCAAAGGCAGCCCCACATCTAACGCATTGCAGTAATCCAGACGAGAAGTTATCAGAGCATGGATCACTGTAGCTAGGCTATCTCTGCCCAGATAAGGGTGTAGTTGGTATACCAGCCTAAGCTGATAAAAAGTGCTCTGTGCTACTGAGTTCACCTGTGCCTCAAGTGACAGTTCTGGATCCAAGAGCCACAGGTCTGCCTAAACACTTTATAGGTTAGCCCTCTCTTCTCTCCACTTTGCAGAGTGGAAGGGAACCTATGACCCTCCATAGGTTGTTACATTGGTCATCACTACTCATATTAGCCAATGGTCAAAAATGATGGGAATTATAATCCAGCAACATCTTGAGGGCCACAGTTCCCCCAATATTCCTGCAATATTCTCTTCCTGCACTGTCAGCTCTATTACCACCCCTGTGTTCTCTTTTCATGCTCATTCATCTGTGCTCACAGCTCTCTGTTGCCCTTTTTTGTTCCTTCAGCCTTTTCTTTTTTTACTCTATCTACCCCCTCCACATGCACCCACAGACATCTCTTTTACTCCTGTTCAGTAAATTTGGCAGTCACTGCTCACAAGGCTTTTTCTTTCCGAGCAGTTAAGGGAGTTCCTAATGTAAGGTTCAGTATTGTGGGCTGGCTGGAAAATAAGCTGGAAAAACTGGTGCCAGTTCCACCACACACCTTGGAATCCAAGGAGAGAAGCAGTGCAGTAGTACTGATGCAGGAATTCTCTCATCCATATTCCCACTTGGAATGGACCTAGGCAGACCTCAGATGTTCCCACAAAGATGTGGGAAAGGGCCACAAATCATAGGCATTTGGAATTTCCCTAGGATGCTGCAAATGGTTAACAGGCTTCAAATTCAGCAGGCCTGTTTTGTATTGTTTATCATAGCGACTTCATGTGAATAATCTGAGAAACTCATAACCTCAGATTATTTACATGACAAGTAGGCTCTTCCAACCTTCTCCTTGATAGGTAGGTTTTCAGTATCTCTCTTCTCCTCTCCCCCTCCCCAATTCTACAGCAGTCCTTTATTACTCTCCCCCACCTGCTAGCTAGAGTGTATAATATAAATGCCATAATTCTAGAGAGCAGCATATGGGTTCCTATCTCCTTTCTTGCTCTAGTTCTTCAGTTGGTTGGCTGCCCATTCTTTCTCTGGACCAACAGGTTGGCTGAACCTGCAGTGTCCCAAGGCAGGGGAAGAGGAACTATAACTTGCCATGCTTCTTATTCCCAAGGCTTTGACCTGAACAGGACAGCCATCAAGGAAAGATGATAGCAGCAGTCCTAGATTATAAACGAGGTCATACAGAAACATTTGCAACCTGTGGGAGTGAACAGAACCCCAGGTGTTCTGCGTCCAGACCCAGGCAAGTGTTCAAGAGATTCTATAGAAGTCTTCAGTGGCTATCACTTGCTCATTCTAGACAAACATAGCTAGGTTCCCTCAAGAAGACAGTGCTGGGCAAGGAAGAGGCCAAGTTGTGATTGCAGGAGCTGTATTGTCATGCATGCTGGTGACATTTGTTACTTACAGTGGTTTGGATTAATGCAGTATCTCCATTTGGGCTTTTAAACTATATTATGTCTACATTTCTTGGTACAAGGAACTTTTCTGGATACTTACAAATGAGAAATGATAGGTACAAATACATTTAAAAATAATTTAAACCCCTATAGTTCATGTTCAAGAACACACACTTTATTCCAGAAAGCACCCAAGACTGGAACCATAGCAGTTAATGTGGATTAGAGTTGTCAGCAGATCCCCATTTTACAGCATGCTGAAAATTGCCAGAACCACATGGAGAGAGCCGCTTTCATTGAGCAGTTTGGCAGGTAGCTGTCTGGATATTTTTTAAAAAATAACTTCTTACCAGATGGTATAAATAAAAATTACTGTACAAATGGGAATCAATACCTATATGCCTTCTGCACTACACAATATTATCCAGGATCTAACCTTGTATCATGTGTTTAATTCAAAAGCAGCAGACAGTAATAGTAGTCATTTAACAAAGAAGAACCAAAAAAGGCTACATCAGTACTGTATAGGAGGCCAAAGAGACTGATGCCAACAGTGCTATAGACAATGTGAAACAGTGTGCTCCAAATGGATTGTTGAGGAGATTCAACGAGTCTGGCAGCATCTTAAAGATTTAAAAAGTAACATGTAAGGTTTTGGGGGCTTTGTCTCACATAACTTTGTCTCACATAAGGTTATGCCACAATAAAAGTGTTACCTTTTAAGGAGCCACAAGACTCTTGTGTTCAGTGGCAATTACTCCCTAGAAAGTGTGTTTAGGATCGCAACCTTAGAGGATAATCGTGTACGAAACAAATGCTGACTGGTGTCCCTTAGGATTTGGCATGAATCCCAACACTGGTATATTTCAAAATACATCACTGCTTGGAACCCCACTGCAGTGTGACGTCATGGACATGCCAGCGTGACGCTATGCTAGCCTCTTGCAACTGCTAGTGCAGCTGTGTGGTAGAGGGGCCAAAACAGGGTGACACTGGGGATGCCTGCTGCAGAAGGAAAACTGGCATGCTTCCTTGGAAACCCCCTCCAAGCTTTCACGTAGCTTCGGCTATTGGGCGGTATAGAAATGAAATAAATAAAATATCAGTGTAATGTTACACCAGCAACAGAGGTGTTGTAAGTTAAAAGTTCCATTGAACTTAATGGAGACCTAAAGCACACCTTCTATTTTGACTGCCATAATGGAGTACAGGATTCAGTCTAATTGCAGCCATTCACAGTATACCAACAGCGACATATAACCCCCTCACCAGGAACCCATTCCTTAGCTGATAGGGTACATGGCAGGGGACTAGAGTTACCTAGCTCTACAGCTCACCTTATCACATATACAGTTATAGCACACAAGGAGGAACTTTGGTGACAAGGACTATAGCGAAAGGCGACTTGGCACACAAAGGGAGCACTTTGCTTTCTCCTCAGAACCATTGGAGGTACCTTGACAAAGGACTCCACACACACGCCTGACACAATTCCCGCTCCACTCCTACAAGTCAGGGCGCTTGGATAAAGCACCTCAGACAGTTAAGCAAAGGGGGCAGGGCAGGATAACGTTGGCTGTGTTTGTCCGTGTTTGTCTCCTCCTGTGTTTGTCTCCTCCTGTGTCTGGCTCCTCCTTCAGCAGAGAGAACCATGGCCAGATGGTTGTCTACACCTTGTGTCATGTCATTATGACCCCATCATGGTGATGCTATATCCCTCTTGTGCATTTATACCTCATAGGACACACAATGACATTTGCTGCAGTTTATTGGATAATGCGGAATAAAAAGCAAGAAATAGCACGACAAAAGCAGTATATCGAATGTGTAACGTGCCCCAACGGTTATCAGTGCACTTCAATACTGCTATA
Source organism: Heloderma suspectum (assembly GCF_057233095.1). Taxonomy (NCBI): domain Eukaryota; kingdom Metazoa; phylum Chordata; class Lepidosauria; order Squamata; family Helodermatidae; genus Heloderma; species Heloderma suspectum. The sequence continues at coordinate 175,067,405 of NC_139460.1, read as the reverse complement.
AAGCAGTAGTGTAGCTCTAGCCCATGTCTTGGCTAAACTGTATCAGTTCATCTAGCCTTTCCCAACCTGGTGCCCTCCAGTTGTGCTGAACTACAATAGAACTTCTTTCACCCTGGGGGCCAAATTTAGTTTCAGAGTACCTCTAGGGGGCTGCATTCCAGTGGTGAGCAGGGATGAAGGTAAAAGGGCACCAGGCCCCCCAAATACCAGCCTATTTTAGTTTCAAGCTCTTACTGCCAGCAAATAAGTCTTAGGAGAGGCATGGCAACCTTTAAGAATCATGGGAAAACGCTGTCCAAAAGCTAGGAAACCACCAAATGTTCATTGGTTAAGGGGAAAGGGGAGAGGCCATCTGGGGAACCCGGATATGGCCTATTGGCCTGAGGTTCAATACCCCTTGACTACAACTTCCATCAGCAGCAGCCAGCATGGCTAATGGCCATGCGAGCTGAATACGTTGGGTGTTGTAGTTCAACACATCTGGTGGTAAGCCGGACTAAACTATCCTTTCTTCTTCTCCTCCTGCCCCCAGTAGCACTGTGCAAAGGGGAGGCCCCTGGTGACCACCCCCCCAGGTAAGAAATGCCCCACCCTGAATCAGGAAAGGTCATGGACTGTTAAGTAAGGCAAAGGGCAAGGACTTTTTGTCATGTGTGAGAACAGCAATCAGGAAAGATCATTTTTAGATGCACAAAAGAGGAGTCCTGTGTCCTCATCTGAGAGTACAGCACTTCTGTCTGCTGAAAATTATTCAAGCACAGATCTGCCAATTAAAAATCACTCAGCTGTGAGGTTGGTTTTGCATCAGTTCAGCCACATGTCATTAAACGTTCACCTTCTCACAGCTAAATTTATACCGTTGTCAAAACTACACATACTTCCAATATCCCTTCTGGGCTTTTTCATGATGATATTTCCTGTGGGGGTTAGAAAGCTGAGGAGAACTCAAGAGTATTAGCATATCCAGTCATCCTAATTATCACTTCATCAAGCACTGTGATGTCAAAAGGAAATATAAAAATGTCAATCTGCCCCCCCCCCTTTCCTTTGAGAATATGTTACTGTGCTGGAAATGGTATTTTTGTGTGTGGAAAAGCTGACTTCAGCTGAAGCCAAAACGTCTGTCCCCTCCCAACCTCCATCTTCCCCAGTGCCTGTTGCCAGTTATGGCAATAGTCAAGCCTTCAGTATGATGAGACTGTATACATGATATAAAACAAAGTAAGCCATGCTGGTCCAGAAGAAGAAAAAAAACAAAAATCAATTGTCAGGCAATAACTTTATTAATACATGATATTCTCCCACCCATACCCACCATATATCTTCCCCAGTTCCACCTTTCTGTCCTCCACCAATCCCTGCCTTGCCCAGCTGTACAAACAGTGTTCTCAGACTATGGAGTTTGCTAATAAGGACAAAGATTTGGCTACTTTTGTTAAGCAAAGCCTTTTTATTTGCTGTAGTGTCATATACTACTTCAATGCACAAAATACTCTGCAATCAATATTTGTTTGCCCTCAACACAGCCATGTGAGGTAGGTTATTTCCCGTTTTTCAAATGGAAAACTGGGACTAAGGTTTCATGACTTATTCAGGGCTACCCAGCAAGTTCAAAGATGGAGTTGTTTGAACCCACGTATTTCAAGCCAACTGCAACACGTTAAAGGTGCAATCCTATGCATGTGTAGACAGAAAAAGGTCCTACAACTCCCAGCATTCTCTAGCCAGCCATGTGAGCTGGGGCATGCTGGGAGTTGTAGGCCTTTTTTTCCTGTCTAAATGTGCATAGGATTGCGCCCTAAGGTATCCATCTCTTTTTTCCCATGCTGCCAAAACCACCTTTGCAGAGGAATATATAAGAGGGGGAAACTAGCAGAAAAGAAAGACCCCCCTCCTTTCTCTGCCAATCTCGCATTGGAGACTTGGCTGAACAGCTCCCTTAGGTAAAAAGAACGAAAATAATATATCCATGGTGCAGGGGAATATGTGTCATTAACATCATATGAAGTGCGAATCTTTGAACAAAGGTTTCAATAGTTGAATTTAGTTTACTATTTATATCTCATTTTTCTGTAAAAGAAATAAAATTAGCTTCTAAAAAAAATACAAAAATGCAACAGGACTAAAATGGCACCATAAAGTGAAAAACAGGGGTTTTGTTTTTGCAAGAACCTGTTAAAACAAAAATAATATCAAAATATCTTTAGAATTTTTATCTGTCTTCTTTTCTATAGTGTTAGTATTGGGAGTCTTTTAAAAATGTTTGTGATTTTTTTCTTTAAGTGCGGAGTCTTTCACAACAGCCTGTTGTTTTGCTTATATCCTGACTACTGCTTAGAACCTACTATTTATTTATGATATTTATTTATCATTAATACTGTGGATTTGATTATATCTAGAGAGCTGTTTAGAGAGCTTTTTCGCAGCATATTCACTTGGTCAAGAGAGTAGAAGACCATTGGTTAAATCCTTACTTTATACATTGGATTTTTTAAAAGTTCCTTAAGGAAAATAATTCTGCATTTCATATTGATATGTTGCAGTATGCTTGTTATTCTTTATTTTGTGCCTTATTATATTTTATAAAAATGTTATATTTTGTATTAAATGGAATTGCTCTTACATTGATTGTACTTTGCTGTTGATATATATACACAGTACCTTTGAGGAAGACATACTTTTGAAACAGGTTGAAACTGGTGTTATTGTGTTCAATAAAACAATTTACTGCATCTATTAGAATATCTCTTTTTGTGCCTTGCATTTGTGGTACTAGCCTAGCCTTCTGTATGACATCTCTGATGAGTGTATCTACTAGATGCATATTTCCAAATTATACATTACCATTTTTTATATACACTTGAAAAAAAACCCTTAGATGTACACTTTAAAATATAATGTGTGACGGGGCCTTCAGCTAAAACTTCAGAAGAAAAAGATACATCTTTGACATATCTTTATTAGCTGCATTTGGACATCATGCTAAATATGGTCTACGGAGACACCAATGGGTCTAGCTTTCCCCTGAAACTTGCATGCCACCCCCTCCTCCTCCATCCCAGCTGCAAGTTTGAAAGCTTTTGTTTCCTATTTTGATTAACCACAGCTTGCTATGTCATCTGAACCCAGAAAACTGTGGTGAGTCCTAACTATGGTTAGTTTCAAACAAGCCAGCTGCAAACCATGGTTTTTGAACCAGGCTTGTATAAACTAACCATGGTTAGGATTAACCAGAATTTCAAATTTGTATGACACAGAACTGCATGAAGCACCTCCTCCCAACTGCACAGAAAAAAGAGAGGAGAGGTGGGAACATGAAAGCCTGTATGAAGGCTAGGCTGATTCACATCTCACTAAACCATAGCATAACATCCAAACACAGCCACTGAATTGCAAAGATACTTAGAGAGAAATAGGATTAAGTTAATTGGGACACATATGCAATTTTGCCACTTTTGGTTTCTCTCTGCCCTGAAGATAATTTAAATATATGACACCAAGGGTGTAATCCTATCTAGGCAGGCAGCCGCCTCTGAACTCGGAGGTGACTGCCTATCCAAAGCAAGGCAGGAGAAGCACGGAGGGGATCATTCCCTCCGTGCTCCTCCTGCCCTGCTTTTTTTGCTAGACAGCCGATTGTGGCTGTCTCACCGCAGGAGCACGGAGTGGGGAAGGAGGCTGCTGTACGACACATCGAATGTGTCATCAGGCAGCTATGCTCCCCCTGCCCCAGAACGCCCCCAGCCACGCCCCTTTCTGGCTGCTCCGTGCTCCTCTTGCAAGGGGAGGGGGAGGTCGGTTCCCGGATAACAGCATATCCTAGCAGCCATAGGATTGCTCCCTAAGAAAATCTACTTTTTTGGTTCCTTTGGAAAACAGAGAGCTGAACTACATACTACATTAAATGCCAGCCCATATTGGGGGCCCATGTGCTTAGACTAAAGTAAGACAAGAAGAAGTTAGGATCAGCTACATGCTACGCATTTAATGCAGTGTGTAGTTTAGCCTTGAACAAGCAAGATTAATATATTCTATTTCTATGCACCAATTTCTCTTTCCTAAGATAAGAATTAAAGCGACTGGAAGAGTTACAATGTGATTTTGCTGAGTTGGTATAGCACGTGGCTCTGGTTTGCTGGCAAGATATATCACTTGGCACATGCTATGTGTCAGATTTTGTACACTAGGGCCTGGCAGCTTCATTTTCTTGGCTCTTTTCCAGGTAGCAAATGACAGGATGAAGCATTCTGCAAACATCTACACAGTGTATGTGCCTGCAGGCACACATGCACAACGAGAATTTGCATTTGATGCTCTTAAACATGCTGGGTTGGATCCAGAATCTGATTTCCATGAAAGGAAGGGACCTTCTGCACGAGGATGGGCTTTGCTTATCTAAGGTTCCTCTGCTTGATTTTTGGGGATCCCCCCTCCCACACACCACTGCTCACCCCAGTCAGTAGGGTTTCCTGACTCTCTGTGTAGAATTTACAGGGGGTGGAGAAGCTGTTGTGGGAAGAAGGGAGCAGGGAAGTTCTCTTCCACCAGTGCAGTTGATCCAGCAAAAATCTGGATCCACCCCCTTCAGTATGGCATATGGTGACAAATTTAAGGTGAAAAAAAACATCCTGAGGGAAATCCTGGTGCTGTAAGCTGAATGGGATGGTGAGTTTTTATTCTAGGGGAGAAGATGGAGGTTCACCTGGTGAAACTTGGCCAGAAAATAATGATACTTGCCACAGTGACCAGAGTAGCAAATGAGAGTGTAGTAAGAGAGGAACCAGGATTGCTGGATGACAGCAATTGCAAGGTTTCCACGTTTTTCTTGCATCTGTTGAAGTGGGTTCTTCCAGCCCTTGAAAGCTTATGCCATAATAAAGTTGTTTGCCTTTAAAGTGCCACAAGACTCTTTGTTGCTTTTGTGGCAACAGACTAACCTGGCTACCCTACTGGAAAAGGTTTATATGGTGTGTGGCTTACGCAGGGTTGGCTCAAGATGTCTTGCTGCCCTAGGCAAGTTACCCCGTTTGCCTGTTCATCGTATTCCCAGCTGACTGGAACATGATTTTTACATGTTAGGGTGCAATCTTATGCATGCTGGCTGGGTCATGCTTGGAGTTGTAGGTCATTTTTCTGTCTAAACATGCATAGGATTGCGGCCTAAATTTGTAATGTTTGCCACTGCTTTAGTTCCTCCCCTTTACAACTGCGTCTGCAGATTAGACGCAGACTACCATTCCTGGAATGTAGGGGATATTATCTAGTTGATAAGCCACCCTCCCAGAAGTAGAGGCAGTGACTTCCTCTCCAAGGGATTCATGATATGCCTCAGCAGACATTCTTGGAATCTTGACATCCCAGAAGGTTGCCTACTTTGCCTCTATGACTGGGGTATCCCTGGCCCTAGGGCAGCCTTCTCCACTCTGGTGCCCTCCAGATGTTTTGGACTACAACTTGTAGGGTGGCCATGTGTCCTCTTTTACAGGTCTGCCAGTCCTCTCTTTTGAAGAGGCTGCCCTCTGTTTTGAAGAGCTGTCCAGTCCAAGTCCGGTTTAAAGATAAAGAACCAGCAGAAAGAAGAGCTGGGCCTTGAAGTAGCACAGCAGACTGAGCAAGGCACACAGGTCACCTTGTCAGTCTTCCCCACTATGGTGAGATGCCGCATATATTGATTTATGTTAGAAGAATAATTTCTAAATTTGCATCTATACGTATAAATTAGCACACACAATTTTTGGATGATTCATAAGTGGCCACCTTAATTCCTGGTCATTGGCCATACTAGTTAGGGCTGATGGGCACTGAACTCAAAACTTCTGGAGGGCATCAGGGTGGGGAAAGCTGCCTTAGGGCACAATCCTATGGGGACAGTCGGCCACCTCCAAACTCAGAGGCGACCAACTATCCAATGCGGTGGAGTGCGGAGGGGATCTTCTCCACGCACGGCTGCCCTGCATTTGCAGCTAGATGGCTAATTTTGGCTGTCTAGCCAGGACGCCTTGGAGTGGGGAGGGGGGAGGCCGGATGACACATAGGAAGCATAGTAACAGTGCTTCTGCCGTCCCGTCCCCACCCCCAGGAATGCCCCCTTTTTGGCTGCTCTGCGCTGCTCTTCTGAGCGCAGAGCCAGGGACGAACCGTGCTGCCTATGAGGCGGGGGAGGGGGGTGGAGAGTTGGTTTTCTAGGAACCGACCTCAGAGTGCTGGCACTGAGGTCAGTTCCCAGAAAACGAAAAGTTCTATGGCCATCTAGCAGCCAATTGCGCCCTTAGAAGATACAACTGCAGGAAAAATAGCCAGAAAGGAGGAGAATTTAGGATACTTTCAAGTGAGTGGTGGGGACAATATGGGTCCCTCAGTCCAAAGTTGCTCCAGCCCCTATGATTGGTTGGGGGCTGAAGAATAAGCCCCTGAAAACCCTCTTTGGCCCTGAGCCCATTTCAAGGGCTGGGCTTCCACTCAGCGGAGCACAACAGCAGCTCGTTGCTGACCTTCAGCCTCCCAAACATCCAGCCTGGGCTGGCTGAGTGCTCATGCCTCTGCGCTGCGCTCTGCTCCCGGGGTCGTTTTCTCCCAGCGTGAGAGCAGTGTGCAGGCACAGCCCTTCGCCGCAGCAGATGTGAGCTGGGGTGGGGTGGGAGGGGTAGGAAAGCCAGAACAACTTTCTGCTCCATTTCTCCAAGGGTGGATGCCACGCCCAGTGCCCTCTTTTGCACCTTCAGTGTCTGCATGGGGGTTCTCAGCATTTCATAGATGTGACCTTCTCTGCTCTGCTGTTTCAGCAAATGGCTCAGATCCACTCTAGCAGGGATGCTGAACCTCTTTCAGCCTGAAGGGCCAATCTGGAGAAGCTCTTGGGGGCTGCCTTTCAGGGGCGGGTGGGGCCAAAGGCAAAAGGGGAGGGCCCCAAACACCAAACATGCCAAAAAGACTGGCGTATTTGAGCTTCAAGCTCTTCCTGCCGGTAACTGAGTCTTGGGAGAGGCATGTCAACCTTTTAGAAGGGGGGGAAATGGGCAAAGGCCAAGAAGCCCCCAAATGATTGGCAGTAAGAAGAAAGGGGGTTGGGCCAAAGGACGGGTGTGTGGCCATCTGGGGAAATCCGGAGGGCCAGATTGGGACCCCAGGTAGGCTGGACTGGGCCCACAGACCTGGGTTCAATGCCACTGCACTTTTGCATTCCAGTTTGTCCTCCACATTCTTCTTATTTGTTCTCTACATTCCTTATCCCATTCCTTGGACTCCTTTTCCTGCCCCAATCCATCGTCCACCTGGTTCGAGTGCCACGGAGGCATTCGGAGGCAAATTGTGGGTTATCTAACCCACAATTTGCAGGGTTGTGCGCTGCATGCGATCTGCTTCCAGTTTTCGGAAACAACCTATGAATGCCCCATTTGTAGGTTGTTTATGTGATGTGTAAACCCAGACAGGGTTCAGGGTTTCTGAAAACCAGAAGCAGTGCACATCTTCACAAATCATGGGTTGATTAACCCATGATTTGCCACCAAATGGTGCTGTGATGTGCGAACAGCCCCATTGTTCCCCTTTCTTTCCTCTCTGCTGTTCCAGTCCTTTCAGAAAATATTCCATATGCTAAAACACACACATGGAAATGTCATAGCTTGAGGGAATTCTGCCTTTTCTAATGTGCAAGATTTATGCCCTCAGCAGAATTTGAGTGGATAATTCTAGGCTCCTTGTATGTTTCACCAAGACAAGTCTTACAGAGATAGAAAGCTCATCTGGGCTTGTCCTTAGATCAGGGATAGGTAACTCAGTGCCCTCCAGATACTTTGGACTACAACTCCCACAACCTCGGACCATTGGCCATACTGGATGGAGCAGATGGGAGTTGTAGTCAAAAACATCTGGAGGGTACCAGGTTAACCCAAGAATGGGGGGGGGGAGAGTAATGTGAAACACCAGGCCAGCTCTTTGCTGAATATACTTATTTTCAGGCCTTTCAGAATCAGGACCCACTTCTAGCTCCAACTTGTTACCACATATTTCACATGCGTGCGCGCGTGCGCGCACACGCACACACATTTAGATATACACTATATATTCCTCCTGCTCCTGTTGTCTTTGTCCTCTCTCTTTCCTCCTTCCTCTTCATTTCCTTCCCTTAAACAAAAAATGGTGGGAATATCATCAGTGCAACCCACTTAGGCCAATTGTGGGTCCTGACTGTCAGGGTGGACACTGAGCCCACAGAATCCAGAGTAGTTCTGATTCTGAGGAAGAGCAGTCGCTCCTGGGAGGGGAGCGCGCTCCTCTTTCCCAGGGCCAACAGCTGACGGAGATTCCTCCCACCAGCATTCCTAGTTTAGTTAGCAGTCCAGGGAGTGACCGAGCACAGATAGCAGACTTGGTGGATGTGCGACGCAGAGAGCGGCGCCAGATGGAGGGTGCGGAAAGGAGGCGTAATGCCAGGTTGGCGCGCAAACAATGGCTGCGCCCAGAGGATCCAAGGGAAAAGGGGAAGGACTCTCCCTAGTCCTTAAGTTCAGGGGTTCCAACTGTTCCAACTTCGGGCGTAGGTACTGTGCTGCTCAGATCTAGTTGCAATCGGTATAGTTGTTAAGTTGTAAAAGAAGAATAAAGCTTTGAAAGGAATTCCTTTGTCTGTGTCTGGACTTGGCTACTGGATTAGACTGAGAGAGGCCTCCAAGGAGCCCTTGACACTGACCCATCAGTTGATGTCCAATGGCTTGAGATATTTTACACACATGCTGGAATCTTGGAAAGAGCTATAATTCTGGAAGACATCCTTTCTTGAATATTTGATCAAAGGTACATTTGGTTATTTTTCGTGAACTCATCGCCCATGCCACTTTATTGAAACCGATGGTATGGTAATTAGTTGGCCATGTTGTTGCTTTGTGTTTGAAAGCAATGGCAACACCTGTGGTTACTGTAGCTAGAACTAAATTGCAATGCTAATAATAACTGATCATTCACTGAAAGACAAAAAAAATTCTCCCTCAGTACAAGACTTCAGCATTATGAGCATTTTATGCCTTTTTTTTTGCACAGCTTCAGCCATTAATTTACTGCAGATGCTGTTTCTATCCATCTCATATGTAAACAGCTGGCGACAGGGGCTGCCTGGTTTTCTTGCTTACAGCATGTCCCAGAGCTGGAAGGTGCCCTCTGCTTCTGCTCTTGGACACAATCCCCCTAAATCTCCTACCTGTAGGGAAGCAAATGTTCGAGATCTAAATTCTGCACTCAGACTGCAAGGCTGCAACCTTACATGCCCTTACCTGGGAGTAAGCCCCATTGAATTCAGTGGGACTTATTTCTGAGTAGATGTGTATAGGATTGCAGCCTTACAACACAATCCTATATGCACTCACTTGGTAGTACACCTCATTAGATTAAACGAGCCAGCATGCCTAATAATTTTGGGCAACTGCAGCTTGGGGTTAATGGTACTGGCAGAATTTGGAATCTTTGGGGGTTGTATCCAATGTTAGTCTAACATAAGTCCCATTCGTTTCAATGGGCCCATGCTCAGTTGGACCAAGACTGGATTGAAAAGGCCCTAACATGTAAAAGGTGAGAAAAAAGAGCAAGTGGAGCTTGGTCATTGTGAGAGTGAGAATACGGGGTCAGGACAGCCTTACCAAGGATGGTTTGGGCTGCTTTGAAGATGTACAAGAGAATACAACACTGGGGAGCAAGCGGGCTCTGTATCAGTGGAGGTCGGTGGCTTCGATGTCAGTGGGGCGGTGACTGGTTCTGACTGGGTTTCAGTCAGAACCAGTCAGAACTCTAAAGGAGCTCTCCAAGGTGCACCTTGGTTAGCTCCTTTAGAGTTCTGACTGATTCTGACTGAAACCTGGAGCGGATTTACTGCTCCACTGACATCGGAGCCACCAGCCTCCACTGCTCTATGCCCTGGGCCACAGAAACCCTGTCCTCCTGTAGGGTCTGAGGCAAACTCCCACCTCTGAATTGTAAGCTAGTTCACCCACACAAGCCCCAGGCACTCCCAGCCCCCAGACTCATTCTCCATTTCCCTGCACGCGGTCTTGCCTCTGGCACAATCTACTTGCATGGTAGGTCGGCCTTTAGGAATTATGGGAGTTGCAGTCCAACACAACTGGAGGGGACCAGGACAAGGCTGTAGGTGGCAAAAAACGAAGAGATCTCCAAAAATGTCTCCCTGCCTTGCAAGGCGACATTCTCTGCTCCACATCAGCTCCTGCCCCTCTCCTAAGATTTGTATATAAAATTCAAAATGGCTTTCATATGGTGTACAAGTGGGCTTCCTTCCAGACCTTCTTAAAAGACCTACACTTCATGGCACACTTAGTCACATGGATCTCACCTCCATATTTATTATTATTCATTTAAAATATTTCTAGGCCGCCTTTCATAGCAGGAGCCCTTTCAAGGTGGTATGCAACAATAAAATTAATATAATTTAAAAAAGATGAGGTAATAAAAACAGCAAGTGGTCCAAGAAACAACACACCAGCATAAACAACACACTAGCAAACTACAACACAATGGAAGCTTCAACCCATTCTGATAAAACATTATCATGGGAAAGGCAGAATAAACAGGTAAGTCTTCAAGGCCTTCTTAAAAGCCTGCAATGATGTATCCTAGTGGACCCCCAATAGCAACTTATTCCAGAGGTGTGGGGCCAGTGTAGAAAAGGCCCTCTCCAGTGTACTTGCCCACCTAACTGCCTCCACAGGTGGGCAAGTGATAAGGGCCTCTCTTGCTGACCTTAAAGTGTGGGCAGGCTCAACTGGGTGAAGGTAGCCCTTAAAGTAATTTGGTCCCAAACCATTTAAGGCTGTAAAGGTCAAATCCAGCACTTTAAATTGGTCTTGGAAACACACCAGCAACCAGTGCATCTGGTTCAGTATAGGCATAATATGATATGATCTTCTTGGCCCCATCAACGCTTGGCCAGCCGCATTCTGCACCAGTTGAAGTTTCTGGACCATCTTCAAAGGCAGCCCTAGGTACAGCACATTATAGCAGTCACTAGTCACTATGAGTCACTAGCGTATGGATAACTGAGGCAAGGTCCATCCTCTCCAGATAGGGCCACAGCTGGCATACCATCCTAAGCTGCTAAAACACATTCCTGGTCACCACAGCCATCTGGGCTTCTCCAGTTAGCTCAGAGTCCAGGAGGACTCCTGGCCTATGCACTTGCTTTTTTAGAGGGAGTGCAACCTCCAGTCAGAGTAGATAGTTTCCCAGCCTACAGTATTGCTGTCTTGTCTGGATTAAGTCTCAGCTTGTTCACCCTCATCCACTCCAAAACAGCCCCCAGATACCAGTTCAAGAGTTCAACGGTCTCCCTGGGATGTGCAGATGGAAACGAGAAGAACTGAGTATCACCCGCATACTGATGACACTTCAGCCCAAACCTCTGGATGACTTTCCCCAGAGGTTTCATGTAGATGTTAAAGAGCATGGGGGACAAGCTGGAACCTTGCAGCAGGTTAATGGCCATGGGGTGGAACAGAAGTCCCCTAGCAAATTGCTCACAGTGGGCCTTTCAGAGTTTGGGCTGTTGTATTCTGTATTTTACAAAAAGCAGTGATGGAAAAGAACAACACAAACAAACAACAAAAAACATCAGAGCTTCTTTTGGGTGGGAGTGAAGAAGGGGTTACATAGTGTGGTGTACTATTAGCCAGTGCGGTGTAGTGGTAAGAGTGTTGGACTAGGAGCTGGGAGATCCGGGTTCTAGTCCCCACTCGGCCATGGAAGCTCACTGGGTGACTTTGGGCCAGTCACACACTCTCAGCCCAACCCACCTCACAGGGTTGTTGTTGTGAGGATAAAATGGAGAGGAGGAGGATAATGTAAGCCACCTTGGGTTCCTTGCAAGAGGAAAAAAGGCGGGGTATAAATGCAATCAATAAATAATAATAATAAGCCTTTCACCTTTGGCTGTTTTTCTGCTCAGCACTCCCCCCCCCCCAGCTGCATTTCTACCTGCAGAGGGAAAGATATGCACAGCTCCACCAATAAAATGACATCCATATGTTTACAGATAATTCTCTGGGTCCTCCAGATAGTTTACCCTTTCATGGAAGCATGTTATCATTCGCTTTCCCAGGTAAATTTACTGAGCTTATAACCTCTATGAATACTGTCCTATCTGCTGCCACTTGTAATTTGTATGTTTATATTCTTTCACCTTTACATTTGTTATTATTGTAAGCTGCCTTGGATACACTGTATATAGAAAGGTGGAAGATAATAAAGAGTAAATAACAACTATTATTGTTGCTCTTGTTCATGAGTTTTTACTCTAAACCAGAATGGAGAGGGAATTGCATATATGAATGTGAAGGATTGATTCCTGTGAAATCTCAACCAGTGTATGTATCATTCAGTTTCAGATGTAAAAGGTGAACAACTGGTTCGCACCACGGTTCTTACTAGGCATGTACGAGACAAAAAGGATTTCTCTGTCTCTAGTCTCTGCTTCTCTCATTAAAAGAACCTTTAAAATGGTTCCGAGTGTAGGAGAGACTCCAATTGTAGCTCATTTGGGAGAGTACATTCACCTCTCACCTCACTGCATTAAACAGGAAACTCAATTACTACTTGAGAAATTATTTACTGCTGTCCATGTGTAACCTTATTTAGTTCACAGGGTCTAGTGTGACTGGCATATTTTAAAAATCTGCCTCTTGCCTTTGGTAATGTTTCAGCAGAACGCTAGTTTCATCAGCGTTTTGCCCACCACTGGTAGTGAAATATGAGAAGTTGTGGGAAAACACGTCTGATGAAGAAAGAAATATTTTCTTGTGAAATCAAAGGCTGATGTCTTCCCAGACAATCCCCTGCAGCTGTTATCCACAGGAAGATAAGTGCTGGGTTGGTTTTGTTGCTGTTGTTGTAATGCTAAGGATAGGGGGCAAAAAGTATTTTTAAAAATGGAAAAGGTATAAAATCTTGGGGAAATGAAATCTTTTTGTCCACAAAAGCCACATGCTTCTGGGTCTTTTTCTTATGCTTTCGGTAGCACTTTTCAGTTATTATCTCACCTCTAACACAACCCTGGTGAGATAGGTTGGGCTGAACTATGTGCTTGGCCAAGGCCAGTGAGTGCCACAGGCATCTGCCTCCCTTTGGCTGAAGGAAATTAGCGATAAGGCTACAGCAGTGAATGTGTTCAACTGACATGTACAATCTTTTGACTTTACTTTGACAAACATCCCTTTTAGCTTTTAGCTACCTTCTCATCTGCAGAAGGAAAACAGCTGCTTGAATGGAACTACTCAGTCACTGTTGCTAATCTCTGGATATTGAGAGTCCCAGAAATGTCTAGGCCATTCTGTGGTAGGTTAAACCTTCCGCTGCAAGATGGGGCTGTACTGGAGCATTAGGTACTGAATGGTCCGAAGTGTTCTACCCATAGTGCTGTTCTTCAGCCTACATCAGTCTACACTGCAGATGGGAAACAAAAGCACTGCGCACACAATGAGTGTAGCCTGCACATGGGCAAGGGCTGTCTCAGAGCAGGATCCTAGTGCCCAGGAACAGGAAAAGGGATTGCCTAACTTTGAAAAGATACCAATGAAGCATGCCAAAGGCCCAGGTTTTAATTAAATTTCAAGTGATTTTTAGGCCACCTTTAAGGGTGGAACATTCTCAGATCCCTTGGTTTTCTATAAAGTTGTGCTTGCTTGTCTTGCATTGACAACATTATAGTTAAGATATGAAATGGAAGAAATTTGCCACAACAAATGCTCTTCAAATATACAGCTGTTTAATCTTAGATATATTGAACAGGGGACAATTGCCCTTGCTGTGAATCTCTTCCTGGAATCTTTGCCCCTCCCTAACAAAATCTGAAATGGCACCTCCTGCTCTGACATCTGAAAGCACCCAGAATTGGACCAAAAATGTTTGGCTATTAGCAGAGAAGATGGCACACCCGAAAGACCCATTTTTCCTTCCACCCACGCCTTCTGTATAGCTATCCCACTTCACTCATATCCTTTAATAGCATCCCTTCCTATCTCTCACATTTCCAGTTGTCCCTTTTTATCCGCTTGTGTTCAAATGCTCTGGACCTCTTGGCTTGGATCCAAAGACACCGCTCCCCCTGCTGGGACTGGAAAGCGCTTTAGCTTATCATTGCAGAGATTTCTGCCTTCCTCTGGCTACCAGCTCCTGCACTGCCTGAAACATCTTTCAGTTCTAAGTTACACAAGCAGAGTTGGTATCAGGGGCCAGCATGATGGGCAGCTGTTGTGGCCCCACTGCTGACCCCTGAACGCCCCTCGCCCTTTCGAAACAGCCCCCTCCACTTGCCCCTGTGCAACAGTGGGGCGATTGGACCTTCTAGCAGGATTAGGGCTGAGCCACCCCTCCTTTCATTGGCACATAAAACACTGCCTGTGACCTCGGCTCCCCTTCCTTCCTGCAAGAGTAAAAGTATAGACGGTACTGACTGCTTGCTGCTGCTCAGAGGGAAAGACAAATGAACAAAATGGTGGTGGCTGCTGCTCTTTGCTTTCACTTGTTTGTGCGTGTGTGAGAGAGAACAAGTGAACCAGCAACTATGGCTAGGAGCAGGACCATCGCTGCTCGCTCACCTCCTGCCCTCCGCCTCAGCAGTGTTAGTGTCTTCTGCCAAGCAGACCACTGGTGGCAGCAAGCACCTGACCTCTGTCCAGAGGGGGAAAAGGATCAGCAGCCGGGGGGGGGGGCGGTGTTGCTCAGGGCTTCCAAGCCTGGAGCTGGCCCTGTATACAAGCAACATGGTTGCCACCTTCCTGCATCTGTCAAGGGCCAGTGATTGATTGATTGATTGATTCATTCATTCATTCATATACCGCCCAATAGCCAAAGCTCTCTGGGTTGTTCACAAAAATTAAAACCAAAAAGCATACAGTAAAACAATATAAAGTATAAAAACATTAAAACCACAGTAAACAATACAACCAGAATAAAACCAGAGTAAAACCTAGCAGCAATGCAGAGACTTAAAATACAGATTTAAAACAGCTAAGCTAAAAGTCTAGAAAGCTAAACCGCTAAAATGTCTGGGAAAATGAAAAGGTCTTCATCTGGTGCCGGAAGGAATACAATGTAGGTGCCAGGTTAACCTCACTAGGGAGGTCATTCCACAGCTGGGGTGCCACAGCAGAAAAGGCCCTCTTCCTAGTAGCCACCCGCCTCACTTCCTTTGGCAGGGGCTCACGGAGGAGGGCCACTGAGGATGATCTTAAGGTCCGGGCAGGCACATATGGGAGGAGGCGATCCTTCAGATAACCTGGGCCCAAGCCATTTAGGGCTTTGAATGTTAATACCAGCACTTTGAATTGGGCCCAGAAATGGACTGGCAGCCAGTGCAGCTGGAAAAGTACTGGCGTAATATGAGCGCGCTGGCCAGTCCCTGTTAACAATCTTGCTGCCCTATTTTGGACCACCTGAAGTTTCCGGACCATTTTCAAAGGCAGCCCCACATATAACGCATTGCAGTAATCCAGACGAGAAGTTATCAGAGCATGGATCACTGTAGCTAGGCTATCTCTGTCCAGATAAGGGCGTAGTTGGTATACCAGCTTCAGCTGATAAAAAGTGCTCCGTGCCACTGAGTTCACCTGTGCCTCAAGTGACAGTTGTGGGTCCAACAGCACCCCAAGCTACAAACGTGATCCTTTAGGGGGAGTGCAACCCCCTCCAGAACAGGTTGAATATCACCTAGCTGGGCAGACGGACCACCCACTAACGGTACCTCCGTCCGATACTTCTGTCTTGTCTGGATTTTCAGTTTATTGGCCCTCATCCAGTCCATTACCGTGCCCAGGCACTGATTCAGAACAGCCACTGCCTCACCTGGGTTTGGTGAGAAAGAGAGGTAGAGCTGGGGGTCATCCGCATATTGATGGCACATCAGCCCACATCTCCGGATAACCTCCCCCAGCAGTTTCATGTAGATGTTAAACAGCATGGGGGATAGAATAGAGCCCTGTGGAACCCCATGGCACAATTGCCATGGCACAGAGCAGTAATCCCCCAGCACCACCATCTGGAATCGGCCATCCAAATAGTAGCAGAACCAGTGCAGTGCCTCCAACTCCCAACCCAGACAACCTATCCAGGAGGATGGGTCGAATGTATCAAAAGCTGCTGAGAGGTCCAGGTTAATCAACAGGGTCGCACTCCCCCTGTCCCTCTCCTGGCTTTTGTTTAACATTGAGCTAGCAAGTAAAAAGTTAAATTCACTTTTGGTCAATTATCCTTTACATATCTTAGTTGTGCAGTTATTCAGACATTCAGCTGAGTATATTAGAGCCAGTGTGCAGGCAAGAACTGTACTTCCCCATCCCTCTTAGAAGTTATCTCTGGAGTAATACACCGTATTTACACATTGCAAAGAAAAATACCTGCTAACTCACTGACAGCCAAACTAATTAGTCTATCAGGGATTATAGCCAACTATAATTTCTAACTACACGGTGCCACCCAGTGGATCAGTTTTGGTATTGCAAGCTTTAGAAGATGAATAGTAACAAACAAAATGGAAACCCGTATTAGAGCAATGCCTTTATTAGGTCAACCAAACAAAAATGCCACAAAAGAGTGTGCAAGCTTTCAAGTTCTCCAGAATGAGGCACCAGGCTACATGGTAAACAAAGCAGAAGGGATGGGGGCGGGGGGGGGGGAGAGAAGAAACTGCTGGCTGGAGTTGAAGCCATAGAATCTGCATTTAGTTACAGCCTTGACGATGGAATGCAGGAGGAGGTTGCAGACATTCAGATTAGGGTCTACTACAGTCGTGGGGAATGTGCTGGACAGCAATTCCCATCATTCCCAGCCAACCAATGGCGAGAAATGCTGGAAGCTGCAGTCCAGCAGCTGGAGAGCCACACATTCCCCATCCTTGCTTTACTGATGGTTTGAACATAGGACTATCCCAGAATGACTGGGATAAGGAAACGTACATGGGGTGAGGGAAACAGGATTAAAATAGTGATCTTGACATTAACAGGAGTGGGAAACTTATGAATGCAGGCATTTAGTGTAATCGTTATTATCCTGGACAAATCTTGGTAAGAGCCCACACTGCAAATAATCTGTGACTTTATTCTTTAAATCAAAAGGCTTCAGCGACAGTGAATGCAACTGTATCATGAGCCAATAGACAAAACCACTGTTAGCATGTACACCGTCCCATGTGGGCTTAATGAACAGATTAATCAAATAGTTTACTCACAGCAGAAGCCGACATCTGCAAAGGTGAATTGAGGAGGCGACGAACAAATTAGCCCACCTGTTTGCCACAGGCACGCTGGCCCTATGCCACAGCACTCAGTAAAACAGTCAACTCTGCCATCATTCAGTACAAAAAGTGCAGATAGATGCCAGGCTCCCACATGAAGGTGACCCTCAGCAGGAGAAGGGTGGAGGTGTGCGGGGGACCTGGCCAAGAAGCAGGCTGCTGAACACCTTAAGCTGAGGCACGGGGGGGGGGGGGGTGTCACTTTCAGGTGACTGGTCTGTGCTGGGTCATAGTGTGCCTGGCCAGGCAGCATAGAGGGGGCAGGGGGTGGAGGGAGAGGGGCTTATGGCAGAGCCTCTGAGGAACAGCTCTGCACCCTGACCACTGTACATGCAGGATGGTGACTATGAAGTATTCAAACACCTACAAGGCAACAGACTTCTGATGAGAGGAGCTCATGGAGGCCATTGTCATCTATGAATGTGCATGGGCCCGTCTGCTGACTAAATCACCATTCTGTAAGACAGTTTCTGGTCACAAGGTACAGCAGAGAGGTTTTAGCTGGGAACTCAATATCAGGAAAGCTCAGTCTTACACCAAACATTTCTGCCATATTATTAATTTAAAATATTTCTAGGCTACCTTTTAGGGCAAGAGTCCCCCCAAAGTGGCTTACACAATAAAGACCCATACAATAGAAACCCATACAATGATAAAACAGCAAAAAATAAGAAATCAACACAATGTTATGATAAAGCCTCAGTCTTTAATTGATATGAAGCCAATCTGCGTCCCAAAGTTCTCACCATCACGAACATGAGAATAGAACCGATCAGGGCAACAGGATGTACAGAGAGTGAGATTTTGGTTCTGGTCCATTACAGAATCATCCTGAATGTTCTGAGGCAGAATCCCTCCAGCCTCCAGAAGAACACTTTTGCAGGAAAAAAGGAAGAGAGATTACTTTGACACTTATTAGATTAGATATTATTTCCAACACCTCATTTTAAAAATTCCTTATATGGGAATAACTCCCAAGACCTATTCTACATAAAGTGGTCAAGCCTACAAACATTCACCTCCTATAATGCAATGGACTGAGGACTTAACAACACTATCAATATTTGAATGGGTGCTATATAGGCGCCACTCATGAATGGATAAATATATGGATATTTGGTCTGCTTTTCTTGCATAATCTCCTGGGTTTTTTTTTTTTTAGAATGTTGTATGTAATGGAATACTGATATTTCTATGCATGTATTTTTGTTTTCTTTTTTCATGATTTGTTTTGTTAAAATCACAATAAAAAGATGAATAGAAAAAAAGCCTGGCAAGCAAGGCAACAATTGCTCATGCTTTTTATATCTTCCTGATTTTATGACTTGGTGTCTTAGAAACACAAAACATCTATTGTCTAATGGACCACAAGCCACTATACGTACATAATCTGTGACCATACACACTTGCGCATAGACCTCCCCCAAAGGGTATCCCAAATGAGACAAAGGGTGTGGGATGCTCCTCCCCACCAGAGGGGCTAAGGTTAGAAGTAATATTTTTACTTATTTTATTCATTTATTTCATAATTTATAGGCTGACTTTCAGAGCTGCCCCTTCCAAGATGGCTCGCAACATATTTAAACCCCAAATTCATAACAACATATTACAAACCATAAAATCACAACGTGAAACACTAACACGTCTAAAGGTATAACAGCAGCAGCAGCAGCAGCAGCTAAAAACAGTTATCAGCAGGAGGCTGACACACATCTGCTTTAGGCCTGCGGTACCTAATCCAGCAAGTGATATGGAGGTGGAGGCTGCTGGATTTCCTTAGCTGGGTCAGGCAAGGAAGCATGGCAGAGGCAGATGGAGAGGGAGAAACAAAGGAGGGAAAGTTCTGTCCTCTTTACCCACCCCTTCCTGTTCTTCAGAGATAGGATTACCTATCCCTGAAGTTAATCAGGGATGCCTTGCTGGTCATTCCAACGCAAATGGAATGTCGCCATGAAATACCCAGGCAGCGGGCCTTCTCTGTAATGGCACCCACCCTCTGGAAAACCCTCCTCTGTGTAGTTTGGGAGGCAGAGAACATGGTATCTTTCAAACGCCTCCTGAAAACACACTTGCTCACCCAGGCTTTCCCTGGGCTGTAAGTAAATTAATTACGCGGCTCCATTTTACTGTCCCTTGTTTTTTTTTTTTTTACTGTAGTTGGAAGTGTTTTTAATGCTGTGTTTTTAATATTGTATTTTAATATTGTGCTGAGAGATTTTATTATATTCAGTGGTATATAAATGCCACAAATCAAATAAAATGAGTCAACAAAAAAGGAGGATTTTTTCCCACAGAGCTGCAGACACGGAGCTACACTTGTGCAATCATGTTAAAACTGCAAGAACTCTTCCGGTTCTCTCTCCCTCTCCCTCATAACCTGATTTATCTTACAAGGTATATTATATGTTATCCCAAATATCAGAAAGTTAGTGAATGTTGACATTAGCAGGCAAGTGAAATATGTTAAAAAGACTTGCGATAATAATGCTTAAAACTCCAGTGAGACCCCAATACTACCACAGGACAGCAGAGTCTACCAATTTTTGTAAGCCATTATTTTAAATTGTGTACCTTGCCTCAGTTACATTGCTGTAAGGCAGTATATAAATGCAGTAAAACTAAGATAAAGTTTATCCTGTATTGAAATTAGAAGATCCTCAGACTCTCACTTTGGCTATTTATTTTATTTATTTATTAAATTTATTAATCGCCCATCTGGCTGGTCACCAAGCCACTCTGGGCGATGTACAACAACAAAACAGTTAAAACAATAAAACTGTACATTAAAAACATAATAAAAAATACCCTAACCCACCCCAAATGCCTGCCTGAACAACCACGTTTTTAACATGTGGCAGAAGCTCATTGAAGAGGGGGCATGGTGGAGTTCCCTAGGGAGGGAGTTCCACAGAGTGGGGGCCACCACAGAGAAGGCCCTCTCCCTCGTCCCCACCAGCCTAGCTGTCCTGGCTGATGGGACAGAGAGAAGGCCATCCGAGGCTGATCTTGTTAAAGCGGCCTGTCTGGTGTTGCTGGAGGCGCTCCTTGAGATAGGCTGGGCCGGAACCCTATAGGGTTTTAAAGGTCAAAACCAACACCTTGAATTTGGCCCGGAAAACAACTGGTAACCAGTGCAACTCCTTCAGCACTGGAGTGATGTGATCTCGCCGGCGGCTGCCTGTAATCAGGCGAGCCGCCGCGTTCTGTATCAGCTGCAGCTTCCAAACTGTCTTCAAGGGTAACCCCACATAGAGTGCATTACGGTAGCCTAAGCGAGAGGAGACCACGAGAGGCTAGTCTCCAGGGTAAAGTTATTTAGCAGCTATGGGGCAGCACTTGAGAATGCCTTTGTGTATGCCCTTATTAACAACATTACACACAAATGATAAACCCTAGAGTAGTCTTTTAACCTTTATTTAAGTCATTTTAGATATACATAGAAGTCAAAACAACAAAATGCAAGCTGATCTTGGAAGCCATCATGAAACATAGGGGTGAGAACACCCACTTCCTAGGTATGCTTAGGTGAATGGATTCCTGTAGCAAAAGGCTCCCAAATTATTATTTTAATGTATTTTAAAAGTTTCTCCTCCATCAATGGTGGATTCCACCAACATATGGCAGTCTGTAGTAATATAGGTAAGGCAGGCAGCCATAATAACCTCACCCATTCTCCCACAGTAGGTCTTCCATGTCCCCCACACCCAGGCACTGTGAATAATGAGCAAAACCAAGCTTACCGTGTGGCTCTTCTGATATCAATGTAAGGATCTGATGAGTCATACAGTCTTACACATTTTGGATCAATCTTGTGAAATGCCTCTGCTGATTTCTGGGGTAATTTAAAGCAACAAGGTCCAACAGATGGCCCCAGGACCACGAGTATATCTTTCACGTTACAACCATATTCGGTTATCATTGCATTAACGACAGCCATAGACACTCCTAGCAGGGTGCCTTGCCAACCTGAGAAGCAGGGAAGAAAGAAATCTTGCCGTTTTTAGGGTTGGAAAACAAAAACGAAGAGAACCTGCAAATCCTATTTTCAAAGTATGCGCGTTTTTCTGAACATCCAATAGACATAAGCATGCATAACTGAGCAGAAAAGTATATATTAAAGGCCAAAGTAGATATAAGGTTAGTAGCTATATTTATTCTTTACATGTCTTGCCATATTCACATATAAATGTCAGGACCGGCCCATCCCTGCACCCCAAACCAGCAATCTCTGTAGAGGAGGTTCCCAGCATATACTGTGACCAAGGGGAGTTGATATAGCCCAAAGCATACCCAGGGCTGACACCTTAAAAACCGCCCCATCTGGAAGGCTGCAGAACCAGGAAACCTGGCGGCCACCACCTGGACACATACCCCTGCTCTGGACCATACATACACATACCCTTGCATCATCACCCCCCAAGACCCAGCAGCAAATATGGCAACAAGCCCAGTCCAGACCCAGAAGGTGCAGTGCACGTCTGGTAGCATGAACGCTCCCATCTCAGAGTCCTACATGGGAAGAGGAAGCAAGAACCTCTGCGAGCTCTGACCAGGGCCCTCCTGATGCTCAGGAAGGAGGCACGGCAGCAGGGCCAACTGTAAAGCATCTTCTGACCAGCTCCCTGGGCTCTTGCCTGAGCCTTTGGCAGGACCGTCCCCCTGCTGATTCGGCATGCCTCGCCTTGCCCCTGCTCCCACTTCTCTTGCCTTGCTGGACAGCTTGCCAGTGGAACAGGCAATTTAGTCAAACCGCTCAGGGTTGGCGGGAATGGGCCAATGAAGGATGTGCGTGGCTAACCTTTTTAGAAGAAAATGTGTGTGCTAGTGAGGGAAGCCAAACCCTGTGTCCTTCCCACGCTCAGTCCATATATACACTTTTCTTTTCTCCAGCTCAGATATCAAAACTAAGCCAGGCTGGGGGGAAAAGTGCCTGAAGTGATGTTCATAGCAAGGGGGAGGGGGCGGCGGTTACCTCACCCACATACATCTGCTTTATTTTATTTATTTATTACATTTATACCCCGCCTTTTTTCCTCTTTAAGGAACCCACAGTGGTGTACATAATCTTCCTCCTCTCCATTTTATCCTCACAACAACAACCTGTGAGGTAGGCTGGGCTGAGAGTCTGTGACTGGCCCAAAGTCACCCAGTGAGCTTCTATGGCCAAGTAGGGACTAGAACCTGGATCTCCCAGCTCCCAGTCCAACACTCTTGCCACTACACCACACTGGCTTTAAAACAAAACGACATTCGACATTGGCCGAGTTTGCAGATGACACCAAGAGAGAAGTGCCTGAAGTGGTGAACACAGCAAGGGGAAGGGAGCAACATCCCAATGAGGAGTGGAGTGGGTGTTCATTTAGAAAAAAGAGTAAGGCCAAGGAACAGAATAAGAAATTTCTTCTAACTACAGTTGGCCATATTGTTGACTCAGCAGACATTCAAAGTAACAGGCAAGCTTCCCCACACTTACCAAGTGATAAGCTGTCTGTATTTACCCAAGACCCAATCCCCTTGCTCTTCCTCTCCCCTACTGCCCCTCAGCTGTGTCATACCCCTCCCCATGAGAATTGCCAGGGCCCACATGCTATAATTATGTTAATTCAATTAAGGGTGCAATCCTATGGAGATAGTCGGCCACCTCCAAATTCAGAGGCTGCCGAGTATCCCATGCACGGTGGCTGTAGCACAGAGGTGATCCTCTCTCCATGCTCTGGCCGCCCTGCATTTTCGGCTAGATGGTCAATTTTGGCTGGCTGGCTGTCCATGGCTTCAGGGAGGGGGAGGGAAGGAGGCCATGCAGCAAATGGGAAGCTACGTAATGCGGCTTCTGCAGTCTCCTCCCCACCCCTGGGGCCACCCCCTTTTCCCAGACTCCGCGCTCTGTTTCCGAGCACAGAGACATAGCTGGCGCAGAGAGAACCACACTGGCTGGAGGGGGAGGGGAATGCAGTTTCTGGGAGCGGTGGTTCCAACTTCGGCTCCCAGAAACCAAAAAATCCCATGGCCCCCTAGACAGTGTCTAATAGCCATAGGACTGCTCCCTCCACTGGTTAAAAGATAGGGCACGATCCAGTTGAAGTTCTTGGAGCTCAGTGGGAGTTACTTCTGAGTAGACATGCCTAGGATTGCACTGTTAAAGTCCCACTCGAGTCAATGGGACTTTCAAGTGTTTAACTTTGGGCTACATCAAACCCAAGGTTTACTAAATTACTATCATTCTCTAAAAATGGCTTCAATCCTGTACATCAGTCCTGTACTTCATGGTGCTTAAAACCAAGGTTTGTTTGTAAGAAGGGGGGGGGGAGATTCACAGGAAAGCCAGAGAGTGACCTGGCTTGCACATGAAAACCAACCATGGGATAATTAACCAGGTCACTCTCCGGCTTTCCTGCCATGATGAGTCAGGGCCGTGAGCAGGAGTTGTGGCTTGTTCAGCGTGACATGCAAACCTGATACTCTGGGTTGTTGAGGAACAAACAACCTGGAGTTTTAACCAACAACAAACCGTAGAGTAAAACTCTGGGTTGCTTCTTCCTCAACAACCCAGAGCGCTGGGTTATGACATCACAGCAAACAACTCAGGAATGGGGTGTTTTGTTGCTAAAGCAGAAGCAGCGAACAGGTGGGAGGCAGCATGCTCACATGCGCCCCAAGCCACCCCTGGGTTGTCATTGCGTGTAAACCAGGTCAGAGAGAAACTACACAGGAAAATTAAAAGACAGGAGAGAGAGAGCTCTGTGCAAGACAGAAATGAGGACAACAGTATGTCTAAACAGGAAAAAGTGCAAAAAGACATAGCCCAAGGACATCATTGTCCAATGGATTCCTTGACCTTTGCAAACCAGCAAAAGAGTCTTGTTACCTGAATGAGCAGCACCACATGCTTTCTTGACAGGATCAGCAAAAAGCACAGGGATGCAATCTGCTCCAGGAGCAGCTATTGTTACACCTTTCTGATTTGTTACGATTCCATCATAGCTATCTGGTTTGGCCTTTCCCATGACCCAAACATCACTGGCATGGTTAACCTGTTAACACCAAGAAGAAGTAAGGCAATCTGAAAAAACTGAGTTATTGTGAGTGCTCCATCGCGCCACCATTTCCTGAAGGTAGCGCTTGTGGTCCAACAATCATACCTAATTCAATGTGATGTCATTGACCTCTAAAGCCTTAAATCAGGGCTGAGCAGACTTCAGGCTTGCAGGAACTTTGTTTTTTCCCATTAGAACCCCAAAATCCACCGAGAAAAAGAGATACTTTGAATTAAATAATTCTGAGCCCAGGAATTTGTTTTGAGTACTAGAACTGAATTAACAGTACTTCCATACAAAAATCCACTCCTGGTGTCTCTCATCTCCACCCCATACCAGCTTTCTTCATTTCAGCAGTATAAAAGGGCAAGGGAGAGGGGGAGTCATTTGTTACTGTCACTGTTAAAAAACCGGGAGTCAAAAATCCTTACCGATCCACTTCATATTACCCAGCGAGGTAGATCCCAGCAGTTCCTTGATCTATCTTTCGTCCACCCCTACCTTAAATTATCGGGAGCCAGGATATTTCAAGGCCAGTCTATTCCCATCTGAACTTGCCAGATCACTCGGGTCATCTTTGGAGGCTCTCCTCTGTACACCCTTTCATGAGAAATCTAAAAGGACCGTTCAGGTTTTCCCATGTTTTTAACCAAGGTTTCATTACCTGAGGTATGGTAGGTGGTCACAAGAAATTCTGGTGTCAAGGCTTTACTGCAAGTCCCATAATCCCCAGCCACCATGGGAGTCACAGTCCAATGCATCTAGAGGGCACCAGGTTG
This sequence comes from Heloderma suspectum, assembly GCF_057233095.1. Lineage (NCBI taxonomy): Eukaryota > Metazoa > Chordata > Lepidosauria > Squamata > Helodermatidae > Heloderma > Heloderma suspectum. Next base: position 175,042,308 of record NC_139460.1, on the reverse strand, counting down.
GGGAAAGCTAATTTATGTATGTATGTATGTGTATGTATTAAATTTATTAATTGCCCATCTGGCTGGTCACTCAGGCACTCTGGGCAATGTACAACAATAAAAACAGTTCAAAACAAAAAAATTCAACATTAAAACCATCACATTTCTAAAATTACCCTAACCCACCCCAAATGCCTGCCTGAACAACCACGTTTTTAATGCATGGCGGAAGCTCATTAAAGAGGGGTCATAGCAGAGTTCCCTAGGGAGGGAGTTCCACAGAGTGGGGGCCACCACAGAAAAGGCCCTCTCCCTCACCAGCCTAGCTGTCCTGGTTGATGGGACAAAGAGAAGGCCATCCAAGGCTGATCTTGTTGAGCGGCCTATCTGGTGTTGCTGGAGGCGCTCCTTGAGATAGGCTGGGCCAGAACCATATAGAGTTTTAAAGGTCAAAACCAACACCTTGAATTTGGCCCGGAAAACAACTGGTAACCAGTGCAGCTCCTTCAGCACTGGAGTGATGTGATCTCGCTGGCGGCTGCCTGTAATCAGGCGAGCCGCCGCGTTCTGTACCAGCTGCAGCTTCTGAACCGTCTTCAAGGGTAATCCCACGTAGAGCGCATTACAGTAGTCTAAACGAGAGGAGACCAGGGCATGTACTACCGATGGGAGCAGATGGTCGGGAAGGAAGGGGAGCAGCCGCCGTATCAGATGGAGTTGGTACAGCGCTGTCCAGCTCACAGCTGACACCTGAGCCTCCATGGACAGCTGGGAGTCTAAGATGACCCCCAAGCTGCGGACCTGGTCTTTCAAGGGTAGCCGTACCCCATTCAACACCAGGTCAACATCCCCCAACCTCCTCTTGTCTCCCACCAAAAGTACCTCGGTCTTGTCAGGGTTCAGCTTCAGCTTATTCCTCCCCATCCAGCCACTCACCGTCTCCAGTCATTTGGTCAGGGATTCTACGGCCAACCTTGGTGAAGATTTGAACGAGAGGTAGAGCTGCATGTCATCCCCATACTGATGACACCGCACCCCAAACCTCCTGATGATAGCCCCCAACGGCTTCACATAGATGTTAAATAGTGTTGGGGAGAGGATGGAACCCTGTGGCACCCCACAAGTGAGCGGCCACGGGTCCAAAACCTCCTCTCCCAGTGCTACCCTCTGGTACCTGCTGGAGAGGAAGGACCGGAACCACCGTAATACGGTGTCTCCAATGCCCAAGCCCTCCAGGCGGTCCAGGAGGATACCGTGGTCAATGGTATCAAAAGCCGCTGAGAGGTTGAGGAGAACAAGGAAGGAGCATTCGCCCCTATCCAGAGCCCTCCTCATACCATCCACCAAGGCTGTTTCTGTCCCATGCCCAGGCCTGAAGCCCAACTGAAATTTAGAATTCTAAATTCTAAAGTCTTTAGAATTCCTTCCCGAAGGTGAGTCACCTGGCTTCTGCCCTTTTATGTTTTAGGCAGCAGATTAAGCCTTTCAGGAGGTCAGACAGTTGTTCATTTTTTAAAATCCGCAGTTTGTTTGTTGGTTCTGTTTAGCTGACCCATAGGTGGAAGGCTATTTCCATGTGAGGAGCTACGTCATTATGTTAGGAGGATAGCAAGCTTTTGTATTGAACAGGGTTATGAAATTCAATTTTCAGACACATTTTCTAAAACAGGAGAAGGCAACCTCCAGCTTCTGCAAACTCCAGCCAGGTCCCTTTCTCCATGCAATTTCTTTTTTTAGCTAGGTGGGGTGGGGTGGATGGCGTCATGGGAGGGGGAGAGGCTTCAGGGTGGGGCCCCACACCACCCCCATGATGTTATTCGGAATGCCAGCTTTATCCAGGGGGTAATCCAAAACAAGTTGCGGCAATGAAAGGAGAAATGCTTACTAACGGAGAACAAGCAGTATGAGGCACGATTATTTTTCATGTCATGGGAAGTCTAAAGGACCGTTCAGCTTTTTCTATCTTTTTAACCAAGCTTCTATTTGTTATTTTGCGTTAGTTACATCAAATGCTGTGGTGAGCATGTGAATTGAAGGTTTACATGAATTGCATTCTGTCAGAATGAAATTCCTTGCTCTGCAGACACCTGTCCCACTCAGGCTGGGTCAGACTCAGCACGAATTGAGGGGCAAATCCAAAGGCAGGTCAATAAACAGGCAGAAGTCAAAGACACAGTTTTACCAGGCAAGCACATGATTTCCAGAAGTGAGGTCTGAGGTGCAGCCGAAGTCAAGTTCCAGGAGATCAGTCAAGTGAAAACACAGTCCAAAAGCAAAGTCAGGCAGGAGTCCACGGGTCAGTAGCATGGAGGTCCAAATACAAGGCAGGGTCAAAGAAGCAAGCAAACAAGGCACTGGAAGCTGAGGTAAGGTGTTGTTTCCAGCAGCTCTCAAGTTCCAACTGAGAGCTGATATAGCCAGGACTTCCAGAGCCCCACCCAGGGCTCAGCTGAAGCTCTTCACAGGCTTCTGTAAAAAAATCCTAATGAGAAGGTTGTGGTTTCTGTGGTTCTGGAGGCATGTGCTTCGCCTCCGGGTGGTGGCTTATAACTCTACCTTCTGGCACCAGGACGTTTTAGGGCTAGGCGGATGCTTGGCCTCCTCCTCAGAGCCTATGGGGGGTGTTTGGTCCTTAGGGGCCTCATCCAGGGGCTCCTCAGTGTCCACCAGTACTGCAGGACCTGGTGTAGCTTCCCTGGAGGTGCTAGGAGTACCAATGTCAGGATAATGTACAGGGTCACTGGAGTCTGCCGCCTCAGAATCATCATCATCCAATGAGTCACCCTGGCCTGGGTCAGGCCTGACAGCCGGGAACCTGACATGACGCTGCTTCTGAATGCCAATGTCTTCAGACTTCAGGGCTTATCTGACATCCAGGACTGGAGATGGGGTGAATGTAGGGAAAAATCACTTTTGGGATCTGGTTGGTGATAATTGTTTTGTATAGGTTACAGACTGCACTAGCAGGTAACAATTAGGGGTGTCCATACAGATTTTCCAGTGGCATCTGGGTGGCTAGTTCTCTCTCTTGGATGAAAAATCTTTGTTTACTGAAGGCAGACAGAGGCAAACCTCTGTCTTCACACATTAAAAGCAATTCCATTATGTGCAACCTTACTGCATACATAGATAAGTATATAATTATCATTCATACCATTAATCATCTATGTTTGGATTATAGCCCTGTATCTGTCATTTGGAGACAGCAACAGAATGTGATCAAGTTCTTGCACAACACCATGTACAGGGCAATCCTATGCATATTTACTTGGAAGGAAGACCCAGTTTTCAATGGAGATTACTCCCTAGCAAGTGTGTTTAGCACTGCAGCCTCAGACACTTAGAATTCATGTGATCAACAGCCTTCTAAATGCCAACACACAAAGCTTTCGTTAATTGGCCCAAAGAACAAGAATTTACCTCAGATTCTTATTTACAGAAGAGGTCAACCAGACTGGAGCAGTCACTCCCTCATTTCCTGGGCTGAGAATGAAATAGTTATACCACTGGAGCAAAATGTATAGGAAGACCATTCCTGAGGAAGCTGCAAGGAAATCTCTATGAAGGAGAGGATCCTCCTCCCTGCCCCCAGAGAATGTGGGCAAGTTCCCACAACAAACAAACTTGTTAATCGGCAGGGCAGGGCAGGTTAGACCCAAGGCAGTAGTTGGAGCACCCACTGGTGGCTGTAATACCTGAAGCTGCTAAACAATGAGAGAGTGCAGTGGCTAATTTCTAAAGAGAGAGAAGTGGGGTCTATACCTGACCTGAAGTCATATCCTTTGATCCAGAAGTCCTGCTCCCTTATTCGAAATGGTAGGAATAAGGGGGCCTGGGGGCTCACTACAGTTATTCTTTGCTGCATAGACTTTTTAAAAATCCTTCACCTGTTCCAGGGCTGAATCATGACAGTGTAAGCAGATTCCAAGGCTTAGCACGAGTGAGCTTTACCAGGTCAATTTAAGCCCTGACAAAGCCTCACATTGTCTTTTTGACTAGGCATCAGGAGCTGTATAATCACATTTTGATCACTGATCGTGCTGGGGGCTTCTTCACTGCCATTAATTTATTTATAGCATTTATATCCCACCTTTCCACAACTGATCAAAACAGCAACAGCTTAAAACACATTTATTCAGTGAAATGAATACAAAAGCATTAAAGCCTAAAACAATAACTCCTCCAAAACCAAACAACTTTCCTCCCTCCATGTAACCAGAGGCCTTGTGGAAAAGACAGACACCTCTTTCAAGCCTAACAGCCAGGAGGAAGAAACACTGATGACAAAGCCAGCACAAAGGGAGGGTTTTCAGAGCAAGGCTTTCAAGAACTTAGAAAGCCTTGATTAGGGTTGACATGTCTAGACCCTGAAAGGACGCATCTTTAAAAACTGTACCGTTTGGAAAAGTGACACTTGGTGAAAATTCCTCTTATGCATCTTCACCCATTCTCAGTACCCTTTGTCTTACCTTTACAGTGTTATATGTATTTTGGTTGAATCCAGCAGCTGTGGCTAACCTACGAAGGTTTTCCTTAACTACAGCTGGTGGGTCACGCCGCTTGGAACTACTGAAGAGATTGAAGGAGCTCAAAGTTGGTATATATGAGATGCCACCAGTTCTTGTAGTGAATCCATGGAGGAAGACATGATCTAGTGAAAAGATGTTCAAAAAAGCAAAAAGCTCTGAAATATAGGTTTACTACTGCCACCCACAGACAGCCTAAAACCATTATCTACCCATCTCTTTAACACATCAATCTGTTTAAGAACTAGACAGTTCTGAGTAACAGACAGATTTTATATTTTCAAAAATGGGGGGGTCAACCAGAGTTTGCTTCTTTCTTGTTCCCAGCGGTCCTGGGGCAGCCCCAGGTAAAACCTGAGACCATCACATCATCTGGTAGAGCCCAACGTCAAAAGCTGCAAATCCTCCTCCCCCATGTCTTAAGGCTCTGACCATGCCGACATCATGACACCAACATTTCTGTCACCTCCACTTTTTTTTGATAACATCTTGCCTGATAAAGAGATCTGTGTACACATATTGTGTGACCTTCAAGTCAACTTCAGGCCTGTGTATGCTCTTCAATGAAATGTGTATTTAACAACTAAACTACTATTATATAGCAATTGCTTCAACAGGAGTTAGACACGCTTGATCTTTTTGCTGGAGACTGCTTTTCAGGACTCTGTTTCCCCCTCACAAATAACGCCAACCACTCAGTATATTGAACAGTTGAAAAACTGGCCATTTGAAAAAAAGAAAAAGAGGATCAAAGTACTAATCAGATTATGAAATGTATTTCTATGTTACCTGGGATCAACAAAGATTTGAGAATGATGAGGTTTCCTTTCAGACTAGGAAGACTTTCCAAAAATATATTTATCTCACTTCGGATCCTTTCTACATCTTGGTCTGTGAATGGCACTAATTCGCTCTGAGGAACTGTGGTTTTTTTCAGGTGATTTTCTTCACAAATCATCTGTAAATCTTTAAACTCAAACTGATAAACACTAGTAAAAAGCTGATTAATATACTCCCTCATTAAAGGCTTTCTTTGTGACGGCAATATTATTTTAACAGTACCAATGTCTTTTTCATCAAGCTTTTGTTTAATGATATACAAGCTGGCAGCTGTACTCTCGGCACACACAACCTCAGATCCTTTCTCCGGGCAATTAAAGCCTTGTATTGCTTTATGAAGTACATCTTCACCATTCCTTTCACTTCTGAGGGTTTGGCAACACATAAGGTAAACAAATGGAGCCTGGAAAGCATCCTCCTTCCCAACAGTTTCTATTGTCCTGATAATTGATTCCTGGATATGATTTTTCCAAGAGCTGACTACTAGGCTGCACAAATCAATCAGTACTGCCTTTGCCATAACCTACGCCAGCGGACAATACCTGAAGATACCAGACACTGAATGATCAACCTTTTGAGAGAGGAGAGAGAGAGAGCATTATTCACAATGTTGTATTCTTTCTTTTGCCAGAATAGTCTTTACTACTTAGCTTTTGTGAGGGCAAGGCTGGGCCAAGAAGTTCAAGAAGAGAGGCACAATCAAGTTATATGAATAAGAATATCAGTAGTCAATAACCAAGTGCAAAACAGATTTATCACAGGAAGTGGTATTTTAAAACCCAGTGCATTTTAAGCTCCATTTAGCTCTTCGGGAGGGAAAAATCTGAATCCAAGAGAAAATGTCTTAATTGTTTCAGGTTGCAATCCTATACCCACTTACCTGGGAGTAAGCCCCACTGAACCCAATAGGACTTATTTATGAGTAGACATGTATAGGATTGCACTGTCATTCACATTACATGTACTTCAGAGCTCCCTTATGAAGTATCCCTCTGTGAACAGAATTCTGAAGTAAATGTAACGTAACTGAGATACCTGTTCTTTGGATTCAGATTTCTTCCTGCTAAAGAGCTGGACGGAGTTGGAAACACACTGGGCTTTATAGATTCTCTTTCTCTGTTATATCATCTTTGCAATCAGTGACTGATTTTCTCCATATTAAAATTATAGTCCACAGTATTGTCTGGCTTTACAAATCTATTTTAATTAACATAGAGACAAAATCCACTTGGAAATTAATTTGAATACAAAACCCAAATTCTGAAATTCAAATCCATTTTAAGATCATTTTTCCCACCCAGCAGTTGCTACACTTGGGCTTCTCTCTCTCCAAACAATGTGCACTATTTGTGGCACGTATGTGTTAACAGCCAGACTCTCTGCTACAGATGGCCAGAACTTAGGGTTGCTTTATACGTTATATTCAGATGCTTTTTTAAAGCAACATCTAATAGTTAACATAAGTGTTATTTCAAACTGTTTATCTGAGTGAGAAGTGTGATATAGGAGGAGCCGAGAGCACATGAAATACCATAGCAGCAGCTATTGTCAGCAGGAGGTCTGAGAAGGAGAAGTCTCTTTACACTGGTCCTGGGGGTAGCCTACCTCTGGGGGTGGCCAGAGTCAGATTATTTTTAAGAGAGCCAAAGGCAGTTTGAGAGAAAAATCACTGCTCATAGTATGCCCACCCCATCCTCACTTTTGCCTCTGTTAAAACAGCTTATGCAGGCTTTTATACTGTTTCAAAAATCTGCAAAACCTGTTTGACCAGAGATGCCAGTGAAACAAAATAAACGTTCGTGCGTATAGTACTGTGAACCATGAGAAGATGCAGGAATGTAGCATAGAGACTCCTATATAGGTCTGAGACTGGAACGATTTCCCTTAACTGAAAATAAGCAAGTGCTGTCATTGTTTTCTCCAGGAGGGAAAGGAACAAGGAAACTACAGAGAGAGAAAGTCTTGATGGCAATGGGCAACAAAAGAAACAAAACTGGACAACAAGAGACATGTCCTAAGTTAGCCAAAATGATAGAACAGAATTAAAGATTTTGCTCATTACGAAAAAGCAGACCTCCAAAATATCACTTCCTTAGAAGGATCGGCCAAAATTATTTCTAATACAGAGGTTCTTGATAAAACTCTTTTCAAGGCTGAATCCTATGCATGCTTACTTATCTCACTATGTATACTTGCTAAGACAATGGAATGTTATGTCTGAGAAATTAATGTTTAGGATCAGGCTACAAAGGAACACTAGGGCTGCAATCCTAAACACATTTACATGCTTAATAAGCTGAATTAAATGAAGTGGGCTCGGGTCCACCAACGTTTATAACACAATACATTTGTTTATTTTTTAAGGTACCACAAGACGCTTTGCAGAATTGAATGGGATTACATTCAAACATTGCTTTCGAACTGTGGTGCTGGAGAAGACTCTTACGACGCCCCTGGACTGCAAGGAGGTCAAATCAGTCCATCCTAAAGGAAATCAACCCTGAGTGCTCATTGGGAGGACAGATACTGAAGCTGAAGCTCAAATATTTTGGCCACCTAATGCGAAGAGGAAACTCCCTGGAAAAGACCCTGATGCCGGGAAAGATTGAAGGCAAAGGGAGAAGGGGACGGCAGAGGATGAGATGGCTAGATAGCATCACCGATGCAATGAATATGAACTTGAGCACGCGCCGGGAGAGAGCGCAGGACAGGAAGGCCTGGCGTGCTGTGGTCCATGGGGTCACGGAGAGTCGGCTTAACGGCTGAACAACAACAACAAACACATTCAAACATATTGAATTCAATGGGATTACTTAGGATCATGCTGGGGAAGCGACAGAAAGAACACTTTAAATGAAGGCATGAACTCCTTAGTAGTTCAGAAAACCATAGAAGAGAAACAGGAAGATGTCGATCATACAATTAACAGCAAGAGGCTGAGATTTAAAAATTAGAACGTCCACGGCTTAGACACGTAGCCCCCAGTACTAAACAGACGCATTTACTCACTAATTAGAGAACTTGTTTGCAACTCCTAGAAGAATCTGCACCGCACTGGGAACTATATTTTTCCCCTTTGTGTATCTCACAGTAACATCTCAGCGGGAAAGCAAGGTACGAACGCAAAAGCGTCTGCTTTAAATGTCTATGTTGCAACAAAACACTGTACCCGCTAATCGAGGGGAATTCCAAAGTTTGTACAAGGAGGTGCTGATCTAATTAATTCCTCCAAAGCTACTAAACCGGAACAGCAAGCTAACTCCTTACAAGCATACAACAACATAAGCACAATGAAATGAGTAGAGTTATCTACTCACTCTGTCATAGAGATATAGAACTTCCTGTTTCCTCCCAGAGCGGAAGTGAGAGCTATCTATAGGAAGTAATGGAGAAATACGGAATTTTATTGAGGCTGTGTTTTAGTAGCGGCTGCATCATGTCTATCGAGAAAGAAAACGTAGTATAAAAAAAAAAAAGTGTTCTTGCTCTGTCACAAGTCTTATTTCATGAGAAAAATGTGGTTTTCATTCAAAAAAAATTAAAAATTGTTTTGCTGATCTTAATATAGCCCATTATCTGCACATTCCAGTTGTGTGGGGGGTTGAGAAAGAGTGGTTTACAACAGCAATGCAATGTATTCCACTGTTAATATTCCCGAATCCATATTAGGGCAAAGCCTTTATTAGGCCAACTCAAGGACACAAAATGGTGTGCAAGCTTTTGAGTTCTCCAGAACTCTTCATCAGGCAGGATAGTAAATGAAGGAGGGAGGGAAAAGTGGCTGATAATCGATCCACGGAGTCCGCATTTAGTTAGTCTAAAGATGGAAGGTGGGAGGAGGCTGCAGACATTCAAATTAGGCTCTATCATGTGCTGAGGTGGTTTCAGCTTGCACCTAGAATTCCCCCAAATGCTTCTTGAATAAATAATAGCTGATTCCCCAATTTTTGAAAATATAAAATTAAGCTGTCACTTGGAGGGTTTTTTCTGCTGAGGCACCTCGGCTGTGGAATGAGCTCCCTAGTGAGGTTTGCCTGGCACCTACATTGTATTCTTTCCAGGGCCAGGTGAAGACCTTTTTATTTTCCAAGGCATTTTAGCTCTTTAGACTTTTAGCTTTGCTGTCTTTAAATCTGTATTTTAAATCCCCGCACTGCTCCTAGGTTTTATTTTGGTTTTATTCTGGTTGTATTGTTTACTGTGGTTTTAATGTTTTATATATTTTGTATTGTTTTATTGTGTGCTCTTTGGTTTTAATTTTTGTGAACTGCCCAGAGAGCTTCGGCTATTGGAAATGAAATAAATAAATGCCTTAGGTAAAACACAAAGGTTCCTTTGTACAAAACAAAAGTAGAGAGAAACTACTTGAGAGTTATATTTAAAAAGCTGGACATAATTTTAGATGGAGTACTAGGTAAAAAGCATCAATAGAAGCCATACTGGGTAGCTTTACATAATAGTCTAAGGGAATGTACCCTCAGAGAATTAAGTCCCAGCTTCAGGTGTTATAAAATCCTCTTCCTCCAGTAGGTTAGAGGTGGGGCTGAGTTGGAGGGAGACTTCCAGGCAAAATTTCTCCCACAAAATACACCTTAGGTTGCAGCAATGTTCAATCTGTTGGGAATATTGCAAACTCATCTGCAAGTTGCAGGGGGCAGTGTTGAAATTAGTTCATGGGAATTTGGGCATAGCTAGCCCTAGGGTCTCTATAGCCTACAGTGTGGCTTCCTGTGCTTCTTCCCTCTCTTCATTGCTGGGAGTGCATGCTTGGTCTCTCGCTCCTGCCTATGTAATGGAACACAAAATGGACTGAACAAACTCTCTTGAAACCCTATGCTGTGCTTGCATTTATATGTGCAAGAATATTTGTGAGTAAACTGTTTTTCTTTCTTCACTAAAGAAAGGTGTGGTCTCCTTTTGTTATCTTAAGATAGCCTGTGTTCATGTGGGACTGGTGAATGCTCATTCTGCTTTGCCTTTTTGTTTTCACTCTATATAATATTAGGACCGGCCCTGCTTACAGGAGGACTATGTGGGAGAAGGCACTCAATTACGTACACAAAATCCAGACAGTTTAGAGCTTTACAGTATAATCCTACTCATGTTTACTCAGAATAAGTCCCAATGAGTTTAATGTGGCAGCTTACTCTTGCACATTTGACTGGAGTCTTAAAGGTAATAACCAACATCTTGAACTGAGCCCAGAAAGCTAATGGGCAGCTGATGCAGCTGAGCAATAATAGGTGTAATATGCATCCAGCACTCACCACAGTTGAATACACCTCTGGAAAGGAAAAAGGAACTAGAAATTCTGCTGTCCAGATTTCAAATTCTAAGGCTTTTTTTGTGTAGAGGAAAGGAACCTGCTTGGAAAATGTTAAAAACAGAAGACCCATGCTAGATCAGAGCAAAGTCCAGCATTCTGTTCCCCTGGTGGCCAAGTCAATGCCTTTGGGAAACTCACAAACAGAACATAAGGTCAATAGCATCCTCCTGCTTGGGTTCCCCAGCATCTGAAATTCAAGGTTTTTCTATACAAGGTATTTATCATGCGCTCATTGTTCCCTACTCACAGTTGTTTATGTGTTCTTTAGACAATGCTGTGACTCTCCAGTTTTGCTTCTGTATCTAAAGAGCACTTCCAGCGAGTTTTCTTAGAGCAGGGAAAATGTGGTATTTAATTGTAAAAGCAAAAGAAACTGCTTTTTTCACTTGTGCGTTTGTGCTCTTCTGCTATACCACAGTGACACTTAGAGGTTATGTAGCCGAACAGAAGGGAAGGTAACGCTCATTGTGTAGTGCTTGGATCTCAGTTCTGTGATGAAACCAAAAGTAGATATAGCAGATTAACAGCCTCATGTAGAAAAGCTCACAGATACATACTACCTCTAATTCTAAAGGTATACAGCCATCTTGGCTCGGAAGCTAAGCAGGATCAGCCCTGGTTAGTACTTGGATGGGAGACTGCGTAGGAATCAGGCTTCCTGAATTTAGCAGGCGGTTGGACTCGATGCTCTTGTAGGCCCCTTGAACCCTATGATTCTATAGCCTTATCTCCTTTTAAAACCGTCCAAGTTAGTGGCCATCACTGCATCTTGTGGAAGTGATTTCTATAGTTTAGCTATGCACTGTGTGAAGCAGTACTTCCTTTTATCTCTCCTGAATCTCCTACATTTTGCAAGACACTGTAAAAGCTCCCTCCCCCTTCAAGCACCAATTTATTGTTTATGCCAAGAAACATACGTGACAATGCATGAAACACTGCCTGGCAGCTTGATCAAAACATGTTTACTTGAAAAAAAGCCCAACTGAGTTCAGTGGGACTTACATCTTGGCAAGTATGTGTGGAAGTACAGTCTTAATTAGCTGACAGCATAGAGAATGAAGGAATAAAGAAAGGTCAATGAAGGTTTGTTTACATGACTAGAAAGATCCAGAGGTTACCTCAGTAATTCAAGATAAGCGAACAAGGAAGTTCGGTCTGTGTTTCAGCCACACACTCTTGCTGGCTATCTTGCATTATATATAGATAAGTGTTGCATGTAGGGTTACAAGCTTTAAATATTTAAAGCTTTAGGGTGCAATCCTATGCATATCTAGACAGAAAAAAATCCTACAACTCCCAGCATGCCCCAGCTAGCCATGGTGGCTAGGGAATGCTGGGAGTTGTAGGACCCTTTTCTGTCTAAAAATGCATAGAATTGTGCCCTTAGTTGATCAGTCAATGGAAGCTAATTTTAAGGCAGAGTGAGGTGAGGGAAAGGAGAAAGCAACGAAGCCACTCATGGAGAAAGGGGCGTGGGAAAAAGAGAGAGGAAGAGGCCTCCCGCATGGCAAGGGGGTGTTGTGGAAAATGGGGGACTTTACTTGAGTCAGGGACCAGTAAAGAGGGACATGTGGAAGACTGGGGTGAGGAGGAACATGGGGATGGGTCTTGAGCGAAGAGGAAGAAAACAGGAGATGCCCTAAAAGGACTTAGGGAATTTTCTCCCTCTGTCTCTCCTATAGCAGGGGAAAAATCAAAGGTTTTTTTTTTGTGGTAGTTAAGTCTCTAACTCAAGAGAAAATAGGAGATGTAAATACTATAAAATTAGAGTGGATTTAAAAAGCTGTGGGAGATGTAGTCTGCGTGCGTCGTACACAGGGTGGTGATTTGTTAGTAGAGTGCAGGAGTAAAGAACAGGTTGATAAAATGCTGCTCCTACGGACTTTAGGGAAGAGAAAAATGTCTTGTCAACTACCTCATTTCCAAGTTGAGAAATGAGGAGTTACTTTGGGCATTCCTTTGGGAGTTATGGAAGCTGATATTAAAAAGGCTTTTGGGGGAGACGTAGTTACTCTAATTAAGCTTTTTACGTACAGACAGGGTGTCAAGGTTCTTCCTTCAGCTACTGTTCTTTTCTCAATCAAGAGACAAACTCTCCCCGAGCATTTAATGCTTGGATATCAGGTTTTTAGGATTAGACCATACATTCCCCCCCCCCCCCGTTTTCATTGCCAAGCCTTTGGGCATGTGGCTGTGGTATGCTGGGGTAATGTACAGTGTAGAAAGTGTGTGGGCCCTCATTCATTCCAACTGTGTGATGGCTCCTCTACTCCAACTTGCTGTAACTGGGGGATCTTATGGTCCTATGTTTAGAGGTGGTCCAGTTGCCCAGAGATCCTGGGACATCCAAACCATGAGAGTGAAGCTGGGCGCGTCCTGCGCAACAGCTGTTGTGTGCTATAAGAAGCAGGAAAAAGGGGAGAGCAAAGTGCTTACCCCCCCCCCCTCCTTTCTGTTCCCTCAGTGTCCTCTTCTGCTATTTTAGCAGTGGAAGGGGTTGCTGATAAAGACCTGTTTGTGTTTAAAAAGGACCGCTTTGTTGCTTTTGTAGTAAAGGTGATTAATTGTACAGTTCAAACCCAAAAGAAGACCGAGAAAATGACGATTATTTTGAAAGCAGCTGGTAAATTTCTGGGAGTAGAAAATCTAACTACTGAGAGTATTTGTGAGCTATTAGGTAGCCTTGAGATCTAATTCTGCTAGATTGGAAATTTGGAGCTGGAATGCACATAGTTTAGTTGCCCATGGCCAAGAATTGAAACACCTTCTCTCCTCTTTGGAGATTTTACCTGATATCATTTGTATACAAGAAACTTGGTTGTTGCAATCTTTAAATTTCAAGTTGCCAGGCTATGTCTCTTTTTGAAAGGTTTGAGAGTTTCGAGTGGGAGGAGGCGTGGCTATTTTTATATGGGAGACATTAGGTTATGTACAGGTGGTTGTACAGGATACAAATGTTGAAGTTTTAGCAGTGCATATTCTGCTAATTAATGACTCAGGTGTTTTACGGCTGGTTAATATTTATAATCCCTGCCTTCCTCTAAGTGTGGAGGGTTTGGGTCAAGTTTTAGTTGGAATGAAAGCCTACTCACTATGATATATACGGGCAGCTTCTCTTGTTTGCATTTGGGAATTGCATCGAGACAAATTGCTCTTTTATGTAGATGGGAGTTTCTACAGGGAAGTTCAATGGGCAGTGACCATTTCCCAGTGAAAATAACATGTAAAGGGAAGGGTAATTAGTTGATAATAGCTCTATTTCTTCCTAGAATTTCAATAAAGTCAATTGGAAACTTTTCCAGGAAAAATGTCTATGCATCTTTGAATCTCTAGTATAAGGGATGTGGAAGTCTTTTGTGATAAACTTACCACAGGATTAATAGATGCTGCCTCTCTGGCTATCCTGAAGCGTAAGCCAAAATCTAGGCCCCATGTAACTGTTCCTTGGGGGATGGAGGAATATAGTAGGGTTATTAGTATGTGTAATGCAGCATATTGGAAAGTTAGACAATCCTTTACATCAGAAAACTTGGTAGAGTATAAACGCTGTAAAGCTTTGGTTAAAAGCACTTTAAGAGATGTAAAAAGAACTAGGTGGTGTCGGTTTTGCAGCTATCTTAGCATGGATATGCTGGTATCATTGGTGTATCGCCAATTGAAGAGAATGCGGGGGGGGGGGAAATGTAGTCAATATAAGGGCATTCCTGCTTTAACTTTTGATAGAGATGTATATAATTCCAATTCACAAAAAGCTGAATTGTTGTCAGGAGTGTTTCCACAAGTTAGTAGTGGGGATAATTGGTCAGATAATTCTTTTTTACAACATAGGCAGCCTCTACTTCTTCTGATGGATAGTGACCCTTGTACTGAGGATGTACTGAATATAGATTTTGCTCCTTGGGAGTTGGAGAAGGCTTTGAATAAGAGCAAAAATATTTCCGTTGGGTAAGATTATATAAGTTATGAAATGCTTTGACATTTATCTGGAGAATGCCAAAGAATACTCCTGTGTTTCTATAATGTAATTTAGAGGAAGGGCACGATTCCTCAAAGATGGAAGCAGGCAGTTGTGCTCCCTATTGGTAAACTGGGAAAGTCCATATCTGATCCAGCTTCCTATAGACCCATAGCGCTCACCTCTTGTTTATGTAAAGTGATGAAGCATATGATTAATTCTAGATTGATTGCTTTTATGGAAAAACATGGCTTACTGACTCCGGTGCAAAGTGGATTTCAGCATGGCCATCATGTCATGGGTAACATCATTTGTTTAGAAACAGATTTGGAAATCCTTTTGTAGTAAAGGATATTGTGTAGCAGTCTTCCTGGATATAGAAAAAGCATATGACATGGTTTGGAAAGAGGGCTTGTTATACAAGCTTTATCAGTTGGGTCTGAGAGGCAGAATCCTTTAGTGGTTGCAAGATTTTTTATTGCATGTATTTATTTCATTCCTATACCGCCCAATAGCTGAAGCTGTCTGGGCGGTTCACAAAAATTAAAACCACAAAGCGTAGCATAAAACAATATGAAATATGAAAGCTTAAAACCACAACATTTATTTATTTATTTCATTTATATGAAATAAATAATTTATATGGGTGGCAATTGAGAGTTCGGGTGGGGTCTGAACTACCAGAGACTCAGCCTCTGGAAAATGGAATTCCCCAGGGAAGTGTTATTAGTCCTTTCCTATTTAATGCCATTATTAACGATCTTCCACAGGTCCTCCCTTGTGCTGTTGATATTAGTATGTATGCAAATGATTGTGTGATCTGGTTTCATAGTAGGTCTTTGCAAGCTGCTATATCCAGACTAAATTTGGCTCTTAGTAAACTAGAAGAATGGGGAAATTCCTGGGGTTTTCTGTTTTCTCTTAGTAAAACTGGTGGTATCGTCTTTTCCCAATGGGTGGTTGCCTACTCAGCCATCTTGAAGTTATACTCAAATTCAAGTGATGCATACTTTTAAGTTTCTAGGAGTAATTTTTGATGTAAAGTTAACTTGGAAAGCACACATAGACTTTATACTTTGAAAGTGTAGTCTTCAGATAAATATGCTGAAAACAGTATCTGGAAGTACCTGGGGAGCAGATGAGAAAACTTTATTGATGTTTTATCGAGCCTATATTCGAACACTACTGGATTATGGTTGCCAGGTTTATGGCTCTGCTTCTCCTACTTTGTTACATCAATTAGATAAGGTACAATCGAGGGCATTAAGAATTATTAATGGTACTTTTATTACTACTCCTTGTACTGCTTTACAAGGAGCTAGTGGAGAATGGCCAAATGACCTTTGTCATAAATTCCTGGATCTTATGTGATGGGACAAGTTATGTATCCCACAAGAGGGCCCCTTACGTAACCTTTTCGATGACTTTTGGGAGTTTGGAGATCCAAAGAAACTCAAAAATAAAAGCCCGTATGTAATTTGAGTTCATAATCTGTTCAATAAATATCAAGCTATTAATAGTTTTCGTCCAAGTATGGGGAATTGTAATCCAAATGGATGCATGTGGTCTCCCCCTTTGGTTGATGTAGGTATTAGTAAGATGGGAATTCACCAGATTGGCACTCTGGGTGCTAAAACGATGGAATATATTCATGCTTGGTGGAGCTTGTGCTATATGATCTATACAGATGGCTCCACGGATCCTGTGAATGGTTGTGCTAGTGCGGCATTTTGTATACCTAGTTTTGGGATACATAAAGGATATCGCCTTTCTGACTAGATCTTGATAACGTCAGCCAAATTGGTGGCCGTTGTTTTGGCACTAGAATGGATTATGGAGTTTCGTCCAACTCATGCCCTTGTTTTGTATGATTCCCTTTCTGGGTTGGTAGCCATTCAATCTGGTGGTGTAGGTTTCAAGAACAACTTTGTAAATGAAATATGGGCCTTATGCTAAAAATTGCGTTTAACGGGCATATGGGCTGGCTTTTGTTGGATACCAGCTCATGTTGGCATCACAGGAAATGAAATGGTGGATAGTACAGCAAAGCAGGCCTTATATAGGACTTTTATTAATGTTCAAATACCTTCATCACACAGTGAAATTAAGAGCTGCCTGTGTATTCAAAGATGGCAAAAAAGGCGGGGGGGGGGGAGAGCAGTACTGGTTGCAGAGTTTTCTCCTTTTGCCCTAATTTATGAGACTTTAAAATGTTCAATCAGTCTGGTCGAGCTCGGCAAGTTTGTATCTTTTGAGTATTAACTGGATACTGCAGTTCAAAGCAATCTATTCTGTATTGGGCAAGTGGATTCAGACATCTATGCAACATGTGGAGTATCAGAGACAATCAACCCTATTCTATGGGATTGTATCTGAGAGAATGGGAGCTCCTGTTGGGGATGTGAGTGCTCTCCTTAAGATCTGTGAGATTCAGTCTTCTATGATCTCTGCCATCTGGTGGTTTATGCTTGACAATAACTTAGCCAGCAGTTTGTGAGTTAACTTCCTGAACTAAGTTGACGTCAGTAGGTGCTGGTAATAGGGCCTTTAGGCCTTGCTTTGCCATAAAACCCCCAGAAGAAGAATAAGCTAATTTTAAGTGGAAGAGCTGAAAATTAAGAGTGCATTTGTTTACTGTTGTAGGCTATTTTGGGTCTTTAAATATTCTAACATGCAATGAAAAAGAAAATATCAAATATGGCATTTCCTTTAATCAACAGAAGGTAGCTTTTGTTTTTATAATGTGTAAGTTATCACAGATTCTTTGGTAGCTCAAAAAGGCATATGTGTTGAAGTTCTGGTAATAAGCAAATGTCTTCCCTTGAAGTAATGCTTTCTATGTTGACATATCTGTGGAGGAGCCCTCCTTGTTTACCACAGAACCCCTGTGCATTGGAGAGGATTCTAGGGCATGCTCCATTAGCTTAGGGCATTGGCCAGGCCTGTTCAGCCTCACTGTTCCCCTGCGTAAACTGCAAGTGTGCCCTGCAACTCAGCATTCTGGTAGTGAAGGGCAAACCCTCTTTCAGGGAAATTTGTCCACCATTACTGATATTCTAACAGAGAAATTAATAATAAGCATCTGAGGAACAGGTTGAAAAACACTGGATTAACTGATTGCTTTAAAGTCACAGAGTTTAATCAATAAAAATTGACATACTTGGCTTCATGGCTAGTAAACTGATATATCAGCAGGTTTGGGCAACTGTTTAAATATATGGATAGAATCTGTAGGCAGAAGGCATATGTGAGGAATTTATTTGATATGGATTGAATTTAGAGGCCCAATAACCTAGGTAAAACGTGAGGCTAATGTGAAGGCCTACGAACTGTCATATCCTATATTTAAACTAATGTAGGCCCCAGTTGGCTGCTGTATCTTTTACATTTCTGGATTGCTCCATTTTAGAGGTTCAGAATGATTACCAGCAATGTAAAACAACAAAAATAATGTATTAAAATAAAAACATAGTCACAAAATAACCAACCCTATTGGCTTGGGCCTTCATCAAATGAAAAGGCTTGGTGTGATTGTTGACAATGGTGTGATTGCTGAATTTATCAAGCTGACTTTTGTTTTTCTTGCCTCTGAAATAACTGGTATGCAATTTATTCTTGGATCAGTCAATTCTTTTCTGTGGTTCTGGCACTGTTTTTGTTGTCCTATCTCCTCAAGATATGCCTTTCACATATTTGAAACAGAATTATCTTTCTCTAATCAGTCAGTTTTGATGGTAATCTGTTTTCTCTTTACAGAAAAGGCCTTGCCAGCTACTATTCTGTTGTTGTCAGATGTTGTCAGAAAATTATATTCCTGTACAGATGCTGTAAGGAAAAGTCACAAACCTATACAACTGTTGCCACAAAGATCATGATCTGTCTCAACCAAGATTTAGTTCAAATAGTTTCTGAAGGGCATAGAGTAACAAGAATAATATCTTTTCAGAAAAATCATCCTTGAAAAGTATTCTTTTTATTTTCACAGCCTATGTGTTTATTATTTCGGGTATCAGGCCCCATAGGTTTTTAAAAGGCTCTCCCATTTAATGTCCTGATGTAGTCACAATATTTGTTATTTTAGTTGGCTTATTTAAATTTAGGAAAGATGTTGAAAACAGGTGAGCAGCCTTTCTCCCCCTCCTGCTGAGGGCCATACTCCCTTGAGAGTAATCTGTTGGGGGCCGCATGTCAGTAGTAGGCAGGGCCAGAGCCAAAAGTGGGTGAATCACCCCTTTTTCTTTCTGCCGCCCCCTTTTCTTTCTCTCCTTCTTCCTTCCTGCCCAGCAGGCTGCCAGCAAAGGGGCAGATAGCTCTTGCCAAATGTCTGAACTGATTACATGCAGGAGGCTTTTGAAATTAGGTTGAGGGCAAAATGAAATTAGGCCAAGGGCTGCAGGTTGCCCACACCTGGTTTAAGAGATGAAATAATAAAAAGTAATGTATTTTATTTTACATAGATGATACTGGAAATGTTGGAAATGAAGTAAAAGAGGCTGGCAGAGGAATCAAAGCAGGGAAAGGAGAAACATCTCTGTCAGGAAGAGCTTCCTCCCAACCTCTTAAGACACGGTTGGATGTTGTTAGACTGCAATTGGCATTAACCCTAGCCTGCATAGCTGATAGTGAGAGACGTTGGGAATTGCAGTCCAACATCTGGAGAGCCACAAATTGCTCACCCCTGCTCTAAGGAATGCATTTTATAATCTCGAGGGAGTACCAGAACAGTATTTTGAATAAGAAAGACATTCATTATAATATTTTCAACAAGAAGCAAAGCTAGACAAAAAACACAGCTTTCCTAAACAGAATGGATATACATGTAAATGTTAAGAATATCACACTCTCACACACACACACACACACACACACACACCCTCTGTAGATGACTGATACCAGACTGATTGCTGGCAGTACAGAAATAAAGAAATACACAATATATTTATTGTACCTGTTTCAGTTAAAGTAATCTGATGTAGCAGAGGAATAATGCACTGAAAAATATGCACACAGTTTTCAAATAAAAACTTTGAAAGAAACTAAACATGTAAAATAAAAAGTTTTCAGTAATCTTTTTATAGAAAGGTTACATTTTGTTTAAATATAAATCAGATTTTTAAATGGTTTTTAAATTGAAAAGTGGCTACACATGGGAAAAAATAAAACAAATAGTATTGGGAAAGCACTGCTTATATATTTTATTTAGATGTATTCTATAGTATAGTAATATATAAAAAGGCTAAGAAATCATAACTTACAACGTGTTTTAAAAGTGTTAAATTTTTAAGGAGTAGGTGGAAAAAATGTACCTATTAATAAATGTGTAAATGTGCGGGAAGAATGTTCCCTGTTCCCTCCTTCCCACTGCAGTTACCTGCCTCCTCCCGAAAAGCCTCATTGGAGGGGCAGGGGGCCTTCCAGAACAACGTGGGATAGGTTGCAGGGGGGAAGAGGGAACAGGAAAATTTCTTTCTATGCACTTCCTTAAGGGAGCAATCTTATGGCTGCTAGTCAGTGGCTGGATGGCCGTAGGATATCTGGGTTTCCAGGAAGCAACCTCAGAGCCTGTTCTGCTCTGAGGTCAGTTCCCAGAGAACGGACCTTCACAGGCAGTGCGGAACAGCCCCGTGCTCTGCGCTCGGAAGAGGAGCGCGGTGAAAATGGGGCGTTCCTAGGGGTGTTCCAGGGCAGGGAAGGCGGAAATGCCGGTATGACACATCCTATGTGTTGTCTGGCAGCCTCCTCCCCCGCTCTGCCTTCCCACGGCTAGACAGCTGAAATCGGCTGTCTAGCCGCAAATGTAGGGCAGGAGAAGTGCAGAGGAAACAATCCCCTCCGTGCTTCTGCCCTGCATTGGATAGGCTCTCGCCTCCGAGTTTGGAGGCAGCCTCCTATCCCCATAGGATTGTGCCCTTAGTTAGCTTATGTAAGGATCTAAGCCCAACTTTGGGTGATTTTCCCCTCTTCCAGCAGTTCTCCGTGTCCCATCATTAATTGTTCAAGGAGACCCCACCTCCGGAGACACTTTTTCAGGGCCAGGGAGAGGTGGCTTTCTTTTTGTGAACTTTCTTAAGCTAGCTCATCTTAGGATCCAAGCCAATAATTACAATAAAAATAATTCTATTCCATTTCATATGAAAAATATATGGTTAGGGGTGAGATTAAAAAACAAAACATGGAGTTCACTTCACAGGCTCCTGTTTGAATGATCTTGAGAACAGATCTTGAAATAAACAGTGCTTATGTTAACAGTGTACTTTGTAATCACAATTTTCCAGGTTGCTTCTCCCAGACTTTCCAGTGCTGTCTTTTTTTTCCAAGCATGGCTAATCCAAGTTCTCCATCATTAGTTGAAGTTGTGAAACAAGTAGCAGAGCAACAGAATACACAAGCCTCTGAAATAGAAAAGGGCAAGACTGTTCTTCTGCAGCTGCAGGTAATATGTGTTGTTGTTGTTTTTTACAGTGTCATGGAAGAAAGGGACAGCCTTTTTGGGGGGTGTTTTTTTGGAGACACAAGTAATCTCTGTATATTGGCTGAGGGAACTTTTCAGCCAAGTGGAATAGCCTCACTAATTCCTTAAAAACTTAACTGCTTTAATACTTATTATATCTGGGTGGGGCACATATTTGTCAGGATCCAAAAGAAATCTACAGAAATAGTTTAATACCTTTCCCCTTCTGTTTTCCCATTTTGTTGAAATTTCACAATAAAAAATAAATAAAACAAGAAAAAAAGGTATTGTCTAATACTGATTAAATGACTGCTATTCAATCACTATCATAATTGAACGCCCCTGGGTGTTCATATTTTAGGTTTATAGATCCAGTAAGAGAGCAATCCTATGGCCACTAGCCAGTGGCTAGGTGGCCATCGGATACGTTGGGTTCTGGGAACCGACCTTGGATCCTGCACTCCGAGGTCAGTTCCCTGAGAACCGACCTCCCCCTCTCCCCTGCGCTGCCTCACAGGCAGCTTGGAACTCCTCAGAAGAGGAGCGCGAAGTGGAGAAAACAGGGCGTTCCTGGGGGTGTTCTGGGGCAGGGAAGGTGGAAATGCTGGTACGACACATCCTATGTGTCGTCCTGCAGCTGCCTCCCCCGCTCCGCCTTCCCACGGCTAGACAGCCAAAATAGCCATAAATGCAGGGCAGCTGAAGTGAGGAGGGGACGATCCCCTCCATGCTTCTCCTGCCCTGCATTGGATAGGCAGTTGCCTTCAAGTTTGGAGGCGGCCGCCTATCCCAATAGGATTGTGCCTTCCACCTCCCTTGTCATTTAATCAGCATTAGACTGTATTTCTGTAGATTTATCTCTCTGGATAAAGTGATTCCCCGCCAGAATCTGAAATAACCATGGTTTCAAAGAGAGCACATATTTGGACTCCAGGAGAAGAATGTGCAGGAGAACATGGGGGGAATCCAGTTCAAATGGTCATCAGGAACCATATAGAAGTAGATTGAATTCCAGCTCTGTGGGCTGGAGTGCTCAAATTACAAGGTGAAAGCAGCTTGCTATCCTTCTGTGACAGCATTCTGTCACAGAATTCTGTGACAAATCCTGAATTCTGTTCAGGATTTTAGAAGCCTACAGAGAGGCCATGGTTTGCTAAAACTTGGCTGCAGTTTGTGGATTTCATTATGCCCCTTCCTCCTACCTTCCCATTATAATTGAACCAACATACAAATTCATCTGACTCTGAAGAGGCATTTGCTTAAACAGGTGGTTTGCGCCTTGACTAGCTCCTTTAGATTTCTGATTGGTTCTGACTGAAACCTGGAGTGGATCCACTGCCCCACTAACATCGGAGTCACCAGCCTCCACTGGTTCCAGCATATGCAATCCTACTCCCTACCCTCATGCATTCAGGCAAACTCTCTCTCTCTCTCTCTCTCTCTTAAACCTTAACATCCATACCACACTGTACATAACCAGCTCCAACAGCCTTTAAAAGGGCATCAAGTGTACCTGTTGGAAAGGTCCTGCAGTGTGGGATAGGCTAGGTGGGTCAAGAGCTCACTCCCAGGTGTAGGAATGATGATGTTTTGTGAGCTCTCACCTCCGCAGTGGAGGAAGTGCCTCTGGCTGGAACTGTGAATTTTGTTGGAACGTTTGCTGTTGGTTAAGAGAGATTTCCCTAAGATGGAAGAACTTTCTAGAGCAATGTTATCTGGTTGATTTAATCATACATCTCCACAGTCTTCCCATTCACATAACATCCAGAAGAGTCATAACAGAGAAGTAGTGCATCTACATACCGTACATCTGCCTCTTGCATTTGAATGTTCTTCTGACTGTGCTTCCATATGTAAAGATTCAATTAACAAAAAACCTTCCAGTTTAACATGCTGTGTTAAGGGTTTTCCATGTTTACTCAGGGAAATTACAGCTGTTAAAGATCATGCCTTTAACAGATGCATCATTTAGACAATATGGTTATGATATCCTATGCTATGGCTAGTTCCAGCTTTACAACTACTTTGGAGCTGGATAGTTGTCAGTGGCAGAGTGGTGGACCTAAGTTCCAAATTTGTCTGTTCACTTGTATAGACACATCGGGCTTCTCTACATGAGGCTTTTACTGTGTGCCAGTGACTGGTCACTCACAGTGGTTTGTGGGTCCGTTACATGATGTCGTCACCCTCCAAGGCCTCTCCTGTGCTTTCTGACACTTAATGTGGCTTTTTTCTTAATGGGGAAAATGCAGCATTTCATTTTAATTGTGGATTGAAGCGCTCCAACAGCTCGTGTACTTATCCAGTTCTGCTATACCACAGCACCATCTAGTGCCTGTATAATGAAACATATAGAACTTGCAGAGAAAGGAAATCCCTGAAAAAAGCACATATCAAGGAGGTGACCTTAAAAGATCTGGAAGCAGGAGTCCCGGTGAGGGTGCAGAATAAAAGCCTGGTGTAGAGAAGCCCATGGAGTCTATGCAACTGAAGTTGTCATGCAACTGAAGCCACCATTCCACATTACAAGTACTCAGGTGGGAATAAGAAGCATCCACATAGAATGTGACATTAATTAAATTAAAACTCAAAAGAGCTTTGTAATTGGGTGAGGGGGTGGGTAGCAGCTGCTGAGTAACACTGTTCCAAACTTATCTTGAATGTGCAGATCTAGCCATAAGAATCAAGGCTATTATGACAAAATTACCAAATCTTGATCAGAAATTTAAGAAGGCCAGTGACAAAGTAATGAATTTCTGATCTTTAATTTTAAAGGAGTAGAATGCCACATTTAGGGCGCAATCTTATGTGGATTGTCAGCAGCATCTGAACTCAGCAGCCTCTGAGTCTCCAATGCAAGGCGGGAGGCCTGTGCTCCAGCTGCCCTGCATTTCTGCAGGGTGGGTGATTTCGCCTGTCTAGTGGCTGCACTTCGGAAGGGGAGGGAAGGAGGCTGGGGTGGCCATAGGATCTCCTCCCCTCCCTGGTCTCTTCCCCAACCTGCCCCCGGGAATGCCCCCTTTTCCCTGTCTCTGTGCTCCGTTTTCCGAGTGCCGAGAGGTAGCCGACGCAGTTCTCTCCATGCCAGCTACAAGGGGGAGGGGGCAGGGAGTGTGGTTTCCTGGCTCCAACATCGGAGCCCTTTCTTGGACACTGTCCGGGGGAGGGGGGGGGCATAGGATTGCTTCCTCCAAGTTAAAATGGAACAATATGTATTTTTTAAAGTGATGTAAGTTCTCATTGTGCTAACAATAATGATTTCACAGGTTTGTTTCGTTTGAAATAAAAAATAACCCATTAATTAAACATCAACCATTTATACCATTGTGTGAATAGTTAGTGCAGAGGAAGGCAACCTGATGCCCTCTAGAGCAGCGGTCCCCAACCTTTTTGGGACCAGGGACCGGTCCATGGAAGACACTTTTTCCACGGATGGGGGGGGGATGGGACCGGGCCACAGTAGGGGTGTTGGAAGCCCCCTTACCTTGGGTCTGCGGGGGGGGGACAATCTGTCCCCCCCCCCCGGAATTCTCGTCAGCCCTGGACTCGTTGCGGAGCTGCCGGCCGGGGGAGGGCTTCCGGCCGTTGGGACGCAAATGGCGTCCGCATAGCAGACGCCATTTACGTCCCTGTCCTTTGCAGTAATAGGCTATTACTGCAAAGAACAGGGCTGGAGCCGGCTGGCAGCTCTGCAGACTTGCCGTGGAGAGGAGCCAGCCAGGGCTGGCGAGGATTCCCGGGCGGGGGGGAGGGACAGATTGCCTCCCCCCCGCGGACCCAAGGTAAAGGGGGTTCCCACACCCCTACTGTGGCCCAGTCCCTAACAGGCCACGGACAGATACCAGTCCGTGGCCCAGTGTTTGGGGACCCCTGTTATAGAGGTTTTGGACAACAACTCCCATAAGCTCCAGCCACCATGGCTAATGTTCAGGGGTTATGTGAGTTGTGATCCAAAGTATCTGGAGGACACCTACCCCTGGTTTAGTGCTATCTACCTAAAACCTAGCTTTTTACTGTTTAATATTTATATTACTATATTTTTCTGTAGACTCAGCTTCAGGATCTTGAAATACAAATGAATTATGTTGTATCAGAAAGAAAGGGAACAGAAAGGCAAATCTATCATCAAGATGAAGGCATAACAAATACAAAAGATCGTTGTGAAAAACTGGAGACTCAGATCACAGCCTTGTATGTTGAGAATGTAAAGCTGATATTTGACACACAAACTTTAGAAGAAGAATTTAAATTGATGCTTCTAAGAAACAGCACCTACTTTGAGAAAATAGCTGCCCACAGAGACCATTTTGAGGAGGCAGAAAGGAAATTGCCACTCGTGATTGAGCTTACGAAAAAAAGAGCTGCAGTCAAAGAGATGATTACACATAAGGAGGAACTAATGTCTGCTCTTCAGAATCCAGATGTACATGCTACTAATCCAGTCCAGGTCCAATTAATTTGCCTTTTCAACTTGTTTATCTTTTATTCAGAGTTGCATTTTTTTGTCCAAAAGCATCCTCACTGAAAACATATCTGATTTTTTTTGTTTAATGCAGTAGTCCAGGAGAAGCTGACTCAGTGCAGCCTGATATTTCGATCACAGTGAGAGGAGTGTTTATGTTGTACTCCCTAGCTCACCATTCCGCAAATTTGCAACAACTGCAGCTGACCCAAGTTGCTTCTTGAGCAGCCTGAAGACAGCACAGTCTGAGTATTGTCCCCACTCTGACTCTGAAATTAGCTGGGTCAGCTGCTGTCGTTAGTTTATAGAATGATGTACTAGTGGAAGTGAACTGCTCTCTCTCCTTAAAACTGGTTTCAGGCGACAGCTCAAATTACCTTGGCTCACGATTGCTTTTATTGTGCAAGCTAAATTTCATTTACTGCTCTTCTTTTATTTTCAAACTAGCAACATGTTTTCTGAATGGTGAAAATGTGTGAAAATATGAACTCTAGGGATAAGCACATCCTTCCACACTGAGCAAAATTTATTTTTGTTTTCTTCTTATTTGGCCCAAACCCTGGAAAACATTACCCTGTTCCCCTAACTTCTGCATGTCTTACAGTTGTGTGTGTGTGTGTGTGTGCAGGCAGTGGCTAAGCTAACTGTTGCTTGCCTCTGTATTCTATTCCTCACCAAGCATGGATGTTTGTTTTCTCATTTCTTTCTCCCTAGCCCCACAGCATATTTGTTAACAATAATGTGTAGCATTGCAGTTTTTGTCTAGTGCCACTGCTGCTATACATCCCTATCATTGGTGCAGGTATCACGAATGCTGCAGAACTAGCCAAAAGCCATGGCACATGTGGTAGCTATTTTGTTGCTAGTAAACTTTTGATTTAGTAATGTGGAATGCAGAGTAGAAAAAAATATGAGGTATATTGGACATATCTGAAAGCAAAATCTTAATCTGTTGAACTAACGACCATATACAAGTCCTGATCTGGGTGCCACAAATATCCAGGATGTACTGGCCCATCAGGAAGTAGGTACAGTACCCAAAACCACCACAATCAGAAGTACTCACAGGGCCTATTCAAACAGGGGGAGGGTGGTTAGGGTAACTACGGAGGGGGTGCGTTAGCAAAACCATGATGCACGAGCCTGTTGCATGACCGGGAACCATGCGGTGCTGCGTGGTTCCACTAACTGCCCCCCCATTACCTGGTGATCTTCCCAGCGTGGTTACTGAGCATTCTGACATCCTCCGTGGTACAAACAGGATCCTGGTGGCCACTCCGGCGTCTGAAATGGCTATGCGACCACAGAGAAAGTCCACAGCAGCTAGAGCGTCGCCCACAGTGGCAGATGCTGACTGGCAGACTCTATGGTTGCAGCCTGGAAGTCCCCTGGAACCCATTTCAACCACTGGAGAGCCTGCCAGATTACACAGTAAGCCACCCCAGGGGCCCTTAACCCTTTTGCAAGAGGCTGGTTAGCGGGGGTGGCATACTAACTACGGGGCACATGGTTTTGTCCCCCCACATGTTAGGCCACCGTGGTTAGCGGAAATCCCCCAACCATCATGGCTTAGCATGACACCTGAACAGGCCTACAGTAAACAGCAGTAAATGGGGTTCCCTGCAGCTTTGTTTTGAGCTGGGTCAGCCACATGTCAGTCTCCCTGGTATTGCTAGTGGAAAGAGCTGGTAGAATTAGAACCAAGAATCTTCAGATGTTTGTGCTGCCTGCCGCCTCATGCAATGAGCCACCAGGTTTGCAGGTCAAGTGTTATTTCCTATGCCACGATATGATTTTAGGCTAAAGGACAACTACGCCCACTCAGAACCCAGTGGTTCCCCCAGACCTGGAAATTTCAGGTCAGATTGAGATTTTGCCTGGGGAACAGCAGACTCAACTGTACCTACATGGCTCTGAGACCTAGTTCCCAGCTCCCACCTTGCAGCTGCCTGAGGCTCGGCACTGACAGTTTTTGAGCATGGCAGGATTTACCATGGGTCAGATGCCAGTTGCTCCCAGCCATATTATCTGCTTGCACAGAGTTACATGAGATTATTAAGCAGCAATAATACGAAGGAACTGGAACATTTGTTCTTTTTGCCCTTTTAATACACAAAAAACTTTTGTCATTCTTACAGGATGCCTTATCAGTAAAAAGAATTCTATGAATGCCTCAAGTTGTTGTTCCAACTTTCCTCCGAGGAGTTCATACATGGTTCTTCTGCCCCCCCCCCCCCAGTCTTCACAACAACCCCGTGAGGTAGTTTAGGCTGAGTGATAGTGACTGTCCCAACCAGACCTAGTCCAACACTATAGCCACTACGCCACTTTGGCTTATGCTGGTTGGTAACAGCAGGATCAAAAGGGTGAAAGGAACATACATGCTTTGAAACTGTAGATGTATTGCTCCTTTTAGGATGGAAGTAGCCAGGAATGTAAATGTGATGTTGAAAATCTGCAGTTCTTTTTCACAAATACATTTGATTTTGGATAATGTTTCAGCAGTTTGGGACCAAACTAGATGTGATGACAATTTTTTTGCCCAGTGGGCTAATAGCAAGAGTGTGTCTGTGAGACGGTGATCAGAACAGCAACACAGAAGAGAAGGGGTTAAATCCCCCCCTCAGCACTACTTCCCTGATCAAATTAACTTCCCTGATCAAATTAGCAGCTTCCTTCAGCTGCTTTCAAGCAAAGAAAAAGACGTGGAGATACCAGATTATGTGTCTTTCTGTCTCTCTCATTTGCACACATGCATTTAGTTTGGCAGTAAGGATCAACAAGCATGTGTGTGGGAAGCTATATTAGTTTCCAAACATCTTACTTTGTGTGCTTGAAAAGCCACATTTTTGCCCTTTCATGATCCTATATATCAGAGCTGCCTGTTTCTGCAGCAAATAAAAGCATGAAGCCACGTAACAGCCATTTTTCAGTGAAGTTGGGCCTACTTTTGACAGCCAGTTGCACTTGGCCAATTTTGCCTGCCTTGTATTCTCTACTCACTCCATTTTTTGTTAGTTTTTTCATTATTCTCTTGGAGCATTTTAGAATTATGAATCAGTTTCGATTTTAGCATTTACTTAAACCTTCCAACACTGGGAAATTTATTTATTTGGATATAAATAAGTCCACCTGAAAACAATTCCAATTTTCAGCCATTATCAGAACATATATTTCACTTATCATAAAAATCTCCCAGAAATAAGTTATCAGAAAAATAGTGTTTTTCATATTCCCTTATTTGAGTGTTTGTTTAGGATGAAATTGCACATCTGGAAGGTGAAATTAATGTACTGAAAGAAGCTATCAGTGAAAAAGAAAATGCACTTCAAGATGAGAAAAAGATGCATGTTAGACTTCAAAAAGAAATTGAGGTGAGTTTCAGTCATTTAAATAGAATACATCTCTAGCTGTGTTGTGGCTCATGTGTTCTAGAATATGAACTCATAATCTAACATGCTCAAGTTTATGCAATTATTGAATCCTAGTTCCAGTAGAATAGCAATAATTAAAAAGTCTAAAATCCATTAGTGCCATATGTTTATAAGGCCAACTCAAAGATCCCGACAAATGTGCAAGATCTCTTCATCAGGCAAGAGGTTACAAAAAGCAGGTTGGCAGTGGGGAGAGGGGAATGGGGTGAGGGGAAGGCTGACAGGACGTTGTCAGGATGTCTGCATAGAGTCTTAAGATATGGAGTAGGAGGGTTTGTAGACATTCAGATTGGGTTCTGCCAGATGATGCGATGGTTTCAGTGCCCCTAGGACCAGAGGGAACAAGAAAGCAACAGATAATTGCTCATCCTCCATTTCTGAAAATATAAAATCCAGCTATTAACTCAAAACTGTCTCCATCCCAAGTGAACCATCAACTTGGTTGATGGAAAACAGATCAACTAGGCAGTGTCGGGTCCTGCTGTTGAACTGCTAAATTTAGTACAAAACCCAAAGGCAGCCATGCCATAATAAAAATTCCAAAATCTATATGGTGTAATATCTTCATTAGGCCAACTCAAAGATAACAAAAAACATGTAAGCTTTTAAGGGCTCCACATCTCTTCATCAGACAAGATATTACAAAAAGCAAGTTGGGATACCCAGTATTGTTAGAATTTCCCTTGCCTCCATTCTGCATGCGCATGCACGCGCACACACACACACAATCAAAGCTGCTATTTTACTTGATTGCAGTGTGAAATAGTCATGATAGTCAGATTATTGTTGTTTATAATTTAATGTGTGAACCATGTACTCCACAACTGTAGTACATCGAGTTTAGAAGACTTGGAATAATATTTCAAATACCTGGGTCACAAAATCAAAATGTTACATGTTAACAACGTCAACACTTGTATCCCACTGCTTCTTGTGATAAACCTTGATGGCCATGCCCTCTGTTCCAGTAACATAGATTTCAGAGAGCAGCTAACTGATTTTTGCATTTGTCTGAATGACTGTGGTGTACTGGTTCCCAAAATGGTGTCTCATGATGCACCAATGGGTTACAGGAACCTTGTGAGTGGGTCCTCTGATCCTTCTGGTTATGGGTATTCTAGGAATATGCTAAGGAAGGTTTAATAATTCCAAGCAAAAAGATTGCAAGGAAGTTCCAGAAAGTGGTGTTTTTCTCAAGATCCCTCTGTGAGGTCCAGCAGGATTCTACCTTGAATCAGGCCCAACTTTTCGGATCAGTGTTTACAGGAGACTGCTAGGTGGTGTAGTTTGGAGTAGGCCTATCCGTATATTAACAATACCCACAGCATCTCTTCAAATTCTGGCTTCATGCTGTTTATCCTGTGCATCAGCCTTCTCCAGCCTGGTATCCTCAAGACTGTTTTGGACTACAACTCTTAGCATTCCTGACCATTGGCCGTGCTGGCACAGCCTGATGGGAGTTGAAGTCCAAAACATCTGGAGGGCACCAGGTTGGGGAAGGCGCTTTACATGACACCAGTAATCCATGTATTCACTGGCTTCCCGTGACAGTCTGTGCTCAATTCAAAATGTTTGTTTTAACTTAGAGCCCTAAATGGCTTAGGCCAGCGGTGGGGAACCTGTGGCCCTTCAGATGTTGTCAGACTACAATTACCATAATCCCTAACTATTGGTCATGCTGAATAGGCCTGACGGGAGTTGGAGCCTGAGTCCAACAACTTCTAGAGAGCCACAGGCAGGGCCAATGTCAAGGGTAGGCATGACTGGGCACTTGCTGAGGGCCCACACCACAGCAGGAGCCCATTGACGAGAGTTCCCTGGAATTGTTCCTCCTCTTCACCATTGCAACATGATTATTCACCTGCTTCTCACTTTGGCCCAGGCAAAGTGGTGAGAAGGAGGAGCAGTAGATGCCACTGCCTATTTGCTCTCAGCCTGTCAAGCAAGCAAGTAGTAGCAATGATGTCAAAGAGGATAAGGAGCAATAGTGGCTAGAGAAAATGGTAATGAGAAAGTAGACTCACTGAGGGAGGGGCCTCATTGAGGAGGTCTTGCCCAAAGGTCTTCAGAAACCTGTGGCCACAGGTTTCCCACCCCTGACCTTACTGTACATAAGGCTGCCTTCTTCCTTTTATTCTGCTGTGACATGTACATTGTGCCTCTAAGTGGTTCCTTAGTGGTTTCCTTAAAGAACCAAGTCCATCCAATGAAAGCATGTCATATATTATGAATGAGTCCCTCCACAGCATTGGAATTCTCTTGTTAGGCATGTCATAGAAATGAATAAAACTAAAAAGTCATAAATACATAAAATGCAATTTATAGACAATCCCTGAAAATGAAATAAGTCAAAGATCAAGCTTGTCAGCAGGTCTCTACCACTTGTATCTGTACTAAAGGAGAAAGAATAGGACAGTTAATTTGCGGCTTAACCAATATTGTGCCGTGTTGATAAACCAATACATTTCAACATTCTGGTTCAGTTTTCATCACTCTTTGAGGCTTCAGTCGTGTACACACTTACCTGGAAGTAAGTCCCATTGAACTCAGGAGGATTTACTTCTGCGTAGACATGTAAAAGGATTGCACTGTAAATTTCAGAAGTCTGGCATTAACCCTTATGAGACAATACCTTACACTGTCTCAGAACAGACTGCTAGCAAAACAGGAACTAGTGGTTCTTGAAACAACCCAGGAAATGAGAAAAAACACTTATTTTGGATTGGGACCATGACCTCCACTGACCTGACCCATCCTGGAAAGAAGTGTTTCCGCTCATTTCCGGAACTTCTACTTCCTGTTGTGCTAGCTGTCTGTTTTGCTAGCATGGGGCAGTGCAAGGTACTGCCCAATATCTGTAAAAGCGCAATACTATACATGTTTACTCAGAAGTGGGACTCACTGTGTTCAATGGCGCATATTCTCTAGTTAATGTGTACAGGATTGTACCCTAAGAACCTATTTGTAGCCCATTTGTGTTCTGTATTCAGTTATGTTTATGCATCTCTCAGTGGTTTTATTCTTACTGTAACAGGTACAGAATAAAAGATATGAAGCTGTACTAAAACGTTTGCATTGTCAAGTGAACAAGCTACAATCCAACAAAAGACAGTGGCACTGGAACATTCAACAGATGGAAGAAAAAGCAGCAGAATTGAGGAAGTTCTTTGGAGTAACTGATTGATAGGCTCATTATAGGATATGGCCTGTTCTCTCTGTGCAGCAAACTGTTAAGTGAATCTTATACTTGGAAAAGCCTCATGAATGATAATTAAAATACTATCTCCTGTTCTGTATTTTCTATCTGATGCTGCATTTTTTCTGCTTATAATCACAATCTAGTAATAAAAGGAATGAATTTGTGATATATGCACTCGGAAAAAGTAGAAGTGCACCCAGCCAGCTGTTCACTGTCTGATTTGTTATAAAATGTGTTATGTTAATTGCTTTTAGGATTCACAAATAAGTTCTAAGAATCCACCAGATAGAGCTGATTTTGGAATAATGTTATGGCATGCAAAGCTATACCAAGTTGGAATCTGGAAAAATAAAAAAATAAAAATGTTTAGTTTATTCAGATAGACAAAAACCTCAGGTGCACAGTTTGCCATGGTGAAACATGACATAATATGTGAAATGTACTAAGGCTGCAATACTGAGCATTAAATAAAAACACTGGAAGTGGGGGCCTAAACTACATGGTATGTGCAAATGCATATAACTAAATTCTGACAGCTCTTTTTGTGAGCACTAATATATGTTTGGAGCCCTGTGAGGAAAAAAAGGGTTTGGAGGAGGAGATGGTGGTTGAATTTAGAATGCAGAAGCAGGAGGCTTGGAAAGAGTTAAGCACTCCTTCTTCCATCTGTTGGGACTCCACTCAAACTGCCCCCCTCTCAAAGTGACTTTCTCAAGGAAAAATAAGGCAGTAGGTTCAGTTACGTGCATTGGGCCTGAAGATTTGTAACTACTTGTGTTTATATTTGGGGTTATAGTTGGTGGAGGCTGGTGGTTCTAATGCCAGTAGGGTG
This sequence comes from Heloderma suspectum, assembly GCF_057233095.1. Lineage (NCBI taxonomy): Eukaryota > Metazoa > Chordata > Lepidosauria > Squamata > Helodermatidae > Heloderma > Heloderma suspectum. The sequence goes on along the minus strand of NC_139460.1, from coordinate 175,009,304 downwards.
CTGAATCTGCTCCAGGTTTCAGTCAGAACTCTAAAGGAGCTATCCAAGGTGCAGAAACACCTTGGATAGCTCCTTTAGAGTTCTGACTGAAATGTGGAACGAATTTAGCGCCCCATTGACATCGGAGCCACCAGCCTCCACTGGCTGCACTAACTGAATTAGCTGTTTGTATATTTTTCTTCTAAAGGACTTGATTGATACTACTTGTTTCTTTCAACAATTCAACTTGTTTGAATTCAACAATTGTTGAATTCAAGTATTCAGCATGACTTGAATACGACTGAGTTAAAGGGAATATGAGGGGGGGTTCCCTATTTGTATACTGTGGTGGGGGGCACTGATGAGTTCTGTCTGCAGGTAAAGCAACCTTCATGTAGCTCAATCTAGCAAATATATGTAGCAGATGTGACGCACTCTCTCTAAATGCTTAACAATGACAGAGCTAATCCTAGGGCCTCAGAAACAGAGGCTGTTTGAGAGATGGTCACTGCAGTTTCGCATTGGACTCCGTGTAGGTTATTTTAATTAAATGTCATAGTATCTAAAACAAATGGATTAAATATTTTTAATGTGTCCCTGTCCCTGCCCCCGCTCCCTCTAGAGAGCTGATTATTTTGTTTGATATAAGGTTGGTCTTGGATAGGGAGGTTTTCGGTAGGGTGGGGGGAAATAGATGCAGCTATAGATAGATAAATTTTATTAAGATCATTGATCAGCACCTTACATGTACATGTATAATATTTACACACAATGTGCATAATTATACAAAAATATAGCACTCCTTCCCCCTTAACATGTCCCCACAGTATCAGTCTGGAATAGTACTATTTTACTAAAAGTTTGTGGGACACATTAGCAGCTGTACAAAACCTGGCCACCTTATCTGTAATCTGAGGGTCCTGATCAGAAAAAAGAACAGAAGGATAAAATTCATTTGATCTGCCTGTCATTTCTGCTATATGAAATGAACCACCATTTTCTTCCGCTAGGGCTCAGTTTGACTCCATTAATTGCTATGGAAGTTTTCTTTGAATTTGTCTGGAGCAGGGTTAGGTCCTTGTTAGAATCTTACCTTTTGTCACCCCCACAAAAATCAAGGACATCTCAATTGTATTAATTGCAGCCTTTGCCAAATACCCCCCCCCCCCGTAGTAGTGGCCCTGATTATTACAGAAAGGAACAAGTGAATGATATTTTAATCTGTATGTTTAAATGCAGGTTTTTGTTTCTTTGAAAAAAGGTCCCCTGTCCTTAATGCAAAAATGGAAATCGAACAGAAAAAAAAAATACACTGAGAAGGTTTTGCAGTGCTGGTTTAATTTCTCCTGGGGCCTGTCTTCATGGGGGATTTGCTACAAATTGGGAGCATTTCGAGGGAATTTGCCATAGATGACATGGCCAATCTGCACCCATCCCGGAAATTTCTAGTGGAAAAGCTGGATTTTCTGAGACCGCTTTTACTCCTTTTGAGTTCTTTAATTCGGGTTCTCCACGCTTCTGGTGCAGCGTGCCCTTATCCTCTGCATTTACGTCAGCATGATAGCCCTGTCTAGGGGTATGTTTTTCACCTGGCCATGACCTCACTGACCCTTTCCAGCCTTCAGAATCACCCAGCTCTCCCATTTTGCCAGTAATTAGTCTCCCTGATGATGCACTTCTCTGATGTTTGCATTACTTCACTTCGCCAATATTGTGTAAAGTTGCTTCTTTGATGTTGTGTAAAGTTGCTTCTCTGATCTGGCGAGGTCTCTGGAGCCTGTCATTGGAAGCAGAAAGTGCCCAGAGAAGGAGAAACAGGTGTGTGGAAGCAATAACTCAGCAATAGTTTGCTGGAATGGGATGACATTGTCGGGGGGGGGGGCTGCTCTCAGCGGGATCCTTCAGATGGTACATTCAAGAACCAGGGATTTTGGCTTCTCAAGGCAAAAGTGTGCACATTGAGGAACAGGGGAGAGAGGAATAACTTGGGGACAGTTTGCTGGAATGGGGCGGGGAATGCTCTCAGGGGGATCCCTCAGAGGTTGCACCTGAGACTCATGGATTTTCTGCACAGATGGGGAAAAATTAGTTGCTTTCCATTCATAATAATGTAGCAGTGGGGAGCCTGGACATGGACCGGGAAACAAGCCCCTCTCATTGGTTGAGCAGCCCTGCCAGTTTGATGATGTTCATTTCTCCCCCCACACCCCACCCAGAAGTATGTTCCTTTCAAGAGCTGTGTGACCTGTGAAAAGCAGATTTTAAAGGTACAGTACACTTGGCTTACCTTGCTTTGTGCATTCCTGACGGACCAAAGCTGATTCCATGAAAATCCAAATAATACTCCAATGTGCTTTCTATTCTGTTGTCATGAAGGTCCCCTCCTGGTGTTTTACTTTCCTTTGACTTCTAAATCTAGGCTCGATTTTTAAAAACAGCATGTTAAGCACAATATTAATTTAAGTAATAACATTGCTACAGCACAATTAAAAGAGATAATAAAACATGAATGGGCCTGAATGGAAATATCACATTCAAATCATTGGTGTATTAAAATGTTATTTCTTTGCATCTTGTTATTCATTGTCAGAATTCACAAATATGCTTTGTCTATTTCTTTTTGCATTTCTGCCTTCACAATCTGTAATAGCAGTATTTGTTTAGAAAGCCATTTATCTTGTATTTTGCAACCTATTGGTTTAAATAACAGACCTTTATTTTCAACAGTATGGTTTTACATTATAAGTTTCATGATGATAATTTTTTACTTGTTTAATGAAACGCCTAGAGGTGGTTGGGCTAACAAGGCAACTAAATTTAAAACTAATAACCATTCCTGTCAGTTTATAACAATGTAGAAATAATTAGCTACAACAACTAATAAGAAGCAGAAGCAGCACTGCAAGCTGCTTCGCAGTGGGAAAAGAGTAATGCAGCGGGGGGGGGGGCAGGGGCAGAGGATACATGAATTAGAGGCCCTACCTTGGGGAGATGCATATGTGGTCACTACAAAGCAAGCCCTACCTTTCAGCAGCCCTGCAACAATATTTTTGGATGGAAAAAATGGAGAGATAGTGGAACTAGAATACAGGCCACTTACTGCACAGAGCTACTACACAGCAGAGGAACAGACAGAAGAGAGACCTATAATAATGTCCTTGCAGTCTTCCCGGGCCAAACCCAGCCCATTCACCCATCCCTAGCCCTATATGGATGCAGTCATGTAGAGCAGGACTGAATGGATTCTGTTAGGAGAAGTAGCTCAGTTAAAAGGCACCAGGTAAGCCCCACAAGATGTCCTGGGTTTGCTCTCTGGCTATGATTCCCCAGAGAAAAGGGCCTGCAACTGAGAGATACCTGAGACACGGTAATAACCACAGCAACTGGCATCAACAGCCTCAGTAGCTGTCTGTCCTGTTTGTGCACCAGGACATCTTGCCTAGCTCTCCCCATTCCTTAGGACGATTGCCAGTGTCTGCTGTTTATTATCCCAGGACACCTTGCTATCAGTTAACCCCTCTGCTTCATGTGCTCCATCTGCTAAGTTTATTATCTTATGTGCAGTAACTGGAGGCAGGGCAGATCAGGAGGACATTGAGCTACACTGGCCTCCACCTTTATCTGTGATAGTACTCCAGTGACAAGGCCATGGACATGAATCCAGACCCTCAACTCTGCTGGGGTGCAGTGGCAGAGGGGAACTCACTGTGCAGCCTTCCCAGGATGCATGCCTCCGTCTGAGCTGAGTTGCATTTGTGGGTAATAGTTCCCTGACTGCTAACCATCATGGAAATTAATTGAGAAGAGACAGCTGATACATCTACAGCTTGTATTGTACAGCATTAAGGATTGAGTTCTGACAGCATCACATGGGAAGAGATCCATTTTAGAATCTAATTTGTTTTTTTTCCCTGTGAAAGCAGCATGGGAGGGAATGTGGAAATTAAAAAGCTCACTCCTTGTAAGCTTTGTGTCTGAACCTGAGTCTGTAGTGGTGGGTCTTAAACCGGTGGCTTGAAGGATTCAACCATCCATCTCTGGCCAAAGGAAAGAGCTGTAGCAGGGAGCCCAGCCCTGTATGTAGGGAAAGTGTTTAAAAACAACCCAAGATCGTGTCATGTGACACACCCTGACTCCTACAAAGACATCTGGCTTAGGCTTGGTGTTGCTGCTGCTTGCTGGCTATGAATTACCTTCACCTCACCCAGCCTTCAATTTAACAGGAGCAGGTCTGACACTTTGCTGTATGCAACCCCTTCTGCTCATTGTTGCTGCTTCTGTTGTCATTATGTTTCACCACTTTCCGGTCAGGATAAGCCCAGAGCCAGAACCTGATGAGACCTGGAGGATTCTTTGGCAATCCCCACCATGTATGGTGACAAAGGGGTCTCAGCAGACGCTGGTAAACACCCTGAGACTACCACATGCTTCTGGAAGATGCTTCACCTGGGGTGGTTGTAGACAAGAGATGCGACCTGACTTATCATATCTCTGCCCTGCAGCTCCAGACCCTCCAAGCTCACCCTCTCTGATTTCTCTTTGTGTTCGTCAGTTACAAGGTGATCCATAACATTTTACTATGTCCTGAGGACACTGCATTTTTTATTTAACTCATCCTTTGAAGATTTTAATCCATGTTGGGTTTAAGAAATTATTACTTAGTATCCCTTAGAGCAGCCTTCCCCAACCTGGTGCCCTCCAGATGAATTGGACTGCAATTCCTAGACATTGTGGGATGATAATGATAGGAGTAGCAGGCAACTCATCTAGAGGGCTGAGGAAGGCTGCCTTGGAGGTTAAATCTTCTGGTTTCTGCATTGGTCCCTTCCCTTCCTTTCTGCTCTGATCATGCTACCCCTTGGAATTCCACCACGACTTTGAAAATCCTTACAGTTGTCAAAACGGCCAGCAAAAGGCTTATGTGTATTAAAGTTTAATTAAATGCTGGAAGTTGCTTACCTTTCTAGCTCTTCAGTATGCCCACATTCTAGAAAAGGCACACACTGGCTGTAATTCAGAGAGTGAAAATTGGTATACCAAAGTCCTGGCTGTACCCCCAAATATCTCACAGCTTGTGTAGAAACCCTTGAACAACAACTCCTGTCTGAGCATCCCCTTCGCATAGGACTGTAATGTGAGGATGTCTATTAATGTTGTTCAGTCGTTAAGTCATGTCTGACTGTTCGTGACCCAATGGACCATAGCACGCCAGGCCTTCCTGTCCTCCGCTCTCTCCCGGAGCGTGCTCAAGTTCATATTCATTGCATCAGTGATGCTATCTAGCCATCTCATCCTCTGCCGTCCCCTTCTCCTTTCGCCTTCAATCCTTCCCAGCATCAGGGTCTTTTCCAGTGAGTTTTCTCTTCACATTTGGTGGCCAAAATATTTGAGCTTGAGCTTCAGTATCTGTCCTTCCAATGAGCACTCAGGGTTGATTTCCTTTAGGATGGACTGATTTGACCTCCTTGCAGTCCAGTCTTCTCCAGCACCACAGTTCGAAATCATCCATTCTTGGGTGCCCAGCCTTCCTTATAGTCCAGCTCTCACAGCCATACGTTACTACTGGGAAAACCATAGCTTTGATTATATGAACCTTTGTCAGCAAGGTGGTGTCTCTGCTTCTACTATGCTGTCTAGATGTGCCATAGCTTTCCTCCCAAGGAGCAAGCGTCTTTTAATTTCATGGCTACAGTCACCATCTGCGGTGATCTTGGAGCCCAAGAAAGTAAAAAATGTCACTGCTTCCATTTCTTCCCCTTCTATATGCGAGGAAATGAGGGGGCCAGATGCCATAATCTTAGTTTTTTTAATGTTGAGTTTCAAGCCAGCTTTTGCACTCTCCACTTTCACCCTCAACAAGAGGCTCTTTAGATCCTCTTCGCTTTCTGCCATTAGGGTGGTATCGTCTGCATATCTGAGGTTGTTGATAATTCTGCCAGCAATCTTAATACTGACCTGTGATTCATCCAACCCGACGTTTCTCATGATGTACTCTGCATATAAGTTAAATAAGCAGGGCGACAATATGCAGCCTTGTCGTACTCCTTTCCCAATTTTGAATCAATTGGTTGTTCCATGTCTGGTTCTTACTGTTGCTTCCTGACCCTTGTACAGGTTTCTCAGGAGACAGGTAAGGTGGTCTGGTACTCCCATCTCTTTAAGAATTTGCCAGAGTTTGTTGTGATCCACACATTCAAAGGCTTTAGCATAGTCAGTGAAGCAGAAATAGACGTTTTTCTGGAATTCTCTTGATTTCTCCATGATCCAGCGAATGTTGGCGATTTGATCTCTAGTTCCTCTGCCTCTTCGGAACCCAGCTTGTACTTCCGGTAGTTCTCGGTTCACATACTGCTGAAGCCTAGCTTTTAGGATTTTGAGCATAACCTTGCTGGCATGTGAAATGAGCACAATTGTACGGTAGTTTGAACACTCTTTGGCATTGCCCTTCTTTGGAATTGGACTGTAAACTGACCTTTTCCAGTCCTGTGGCCACTGTTGAGTGTTCCAAATTTGTTGGCATATTGAGTGCAGCACTTTAACAGCATCATCTTTTAGGATCTTAAATAGCTCAGCTGGAATATTGTCATCTCTGCTAGCTTTGTTGTTAATAATGTTTTCTAAGATCCACTTGACTTCACTCTCGAGGATGTCCGGCTCAAGTTCAGTGACCGCACTCTCATGGCTATCAGGGACATTCAGATCTTTCCTGTATAGTTCTTCTGTGTATTCTTTCCACCTCTTCTTAATCTCATCTGCTTCTGTTAAGTCCCTGCCTTCTTTGTCCTTTATCATGCCCGTCTTTGCACAAAACGTTCCCTTGAGATCTCCGATTTTCTTGAAAAGATCTCTAGTCTTTCCCATTCTATTGTTTTCCTCGATTTCTTTGCATTGTTCATTTAAGAAGGCCTTCTTGTCTCTCCTTGCTATTCTCTGGAACTCTGCATTCAGTTGGATATATCTTCCCCTTTCTCCTTCGCTTTTCACTTCCCTTCTTTCCTCATCTACTTGTAAAGCCTCATCAGACAGCCACTTTGCTAGCAGACATTTAAAATGGGTTTTGTGAAATTTTACACATGGTTTGGGAGAGGGGGCATTGCTTTCTTTTATTAGTTTTTTTTTTGTTTTATTCATTTTCTCTTAAGTTATTAATTGCATACCTCAGGTGTTATTTGAAATAGTGAGATGGTCTTACAATTATTGACATGCATAGCACAGTCGAACGGTTCCCTCCAGTGGTAATATATTGCATTTGTATACCATCCCACAGAAATAAGCTGTAGCAAACCCACCCATTCTATATGTATACATACAAACTTTCTTATATATGGTATAATGTTATATAATGTCTTTCAACTCTATGGCTGGAAAGGACTGGCTGCACTCTAGACCTGTGCCCCCAAATTATTGCTATCTACTACCCCCAGCCTCTGAGCAGATTAACCTACCTAACTCAGGCCATAGTATGCCATGTGCAGAGAGCACACACATTGAAAGAGAGATCTGAATACAGCAGCATTTTGAAATAACCCATGCAAGCAAGCCAAGCTATTTACCAAAGGTGCAGGTGTCTCCCCACACCCAGATCACTGTGCATCTCACTCGTAGAAAATCTCCTTCCCACTCCTTAATATGGTGATCCTATCATCTTGAGCATGAGCAAAATCCCACCAACCAAGGAAACACCGCTTAGCATTCTGTCTGTAGTCCCTGAAGCCTTGGAAAGGAAGGTGGGGGTGGATGGTTTTCCGACCTGGCCATGAACAGTAACAGCCAAAACAGATGAATAGAAATTTTCTTCATAAATGTCCTTAAAACTGGCCTTGCATCTGATGAGTCCTTTTTTATTCCTATAACTGTGCCATTAACAGTTTCAGAATTTTGCAGCTGTAAGTACTTCTGACTTCCAGCAACAGTAGAGCGGTAGAAAAAAGTGAACTCATAACCAGGAGGGGAAAATAAGAATATCAAACAGTACATATCAAGCAACTCACCAGAAAATGTATCAAATTACAAAACTATTTGTAATGTTGTACTGTGAGACTATATAAATGAAATAGAAAGTGCATCATATCTGAAATTTAAAATATGTGAGAAATAACAGCTCAGTGGTAGAACACCTGCTTAGCAGGCAGCCAAGAAATCTTTTAAATAAAAAAAAATAAAATGCAGACAGTCCCAGGCTCAATCCCTGGCATCTCCAGGTAGGGCTGGAAACACTCCTGCCTGAAATCCTGGAGAGCTGTTGCCTGTCAGTGCTGGGCTAGATGGGCCAAGGGTCTAACTCAGTATAAGGCAGTTTCCTATGTTCATATGTCCTTTCATACAATTCACCCAGCCATTACAAAATCATTTTAAATATTCCAGGCATTTTAAATATTCTCTGCTTTGTATTCATGACCTCCCAAATATAAAAATAAAACATAAAACATAAGTCTCATGTAGAAAGTTCCAGAATAAGTTATTTCTTCAAAAGGCACTGAAAGAATATAGATTTAAAAACTAATCTGACAAGAAGTTGATCCAATTGCTTGTTTTGGATAATTGTTCGAATTTATTAACTAAGTGATAATTTAAAATGGTGCAGTGTTCTCACAGCCACACAAATAATAGATCCAGTAAAACCTTTATAAAGGAGTTTGTAATGAAGGATAAAAATGTTAAGACACAAATCCATTTAAAAGGCTATGGCTGTTTTCCTGCATCTGAAATATCAAAGATAAACAGTTGTCTGAATCAAGGATCCCACAAAATACTCTGCCCAAAACATTCACAAGCCAAATGTACATCTGCAAATATATGAGTTATATTTTGAAGGAAGAAGAAATAATACTAATTAAGATATGAAATATTATGATATTGCCCTTGGGTGTGTGTGTGTCAGGGTGTGGGGGGGGGGGAGGTTCCTTCCCCAAAACTGCCTCCCTGCCCCCGTCACCTAATAGGCAGTACGGATCGTCCTTGCGCTCCACACTTACAAGAGCAGCATGGAGCAGGGGAAAGGGGGTGTTCCCGGGGGTGGGGCGGGGAGTTCAGAAGTGTGGGTGTAACACTTCCTATGTGTCATCTGGCCTCCCCATCAAGGTCCTGTGGGCTTCGAGGTCCAGCAAATTTGGCAGTCTAGCCGAATTTGGCCGTCTAGCTGCGAATGCAGGGCAGCTGGAGCACGGAGGAGTCGATCCCCTCTGCACTCCTCCTGCCCTGCATTGGATAGGTGGTTACCTCTGAGTTCAGAGGCAGCTGTCTATACCCATAGGATTGCTCCCTCCGGGAGCGACTTGGCTCACAGGTAACAACAAACCACTGTGGCTTAATTTACCCACGGGGCTTGTCGTCACGCAGTGGCCACCATTTTAAAAATGCAAGCTGCAATAGAGGTGCTGTGGCTTGTTGTGTCATGCAAACCTGGCCACAGTGGGGTGCTGTCAAGGTTAACAAACCACCTACAACCCTAAAATAATCCACATTTTTAAAATGTCGGCCTTGCGTGATGACAAACCCAGTTGGTAAATTGACCCATGGTGGCTTTTCGTTACGTGTGAACAGGCCCAGCATGGAGAAATAAGAGGGAAACAGAAGTTTTGATGCCTATTAATTTGGATGTCCTGAGCTAAAATATCTGACCATTGGGCTATCTCACTACCAGCTGCTGGTAAGTCCCAAATGCTGGATTTTATGGTGCATTATAATGTCAGCTCTATATTTTAGAAGCCAGTCACAATGGTACCAGCTGTTTTGTGTCTGAACACTTGCCTTTCCACCAGTCCTGCTGAAGACTTCTCTCATGAAGACTCTTCTATCACCACCAGTGGCCATTCCAGACGGCTGTGCTGAGGAAAATGAGAGGGAGAGCAGGGCCATTCTGCCAGCCCTGCTGAGAGAATTACTTCCCCCGCCCTTCCTTCCCTTCCCATTATTTTTTCCTTGTGTGTTGTGTCTTTTTTGTATTATATTGTATTGTATTGTATTGTATTGCAGTCAGGGACAGCCTGGTTTAATTGATTATATGTGAGGAGCAGCCTAAAAATTCTTCAAATAAATTTAAGGAGCTAACTTTAAGGAGTTACTCTATGGAAAAAAAAATCCATCCAGCTTTTCAAGAAAGCACACAGAATAGTCAGATGTAGCAGATACGCAATTAACATTTACAAGACTACAAAGACACAAATCACAATTTGAAGTAGAGAAAGAAGGATCAATGTAGGAAATCAAAGCTAGCTCATTAAAAATCTTAATGAAGCTCATGTTCTTGCACTAGTGACCTTAATTTCTCAGTAGCATTCAAGCCTTTGACTGTTATAACTAGCATTGGAAGAGGCAATGATGAGCACTTAGGCTTTTCATTCTGCCTACTGCTACTGTTGCCGCTTTCTCTTATTACAACAACCTAGCACTAGGAACCAGAAGGCACTGTGCTGCTGTTTTGCCTTTTTTCCTTAACAGATATTCTGCATTACAGAAAAAGGTGGAAGAAGGAAGAAAACGCGGGAGGGTTATGAGTAGAAGATGACATTGTCTGGAACCCCTCATAAATTTCTGTGAATAAGGCAGGACAAGTGTGTCTGCCTTCTTCCTCCATCCTTAGAATAAATCCTGACTCAGATCAGGAAGGAATGATAATTTCTTCTGGCAGCTAAGTGATATGCCGAATGTTTGCAGTACTGAACCCATCCATACCTTGGAGTACCTTCTGAATTTTTTTAGTGAGACAGGGAATGCAGGAAGATGGTCTGGGTAGGATTTACACTGGCACCCCTTTTATTTGTGAGGCACTGCTGTGCTGATATTTTCTTCAAACACACAATTGCTACTCTGTGGGCACACATTAAAGAATACAGTGCAGTTTCTGCTGTGGTTATAATACAATACTAATTGCATTATAACCACAGCAGTGCCACACAGTAATTTGTAGTGTTGTAATTGCTGGGGAAGACAGAGGAGCTTGAAAGTCACGTGTGTTTTATCATTTGTGCTTATGGTGTGACTGTTTCAGGTTGCTTTAAAAAAGAAAGTCTGGTAACGGCATACACACCTTTGCAGTTGTGCAGGAATGCAGGTTTAAAAACAAATTGCATGGTTATCAGCAGCTGTGCAGCCCTGTTGGTGCACAGTTAAAAATAGCCTTTTAAAAAAGCACAGATTTCTTGCCTGCAAATCCCCTCCTGGTTACCTGAGGTCAGCTCAGAGGTGAGGGCATGCCTTCCTAGCAAATCTGAACCCGGCAACCTCTTCTTTTAGAAATTAGCCCTTTGCAGGCCCTGATCCTGCTGGGCAAAGGGTTCACATTTCCTTTCCTTTTATTCCCCCTTTTTTCTTTTTCCATCATGCTCCTCTGCAGCAATTGAAGGAGATGCAGCAGCCCCAACCGGGCTGGCAGGCAGGCTGGCTGGCTTTGTCCAGAAAGGCCCTGGGGGTGAGGAGAGAAGGTGGTGGTGGAGGAAATGTTGCAGAACAGGTTCTATAGCTTTAAAGCCACTACCATCGGTAAGAATTCTAGTACGGCTGGATTGGAACACACATTCCTTGGTAGTGCACAGAAACCACGCCCACACTCCAAAAAGCAGCAATAAAGTGGTCTGGAAAAAAATAGAATACTGAGACAGAAATAGTGACAGGATAACATGTTAATGTACCTTTAATTAGTCTTTACATTTGCTGAACTTTTTCCTCTAAGATTTTTATTTTATTAGCTGATGGTCTCACAGGACTTAGAGTATTTTTTTCCATCGCTGACATTCAAGATGTTCTTAACATGCTTATTAGGCCTTGGACATACTAGGGTTCTTTTTTCTAATTCACAAAGTGTTTTGAGCTTTCATTAGGATGTTTCCCAGATGTTTTAATTTTCTGGTACCATTCAGAGTAGTTACATTTTCTTTTAATGACTGTATCAAGCTAAATAAGAAAGCTAATAAGAAAAAATAACAATGATAACATAGTTTTAACTGCCAAAAGAGTGTATTATGCTGCAAATCTTGATCCCAGTCCAGCACAGACTCTTGGAGTTGGCCACTTTATCTGCTGAACTGGCCTTTTGCACTTGGGCTGTTCCCACGTAATGGCAGCAAATTGTGGCTTAAGTAACCCATGATTTGTCAGGACACATAGCCTGTGCAAGCTGCTTCTGCTTACTCAGAAGTAAGTCTCACTGTATTCAATGGAACTTACTCCCAGGTAAGTGTGCATAGAAAGCCTAAAATTTTGCGGCCTAAAAACATTAAATAGCATCATAAATCCTCTTTCTCTATAGAATGAAAAACCTATCCAGGTTCCAATCCTGAACTTACTTGCATCCTCAGAAGTAAGCCCCATGGACATCAGTGGAACCTACACCTAAGTTAATTAATACTCATAGGATTACAGCCTTAATCAGAAAGACCTCATTTAATAGGAGATGGAAGATGCTTTTAACAGGGTGGCGCCTGCAATAGCTGTCAAAACTTTCTGCCACCATTTTGTGCCTCCTTTCTACTGAAATTTGAGTCATTTTATTATTTGCAGTAATAGAAGAGCTAACAGGAACATTTGTTATATGTGCAGTGGCTGTACTGCACATATCTCAGCATATACTTGATGCTGTGCCCATATTTGACATCATTATCAGCATGTGCCCAGCATAGCCAAGATGATGGGGTTCATTTGTGAGATGTTAACATAACATTAGATGTGCTTAGACCATACATTGACCGTGGTTCCATGCAGGGCTCCACACCAGTAAAAATCACTTTACAGAAATATACTCCTTGGTGGGGGTGGGGGTTGGAGTGAATGTCATCAGACTGGCAGGAGCTGCTCAATAAGAGAGGCTTCTCCCCTTGCTCTCCCTCCTTTCCCCTGAAAGGCCAGATGCACCTGCATTGCAGTAGCAAGCCTCATTGAGCACAATGGGAGTTACTTCTGAGTAGACACACATATGCGTGTGCTGGGAAAGAGTTGGGGGGACACAGGGATGGGAAACTAGACCCCTTTCTTACCGCAGGATCTCTATAATGAAGGTGTGAAGTAGCTACTTCCCAAGGCAATAAACCAAGCCATGGAATTGCAGGTTCAGTAAAGTGCTTTACAGGCTTCAGGAAATCAATGCTTTAAACTCTGTATTCAATTCAGGGGGAGCTCTGTAAATTCTGATGTGGACATTCAAAGGCAAGCCACGTTCAGCACAATGGGAGTTACTTCTGAGGAGACACTAATGGGCTCGTTCTGGGAAAGTGAGCAGTAAACACAGGGAAAGGGAAAGCAGCCCCCATTGTAACCCGATGCTGCACAGGATCACTGTAACAGAGGTGTGAATTAGTTACTTCTGGGCAATAAACAACGCCATGGAGAATCACAGGTTTGGTTAAGAGCTTTACAGGTTTCAGGGAATCAGTGCTTTAAAACTGGTATCTCAATTCAGGGCGATCTCTGTAAGTTCTGATGTGCACAAGTCTCATTGAGCACAATGGGAGTTACTTCCGAGTAGACACTAATTGGTTTGTGCTGGGAAACACAGGGGACAGGAAACACCCCTTGACCAGGGTCAAGGCACACCCCTGGGCAGTGTAGCATACCTGAGGTAAATGTGGGGGTTGGGGCACACAACAGCTGTATCGGGGAGAACCTGAGGAAAAGGATCGGACTTTAAGCAGTCTCAGGAAATCTGGTTTTTCCCTAGTAAGCTCCGGGATGGCTGCTGGATAGCCACAACATCATGTATCCCTAATGACCTCAATACACAGCTGTCTCAGAGTAAATCACTGGTGGAGACAACCCCTTTTTATGGTCCCTAAGAATGCTGATGACACCCAACTCTATCTCTCCTTTCCATCTAAATCCAAGAAAGCTGTTCTGGTTCTAAATCAGTCAGTAATGATGCCTGGATAGGGGCAAACAAACGGAAGCTTAATCCAGACAAGACAGCAGTGCTCCTGGTCAGTCAAAAGGCAGATTAGGGAATAGGGATGCAGCCTGTGCTGGATGGGGTTACACCCCCTGAAATGCCCAGCTCACAGCCTGGGTGTACTCTTGGACTCAGCCTTGAACCTGAATGCCCAGGTTTTGGAGGTGTCCAGAAGTGCATTAGCACAACTGAGGCTAGTGCACCAACTGTGCCCGTTCCTAGCAATGTCTGAGGTGGCCATGGTCACACATGCCTTAGTTACATCCTGTTTGGACTACTGTAATGTACTCTCTGTGGGGCTGGCTCCAAAAACTGTTCAGAAACATCAGCTGGTCCAGAATGCTGTGGCCAGACTGTTGACCAGGGCTGGTTATAGATAGCAGGTGACTCCCTTGTTACAGCAGCTTCACTGGCTACTGGTTTGTTTCTGGGTGGAATTCAAAGTGCTGATTGTGCTCTATAAAGCCCTATATGGCTTGGGACCAGGCGACCTGAAAGACTGCCTGCTCTTATATGAGCCTGCCTGGTTCTTAAGATCTTCTGGAGAGGCCTTTCTTTCGAGAGCTCCACATTCAGAGGCACTTTTGGTGGTGTCCCAAGAGAGGGACTTTTCAGTGGCCACTCCCAGGCTGTGGAACTCCCTCCCAAGGGAAGCTAGGTTTGCTCCCTCTCTGCTGTCCTTCTGCCAGCAGGCAAAGACTGTTTTGTCCAAGGCCTTTGGCCTGTAAGTGGGTGTGTTTGGTTGGGTGCTGTTTTTTATTTTATTTTATTTTTTATCCTTTATATGTTATGTTTAATTGTATTTTAATGTATTGTTTAATTGTTTTAATCCATTTTAATTGTGTCTGTAAGTCACTGGCCTACCTTGCAGGAGTGTTGTACTGTGCTATGAACAATTTAAAAATTAATAGAAATGCACAGTGTTATGACTATGCCTTAGCTTTCCATTCTCCATCATGGCAAAATGCAAAGTCTTTGAAGTTCTGCAGTCTTTCCCAGGAATGCCTTCCTAAATTCCTCACATGCCAACAATAATTCACCACAGTACTGGAGCCTTTCATTGCACCAACATGTTTTAGAGATCTAGAAATCAGTGTTGATGCTGATGACACGATTACATGATTTTGATGATGCGGTGTCTTCTTTGCCTATGCTGTTCTGGTCATTAATGTTAGGTTTTGGAGAGCCAGTGGAAGTATAGTCCCCTACCAATACAGGCGCTTAAAATGTGGCAGTTGCAGGGTACTAGAACATGCCTGCACATGGGCCAATGGGCCATCTATCCCTTACCCTACAGAAGATGTTAAGCAGTCTGCAGCAAGACATCCCGATAGTGATGCGGCTCTCCTGGACATTCCTTGCATGGGGCTGCTGGCTGCTACAACAGCCAGGTTGAAGGTTAAAGGAGAAGAGAGGGAGATGATGGCAAAAGTCCAGAGGGAAAGCTATATAGGCAAAGTGTCAGAGCTCTTGAGAAACAGGAGGCAATGGGCCATACTGACCCAAAGAGCTCTGGTCTGTCATAACTCTTTCTGCTGAACCCAATTGCAAACTGTGATTGGGGAGTAGTCCATTTGCAGTGCACGCCCCTGTCAGAAGGGTGCTGGCAGAATGCAAGGGGTTTGTTTCATACCTCCACACCAATTCACTCGATTTGAAATTAGCATTGCCACTTTTCTCAAAGTGTGTGGGACATTTGAATTAATTAAAATATGCACAAATTATACAATCCCCGATGGCCTAATCATATGGTTTAAATGCAATTGACAGCTTAAAAGTTAGGCTGTTTTTTTTTTTTTTTTTAAGTTTCCTTTTTCCTATCCTATTTTACAGATAGGAAACCTGAGCACAGCAAAATTACAGCTTGCCAACTCAGCAATAAAAACTTATAAATCAGGAATTGAGCCAAGTTCTCTGAAATGGCCTTAATTTCCATCCTACTTTTTGCAGTTATAAATGAAAGATATTCCCAGCCATTTGGGCACCAGTGTTGCATAAAATGAGATCCCATTCTCGTTTAAAGGGAATCCATGTGGATTTGACATGAATTAAAACTGAATGAATTTGCATTTTCATTCATTCCAGTTTCTCAGTCACAGGTGAAGACAGTAATAATATGAAGATGTGGCCCAACCTCTCTGTCCGAACTGTATTATGAAATGATAAATGGTTGTGGAAGATAATGAAATCAGCAACAGTAATTATCCTAAAATATAGATTTTAAAATAACTGAGAGGAAGGGAGCAATTCCAAGCTCCCTGGAAGGGCTGCATGAGTGGCAGGGCCAGTGGATGCACCAGCAGAGAAGGCGACTGCTGCTGTGGGATGGTGCAGTGGTGGGAAGCTCTGGTGGGCATGTCCAAACAGGGCATGTTGCAGGAGGTCAGGATCCTAGGACCCTGCAATACTATGGCTCAGGACTATGCCATGCCAGCCCTGGAGCTGGCGCAGTTAATCCCCTCCCATTGTGGTCAACAGGAGAGGGTAAAAAGCAAAAAGGAAGGGGTTGGGAGAAAGGAAACAGAAAAAAACAGAAAAAGACCCCCACTGCTGTCCTGTCTACAGGGAGCGGGCCAGGCTTTGGATGTGATGATTGCTTCACTATGGAATATCCCTGCCACCACTGTAGGATTGCTCTGCTCGTTGATACAGAAGACAGTAAATCCTGCATTGTTCTCTTTCAAACTGGTTGGCAAAAGCATCTTCTCCTGCGCCAGGAGGATTGGCATAGGACTAATCTCTTATTAAAGCTTAATGATCAGAAGTGCTCGATATTTCCAAAGGGCTTGGACTGGGGAAGAGCCATTGCACAGTGGTAGAACATGGGATGCAGCCCATGGGGGGTTCCTCATCTGGCCTTCCAGCTTTTTCCCTCAGCCTCACCTCCTTTCCCAGCAGGGAAAAGCTCTCATCTCCCATCACCAGCTGATCCAAAATAAGTTCTTTGCACTACTGAGCACTGAAAAAAGGCCCCCTCTTGGGGGGCAAGCTGCTGAGTGATTCAGTCCTGCTTACTTCTGAGGCTTCTCCTGCTTACTTGTGAGTACACATATGAGAGACCCATTCATCCCCTTCCTGTGGCACCCCCAATCTCCCTCCTTCCCACCCTGCTTTCTAGTTGCCCCAACATTTTCCTTTTCTTTAAAAAACCAAAGCAAAAACCTTTTTACATGGCTGGCCTACTGGCTGCTGAGAGAAAAGCTCCAGCTGCACCTGCTGTCTTCATTTCCACAGTGTCTCTGGATAGGCACTCTGACCAATTATGGTAGTGAGTGCAATGCTTCATTTTGTGGTGGCACACCCATTCCGTAAAATGTCTTTTAAAAGAAAACAAAACCAAAGAAAGAGATTGCGGCAAGTGCCACTGACATGGCACTGTCATTTTGGGGCCCTCTGGGCTGTGTGGCCCAAGACTTGCATCCCATGGGCTGGCCGTAGTGGCACCAGTGGTAGCAGAATTGGAGAGACTTGGCACAAAATCTTGGAGAACTGCAGCCTGCCAAAATATTGATCGAACCAGCCACACACACACACACACACACACACACACACACACAGAGGATAGCTGGCACAATGGCGACACGCTAGAGCCATAAGGAGATGGCACGGAGGAGACACAGTCCTGTGCATTCCATCCATGCAGGTCAAGAAAATCTGCCCCTCCTATAGATACCCTGGGGAGGGTCTTGAGACCTGAAGATGTCCAGTGCTTTTGTGCACACTAACAAAAATTTTAAAAGACACTCCCAATATCTCCTTAAGAGGCAAAAGGAGACAGCAATTTGTCCATGGACAGCTCCCAGAAAATAGGAACTCTCAGGTCAACAGGGACAGCTTTTATCCAGTAGTGAATACTGGATGAATGGTTTATTATGGTCACAGACCAATACACTTGTATACAATACAAAGATTCATCTAATTAAGAGTAATTGAATAAAACTAATAATTTTTAAAATGGGACCAGCGTAATTTTCCCGTCATTTGCATGGAAATAAGGAAAAATCTAGCAACCTTCCCAGTGACGTAGGATGAATCATCCTTCAAACAGAACATCACCAGCTCTTCAGAAGCTCACCCATAAGGGGAAAATCTGCTTTTCTCTGCAGCCTTTATACGGACTACACTACAGGGGTACATGAGCAACAGACTCTCTTGCACCCATTCCACATGAACATTTCTGTAGTATTTAATTGTCATGGTTTGGACATCGGGAGCACTGTGAAATACAGTATTATAGTCATTCATTCATCCATTATGTTTTTATACATTTGTATAGATCACACAACATTGTTTTTGATACATACATACATAGGCGTGTGTGTATATGCATATACATATATACAGATAGATATGGATACATAGATGAAGCCAGTGGGAGGTTTCTTCTCAGTGCAAATAGCTTTAGAGAAACACTTTGTCAGGACCACAGCATGGGAGAAAAGGGTTAAATTCCCCCTACAGCCTCAGTAATTATCTGTCCTCCAGTGGTTGCTATTTGCATTTTTTAAATTGTGTACATTAAATGCAAGGAAAAGAGGCATTTAAATTTACGTCTAGTTTGGCCTGAATGTTTAAGCTCTGACATATCTTTAAAATGGAGGAGGAAAAAAAAAGCCACCAGAGGGCAGTATTTATTACCTTATAAAAAGAGTATAATAATAGATATAATTACGAAAACTCAAGAGATTTTGTTTTTCTTAAACCTGTTTGTTTATAAGCACAAATCAAGCAGAAAAGATGATACAATGAAGAATAGGTCACTGTAAATCTAATTTAATATCCATTTTCAGTACCATTTGTGATACATTTTGTGGCTGTGTCTGAAAATGGTTGTTGTTGTTGAAGTAATAATGGAAATAAAGAGCAACAGGGCTGTGCAGTGGCAGCATCAAGACAAAATGGGGGAAGTGAGGTACAAATAAAGTTTTGCACATTGAGTCTTCTCCATTCAGGGGAAATGTATCTACATTTTAGCCATTGCACAATAGAAAACACATGATAAGAAACCCACTATTCATTCATTTATATATTTGATTTGTACCCTACCTTTCTACCAAGGAAAATGGCACTCAAGGTGGCTCTTCTAATTGACTATTATTCTAATCTACTATTGCTTTAATTTTATTCAAAAGGAAGGTGACTTCTTGGGCTAGGATTAATCAGTCATGAGGAAAGTGTGATTCCTCTGTACATGCTCAGAGATGATTGCTTATATGCTGCCAGTGCCATGGCTGGGTCCTTGTTAGCAGGAGGAGGCAGATTTTTTCATGCCATTCCAGTAGACACCAACCTATAGAGAGCTCTGCCAGATGAGGAACAGGAAACCTAGGGGAAATCTCAGTGTTTGTTGTGCTCCTTATAAAACCAAGCCATATTAGTAGCCTTAGCCCCAAGGTAAAGAGTATCACATCTGGCTGCCTATTATTTGTGTAGCTTGGTGAGCTCTTAGGGCTGCTGGCCAAATGAATCCAAAGTGCATTTGGAAGAAAATGAGAAGGCAATCAAATAGCCACTAAAACTAGAACAAAAATCTGTTGGTGGAAGTAAACACATTTAACTCCAACACTAAATGAGAAACCATTAATTTGTATTCAACGTGGGAACTTCCAGATATGTCCATAATGGCATGAACTTCCTACATATCCAGGGTTAGCTTCTATCTCTTTAACATTCAATCAGCAGCATGTTGGCTTGCAAAACCAGATGCTGCATTCGGATGATCGCGACGGGGGAAGAAGCCATTGTGGCTTCTCCCCCCCCGTGTGCCTGCCATTTGCATAATCCCCTGTGAGGCAGCACGGGTTGGTGTGACATCCAAACTGGATGCACGGTGCAGTGGGGATGGCTTCATATCCACCCTACAACCTCTATTGCACGTCGTGGGTTTAAGGGTGGGTAAGAAGCCACCCCCGCTGTGCCACGTGCCTGGTTTGGACAAGACGCCAACCCGTGCTACATCACCACAGGGGATTATGCAAACAGAGGTTGTGAGTGCAGCATATGGGGGCGGGGGGAGAAGCCATAATGGCTTCTTTCCCTGTCACAGTCGTTGTCACTGTATGATTACAAACCACAAAAAAGCGTGGATGTTGCAGCATTGTGTGGGGAGTAGAGTTGCCAGAGTATGAATGGAAGTTTCAGGGTTTTAGCCACCATCTCAGGATCTCCACAGGAAGGATGAAATCTTGGGGTCGAAGGTGAGAATCAAGGGTGCAGACTATTTGATGCTACAAATCTAGAGTTGCATGACTAGTCACAGCACATAACAGCTCTAAGAACTGACAGCAGTTTACTTTTGTATCCACTTACGGAGCAGCACAGCAATTCTTGAGTGTAAAGTACATGGAAGACTGACATTCTACAGCAATCTAATTAAGTTACATGCTCTGTAAACTTCAGCTATATTAGAACTTTGCCCTTGAGTATGTGTAGTATTGGTGTAGTTCTGTCTGCCAAGGTATTTTGGAAGCAACACAAGAAAATAAATTCCCAGCATCCTCATCCTAAACATACTTGCTCCCTGCTAACATGTTAGAATTGCAGTCTAGATTCAAGAAGGTATATGTATTATATTTCAGACATTTCTGAAATAAAATGGAACAGAATTGAGCACTTAAGTATATGTAATAACTCCAGTTGCAGTCTGAAGAGGTATAGTCCACTGAATCCACTCTAGACTCTACCACTTCGTTCTACTCCATATTTAGACCAGGTCACATTTACTGGATAAGAGAATGCTGGTAGACCCTCCTTAACAAGAACATCTTCCCATAGGGGACGTCAGTAGTTTTCCCTATAGAAATTGTTCCACTTTCTTAAACAGCTGGGTGCTTCTAGATGTAGGGTTCTAGTGGTATCAATCAAAAGACATTGTGCAGTTATTCCATATTTTCCTCCTTAATGGATTTTTCATGGCAAGAAAAAAGATAGAAGTGGTGATGGGAATGACAACCTCGTTGGAAGCTCACCCTTGTTGAGCTTATTTTGACTTTTCTTGCTTTAATTTTTTTAAATGTACTTTATACTGAGAGTAGATTTGTAGGTGATTAACATGCCTAATCATTTTTGGAGGGTTGCTTCTATACTAACTAGACTTTACTTCTCTGGAATTGCCATCATTTGTTTGCTCACTTATTATGAAAAATCCAGACATTATTGTCAAATCATTGTAATCTAGTATTTTTTTAGTTGTCCTCCCATGTTTTTTTCCTACTTCGGTTTTTTTTTTTGGGGGGGTGCACAATAAAACACAGTTGCAACACTAGCCTATCAGTGAGAACACGCAAAGCCCTATTGAGACTTTTAAGGGTACTGGACTTTAATCAAAATTTTCCTCTTTGCACATTCAGCCCATTTTATTTCTTTTTGTTCAGTGTGGCTGAGGGATTACTTGTGAATTGCCCCTTACTTAGGGCTTCTTCATGCGGTACTTTTATCCTGCTATTGAGATTGCTCACTCACGGAAGTTTGCGGGCCCTTTAGATGACATCGTGAACCTCCAGGGTGTCTCCTACACTAAATGACCTTCATTCTATTTTTTAAAAGATCAGAGATAATGAGCTATCAAATTACCCCACTTGTGTTCTGCTTGAGTTCCCTCCGTGAAAAGAGGAAAACCTGCAAGAAGAGGAACTAGACCAATGAAACATATGGAAGACTCAGATAAGGGGGAGAAGGAGGGGGAAAGGGGAGGGGGAGTCCGTCATGATCCTGCATTTAAAATGGAAGCAGAAAGCTCCGTTTTAAATGCAGGATTTTAGACTGGTGTAGAGATGCTCTTAGTTTCTGTTCATCCTTTTTTTTCTTTTGTAGTGAAATAGTGCTATTTCATTTTAAAAGAAAAAGAAGACATTAATAAATAATGTAAAGAAAGCAGTAATTAAAGACAACTTCCCCAAACAGCAGATTCTGATTAAATAAGTGGAAATTAATCACTTATCCTCCCCATCCACACTGAATATAGAACAGGAAGACCATGGCCATGGGGAAGGGCTGGGTAATATAGAACTATATTAACCCTCCCTGGATAGAAAGATCAACTGAACAAGCTGGTATTGTGATCGATATACCCCAAGAATGCCATACAAATAAAATAACTGGTGGAAATTATTAAGCACGGCACCATTTGCAGGTAAAAAATCATGCCTTTATTGAGACCTGCCCTGTTCCAGTAAAACAAAATAGTTACACCTAAGTCATCAGGGTCAATCATACCCCACAATGTAAAGTACAAAAATGTACACAACTGTATGTGGGGTCTAACTGACCCCATAGCTTTTAAAACAACAACCATATTGTGCCAATAACATACATACAAAATACTTAAAACAGTCGCAAAAGTGTAACAGTCCAATACTCATGACTTGTAACAACAAGAACAAATCTCACAGGCCTTGCAACTATAGCATACACTACCTGAGCAGTCTGTACCATCACATTTCACAGCTACATGAGTAGGACAGACAAAACGGATACATGAAGCACATAGTTGCTGCAATTTTCTGTCATTGAGTCAACCACAGAAATGATACTTCCCCTGTTTCTTGGTACCAGCAGTGCCAGGCCCAACCACTGGCCCTCTCGATGGCCCAGGCAAGATGGCTCTGTTCTTAGACTCAGCCTATAGTTTGATCAACTCTAGACCCAGGACTATGAAACAGAAATATCTTTTGGGATGTTCACACCATGGTGGGTTGTTTAGCTTCCAAAGAATATAGGAGTTTAAAAAGGCAATGTCCATTATATTTGGAAAACCACCAGTGGCCTCTGATTTGTTTTTCTATTTACTATAAGCCACTCAGATAACCTTCTGTTATGGGGCAGCATACAAATGTTATTAATATATAATAAATAAATGCATATGAAGTGCATGTGGAGACCATCTGATCAGAGATGACCACACCACCTTTAGTTTTATTATAATAACGAATGGTCTAAGGATTCAATTTGTTATCTGAGTTTGTGACATCTTTATACATTGAAGAAAGGGGAATCAATGTAATTTCTTTCATAGATAACTAACTAGTATCAAATCTTTTTGAAAATCCAAAATGTTGTTGCTCACATGTTTGGATTTATGGGTAAGGAATGCTGGGAGAATTTCTGGTTTGTTTTTAAGTTCTTTTGTTTCAATCTGTCAACCCGTCAGGTTTTTCTTAGCGAATTCCCTGACTGGTGCCATGCTGGTGAAAAGTTATCAATTGTTATACTTCACCTGGAACTCTGTAAATCTGATCTTACTTTATCAACTACTGCCTGTCTAGAGTTTGACTTGCTGGGGCCCCCTTATATATGTCAGCACCATAAATGTGTGATATTTTGGAATCACAACAGAGCCAGAATTTTAAGCGATACTTTGCGGGTTTGGATGGCATACATTGCCTTATTAGGCACTTTCCACTGAATCAATTGTAACATTCTTATCTGGTATGAAGTACTGTGGGAAAGTTTCACACTTGGGGCCAAAATGACCCCAAAAGCTGGATTAGTAAATTTTGTGCAATATTATAAGTATGATGATGAAAACCAATTTTGCTGGGTTCTAACTGGAAAAAAAATGTTTTCAAAATTCAGGATTGTAAAGGGGTTTTGTAAACTTATGGATACTACTGACCCCTGATACTGTGATGATGTTAAGGGAAGTTTGTCATTTGCTTATTATGAAAATATAGGTTTAAAAAAAAAAATCCCTCTATACTCCTTTCTTACATGAAATGGACAGACCAGGTTCTGGGCTAAGCCTCCCTAGACATGACAAGTAACTTATATTTAACAGCATTTGGCTGTATAATTTTGACCCCAAGCACATTATATGCATGGTTTTCAGTTGTCCCAGGCATTCCAATGTGGGTAGGGTTGTAAGACCTTTTTCTTCTTCTAAATTAATACACACAAACCCTGAAATACCACATGGCAATTCACACCTCATCATGACTGAGGACTACCTGGAACATGGAGTCATGGAGGACTGACACAAAAGTGTTATGATTTTCCCCCAGCGCTGTTGGGGTGTGATCCATCTAGCAATGGAGGGTTAAATAATATATGGACCTTGGCTTAATTTCACTTACAGCTAACTGAAGAAAAGCAATGTCTCAGTAGCACTAAAGGTGCTTCTGCTAGTGTAGAAACAACTTCAGAGTAAAGGTAATGTCTGACCATGATACATTCCTGCACATATCTAACTGCATCAATAACATGCCACTGAAGAAATAGATGCCTTTCCATTGAATATTATTGGTAGCATATTATTGTTTATTGATTCAATCAAATGTGTACGGAAATGATGATAGGAAGTTTCTTTCTTTTTTTCAGTGGCAGCCAGGAACATAATTCAGAAAATGTGACATGCAGTGCATATTTAGCAGTCTTCAGGTTGTGAGGAAAGGGATTTACAGGGGCATTCAGGAACCTGTTACTGCTTGCACAATGAAAACTGTATTTACTACTGTATATATATAGTAGTATGTGTATATATACACACGTATATATTACTAATATATATATATATATAGAGAGAGAGAGAGAGAGAGAGAGCGCACACGTGTGTGTATATACACACACGCACACATACAACACAAGAGAGCACATATCTCTTAAACAGAAGGCGCATTCTTGAATTGTTAGGAAAAAGGTGGATAAAGTGAAATTGTTGGTATGTCAGCATGTGCGTGTATGTGTATAATGAGCAAAACTTAAATCATGGCATTAAAACGCTCTCTGACAAGCTGTCAAGATAACAAGCTAATTATTGCTAGCACACGGTGTCTAAAAGCAGCTAAGTACTCTGCAGAAAAATATATATTCCCAACAACTAATCAACCTGAAGAAAGGGAATGGGAGCAGTCATCCTGAAATACTCAAAACTGGCTTTGATTTTAATGCATTAGGATTCCTTATGGACATGCATGTAACTTCAAGGATCTCAGCATGTAGCTTAAAAAGCAGTTAGTAAAACTGGCATAGGGGGAATTTGCTGAAGAGAATTACCTACAAATGGGCCACATTCACACAGTGAGTCATTTTCGCATGTCATGATAAGCCACCAAGGCTTAATTCACCCGTGAGGCTCCAAGACACATGCCGGACTCCATTTTGAATATGCAAGCTGTGGTGGGGGCCTGCTGTGGCTTGTTGTGTTGTGCGAACCTGGGTGTTGTGGGTTATTTGAGGGTTAACCATTCCTCAGATAACTCTAGAACAACTCATGGAGCCCTGCAGGTGAATTAAGCCATAGTGGCTTATTGTGACGTGTGAACGGAGTCAGTGTTTGACTTTCATGGAACTCATGAGTTCCAGCTGGCCCAAGAATTTCCAGGTACCCAGTTGTGTTTTTTTCCACTGTGCTGCACAAATGTGGTCACATCCAAGATGGTGGTAAATAGAGTGGAAATCAGAAGGAACCCTGAAGGAGCTGCATTTTAGGAGGTTGGAAGTAGCAGTGACATTTACCAGATTAATTTAGCTCCTCCTTGGAATTCCCAACTACAGTAGAATTAGCCACAGATTAAAGATTTTTTTTTTGTTTAATCTATGTTTAAAGAAGAACATTCTAACCCCAACTAGATTTCTTGGAGGGTTGCTTTGTTGACAGAGTCAAGGGCTGAGGGCCAAGTCCCAACTCCAACCTCCCCCACCCCACCCATGCCCTTTGGCCTGCTACCAAGTGCTCTTGCCACAGATGCACCTCCTTTATGCTTAGGTTGGCAATGTTGAGTAGGGGTGGGGAGAGTCAGTACCCCACAGGTAAGACCAGAACCACTGTAACACATGAGTAATATATGAGATTTTTCCCAGTGTCCTATCCACTCATTGTCCTTTCTGTCTCCTTCCCTTTGTGGACCATGAACATGTGGGTATGGCTAAGGCAGAGTCCATGTCTGTGTCTTATCAAATCAGTGTGTGGCATAGCACTACCATTTGTCTGCCTGCCCATGTGGAAGCTGTTTTGGCTATGGGCTTCAGTAGTTCACGTCTTTCTCTGGGTTATTGCTTGCATTTACTGTTGCAAGACAGCACTGGTGCACATGGGGTGGGGAGAGACTGATTCTCTTGGCATGGAACATTGCTCTACCCACATCTGAGTTGTGCAAGGCCTGAGTTTCTTCACTGGTTCAACAAAGTTTCACGTGCAATTGCTCCTATTCAGCTTTTTGCACTGCACAGAGGGCTGTAAGATCAGCGCATTAGTGATCCAATCGTCCAGTTCTGCATTGGCTCTGAGACTTAAATATCTCTGTATCTATATACTAGTTGAATGTGTTCAACTGTAGATGTTATGTTAGGCAATTCCCAATATGGTTATTCACCACGGAAAATGTGAAACTTTCTTTTTCTAATAACAGCTCTGTATTTCTTAGATCTATACGTATCACCCTCCCCCACCATTTAATCTGATAAAAAAATCCACAGTTACAGTTAAGTTCACATTCAGTTATGTATGTAGGAATACTTGCTCAGCTATATATATTAGCAGGGCAGGGATGATACTATGTCTATTTGGGGCCTGTTCTGGTACAAATAATATAACTGCTCATCCAGCTGCAATTCTGCCTTACTTTCAAAAATGCCTCCACTATTCAACCCAGCCTCCTCTTAACCCCACCCCTCCCCATGTTTCATTAAAGTATTACAAATGATGGTTAAATGACAAAAACTAACCATCCTTGTTTTCAAACCTCCAATGGTGCTTTTCTGCTTGACAAAAACTGTTCTAGGGTGATGAGATAGGGAAACGAGGACCAGCAGGGCCCACGTCTCCAGTGTCTGGCAGCTTGCTCTCTTTTTCCTCCAGAGCATAAGCAGTTAACTCACACACCTTAAGCAGCGAATTAGTTTGTATGCTTTGCCCTTTACATGGATGTCCTTGAGTTGCTCAGTGTAATTTGTGTCAGTACGGTTCTGTTGTCACTGCACAGACCGAAGCTGTGACACAGAACTCTGCCAGCCAGAGGAAAAGCCACACACAGAGGCAGGCAAGCCACTATCACTTAAATCAGGCAATGTAGTCACATGGAAGTGGCTTCTGTTGCATAAGGATTTGAGTGTGCGTGTGTGCGTGTGTTATCAATAAACTCCAAGTGTGCGCAACTCCTTATGTTTTACTAATGCTATAATACTAAATTCACACACACACACACACACACACACACACACAGCTAAAGAGAATGCAAAACATAAATCCAATAGTGCCTTACTGAGCCATCACATAACCATAAAAAAGAAGCCCATTATGGATTCAGCAAAATGATCATACATTGTGCAAATATTTAAACTGACAGAGGGCAAATAGATAAAACCTTATTGCAGAGACGTATCACTGGCGCCCCTTCCTTGATTTTTTTTTTTTTTTAAACCACTGTGGGTGCCATACAGTCAACCTGCAGAAATGATCTGGAGCATCTGGGAACACTCTCTTCCACCCCCATTAAAATAGCATTACATATATCAATATGCTCCTAGCCAGTGAGGATAGAACACATGCGCGATGTTTTAATGTGTTGCTTTAACAACCGATTGCCCAAATGCAGAATGGATTTCTGCTGGGTGCAGCACCCCAAAGATCTTCAAACAAAGACCCCCTGTAGCTAAGCTTCAAGGCTACCAAGATATGCAAGAACCACAAAATGGTTCATGCAGGAGCATAGCTAAGATGACATTGCTGGCACAGTGGCAAAGAGCAATCTCGCAGAGAGCCTCAATAGTGGTCCTTTCAGCAATAAAAATGCCCTTCAGATAGTTAATAGAGAATCCTGCCAGTTGACTTACATGAACAATAGCATCTTACATCCCCTTTGCCATTTATCTCCCCTTCATCCTTCACTGTTGCTTGCTTGTCCTGTGAATGATTATGGCAGAGACAATACCATGCAATACATCAAACCACCAAATCGGTACGCTTACACCGATTCTTAATTTGTTTCCCCTTTTTCCTAAAACTTCAGTGTGAGTTGCTATTTGGGAATAGAGGGGGATCTGATCTGCTGGTTCAGCACAGAAGGCTTTGTTTTGCAGCGATGTTCCATTTCTCATGACTTCTTGAAATGTGCTTTGTTTGCGTTTAAGATCGTTTTAATATGTATAGGCCGAGAATGCCAGACGGGAAGGAGTCAGAAGAGGTGCACATGTCTTTTTATCCTCTCATTGCCATCTCAACCTGTTCTCCCCTTTGCCCCCATGGGACACAGCCAGCCTTCCAGGATACCTCCCTCTTTCAGTTGCTCATCTATAATTTAAGGTATGATTTACACTGTAACTAAGCCAACAGAATCCAGAGCATCTTTTACCTTGCTTAGCTGCTAATGAAACCTTCATTTTCTGTTGCTGTTTTAGTATTGCTCAGCTACTGTACATTGGCTGGAAAAAGAACAAAGAGTCTTGCAGCACCTTAAAGATGAACACATTTATTCTGGCATAAGCTTTCATGGATACTGCCCACTTCATCAGAAGCATGAAGTATAAATCTCAAATTGGTGGATTTATATACACATGCTGCGGGGAGGGAAGGGAGGTGTAAACTGTATTGTCAGAGGGAACTGGAATGCAGGAAGTACAGACAGTGATAATTACCTTAACAGCTGCCCTTCACAAAATGTTTCGAGTGATAACACAGACAGCACAGTTTACATCTCTCTCTCCCCCCCATACCCCACCCCAGCATATATATATATATATCTGCCAATCTGAGGTTAACACTTCATGCATCTGATGAAGGGGACAGTGTCCATGAAAGCTTATGCCAGAATAAATGTGTTAGATTTAAGGTGCCATAAGAGTCTTTGTTGTTTTTGCTAAAACAGACTAACACAGCTATCCCTTCTGTCTTTCTTCCACACAAACTATGGAGCCAAAGCACCAAGCCACTGTATTAAAAGAAATCCAGAAGACACTCCACAAAATAGGTCTTTTTGCAGTATCACTTAAGGGAGTAGCTGAAATCAGCTAGTCACTGCAATTCAATGTTCTGTTTCCTGATCTATTAATTTAGGGCTACAACTAGCATCCACACTCCCTGCATTTTGGCTAGATGCCTCTCACTAGGTCTCAGCATCCCCCAGTCAATTGTGGAAACTTCTTCCGCCTACACCTGGGAACCTGTTCTTGTGGCCTTACTGCCATATCCTTACTAACTACAGATGATAGGGCTGAAGGGATTGATTACATTTATATGGCTGCCCATCAGCAGATATTCTCTGGGTACTTTACCAGGAGCAGACCACTTTGGAGACCAGAAGACTATCTTTGGAGAGCACTCTTGCTGGGGAGATTGGCCTGCCATGAAGAACCAGGGAAGACTAATGTAGCTGTACCTGCAGTAATTCTCCCAGACAGTGAGGCCCTCCTTTATTTGAGTGCAAACTGATGTCCTTTGAGGCTCAATTGCCACTCTAAGCCACTGGGATTTGTGTCATACCTCATCTCCAATCTCAAGAGTGGGCTGAAAGAAACAATTACTTTGGATTGATAAGAGAGCAATTTGAATATGGAGTTTACTGAAAAAGGCTGCTCAAAGGACCGGAAGCTTCTTTGAGTGGAAGTGGAAGATTTGGGGGATTTTGCAAGACTGAAGTTGGTTGAAGACTAGTTTTGCCTGTGCTTGCTTCTCATCTGCTGAACCTTTGAAAATGTTTGAAAATAAATACATTTGAAAATAAAAAGTATATATGTGTGTGTGTGTGTCTCCACATATGAGGGAGCTGGCCCCACAAAATGCTGCCTCAGGTCTTCCTATTGCTTGAGGAGATAGAGCAATAGGACCACTGAGCCTTCAGTGTGGTGGCCCCCTTCCTGTGGAATCCCCTGCCTTTGGAGATCAGGCAGGTGCAAATGTTGTTTCTGGAGCTTCCTGAAGACACTGTTATTTTGGAAGGCCTCCCTTGAGTGATCAGCCACGGTTTATCAAAACTTGGTTTGTCAGAACTATGTTTGTTTTAAAAAATGATTATTTTAACATGGTGTTTTTATTCTTTTATCCTGTCTGCTGTTCACCACTCTGAGATCTTTGGATGTGGAGTGGTATACAGATATTGTAAATAAATAAATACAAATAATAAATAAATCTACAGTGAAAACCAAGCATGTGCCCAAGCACAGATGTCCCAAGCGTGCTTACACTTTGGTAGCCTTTCCTAGCAGGCATCTAGCTGGGAAAAGGTGACCACACAATATAGGGTTTAGTTTTCTATCAAAGGCTCCCCACCCAATCCCATATATTTCACATAGGGTGTTATTGTGCTACCCCAGTTCTCCGGTATCCTGGTGCCAGTTAAACTGCCTCTTCTTTGGCGCTGATAGAGGAAGTTGTGGCGAGGCAGCGGGTAGCCGTGCTCATGCAGTCCAGACTGGGCAAGGGCCGCACACACCCGCTGACCCCTTTCCGCAGTTACTCCTAGGGCAGCCTTCCTCAGCCTGGTCCCTCCGGATGTTTTAGACTTCAACTCCCATCAGCCTCAGCCAGCATATTATTATTATTATTATTAGCTTCTATCTCCCATTTGTCCCTAGGTTCAAGGCAATGCGCTGCATTTTGGAAGGCGATCGCACAACGATGAAGGGATCTCTAACACGGCTTGTTCGGCTCCCACCGCGCGCACGGTTCCTCGTCGGTGCGTGCCCTTGCAATCAGCGGGACAGAGTTTCGAAGGAGCGGGCCGCATCGGGCAGGGGCGGGCTTGGCTGCGCTTACCCGCCTGCCCCGAAAACCCAGCAAGGTGCGCAGAAGGCGAGTCGCCATTTCGACGCGGGAGGAAATTTCGCCCCCTTCCCTGCTCCGGCGCTCCAGCGCGCGGCGTTTCAGCCCCTCCCCTGATCCGGCGCGGCCGAGCGCTGCCTCGGGGCCCGGCCGCCCCTTCCGCCCGCGGGGCTCCGCCGCGCACCTGGCGCGCTCTTTGTCTGCGCTTTGCCCGAGCGCGAGAATTTCGCTCCGCTCCCTTGCAGCCAGCCAGCCAGCGAGCCGCGGCGGCGGCAGCATCTGCTCCTCCTTCTCCGGCTCGCCTTCGCCCAGCCGGGCTGCTGACACCACGCGCGTCGCTGGGAGCCCGGCGGGCTGCTCCCCTCCCTCCGTCCGTCCCTCCGTCATCGCCCGGGACGCGGAGGCGCCGCGCCCCGCCGCGGATTTGGCGCGCAGGTAAGGGCGAGCCAGGGGCGCAGCGGGGCGGCCGCAGAACCGGGGACGCTCCGCCGCCGCCGCCGCCTGGTAGCGTCCCGCTTCCCCAGCCGGGCGGCTGCTGGATCGGCTGCGGGCGGGAGGCAGGGGAGGCTCGGAGGCGGCGGCGCGCGATCGGGGCGGGCAAGGGCGGCCGGGCGGGCATCGGCGCGGGCATCCCAGGCGCGCATGGCGAGGCTGGAGCGTGGCGGCAGCCGGGCGCGCCGTGCGGGGCGGGGGGACGCGGCGGCGGCGGCGCCCGGGCACCTCCACGCAAGGGAGGAGGGAAGCAGGCCGGCCGAGCCGGCGCCAGTGGCTCCGGACAGATGGGCGGGCGGAAATCTGGGCAAAGCGGCGGCGGCGGCGGCGGCGGCGGGGGGACGGGGCGGGCGGGCGGGCGGACGTGCGTGGGGCCCGCGACGCGATCCTGCCTCCTTCTCACGGGCTTTCCTTTCCCCCTCCTAATAGGTGTCCCGCGCGGGTCCTTCCTCGGCCTCCGGTCCCCGCTGCCCCTCTTCTTGGGCTGCTCCCTGGTGAGTCCAAAAGTTTCTTCCCCCGCTTCCTGGGTCCGCGGGGGGCGCGTCTGTTGCCTGCTGCCCGGCGCAGCTGGAGTAGCAGCAGCAGGAGGGCCAGGCTAGCGGACGCCCCAGCGGCGAGGCAGCCCCCCCCCCGCCTCGCTCCTGGAAGGCTCTTGCCTGGGCAGAGCTCGCACGCCCCGGTCCACTTGGTCGCTTTCCAGCCACCTCTCGGGAGCGCCGGTGGTTCTGGCAGGGCGGGGAGGGGGCGGCGGCTTCCCCCATCAGGAAGGGGTCTTGGCGTGGCCCTTCCCCAAGTTTTCTTCTGGGGCTGGAGGGTGGGGGCAAAGCGAGCCGAAGCAGATTTCGCATCGCTCCTGTTTCCGTGACTTGCCACTTCCAGCAGAGACTACTTGATGTAGCTCCAGAACAGTTGCCATGAGAAGCGAGTTGCTGTCTTTTCTCCCATTTACCCGCCTTCGAAGGAGGCAGAGAGCATCGCTCGCTGGATAAGGCCATGCCTTGCTTGCAGAAGATCCCGGGCTCAATTCCCGGTATCCCTGCTTCAAGAACCCCAGGGACCAGGGCTGGAAAATAAAACGCCTATGCCTGGCACCTTGGAGAACTGGCTGCCGTCAGTCAGGGTAGAGAATTCTGGGCTAGATGGGCCAGTGGTCTGAGTTGGTGCAAAGCAGCTACATCGATTTCTGCGCTCCCTGGGCGTTTGGGGAGTTGCAGAAAACAGATGTTATTGCTGCAGGCAGGTGCCACGATTCGAATGTGTGGCCACTTCAGCAGGCAGAACGTGGTGTCGGTTGAGTGTCATGCCTGCCGTGGGAAGGGAGCTGGGGTCTGCATGTGGAACTGGGAAACCTGAAAGACGTGCTAAGAGAGGTTGGCTTGCGCCCCACCAGTTTCCCCCTTTTCTTGGAAGCCTGCCAAGCCAAGTGTGACGGCTGTAGGTTGCCTTCAAGAGGGAACAGACACCCCCATATGAGGGCTGGAGAATGATTGCAGTAACCACCTATTTGTGCTTTTTGAAAAAAAACGTTTGTGTTCCAAAAAGGGTTATGAATTGCTTTGTGTCTGGGAAGTGCTTTATTTGTTTGTTCGTCTTAGCCTAGATTGCATCTTACTATCTTAGACCGGATTGCAACAGTAAAAATCTAGAGTACCAAGTATTCATGAAAGGAGTGAAAAACACTTTGGAATTGCGACAAATGTGTCTGGCGAGAACTCCAGAAATTATGGATTTTATTGGAGCTGTGCTTTTTATGGATGTTTTGGAGGCTGGGAAACGCCCTCTTGAGTGCACTGGGGGGACCCGTGGCACGGGGTAGTCGAGCACAGGCTTTGCGTGTGGATGGTGCCATGATAATTAAAAGCTGATCAGAGAACTGGGCTGGAAGGAAGGAAATCTTTGCCTAAGACCAGGGGCTGCAGCCTTTCAAAGTAGACAGTCCTAGGCTGGATGGACCAGCGATCTGACTTGTTTTGGCAGTGCCTTATGTCATTACACTCTAAAATGGCGTACAGCCACCCCCAACCTGGCAGCCCCCTAATGTTTTTGGATTACAACTCCCATCATCCCAACCAGCATTGGTGGGAGTTGTAGTCTAAGCACATCTGGAGGGCACCAGGTTGGGGGAGGCTGATGTAGCATCTTTCTATAGTGGACCTCAGGACATATCCCTACGATTTCTTCACTTTAAAATGATTTACAAAGTTGGAACCACACTTGCGTAAACAGGGCTGGCAGCCTGATGCTCTGGCCACTTAATCTGAAGCACTGGAGCTGATTTAGGCTGCTTAAATGACCTGTGCGTCCATTCTTTGCAGTAAGTCCGAATTGGGCAGAGTACTTCTGAGTAACCATGCTTGTGGTTGGACTGTTAGGCCCGTAAGAAATGGTGAGTCTAGCATCCTTGTCTTAAAAGAAGTGCTAGTAAATAAATGCTTAGTAAATAAATGCTTAAAATGCTAGTAAATAAATGCTTAAAATCCTGCATATATGTGCAGGATTTTAAATAATCAAGATATCCTGCCACTGCAGATAGATCATAAAAGAATCCTGCTGGATCAGACCAGGCCAACCTGATGCCCCTGGGAAGCCCATAAGGGGGACATGAGGACAATAGTCCCCTTCGACTGCTCTTCCTCAGCAACTAGGAGTCAGATAGATGTTGCCTCTGTTCCTGGAGGGAGCATATAGCCATCATGACTCGTAGCCATTTATAGCCTTAACCTTCTTGCATTTGTCTAATCCTTTTTTAAATTGATGGCCATTGCTACATGTTGTAGAAGCAAATGCTGTAGTTTAACAATGCACCGTGTGAATAAACGCTTCCTTTTATCCGGGATGACCCGAATTCTATTATTATTAAGGCGGTATTATCTACTTTCTCTACACTATGAAAAATTTTATACACTTCGATCAAGTCCCCCCTTACTCACCTTTGTTCTAAACCAAAAAGCCCCAAATATTGTAACCTTTTCTCATAGGGGAGTTTTCCAGGCCGTCATCATTTTGGTTGCCTTTTTCTGCGCCTTTCCCAGCTCTACTGCAAAATGTGCGAATGCTGAGAATCAGGGTGCTAATTTAGGTAGAATGTCATGACTGAGTTGTGAGTTAATTGTTAACAAACTCCTAAATTGTTCCATTTGCCATGGCTGTCTTTTTCTTTCTGTGTGATATTTGGCTTTCTGGAATTATAAGAACACTCTGCCGTTGTTACCATTAAAGCAAATGGATCACTTTTTTGCAATATGAATTGCAGGTGTGGGCTTCCTGATCTGGATTGGGACTGCAGCGGAAGGCAAAGGGTTAAAGCCCTCCTACCTATGCTAGGTTCCCAATCCAGATCAGGATCCCTGTGCTTGTTTTATAGAGTAGAAAAAAAAAAGTGGGGGGGAGACATATCATCCTCTAATTCTGAATCACTATCATGTAAGACTGATATTATAGTTTGGTCTCTGCTTTTATCATGGCTGTACTGTCCCTAGCTATTACCTTTCCAGCTATTATGAGATGGTTTTAGCGCTTCATGGGACTCAATGCATTTTGATGATAGCTGTTAGTAGATTTAGTATTGTGCTGTTTTGGATTCTATTGTGGTGTTTTTGATTATATTATTTGTAATTTATGTCTCACGTTTGTTTTGTGCCCTTTTGTACATCACACAGAAAGCAATGTTATGGGGCAGTTAATAAATCTAAATAATATAATGCTTTGAACATTCTAGAGAGCTCATATACATGATCTCATGACTCTTTTCAACAACTCTGTAAAGGAGGCCAGTGTTATCTCTTCCCTGCTCCAGCCCCACTGCAGATTAGTGGTGATGGGAACTCACCTAGTGAGTTCATGGGTAAAGTGACGTTTTCACTTGCTGGCTCATGAGTCACACAGTCTTTGCTACTGCACTGTACCACCTCTCAAGTTCTGATCACATTGTAGGCTGCAGGACTGCCACTGTCCCTTGGAAATGCAAGGTTCCAAATTGCATGGAGAACTTCCACAGACAGAGGAGAACTTCCCTTCAGAAGGTCACCCTCCACGTGTAGAGGGCCATGGACATGATGATGG
This sequence comes from Heloderma suspectum, assembly GCF_057233095.1. Taxonomy (NCBI): domain Eukaryota; kingdom Metazoa; phylum Chordata; class Lepidosauria; order Squamata; family Helodermatidae; genus Heloderma; species Heloderma suspectum. The sequence goes on along the minus strand of NC_139460.1, from coordinate 174,974,205 downwards.
AGGGGGTGGGGCTAGTGCACCCCCCTTGCGTGTTTACTGTAATCTTGATTTTGAACCCCTGAATAAGGCGAATGTATTCTGTGTATGCCATGTCAGATCCAGTGTCAGACGCTTCCTTGACCTTGACCGAACTCAGGCGTATTAGTTTCTTATCCTATTTTGTGTCTACTGAGCATAAATAGTTGAGAGTCCTGAGAAATAAGAACAGCACTCCCTGTTTTTCAACAAGCTGTATTTATTACTTGCGCCGTACATTCAGTTATATGTAGCATACAGTGTGTTTAGAAGTAAGCACAGAAAAGAGTAAAAGGTGTGTGACAGACAAGGGAAGGAAGAAGAGAGGCATCCTTGGACAAGTTAGGAAAAAGAACAATTGCCATTTGCCTTCAAAGCATATTGCTCTTGATTTCAGTGGTCTAACTTGGGGATATTTGTGGGCTTCCTTCTTATATTTTCAGCTCCAGGGAAATATCAGGTTGTCATTTAATCTTTCTCTTTTAGCAGTATCCTATTACTGCTGCTCAGTCTCCCCCCCCCCCCCCGTGGCCCTGCATTGAATTTTAGAATGAATTATTGCCAGGCACACTGGGCATTAGTCCATGGGATGGTGATGGTGATGATGGGGTAACAGCATTTTGCTCCTTAGTAACTACCTACTGTGACTAGACAGCAGAACAATGGAAAGTGAAGCCCCACATCCAAGGCTGGGTTGAACCTCCATGGGCTAAGTAACACTCTTTGTAAGGTTTCCTTTGATATATTTATGTGGAGGCTGCAGGGTGGAGGGAGCTTAGTGCCACAATTAAACACTGAGAACTCCACTCAGTTAGAGCCCGATCCATAACCAAAGTGTTACACTGAAAGCTTAAATTCAAATATTTTAGCTTAAGAGGAGTAGATCCTGCCCCCCACTCCAGCTCTGCAGATGGGAAGAAAACATAACACTGTACAACTGCATGGAACATTGTACGGAAAATGATATATTATTAGAGCCTTTGCATTAAAAAACATAAGAATATCAACTTGGTAGAAACTGGAGTTAGTTTTTCTGATCTACTGAACTAAAATATATGTACATTGGAATTCATCCAGGTTTGTTCTTTCTCTGCCATCAGGTGCCAGTTACCACTCCTTGAATGGTGTTGTGTAGCACTGTCTCTTCAGCATCCCGCTGTGGCACTCTGTCTGTTATCCTCTGCTCCAGGCTCTGCATCTCTCTGCTTCCCACCCCTTTCTTCCCATCTTACTTAGAGCGGCCTTGTGTAGCAGTCCAGGCATACCAATATTTCTGGTAGTAAACCTATAAACCTGGCACATGTTTTTTGTATTCAACTTGAGCACGCTCCGGGAGAGAGCGCAGGACAGGAAGGCCTGGCGTGCTATGGTCCATGGGGTCACGAAGAGTCGGACACGACTGAACGACTGAACAACAACAACTCCCTTTTGCATTCCACATATTCACTGTATTTGTTCTTCCTTTGGTGCTTTTGCTTTTTTCATTAAAATTCTCCCACCGTCCCCAGTCCTCACCCCTGAGCAGCATAAAATCTAATGGAACTTAAGTACAGAAAGAGTCTGAAATGCCTTCTTTATCCCCACCCTTCTGAACAAACAAAGCTGCCATCATTAGTCAGTCAATGATAGCTTTTCTACATGAGGCATTTGTTGTACGCTTGTGATTCCTCACTCATGGTAGTTTGCAGGTGCTTTAGACGATGTCAACATCCCCCAGGGCCTCTCTTGTGCTTTCTGAGCATTTTCACAGGGCTTTTTTTGGAAAAAAGGGAAAGTCCGGCATTTGGGGGAATGGTGGAATGAAACACTAATGCATTTGCTCAATTCAGCTATACCAGAGCGCCATCTAGAGGTTATGTAGCTGAACCTATAGAAAGGCAGAGAAGGAAAAAAACCCAGGAAAAAATGTGTGTAGAGGATCTGATCTTAATCCCACAAAGAATCGGAAAGCAGAAACCACGGTAAAGTGGCAGGTTAAAAGCCTCACTGTACCTGGCAGAGCTTTCCAGGAGCACAAGCAGGCTTTCCCCCCAGCTCTGCTACTTGAGATTGCCTAACTGGGGGTGGTGTGGCTTGGATTTTGGCACTTGTGCATGCCAAGCATGTGCTCTACCACTCAGCTCTGGGCCCAGCCTTATAGCAGTTTTTGCCCACTTTAAGCTTCAGGGCAGGGTTGGGCAACCAATGGGCCTACAGATGTTGTTGAACTGCAGCTCCCATTCCCGACCATTGGCCATGCCGGCTGCGGTTTATGGGAGCTGGAATACAGCAACATCTGGAGGGCCACTGGTTCCCCATCCCAGCTTGAGGTCTGGTTTGGCTGCTGAAGTCAGTGCTAAAACTCTAGCAGCAGCAGGAGACTTTGATCCTGAATTGTGCAGTCATTTGATATACATCTTCTGTTTTCATTTTCTTATGCCCATGGTTTGAGACTCTCACCAGCAAAATGCATCTTGGCACTGGGCTGTATTTTAACTTCAGATGCATTAATGGGCATTGCAGTTGATCAGGAAAAGACAAAGGCAGTCATTTCATACGATGTCCTGTCAGCTCAGTCCAGCAGCTGCATTTCCTGATTGCCAATTTGCAGCTGTTTAATGGTCCTGAGACTTTAATGTTCTGGTGACACTGTTGAACTGAGCTGGCAAACAGAGCTGTGTGTTTGGCCATAAAGGGGGCTGAGGGGGAGGGGGGCTTTTCTTCCCTGCTTTGTATTGTGAATTTCAATATGGAGAAATTACATACACCCAAACGAGTCCATTTATATATTGAGATTTATTTATTTAAAATTATGTTTAGGCTGCCTTTAAGGTAGCACCTTAAAGGTAGCATTCCTCTTCCTAAAGGTTTGACCCTGTTTCTAACTTACTATTCTGGTTTCATTTCAAAGACATCAAATTGGTCGATTCATTCTACTGCTTACCAATAGCTGCAGCTTCTGGGTGGAAGCAACGTCGTACAGCTTTTGCCCCTCCGTTTCCTGGCTCTTCCATTGTCCTCACCTGGATTCTTCCCCTGTTTAGTCTGTTAGCCTTATTTGGTCTGCATTTGACCAGAATTTCAGCTGACCTTTGAAGAGAGCAGAGGAATGATGAAATTTGTCTGGAATATCATTAAACAAACACAAGAGTCCATCATGGGATAAGATTGGGAGAAGTGGCACAGTGCTTAGGCATTTTTTTCCACCTTGGGGCATCAGCTCCATTTTTCCTGCTGTCCAGCAATTGAATAGGTTGGTGGTAGTAATAATAATATTGATGATAATGATAATGATAATAATAATAATAACAACGATCCATGTTTGGTTACATATGTGCAATTCTGAACCAAAGTATAAAATTTCACACACTGGTCTTTGGTACATAGCAATTTTAGATTCGTTTAGGACAGGAACAGGGAACCTCTTTGAGCTGGAGGTCCAAATTCAATTTTAGAGAAGCTCTCAGGGGCCACATTCCAGTGGTGGGCAGCACCAAAGGGAAAAGGGCCAACATACCAAACCTAGCAGCATATTTGAGCTTCAACCTCTTCCTGCCTTAGGAGAGGCATTTCAACCATTTTGAATGGGGGGAAAAACTGCTCAAAATCGAGGAAACCACCAAACAATAGCATACCAGTCGAAGCTGGTAAAAGGCAATCTGAGCTGCCATGGCTGCTTGGGCCTCCATTGACAATTATGGGTCTGGGAGTACCTCCAGACTATGAACCTGATCTTTCAGAGGGAGTACAACTCCGTCCAGAACAGTTAATGAGCATATCTCCTGGACTCAGGAACCACTTACCCACAGGGCTTTGGTCTTGCCAGGATTCAGCTTCTGTTTATTGGCCCTCATCCAGCCCATCACTGAGTCTAGGTACTGATCCAGGATTTGCACAGCCTCACTTGATTCAAGTGAGATAGAGCTGTGTGTCATCAGTATACTGATGGCACTCGGCTCCAGATCCCCTAATGACTACTCCCAGTTGCTTCATACAGATGTTGAACAACATTGGGGATACGATGGTGCCCTGCAGAACCCCATAGCTCTGTTGCCAAGGGGCACAGGAATGGTCACCCAATGTTACTCTGAAATCAACCCCACAGGTAAAACTGGAACCACTGTAACGCAGTGCCTCCAATGTCCAGCCCACAGAGTTGATCCAGGAGAATACCATGGTCGATGCTATCAAAAGCCAATGAGAGATTGACAAGAATTAGCAAGGTTGTGCTCCCCCTGTCCCTCTCCCAATAAAGGCCATCCATCAGGGTGACCAAGGCTGATTCAGTCCTATAACTAGGTCAAAATCCAGACTGGAATGGGTCTAGATAATCAATATCCTCCAAGAGTGCCTGCAGTTAGTCTGCCACGACCCTCTCAAGTATCTTCCCTAAGAAAGGGGCATTTGCGATTGGGTGTCAAATACCATTGGGTCCAGAGTGGGTTTCTTCAGGAGTGGTCGCATTGCTGCCTGTTTAAGGACAGCAGGGACCACCCCTTCAAAGAAAGATGCATTTACCACTCCCTGGACTCCTGCAGTCATATCTCCTTAGCTAGTTCTCATTAGCCAGGAGGAGCAAGGATTGAGCAACTGCAGCAACTGAAATTGATCCCAGTCATGATCTCTTTCATAATACTCTATTCCCTTCCCCTTCCCCCTGGTTCTCCATTTCCCCATCCCTTCTAATATTCCATGGTCACTGACTATGCTCTGTCCCCATTGGAGTCATGCCCCCCCTGCTTTGTATTGTTTGTTTTTTTGTAATTCTGTAAACCTTTGGGTTCCTGCAAGCCTGCTGATACCTCCCTCTTATGCCTGAGTGGTGCCATTTTGGCTAGAAAAGGAGCCATACTTGAAGAATGACTTTGTTATTAGTATATAGGATTGCTCAGGAAACAAGATTAGCATCTGTTCTGAATATTTCAAGTCTGGGGCATCTCTGTGCATTGCTGTTCAAGTCTGCTTTGGATTCGATGATGCAGTTGCCCTTATATTTCCTGTGAGAAGGTGAGTAAGACTCGGCAAGATTGTGTTTTCTGGATGGAGGAGAGTCAGAGATGTCAATGGAGATCCTAGGAGGGTGGGTGCCGCCTCCTTTGAAATGACACTCGAAGGGAGCTGTGCGTGTGTGTGCATGCACATGGCTGCAGCAGATCTGCATGCTCTCTAGCCATGTGGAAGGAAGGGTTACTAGCTTTCCATTCTTCCCCTCATTTCTTCCGAAGTTCCTTGAACTGAAGGTTAAATGGTGGACTGGGGCACAGTAGGGAAATGTATATATCCCCCTCTGTAGCTCTTTCCTGTTAGTCATAAGCACATGGGAAAGTGGCCCATGCTGCTAGCCCCACCCCTGACATTGCAACTGCCCAGCTCCGGCCCCAATCTCCACATATGAAGTGAAGGTCTGAAGGGCAAGCTGGCCATGCTTGTGGAATGGAAGGAGATGTATAGAGAACCTGCTCCCCAATTGTGTACCTTATGGAAGAGGAATCTGCTCAGGCTCCACATTTTTGTCCAGAACATTTGTGGTATTTGTGAACATAGGGTCTTGGAGATGGATGGATTCATTGTGGCATCTGTGTGGAAACTGTGATGTGTCTTCAGCTGCACGCATGACTCTTCTGTATTGAAACAGTCATGTGAGTAGAAGCCTTAAGATAATATCTGTTTGTGACCATATCCACATGGCTCCAAAGGAAAAAAAATAAATTACCTGCTGAGTAGTTGGAGCTATCAACAATTTTAGTTATCATCCTTATGAAATCTTTACTTTTATCAGTACTACAACAGTGTCTTTTGTTCAGCTTTTCCTAATTTGGGTTGTTCAACTTAAATGGCACTTAATTCATCATTCACATTTGTTTCTACATTATTGGTCTTCCTGGGTAGGGATTTGGGGGTGGGGTAGTACACCACGGATAATCAAGGCTATATTTCCAGGCCCAAGTGCTCAGGCAACCTGGATGTATGCCTGGCTGAAAAGATCTGGGATCCATTCTTCACTCCCTCCCCCTTTGTCTTTTACATTTCCCTGACTGCTGATCATATGCTCCAGCCCTGCCTTGTAGAATCTGCCAAGGACTAGACAGGAACATACCTACTGGGGCTGCTGGGCACCTCCTTGACAGTTCTGGAGTTGGAGGACGCATAGAGATCAGAGTAACACATTGGTGGCTTCCAGCTTAAGTTGGGATTTCTGCCAACCTTGAGTAGCAAGAGCCTAGTGTGTCTATATGGACGTGGTTGAAATGCAATATTTGGATACAAAGGAGTCTTGGCGTTTGGGGAGGTGAGGTAGAGGGAAAGATGACGGTGGCCATTTGATGAGATTTATCTTTGCTGCAAGCTTTCTTTTGCTAGAAACCTGAAATAGCCATCAGTGGAAAGTGATCAGGTGAAGGAATTGTGGGTGAAGGGGGGGGTCATACTTTCGCTGTATGGTTTAATTGCCCTGTTTGTACAAAAAGGTGGCTAAAGTATATTTCACCAATAAAGATTAAGTAGCTTGAGATTTATGGCCTTTATTAGAGAGGCATTTGTAAGCCACTGTCTATAATCCTAGCCTCCATACAAAGTGTGATCATGACTTGTAGGTCTGTGGAAGCCATGGTTTTTAACTATACGTTGCCCTTTTAAATTGTAAGCTGCCCAGGCAGCCCTATTTGGTCCAAAAGGTAACTCATAAATGTATAAATGAATACATACGCACATAAAGTTATCTCTTTGCCTTGGACTCTCTTTTCCCAAACTGTAATGTGGGGATAACAACCCCGTATTACATAAAGTTGCAGAGCAATTAATAAAAAATGCAGCTCCTCCCCACATTTTTCCCAGACAGGAAGACCTGAGTTTTAAAGAGCACAAACTCTGCTTGTTGGTGGGAGGGGAGTGTGCTGCCGCCAGATAACTGCAAACATAAAGTTCTAGATTTCTGCATTGTCTCATGTAAGCAGCTATCATTGCTACCACACATTGGGGCTGCAGTGTGGCTCCTTTACGATTTCTGGATAGGTAGTAAAAGTGTCAAAAATAACCAGGAAATCTCGGCTACAGATGTAGGAGTTGTCAGTCTTGAATCTTCATTTGGGAGGAGGGGCTAAAAGTGTGTGTGTGTGTGTGTGTGTGTGTAAATGGGGATGGGCATGAAAGTGGTGTTTGTGTGGGAATAGCAGAAGGAGCAGGGAAATCTAGCTGCTTCACATCCCCAGTGGAGATCTGGTTTGGCCTGTGGTGAAAACAGAATACACAAGTGAACCAAACACAGGGCAGGCATGGAATGTGAAAAATAAAATGCTTAAATACTTGTAGCCTATATCACTTGTAGTCTTGCCCAAACCCAAAATTGCAATCTTAGAAGCTAATGGTTTATCTCCTTATGGTATGTATCCCCTTGATTTGGAAGGTGGGCAGAATTAAAACATGCAACTGATATACCTGATTGGGTCCAGTGTTAGAAACTGGGGTTGTTGGGGGTTTTTTTGTTTCTGTTTTGCAGAATCTGCTACTTAGAGAAGGTGTGGAATTCGTGCCTGATTCCAGGATGCAAAATCTTGCACCTCATTCAAGAGAGTCAAAAGCCCTTTTTATATATTACATCACACATTTGCAGGGTTTCTGATCGTGGTGAGGGAAACCTCTGCACATAGGGTGGTTCATGTACCAAGGTTCTATGCAGATAATCCATTTAAGGGATGGCAGTCCATGCTCTCACCCCACCCTTATGTTCAGTGCAACCTGTGGAAAGGGCTAAGCCAACCTTCCCCACCGTGACACCCTCCAGATGTGTTGGGACTACAGTTCCCATCATCCCCAGCCAGTGTAGCCAATGGTTGGGAATGCTGGAAGTTGTAGTGCAACAGATCTGGAGGGACCAGTTGGGGAAGGCTGAGCTAAGCTTTTGTGTGATTGGCCCGTAAAGGAGTGCTTAACTTTTCTTGGCCATTACCCTGTCCCATTTCATTTCATTATTGGAACCATTTTCTTAATAAAATAACCTACTGTACTTGTACCACAATAGATACCTTGCTGTTCATTCCTGCCCCTTACTTTTAGCTCAACTGGGTTACTTCACAAACCCATCTCAAGGTTTTTACTTCTGCCTCCTTGCTTTTGACAAGCAGCATCAAACAAATTAGGAGTAAAACTGCACAATTTAGAATTTGAAGACAAAAAGAAGATGGGGTGCCGGAGGAAATCCAGGGCTGCAATTCCAAGAGAAGGAAGCATGAATGTGTAGGAAATATGCAAAGATCAGTGAAGGATGCAAGTGAAATGAAAGGTGACAAGTGTTGGACCAGCTGTACCCTGAAAAATAATGAAAAGGGATCCAAAGAAGCTGCAGGCACCATTTGCAATAAACAATGGAAGGGTAGAAATGGCAAATTGGTTCCTGATGGAAACAAATTGGTTTGACAAACTGGGAAGCACAAATGCCAGAGACCATTAATTGACACTGAAACTCAAACTGTGTGTGTGTGTGTGTGTGTGTGTGTGTGTGTGTGCGCCTGTCTGTCTGTCTTAAGGGAAATTTCTTATGTTTCCTGAAGTTATTTGGAGGATAATTTGAAGTGCTCACCACAAATAGGGACAGAACATGGTAGAGCACATGCTTTGCATGCAAAATGTCCCAGGTTCAACCCGCTAGCATCTCCAGGTAGAGCTAGAAAAGATTTCTGCCTGAAGCCCTGGAAAGCTGCTGCCAGTCAGTGTCGACAATACTGAACTAGTTGGACTAACTTGTCAGGTTTCTGTGTCCCTAAATCAACACCTCTATTTCTTCTGGGAGGTAAGGGGGATATGGGGGCAGGAGAGCTGGGGGAGAAGACAACTTTGTGGGCTTCCCATAGGCATATGGTTGGCTACTGTGGGAAAAAGACCAAACCAATAGGGTTCTCCTTATGTTCTATTTTTTGTTACCCAGGAAGCGAACGAAAATTTCCTGAAGAGTAATTGCAACCTGGCTTTACAATGACATAGGGATAGATGGCAGCTATGCCACTATAAAACGCATGTATGAGTAAATCCTGTGTTTGACTATGACTCCCATCATGCCCATGTATCTGGAGGGTGCCAGGTTGGGCAAGTCTGCTCTGGAGGATGACTAATGGAAGGGCTGATTTCCCAGTCCTCTTGGCTGCTTTTGCGAGAACCGTAAAAGCTCAGAGGCTCCTCCGTCTTGGCCTCCTTGCCCATTGGGTAGCAACTGTTTCTTTTTGTAGCTTGCTCTCCACAGGTGCCCTTGGAATCTCTTGATAAGCTTTCTTCTTTGGCTTCTTCCTGTCAGCTATTTTGGAAATAGACTTCTGATCTCTAAAACTGCTGTTTTCTAGAGCTTGTCTAGCATAACATTTTAGTGCAAACAAAACATTTAATCCTAAACTTCTGCACTGGGATTATTCTTGATAAACCTGGATTTGTCCCATGAAGACTTCCATGGCTATGCATTTACAGCAGGTACTGGAAAATAAAACATAGTCTACCTGGGAGTGGTAGGTGGCATCATGATTCTCTGCACAGCTTCCAGTAAGGACTGTTGCTAGAGCTGTGAAAATGCAGATTTCCCATGGACTGCTATATGAACTAAGGCTTTCCTGGAAAGCAGTCGCTTTCCTTTCAGCCTTAAGTGTCAGGCCATTATGTTTCTAGCTAGAAGCACTGTCCATTAACAACTGGAACTCCCATTTTCCTATCCACGTGTCTGGTTCCCAAGCCCGCATCTGCCACAGCTACCAGAAAGCTGCTATTTAAAATTAAGAGCCATGTTTAAAAGTAGAATAAATACATTAACTACATTAAATAAAGAAATGTTTGGTTATTGGAAATCTACTCAGCACTCTGTGGCAAATTGAAGGCCAGACTAGATGTTACACAGCAGAACCATGTCAGTCTCTCAACATTTTTGTTTTTGTTTCAAATAAAAGCAGATGCAGGCGGCAGTAAATGTGATTGGAGGAACAGGGTGGGGAGGAGGAATACCCTAGTTCACTCGCATGGGTGAAAAAGCAGACTGAGGATGGTGATTTTGAATTGATCAGAAAAACTGCCTGCAGGGTCAAGCACTCTCTCCTCCATTCCTCTGAAAAGAATTGCAGCCTTCCATGGTTGTGCGCGTGCTCTCTCCCCCTCCCTCTCTCTCCCCCTCTCCCTCTCCTTTTCTCTCTTTAAAGATCCTGCAGGCTATTTTTCTGATCAAAATCACCATCCCCAACTCATTTTTTTTTACCCATGGGAGACTTAAATGTGTCTACTGTGTCCACTCAGCACCTGCCAACATAGAGATGGAACCTTATGTTCTGCTGTTGGCCTGGGCAGTGCTGCTTGGGCCTGCAGTTGCGTGTGAGGTATCACTTCTACGGTGGCTGGCTGGCCAACCACCACTGCAGGGCAGGATGCACCAGAGGATGGGGGCACCTGAGGTGTCCTTCCATTCTGCCCTGGTAAGTCTGAGAGTGAGTAGATAGCTCAGAAGCAACAAGCATCTCTCAGGTGTGCTATTGAGCTGGGCGCTGTTGCTTCTCAAGGCTCAACACAGCATACAGCTGAGAATTGCATGCTGTTTCTGAGCTGGTCGCTGCCCCCCAGCCTTCTAGGTGCTGAAGGGATAGCCTGTGTCCCTAGGTATCTTGGCTCGGGGGAAGCACGCAACCCTCAGGCATGCTGCATTAGCTTGAGCTAAGCCAGGTCTTGCGCAGATCTTCAGGAAGCAGCTTTGCCCAAAGCGCAACACAACATGCTGCTTGACAGTCGCATGCCCTCAGTCTTCCTATTGGATGAGAGGATTCTTCAAAGGCTGGGTGGGCTCAATTCTCCCTGGGCAACATTTCCACGGTGCCTGATCTTTAGCAGTTTGCCTGTGCTGTCAATAAAAAAGCGGACATGGTGGATAAACAGCCTTCAAAACTGTATGAGCAGGATTGGGAAGAGCGTGTGGTACAGCTCTTGCAGGCCAGGAATGTATAGAGGGTGTTGTCTGTTTTCCCCTGCAGTAAAAGAATGGGGTCAGCTCAAGCTTCTTGCCCAGACTTCTCCGTGATGTATTAACATTCTAAGCATGGAGTTTTTAATGTGGGTGAATCTTCAAAAACGTGATTCACAGATGAGGTGGGACAATTTCATGCTGTGTTGCAAGTGATTCCACACAACCTTTCAATAGCCTGTTGAGTCTACACATATTGTTTAGACATTTATGGCACATCAGTACCCTGAAAGGAAAAAAAACAACTAGCTATTTATTTTCCAGTTTCAAAAACCTCTGGGAAGTTGCCTGGAGGCAAGTTTTACCACAGATGATCAGATCATGAGAGGACTGTAGTAATGCGTTTGAATAATACATACATGATGGGAATGGATCTTCAACAACTACCTTTCCACAGTGTCTCTCTCCCTCCCCCCCCGACTTTAGTGTGCCTTGCTTAGTTGTTATAAGCAATTATAGTGCAAGCAGTGAAGAAGAAATGAAATCATGAAGTTTTTAATTAAAATTGCAGAGTAAGCTTAAGGATGCAGAATGTAATTGCATGCATGAATCAAAGTATGTGTTTAGAGCAGGCATGTTCACACCTCTACATTTATGAATGGAGTTCTCCATTCCTTCTGAATGCAATTCCTTGTGCTGTGTTATTTTTAATTTATTATTTCCATCAATAACCTGCCTTTCTACGTATAGCATCCAAGGGGTGCTACATATAGCATCCGATGATGAGGAAAATACAGTAAAACTATCTGAGGGTTGGATCCAGACTTCAGTGGGTCTACTTCAAGTATAATTAAGTCTGGATCCAACCATATAACACTAAGATAAGAAAGAGCAGATAAAATCAATGTTAGCAGAATATTCTGACTGATGGCGTGAATGTAAATCTTTGGCTGCTTTCCTTGCTTTCCTACTTGTGCTCTTCATTTGCAGGCCAAGAGTTGGAAAACAGCTGCAGACATGCATCTTTAATGTGTGAAGAATTGCGCATGACTTTGGGTCTTACTTGGGGAAGAGGTCTGAGAAGCTTGTCTGCTGGCCAGGGTATAGGCATGAGGCATGCACTTCCTGACATCCAATTTAAGTTTATTTTATTCATTTCAAAAAATTATATCCCACCTTCATAATTACTCAAAAATATTCAAGGCATATCCCAACAAATAAAACAAGAAAAATAACTAGGGACAATCAATAAAACTGCAATAAGCTAGCAAAGCAGCAGTAAAGCAGTGAAAGACTTCATACAACAGCATAGATCAATTAAACATTAAAAGCTCAGGCAAACAAAAATATCATAGCCTGGCATCTAAAACTCCATAAACTAGGCACCAGGCAAACAGCCCAAGAAACAGCATTCCAAAGTCAGTCACGGTGCCATCACTAAAAAGACCCATTTCCCTAGTTTCCCACTGCTTAACATCTGATGGTGGGCATACCCAGAGAAAGGATTCAGATGGTGATCTTCATAGACAAGTAGGGTCAGATACTGAAGCTGAAGCTCAAATATTTTGGCCACCTAATGCGAAGAGATATACTCCCTGGAAAAGACCCTGATGCTGGGAAAGATTGAAGGCAAAAGGAGAAGGGGACGGCAGAGGATGAGATGGCTAGATAGCATCACCGATGCAATGAATATGGACTTGAGCACGCTCCGGGAGAGAGCGCAGGACAGGAAGGCCTGGCGTGCTATGGTCCATGGGGTCACGAAGAGTCGGATAGGACTGAACGACTGAACAACAAGGGTCTCTTGAGGGTAGGTGGCCCTTAAAGTACTGGAATCTCAGGTCATATAGGAGCATAAAGATTAAAATCAGCATGTTGAATTGTACCAAAACACACAAGAAGCCAACAAGCCTGTTTTAGAACTGGTGAAAGATGTTCTGACTAACTAGTCCTGGACAGTGCTCTTAACTTCCTTATTCTGAATTAAACTGAATTTTCTATTAGTTTTCAAAGGCAGCTGTACCTGCAATACATTGCAGTAGTCTGTCTTGGATGCTACCAGGCCATGGATATAGCTACCGATATCTGGGCTCATTGTGTCCATTGTGTCCGGGGATGGGGTGGGGGGACTGCAGCTGCTGCATCAGCCTCAGTTGGTGACTGGCACTTGGTGCACAGATGCCCCTTGGGCACCAAGACCACCCTCAGGCTGTGAATCCTCAGGGTTACACTCGGCACCCTCAGGCTGAGTGTGACCCCACTGAGAATGGATTGAACACCACATCTTTGGTCAGATAAACCACCTGTCAATAGTACCTCTGCCTTGTCAGGATTGAGCTTCAGTTTATTAGGCTTTCGTCAGGCTGCTACTGACCCAAGACACCTGTTTTGCATGTCTGCTGCTTTGCTTGCATTGGCTGAAGAGGGGAACATGGAGCCAGGTGCCATCAGCATACTTTGGACACCTCATCTTCTCAGATGCCTCCACTCACTAGGTTCAGGTAGATCAGGGGTGCTGAACCTCCTTCAGCCTGAGGGCTGAATTCAGTTTCAGAGAAGGTCTTGGGTGCCACATTTCAGTGGTGGGTGGGGTCAAAGGCAAGAAGTGGGGGCCCCAAATACCAGAAATTATTTTAGCTGAAATTTTTATTTTAGCTGAAAGCTCTTACTCCCAATAACTGAAGACAAAACTACATGTTCCTCAGATCATGCATAGCAGAGCTTTGGAGACTTTTTTTTGTTTTGTTTTAGCCCCTCCATGATGGGGGTGGAATTTCAGGACAAAAGTGTGTGTGAGTGAATCTTAAATCCCCCCTCCTGAAGCACGTGGCCCCAATCTGAATTGTGGCTGCATGTGCTTACACTGAGGTAAATAAGCCAATCATGCTTAGGTCTGCTATGTGTGATTAGAAGAATGTGTAGTTTGGCCTGGAGCTTTTGGAGCGACATTCCAACCTTTTAGAATGTGGGAAAAAACTGTGCAACAGCCAGTAAAACACGAAATGATTGGCTGTCAGGGGAAAGGGGGTGAGACCAGGGGGAGGGGGAGGGGGCAGCTGGTGAATCCTGAAGGGCTGGATTGGGACCCTAGGTGGGATGAATTTGGCCCCCAGGCCTGCGTTTCAATACCCCTGTGGGGAGCAAAATAGGATCCCGTGGAATGCCATAGCATAAATGCTATGTGGGAGATCCATCTCCTGTAGCACATCCTTCTGAAACCAATCTGCCAGGTAAGAATGGATCCACTGAAGGAGAGTGTCCCCAGTTCCCTTTCTGGACAGCTAGTTCAGAAAGATACTGTGACTGAGCCTTCTCCCGGCTTACCTCTCAATACCCTAAGACTCCTGCCACCCAACTTAACCATTCTTCTTAACCCACTCCCAAGGCTTTCCTTGAAGCATATAGGGTGCTTAATCAATTGGACAAGCAGGTGTATCTTTGTGTCTATGATGGCTGGGACCCAGTACGCTCCCTGACAGACTAGGCTCAGGCAAAGGGTTAACACAAGCGAGGAAAAAAACTCCTTCATAATGTTCCAGGGGCTGTGAGTGGTTGACCCAGAAAAGGGCGGATCCAGCCCAGTCCATCACAGATACCATGGTTGGTGTTGTGAAAAGCTGCTCAGAGATCTTGGAGAATTAGCAGGGTCATGCTCCCTCGATCCTTCTCCCTATGTAGGTTGTCTATCAGACCAACCAGGGCAGGTTCAGTGCCAAACCTGGGCTGGAAGCCAGCTCGAAAAGGATCTAGAAAATCCAAGACAAATTTGGAGGTGGGGAGAGAAGTGTGGGGGATGGCATAAAGATTTACAGGTCATTGTGGGCTTCTGTGCAGCTATTGCACAGATCTTTCAGTATCGTGCTCTGAGTCAGCTTTGCCAGAAAGGTTCCCCAGAATGGGGATGGTAGATTTGGAGAGCTGCAGTGTAAGTGTGATCCCATCTCAAGAGGGGGATAGTTAATCCGTAATAGCTCTACATGTTCAGTATTCATTGCGCAGCCTAGTATTTGACACCAGAGTGTGGATTCTTGAGAATCTCAGTGTTCACTTCAAAGTAAAACACATTTGCAGATGTGGCGAGAATCCCAGAACAGGGGCGGTTGAAAGAGGCTGAGGCAAGCTGCTGTGGAATGGAGTCCTGGGTGTCGGCTGAGGGCGTCATGGAGGTTGAGTTGGGTCCCTGGCAGAGGTACGTCGTATTAGGCTGCACTTGCAGGTGGGACTGCATTGGTCTGAGCCCAAGGCCAAACTCTTCATGTGCTCCTCTGAGAAGCACCGGCAGGGGCAGCTTTTAGACGGTAGGACCCCTTGGCAAGATGCTAGGCCCCCACGCAAAATGCTGCCAGCCCCTGGCTGCTGCAGAGTGGTACAGGGCAGGCAGTAATGGCTGCTGCTCCTTGCTGCTGATCACTTGCCTGCCTGAGCAGATGAGCAGGAGCACAGTGACAGCAAGGAGCAACAGCTGCCTGCTTCCTTGCCTGTTCTCTCTCCCGTGTTGTGGGCCCTGAGGAGTTGCTGCCCCAGGTGATGGCATGGTGCTGAGTTGAGGGGCCTGCCAGAGAGGGACTGATCCTCACTGCTGCCCAGAGAGAGAGGTGCTGGTGGGGAGGCTAAAGCTGCAGTGGCAGTTGCTGTGCTGCTCCTACTCAGTGGATGCGAGTCAGAGATGAGTCCTGGAGCCCCAGTCATTGCCTGATGATAGCAATGCCTGATGTCAGTCCTGAGTGCTAGATCTCTGAGAACCTTCCCACCAAAGGATAATTTCAGAAGTTGTAAGGTAACACCATTGTCAGAGTTGCACTTCAGTTAAAGATAACTAAACAAATTAGTGCTATGCGAATGTTTTGATTTTTCCATTTTCAGCATTGTGTGTGTGTGTGTGTGTGGAGGAAGGGAACAAAAACTGGTGAAAGAGGCTGGGGAAGTGAGAATTTCAAATAACTTTCTCCTTGTGGGAGAGGACAGGATTTCCACTTACCTTTTTAAGTGTAGGCGGTGGCTAAGGAATCTTTCTTTCTTTCTTTCTTTCTTTCTTTCTTTCTTTCTTTCTTTCTTTCTTTCTTTAAAAACATCCCCTGCACTTTGAGCAGCCCAGGACTCTTGAAAGAGAAGATTTAAAGCTTTATCTTCAAAAAGGGCAAAAAGGAGGAACCTGGGAACTACAGACCAGTCAGTCTGACATCAGTCCCTGGGAAAATTCTGGAGCAGGTTATAAAACAGTCAGTCTGTAAGCACTTTGAAAGCAATGCAGTGATTACTCGAAGCCAACATGGATTTGTCAAGAACAAATCCTGCCAGACGAATTTGATCTCATTTTTTGATCAGGTGAACCTCCCTTGTGAACTGTGGGAATGCTGTGGACAAAATATACCTTGACTTCAGCAAAGCTTTCGACATAGTGCCCCATGATATCCAGATTAGCAAACTAGCTCAAAGTGGGCTAGATGAAACAACGATCCGGTGGATCCACAGTTGGCTACAGAATCGGACTCAAAGAGTGCTTATCAATGGGACCTTCTCAAACTGGGGAGAGGTAACGAGTGGGGTACCGCAGGGCTCAGTCCTGGGCCCAGTGCTCGTCAACATTTTCATTAATGACTTGGAGGAAGAGGTGCAGGGAATGCTGATCAAATTTGCAGATGACACAAAATTGGGAGGGATAGCTAATACTTTGGAAGACAGAAACAAAATTCAAAGTGATCTGGATAGACTGGAGCACTGGGCAGAAAACAACAGAATGAAATTTAATAGGGATAAATGCCAAGTTCTGCACGTAGGAAAAAGAAGCTGAACAGGCAACTGAACAGGCCCCACCATACATCATGTCAGCCTTCCCCCTGCATCTGCACATATATTGCAAACATCTGCAGGGAGGGGCCTTTGCGCAAACAGCTGTGTGCACAGTGTCTTTCTTTTGTGGGAACCCTGCGTGATCGTGTTCCTGGTTGTGTGGAAGCGTTTGTATGTATAGCTGTATGTGCGAAGGCCCCTTCCCTGCAGAGATTCACGCTGTATGTGTGGATGCTAGCAGGAGGAGCTATTTGACATGCATGACATCAGTGGCAGGGCTACTCAGTGCAACCCTGGCTTTCTGCTCATGTGTTCAGCTTGCCAGTAAATAGGGCTATAGAGAAGTCTGCTACTGGGTCAGTTCTGCTTGTCTTAGCAGTTCCTACAAACTTCTTCATGCACAGGGGTGCTGAGTGATGATGAAACCAAGGAAACTGCAGATCATGCACTGCTGTAATGGCCTCATCAATTGACTGTGACAATTGGATTTTCTTTTCTGTAGCCCAAGATGGATCCAGTACAAAAAGAATAAAGATTGACAGTTGTTTCCTCTTCCAGCTTCCTATATTGAGATCTTTCTGTGTACAAAAAAGCATGTTGAATGTCAAGAATAAAATGCAGCTCTTCATTCCTGAGTACACAGATCAGGCAGCCAACTGTTAAAATATGACATGGCCCTAAGACTGAAAAGAGCTCAAAAATACTTACCTCTTCTAGATATAAATATTGAGCATGGAGACATCTTGCCAATTAATTTATACAGATTTTTCTCAGACTTGTGAGCAAAAAAGGAAGTTTTACTGGCATTGGCATTTATATACAGAGACACAGAGACTTGTCAGTGCTGGGTTTTGGACTGCTGTTGAGAGTCAGGGATCAGGAGATAGGGGTCAGCACAGCTGATGCGGTTACTGGCCAGGCAAAGTGCTAGCCTGACTGGAAAGCCTTCTGCCCTAGGAAACGTGTCCCACTTGGTGTGCCATCCCTGTGCATCCTCACCAGGATGGCATGGCCATGTTATGGCCCGTGCATGGAAAAGTGCAGTCAGTTCTCATGTAAAATCTGGGAACGGACTATACAAGTTTAGCCTATGTGCATATGTACACTGTGGATGTCCTGTTGCTGTGTGGATGTGCAGGGACAATGGAGACCGAGACAGGACATCCACAATACAGTGCTGCTTCATGCAATGGGCCAGAACTACTACTCTGCTAGAACTGGTCTACTCTGAACTGGCCCTTTATAGTATGTCTTGGTCAGGGAGAGCCAATGGCTGGACTGGTGGGGGGGGTGTCAGTCACCCCCAAGCCTTGGAACACTTCACAGTCCAGGGGACACCCTGATCTGCAGCCCTGATAGCTCACCCAACATACATCTTGCTCATATGTATGTGCAGGTATGAGTGGCACAATACCAATAATAAATATTTGCCATATTCATAGTGTTTTAGAAACTCAGTGTTCTTGAAGAGCAGTTGATGCAGATGTCCCTTAAATGTTATACTAGCATCTTGGGAGGAACTTTTCCATGGGTTCATTCCGTGGTGCTCCTGTAATGTTTAAGGGCCACCGTCACCTGGGTGGGGACCATTGCATGTACAGATTCCATGTGAGGAGCCCTGGCTGCATAGTTGTGGGTCTTAAACATTACAGGAGCACCATGGGAAGAACCCATGGAAAAGCACTTCCAGTGGTGGTTTTGTGTGCGTGCGCGTGTGTGCATAGTAGATCAGGATTTATATCATTTTGCCATATTAATTAAATACAAAGAGTGAGATAATGGGAAGGGTTTAGCGAAATAACTTGGCAAACTTTGCAGCACAGCTCTGAGTGTCTTTTAGAAATGGCACTTTTCAATTAACACTGTGTCATGATGAACACACACAGTCTTCAGTCAATAGCGTGTGGCACATGTGACTATAACCACAGCCTTTGGGGTGAGAGGCACCCTGTAATGAACACTGTTCTTCTGTGGAGGAGTTGCATTTATCTGCCTACCTCTAAACAGAAAGAAACGCCTAGGAGGCCATAACTCTTGCTGGCATGTGCTGCGTAGAGCAAAGTTGTGACGCCAATTGAGCAGTGGCTCTCTGCCAGGATACAAACATAATCAGTCTAGAGCTATAATTTGCATCTCTCATTCCTCCAGGAGGATGTCACTCAATAAACCCTCATTTTGGTGAACAATACACCTACGATTGCAGGCTTCTTGCCTGGAAAATCTGCCTGTCTCTTTCCATGAAGCTCGAACCCTAAGAGACTTGGGTTGGGAGCCTCTTCCCTGAAGGAAGGCCAGCTGCCAACAAACCTGTGCATTCAGGCAGTGGGAACTTCATATAGCTAATGTATGGTTGCACCACCCTGTTCCATAACTATTCAGTTATACTGTGCTCTCATTAGCTTGAGTTACAATGTAACTACTGCTATTTTCAAGTGGAGAGAGACCTCTTTGTTGTAATGAAATAAGCGCATGTTATTTTGCATTAGCTGCAATTAACTCTTCTAACCTCCCTGGTGGTTATTCCTTACAGAGGTTCCGAGAAGTCAATTCCCCGAGAATAGAGATCAGAGTCCCACTAGCAGTTTGTGGAATAGGTGTCTGTCTGTAAAACAGCCAATGCATAAATAAAACAGCAACAGGCTGTTGCTTAGGGTTTATAAAATGTGCATTTTGACTTGTGCACATTCTTTGGGGTGAGAGGCACCCTGTAATGAACACTGTTCTTCTGTGGAGGAGTTGCATTTATCTGCCTACCTCCAAACAGAAAGAAACACCTAGGAGGCCATAACTCTTGCTGGCATGTGCTGCGTAGAGCACATTTTCCCTCTGATACTTTTAAAAGAGTCAAAACAGTGTGAGATAATACCTGGTGTGTGGGTCCTGCAGCCCTTATTGCATGAAGTCAATATTACCAGTAAAAATGTTTCTTGGTAAGAAAACACATTTCTTTCTGGCCAGAAATTAATTAACATTTGTTTTTTTGTGGCGATGCACATTAAAAAAAAGTTCCACAAAAGTGTGCAAGCTTTTGAGTTCTCCAGAAAGAACTCTTCATCAGGCTAGGTGGTACAAAAAAGGGGATCTGGAAAGAAATAGTGAAGTCCAAAATTTTTTGGCCAGATTTTGTAGCCATGCAGTCTGCAATTCTAGACCTAGTCTCAAAATGGAGACTTACATAATGAATGAATTAGTCGCTGGTAAGTGTACCATTGGTAAGGTATCAGATTATACCTAGCAATGCTTTGAGAAGCAATGGCTGCGCTCCATTACCGAGCAAAACAATATTATGGGGGAGTGGGTCCAGAATGAGTTGCAATTTGAACTGATGCCCATATGATACAACGTGGGCGTAATTCAGCCTTTCCTAACCGTTGGCCAAGCTGTCTGGGAAGTATGGGAATTGAAGTCCAACACATCTGGAGGGCACCAGGTTGGGGAAGACTGGCCGAGTTGTTTGCAGATGGCTGTCAATCGGTTTGTGGGTGTTGCAGAGTAAGATTTGTCTGACCACACTTGCGACCGAAGGCTCAAGTGTGGTCAGAGAAACCTGCAATCTTTAAACAAGACTGTTACTTAATATCAACAGGCATCTTCTTCTTCTTACAGCTAAAGTAGGCAAAGTAAATGGGCAAAAGTGAAACCCAAAGCGCCCTAACGCCCTACATGCATTAACCACTTAGTGGCTTTTCAGCCAGTTATCTTCTCAATACAGTGTGTTTAACCAATAGCTGTTGCTGATTCCAGCAGTGGGGTGGGGGAGGAGGATACAGAAGGGAAAAGGGTCAACGTAAGTCAAAGTAATATATTTGTTTATGAGAATAAGACTGTGAATAACCATGAAATAACAGATTCGAAACTTGTCTGTGGAAAGTTCACCTAAGTGTGTGTGAAGCTTGAGGCTCAAATGACACATGATGTTCAGTTGTGTGATTCTTCCTCCTCTCCTCTGCCACCAGGCCTGCAAAACAACCTTGGAGATTGTGATTGAAAGGGCGGTGGCGGGGGGTGGGGTGGCGGCTGGCGGGTTGCCTAATCCTTTTCTTTCCTCCCTCCCGGCTTCTTTTCCACCCATGTGAGAAGCGTTATGGTTTCCCACCATTGATGGGAAAGCAGCAGCTTTTTATGAGGGTGACTTTTTTGCGGGGGGGGGGGGATGGCGTAGGGAAGGGACTAAGCACCCCTTCCCTTTGCCACTCTTCCTATTTCTGGTTTGCAGCCATGAGGCTGTTTTTCACTTTAAAAAACAAACTTAGGGAAAAAAGATCAACTGAGCACCATGTGTAATTTTGGCCCAGAGCTGAGATCTTAATGATATTCATCCACCCTCCCTTGAAAGCCATCAGAAACCTATTTAAAAGTTATTTCATAGAGATGGTTTAACTAATTGGTTTAACAGACCACATCTGATACTGATAAATGGGCCATTGACAGGTGATAGGATTATTATTGCTGTGCATCATAAAATGGTTTTATAACTGTACTTAACGACTGGCTCTTTACTTTAGGATGCATTGGCATTTCTCGTCTGTCCTTGGATCCTCTTGTGTCTAGATGCTGTGTGTTTATGTGGCGTGGTGCTTCGGTCTCCTTTGAGCTTGTGGTGTGGTGCTGCACGCCTACAGCGTTCCGCATGGCAGTGACTGCTTTACCGTTGCAAATACGCTAAGCGTTGGGACAAAGGAGCAGATCACGTCTTAGTTCAATCACAGATTTGGGGGGAGCCTTGTAAGCATCTAGTCCCATCTCCTGCCCAATTCAGGGAGGAGAGCTACAGCATTCCCAGCAGACAGCTATCAAACCTTTGCTTGAAGACCTCCAGCAAGGGAGAGCACAACACCCCTTTCGGGCTTGGTTCCGTTCTGTGGAGGCTGCCGACTCCGTTGTCAGTGGGGCAGTGAATCTTTTAGAGTTCTGACTGAAAATTGGAGTGGATTCACCACCCCACTGTCATCGGAGCCACCAGGCTCCACTGGTTCCATTGCTGAACTGCTTTTGGACTGTTGAACTGTTATGAAGACGTTTCTCCTTACTAATTGTTTACTGTTGGGCCAGGTCCCTTCACATGGAGGAGCTGTACACTTGTACATTAATATGTGTGTAGAGCCCTTTCCCACGCTGGCCAAATCTGCAGACAGTGGGGACAGTGTTCCTTATGGCAGGTGTCCGTGGCAAGGCTTGTGGCTATGGCACTAGTTAGCAGTGGCAGGGGTAGGGCTTCCGGTGGAGGCAGTCATGCGGAGTGGAAAATTTTCCAAAACCAGAAAATTTTCCAGTGCTTAATTTTTCCTGCAAATATTTTCTGTTACATAGTAAAAATGAATGTATGCCAACTGCAAATACAATATGAGACAAGCTTGGCAGTTTCAAAGTTGTAATTAATGTTTTTCAGGTGCTTATATCCCTAGCATACATTGTAATACATTTATATGTCAGAGTGAAATCGAACTGCTAGTGCCAGGAAAACTGAAGGTGCCCCAACAACCTTAGTGGAGGAGAATTGAATTCTGTTGAAAATAGATGAGTGGTTGTCAGTGTAGGATGCATGGTTCTTTGGGTTGATAAAAGTAATTAGTGTGTGAACATTTTCAGTAGCTTTGTTTTTTTCTTAAATTTAAACAATGTAAAGGAAATATATGCTACTGTCTTTGAATTTTTACAAGTATTCTGGGAAAATTCCTGTATAATGTAACATTTAGATCACATTAAATGTCCTTTAAGTCCCCCCTCCTCCTCAAATGTTTGAGGTCAAATACTTCTAGCGTATTGGGACAAAAAATTAAAATGCTTTAAAAAAAAGCTTTGCTGTTTACTAAATACAAGCAAAATAAATACTTTTACAAAGTAAAATACTTTACATCTCTCTAGGGCAGTGGTGGACAAGTTGCGGTCACTCAAATGTTTTGGCCTGTGGCTCCCATCAGCTCTAGCCACCATAGCCAATGGTGAGGAATGAGGGCCAATGTCTGGAGGGCCACAACTTGCCCGCTCCTGCTCTAGGGCATCAGAACATTTCCCGATACAAACTGGAAAAATTCCTATACAAATGACCCTATGCAAATTAACTTAATTTGCACTGGAAATTTTTCCAGAAAATTTTCCAGTTGAATTTTTCCTGGAAAACCCACATCACTGCATGTGACCCCACCACCCCTTTGTGTGTATGTGTGGGGCATTGTCTGAATCCCCATTGTCAAGCTTAGAGGCAATAGCAGTCTTCTTTTCTGTAGGCAATAAACCTTTCTGGATAGATTCAGAATGTTTGCTTTACTGAGGTTGAATGGACTTGGTTTGGTTGCACCCAATTTGGGGCTGTTGTTTTTTTTTTATCTCAACTGGGGCTGAGTCAGATGACTTGGAGTAAACCTCTCACTGCTTCATGTCACACGTGCTTTCCGCACTTGCCCCTATTTTCCTGCCTTGCCACGCTGACGTTGATCCACCCGCAAAGCTGCCCGTTGCCCCCTCCTCACAGAGCCTCTGCTGTCTCTTCTTTCTGGTTACCAGAGCTACTTAGTGTGCTCTATTGCTAATGGCCGTATGGTGTGGAGGGCAGAGCTTACCATAATCAGGCAGGCATTCATTGTGATAAATGGCAGCATATGGAATTAAATGGGCTATGAAAACAAAAGGGGATGTCCACAAGTCTTAATTATGATCATTAGCTGTCCCAGTGTTCTAAAGGAACGTCTAGCATTTGTGAAGATCTGTGATGTGTTACTGCTCATTGCTGATGACCACGTTGGGACTGAAGTGCGCTCGGCACTACATGCAGACCTTTTAAATGATTTTGTATTAACTCATATCCAGTATAATGATATATAATGATAATGATATATTTATGATTTTTCACTGCATGTTTTTTTTTTAAACAATTCCCGGTGCTTAGATGGGCTTTTCTTTTTTAAAGACTTCATAGTTGTTTTCTGTTTCATTGTGCGAGTTTCCACGTTGTGCAGCTTGGTGCCTCTGAAAGCGGATAAGCAGAAAGAGATTGCGCTGGTGAGCCATGCTCTTTGAATGCACAGCTACAGCCTATGCAGCATCCTCTTTGGGCAGCCATGATCCTTTACCACTATCCCAAGTCAAAAGTAATGACAAAGCACTGATGGATTGTAATACTTGTGTGCCCAGTAGCATAGAATTGCATAATAAATGAAGAATGTGAAGGAACCTCTGATTATACTGTCCATTTTATGCAGAGATCAGATTGAAATTCTTGTTAGATTTAAGGAAAATCTTTGAACGAGCTAATTGGGTCCTCCCCACCCCCAGTAAATAACAAATTGAGGTTTTGCAATTTTGTGGGGGGAAATGCAATAAGATTATAGAAATGGTGATGTAATGTTTTACGTTTGTTTTTAGTAGTATTTATGCTGATCTGTGAGTGTAATATTCGATAATATTTGTGTCCACTCCTAGCTTGAACGGAACTGGTCAGAACCAAAAGATATGCAAGTTAATCAGAGCTATTATTCAAGAAGGTGGAGGATACAGGCAAGTGAGAATGAGGCCTGCTGATTTTGTTGCCTACAAATGTGTCTGTGGCTATTGGAACATCTTATGTAGGCTACATGCTGCTACTTTGGCATCATTTGGGAATGTTTTCAGGATTTTCTCAATAAATGTGAGAACTGGAAATTCACTTTCACTTGGTGTTATTGGTTGAAACTCCTTTGAATTTGAAACACTCCTTATAGATTGTCCTTTTGGGGAGGGCAGAGAGGGGCAAAGCACTGCACAGAATGACAGTAACTATTTTTTTAAAAAATATTTTTTCCCAGAATTAAAAAAAAAGTAATGTGAAATATTTTGTTCCTAGGCAAAACTAAATTAGTAGTCGGTATAATTAATGCAAAGTAAATCATCTCCAAGGTTTTCGTTCCCCATGAAACTGATTTCATGGGGAATTTCATGTCTTACGCTTCATGTGTTTAAAAATAACTTGCCTGTTAGTTCGAGATGCTTGTACTGTGTTTTTTGACTTGCACTTGAGTCCAGGTGGAAGGTTCCTTGCAAATGTGAGCCTGAAACAGCAGTGTTGGATTTGAATTTGGGGAACGGCAATGGCACCGTGAGCTGATAACTGAGGCAGTGGGGAGTGGCACTTCGTCAGATCCCTAACTGGCTGATTAGCACAGCAGTTTCAATGTGTGTTGGGGGAATGGATGGCTCCCCGGGGCCCTGTTGTGCCTCCTCCTTCCTGGCCATCTGTGAGAAGGAGAAAACAGAGCCAGAAACTCTTCTTGGTAGTTCATTTCATTTCTTGTCGCATGCAGTGAGATACTCAAGTGCAGTCACCCCCAACCTGGTATCCTCAAGAAGTGCTGGAATACAACTCCTGTCCCCCTGAGCCAGCCTTGGCCATGCTTGCTTGGGATGATGGGAGTTGTAATCCAACTCATCCGGATGGTGCCAGGTTGGGGATGGCTGCTCTAGTATCTCTAAGCTGCTTGTAGTTTGTGTAACTGGCCGTTGTGTGTCAGGCTGCAGGAACAGCTCTCTGATGACCTTCCGTGGCCCTTCACCTGAAGGAAATTGGAGAGCAGTATAGCACTGCCTGAGATGGCGATGGCCAGTCCTACCCTTTCCTCTATGCCCTGCTTGTGGGCAGTTAAGAAGCATCTGCTTGGCCATGGTTGTCAACAGAATGCTGGTCTAGATCAGGGGTGGGCAGAAGGTAGATCTGGATCTACTGGAGAGAGCGGAGGACAGGAAGGCCTGGCGTGCTATCGTCCATGGGGTCACGAAGAGTCGGACACGACTTAATGACTGAACAACAACAAGAAGCAGAGCAACAAAATGACTCCCCCTCCCATACCTTGCCTTAAATTATACTACTGACATGAAGAAAGCTTGGGGTAAGCAGGAGTGGATTTTTGTGTGGAAGGGCTGTGTGCTCTGTTCAGTTCTGGTACTCAAAACAAATTCCTGTGCTTAGAAGACTTTCATGCTAAGCATATGTCTTTTGCAGCAGGCTCCAGTTGGTGGATCCCAGGTTCTAGTAAAAAAACAAAGTAGATCCCATAAGCCTGACATCTGCCTACCTGGTGTAGTTGGTGTTTTTTGACTGATCCAGGAAAATATGTTCTTATGTTCCTGTGTTCTGCCCAGCGCATATGTGTGTGCCTGCCAATTGGGTCCCCATCTAGAGGCAATTGATATAGGTGAGTGGCAAATTGCTAGCCTTAATATGTATTGCCATCTTGCTTTCCATCTGCTATGTACAATATCTTGGTATTATTGATGGGCTCATTTGTGCTGAGTGAAAAATAGTGGGTGCACTTTTAAGAAAAGAAAGGTGCATAGATGCACACACAAATAGATAGTGTGTGTGTGTCGGGGCGGGGGGGGGAGAGAGAGAGAGAGAAAGGAAGAATGAGAATAAAATCAGGGCATTCCATGTCTTGCTACATTCACAGGAACAGTGGTATTAAATATGCTTTATCAGTGAAAACCCTGAATAGAACTGAAAGCTGATATGAGGTGGGAGGAGGAAGTAAACTCGTATTTGGTGAAAATCGAGTTTTCTTCCAAATAAGTTGGGTAAACAACACCACTTCCATTTTTTCCCTCCTGAAAAAGCACTGATCTTATCTCTGTAATTGAAAATAATCTTTTCAAGACACTTTTTAACTAGAGTCACACAATCGCTTTTTAAATCAGCTGTTATTTTCCACTGAATTTTGCTGTAAATGTTGCTGCCTGCAGTTGGATCACATGGTCTTGTATAACAAGTTAGGTTCAGTGACTGAAAAGGGAAATTGCCCTAGTTCTAGTGGTTGGTGTGTAGATAAGGAATGGTTTTTGTTGGTGGTGCTATTATGCATTGAATTTATGTGAGGATGTCTGAATTGCAGCTTTCTTGCCAGAGAGAAATGTATGGAACACTTTCATTTGATCACATTTTCCTGTTGTTTCTTAAATTTTTATTTGAGTTCTTACTAGTAATTTTGGATTGAATTCCATTGTATTTAGTTTGATTTTCATACTATGCATATTAGTAGCTGTGGCAGCTGTGCCTGTGCGCCACTGAAGAATGTTACATCTCCATTCATGCTCTGGAAATAGTTCTCAGTAGGCAGAAATGTAGTAAAAGTTCCTAAAGTAGGGCTCTAATCACATTCAGCTTTTCTACGCGAGGCTGTTAATTCCCTGTATCTACTTTTGCTTTCGTCACAGAATTGAGATCGGAGCACTTCATGAGGAGTGTTTCCTTTCCTGATTTTCCACTACAAGAGGCACTGTGGTATAGTGGAATCGCACAAATACACAAGTGAGAAAAGCATTTTCTTTCACTTTCACAAATAATAGTGCATTTTCCCTGCTCTAAAAAAACTCCCCGAATGTGCTGTTTAAAAACAAGAGAAACTGAAGGGTCACATCATCATCTAAAGAACCTGTAAACAAACATGAGTAGGGAATGACAAGTGCACAATAAATGCTCCGTGTAGAAAAGCTCTAGGTAGTACTGTGCTATACTAGAATAACACAATTACACAAGTAGGAAAATGTGTTTCCTTTCACTTTCAGAAATAATACTCAATTTTCCCCGCTGTAAAAAACCCTAGGGAAATGCTCTTAAAATACAGAAGTGAAACAGAAGAGTCATGATGTCATCTAAAGAACCGATAAACAAAGTTGAATACAGAATGGTGCTGCAGTAAGAATGAATGATTGTCAAGGCATGCTCTTTCCTCATTCCTGAAACTGTAGAACAGAGGCTTTCTGTTTTATGTCAAATGCAGGCCATATTGGATGGGGGACACTCTCACATTCCCTGTGACTATGCAATAGTGTGTTGAAATGGAAAGTATGATGACCTAGTGGGTACCTTCTTAGGAAAGGAGCTACAAATTTTGCTGTTTGTTGTGTATTTATTTAATAAATTTATATACCATTTGCCATATTTAAAAGCATATCTCTAAGCAATTTACAAAGAAAGATTAAAATAGATTAAAATATATCATAATAAATACAAAAACATTTATAAAGAGCATTGATAACACATTAAAGACATGTTCTCAAAACACCATAAATAACACAAACTGGACAACACAATCAATCAGGGAAGGCCAGTTAAAGAGATGGGTCTTGAGAGCCAGTGTGGTGTAGTGGCTAGAGTGTTGGACTGGGAGCCGGGAGATCCGGGTTCTAGTCCCCACTCAGCCATGGAAGCTCACTGGGTGACTTTGGGCCAGTCACAGACTCTCAGCCCAACCTACCTCACAGGGTTGTTGTTGTGAGGATAAAATGGAGAGGAGGAGGATTATGTACACCGCCTTGGGTTTCTTAAAGAGGAAAAATGGTGGGATATAAATGTAATAAATAAATAAACTTGGCACCTAAAGCATGCGACAGTTGGTGCCTCCCAAATACCAGGGGGGAGGGCATTCTATAGTGTGGATGCCACCATGGAGAAGGCCTGCAGGGAGCTACAAGATGGCAATCTGCGGATTGTGGTACAACGAGGCCAATGATCTTAATCAAGAGTGGGCAACTTGTGGCCCTCCGGATGTTTTGGCATGCAATTTCCATCAGCCCTCACCAGCATAGCCAATGGTAAGAGCTGATGGGAGTTGTAGGCCAAAATATCTGGAGAGCTACAAGTTGCTCACCCCCTGATCTTAATAATCGCACAGGTCTAAATTGCACAGGTTTAATTTAAGGGCCTAAGTCAGGGTAGGGTGGCCACTTGTGACTCACCAAAAAAGAGGACACGCATCAGCAAAAAGCAGAACAAAAGAAGACATTCATTTGCATATTTATTTATGTATTTATTATAATATTTGGTATAATTCAAATAGATATACAGTACATCTCACAATAGTGTGAAAGACTGTGAACAAGTGACCCGTGTACCTTGCTTGGTTTGCTGTCTAGGGGCTGTTGATGGGCAACTTCAGGGCCCAGCTCTTCCTTCTGATGGTTCTTTATCTTTATACTGGACTCCAATGGAAAAGCCCTTCAAACAAAGGATGCCTTCACAACAGAGGATAGTCCTCTGTCAGCCCTTCAAATAGAAGATTGTTCTCAGTAAAAGAGAACACCTGGCCACCCTGTGGCCCAATTTAAGAGGAAAAACACAGCCTCCTTGGCTTCATGGGAAGCGCTACTACTTCTGCTTCAGAGCTTGGATGTCAAAGTGTCCGAGGCTGCTGTTCTATACCCGCTTATTAGTCCTTTTCCTGCCATAGACCCTGTAGCAAAGTAAAACCTGATTTAGTTAAGACACTTGCACCACAGATGGATGCCAAGGCATTTTACAAGATGGCATCCCCCAGCAAGGTCATATGAAGAAATGCCTGTGGTGTGAATTTCTTTAGCACTGAATGGAGATCAGGAAATCAAATGAGGCTCAACCCGTCTAGCTAAAAGGAGATCTCAAGAGGGACTGATGTTCCCTTATTTTTTAATCTTGGGCAGATTTGCTCGCTTCAAATTCAGATTCTAGAGTGGGTAGTATTTCGCTCTCTTACCTCCCCTCATAAATAGTTTCCTGTTTATTTGGCTGTGATTCTCTACATACCTGTGCAGAAATAAGTCCAGGTCAGAGACTTTCACATAACATTATGAGAATTAGGTACCAGTGAAACACTTGGTTTTTTGTATTTTGCCTTATGTGGCTAGGTAAGAAAGGAGATACATTGTAAATCTATTTACATTTGGGTAAATACATTCTGGAATGTCTTTTCTTTGGCTTTTCTGCATTCAATCTTCTAAGCACTACACATAATCAAGTTGAAATTGTTTTTTCTGAAGGGTCAACATATTAATCTCGGAAGTGGTTAAAATGACCAGAAATTATTAAGGATGTTCCCTGCTTCTTCTTCTTTTTGCATGTTCCATTTCCTTAAAGGAGTCAGATGGGAGAACTATTACAGATGTTAGTTTTGCTCTTTCTCTGCAAAAGGTCACTGATAATTGTGTGTGGCTGCATTATATTCATGGAGAAGACAGTTCTGTATTTTAAGAGCAGGCCTGCACAATTTGTGACCTGCCAAGCTAAATGCACAACCCATGTGTTGTGACTTGCCAGCTGCTCAACAACATCCCTATTCTTGTAGTCCCAGTCAAGCATTAAAACCAGAGGTTGATCAAGGCCCTCCCTGGTGGAAAGTTGTTTTTTTTTTTTTTAAGCACCAAAGACAAATCACATTGAGGGGAGGGGAGAGATGTTCACTCCTCTGTCAAAGGAATTTTGAATGAAAAGCTCTCAGCTGTTCAGCCCTACAGAATGTGTGGGGAAATGGATGAGTTTGGAAACTAACTAAAATACCATTTCTAACTGTAAATATCAAGATCCTTGCTCGTCCTCCTCAGTACCCTCTGTTTCCTCCTTCAGAATTTCCTGAAGCAGAAAGTTTACGGCTGCAAGGTGAGACTAGAACCTGCAATCTCATTGCTCCAGCCATACACTGACTAGCCAAGGAAATTATAGCTTAAGTGGCTCCCAGAGCTACTTAAGTCTTCTCTCTCATCAGCTCACTTCTTCTGCTTTCAGTTTACATGTGCAGAGCCCTTGATCACCTGACTAAGGGCCATGACACAGCATCAGACCTGGGTTTGCTGCAGAGTGTACGCTCAACAGGGAGCCATGGATACTTCTGAGTCTGAATTGTATGATATGTGTGTTTTCAAACACTTGTTTGTCACATTCTCACATTATGTTTTAGGTGAAAATCTTTTGGTGCAGACCAAAAACAATGTGGGAAGAGACCCCACACTGGTATCATTTCCTTTTGTTTGTCCTCTCCCTTACTAAATTCTTCTTCTTACCCTTTGCTTATTGGTTTTTTACTTTAAAGTATTTTACCCCTGCTCTTCAGCCAGAAGAACTCCCAATAAAAAATAAGACAGTGCCAGTCCTCTGGCTTACAGTCTAAAAGACATGGCACAAAGGGAAAAAGGGATGGGAAAGGAAGAGGATGTTTCATATCACACCTTAATCCTCTCCCTCCCACCCTTTATCCTGCTTGTTCTTGTCCTGCGTGACTGACTTTGAGACACTAAGTGTTCCATATGTGTACTCTGGACAGAATTACTTGGCTACACCACTATGGCATGCTTATGGGTAAACAGCTATTGCTCAGTGTTAGAGCATATATTTTGCATGCAGAAGGTAGCAGATTCGGAACCCACCATCTCCATTTAAAAGGATTTTTAAAAGATTGAATGCAAGTCAGGCAAGCAGTTTTTCAATTCAGAGCATGCAACAGAATTTGCTGTGAGTAAACTGTCATGCCCAGTATGTCACTGATTCATAAATTGAATTAAATTGTACATGTTTCCCTCAAAACCTGACTCATCACATTGGAGAGTGGCTTCATGACGGAATATGGATGGGTTCAAGGTTAGTGTTGGATTCCTTTTATTAGTGTTGAGTCCTATTTTGGCAGGAGTTGATTTCTTAATGTATAAGAAGCATGGATTTCTTTTAATTTAATAATGGAAAGAGCTGAAGGCTTCAGAGTTATTGATGCTAACTGTGTTACAGACATAATTAAATGTCCGGAAACTTCAGGTGGTCCAAAATAGGGCAGCAAGATTGTTAACAGGGACTGGCCAGCGCGCTCATATTACGCCCGTACTTTTCCAGCTGCACTGGCTGCCAGTCCATTTCCAGGCCCGATTCAAAGTGCTGGTATTAACATTCAAAGCCCTTAACGGCTTGGGGCCAGGTTACCTGAAGGATCGCCTCCTCCCATATGTGCCTGCGCAGACCTTAAGATTATCCTCAGTGGCCCTCCTCCGTGAGCCCCTGCCAAAGGAAGTGAGGCGGGTGGCTACTAGGAGGAGGGCTTTCTCTGCTGTGGCACCCTAGCTGTGGAATGAGCTCCCTAGTGAGGTTCGCCTGGCATCTACATTGTATTCTTTCCGGCGCCAGGTGAAGACTTTTTTATTTTCCCAGGCATTTTAGCATTTGAGCTATTTAGACTTTTAGCGTTGCTTTTTTAAATTTGTATTTTAAATCCCTGCACTACTGCTAGGTTTTATTCTGGTTGCATTGTTTACTGTGGTTATAATGTTTTATAGATTTTGTATTGTTTTATTGTATGTTCTTTGGTTTTAATTTTTGTGAACTGCCCAGAGAGCTTTGGCTATTGGGTGGTATAGAAATAAATAAATAAATAAATAAATAAATGTGTCTGCTATTTGACCTCCATGCAGCTCTGACATCGTAGAAAATGCCATCTCTGCCACCACTATCAGTTTAGGGGATGAATGAGATCATATCTTAAAATCCAAAAGAGATAAATTTAAGCTCTGCCCATCATAGAATCATAGAATAGTAGGGTTGGAAGGGGCCTACAAGACCACCTAGTCCAACCCCCTGCTCAGTGCAGGAATGCAAGACACAGCATCCCTGACAGGTGGCTGTCCAGCTTCATCTTTAATGCCTCCAGCGTGGGAGAGCCCACCACCTTCCTAGGTAATTAGTGCCATTGTCGTATTGCTCTAACAGTCAGGACGTTTTTCCTGATATTCAGCTGGACTCTGGCTTCCTGTAACTTGAGCCCATTATTCCGTGTCCTGCAATCTGAGATGATCGAGAAGAGATCCTGGCCTTCCTTTCTGTGACAACCTTTCAGGTACTTGAAGAGCGCTATCCTATCTCCCCTCCTCTTCTCAAGGCTAAACATGCCCAGTTCTTTCAGTCTCTCCTCATAGGGCTTTGTTTCCAGTCCCCTGATCAACTTCATTGCCCTCCTCTGAATCCTCTCGAGTTTGTCTGCATCCTTCTTAAAGTGTGGTGCCCAGAACTGGACACAGTACTCCAGATGAGGCATAACCAGTGCTGAGTAGAGGGGAACTAGTACTTCATGTGATTTGGAAGCTATACTTCTATTAATGGAGCCCAAAATAGCATTTGCCTTTTTTGCAGCCATATCACATTGTTTGCTCATGCTCAGCTTGCAATCTGCAACAATTCTAAGATCCTTCTTGCTTGTAATATTGTTGAGCCACGTATCCCCCCATCTTGTAACTGTGCATTTGGTTTCTTTTTCCTAGGTGCAGAACTTGCCATTTATCCCTATAAAATTTCATTCTGTTGTTTTCTGCCCAGCGCTCCAGTCTATCCAGATCACTTTGAATTTTGTTTCTGTCTTCCAAGGTATTAGCTATCCTGCCCAATTTTGTGTTATCTGCAAATTTGTTAAGCATTCTCTGCATCTCCTCATCCAAGTCATTAATACAAATGTTGAAGAGCACTGGGGCCAGGACTGAGCCCTGCGGTACCCCACTCGTTTCCTATCCCCAGTTTGAGAAGATCTCATTGATAAGCATCTTTGAGTCTGATTCTGTAGCCAACTGTGGATCCACCTGATAGTTGTTTTATCTAGTCCGTTCTTTAGCTAGTTTGCTAATCTGGATATCATGGGGCACTTTGTCGAAAGCTTTACTGACAAGGTATATTATGTCTACAGCATTCCCACAGTCCACAAGGGAGGTGACCTGATCAAAAAATGAGATCAGGTTCGTCTGGCAGGATTGTTCTTGACAAATCCATGTTGGCTTCGAGTAATCACTGCATTGTTTTCAAGGTGCTTCCAGATGGATTGCTTTATAATCTGGTCCAGAATTTTCCCAGGGACTGATGTCAGACTGACTGGTCTATAGTTCTCAGGTTCCTCCTTTTTGACCTTTCTGAAGATAGGGACAACATTAGCCCTCCTCCATTAGCACTTCACTGCCCTCCATGATTTCTCAAAGATAATAGACAGTGGTTCTGAGAATTCTTCTGCCAGTTCCTTTATTACTCTAGGATGCAGTTCATCTGGCCCTGGAGATTTGAACTCATTCAAAGTAATTAGGTGACCATATGCCTATCGATCTCAAGCTGCAATCCTGCCCCTTCAGCCTGTACTTTGCCTTTGCTGGGGGGGGGGGTGGTCATAGACCCTCTTTTGGAAGAAGACTGAGCCAAAGTAGGAATTGAGCACTTCTGCCTTTTCCTTGTCATCTGTTATCGTTTTGCCATCCTTATTTAATAGCTGAACAACTTTTTCTTTCCTCTGTCTTTTACTATGCATGTATCTGAAGAAAGCCTTTTTGTTGCTTTTAGCATCCCTCGCTAACCTCAGCTTGTTCTCAGCTTTAGCCTTCCTGACACCATCCCTGCAATTCTGCGCTACTTGCTTGTACTCTTCCTTTGTAGCTTGGCCTTCCTTCCACTTCATTCAACCTGCTAAAATTAGTTCTTGCCTGTTTCAAAATAACAGTATAAACATGCAGCAAGTTGCCATGTTTAAAGTGGATAGTGTTTCCTCTACGTGGCCAAGTATGTGTTTTATGCAAACACTGCGAAAACATCAGAAGAGCCATGCTGGATCAGACCAAGGGTCCATCCAGTCCAACATTCTGTTCATATAGTGGCCACAGGGTTCTATTCTATCCCCAGTGCTGTTCAACATCTATATGAAGCTGTTGGGTGAGGTCATTAGGAGTTTTGGGGTGGGGTGTCACCAGTACGTTGATGATGCTCAGCTCTGCTTCCCCTTGTCATTGAAGTCAGCTGGAACAGTAAAGGTGCTGGACCAGTGCCTGGAGGCTGTAATGGGCTCGATGAGGGTCAATAAACTGAAGCTGAATCCTGAGAAGATGGAAGCTCTGTGGATTGGTGGTTCCCAAGTCTGGGAATTAGGTAAGCGACCTGTCCTGGATGGGGCTGCATTCCCTCTGAAGGACCAGGTGCATAGCTTGGGAGTACTCCTAGATACATCCCTGTCACTGGAGCCCCATGTGGACTCGGGGGCCCAGAGTACTTGGGGCCAGCTTTGGGTGATCCGCCAGCTACAGCCTTTCCTGGACAGGGTTAACCCAGCCACAGTAGTGCATGGGTGCTGGTAACTTCCCAATTAGACGACTGCAATGCGCTTTACGTGGGGCTGCCCTTGAAGATGACTCTGAAGTTGCAGCTAGTGCAAAATGCAGCATCTAGACTGTTGACTGGAACGTCATGTAAAGATCACATAACACTGGCCTTAAAAGAATTGCACTGGCTGCCAATATGGTTCCAGTCCAAATTCAAGGTGCTAGTGATGACATTTAAAGCTCTAAGCAGCTTGGGACCTCGATATCTGAGGGACCGCCTCCCCCTATATATGCCTGCCTGAGGACTGAGATCTGTTGGAGGGGCCCTCCTCTGCATCCCACCAGTGCGAGATATGTACTGTGGCGGGACGTGGGAGAGGGCGTTTTCTGCTGTGGCACCCCGGTCATGGAATGCCCTCCCCTTGGAGGCCTGATCGGCTTAGGCACTGGTTTCATTTCAGTGCCAAGTTAAAACATGGCTTTTTACCAAAGCCTTTGAGGGCTACTTGGATTCCCTGAGTTTGCACAATGTTTTAACTGTTTTATTGTTTTAGATTTTAAATGGGTATTAACTAGCCTAATGATTTAACATGTTTTAGCTATTTAAATTATTTATTCTTTTACACTGTTCAAATTGATTTTATCTGTACGCTGCCCTGAGATCCTAAGGATATAGGGCGGGATACAAATGTTTTAAATAAAAAATAAATTCATAAATAATAGATATATTTGATCCTTCAAATGCACTTTCCTCTCTTCCGGGTAGTGCATTAGTCTTATATAAATGTATTGAGACAGTCTCCCCAAGGAAAGGTAGTGGCATCTCCGCTATCCATGCA
Source organism: Heloderma suspectum (assembly GCF_057233095.1). NCBI lineage: Eukaryota > Metazoa > Chordata > Lepidosauria > Squamata > Helodermatidae > Heloderma > Heloderma suspectum. The sequence goes on along the minus strand of NC_139460.1, from coordinate 174,938,853 downwards.
AGGCTTTCTTTGAAGGTGGGCTGGAGTTCTGTCTGGCCCGGGAGGCTCATTGATAGCTTCATAGATCTGAAATGTTGCTAAGCTGGGGAGAGCAATTTCTTTAGGTTTTAAGATGGCCGAGATCAGCCCAGGAGCTGCTTTTAACGTGTGTTTTTGTTTCTGTTTGGTTTCGTGACTTCTCATTTATTTTTACATGTGGTGGGCACTAACAGCAAAAACACACAGAATCATGCATTGCTTTTACCAATATTTTGGCAGTCGTTATGTGATGGTGTGACTGCGACTGGGGCTCTTGCCTTCTCGCATCCGACTCCAGCCCAATCAGGCGGCTGCCTGATGATATGAATGTGGCAGCCAGCAAGTAAAAGTGGGTGTCTGACATCAACAGAGAGATGCAGGAGCAGCAGGACGGGTTGGGAAGTTGAGGGCATGACATGGGAGATGATCCCCAGTTGGCTTAGTATTGGGGAGGGAGCCATGAGTCTCTGGGAAGGGAGGCTGGGAGCTGGGAGTGAACTGGCCAGAGAGAGAGGGAGGCAGGAGGAGGGAAGGGCTGGCTGGGGCTGCTACAAACCCTGCTTTCCACAATGAAGGGCTCTTTTGAGACTGAAAGGAGCGGGAACAGTCACCAGTTGTCAGGGCAGCTCCTGTGTGAGGTCTGTGTGACTGAGAAAGGATAGGCACTATACTGGGAATTCACCTGCAAGTATCTAATATGAAAGCATCTCTCTGTGTAACACTTGCATGGTCCTTTGCTCTCTTTCAGGGCCTTATGGAGGTGGGTGACTGGGCCATGAGAGCAGATGACTTAAGCTTTGTGATGAAAAACTCAAAGAGGTGCCCCCCTCCTGACCCTGGCTTGCTTTGCTGCTCCTCCTGTAATTTATGTTTATTATCATTTTATTTACTGTACTTTTAAACCACCCAATGACCGAAGTTCTCTGGGTGATTTATAATACATGAAAAACACATATTACAAATATTAAAACAAGAAGTGAAAACAGCACCAAAGAAAAGATAAAACCATTACAACATCATCAAACCAGATTAAAACCAACAGCATAATAAAGTACTAAAAACACTAAAAGCCGTTCTTAAAATGCCTGGTAGAATAAAAAGGTCTCCACCTGGTGCCGAAATGACCCTAACATAGGCACCAGGCAAGACTCTCTTTCTGGGGAGCGCATTCCATAAACAGGGTGCCACCACTAAAAAGGCCTCCTCTCTTGTAGCCACCCGCCTCGCCTCATTTGGCAGGGGCACCTGAAGGAGGGCCTCAGACAATTACCTTAATGGCTGGGTAGGTAATAGGGGGAGATGTTCTGGTTTTTCAGGTAACCTGATAATCTGCCCCAATTTATGAACATGCCTGTGTTTTCATGACATTTTATTTAATTATATTTGTATTTTAAAACTAATACAGTGCATAACAATTTAGAGCAATAACATGTATTGAAAGTAATCAACATATAAACAAAACAGTAAAACTTCAAGACTGAATTAATTCCTGGGGAATACTCTGATGAAAATGTTAATTGTCAGATAATAACGATGGAGTTGAATTGTTTTGGCAGCAGAGCTCTGGATAGAGGTGAGGGGTCTGAGATGCAACAACTGAAGGGGTCACAGTGCAACCCTATGCATGTCTACTCAAAAGTAAGCCCTATTGAGTTCCTTGGGACTTATTCCAAAGTAAGTGAGTATAGGATTGCAGCCTCAGAGAGAAGGTTGCTGTAGGCAAGGTCAAAGGTGTCCACATGTGAGCCAGAGTTTTCACTCAGGGGATCACAGGAAGGGTCACATTTTCAAAATATTGTAAAGGGAGTAGTGACATGACTGGGTGACAGATCGAGTATATGGAACAAAGGTGAAAGAGGAGTCAGAGATAAAGCCAAGACTTTCAGAGTGGATGGTGATGTTCTCAATGGATGTGAGGAACGTATGAAGGGCATATTAAAGGCCTTGGGCATATTAAGATGGTGGTGAAACATCCAACCAGAAATAGCAGACAGGCAAGGCAGGTGGAGATGCAGCACAGGACACGTGTGGGGAGTTCTGGGACAGAGTGGAAGAGTTGGTGTCATCCATGTATAATAGGTGGGGTTGAAAGCCATAGGAGGTGATGTGGCCCCTCAGAGACAGTGTGTAGATACAGAATGGCAGAGAGCTGAGAACAGATGTCTGAGGGGCCCCAACAGAGGGGGAAGACAGAGGTATTTCCTCTGTGGGAATAACTGTTCCTAAATTTGTATTCCATTTGTTTTTCAACACAGCAGCCTTTTCTTGCCCAGCTACATCATCCTCAATAAGTACATCATAGATCTTTGACAGTTGTCATTTTAGCATTGGATTGCGAAGTCATAATTTTTTCTAATGGAGTTAGATTCCTATTTATTACATGCGCCCTTACATTTTAAAGATAAAAATGCCTTATTAGGAAATGCTAATTAAAATAAATGTCCATGTCCTCCAATTTTGTTGTAGATTTCATCATATTTCCAAATTTGACAACTGCCGAAAAGATCCAAAAGGCCCTATTGAAAACAAATAGTTTCCAAATGCCAGTATTATTAATATGCTACCCAACAAGGACTTTATTCATGGTGTTTTTATCCAGTTGGTTCAATTGGAGCAGAGCTATTAGTAGGATACCAAGACTTCCCTGTTCCACTAACAACCATGATATTTTCCAAGCCAGCCTGCAATTTCCAGTAATTGGGATACCAAATAAAGCTACATAATGTTAGCAACATTAAGCTTTCTGTTCAATGTTCTTTAGTTTAAGATCCCATATTTAGTTGCTCTTATTCTACCATAAATAAATCTTGTGCAGCACAAATCCTACATATATCTACTCAGAAGTAAGCTATATTGCATCTTTAATCATGTTCCAGAAAAAGAGTGTTTCTCTTGTTAAATTCAACAGAAAAGTAAATAACAAGAATAGAAATTTGGGAACTATGTTCATCTTGACCTTTGCCATCCTAGCAGGCTAAGGGAATTTTAACTTATTCCATGTCATTAATTCCTTCTTTGGTATGTTTACAGCTGGGACATAATTCAATTTAAAAAGTTTACTGAGGGCTGCCGGGAGAGTTATCCTTAAATATTTGATCACCCTTTTCTGGGTGCTTTACAAAAAGTAGAGATTACATTCTGTATATCATTCTGTAGACTCAAAGACAAGCATTCTAGTTTGTTCTGGGTTGATACCCTGATATTACTTCAGATGCTTTTTTCCCAGTGGAGGCTGGTGGCTCCGATGTCAGTGGGGTGGTAAATCCGCTCCAGGTTTCAGTCAGGACTAAGGGCGCAATCCTGTCTAGATAGGCGGCTGCTTCCGAACTCAGAGGCGACCACCTATCCAAAGCAGGGCAGGAGAAGCAAGGAGGGGATCGTTCCCTCCGCGCTCCTCCTGACCTGCTTTTTCTGCTAGATAGCTGATTGCGGCTGTCTAGCCACAGGAGCACGGAGCAGGGAAGGAGGCTGCTGTACAACACATAGGATGTATCGTACAGGCAGCTACGCTCTCCCCACCCCAGAATGCCCCCAGCCACGCCCCTTTCCAGCCACTCCGCGCTCCTCTTGCGAGCGCGGAGGACGGGGCTGTTCCATGCTGCCTCTGAGGCAGCGCAGAAGAGTGGGGAGGTTGGTTCTCTGGGAACTGACCTTGGAGTGCGGGATCTGAGGTTGGTTCCCAGAAAACACCGTATCCTATGGCCATCTAGCCACTGTCTAGCGGCCATAGGATTGCTCCCTAAAGGAGCTATCCAAGGTGTGGAAGCCCCACTAACATCGGAGCCACCAGCCTCCACTGGCTTTTCCTCACTTCAGCACTTCCTTCATGGAGTGATTTAGGCTGGGGTTAAAAGTGATATCATCAGCCTGTGCAGTTTGCTTCCATTTTCTGTCTCCTATTTCAAACCCATTGAGAACATTGTTTGGTTAGTTAGAATTGCTAATAGAGATGTGTGAAAAATCCCAGAAAAGTCCTGCGCCAATCTGAGGGCTTGGAAAGCTATTGCCCTGCCCCCTGCTTTTCTCCACCCCTCCCTTCTTGCCAAGCCACCCTCCCCAATGCATTTTCCCTTCCCTCATCGTTGTCTTGGCAGTTCCTGGAGCAGCAAGAGTGACGTTCCCTCCCTCTCATCCATCACCCAGTAATGGTAGCAGTAGTTCTTTCAAGGGTTCCTTTTGCATCAGTGCAGTGATGATGAAAAGGGAGAGTATGTTTTGAGAGTTGATGGGGTAGGGGACATCAGCAGAGACAAGTGGCAATGTGTGTGTGCATGTATGTGCCTGAGGGGAAGCTGAGAATTCCTCACCTGCTCGGTTACTGATCTGAACAGGAGAGGAGGTTTAAGGCGTATGAAGTTCATTGCTCCTATTGAGGTGGGTTTTCTGAGCTCCCAAAGCCCTTCTCCAAGCCTCCATTTGGAAAATTCACCATCCCTCGTTGCTAATAATTAGCATCCATAATTGCTAATAAGTGAACTGAAATGGACTGGAATGGGCCACTTCGCAACAAATGACCACCAGATCTACTACTGTGGACAACAGGACCACAGAAGAAATGGAGTAGCCTTCATAATTAATAACAAAGTGGCTAAAGCAGTGCTTGGATACAATCCAAAAAATGACAGAATGATCTCAATTCGTATTCAGGGTAAGCCATTTAACATCACAGTGATCCAAATATACGCCCCAACCACAGATGCTGAAAAAGCAGAAGTAGATCAGTTCTATGAGGATCTGCAGCACCTACTGGATAGTATGCCAAAAAGAGATGTTATTTTCCTCATGAATATGCAGTGGAGGTGAAGAACAGATTTAAGGGACTAGATTTAGTAGATAGGGTGCCGGAAGAACTATGGATAGAAGTTCGCAACATTGCTCAGGAGGTGGCAACAAAAAACGTCCCAAAGAAAAAGAAAACCAAAAAGGCAAGATGGCTGTCTGCTGAGACCCTGGAAGCAGCCCAAGAAAGAAGGAAAGCAAAAGGCAACAGTGATAGGGGGAGATAGATAAGGAATTCTTTTTAAACAAGCAATGCGCGGAAGCGGAAGAAGATAATAGAATAGGAAGGACAAGAGACCTCTTCCAGAAAATTAGAAACATCAGAGGTAAATTCCAGGCAAAAATGGGTATGATCAAAAACAAAGATGGCAAGGACCTAACAGAAGCAGAAGAGATCAAGAAAAGGTGGCAAGAATATATGGAAGATCTGTATAGGAAGGATAATAATATCGGGGATAGATTTGACGGTGTGGTCAGTGAGCTAGAGCCAGACATCCTGAAGAGTGAGGTTGAATGGGCCTTAAGAAGCATTGCTAATAACAAGGCAGCAGGAGATGACGGTATCCCAGCTGAACTGTTTAAAATCTTCCAAGATGATGCTGTCAAGGTGATGCATGCCATATGCCAGCAAATTTGGAAAACACAAGAATGGCCACCAGATTGGAAAAGATCAACTTATATCCCCATACCAAAAAAGGGAAGCACCAAAGAATGTTCAAACTATCGAACAGTGGCACTTATTTTACATGACAGTAAGGTAATGCTCAAGATCTTGCAAGGTAGACTCCAGCAATTCATGGAACGAGAATTGCCAGATGTACAAGCTGCGTTTAGAAAAGGCAGAGGAACTAGAGACCAAATTGCCAATGTCCGCTGGATAATGGAGAAAGCCAGGGAGTTTCAGAAAAACATCTATTTCTGTTTTATTGACTATTCTAAAGCCTTTGACTGTGTGGATCATAACAAATTGTGGCAAGTTCTTGGTGGTATGGGGATACCAAGTCATCTTGTCTGCCTCCTGAGGAATCTGTATAACGACCAAGTAGCAACGGTAAGAACAGACCACGGAACAACGGACTGGTTTAAGATTGGGAAAGGAGTATGGCAGGGTTGTATACTCTCACCCTACCTATTCAACCTGTATGCAGAACACATCATGCGACGTGCTGGGCTTGATGAAGCCAAGGCTGGAGTTAAAATCACTTGAAGAAACTTTACCAATCTCAGATATGCAGATGATACCACTTTGATGGCTGAAAGCTAGGAGGAGCTGAGGAACCTCATGACGAAGGTGAAAGAAGAAAGTGCAAAAGCTGGGTTGCAGTTAAACCTCAAAAAAACCAAGATTATGGCAACCAGCTTGATTAATAACTGGCAAATAGAGGGAGAAAACGTGGAGGCAGTGACAGACTTTGTCTTTCTAGGCGCAAAGATTACTGCAGATGCTGACTGCGGCCAGGAAATCAGAAGACGTTTACTTCTTGGGAGGAGAGCAATGACAAATCTTGATAAAATAATGAAGAGCAGAGACATCACAGTGACAACAAAGATCTGCATAGTTAAAGCAGTGGTATTCCCCACAGTAACCTATGGCTGCGAGAGCTGGACCATAAGGAAGGCTGAGCGAAGGAAGATAGATGCTTTTGAACTGTGGTGCTGGAGGAAAATTCTGAGAGTGTGTTGGATTGCAAGAAGATCAAACCAGTCCATACTCCAGGAAATAAAGCCAGACTGCTCACTTGAGGGAATGATATTAAAGGCAAAACTGAAGTACTTTGGCACATCATGAGAAGACAGGCTACCCTGGAGAAGATGCTGATGCTAGGGAAAGTGGAAGACAAAAGGAAGAGGGGCCAACCAAGGGCAAGATGGATGGTTGATATTCTGGAGGTGACGGACTCGACCTTGGGGGAGCTGGGGGTGGCGACGGCCGACAGGAAGCTCTGGCGTGGGCTGGTCCATGAAGTCACGAAGAGTCGGAAGTGACTGACCAAATAAACAACAAACAATTGCTAATAAATCAGTGTACATAATAAACAAGGCAGGGGACAAATGGTGTCTAGTACTGCGATGAAGATTAAGCTTCTCAGACTAGAAATCATAAATTAATATTCTTGAAGATGGTTTTTTATTTGGCAATTGAATCCATTGTTATTTCCTCACCAACACAAAAACAGTTAGTATTCTTTAAAAATAAGGCAATTCAACCCAATTAAAAGCTTTTGTGCTGTGTGTGTGTGTGTGTGTGTGTGTGTGTCTGCGTGTATGTGTGTGTCTGTTTATTATACATTTCATCATAATGGTGAATTTGACAACTGATGAAAAGGTTCAAAAAGGCCTATTGAAAGCAAATAGTTTGCAAATGCCGGCATTGTTAGTATGCTGCCCGATAAGGACTTTATTTAACCAGTTGGTTAAAACCACTTTTCCTTTGTATTGTGTGCTTATTGTGTGGTCAGAGTAGGTGGAGCCAAGTAGGTCTAGTCTGAGCCCACATTTTCTGCTCCACAAGCAACCCATTGCACATAAAAGGCAAAGGGAGGTTTGTAATTTAACTGCAAGACCGTGAGTGCAAAGCAGAGGGTTGGGCAGGTATTTCTGACACATACAGCAACAGAAAAGCACTCCATTGAATCCACATTTTTCTCCTTCAGCAGCATCCCCCATTGCACAGAAAAGACAAACTAAGTCAAGTATCCTCAAGGTCATGAGTGCGAAGTGGGGCATGGAGATCCAAAGCATTCCGTTGAACCCACAGTTGGCGCTATAGCAGCAACCAGGACACTGAAATGGCAAACAGGATAATTTTTTTGAATTCTTTTTTTGGGGGAAATTGGCATGGGGCTGGGGCTTTCCAAGAAACCTGATCCCCCCCCAATCACTTTACACCCCCTGGCCACCAGTTAAAAAAATTAAAAATGGGGAAAATGGGAAAAACGGAAAAACGGAAAATAATTGACAAAGGGTCAGGAGGTCATAGGACCCCCCTCCACATGCTGCCAGAATAAAAAAGAAAAAAATTGTGAAAAAATTAAAAAATAGCAAGACCCCCCTCAAATAAAAAGACAAAAAGCACTGTAGCATCCTAGTGGCTGCTGCTTTTCTCTGGTCTCTGTCACTTAATGTGCTAGTTGCCACCATTCTCTCTCTCAATCTCTGTCTTTCACTGTTACACAGAGCAATTACACACACACACACACACACAAACACTTCCTCTTTCTGCTGGCACTGATTAGTAATAGTCAAAATATGAGGAAAAATTAGAGGCTAGGTGTGCATACCATACACACTGACACATTTTGGTCTTTTGCTGAAGTGAAAGTGACAAAAGAGCAGAGGACCACTATGGCCTAATATGCAGGCTTAATTATGTATAACAAAATTGCACACAACCATCAGCCTACATAAATGTTCATTTCCCTAAGTGTTGGGATTCCTGCACAAGCACAGGATAAAACACCATGACCATATTGGGGAGGCAGACAGAGCAGTCCTCACAGGCACCTTGCCTGCCTGGTCTGTTGCTGCTGCACTTATAACGAGAAGGAGGACTCTATCTGACAGCAGCTTCATGGACTTGTTGGATTTAGTGGTCAAGTGGTCACTTTATATTTCCTATCTCTGTGGCTGAAACTTCTCCATCTGAGCACTGCTGCCCCCTCACAGAACTACCATTCCCAGAGTTCCTTGGGAGAAAGCCATGACAGTTACACTGATCTAAGGATGCTGTATAGATGTTGTGTTGAGGCAGGTTTAAGCCCTTAGGGGCACAACCCTATGCATGTCTATATAGCAAAGGTCCTGCAGCTCCCAGCATTCCCCAGCCAGCCATGAGTATTGAGAGCTGTGGGACTTTTTTCTGTCTAAACATGCATAGGATTGTGCCCTAAGTGTCTTTCCAATGCCAAAGCTCAACCAGCAGCCCCTGCCTCAATCCCCCCACCCCAGTTTCTACCATGCTAAACTGAAGCTGTTGCTACCCTGGAAGTTCTTCCTTCCCCTTCCCAACCAGTCCTAAATGCTGATGGGTTTGCTGTATTTGCTCATCAATGACAGGCTCTACACATGCTCAGATGCACTCTAGTCTTATTACATCACATGTTCCAGGGCTAATGCCTTATAAACCCCAGTCCTGATTAAGCCCTGATTCATTCCTTTCTACCTCAAGACCATACTCTTCTACTTAGTTTTCATTAACCTGGGATAAAGTACAAATACTTGGTACTGTACTCACAACCTTTCATATGAAGAAGTCCTCCCTCCCTCCCTCCCTCCCTCTCTCCCTCCCTCCACAGATAACCAAGCAATCTGGGTTTAACTGAGATGGGTAGCAGGGCCATTCAGCCAGCCCTGCTAAAAAAATCCACTTGCTTTTTTCCTCTTCCCTCCCCCTCCCCTTTTCCTTTTGTGTCGTGTCTTTTGTGTTGTGTCTTTTTAGATCGTGGACAGGGACTGCCTTGTTTGTATGGATTGTATCTAGGTCATTCTGAGAGCCTTTTTTTGACTGAGAAATGGCCTAACAGTGTTTAAATAAATAAATAAACAAACAAATAATCATTTCCCGAGCCCATACAGGAATAATGGCAAAAAAAGTGTCACTGAACATACACAGCATGCTCTTCCCTCAGTGTGGGGCGGCGGCGGGGGTGGGGCACAAGTGACAGGACATAGCTCTGTGATCGGGGACTGTACGTTACATATATCTATGGTCTTAGATCCTGCCGGAAGGAACACAATGCTCCTGTTGACAGGTCCTCGGGACTGCAGCGTCTGGTCAGAGAGCCAAGGGTCGCTGGCGGACTTCACCTGCTGCCTCCACAGGAAGAACATCATGGCAAGGAGGAGACCAACCAGGCTGCATCCATCAGCCAGAGGAGGAACAGATGCAGGGAGCTTGTTTTGTCCTTCCCTTCCAGAAAGAACACCCATAAGGATGTTGAAACAAAGAACTGAGGCATAAGTTTGCTTTTTTCCTCCTCCCTTCCAATCCCTCTTCCTTTTGTGTCTTGGAGATTGTAAGCCTGAGGGCAGGGGACTCTCTTAATTTTTGTAAGCTGCTCCAGGGGTCTTTGTTTTTTTGCTCAAAAACGGGATAAGAATGCTGCAAATAAATAAATAGGGGCAACTCCTGGCATATCCATGCAAGGGATGCCAGAATGATAGCAGGGATGAAAAAGGCCTGTTCCTCAGGTCTGGGAGAGCTGCCACTCAGAGTATACCAGCCATTCTCAAGCTGTGTCATGTGATCGTTAAGGCCTGCTATGAGCACAAAGCACCCATCCACCAGAGATCCCTGGTGAATCTGTCGTTGACCCTTTCAATGAGAACATAAGAAGAACCATGCTGGATCAGACCAAAGGCCATTGAAAGGGGCATGCTGGGATTTGTAGGCCTTTTTTCTGTCTAAATGTGCATAGGATTGCGCCCTTCTCTCCCATGAGTTGTCAAATCCCTTTTAAAAGACATAAGAATCAATGTTGTTTTTAGTTATATGTTGTTTGTGTATATTGTCTGTGTGCTTTTATGTGCTTTTTTGTAAATGGCTTTTAAACCTTTGTATTGTATTTAATGTTTTAACTTCTGTAAACTGCTCAGAGAACTTTGGCTATGTGGCGGTATAGAAATGCAATAAATGTTGATGATGATGGGTGAGTTACTGAGTCTATAGAACAGTACTCTCTTCCTTTTGACAGCAACTTAATTGAATTATTGGGCTTGGTGGAAGGAATGAAAATCAAGGTTCCAATTTTTGTGGAGAGCCTCAATGGATGTAGGAAGCTGTCCCCTTCAGAAAGTTGTCCTCCATGTACAGAGAGCAGTGAAAATGGGTTGAAGGGGTCAGGGCTAGTGTGTTTTCCCTCCTTTCATGTTTAATTTACGCCATTTGAGAAAGCTGGAATAGAGCTTTAGTTGCAACAGGCTTAGCTTGCTCCACCCTATGATGCAAAGAACGATTATAAATAAAATGCATTGTATTTAAATTTTCTCATGTGAACTGGAACTGAACTGGTTGGTTATGTGTGCTGAACTGGAACCAAACCAGAGCAATTTCATTTGCAATTAAACCTGAATCAGAACTGAACCAAAAGTTTGTGATGCATTAGTTTGGAAATCTCACTATTCTAGGTTAACTTTGTTTTTCAATCTCTTCCTCAACTCTTATCATTTTCTTGCATAAATTTTGTTATGGTATCCTGCTTTTGTACTTCAGTGTTTAATGTCCTGTGTAGTGCTTCCTAATTACCTATTTCATGTTTTATTTCCTTTGTTTTATTTTCCAGTGTAATGATTTTTCCTACCAAAGCATTTTAAGGATTATTAATATGTTTGATTCCTTCAGCTCATTGACCTGTTTTGTACGTTGCTTCAGCCTGCTTATCTGTTTATAAAGTCCTTAAAGCCAAGTCAGTCTTAGAAGGCAGTAACTGATAACTCCAAGATTAATTAATCAAATTACCAATTTGTCAGCTTCAAATTGCTTTTGCTCTCACACTTTATTAATTCCTTTAATCCATGATTCGCCCAAGATCACAGTCAGTTCAAAACATTGACTCAGTAGTTCTGGATTCATCACTAGTTCAGCCCTGTTCAGGTGTTGCTTGTGTGAATCAGGTACCCATGGTGAAAAGGGCAGCATTAAGTCGTGCCACTGCAAAACTTCAGAAGGGGGTGGGCTGGGTGGACTCCTGTACTTGTGAAGGCTCTTGCGTGATTTTGAACGCTGTGTAATCAAGGTTCTGATTATGCTTAACATGGTGGGAGTGGAAGGAGCAGTGCACCTTCGGGGGCAGGGCTAAATGTTTGGACTTGCCGCCCCTTTCACTGCAGATGCCCTCTATACATGAGCAAAATGTGAATAGGGCCTTCCTCAGGCTGCGATCCTATGCATGTTTAATCAGAAGTATGTCCCACTGTGTTTAATGAGGCTTACTCCCAGACAAGTGTACATTGGGTTGAAGCCTTAATTTATGAAATACTCAGCTCATTAAACAGTTTATCCATTATTTGAACAATCAGTTTACCAGCTCTTTTACTTATAAATCCCATGTCAGTTTCATTTCAAAGACTATTAGTCCAGTAATTTAAGGTCCACTACACTGTGACATTTTGTAGAAATATTCCTTACTGATGTGGATGTTGAGGATTCCAAGTGTGGACCCAGCTGTTCTGGGTAGTTTTGGTCATCCAATTAAAGAGTGATAGAGGTCTCTTCTGATGTACACTTCAGTTATTTCTCAATACAGGCACCAGTACCCAGGCACAACCCTAAATACCTTTTAAAGTTCCAGGTCCTGTAAGCAGGACTCAGGTTTTGCTGTGTACTAATATAAAAAAGAAAAGAAAGGAAGAGGATCCTTTCTCATTGTATCTCCCACAATTGAGGTGAGATGACAACTAGCCTAGCAGCCTTTGTTGCTGTTACCTACAAAACTCCCATCTTCACTTGATCTCTCCTGCTTCCATCTTCATGAAATTAGTTTTAAAAGGTGCTGGCAGAATCCTTGCTACTGTTTGTTCCAGACCACTTATGTCAGACTGTGGATGTGGTTGGTGTATTGAATTCTGTTGAGTTCATCTCTCAGTGAAATGGACCAGTTATCCATGTTGACTTGACAGGCCTTCAGTTTTCATTTCCAGACATTTTTAATAGATATCCACATACCTCCTGCTGTTATGAATGTTTGACACATGCTTGGACCATTAGTTGATCTTTATTTCTGAAGTCAAAGCACATCAGAGCTGCAGTGAGGTGGAAATGAAAAACTGGATGCCCTCCAAGTCAGGATAACTGAAGAAACTTAGTATTACCTTTTTTTATTCCACCCCTCTTCCAAGGAATTCATGGTCCCCCATTCTCACACCAACCCTAGGGCATTGGTTAAAGGTCAGGCTGGGAGATGACATCTCACCCAAGGTCAGTAGTGAGCTTCATGGCTGAGAAGAGATTTGAATCCATGTCCCCTTGATCAAAGTCCAAACCCATGTCTTGTGGATCAAAGTCCAATATTCTATCCCAGTCTTCCCCAACCTATTCCCTCCAGATGTGTTGGACTACAACTCCCATGGGAGCTGTAATATAACTGATCTTGATTATATAGTGTTTGTGCATTTAAACTTTTAACTCTTAGAAGAATATTGGTGGGAAATCTCAAGATTCTACAGATGACATGTTGTACTATTCCAAACCCAGAATATTACTCATGTAGCAAACCTCTGATAGTTTAAATTCACTGTCATTACTTCAGTGCTTTTTTTGAAAGGTAAATTTGCGATAGAGAATAACAGGCTTTAATAATATGTGAAGCTATATTTTAACAGCTGTGTGATGTAACTATTAAATTATAGTGTAGATCATTAAACTTCTTTAATTACAGTAAATTTGTTTCTAAAGGGTGACTTCCCCTCCCTCCTACCCTCTAGGGAAGTACTACTTAATTCCAATAAGGATTTACCATTGTCATTGAAAAGTTAAATTAAATGGAATCAGTTGTCCCTTTCATGTGATCCCTGGAGAAGGTGGCTTTTTACAGGAGTGAACAAGGAGATGGTTGGGAATAAATGGTGGTGCTTTACAGAGGACAGGAGGAAGGTGATTATAAAATGGCAGATACTGGTCTGAAAGTTCCTGTTTGCAACTTTTTGTGGTCATTTTGGTGAAGGGCTACAATGCAGTGGTAGATCAGGCTGACCTGAGGCATTTTGCTGCCTGAAGTGAAGGGCAAGATGATGCCTCCCTCCATTCCATGTGCAAAAACTGACCAGACTTGCTATTGAATCTTACTTCAATACTGGGGATGGGACAGCATCTTCCACTGCACCTCAGAGCAGCAGACTAGTTTAGGGGGCATAAGGCCGGCTGCAGGGCATACACAGCATTGTCTGCTTCCTGCCCCTTAGCATCTGCCACCTGAGGCAACTGCCTCACTCTGCTTAACGGTAAGGCTGGCCCGGGAAGTAGACCACCTGCTTTGCATGCAGAAAACTTAGGTGCAATCCCTGGTAACCTAGGTGCAATCCCAGGTGCAATCCCAGGTAAGACTGGGAGAGGCCCATTTCTCAAACCCTGGAGAGCCACTGCCAGTCAGTATAGGCAATAATGGGCTAGATGAAGCAATGCTCACTCGGTATAAGGCAGCTTTCTTTGTTCCTTCTTTCTGCCCAGACCCTCAACTTCTGTCACAGCTAGCTATAGTTCTTCTACCTCCCCCAGTGTCTCTTCCATCTGTTTGAAAGATTTGTAGGCTGTCTTTCAGAAGAAGCTTCCAAGGCTCTACCAAGGAAGAATAAAACAATGCAAAACAAATTAACATGAACTCTAGCAGTGTTGCAGTCATAATTATCCTCTCTTAGTCAGCCCAACTCACTATCTCTCCTTCCAACTCCATCTTTTTTACTCACAGTGAAACCTACCACCCAATTTTAGAGAAGGCTTATCTCCCCTCCAAATACATACTAAACATTTTTGTATGTGTGAGTAAAAATTTGGAGGCCTAACCACTTCTAAGGAACTGAATGTCCTAGCATTTTTTTAAAGAAGTATATTAATTTAAAGAGGAGCCAGTTTATGAAAATTGAGAATCTGGTACAAGGAATTCACTTGCTGGTCATATGTCGATTCCTATTCTGGGGAACCTCTGTGACAAACTGAAAAGCAGAAATTAAATCCGTTCCCAGAATTTCCTCAGACAGATCACAAGTATTCATGGGATTTGGGATTTCCATAGATGTAGTTTGGCTACAGGCTCTTCGCTCATCCTTCTATAAAAATGTGGACTGCAGAAAAGTGAATTTTCATCTTCTTACATAAATCCAGAAAATCAAGGTCTGTGAATGTTAAAGTTGGTAATTAGGACTGATAATTAGCCCTTGAGTTATTTTGCTGTTGAATATTATTTGAGCATCCGAAAGAATAATGCATGATTTTTACATAAATGTTACAATCCTTGGGCAGAATAGGGTAAGCGAAAGACAGCATGTGTGATGTATTTCTCATCCTGAAGTCTGAATCTGCATGCTATTGCAGATTTGTCGGAAGGTTAATGTGAGTTTTGTGCTTTTTGAACAGGTAGAAGTATTCCACTGAAACATTGTCTTTGTCTTATGATTGTATTTTTGGCTATAATTTTTGCATTAAAGAAAACATATGGCATTAAAGAAAACATTTGGCATGCTACAGTGATCACTGTAAACAATTTAAGTGTCCTTTCAGTTTTGACAAATGCTACAACGTGTCTTGTTGATTATGCTATTGCAAGTACAGTGGAAATATTCAGTAGGCTTACCTTGTATCCATGTAGCCCTGCTTCGTAAAGGTCACCATTTTTACTAGATGATAATCTAAAATGTCACACTTGCAAATAAGTTTTAACTACTTCCTAGATTTAAGTATTTGGCTGACAGAATGAATTTTGAAAAGTGCCATAGCCTCTTTGGAAAATGCCCACCATATTCTGATAAATATGAACTTTTCAGGATAGAAACCACCGTGTATAGTTTCTGTATATGAATTCATTGTAAAATGTGGTAAATTTTGTCCCTGAGACTAGTGCCAAAATAGTTTTCCAAGCTCACATTAGAGAGATTTACACAATTTTTAAAAATATGTGTTGGATTTTACTCTTCTGCTACTGTTCCAAGGGGTAATGGCAAGCTTGCTTCTAAATATGTGATGGATTTTACTCTTCAGCTACTGTTCCAAGGGGTAATGGCAAGCTTGCTTCTAAATATGTGATAGATTTTACTCTTCAGCCACTGTTCCAAGGGGTAATGGCAAGCTTGCTTCTAAATATGTGATGGATTTTACTCTTCAGCCACTGTTCCAAGAGGTAATGGCAAGCTTGCTTCTAAATATGTGATGGATTTTACTCTTCAGCCACTGTTCCAAGAGGTAATGGCAAGCTTGCTTCTAAGGGCCAAACCAGACAGCTTTCCTGCCATTGTCAATAGCGGGCATGGGGAAGGGGGGACTCAATTCCAATTACGACCCCAGTAGTGGAAAGGGATTAAAAAATGCTTCTTCATGCCACAGTTCCAATCCAGCTCCCCAGTATATCAATTATTTGTTAAAAAACAAACTAACAGACAGCCGTGCAAGGCCAAACCACATGACAAACATCATGTCTAGTTTGGCCCTAAGTGCTAGATAGAGGTAATGTTCAAGAATCTCCTGTGGGTGACTGCATTGTATGTAGCATAAAACAGATGGACAAGTAACCATTTTAGGGCAATCAGTGTTGAAATCTAGTAACCTTCCAAACACTTAGGTCTCTAAGGGCACACTTCTATGCATGTTTAGACAGAAAAAAATCATACAATTCCCAGGATTCCCCAGCCAGCATGGCATAGGATTGTGCCCTAAGTACGTAGGAACAGTGACCAAAAAAAAAGATAAAATAGTTTGATGTTATAATGTGTATGAGTGATCAGAGGTGTAGATTTGAGGATCTTAGATTATTTGAGTGGAGTTCCGTTATGGTGGGAATTGTCTCAAGCACAAAAACATGGGCAGAAAGCAATGACAGTGGTTTGAAGACTTAGTCCCAAGTGGCTGTGATCCTCTGAGGTAGGCATACTTGTTGCCTCATCCTGGCCTTTATGAATTTTATGGAGAAATCCCAGTTTCCATGCTAAGGAAGCCCAGAGTTCAGAATGTTCATAGATTTATTTAATTTACATATTGGGCAGTAGGATTGTCATACCTGGGATTCTTCCACAATATGATTTTTTGGGCAAGAAATCCTAAATGGGAGAGCAAGACAGCAGGAACTAGGAGCTATCAGGAACTGCGTGTAACACCAGAATTTCCATACTCAATTCACTGCTAATCCTTCTGGAGGATAAAAGTAAGGTTTTCAGGATTCTAAATTCTACTCTGGGTCTGTCTGTCTGTCTGTCTGTCTGTCTTTCTGTCTTGCACTAAGAAAGATGTTTTCAGAGGGAGGAACAGTAAATAAAAAATAAAACACACACACATATATATATATAATATAAATATTATAAATTATGGATGTGTTTTGGATTTAGATGAAGCCTGAAGACCTAGCAGAATTGGGCCCCTTTGGACCATTTCTCGTGCTTCCCAAGGCAAAACTGAGTTCCCTCGGAAGCCACCAGAACCGAAGCTGGGCTCGTTACTATGTCTGCTGAAAGACAGAATAATGTTTTAAAATATATATACGTGTGCGTGTGTGTATGAGAGAGATATCTGGGTTCAGGCTGTGGCACGTCATAGTGCAGCCTTATGACAGAGGAAAAAATGGCCTGCAAGGCCAGAATGCGAAACCCAGTTACGTTTAATGTGGAGATTACTGCTGCCAGTATGATTCTTGTCGGCCTTCCTGTTGAAGCTTCTTCTTCAGTAGACTTGAAGCAGCTTGATTTAAGAAGGTCTTGTTGAGTTGACAATTAATGAAAACTAATCTGGGTAAGAGTTTCTTAATAGTGTGTAAGGCTAAAGATGCCGAATTTGTCTTGCCTCATTAATTTGTTAAGGGCCTAAAATTTGGAAATTTATGGAATAGCTGGAGGTTGGTTTATTTTCAGCCTGATCCATAAGCCAGCCAAATTGCCATACTTGAATTTAAATTGATATTAGCCTATTAGTAGTCAGCTGGGCTAAATGTTTGAAAATGCAAGTCTCTTTTAAAATTTGATTTTATCTTAAAATTAATAGTCTGTATCATTTGAGAACCTGATACAATACAATAGCTGAATAGTTACAGCTATTGGGCGGTATAGAAATTTAAAGAACAAATGAATGATAAATTCCAGCTCTTTATTGATTAAAGCAATATGCAAGTACATCATTCTCTTACATTAGTATCATTATTCTGAAGTCTAAAGTTCAGCTTGATTGAGGCTGAAATAGCAGCTGTAGAAAACAACATTCTTCCAAGAAGTTCACCACCTTCCCACACCCCCGCTCCACTCTAAAATGAAGAATTCATCCTAGCTTAAGAAATATGAAAGGTCTCTCGACTCTAGGATAATGATTAATAATAGGAACTTCTCACTGTTAACTGGCTTGTGGATCATGCTGTTTGTTAAAGCAGGATGCCAATATTTGGCCATTCACATTTGAAATACTTTTCTGGATGTTACTAGGGAGAGGAAAAAGCACTCTGTTCCACTCCAGAAGGTGGGTGTTTTGTTTTGTTTTTTAAAGAGGAACCAGATTTTTGGAACTGGACATCCTGGGCTCTGATGTGATATCCTCAGGCACAGTAGAGTGCCCTGAACCTGCCTGGAGGCCTCTGACGTGTCTCATATGGTGCTGTGTGAGCTGCATGACTGAAGTAAAGCCTATCACACAATCCAGGGACAATCTGGAACCCACTAGATCAATGGTTCCCAACCTTAGGTCCCCAGATGTTGTTGGACTACAACTCCCGTTATCACTGTCCACTGGCCATGATGGTGGGAGATGATGGATAGTTGTAGTCCAGTAATATCTGGGAACTCAAGGTTAGGAACCACGGCACTAGATCCATTGACAGATTTCAGTGAATCTTGAGCCCTATTCAGGTATTCTGATTCTGTGTATAGTAAACACACGAGGAGGGGCAGCGCTCTAGCCCTCCCTCCATCATTGCTTCTGTTGCCCTGAAGTTATGGAGGGTGACTTTCTGAAGAGGAGCACTTCCTGTATCTGTGGAGGCTCTCCATGCAATTCAGAGTGCTCTTTTTCGCATGGAGAGTCTCCATGGACACCGAAGGCTCTCCTCTACAGAAAGTCGCTCTCCAAGTGTAGAAGATGATAAATGAGTTAATGGAAGGGGGCAGGGCTACTGTGCTCCCTCTCCTCACATTTTTTACACAGAATCAGAATGCCTGAATAGGGCTTAGGTGTCAGTTTTCTTAGGGTTCCACCAAGGTGTAAGCCCAGATCTGCCACCAAAATTTGCTTCAACAAAATGTTGACAGCATCCCTAGTCTAGAGAAAATGAGCCACAGCCCAGAGTCTCTTTTACATAAATGCTGTTTCTGGTGTCCCATAATATATACAAGTTCCTTTCTTATCATATGGAACCATTAATGGGCAAAACACCAGTTTCTAGAGTTGGTTATTTTGAATGTGTGAAACCAAGCAAATGCTGAATAAGACCTTGATCAAAATGACTCACATTTTTCCTGAACATTTTGTTCACCTGAAAATCAACTTAATTACACTCTGCAGCTCTCTTTATCATCCAGGTCCCTGTACACACACTACATTTTAATTTTATTCCACTTTGCTTTGAGCACTTTTGCCCAAGGAATAGCCCAGTGTGATTCAGAAACTTGTAAAAACTAAACTATTACAGTTGGTCTAATAAAAGTTGCTTCCTTTATTTCCGCATAAGTAATTTTCTCAAAGTCTGGACTATTTTTAAAAAATCCATCCAGATTTAGTGGCTCTTTAATGATTTTAAAAAACTGGAAAGACATCATATTCCTCTTGGCTGATAGTAGATTGGGAGATAATAACAGATTCACAAGGTTGAAGTCCAAGGTTGAAGAGCAAAATGAGGAAATTAAACTGTTGATGGCTATGTAGTAAAAGCCCTGGAAGAACCTTTACTCAACACAACAGGGATATAGATTGTATCTGGCCACTTAAGGATTTCTTTCCACAGCACACACCTCACCCCAACTGGTGAGTCACCATATGGTGGCACTGTGAGGCTGCATGGAATCTGGTGAAAGCCTTGACAAGTTGGATATGTTCTATGAGCTGAGCATGTTTACTCAGAAGCAAGCCCCTTGGAGTTTATACCCCAGTGAAAATGCACATAGGGCTACAGCCTTACAATGGCATACTCTTACTACATTGGATTATCTTGATTCCCAGTTTCTCCATCATCACCACCACCACCACCACCACCAATACTACTACTACTACTACTACACCACACAATTCACATACAGTTTTCAAAGTGCTTTACACAGACTGAAAGATAAGACCATCTCTGCCCACAAGGTCACAATCTAATAGACATGATAGGAAAGGAAAAAGGAATGGGGATGGAAGAGAAAAGCAAGCACTGGAGAAGCTCCTTCTTCTCCTATGCTGGTCAGCCTGTTCTACTGTTTTAGCTGTTTCTCACCTGTATTATTATGAGGATTTTGTTTGACTGTTTTATGGCATTCTTTTACATTTTGTGTGATCTGTTTTGGTCATACTCAGTTCACACCACCCTGGTATCCGCAAGGATAAGGGGCAGTTTGAAATATCTTTAAATAAATAATCAGACATCAATAATTATCTGGCCAGTGGATGGGGCCAGTGTGGTCTCTCCGTTGCCATGAAGTTCCTCCTAGGAGGCAGGGCGTGATACAGGGTGTGCAGGGGCCAGAGTGTTCCTCCCTTCAGTTGTGTGTGAAGCAAGCTCCCTGCGGCTGCTCCTTCTCTGGCTGATGGGTAGGGTCAGGTTGGCCTTCCCCATGCCATGATGTTCTTCCTGAGAGGCAGGGGAGGGGGTGCAGCTCCCAGCGGCACTTGATTTTCTGGTGCTGGCACAGGCCAGAGTGTGCAGTCCCAGGGCAATGTTGCTGCTGTGGTGGGCAAGAGACAGAGTCAGGAGGCACCACAATGTCACAGTTTAAAAGAGGCTCTCTCTCTCTCTCTTCCTGCAACACATACTTTTGGAGACTGTAAACAACCAGTCACTGGGCTCACATAGTGCTTCATACTGATTAGTACTGTCAGATACTGTGAGCTTGTTTTCATATTGTGTTTTGTGGCTTGTGATATACTGTTGTCAATCTGCTTGTCATTGTTGCTGCTTTGTCATTTTAAAAATGTAAACAGCTTTGAGCAAGTCACCATTGCTTAGCTTAACTTAACATGCCTCACAGGGTTGTTGTGAGGATAAAATCTGGGTTCTGGGAGAACCATGTCTGTTTTATTTTTATTTATTTATTACATTTCTATACTGCCCCATAGCTGAAGCTCTCTGTTGACCTTAGAGGAAGGCTGGGATGAAAAGGTCATAAATAAATGATCAATAAATCATAAATAAAGGATCCCAAAACAATCTAGATTAGAAGCTTTGTGACAGCATACTGTATGTCAAGGATGGGGAACGTGTGGCCCTTTAGATGTTCTTGGATTGCAGCTCCCATCATCCCTCAGCATTAACTACACTGGCTAGGGTTGATGGGAGTTGCAGTCCAACAACATTCTGGTCAAAGCCTTGGCAGGTTGGATATGGTCTATGAGCTGTACAACATTCCCTGCTCCTGCTATATGTGTTGAGCTGTAATAATAATGTTATTATGTAGCCATAAGGCATAACAAAAGCAGAAGGATAATTCAGAGTTGAGCAACAAATGTAGCTTTCAGTTTCCTGGTTGACAATGCAAATAAGAAAACATGCAAGGTAATCTAATTGTTATTATCAAACAACAGATAACATACAAATTCATAGTGTAACAAAATTCTTCCTGAGCCTAGATTCAGACTATTTTTTCATGGATCTTTTTAAAGTGGACTTTGGGTAACATAATAGACAATGTTATGCAAGTTTTCCAAAACACACCAAAATGCTGTTTCAATGGTAACTTCTTATAATGGCCTTCTAAGAAAGCAGAGGGCATAACAGCAAATCTTAATTCTATAAAAGCATTCCTACATGAAGCTAAAGGAACAAGATCCAGATAACTGGCTTTCTGATGATCTGACTTGATATATGGATACAGTCTAGAAGAATGGATGATTATCATGACAGAGAATCTTTTCCAAACACAAAATCCCTTAACTGAGATTTGGATATCAGCTGAATCTTAGTCAGTTGACATTCAAGACCTCTTCCAAGTGTCTGTTATGCGGATACTGTCCTTTGAGAATTTAAGGGAGAGCCATAAACGTTAGAGAGTAAACAAGGAGATGGCAAAATTAGCATGCTATTATGAAAATGTAGAAGCCAGACTTTTATTCTAGCCCCAACAGAAGGCCAACCCACTTCTGCATGGACTTGAGCAGTAGGGATGCCAACAGGTAAGGCCAGTTACTTTATTTAGAAAATAATTTTGGATCTTCTCCAGCTCTAAGCTACTGATTAGCTAAAGCTCCAAAGCTCTGCACCAGATAACACAGAAGGAACAACCTTAGCCAAAAAGATTTTAAGGACTGGAGCAGATTTCAAGCACAGTATAAAAGAACTTCAAGATGGCTCCTACATTATGTCTTGCTTTAATGAGAAAGCATCCTGCTGGGTTGAGGAATTGGCTGCAAAAAACATCCCTGAATAACAAAATGATTTAACTTGTTGAATGGGGTTATTAGAAGTGGATCAATTAAATACAGTGGGTTAACTTATAAAACACAATCACTTTCATTTTAGTAAAGCTGATACTGAGCTATTCCTTCTGATAAAGATTAGCCAGCAGGTTGATCTACTTTTTAAGATCTACTAGTCAGAGACATCACACTGACAACAAAGGTCCGCATAGTTAAAGCAATGGTATTCCCCATAGTAACCTATGGCTGCGAGAGCTGGACCATAAGGAAGGCTGAGCGAAGGAAGATAGATGCTTTTGAACTGTGATGTTGGAGGAAAATTCTGAGAGTGCATTGGACTGCAAGAAGATCAAACCAGTCCATACTCCAGGAAATAAAGCCAGACTGCTCACTTGAGGGAATGATATTAAAGGCAAAACTGAAGTACTTTGGCACATCATGAGAAGACAGGCTACCCTGGAGAAGATGCTGATGCTAGGGAAAGTGGAAAACAAAAGGAAGAGGGGCCAACCAAGGGCAAGGTGGATGGTTGATATTCTGGAGGTGACGGACTCGACCTTGGGGGAGCTGGGGGTGGCGACGGCCGACAGGAAGCTCTGGCGTGGGCTGGTCCATGAAGTCACGAAGAGTCAGAAGCGACTGAACGAATAAACACCAACAAAAGTCAAGAATAATATGACCATATCATCTGCATACAATATAATACTGACCTTTCTATTTTCTATGGAAGGTGGGCATGCATCCAGCTCCCCAAGCAGTTGAACCAAATCATTAACATAAAGATTAAAAAGAAGGGGTGCGAGAACACACACCTCTCTAAGTCTTTCATAGTTGGAATTGGGACTTACAAAAGCCCCCTCATGCACACTCTAATTTTAGCAGCAGTATCTTGATAAAGGCTTTAGAGAAGCAGGAGCAACCTAGGGTCTATATCGAGGGCAAACAATTTAGCATGCAAGCAGTTCCAATAGGTGAACAAACACTCTGAAGAGCCTTGCATTAGTCTTAACTGTTTTTTCAATAAGGTAAGACAAAGTGTTGCAATGATCAATAGCGGAATAGGCATTTCTAAACTTAGCTTGCTCTCTCTATAAAATACTGTTAAGGGAGACCCATTCCTTTAAGTTATTAAGAAGAAAGATAGCATATATTTTAGAAGGTATATCCAATGGACTAATTGGTCTATATTTCTGAGGAAGAAAAGGAATATCCTTTTAAAAGATAGAATAAATGAAAGACAATTTCTATCCTTTTGGAACTAAATATGTTGAATTAATCTGGGTGAACAATTTAGCAAGAAGAGGGGCCCATCAGTTAGAATATATTTCAAACAATTCTGGTGACAAAAAGTCTTCTCTCAAACCTTATTTGACTTTATCAGACCAATTAAACATTTGACCATAGATGACATTAGTGGACCCTAACTCTCTGGCAGAGAACATTAGAATTTAGGAAAATAATTAGCCAACCATAAATAGAAAACAGAGTCACAATAATCCCTCTTGCCTCGGTCAGACCATGGGCAGCAATATCCCAAAATGAATGTTCACTGTTTTCCATTGCAGCTGAACCCAAGGCCTCCCATTGAGTTATTTGTATTCTTTTTTCTTTCTTTTTTTAAAGAATAAGGCATTTATAAAAGGATCTATCTGCAATAAGCTGTTGAGTGGCTACTTCTGTTTTCAATGTAGAATGCTGTCCAGAAAGTTTAGCAACAGTTTTCTTAGAATCTGGCAGTCCATGTCAAACCTCACAAAAAAGTTAAGGGTTCTGGTATGAAATACAGGGAATAGTTAAAGAAGGTTTCAGAGTATCTACTATCTGCTGGTACATAATTAGAGGGGAAATTTCTCTCACCAGACAGTAAGAATGAAATAGTATCAATTCCTTAGAACTCATAAGTTTAATCAAAGAATGGGAAACGTTCTTAGAACATCTCAATCTCTTAGTGCCATTTTTTCCCCTCTTATTGATAAACTGGCTGAGATCCAGCAATATGAAAGCCTGAAGTAAGCTTAATTATCACTTTCTATACAGTTCAAAATAACAGTTTCTATTACAGATGAAAGCAGGGTAGGGCTAGTCAATAACACCTAGCCCCTGAGTTAACAGTATGTGTACTGTGACTACTGTGACTCCTGTAACTCCTGTAACTCCTGTACCAGGGCCCACTGTTTAATATAATAAGATTATGATGATATACAAGTTTAAGCAAATATTTCCCTCAGTGATTCAGATAACAATCCCCAGAAAGATTCCCAAAGGGAAATAATCTTCCCAATCCAGTTATTCTAAAGATGGAGACTTAGAAAGGCCATCAGCAATCCTAGCATTCGGATCACCCATAGCAACAAGGCTGTGAACCAGTGTAGCTGAAAAAGTACTGGTATAATGTGATCAAAAAGCCCCGCCCCACTAAATAATCTTGCAGCCTTATTCTGGATCAGCTTCAGTTCCTGAACCACTTTTAAAGGACGCTCCAAGTAGAATGTATTGTAATAGTCTAAACAGGAGACTACCACAGCATGAGAAATTGTGGCTAAGCTATCTCCAAGTGGTGCTTTTATATATATATATAGTGGGTAGCCAATGAAGAGTAGAGGGAAGGGCAAGGCAGCTGACTTGATTAGTGTTGGGTTCACTGATAAGTACTTCTGTCAAAAACACTGCCAAGATGGGCGAAACTGAGGTTGCTCAGAGGAAGGAAAAAAACACCTACCTTAAGGTCTGTAAGCAACCAGGTTATCAGAGCATCCTAAGTGGCTAGTGTGATGGCAGTTTAGCATCCTGTCCTTGACAGGACAGTCAATTTCAGTTAATTAACTCTCAGGACCACCACAGCACGTGCCAGTCACCATTTTGAATATGCAAGCCCTGGCTGGCAGTTGCCATGGGTTGTTGTGTTGTGCAAACCTGGGCGGTGAGGGTTGTACGACAGTTAAACAACCCTCGCATAACCCATGGTCTGTTCTAGGGTTATGCAAAGATTGTTTAACCATTACACAACCCTCGCTGCCAGGGTGTGGATGACACAACAAGCCACAGCAACCACTGGCCAGGGCCTATATATTCAAAATGGCAGCTGGCACATACCCCAGTGCCCTGAAGGTTAATCCATGGTAGCTTGTTGTGACATGTAAATATGGCAATTGTGTGCTTGTTGTTAGCTGCTGATGTTTTTATCTCATTATTTTGTTGAGTTTCAAGTGAATTTAAATTAATTGTTTCTTTGTTTTAATATTTTTGTAAGCTGCCTTGGAAGGATTTCTTGTCCTTAAAGGCAGGATATACATTTATTAAATCAATAAATAAAATTATGTGTGAGGACATCAGTCTGCTTCTTCTCTCCGTGCTGCACCAAACATTTTTGGAGTGCTGCTGCTGGGATTTAGCTCAACCCGAGTATTTTCTAGAGTAGCAGGATCTAGGCACAGCTCTGTTTTCAGATTTTTTTTCCCCAGAAAATATATATGGTACATTTAAGCTTGTTTCTTTCATGAGTTATTTTAAGGTGGCAGGATGTATTTTGAAGTTAAACAGAGGGTTGTATCCAATTAGCCCCTCCCACCGATGGAATGGCTTCTCCCTCCTCTTCAGCCCCACACACCCTAAAAATCTGCTCTGATGGGTCGCAGGATCATCTGGAACAGATTTTGTGTGTGGGGCAGGGGATTGCTGAGGGGAAAAGAGGTAGGTGGGAGAAGTCCCATCATGCAAAATGAAGTCCACTTGCATGATGTTGGATTTCACTGTGAGTGGGATATGTACCAGCCTCCATAGAAGCAGCTATCTCCTAGTGCTTGCTTGTTACTCTATTACAAAGAACAACATTCTTAAGAAGATGTGAGGACAGCAATTCCCATAATTCCCAACCAGCACAGCTATGGTTGGGAATTATGGGAGTTGTAGTGCAACACATCTGGAAGACACCAGGTTAGGGAAGGCTGCTCTTAAGAAATATAAAGTAAGAACAGCTAATTCAGGCCTAGTCCTCACTCTTCTCCCCAAAATGCTAGCTTTCTTTGGGGAGGGAAGGTTTTCTATGGATGACTGTTCCATGTACTCTGAAGAGATGCCGTGGTAGACGGGTTTACCAGCTCAGTAAGAATTAGGCCGTGGTATGACACAGGCAAGAGTATCCTGGATGACTTTGAAGTAAGGTTAAAAATATCTAGAATACACAAAAACCTAGTAAAATCACTGGAAAAAGTAAGTGGTTCAAGTAGGAGTTTTTGCATAGCTGTTTAAAATATTTTTGCAGCGTTCTTTTAGTCATGTATAAAGGTGTCTTATGATAATCCCACCTTGCTGTGTTTTGCATGTTTCTACGTATTACATGTAATTGTCCCTTTTGGCCATTATGGGACCCTGTATTTTGGACAATTGTTGTAAAAAAGATTTTTGGGGAGGGGGGCAAATGGCACAATTGACAAGAATAACTGAATGTGTCAGATTAAGAGATGGAAGGAGCACACAGATCTGAAATTTGTGGCAGAGTAGAGACTTTTACTGAGTACTGGAAGGCTAGATGTAGTAATGTGTATTGTGTTTTTATAATACAACTTAATTTTACTTTAATAAACATTATAATGAATATATCTTTCTTCCATCTTCTCTCTTAGTTTTCAAAATACTTAACATTCTAATCAACTATTGGATGGTTGGATATATGAATATTAATGCTTGAAGTTCCATAAATACATAATATTTTTATATTTACATTCTATTTTGTACCTATGTATGATAGATGTAAATGTAGATATGTTTATTAATATAGTGACATTATTATGTAGTAAATTATATACAAAGAAAAAATAAACAACTTTAAAGAATATTAAAAATAATTCAGCCTTATATCATCATGGTCATTATTTCTACTTTCAGACCATTATTCTTATTTTATACAAGAGGCAGCAAAACCATCTTTAAGACTATGAGCATTTGTGGGTCATGCATCTAGCCCACCAAAGCTCCTGCAACCATGCATTGGTTAGGGCGCAATCCTATGCAGACAGGCAGCCACCTCCGAACTCGGAGGCAACCACCTATCCAATGCAGGGCAGGAGAAGCACAGAGGAGATTGTTCCCTCTGCGCTCCTCCTGCCCTGCATTTTTGGCTAGACAGCCAAGAGGGGAGGAGGCTGCCATATGACACATTGCATGTGAGTCAGCGTGGAAGTGGAGGGGGAAGTTCTCTGGGAGCCGACCTTGGAGAGCAGTCTCCGAGGTTGGTTCCCGGAAAACCAGATATCCTATAGCCATCTGGCTGCTGACTAGTGGCCATAGGATTGCTCCCTCCGGTCTTGATGTTGCCATAGGACTCCCTTGTAATTTTTCCTGTTTCATTCTTCCTATTTTACAGACATAGGACTGAGGCTGAGAAGATGAATCGGCCAGGTCATCCCGTTGAGACAATGAATCAATTGGGGTTTGAACCCGTATCGGATTATTCAGTCCTATTATTAAACAAAGTATTTTGATGATCCTCATCAAGCTGAGTGGTTTTCCTTCAGCAAATAAAGCGTTTATTGATTCCTCTTTCCCCAGGGGCTCTTTCCAAAAGCTTGGGCTTAGTTCACCCAAAGTGATTTATTAAGAGCCAGCATGATTTGGTCAGAAAGATTTATTGAGAGATAATCTGATAGCAAATGACATCTATTTCGAGTAGTACAAGAATGGCTTTGTCGTGCTGCCGTGTTTGGCCCTGGGCCTTTAGGCATTTTATAAACTCTCAAGATAGTTATCTCTGGCTCCCTCATTTATTATAAATGCGGGTATTTGTTTCACACTTTGATTTCTGCTTTGGAATGTAGAACACACAAACCAATGGGGGTTTGGTTTTTCTTTCTGTTTCAAAATATTTTCAGGCCATTCAAGCAAGGATAGGTTACTTCTAGACAATTATGATAAAATATAGTAGCTTTATTATAGAATTTAAAAACCAACAATGACATGTAAAAATGACCCCGTTTCACCATCAGGCCATGTTAAGGCTTACAACTGACTTTTATGGCGGTGAAATAAGCCATGGCGAAGATGCAAATTTGGTAAGAACTGATTTCTGACTGTAGTTGATGCTGCACATATATGTATGGGGTGCAGGTACTTGGAGTCCAGTTTTGCAGGCACTCTTTGATTACATCGTGTTTGGTATCAGTTTTGGAGAACATTCTTGACACTGTGTTACTGAAGTGGCCACAAGATGTGGGAAAAGTTAGATCCACCCAGAAGAACTAGTTTAAAAACTACCTACACTTCTTTAGGGAAGTTTGGCAGATAGTATGACACCCACATCCCGAAGTGAGCAGTTGTGTTCTGGCTTGTCTTAAATTGAACTGGCTGATTATTACTATCACTTTTGAAAGATTTTGAAAATGGTGGGGAATAGGGGAACTATACATTTTTTGGCATAGATATGAAGTGGACAGGAATGGGCCTTTTTCTCTCTCTCTCACTCTCCCTTGCCAAACGCAATCAGAATTGAATCTTTTAAGTATTAGATCAGAGGTGGGGAACCTGTGGCCCTCCAGATGTTATTGAACTCCAACTCACATCAACCACAGCCAGCATAACATTTGGAGGGCCACAGTTTCCCCTGCCTCACAAACACATCAGATTAGGTGCACTATGTTAATGTATATGGTATATTTCCTTTTGATTCATGGCTGAAAAATCCAGCATAAGTATTCTGGTATATATATAATCAAATAGGATCATTACATGCACAGGTTCTTCAGCATTTGTGTGGTGCCTAAAAACTACAACTCCAGAAATGTCTTGTTTGCATCTCTGCTCTGCCATGAACTTGTTAGCATGCCACTGTCTCACACCATCAGCCCCCATTTGCAATGTGATAATAATACTACCTTCCTAGGGCTGACCCACTACATTTTGTGGAATGGCAAATCCCCCCCCTCAAGGTTCATAGTTTCAAGTCTGTTCAAGTTATTTTGGCGCCAGAGGCAGAACATCCCACAAGCACCTCTCCTTGGGAGAAATAATAATACATTAAATAACTAGCAATTTGTTGCCCTTTCATGACATCCAAAATCAGCTGCTTGAGGTCAGCCCTGAGTTACCTTCCTAAGTAGGTTGTTGTGAAGATTACACCAAGATAATGGTGTACCAAGCGCTTTGAGAAGAGCTTTGGACACTTGAAAGTAGTATATAAATGATGGTGGGGGTGATGATGATATGGGATTTAAATCCCACTTTTCTATTGGCATGCTGAAGGCAGTTAACATAAATGCCTAAAGCAATTACACCAAATCAATTCAAAATTATTATGGTAAAGATAAGAATCTGATATTCTTGAAAAATGGGCTCTACATTATTTTTGGTGCTTGCCACCTTGTTTAAAAACCACTAATGTGCTGTCCTGTATTATTTATGCAGTACTGGTATGTTCCTATTGCGTTCTGAAGCAGATAGGAATTACAAATAGTGTATTATAGCACCGACTGTAAAAACCGTGTAGTGATATGAGAAGCTGAGATGCAGAGCTAAAGAGATAACTTGGTGGGAAACTGTTCTTGGTATGCAAAAGTTATCTTAATCAAGAGAAACACATAGGCCCATTCACTTAATTACTGTCTAATATGTGTTCACAGT
The DNA here is from genome assembly GCF_057233095.1 of Heloderma suspectum. NCBI lineage: Eukaryota > Metazoa > Chordata > Lepidosauria > Squamata > Helodermatidae > Heloderma > Heloderma suspectum. The sequence continues at coordinate 174,909,224 of NC_139460.1, read as the reverse complement.
GAGCCAGACTCTAGTCTTGGAGGACAAAGTGCATAAACCTAGTTGGCCAATGTGGAAAGAATTGTAGGCTGGGCTTTTGATGTGGTGGTGAATTTGTTCTAGGAAGTTCTCACTCAGATTGGGATGGAGGCCAAGGTTGTTGTCGCCACCGCTGCCACCTCCTCCTCCTCTTCCTCTTCCTTATTTTACTGAAGGTCCTTTATTGGGGACATTGGTGCAGGGCAGGAAGAAAGGCTGTAGGTAAAAGGAGCAAATGAGGCAAGGCAGAGCAGGGACATTGACCAGGAATCCACAAACTGCTCAGACCCAAGGGCCTTTTGTCTGATCCAGGATATTTGTAGGAGCAGGGCTAGCCTTGTCATGCAGTATGGGAGTGACCTGATTCAGGCTGCACCATGACCAGGGATATATGACAGCAGGAATTTCAGTAGTATCCAATGTTAGTCCTACTTAGAGTAGACCCATTCAGATGAATGGGACTTACATTAGTCGTGGCTAACTAGAGTCCTATTCATTTCAGTGAGTCTACTCTAAGTAAGACTAACATTGGATACTTCCCTTGGTGTCTGAATGGTGCAGCAAGATTGATTAAAGTGTTGGCATTAGCAGGAGGGGACATCATTTGAGCCCCACTTGGGCAGAAATCTGTCTAGGGCCAGCACTGTGTAGGAGACTGGCTAATGGTTAGGGTTGCTCTATGGCTAGTGTTGGTCTGATACTAAGACTGTAGTGTGAGGGCTCGCTACCACTGTGAAAGCCAGCAGGATGCAGATTTGTCTGATATGTATGCATGCACTTTGAAAAAGCCAAACCATGCTAGTTCCCCTATGAGGGAAGGTTACAACCACTGGGATTGTTTAGCTTGGAAAAAAGGAAGGTAAGGGGAGACATGACAGAGGATTAAAAAGTAATGTATGGTGTAGAAAATGTGGATGGGGAGACATTTTTCTCCCTCTCTCCCTGGGGTTATCCCATGAAGCTGATTGATGGGAGATTCAGGAAGTATTTCTTCACAAGATTCAGGAAGTACTTCTTCACACAGCGTATAGTTAAACTATGGAATTGCTGCCACAAGATGTAGTGATGGCCACCAGTTTGGATGGCTTTAAAAGGGGATTAGACAAAATCCTGGAGGAAAAGGCTACCAGTGGCTACTAGTCCTGATGGCTATCTTCTACCTCCAGTACCTGAGGTGGTTTGACTGTGTACACCAGTTGCTTGAGAACATGGGTGGGAGGGTGCAATTGAACTCGTGTCCTGCTTGTGGGTTTCCAGTTGTCAGCTGGTTGGCCGCTGTGTGAACAGAATGCTGGACTAGATGGACCTGTGGTTCTTAGTCTGGCTGCAGAAATGACTCCCTTCTCTGGCAGTTGCTCTTGACAGAAAGGAAGGGAATGGCCAGTAGATTACCAACACCTGAGGAGTTTTCTACCCACCACCAGGAAATCAAAAGTCCAGTGGCAGCAACACCAGCACAAGTTAGAGCAATCCTGAGGTGAGGGTCCATTGTGCAATCCCCCCCCCCCCTTAGGGAGAAAAATAATGTTGGAGAGTTAGAGATATTCTTTAGACCTGGCACTGTTGTTGTTTTTTAAATACAATTCAACTTTTTCATTCTCAAATTTTAGTAATGCTTACTTAAGGAAATATTTAGCATGCCACTTTTTTGTTTACCTCTGTTTTAACATATCTTCTTTTATATGGTTTCTGACATTGCTAAACCACTAAAGGATATGGTTAATGCATTTGTCTTGAAGATCCTTAATCCCACGACCCCAGGTATGCTGTCAGTTTATATCAATGGTATTACACTTGAGTCATCCATGCAGTGCTGCTAGCTATGTAAACCTCCTCCTGGTAGAAGGCAAAAAATGAGCTTGTATAGCCTTAGTATGTTTTGAACCTGCTTGAAGGATATGACTGAACTGTCATTCATGCTGACATCCCCAGCTTGCTTTCCAGTTTGAGGCCAAGGTCTGAGCAAGGTCTGGCTACTACCCACCAAGCATTAGGGTAGGGCTGTGAAAACTGCCTTAAGTCCCAGCAGACAAGCCACGGTGGATGGAGCCCTTGGGAGCTATATGCAGTGCTTAGGCCAACAAACAGATAGCGTAGGCCTCATTAGACCAAACTACACATTGCATTGAAGTTCTTTTCACTGGAATTCCTAACAAAGTTTTCTTCTCCCAAAGTCAGCTAAAGTGTGCGTGATTGAGATTGGGGCCTCAAAGGTGAGGGGGGAAGGGGGGTTCCAACATTTACTCCCTGTGCTGCAGCCCAAATCCTTCCCTGCCAGCAGAGCTACTTTTTGAAGAAGAAAATGATGTTGCACTTCTAGTCATGGAACTCTGATGTAACATGCAGTTTTATCCCCACTAAATGGGTTAAACCTATGTCTGGGCTATGCCACTTCAGACTGCAGGCCAGGGCTCACATGGTGGAATGCTCCTCCATACCCCCCTTGCTCCCCTCAATATCTCCACTCATAAAACAAGAGGTTAGGGAAGATGGTTCTAGCCTGAATTGTGAAATCCAGCAACAGCAGTTTGATTCCACTGTTGGCTCAGTTCCACAGAACTCTGAATAAAAATGGGAAAGGGGTGAATCTTTGTAAATAATTCCCTCTCTAATATGGCCCATTAGATAGCTTGGTCTGAATTTGGATTATTTAAATCTGTGCTTTGTGAACAAATTCAGTTCACATACAGACTGGAAAGCACCACAATGTTCCTGGTGGTCAAACATCAGAAGCAGCACCTGAGCAAAATTGTTGGTGGTAAAAGGCAACAGATGCCAATTGCTGGGTCAGGGGAAAGGCAAGGTTGCAGAAGGTTGAGAGACTGGGTAAATGGGCACCAGTCAGGTCTCCTAGCATGCAAGTGATCAGAATGCTCCTTTCCCTTAAGCATGTACATGCGTGTAAACTGTCCCATTCTCTGATCAGCCAAGACTCCAGAACATTTTAAAGCCCGTTTCAAGGAAACACTTGTATCCGGTTAAATTTCAGGGCAGCTGCACTTGAATTTGTGTGTCAGGCTCACCTTGAATTTCCTCCGTTATCTGATGCAGGGATAGGACACTTGGGATTCCATGAACCCTCCGAATGATCAGGGAAAAATAGTTGGAGAGCCTTGGGGGCTGAGGAGTATTTTCACACATGACCTTAAAAGTGGCTTTTTAGTTTCCCATGTCAGTAATGTGAAACTATTATCTATATTAGCTAAAATGTATATTTGATATAAAAGCAGCCCACCTCAGTGCGTTGAAATAGCACGAGAGTGGCTTAGACATAGTTAAGTGTCATGTGTGAAGAGGCCCTAAGTCACTCAGGGAATCAGCCAGACTCCCTATTAATGGACTGCAGTAACTATGGCAACATAAATGGAGAAGTTCAAGAAGCTGCAATGATCACAAACATGATGAACCTTGAAACTGGGAAGAGAGCAATTCTAATGCTTCCTACTCCCCTGGCAGTTTTTGGATGGTGTTGGCTTCCACTTTAGAGAGGAGGCAGGGTCTTGCGGCAGCAAATATGGTATCCAGAATGCTCTCACTGTCAGTTTTCATCTTGGCACTGCCTTTGCAGACCAACGTAATGTTTTCCCTCTTGATCTTTAGCTCTAACATTGACACATTTCTATTATTGTGGTTGTGAAAGCAAAGGGGGGTTGTATGCTTTTTAAAAATATATATTTTTTTAGCTCAGACTGCACCCCCTTTTAAAAAATATATATTTTTTAGCTCAGACTGCACCCAGGCTGTTTTTATGTGGGAAGCACATCAGTCTTTCTACTGGAGGGATTGAAAGAGGCATTTCCATACTGAGCCTATGTGAGAAACTTTTGCCTCAGTTCTTCTTCTTGTTTTGTAGTGGTACTAGTTTTAGTAGCAATAGTAGAAAATGGAGGTGGTTGGTGTAACAAGGAATTGCCATATCTATGACCTGGTTCATATGACATGAGAAGCCACATTGGGTTGTCAGCCTTGTTTATTTCAGGGTTGCTGTGACATCTAAGCCTGGCCCTATATCTCGGACCCCAAGCAATGGAGTATGCAAGCAAAAATATGCTTTTTTCCATTGTGAGGCTAAGAGGAGCTTTGGAGTGAGTCTCAGATTGTGATAGTGGTGCATAAGGAAAGGATAACTTACCTCGCACCATTTTGGTAAAAAAACAAACCAACCCTACTTAACCTACATGGTTTGGACTCTGTGCCTGGGAAATGTAGATAATACCTGGGAGGGGTGCCACTATTGCCGTGATAATGGGCAAGGTGAGATATGGCAGTTGGGAATGGAATAAGTAAAGGGAAGATTGGATGGAATAAGTAAAGGGAAGATTGGATGGAATAAGTAATTGGATGGAATAAGCAAAGGGAAATGAGATTAGACTCCTTTAGTACATTCCTTCCAGTACTTGAAGGCTCATTGCAACATGTTTCCTAAGCCTCAACTTGGGTTCAGTGGGTTGTGCACTGGAGACCTAGATGGCATGGAGGGCCATTCAACAACTTCCTGACCATAATTATCCACGCCCCAGGTTACACTAGTGCAATGCATTGTATGTGGATCTGCTTTTGAAGACTGCTCGGAAAGGGCAAAATACAGCTTACGTAAATATAGGTTGGACCAGTTGTTGACAACACACCTTGCCACCACTTAAAGAGCTCTAGTCAATTTCTGAGCACAGTTCAAAGTACTTATTTTTAAAGCCCAACATGGGTTAGGACCTGAGGAAACATCTTCTCCCAGACCAGCTTCCCCATGCATTGAGATGGTGCATGTAGGCCCCCCTCCAGATTCCTCAGCCACCTGAGGTGAGGTGGGTGGCACCTGGAGAGAGGGTGGTGCCAGCCTGCCTTTGGAATGTTCTCCCCAGGGAGCCTAGCACTGACTTCAGTGTCTTTACTGCATCGGGTGAAGTCTTTTATTTTCCCAGGCTTTTAGCATCTATTGAGCTTTCAATGTTGCTATTTTTAGCTGCTATTTGATTGCCTGGCATGTGCAATTGCCTTTATGATTCTGTCAGTGTTGCTATCTTTTCTTTTGTTGTTATTGTAGTAAATGCCCCTGGAAACATTTGCTTATTGCATGGATTTCTATACCTCCTTTCAATAAATAAATATCCTCTATCACCCAGCACCAATTTGGAGCCTATCCTAGTAGTTTTTAAATGAAATTTAAAATGTTGGGGGATTCCATCACAGATCTCCTGCATTGTGTTTACTTTTGTCCGGAAAGGGGAAAGTATTAACCTCATTGGAAGTATTTGAGAAATAGTTGGCAGAAACACAGCCCAAGATGCGATAACAAAGATATTTCAAACCCTAATTATTCTAACCATGAATGTGTTTCCTTGCATTTCTAAACTCCTGGTAGCTTACAAAAACTAATCTAGCAATGTGCCAAAGTAATTAAAGCAAAGTAAATAATCTCCAGTGTTCTTATTCCCCACAGAAATTGTTTAATATCTTATCTTTCAAAGCTAGTTTTCTGCTATTCATGATGTCCGCAAAAAGCTTCTTCAGTATGCAGGGAAGATATCTTGTTCCAACAGGGTGAGAATGTCTCCAAACTATGGGGTGGGTGGCTTGCTTTGGGAATTGCCTCATCTCCATGCACATTGTTGCCAGTAAATGGGATATGCAAGGGTTAAAGTGCACAATCCATTGGGAAGTTTTTCTTGTGGAAGCTCCATTGAAATGAATGGGAACTGAACTGTGCTTTTGTGCAGCTCCCATTCCTATCAGTGGGACTTATGCCAGATAAGTTGCTGGTGGATTGTGCACCATGTTGGCAGATCTTCCAAAGGTCAACAATGGATACCCCTCCACAAAAGTTAATAATACACTTCATGTTTTAATAGCAGTTTCGAGTGTTCAAAGCGCTTTACATACATTATTCTGTTGCAATTTGTATGACGATCCTGTAAGGTAGGTCAGTATTATCCCTATGATGCAATTGGGAGGTTCCTGAAGCTAAGCATGGCTTGCCTAAGGCTACCAAGAGTATTCATAGCAGAGGTGGTATTTGAACCAGGGACTTGCTAAAGCATAGTTCAGTCTCTTATCCACTATGCTACACCAGCTCTCAACCTAGTAGCCTGGGCCCTACTAGTAACATACATAGTCAAAAGGAATCAATGTCTATAGAAAGCATGAAATAACCTGGAAAATAATGGAAATATGGAAAATATGAACAGATTAAAAATAAGTTGAGATATGTGCAACTGACATATTTGGGGGAGGAAAATAAATCTTTCCCACCATGAGACCAAGAGCCTTTCTTCAGGCTGCCTCTTTGGACTTCACTACCCACCCAATTAGCCCCTACCCAAAGCAAAAGGGAAAATTGGGCCTTAAAATATGTGATGGAGAGGCATAATAGATGGTATATTTGCCAAAGGGAGACCAGGTATATGTGTGTGTGTTTGAGAGAGAGAGAGAGAGAGCATGAGCGAGCGAGTGAGCAAGCAAGAGAGAGAACATTGTTTATCTAAATTGTTTTAAAATTGCCCTTCATCCTTACAGATACCAGGGCAATATACAAAGGGCATGACCAAAACTAATAATACCAGAATAAATACAATCTATAATAGTAAAAGAAGAGGTGTGTCTGTCTATCTGTTGGTCAGTGCCATAGTGCCAAGACTGTAAAACCTAGACACCTGAAACTTGGCATGCACACTAAGGGGATGCTAGGGGTGCATAACTCAGAGCTATTTTGTTTTTAAAATGCATTAATTAATTTGAATTAATGTAAAGGTGTCCAAGTCGTCGATGCCTGCAGTAACATCTTCAGCAACTGGGGACAGACTTCCCTAACCATCAAATAGCTTTGCAGTCCATACAGTTTGAAGCCAGGGGAGATGGGTAGGCTGAAGGACAGTTATACACCCTCATCCTCCTGCCTGCTGTGGGGAAGCCCCCCCTGGGGGGGGGAATGGAGTGGACAGGTCCCTCTCTCAGAGGGCTATGGTGGTGCACTATGGCAGGGGCTGGGTGCAGCTCACATATTTTCACTCAGACAGGGCAGGCACAGTGTGTTCAACTTTGACAGCTATGTAAGTTTGATGGATTAAACTGTATTCACTGTATTAAAATAAGGGCTATTCCCACCCAGGAAAAAAACAAAACAATCAAGTAAAACAAATTTGCAAACAGTTAAAACAATAGAGCAGCTAACAGATGAACACTTAAAATGCCTGACCAAGAGAAAAAAAAAGAAGTTTTATCCCGGCACCAAAAATATCATAGTTATCCACCCATCTTTCTATGAATTGGCAATCTGTGGTTTAATTTTGGACTACAAACCTTCATATCGTGTTTTGTAGTCTGAGTTCACAGATGTGCGGAAAACCCAGTTTGGATGTACAGGAAACCCTGGAAGGTCTCATTTGCAGTGTGTAAATGAAGGGAGGAAAGAAGGGGAGAGGGGATTGGGCACGAGGCGCAAATTATGCATGGCCTGGAGAATGTGGACAGGGAGACATTTTTCTCCCTCTCTCCCTGGGGTCATCCCATGAAGCTGCTTGGTGGGAAATTCAAGACATATAAAAGGAAGGACTTCTTTACATAGCACACAGTTAAACTATGGAATTTGCTGCCACAAGATGTAGTGATGGCCACCCATTTGGATGGCTTTAAAGGGGGGTTAGACAAATTCCTGGAGGAGAAGTCCATCGATGGCTACTAGTCCTGAAGGCTATATGCTACCTCCAGTAACAGAGGCAGCATGCCTATGTACACCAGTTGCTAGGAAACATGGGTGGGAGGGTGCTGTTGCACTAATGTCCTGCTTGTGGGTTTCCTGGTTGGCCACTGTGGGAACAGAATGCTGGATTAGATGGACCCTTGGTCTGATCCAGCATGGCTCTTCTTATGTTCTGATGTTCTTGGTTAGACCAAGATCATTATCTCTGAACTGTGCCTTTCCATGCTTGTGCCTGTTTAAGTTGAACAAATTAGATAGTAGATGTGGAATAGGGTTGAGTTTGTGGTAGCTTAAAGACTGTGGGGTTGTGTTTGAAAGGATGACTTCCCCCTTCCACTGTTGACTAGTTTTTTTTAAAGCCATGATTCTGCTCCTGTGCCATGTCCTGACTAGGTGTGAGGTCCAGGGGAAGCACGTTTAACACAGTGTTCATCATCTATTCTGGTCAAATCAGGCTAGGAAGGAGTCATGTCAGGACCTTGGATAGTGCACTGCTGGAAGTGCAGGCTGGAGTATTTTTCCGCAAGGAGCTGTTGTCTCAGCACAGACTGCAGCTGAGGCCTTAAGAAGGCTGGCAGAGCTGGTCTTTCAGTGGCTCCATCCCTGCTGGATGCTGACTGTAGTTCTTGAAAGGGCAGTGTCTGTTTCTGCAGTCTCAAGCTCCTGTGTGGCTGAGGGACAGGAGAAGCTGGAGGGGGATGATGGGAGTCAGATGATGGGAGAACAACATCCTCAGGGTGGGGTGGTATATAAGAGGATGCTGAAGGCTCCCCATGAACTGGGGTGACCTGCTCCCCATCTGAATCCGAGACCTCTTCAGGGTAATGTGGAGCCTCAGAACCAGATGCCATGACATGTTGGGTCAAAGAAAGGGTCTTCTGCAGACCTTGACTGAGCTAGCAACTAGTTTTCTTCCCATGAGCATTTCAAAAGAAAGAACTTTCAACTTTCTTATAAGGCTGTTTCAGTTGTGCCCAGCTGAGACGTGCTGAATCTGCTGCATGTAGACAGCAGTAGTTTGTCATAGAGGGAAGTGAGTGGGGGTGAGGAGCCAGAAAATGAACCTGTGTTTTACCCTTGTCAGCTGTTCTGCCTGGTCAGCTGCCATGCAATACATAACGGCTGCCACAGGCAGTATCTTTGTGGGCTTCCTGTCGTTTTGTCTGAGAAAACAGCAGATGGAGGAGGAAGAGAGTGACAAACAGCAGAGAATATGGCCTTGGGACATATGAGAGTGGTGTGGGCAGGTCCCTAAACCTTCTCAAGAGACTGCATTTAAAACTGTGGTTATAGACCAGAAACTAGAGTTTAAATTGATGCATTCGTTGGATGTGTGTGTGAATATCAGAACAGAAGAAACAACTAGGCACAGTTAACACAAATGGATTTCTGGCAGTCCTGAGCGTACAGTTGCTTATCATTTATTTTTAGATACTTGTTGGAAGTTTGAGCCTTTGATGTCTCGTCTGTTTCAAATCCCCTTCATGGATCACTGCCTTGTTGTGGCGAAGGGGCTTGCGTAACTCAGTGAAGCCATAAGCTATGCCGTGCAGGGCCACCCAAGACGGACAGGTCATGGTGGAGAGTTCTGACAAAATGTGGTCCACTGGAGAAGGAAATGGCAACCCACTCCAGTATTCTTGCCAAGAAAACCCCATGGAACGTATCACAAGGCTAAAAGATACGATGCTGGAAGATGAGCCCCTCAGGTCGGAAGGTGTCCAAAGGACGCTCAGCTGTGGATGTGTCTGGTGGTGAAAAGAAAATCCGATGCTGTAAAGAACAATATTGTTTAGGAACCTAGAATGTAAGATCAGTGAATCAAGGTAAGCTGGAGGTGGTCAAACATGAGATGGCAAGATTGAACATCGACATCTTGGGAATCAGCGAACTAAAATTGACAAGCATGGACGAATTTAATTCAGGTGACCATTATATCTACTACTGTGGGCAAGTATCCCTCAGAAGAAATGGAGTAGTGCTCATAGTCAATAAAAGGGTGGGAAAAGCAGTACTGGGGTACAATCTCAAAAACGATAGAATGATCGCAGTAGAAATCCAAGGCAAACTATTCAACATCACAGTAATTCAAGTCTATGCCCCAACCACTGATGCCGAAGAAGCTGAGTTCTGTGAAGACCTACAACACCTTCTAGAACTAACACCAAAAAAAGATGTCCTTTTTATCATAGGGGATTGGAATGCTAAAGTAGGAAGTCAAGAAATCACTGGAATAACAGGCAAGCATGGCCTTGGTATACAAAATGAATCAGGACAAAGGCTAATAGAGTTTTGCCAAGAGAACACGCTGATCATAGTGAACACTCTTTTCCAACAGCACAAGAGGCGACTCTACACATGGACATCACCAGATGGTCAATATAAAAATCAGATTGATTATGTCCTTTGCAGCCAAAGATGGAGAAGCTCTATACAGTGAGTAAAAACAAGACCTGGAGCTGACTGTGGCTCAGATCATGAGCTTCTTGTTGCAAAATTTTGGCTTAAATTGAAGAACGTAGGGAAAACCACTAAACCATTCAGGTATGACCTACATCATATTCCTTATGAATATACAGTGGAGGTGATGAATAGATTTCAGGGATTAGACCTGATAGACAGAGTGCCTGAGGAACTATGGACGCAGGTCCATAACATTGTTCAGGAGGCAGCAACTAAATCCATCTCAAAGAAAAAGTAATGCAAGAAAGCCAAGTGGCTGTCTGATGAGGCTTTACAAGTAGCTGGGAAAAGAAGGGAAGCGAAAAGCAAGGGAGAAAGGGGAAGAGATATCCAATTGAATGCAGAGTTCCAGAGAGTAGCAAGGAGAGACGAGAAGGCCTTCTTAAATGAACAATGCAAAGAAATCGAGGAAAACAATAGAATGGGAAAGTCTAGAGATCTTTTCAAGAAAATTGGAGATCTCAAGGGAATGTTTTGTGCAAAGACGGGCATGATAAAGGACAAAGAAGGCAGGGACCTAACAGAAGCAGATGAGATTAAGAAGAGGTGGAAAGAATACACAGAAGAACTATACAGGGAAGATCTGAATGTCCCTGATAGCCATGAGAGTGCAGTCACTGAACTTGAGCCGGACATCCTCGAGAGTGAAGTCAAGTGGGCCTTAGGAAGCATTGCTAACAGCAAAGCTAGCGGAGATGACAGTATTCCAGCTGAGCTATGTAAAATCCTAAAAGATGATGCTCAAAATCCTACAAGCTAGGCTTCAGCAGCATGTGAACCGAGAACTACCGGAAGTACAAGCTGGGTTTCAAAGAGGCAGAGGAACTAGAGATCAAATTGCCAACATTTGCTGGAACGTGGAGAAATCAAGAGAATTCCAGAAAAACGTCTATTTCTGCTTCATTGACCACGCTAAAGCCTTTGATTGTGTGGATCACAACAAACTGTGGCAAATCCTTAAAGAGATGGGAGTACCAGACCACCTTACCTGTCTCCTGAGAAACCTGTACGAGGGTCAAGAAGCAACAGTAAGAACCAGACATGGAACAACCGATTGGTTCAAATTTGGGAAAGGAGTATGACAAGGCTGTATATTGTCGCCCTGCTTATTTAACTTATATGCAGAGTACATCATGAGAAATGCCAGGTTGGATGAATCACAGGTTGGAATTAAGATTGCTGGGAGAATTATCAACAACCTCAGATATGCAGACGATACCACCCTAATGGCAGAAAGCAAAGAGGATCTAAAGAGCCTCTTGTTGAGGGTGAAAGTGGAAAGTACAAAAGCTGGTTTGAAACTCAGCATTAAAAAAACTAAGATCATGGCATCTGTCCCCATCACTTCCTGGCATATAGGAGGGGAAGAAATGGAAGCAGTGACGGATTTTATTTTCTTGGGCTCCAAGCTCACTGCAGACGGTGACTGTAGCCATGAAATTAAACGACGCTTGCTCCTTGGGAGGAAAGCTATGGCAAACCTAGACAGCATAGTAAGAAGCAGAGACATCACCTTGCTGACAGAGATCCATATAATCAAAACTATTGTTTTCCCAGTAGCAATGTATGGCTGTGAGAGCTGGACTATAAGGAAGGCTGAGCGCCGAAGAATTGATGCTTTCGAACTGTGGTGCTGGAGAAGACTCTTGCGAGTCCCCTGGACTGCAAGGAGGTCAAATCAGTCCATCCTAAAGGAAATCAACCCTGGGTGCTCATTGGAAGGACAGATACTGGAGCTGAAGCTCAAATATTTTGGCCACCTAATGCAAAGAGAAAACTCCCTGGAAAAGACCCTGATGCTGGGCAAGATTGAAGGCAAAAGGAGAAGGGGACGGCAGAGGATGAGATGGCTAGATAGCATCACTGATGCAATGACTGTGAACTTGAGCACACTCCAGGAGAGAGCGGAGGACAGGAAGGCCTGGCTATCGTCCATGGGGTCATGAAGGGTCGGACATGATTTAACGACTGAACAACAACAACAACAACTGTTTCAAATTTCCATGCCTATATGTTTTGATTAGACTTTAAAAACCTATCTGTGAAGACACTGGTGTGTGTGTGCATGTGTGTGTGCGAGACAGAGAAAGAGTTGTTAACATTTGAAAATGATATATCAAATAGAATTTAAATTTTAATATCAAATAGATTACAATTAATTTTAATTTTCAGTAGATTAAAATTACTATGCCACTAAATACTTGCTGTAATAAAAGAGCCTTGAAAGATTCTGGAAGGTGCTCATCTTTGAATCTCTGTATGAGATTTCTTATACTCCTTAGTCCTGGAGGATCCAAAATGACCAGGTGAAATTGCTAGAGAACTGATATTCTCTCTCTCTCCCTCCTTCCCCCATATTATAAGTTGCTGGCCTGGGAAGGAGGTGGTGAAAATCAGATGATTAATCTTTTAGGAAAGATTTCAGTACATGTGAGCTCCTATGAGTCACTTACTGTGTAGGTGTATAGTTCCTGTTAAAATATTTGGTCTGAAGTATTAATCAGAATGCTTGCGAGTAGGATAATGTTATACCCCACCCTATCTCAGGGCAGCAGACAATATTGTAACATTACCTTGCCTCCTAGCTTATCTTCTTTCTTACCCTCCCTAACCCCATCCCTTCCATTTTGACCAATGTAATATATATTTAATAATATATTAAAAGATTGATAAGCTGACAAAATCTTCTCAGTCAAATGTCTTTACTTCTGTTTCTTCTACTGGAATGAACATCTCAGCTCTTGCCCATCCACTGACAACCTCACCTCGCAATTCATCATGAGCCAGACTCCTGCCCAGCTGAAGCTGCATTAGGATTGGGTACTGATAGCTTCTCCTCACGTCACCATCTTAATTCCATAGAACAAGTTGAAAGAAATGAGGTCTGGGACAATGCTTCCACTTCCTCAACCAGGGCTCCCTGTAGCTAGTAAGTGTCTGTGTTGTCCTTTTTGTAGTTATGTGCATACCCCATCCATATTCTGTGTCACACTTCTGAAGGCTGCCCTAACCCCCCTTCCCTTGTTGCACTTTGCGCCACTTAAAAGATCTCATCTCTTGTTTGACACAGCTTTGCCCTCCCCCTGACCTGGCCTGGATGAGTGACACCTTTATGGATGGCCCCAAAGGAGCAGTTTGGTGGGGAGGTTGGCCTGTTGTCAGAGCTGGGTTGGTAAGAGCCAGGAACTTGGCTTCTTCAGTATGTGAAGCCCCTTTGGAATCTCTAGTTTAATTTGCAGTGGGATTGTGTGCCACGCATCCTGCACGTTTGATCCTTGCTGGTCTACGACTGTAATGAAATCGATTGATTGATTGCATGTTTGATCTGCGCTGTCAGCATTGGGAAATCTATGTAGATCTGGTATTTTCATATTGGACACTCTCTTGGCTTGAAAAAGAGCACAGCGCCTGCTTCAGCTTGCTGCATTTAAAATATTTGTGGATGGAAATCCCATGAATGGTACACTGATATTGTGGGCAGACCAGTTGCTTCCTGAGACTCCCTCTGGTCCAGATTCTTGTTTATGTTTCATGCATTCTCTTTGTCTGTTAGAAATGGGCAACAACTTTTGCTGGTTAATTGCTTGGGCCAGTGGAAGTTGATAGTTACGATAATTATTCTGTCCTTGCTGACTAATCCTCTCTCTGGTAAATAAGGGGTTAACTTGCTTAACCTGTCGTCAGTTTCCCTTTGTCCATGCCTATATCTTGACTTCTTCCCTTCTTATCTCACCTCTTCCCTTTTTTGTCCTCCATCTGCAACGGGGTGCTGTTTTATTTTCTGGCAGCTGACCAGACCATGTATGTTCCTTTTTTACCTTGAATAAAGTTTTTATCCTTCTTTTTCATCTTGACTATAAGTCTTAATAGACTGTTTATTGCAACTGGTATCTGCAAATTTATCAGACTGCTTCCTAATATTCCCACATTGTCCCTAAGTGTGGATAGTGTCATTGAATACTTTAGGTGGCACTGGATTAAGTTGTACGTGGAGTTTCCTATTGCTATTTTGTTCTTGTTGGAGAGAGACAGTAGTTCTTGCCTAGTTTCCTGACTGGTATGTCCCAGGCTTCCCCCAGCTAGCATTAGCAGGAGAGATGGGAGATAAGGGAAAGGCCAGTCAATACAAGGGGCTTGTGGAGGGGGATGATGACTTGATACGGCCCATTGGTGTAGTAAGACCCCATTCGGTCATGTTCTCTTGAATGTCTTGTTGACAAAAGTGGCTGGAGCATCAGGCACAAAGCTGGGTCCCACACCTGACCCCTTGCCCTGCTCTTTTGTTCTCTCTGACATGGTTCTGGACCCAGAACTTTGTTCTGTCTGGGTGTACTTGTGCACACAGAAAGATCTAGAAGGAGGTATTGGTACATCAAGGTTTCAGTACCAACAACCATACTATCCTTTGGATTTCAGAAGGTGGTGCTGGGAGACATAGCAGTTATAGCACAATATAGCACTTGTGCTACAGGGCACCACAGAGTTCTGTTTTCTCCCATTATCCCATTTTTATCATTATAACATCCCTGTAAGGTAGGTTAGGCTGAGAGAGAGAGAATGAGAGAGAGGCTGCCCCAAAATCACTCACTGAAACTCACGGCTGAGCTGGGAATTATACCCGGGAATCCCAAGTCGCAGTCTAATACTTTGTCTACCCCATCACATCACATAGTTAAGATATATATTTGAAAAGTAGCCTTGCTAATAATATATTTGTCTACTATATCTTTTCCTCTTTGGTGTAAGGGTAAATGGCTGGAATCCTAGCAGAGGCTCTTTGCTCTTTATAGGTTGTGCTGTGTGTTATCTGGTGTCACTTCAGCCTGTTGCTGAGATAGACCACCTATTCCTCAAAATACCCCCAAAGCTGTAAGTCAACTGAAGTCAAAGTCTGTATTTTTGCCTGTGGCCATTCAAGCCCTTACATACAAGGCAGTTAGTATTTGTTTTCATTTCCATGTTTTTATTTCATGGCTAAAGATCATGAAGATGAAGTAGGTAGTTCTTGTGTTTTCTCTTCATTCTGGTTTCCAGTTAGGTTTGGCCTAACAGTATCTGGTTTAAGCCTAGCTTAGTTCACATAAAAGTTTGCTGTGTGTGTGTGTGTGTGTTTGTGTGTAAAACTATGTATGTTCCTTGCAGGAAGAAGGATGGGATCAAAATGTAATGACCAGCTGGGAACACATATTTAACAGGTCTTTTTACTAGAGGTCGAGTTTGTGGGAAGGAGGGACTCGTACCAATAACGTGACACATACCAGACATATGAACACAGCAAGCTGCCTTTTACTGAGTCAGACCTTTAGTCCATCTATCCCATTGTTGTCAACACTGACTGGCAGCAGCAGCTCTCCAGGGTTTCAGGCAGGAGATTTTCCAGCCCTACCTGGAGATGCTGGGGGTCAAACCTGGGACCTTCTGCCCACAAAGCATGTGCACTACCACTGAGCTATGGCCTCTCCCCAACCTTATTGGGAGGATTCATCAAGACCCATCTTTTGATTCCACCCCCTGGACATGGAGCCATCCCCCCACTTGACAACTTTTGTTACCAATTCTTCTGAGAGTAGTTCCTGTAACCCAAATCACTGTGGCATACAATAATGGCGCCAGGCTTATGAAGCAGAATTTTTGAGAGTGCTCTCTCTCTTTCTCTCTCCCCCCCTCCCCCTTCTGTGTTTGGTTTCCCCCCTGAAATATTTTTCCTGTAAGATCTTTTGTGTAGCTAAGATTGAGGGATTTAAGGTGAGAATTGTAAGCCGACACTTGTGTGCAATATCATTGTAATAACAGGACAATAAAAATAAGATTATAGTCCCAACTGAGAGAGCTGAGATGGGATGGCTGCATAATACGTATCAATCAGTTCCTCTAGGGTAGCAATCCTATTGCAGAATCTTGTTCTGACAGTCAGGCAGGAAAACTTTAAAAGCTTTTTGATGGCCAGCCATCCAGTGCCTGCTGCATGCTGATACGTGAGCCAAATGGTTTATTGTTCAACTGACTATGTGGTGAACTGGCCATTTGATTGCTTTGCCAGTTGCCCAGGTCATAGTTTAGCACCCAGGGAAATAAGTAAAGATGTTGATGTGACTCACCTTGCTTCTTACCAAGTGACAGCATGTATGTATATTGAGTTAAGTAATAAGAAACTGAGCTGAAAGAGGAAGATCATCCTGAGAAAGAGCAGATTCCTTGGAGGAATTACAGGATCCCTGATGTCTTAGTGCTTTTGTCTGCAATCCTATACACACTTACTTAGTGATTGTATTATATTAAGCATTATATTAATTAATATACCAATATTAAAAATAAAATAATACTTGAGAGGGAGAAACTCCCATTCAACACAGGGGGGCTTACTTCTGGGAAGACATGCATAGGATTGTACTGTAAGAGTCAGTCAGTCAGTTTTATTGCATATATAACCACAGATTCTTACAATTTGGTCATCACAACAAAAAAAGATAGTCACAAAAAGAAAAAGGTTCAACAAGCTGCTCGAATCAGTTCATCATCTGCACAATCTACAGCAACAGTTTTACAGACCTTTGCTCTGATCTTTTTAGCAGCCACTCCCATAAGCCCTAGGCAACATGGCTAATGGTCAGGGATTATGGGAGCTGTAGTCAAAAACTTCTGGAGGGTACCAGGTTGCCTAGCCCCCTGCTGTATTCTCCCAGGCATTTTAGTTTTTCAGTTTTATCTGGTATTGTACTTTAGAAAAAAATGCTTTTCTGATAGCTTCTGTTTGATCATTTTTATTTTTATACTGTAGTTTTAAACTTTTAACCTTTTATGTTGTATTTTATTGTCTGTATTTCAGTGTCTGGTATTTTACTGTTTTAATTCTTGTGAACCGCCCAGAGAGCTTGAGCTATTGGCCGGTATAAAAATTAGGGCTGTGTACCACTTTGGTTCTGGATCTGAATTCCAAACCAAAGCAGGATGATTCAGACTGAATCGCTCTGGATCGGAATCAGATCCAGATGGATCCGAAGTAGTCCAAAGCGGGTCGGATTGATCCAAATCACTTTGGATTGCTTTGGACCATTCCAGATGGTTCTGAAGCCCAGATAGCCTGTCTGGGAACTGCAACAATTTGCTTAAGGTTAGAGAGGGGGAGAGGAGGAGTTGGGAGGGGGGAACTGAGCATTGGCAAGTGACATCTCTAGGTGCCAACGTTGCTGAACTTTTAATCCAACAGTCTCCAATCACAGTGGTGGAGGAGGGGTTGTATATAACAGGAGCTTCTGCTTTTGTTTTCCAGTGTGTGTGAGAGAGTTGGTAGAAGACGGAGAGTTATAGGGAACATAAGAAGAGCCATGCTTGATCAGACCAAGGGTCCATCTAGTCCAGCATTCTGTTCACACAGTGGCCAACCAGCTGTCAACTAGGAACCCACAAGCAGGGCATGAGCAGCACCCGCCCCCCATGTTCCCCAGCAACTGATGTACATAGGCTCACTGCCTCTGGTTCCGGAGATAGCACATAGCCATCAGGACTAGTAGCCATCGATAGCCTTCTCCTCCATGAATTTGTTCAACCGCCTTTTAAAACCATCCAAATTGGTGGCTATCCCTACATCTTGTGGTAGCAAATTCCATAGTTTAACTATGTGCTGAGTGAAGAAGTACTTCCGTTTATCTGTCCTGAATGACCCACCAATCAGCTTCATATGATGACCCTGGGTTCTAGTGTTTTGAGAGAGGGAGAAAAATGTCTTTATTATTGGATTCTTTGAATAAGTTCTTTATTACTGGATTGTGCTAGTGCAGCAGTTCCCAGTACCTATCCAGCTCTTCTCAATTCCATTTCTTAGACTTCCCTTTCCCTTAAATCCTTCCTCTAGATGCTTTTTTTTTTTAACCAAAAAGTATTTTTAGACCCTTTCTCTTCTAGTTATTAGGCTTCAATTTGTTTCCTTGCTTGATTTCCTGCTTGTTCTTTGGCTCCCCCACCCCACTCTACCTTTCTCAGTTATTATTCATTCCCTTCCCATTTTTCAACTCTTCACCTATATTCTTATTTTTAAAAACCCACACAAAAGCCTTTTCTCTTAGGCTTTAGATAGATAGCTACTGTTAGCGTTACTGCCCTTCCCCCCACCCCTAGCTTGTGTAGGCAGTTTTTTTCTTTCTGTATCTGCTTTTCTTTTGGTCGTGTGTGTGTGTGTGTGTGTGTGTGCTGTATGAGTGCAGCATACACGTTATTGTGCACAAGCAAATAGTGTGTGGCCAAAGCAGTACACTAATATGCAGTCTAATTTATACTGTGGGACAAAGCACTACACAATACATAATATGAAGCATCTTAGGAGTACCACCACCTGTGGTGCTGCTCTTGGCAGGGACAGAAGTGGGTGTGGGAGAGGTGCTGGTGGGACCAGCAGCACCAGTAGCCAGACTGGCTCACCCCCAGTCCAGACAGTGCATGCTGTTCTTGGGCGGCGGCAGCCGAGTCCAGTCAGCAGTGGCCAGAGGTCACTGTTTCAGGAGGCAGGTGCTGGCGGCAGGGCAGCCTGTCAGGAGAAACATCTCCTCCTTCTTCTGCAGCGGGAGAGGGAAGCCTGCTGATGGACATCACGTCAGATGTCCTCAGCATGGTGGAGGGTCAGGAGAAGGAGATTCTCAGGTGTCTGGGTGAGGAAGAGGAAGGGTAGGCAGAGGCTCACTCTCCACCACCCAACACCTCCTCCATTGTTCCCCTTGCTCCTTCTGTGCTGACCACCAAGACTGAAGGCAGGAGGTCTCGGTCTCCACAGAAGCTCCCCTATAAGTCTTCAATATTTGGGCTATATAATTTAGGGGGGAAAGGCAAATAAGGGGGGAGGTTTATAAAATTATATCGAGTAGAGAAAGTGGAGCAGTGCACTAAATAAGCTACATTGGTTTCAGTGTGAATTACTCCCAGGTAACGTGTATTGCACATGTGTTAAACCAAAGAGAGGTTTAACTTTTTTCTTCCCTTAATGAGGAGAGCTTCAGGTCATCCAGTAAAGCTGAACAGTGGCAGATTCAGGACAGACAAAAGGAAAGTACTAGGGGAGAGAGGTTATTTTGCACTTCAAAAAACCTACACCAGAGATTAGGGATAGTGACCTCCTAATCATCACCTTAAACACCTTCTGATTAGGATCTCTAATCCCCTGTGTGGCTTGACAGGGTTTTTTTTTACCGGTTGTTTTAGTTTTTGAGAAAGGGAAACTTTATGCATGGCTAACACAAAAGCCACTGAACCTAACTGTCTGAAATTTGGCAGATTCAATCACTTCTATAGGGGCTGTCACGTCTCCAAATTTCATGCACCTATGTGGAAGCACTGAAAAACTATAGCTCTTTGCTTTGACAGATTTTCTTGAAAAAAGCAAATGTTACCCATGACTAGCACAAAAGTCACTGGATCTAACTGTCTGAAATTTGGCAGGTTCTGTTACCTCCATAGGGGCTGCCAGGTCTCCAAATTCAATGTATTTATCATAAAACCTAAAAAGGTTATGGCCGTTTCTGTTTTCCAATGCAAATCAATGGGAAAATGTAAAATCTGAATAATTCAGATTTCTGAATCTTGCTTTGGATCCGGAGTCCAAAGCAGGTTGGATTAGGAGGTTCGAAGTGGATCGTGGATGAATCCGAAGCTCCGAATTGGCCTCCAAAGCAGATTGGGTGTGTGTGTCCATGCATAGCTCTAATAAAAACGTAATTAAAAAAATGGCTCCAAAGCTGCAGGAGGCGTTCACTTCTTCAGCTGGAGGTTCCCTTTGGTGACATGGTGAATTTGCACAGAGCAAGAGTTCCAGTCCTAGACGACTATGGCCATAATGAATGGTGACGACAGGCATAATCAAAGCTGCTGGAGGTGAATCATTTGAAGGGTGAACTTGCTGTGCACTCTCAATCCTCCCTTTTAAGCAGTGTTGAGCTTGGGTGAAACCCAGTCATTCTCCACGCAGCTGAAGTGGCCGTACATGGCACAGATTGGCTCACTCTTGTAACAGTCATGAGGCCTGCCTCTCAGAGTCATTTTTAGTAAAAAAACAAAACTGACTTAAGTGTGTATTGGTTTTTTGTGCTTTTTTTAAAGGCACCAAACAAAAGCAGCCAACTGAGAAGGGCCCCTGTTGGTAACCTCAGAGAGCATGCAGATTGGTACAGGAGATGCATGTGTGCGTACCCACCCCCCTGCTTACACATACAGTTCGCCTTGCCTCTCTAGTTTTGCGTAGGGTTGTCTGGATGGGGGTAGGTATGCACATCACCATCTGCCAGGAGTGGTAGAACACATGGTGTATGGCTGGATGTTCAGGCTAGACTGCCGTAACATGGTGTATGTGGGCCTGCCTTTGAAGAGGATTTGGACACTTCAGCTGCTGCAGAAGACAGCCTCCTGGATACTGGTGAGGGCCAGAGGTCGGCTCATGTGACACCGATACTGCAGCTGCGTTGGTTGCCAGTGTGTTTCTGAGCCCAATTTAAAGTATTGGTTTTAAACTTTAAATGGTTTGGGCCAAAGCTGCTTGAAGGACTACATTCTCCCGTACCATTCTGCTTGCATTCTGAGGTTATCAACAGAGGACCTTCTCAGTTGGCTGATGCCGAGGGCAGTTAGGCTGGGGAGTACAAGGGAGAGGGCCTTCACTGTGGTGGTCCCAAACCTTTGGAATCAGCTTCCACCAGGGGTTTGTTAGACCCCTTTGCGAGTCTTCAGAAAAGCTCTGAAGACCTACCTCTTTTTGCTGGCCTTCCCTTAAGTCTGGACCATTGGTTTTTATTGATAAGTTTTGTTTTTCTTGATTTTAATTGTCTATCTCTGTTTTTATGGATTTCTTGAATATGATTTATGGATTTTTTTATTGTATCCACTTTGTGTGCTTTTTATCTTGCATGCCACATTGAGAGGGTTCCACCCTTAAAAGCAGCCTAGAAATAATTTTAGATAGATAGATAGAAGCTACAGCTATCTGGAGGTTCATTGATCTGGCCCTGAAATAATGAATATTTTGTTTCTTGGTGAGAATATTATGGCCTGGATTGAAGAAGTTGGGACAATGATTTATTTTATTTATTTATTTATTTATCGTATGGCACATTCACATCATGTTACAATAAAAACATAGAGCATAATAAATATGAAATATAAAATATAAAATGAAAAAAGAATATACCAGAATTGCCTCTAAAGGATTGGCACATAATTGGGATGCCCAATTGCAATTACAGAGACGTCAGCATTTAGCCATCACTTAGTATGTTTAAACATAGTTTATTTTCATTTATTGATGTGATAACTTTAGAAACAATTTGTGGAATGCATTCATTTCCATTTCCATTTCCTAGACTATGAGATAGAAGGGCATATTAAGCTCATTTTCTACATGTCCTTTGGTTTTCTTCCCCTTGTAATTACATTTTAAAAATTAATAAGAGAATTAGGGAAAAACCTAGTGCATCAATCCTTTCATCTCTTTCTTGAATTTCTTATGAAGTTATATTTAGTAAAAGTGTTTTTCTCTGGATGAAGGTAGCAGAAGGTAGCAGAATTGATGTAGAAAGCCAAAAGGAACATGTTTAAGTATGTTTAATGCACAGATGGTTCCATTACTTCCATTAAGAAAAGTGTATCAAATGTGTTACACCATGCAGTTCAGTAATAGGAACACACTGTTAAATATCTTACTGTCATATATTTATATAATACATATAAATATGGAAATAGAAGAGCTTCGGCTATTGGGCGGTATAGAAATGAAATAAATAAAATAAATAAATAGAAAAGTTAAAAGTGAGCCTGGGTGTTTATTGTTTATTAAAAATATTTATAATCAACTTTTCAGTTCGAACTGGTCCCCAGGCAGTGTACAAAAAGAGAAAGAACATTAAAACAAGTCAAAATGGGCCAGATTAACAGCAGATTAAAAGTCCAGAGAGCAGAAACAACCCCATATGAAAAATTATTAAAAGCCAAATGGAACAAAAAGGTCTTCACCGCCCACCTAAAACTGAGCAAATATAGGGCCAGTCTCACATTCCTAGGGAGGGAATTCCACAATTGGGGTGCTGCCACAGAGTAGGCCCTGTCCTGGATATGGACTATGTAGCTCTTAGAATCAGTATGGTGGCTTTTTCCACAATACATTTGCCACCTCCGGATTCAAAAGTAGCAACATGTGTTGGAATATCAATGAAACCAGGATCTAAATATTTAAAGTCAGTTAAGCGAAAGCGGAGGTGGAGGTAGGGTTGGCCTTGATTTTTCTCCACACAGTCATCCTTGAGCATGCCGGTGCCTACAGTCTCCTGAAGGAAGTATGAGGTATGTGTACACTTCTCAGTGACTTCCATGGAAGTGCTCTCTTGAGCCACCATGATAAATGAGATTGTTGCCGTTCCCATGACACATTTCTCCATGCAATTGTATGTCTGGAGGTAGCTTGTACGGAGTACTAATGATTTTATAAACTGGTCCAGCAATGTTTTAACATAAGGGATCACCTGAAGTGGCCCTACCATAAGATGAAGTTCAGTGAGTTGCTTCAGGTGGTGAATTTCAGAGAACCAGCAGGTTTTGTGGCTGTGTGCTTCTTTACCTCTTCCTCTTAAGGTTTCCCCTTCTTGTGTCTCACAGCAGGATAGGGAGAAAGGCATAGAGGAGGACTAGGGATTTTGACTATGGTATTTTTGTCAGTGATTCATTTGTCTTTTAAAAAGTGATTCTAGTATCCGTGGCATTGGGGGTGGGAGAAGGAGAGGGGGAAATGCCTGCCAAGTGTGGAGAAGCGATATTCCTCCCCCCTGTGTCATCGGCATTGCTCCACCTTCTTCTGCAGTTTCACTGTTTATTTGAGAGTTGGGAACTGAAGGACAAGAAAGGAAAGAAGGGAAGGCATCAATACTAAACCCAAAGGGAGAAAGATATGGAGAGTAATGTACTGGCTTAAACTTTAGGCCTTAAAGCCGTTCAAGTCATGCAACTCTTCCTGGGGCAGCAACTAACTGATTTTGCCCATTCAAAGGATAACTAAAGCAGCCATACCCTACCTCAGAGTTTCCAAATGGCATAAAAAGAGCCCAGCATGGTTCTTGGCCAGTTTCCAGAATTATTTGTAGGCTCAAGCCATTTTTTTTAGTTCCTGTGGTTGATGCTTATCAGAATTTTACTTCGGGCTAGGGTGGTTGAAAACAACAACTGGCCCAACTATTTTGGCTCTATTAGGCATGCATGAGCTACCAAGGTGGTTCCTGTAGATATTGTGGGTGATGGTGGTTGGAATTTCACTGCAGTGCTCATTTGTGTAAATTCATACACATGGATGTTATGGAGCATATAGCACTCAGAGCCTTGAGTGCCATTTCAAAATGCAGCTGCAAGTGAAGCTACTTGCAAATCTGATGGCAGCAGCAGAAGCACAGTAATTGAGGAGGATAGCTCTCCTGCTTCCTGCAGCTGCATCTCCAGTCGGGGCTAGAAAGCACACACATGATCAGTGACAATAACTTATCTTGATATATGGAAACGACACATTATTTCCTTCTTCATAGCAGAGGAAAAATCTGGACCATATTTATTAACCTAGAATAATTTTCAGCCCTTTTCCATATACACAGTCATGATAGCAGAATAGAATCCTCCATTCTGCTCATAGATTATTGCTACTCTTCCAACAACCCTGGTTGTGAATACAACAGGATCAATAAATTAAACCAAAAGGCATTAGAACATACCCTCCAATAGTTCAGTGGTCAAAATAGGAACACCTCTGTGTCCTTAGAGCACCCCTCTTTTCTCACTACCTGAGTTTCCAAGGTACATCCACATCTAAACCAATGGCTCTTCTCCGCCTTCTGCATTTGTTTACTCTGCAATACCCTATACTGCACTGATTTTCAAACCAAAGGTTGTTGATTTGGTTAGACAAATACTAGGGAAAACATAGTTTTCTTTTTATACTTTACAGTCTAATCTTGTGCAGGCATAGGTGCTCCTAAGGCCATTGATATCTTACCAGTTCGAAAATCAATCTCATCACCTGCAGTGTATATGGAATGACAGGCTGTATACTATACATGGTGCTATATAGCCAAACTACATGTAGCAGACACATGCTTCTTTTTGCATGTCTGCATAAAGTAGAGGATGGAGGGATTCTGTCTAACACTGAATGGAAGACATGGGAGACAAGGCCAGCCCAAGACATTTTGTTGCCTGAGGTGAAGGACAACAGCCCCCCGCCCCCCAGCCTGCTGGTCCATTCCACACACAGAAGCTGACTGGATTGTCTGTTGAATCTTACTTCAACTCTAGTGATGGGTAGCTTAGGGGACACTGCTTTTACATGTGGATAGGGTGGACACTTGAACCATGACCCTGTCTCATGTCTAAGTTAGGTCTTCATGTTCATACATATGACCCTTGGGGTTCACGTACATGTGTGTGTGCATTAGAGCCAAGATAGATTCACACACTCTTAGAAAATTAGCTCGTGTGCAAGGGGCTTGAATCTGAACAATTGGATCTCTAGATACTCCCCCCCTCTTTTTTTTAAAGATAGCCCTCTCATCAAAATGCAACAAAAAGACTGTTTTACTGTGCCTTAAATGGGACTGTTTCTAGAAAGTAGGACTCTCCCTGGTGAGGGAATTAATTGGAGCATATATTAAAAGCATACATAATCTGGCTTCAGTGATTGCATGTATATACACTTACACTAGTTTCTGGTCATCATGATGGTTTGGGGGATATAAAACTGGTTTTAGTTGTGGAAAAAGTTGTAAACAAAAGAAACAATCCTAGTTGTGAAAGGCACACTGCACACATACAAGGTTTGTGGCTTTGTATAGGTCTTGAGGTTTGATTCATAGGAATCGTTGTTTGTTTTGTGGTATGTTTTATTGACAGGCCTATGGAGTTGTTCAGGTGTGTGTGTGTGTGCGCACGCGCATGCATGCACATGTGTGTTGAGCCACACCTGGTTTAAGAATTGTTGTCACTACCAGTGTTTTGTGACAGATCATGGGGGTGGGGGGTGGGGAATTGCCTGCTTTCACTGTGGTTCCTATCAGATGTTGTCCCCTTAAAATCTGTGAAGGAATACCTACGCTCCGGTGTGACTGCTGTCAGGTGTATAATGCATCAAATGACTTTAATGGTGTGTTTTGTCAAAAGCTATTGGCTATCAAAAGCTGTTGGCTTTCCTGCTGTTGGCTGTCAAACAACTTATTGCTTCTGGCTTCATATACTGGTATTTACTGCTGCTATTTTAGAGCTATTTCTAAGTTTTATGCTGTTCATTTTCTGCTAATGCTCCTTTATTTTTGTTGTAGGCTTATGATTATACTTATAATTATGGATGTATTCTTTTGTGTGTTGCCTTGGGTGCTTCAGTAGAAAGGCGATTAATGAATATATTAAATAACTTGGTGATCTCAACTCTACATTCATACATTATATTATTTTTATTTTTGTTGTTTTTATGACAATCAGTGCCTGTCAAAGTGACCTATTGTCAATTAGTATAAGTGTATTTTATATTTAATAATTGTTCTTTGCTCTTGATGTTTTTATTTATAAGCCACTTTGAGTTGAACATTGATGAAGGGAAAGGGAAACACTTGAGAAATGGGTGTCTAAAATTTGAGGGACCTTTGAATATAGAAAAGTTGTCCCACCAGCTGAATTTGGGGGGCGGGGGAAGAAAACCCAAGGAAGTTGTCACAGTTTGGTTTACTTTCATGTTGCATAGAAAGTAACTGTGAGGATAAATATACAGACAGAAATATATAGATCTGTGTGCATTTATGGAAAATGTTTTAGACAATAATCAGATACATGGTGTCAGGGTGGACACTGAGCCCATAGAATCCCAGAATAGTTCTGATTCTGAGGAAGAGGAGCCGCTCCTGGGAGAGGAGCGCGCTCATCCTTCCCAGGGCCAACAGCTGACAGAGATTCCTCCCACCGGCATTCCTAGCATAGATAGCAGTCCTGGGAGTGACAGAGTGCGGGAAGCAGACTTGCTGGATGCACAACGCCGACGCAGGGAGCAGCGCCAAATGGAGGGCGCGGAAAGGAGGCGTAGTGCCCGGTTGGTGCGCAAACAACGGTTGCGCCCAGAGGATCCAAGGGAAAAGGGGAGGGACTCTCCCTAGCCCATAAGTTCAGAGTCTGCCAGTGATTCCCTTTCAAACGGGGACCAACTGTTCCAACTTAGGACATAGGTACTCTGCTGCTCATATCTAGTTGCTAACAGTAGAGTTGTTAAGTTGTAAAAGAGGAATAAAGCTTTGAAAAGAATCCCTTTGTCTGTGTCTGGACTTGGCTACTGGATTAGACTGAGAGAGGCCTCCAAGGAGCCCTTGACACATGGATTGCCAGTGGTTTTCATGGTTTGATTGCGTCATTCAAAATTATTGTAGGTTTGTTCTGTCAGGGTTTCCCCCTTAAATTGTACGAATCTTAACTAGTAGATTTGTCTGAACGACTATCGATGTACAAAGAAGGGTTCCTTTTAATGCAGGAAGTATGAGAGAAAAATGCTTACGCAAGAGTACTTTTCAGTCCCCCATTCCTCCTAAAATGTGCCTCTGGAGGGTCTGGGATGGGGGTTCAGGTGGCTGCTGATTGGAGGGAGAAGGTGCTCCTCCATATTAGGTGGGATTCTGGGGTAAGCTCTGTGTGTACATTAGTACATGTGTAGGGCTTCTCCTGAAAACATGGCCAGCAGGGACGGGGGTGGCATGCCCCCAACTATGAAGGGTTATATCTGAATTTCCCTAGTGAAACTACAGGTTAGGAAGGAATTTTCATCCAGATCAGTTTGGCTATGACTCTTGGATCGCTTGTTTTCATTGGAATAACATGATGTCACTCCATATCATATGATTTGCTTGTAACTCTTAAGTAAGCTACCTGCTTAACTTTATTGCATAATTTAGGACTTGATGCCTTTGTGATCTTTTCCTGCCTTGTGGTTTTAAAGTGGGGTGGACAACAGCTATGGAAAGTGGAAGCTTCTCCCTATCACTCTCTTAGCCCACTTTGTATATTATAGCCAGATTTTCCTTGTCCAGAGAAGTCTGCAGTTGGTAGACCAGTTGCAACTGGCCAGAGGCACTTCATGCCACCAAGACCACCTAGATCTCCAGTGACAAAGTGTTGTGTCCCATGATCTTCCTGCCAGGACAACCCTAGAACTGAAGGCCATGGCGGAGGATCTTATCACTGGTCCTAGTGGCTGTGTGAGTCAGGGGCAGCCACAGGATGCTGATAGTCCTGCCAAGACCACCACCACCACCACCACCACAAGGGATGACTCACTTGAGGAGGCTGTGGCATTGAAGTAACCAAAGCACATGGACTGCCCACCCACTCCTCCAGGCCCACCAAGATCATCCCCTGGACCCCAGGAACAACACAGAAACCCAGAGCTGGAGGCACAGGGCCCATTTGGCAGCACATCAAATATCCTTCAGCCCTACTCATGAGGGGGAAGCATGCTCTGGATCAGGGCCCTAATGACAAGCTAGGAAGGAATAGGGCAACAATATCCCCTATAATATCCCCTATGCTCAGTTGGTGCCTAGACCTTATTGAATCAACCTCTCTTACTGCGATCCCTGCTGGACAACTCCTCTGCTAACTGGGCTTTCCTGATCCTTGAACTGCGGGACAGCTCTTGGTGAGGCAGGAATTGATCTTCATGGCAGGGATGGCAGGAACTAGACACAAAGCTGGATCTAGAAGTAACCCTAAACTGTCCACCTGCTCTTTTGGGGTGCGTGCAACCCCATCCAAAACATGGGCAACCACAAACGTTCCAGCCTGTAGGACCATCTATGCAGTGCCTCAAACTTATCTGGCTCCAGTTTCAGTTTTTTAGCTCTTCTCCAGCCCATTACTGCATTCAGGAACTGGTTTTAAGCTCTGATAATCTTTGAATTAGGGAGAAGAACAATTTTATTTATTTATTTATTTATTTATTTCATTTCTATACCGCCCAATAGCCGAAGCCCTCTGGGCGGTTCACAAAAATTAAAACCAAACAACACACAATAAAACAATTTAAAATACATAGAACATTAAAACCACAATATAACAATACAACCACAATAAAACCTAGCAGCAGTGCAGGAGTTTAAAATACAGATTTAAAACAGCAAAGCTAAAAATTTAGAAAGCTAAAATGCTAAAATGCCTGGGAAAATAAAAAGGTCTTCACCTGGCGCCGAAAGGAATACAATGTAGATGCCAGGCGAACCTCACTAGGGAGCTCATTCCAGAGCCGGGGTGCCACAGCAGAAAAAGCCCTCCTCCTAGTAGCCACCCACCTCACTTCCTTTGGCAGGGGCTCACGTAGAAGGGCCGCTGATGATGATCTTAAGGTCCGGGCAGGCACATATGGGAGGAGGCGATCCTTCAGGTAACCTGGCCCCAAGCCATTAAGGGCTTTGAATGTTAACACCAGCACTTTGAATCGGGCCCGGAAATGGACTGGCAGCCAGTGCAGCTGGAAAAGTACTGGCATAATATGAGCTCGCAGGCCAGTCCCTGTTAACTATCTTGCTGCCCTATTTTGGACCAGCTGAAGTTTCTGGACCGTTTTCAAAGGCAGCCCCACGTATAACGCATTGCAGTAATCCAGACGAGAAGTTATCAGAGCATGGATAACTGTAGCTTGGCTATCTCTGTCCAGATAAGGGCGTAGTTGGTATACCAGCCTAAGCTGATAAAAAGTGCTCTGTGCCACTGAGTTCACCTGTGCCTCAAGTGACAGTTCTGGATCCAAGAGCACCCCCAAACTACGAACCTGATCCTTTAGGGGGAGTGCAACCCCCTCCAGAACAGGTTGAATATCACCTAGCCGGGCAGACGAACCACCCACTAACAGTACCTCCGTCTTGTCTGGATTGAGTTTCAGTTTATTGGCCCTCATCCAGTCCATTACCGTGCCCAGGCACTGATTCAGAACAGCCACTGCCTCACCTGGTTTTGATGTAAAAGAGAGGGAGAGCTGGGTGTCATCTGCATATTGATGGCACCTCAGCCCACACCTCCGGATAACCCCCCCCAGTGGTTTCATGTAGATGTTAAACAGCATGAGGGATAAAATAGAGCCCTGTGGAACCCCATGGCACAATTGCCATGGCACAGAGCAATAATCCCCCAGCACCACCTTCTGGAATCGGCCATCCAAGTAGGAGCGGAACCACTGTAGTGCAGTGCCTCCAACTCCCAACCCAGACAACCTATCCAGAAGGATACCATGGTCGATGGTATCGAAAGCCATCCAGGAGGCTTGCCAGGAGAATCAACAGGGTCACACTCCCCCTGTCCCTCTCCCGGCAGAGGTCATCCCACAGGGCGACCAAGGCAGTTTCCGTTCCAAAACCAGGCCTGAAGCCCGATTGAAATGGATCTAGATAATCCGTTTCATTCAAGAGTGCCTGGAGCTGTCCTACAACCACCCGCTCAAGCACCTTGCCCAGGAAGGGGATGTTGGCCACTGGCCTATAATTGTTAACATCCTCTGGGTCCAGGTTAGGCTTTTTCAGGAGTGGTCTAATTCCCGCCTCTTTTAAAGCGGCAGGCACCACTCCCTCTCTCAAGGAGGAATTTACAACCTCCTGGACCCAGCCGGACAACCCCTCCTTGTTTGATTTAATAAGCCATGAAGGGCAAGGGTCAAGCACACAAGTGGTCGATCGGACTTGGCCAAGCACCTTGTCCACATCCTCAGGCCTCAGTAACTGAAACTCATCCAATAAAACTGGACCAGACGGTGCTCTGAACGCCTCTAGCAATGGAACTGCATTAATGGTGGTGTCCAATTCATGACGAATCTGAGCGACTTTTATCCTCAAAGTGCTGTGCAAACTTGTCACAGCGTGCTACTGAGGGTTCCACCGCCCCTCTCCCTGGCCCAGAACGTAACAGGCCACGAACCACTCGGAAAAGCTCCGCTGGACGACACTGAGAAGATGCAATGCTGGTGGAAAAGAACTGTCTCTTTGCCACCCTCACCGCCACAGAGTAGGCTTGATAGTGGGCTCTTACCTGTGTTCAGTCAGACTCAGCACGAGTTTTCCTCCACCTGCGTTGTATCCGTCTCCCCTCTTGCTTCATTGCCCTCAGCTCAGGTGTATACCAAGTAGCTGGCCGGGCTCTGCTCAGAGGGAGAGGGTGCTTGGGCGCGATCGAGTCAACCGCCCGAGTCATCTCTGCATTCCACAGAGCGACCTGGGCTTTGACAGGAGCACTAGCCATACCAGCAGGAAAATCCCCCAGAGCCCTCTGGAATCCATCGGAATCCATTAATCTCCGGGGGCGGACCATTTTAATAGGTCCCCCACCCTTGCAGAGGGGGAAGGCTGCCAGGAGTCTAAACCTCAGCAGGAAGTGATCTGACCATGACAAAGGGACAACAATATTGCACTCCTCTGAAGACATTTGATTATATGATTGATACTTGAGTTTATTTTTTTTCGACTGAACAAGTAAATGATCATTCTTTAAATTCAGTTGCAGTGTCCTAGAATGTAGTAATTTTGCCTTTGAAAGAGAGTATTTCACCTCTAACTAGGTTATACCCGATATGACATATTTGTTGTTCGTGTGTCTGCTTTGTTCACAGACAAAATAGAGGTGGGGAGGGTCTGTTTTTCATATCAAGAGAGATGTGTTGGTGAGGGGAGTTACCTCACCACTTTCTACCATTTCAGGTCCTTTGTTCCCAGTCTGATTTGGAGCTGAGTTGGGGAACAGTGCCAGAGTAACAGACTATGGGCAGGGAAGATGGAGTGGGCTGATCTCCCCTCACCCACATGCCCCTTCTGGTCTAAATATTTAACACCATCCCTTCCACATACACATTGTTCATAGGAACAAGGCAAACTGATGAATAAACAAAAATGGCTGCTCTGGCACATTCAATTTGGACTTTTCTTCTAGAGGTACCAGGGGTTGTGTATAGAGACATTGTCCTGAGCAGCCACATCCTGTTTGTATTTTCTTGACAGTCATTGGCATTTGAGAACTATGACGCTTAAACCAATTATGAGTAGCTGGCACAGCAAAAATCATGATCAATACATTTACAACACAAGGTCAATTTTTCTTATAATAGTATTTCATGAGGGGAAGGAGCAACAGTGGCATGTTCTTCTGCATTATTATTTCAACAAGTATTTTTCACGTTTAAAAAAGATGGCTGTGGTATACTTTTTGTATCATACTCCTTGACACCTAGAGAAGTGTGTATTTGCCAGTAAGCTTACCCTCCCTCCCCTTCCAAAGAGAGTGTAGATCGGGTGAGGCAATTCTGTAAAGCATCAAGAGATGTATTGGCAATATATTATGGAATGGAAATAACGTGCACATGTCTCCTGGAATTAACATAGCTGTCCTTTCTATGAATGTGGCAAATGCCAAATTATAATTGGTGACCATATTGCTTTCATATACATTATTATCCTGATGTGGCTTACCCTTTAAGGTGAGAACTGCCTAGCTGGATCAGAGCAAGATCTACAGTATTCTGTTTCCAACAAACAGCAGCTAGTCCAGTGCCACTTCGAAGCTCACAAGCCAGGTTCATGACCATCACCTGCTGATTGTCCCCAGTTTCTGGTACTCAGAGGTAAATAGGGATGTACGAAAGTCACTTACCTTTTCGCAGCTTGGCTTCGCGGTGGGGGGGAGGCGCTTCACTTCTCCCCCCGAAGTTCAGGCTTGGGGGGGAAGGCGTCCCGCTTCGCCCGGCCAAAATTCAGGCCGGGGGGGGAGGCGCCCCACCTTGCCCGGCCGAAATTCAGGCCGGGGGGGGAGGTGCCCCGCCTCGCCTGGCCGAAATTCAGGCCGGGGAGAAACGCCCCGTCTCCCCGGCCGCGAAACAAAAAGTAAAAAAAAAAAAAAAAGACCCTGTGATAGGCTACGTGACGATTTACGTAGCCTATCATGGCTAGATTTCCAAAGTCAGCTGTGATAGGCTACGTAAATCGTCACGTAGCCTATCACAGGTGACTTCGGAAAAAAAAAAAAGCGCGTACGCAAATTGGGCGCCGCCATTTGCGTTCCTTAGTTTGGCACGTCTAGTCTACGTAAAGATTTATGTAGACTACGGCGAAAATAAGGGCAACGCAAATAGCGTGCCCTTATTTTCGCCATAGTCTACGTAAATCTTTACGTAGACTAGACATGCCAAAATAAGGACCGCAAATGGCGGCGCCCAATGGGCGCCGCTATTTGCATACACACTTTTTTTTTTTTTCAAAGTCACCCATGATAGGCTACGTGACGATTTACGTAGCCTATCACGGCTGACTTTGGAAATCTAGCCGTGATAGGCTACGTAAATCATTACGTAGCCTATCACGGGTGGTTTTTTTTTTTTTACTTTAGTTGTTTTTTTTTGCAATGGTGGCGGCGGCAGCCGGTCGGGAGACCAGCCGCCACCCCCACCTGCGACGAACTGCTGCCCGGGACCCGCCACCGAGAGGGACATTCGCCGAAGGTAAGTCCCATCCCGGGGGAGGGGTGGGGGGCCGGCGGAGAATTTCCCAACCAACTTTGGGGGGCCGAATGCATCGGCGCACGGCCTCCCGAAGATTCGGGGAGAAATTCTCTGCCATCCCTAGAGGTAAACCACATTTATACATGAAGGTTACACTGAGTTAACTTGGCCATAGGTAAACCTGTCCCATATGAATTTATCTAATTCTTTTATAAAAGCCATCTAAAATAGTGAAAATTGCAACATCTTGTGGCAGTGAATCTCATATATTAATTAGGTGTTATGGGAATGTATTGGCCTGAACGTATTGGTAGCTAATGATGTACAGATTATGTAAAATCCATTCTGTCTGTGTTTCACGGATTGTCAGGTGCCTTTCATTCCATTGGCTGCCCATTGCCGGAATTTTATTTCCGAATTTGTACGAATTCACATTTGTGCAATTGCACAATTCACATGTGAAAATTCACAAATTCCCCCAAATGCGCATTTTCACACCTATTTGGGAAATACACATTTTTTGCTGGATGTTTTTTATTTTGTGTATTTTTTCTAAGACAACATTTGTGCAAAATTTGGGAAAGTTAGAAAATCAGTCCACAAGTCAGTGGAATCCACCTGAC
Organism: Heloderma suspectum; assembly: GCF_057233095.1. Taxonomy (NCBI): domain Eukaryota; kingdom Metazoa; phylum Chordata; class Lepidosauria; order Squamata; family Helodermatidae; genus Heloderma; species Heloderma suspectum. The sequence continues at coordinate 174,875,923 of NC_139460.1, read as the reverse complement.
GGGGAAAGCTGGTCCGCTGCGGAATCCACTGGTCAGATTCATGAAAATTCGAACTCATTTGGTTCTGTTGCAGATTTCTGTGACATTCCTATTGGTAGCCAAAGTCATTTAGTGGCTTTCAGATATTTCTGAAGATATACCCTAGGAACAGCGGGCACAGTCATTCTTATGTTTTCCCAAATACGGGCTCCACATTTTGTTGCTGGGAAGCAATTACCTCATTTGAATCACATTTCCCTCAATGTTTCTCACAGTCTCTGCATAGACACAAAGTAGAACCTTGACCTTAGCAAGATTACTACTTGAAATATGGGCTAGGGTTCTATTTCACAAGAAAGTTACTCCTGGGCCAGTGCTACAGTCTATACTAATTCCAGTACCATGCTGGCCGGATTCTCCCCCTCTCCCCGGATGGGTCTGCTTGATATGGAGGGCTCCACGCCTGGTCCTTTAAGGCTAAAATCTTTTATCACTAGCAGATGCTGTCAATTAGTTTTTGGTCCATTTTGGGGTAGGGAGATGCTCTTTTACTTGGCTGGAATCCTGCTGTTTGTGTTCATCCACTGCAGTAAAGAGTTTTAGCCTGCCATGGCAAGGTCTATCCACAAGGAAGTTTCCCCAGACTAATGCTTGATGCAAGTTCCCAAACTTGTTACACTGTTCTTGCATGTGTGGACTGAAAACCATCAGGGCTAACAAGAGAGTGGGAGAAAAGAAACAGAATGAGGAGTGCTGGTGCAAGTGTTGCTTGAGGTACCTCAACATTTGCTTTATTTTGGCTTTAAATGAGCTAATGAAATGTACACTGCCCAGCTACTTCGTAAGGTAATAAAAATATTCTTAATTGTTGTTAAGTATCCCTTGTCAGGATACTTGTGTTATTTTTTTTAGCAATTTGTCTATTAAAATTAATCTTCTTTTTCTTAAAGGTGCTGATTCTTCCATTACATAGAGTACTGTGATTATTTTGATTGTTTGGTCAAGCCATCTGGTTTATACTTCATCCCTCCTAGTCCACAACAAATTTATGTTGAATGAAATTCAACTGCTGTCGAATGAAATACACCACGGTATATTTCATTTCTCTGTTTACAACCCTGCAACATGATCTAGACCTACAAGGTCTAAGACCTTGGATTTAAACTGAATTTGTCCCTCAAAACCCAATAGGACTAAATTGGCATTAATACAAGTACTTCATTCACTACAGTTGTGGACAGATGATAGGGGAAGAAGAAGTGGTCAAGATATATCCCAAAGGTTATGAACTTGAATAATATACTTCTGCCTGCATATCCATAAAAGCCTCTTCATTGGCAGCTGTTGCATCCATGTTGAACTTTCAGGAAAAGGCTGAAAGAATGCACAGTATATGATCCAAATGCCATCTGAGCATCTTAGAGTACAGGAGCCTGAATTACATGAACAGTAGATGAGATTGTAAGACTATACCTGGGATGTATGACTTTAGGCTGCATGTGGTCGTAGAGGCTACATGTTCAAACTCTTCTGCTCCACACAAAAAATCATGGGGAGAATGTAGGCTAGAACACTTCTTGCTGACATGCTGGTTTTCCATGTGCAGGATTTAGAGATGATGATGGGAGCATTTAATTATGTGATCTTTCCAGTGGCTGACGTATGGTTAGCAACTGCATCTATTTAAAAAAAAAAAAAAAAAAGGTGAATTTTTATTGGGATTCAGCACACTGGGAAGGGAGGGTGGTTTAACCCTTACCTTCCCAGCCACAACCGTGCAATGGCACCCCCCATGGCGTGTGTGTGTGTGTGAGTGATTTTCATCAGGATTGCAGCTGGGAAGAGAAAGGTTTACTCCCCCCTCCCCTGAAGTGCTGTGTCTCTGATGAAAATCCCCCCATGCTTAGAATCAAAAATTTTAAAACCCAGACCTGGTTGCTAACCATGCAATAAAAGTAATGCCTAGTTTGCCCCCCAAATGGTACCCTGGTTATCAACTCTTTTCTTCATTGCTCCCCATCTCTCATTGCCCATCCAGAGTTAATCTTTTCAGGAAGAGAGCACCTACAGCTATACTGACTGGATCTGTATTCATCTGTATGGTTGAAAGCTCATGTGTCCAGTTGATTTCCTGTTGCCAAACACAAGGTACAGCAAGCACAGCAAGATCAGTAGTGTAAACAAGCACCTGAAGAGGGGCAATTAATTTCAGAAGAGAACTAACCACTCACAGGATTATTGAGATAAAATTCCATCTTGAATCCCAGTTTGGCAGCTCTCTGCTATTCTGCCCGCAAAGGAGTGGGATTTCTGAGGCCAGCATGGCCAGGGTGTGCTGAACCCCTAACTGTGGCACACCATTGGGCTAGCAGAGAACTCATTTGTGGCTCAGACAGTCCTATCTCGTACTAGATTATCGAAAGGCAGTTCACCAACTTAACTCTGCCATCTTGCTCCTACATATGTTGGACCTAAATGTCTTTAAATTGGTCACGTGGCCAGTCAAGGAAGAGTTTTGGAAATTGTCCCTAGTCAGGATTTCCCTAATGGGAGTAAGGGGGGGCATTCTTTTAAAAAGCTAAGCTTCCTGAACATAAAACAATAATTCTGTTGGTGAAATTACATCTGCTACATTTATCTAAAAATTATGGGAAAGGATGCACAGATAATTATATATAAACTGTATTTGAGGGAGTGCACAGTTTAAAACTATAGACTCCTCAACACTTTTAATTGCTAACTTCTCTGTCCATTAGTACTCTTAAGTGCTTTTTGGAGGCACAAGTTTCTAGTTGATTTCCTTTCCTCTTAAATATTTGAGTTTTGGATTATTTTCTCACCAGATGGATTAGTCTGGTTTTCCAAGGCTGATTTTTTGTTCCAGTCATCCTCTTTGCCTCACACCATTACATGGTTGGTTTAAAATGTGATTACTCCAATTTCTTTAGTAGTTTGAGGCTTCTTCATTCAAAGGGCATTACAATTAAATGGCAAGTGCGAACATGTTCTGAACATGTTGTATGCTTTTAAAAAACTGTCAACAAATTGAAATTGTGGCATAAGTATGCTGGAAAGAACAGCCCTGTTCAAGAGCTAAACTCTAGTCAGGACATTGTGAAAGTAGCAACCCTGAGGAAATTGCCCAAGTATCAGTTCTTAATGTTTTTACATTGGGTGTTGAGGTTTTGTTTCTCTTTGGTTGCTTGTCATAAATGTTAAACCTTAAGGCCATCTGGAAGTTCTTATGGCTTGTTCCTACCCTTCGGTTTTATTTTTCTGCTCCTGAGTCTGGGATGGGAGCACCCTGGCCAATAATTCACCAAAGCCTACCAGGCTACCTGCCCACACATATCAGTGTGACTCATTTGTGGCGTGTCAGCAGCTGAAAAGAAAAGAAAAACCCACTCTCTTCCAGTTTATAGAAATTTTCTATGCCTGTTCACCTCCTCAATCCTCACTCACCATAAGTGAGTAGGTGACTGGCTATCCTTAAGCCTGGATAAGTGCATATATTACCACCATTAAGGAAAGTTCAGACACTTCTTCCTTGACTCAAAGTGAGTCAAAGTGAGTAATCTCTCTCTGTCCTTCTCTGCAATGATATTTGCAAACTCTTGTGTGTTAAATCTACCTGTCATAATATTAAATTCTACATAACCCCCTAGAACTCCCCCCCCCAGGGCCATACCCTGCTACCATGCACCACGCACCACTGCATGTTGGTGGTGGCGGCAGCAGCAATAAAACAGTTGGTGGCTTGCTACCGAATTTGGGTGTCAAACCACAACATTGGCCTTAAAAGACCACATTTAGCTTTAAAATACATAATGAAAGCTAAATTTGGTATTTTAAGGCCACCATTACAGTTTGCCTGTGATATTTGATGGCAAACTACTGATTGTTTTGCTGCTGCTGACGCTGACACAAATTCAACAGTGGGAGACAGCGGCTGGCTGCACTTAAGGCCGGAGGCCTGCATGTGGCCTATGTGCTGTTACACACATAGTGATACACATGTTGCCAGGCCTGGCCCTCTTATGAACCAGATTGAGGCCTTTGTCTCAGATGGCAGATTGGGGGCTGGGGGCCCTACCTGCCCACCTCCTGCTTGGCTTGCATCACTCCCGGGCCACCAAAGCAGTCCAGCCACTGTGGTCACGTAGCTGGCTGGCTGTCATCACCTGCCAGCCACAGCTGCTTTGGTTGGCAACTACCCGCCCCCACCACCTGACTGACAGGTCAGCCGCCTCTCTGTGGCCTGCCCTGCCAATGCCTGAGAACAAAGAAAGCTGTGTGTGTGTGTGTGGGGGGGTCCCTCTCCTCTCTCTCCCATCTGGTGCTGGTGTGTTGCCATCCACCCTGCCCACCCCCCCGGCGCAATCTGGTGTGCTGCAAGACAGAATGAGAGGAGAGGCTTGAAGTGATGTGTGAGCTCCCTGGTTGTGGGAGCAACGTTGGGGAAGGTCAAGCTGAGCACAGCATGCAGTGTGGGTGAGCCTCTGGACTGCATGCACTGCTGAGGTAGATATATGAAAAATATCAAGCCCCACCCTCCCCAGGCCAAAGGCTCCGGGGGCTGCCACCACACTGTTCTCCTCTTGTTTCCCTCCATTTCCTTCTCTTCAGCCCCCCCCCCCCATGCTTCCCTTCCATTCATGGGCAAAAGAAGCAACAAAAGTAGACACAAAAAGGAAAAAGAGGATGACAAAGAGGTCACAGACCAATGATCTGGTTTGTGCATAGTTGAAAGGAATTCATCGTCTGTGCAAAAACATAAATGTAAAATACATTCCCCCTAATGCATAGTCTCTTGGCTTTTCTCAATTGGGATGAAGCAGTGGGCTTTGGGCATCCAGGAAGATTTGGAGGGAAAAGTAGGGAGTGGGGGAGAGAAGGAAGTCTAATTCAGAAAGTGGCCACGTCCCGTCTCCAGCTTGACTTTCTTGTATTGCAAAGAAAAATGCCTTTCCTTTTTCCAGGCTGGGTTTTGTTTTGTTTGTGAAATCCTCATTGTCCCCATTTCTCTGCAGTTTGGGGGCTGAAGCTTGGGTACTATTGCACTGTCAATTAGAGGGGAGTGGGGTGCCATTTGGTGCTTAGCTTCAGGCAGCAAAATATCATGGTCTGGATGTGTGTGTTGCAAATACTTCTCTGCCTTCCATTGATGGGAAACCTTTAAAACAGAGTTGGATGTTGAGACAGACAAGTGGTCCATTTGATCCACTACAGGGCCAAGATGTCCGACAGTAACCGACTCTCTGTGGCCTCTAGCAAAAGTCTTTTTCTTTACACATGCGCACACACACACACACACACACACACACTTGCAGACATGTATATATATACATGTATTAGGGCAACACCTTCCAACTCTACGAACCTGATCAGTGACATGGGGCTTAAGTGCCACCAGTTTAACAGGATCAAGATATATAATTTTAACATTCTTGTCGCTCAGAGTTTGGCTAAAAATAATACAAGCTGGGTTTTGAAGAGGCAGGGGACCTAGAGATCAAATCGCCAACATTCGCTGGATTATGAAGAAAGCAAGAGAATTCCAGAAAAACGTCTATTTCTGCTTCATTGACTACGCTAAAGCCTTTGATTGTGTGGATCACAACAAACTGTGGCAAATTCTTAAAGAGATGGGAGTACCAGACCACCTTACCTGTCTCCTGAGAAACCTGTTCGAGGGTCAAGAAGCAACAGTAAGAACCGGACATGGAACAACCAATTGGTTCAAAATTGGGAAAGTAGTACGACAAGGCTGTATATTGTCGCCCTGCTTATTTAATTTATATGCAGAGTACATCATGAGAAACGCCGGGTTGGATGAATCAGAGGTCGGAATTAAGATTGCTGGGAGAATTATCAACAACCTCAGATATGCAGACGATACCATCCTAATGGCAGAAAGCGAAGAGGATCTAAAGAGCCCCTTGTTGAGGGTGAAAGTGGAGAGTGCAAAAGCTGGTTTGAAACTCAACATTAAAAAAATGAAGATCATGGCATCTGTCCCCATTACTTCCTGGCATATAGAAGGGGAAAAAATGGAAGCAGTGACAGATTTTACTTTCTTGGGCTCCAAGATCACCACAGGCAATGACTGTAGCCATGAAATTAAAAGTCGCTTGCTCCTTGGGAGGAAAGCTATGGCAAACCTAGACAGTATAGTAAGAAGCAGAGACATCACCTTGCTGACAAAGATCCATATAATCAAAGCTATGGTTTTCCCAGTAGCAACATATGGCTGTGAGAGCTGGACTATAAGGAAGGCTGAGCGCCGAAGAATTGATGCTTTCGAACTGTGGTGCTGGAGAAGACTCTTACGAGTCCCCTGGCCTGCAAGGAGGTCAAATTAGTCCATCCTAAAGGAATCAACCCTGAGTGCTCATTGGAAGGACAGATACTGAAGCTGAAGCTCAAATATTTTGGCCACCTAATGCGAAGAGAAAAGTCCCTGGAAAAGCCCCTGATGCTGGGCAAGATTGAAGGCCAAAGGAGAAGGGGACGGCAGAGGATGAGATGGCTAGATAGCATCACCGATGCAATGAATATGGACTTGAGCACACTCCGGGAGAGAGTGGAGGACAGGAAGGCCTGGCATGCTATGGTCCATGGGGTCACGAAGAGTCGGACACGACTGAACAACATCAGTGACCTATATCCTCAACATTTATCTGTCCTCAACATTTATTGATAATATATATCAATTATATAATTGTACTCAGTTCAGCCTTTCCACAAGTCTGCCTAATGTGTGCTCCCTTTGCAGTGGGGGCACGTGTATGAACTCCAACTGCTAAACTATTAGCTCTGCTGCATTTGCAGGCTTGCCATATCCGAATAGTTCAAATCTGGGTAGCTTAATAGGCATCATATGTATATTAGATATACTAATCATGCAAATTAGTCATACCAAATTAGAATGTGTCATTTTGCATTTCTTCCTATTATCTCTGGACACAGAAAGTTTCAGAGGCAGCAAGAAAAAGGAAAATGGCTGCTTATTCTGCAGTTACCACTGAAGAAGAGCTGTTTATTTCAGCCATTTGGTCTTCTCTAGTTCTTGGTGTCAGACCAGACAATACAGCAATGTAAACCAAAGCCAGAACACCTACATGATGTCCCTATGTTTCAAATCAAAGAGTCCTAAGTAACTCAAAAGCATTCAAATGTAAACAATTGGACCTTTCCTGTATAAGACAGAAGGGCACAAATCACCAGAATGTTTTCCTGTGAAAGCCTTGATAAAATGAACTACCATGCTCTTGCCCAGCACCTCTTTTTAACGAGGTGATGGCATGAGAAGTTTCTGGAGGATTGTGCCCTTAATCTTTCACTATATCCTATCTAGACCTGGCCTTTGAAGTCTTGCAGATGGTGATATGCTTAGAGGAAAGGGTTGCAAACATTTCCTCCGTATATTCCCAAGTTAACTCACATGTTTGGTGGTCAATTTAAGCCAATTTACATATGTGGAAAATGTTTGCTCCCTTGGCAACTGCCTATGGCTTATTACCTCATGCTCAGAGAAGCCTTGATGTAAGAAGTTCAATGTAAACATGACGATTGCTAGATTTTTTATTTGATGCCTTCCATGGACAACTTCTTGCCTTTCCCCGTTTTGGAGTTAGGAATTGTTTCCCAGTATCTTCCTACTAGACTTGTGCATTTATTTACGAATGTATATGTTGCTTTTAAAAACATTTTTCCCCACAGTAGCGTCCTGTTAACATTATAAAACATTTAAAATCAAGATGTAAAATTGACTAAAAGCAACAGCATGAAACATTTTCAACAGGACCAATTAAAAGCATATTACTCTTAAAAGGAGAGAGAAATTATATTAAAAATAGAACTGATCATTTCAATAAAAAGTGGATTGAAATAAAAAGGTCTTTAAAACCCTGTTAAAAGCAAACAGGGAAGGTGCTCCACGTACCTCCTTTGGGAGAGAAATCCATAAATATAGGGTAACCACTGTAAAGGCCTTGTCAGTTGTAATCTTACTGGTCTTAATGGCGGGTCTACCTCTGTTGTTGATCTTAAGGCCTGGGAGAGGGCGGTCTTTCAGGCAACCTGTTTCAAAACTACTTAGATTTTAAAGGTCAATACCAGCACTTCAAACCGAGCCTGGAAACAAATTGATCATCAGTGCAGGTGTCATAGCTGAGACAGAATTGGCATAATGTGCTCTGCATGCTTGGCTCCCCACAAGCATCTGGGATGCTGCATTCTGAAACATTTCTGTTGAACAAAGAATATGCTTGTGAAGGGAAGAGCCTGGGCCATCCCAAAACCTTCTGCTGCCTGAAGCAAAGGTCAAGATGGCACCCCTGCATGGAGAAGCTGAGCAGACTGGCTGTTGAATCTTACTTCAATCCTGGTGATGGGGCAGCATCCTCCACTGCACCTGAGGGAAGCAGGCTAGCTTAGGGGGTGCAGGGCACCACATGGCACACAACGCTCTGCCCTCCCATGGTGGAGAATGGCTGGAGGAGCTCAGGAGGAATGTGTGCTGCTGCCCCCCCCCACTCCAGCATCCACTTCCTGAGATAGCCGCCACACTCTGCCTAATGCTAGGGCCAGCCCTTAGAAGGATAGCACTTAAAATGAATACTACTTTCTCATGCAAATCTTGAGGGGAGGATATATAATACACCAATGGATTCACTTCCTTAAATTTTTAAGTTTTCTTACATTTTCCATTCAACCTTAGCAATAAATCAAGCAATAGCGTGGCGTAAAAGGTATATAAATGCAATGATCTTCAAAGTGAGCCTTGTCTTAAAACAAGGGGGGAAGAAACACTACGGGACATATCGTAACAACTGCTACACGTTCACTTCCTGTCTGTGTCTGTAGCCAAATGCTGTATAATCTTCCCTTCCAGAAGACTAAAATACCGGTGTACTGCCCTGTATGTGTAGTGCACTGCTGCCAAGCCACCAAGCACAAAAGAGAGTGAAATTATCTTGGGGAAACCAACTAGCTTTATTTCAAAGACAAATTGGATTGCTGTATCTCTACAGATTTGCTACTTACTGAAGTGGTCCCAAGCTTTTCCTATAATCTAGCAATTTGCATACATTCATTAAGCTAAATGACAGGGGCATTTGATGAGAGGTTTTTGTTTGTTTGTGCCTTATTGCAGCTTCACACTGAGCAGTTTTTAAACCGTGACTGTGGTCTTCAATTTGTCAGTGTTGGTGAAGAAAATCGCATAAAAGTGGTCGATACCAAACACTAGAGAGCTGGTGGGGCATCGTGGCCTGAGAAGAGACTCAGCTATGAATCCGGGGGTTCTTGGTTCATACCTCACCTCTGCCATGCATTTACTAGATGGCCTTAGGCAAGCAGCGTTTTTTTAATCCTCAGCCCCATATCTGCAATACGGAGATAATACACACCTGCCATACAGGGTTGTAGGTAGCATTTTGAATACTTGGAAGAAGTGTGAAAATAAGTAAAGGGAAAGGAAAAGATTTGTCTAGAAAATGATTTTTAGCACAACAACACAAACCCTTGACAAATACAAGGGGCACAGGGGTTTTCCTGGCATATGCACCATTGTGCACAGGAAGAGATCCCTGCTGAGTTTGAAGGAGCCCTTTAACATCACCTGCCTCAGCCATACTATACATGTGTTGCTGGCTTGCTTACTTTATAGAGGGAGACCTGCTGGCACTTCCACGAGATCCGGTGGCCCTGCTATGTCCCAGGGCCGTATGTGCAGGCTACTGTTGCTTGGAGCCTGAGAAGCCAAATCCTAAAAGTGATTCTACTTTGGAATGTGACAAAGGTTTCCACACTTGGTGTTTGTGTTTTTTGTGTGCCTTCCAGCATAGATAACAGACTGCAATATTTTTTAAAAAATAGATATATGCCATTTCCATCTCAAGTGGATCACAGTCTTTTACAGTTATACTTAGTTTCACCAGCGGAGTGATTCAACCAATGCTATTATAATAACACAGGGATTGCAAAGCTCTTTGTAAAGTAAAATTGTTATATGAATGATTAAAGAACTGTTTGTTTTTATTTATATTTGTATCGCTATCCCTAGGGCTAAGAGTGATTAGCGTGAATAAACATGTTTGCCCCATCCCCACACAAATCTCAATATACAAAGAATATATATACATATGTTACAAAAACTCCACTGTGTGGATTACATAGTTATTGTCTGCATAATTCTAGATATACCTAAGAAAGATTAAGAAGTCTGAAAAATGTATTGAAAGTAATCATATTATGGATTTTATGGCTATTGTAAGCTATTCTGTATTTTTCTGAATTGAACTGGATACAAGTAACAGTTAAATCACAAACAGCATAATACAAAAAAACAAGGCAGAGTTAAAATTGCATATAATATTGTGGTAAAACCAGAGTAAACTAACAGGGGAAACATGACTAAAGTGCAGTAAAATCAGCACACTCCAGTGAAGAAGGAATCTTGTAAAAGGGTTTTCAGCAGCATGTTCCAAACTGTCATTGTCACCGCCAAGAAGGTCTTATTGCGCACCCTCACAGATATCATGCTCCTTAATGCAGAAACGTCAAGCAGGGTCACACAGGATTTTAGAGGATATACTAAGGGAGTCATCTGTTCCTTCAAGTATGCAGTGTCCAAAGCAGACAATCATTTATAGGTAATCACCAGCACTTGGCATGGCCCCCCATGATCAGTGGATAAGGCCATGGACTCTGAGGAGGTAACAGAACAGGGGAGGCAATTCCACTCAGTATCAACCCAGGATGATCCCAATTCCCCAGAAGCCCCAGTGCATAAGGATTCCAACTTGCTGCTACCTCTCCAGTTTGAAAAGGTTTTGCTGCTGCCATCATAGTCTGAAGACTGTAGCCCAGAAACCAGAGCAGAGTATGGTCTCTCCAAAGCTGCTGGAGCCAGCAGCTGCTAAAACAGGTGCACCCTCTTTAAGTACAAAAGCCTTCTCCCAGTGGAGGAGGAGTGAGCCACCCAGGCTGAGCTGCAGTCTTAAACAGCTTAGGGCTGTTCACTGCTTAAATTGTTGTTGTTGTTGTTGTTCTTCTTCTTCTACTACTACTACTGCTATCATCCCACCTTTTCCCCAACACTGGGACTCAAGGCGGCTTTACAATATTAAAAACCTATACAGTTAAAGTTGCTGAAGCAACATTTAAGCCTGCTAGTGTGAGTCTTCAGTCTGAGCTCCTCTTGGAGCTCTCAAGGGTGCTACCTGGAACTTGAATTCTTAGGCTGAGAAATAGTGGCTGGCCTAAGGTTTTCCGGTGAGCTTCATGGTTGAGTGAGGATTTGACCCTGGCAGCACAATCCTATATATCAGGGGTGGGCAACATGTGCCCCATAAGCCACATGCAGCCCCTACTGCCCCCAATTGTAAATTTTAAAAAGGCATCTGGAGCAGACATTTTGACCCTTTTAGTGTTGTGTAGCTTCCACAAGCTTTGAAAACAAGCTACTTTTACCCTTTTGGTACTCTGTAGCCACTCTGGGTGCCATTTTTTTCAGCGCTGCACATGGAGAAATGGCCCCCAGACCTCATGAAGTTGCCCACACTTACTATACATGTTTACGCAGAAGTGCAATCCTGTACATGTTTACTCACATCCAGGTAAGTGTGTATATATAGCCTTAGCAGGTTGAGTTTCCCCAGCCCTAGTCCTACACTCTAAACACTGCACTGTGTTGGCTCTCTAGAGATTACTCCTTTCAGAATAATTTGCGAGAACCCTCAGGCCTGAGCTTATAAAGGTAGCTCAGAAGTCCGATTTTGAGTTGTCTGATAAAAAAATATCTGGAAGCTCATTAGATTTTATTCAGAGCAAGGGTCCTTGCTAAAAAGTTCAGGCAAAGTTCCTGTGGGGTGGGGATCTCAACTTGAACCTCTTCTCTCTTCCAAGTATTGCTGGCTCCAACCTGGTCCAGTGTTAGGATCTGACGTTGAAGCAGGTATTACTGCAAGTCACAGTGTGTGTTTGAAGGAGGTGGGAAAGGGGGAGGATAAAATGAAAATGGGTTTTCCCACTGCAACCTTTTATCAAGCCAATGTGTATGTTAACCTTCCTGGATAGTAATATAAAATCCATTTAATATCCAAAGTGCCCTAGATCATCAACATGTATCTGAGATGTAGTGTGACTCTAAAGAGGGTGCGTAAAAGTGGACTTGAAAGGAGATGGAAACCTGAAAGAGTGGAGAGGGAGGTGGAGAGAGTTGATATGGGCCCCTATGCTCAATATGACTTATGACTGGCCATGGAGATTGATAAGAGAAGTTTGCATTGACAATTGCAAAGCTAAATGATGAATTGAAGAGCATCAAAGAAGAATATACTCTAAACAGTGGCAGGCAGGTTTGTGGCCTCCTTGCGAGATACTCCATTGTTTCTCTGAGCCAAATAACTGCTTTGCTTTTCGTAGGCAAATATTTCTCTGGTTTTCACATTAGCTTTAATGTGAACACCCTTTGTGGTCCCTATATTTCTCATCTATGAAGTTCTGTCACTTTGGGGATTCTATAAAAGGTGCTACAATGTATTCTGTTTTATTTCCCTCTGTGACAGTTTTCAGTGCTACTTTATCTGAATTTGACATTAAACTATAGAAATGGCAAGTAAGCATATAGGTTTTGTCAGAATGGAAGAACAACCTCAGCAATGTATGAGTGTTAATGGTGACTGTCCATAAAAATAAACTAGGAAGCGAGGGAGGAGATAACCTGTAAGTGTAAATCATAGGACTATTGTTTTATTTAAAGAAGGAACTTGGAATATTCTATGGAAAGTCTTGTAGCTTTGGGGAAAATGGGAGGGAGATGATGGCTGGACATTTGTGTTTCCCCTCAGAATTAGATTAAGAATGTGAGGGGCCTTGAGGTCAAAGAACTGTGTCCTTTTTCACTCATGCCTACTTGCACTGTTGTACCTGGGGACAATCAGGAAGATATCTGCTTTCAACCTTTGCAAATGGGGATGAGTAAACACAGGCCTATGGCTAGGTCAAATCAGAGGGTCAGGTTTTTCTTGGTTGTCACCTAAAAATGTAATATTGGATGACTGGAGAAAGTCAAACTACTCTTGTAGGTACTTTTATCCTTGGTAAGTTCATTCCTCATGCCCTTTTGGCAACACCCTTTCATCATTCAACAACACCCTTTCTTGCCTCTTTCAGCCATGGCTAGGTGGCTGGTGTAGTGTAGGAGACATTGACAGTATGGGGTGGTGGTGAAGCCAGCATGGTTACTTAGCAGGAAGGCATTTTTCATGCATCCTAGGACTAAACTGTGGCATTAGCTCTGAGATCATTTGGGGCTATTGAGGGAAAGGGGATGTCATGCTCCGGGTCACAAACTCAGAGTTGGCTGAGTTTAGGGTTGCTGTACTTGCTGCTGAGGAACTACACTAGGTTCCTGACTCTAAACCTGAGGCTAGTGGTCAGGAGCCTACAGAATTCAAGCTAGGACCCTTGTGGGTGCCTTCAGCTGAGTCGCCTGCGAAGTCAGGCACCTCCTGCTCTACTGCACCTTTCCATCAGCAGAGGGAGTGTTCCAGGGGGAAGCCACAGAAGGGAGGGAAAGCGTTCACCTTCAGGCAAGGGAATTGGCCCGGTAAAGTTTCACAGGCTTCAGGCAGGGATGGCTGGGGGATGGACTGTAGGAGAATTAGAATGGGAGACTAAGGCTAAGGTTCACCTCTAGTCTATGTTGTAATGATTTGCTAACTTGGAGCTTTCCATGGTGCTGCAACCACGGCCCAGCCCTGCTGGTAACATACGACAAATGGATCTGAACAGGTGGTCTGAATTGTATGTTTGTGGCCCACAAAACAGGAACTATTTTCTCTGCATAGGTTTCTGTACTTTAATCTGTAATGGAGACCTTTGGTATCAGAAGTGAAATAAAATGAAATGTACATACAGAGCAAGTAAGGAAGAAGAGAGATTACAGATGGATTTAGATTTATTTAAACATACTGGACACAGTGGGCCTGCAGAGGTGTCGACTGTGTGAATGTCTCCTCCATTATTTGTACTTGATGTACAGCATGTTCTGCTACAAAAAGGGGACAACTAGCAAGGAAAGATTATCAAGTCTTTTTAATTCCAAAAGGATTTGAGGATATAAGTCACTCCCCCCCCCCATTAGATCTAAAGAGGAACAGGTGGATTTCACCACATTTATTTGATCTCTAGGAGCTTGAAAGAGGCCAAGAGATGGGAAGGAATTGATTATTTGAAGAAAAAGACGAGAGTCAGACAGACAAAATCTGAGATTAGGCTGGTTAGTCTTTAATATCATTTATAGTCCCCCCCTTTCATCTTAGTCTCAGAGATCATTTTATCAATGCTAGAGAGGTAATGTAGAGAATTTTATAGATAGAGAAACAGAAGGAATAGAGAACTTCTCAGGAGTGGCACTTTATACAGCTTCAAACATTCTTAGATTCAGCTGTTAGTTTGTCTCTTGTATTTAATTGTTCCTGAGTAGTATCCCTATACGATGATGAGTTGGTGGTAGCAACATTTCATTTCATTCATTTTATTTAAGAGATTTTTAAACCACCCTTCCAGGATAAATTATCCTGACAGTAGTCAGTAAAATAACATAATAAGATCACACAAACAGTAACATCAAAATATTAAAACAACAATAGCACAAAAAGCAATATATCAGATAAGACAATCAGATAAAAATAGCAACAGGAATGGCAGCATATAAAATAGTTCAAGCACCACAAATAATCAAAAAGCTGAGTGGAATAAAAAGGTGCTTAGAGCCTACCTAAAGGCCAACAAGGAGGGAGCAAAACATATTTTCCTGGGGAGGGTATTCCAGAGATGTGTGGCCACTACAGAAACCCCCCAACTCTTGTACTAACCAGCCTAATAGCTCTTGTTGATGGACCGATGTGCTGATCTTATGGTTCAGGTAAGTATATATGAGTGTAGGTGGTTCTTCAGATAGTCTGGTTTCAAGCCATTTAGGGCTTTAAAGGGTAATACTAGCATCTTAAATTAGGCTCAGAAACAAGAAAGCATCAAATGTAACTGACACAGAATAGGTATAATGTGATCAAAACACCTAGCTCCTACAGGCATTCTCATTGTCCTATTCTGCACCAACTGAAGCTTCCAAACCATCTTTAGGGGCAGCACACTACAGTAATCCAGCCTGGATGTAACCAACACGTGTCACTGAGGCAGGATCTGCCGTCTCTAGATGAGGCCATTGGTGATAAATCAGCCAAAGCTGGTAAAAAGCACTTCTGATCACAGAGGACACCTGTGTTTCCTTGAAGTGTGCCAAGCTGTACTTTGCCCTTTAGGGGGAGTGTAGTCCATCTAGGACCAAGCATACACTACCATCCAGATCAGCAGATTTCCTGACCCATAATACATGTATCTCATCTGGATTAAGTTTTAGCTTGCTTTCCCTCATCCATCCCCAAACTGCCCCTATACTTCTGGCCAGGGTTTCCACTGCCTCCTTGGGATTAGGTAGAAAGGAGAGGTAGAGCTTCATGCAATCTGCTTACTAATGACACTTCAGCCCAAACCTCTGGATGACTTCACCCAGCAGTTTCATGTAGTTGTTAAACACACACACAATGGGGAACAAGATGGAGCCTTGATGCACCCCAAAAGCAAATGGCCAAGGGGTGGAACAGAAGTTCTGCAACACCATGTTCTGGACCTTACAGCCTGCCCCCCACTCACCCAGAAAGACTGGAGCCATTGTAACACAGCACCCTCAAGTCCCAACCAGAAAGGCAATCCCGAAGGATACCACAGTCAATGTTATTGAAAGCTACTGCGTCACACTCCCCCCATCCATTCCCTGGAGTAAATCATCCACCAAGATGGTTTCCATCTGAAACCGAGGATGAAAGTGTATTGGAATGGATCTAAATAATTAGTGTCCTCCACTAAGACTGTCTGAAGTTGACAAGCCACCACTCAGTCCTAGAAATGGCAGAAAGTGGGCAATACTTTTCCAAAGAGAAGGAATCTAAATTTTGCTTTTTTTGAAAAGTGTTTTTATCAGTACCTCCTTCAAAACCATCACAGTACCCCTTAGTCAGACATTTTCCACAACTGATACCCATAAAGAAAGCCCAGCTCTGGCTGATTTTAAAGCCAGGATTAGCAAGGATCCAAAGAGCAGGTGTTTGGTCTCATTCCTCCAAGTAATTTGTCAACATCAGCACCACAGAATAAGCCTTGAGATGGGTTCCAACCTGCATCTGATCTTATTCATCCTGAGTTTTCTGCCATCAGTGCTCTAGACATCAACTTTGCCATTTCATCATCCTCACTTCCATGGTACACCATGGAGCAGAGATAAATGAAGGGCTTGTCCAGAGCTGTTTGGGAGCAATTCAGTCTATAGCCCAAGACTTTCCCTGGTTCCAGGGGTCAGTTAGGGTCTTGGCAGGACCATAAGCTGAATTTGTGGGAAAATACCTCAGAGACATCAGGGAACTTTTTGGATCCATAAGTATCTGGGGGTGGACCATCAAAATTGATTCAAGGCAGCATTCAGTTCAGACCTGATCACATAGTGATCTGTTCATGATAGTGGAGTTGTACTTGGCTCTCCCACCCACATCAGTACAGAAAACTAAGTGAAGTGATGTAGCAGAAACAGTAGAACATTAATAATAGTTATAATAGATAATAATGAATAATAAGCATTTTAATAGAACTTAAGAACTTATTATTCTCCTATTGCAGGTGTGGGATAGGGGCCGGGCTGGAGGGAGAGTGGCTTGCCTAGGAACACCCTGCGAGTTCCTGGCCAGGGTCGGATTTGTGATGCATAACTCACCCATATCTTTTCACTGTTGCTGATCTAGAGACCTTTGTCATTGGGGACCATCTCACTGAAGCCAGTGAGAAGCTGAGCTTGCTGGATAAACTCTCTTTTCTGTATGTTGGCAGTCATTGTGTATTGCTGTTTTCCCAAATGCTAGATATTCTGCAGAGCTATGTTATCTAGGAACAACTGACCTACCTCAGTTCTCTAAGCATCTGGGATACGCTAAGGCAACTCTCGAATGTAATCTGCAGCTCCTTGAAAAAGAACTTTTTATACTTTCATCACATCCAAGATTGCTCTAAATAGCTGTGCCTATTAATATGTGAGCAGAGAGAGAGAGAGAGAAAGAGAGAGAGACCCAAATCAAAATTAGGTGGCAGAAACTGGGGCTCTAGTGAATCAAATCTCTATACGAATGGACAAAACATGTTAAATGCTGTTTGGGAGAAGAGCACAGAATAACCCCCTTCTATTCTAGCTGTGCATGCTGCCACGTCATTCTCATGATTGCTAGTGTGGGGTTGGGTTCCCTGGGCTGTGATGTATTTTGGGGTTCTAGGCTGACTCTATGAATCCAGGGCTGTAGAGTTCCAGGTCAGGCTGGGCATTTGCCTGGCTAGCTGCAGTCCCAAGACCTTCTGACTCCCAGCTCCTTGCCCTGGAGCTGCCTAAGGCCCACCGTTGACATAGTTGTATGTGTGATGATGATATACTCACCAAACTTTACTTCCAGTCCAGTTGGACTTCGGATGCTCACTTTCCAGGTTAAATACTACTGCTTTTACAAGGCTGTGGCAAGATGCTTAAAGACCAGCTGATAGAACCACCAAATGGACCTGGCAAAAGAGGCAGGTGTTAAGGTTCTCCTAGCCTTCCAAATCAATAACTATGCCCCTTGGGTTCCTGTTCCACAGCCTCAGATCTAGATGGTAGATGGCTACTAATTCTACTAGTTCTAAACACATTAGACAATGTAAAGTGGCCTCCAAAGGGGGATGATTTTGTGTGTCATGGACAGGCAGTAAATTGCTTACGTTATTGTTGTACTTTTATTGCCAGGGAAAGGAAGAGACACTTGTGGGATATTCTGCTCCCAAAATAACTAGACTGGCATTGGGGACTACACACTCTGACTGGTCTGGAGGGGTTGCTGCTCCACATCAGGCAGTAAAGTAGCATGGGCCAGTCCTGTGTTTAGGATTAAAATGGCAACTGAGGTCTCTCAGCAGCAGGAGTGCCTCCAAAATTACGTTTGTATAGTTGGGGCTCCATGTGACTGAACATGGTTTGACCTGGCAAAAGAGGCAGGTCTTCAGATTCTCCTAGCCTTCCAGATCAATAACTGTGCTCCTTGGGTTCCTGCTGCAGCTGTGTAGAATCCCATCTAGGTGGGATCTGTTTTCAGGAGCCGTGCCACCGAGGGCATGTTTGCAGTGGGCTTCAGTGAAAATCCTTGGAATTTCCTCCACAAATTACGTTTGTTGAGATTCCTAGTGGTACAATCTATGGCCAACGGTGTGAGCTGGAAATGTCTCGTTCACATCTCAGCTCAGTCATGCCGTCACTAGATGTCTAACCATGCAATCCTATGCATGTTGACTCAGATGTAAGTCCTATCGACAATGGGAATTACTTCCTGATAATTGTGTAGCACACTGGTGGGGAACATGTGGCCCTCCAGATGCTGCTGCACTGTAACTCCTATCAGCACTAGCCAGCATAGCCAGTGGTGACGGATGATAGGAGCTGCAGACCAACAACATTTGGTGGGCCATATGTTCCCCATCCCTAGTGTACAGGAATGCAGTCTTAGGCAAGTTACTCTCCTCTTTGCCTGAGGCCTTGATCTGCAATATGAGATAATACTGGCCTACCTTCCAGGGTGTATAGTGTGTGTGTGTCTTTATGTTCACGAAAGACAAAAAAAATTCATGTTTTTAGCAATTTTCAGTCCTCATTGTAAACATAATTGCATATTTGCTTTGTTGTTTTCAGCACCATATTTTTTTTCTTCTCTGCCCCCGCTGTATCTGTTTTCACTTGGTCTTGCTGCCATTTAATCTAACTGGCTGTGTTGACCCTTGCGATTTTGTCAGTGATGTCACAAGGCTAATTCTGATGAGATACCTGTTCATCTGCATCAGACCTGCTAATTTCAAGGCAAACATTGAAATCAGCGAATTTGATGCAGATGACCTGGTAGCTTAGAAGTAGTATCAGTGTTTCAAGGCAAACATTGAAATTGAGAGTCTTCTCCCATATGAAGCTCCTCTGGGGAAGCTCATTCCCATGGGAAGTGAAATCTGTGAATACCCAGAGCAGGGCTTTCTGTTAGACAGCACAGTGATGGAAGAACCTAATGAGCCCACAAGGCAACTGCTTCTATGGATGTAGGTTTTGCTGTTTTGCATTGACATATCATTTCTGGCTACAGGCCTGGTGAGAATTCAGAGTGGGTTGACGGCAGGGGTGGCGAGTATAATATTCATGACACACGAAGGAAGATTTCAAAAAACCTGATTCTTGTATCTTTGAGAAAACACAAAAAGTAGTTATACAGAAAATGAAGAGCAATAGATTGTGACCAGAGACAAAGGGGTGATGGTTGTTAATTGATAAAAACTGCAGGAAATTAGGTTAAGAGATCATTCTAAACACATATCTACACTACAGACTTAAGCTGGTTTGAGGTATTAATTCCCTCTCTGGTTTGATTTTAATTCCCTCTCTTCTCCATGACATTAAATTGGTACATTTGGGTTTATGCTGTACTACATTTTCACTTTTTGTTCTTTCTCCAAGTCTGTTTCCTTGCTCTTCATGTTTTCTGTCCCCAATACGTTCCAATGATATATGTGATGGCATTCAATTAATTACATTATTATTAGTTTCTTGCTTCTTAATAATGTTGGAGCTGAGCACTTTATTATTCTGTGTAGAGATGGGATACTGGGTATAGAGTAACATAAATTGGTCACAGGCAGCTATTCTAGAAGATGTATTGCAACAGAGTGAATATCTGCATGTTATACTTGCGTTAAATGTCATTCAGCAATTTGTGCTGCAGTATCTTTTCTTCTGCACTTGAAGCATGTGAATTATTGCTTTAGATAATAAATTCTCCCTGTCTTTGGCCAGGTTTCCGGTTGGGACTGATGGTATGGCTCTGTTTTTGCATGTGCTCCATCTGTCTCTATTTACCAAGGATGGTTCTGAGTTTCTGATTTCGATCTCTACCAAATCACTATCCCTGTTTTGCATTTGGGGAAGATGCTGGGGATGCCTTTTACAAATCACATAGGTATGAATTGCTGTTCTTTGGGTTTAACCCCTCTTCCCCTGCCCCAGATCTTCAGGAATTAAATCTCTGAGGTGTGTGTGTGGGGTGGAGAGGGGCTGCATCTTGTCTTCAGTGCACACTGAAGATAAAATGCATGTACTTCACAGCCTGACCGTTCACGCATTGCAGCTGGCTAGGTTCATTCTAAATTGTTGATAACATATTATGGGGCAATTATTTATTTTTGTAGTATATCTTTAATCAGCTTGACAAAAAGCACTGCTGGGCACATTCTGTTGCAGAATAATTTAATACATCATACAACAAGTTGAGAAGAGCCTTCAGCAATGTGTACTATTGTGTGTGTCAGGGTGGGTACTTAAGCGGTGTTAGAGTAGGACTGGTACAAATAGTCAAGAGTATTCCTGTTTTCATTGTGAAATACAGAAGGGGGATATGCTTATGCAAAATGTGTGTCTAATAATTATACTCCATTATAGTAAAGGTAGCCTTCTTTTAATGGGAAGTAAATTTGGCCAGAGAGGGGGGCCAGTCCAGGCCATAGTGTGCTATAAACAGATAGTAAATGAACCACAGCAAGGTGCTTACTCAGAAAGTACTACATAATAATTTTGAGGGCTTACCTTTCATTATAAGAAGCAATTGCCAATCTAGAACAACATTGTCCTATCCCATATACATAATGCAATCTGTTGTCCTTCCACCAGATTCAGGCTAATTAGCAGAACTATTGCTTGTTCCTAGTTCCTTGGTCAATTGTGTATCACTCATAACAGTGGCTTCCACTCATTAGTTCAAATGTTGGAAGGTGGAAGTGCCTTGCTTCTTACTGACCAATTGGGTAGCATACTTCCTGCACATTTTCCCTCATATCTTCAGAAGGACAAGGCCCAGAGATGTTTAACAAAGAAAAGAAAAGAAAAGAAAAGAAAGCTAAACTCTAGGTCAGTTTATACCCTAAATGGATGCTGGCTGGCCTGCCTCAAACTGTACAAAGCATGTTCATTTGGGTAATTTGGCAAGCCTAGGGGAGAGGCCTATAATATCTTCAGGATCTTCTAAAATGGTGGGAGGTGATTTTCCACAGAGTGTGAGCAGAGTTATTGGGCTACATTCAGTGAACCTGCTTTTCCCCTTAGAAGGCTGGAAAAAGGGACCAATGGCAACATTAGATGACTATCAGTACTATATTTCTTTTCTGATTTTAAAAAAATATATGTGTAGTAAATTTCCAAACGTCTGAACACTACTGGATTTCTTGTATGGCTGACCTGTTATAAAGGAACTATAGACTCTTATGTGAGGATGTGGTGGGTAAAGGTTGATTTCAGTCCACAAAATAAGGATCTTTTCATTTTTTGAACATAGTCTGTCAGCTTAAAATTAACTCAATTGTTTATCAGTCATACACTTGCTAATGAATCCTGACAGTCTAAATCGACTCTGTCAGGAACTCAACCACCAACTATGTTGTTATACTGGCAATTACCCTAAAAGGATGTAGTCACTGTAATCTTTATAAATGTAAAGCAAATGCTTTTGATTCTTTAAAATACCTTCAATTCCAGGCTGCCATTAATTTAATTACATTTAATTAGTTTGACAATAAAAGAGCCACTGTCTTAATTCCCTAGCCTGTTTCTTGGAATTTTATTCCTAAGAGAAATGGGACAGCCTGCTGATTAACAGCTGAATAGGTCTGAGGGACAAAAGAAACAGTGATAATGGATGTGGTGCCACACACAGGTTGTGGATGGATGGTAGAATCTGGCACTACTATTCATTATTACAATCTCTTTGTCCCATGACTTACATAACTTAAATAGAATGTTTCTCCATTGTTGTTCCCAACAGGCAATTCACACTATTGACCTGGTTCACATGTAATGATAACCCATGATTTATTTAAACCATGGTTTGTTGCCCCTGGTTGGCACATAATGACAACCAAGAGTATGGGTTGAGTATGGGCTGAGTATGGGTTGTCATTGAATGTTGGTTTGTTGTTGAATTGTGAGTTGTTGTTAAATGTGAACCCTGTACTATGGTTTAACTATGACAACCCAGAGTTCACAACCCAACAGCAAACCATGGCCTCTCTTCCTGGGTTGTTCATGGTTAAACCATAATGCAGGGTTCACACATAATGACAACCCATGATTCAATAAAAACCCATACTCAACCCATACTCTGCGTTGTCGTTTCATGTGAACCAGTCTGGCAGATGATCAGAACAAAAAATGGTTTGTTTTCTCAGTCCCAGGTTATTTGTTTCCATCCTCCTTTGCCTATCCTTCCCTGTATCCCAACTGCTTTTGCAGCTCTGCAGTACTGGCATGTAAAGAGGCTGCATATTTTCTATAACTCTCTCCTGCTGCCTCTGTAGCCTGGCAAAACCCCCCATGAACAATCCACAATTCTGGGTTTGCATGTTACAACAAGCTATGGTTTAAACAACCCACAGTTCACAATCCAATAACAAATCATGAATTCTTTTTGTGGTTTTTTTGTGATTAATAGCCCATAGCTAACTCACAGTTTTGGGTTCACACATAATGACAACCCATGATTCTACAAACCATGGTTAATTAAACCATGGTTTGTCATTAAGTGAACTGGTCAATAACCTGGTTCACACATGTAACAACAACCTATACTGTGGGTTATTGTATTGTAACTATGGCTTAACTATGAGTTGTTAACCCCAAAAAATCCACAAAGAGAAATCATGGTTTGTTGTTGGGTTTTTCATGGGTTGTTTCACCAGGCTACAGAGAATGCAGGGAAGAGTGGTCAAAAGACCTGGCTGCTCTACATGCCACAACTACAGTGCTGCAAAGGCATTTGAGATACAGGGAGAGAGTAGGAGAAGGGGACAGGAGCCAAACAACCTAGGAATTGACCAAACAACCAGCAGTTTGCTCGATCATCTGGCAGTCAAATTGTTGGTTAACTCTGGATAAAAAACAATCCATGGGTTAATTGAATCATGGGTTTCTACAAAAACCTGGTCATTATTAATATAGGGTGGGCATTCTGCAATCAGTTTTGGATGCCTTTGCTCATTACATTTAGCTGCCCATGTACTTTTCATCAAATGCCCATTCATCTCAATAATGAAAATAGCTAGGACTGTTTAATCAGTAAATTAATTAACTAAAGCTTTAGTTGATTAACCAGGGGCTGATTTTAATAGGTGAAGGCAAATTGTAAGTGATGACGCTGTACAGTTAAGTGTACCCATGTTTATTTTTTAGGCTATTTTGGGTCATATAATATGAAATAAGAGAAAATATTGTAAATGGACTTTCCTTCAAATAGTGGACAGTAATTAACAGTTTAATCAACCAAAGCTATCTCATATACCTCAATATTTCAGAAAGTCACCATATTGAGGCTACGGTCATATACAATTTATTTATTTGTATAGTAGAACAACTAAAAATTACTTCATTGATCTGTCAGCCCTTAAGTCTTGTACTAGTTCTGTTTATTTAAGTATTAGAAGCAATTTGATATATCAAATGTGTTCTGTTGTTTATTCTTTTTAAAGGGTTTATTTTAAACAAATGGCTGTCAAGATTTGTATAGGAATCTCGAAAACAGCCTGGGAAATCCCCCCCCCCCCCGGGCTTATTTATTTTATGTACTCTGTTGGCAAAAATGGGCCTTATGATCAAGCTTTTCAGAACAGTTAGATGAATCTATCTGGTCAATGATTTTCGTATCAGAATGCCCTTGTGCAATTTGCATCACAAATTGGGCATAATCTTGGATCATTGTAAATTGGCCATAATTACCAAGAATCTAATTATAGCAGGATGGTGGTAGGTAGTATCACAACAATGCAGAAAGTGTAGCTAGTCACCTTCGGTGAGTATTGCAGATGCCAAAGAAGAGAAAAAGAAATATCCTGCTGTGGCAGCATGAGTTAATTTCATTCTCATCATGAGAATGCTCAGAGGAATAGTGCCTTGTCTTGGCTCCAGTGTTATTTCCAATAAATATGGAAATAATGTCTCACAGTGCAGCAACCTGTTTGGAGATCTCGTGGGAAATATCACAAGATTACGTGATGAGTTTGAAATTAATCCATGGCTTCATTGCATTTGCATGCTCTCCACTATTGTTTCTGTGCTTGCTTACAGGGAATGGTAAATACCTTAGTCCAAAACTGACAAAGAGACTTCCAACATTGTGTTCTGCCAATAAGAAGTGTATATTTATTTACATTAATCAAGTAACAGAGAATTTTACAAAATCACTGGACATCACATAACACTATGCTCATTTCTTTTTCTGTTTGAATAGCCTTGTGACCTCACTGAGCAGCCTTCTTTCATCCCTGTTCTTTTCATCCCTGTTCTTTGACAGCACCATATAATAATCTTTGTTCATTCTTTCAAAGAATGTTATTGTCATTTTTTAATAATAAATGAATATGGCCTATGAGGGGAAAATAGAAGGTGCTGATTCTTCTATGAATATATGCTTTTAGGTGGTGGTATCTGTTTCTGCATTGTTGTGTCTGGCCTGAAAACCTGGCAGACTTTTCTTAAAAACTGTTCTTTTTATTGCAGGAATTGTGGGTGGTTTCTTTTGCTGAATGCAAAAAAACTGCATGTATATCTCTTGCTGAAACCAAATTGCTCAGAGGAATATATGCCTTGAGGACACCATTGAAAAGTAGGTGGTCTGAATTATTCCCATTGAAAATGGTCTCCAACATAAGAAATTTTGAAAATTAAAAAAAGAGATTGATTATAATCAAATATGTTATTACTGTTGCTGCCATCACCAACACAATGAACTGTATAGGTTTTCCAGAGCACGATAGCTGCGAACTTTGAGTGAGCAACTTTGTGACATTTGCCAAAATACGGAACGCAAATGGTGGCGGCAGTGGCCGCCACCATTTGCGTACGCGCGTTGTTGTTTTTTTAAGTCAGCCGTGATAGGCTACGTAAACATTTACGTAGCCTATCACGGCTGACTGCAGGGATGCAAATGGCGGCAGCTACGGCTGCCGCCATTTGCGTCCCTGCTAGCCAGGGCCGGATGTCCAGCTGCTGGCGGAGCCGGCTGGCGGCTCCGCAGAATTCCTGCGGAGCACAGCCGGCCGGCCAAGATTCTGGGGGGAGGGACGGAGCGCCTCCCCCCCACCATCAACATAATCTGCGAAAGGTAAGTGACTTCTGTACATCCCTACATACAACCACCAAGTTAGATTATTGCAATGCGCTCTACGCGGGGCTGCCTTTGAAGATGGTTCGGAAGCTGCAGCTTGTGTAAAATGCAGCAGCCAGACTGATAACAGGGACCAGAAGGTCTGAACGTATAAGACCGACTCTGGCCCGCTTGCACTGGCTGCCTATATGCTTCTGCGCCCAATTCAAAGTTCTGGTTTTGACCTATAAAGCCCTACACAGCTCAGGACCACAGGACCTGACGGAACACCTCTCCCAGCATGAACCGACCGCACACTACACTCTGCATCTAAGGCCCTCTTCCAGGAGCCTTCTCCGAGGGTTGGAGTGTGGCAACAAGGGAGAAGGCCTTCTCGGTGGTGGCTCCCCATTTATGGAATAATCTCCCTACCGAGGCCTGCCTGGTACCAACATTGTCATCTTTTTGGCACCAAGTTAAAACTGCCCTCTTCTCTCAGGCATTTGGCAGCATATAATGAGTCTCTTGATTGTCTCTGGATAATTGTTTTTGCTTTGGATTTGGATTGTTTTGCTCCAAGATTTGTTTTTGCACCTACTCCCAGTTGTAACACAAAACAAGCTTTTAGGCAAATTTGTATATAGAATTATAGTTGTAAGGGACCCCAAAGGTCATAATAATTTATTCCAATCTAATGCGTGTTTTCTGTCTGCAAGATTTGTAAACTGCAAGGTTCCAGGCAGCCTGTGCATAATTTTCTTTTGCAGAGATTGAATGATATTACAAAAGGAGTGCAGGCCATTTTGAATTGCATTGATAGATGTATCTTGTGCATGATGTGAAAGGTTACAGTTCTGCTGTAATTGGTGCTGGATCAGTTTGATCTGCTGTATGTGGTTGTGTCACACACATTTTTGCAAGGCAACAAACTGAAGAGTATTCAGAGCAGAAAGAAAGAAAAAAGAGATAACAAGGTTGGAATCAGTGGTCTCCTTGGATAGGCTGCAAGAGCAGGATATTTTTAGTTGTTGACAGCTTTCAGATGCCTTTAGGCTGCTATAAGGATGAGGAAGACCAAATGTGCCAAGAAGCCATGAAGCAGATTTAGAGTGGCAGTAAGAAAATATGGTGTGCAATTTTTTTAAAAAATGAACTTCTTATTCAAAGTTGCAAATGGGAATGGTAGAACACAAAAATATTGGAAAACCTTTTTTTTTTTGTAAAGTTCAGATGTTTTTGGTTTGTTTTTCATTTTAGGGAATCGATGAAAGCTAGCATTTTGGGTTCTAGACTAGCCCGACTTCATGATATGTTATAATTATAGGGAGCATTTGATCCCTTGCCTGTGGTCCGAATAGTACAGTTCCGCAGTGGTGAAGCACTTGAGTCTGCTGACAGTTTTGCTCAGCAATAAGAAAACATGTGGCTGTTCATTCCAATCCTGTATTTTCCCCTCATCCCACCAACCAGCTATGACTATGAGGAGGGAGTCTAATAGGTTCTGAGTTGCCTACTTTTTGTAGTTTCAAGTTGGGGGTGGAAACCTCGTCCCTACACAAAGCAGAACTAGCTGGTCACCATGTAGGTGTTAAAGGGTCCTTTTCTCCTGTGCTGCTCTGCATCTACTGTGAATTGGCATCTGTGGTTGGTTATGAGGGGAGTTGGGGGCATGGGGCTATCCAGTGGGGCTGTCCAAAACTTGACTAAGGGAGCAATCCTCAGGCCGCTAGTCAGTGGTTGGATGGCCATAAGATATCTGGCTTTCTGGGAACCGACCTCAAAGCCTGCACTTTGAGGTCGGTTCCTGGAAAACCGACCTTCCCCCTTCCACGCTGCCTCACAGGGCATTGTGGAACAGCCCCATGCCCTGCACTCACAAGAGGAGCCTGGAGCCTCAAAAATGGGGTGTTCCGGGGCGGAAAGGCCGAACATGCCGAACAAGCCTCCTTTCCCACCCCGCCCTCCCATGGCTAGACAGCCAATATTGGCTAGCCGCAAATGCAGGGCAGGAGAAGTGTGGAGGGACCGATCCCTTCCATGCTTCTCCTCCCTGCACTGGATAGACAGTCACCTCCGAGTTCGGAGGTGGCCGCCTATCTGCATAGGATTGTGCCCTAAGTACATTCAATAAATTTATTCATTTATTACATCTATATACCACCTTTCCTACAAGGAGAACGTTTTATCTCAGTCACTCTGTGAGGTAGGTTAGACTGAGAGACTGTGTGACTGGCCCAAGGTCACCAAGTGAGCTTCACGACTGAGCAAGAATTTGTTGAAAGAATTGGGCAGGCCCAGTGAAAGCTGGGGAGACAGCAATATATTACTGCCATTACTTCGAAAGCAACAAACTTTCTGGAAGCAAAATGCCACACATACAAGTCACAAACTTTTGTGTGTTTATTTGATTGATTGATTGATAGATAGATAGATAGATAAAAATTTATCTCTTTGATAGATAATTTTATTACTAATTTATTTCTGCATTGAGCAGGGGGTTGGACTCGATGGCCTTGTAGGCCCCTTCCAACCCTACTATTCTATGATTCTACTATTCTATGATTCTACTATCATAGATCAGTGCATTACATGTACAATACTTACGCACAGTGTACATAATTATACAGAAAACAAAAAAGGCTAACATGGCCCCAGAGTATTTATTTCTTTATTGCATTTTTATCCTGCCAAGGAACTCAGGACAGAATACACTTTTATCTTCACAACAACCTTGAGAGGGAGGTTAAGCTGAGAGGGCACATTTCAATATGAACTGACCCGATCTGCACCTCCTGGACTCATGTGTGAATCGGAACCTGGTTATCTACCCACTGGCATTTGAATATTCTAACACAGTTCCTGGCTCAGGGTTCAGCCCCCTCACCTGTGGACATCCTTGTTGTTGTAAAAATCAGAGCCTCACCCTATTTGTATGTAAATGGGGCAGATGTGTGTATAAACAAACGTTGCTTCCTCAATCATGTGTAGTTCAGCTCTAATAAAATGAACATTAGAAGGTTCAGAAGGCAAAGAGAACAGCCATGTTGTGAGCATTCTGTGGCATTAGATGGATGGTTAGGCTTACTTGGAGAAGGAGAGCCCAGGCAGGTAACCAACAGGAGCCAACTTCCTCTCTGGCCTGGCGTGGGCTGGCTTATTGTTTTTTGGGTTTTTTTTACATAAACCACATTCTTCCAGCTGAGGGTAGCAATTTTTTTTCCTTCTCTTTGGCATACCTCTCTTTGAGTATATGTGGCATATCCGGGGTCCGGATATTGTTGTTAAGGAAATACATGATTATACAGGATGTCATTGCCAGCATGATTACAAGGTCAGAATGTCAGCTCATTATTAAAGGAAATTATGGATAATGAGCAAAAAGCCCATGGTGAGCTTTCTTTCACAGACCTTGGCTAGGTTCCAAAGAAGCAATAAACTTGTGCAAGAGAAACCATCATGCAAATCCGGAGCATCGTAATTAATTGACAAACTCTGTCAATTAATTTTTGTTTAGTTTTAATGCTTTTTGTTTTTATTTCCTCAAACAAAACAGTGCTCATCCATTAGAAAGATAGTGGTGAAATATTGCTTTGAGTGTTCATACTTATCTGCTCTTTCCTTTTCATCATAATATGCCATCTGAATTTAGAGAGAGAGGTATAATTTTTTTAATATTCAGTTTACTGCCACTAAACCCTCTAGGGCCTTGCCCCTCATATCTCTTCTGCACTGCAATCACCCCTCAAACAGCATCTCAGATAGTGAGTATAAACAGAGCTGGAGCCAAAATAGGACAATTGAGAAACAAGAGAGGGGTTTCAAGGGAACCCTAAGGTTTGCAGAAGTACAGATAAAGAAAAGCTATGTAGCAAAAACAACAACAACCAGCAAAAGTCCAGTGAGGACTGAGCAAGTTCAGTACCCTCAGAATACTGAGTGTCACTTCGAAAAGAACAACAGAAAAGAGGAGGATGGAATGTAGTGCCCTGGAGGAGAACATGGCTGTCTGGCACCCAGAACAGAAGCACTCCGGTTTGAAGGTGAGGATACATGGCAACATTTTGTTCCACATAGCAGTGAAAACTGTAGTATCAATAACAATAACATACAGCCCAGCAGAATGACAATAAAATCAATTATGTTTCAGCAGTAGAGCAAGTAAGCACCTTGACTTACTTTAAGAAAAATCAATTCTAAACAAATGGGTCTTTAAAGACCCTTAGTGGCTTGTTATGATGGAGCCATATTGCTAAAGTCGTTTTAGATATATGTTGTCTATGTATCTACAGTCTGTTTGTGTGTTTTTACGTAAAGGGTTTTTAAATGTTGTATACTGTATGTCTGAAGGTTTTTAATCTTTGTAAACCACTCAGAGAGCTTCTGCTACGGGGTGGTATAGAAACAACAACAAGAACAATAAATACATACTTCACTTGGAATAAGATTCCACATGTGTGGGGCTGCTCCCAAGAAGGCACTGTCCCACTGCCATGCCCACCCACCTAATCTATCTCACTGGTGGGTACATGAGCAGCGCCTCAGAAGTTGCTCTCAAAGCACAGGCAAGCTGGTACAGGGGAAGATGGCCCTTTACATAGCCTGGTTCCAAACCATTTAGTGCTTTAAAGGCCAGTACCAGCATTTTGAATTGGACCTGGAAACACACCAGCAACCAGTGCAACTGGTACAATAGTGTTGTCTCCTGTTTTGACCACCTGGCCTTTCTCAACATTTAGGTGGTTGCATTTTTTACCAGTGACACAGTGACAGTTTTTTACCAGTGACACAGCCTTTGACATAGTGAATCAATATAAATCAATAGAATCAACAAGAAAAAAGGGACTAATTTAAATCATTTTTCTCGTTTTGAAATGAGAATGCAGCCATATATGTTTGGAAGATTGGAAAAAGTGATGCCTGAGTACAGCCATTGGCCCTGAATGAGCCTTGGGTTGAGAGTTCTCCATCACCTCTCCTCTTTTGCACATGAGAGAAGGAGTGCTTTCACTTTAAAACAAACCAGAGTTCCAGTTACATCTGAACTCAGAACTACACCTTGCTGTAACCAAAGGTAGACTGCAGTAGTATACCCATTGACCTTGGAGTAAGACCCATTGACATCAATGGGACTTACTTCTGAGTAGACATGTTTAGGATTACATTGTTAGCAAAGCAAGATATCAAACCACCATTTGATCTTGGTTTGCTTTAATTAAATTTGGTTAGAACAAATCACAGTTCTAGGAGCTCAGACATTATGTGGACAAGTACTAGGGGGGAGTAGTTACTTTTCCCTGCTAGTGGGTTTCCTGGCAGCATCTAAATAACATCTACTGGATACAACACACTGGAATAGATGGTCAGATTTAATTTGGCTGCTCTTATGTTCTTATAAGTGCGGAATCTCTGCCATCCTTTCATGCATGCTCCATATTATCTACCAACAAGGTAAGCATCTGTTGAGTTTTAGTGGTACACAAAATTACTGTTGTTGCGTTACACTCCAAAGTAATTAATAATGCTGATGCTGTATTCTGCTGGAAAAAAAATTCTGCAAGCTGCTAAGTAACTTTTTTTTTTTACTGTCCCAACCCCATTGCCTCATTTTTGTCATTGACTTGAAGTTCAAGGGCTTGGTTTATTTCTCACCTGATGACAATTTTTCTGTGTTTAACATGAGGTATGCAGAGCTTTTTGTCTTCATTTTGATTACTTATTTATTGTGAGAATCGTCTGTCTTTTCCTCTCCTTTCATGAGCAAATGTGTCCCTTCAGGAAGGTAACATAGTCCTTTAACAGGGAAAACAAACCCTACTTGTATTAGAATATTTAGCAGTGTAAGATAAACTAATTTCAGGTCACTTAGATGCTTACTGATAATTGAAATGGAAAACCATTGTTTTCCTTTTTAAAGCAAGCTGCCATTTGTTCCCTGATAATGCAGAACATTGCAGAAGAAGCAGACATGTGCATCGGAGAGTTTCCCCCCTTCTCTGTATATAGAAGCCAGCACATCCCAAACTGCTGTCTGCCCCAACTAGTCAACTGTGCACAATTGGATCAGAATCGTCATAGTTGGCCAGATTGCCTCAGCAACATGGATGTGTTCCCTCTTTTCTTGAGCAGCTACATCCTTGAGAATAGATTCGCTCTCAAAGGGGTATGAGGAATCATTAAAAGGGGTGGGGACATGTTTCACAGGGAAGGAAAATGTTTGTGCAGTGCATGCAGGTCCTGTTTCCGCTCAGCACTAATTCTTTGCATGCATTGAAGGGGTGTACAAATACAGTGTGGGCATGGAAGGTCGTAGCGGTCCTCAAACAGCACATAATTCCTGCTTAAAAATGAACAGTTGTATGAGTCCCAGGATATGGTCCAAAGGCATATATACAGCAGCCTTTCTGAAGCTAAACATGAATAATTTCTCATGCTCTTGCTTCCTTGTGCTAAAGCCCAGGTGCAAGCATACACTACATTTTCCCCATAATTGCAAATGTTGGATGCTGCTTTCCTGTCATGATAAGGAAACAGGCCAGAAGCCCAATCCAAGGGCAGGAGAGGCCCATACTGTAAAAGTTATAGAAAGAAACCCTGGCTGGGACCTCACTCCCTCTAATACCTTATCAGCTTAATGATTAATTTTGTATTGCAGTCATTAGGAAACTCTTATTATCTTATCTCTTATCCTAGATACTTTTCTGTATGAATAAACTCTCAGCTACATACAGAATTGATTCTGGAGTGTTTCTGCAGTCTCAGTCTTACCACATTCACCTATTTCCAGCCCTATTGTATCCCTCATATTCTCAGCTTTTGAAATGGATTCCTTTTCCCATCAGGGCACTATTTGAGTTTAGTGCCGTCTGGCTGAATTCCTGAAGGGTCAAAATGGCTATGTTTTGATGAACATGAACAGTCATCTACTGCATGGGTACTTCCACAGCCTACAGAGAAGAGTCATTGGCTGAAAATTCATTCCATCCCTCCTGCAGTTCTGCTGGCTGAATTTTAGCAGTGGAGATGTTCAAAGCCCTGAGCTGACCTTGCTGAGACAGAACACTGAAACCTCATTACAGTGAAATTATTGGGGAAGCAAAGGAAATCTAGCATCAGATATTTCTTGCTGTGCCCTATGAGATAAAAGAAAGTGGGGAAAGCTGAGAAACAGGATTCCAGTACAGTTGTGTTGTGGCTACAATGCTTTCTCTTTTTGTCTTGGCTTTTCAATGGCCTTTACAAATGGTCTTGAGGAAATGAGCATTTTGTGTTCAGCAGCTTGCCCTTGATGTACTCTCCTTCTGGTGGAGTCCTGGGGTGTGTTACATTGCTGGCTGCGTTCTTCTTTTGAAAACATCCTTTATTGAAAGAAGGAATTTTCCAGAACAAGGATTGATCTGTTTACAAATGACAAACAGGACTCAAGCCCTACTATTTGGGAACTGTTGGAGAACTCTACTATGCAGGTGTGTGTGTGTGTGTGCACACGCATGCATGCATGCATGCATGTTTGTGCATAGCAGTGGTGTGCCAAAACCCTACCTGTCCTTTTGCAACTTCTTTGTTTTCCTGCAAAAGAGGCAGTCATTTTTCTGCCTCTTTCATTGGGATGTTGGGAATTTTGGAGAAATTTCTCAGGGGGCAGGGCTCCTTACTTGAAGGAGGTGGCTGAAGGGTGTGTGTGCTCTTTCTTTTACCATTCCTCCCCCCGCTTCAGTTCTTACAGCCTCTCCATCTGCTTGAAGTTCTTGGATAGCCCCCTAGACATCCTAACCAGGACATCCTCCCTTGGGGCTTTCCAGTGTTGCTGCCTGCTAAATGTCTGAACACTGAGAGATGACTTCTTGTTATTCTTGTAGTAGTAGTAGTAGTAGTAGTAGTTGTTAAAACAACGTTTAATACCAACAATGCAAAACCAAAAATTACCTCTCTCAGTTTTCAGGCACTCAGCAGGCAGCTGGACAGGAAGGAAGTCCTGTTAAGTCCTCAGGGGCCTTTCCAAGAAGCTGAAGCAGCTGGAGAGGTTGCAAGGACAGAACAGGGGGAAAATGGTAAAAGAAAGAGCCCCCCCCCACATACAACCACTTCATTAAAGTAAGGTAAGCCCTGAAGCCCTGCACCCTGAGAACTTTCTCTGAAATTCTCACCCCTTCCCACAATTTTTGGGTGCAGTTTCTTTTTGCCTCTCCCCACAAAGAATGGTCAAAAATAAATAGATCAAAAAATCCAGCACTATGCTAGTGCATCGTATATTTCAGTCACCATTTTGAAAACCCAGAGAGGCAGAACTGGACATTATCTTGGTTTGAATATGACACATTCAGCTGAAAATATGCATTGTAATCCACAATGGTCTTTGGCCAATAAAGTGGAAAGGTCAAAATAAATTTTAAAAAGGTGTCACTTTATGGTTGCTTCACCATGCCAGCCACTATCTCAACATGGTTGTCTGGAAGCTGTTCTAGTAGGCATGCGCAACATGCAGCAAAAAGATGTGGTAGTGTTCCTAGGTGGTAGGTAGAACTGCATAACAAAAATCTTTGTAAGTAGAATACTACTATAGCAGTAGAGAGGGTTTTCCCTTGATATACTAGTTTGTTTTTAAATTACTTGCAGGCAACCAGGGATCATCCCTGTAGTTATGCTTAGGG
Organism: Heloderma suspectum; assembly: GCF_057233095.1. Classification (NCBI taxonomy): domain Eukaryota; kingdom Metazoa; phylum Chordata; class Lepidosauria; order Squamata; family Helodermatidae; genus Heloderma; species Heloderma suspectum. The sequence continues at coordinate 174,842,001 of NC_139460.1, read as the reverse complement.
GTGTTGCAACAAAACTCTGTCTGCCATGAGCAGGTCTCCCACCCTGATTCCGGTTGTGCCCCCCCTGGGAGCTTACCAGGCAAGCAGTGGATCCCTGGATGGAAGAGGTCCACCTGGCCTTCCCACCCAGAGTGTGTGCGTGCAAACGGAATCAGGGCAGGCAGCCTATTCCTACCTAGCCCCAAAAGCAGGGGCATTGCTAGGTTCTTAAGAGAACCAGGGCACAGGCCCATAACACAAATTTGCAATTGTCTGTCTGTCTGTCTGTCTGTCTGTCTACACACACACACACACACACAAGTCTAAGCACACGTCTAATGTGTGTGTGTGTGGTGTGTGCACGCAGTGTGCTTGCATGTATGTATAGATTACATACATACATATATACATACATACATAAGAAGTGTGCACTGACCCCCCCACCCCACTTCAACTCAGACCCCAACTGAGCATTTTGGAAAACATCCTGCTTCTGCTCTGGCCAATTTGTAGTCGGACCACTTCAGCTCAGCACCAAACATGAGTCAATGTTTGGGAAAAATGAGTCTTTATGCTTTCTGTTGACTGCCATGGGAAATTAGAAAAAAACTGTAACTTCTTTTCTCTTGGTCAGAGCTGGATGATAATTTCAGGCATAGAAGCTTCCTAGAAGGGGATTACACCTGCCCAATGTCAGAAAAATAGGTGCAGGGTTTATATTTTGATTTTCTTTTAAAGGGAACTGCCAATAACATTTTAATTCCTTGGAAGAATTGGATAAAAAATTCAGGATTCATTGCCCCATCAGAGGAGATCATGTCTGCCAAATTTCAGAATGCTAGACACAAAGTTTTTTGTGCAAGGGTGGCCTTGACATTTTGAGGTCTCCAAAAGAGGACATACTTCTCTCCCTATGTTCCTTGTGGACCATTGTTCTGAAAATTACAGACAGCCTAGAGTTGTCCCTAAGTAAGAAACCAGCAAACTTTCAGAAGGATAGATGCAGCAGTTCATGTGGAAGAGGAGTTCTCCAATTTGGGGAAGGGGTGATTTGCTTTCCCTTCCATTCACCCCTCCCCAATAGTTTTTGGGTAAATTTGTATAAGAATGCACAGGTCATTAGAGGTGCCCCCCAGGCAAAAAACTTCTAAAGTTTCTGAAGGATATTCATGCATTCTAATTGAGAATTACTAGAATGTATTTACATTTCACCAATGTTAGCAGCAGGGGAACATGGGTGGGAAGGTGCTATTGCACTCATGTCTCACTTGTGGGTTTCCTATGGGCATCTGGTTGGCCACTGTGTGAACAGAATGCTGGACTAGATGGACCTTGGTCTGATGCAGCACAGCTCTTCTTATGTTCTTAAATAGAGAGTGCCTCTGAGCATGTGCAGAATGTTTTTCTTTCACCACTGAGCACTTACATTCTCCCCCTACCAGTTCTATTCCCCTCCATGCAACCATCCCTCCTCATCCTACCATCCTCCAGCAACTCTTCATCAAAACAGATGTCTTGTTTTGTGCAACTCCTCTCTATGCACAAGCTCCCATTGTATCTTCCTCCCCATAACTTAATTTATGCCAAGACTTCACCAGGATTCAGGCAACGAGTCTGTTTTCAAAACTAGGGCTCAGTTATGGAGAAACTCTGAGCATGCACTAAGTGCCTTTCCCTCACCACTGAAGCTAGAGTTCATGCAACCCCCCCCCCCAACCCACAAATGACAAAACGTGCTTAGGACTGAGCTGAAAGGGTAGTCAATTCATTATATGGAATTGGGAGGCACTGTATTAAACTTGCAGTACCATGCTCACAACTCAGGACTTATTTCTGAGTAAACATGCAGAACATCGAGGTGCAAACCTCCCTGCAAAAGTAACTTGTGCTGGAATCCTATGCACACTTTCCTGAGGGTAAGCCTCATTAAACATAATGGGACTTCTCAGTAGGCATACATAGGATTGCATAAATTAGCAATATTTCTCTCCCCTCCACTTAAAAAACAAACCAAAACCTCCTATTTTTTTTTTAAATTAAAGCTTTCTGTTCATAGGAACATAGGAAGCTGCCTTATACTGAGTCAGACCCTGGGTCCATCTAGAGCAGTACTGTTGACACTGACTGGCAGCAGCAGCTCTCCAGGGTTTCAGGCAGGATTCTTTCCAAGCCCTGCCTGGAGATGCTGGGGATTGAACCTGGGACCTTCTGCCTGCCAAGCATGTGCTCTACCTAGGGATGTACGAAAGTCACTTACCTTTCCGCGGATTATATTGATGGGGGGGGGGGGCGTTCCGTCCCTCCCCTCGGAATCCTCGATGGGGGAGGAGGCAATCCGTTCCTCCCCCCCAGAATCCTCCATGGCTGGCTGTGCTCCGCGGCAGCTCCGCGGAGCAGCCGGCCAAGCCCAGCCAGGCCAGAGCCGTCCGCAGCCGGATTTCCGGCCGCGGAGGGCTCTGGGGGGAAAAATACACAAAAAAACGCGTACGCAAATGGCGGCGGCTACGGCCACCGCCATTTGCGTTCCTTATTTTTGGCCGTCTTAGTCTACGTAAATATTTACGTAGACTATGATGGTGAAAATAAAGGGGAACGCAAATAGCGTAGCGGACGCTATTTGCGTCCCTTTTTGATTCACCGTTTTAGCCTACGTAAATCTTTACGTAGGCTAAAATGGCGAATCAAAAAGGGACGCAAATAGCGCCCGCTACGCTATTTGCGATCCCCTTTATTTTCGCCGTCATAGTCTACGTAAATATTTACGTAGACTAAGATGGCCAAAAATAAGGAACGCAAATGGCGGCGGCCGTAGCTGCCGCCATTTGCGTACGCGTTTTTTAATTTTTTTTTAAAACCCAGCCATGATAGGCTACGTAAATCTTTACGTAGCCTATCACGTCGTTGTAGTTTTTTTTCTTACAAGACTGCAAATGGCGGCGGTGGCAGCCGGTCGGAAGACCAGCCACCGCCCGGAACATCCGCCCCAGGTAAGTCCCGGGGGGGATCCGCAGGGGGCGGGGGGTGGCAGGCCGTTCCGCCACGGAGTTCGGGGGGCCGAATGCACTGGCATTCAGCCTCACCGAGATCCGTGGCAGAATTCTCTGCCATCCCTACCTCTACCACTGAGCTACAGCCCTTCCTATTGCTGGATAATGGCAAATGACAAACAGAACAGCCACAGATTTGTTTCTCTGAATCCACTTTTCTCAAAGACTTGAGTGAGAAGGAGAAAAACCAACCCTCTTGTCTGTTTGTATAAAGTCAAATACAGTTCAGAACTTCTCTTGCCTGCTGAAGAGAATTCTCTTTAAGAATTCCCAAGATATGCTCTGGGTGGAATAAAAGAGAGAAAGAAAGAAAGAACAGGATAGGGGAGGGGAGGGGAGGGAAGAAGAAAAGAAGACTGGTGACTGGAAATGTGTGCGGGGGTGGGGGGTAGAGAGAATTCCCTAGGCCAAGTGGCTCCTTTGAGAGAGGTAGTACTTCAGAGGAATTTAGGAGGCTGCGCAGGGTTTGCAAGGATTGCACATACTTAAATGAACTTTATGAGGTGAGGTGGCTGAGGGCTTTTTCTAGCTTTTTTAAAATTGTAGAACCTGTTTAAAAGCCTTAGCAGTTCCTTGATCATGATGCCACATAGTCCTAACCCTCCTTTTGGAATAATTTGAGTCCTACAGCTATTTAGGAGAAATTAAAGTGGAGGGGGAGAAAGAAGTTTGTGGAGGCTGATTGGATCCTTTGCTGTACTGAAGCTACTGAACTTCTGCAGAAGCAAATGGTTCCACTTTGGGGCAGTAAAATCAGGTGCTGCATGAAATACCAGTAATTCACACATAGCTCTTTCTTCCGTTCTTCTCCCTCTTCAAAATTCATTGCAGGCAAGCTCCCAACAGTGAGCATGTAAAAGCAGAAAAGAAAAGTAGGGGGAGAGAGGTTTTTTGCACCTCATAAAAACCTGCACCAGGGATTAGGGATGGTGACCTCCTAATGGTCACCTTAAACACCTTCTGATTAGGATCCCTAATCCCCTGGGTGACTTGACAGTTGTTATTTTTTGTTTTAGATTTTGAGAAAAGGAAGCTTTATGCATGGCTAGCGCAAAAGCCACTGGACCTAACTGTCTGAAATTTGGTAGGTTCTGTCAGTTCCATAGGGCCTGCTAGGTCCCCTAATTCCATGAATTTATGTGGAAGCACAAAAAAGTTATAGCTCTTTATTTTGACATATTTTCTTGGAAAAAGCAAATTCTACCTGTGACTAGCACAAAAGCCACTGGACCTAACTGCCTGAAATTTGGCATATTTAATCAGCTCCATGGGGGCTACCAAACCTCCAAATTCCATGTATTTATCATATAAACTAAAAATGTTATGTCGGTTTTTTTATGTAACAAAAATGTTACGTTTTTGTTTTTCAATGCAAGTCAATGGGAAAATGTAAAAAAAAAAAAAGGCAATTAGGACAGCTCAAAAGATCCAGGGTTCATGCCCAGGTGGGTCTCTCCTAACGACACTGCTACCCCAAAGTAAGCTTTTGCTCCTGAGCGGGACAGGGGTGGAAGGAATTGGCCTGAAGGTGCAGTGGGCAAAAATAAAGGATGAGGGAATAGAAAGAATAGGCTGGGGATGGGGGGAATCATCCCGCCTTGAGCAGCCTGGCTGAACATCGAACCCCACTCATTTGATGAGCTTTGATGTTTGAGGAGGTTGCTGGAAGGAGCCTGGCTTATTTTCAGGGCGTCAGGGCTGGGCTTGCTCTAGCACAAGTCTGGAACTGGAAACTGGAAGTTAGGACTGAAGAGCAATCAGACTTGGAGTGCAAACCAGAAAGTAGGGCCAGACAGCAAACCAGGAGTCAGGATGAAAGCACCTGACCAAAAATGCAAGAAATGCCAGAGTTCAAGTAGACCTTGTTGCTCAAGTCAGGCTCGGTTGGAGCTCGAATCCTTTGATACGCTTTCGTGCCCCTATGGGCCCAGTGCCCAGGGCCATCACCTTGAGAGGGTGGAGTCAGTCCACTTCAGTGAGAGGCTGTAGTTATGCCCTTCATCATATGGTGTGGTGGTCAGCCATTCCTGACACAGGGTGAACAGCCTGCTTCTTGCCCAACCCTACTTGGGGTTGGGCAAGTGCAACACTGCATAGAGAAGCCCTAGCCCTCCTCTTGGATGTGGGGCTGAGGAGAGGATAGTGGTTATTCCTGCAGTTGTATTGCACTTATTTGAACCTCCAACCACTTCTAAAGTACAGTGCAATGATCACTCGCTCCCTCTCCAGCTCTAGACGCAAGGGGGGAATGGGGCTTGTCACTATTTTGTTGAGGGTACAAGGTGCTCGCAGTGACTGATGAGTGCAGCACAATTGTGGAGATTATAGCCCATTCTTTTCCTGCCTTGTGTCTTGGGTGGTCAAAAGACTAATGAATTCCAGCCCATGAGAAGAAAATGAAAACCACTGGATAGCCTGTTGTAACAAATCTGTGCAAGACTTTGTCAGTACAATCAAACTGATGCTGACTCGGGATGCCATTGTTGATACAGGTCTGGTAGATACAACTTTGACCCCTGCTTGTACAGTTATAAGGGATACTTTTCAATCTGTACACCCTGAGGATGTAGACAGGATCCTTGAAGAAGGGAGGCATACCCCATGTGTGTTGGACCTCTACCCTTTCTGGTTTATAAGAGCGGCCAGAGGGGGACTGGCTGAGGGGGTAAAGGTAGCGGTGACACTGCTTCTTTTCAACAAGGGATAATTCCATCTTGTCTAAAGCAGGCAGTGGTGAGACCTCCCTGAACCACACTGTACTGGATAATTTCTGATCAGCCTCCAATATTCCATTCTTGGGCAAGATGTTAGAGCATGTGGTGGAGTCTCAGCTCCAGGGGTTTCTGCATGAGGTGGATTATCTACTTCCATTTCAATCTGGCTTCAGACCTGGTTATGCAGACTGTTTTGGTCTCTGGCGGATGATCTATGCCAGGAACTGGACAGGGAGAGTATGTCCCTATTGGTTTTGCTGGACTTCTGCATTTGATACCATTGACCATGGTATTCGTCTGGGGCGTCCCTCTGGGATGGGACTTGGAGACACTGTTCTACATTTATTTGTGTATCAGTGTCTACATTTATTTGTGTATCTATTAGCCATGACTTCTAAATGGAACCTCCAGTTGCTGGAGGACAAGCAACAGGGGAGGGGCTGTGATTTTCATTACCTCCTTGGGTGCTTGACACTGTGGGAAAGAGGAAGTTGATCTAGACCAGTGGTTTCCAACCATGCATACCCCGATGCTGTTGGGCTAGAACTCCAATTGCCCCTGACCATTGGCCATGCTGGCTGGGGCTGGTGGGAGCTGTAATCCATCAACATCTGGGGACCCAAGATTGGGAAACATTTGTCTAGATGGACCCTTTTATGTACCTTGTATGTACTACTTAGACTGGTTGTCAAGACTCCACCTTCATAACTGCAGCACAGCTAGCGCACTACTTGGTCCTGGAAATGCACTCATTTCCAGATTATTTATGATATCCAGCTAGTAATGTAATATCTGGACGAATTCTGTTGGCTGACAGTTTGTACATCTTCAGGACCTTTTGACTTCTCTCAGAAGCTCATGACAAAACATTAAAGTATGTGAAACAGTGCAAAGCTACATTTCAATATATTTCCCACACAAGTCAGATGGATATTTTTGGGAGCGGGTGGGAAGATGCACCACAGCCAATGTGTAGCTCTGGGAAAGAAAACCACAAAGTGAAGAACAGCAGCTGAAGGCACAGTTTCTAGGGTTACAGCTTCTCAAATATGCTGACATTACAAATGCTTGTTGCTAAATGCCTTTAGAGGACTGGGGTTGGTGAATGCTCCAAGGAAAAGAGCCATAAGACTTTTTTTTTAAAGTTCGTGTGAAGAAGCACTGTTTTCACCTGTTTTGTTATGTTTATGTACTTTGTGTGACTTCTGTGATGTTATAAAGTAACTGAGTATGCCATATTGGCAGTTAGGAATTCCATAAGGAACACAATTGGCAAGGAGATTTTTTTTTAAAGTCAGAGACAGAGTCAGTTGGTGACAGGCAGTTGGGGGTTAATGGCTGTTGGCTAAAGGGAGCAGTGCTGAGAGCTAGGAAAAGCCAGTCTGAGAGAACAGCTGTCAAGGGAGACTTGGAACATGGAGCTGGTGGCTGTGGAGAACAGTGAAACTTCAGGCAGGCAGCAGAGCCCGGCACCAGAGGGATTCAGTCAGAGGTCTTACCCAAGGGGACTTCAGAGAGTCCTTGAAATTAACATCATCCCAGAAGCTAGAGGCAACAGAAAGAGCTGGAGGGAGAAGAAGACCATTATAAGAATCTCTTCGTGGTCATGAGGGATTGGCTGGACTGGAGTTTAGGGGGATTTGATCTGAGAGCAAGCTACTGCAAGCTTATTAGCAGGGATCTTATTAGGGATGTAACTAGTGATATTTAATTTAAGTAAATTAAGCATTCCCATCCTGTTATTTGAAAAAAATACCACTCTATTCCCTTATGTATATAAATATCTTAATAAACCTCTTAGTTTTGCTTGCCTCATCTTTAATGGCGTTGTCAGTCCCATGCGTATGCCTTAGTTACCAGGATACTGAGCTATGCAAAATATACAGGGTTTATTTTCATGGCAGTGGTTTTATGGTTAAAGGTTTTAATACCTGTGATAGCCTTGAGGCAGAGAGTTCCATAGACCCAAGTCTCTAAGTGCTCAATCCTATGGCTGCTAGACCGCATCTAGATGGACGTAGGATTTTTTGTTTTCTGGGAATCGAGCTAGTGCTCCAAGCTTGGTTCCCAGAAAACTGACTCCCCTCCCCCTCCCCCACTGCCTTGTAGGTGGTGCGGTTTGTCCCCGGCTCCATGCTTGGAAGAGCAGTGTGGAACAGGTGGGGGGGAGGGAGCATTTCTGGGGGTGGGGAGGGGATGGCAGAAGCCCCATTACAATGCTTCCTATGCACCATCTGCCCCCCCTCCCGCTCCCAGGTACCCTGGCTAGACAGCTGAAATTGGCCATCTAGCCACAAAGTAGGGCAGCCAGAGTGTGGAGGAGAAGGTCCCCTCTGCATGCTGCTCACCCTGCACTGGATAGTGGGTTGCCTCTGAGTTTGGAGGCGGCCAGCTATCCCCATAGGATTACACCCTAAGTGTTAAAAAGGGAACAATGGCAGAAAACCTTCAGGGTTTTTCTACATTTGGGGACATAGGTGGAATAATCCACAGGTTGTTCCTCCACATTTGGCATTAGCAGCAGGATAACCTGGAGGCTTTCCTTTACAGTCCACTTAAGAGATTTTGACAAGTACATATGCACACAGTTTAGCAGGAAGTTGTCCCACACAAACCCCGTTGAAGGGAATAGGGGCTGTACAAGAACGTGGTAATGCTTTCATGCAGCTCCCAGATGCAGGCCTTCCTGGTGGACTTGGCGATTTTTTTTGCGAAATATGACTCTTGCTAATTCCCTCCTCCCTCTGCCCAGCTGAATTAGTGTGGAGAATTAAAGCGGTGCAGTTGTTTTGATGACATAGCTATGCAAAATTGTAATGTGGGTGTGCTAACTAGGAGAAAGTCATGTTAATCTACTTCTTGGCTGTTTTTATTGGCAGGGAGGAAAAGGGCAGCAGCAGTCACAGAAGGCACCAAACTTCCAGTAGCAGCTGCTTTCAAAAATAATAATAATAAACAAGACTTTTAATCCAATTACATGACCAGGTCTGGGAATTACCAGGGTTTTTACACTGCTGTTATTGTGTGAAATATTAGTTGAGCTGTCTGAGAGGATTTAATTATGATAGTTAGCTGTATGGATTTCCTCCCCCATTCCCAATAACAACAATAAAAAAAACACTGAAAAGGCTAGCCAACAGATTATAAATCCAGATGTACTGCATGAAGCAAAACACCATCTCATTTTTCTGGATATTTGTATCATTTACTGGGAAAAAAGTGTCATTTCCGAATACCTCCTGCTAGGACAGTTGTATACCTTTATGCCAACAGTTGCTTTATCAGCTAGTATATGAATTTCCCCTCCAAAGAATTAGAGCAGGACTGATTTCTCATTAGTCCACTATAGGCTTTTTAAAAAATTGGATGTTAGCACTGTAAAGCATAAAATGCTAGTTTTTACAAACATTATTTATTTATTTATTTATTTATTGCATTTATACCCTACCTTTTTTCCTCTTTCAAGGAACCCAAGGTGGCTTACATTATCCTCCTCCTCTCCATTTTATCCTCACAGCAACAACCCTGTGAGGTGGGTTGAGCTGAGAGTCTGTGACTGGCCCAAAGTCACCCAGTGAGCTTCCATGGCCAAGTGGGGACTAGAACCCGGATCTCCCGGCTCCTAGTCCAACACTCTTGCCACTACACCAGTCTTGTTAGTGTTGTTCTTCAGATTCAGGTCTTATGTACAGCTTCACTTTGGTTTCATTATCGTCAAGACAGGTATGGAAAGAAACAAATGAACACTATATCATATGTGTCTCCTATCCTTTCTCCAAGGGGCTCAGAGTGACAGATATGGTGGTTATCCTTCTTCATCCTTAGAATGGCCATCTAAGGTAGATGGAGGCGGAGGGCAGGAGGGGAGGGAAGGAGAGAGGAAGATCAGCAGAAGTTCACTCAGTGAGTGAAGGAAGAGATAATACATGATTTTATTACTTAGATTTGAGAAACCTTAACTCAAATCAATTCTGTCCTAGATCAATATCGTAGTGTCACCTTCTGATAAGCCACTGATTCAATTTCCCCTTTGTACAATGACAGTAACAATCTTCACCAGTTAGGATTGTTGTGAGGACAGGACAAACACAATTTGATTGTAAAATACTTTGCAAACTAATGGTAATTAGGTTCTGAATTTGACCACTTGCATGAATAGCTCTCTTCAGCACATAAGTAAGATCCTTTGTATGAACATCTCTGGAGCAGTATAAAATCTGTTAGGGTTTTTTAAGTGGTTCATTCTGTACCTGATTTTAATTGGAACATATTAAGCCAGCAACAAGATGTCTTTTCAGAAACCATCTGGAAATGGTACACCCAGTTCTTCCTTTGACATCTGTTTAGTGGCAGAGGGGTGGGTGGAGGAAATCAGCTTGTGAATTATCATTCTATAGACCCCAGAAAGACTGATTCCCATCACATTCATTATACACAGCCATGGTTTTGAGTTCAAAATAGACAGAATTAGAGAAAAATTGGGATGAGGGTAGGAAGAGAAGGCAAAAAGTAAGAATAGTATATAGAATATGAGGAAAATGAGAAATATGAACAATATCTTTTTCAGTGAAGTAGTTTTTCCTCTATAATAACTGGTTTCATTGCAATGAGAAATGTGTTTGCAATTGTCCATCTTCATAGAATGATGGATCTGCACTGTCACTTCTGGAAAGTTTTATTAGTTTAACCTTCATTTCCTCAGAAGAACAAAGAGGCTGAACCTGGACTTCAACGCCTGCCATAAGAAAGTCACCTCTATAATTTTTTGTGGATAAATCGTGAGTAGAACTTACAATCCTGTGTTCATACTTGCTCCAGAGATGTAGAAGCAAATACTTATTGTGAAGTTCACTACTCATTGATATCTATGTCAAAACCTCTCAGGTCACATTTGCAAACATTCTTAAATCAACTCTTCAAGTGTCCCATAACTTACCCATTGTTGGATATTTCATTCTGAAGCATATCTTTTGCTATCATCCATCTTGCATCCCATTTCTGTGTTCAAATCAGTGTAGCCCTGTGTATTTAAGAGGAGCCATGATGTCTGGAAGATTACCCTGGGCAAGGAGTTTTGTAATGGGGACTGTAGTCTGTTGGTATGTTAAGGTCATGGTGTAGCTCCTGCCACAGTTAGAGACCATCTATAACTGCCTCTCAGGGACCCTCACAAAGATCTCTCCCAAAGACCTTGAAAAACTGCCACCACACAGAGGAGACCTTCCTGTGGTGGATGGACCAATTGTCTGACTTGGTACAAAGCAGCCATTAAGAGCAAGAACAATTGCCCCAGTCCCAACCCAACAGTTTGATATGGGCACAGGGGATTCAAGCATGACTTGGACAAGCAGAGCTGGTGTGACAGGACCAGGCAACTGAATGACTGTTCTGGGTGTCAGAAGTATTTGCATCAGGAAGCGGCACAATCTTAGTTGTTTAAAGACCAAATTACACCACACCTTGATTGGAAGTTTCCTAGTTTGCCTATTCAGAAAACGTGTGTGTATGGTGGGGGGGGGGAGTCTCATGTCCCTCTCAATGTTGAAAATGGTTTTTATGAGACAAGATGCTACACGTGAGCCATTGATAACCTTTGGGACTGCTTCTCTTGATGCAGTTAGTAAAATCTTCTCCTTCCTTCTGTGGTGACTATTAATTCATCCTATCAATGGAAAATACATTTTCACATTGGGACAAAAGTGACAATCTTGGCTAGTTCAGGAAGCTTTTCTGGAATTATGCTGGAAGAATAGTTAAGATTAAACAATCAAAAGAACCGTCAAGATAAAGTTGTATATGTCTGTAGGTATTACTTTGTATGGCAGAACAAAGAAATGGTCCACCTAACCACATGGATCTCTCTCTCTCTCTCTCTCTCTCTCTCTCTCTCTGAGTATTTAGGTACTTGTAAGAATAGGCACCTACAGGTTTTGGGTCTATTACAGAGATGTTGAGGAAACCCTTTATGTCCCAGGTCTACTCCTCAGTTCTTCTTAAATGGAGATGCCAGTTCTAGACCTTGGGGTCCAACCACTGCACACTTGCTGTCAGGAAACATCCCATAGGAACAAAGAAGGTGTTATCTGGGAAGCAGGATCCCAGATAGCTAAGCTCTGGATCAGTTTATTGTCTGCATTCTGGAGACGACTGGTTTCCTGACAATGGATCAGCACAATGTTGAGCCCTTGTGGAACAAAAAACAGCTTCACATTTGCGGGCCAAGATAAAATGCAACACAGCTTTGCACAAAAGAGTCTTGATATAGGTACCACTGCATACAGAGAAAAAAAAGCCCTTTACAGTTGCATCATGTGATCATCCTACGCAGATAGAGTCAGGGTGTTACAAAGCAGATTGAGAAAGCTTTGGTTCCCAAAGGGGTAGATGATGCTTAGAGAGGTGCTTCTCCAGTCTATGAGAAGGTATTGATGGTTTCCTTTTGGGAGGAGCTATGCTTAAGGCAGAGATGCTTCTGGGTATTGAGTCCCATTGAAAAGTATAAATCATAGCAGCAACCTTTAGAAGGCAGCAGCTTGTGCCCTCCAAGATGGAGTCTTGGGTTTAACATGTGCTTCATCAGCCACAGACTGGCACAGCTTTCCCCAAGTGGGCACCCTCCAGTAATGTTGGATTATAAATCCTACCATTCTCAACCAGCAGCCATGTGGTCTGAGGATGATGACAGTTGTAGTCCAACACATCTGGAGAGCACCAAGTTGGAGAAGGCTGGACTACCAGATCCCCTATACAGGTCTGGCACCATGACCTGTATAGGTCATGGTATAGGTCTGTACCACTGGCCTTTCATCTGAAAAAAGACAAAGGGAGAAAAAGCTTTCTCTTGAATTTCTGTGCAAGTGTGTACATTTCTAACGTATCTCCTTCCCCCTTTCTATGGCTTCTGTTCCTTTTGAACAAGTTATATCATTCAATTGCTATATTCTACTCATGGGAGTCATCCCACCAAGTCTCACTTATACATATTCAGTCTTATTTACCTTCCTGAATCAAGAGTTGAAACTCATCTTGTTTATTTCCCGTACTCTGGCCATTCATTTAAAGCCATTGAAAGCCATGAACTTTATGCTCTAATGACCTCCCCACATTTTTATCAAGAGGTTCAACAGGCCGTCACTACAGCTTCTCTCTCATTTCCTGCTACAATGCATCAGCCCTTATCTATAGTCCTTACATCTGGGCCTTTGTCTCCATTCCCCACAGGATTCAGTTTAAAGCCCTCCTGATCAAGCTCACCATTATTTGGGCAAAAACATTCTTTCCAGTCTTTGTGAAGCGCAATCCATCTCCTGCCAGCAGTGTAAACCATGGTCCCAGAAAACAATTCTCTCCTGGAAGTACCATCTTCATAGCCAGCTGTTCACCTGCAGAATCCTTCTTTCCCTTTCTAGTCCTCTTCCATGGACTGGTAGGATGGATGAGAACACCACTTGAGACCCAAAGTTTTTAAGCTTCCTTCCTAGAGCTTCATAGTCCAACATGATGTGGACTAGGTATGGTTGGCAGTATTGTTCATTCCCACATGGATAAGCAGGAGGGGATGACTATTGGTGGACTTAATGAGTGTTAGCAGTTGTTCTGTCACATCCCCAGTCCGTGCTTGTTGGAGAAAATATACTTCTTGCAGCATTGGATCTGGCTGGCACACATCTGCTTCTGTTCCTCACAGTGGAGAGTTACCAACCACAGCCACGCTTCTCTTCCTCTTATTACAGGGAGTGGTTCCATCTGTCCTGTTCTGTAGGGCTCCATCATCTTGCTTCCTGTCCAGCAGTCTGCTGTAGATCTTCCCCTGAAGGCTCAGAGCTGCTCTCTTCTGCAAGAGCCTCAAAGCAGTTTCTTAGTTCCAGTGGTGCAGAATGCCCTCTGAATCTCCTCCTCCTGAGTGTCGGTGCCATCAATGCAGGGTGCTCCTCCTTTTGTTCATCCTGCTGCTTCTTCTGAGTGGCCCCATGCAGTTGTCCTTGCAGTGCCTCCTGTGTTCTGTCCAGAAGCAACCTCTTTCTGCAAATTGCATGCACAGGACCGGTCTAAGTAAAAATGCCACAAGTAGGGATGGCTAGATTTCTCTTTTTATTATGGGGAAGCTTCTCTGGTATTTGAAGAAACTTACTTATGTAATGTCGAAATTACAGCCATTAATCCCCATTTAATTTGGAGAGAGCACCTGTAAATAGACTAGTATTTTACAGTTTGCAAATGTTTCTGCTGACTCTACCTAGGGATGTTGGAGAATTTCATTTTTAAGCAAACTTATGTAATGTGCACTTCCCAGACTAATACGTGTATTGGAATGCATGTAATTGAATCTGAATTTTGTGATGCAATTACTCTCTAAAAAACATACATACATGACTATTTTATGGGGAAAATGCATGCAAAATGTGTATTTTATGGGGAAATGCATACAATTTAAATGCAAATTTTAGTGCAATACTGATATGGACCAAAAAGAGATAGACCTGTCCATCCGTAGACCAATATGATATATGTGTTCGCCTTCATTATATTTGAATGGGTTTGGAGATCCAGGAGTGACTCTGGAGTAGAATCCTGAGACATTAAAATGAACAGTGAAAAGTATTTGTTACCTTGTATCATGCCGGCCACATGACCACGGAAGCATCTTCGGACAGCGCTGGCTCTTCGGCTTAGAAACGGGGATGAGCACCGCACCCTAGAGTCAGACACGACTGGTTGGGGACACCTTTTTACCTTTATAATAGGTAATTGAGGTTTTGTGTATTTGATTTTAGGTTTAACTGGTGAACTCCTGATCTTTCCATTGAAGTCTTGTATGTATAGCTAATTATTCTGAATTAACCAGTTGAAATTAACATTCCATCTGCTTAAGCTTCCATCCTTGTAGTTGGGAAACAGATCCTAAGGTCCTCAAGTTCTCATACTTCTTTTAGTGGTGGAAATAACAACGAAAAAATTTAATTGGGAACATATAAAACACAAAATGCAGAAAAAAGTATCTCCAGCTCTCATATCATGGTTGAATAACAGCCAGTGCACATCTGGAGTTGTTAATCAGAACCCAGCAGATGCTAGGGTGGAATAGGTCATTCAGGGCATTGACACATTAGAAGAAATGACTTCTTGTTTCTCTCTCTTTTGTTTCCCTAGAGCAACTGCTATTACTTTTTATTTGCACCAGTTATGAAAAAGTTAACCAAGTTTTAATAGCTGTAATAGGATGGATGGGTGCTTCTGAAGGGCACAGAGGTAAAAGCTTAAGGCTTTCTTCATCATGTCCTCCTTTTTTGCATGTTGGCCAAAAAATACAGCTATATCTGTACTGCATGGCAAAAAGTCCAAAAATATTATCTACTATTAAAAGCTAAATACTATGTCTTTACACATTATATGAATTAAATACATTTTTGTGATGTTTTTTCTTATTGTATATAATTTTTGCAAGTTTTTGATTTTTGCTTGTTTGAGATTCAGCAGGCATCACCCACATATTTGCAAGTGTATATTTGCCACCATAAGGGCTAGAAACTTGATGTATGTTTGTTTTGTTTTTTTTAAAGAAAGCTGAGATTTTTAGGAGGCTGAATTCTGTTCCCAGTGCCCCTCGTGACCTATGGCTGGTAGAAATAAAATGTGATTTGACTTGACTTGGCAAGCACACCGCCCTGCAAATAACCTTCACAGTGCAGCTCTGCATCCCTTCTGGGCGTGTGCCAGCATGTGGTTATTCTCTTAAATTTCAGGACAGGGATTTCTGTGAGTGCCACCTTGATGGCAAATGCCCAGCAGCAGAGATGTTAATTCAGAGGTACTTCATCCATCATCTCAATGGAGAGGTCACGCAGATAAGAAAAACGAACAGCATGCAGTAGGCAAAGCTGTGACATGCGATGAGTCCTTGTCACTTGTGGCCATTAGCATGCAAGCCAGTGTGGTTTATTTCTGAGCAGCAAGTGAACGTTCCTTGACCCAGGCAGTGAGCTGTTCAAGCAAGTGATGTAGCAACCAATACTGTCCAAGTTGTTTTGTTCTTCAGTGCTTTTTTTAAAATCCTGCCATGGAGAAAGTGTTCCATTCCCTTTTGTGCCTCTTTTAAAGAGAATACACAGATGTGATGTTTAGATGCAGAAGTAATGGAATGACTCAGTAGTATCTGTGCTGTGGATGGCGTAACATTTTCTTGTCCCTGAGGCATGAATTGATTGTACATGTAAACTGGAAAAAAAATGCCCCAGGGATCCCCAGATAATTATCTTTTGCAACTGCAGGCGTGTAGATTCCAAGAGGACTCGAACATTAACCCACAGTGGATTGGACTGATCTTCATGTATAATTGTTGCCACAATGGGGACCACAGCTAGGGCAGCATCGAAAAGAATGAAACTTTGGTTTTTTTCTGTCTAAAGGACAAATGTTACACATGTGCAATAATGTCTCCAGGTTCGTTTAAAAGAACATAAGAGCTCTGCTGGAACAGGCTAAAGGTCCATCTAGTCCAGTAACCTGCTTGCAACAGTGGCCAACCAGTTGCTTCTGGGGAGGCCACAAAGCAGCGTGAAGGCCACCTTCCTGTGCTCTTTGCCTTCTAGCAGCTTGCATTTAGAGGTGTATTGCCGTAGAACCTGGAGATTCCAGTTATCAGTTTTATTATAGCCATTGACAGACCTCTCCTCTTCCCCAAATCCTCCAAAATAGCCTTGGAGCAGAAGAGCAACAGGGGTTCAGGGGAAGGGGCTGCTTAACCCCTTCCCTTCCTGCCGTTTGTCTGCTCAACTTCTTCCACCAACTGCTTCACCTGGGGAAAAATTACAGGACCAATAAAATCACTTCAGTGGAGAGAAGAGTGGATTGATCACATAAACAACCTGAGGAGGAAGAATTAGGCCATCCTTCCCCTTGGCTCAAGATTGCAAACTCCCACAGCTGTTTTACATGAAAAAAGAAGTCCAAAACAAAATGTCAGGGCAAAGTAACATAGGACTGTCTAGAATATGTACAAAGGCAGGCTTGAGAGGACAGGGTCAACAATTCATGCAAAGCTAAGACATTTGTTTATTTTAGAAATTCTTTCCTTTGCTTCAAGGGGAAAAAGTGTACTGATGTAGGAAGGGCCAGTCAGTGCTCTCACAAGCTTATTTTGGGTCTTATTGAACTAAAAGCCTGCAAGTGCCATGGCTAGAAAGAAATGTTTACTTCTTTTGATGCATCATATGTTTGAAAATGCACCCTAAGATGTGTGCTAAAGAAATTTCAAAGAGAATATATATTGAGGAGGCATTCTTTGTATCCTTTTCAGTTGTGTACGCATCTGCTTCTCATGCATCAAAACGGTTTCCAGAGTGCACTACAAAAGTTTAAGGATGAATTGAAATAATAGGGGCATTCCCAGGTAAGAATGTGGGCTCAGAAAGAAGAGGGAAAAAATACCACCCAGATCACCATTCCCTATACCTCTGTATTTATGTGGACTAGAAGCATGAAATCCAGGAAAACTGGTTAAAGAACAAAAACAAAAGCTCAATTATTGAAAATCTCATGTAGATTCCACAGGCCATATGCTACCCTCTATAGACAGAGTAAGAGCAGGATTTGGTGAAACTAGTGAAAGTCACAAGAAAAGTATAATATTTCATTGCATCTTACTAACTCAGCCTCACACTTCTCTATAAGACCATGTACATAAAATATAACCTTGAACCTTCCATACTGAGAACTCCCTGTATGTGGGGCTGGGTGACGAATAGTTATCCATCGCCACTCTCCTCACCAATAATGGCCTCAGTGCTCAGTTCTATAGCACCTTCTGAGCAATGGTATCAAAGAATGCATCAAACAAAAACCAAGAGTGTGTTGGGGGAGGGGGGGCTCCTATATTTCAATAGTAGAATGACTGAAACAACAGTTAGTGATCTGCTTTCAGTGCAGGGACTCTCATAACAGGGGTGGGGAGGCACATGTTGACTTCTTTTGTCTTGCTGGTTCAGCTGCTCAGAAAAAATTAGAGATTACAACTTGTCTAATGCCACTGCAAGTGGCTGGTTGACCAAGGCTTTGGACTTGAGTTCCTATGTCAGAAATCATATCCGTTGCCTCTGTTCATCTTGCGAAATCTACGATGTGCTATGAAACTTGGATCCTTGAGTGATGCATTCTCTTCTGGGGCTGACCTTATCCTTCAGCAGAGTGAGGTGGCAGATGCTGGGAGATGTGGGGGAGCAGGAGTAGGAGCAGCACCCCCCCCAGTGATTTCCCTCTGTTGGAGGACTGTGCCCTGTCCTGCACACCCTAAACTTGCCTGCTGCCCTCAGGTGTGCTGAAGGATACTGTCCCATCACCAGTGTTGTAGTAAGATTTAACTGCCAGCCCAATTTCTGAATGTGGAATGTGGGAGTATCATCTTGTTCTTTGTATGGGGCAGCAAAATGTCTTGGGTTGACCCTGCACTTTACCCACAGAGGGCTGGAAGTGGTTACTTAGCCAGCACTGTAACTAGAAGCTACAGACAACAGCATCTCTATCCTGCTCAAGCTACCATTCAGCAAGGCGTTAGCAACCATGAAACAGGGTTCATGCTCATCTGATTCAGACTTTAAAGATCCTTGTATAGCATTTGTTTCCGTGTCTGTTCTGGACTTTCATATTTTCCTATGAGGAATCTGCTGCTGTGGACACACAATCTATTAAGCCAGGGGTCCCCAAACTTTTTCGATCTGTAGGCACATTTGGGAATTCGAGAAACTGCTGTGGGCACCACCTCAAAATGGCTCCCATGGAGGATGTGGTTAGTCCCATAATGGCTGACACTCTGGGGACATGGCTAATCAAAAGATGTGAAGGGTGGGATAAATAGTGAGGCCAGAGGTTTGGAGGGGATGGGAAAATAGCAAGGCAAAGGGGTAGAGTTGGAGAAAAGAGCAAGGTAGAGGCTAGGAGGGGGAGAAACAGTGAGGTAAAGAGGTGGTGGTGGGAGAGAAATAGCGAGCCTAGAGGCTGGGAGTAGAGAGAAACAGCGAGGTAAAGGAGAGAAAGTGGGAGAGAAAGTAAGGCTGGGAGCTAGGAAGGGAGAGAAAGAAGAAGGATGGGGAAGGGAGAGAGAAATAGCAAGGCTAGAGGCTGTCAGGATTGATTCTGAGCGCAGGGAGATAGTTAGCAGCTCAGATTCAGAAGTGGAACAGCCAGAACTGGGGGATGCATTTTTCCAAGTCAGTTCAGTTATGGGTAGGCGTGCTTCTCAGGTGACTAACTACCAGATGGCTGGGCCTGAATCCCCCCCCTTGCCCCCCTCTGTGAGAAGCCGGGAGGAGGAGGAGAGTGGGAGCTGTGACCTAAGAGATGCTAGACTGCAGCGCAGGGCTAAGAGGGAAACGTCAGGGGCAGAACTCAGACAGTTGACCTGGTTAGTGATGCGTGAGAGGTGATGTAGGGAAGCATGAGAGGTGATGTAGGGAAGCATCACTGGAAGGGCGGGACATCCCTCCCTAAGTTTGTCTAGCCAGCTAGCCTCACTTCAAACTGTAGGCGACATCGGTGTTTCGTGTTTCTGTTTGAATCCCCTGGAGGCATTCCTTTGTAGCCTGAGAGTCTTCGAGGATTTGCATCTGTAATGAACCTGTTGATAATGAATTAAAGGCCTGAGTCCCCTGATGCTATCTACTATTGTGATGTGGTAGAGATCCTTTGAATTAGATTCAGTGTGCATGTGTTAAATTGAGATTCAGTGTGTGTGAGGATTACATCTTCATATCTCTGAAGGCTGAGACCGTAGCAGTCAGGAAATTATAGATTTCAATAATCTGATGTGCGTTTTAGGGGGAATTGTTGGCCACAGTTTAAAGGATAGGGAAGCATATTGGAAATTCTTCCTACCCACACTTGTGGCTGGAAAAATGGAATGTACACCAGGCCTGTGGTTGGTGATCTGGGTCTCATAGCACATGGCAGCTTGGGGGAGGCCTGTATTAAGGTGGGAAGTGGTGGACCTTTTAGGGGACCATTGTCATGCCATTGTCATGGATACCAGTTTCTGACAGGGGAGATGAGGTTGAAAGTCTTGGTCAACTAGGAACTCACAGGTGGCTTTGGGCAAATTGCTATCTCTCTTCCTAACCTACTACATAGCATTATTTCAAAGAAATAAAAGTTAAGGGTTTTAATTGTACATTGGGAAAAGCTGTAGAAATTATTATTAATTATGGTCAATCACAGATCTCCTTGTCAGGAGGCCAGAGCCCCAGCAAAAGGATTGATTTTCTATGAGTTTCTTGAGCAAGACCCTGGCAACTATTCACTTAGGACGAACTGTCACTTTGCTCTCTGAAAATCTTTCCATGAACAGACCACACATTCTTGGGCCTTATCAGCCGAGAGAGACATCGATCCAATTTGCAGGTTACAGTCTGATTCTCCATAAGTACTTTGAAAGCCTCAGTGAGTGACACTTGCTGAAACTTGGCAGAAGATTCCAATTTTTACCTCTGGCTTTTGTACATTGAGTTTAAGCAAGCAATCCCTTTAGACCCCAAGTCACTTTGTCTATAAAGCAGGTGAAAATTCCTTGATTTTAATGAGGTCATTGCTGTTTGTTTAGCCCTGTGTGTGGAACATGCTATGTTCATTGCATTAGAATTCTTGAAAGAGTTGCTTTTAAAAAAACACCACCACAAACTTATAACACACATTTAGCCTGAACACATTTTATGGTGCCCTTTTAATCTCTGCCTGTCTTTGAAATTGCTTCAGCATTCACACTTATATTATTATTCCACTATGAAAGCTTATTAACAACGATTTGTTATGCTTTACCTGCAATAACATAACATAAATTAGTGTAAAAATCATTCACTTACAGGTTGATTTAGAATTTGGGCAGAATTCTGTGTTCTCAGATTTCAACTTAATAATACCATAGCAACAAAAAAAATTGCTATTAAAAGTGTTAATTGTTGAGGTTGATTGGCATAAGAGGATTCAAAGATATTCCCAGGTTCCATTTATTACACTGCCCCTGGCATTGTCTCTAATGATGTGGCGAGTCAGAGCCTTAACTTAGAGAAGATGAGTCTATCTGTCCGGTTTGGAGCTCTCACTGAAACCAGGTTCTGTCATAATTTAGTTTTTTTCTGTAGAGGGCAGATGCAGGTATTCATTTTGATCTTTTTTATCCTGTCTTTTTCTGAAAACACAAGGTGGTTTATTGTGAGCAACCATACCTTCTTTCCCCTGCAGTTGTCCAATAACTCTGCAAAAAATAGTGTTCTATAAGTTTGGAAAACCTAAAACTCAGAGCATACATAGCCACAATTAAATTAAGAGCCCCCCACAATTAAAGACATCTTATTTATGGGACAAAATTCTCACTCTCTATACACCCTTCTACTCCCATCTCATCATGCATCTCACCCAAAGGTTTAACAGCTCTTCCCTGAAAGCAGTAATCTTCCCTTTCCCTCAGGTCAGAATGCCCCTGTTTTGTCTCAAGAGAGGACCTTCCACATCTGAATTGACACCGCCCCCCCTCACTTATGCCTCTTCTTCTTCTCACTCAGGAATAGAGCTAATTATCCCAGACAGCAGAGAAAGTGGCAAATCTGTGAGCTGTACCAATTCAGAGTGCAGGTGGGGGCTTACAGGGCTAAATGCTCCTCCATACAAAAAAAAAAAATAAAAATCCTTGGACATATTAAACTGGTGTATTGGAGAAAAGAGTTCTAGCTTAGCCTTCCCTCTGACATGCTATAGGGGTTTGTGTACTTTTGGGTATGGATAATCATTCAGTTACATGAGTGGCCACCTGAACACTGAAGTAGTACAGCCCAGGAAGAGGCTTACAATCTCATCTGTGGCGTATGAGAACATAGGCCTATAAGGGCTCTTTACCCACCAGTCTCCAAGACCTCAAATTATTTGCCGCCTAACCAATTAGCTGCATTTATAAACTTCCCATTCCTGACCTGAACCCTTTGAAACAAAGGCCGGCCAGTGGTGGTGAATGAAAGAGCTCTGGGTCTGTTTCTATTTTCCCTTGTGTAGCAGGACACAGACCACAGTTGCCCAAACACTTTAGGTCCTATTTACAAGAAAATCTCTCACTAATTCAAAGGTCAGGGCCATGCATGGAAATGTAACCTGATGTTATTTGAAGAACTGCTCTTGGAAAAGACACTAACGTATACAGATTCAATTCAGTAAAGAATCAGAGCAAAACACTGTTTTTCTGTTACCCATTAAAACGTTTTGTTCACTGCCCTGCACTTCAGCACATTCATGTGAATGAAAAGGGCGCTTTCCCTGTGTTTTGAAAGCATCTGTGATGGAGTAGGAACAAAGGGCAGGTGGTGTGACTAGCATTCAGTATGGAATTTCAGTTGCCACGAAGTGCCGTTGCCTTTCCAAAGCACTCCTAGGGTCTGCCATCTATGATATCTGTACCAAACAGGATGTCATCTGTCAGCTTCATTGACACAACTTCTTGCATATTTACCAGCTTGTTAATTGAGAATGTGCCATTCAGGGCTGCTGATCTTTGTGTTCCCATTTTTTTTCTTCCTTCGCCAATGATTACAAATGCTAACATGTCTAGCATGTATTTTGGGCTTGGAATTTCCCTTTGTACACCAATTAGGTCTTTGTAATTTAAATGCTGTTTTATTTGCTGATGGCGAAGTATCTTCCTTGGTGGAGTAAGGTTTTCTTCATCCTGCAACTGCTGTTTGATATAATGATTTATTAAGGTACTAGGAGAAATATTGATCTGGCTAATAGCTTCTGCCTTGCTGCATAATGCTTTACATTTTACTCGGCTGAAAGGGTCCCATATCCTTCTCTCATCCTTTGATTGACCATAAATGTTTTGGCCTTTTCTGCAGCAATTATCACACTCGCCAAAAAGGTAGGCAAAAGTCAAGTATTTATAGACTAATTTAAAACGCCAACATGTCCAAATAGTGTCCTGTGCATAAGGCATAGAATCCCTTGTAAGGCTAAATGATGCTTATTCTGTAACGTTCTGAAGAGCAAAAGATTTCTTTAAGTATTTGTCGCTAGAAGGCTCACCAGTGCCCTGTGAAGGCAGTCAGGGGCAGGGCTGAGCAGGAAGGGCCTGTAAAGAAAAAGCTGAAAGTCCCAGTTGCTAACTCTGTTAGGAGCCAGCTGATCAAGCCAGGTATGCGGGCTCAAAACCCAGTTCCCTTCAGGCTGGCAGAACAATTTATCTCCTATTTGGACTGGCATGCATTTCTTCAGACTGACAGAGTAAACTAATCTGGAAGACAAGGACACATTTGGTTAAGGAGATCCATAGTAATCAATCCCTGGTCTAACCATACATACAGATCCTTAAATTTGCCCCCCTCCCCAATTTTCAGAAAGTTACACATTCTTGGCTGGCAAGCTACTATGAGGGGACCCACCAGATTGTCTGGGCTTAAATCCACCCGATAATTTGGGGAGCTCAGAAAGTGAAATCTGGGATTGGATGTGCACTACATCAGATAAACAGACCATCCCTCCACTTTTACAGAGGCAAAGTACAGATTACATGCAGCTTTCAGGGAGTAGACTATGGTGGTTTCCAAAACTTTTCCCTACTGGAGAGTATTTCACTCCAAATGATCTCTTCCCCAGCTGCTTTCCCCCCTGCAGAGTGCCTGACACATCAGGGAAAAACTGGTGTGGGGCTTTGCGATTGGGAAGTAGGCAGTAGGCAAAGCCTGGTTCCTGTCATTCCTCTTCTCGCAAAGACCCCCCCCCCAGCTGCTTTTCTTTTTTCCTTTATATGTATGTGCATGTAATGTGTGGTTTTTCATAAGAAGAAATCAGCTAAAAAGGAGCACCTGTACAACTTGCTTGTTTAAGTCTACAAGCGGAACTTATTTTCAGAGGGGAAAGCTGAACCTAGGAGCTAACCAGGGTGCTGAAACCATCAACATCCAGAAATGAGACCAAAAAATATTGATTGGAATGAAGTACGATGTGCCCGTTTTCACCTTTTAGATGAAAATCGGTTTGATTTTTTAATTTAAATATTTCAGGAGGTGCTTTGAAGGCGTTCATACAGTGATGGCTGACTCCTCCAGGAAGTGCTAGATTTCTTGCTAGAGACTGGAATCCCCCAGGTTAATACAAATACCAATTAGCTGGGGTTCATAAATACCTGATTCTATTGGTAGCATGGTTCTTCTTTGGGATTTTTGTTCCTTTGTTAAAGTGGGTGAGTCTAATCTCATTTTAGTTTCAATAAAACCATTCTGGGCTATAAATCATTAATTGTACTGTAGTAATATTCTGACATGGTAAAACCTGGATTATGAAGTGGGAATGAAAGACTTCGTTTAGGTCTAACACACATTGAGCTGGCTAAATCTACAGTCAGGGCCAGAAATATTGGAACAAGTATAACTGTTTTGGCAGTTGTCCTCTGTACACCACCACATTGAAGTTGAAAGGACTTCAACACACCCAGATAGGAGCAAAGTCAGGACTTTCAGCTGTAATTCAAGGGGGTTAGCAAAAGTGGGGCACTACCCATTCAGGAAGTACAGCCAGTGGCATACACACACCCCCATTGTTGGTGGCGCATAAGTAATGGAACAAACCAACATCATTTCAAACTTACAGATCGCCTTTAATACCTGGTTGAAAATCCTTTGCAGTCAATGACTGCCTGAAGTCTGGAACCCATGGACATGACCAAATGCTGAGTTTCCTCCCTCGAGATGCTTTGCCAGGCTTTTACTGCAGCTGCCTTTAGCTGCTGCTTGTTTGTGGGTCTTTCTGCCTTCAGTCTTGTCTTTAGTAAATGAAAAGCATGCTCTATTGGGTTGAGATCAGGTGACTGCCTTGGCCATTGAAGAACATCCCACTTCTTTGCCTTGAGAAACTCTTGGGTAGCTTTTGCTGTATGTTTCGGGTCATTCTCCATCCGCAATATGAAGCGGCGTCCTATCAGTTTGGCAGCATTCGGCTGAATCTGAGCAGAAAGTATAGCCCTCTACACTTCAGAATTCATCCTGCTGCTTTTATCATAGGGATGTACGAAAGTCACTTACCTTTTGAAGGGTGACATTCGTGGTGGTGGGGAGGCTCTCCATCCCTCCCCCTGAAATTCTGGCCAGGGGGGAGGCGCTCCGTCCCTCCCCCCCGATATTCTGGCCGGCCGGCTCCGCTCCGCAGGGATTCTGTGGAGCCGCCAGCTGGCTCCGCCAGCAGCCGGACATCCAGCTGCTGGCTAGCAGGCACACAAATGGCGGCGGCCATAGCCGCCGCCGTTTGCGTCCCTGCAGTCAGCCGTGATAGGCTACGTAAATGTTTACGTAGCCTATCACGGATGATTTAAAAGGAAAAATGGGCGCCGCCATTTGCGTTCCTTATTTTGGCACTTCTTAGTCTACGTAAACATTTACGTAGACTAAGACGGCAAAAATAAGGGGAACGCAAATAGCGCTATTTGCGTTCCCCTTATTTTCGCCATCTTAGTCTACGTAAATGTTTACGTAGACTAAGACATGCCAAACGCGCGCGTGTGTTTTTTTCTTTTAAATCAGCCGTGATAGGCTACATAAACATTTACGTAGCCTATCACTTTTTTTTTTTAACTGGAAATGGCGGTGGCAGCAGCCGGTTGGAAGACTGGCTGCCGCCGCCGAACCGGAGCCGCTACCGCCAGGAAGATCCGCCCAAGGTAAGTCCCGTCCCGGAGGGGGCGGGGGGGGCAGACCGTTCCGCCACCGATTTCGGGGGGCTGAATGCGCTGGCATTCGGCCTCCCCGAGATTCGTGGCGAAATTCTCTGACATCCCTATTTTATCAGCAGTCAGGTCATCAATAAACACCAGTGACCCGGTTCCATTGGCAGCCATACATGCCCATGCCATAACACTGTCTCCACCATGTTTGACAGATGATGTGGCATGCTTTGCATCATGAGCTGTTCCTTTCCTTCTCCATACTTTTCTCTTCCCATCATTCTGGTACAAGTTAATCTTGGTCTCGTCAGTCCAAAGAATCTTATTCCAGAATTCAGCAGGCTTTTTTAGGTGTTTGCTGGCAAAGGCTCATCTGGCCTTTCTGTTCTTGAGCGTTACCAGTGGTTTGCACCTTGTTGTGAAGCCTCTGTATTTACATTCATACAGCCATCTCTTGACTGTAGATGTTGACAATGACATCCCTACCTCCTCAAGAGCGTTCTTGACCTGACTAGGTGTTGTGAAAGGGTTCCTCTTCACCATGAGCAGAATTCTGCAATTATCCACTTGAGTTGTCTTCCGTGGTCTTCCAGGCTTTTTGCTGTTGCTGAGCTTGCCAGTTAATTCCTTCTTTTTCAGGATGTTCCAAACTGTTGTACTGGCCTCTCCCAATGTTTTTGCTATCTCTCTATGGGTTTATTTTGTTTCCTCAGACTAATGATGGCCTCCTTCAGTCGCATGGACACCTCTTTGGACCTCATGTTGGGGGTTCCAGTGAACAGCTACCAAATGCAAATGTAACACTCCAGGCCTTTTATCTGCTTGACTGGTCATGGGGTGCCCAGGAAACAGGCCACAGCTGCTTGTCAGCCATTCGTTCCATTACTTATGGGCCACCAACGACGAGGGGGGTGTATGCCACTGGCTGTCCTTCCTAGATGGTTAGTGCCCCACTTTTGCCAAACCCCTTGAATTACAGCTGAAAGTCCTGACTTTGCTCCCATCTGGGTGTGTTTCCTTTCAACTTCAATGTGGTGGTGTACGGAGGCCAACTGCCAAAACAGTTATCCTTGTTCCAATATTTGTGGCCCTGACTGTATGTCTGGGCTGTACCACTTCAGGTGGTAGCTCACATAATGGAAAACTCAAATTCTCTGCACAGAAAACTGTGTAGTAAATTCAAAAACTTACACAGATTTCAGGGAGAAGGCTAGGGTAGAACATTTTTTCTTGATACATAGTTTTTGTATGGGTGTTTTTGTCCTGAGGAGCAATTTAATCCTGGAAGCTCCCACTGCACTATGAAACAGTATTGCTCAGACATAGGTCGACCAGTTTCCATTTAATGTACAAAAAAAACCTTATAAAAAACCCTTCAAGGTACAAATCTCTCTCTCCCAAAACAGCCCAGTAAGAACAAAGAGGGTCAGTAGTCTCAAAATTTAGAGCAGGGGAAGGGAACATGTGACTCTCCAGTATGGATATATGGAGTTTGTAAATTCATTCCCTCTGTGTTTCACAGATTGTCAGGTGCCTTTCGTTCCATCATCTGCTCATTGACAAAATAGGATTTTTTCCAATTTCCCAAATTTATGCAAATTTGCATTTGAGCAAATTCACACATGTGAATCCACAACACCCCTCCCCCCCATGTGCAAATCCCTCTAAAATGCACATTTCAGACAGTGTTTTTTTAATGTACGTATTTTTCTATGACTAAATTTGCGTAAAATTCCAGGAAGTTAAAAAACAACAACACCCAGTCTACAAGTCTGCATAATCCATGCAACTCGGGAAAAGTTGGTCTGCTGCAGAATCTCCAGGTCAGATTCATAGAATTCAGAACTCATTTGATTCCATTGTGAATTTTGCTTATATCCCCTCTCTCCAGATGCTGTGGGCTAGAATTCTCATCATTCTTCACCATTGGCCATGCTACCATCTAGGCCAAAACCTCTAGATGGTCACTAATATAGAGTGACCCACCTCTAAGACAGAGTGACAGTTGAGGTATAAATGGATCATTGGGCAGGGGAGAATCAGAATGCCCTGTTTGGAGGGAATGGCTAGCTGGAACCCTGAATAGGAGCATGGCATTTAGAACAGAGGATATACTGTGACATTTTGTTGTATGTCCCAGTTGTGGTTATCAGTTATGTATTTCCTGTGCATTTTTGCTTCTTTTATTGCATGGTTTTCAGGTTTCCCATCTATGGAAAACAATTATGCTACAAGAACCATTATGCCATAACTGTTTCCCCCATTCCACCCACCCACCACCACCACCACCACCACCACCTGTGAATGATGCAACTCTCCACTTGTTTTGATGCTTGGTTACACAGGGGGCCAATGGGAAAACTCAACACTTATGTAAAACGGTGGTGGGTTATGACCTTTGGGACTCCTTGCTTGGAGGCTTTCAGCAGGCCTAAAGTCCTTTGAAGCTTTTACTCACCTTTGGTTTAAATCTGTCTTCCCTTTGTCTCAAGACTGAAACACCATTTGCTAAGCTCTTTGGCTGTTTAATGTCCTGCCTTAGCGACATTTGTGTTGGCTCCAAATATTTTCCCTGTGAGTTCTGAAGGCTCAGTAGAGCAGCATCTGAAACCCCTGCTCATCAACAAGTCTCTGCAGTGTAATGTGATCTAAATTGAGTTATTTTTCTTACCCCGCTGATGTTAATTCACCCAGATATTGCTTCCCAACAAATGTTGCTTAATGATGTTTTAAACAGCAGAGGAGCATGCAACATGTGCTGGGATGGAAGTAATCCATTTCTCATAGCAGCAGATGTGATTGTATTTCTTGTATAAAATTGCAGTTGCCTAGTTCTTATTAAAAACAACAACCATGCGATAGGTCCCATCATATACAAACACTTGGTGGAGGTTTTTTTTTTTCTTATTTGTATTTTAAGGTCAGTAGCTTCCTAGGGAAGAGGGAGAAAACACACCTGCATAATCCTGTGAAGACAAGCAACTCACATGCCTCAGTTTTACTGCTCCATTCTGACATCTCAATATGGGCAAATGTCAGCTGCCTTCTGTATGCATATCACATCTGCAAGGAGACAGGAAGAATGATTGGTCTGTACATCTTTAGTGGAAGAAAGAAGACAGAAAGCGTCTGTTCATTGGCGCATGTTCTTTAAAATGTTATTCAGAGTTTCTAGTTTTAAATAAACAAACACTGCAAAATGCCTCTCTGGCTACACAAGGTCTAACCTACTTAATTAGTCTGTAGAAGGCTTTCTCTGTAACCACCGTAAGACTGAAACAAACTGCAGACAGAGCTTAACTCCATATCCTTAGAAACCTACTTTTCTCCCTCTCTCAGTTTTTGTTTTGGTTTGACATCCAGCCATAGAGGTTCCTGTGCAATTCCAAAGGTCACACCACACTGACATTTGTTTTAGCCTAATAAAATTTTATTGTTGTTCCCCACTCTGGCACTCTCCAGATGAGTTAGACTACGACTCCTATTACTCCCAGCCACCAATGACCATGCTGGCTGGGGATTATCGGAGTTGCAGTCCAGCACATCTGGAGGGCACGGGGTTTGGGAAGGCTCATTTAATGGATTAACACAGCTACCTGTTTTTTGTTTGTTTTTTGGAAAATACCAAAGTTTTGGTTGTAAGCCTATTACTTAAGTAAAGCTGATAATCTCCCCCCACCCCCAGCCCACATTGAAGTTTTTAAGTCTTGAATCAATGTGGCATATAACCTAATGTTTAATCCTCCATTGACTGGTGGGATCAATCATGACAGCACTGAAATATAATTATAAAATGTTTGTGTCAGCCTTCCATGACTCCACGTCCAGGTGGTTGTCAACCACCATGGGTTGTGAATTGCCATGTAGATCTTAATTTACTGAAAGAAACATCAGGAGCACAGAGGAAGCATCAAAAAGATTTTCTGCATTATATTTGGAGAAAGAAAGTGGATAGGTTTTTCTGGGCACCTGAGAACACTTTCTGTCCTGTTTTGTTACCTTAATTTAGTGAAAAATTACGTTTGTAAACTTATAGCTTTGGGGGTCATTTCTATCCCTGTTGGAATGATTGAGAAATCTGAAAAAACACGCACGTAAGTTGCTAGGGATTCAAGTGGGCCAGCAAAATGGTGCTTAAGGGTGCACCATATGCATGTTCTGTCTAACCATATGCATGGTTAGACAGAAAAAAAGCCTGTCTAAACTTTTTTCTCTCTCTAAACGTATGTAGGATTGTGCCCTAAACTCATTACTTATCATGTCTACAGATGCTTTCCTGACCCTACTATTAGGCAGAGTGAGATGGCTGCCTTGGGTGGATGATTTTGGATGTCATGATAGGGCAGCAAATTGTTAGTTGTTTAATTCATTATTATTGTATTTTTTCTTCCAGGAAGGGGAAGAGGTGCTTGTGAGATTTTCTGCCTCAGGAGCCAAAATCACATGGCTGGCCTTGGGTACTATGCTTCTTGATTTGGGGAGGAATGCTGTTTGCTGCTCCACTTCATGCAGCAAAATATCTTGAGCTGGCCCTGCTTAGCCCAGAAACATCTCTCCATTTCATATAAGAAAAGGGTGTAGAGGGTGAAAAAGCAATATTTTGTATATTTTTAAATAACAGACAAATCTCTCACCTTCCTTAACATCATTGTTAAAGATCACTAGTACTTGGCAGGTTTTCAAAACCCCTTTACAAACCTTAATTTTCAAAACATTTCTTCCAGCTAGAACCTTCCTTGTGATGCAACTGTTTTATTCCCTATCATAGTTATCATTTTGTGCAAAATTGGGCTTTTTTCTAATGGAGTTTTTTGGGTCACTGCGACCCCCAAAAGTATTTACATGCAACCTGCATCTTCACCTCACCAGGTGGCCAGACTTAACGGCAACTCTCAATCAAGGACCTTTAGATTACCACTTTTCTCTATTCCCAGAAAGCTTTTTGCAAATTATCTTGTTGAGGGTTTCCCACTGGCCTCCTTCAAAGAAATTAATAAAGGCCTCAGATCTGATTATCACTTTGACACTGAACTACCAATGTGAGAGATAAGCTTGCCCCTGTACATGACCCATGTGATATGCTTACCAACACTCTCCCACAGTGCTTCATGCCATATGAGAATGTTAACAATGAGTGCCATTCAAAGGACCATGCCCAATGTTAAGGAAGCATAAACAGGTAAAAGCATAAGAGAGAGCAAAAAGAGACCACCTGCCCAGGAAAACTTTGAGTGTACTATACTGTCTTGCTGCCTGACTGCTACCTGTGGCTATGCCAGAGAGATTCCTGGGATCAGAGAGCACAGCCTCCTTGCAGGATCAGGCCCCTAACCTGGCCCTTTTCCCAGGGACTTCCTGCCATCTTGCACAGGCTTACATCAGCTTCCTAGAGCTGAAGCATAAAAAGGGGCAACACCATGAAATGTTGTAGTTGCATGTATGTCAGTGGGGTTAACAATACTCCACAATGTAAAGTATAAAAGTTGGCAGAATACGCCAGCTAGAGTCAGGTTTTTCTTAGCTGACCCTCTAGCCAGTAGCACACCGGTGAAGAAGGTATCAGTTGTTATATTCCATTCACAATAATGGCAGGATATTTAAAAAATTGCAAATAGTGCCATCCTTACTAATTTTGACCTGGTATTTTATCTGTATGGCTTTCTTGGTTACATTTGATGCTGATACCATATTGGTACAGTACATTCTTTTAATGGAGGGTTAATGGGTATTTAAGCAACATCAGTTGGTTGTATTTGGAAGGAGTATTCAGAGATGTAAGAAATATCACTGTGTACCAACTTCTTGGTTCTTAACTAACCCTTTAAACATGCTGTAAGCAATGGTGGTAGACAAAGGAAGCCTTAAACCTTCCTGAGTAAAGTCTGGTGTTCCTAATTGCTTCTAGGAAAAATCAGGCTATTCTTTGCTGCTCATAGTTGACCTAGCAAAATATCACTTAATTTTTCTGTTAAGATAAAGTGGCTTAGATTTTTGTTGTTCCTAGCATTTTTTTAATGGACCCAGGCAGCTAAGAAGGCTTTTAGGCAGGTATGCTTTGGCCCAAAGGCCTTTGAGATTAGCCTCTAATGCATTCAGCACATAACCTTCTGCATGACATTTTGATTTCTGTTAAGTACAGTGAGCATTTGGAGGTGAGGCTTGTCTCTCTGGTAGCTGCAATCAGGTTAAACAAAATGTCCTATACTCTAAACATCCAGAGTCTGTAAAGATATCAGACTATGGGCATAAGCTATCCTTTTGTGCAGCTCTCATTAATTTCAATGTGATTTGTGCAGGAGAATTTCCTTGTGGTTAAACCATTTGTATCCTGACAAGAAATGTTCTGCTTGATGAAGACAGCTAGGATTGTTATGTCAACCTTTTGGCAAGTCAGAGATGTCAGTTCTATGAACATTTCCAAACAGTGATGTTCGTTTCATTTGGTATATCTGTGTGCAGTGGTAATGGACCATGGAACAACATGCAAAATCTCATGTATCATTTAGGGATGGACAAATCTGTCAATTTGTTTTTTCTTAGTTTTTCATATTTACCATCTTAAGTTTGGTTCACCCCAAACTTAAAGAATTTTTCTAATCTTAAGTTTAGCTCAACCTGAACTTTGATTGAGATATATATATATATATATATATATATATATATATCTAACAGATTTACAAAATTCTTTTTTCACTTGTGTGCAGATTTTTCTTAATACAGGCAAATTTGCCTAATATACACATTTTAAAGCAATTTTCCTAATATAAAATATTTTTCACTAATATTCATATTTATGTGTGCACACTTCCCTAACATATACATTTTTGTACATCGTTTTTGACTGGAGAATTGCATTTTAAAATTTGGAGAAGTGCAAATTTTGAAGCATCTCTGATTCTTAGTTCACCTATTGACTTGAAGGTGCAAAACCAGGTAAGTTCTCATTAACATGCAAACTGAACAAATATCTCTCCCATCCCTAATATCTTGAAAACCTAGAAAATATGGGATGTATTAGCTGTCTTATACTTTGCCAGATCACTAGTGTGCCTGTTTATTTAACAACATTTATATACCACTTCTCATCTAAACAGATTCCAGAATTGTGACCAATAAAAAGATAAAAAGAATAAAACACCATATTAAAATGTATGAAGAATAAAACAACATATTAGAAGTGTGTTGTTTTTTTTAAAGGACAGAATACCAATAAAAACTCTGGATGGTCAATCAAGGAAGGCTTCTTGAAATAAAGAAGTCTTCAGCAGGCGCCAAAAACAACACAATGTTGGCGCCTGCCTGACCTCCGGAGGCAGGGAGTTCCACAGAAAGGGAGCCATCATATTGAAGGCTCTACTCCGTGTGGACTAGGGATGGATGAAAGGGACTTACCTCGTCCCACAGTTTGCTTCGCAGTGGGGGGGAGGCGCTTCGGTTCCCCCCCCGAAATTCAGGCTGGGGGGGAGGCGCCCCATCCCTCACTGGCGAAATTCAGGCCGGGTAGGAGTGCCCCGTCTACCCGGCCACGAAAAAAAAAGTAAAACACACACACACACACACACACACACACACACACACCCGTGATAGGCTATGTAACGATTTACGTAGCCTATCACGGCTAGATTTCCAAAGTGGATGGAAAAAAAAAAAAGCACGTACACAAATGGCGGCTCCCATGGGGACCGCCATTTGTGTTCCTTATTGTGGCACGTCTAGTCTACGTAAAGATTTATGTAGACTACGGCGAAAATAAGGGCAACGCAAATAGTGTTCCCTTATTTTCGCCGTAGTCTACGTAAATGTTTACGTAGACTAGACATGCCAAAATAAGGAACGCAAATGGCGGCGCCCCATGGGCGCCGCCATTTACGTACGCGCTTTTTTTTTCCCCAAAGTCACCCGTGATAGGCTACGTGACTATTTACGTAGCCTATCACGGCTGACTTTGGAAATCTAGCTGTGATAGGCTACGTAAATTGTTACGTAGCCTATCACGGGTGTGGGTTGTTGTTTTTTTACTTCTTTTTTTTGCAATGGTAGTGGCGGCGGCCGGTCGGGACACCGGCCGCCGCCCCCACCGAACCGCTGCTGGGACCCGCCGCCGAGAGGGACATTCGCCGAAAATAAGTCCCATCCTGGGGCGGCGGGGGGCCGGCGGAGAATTTCCCCAACACTTTCGGGGGGCCGAATGCGTCGGCACTCGGCCTCCTGAAGATTCGTGGAGAAATTCTCCGCCAACCCTAGTGTGGACTCCAGTTGGGCCATAGGTCTTTGTGGAACCACCAGGAGCATCCCATCTGATGAGCTCAGTGACTGGGCAGGTTGATAAGGGAGAAGGAGTTCTCTCAGGTCTACACTGACTGGCAGGAACTCTCCAGGGTCAGAGGCAGCAGGGGTCTTTCCCAGCTCTGCTTTCTGAGACTGATTTATTTGGGCTGCAAGGAACTTAAACTGGGACCTTTAGCATGCAAGCAAAGCAGGCTTTCTACCTCCAAGCTATGGTCTGTACCCTACTCTATACTTTTTGTCATTTTTTATACTAGGCAGTATATCCCCCTAATCAATTGGTTGCCCTTGAGGCTCCTTCATGGTTGGTGTATTAAGTGATGGCAGCAGCAGGATAAAAATGAGGACACCTAAGTGAACAAAAACACTTTGCATACCCTTTAGAGCAGGAGTAGGCAACATGGTGTCCATGGACACTTTCCTTCATGCCCACTGAAACATCTTATTCCTCCCAATTTTTATTTTAAAAAATATATTTTTAATTTATATTTTCTTGCTGTCATATGGGATTGCTTCAGAGCAAAATAGGAGCCTCTAGCTGCTGCTATCTTAATGCCCATGTATGCTTCTGGGCAGGCTGCTTGTCCTATAGCAATGCCCACCCATGGCAGCCATTTTATGGTTGTGCCCAGAATGGTTTCTCAGAATTCCAAGTGTGTCCACGGGCCCAAAAGTTTGCCTATCCTTGCTTTAGAGACTCAATGGATGTCACCATATCTGATCAAGTTAATTGTTTGAACTTGAAAATGTAGTTACTCTTGCTAACGGAATTTTGTCCAAGAAAGCTTTTGCTTAACATACCTTTCATTTCTTTTTTATATGACCCGGGCTTAGTTTTGGGAAGGAAAAACAAAGAAACTGGGATGCCTTAATCCAGACACTAACAGATATCCAGAGAAGTCAGAATTTTCACTATTGTTCTGTAGCTGGAACTGAACTGCCGCCATGATCCATCTCTTGTGGCACCCCTCCCTCTATCACCCAGGACAACCTCAAGTCCTCTGACCTTCTCTCTTCCCATTGGGGCATCCAGTATGCAAGCTATGCATGCCCAGTAGCAGGAGTGAATTTTGCATGTGGGGACTTGGCTGCTTCATGGGGAGGAACAGGAGGCTTTCTCCCAAGGTGAGTTGTGTGTGGTGGCAAATCAAGTGCAGCATGCAACAGGTCTGATCAGCCTCCTTCAGATCTCTCCACCGCCCCCTGTTCACCATTCACATCATGTAGGTGCCCTGTTTCCCAGCCTCTGCATGCATAGCCTCTGTTCCACACTCCCGAGTGGTTAGAGGGCAGGACTGTGATCTTCTGTCTGTGCAGTTCTGTAGCAGGAAGCAGGAGTAAACTGACATTAATTAACCAGGGATCTTACATGCAATCTTTAATTTATATGAGTCATGTCAAGAGCCTGTCCCAGCAGGCTAAATTAAATGGCCTTTAAAAAAAAAAGCAAGCAGGAAGGCACTGGTTCGAGTTGTAGACCTTTAAAAATGGTTGAGACCAGATATTATTTAAAATAGATATACACACACCAAAAATTATTACTTTTTCCCTTTGAAAGGCTATAAAATGCATCTTGGTCTCTAGCCACATTCATCAATGTCCTTATAGTGTAATTACAAATCCTGCGAATGTCAGTATCCCTAAATTGAAATACAGAGACGCGTCCGGAAAATGGTGCCATGTCAGCACTGTTAGTGCAATAAATATGAGCCACAAAGTAAACGCAGACTCTGAAGCTGTCTAAGCAGGCATCATTTTTCTTTCTTCTTGACATATGGTTCTCTGCCCTCTTTCTTTTTCTTTTCAAGGTTATGTTTTGTCTGAGTTTTGGAGAGTTGAGGAATTGCCACATCCCAAGAGGGATTTTTTCCCCCCTTTTGTTTTGGAGCCATATGCAGTTTTATTTCTGCTACAAATAGCTCCAGTAATCCATACCAATGTGTTGTCATCTTTCTACATATGGTTGACAGGTAGAGTTGTGAAGCAGGTCACAGCTATGACTGTGGAGAGAAATTGGGCAGGCATCCTGCACACAGCTCTCCTCAGCTAAGCCTTTTATCCTCTAGTAGCTGCCCCAGACAGGTGCAATAAGGGAATGTGAGCCCTCCCTCCTTCCCCACCTTCCCTTGCACTCCTCTGTTCCTTTATACACTTTTCTCCCAGCCAACCTCACTTCAGTATTATAGCTTCAGTTAATGGGCAGTAGAGAAATGTATTAAATAGGCCAGAAGCAAAGCATCCAGGGCAAATAAGCATAGGGGTAGGCAGGGGGAAGGATTTGGCTCCTTTCACCCACTTGCACCTTTTCTTCCACAAATTAGAGGGAAGCACAAGGGTGGGAACAAGATACTCACATGAACAACAAATGTTTAGGCTGTCCCATATAAGAATTAGGCATGGATTTTTGTCACTGTGCTTGTTCTTAAATTCATTGGAAATGTTGCCCACCCTTTAAAACAGGAGTATTGTCACAGCAAGAGCAAGTTATCATGGTAATTTTCACTAAATTGATGGAACTCTAGGCTTGGGGGTAAGGGGGTACAGGAAAGAACAAATCCTTCCCTCAGTGTCCTCAGTGCTTTTTAATGGAACTATTAACAAAGTGCCCATTATTTTGCTAATGAGGAAAACAGAATTGGGCACAAGCTTGCACAAAGGCTATGCAAACAGAAAATAAGAGATGCAAAAAAGCATTTTGAAGAGCGTATAGCTAACAACATCAAGGCCAACAAGAAATAATTATTTAAATATATCAGAAGCATGAAACTAGCTAGGGAGGCAGTTGGACAGATAACAATGGAGCTGAAGGAGTACGGAAGGAGGGCAAGGAGACTGCAGAGAAGCTGAATTAATTCTTCTCATCGGTCTTCCCTGCAGAAGATATAGGACAGATACCTGTGCCTGAACTGATGTTTTCAGGAAGGGAGTCTGAGGAACTGAGGCAAACAGTGGTGACAAAAGATGAAGTTTTCAGCCTTATTGACAAATTGAATGTCATTGGGCCCATATGGTATCCTTCTTAGAGACATTGCTGATCTTCTAACCAAAATATGCAACATGTCCCTAAGATCAGTCTCTGTACCAGAAGACTGCAAGATGGCCAATATAACACCAATTTTTAAAAGGGGATCCAGGGGGGAATCTGGGAAATTACAGGCTGGTTAGCTTATCGTCTGTTTAAGATAAAATTAGTAAGCATATAGAAGGACCACCTCTGCTGAAAAACAATCAATATGGCTTTTGTAAAGGTAAGTCCTGTCTCACTAACCTTTTAGAGTTCTTTGAGAGTGTCACTAACATGTAGACAAGGGTGATCCAGTAGATATTGTTTAGTTGGACTTCCAAAAGGCTTTGATAAAGCCCCTCACCGAAGACTCCTGAGCAAACTTAGCAGTCATGGAATAACAGGAGAGGACCTCTTATGGATCAGTAACTGGTTAAAGAACAGAAAGCAGAGAGTAGGAATAAATTGTAAATTCTCCCAATAGAGGGATGTAAATAGTGGGGTCCCACAGGGATCTGTATTAGGACCCATGCTTTTCAATTTATTCATAAATGATGTGGAGTTAGGAGCGAGCAGTGAAGTGTCCAAGTTTGCGGATGACACCAAATTATTTAGGGTGGTTAAAACAGAAAGGGATTGTGAAGAGCTCCAAAAGGATCTCTACAAACTGGAAGAATGGGCAGCCAAATGTCAAATGTGGTTCAATGTAAGCAAGTGTAAAGTGATGCACGTTGGGGCAAAACATCCCAAATTCAAGTACAACCTGATGGGATCTGAGCTAGCGGTACCAGCCAAGAAAGAGATCTTGGGGTTGTGGTGGACAGCTTGATGAAAGTGTCAACCCAGTATTGTGGCCACTGTAAATAAGGCAAACTCCATGTTAGGCATAATTAGGAAGGGAATTGAGAATAAAACTGCCAATATCATACTGCCCCTATATAAATCTTTGGTGTGACCACACTTGGAATGTTGTGTACAGTTCTGGTCAGTGCACCTAAAAAAAGCTATTGTAGAGCTGGAAAAAGTGCAAGGGAGGGCAACTAAAATGATCAAGGGACCGGAACAATTCTCCTTTAAGGGGAAGTTACAACAGCTGGGATTGTTTAGCTTGGAAAAAAGGTGAGTAAGGGGAGCCATAATAGAGGTGTACAAAATTATGCATGATGTGGAGAACATGGAAAGGGAGACTTTTCATGTAATAGTAGAAGGGGAGATCATCCCATGCTGATTGGTGGGAGATTCGGGAGAGATAAAAGGAAGTACTTCTTCACACAGCACATAGTTAAACTATGGCATTTGCTACCACAAGGCATAGTGATGGCCACTAATTTGGATGGCTTTAAAAGGCAGTTAGACAAATTCCTGGAGGAGAAGGCTATCAATGGCTGCCAATTCTGATGACTAGTCCAATACCAGAGGCAGTGAGCCTATGTACACCAGTTGCTGGGGA
The DNA here is from genome assembly GCF_057233095.1 of Heloderma suspectum. NCBI lineage: Eukaryota > Metazoa > Chordata > Lepidosauria > Squamata > Helodermatidae > Heloderma > Heloderma suspectum. Next base: position 174,803,840 of record NC_139460.1, on the reverse strand, counting down.
ACATGGGTGGGAGGGTGCTGTTAACACTCATGTCCTGCTTGTGGGTTCCTGGTCAGCAGCTGGTTGTCCACTGTGTGAACAGAATGCTGGACCAGATGGACCTTTGGTCTGATCCAGCATGGCTTTTCTTATGTTCTTCTTATAACAGACCAGGGGACAGGGACTACTTGAGAGGGGATCCTCCGTAGGTTGTAGAGTTCCACTTGGAGGGGGGATGCAGTACACTTTTGTTCATTCTGCACACAGAGACATACGAAGCTTCACCTCTTAGACTGGTCCACCCAGTGTTAGGCCTGGGGGTGAAGGAGATTCTGTTCCCAGTTCAATGCTTTGCTTTACTTTTTTCTTGCCAAGGGGAGTCTTGTTTACTTTGTCCCATAGCATTTAATTGGAGCCAGGGAAGATCAAACCATCCCTCTTTGCATAGCCCCCTCCTTCATCAGCTTGGCCCTGCCCAAGTTTTAGTTTTTTGGCTCATGCTAGAGTAGTCCAGTGCAGACATTTCATCTGTATACAGTTGAATGTGTGAAGGGAGGATTGGGATTGTGTGTGCTGGTTCCTTTCCGAACTTCCATACATTGATTGTAACTTCTTCACAAATGCCTATATGTGCAAGTTCTGTATGTTCAACCTGTACCCGCTGCTTTTGCAGCCTATGGATAGTGCTGTCAAAACGTACCTTGAAGGTGTAGATGTCTGAGGGTGGGGCCAGTAGACATGATTCTGACTCCCCCCTCCCCTCCATGTATGCATTGCTGTATAGTTGAAACATTTCCAGTGGACTGGCATATAGGACCCAGGAACTGGCCTTTTGTCCTGTGGGATACTGACACACTTGGTGTTCTCCATTTTAGCCATGATCCTTCTAACCCTGATGAAAATATCCATACTATGCTGAGATCCTCAGTCTACCTGATGTCATAGGAACACAGGAAACTGCATTATATTGAGTCAGACCCTTGCTCTGTATAGCCCAGTATTGTCAACACTGACTGGCAGCAGCTCTTGAGGGTTTCAGGCAGGGGTTTTCCCTGTCCTACCTGAAGAAGCTGGGGATTGAATCTGGGATCTTCAGTATGCAAAGCAGGTGCTCTACCACTGAGCTGTGGCCCCTCCCCCATGTCTCACATGAGTGAAAAAAATAATAGTTATCTATGTATATTTAAAATATATATCCTGCCATTTCTCTCAGAAGGGACTCAAGACAGTCCACAGAAGCAATAAAATAAATTACCCCAGACTATTCAGTTTGATGGGGATCCTGGTGTTTTGGATGGTTGGTGGATTTGTTCACATAAGAGATGGCACAGGAATATGATGGTGATATTTTAAAAGGTTTCAAAATACGGCGTTAGATTGGTTGTGTGAATTAGGGCCAAACTAGACTTGGTGCTAAATGTGTCACATTGCTGTGTCTTTAAAAAAAGAAAAGAAAATCTACCAATAGCAGAGGGAGGAGTGTGTGTGTGTGTGTGTGTGTGTGTGTGTGGTGGGGGTTATCAGGACCTTTCCTCCCGTTGTGGTCCTGATGATCCCATCCACAATTGTTATTAATCCTGGAAGGGTAGTGCACTCACATTGGCATCAACGAGGGCTTCCCTCCGGGGACCAGTAACAGCTACAGGGCGTGTGAGGGCTTAATTTTCATTGGGAATGTGATTAACTCTCCTCCCTGTATGATGTGGTCCTGAAGAAAAGCACCCCCGTGACTGTATTAATAGTTTAATAAAAGATGCAATAACAAGTGACATGTTTAGCATCATGTTGAGTTTGGCCCTTAGCTTGTCTACATTCAGTCTGTATCTTAAAATGTAAATGTCAGTCTATTCTGCTAATGTACATTCTTTCCTCTCTTGTCTTTTTTATTTTTAAAGTAAGCTTTAGTAAAGCATATATGCTTCGGAGTCCCGAAGACAAACCTATATCAAATCTCCCCTCCATCCAATTTGGTGATAAGTTACAATAGCAGCTGTACCATGCATCAGACTTTCCAGATGATGAGTTCATAGATAAATTAGTCTGCAGTTGTTCATTTGTTGCTGGGAATCCACATGTCTTCCCTCAAGGAAACACTTGTGTTTCAGAGATAGCGCATTTTCCCCAAACCCAAAGAACACTGTAATGTGATTTCTTCTCTAGGTAGCAGGGCAAGTACAATTTCGGGATGTTCTTCTCAGCACACAAAGAGGAAACTCATACAGGAGCTGAAATTGACTGAAATAGTAGCCCCAAGCTCATGTTTTACAGGGTTACAGGGAATGACAGGTGGGCAGATTACAGGGGAGGACTGGAGGGTCCTTCCCTGCCCTGCAGACACTGGTTTTCTCTCAGCAGGCGTACTTCTGGTTTCAGAGCCTCACTGGGAGAAGAAGGGAACACTACTTGGGCTGGATGAGAGGAAGATCAGTGGGTGGGAGATGGTGTTTCCCTTGTAACATCTAGTATGGCCCTTAGCATCAACTTGCCTCAGGTCGTCATGGGCAGAGTTCCCCTCTCCAGCACTGGAATGCACATCAAGCAGCCTTCCTCTTCCTCTTCTTTTTCTTTTAAGGGGTGTATGGGAAAGAATATCTCTCTTGCAAGAAGGTTGCCCTCCATCCACAATCTGTAGATACGGCTTTTGGATTGGATTTGCAGGACCATCCCTCTAAGACTAAAACCGAGAAAACTTTGGAATCTGGTTTCCATCGTTGGCATTTGATGCAGCAAAATGAATAAATTAAAGCACTGTTTGGGAAGCAGAGCATTTCCATTAGGATTAACCAAGTATCTGCCTCCCAGAATTTGGTTTAAGGGGTCACAAAGAAATACATCTTTGTCCTTGATCTGCTAATTACATGCAAAGGCAAACTCAGATAAGCTTTTCTCTGTGTGATCTGTCATTCAAGAATGAGTTACAACTGATTTGAAAATACTGTTTTCATGAGAGGTCTTTGCAGGTCAAAGTAATTGGCAAGCTTTGCTGTCTGGAAAAGCTGGGAGGTCAGGGACTGTCAGCAGTTAAGACTATATTGTTCTGGAGGAAGAGGCATTGTTCCTCCAAAACCTTTTGGACCTAAGAGAGTGAATTGCTCCTTTCTCATTCCTCATATCTCTTCACTCTCACACAGCCTAGGCATTAATTCTAAAAATACTGTAGTGTCTTTCAGTTCTTATCCCTTCAGCCAGCTAGAAGTACCTTGTGCGGGAAGAGCATGTTTTCAGAAACCCTTGGAAAAGAGAACTGACAATAGTAGGAAATGTTTCATTTTCCCATTCAATCTAATTTTAGGTCTGTCTTCTTTTTTTTTTAATATATCACCTGGGATTCAGCCTGATCAGAAGAGATGAAATCATTTTCTCACTAGACCTTTAATAAAAGTTTTCTGCTCTTCTTCCTCCCCCCACCCACCATTTTTTGTCTGCACAGAAATAAAATATAAGTGCAGAATATAAATTGAGATCAATTAGCAACATCAATTAGGGATTTTATTCTTTGGACTAAATTGTTGGTGAATAGTTGGGGATAACCGGATAATCATTTAAAAGAGAACAAACATGACCTTTTTCATGGAATAATCTCCAAAGAAGAAGCCTTTCTAAAGTTACCTGCACAAATTTGAAATCCGTTGTGCACAGGAAAATATCCTGTTATAATGATGCTGAAAAGGAAACACCTAACACAGAAAAACTGCATGTGTGAATGAATGGGTCATTGCAGAATGTTCATATTCTCCTCACATCAGCTCAAATGCAATGCTTTTCAATGGAGTCAATTTGCACATTTTGCTGCCAGTCATCAACTGCAGAGGAATTAAGTGGTGTACTTGATGTGTGTGGACAAGACCTATGAATCCTAGAGCTGGAATGAGTTTTGAGGTCATGTGCTCCAGGTTTCATGCCCTGGCTGTAAATAGTGCTGCTTCCAATCTCCTTTTGAGCACTTATGCAGAGCGTATCCAGAACTTCTGTGGAGAGTTTGTTGCCTGTCCAGTATCCTAGTATCTTTAGAACAGCCTCCTGGTGTTGGACCACATGTGTTGGACCACAACACATGTGTCATCCACAGACATCATGGCCACTTGGCAACTTGGAATGATGACAGTTGTTAGTACAACACAACTAGAGGGTGCCAGGTTGGAGAAGGCTCCCGTAGAAGAAGGAATACTGTCAAAGGTAAGTGTCTGTGTAGAAGGATGCTTTGAGAAGGGCAGGGTGTTAGAAGTTCACTCTGGATCAGATTGGCTGTGCTGATCTGCCTGGCTCTTACAGCCTACACAGAATTTCTTGCCTACTACTGTGCTTGGTAATCATGCCCTGCCCTGCCGCTTTTCTAATATGCTGCTGCTCTACCTCACTATCCTGTAGTTCCTTGACACTTTGCTTTCTTTCCTGGTGTCCTTTTCATATGGGCTCTTAGCTTCCTGCCATTCCTCACTACTGAATTTTACTAAATTCTCAAGCAATTTCAGCAGATCTGAATTTAAGAGGTACTAGGAGAGCCTCACTGTGCACTGGGCAGTTTTGTACAATGCACAGCAAAGACCACTGAACTGTTCCGAGTTGGTTTTGGTTTTACGCACAAACAGCTGGGATAAGGACTATAAACTATTACCACTTTCCCCAAAGACATTCAGGCATTTGCAAAAGACAGTATTTCCTGCACAATGACAAATAGCATAGATATGCTCAGTGCGTATGTAATGGGTAGGCTTTGCCCGTTTTTCAGAATTGTAGCCCTTCTGGTGGGGCTTGTCAGTTTCAGTTGTAAAACATCCTTCAGGACATTTGTTGTATGTTTCCCTCCTGTGTTGCTGAAATATCTGACTATACTGGAAAGCAGTGTAAAAACTGACATTTTTATAAAGCGAAGGGTTCCTGGTGTTCACTGTGCCCTAAGTCTGAAAAAACAGTGCTGATTGCTCAACCAGACCTGATAAATTATTTGCAATGCATCCTTTTTGACATAAGGGGCAGTTGTTGCCAGCTGGGATTATTTGTCTTTAGCATGCTGGCATTTTTAAAAAGGCAGAGAGAAATTAAGTTTTCTTCTGGAAGCAGTGTCATGTGCCGGTTCATTTAGCTACAAAATGATTGTGTGTGATTTAGGCACTTGGCACCTCTGAATACATCGTAGGCAGCATAAAGGCCAGTTTAAACTTTACATGGCAAACAATTTTGTCCCTTATTACCATGTGTTTTCCCATGAAACACCTTGAAGGGCTGGTGTGTGTCAGTCAATACAAAGGGACACAGATATCTCCATCATAATTTATGGGCATTCACTGGGAGCCAATTCTTGGTTATTATAAGTGGCAAATGGATTTACTGTGTCAAGTGTGAATTAGCCTTAAGGTGGAGTTGCACTTATCTGTTACACAATGTCATGCTACTTTTTATGCTCACTTTGTGGTGGTATCTGACACCTTCAGAAATTTGCCTAGATCAGGAATCCCCAACCTTTTTGGACCTGTGGGCACATCTGAGAATTTGAGAAACTGCTGTGGGTATTACCACAAAATGGCTCCCATGGATGATGTGGCTAGTCATGTAATGGCTGCTGTGGGTGGCTGGCTAGTCGAAAGAGGTGTGTGTGTGTGTGTGTGCGCGCGCGCGCATGCATACATGTGTGTGTGTGTGAGAAATTGCAAGGCAAAGGGGTAGAGGGGAGAGAAAGAGCAAGGGTAGAGCTAGGAGGGGAGAGAAACAGTGACATAAGGGGTGCGGGGAAGAGAAATAGCTAGGCCAGAGACTATGAGAGGAGAGAAACAGCAAAATAAAGGTGTGAGTGTGAGAAAAAGAGCAAGACTAGGGGCTAGGAAGGGAGAGAAAGAAGGCTAGGGATGAGGAAGGGAGAAAAATAGAGAGGAAAGAGATTGGGGGGGCTGTCTTCATGAGTAATTTAGTGCAAAGTTAGAGCAGTTTGAGTTCCTTCGTGACAGATGACGTCACCAATCCACTGCCAACTAGCTGTTTCCTGCTTGAAAAGCTGTATTTTCTGAAACTCCTTTTACTTTGACTTTTTTTTACTGAAAGCAGCTCCCTGGTGGTTTTGCCACAGTGTGCCATGTCCCCCGCCCCCCACATTAAATCTTGGGTGTGCCTCTGTAACCTGGCAGTGATGTAGTCAAGGTGGTGGGATGCGCCCTTCCCTCTTGTTTCTCCAATGGAAGTAGTCTTTCACACTGAGAAAATCCCCAGGAGTGCAACAGCAACCCCTCACATTACCGTAATAATTACCTTTTGCAATGGGCAATAGTGCTTACATGGGGAAAAAATAGGGTGGGAGCAATAACTCGGTGGCAGATTGCTGAAATGTGGCTAAACTGGGGTGGGGGAAGCTCTCAAGGGAGCCTTCAGATGCTGCACGGGAGAACTGGGGATTTTGGCTTCTTCAGGGAAATCTTCATGAATGGGGAAAAATTAGTTGCTCTCCATTCATAATAATGTAGTAGCAGGGGGGAGCCTGGACAGGGACAGGAAACAAGCCTCTCTCATTGGTTGAGCAGCTCCTGCCAGTTTGATGACGTTTAGTTCTGTTCCCCCCACCCAGAAGTATGTTCCTTTCAAGCACTGTGTGACTCCTGAAAACTGGATTTTAAAGGTATGCTACACTCAGCTTTTAGCCTTGTGATACGTTCCATGGGGGTTTCTTGGCAAGAATACTGGAGTGGGTTGCCATTTCCTTCTCCAGTGGACCACATTTTGTCAGAACTCTCTGCCATGACCTGTCCGTCTTGGGTGGCCCTGCACGGCATAGCTTATGGCTTCACTGAGTTACGCAAGCCCCTTCGCCACAACAAGGCAGTGATCCATGAAGGGCTACTTGACTGTGAAGCCATGACTGTGACAATCATGACAATCCATGACTGTGGCAAATTCTTAAAGTGATGGGAGTACCAGACCACCTTACCTGTCTCCTGAGAAACCTGTACGAGGGTCAAGAAGCAACAGTAAGAACCAGACATGGAACAACCGAGTGGTTCAAAATTGGGAAAGTAGTACGACAAGGCTGCATATTGTCACCCTGCTTATTTAACTTATATGCAGAGTACATCATGAGAAATGCTGGGTTGGATGAATCAGAGGTCGGAATTAAGATTGCTGGGAGAATTATCAACAACCTCCGATATGCAGACGATACCACCCTAATGGCAGAAAGCGAAGAGGATCTCAAGAGCCTCTTGTTGAGGGTGAAAGAGGAGAGTGAAAAAGCTGGTTTGAAACTCAACATTAAAAAAACTAAGATCATGGCATCTGGCCCCATCACTTCCTGGCATATAGAAGGGGAAGAAATAGAAGCAGTGACAGATTTTACTTTCTTGGGCTCCAAGATCACCGCAGACGGTGACTGTAGCCATGAAATTAAAAGACGCTTGCTCCTTGGGAGGAAAGCTATGGCCAACCTAGACAGCATAGTAAGAAGCAGAGACATCACCTTGCCGACAAAGGTCCGTCTAATCAAAGCTATGGTTTTCCCAGTAGTAGTGTATGGCTGTGAGAGCTGGACTATAAGGAAGGCTGAGCACCGAAGAATTGATGCTTTCGAACTGTGGTGCTGGAGAAGACTCTTACGAATGCCCTGGACTGCAAGGAGGTCAAATCAGTCCATCCTAAAGGAAATCAACCCTGAGTGCTCATTGGAAGGACAGATACTGAAGCTGAAGCTCAAATATTTTGGCCACCTAATGCAAAGAGAAAACTCCCTGGAAAAGACCCTGATGCTGGGAAAGACTGAAGGCAAAAGGAGAAGGGGACGGCAGAGGATGAGATGGCTAGATAGCATCACGGATGCAATGAATATGAACTTGAGCACGCTCTGGGAGAGAGCGCAGGACAGGAAGGCCTGGCGTGCTATGGTCCATGGGGTCACGAAGAGTCGGACACAACTGAACGACTGAACAACAACAACACACTCAGCTTATCTTGCATCATGTATCCCTGACGGACCAAAGCCGATTCCATGAAAATCCGGGTAATACTCCAACACACTTCTCATTCTGTTGTCATGAAGGTCCCGCCCTGGGAGAGAGAAATCATGAGGCTAGAGGTTGGGAGTGGAGAGAGAGAGGGAGGGAGCGCGCAAAGGGGAAAGGTTTGCAGGGATGGAAGGAGACTGGGTGGGGCCAGGAAGCAACTCTTTCCTTCTCTTCCTGCCCGCTGAGCAGCTGTTCAGTGGCAGGTTCAGGAACAGGAAGGAGAACCTGGCGCCATAACTTTTTCCAGGTTCTTAAAATTAAAAATAATTTTTTGAAGGGGGCAGAGAGTGGAGAGCTTCTCAGGCAGCCATGGCGCCACGTTGGGGACCCATGGCTTAGTTTATGTTGATTGATAAAGGACAGATCAACAGAAATAGAAGTACAACAGAACAGAAATCTCTCTAGGAACCTTTTAATTTCCTTATGATAACCAAAGCTAAACTAAATGGAATCTTTATTTTTCTGGAGTAGAACTGAACCTGAATCAATATATGATTCTCTTAATTAAATGTGAACCAAGGAAGAACAAAATTATATAAATAAAAATCAGGTTACTAGTTCAGAATATAGGCTTGACTAAAAACACTGATGCTATAATCGGTGGTGCCACCAAGCAGAAATTGTGAATGCATAAAACCAATATCTGTCCAGATACATTTTTTTTAAAAAACACGCTTTGTACTCTGCTTTTGTACTCTCTGCTTAGAGGGCTGGAAATCAGCAGGGAGGAGAGAGGCTTGCTGCTTTAAGGCTGCAATCTGGAATAGCAGACGGACAATAAACAAACCAGTGGAGGAAGGGAGGGGATAGATAGTGTTTCTGTTTGTGGGATGGAAAACTACAGATTGCCATCCCACACTGTGGGGCTCAGCAGGTCTCTCTAGCTATTAAAATTGTTGCTGAAACCTTTTCTTCCATGTATGTGATATGTATGTGTGCATGTTGATATATCAGTATGGGGGATTTTCTCTCTAGTGCTGCCACCACCTATGAGGAAACTGCTCCTTCACTGGGCAATCCCACATATGGGGTTTCTTATTTTTTAGCAAATGCTGTTTCAGGATCCAAGGAACTCTCTGCTACTGAGACTCAGGGTTCCCCACACTGATCCGTTTCTGCCATCACCAATTCTCTTAGGGTGCAATCCTATGCTTGTTTAGGCATAGCTGGCTGGGGAATGCTAGGAATTGTAAGCCTTTTCTCTGTCTAAATATACATAGGATTGCACCCTTAGAATACTTTAAAATTTCCTAGTAGCTTGGTATAAGAGGCTTAGGTGTGAGATGGGCATCAACACTAGAGACAAGATGAACTGTTAAACAAGTTGATTTATTAAAGGGATATTTTGTACATAAGGGAATACTAATATTTGAGGTTTTCAAAAGGTCTTTCAAAAGACTGCTTGTTGACACTGTCATGGTCCCAAGTGTTCTGCTACCACCAGAGTTGTCCTCAGAGGAGGAGTTGGCCCCTCAGGAGACCCTGTCACTAGCCAGGACAGTCCAGGACCCTCAGGGGTGATGCCTTTGAATCCACCTCCTACAGAGGTGGAGAGTTCAGCTTTTCAGGCAGAGGAAGATGCTGAGCCACCACCTAGCCCCCAAGAACACCAGCACCTTAAGGTCCATGATAGAATGGTGGCCAGGCAAAGGAGTGTTTGCTTACTGAAGAGGACTACTCATGAGTTGGGCCCTCCTCATGAGAAGGACATCTGAGAAGCCTCTAACAGGAAGCAGCTGACCACTGGTCGGGGTTCTGGTAGCTTTGGCTATATCAGCTCTCACTGGTAACTTGAGAGCTGTTAGAAACAATACCTCTGCTACTTCCAGTATCTGCTACCTTGTGTCTTGCCTGGTGATGGATGCTCTATCCTACTGACCCTGGACTGTTTCTTGACCCTGCTTCTGAATTCAGTAATGTACCTGACTGATTTAGTGTGTTTGACCTCTTGCCTGTTACCTTGACCACTCCTGCTGTTACCTGACCCTTGTTGTCTTCCTGTGTTCTGACTTCTCCCTAGATTTTGACTATTCTATTGTGTTGCTCCCTGTGTTTGCTTGCAAAGAGCCAAGGCTCAGTTTAGAGCAGGACTTCTTAAGGGCTCAAAAGACAGTGTTACTACTACAGGCCTCTTAATTATTCTTTTACCTCCAGCCAAATTCCTTAAACCTCTGTCGCAGCCAAATGTGCTCATAACCAGGTCCAGCCCTTGGGTACAATCTTCCTCTGACTCCCAAGGCTCACCCTGTTGTATTTCTAGTGCTTGGACAGTTTATCTGGGTTTTTACTGCCTGCTTGTGTAACCTCCTTCTGGGAAGATCTTAGGACAGCCTCCTGGCACAATTGCTACTCCCTACTTCTGATGTTCATGAGCCATGTATGGTTATTCCAGAGGGGAAGAATAGTTTAATATTCAGGTCTTAGCTATTCACTTTCTCCTCAGTTTTCTCCAGTCCTTCTATAACACCTCCCACCAATCAGTACACCTTCTTCCGCTCTGAGTATCCTGTCAATTGGCAACTCCCTAACTGTCATTTCCCAACTGCTCTTCTCCACATAGATAGAATCCCACAGCCAATCAAAATTGGGTTTACCTGATCTAGGCCCCATCTGTATATATTTAGTCTTTCTTTTCCCCTTCAGAACATCACCAAGCAGCTACCACTAAAACAGGCCTTCACCACAGTAACACTGGGTCTCAGGCCTACACAGATACATTATAGCCTCTCAGAGACTACACAGGGTGTTTACAGAACAACACTAAAATGTGTATGTATAGTCATTTTTTTTTTTTACTATCAACCTTTCTAGACCTGGTGCCCTGCACATGTGTTGGACTACAACTCCTATCATCCCCACTTAGCATCTGACTGGAGGGTACCAGGAGGCTGCTAGGTTGCAGAAGTCTAGTTGTGTGTGCGCGCATGCAGTTCCATACTGACAGGATTGCTGGCTTGTCCTGCAGAGTACAGCCATCTTCCAGTGCTCAAACTCTGAGGAAGATGGTTCCAAGAGACTTACTTCCACCCTGCTTCTACAGATCAGCATCTTGGTATTTACATTTTCCCACATGAATCAATTTAAATATTTCAAACCATATTTCACAAACTTTATTGGCAACCAAACTGGAACAACCTAATTTATCAGAACTGAACCAAAACATCTAATAGTTTTATCTGATGCCTTCTTCTGGTGGCCAAAAACAGGAGGGAGAGGTCGTGGCATCACTTTACATACTTGACTCTTATGCATGTCTCTGATATTCAGTCACCAGACCAGGGGAATTCTTGACAATTTTTGTTTAATACCTTCAATATTGTAGGGGTTTTCTTATCTGCCTAGACTGTTTGGAGCCCAGAAACCGGAGAGCTTACCAACCCATGAAAGGAAAACATCCAGAGGAACTGAAGATGACTGGTTTGTTTGTTTTTAAGCCAATTATGATGGCTCTTGTACTTTGATACAATGATACAAAATAGCCATATGAAGATGGAATGATTGTTCCCATTGTCAATTTATACAATACGTAGATATTTAGGAAGGTGTCGTATAGTGGTCCATTGAACTCAGTAATCTCTCCACGACTGACAGCTGCTCTCCCAGGTTTCAGACAGGAGTCATTCCTAGTCCTACCTGGAGATGCCAGGGATGGAGTCTGGGGCCTTCTGCATGCAAAGCAGGTGGTCGGCCGCCCGGCTACAGTCTTCAATATTATGTACACACAATGCAACATAAAGCCAACACGTTCTTTACCTGATAAAGTTTCTAAAAGTTACTTCCTCAGAAAGTAGTTCCTTTTTTAAAGTGAAGAGGCATATTCTTGAACTTGATGAAGTCAAGTGCTGGCACATTGTCCACATGTGGATGAGCCCCACAGGGCACAACAGAGCTCTGCTTCCTCATTCCACTGCCAATGGGAGTGCACAGGTGTACTCATTGTGCATATGAGTGGGAGATCTGTAGGTACACCCCTTATTTATTTATTTAAAATATTTATTGGCCAACTTTCAGAACAGAAGTCCTCCCAAGGCAGCTTAAAGCAATAAAACACATAGAACCATTAAGATATTAAAAGTTATAAAAACATAAACACATTAAAAACGGCAATACAAACCAATGATTAGACCAGCAACAGGAACAGCAGCGGCAACAGCAATCATATCAGGAAAAGGCCAAGGTAAAATAATACGTTTTCAAGGCCTTCTTAAAAGCCTGCAATGATGGAGTATGGCAGACACCCCCCCCCCCCAAGCAACTTATTTCAAAGGTGTGGGGATACTGCAGAGAAGGACCTCTCACATGTGGTCACCCACCAAGCTGCTCTCACTGGTGGGCAGATGAGGAGGACCTGTCTTGCTGATCTTAAAATGAGGCCAGGCTGATCTGGTGGTCCATCTGGCCTTTTTCTCTTTGCCATGTAACTGATGCATGCTCCTGAGCAAAAGTGAATTGCTTGTGGCGCAGAGGGAGGCTGGATGAGGATATGAGGGGTGGACATGGCTCTCCCACTCCCAGTAACAGCCTGATGCATGCATCGAAGGGAGAGGGATGAAAACAGGGCTCTGCTGTGCACTGCAGGGATCCCTCCAAATGCAGCCATGGCACCCACAGCAATCATGCTCCATCTTAAAACAGTGCACCTGGAATAGTTTCTTTGAACACAGTGTGCACATGTTGGTTTCATATTGTGCTCTGAGATTTAGAATGGATTTGTGAATTGTGTAATGCGACAACAGGAGCAAATTATTTCATTTTAATATCCATATTTGTATCTTTGTATGGCAAAGTTTCAAAGGGTAGCATTTTCTGGGAACAAAACCCTTGGCATTCAGTAGTTTTTATATTTTTCTCTTGCTTTTGCCCTGGTTTCTTTGGGGACAGCAGGGCACCCCCTACAAAATACCCAATGACATCTCTGGGTGTGTGTAAGGTTTATTCAGTCCAAAGTTACCAGTGCATTTTAACTCCAAAGAGCTCTTTTTCAAATATGCCAATTGGTGTACGAAAAGTATTTGAACATATTGTTTCTTTGTCCTTTGGTTAAACTAGCCTTCCTCAACATGCATTTTCTAGATGTGTAGGACTACAACTCCCATAATCCGACAGCCAGCCATGCTGGCTGTGGGATTATGGGAGTTGTAGTCCAACACATCTGGGGGGGGTGCCAGCTTCTGGAAGATTGGGTTACGCATTCAAAGACCTCATTTACACCAAATAGGGGGTTTGGGTTGTTTTTTTTTGCTTGAATGTTCCCATTTTGGAATGCCCTAGGAATCCTGGATGGAGCAGATATATACACACTGATGATTGCTGCTCGGAACTGTATGGGGATCTTTCTCCCAGTTCATCACCACATTGTCCACAACAACCCCATTGGGTAATAAAGATCTAGTGATAGTTTTGGCTTGGAGGGGAAGTTGATGAGAGGAAATTGTTCCACTCAGGCAGTCCCCTCCCCCCTAATTCAGTATTTGGTTATACACCATCGATGATTATGTTTACATAATTGAATTCATTTTATGGTTGTGTTGAAATTGGGGGGGGGAATGCAGTGATGGAATATTGTGCTGATAGGAGCAATGTGTACAAGAACTGAGGTCAGCCCCATTCACTTGTATGCGTTGTGCTAAGGGGAGAGAGATGCCCCATGCAAAATTCTCCTTGGATTTCAAATCCTTTAGCAAGAACTACTTGGGTTCCCCTCCCATTCTTTTTACCCAGATTTCTTTTAACAAGTGGCATTTGGAAATCTCAGGAAAATTTAGAAAACACAGTGCCCTGCAATGGAAGCCATACATTGTGGTTCATGGCAGCCACACACCTATGGCCACAAGAAAATGTATTTTCTAGTTCTATAAAAAAAATTCAGTTCAGTTTTTAAAATTGTTTAGCCATTAATCATTACACAATATAAGCATCTATAAGCAAAGAATTGACTATTGCCAGCTGTTTTATGTAGTTAATATATTTGCAGTATCTCTCTATAAAATTAATTCTGGCTTTCCCCCTCAATCTCTGTCTAATTCTTCCTATGTGTCCCTTACATACATTTTCTGCTGCACTCTCCACTTTCTCCATACTCATGCCTGGAACCTATGACATTTTTCTGGAACTGATATTAGGCAAACAAATTAGCTCACACAGATTAGTTCAACAGTTCCTACACTGCTTTTTTTCCCTTGGCCTTGATAAGGAAACCAATTAAAAGCCACGAAGCATGTTTAATGACAGCGCTAAATGGGGCACATCACAAATTAAAAATTCACCATGCAAAGAGAAAGTTATTTACTGAGGTTTGTTAACAAGATTACTTAAGAAAACAGTATCCATTATGTTTTATTCCTCTTTTTAAGAGTAGGTTTTTACTCCATGGGAGGCTCACAGCTATGGACTAAGGCAAACAAAACCTGAGAAGTCTGATGGATGTCTATGACCTTGTCTGCTTGGTCTGCAATTTTTCAGATTTCTTCTTGGCTTGTTCACTTCACGTGATAGGCCTGCAACAGGAGACTCTCAGACAAACACATTTCCTAGCCTTTCTTTCTTTGCTGTTCCCCAGTTTACTAAGCTAGATCCTGAATGGGATTCTGTTCAGCCTGAGCTTCTGATAATTTCTCAGTTTTGCCAGTCTCCCAACAGTGTAGAACAGGACCCGAAGCTCCAGTTACCAGGAGCCTCACATATGGGCCAGTCACACAGGTGGGGCGAAGGGGAACACAGTGAACCTGGACTCCTCCTGCAGTGTGTGGCCATTGACTCACTACCTGGCTTGTTGCTGTCATGTCCCCACTGGAGGAATCCTCTGAGGAAGTGCTAGAGCTCACAGAGACAGACAATGCCAACGACCTCCGCAAGGCAGGAGACCTGGGGGAGCTTGGGCCCTCAGAGGACATGGCTCTGGTCTGTCCCCAGAGGAGGAGAGGAGTTCTGCCTCTGGGGTGGAGGCTGGGCAACTACCTAGTCCTGAAGAGCATCGTCTCAAGAGGCAGACCAGTAAGGCCTGTAAAGAATAGGGTGGGGGGTCAGGAAGCTCTGGCTATATAAGCCTTCAGTTTCAGCCTAGCCTTTGCTGGAACAACATTGTTCTACCACTCCAGTGCCTTGTTTTCCTGACCTTGCCTTATGATTGAACCTCCGTGTTACTGACCCTTAGACTCCTGCTTGACTCTTCTTCAACTGTGTATTGTATCTGACTGCTTATTTCTGTTTGACCTTGGCGGTGCTTCAGATGTCTGGAAACTATCTCCTTGCCTAGTAAGACTGTGCTTTGACCATTGCCTGTATCTTGGCCTCTCCTGCCTTAGTTTGATCCCATACAGGACTGAAACCTTTGTGCTTGACTATTTGCCTGCTTACTTGAATTGCTTATTTGAATTTGGCCTGGCATTTGCCTACCACATAGTCTGATCCAGATAGAGCAGGACAGTCGCCCAGCCCTCTTTAAATCTTACTGCTTTTTAATTTGCCATGAACCAAGTTTAGTCGCCGGTTAACAGGTCTGGGAAGGAGTTTTACCTGCATTCACAACTGGCTCAGTGATGTGGGGGCTTTCTCATAGCAATATGGTTGGTATGTTGTTAGTGCAATTTTATATTTCTGTCACAACTTTCTGCCGTAAGTGCTTCAGGCATGGGGCCAGATTCATAGCCAGGTGAGAGGGGTTAGGCACTCTGCTCCCCACTATGAGGTCTCTTTAAGGAATTGCTACAAGGACCCAGCCCAGCTTGGGGGCTGAGATACTTGCCACAATCTCAGGTCACAGGATGGCTGTGGTGTTGGCAGTCTGTGCTGTGGTGGCCCTGAAATTCCTCCCACTCCCATCAGTGTTTTCCCCAGCATGTGAACTGGAATGGTGATTTTGACCAGCAGTTGGGCTACTCAGTGATTGGACTTACCTTATTCCCTGCAAAACTTTGTAAGCTGTAATCTAAATGCTGTGGCCATTTATAATGCATGGTTATTGTTCTCACCCCCCACCCCAAAATCTGGTCTGCTGGCACAACTGTAGTTTTGTTATATGGATGTGAGGAGATGTGCTCCTACTTTCCTTTCTTAATAGTTTGGTTTCTGATCCTCAGTGGATCAGAACATATAAGATGACTAATTTCTTTCTTACATCTTTATTACATGAAGAACTAGATCAAAGGGTTTGCCAAGACTCTGCTTGAGAGTTCAGTTTCTCTCAAATGAATTAGTTGAATCTCTCAGCAGGATGGAAGTAATATGCTTATACACAGAACATGAGACACATGCATGTGGCAACATATCCAAGGCAGCAATGCCTCTATCTAGCAGCAGTGCCATCACCTTAGATAGACTCTTGCATAAGCACCATGGATGTAGGGCTACGTGGCAACAACATGGTAGCAACATAGTTGGATCTTCCAATCGGTACCTTGAATATATACTAGAAGTGCTATGCGTGGTAACATTTTCAAGATGGCAGCACACTGAGTCCTAGTTTCACCCAGAATTTCAACAATACCATTCCTGAGTGGTTCCCAAGTCTGGGAGATAGGCTCACTGCCTGTTCTGGATGGGGTTGCACTCCCTCTGAAAGGTCAGGTCTGTAGTTGGGGGGTACTCCTAGATCCATCACTGTCACTGGAAGCCCAAGTAGCCATGGCGGCTCAGAGTGCCTTTTACTAGCTTTGGCTGGTTCGTCAACTGTGGCCTCTCCTGGACAGGAACAGCTTGGCCATATTGTTACAGGCACTAGTAACCTCAAGACTGGATTACTGCAGTGAGGTGTATGCGGGGATGCCCTTAAGGCTGCTGCGGAAGCTGGAGCTAGTGCAGAACACAGCCATTTGGCTGTTGTAGGGAGCTGCCCCTGTAACTCCTTTGCTGAGGGAACTGCACTGGCTGCCTATTCACTACCGGGCCAAGTTTAAGGTATTAATACTAGTGTACAAAGCCTCAAACAACTTGGGACCATCATACCTGAGAGAGCGCCTTCTCCCTTACCAACCTGCCTGGTCACTGAGGTCATCAGAGGGCTTGCTTCTGGTGGTTTCACATGGACCTATGGCCTGATTAGAGTCTACCAGAAGAAGAACCTTCAGCATAGTGGCTCCCTTTCTTTGGAATTCCCTGACTCTGGAGGTCAGGCAGGAACCAACACTGTATTGTGTCCAGCATAGGGATGTCAGAGAAGTCTGCCACGGATCTCGGGGAGGCCAAATGCCAGTGCATTCAGCCCCCCGAAATCGGTGGCGGAACGGTCTGCCCCCCCACCCCCCCAGGACGGGACTTACCTTGGGCGGATCTTCCTGGCGGTGGCGGCTTCCGACCGGCTGCCGCCATTTCCAGTTAAGAAAAACAAAACCAACGTGATAGGCTACGTAAAGATTTACGTAGCCTATCACGGCTAGATTTTTAAAAAACACCGTGATAGGCTACGTAAATGTTTATGTAGCCTATCACGGCTGATTTAAAAAAAAACGCACGTACACAAATGGCAGCCGCCATTTGAGTTCCTTATTTTGGCATGTCTTAGTCTACATAAACATTTACGTAGACTAAGACGGCGAAAATAAGGGGAACGCAAATAGTGTAGACTAAGACGTGCCAAAATAAGGAATGCAAATGGCGGCGCCCATGGGTGCTGACATTTGCGTACACACTTTTTTTTCCTTTTAAATCAGCCGTGATAGACTACGTAAACATTTAACAGTGTAATCAGGCGAGCCGCCGCGTTCTGTACCAGCTGCAGCTTCCGAACCGTCTTCAAGGGTAACCCCACGTAGAGCGCATTACAGTAGTCTAAACGAGAGGAGACCAGGGCATGTACTACCGATGGGAACAGATGGTTGGGAAGGAAGGGGCGCAGCCGCCGTATCAGATGGAGTTGATACAGCACTGTCCGGCTCACAGCTGACATCTGAGCATCCGTGGACAGTTGGGAGTCCAAAATGACCCCCAGGCTGCGGACCTGGTCTTTCAAGGGTAGCCGTACCCCATTCAGCACCAGGTGAACATCCCCCAGCCTCCTCTTGTCTCCCACCAAAAGTACCTCGGTCTTGTCAGGGTTCAGCTTCAGCTTATTCCTCCCCATCCAGCCACTCACCGTCTCCAGACATTTGGACAGAGATTCTACAGCCAACCTTGGTGAAGATTTGAACGAGAGGTAGAGCTGCGTGTCATCCACATATTGATGACACCGCACCCCAAACCTCCTGATGATAGCCCCCAGCGGCTTCACATAGATGTTAAATAGCATCGGGGAGAGGATGGAACCCTGTGGCACCCCACAAGTGAGTGGCCCCAGGTCCGAAACCTCCTCTCCCAGTGCTACCCTCTGGTACCTGCCGGAGAGGAAGGACCGGAACCACCACAATACAGTGTCTCCAATGCCCAAGCCCTCCAGGCGGTCCAGGAGGATACCGTGGTCAATGGTAACAAAAGCCACTGAGAGGTCGAGGAGAACAAGGAAGGAGCATTCACCCCTATCCAGAGCCCTCCTCACATCATCTACCAAGGCGACCAAGGCCGTTTCTGTCCCATGCCCAAGCCTGAAGCCCGACTGAAATGGGTCTAGATCATCAGTTTCTTCCAAGTGTGCCATCAAGTGCATCGCTCAATCACCTTGCCCAAAAATGGCAGATTTGAGACTGGGCGAAAGTTGTTCAGAACTTGAGGATCCAAGGAGGGCTTCTTTAAGAGCGGTCTTATCACTGCCTCCTTGAGGGCTGATGGCATCACTCCCTCCTCAAGGGAGGCATTCACCACCGCCCTGATCCCCTCACCCAGTCTCTCTCTGCAGCCCATAATGAGCCAAGATGGGCAAGGATCAAGTAAGTAGGTGATCGGCCGTACAGATGAGGAAGAAGCTGGAACCGATCCCACAAAACCGGTTTGCCACAGGCCGCCTCTTGCTCACTAACTGTATCCACAGCGTGCAGAGTAACACACCTAATCTGATCAATTTTATCTGCAAAGTGCCTTGCCAAGGCCTCACAGGAGGCCTTAGAATGCTCCAGTGGTTCAGGAGCCACAGGACCGACCACCTGCTTACTTGATCAGGCTTGAGCTTTGGTTGACGATCACCTGCTTTGTCAGATGCACAGAAGGCTTGGAAGCTTTGTATGTTTATATACAGTGGAGAAGAACTAGTTCTTCTCTGTGCATCCCAAAAGTTAAAATATAATACACTTAATTCAGACTCTTTTTGGAAGAGGACAAGAATCCATAGGACCTAGTCAAACTAAGTGATACATTACGAGATATGCTGATGAACTCAAACTCAGCAACTTTGTATTCCAGCCACCATCTCATCCTTTTTTGTATGGTGACTTTAAGGTCAAAGACAGAATGTTCTTCAATAGCCTTCCCCAGCCTGGTGCACTCCATATGTGTTGGACTACAACTTCAACACCTGTGGAGGGAACCAGGTTGGGGAAGGTTGTTCTAGGAGATTGAAATGGTCACCCATTGGTTTTTTCTGCCATTTTAAATAGCTGTGTCCATTTATCCTTATGTAGAGAGATTCCCATGTTAGGCCTATCCAAAAGACAGAAGGACATTGTTGATAGGTCAATAAAATGTTTGATGTCATTTAGTTTAATTATTTGATATAGTAGTTGTTTCTAATATATAAAGAGGGATATCTATATATCTATATCCCTTCTAGCTTTCCTTTTTTCTGTTGTGGGGGGGATAGGTTGGGCTGGGAAGTAATGATGTAAATGTTAACCTAAAATAATTCTACTGTTATGAATTTTTTGACACACCTTAAATAAACATTATTTTTTTAAATAATTGAGCCAATGTGTATTTGTTTAAATTTTAAATACAGTTTTAAGGATCATGTATGTCGTTCCAACTGTATCAAACTAGTTACATTCCACAGGTAGGATAGAGGTTGAAGAATGCTGGCGTCAAGCTGGATTCTCCCTTTCCAAAGACAATTCCAGGATTACAGGGGTGGAGAGGAAGCTTTTCCAATTCTTTGCTTGTCTATCCCTATCCAAACCCGGCTTCTTTATTTATATATTTATTTGGGCAGGGGATGACAAAACTCTTCCCTCACCTATTATCCTCCTTTCCCTCTATCCTTCTCCATGCATTCCTACAGCAGCTCTCCTCTCACTCACCAAAGTCACCCCAATGTATCTTTACCCTGGCAAACATAGGGGAGATCTGGGTCTGAAGAAGCAGGTCGGAGCCCTTCTCTTTGCTCCGTCCCTGGCAATTGATAGGAGGTCAGGAGGCAGTGGTCTTTTCTCCCACTACCCTGCCTCCTGTGAAAGCTTAGAACTACTAATCAGTCAGGAACCTAGACAACAATGTCTATTGCCTCTCTCCAACAAGAACAGGAACAGGAAACTCCTGACTCCACCTAGACACAATGGTATAACGACACTCTCTACATCATTGACATCATTGTTGCAGATGGAGCAGGGGGATGAGATGGGCCTGCTTTTGCAGACCTGGCCCTGTTCCAGACTTGCCAAAAGGATGACTACAGCCTGCAAGAGATTACAGGTAAGGGTTGCTTTGCCTCCCAACCCCCCAAAATAAAGGAGCCGGGTTTGGATCGGGATAGACATCCAAAGAATTGGAAAAGCGTCCCGTAACTCTGGAGTTGTCTTTGGAAAAGGAGAATCCAGTTTGAAGTAAGCCTTCTTCAACCTGCCACCCTCCAGATGTGTTGGGCTACAACTCCTCTCATCGCCAGCCAGCACACTGCCCCGCCCCAAAGCTGGGTCCTAGGTTGTGGATTGGGTGAGGGGGGATGCATTTTGACATGTTATTTTCCCCTTCTCTCAGACATTTGCCTGTCTTCTGTTTCTTTGACGTGCTCTGGGCATAACAGTTCAGAATGTAACATACAGTGAGAAATGGTATTGTATGCATAATATATATAACAACTAAACAACTATATGAAAGATTTGGGACCAAATAGTGAAATGCTATGTAAATATTAACTCTGTTTTTTAAAAAAGCCACAGATTGTATTTATGTGCTCCTTCAAACATACATTGTCCACTAGTGTTTATTTGTTGTATGCAAATCAAGTGACTATTTTCCTGCCATTACAAATAGTTCAAGTAAAATGTGCATTTTGATTTTTAGGTGTTTGCCTTATTTTCATATAAGTAAATCACCCACTCATTGCAAAAATATAAGTAATATAAATGTTTCTTGCTCAAATTACTGAGACATGAAAATAGTTGCCTTATTTATTAGAGAATGTAAATCCAGGTAATATATGGGGGCGGGATTATGGGCAGCAGTTTCCTAGAGAGCAGTTTCAGGTGTTATTGTGTTATCACATTTCTGTTTGGGCCTGTAATATTTTTATATCTTCAGATTTGAATCCCTCTTTCCTCCCCACATTACCTTTGTATCTGGGCTGGGGCATACAGTGGTTCTGTTGGCTGTTGTGGAAATTTAATTCTTCTGGTGTTTAGTTGGATGAAATCCGAGTCTGTTAATGGTGCATTCTCTCAATGCTTACCTCTTGGGGTTTGCAAGCTGGATCATACTGATGCTTGTGTGCTCATTCATTATGGACAATCTGGGGCTTTCAGTATAACTCTCCAGTGGATCTTGGAAGAAGTGTTGCTTTGCAGCAGTGACCTCATTGCCATACACAAGGCCACCACTTTACGAAGCAGGGAGGAATCCCAGGAGTGTTGTTGTTGGAGATGGGCCAGATTTTGGAGGGTCAGAGGTGTAATCCAATATGGATCTGATGTACAACCACCCCCTTTGGATTTTTCACCACCACTAAGGCCCACATAATCAAGGGGCTTGCAAATAGTGGCACTCCATAGTGCTCTGGGGGCCATCTTATTTTCATTATTATTATTGTAATTCATTTTGGGGTCACCTAGGAAACTGCAGCACATGGGAAGCAGTCCAGGGAGCAACAATGACCCCTGGACCTCCCAAAGTTGCCCACCCCTGCTTTAGATATTTCCCAAATAACAGATTAGTCAGTTATCAAATTGTTGAATGTAAAGGTGTGCAATGTGTTCAAAACTCCATTTATACATTGGGAGGCCTTCTACACAAAATCTTACACTGTGGCAGATCATAGCTCTATGCTGACTGGTAACAGCTGCCCAAGTTCTTTAGCAGAAATCTTTCCTGCGCCTGCAAATTGAGATCCTTTATAGTTGGAACATGGGACCATCTGCATGCAAAGCATGTATTCTACCAGCGAGCTATGTGTTCTACCAGTGAGCTATGCTTTCAGAACTGTGGGCCCAAACTAGTGGCCAGTCTGCCCAATTCTCTGTACCAAGCTTGTTTTACTGGCTTCAAGCTCAGCTTGTTTTCATCATGTGCTACAGTAACTGAGCAAGGAAGATTATAGAGAACTTGGAGTTGCTCATCCTTTTTGTTGGGCATATTTTAATTAGGATATCATCAGCCAGTAGGGTGGCGCACTTAAACCCCCTCACACGCTGAAGGAACACATGCAAGGGTTGTGCTGACTCCCACTGATTATGCATGTGTAGGCTGTACATTTGGCATTCCTGAAAAGGGGTCCTATGCACAGGACACACGTCGAGCTTTTCCATGCAAGGGGGATCTTGGGCCAGTTGGAATACCCCTCATCTAGAGGAGCCCTGTCCATGCAGATCTGTATGCTTGTAGGGTCTCCTCACATGGTCCCCGAAAGTATGGCCAGCAAGGGGCGTAGCCTACATACATGGTAGCGGCAGAGGGCGAAGACTATGCAGCACAAGCCTACACCTGCCTCATGCCTTCTTTCAGCATATGAGGGGATTGAAGTGACCCCTCTTAATGTTTTTGACCCAACTAAAAGGCACTTTGGACTTGGACTTGCTTCAGTAGTTAAGATGTAACAGAATTGGAATATTCTAAGTATTTGTTTTGTATATCCTACATTTTTGCTGGGTGCAGATGAAATGTCAGTTGTATCAACTGAGTTTTGATGAGTGCTTGGAAAAACCTAAACTGGAGGATTAGAGAAAGGAGAGATTATGCTGCATACTTGGCGCATTTATATTGCTTATATTTGTTTCAGGAGGGCTTTATAATGAGTCACTACAAATATACCTGTACCCAGACTTCTTTTGGTTGCTCAAACATTTTCTTGTTTGTGTGCTAATCTAAATTGTTTTGCATTACAGAATAAGTTTAATAGCTTTAGGAAGCAATCTTTAGAATTCTTACTCTGGAGTAATTTCCTTTGACTTCCTTTTGAAGGACAAGGTTTGAGGATTGCGACACTTATCTGCTCTGTTGTGCTGCTTTGCGTTAGACATAGGGTGGGGGAGTCTATAGGGAGCTTTTCTGATTCACAAATTCAGTTTTTAGGCCCATGTCAGAATAACTCTTTTGATGTGAAAAGAAGAAAGAAAGGTTCCTCCTGTGCAAGCACCGGGTCATTACTGACCCCTAGAGGGGTGCCGCTTACGCTGGCATTTTCATGGCAGACTATTGTGGGATGGTTTGCTATTGCCTTCCCCAGTTGTGACTACCTTTCCCCCAGCAAGCTGGGTACTCATTTTACCGACCTCGGGAGGATGGAAGACTGAGTCGACTTGAGCCGGCTACCTGAGACCCAGCTTCCACTGGGATCGAACTCAGGTCGTAGGGAGAGTTTCGGTTGCAATACTGCCGCCTACCATCCTGTGCCACAACAAAACTCCAGATCCTTTCTGTATTAAATTTAAGTAAGGAGTGTGTTTAAGAACGCTTCTGTATTAGCTGTAGAGTCTATAAAACTGAATGATAGCGAGAACTGAGATGTAGAATACTCCCTCAAAGGGCTTTTGATTCTGTGCCTGACTTTTGATTATTGTTGAAATATATTTTAAAATTCTAATAATATTCCATATTCTCTGTTCCGAATTGGCCTTCTATTTTGCAGGAAAGCAATACAGAAGAATAAAGAGTAGGCTCTTGTCCTTCCTGTCTCCACTGGTGCCATCAACCCCTTGAAAACTCAGAGTAGTTAAATATTTGTGTTCAACTTTGAATCACAGAGCTATGTATACTTTGGGTGGTGAAAAAAGCTCTCCTCCGGCATGTTTAAAGACCTCAGTGAAGAATAAATTGTAATAAATTCTTGTCCTTAAAGACAAGAAAAAGGGACCATTTTAAATCACAAGGAAGACTTAGATTATATGAAGTGTTTTAAAACATTTTACTCCTAGCTAAGCCAGAAAATAGTTGCCATCTGTTCCAGCATCTTGCCAAGAGTAGGCTAAATTGGTCTAGTTAGTTTCAGTTTGGGTACTATCAAAAAATGCTTCCCTTTCTGAAATGGACGTTTGAGTCCTCCGTCAGAATTTTCTCTTTTTCAACCCCTTCCCCAAGCCAAGCCCCGGACATCGAGTCTTAAAAACCAGCCCTTTGTTGCTTTTGCATAGCTCTTCTTAAGAGCTATGTCCAGGATTTTGATTGAAAAAGAGAGAAAGACTGTCCATTTTAGAAAAGTACTTTGCATGACTGTTTGAAAAATTAGCCCTTGTCAAAAATGCAGATTTTCTCATGAAAACTGAAACTCGCAAATTCATCTCAGCTCTCCTATAGCTTCTTCCTGCTACATTGATTTGGCTACAACCTAAACATAAACATTCAGCTTCTAGTGGCTTTCCATTTGCTGTCCAGCTACAGTGAGTAGCAGTTGTTATTGGACGGTCACTCAAGTGGCAAACCTTGTTGTGAGGTAGCAGCTGCGCTTTGCGTGGTTGTAGACTTGGCCAGAGTGACGGAGGAAGAGCTGGGACAGGCCGCAAGACCAGTTGACTTGAGGACAGCTGGCTCTGTAAGACATAAAGATGTTAGGAATAACACTTTTATTAGAAATTAGAGATTTTATAATAACTGGCATACAAGTACTATAAAGAAAGAAAGAAATGCATATGATTCTCACCAGCACATAAGCCAACAGCTCAGGTGAATGGGAGCCAGGCATAGATGACTCTGATTTATCGCCTCCATGGTTGAGCTCTCTAGATGGAAAATATCTTCTTGTTAGAGCAGCTGCAAGGTTAAAATACAGTGTGTGCATATGTCCCAAGAGGAATTTAACAACGGAGCAAGCACCTCCAAGGAGAGGGTGGAACTGATCTCCTTTGAGATTTTCTAGCAAGTGTTGGCTAGGCAGAGCTGAGAGATGCTTGAGGTATATGGTGTCCTTCCTCTGGACAAGAAGGGTAGAATATGTGATTGGAGCCTTTTCTCATTCTGTGAACGACACAAAGAAAAGTCCTCCTCCGCTCACTAGATAAAGTGGGCATGCTACATGTAGAAAGCCAAATCTCAGTTCTATTGATTATTTATTTTGATTTTTGTCCATATTTTATTTTAGCGTTGATGGATGAGACTAAAGTCATGCATGCATGACTCAATAAAAGTGTCAGTTCGTCAAATTTATGAAGAAGAAGAAGAAGAAGAAGAAGAAGAAGAAGAAGAAGAAGAAGAAGAAGAAGAAGAAGAAATCAGTTTTGGGAACTTGCAGAACTGGGATGGGGAAAAATTGTTATTTCTTTGGCATTCACAGAAATACCTTTGAATACATAAAGTGTGCACCGTTTATGTTTGCAGTGTGCAACCATGGCACAAATTCCCACAGTTATGTTTGATGTGAATGGATACATGTTATCCTTATTCCTTTTCACCTTTTCCATCACATGCAAGTATTTGTTGGTGTAACGGACAGGGAAAGTTGACACAAGTTGATCACTGTTAAGGATGTGAGAAAGCTGTCCCTTTATTTCTTCAGAATTTTCTGTTTTTCTGCATTATGGTTTTAGGTGTCTAGAGGGTGTCTTGCACATCCTTGCTTTTAAGAGCCATGGGTATAAAATCAGAGGCACATAAGAATGTACATTCCTTAATTTTTTCTAAACCCCCAACTAGCATGTGCAAGAGTTTCCACATCTTGCCACTGTTTCTCTCCCCACCCCTTCTCCAACTACCTAGTACAAGAATTTGTGCATGTATTTCAGATGGAAAGTAAATTGGATAAAATTAGATATAAGAAGGGTTCAGGAAAAAAGTCTCCAGTGAAACTATAATATCCCAGTCAGGAATTGAATCTGTCCGATTACTGTGGCATCCCTAATCATTATGAATTCATCATATGGATCCATTTTCGAATATCTGAAGAGAAGCAATATTTTGTGGAGACATCATGAGCAGATTAGTTCTCTCAGGAAAAGCTCAATGAGAATTCTTTATCATTGAAGTTGAGCCCAAAAGTTCTCAGTAGGAAACTTTTCAGCTCCAATTTGAGAGAATAGATGAAATATGGGCCTCCTACATTTTGCCAGTTTTTCTGGACTGTGTGTGGAATTCTCAAAAGATACCTTTGGGAGACACCTTTAGCTTCAGTGGTGGAGGCGTCTTTCTTTCTAACTTCACTTTTTTTGCTGCAGTGGTGGCAACAGCAGAGCTTCTACTGTAGCACCCTAACTGTCCTCCCCCCACCCCCATAATGGCATACATGTCGCATCATTTTGGGGCACTGTAGGGCAAAAAGGTGGCTACAACAAATAGATATGGCAGCTCTATTGAAAAAGTTAGAAAGTATCTGCTGCTAATGGTGAGCCGTCTCCCCCATATCTTTTGGAGAATCCCCCTTGACAAAATTGGCAACCCCTCAAGTCACCACACATGAACTATGGCTGTATGACTTTGAACAACCCTAGGTAACTGAAGCAGCTTTCAATAGAGAAATTTGAGCAAAATTGGTATAAGTAACCCTCAATACAATATATACAATTCATCTGATTCGTCCAAAATTCTTTAGCTCTGTAGTTACAATGTTCTATAACCACCTGATTCTGATGACAAACCTTCTGGAATGCTGACTGCTTTTTTATTTTATTTTATTTATTTATTACATTTCTATACTGCCCCATAGCTGAAGCTCTCTGGGCAGTTTACAAAAGTTAAAATATTAAATTACAATATACAAAGTTTAAAAGCCATTTACATAAAAGCACATAGACAATATATACAGACAACATATAACTAAAAACAACTTTGAACTAAAAACAGTTTAACAAAAAAATCCAGCAATAAAAACAACACAGCTTAAAAACAGTACACAAGAGTCAGCAAAAGGAACAAGAGTTCTAAAAAGTGAAGGCCTGCCCGAATAATTGCGTCTTTAATGCCTGCTTAAAGGCCTTCAAAGAGGTTGTCAGGTGCATTTCAACCAGGTCATTCCACAACTAAGGGGCGGCAGAGAAAAAGGTCCTCTTGCATGTGGCTGCTAATCTCACATTAGGCAGCTGTAGGAGATAGCCCTTAGAGTATGTTGTTCAAAAGATTAAAGTAGTTGATTATTTTTCAAACTATGCTACACATGTTTAAGATTTACAGGAGCTGGATATGCTAGGGACTAATGGGTGGTGGAGCTGAAACATAATAGTCCTTTTCTCCAAACCTAGTCTGTAACTTTTAAGTACCATAACCGAGGATGTGCACTCAGTTCAGCCTTTTAGTTTTCCCAATTTTCTGGTCTTTTCTTGGTGTTCTGAATCAAGAATACTGTCTAGTTAAGGCAGTAGTTGAGTTCTCTCTGCACTTTCTGAGGACGAAGCAAATTCTTCTAAAGTTCTGTTTCACTACCTGGAATAATGTATTCTTTTATGTTCTCTCCCCCTGCCCCCCCCATTTCTGCCTTCTCGGTCCCAAATCTGTGACCACTCTCAGATCTAAGTAGAGTCAGATTACTGTGTCAGCTGAAGTAGTAAACACCGATGTGAGACCTGGCTACTGTCGCTCTTGCGTTGCAATGTGCTCTATGAGAGGTTGCTCCTGCAGATAGACTTGGAAACCTCAACTGCTTCAAAATGGAATTGCCCATTACTTGTCGGGCACAGGCAGTCATGGTCATATAACACCTATTTCAAACCAACTTCATTAGTTACTAGTTTGCTGTGCCCAATTCAAGGTGCTCTGTCTGACCTTTAAGGTCCTTAAGCCTTGAGGTTGACTACATCTGTGGACCCTTCAAGTAATCCCACATTGTAAATCTTCTTGAAAAGGAGACTGCTGTTAGGGTTTGAGTCTGGCAACCTCAGAGGTCTACACTAGCCATTGCCAACCTGATACCCCCCATATGTGCTGGACTATAACTCCCAGCATCCCCAGACATCATTGCCATTGTTTGGGCAGCAGGTTGTGGAAGGCTGGCCTAGCCTATCTGCTGTGTTCAGTCATCCCTGAGATATTTGCTCTGACTGCCTTTTCACACATGCTAAATGGTGGCACATTATGCATTTAGAGCAATGGGTAATTTGACCCTGTGTGATTTCTCAACAAATAGCTGTACCAATCTGTATGAACCACATAGATTTCAAATGTATTATAGAATCATAGGATCATAGAGTTGGAAGGTACTTCAAAGGTCAACTAGTCCAACCCTCTGTTGAGGTAAGAAACCCACTGCTACAGCATCCCTGATAGATGGCCACCCAGCCTCTGCTTTGAAATCTCTAATGAAGGAGAGTCTACCACCTTCCGAGGAGGTCTGTTCCACTGCTGAATAATTTATACCATCAGGAATTCCTCCTAAGGTTTAGAGGAAATCCCCCTACTTGTAATTTAAGCCTACGTTCTAATAAAGCAGAGGTCCACAACATTTTCAGCCCCAAGGGATATATCCGGTGTCAGCTGGGGACCACACATGTGTGTGCGCACACACACACACACCTCTCAGCGCATGGGGATGGGGAGGCTTAAACCTCCCCCATCCCTACCCATTGAGATCTAGGGATTCAGCAATCGCCACTGAGATTGTTGCTTCTCTACTGTTATTAGCAGCAGGAAAATGGTGACCTCGGAAGCCAGGGAACAGCAGGGAGCAGTTTTTTTTCCTGCAGCCCAGCTGATAGGAAAAAGTGGATGGGGTCGTGCCAGCTTTCAGGGTTGAATAGGGAATGGTCAAAGCTCAGTGAACCCATGCTCTAAAGCATCAGAAATCAAATTTCTTCCATCTGTTAGACATTCTTCAATATTTGATGATGACTATCATATTGCCTCTTAATCGTGTCTTCTCTAGGCTAAACATACTCAACTCCTTCTACCTTTTGGGATAAGACATTGTCTCCAGTCCCTTCAACCATCTTTGTTGTCCTTGTCTGGACATATTTCAGTTTGTTAATATCTTTCTTAATCTGTAGGGTCAAAACTGGACACACTACTCCAGGTATCAAAGCAAATTGAGTTGATACCATTACTTCTTGTGATCTGGACACTATGCTTCTGTTATTGGAACCTAAGAATAGAGCCTTTTTAGCTGCCACGTTGCACTCATGTTGGTTGCATTCACACTTCACTTTTTTAGGTGTACACCTAAAACATATAATGTGTGCAGTGACCATCAGAATCTTCCCAAATGGAACTTTCAGGTTCAAAAGACGTATTCCTATGAATACCTGTGTCTTGGACACATACAGAAGAGGAGGTCTTTTGCCTTTTTATCATGCTGCACTTGTAGGTTTCCCAGGAGTATCTGCCTGGCCTCTGTTGGAGGTAGAATGCTGGACTACACCACTGTTGGAGACAGGATCCAGTTGAACTCCCTTCTTATGCTATGCTCTTATTTTTACGTATACTTCTGGAAGAATATTCCTTTAAAAAATACAACAGTGATCTGTGCAGGAAACCTGGAATTGGACTTGACTCATTCTTTAAGCACATATTGCTCCCATTACCCATGTGGCTCATGTCTCTGTGTGGCTGGACTGATGTTTCTTCAACTCTCTGGGAATTCTGAAAGTTCACTTCTTAAAGAAACATATGAATTATAACTTACATACTAGAGCTGCCGAGACCTCTCAGCCTAAGGTGGTCCAAGAAATATATCTTGCAGTTTCTCTCCCCACCCCTGCAAATTACCTATTTACCCATATGTATTACATGTTTTATCTTTTGTCTCCTGAAATATTAAGCACACTATTCAGTTTGTTGTGTCACTATTAAGATGAGTCTATATTTTCTGCCTTTTGCTCATATAACTAGTAATATGTCTAGTATGCAGGGAAAATGCTTTTTAAATAATAATTTAAACATTACACTACTTTATACCATGAAATCGGAAGTCAGTTTTTTTTGTATTATAAAACAAGCAAAACATGTTACTGTAATTGAGTTGAATGAAATTTTTTCAGTGGTGATCACCATATAAAACACACATGTTCATTACAGCCTGTAAGCCAGATAAGATTTGAATCTGGCAGGGCATCCCTGTGAAGCTGTATCCTGTTAATGCTTCATTTTCAGTGTATGCTGGATGCGAGTGATATTAGTCACATGTTGCACATAATTAAGAGACATCTCACAGGAGCACAATATATAATCTGTGCCCCATTCTTAAGAGAATCTGCTGGGGAAAAGAAATTCCACCTGCAAAACAGGAAGTTCTGCAGTTAGTTTATTCCATTACACAGGTTTGTGGTAGTATTGAAGAGAGGTAGATATGAAACTTCAGATATCACAAATTCAAAGTAATTGATCAATGACCAGGTATTGTTGGAGATGTTTCACTTCAATGGACTATGGTCCTGGATCTGCTAGATTTTGTGTGGGAGATAGTTTCATAACCTTGGGGCTACACAGAAAAAGCGCTATACACAATTTCCACTAATTTTTCAGTAGCGTCTAGACTTCTAAACTTCAGGGAAGTCTTTGCTTTAATGCTTAGATCCATCAATTTAAACTGCTTCATGATATGCAGAGGCCCACTGACCAAAGGATTTCAGCAACTTCTCTACAGTTTTGCTGTCATAAAGAATCCATGTACAGATCTTCTAATTTCTTCTGCCATTCCCTTGATTGGAGTGTGATTGGAGTCAGAATTGTGAGACAATCTTGAATGATGTTTTCAGCTCCCCTCCCCACAGCTTTTCAGAGATACAGATCAGAAGGAAGCAGTATTTCCCCAAATTTCTCTCTGAGTCTTTTCTCAGTTGCAGCTGCTACAATATCAGTAAAACTCACTCTTTCTTCAGGAACGTCTGTGTGGTTGAGATTTAGCCCAGCGCTGAGCTAATTTTACATATGTGGCATCAATAACTGCCAATTATTTATTAAGATGAGAGTAAATGTGAGAAGGGGCAGAGGACCCTCCAGTCAGTTGCAAAATAAGAATCAAAATTGTTTGAGTTGATGGAAGAATAATTTTGGCCCCGGTTGAATTGCCTGTTAGAAACCTTCCTTCTGTTGACAACACTTTTGCAAGATTCTTACAAACAAATACACTTGGTAATTTTTCTGCATGCACTGTGAAAGCCTAGAAATTATGAATTAGCTACTTGGTCTGTTAGAGCCATGATGTTCAAAATATTCTCCAATGAATAAATAAATACAGTCAGTGTCATGTACCTGGTGGAACTCTGCATTCCTGAGATGTTAAAAACAAACTGAGGTTTTTAACACTGAGAACTGTTGTATGCCCACATTCAATTGGAAGGTGTGGGTGAGTCCATCATCATCAGCTGCAATCTCTAATCCCCAATCTGATAGTAAAAGCACAATGAATTCTACATGTTCAAAGTGTGGCATTTGCTATATAAGGGCAGGATTCCCAATTTCTTCCAGGATTTCTTCTCCTCTTTTATTTCTGTGGGGCCAGACATTGGCATATAAAGTATGCATTTTGTTGCTCTCTGCTTTGTGCTTAAAAGGGAAAGTCAGTGTGCAAAGTGCCCAAATTGATGGGAGCAGCAGAGTGTGCGATGTCTGTTGCTAAGCATCGTTTAAAGTGCAACTCTCCTCTGAGAAGCAATTGCAAATATGGCACCATTGTGCTCAACAGAACTTAGCCCCGGGTGTATTTGGAATCCTGCCGTAGTGGCACAAGGCTGTTCTTAACTGCTGTTTGTTTCTGTTCATACTGCAGAACCAGTGCAGATTTTTTAAGCACGTGATTTTCTGTCATCATTAAAGTAATTCCCTAAAACCCAACCTAAAAGTTAAAATTTGTCTGTATTGCACCTCTGCTGAGTTACTTCTAATGGTCTGGATTGCAGGCATAGTGCTCAGAGGGGCTGTGGCTCTGCCGCTGTTAAGATCTAATCCAATATAATTTATGTTGGCAGAAGATCTACTCCAGTACTCATCGTTTGTCCCTGTTCTGTAAGAAGCATAGTTAAATTTTTAAAAAGGCAGCGTGTGTCCATGAATCCATACCATGAAGCATGT
The DNA here is from genome assembly GCF_057233095.1 of Heloderma suspectum. NCBI lineage: Eukaryota > Metazoa > Chordata > Lepidosauria > Squamata > Helodermatidae > Heloderma > Heloderma suspectum. The sequence goes on along the minus strand of NC_139460.1, from coordinate 174,771,735 downwards.
GTTGTTCCCCACACACACATTAAGGATGGCAGAAGGGGAAACACCACTGACTCTTTAGCCACCATCCAATGGGAATTTTTCCTCCCGACCCAATAAAATGAACAGGAGCTATGCAAGGACTGTTCATTTCAGTGGAGATCACACAGGAGATCATTACAGTGCCTTGCTGTTATTAGTGTGCGTGGGGGGATTTAGATTTTCCTCTCTGGGCCCCAAGCTGTGTCTCTTACCCCTTACTTTCCTCTCTCAAGATGTAGAGCCTCTCTTCACCTGTGACTGGGGTAGATAAGTAGGACAGGGATCTTTAGGGCAGCCTTTTCCTGGTGCCCTCCAGATTTTTTGGACTTCAATTCCCATAAGCCCCAGCCAGCATGGCTAATAGTCAGGAATGCTGGGAGTTGCAGCTGAAACATCTGGAGGGCTCCAAGTTGGGTAAGGCTGATTTAGGGCAGGGGTGGGCAGAAAGTAGATCTCCAGATACTTTAGACTTCAACTCCCAGCGTTGCTGACCGTTTGCCCTGCCAGCAGGGGCTTCTGGGAGTTGAAGTTCAAAACATCTGGAGATCTACCTTCTGCTCGCCCCTGCTTTAGTGTTCACAGCTGGAGAGCATACTGCATAACACAACAGCAGTATACTGTTGCCCATTAATTTGCAGTATGTCACTGGGAAAGACACCTTCTCCTTTTCCCCTCACTTCCAAAGATGGGAATGAGCATGAGCATCTGTCAGGATGAGGGGCAGCTCATGTAGAAAGGGGTGTTCTTCCTCTCTTCTGCTACAGGCCACCTGGAGCAGCAGAGCTACAGGGTCTTTCTTGAGGCATTAGGCCTGTAGCTACAGACTGTATATTAGATCAAGTGCCTATAGAAGAACCAGCTACTGCCCTTCCCCTCCATTTTTGCCAGCATTCCCACCAAAAGGATGTGGTTAAATAATAAAGTTTTGCCTTAATTATTTTGTTTTACTTCCAGAATGTGTATGATGGGAAAAGACATTAACACAACCAGAGAAGGTTTGTAGCTGATGAATTTCCAAATGGGGCTGACTCAGATTCTGAGCGCACTAGAAAATGTAAATGTGTCGTTTGTGAGATGCTGGCTCTTCCATCGCTGCCAGGTAATAGCTAAGCAAAGGTAGAACTTGATATCTCAGACAAGTGACAGAACAGAAGAATGACCGTGTGAAAAAATGCTTTTGGTGTTTCCCAGTCAACATTGCAAAGAAGTGATGTAGAACTGTCACACAAGATATTTTTCATCTATACTAAAAAAAGAACATGCTGAATAAGAGATTGAGGTTACAATTCTAATACATTGCTGTTGTCTTTGCCATGGAATCACAATATATGAAAATATCCTCTGGGTTCTTCTTTGGCTCGGATTTTAATCAGCCAGAGAAAAACTTTTCCCTTCTACCCACCCGCTTACCTGGCGGCAGCGGCTGCTGCTGCTTTTGACATTGGCTGCTACTAATCCAGTAATGATGACAGCAGGGGAGAGGGAAGTCGCCCCCACTTTCCTCTTCCTGTCTTTCTCTTTCTATCACTTGTCTCTGGCAAAACTATATTTCCCAGTATTCCAAGGAACAGGGGGGGGAGGAGGAGGAAGAGGGGAAGCAAGAGAGTGAACCTGTTCTCTCTGCTGCTGCAGCAACAGCAGGAAAAGAAGGGGAAGGGACACATACACCAGCAGCTGTTGCCACAGTAGCCACCAGGTAAGCCGCTTTGTGGAAACCGCAATTACAAACAAATTTATACTTCCTTGGGGAAAAGAACCTCCCCCAGTCCAAATCAAACTTCGTGGCGCTCACCATTGCCAATAACACCAGTTTCTTTCTTATGTAGGGACATAACAACTGTTAGGGCATTTCTAGAATAGATGGCTGAACTTTAGCATGCATGTCGCTCCGAATACCATGATTACTAGACAAATCTGAAAATGGAGCACTTTTATCCCACGTTCCTGAAATGTGCAAGGCGAAGTCTATACTAGCAGCCAGCACTCCAACTGGAGAGTGAACCCCACACAAACTCTATTCATTTATCCCCCTCCCGACACACGTGCACACGTACCCCATACTAAATATGCGGAGGGGAAATGGTTGACTTCTGTTTGTTCAGCAGAAGTGTGCAAGGGGCTTCTTTGTGCATAGAGTCATCCATAAGCTTAGGAACTAGGAATGTATCTATACATGCAGAATGCTTTATTTACTATTACTGATATAAGGTCGTCACAAAATCTCAGCACAGTCTTGCCCACAGACCTCAATCGTAAGAAAAACAAACGTTGCTAGCAATGCTCAAGCTTAGGGTGGATATGCTAGAGCATATCCAGGATAAGCCTGGATATACCAAATAATTTTGCTCTGTAGTCACAAAGGATGTGCTGTCTTGGATTTGGTTGGAAATTAGAGAAGAAGTGAATAATATGGTTGCTGGGAATAAGTTTGGATTAAGTGATCATGCTGAGCTGTACTTGTGTGGCTATCTTGAGACTCAGGCAGAGGTCAGCTGGCTTACACAAGCATCATGTGGACAGATCTGGGGAATCTGTGGGTAGGGCTTGAGGGTAGGGGTAGTTGTGGGTAGGGCTTGAGAAATGATATAAAAATGGGGTATCCCTATATGAAAACTGTATTGGGCCAGGAGGCTAAGGCTAGCAAGGAGAATGCCAACTGGGGTATCTGGGCTCCCATTCTGAGGCCCTTAGCTACGCCACTGCCAAGAAAGGCTCGCTTCGGCAGCAATATACTATTTTTTAGTGGTTTTTTAGGCAAGGACATCTGGCCAAGAATTAGTCTGGTTTCATTTAATTGGAACGTAGAATGGCAACAATAGTAGTTGATTGTCAAAAGGTGGATTATAACATGCTAAGGAGATTAATTGAAGAGGGGAGTTGTAATAAAGGAATTTATGTTGTTAAGTGAAGGCAAGAGTAAGAATTCTTTCACATTATCCATGCATAGATTATCAGCAATTTGCACATGAAGCAAGGTGGTAGTGATGGGAAGCCTGCAGGAAAAGTCTCCACGCCTCTCTGGTGGAATGTTGTAGGGTTAATTAGCTGTTGAGCCAGTATCGCACAGGGTTTGGCATGTGAATCCAAGTGCTGCTGTCGGGGGCGCGAGTCCAGCATAGAGCTTTCCTTCTGACCCTTCTGTGGTATGCTGCAAGGGTCCATCTGCTGCTCTATCAGGCAAGGAGTTGGGGGAAAATGTGCCCTCCTACATCCTTCTACAGAATCTCATAGGCTATTGTGTCTGACAGGAGCCAGAGCGGCTACTGAAACAACTGTCAGCCATTTCTTATAGTAACAGGAGCATTGGGTTTTCTTGAGATGTGGAGCAAAGCCGGAAGCATTGGATCATAATTCAGCAGCAAGCATTGCTAAATAGTCCTAGCCAGACAGAAAGTGGCTTTGCATGTGACATAGAAGTGGCAAGAGATAGAACAAGAGTGACTTGCTTTCAGATCTTGTTAGAAGAATAGCAATATATAACCCCACAAGGGGAGATTAGCGCACATGCCCTCCCTACGCACAAGAAGGGGTAATGAGGAAGTACGAGTCAGTCATGCTTCCACTTCCTGCTGCTGCTGTGAAATGTGCTAAGTGATCCTGTGTGTGTATTCAAAGTTGTGTAACATTTTGATTCCTTGTGCCAACCTCATGTCATGGTGCTGCTAGGATCCCTACTGTTCCCATCTCTGAGGATTCCGAGGACTCTTATTTTTGGTGTTTTCAATGTCCCCACTTCATGCCTTCATTCTTCACTTCAGAGGGGTTTTTTTTTTTGCCATTGGAGATAGGATGGGATCCTGTGGGATGCCATGGAGAACATCTTGGGGAGGAGGGTGGAGATTAGATGAAAGCCAGCTGCCAGCAACCACTTTCTGGGATGAATTTCCACTGCTACCCTGTGCTCGGTGTTGGCATGGTGGAGCAAATGACAGGACCCACCATGATTGACACCAACCTTCCATCTAAAAAACCATGGCTTGGCACTGTAAAGAGAAGTGTCAGGCAAGCAATTGTAGCTGGTGCCATCTGGCCCCACCCCCAGGGCAGGGCTCTGAGGCATTGGGGATAATGGAGATGGCAGCTGCAACTGCCTTGCCTGGTATTTCTTTTTACTCTGCTGGGCTGAGGGAGCACTGGGGGCTGGAGCGGTGCTGGTTTCAGTACTGCTGCCTGTGCCTGCTGCCACCACCTGCTGTGAAAGAATATATAGAGTATTTAGTGTGGCATTTATTTGTTTGCTTTTTACGTTATTTTTAAACCTCCCTTCATCAAAAGATACCAGGACAGTGTACAAAACCACATTTATGCTTAACTGTTGGAATAGTGTTATTGGACTGGGAAGAAGCTAAGAAAGGGATTTCCATTTCTCCTCATTTCGAGGGGAAATAAACTTTCTACTCTATAGCTAAGGGAAAAACTCATATTTGATGCACAGTAGTTTGTGGTGCTATCAGTACATAACACCACTGAGTTCTCATGCCTACTGTTGTTTTTAAAAACACACACCATGTGATGGATCGCGAGGAGGGAACCTCTTTCAGCCCAAGGACCGAATTCAATTTCAGAGAAGCTCTCAGGGGCTGGATTCCAGTGGCGGGTGAGGCAAAAGGGGCAGGACAAAAATACAAAAAATGCCAGCATGTTGTAGCTTAAAGCTTCCAGCAACAAAGCCTTAGGAAGGGGCATTTCAACCTTTTAGAATGGGGAAAATACTGCACAGAAGCCGGGAAATCCTCTAAATGATTGGTGGCTGGGAGAATGGGGGTGGGGCTAGGGGAAAGGGGCATTGCCTTCTGGGGAACCCTCAGAGGGCCATATTTGGCCCCCAGGCCTGAGGTTCCCCACCCATGTGATAAATCTGTATTTTATATTAACATGTATAAGGTGCTTTTCCTCCTCAAAAAGAGCTCTCCGGATACACCAAATAAAAAAGTACAATAACAAGAAACAAACCAATAAAACAACACAATTAAGGAATGCATTTTATTATTTATTTCTGACATTTACATTATGTCTTTCTATTAAATATTCAAAATGGTTTACAGTAAAAAAACCCAAATATACATTAATAAAAACAAGACACCAATAAAATCAGCAGCACTATTTTAAAAACAGAAAGCAGTAGCGCACTGCCATGTATTAGTGAGCAGCAAAGAGCCCAGATGGAGCTCATTTGGGAAGCTTATTCCATAACTGAAGGTGGCCCTGTCTTGGGTATGGTGAGACATAGAGCAAGTTTCAGAAGATGAGTGAAATTATTGGGCAGGGTCATATGGTAGGAAGGTGATCATTAAATAAAATATTTGAGCAGCATAAAAAATATGAACAGAATTGGCAAGAAAACGGAACAGCTCGGGGGGGGGGATCTTGAAGGCGTACCCCCAAAAGCACAGTTTTCACCAACCAACAAAAGCTCAATAAGTAGGTATTTCTAAGCTGCCCTTCAATTTACAAAATTTCTAGGCCACCTAGCAAATGACTACTGAAACAAATACAAAGTAAAAACCACTAATATGTACAATTAACTTAATAAAACAATGAAAACAGATTAAAGCTATAGATATAGTCATATCTATTTTAAGAAGTTGGTTAAAACCAACTTAGGTGACATGACAGAAGGCCTGGCCTTCAGCTGGCACCAAGGAGACTTCAGGTTCAGCACCACCAAGTCTCTCTGGGAAAGCATTTCACATCCAGGCACCACAACCGAAAAGGCTGTCTTTGTCTTAACCACCTGCCTAACTTCAGAAGGAAGAGATACTTGGGGCTAAAATGGGCATTGCTTTAAATCCGTATCTAGAAGTGACATCTTTTTGTTTTTACTCTAGAGTTGGCACAGGTGGTGTGATATGAATCAGGACCCTACTGGAGGGGTCGGGGTGTTTTTTAAGATCTGGATCAGGCCTCCTGTGCTCGATCCAGAGCAAAAAAAGAAAAAGACCTAGCTGCTAGATACAGACTTAAAGTAGCGTCTGTTGTGGCCCTTGAATGATCTCTGAAGATGATCAGAACATTCGGGCAGGTTCATGTAGGAGGAGGCGGTGGTCCTTTGGACATATCTCATGCCTTCACCCTGACCAGCAGGAAGTATTGTGCAGCATTTAATTGCAGTGTGGATGCTTGTTTCACAATAGTAGTGTTGACCTAGCTGGGCTGGTTTGGATGGTGTGGTTTCCTGGAGGGGTTTCCCCTTGTCTTTACTTCTAGAACTGCGTTCACCTCTCTTCAACATTGCAGAGCGACAGCTTCAATATCACCTGCTATTTTATTGTGTAATAAAACTGTAATGCGAATTCACCCCTGTCATTGGGTTATATTTGCAATCGAAGAGTACACGTACATTTCCTCGACACGCTTGCAAAAAGATGTGCTTGGCTTGCTTTACGCTGTACTTCCCCAAGGAAAGCTGCAAAACAGAGGAATAAATATTAGCTTTATGTGAGGTTGTTTAATAGTAGTTGAAAAATACCATATAATAAATACAAGAATATGAGATTTAAAAGAATAGGCAAGTAATGTCTTCCCTTATACACATGCATCTAACCTAGCAGCATGGCTAGAAGACGGCTCCTTGGCTCATAACACTGTTTGTGTTTGTAATATGTATTCTTTACTGTTCAATGCTTCCTGTACAATTTAAAGGACGGAAGAAACTTCAAAGATCTTCATGCTTATGTTTCTCAGTGGTGTAAGGAGATAGGTGAAGCTGCCAATTGTTGAGAAATAATCAGTGAAGTTACTTTCTCATCTCACTGAGGCATCCAACTGACAAATAGACATTAATATCACACCAATTTCCTTGTGTCAGTCAAGAGAATTTATTGGGTGAAACTGAACAGCATAAGTGTGTGTGTGTGTGTGTGTGTGTGTGTGTGTGTATAGTTAGCATGTTGCTCTTATGTGGCCATCTTCTGAAAGTATGATGGAGCTCCCCTAGGAAAACAGTAGCAAAAGAAGATGCAGAGACTAATTTGCTAACAAATAAAGGCAAGGTTTGGGGAAGGGGGTTGAAAGGTAAACCAGAGAGGAGGAACAATGAGCAAGTGGAGAGCAGAACAAATAAGGCAAGGCGGGCAGTTAGTTGGGAAAAGGCTTTAGGAGAAAGAGAGGCACAGAATGTTCAGTTCATTCTAATTTTCAGTTCTAATCTCAGAGCTATGGGCTTTTGTTATAATTCCTTATTGCCATATTTTGAGGTGCTGAAGATCTCCACAAAATGGCAAGTTTTGAGGTGAGCTACAGGTGATTGATAATTTGGAAACCAGTCCACTTTTTTCTGTGGCTTTATAATTCCACTTGGACTGTATTAGCTTGGTAGCCAACATATCCTGAAAGTAAAAATGAGCAGCAGGTTTTATTAAATGAAATAACATGGAAAGATGGAAGCATGCTGTATCCCACAAGCCCAAAAGCCAAAGGGGTCTCCCAGGGCCACCTTTTGGACCAATCCTCGAAGAACAAGCAACCTTACAGAAATGAATATATTGTTTTAAAAGGAGGCCACGATCCAGCAACGATTATGTTTAAGTTCTACGTGGAACTTAACTGCCATATTGATGTCTAGGTGACTGCATGCTTTCTGCTGGCCTTTACTGCCTCCTTTCAGCCCCTGTCAGTGAAATGTCCATGTGCTCATCTTCCCCAGGTATGCCAGGCCTGTAATATGCACTTGGAGCATGCATAGCTACAAGAGCTGTTCCATTCACTTAAATTAAGTTGATATGAACGGGATGCCTGTCGGGAGTTGCTCTCTCCATTGGCGTGAACAGGGAACTCTGCACCTTCAGGAAGTCATATGTGGAAGATGAAGTCATAGCATAATCTGGAAGACAGGTGGAAAGCCATAACTCAGTAGTCCATAATTTAGGGGTATAAGAATACTTGGGCAGCAACTCATTATTTACTGTGGATACAAATGGCTCAGACCAAGGAGCTAGGGCAGCCTCTTTTGATGTACGAGGCAATGTGAAACCCTGCTTGTCCTCCTTGCATCCCTTGAAAAACTACCAAGTCAGCCTAGGCCTGTCAGATAGTATACTACAATACTTCTTTATGGCCAGCTGCATCATAAGCACCCAAAAAGAGGAGCTGCTAACAAGCTTAAGTTACCAGACATTCTCTCTCTTGACAAACTGCCGTAGTTGTGCAGGGGGTTATGCTAGCTGTCACAATCCCCGTTATGAATACTCCAGTGCATACATAGCTCTAGGTCTGGGGCAAAATACTTGTCCAACACTTGACATGCAGCTGTGGAGGATGAGTGGGAATAGTGGGCCTTTGTGTATTTGGCAACAGTCATACATGTTAAGCCAGCATCATAGCAAAAAAGCAAGGAAATACAGGTGCCCTTTCCACTGTGTTCAAAACATTCCCTGCTAGGGGTTTTATCACATTTTTGAAATAATATATTTTCTGATGTAAAAGGGCACATGCAAACAATGGTGCTGTTTGCATGACATGCTGCGGCTCCATCCTGAATATTCAATCCCGACTGTAGGTTGTCTTGCCGTGCGAACCCAGCCGGTGGGGGTTTTGCAAAGATTAAACCACTCATGGCCTTTTCTAGGGTTAAACAACACTTGCATAACCCTAGAATAGACCATGGGTTGTTTAACTGTCCCATAACCCCTGCTGGCTGGGTTTGCATGACCTGACAACCTATGGTTGGGGACTGAACATTCAGGATGGCACCCGTGAGCGCTGCGGCTCATGTGAACCCTGCCAACATTTCCACATGGCAGTTGTGAGCACGAGTCTGGTGCTTTCAGCATCTGTAATTGTACCCTTGGAAATAGAAATTTTAAGTAGTGAGAAAACTAACACAAGAAGCCTGGATAAATTAATTGCATTTCAAACAAAGCTCTTCTAAAGTTGTCCCACTCAGCCTATTACTATTGATGGGGTTTTAGTGTAACAATTTAACTGTTCAAGTTTTCATGGTATAAGAACTGCACTGCCGAATGTTCTGGGACATCAGTGGAAGTTTGTATCCTTGTCCTGGCCAGGGTGTAGAAACATCTGCAGCCATCTGACTTGTTTGGAAGATACTTTGCAGATTAAATCATTCACATCCAGTCTGACTTGGACACTAGCACTGAAACAGAGCCCAAGCCTGAGGTGTCCTGGGTTGATTTTTGCTTGGATCAGTTTCAGCTGCTTTCCTGGATGTCAACAAGATCACAAGCAGTGATACCTATGCTTGATCCCTCCATGTCCATTGTCCTTAATTTAAAGCCAGGAAGGAAAGCTGTGTCTGTATCTGATGGCAATTAGCAAAACTTTTTTAAAAGAATGAAGAGCATCCATCTCTGGGGAAGTAGAGATAACACTTAGGCCTCTCTTGTGCTATCAGATTATTTGCTTGTATGGCTTTTCCCTTCCTGGGAAAGGTGGCCGAGTGTGTGGTTGTAATATTTTTCCCTTGACCCGTATCAACATGGAATCTGTCCTGGGTTTGGGACAGATACTACTTTAGTAGTCTTGGTGGGGAATCTCCATCTTGAGATAGATGGGGAAAATATTTTTCTGTTGATCTTATTGGTCCTCTCAGGAGCCTTTAGTTGGACAGCTGGTACAGCTGCTTTTAAGATATCCTGAAAATGATCTAATTTTCCTACCCTAGACACAAGGCAGGCTGCAGTACTTTGCACAAGCTAAAACTTCCACATGCTTTCATAACCAAGTAGAGCTCATTACAAAGACATGGACAGTGGTTGCTAATCTCTGCTTCCCAAGAAGGGCTTTAGCCTTTAGATGAAGCTTTCTCTTGGCCTTTTCCATGGTAGCATCTCATCTATGGAATGTCCTCCCTGCGCGGTTTGTTTGGCACCTACATTATGGTATTTTTGGTGCTGTGTGAGGACCTTTTTATCCTCCTAGGCATTTTAAGAATTGTTTCAGTGCTTTTACGTCTTAGCACTTTTTAATTTTGCTGCTGATTTTACCTTGGTTTTATGTGCTATAGTATTTTTACTCTTCACTGCTGGTTTTATCTTGGCTTTATTATGTGCTGGTTTTATTCATTGTTTCACTGTTTGTATTTTGTGTTTTAAATGCATTGTACACTGCCAGAGAACCTGGGTTATTAGGACATGCAATAAATAAATAAATAAAATTGGTAATTTTCTCTGGACTAAACCTACAAGGTGTGGCTTAATGTAAAGACTTCTAAGTAAATGCATGGTAGTGTGAGAGTCCCTGTGTAGTTAGTGCGGTAGGGCAGGCTTATTCCCAAGTCATGGTCTGCTTGATCAACAGTGAATGGCACTGAGGCTACTCTGAACTTCCAGTCTGAAGGTACTCTGCTTGAGAACTTCCAGTGAGCTGTTCCTGAGTTTGTTTTTTTCACAAATGTATATGCTGCTTTAGAAAAGGATACCAAAGCTGTGAATAGCATAAACCGAAATATAAAATTCAAATAAATTTAAATTTAATCTAAATACAAAATTCAAGTAAAGGTGATCAGCAACAAGATGAAAGGCTGGGTTCCCCACCCCCCGCCCCTGTAAAAGCATACATTTTAAGTAACCACAGAAAACTCGACACTCTGAGTATTTCCCTAAGATTCACAGGGAGTGAATTCCACAGGGCAGGTGCTATAACACTTAATGCTCTATTTTTGGTGGTCATAAGGCAAATCTCGGGGTCACGTGGCACCATCAAAAGTTCCTTTCCTGAGAACCACAGTGAGTCCCCAAGTAGGGACATAAGGGGTAAAGTGATCCCTAAGGTAACCTGTTCCTGTGTTGTTTAGGGCTTTATATGCTATCAGCAAAATCTTAATCCTGGCCTAGTGGCATATTGGCAGCTAGTGCAGTTCTCTCAGCAAAGGTGTTACTTGCTGCTGAGAGGATGCCCCAGTCAGCAGCCTCACACATGCATTCGACACCAGCTGTGTCTTGCCCCCCTCGGACTCCTCGGAGGATGAAGGGGAATGGCAGGTTCCAGACCCAGGGGAAGGGACCAGCACAGAAGGAGCCCGAGCCCCCGAGCCCCCTGTGGAGGTTCCAGGCCCAGCTGCAGTGTCCCCAGAGCATTCGGAGGGCAAAATGCCACTGACCCCCGCAGAGCGAAGGCAGTTGCACGTCCGGGAGCAGTGTAGGCGAGCCTCTGTCCGTTTAAGGCAGGGAGGCTCTCAGAGGCAGGAGGACTGACTGGATGCAGCTGCCTCAAGTCGTGGCCGTTAAAAGGGGTTGGCAGGCTGGGGCTAGACTGCTGAAGAAGCAACGTTGGGTCACACGCAGGACCGCAGCCTCGGGCCTCGTTCACCTTATGTGTTTTGGACCTCAGACTGGGCAACGGACTTCTCTTTGCCTTGATGCTTTGGACTCACTGCCGGGTAAAACATTCCTTGCTACAAGCCACTTTTTCGCTTCCCAGCCTCAGACAGATTTACGCGGTCAGCTGGCAGGAGCCGACAAGCTGCAACTTCCAGACATGTCAAGGGAGCCCCACAAATACACAAGAGTCCCCAAATGTGTACTAGGTTGTGACGTCCACATAGTCTAAGGGGTGAACAGGCCTCTTGGTTTCAGTTTTTACTAGCAGGAACTTGTTCTGCCTACTGTAGTTAATAGTCTCCAGTCAAGTAAAATTTGATAGACCTCTCACCACATGAGCCCAAAGTGAAACACAAAGGAATCTTAAGACTGCTGTCCCCAGGCTAACTTGTGAACTGGTGACCTAGAAGCAGAACAGTTGAACTGTATAAAATGTGAACATCTGGATTTGACATAGCATATGATATTAACATATGGCAGACATATTTGGCTGGCAAAAAAGTGACACAGAATTGCCATACAGTGTACACGACCTCCTTTCCAAACAGACATGTTAGGGGATAGCTCATAGAGCTTCTGGCACTATGTGGCAAAAACAACAAAGATTCTTGAGGTATCTTAAAGGCAAAGAGTTACTATAGAATGAGCTTTTGTGGAGTAGTACCTACTGTTAGCCTCTGCATCTGATAAAGTGAGCTCCAGTTGGTGAAACCATATGTCACAATAAATCACTTAGTCTTTAAGATGTCACAGTACTCATTTTTGTGTTTGCTCTAACAGACTAAAATAACTAACCCCCTGGATTTCATAAGGATATAATATCAGGGGCATATATATATATATTCTGCAAAGTGACATCCTCATCTCATGGACCAGCACAGCTATCTTTGGTTGTTTTTTTATCCTCATGATAAGCAAGCTACTAAACCTTTGTATACAGAATTAACATCACATTATTTTTCTAGTCTCAGTCAAGATCACTTACAAAAGTAAAGTAAAATGGTCAGAAGAAATCTATGCCTCACTAGCATATTGCCCTTGCATGTCCCTCTTTTGAAGGTACATGGGAATCTCCTGGGAATGACAGCAAAAGGAGACTTAACGCATTCAGTTCTATTGGATGAGTTTCAGTTATTGAGGCCTGAGGATGTGGACAAGGTGCTTGGCCAAATCCGATCGACCACTTGTGTGCTTGACCCTTGCCCTTCATGGCTTATTAAATCAAATAAGGAGGGGATGTTCGGTGGGGTCCAGGAGATTGTAAATTCCTCCTTGAGAGAGGGAGTGGTGCCGGCTGCTTTAAAAGAGGCCACTCTGAAAAAGCCTAACCTGGACCCGGAGGATGTTAACAATTACAGGCCAGTGGCCAACATCCCCTACCTGGGCAAGGTGCTTGAGTGGGTGGTTGCAGGACAGCTCCAGGCACTCGTGAATGAAACGGATTATCTAGATCCATTTCAGTCGGGTTTCAGGCCTGGTTTTGGAACAGAAACTGCCTTGGTCGCCCTGTGGGATGACCTCTGCCAGGAGAGGGACAGGGGGAGTGCAGCCCTGTTGATTCTCCTGGACCTCTCAGTGGCTTTCGATACCATCGACCATGGTATCCTTCTGGATAGGTTGTCTGGGTTGGGAGTTGGAGGAACTGCACTGCAGTGGTTCCATTCCTACTTGGATGGCCGACTCCAGAAGGTGGTGCTGGGGGATTATTGCTCTGTGCCATGGCAATTGTGCCATGGGGTTCCACAGGGCTCTATTTTATCCCCCATGCTGTTTAACATCTACATGAAACTGCTGGGGAAGGTTATCTGGAGGTATGGGCTGAGGTGCCATCAATATGCGGATGACACCCAGCTCTACCTCTCTTCTTCATCAAATCCAGGTGAGGCAGTGGCTGTTCTGAATCAGGGCCTGGGCACAGTAATGGACTGGATGAGGGCCAATAAACTGAAACTCAATCCAGACAAGACAAAGGTACTGTTAGTGGGTGGTTCATCTGCCCGGCTAGGTGATATTCAACCTGTTCTGGAGGGGGTTGCACTCCCCCTAAAGGATCACGTTTGTAGTTTGCGGGTGTTCTTTGACCCAGAACTGTCACTTGAGGCACAGGTGAACTCAGTGGCATGGAGCACTTTTTATCAGCTGAGGCTGGTATACCAACTACGCCCTTATCTGGACAGAGATAGCCTAGCTACAGTTATCCATGCTCTGATAACTTCTCGTGTGGATTACTGCAATGCATTATACGTGGGGCTGCCTTTGAAAACGGTCCGGAAACTTCAGCTGGTCCAAAATAGGGCAGCTAGATTGTTAACAGGGACTGGCCAGCGAGCTCATATTACGCCAGTACTTTTTCAGCTGCACTGGCTGCCAGTCCATTTCCAGGCCCAATTCAAAGTGCTGGTATTAACATTCAAAGCCCTAAATGGTTTGGGCCCAGGTTACCTGAAGGATCGCCTCCTCCCATATGTGCCTGCCTGGACCTTAAGATCATCATCAGCGGCCCTTCTTCGTGAGCCCCTGCCAAAGGAAGTGAGGCAGGTGGCTACTAGGAGGAGGGCTTTTTCTGCTGTGGCACCCCAGCTGCGGAATGAGCTTCCTAGTGAGGTTCACCTGGCACCTACATTGTATTCTTTCCGGCGCCAGGTGAAGACCTTTTTATTTTCCCAGGCATTTTAGAATTTTAGCTCTTTAGACTTTTATCTTTGCTGTTTTAAATCTGTATTTTAAATCCCTGCACTGCTTCTAGGTTTTGTTCTGGTTTTATTCTGGTTGTATTGTTTACTGTGGTTTTAATGTTTTATATATTTTGTATTGTTTTATTGTGTGCTCTTTGGTTTTAATTTTTGTGAACCACCCAGAGAGCTTCGGCTATTGGGCGGTATAGAAATGGAATGAATGAATGAATGAATGAATGATGAACAGTTCTACGTGTATGTGGGGGGTGATAATGCCAATGTGGTGTGATGTTGATAAAGAGCAGGATATATCCCCTATGTATTGCAAACTTTGCTAAAGGGTAGGAGGGAGTAAATTGGACTAGACCTTTGGAAGATGTTTTATAGGGTAAAAGAAAGGTAGTTTCACTTCTAGCAGATGTACATCACCATAGATAAGACAGTTACAATCATTTGTTGATTGCTATTGTTTTTCAACAGGGCAGGCGGCCTCTTTTGGGTAAACAACTGTGGATTCTTCAGCCTTTAATCTAGGGATGTCGGAGAATTTCTCCACGAATCTCCGGGAGGCCGAATGCCAACGCATTCAGCCCCCCGAAATTGGTGGGGAAATTCTCCGCCCCCCCCCCGGGATGGGACTTATCTCGTGTGATGTCCCGCGCAGTGGCGGGTCCCGGCAGCGGTTTGGTGGTGGCGGCGGCGGCTGGTCTTCCAACCGGCTGCTGCCGCTGCCATTTCCAAGTAAAGTAAGGTAAAAACAAAAACAAAAACGTGATAGGCTACGTAAAGATTTACGTAGCCTATCACGGCTAGATTTTCAAAGTCAGCCGTGATAGTCTACGTAAATCTTTATGTAGACTACCTGTGCCCAAAGAAGGAACAGAAATGGCGGCGCCCATGGGCGCCGCCATTTGCGTGCGCTTTTTTTTTTTTTCCCCCAAAGTCAGCTGTGATAGGCTACGTAAATCTTTACGTAGCCTATCACGGGTTTTTTTACTTTACTTTATTCTTTCACGGTCGGAGAGGCGGGGCGCTCCCCCCCGGCCAGAATTTCAGTGGGGCGGGGCGCCTCCCCACCCGCCAAGGATTTTGGGGGGAGAAACGGAGCGCCTCCCCCCCCCCCCGAAAAAAGCTGCGGGACCAGGTAAGGGACTTTCATCCATCCCTACTTTAATCATAGAATCATAGAATAGTAGGGTTGGAAGGGGCCTACAAGGCCATCGAGTCCAACCCCCTGCCTTTACTTTAGGCCTTTTTGTTATTGGAGTCACATCTTTTCAAACTGGCTTTTTAAATAGTCTTTAGTAGTTTTAATGTTGCCTTAAAGTTTTTGCATGGTTTTATTGATGATTTTTTTATGGTATTATTGTTGGTATTATTTTGATTTGTTGCACACCATCTTGGTGACTTCTGGGGAAAGACGGTATGAAATTATTTTTAATTAAAAAAAACAAGATACAATTATATTCTATTTATCTGAGGACTCCAATTCTTCCGTAGACCTATAATTTACTCTTTCCAGTTAGGGACTTTCCAGATTACCAAAACTTCGATAAAACCTTTTAAGTACTCAAGAGGATCGCTCTCTCTCTCTCTCTCTCTCTCTCTCTCATTTGTTTAAGTTGCATGAGAGGTCTCACTGGATCATCATTTTACTGTGACCAAGTCTCTAAGAAAGGAACAGGATTTATTCCCTTGGTGTGGTCTGCTTGGTAAGCAATGAATAGCACTGCCCTCTTTATGACCTATGGCAGTCCTGTACTTTTAAAGTATTTTAATGATCCCCAACACCTGTGCCCTGTCATGATTGCTAAATGTTGTCAGATACAGGGTTCAAACTGCCAAGCTCACTTATGAGTCATTGCAATAGTCCAGAATGTGCCCTTGTTCTTCTGCTTTGCTTTGCCTCACCTTGCATACTGGTTTCAGGCAAATCCCCCAATGCCCAAAGTAGAACAATACATGTTACTACTGTTTGAAATGGGAGCAAGGGCTTAGAGCATCTCAGTAGAAGCTCTTGGGCAGGGTACCTTCAGACTGACAAACTTTTTATCAGCTAACCTTCAGACTCTGATCTGCCTGCAGATGAGCTGTTGACTATTTGGGGTATCTGATTTTCTTTGCCCATCTGTTTGAACTTAATCCTGCCCCCTGCTCATCATCCTTTGACGAATCCTACTTCAGTTAAGTGGGATGAACTGGATAACCTTCAGGTTCCTTTTAGCTCTGATGTACAGCCTTTGTGGTCATTCAGCAAAGGCTGGCTTGCAGATTAACTATGTTTTTACAAGCATTTTAATGAGAGACAATATTTTCCCAGATAAACCTGCCAGGCCCAAGCTGAGGATTTCTGTGAAAAGTGGTTGGCCAGGATTACATTTGTTACCTGGCATTCGGTATGTTTGTAAGAATCTGCAGTCATTCTCTGAGCACACACATGGACTTATAAGAGGAGCCCTACTGAATCAGATCAAAGGCCTATCTAGTCCAGCATTCTGTCCACACAGTGGCCAACCAGATTCCTGTGAGAAGCCCATAAGGAGGAGATGAGGACAACAGCCCTCTTCTGCTGCTGTTCCCCAGAAACTAGGAGTCAGATGTGTGCCACCTCTGATCCTAGAGGTGGCATATAGCCATCATAACTAGTAACTATTGATAGCCTTATCCTCCATGAATTTCTCTAATTCCCTTTTAAAGCCATCCAGGTTGGTGGCCATCACTGCACCTCATGGTAGCAAATTCCATAGTTTAACTATGCACTGGGTGAAGAAATATCTTCTTTATCTGTCCTGAATCTCCCACCATTCAGGTTCATGGGGTGACCCCGGGTTCTAGTATTATCAGTATCAGACTTCATCAGCCTGAGTCAGTGGCCTGGTTTGCACATAATGAGAAACCACCATGGGTGAATTTCCTTATTGGGCTTTTCGTCATGGCTGCTGCCATTTTGAATATTTGGGGCACATGGACAGAGGCACGCCATAGCTTCTTGTTAGATGTGAACCCAGTGAAGATGGGTTGTTGGGGTGGTTAAGAAGCCACCGGTAACCCTAAAGCAGCCAATGGGTTCTGGATGGCTCGTCAACCACCCCAACAACCCATCCTCACTATGTTTGTAAGTAACAAGAAGCTATGGCACGCCCCCACCACACCTTGAATATTCAAAGTGGCCACCACTGCTGCAGCAAGAAGCTCCACGGGGAAATTCACCCCCGAGAGCTTCTCATTACATGAGAACCAGGTCAGTATCTGACTGTTGCTGGCTGCCACCTTGTTTGCTGCCACTAGATAACTCTTTGGTTATCTAGTAACCTGAACAGCTACAACAAGTATTCAATCCACACATAACTGCCTAAGAAGTCCTAGAAACCCTGAGTGTGCAAGTTTGGTTTACCAGTTACCCAGGCTCATAGGAAATCATAGAATCATAGAATAGTAGGGTTGGAAGGGGCCTATAAGACCATCGAGTCCAACCCCCTGCTCAATGCAGGGATCCAAGTCAGAGCATCCCTGACAGATGGCTGCCCAGCCTTGTCTTGAATGCTTCCAGTGTGGGAGATCCCACCACCTCCCTAGGTAATTGGTTCCATTGTTGTATTGCTCTAACAGTCAGGAAGTTTTTCCTGATGTTCAGCTGGACTCTGGCTTCCTGTAACTTGAGCCCATTATTCCGTGTCCTGCACTCTGGGACGATCAAGAAGAGATCCTGGCCTTCCTCTCTGTGACAACCTTTCAAGTACTTGAAGAGCGCTATCAAGTACTTGAAATGTACATGTGTATCAGGCTTTACCTTAGAAATTACATGTGTAGTCTCTAGGGTATCTGAAGAAGCTGCCTCTCATGTGGCAAAGATCAGACCCTCTCTGTTGATGTCTGTTGACTCCTCACCTACAGCCACTTGGACCTGACCCACGCCATGTAGGCTGTAGTCCACACAAAAAGTCTTTAGTCTCTGTTCGCCTGAAATTCAGTGGTGACCCTATTTTTAACCTTCCTTCACTCACTGCTTTTATGAAATGTGCATTGTTTTATGTCCAATGACTGTCCTTAGTGTACCTCAATGGATGAGCTGTATGTGCACACTAACTCAGGCAGTGGTTTGCTGGAATTAACGTTTAGAAGCAGGCACCACTAGTTATTTCACACATTATTAACTTATATTACAATTCAAATAAGCTTACAGCTGGCAAAAAAGAGTCTCTTTTGTAAAGTGATCTCAAACATAATAGGCTTAATCAGAGATAAATTAAATTAGGCAGTCATGCATACTACAGCATATTAGCACTGAGTAGTTATTAAATACACTTTCTGCTATCAGTTGCACAAGCGGGGATTGTAAGCAAACAGACACTAGTAAATAAAGTTTGTCAGGGAAGCCCCATACTTGAATTTCTCTCTCTTTCTCTTTTCTTTCTCTGCCTGTTGCAGGATCTTTGTTACTAATGCTGGCACCACTTTAAATCTCCATATATGCTCTAACTTCACTCTCAGGCAATTAGCCAAAAGCACAGCAGACAGAACTAATGAATACCTAGACAACAGATGTTCAGCGTGTTTTCTGATGGGAACTTTTTTTTCAGAGCAATTTTTAAAAATGCATGAATGATTCATAGCTACTGAAGTGGAATGTGATGGTGATGATGATTTGTAATTGCTATAAAATGACTTAACGTTTAAACCGTTGCAATGCAAATATATTGGCGTACGATTTGTGATATACCCTTTATAGGTCAATCCTCAAATCCAAAATGTGGCAGCCAACAAGGGCTCCTGACATAGGAAGTTGTTTCACCTCTTCCCCACGCTGTGTAATCGGTCTGTCATTGACTCCCCAGGCAAGTCTTTTCCCATCCCTTCTCCTTTTAACTGGAGATGGGATTGAACCTGGGAACATCTGTATAGTAAGAGATGAAGGAATTATAATTTTATTGTTTCTGCTGTAGATAAGTATCACAGATCTAAATATCCTGCTTCGAAAGTCAAGGAATTGTAAATTTAGGCCACAGTCTTTTCCACCAGTCCTTGTTCTGTACCCAAAACAGCTAAAAGTAGAGCTAGATATTTTGACACTTGTAGTCATTCAGCATTCCCAAATTTCTGATCGGAACTACTTTCAAAACCATAAATACCCTTCACATTGCCATTTTTTAAGACTAGACATAGATCAAGAGGATGATTCACATTCATGTGTTCATCACTTGATAATTGCAACATCAAATGATGATTTGCAGATTTCAGCTCTCTGGGAATCCAGCCGTTCATTGCATAAAAAGTTTCCAGCCCTTATATATGTGAAGATGTGGTTCAAAGTGTGCGAGCCTAATGCCTGGTGAAGACAGAGGGTTGACCAAATAAATTTTCCAGCTAAGGATGGGGCTTTAAGTATCCTGCATTGCTCCTTACACCTCTGACATGGGGGAGTACAAAACCAGAGTACAAATCACACATACCACTTAAAATTGCAGGAAAACATACATTAGAAGAGACATTATTCGGTGTGCCAGCTGCATCCCTTTCTGTTCTGGCCCAGTGATCCATGCCTTAATTACCTCTTATTTAGACTACTGTAGTGCACTCTACATGAGGCAGCCCTGGAAAAGTGTTCAGAAACTACAGCTAGTGGATCTGCTCAGGCTATATTAAAATTTTTTCACAGTGATGGAGGGCAATATATACCTGCTGCCCTTAAATTATATCAGGCCAAAACACTATCTCAACTTTTCTATGGGACAACTCTAGGCCCAACATCCTCTTGTTTTGGCCCATTAGAAAGAGTTTAATCCAAATTTATAAGGGCAATTTTCCGTATGCCCAGTTGTGTTTCTAACCCTAGTATGCGTTTAGAATCTGGCCTGATTAAAATAGAGCCTAGGGTAAGCCTTGCCTCTATTAACTTTTGGCTCAAATTAAATGATTGCCCGCAAGGATTAGCTTCTTTAATTCTTCGGGACAGCTTTCGTTCTTCTTGGCTAACTGCAGTCCATCAAAAGATTACATTGTTGGGATTCTCTCCACAGACTCTCCTAACAATGGGATTGGATAAGGCAGTGGTAACTACCAAACAGAGAGTGTTAGATATTGAATGGCAGTGTGATTTTAGCAGAGTACCAGACTTTCTGGCACTGGAGGACATCACATACACTGTAAAAATGGCAGCCTATGTATTGTTTTTGGAGTCTCCTACTCTTCGCAGGGTTTTGTCTTTAGCCAGATGGCGAGTGCTGGAGGGGAGATACAGTAAGACCCCAATGGCAGAGAGGATTTGCCCTTGCGGTGTTGGAGTGGTTGAAACAACTGAACATGTTATCTTTTCTTGTCGGCTGTATTAAGAAATTTGTGTAAAGTTTATTTCTCCTCTGCTTAGAAGGTTTCGGGGCAGATCTGATGTTGAGGTTGCCAGGCAGCTTCTTTTAGGTGCTAATGTGCAGTTAACAGATCCTTGTGCAAGGTTTTTTGCAGCCGCCGCCTGTAAGATTGGTGGAGATATTGTATATAATGCTTTAAAATCCTAATATTAATTTTAATCTGTAATAGGTAATTTTAAATAATGTTTTATTGTTCATTTATTGTTTATATTGTTCATTTATTTATTGTTTGGGAATATTTTAGTTTATTGTGACATTTTTAGATTGTTTATACATATGAGCTGGTCATAGACTGTACTAATAAATAAACAAACAAACTACAGCTAGTGCCAAATGCCTTGTCTGTTATGTGCTTTAGAGACCATATATATCACCTGTCTTGAACCAACTATACTGGCTTCCAGTTGTTTCCAATAAGGCTGTGCACCACTTCAGCCTGAGTTCTGAGCGCAGGGTGCTTCAGGCTGCTTCCAAGGTGAGGCGGAGGGGGCATGAAGTGGGTTGGGTTGCTCCAAAGCACTTCAGAGCAATCTGGAAGCCCAGCCCCACTGCCACTGTTCAGGCCCCAGCTCCTTACCTAGGCCCTTGAGATGTGCACTGGGAGCCTTCTTTCTGTTCCAGGGAGTCGCCATTCTGCATTTCCAGAAATAGAATCTGTGCAAATGGCACAGGAAATATAAGGAGTTGCCATTTTAAAAATGGTGACTCCCTGGAACAGGAAGAAGGCTACTGGCGTGCATCCCGAGGGTCCAGGAGCTGGTGGCGGTGGTGGCAACGGCTCCCTGGAACAGGAAGACAGCTGCTGGCATGAGTCCTGAGGGCCCAGGTAAGTTGCTGTGGGCTCATGTGGCATGGGGGGCTGAAGCGGGATTCAGCCATCCAAATCCCACTTCAGCTCCAGAGGCTGAAGCAGGTCCACCACCACCCCGCAAGCAGCCCAAAGAAAATTGGGCCTGCCTTAGACGCCCTGAAGCGGCCTCCGAGGCAGACCAGAGGGTCCCTCTACAGCTCTAGTTTCCAAGTCCAATTCAAGGTGCTGATTTTGATCTATAGAGTCCTAAATGGCTTGGGGTCAGGATACCAGAAGGACCACCTCCTCCCATATGAGCCTGCTTGGAATTTAAGTTCTTCATTTGAGTTCCTGTTGCGTGTCCCACAGCCATAAGAGGTTAGGTTGATGGTATGTGAGACAGGGTTTTCTCTGTGGAACTGCCTCCCAAGGAAGGTTAGGCTGCCTCTATCCCTTTTTAATGTTTAGGCAGTATAAGCTGTATTGTTTCACCATGTCTTTGGCTTTTAAAATTGTATTTGGCCAGTTCTTAAAGAATGGTCTGTTTTTGGTTTTTGGTTTTATGTTGTGATTTTATTGGATTTTTATTGTACATTGCTTTGAAGGGCCCTCATGGGCAGAGAAGCGATACATCAAAACCTTTAATACAGAATAAATTAATTGTATTTATAATTTTTATCATATTTTATTGTATATTTATTGCCAATTTGTATATTTTTGTATGTTTTTTATTCTGTATTCCTCCTGAGAGGGTTTTACCCTTAAAAGTAGCCTAAAAATAATTTCAAATAAAGAAATAATTTCCATAATTTATGTGCAGAATCCAGTTTTTTGGGTGGAGAGTTTTAAAACATATTTTTATTAGCATAACACCACTAAAGATACTATTTATTTATTTATTTATTTCTTCAGGGACCTCAGTGTTTGGTTCTCCCCCCTATTTTACCCTCACTACAACCCTGTGAGGTAGGTTGGACTGTGAGATAGTGACTGCCTCAGGATAAACTTCATGGCCAAGTGGGGATTTGAACCTGGGCCTCCCAGGTACTAGTTGGATACTATAACCTTTGCAAACATTACTACTGCTACTGGAAGTGGCATTATCTTTCATAAGTACAGATAGAGAAACAAAGGTGATGGTAGCAAAGATTTCCACCGCAGTTAAGCCTTTCATGATGCCTCAGGCTTTTCCTGTCTCAACTAAATAAACCAATTAGTGAATGATCTAATAATGGCACCGTAGGAATTTTGGGATCCATTTTCACAAATTAAAGAGCCAACTCTCCTTCATTATGTATTGGAGGGAGCAATCCTATGGCCTCTAGTCAATGGCTAGACGGCCATAGGATATGTGGTTTTCTGGGAACCGACCTCGGAGTGCGGGCTCTGAGGTTGGTTCCCAGAAAACCACACTCCGAGGTTGGTTCCCGGAGAACTGACCTTCCCCCCCTTTCACGCTGCCTCGCAGGCAGCGCGGACAACCCCATGCTCCACACTTGCAAGAGAAGCGTGGAGTGTTCCAGGGAGCGTTCCGGGGCAGGGAAGGCGAAAATGCTGGTACAACACATCCTACACATAATCCGGCAGCCTCCTCCCCCACTCTGCCTTCCTGTGAAATCAGCTGTCTAGCCTCAAATGCAGGGCAGGAGAAGCTCAGAGGGAACGATCCCCTCCGTGCTTCTCCTGCCCTGCATTGGATAGGTAGTCGCCTCCGAGTTCGGAGGTAGCCACCTATCTCCATAGGATTGTGCCTTAAATGTATTTAAAAGTGAGAATGAAAGGAGAACAGAATTAGTAGTAATGCTCGTGTGGTTACTCTAACCCTCTCAGCCACATCCTTTGAGTCCTTCTTCTCAGGTGCAAAGAGCATTTACCACTAATACCAGTGGAAGCATCACCAGTATCTTCCTGCTCAGTTCAGACCCCTTTTGTGGAAAAGATGAGATATACCACCACTCAGTCTTTTTTGACAGGAAAAATACATCTGCAACGGGATTCTGGCAGCTTGCCTTGTTCATTCATCCATCTCTTAACCTATCAATGCTGCATCCAGAGATGGTATGCATTCCTGAACATGACCCTAAAGTCTTTGGAACACATCTGACATTCTCTTATGCCATGCACATTTAAAACCCAATGTAAGGTGACAAGAACATTAAGCTGCCCACAGAGCAAATTGTGTAACTAATCTTTATCTGTTCTGAGCCACAGGTACAATAATTGGAAAATTAAAGTGCCTGTGAACGGCTAGGCTGGCTGCATTGAAATGCAACATTTTGAAACGATTAATGAAGACAAAGGCATGCAACTGTTTCTATAGACATGCATTTCAGAGAACGGCAGGGAAAGACTAGCACTCTATTCACCACTTACTTTGTAAAATCCATTTCCCACACCAGAAAGATTCATACCAATTGAAGTGATTTAACTGGAAGCCTGCCTGCCTTGACCCTAATGTGTGAGGGCATCAGCTAGGAACCACTGCAAATGCTTATTAAGTGTACCCCTATTTAGATGTTCGCTTCATTGTTTAACAGACATGCGGGGGGGGGGGGAAGTGAGGACAAGTCTACTAGCTCTGCCCTTCTCTGTGGCTCTCCTTACTGCAGGAGGTAGCCATTTTTATCCATGTGGGCTCCCCACATGATTTGGAACCCTGGAATAGATTATTGCTGTGTTTATACTATTCAGACATAACAGTCCCAAATGTCCATTGTGCAAATTCATGAAGTACTGTATTATGTATCTCAAGATATCCAAGATAGGGTCTGGGCCTCTTCAAATAACTGCCTTTTATTGCTCAAAATAACATATACACAAGCTGTAGAAAGCATTTAAGGCCATAAACTTGGTAGGATTAAAAACATAGTCTCACCCCAGGAAGGTGGTACCCCACAGCTCTGGTACCTCTCCTTAGAAATAAGTACCTTGCAGCAAGCAATTCACACCTCTCCCCATGCCACTGCCATCATCAAAAGTGATCCATTTAGAGGCATTGCACATACAAAATGTCAATCCCAACCTCAGTTTGGGCAGCTTTGTGAAGGTTGAACCCCTCCCACTGTGCCGCCAGGGCTTAATTGGTGTGAGCGCTCAGGAAGTACTAATGAAGGAAAGTGTCCCTGGGAATGTTCAGATTATCTTTCCTGCATCTCTGAATTAATCAGTCTATCCCCTTCTCCTTCAGACCATAGAGCAAAACTTCTTGGCAATGGCATATGTGAGACCCAACCCAGCTTCTTTCTCCATAAAAAATAAAAGTTAAAGTTGGAGGGAACCTTGAGGGGCTATTACAAAGGATAACTCCATATTTGCATTGCCAGGTTTTGCTCTCAGTTTAGCCAAGTTCAAAGGACACATAAGATAGTTAGAAGATATTCCTATCCTCAATTGAGAGAGAGAGAGAGAGAGAGAGAGAGTGTAGGAAGTTTAAAAATGATTACCATTTTCAGGATTGTTTCTCTAAAAAGCTTGTATTTTGCATTTACCTATCTGTTGCAGAGAACAGATCTCTCCCCAGTACTTAAAGAACTTCACTACTTCCAGCCTCATTTCCAATTACAATTCAAAGTCCTGGTGTTTATCTTTAAAGACCTACACAGTTTGGGACCCAGATAACTGAAGGAATGCATTCCCCCATGTCAGCCTGTTGCTGTTCTTCTTATTGTTCAATGTATTTCTTGCATTTTTATTCTGTTTTACTCTTAGGTAAACCACCCTGGAAGCATGGTTGAGGGGCAGTGTATACTTAAAAATCAAGTACTTGCATTTTCTTCATTTTCTCCACCTTGTACAGCTCTTACATTAATATAGCGCACAGTTAATTTTAACAAGGTACTTACCAAGTGGATTAAGATCATGGTGCATAGTCAGGCAGGACAAATAGCATGGTCAGAAAATCAGTTGAAAGCCATACTTAGGCTGGACTTAGAAAGCTGGAAGGAATTACTGTATAGCTCTTCACTACATGGCGAAATGAACATCTGTAGTCTCCAGTGCAACCAGAAGGAAGACTTCGCCACTCAGCAGAACGATGAGGCAACAAATCAATGGGTACACGGAAGATTTATTAACAAGCTGGTTTCCAAATTTCCCAGTGTGTTTCAAACAGAAATGACTTCTTCCAGGGGGAAAGCCATTCAACATATAAATTAAAGAAATCAATATTAGCCAAATGGAGGAGGTGGCTTCTCTGTGACCAGTGGACTTGAATGGAAATTTGTTGTTGTTGAATGAGACATTTATTCTCAAGTAATCTGGAGGAGAATGAATTCAATCAGAATACTGATTTCTTAATTTATAATTTGAACCATTTCCTGTGAGGAAGAACATTATGTTCATAATATATTGCTAAGTTTGGAAACCGGCATGTCAATACATTTTTCTTGGATCCATTGGTTTTGCTTTGTCTTCTCCAGTCATGCATGAGGTCAGTATTACCATGCCATGAACCTCCTTGGATTTCTGATCAGCTGCAGCTATATGGGCTTATTGTATGTCCAGAAGCTATAGACAAACATGGTTACAACTGACACATGCTAAGCTTACAGGTGGCTAACATGTGAAAGGTCGGGCTAATGCATCTGTTGGTAGAACAACATGGTTGCTGTTTCCCTGTGGCTACATCCCAAGCTGCTCTAGTAATGTACGAAGTGGCAATTATTGCAAGGGAGAGCGGATCGCATCCCCATTACTGCTAGTCTCCCAGGAGATCTGGCACTGATGTAGAAATTACTTTCATATCTCATATGTGTTCTCTCAGAGTGGTGTAGGATGTAGCCAGTCCATTCAGGTACATCTATTTTACTTGAATGATAAAACCAATCCATTCAGATAAATTAAAATGGTCCTGTGTTATGCTGGAATTGGTGATGTTTATGTACTCCCATAGAATCTTTCATTAATGCAACAGTCTGATGGTAGCAATGGCTTAAACATACTGTCTGGGACATAGTACCATGTGAACCAGTAGTCTACTCTACAAATGCCAGAACAGTGATCCTGAAAACCTAGTCCCATAACTCTTGCTATATTACAAATGGAATAAAAAAGTCTTATGGATTTAAAAGCTCTTGGTTGCTCCTTGATATTCGTTTCATCTTTACCTGTCAATTTTCCCCTAGCCGTTTTCTAAAATGGTTCATGTGTCCCAGTGTTATTCTTAAACTCAAGGCATTGTACTACTGCCTTTCCAGAACAGATTAAATTATTCCTCACAGTTTCACACCAAACAAATAGATTTATTTTATTCAAACCATTCACCTCTCGATTATGTTCTGAAAATATTAGCTCTATTTTCACCAATTCACTGACAGATATACACACCTTTGAACAGAATTTGTTTTCCTTTCATCATAAAAATATTCTTCTATTTTCCTCTTTAAATTATTTTAAAATAATTTAAAATAATTTAATTATTTTAAAATAAAAATACATTTTAAATTATTTTAAATGTGTTCAGCATTTTTGTCTCTCCACCAGCAACTGGTACCCCATCTTAAGGCCTTTGACAGAGCCAGCTATTTTCATTTGCAGTCTGGCAGTTACTCCAGTTCCAGACATTTGAGTCATACAGGGATAGTGGCACTGAAATATTCAGAGAACATTTAAAAAAAGAAGTCATAACCCACAGGCATGGCCACTAACCCTATCTATTCAGCATGAGCTTTCTGTAAATGCTGTTCAAAGGCACTTCCAGTCATAAAAGTTCTGTGTACATCTGTTAGATTTCAAAAGAACACATCTCAGTTGTTGAGGGGAAAATACTGTTGTTATCCACTCCCAAAATTAATGAGGACTTTAAACAAAAAAGCAAACTTTTGAAATAAAAAGGAAAAATTTAGAAGATAGGGTCAGATTGGGTCATCATTATTGCCTGCTTGTCAGCTGGTACTGCTCTCATTAGGAATGCCATAGGCAGCAGCTGAGATAACAAACCAGAGCACACACAGACACCCCACTTGGTGGTTATGGATGTTTGGGGCAGTTCCTAATTTTCAGCTCCAGCTCTCGCTGCCTTGTTTTGAGGCTGAAAACGATAAGGAAGGAAATCAAATCTGATAAAGGAAGTAGCCATTGGCCAGTTTTAGTTTTTCTATGTCTTTCTGCAAGTTTTATCTCCCTCTTGCCCACTTTTGTTCCTTTGGATTTTTTAAAATTTGGTAGCCTTTGGGGATAGGCATCTGTCACAGATGGGAAAGAAACAATGCAACTATAACAGCTGATGCAGTCCATGTTGCCTCAAATTTCACAGCACGCTTCTTTTTAAAAATTTAGACTTTTGACCTTTTCAACATATCCAGATGTTTGATCCTTAGTCAATTTTAATTCTTAGGCCCTGACTCAGTAGTCTGTTATGCTTGCTGGTTTCCACTCACTGAAATGGTGCCCATAGGGAGAGGAGGTCCATGGCAAGAAACACCAGGGATACAAGGGCAGGGTGTAGGGAGGATGCAAAAGGTGACTGGATCATGTCCTTACTTTAATTACAAAATACAGTTCAAACTTTTCAGATATTTTGTACTATAGAATAAAGGAAGTTATTCTAAATTTATGTAAGCAAAAATGATTATAAGATCTGAAAGTATAACATTTTGCTGTTGATGACGCCTAGGCCCAAAGCTATATAAAAGTAGAAAGGACCTCCTGATGCACTGGGAAATATGAGATGGGGGAAAGGAAAATTAAAACCTATAGCAGCAGTCATTTTAAGTTCAGTTCCAGTAGGAGCTGTACAATGTTCAGAATGTTCACACTCCGGTCACCTATAGCACGAATTTATAAAGCATGCAACAGCAAATATTAGATTTTCTTTGCTATAGTATTTAATTTTAAAATCTCATTTGCAATAAAGGACATAATGGCAGCTAGGCCTATGGGTGATTGCACTAAAGCTTCACCTTGCAGAATCTGGTGCTAAGACTTCCATTCCTACTGTGAAGTGGTAGCCTGCTTCCAGCCCCCTGCCCTGTTTCCTTGCAGCCAGGAGAGCTGTTGGACCACTAGGAATGGAGGGGTTCCTTCTTCTGTTCCTGGCATGGCATTCTGTCCATGTTTATAGTGCAGGCATCCATGTATGAGCTTAAACAGAAAACCAAGGAGCAGTCATGTGGGTTCCTGGCAAGCCTGTACTTCAGCTGCAGCAGGGATGCCACAGGGAGTACTGCTACATAACTAGTGAAGCCTTGTGACTAACAGTCTGTTCTGTGACCTGGGAAGTCTCTGGTTCAGATCTGGCCTCAGCCATGAACTCACACGAGGTATCTCTAGGCAAGCCCTAATTCTCTCAGAATGACCCCACCATCTGCAATATGAGGGGTAATAACACTGCTGTAGAAGTATGGAGGCAATGTATATGAAGTGATTTGAGCACTCTGAAGCACTATTGTTGTTGTCGTTGTTGTTGTTTGCTTATCAAGTTGTATCAAAAGATCCCTGTGCGGAAGGCAGGGGGTTTGATAATTTCCCATCCTACTGAAGCTACCCATACTTCTGGAGCAAGTTTGCAGGGCTAGAGGGGTGGGCTTTAGCTGGGGGAGGGCACACAGTGGCATTGCCAAATGGAAATGTCTTCTGCTTTTGCATGGGGATCTTTGGATCCCACCCATTTATTGTTTTTATTATTAATGTTGTTGTTAAGCTGATCCATAGGTTTGGGCAACAAGCAGGTTTTGGGGAGCCTCAAATAAGTTGAACGTTTGTGTCAATTATTGGGAGGCTTATCAGGTTAAAATGGTAGATTCCTTCATCAGACTGATTATTTTGGGAATTTTGCTGATAAAAGAACTTTGAAAAAAAAATTTCTAATGAAGTATAAGCATGTTGAGTAACTATGCAAATGAAATTCAGTTGTGGCTGTGAACATAGCAGACAAATGGAAAAGTAAACAAAACAAAAAGATCTTGTGGCACCATAAAGACTAACAAATGTAGTACAGCAGAAGCTTTCATGGACTACAGTCTGCATCATCAGGTGCATGATGTGCTATTCTGAGTTATAGGGGATAGTGAGGAGTGGGGATTGTAAATAGTGAGGTCAGAGGGAATGAAATGCAGGAAGTATAGATAGTGACAATTATGTTATTAACTGGCCATTCACATCAGGCATTTGAATGGCCAGGTAATAACCCAACGAAGCGATAATGCAGATCAACAACACCAGACTGATACCCAGGAATAATCTACTAAAGGACAGAGGAGAAAATGACAGAACACCACTTTCTCCCAGGTAAAACCACCCAAATGTATCACCAATGATATACAGGCCAACCTGGACAATGACACTTCCCTCTCACAGATCTTGGGTGGTAGGCCTGTACTTGCTTATAGATGCCCCCTGTCCCTGAACAGATATTCACTAGCAATTACAGACCACATAACAGAGATAAGGACACAGGGACTGCAACAGACCCAGATGCCAACTCTGTTCCCATGTCTACTCTGGCAACATGTTTATAGGATCTAATCTTGTCAACCACAGCATCAAGGTTTCATTCACCTGTTGCCTATGTTATCACTGACAACTGTTTGTGAATGGCTATTGTTAATAATGTAATTTTCACTGTCTATACTTTCTGCATATCATTTCTCTCTAACCTCACTGTTCGAATCCCCACCCCTCCTCAACCATGTGTAACTCAGGATAGCACTTCATTCATCTGATGAAGTAGATAACTGTCCACATAACTTCTGTCGTAATAAATGTGTTAGTCTTCAAGGTGCTAAAAGACTCTTTGTTATTTTCACCGCAACAAACATGACTACTCTTCTGGAAGAACTAAACACTGACTTGATTTGCACGTAATGACTTACTAGGGGTTAAGGACCCCATAGTTGGCTGTGACTGTTCTGGTGTGAGCGACTGTGTTGCCTCCCACCCACTTCCACTTTGTAAACAACCCAAGAATGGGGCATTGCTGGGTTGTTGTGATGTGCGAACTCGGCACTCTGGGTTGTTTAGGGTTAAAACTTTGGGTTGCTTAACCATAAACAACCCTGAATGCCAGGTTTGCATGTCATGACAACAAGCCAGGATTGAGTTGTCACTGGGTTGTTTAGCAAAGCAGAAGCGGGCGGCAGCAAAGCAGAAGCAGCATGCTTGTTCGCTCCCACGCGCTCACAAACAACCCATAGTTAACAAACCGTGGGTTGTTTGATCGTGCAAACTGTGTCATTTTGTTGTCCTGAAATTGCAAGTGAGTTACAGCCAGCAAGCGAAGGATGTAAATGTTGGGAATTCTTGTGTGACAGCATGCAGAGTTTTTCCTGTTATCCAACAGTTACACTGGAAATATCTTTCTGCAGTCATGTATTTAGGCAGCAATCCTATGTCCACTTACCTGGGAGTACGCCCCATTAAACTTCATGGGACTTGCTTTTGAGTAGATATGTATGGAATTTCACTGCTAATGTCTTTCAGTGACTTTATATGAAAAATGCTCCAGTTATTAGTAGAAATAATCTGTTATTGCTGAGTTTTTATTGTGTTTTCATGCATTGTTTTATTATTTTAATCAAGTTTTATTCACAATTGTAAGTTGCCTTGAGTGCCATTTTTCTTGGTAGAAAGCGGGGTACAAATAAAATAAATATATTATTTTTAACTCACTTCTTGGTGCTGCAAGTGAATTTAGATTATTTCCTCCTAATGCATCATCATTAGTAAGATGGGTTATGCAAATCAGATTATGAAATCCATCAGTTATATCTCTTATACTTCTTTATCGTCTTCTACTTTATTCTCAGTGACATCTGCCAAGGCTGTTTCCTTCCAATCTGAGTTAATGGAAAATCCATAAACAATTTCACTAGAGAAACATGCAATGCAATTGACATCTAGTTAAGCCTCTCTTAGATATGGATCACCGAGAGATGTTTTTAAAAGCACAAATGACATCTAGGTACTAAAATGGAAATAAAAATGGCTACCTTCCAATTTCCAGAACAAAACCATGTCAGCATCGTGGAACATTCAGACATACAGCTGTTCACAGAATTTCTCGTATGTGTGCCTTTTTATCACCAGTCCCATGATTAAATGTTCATTTTTGTATGTTTTTTGCAGACATTGCTGGTGTCTGCATCCAAGTTTCTGTAAACTAAGATACATGTGGTGTATAGATATACTGTGGACAACCAAGCCACAGGGATGTGATTCTAAAAAGCATATTATGTCTGTGAATCACCTTTGTAGCTGGTATCTACATTCTCCACAATACATTCTTATCCCTGCCATCTTATGTATGTGGTTTTTCAGACACCTGTTCCAAGAGCAGTTCTGAAGAAGTTCTTGCAATGGAGGGAGGTAAGAAGTCGGAATCCCCAAGTCTCTGTACTGGAACTTGTGCTATTTAATATATTCATAAATGTCTTAGAGTCATGGGGTATTGAAGTTTTATTCAGGATAGAGAAAATGCTAGCAGAGCTCCAGAAGGATTTATCCAAAGTGGGTGAGTGGGCAACAAAATGGCAAATGAGATTCAGTGTAAGCACATTTAGCAAAGTGGTGCCCAGTGGGGCTAAAAATCCCAACTTCACCTATACAGTGATGGGGTCCGAACTGGCTGGGACTATCAGGAAGGAGATCTTGGAGTCATGATAGATAGTTCAATGAGACTGTTGACTCATTGTGCAGCAGCTGTAAAAAAAAGAAAAAGAAAAGGCAATTTCCATGCTAGGGATTATAGGAAAGGGACTGAAAATAAAACAGCCAGTACCATAATCCCTTTATATATATCTATACTGCAGCTGCATTTGGAATTCTGTGTACAGTTATGGATGCCCCATCCCAAAAATGACTTCATAGAGTTGTAAAAGGTGCAGGAAAGGGCAACCAAAATTATTGGGGCGAGGGGTTAAGTACCTTCTCTAAAGGCTACAATTTGGGCAGCCTTTTAGTTTAGAAAAAAGATGCCTAGGAGGGACATGGCAGAAGTTCATAGAATGATGTGTGCTATGGAGAAAGTGGATAGAGAGACATTTTTCTTGCTGTCATCACACAAGAACCTAGGGTCACCACCACCATCCCTGGTATGATTGCCAGTTGGTTCAGGGCAGGCATAAGAGAACTTCTTCACACAACAGATAATAAACATATATTATTTATTACATAGAAGTCATTGCCACAAGATGTGGTGATGGTCACTGGCTTAGATGCCATTTTATTGTTTTATGTTTTGTGATATTTCAGGTTTTTGTTTTTACTGTCATGCGATTGATCTATCATGTTGAGAGCCACTTTGACAACCTGATGGCTGAGAAATGGGTAATAAATGATGGGAAATAAATTGGAATAAGTAAACAACAGAGAAGGAGTTTTGTTTTCTTGTCCTCCCTATGGAAGCATTAGAATGGCCACAGCTGGAAACAGGATGCTAGACTAGGTAGGCCTGTTGCCTGTGATGAGAGAGTGGTGATCCTAGGTTCTAGTGTGATGACAGAGCAAGAAAAATGTCTGTTTTGTCCACTTTCTCCACAGCATGCATCATTCTAAGCTCTTACATTCTTTCTTTCTGGCTGCATACTAATATTTTATATATTATATTCATTTATTTGATTTATATCCCACCCTTCAGAGTGGTAGGCGGCAGTATTGCAACCAAAACTCTCCCCACGACGTGAGTTCGATCCCAGCAGAAGCCGGATCTCAGGTAGCTGGCTCAGGTCGACTCAGCCTTCCATCCTTCCGAGGTCGGTAAAATGAGTACCCAGCTTGCTGGGGGAAAGGTAGTCATGACTGGGGAAGGCAATGGCAAACCACCCCGCTTATAGTCTGCCATGAAAACGCCAGTGCAAGCAGGCGTCCCTCTAGGGGTCATTAATGACCTGGTGCTTGCACAGGAGGAACCTTTCCTTCCTCTCAAAGAGCCCAGAGCAGCTAACAATCTATATAAAACACCACCACAAAAACATTACAATAATCACTCTAAAGTCACAAATATATAATAACATACAATATAGCCATCAACACAATTGATTAATCAAAAAACAGATAGAGCATTTGCCTATACTCCAACAGTCTGCACAAATAAATAGATCTTTAACTGGCATGGGGAACAGCCAAATCTCTACTGAAACAGAGTTCCTCAGCTGGGGTGCCACCACCGAAAAGGACCTAATGGGCTTGAAGGGAGCTGTTATCACAGCAATGGTCCAAAGAAGACTAAAGTCTCCTTCATTACCAGCTCCTCTTTTTCTGGTTCATTGCTTGCAGCTGGGTGTTGTCCCTTCTCCCAAGTAAAACCTTTCTCCTGAGTAGCTCTCTCCTCCCAAGTAGATCCCTGGCAATAAAGCCTTCTGGCAGCCAAACAGGTGCTCCTCCAGCAATTCTGAGTTTCCCTCCAGGCCCACTGCCACGTATGCTCTGGCAGTCTGGAGGACGAAGGAGGAGAATTATAGACTGAGGGAGGGCTTGGGACAAGGTTGAAGGAGTTATTGGGGGGCTTTGTTGAGGCATTTCTGTAACTGAGCTCTGAAGGTCTGAAGAGCAAATGTTACCATGTTCAGGTGAATGCAATCACAGAGTTTTGCACAATTGGGAACGCTGCCATACATTTCTGCTTCTGACCTTCCCAGTAAACATGGGGAGGTTGCAGGAGGAGGGGCTGCAGTGCATGTCTCCGTTCCCTTCCACACGTACATGTTTTGAACAACTGAACAGGGCTCGTCTCTCCGGCGAATCTACCTCACCAGGTTACTATGAGGATAAAATGGGTGGCAGGAGAATCTTGTATACCACGCTGGCACACTTTGGAGGGAGGACAGGATAAAAATTGAAACATCTACAGTAGTTGTAACAGCAGCAGCAACAGCAACAACAACAATAATAATAATGTTTTGAACCAGACCATCTTGTTGTTTGAAGTCTGCCTTTTAACTGGACAGTAAGAATGAATTTTAATAAAAAAGGCCAGCTAGAGATGTTCCTCCCATCTTCATGACAGAGGACTTTAATCTGGGGTGTCAGAGGAAGTTTTCCAATATGGCCAGAGAAAGAAACCGTTTTGAGCTTTTAGAACTGGCTGGTGAGAGGCCTGGGTTGGTGGTGCAATTTTGTGGGGCTGATACAGTGTTAGGACTGTTCTATCTATTCATTATTTCAAGTCTTTGTATTCTGTCTTTCTGCTGAAATAATCAAGGCAACAAAAATGACTAACACTGTCTGTGTGTCTGCCCAGTTCCAGCTTGCTCATCATATATTCATTCTCATTCTCTTTCTCTCTCGCATGCACCCCCCCACCCCAAGAAAATGTTTCATTGAGTCTCCACTACACTCTTCAAATGAGGAAACCTGGCCTATAGCGCTGTCCTGGGCACAGGGAAATTGGAATAATAAGCTCCTGTCTTGAACAGAATATCTTTCGTTCAGGACATAATGGGGGAATTTCTGAGCTGTTCAAGGGAAAAAAGGCAAGTGTCATTGACAGCACTAGAGGAGAATCTGACTATTTGTGCCTCAGTTAGGCATTCTATATTGTTTTAGAGGAGTATACATGCTTGGGGTGGGGTCAGGAATTACAAGGTGTAACAAATGTACTGTAATGAAATACACTTTCTTCATGGCATGCACCTTCAGGAACTGCTTCCTATGAAGATAAAATGTTTTAAACTTATCTCTAGCGTTGTAATTTAGGGAAGTTATACCTAGTTGGTTGTTTGAATCTGCAGGGAACCTCTGCAGGTTTGAATCTGCAGGAAAATAAAGCAGCAAGGCAGCCTTTTCCTTCTCACGACAGCTCCACAGTGCATGAAAAATAGGCTACTGTGAAAAATAACTATATATTATCAGCTATTTTAGAAAAATCTTCCTGAAAAGCATTGATCTACAAAAAGGTCAGCAGAGTTTGACAGCGGGATCTTTTTTTTTTTTAAAAAAAAAGACTGTTATCCTGAGGCATTTAATGCAAACATTTGAGCCACCATTATTTATTATTGTTGATATTGTAGGAATTCTACAGCTAACAACTGCATTAACCCAGCCTCTTATGAGCTGGTTGATGATTAAAAGTTCATCCATTCTTAAAGAAGTAATCGAAGGATATGTGGGGAACTCCCTCTTGAAAGGATTAAATAGATGTGTGACATTTTAATCTCTAAAAAGGATTAAATAGACATAGAGAAAGTTGGTTCAACCTTCTGGCAGGCCCTACTGTTCTTGAAAAGACCATAAAGTAGTACCAAATTAACAAATATCTTGAATTTACAAAGGCTCTTTACCCTTTCTAGAGAAGGTAAGCAGGTTCATGGGGAATGTCATAAGGATAAGGCAATGGTACCTCGCATTGACCTGGTTCACACAACACAACAGACCACCATGGCTTAATTTACCAGCGAGGTAAATTGCTGTCACATTGTGCCAGGAGCATGTAGGCACCCAGCTTGCCGTGTTATGGGAATCCAGGCATCGGGAGTTGTTTGAGGGTTAGACAACTCTCAAATAACCCGAAGATAAGCCTTGGTTTATTCAGGGGTTGTCTAACTCTAAAACATCCCCTCTTGCTAGGGTTCACATGGCACGGCAAGCCACAGCAAGTTAGGTGCCCATGGGCACCATGCAGAAATGGTGCCCATGGGCATCTGGCATGATGTGACAGCACCTGTGGTAAATAAACCATGGTGTCATGCAAATCAAGTCTCTGTCTAACAACGCTGTGCATTGGACATTAGCAGAGAAATGGAGTGAGTAGCCATAAAATTAATCCATCAGCTCACTCGTCACGTGTATACTTCTGCATTAACTTTAAAATCATAAGTGTGATCAAGGGAATCACAGCTGTTCCTTAATAATATACGGTGTGAAAATACAGTGTCAGAAGGAAACATCTGCCTGTTTCAGATCTGATTCAAGATATTAATCAAAGGCTGTCTGAGCCATCTTCGGAAGCGTGGTCAGGGTCTGAGTAAGGCCAGCTCCCAAATAGTATATCCTGATGCTGTACATATTTAAAGGGTTTGTCTTAAATTGTGTGGCTGTGAAGTAAGCAGCATTTGCAAACCTACATATAGTTTGCTGTGTATTAAACGGAAGTTTGGCAAAAACAGAGCTAGCTTAGCATTGCATTGCCCTATAATGATTATTTGTTTTTTAAACCTGAATGACTCTAAATCTACTTACATATCAAGCAAATGCTCGATACAAATTCTATAACAGTACTTACAGTTAAATTTAATGTGGCTCCATGATGTTTGATGCTCTCCCCTTGGATGTTATAATGGGGGAGGGGCATTTATTATTACAATTCTTAGATGTTACACCACTAAATAGGCATTTCATGGACTGTGTTGGCATTGGAATTTGCATTGGCAAGGCTACTATTGTGGAGAGGGTGGAGCTAATACACTGAGGGTACAATCCTATGGGTTGCACCCTGGGTACTCATAAGCCTCTGAACTGGGGAGTTTACGAGTATCCTGTGCAGACAGGGAGGCGCCTTGTGCCTCTCAAGCTGCATTTTAACTAGACGGGCGATTTCCGTCTAGTGGAGGCTTCAGGGAGGGAAGGAGGCGTGGGGGAGTGATAGGAAAAGGCATAAGCCAGCCACCCCAACCTCTTCCCCTCCCCCAGGAACACCTCCTTCTCCCCCCCCCCCAATCTCTACATTTTGGTTACTAAGCATGGAGAGTGCGATTTCCTGGCTCTGAGTCCTTTCAAGCATGGAGCCAGGAATCTGAAAACTCCTATGTCCCCAGACACCATCTAGGGGACATAGGATTGCTCCCTTAGAATATTAAAAAGCTATACAGAACAAAATAGTTTTGACAGCCCACCTAAAACTGAACAAAGAAGCGACCAGCCTAACCTCCTTTGAGAGGGATTTTCCTCAGAGCAGCAGCATCAGGGGATGAAAGAGTTAAGTCCCTCCACATCTACTGCAAACCTGATCATTATCACCCACCACCCACCCCCTGATGCTCCTTGCATTTTAAAGCCACTACGCAGGAGGTAAATGGCAGACGCAACACTGGGGATGGAGCTACTTCCAGATCGCCAGCCCCACTTGTGTGTGGCGCTAACTGCTTTAAATAAAGCCTGAATTAGAGCTTGTTCTCTCCTCAGAATTTTACACAAACATGTGCCATGGTAGGTATTGACCGGGTTTGCACAACCAGCAGCTTGTGGCATGTGCCAGGTGCTATTCTGAATATTCAAGCCATGCTGAGCAGGCACTGTGGCTTGTCGTGATGTGTGAATCCAGGACAGGTGGCTTATTGCCATGGTCAATAAACCCCCTCAGAACCCATGGGCTGTTCTTGGGTTCTGGAGCGGCAACAAGCCACCCTGCCTGGGTTCTCACGTCATGATAAGCCGTGGCAACTGCCTACCACAGCTTGAATATCAGAATGGCCGACGGCATCCACCACAAGCCACCATGGCTTACTTAGGCTGCGGTGGCCAGCGACAGTTGTGCGAACCAGCCCACTATTTCTCTACCTGTGGGAGAGAAGGAGAAATGTCTTCTCTAAAAATGTGACTACAACACACCACATTATAAGTATTTATATTCAAAATAATTAGCTTTTAAAAATGGATTAATGTAGGGCATCTTTCTAAGCAAACAAAAGTTTCTTAGTTATTTCATTCCTATTTGTTACTGTCCCTAATTGAAGTTGCCAGTGATTACCTAAGTGGCTTGGGACCGCGAGATCTGAAGAACTGCTGCCTCCTGCATGAACCTGCCTGCCAGTTACTGTCATCTTGGAGGCCCTGTTCTGTGTTCCACTGCAAGGGACTGGGAGGTGCAACTAGTGGTAACATGAGACAAGGCCTTCTTGGTGGCAGAACCTAAGTTGTGGAACTCTCCCAAGAGCAGTTCAACTGGCTCCTTCTTTCAGCATGGCCGTCAAGACATTTTTATTTCACCAAGCTTTTAGCGGGGTTGACCTGTATGTTGCTTTTGCCGGTTGTTTTATTTTGTTTGTTTTTATAGTGTTTTTACTGTTTGCAGTTTCTGTTATATAAGGATTATGTTTTCATTCTGAACCCCCCTTTGGGGGCCCTTATAAATGTTTCTATAAATAATATTGACTAAACAATGTACCTCTTAAAATTAACACTGAGGTTTGCCACCAGAAATGTTGTATGGATTATAAAGGGGAAGATGCAAAATAGAAAAGCAAAGTATTCCCACATGCTTGTTGTGTTTCAATTAGCTAAAAAAACTGAAGGGAACAAAAGGATTCACATTATAGCCAAGTCTATGTTACAGAGAATGTTCAAAATATGGTGAGTCTGTTAACAAGCACAAGGAGATGTTGTTGAGATCCCTCCCTGATCTGAACAATGTCTGAAAATATAGAAAGAAAGAGAGAGACTCTCTTCACACCTTGGTTTTTTAGCAGGATCTTCTTCTTTAATCACTGGTTTTCACAGGAGGTTTGAACAACGCTGCTGCTATCTCACAACTTCCCCTCCCTCTTCCCATTTTATCTGAGAACAGGGAAACCCTGGCATTTTCTGTGCATGCAATTGAAATCACCATTTCCCCCATGTGTGTTTCCCCTTTAGCGCTTTGTCCCCCTTTGTGTTGGCGTGTGCTAGGGGGTGTTGCTGGGTGGTGTTGAATAACATTGTCATGGCAACAAATCGTGGCGGGGGGGAGCAGGTCACTGACCACACTTCTAGTGACTGTTTATGCCTCTCTCCCATTCTACTATGGGCACTTGAACTGTAAAGTGGTTAACCATCCCAAATGCTTATCTGAGATCCCCTTGAACACAGCAGTACTTACTTCTGAGTAAACTCATCGGCTATAAGGCTTTCCTTTCCTGGGAGTAAATGCCATTGAAATCTGTGTAGCTTGCTTCTGAGTAGGCATGCATAGGAGTGCACTTAGAGTCTACTTAGAGTAGCAGTCTTAAGGTCTCCCATCCCCTTCAGTGCATTTACTTGGAACCTCCCCCTCCCCTTGACTTCATTGACTGTTTCTTCTCCCTTTTGCTCACCAGATTTATAGGCTTTTTTCCTCCCAGGGTGGATGGGGGAGTCTCCCTTCTCAGCCACATAGGAGAAAGGCTTGACAGTTAGGATTTCAATGGATATTAAAAGTGCCTTTTCTCCTCCCCTGAATAAATTCATCATGCAGAGCTTGGAATGGTCATTTTTAATAGTTTCTTTTGTGTGAGTGGAGTTGTTTTTGATAAGGCAGTAATGCTGAGGTGGTTTTCCATAGTACTCCCACCTAGCCAGCCACCATCTCTTCTCCTAGCCCACCTTGCAGGGTTGTTGGAAAGCCAGAATATGGGGGAAGAGCAACAACAGCGCAGGTGGGGAAGCAAGTCGGGCCTAATGAAGAAGGTGTCCCCCGTGAAGAGGTCGCCTGGGCGGGGTGGGGGTAGGGCTGCTAGTGATGTCTTGGTGCATTGACTGTATTCAAGTCCGTTCGTGGATTTCTTACTTCTGTAGTTGGGAACCCAGAAATCAGTACGCCCTTCGAACTCAGTAGTGCAAGCAATATACTACATTTAATTCCATCACACACTGACATATTTAGCAGAGAAGGACTAGCAGTGCCAGCAACCTCGTGGTAAGCCACCGAGAAGACTCTCTGTCCCTCGGAGGAAGGTGGGGACCAGCTGCCATAGACCACTATCCAGATCATTAGAAGTACGTCCGACTTCCCTCCTGCTGTGGAGGAGTGGAGGGACGGGCAAATCATCAGCCATGTTACAGGAACCAATGATCAGGGGAGGGGAGGGGGCATGGGGCTAGCAGCCCCCTTCTGTCCTGATTGTTCCATGCAGCTCTGCCCAGCCATGAAAAGGTATAGAGCGGAGAGAAGCGCTATGAGAGATGCCTGTATACAGGGCCAGTGTAAATCCCAGAAAGGATCTGGAGTCAAAAGGACCGGTTTATAGTGGGTTAAAATGCCAGGTGTGAAGAGAGCTAGAGACTGGTAAATGTGGCCAGACGCCTAATGGCTGTTGACAGTGTTACCTCCATAATTTTCAAGCTTCAGCTGATCCATGCAGAACTGGTAACATTCCCATGTCATTAACAGAAGTGTCCACATTTTGGACATGAGGCTGCCCTTGGAAATGGTTATAAAGCTTTTCTGCCTCTCTCCCAAATTGTGTGGGGCATGGGGGAAGGGCCACAGTATCGTGACATAATACACCCTTTGTACATAGTGCAGGGAAAGGTAAGCTGGGTTGATACTGTTATCTCATGCGGATGACGCCTTGCGTTTCTGCTCACCTTTTCTTACTGTTACAGGATCTGCAGCACCAGAGCAGAAAAGCTGTAATAAAACAGTCATTGTTCATGAAAATTACATGCTGGGTTGGAACCACATGACAAACAGAGCCACAGAATAGAAAAAGGTAGAAATTTTAAGTACTAGTAGTCACAGTTTTACCTCAATGACAATGCATTTAAGTAGTCTTCATGTGCTTTTCACATTTAATTCATGGTGTACCTTTGTGCAATTATCATAGACCACCTGATGTGAAGACTTCCTTTTTTGAAGAGGTAGGAATATATTAATGTAAGGCTATTGAAGCTCTCTCTCTCTCTCTCTCTCTCACACACACACACACACACACACAAAACACACGAGATTCTGTGTTTCAGAAATAAAATATGCAAATCAATGAAATGAATGCGAAGTGCCATATTTTATATGCATTTACTAAATTCGCATAATTTATTCGAAGTATGATGTATGAAACTCTAAGAATATTAAATGTTTTGATAGATACAGTCCTCATATTTTGAAACATGTGCCCACAATCATAAGGACTAGAAACTATTTCTCAGCAAAGAAACCACCGTTGCAATCCTATGCGTGTCTTCTTCGTTCTATGGTTCTCAGTGAGATTTACTGCTGTGTAAGCATGTATACCACCTGGGTGTGAGATATTGATGCTGCAATCCTATACCTAAACTCACTTACCTGGGAGTAAGCACAATTGAACTTAATGGAACTTATTTCTGATTAGGCATGGACAGGATTGCTCTGTAAGTCCAATTAAACTCATCAAAGTTTACTTTGGGGTAGACATGTATAGGATTGCACTATTAGAATTTCAGCATCTGTTCCAGATATGAAGATATTTGTATAACCCGGAATATAAGTAGCTCCAGGGGTGGAGATTTGTGGAATCCGAAATATTCCTGAATGCTCTGCGGGATTTTCCAGTAGCCAGAGCCAGCAAGTATGTCAAAGCCCTTGTTACTCTGTGGAATGGAGAAGTGCGGCAGGCCATCGACCAAATGGCTCCTGAGTGCCTTCTTTGGCACTGTGGGGTTCAGATGGCTCCCTGGTTTACCGGTGAGCTTCCGACAATGACACAAGCTGTAAGATGGCTGGACTGCAAGTGGCTCAATACTTGTCATGAGGGCGACCAAATACATGTGAGTGTGCGTAATCATGCCTGTGCAAAGAAGGTTTACTTTGCTGCTTCGTTCATATCCTTAAGTAACAGTCTAGCTGAGCTTTCCTGAGTGGTCCAGGGTTGCTTTCGTCTACCCCAGTGAATCCACTATTGGAGCTTTCGGAGGCTTGCTGTGATGACTTGCCAAACACTTCAAGGACAAAATTACTCACCTTCATGCTGACCTGAATGCCATTAATGATACAGTGTCTGTTGAGGTGTCCAAGGCATTGACTTGTCCTGTTTTGTGGGATCAGTTTCAGTTTTTGAAGACTAAGGGTGTGGACAAGAAGCTTTCATCTGTGCAACCCACCACATGCTATCTTGACCCTTGCTGATCATGGCTTCTTTGAGCTAGCCATGAGAGACTGACCAGATGGATCAGGGGACTGGTGAATGCATCATTGCAGGATGGTGTGGTCCCTGCTGCCTTAAAGTAGGTGCTTCAGAGATTTATGCTATCTATTATCTAGTCACAAATACCCCCTTCCTGGGTGTCAGGAGCACCCTAGCTGCCTCTTGCAGTCCCCACCAATAGCCAACTCAGGACACAGACGACGAGGATTCTTTCCGAGACTTTATTCCTTATTACTTTATGACTCTTTCAGAATACTAGTTGCTAGCGCCAAAGCAAGGAACAGCACTGGGGAAAGATAGCTGAGTAGCCTAAGCTCCAGGTAAGGCAGTTGGTCCCCGTTTGAAGGAGAACCACGGGAAGATCCTGAACTTATGGGCTAGGGAGAGATCCTCCCTCTTTCCCTTGGGTCCTCGGGAGGCGACCATTGTTTGCGCGCCAAACGAGCGCTACGCCTCCTTTCGGCGCCCCCCATCTGTCGTCGCTCCCTGCGTCTGCGCCGAGCATCCAGCAAACCCCCCTCCAGCGCTCTCTCACTGCCAGGGTCACTATCTATCCCAGGAATGCTGGCAGGAGGAATCTCTGCCAGCTGCTGTGCTTGTGAGAGATGAGCGAGCTCCTCTCCCACGGATTGCTGTTCCTCCTCAGAATCAGAACTGCTCTGGGGCTCTATTGGCTCAGTTTCCACCCTGACACTGGGTAAGGTGCTCAAGAGAGTGGTGGCATTTCAGCTTCAGGTGCTTTTGGATGAAACTGATTATCTTGATGTTTTCCAGTCTGGGTTCAGCCCTGGTTTCAGGGTAGAATCAGCCTTGGTCGCCTAGATAGAGGACCTTCTTTAGGAGAAGGGTGTTGTCCTGTTCCATATTGAGTCTTGGTTGTTCGAAAGCAAATATAGGGAGCAATGCAAAAGAATAGTCAAGTTGGCAAGCAAATGGTCAAGCGCACAGGTTTCAGTTATGCCCCCCTCGGACTCCTCCCAGGATGAAGGGGAATGGCAGGCTCCAGACCCTGGGGAAGAGACCAGCACAGAAGGAGCCCGAGCCCCCTCACCCCCTGTGGAGGTTCCAGGCCCAGCTGCAGTGTCCCCAGAGCATTTGGAGGGCGAAATGCCGCTGACCCCCGCAGAGCGAAGGCAGTTGCACGTCCAGGAGCAGCGTAGGCAAGCCTCTGTCCATTTAAGGCAGAGAGGCTCTCAGAGGCAGGACTGATTGGATGCAGCTGCCTCAAGTCGTGGCCATTAAAAGGGGTTGGCAGGCTGGGGCTAGACTGCTGAAGAAGCAACGTCGGGTCACACGCAGGACCGCAGCCTCGGACCTGGTTCACCGCCGTGCTCCCATTCCCTTGTGTGTTTTGGACCTCGGACTGGGCAACAGACTTCTCTTTGCCTTGACGGTTTGGACTCACAAGCCGCTTTTTCACTCCCCCAGCCTCGGACAGGTTTATGACCCTGTTATCAGCCCATGATTTATCGCCGCCAGCTGCAGTCAGCTGGCAGGAGCCGACATCAAGGAGGTTTAGGATAAGGCAGGAGTGGTCAAAATCCAGGCAGAGATCAGAACACAGTCAGTCAATGAGGATCAGGCAGCAACAGGGGTAGTCAAGGTAACAAGCAAGAGGTCAGACACAGTAAATCAGTCTGGTACGTTACACAATCCGGAAGCAGGGTCGTTAGGTAGTCCAGAAGGTCAGTAAAGAGAGCATCAATCACAGGACACAATTCAGGAGACAGAGGCTGGATGGACCAAGTTGCTCCAACATTGGCTAGCTTTCTAGTAAAGGCTTTTAAGCCCACCCAGAGCTCAGCTGCAGCAGTCACGGCTCCCATTCCAGTGCCTACTCCTGAGGAGTCCCTTTCTCATGAGGAGACCTTTTCTGGAGCCAAGCACTTCTTCACATAGGAGTCCTGCTAGCCTGTCCCATGACGCGACGACGCTCCCAGGAATCAGGGGGTGGCTCAGTCTCTGCCTCAGGGGCAGAGTCCCTTTCTCCTGACAGGGATGGCCCTGCAGCCACCTCCCCTGAGGCTCCTCTGGGTCTGGTAGCAGTCCCTGGTCTGGGGTAGTCTGGGCTTCAGGGGCCTCTAGCTCCTCCTCTGAGGAGGACTTCTCCAGTCGGGACATGACAGAGTGCAACCCTGTTTCTTCTTCTCAGTCTCTCAATGGCTTTTAATTCTGATGACCACGGTATTCTCCTGGACTGTCTCCATGAGTTGGGGGTACCATTTTATGATAGTTTGGCTCTTACTTACAGGTCAATTCCAGAGAATAACATGAAGTGACTTTGCCTTGACCTCCTGGTAGTTGATGTCAGGGTGGACACTGAGCCCATAGAATCCCAGAGTAGTTCTGATTCTGAGGAAGAACAGCCGCTCCTGGGAGAGGAGTGCGCTCATCCTTCCCAGGGCCAACAGCTGGCAGGGATTCCTCCCACCGGCATTCCTAGCATAGATAGCAGTCCCGGGAGTGAGAGAGCGTGGGAAGCAGACTTGCTGGACGCGCGACGCCGACGCAGGGAGCGGCGCCAAATGGAGGGCGCAGAAAGGAGGCGTAGTGCCCGGTTGGTGCGCAAACAACGGTTGCGCCCAGAGGATCCAAGGGAAAAGGGGAGGGACTCTCCCTAGCCCATAAGTTCAGGGTCTGCCAGTGATTCGCCTTCAAATGGGGACCAACTGTTCCAACTTAGGGCATAGGTACTCTGCTGCTCATATCTTGTTGCTAACAGTAGAGATGTTAAGTTGTACAAGAGGAATAAAGCTTTGA
Organism: Heloderma suspectum; assembly: GCF_057233095.1. NCBI lineage: Eukaryota > Metazoa > Chordata > Lepidosauria > Squamata > Helodermatidae > Heloderma > Heloderma suspectum. The sequence goes on along the minus strand of NC_139460.1, from coordinate 174,727,122 downwards.
AAAGAATCCCTTTGTCTGTGTCTGGACTTGGCTACTGGATTAGACTGAGAGAGGCCTCCAAGGAGTCCTTGACAGCTGAACTCTAGGGTGTCCCAGGGCACTATTTTGTACCCAGTGTTGTTTAACATTTATGTGAAGCCATTGGGAGTGGTCATTAGGAGATTTGGGGCAAGGTGTCATCAGTATTCTGCTAACACTCACCCCTATTTCTTTGTGATATCTGAATCAGAAGAGGCTATGCACATTCTGAACCAAATCCTGGATGGAGTTATGGGCTAGATGAGGGCTAATAAGCTGAATCCTGATAAGTCATAGACCCAGGGTGTGTGTGTGGGGGGGCTTCATCCTGAAATTGGGATGTTTACTTGTTCTGCATGAGACTGCATTCCCTCTGAAGGAACAGGTACATAGTTTGGGGGTACTCATGGATCCATCCTTGGAAGAGCTACTTCGGTTGATATGCCAATTATGCCTGGATAGGGTTAGCCAAGCCACTGTGAGCCATGCATTTCTAAACTCACACTTAGACTACTGGTCACTGACTGTAACCTTAAATGATTGATTGACTACTGTAATGTGTTGTATGTGGGGCTGCTTCTGCGCTTTTTCTTTTTTCTTTCAGAATGCAGCAGCTAGAAAGTTCATTGGAGCATATGCGTTAGGGCCAAACTAAACATTCTAGTAAATACACATAGTTTAGCTATGCATGATAACTTCCCTTACGCTGCAGTAAATGCACATGGCCCTGATTCAGATCAGGAATGCAGCGATCTGAGAGGGAGATTAAACTTTTACCCCCACCCATTTTGTTAATCAAGGGAGACTGCCCTCTTTTTTATGACACCCCCCCCCCCCGCTACTGTAGGGGTAGTGGTGGAATTTAGTGAAAAACAGGTGGGGAAAAAATTTAACCCCCTCACAGATCATTGCAGTCCCAGTCTGAATCAGGAATTGCATACTCACACAAGCGTAAGACCTATCGCATGTAACTAAACTATGCGTGACTAGAACATTTAGTTTGGCCATTACACCTCTGTTAAAAGAACTGCACTGGCTGCCTAATACCCACTGAGCAATGTTCATAGTTTTTGTTGTTGTCATACAAAGCCCTTAATAACTTGGAAACAGGATATCTACCTGACCACCTTCCCCTGTATACACCCAGTTGACCTCAGAGATTTAGAATGTCGCCAGGTAACAGCATGTATGTGGGCCTTCTCAGTAGTGGCACCCACCTCCGGAATGCTCCCCCACATATGGCTCGAAAGGCAGAAACTGTGGTAACCTTCAAACACCTCTTGAAAACTTATTTGTTTATATGGACTTTCCCTGACCTGTAGTGGATTATGACTTTGCTCTATTTTACTGTTGGTTTTGCTGTATCATTTTTTAAAAATTATTTCTCGTATTATATTGTTTTTATATTATATTGCATATGCATTTTAGTGTGAACTACCTAGAGATTTTATTATGTTCAGCAGCACAGAAGTATTATAAATAAATAACTAGTGACTTTCTGAGCTTTTTCAAAGCTGCCTTACTGGCTTCTACAGTATACCATCAATGCCCACACCTTTCCATTTCCTCCCCCCTCATTTCTGTCTTACCTTTTTCAAGCAGTCTCATCCACACAGAGACGTTTTTAAATCTCAGGACTCCCAGTTCTGTTTCCTACCATGAACCCTTTAAAAGATGTTCTTCCTTTTATCTAACTTATCTATATTTCTAAGGTCACTTCTTCTCAAAGGTAAACTTGCATCTGTCTAATGCCCTACAGCATTTCAGAAGAAGGAATAATCATTTTAAAAGGCATCATGATAAATATTATGTTGCATTAAACCTCCTGCTGTGCTTCGATAGCTGTTGTTTTGTCTGTCATTTAAGCTGTAAACAATGAAGGATAAGGTGTCATGGAGGGATGAAGATGTAGCTCAATGTGGTTTCTAGACAAATAGAATGATAATCTGATTAATTACATGGATGCACCAATAACCTCTCGACACCCTGGCTTATTAGTGAAACACTAAATGAACAAATAGAGTTCTGAGAGTTACAGCCTGATCCTTTGCGCATTCACCAAGAAATAGCTACCACTGATTTCAATGGAATTTATTCCAAGGTAAATGTATGTAGGCTTGCAGCTTCAGTGTAGCAAGTAACATTTCTTCAAATGCCAACTGCAAAGACACAGTGGTGGTAGCAAAATATGATCACTTTGCCACCATCACTGCCAAAAAGGAGGATCGATACTCATGTTTGGTCAATTTCCAGTTGTCTCCCTAACTGCTTGATCACCCCCAGTTCTCCAATAAACCTCCCTAGTGAATCTTTTCATGATTGCACCTTAGTTATGGAACTGTGACTGTTTCTAATATGTATAGTGATTTGTGGAAGGCAAAAATCCATGAAGAATAACATACACAAGATCAGCAATCTGAGATAAGGATGGCCGCTTATGTATTGCCACAAAATAGGACATAAATTTGCATATGCTAACATATACATATAGATGCAAATTTAGAAATAATTTCAACAGAATGTGTACTTATGGGCATAACCACTGCAGTAGTCTCCTTGAAGCGGAGAAAAATGGGACTCAGGTAAGAATGCAAGAAGATATTTTGAACCACCTACTCCCCAACACACACACACACACACACACTTAATTTTGGCCTTGCTAAATACTACTTGTTTATATCAACCTCTCTTCCAAGAAAGTCAGGGCAGTGTGAGGTAGGTTATGCTGAGAGGTAGTGGCCCCATTCACATGTAATGGCAGCAAATCCTGGGTTAATTAACCCATGATTTCACCTAGTTTGTGCCGCTTCTGCTTTATCTTTGAGTGAACCAGGTCTATGGGTTAATCATGGGTTAAACAACCCACAGTTAACCTAAGAACTGTCTGGGTTTGCATGTCATGAATCAACCTCCAATCAAGCTGATTATGATTATGTAAAGTGGAAGCAGCATACCCCAGGGAAATCGTGGCTTAATTAACCCATGATTTGTCACTATTACATGCAAACTGTGTCAATGACTAGCCCATCGCCAGCTCCATGGCTGGGTGGGCATTTGAATTACAGTCTCCTCAGTCCTAGCCCAACCACCACTATACCATGCTTTTTTTCTCCCCACCCCCTCTTCCCCAACCCACTTCCAGGTACATGCACTTTCATGGCCTCTGATATGGTTTTGTGAGACAATTTCTGGAGTGATATGGCTTTGTGAGACAATTTCTGGACAATTTCCCATCATTCTCATCAGTTCCCATCTGTAGTTCAATGATCCAGTGGAGATTTTTGAAACCTTTGAATGGTTTGGAAGCTTATGTTTTTGGTGTTGCTTTTTATAGCTCCTGGCTGAAAAAGGGAAATTGCTTTCTCAGTCACACATGGCCTGACATTTTATACCTCAACACTTTTAAATAAAGAGAAGATGAGTGAGCTGCGGATATTCTACAGCCATCATTCAGGGGCTCTTTTGTACTACCTTATTTTCAGAAAGTGTGTCTTCACAGTTACTTGGTGGTAGAAAGATATGGAAAACCTACATGTCGTAGCTTAGAAGGAATCGATTTCAGAATGTGGGGCCCACTCTGTACTTCCACTATAGTTGTTACCACCTCCAACTGGTTTCTACTCCCCAGCATTGTGAGGAGGACAAATGTAATGGCTTCATAGCCATCCTCTTATCTGACAAGATCTTGTAGACTTGCCAGGATACGCGTGATTCGGCCTTCAATTCTTTGGAGTTCGGCTCTTTAGGACTGTGAAGGCACTGTCCTCAGGACTTGGTCTGCCAATAATGATCTCACAGTGTTATCCTTGTTCTTAAGGCTCAGACAGAAGTGTTTGGTTATGCACTGTATGCCATTATCTGATGGTTCCTTTAAAAAAATAATAGCAATTTTTTAAAGGTAAATCTAATGAGGTGTAGGAAGATAACGTTGGGCAGCAGCTGCATGCTGTGTCCTCTAAATAGCAGCTGCTGGTGAAGATAAGAAATATGAGGGGAATTGAAAGAGGCAGGTTTGATTCCTCCTGTGGGTCCTGGCTATTGCATCAAAGGACTATGGTAGAATTGTGGAGAAGGGAGAGAACAGGGAGGGGAAACATATAAACTGAACAGATGAGAAAGACAGAGTATGTGGTTTGAAATTAAATAGGCTACTGTTTATAAAGTCTACTAGTGTCAACATTAGTTTTCCTTAAATCCATATTTTTGTGATCATTTGAAAAATGGTCACAGTGGCCTAAAATGGCTCAGGGATTTAAAATACGTAGATGAATCACAATCTTCTTTCAAAAAAGGATTTAATAAAAAGTTAGTACTGTTGATATACCTCAGTTGTTTTTGATAGATATTTGTGCACCTCCCTTTCTCCAAGGAGCACAGTGAGCAATGTTTCACACATTCCATGACAGCAAACCCAGGCTTGCCTCCAAACAAATGCTCAATAGTAGGGCTGCAACATTAACCAATTAATCAAATGAATTAATCAATTTAAAATCTGTGCCTTTGTTATTATGATTGTTATGAGTGTTAAATAGCCTCCAGTCCATCCAGCTACCCTGAAATGTGGGGTTGTAATTTGTGCAACTCCCAGGCCTGTCTCTTCTGATTGGGGCCCCATTGCCAAGGAGTTTCTGAACAGAGCCAAAGTCTATCTTGGGCAGATGCCACAGTCCTAATTCATTATTACCTACAGCTGCAATTGTGGTTTTCAAGGTTTTGCTGACAAGTCTGACCTTTATGGGGGTGAAGTGTTGCATCTAGCTTGCCACTATTAGGGAAAAGAAGCGCTATATTGCTGAATATTTGGTTTCTCCACTGCTGTTCTCTAGGAAGCAAGGAGGATGCAAGAAGGCCACACTAGACCAACTCCCTTTAATTCTTATGCAAGTATTACATTCTTTAGGTTTCCCCCCTTTGTTTTGAAATATTAGCCACAGCATTACCATTAAATGTTGTAGCTCTTTGTTCTCTCTCTCTCTCTCTCTCTGTATTATTTAATGCCCTAATGCCCTAAAAACCTAAAACGTATTAGACCAGTTCAGACATAACACTAAAACACAGTTTAGTGTTATGGGAATGAGCCTGCCCAAACTTTGAGCCTGTGCTGTCTGCCTTCAGAAGCAGAAGGAGATCAAATCTAAAGGAGATTTGATTTCCTTTAGATTTGATTTCCAGGTTTGCTTTAGAACTAGCCACAATTCCCCATTACATCTGAACTTGGGGAAAGTGTAGTCTACTCTAACTGTGGTTGATAAAGAGAGCAGTCCTATGGCCACTAGATAGCAGCTAGATGGCCATAGGATATCTTGTTTTCAGGGAGCCGACCTCGGAGCCTGCACTCCGAGGTCGTTCCTGGAGAACTAACCTCCCCCCACTTCCATGCTGCCTCGGAGCGCAGTGCAGAACAGCCCCATGCTCCGTGCTCGCAAGAGGAGTGTGGAACGGCCGAAAAGGGGCATGTCTGGGGGCGTTCCGGGGTGGGGAGGGCGGAAATGCCTGTATGACACATCCAGTGTGTCGTACAGGAGCCTCCTTCCCTGCTCAGCCCTCCCACGGCTAGACAGCCACAATCAGCTGTCTAGCTGAAAATGCGGGGCAGGAGGAGTGCGGAGGGAACGATCCCCTCCATGCTTCTCCTGCCCTGCATTGGATAGGTAGTTGCCTCTGAGTTGGGAGGCAGCCCCCTATCTGGATAGGATTGCACCCTAACAAACCAGAATATCAAAATACTGTTCGGTATTATGCCTGGACCAGGTTTTCTTCTTTACATCTGAACCAGGCTTTGATCTTTAACTTTTCTTGAAAATATGTCTAAAAATCAAAAGTAGCAACTAAAATGTTTTAGCTTTTTTACAAGTCCACCATAAAACGTTCTAGCTTTTTTACAAGTCTACAATAAAACGTTCCCTCTTGGTCTTCACATTTCCAACATTTTCCAGAAACACCTTTATACATTTTAGACAATTTAAACGGTGACATATACCATATGTGCATCATCTTATAAAAGTTCTCTTTAAGACTTGTACATAAAGTAAATTTTAAATCTTTTCCCCACATATTTTCCCATTCTTCCATTGATATATTATGACCAACATTTCGTGCCCATTTTATCATACAATCTTTTACTTGTTCATCCTCCGTTTCATACCTTAACAGTAATTTATGTTGTTGTTGTTGTTGTTGTTCAGTCGTTCAGTCGTGTCCGACTCTTCGTGACCCCATGGACCATAGCACTCCAGGCCTTCCTGTCCTGTGCTCTCTCCCGGAGCATGCTCAAGTCCATATTCATTGCATCGGTGATGCTACCTAGCCATCTCATCCTCTGCCGTCCCCTACTCCTTTTGCCTTCAGTCTTTCCCAGCATCAGGGTCTTTTCCAGAGAGTTTTCTCTTCGCATTCGGTGGCCAAAATATTTGAGCTTCAGCTTCAGTATCTGTCCTTCCAATGAGCACTCAGGGTTGTTTTCCTTTAGGATTGACTGATTTGACCTCCTTGCAGTCCAGGGGACCCGTAAGAGTCTTCTCCAGCACCACAGTTCGAAAGCATCAATCCTTCGGTGCTCAGCCTTCCGTATAGTCCAGCTCTCACAGCCATACATTACTACTGGGAAAACCATAGCTTTGATTAGACGGACCTTTGTCGGCAAAGTGATGTCTCTGCTTCTTACTATGCTGTCTAGGTTGGCCATAGCTTTCCTCCCAAGGAGCAAGCGTCTTTTAATTTCATGGCTATTGAAATCACCATCTGCGGTGATCTTGGAGACCAAGAAAATAAAATCTGTCACTGCTTCCATTTCTTCCCCTTCCATATGCCAGGAAGTGATGGGGCCAGATGCCATGATCTTCGTTTTTTTAATGTTGAGTTTCAAACCAGCTTTTGCACTCTCCTCTTTCACCATCAACAAGAGGTTCTTGAGATCCTCTTCGCTTTCTGCCATTAGGGTGGTATCATCTGTGTATCTGAGGTTGTTGATAATTCTCCCGGCAATCTTAATTCTGACCTGTGATTCATCCAACCCGGCGTTTCTCATGATGTACTCTGCATATAAGTTAAATAAGCAGGGCGACAATATGCAGCCTTGTCGTACTCCTTTCCCAATTTTGAACCAATCGGTTGTTCCATGTCTGGTTGTTACTGTTGCTTCTTGACCCTTGTACAGGTTTCTCAGGAGACAGGTAAGGTGGTCTGGTACCCCCATCTCTTTCAGAATTTGCCAGAGTTTGTTGTGATCCACACAATCAAAGGCTTTAGCGTAGTCAATGAAGCAGAAATAGACTGCTTCATTGACTATATTCCAGAAAATAGATTTTTCTGGAATTCTCTTGCTTTCTACATGATCCAGCGAAAGTTGGCGATTTGATCTCTAGTTCCTCTGCCTCTTTGAAACCCAGCTTGTACTTCCGGTAGTTCTCAGTTCGCATACTGCTGAAGCCTAGCCTGTAGGACTTTGAGCATAACCTTGCTGGCATGTGAAATGAGCGCAATTGTACGGTAGTTTGAAAACTCTTTGGTGTTGCCCTTCTTTGGAATTGGAATGTAAACTGACCTTTTCCAGTCTTGTGGCCACTGCTGAGTGTTCCAAATTGGTTGGCATATTGAGTGCAGCACTTTAACAACATCATCTTTTAGGATTTTAAATAGCTCAGCTGGAATACTGACCTCTCCGCTAGCTTTGTACTTAGTAATGCTTCCTAAGGCCCACTTGACTTCACTCTCTAGGATGTCCGGCTCAAGTTCAGTGACCACACTGTCATGGCTATCAGGGACATTCAGATCTTTCCTGTATAGTTCTTCTGTGTATTCTTTCCACCTCGTCTTAATCTCATCTGCTTCTGTGAGGTCCCTGCCTTCTTTGTCCTTTATCATGCCTGTCTTTGCACAAAACGTTCCCTTGAGATCTCCGATTTTCTTGAAGAGATCTCTAGTCTTTCCCATTCTGTTGTTTTCCTCGATTTCTTTGCATTGTTCATTTAAGAAGGCCTTCTTGTCTCTCCTTGCTGTTCTCTGGAACTCTGCATTCAGTTGGATAGATCTTCCCCTTTCTCCCTTGCTTTTCGCTTCCCTTCTTTCCTCAGCTACTTGTAAAGCCTCCTCAGACAGCCACTTTGCTTTCTTGCATTTCTTTTTCTTTGGGATGGATTGAGTTGCTGCCTCCTGAACAATGTTACGGACCTCTGTCCATAGTTCCTCAGGCACTCTGTCTAATCCCTTAAATCTATTCCTCACCTCCACTGTATATTCATAAGGGATATGATTTAGGTCATACCTGAATGGTTTAGTGGTATGAATGTAAGATTCATTAATCTTACATTCCAGGTTCCTAAACAATATTGTTCTTTACAGCATCGGACTTTCTTTTCACCACCAAACACATCCACAGCTGAGTGTCCTTTCGGCTTTGGCCCAGCCACTTCACTCTTTCTGGCGCTACTTGGAAATTCCCTCTGCTCTTCCCCAGTAGTATATTGGACACCTTCCGACCTGAGGGGCTCATCTTCCGGCGTCATATCTTTTAACCTTGTGATACGTTCCATGGGGTTTTCTTGGCAAGAATACTGGAGTGGGTTGCCATTTCCTTCTCCAGTGGACCACATTTTGTCAGAACTGTCAGCCATGACCTGTCCATCTTGTTATGCAAGCCCCTTCGCCACAACAAGGCAGTGATCCATGAAGGGGAACAGTAATTTATACAGTTTAGCAATAACATGTTCATCATTTGTACACAATGCTGTTTCAAACTCAGATTCTGTTTGTTCAAATCCACCATTTTTCTCATCTATTTTAAACCTTTCTTTAATTTGCAAATATGAAAACCACTGACATACATGACCTTCTTCCAATAAGCTTTCCCTTGATTTTAACTTCTATTCCCCTTGTGACAGTTCCAGTAAATCATTATATCTTATCCATTTATGCATACTAATCAAATTCTCTTCTATGCATTGCTTCTTGTGAAGATATCCAACGTGGTATTTTTTGATAAAATCTTAATTTATATTTATTCCAAATTCTTAATACAGCCCTTTTTATATAGTGATTATTAAAATTTACATTCACTTTTGTTTTATCGTACCACAAATAACCATGCCACCCGTATCTTAATTCATGTCCTTCTAGTTCTAAAAGTCTTCTATTTTTCAACGTCATCCATTCCTTCATCCACATCAAGCAGCAGGCAGAAAAATAGGATTTAAAATCTGGTAATCTCAAACCACCTCTTTCCTTTTCATCTTGTAAAATTTTTATTTTAACTCTTGGGTTTTTTGCTTGCCATATAAACTTCGTTATATCTCTCTGCCACTGCTTAAAAGGTATATCTGATGTAATAATGGGTATCATTTGAAACAAAAACAACATTCTAGGTAATACATTAATTTTGATCGTTGCAATTCTTCCCAAATGTGATAGTTGTAATTTTCCCCATTTTAATAGGTCTTGTTTAATTTCATTCCACACTTATTTTGAAAAACCATACAATTCATATTTGTCAAAAGGACTCCCAAATATTTTACTTTCTTTTCAATTTGGAAGCCAGTCTTATCCATCACCTTTTTTTTTCTCGAACATTCATATTCTTTGTTAAAATTTTTGTTTTCTGTTTATTAACTTTGAACCCTGCCACTGCTCCAAATTCTTTTAATTTTTTCATTAACATTTCAATTCCCTTTAAAGGTTCTTCCAACATAAACACCAAGTCATCTGCAAAAGCCCTTAGCTTATATTTCTCCTTTTAATCTTTATTCCTGTAATTTGATCATCTTGTCTTATATCTCTGTTCAATAATTCTAGAACCAATATAAACAATAGCGGTGACAATGGGCAGCCTTGTCTTGTTCCTCTTTATATCTCACAAGGTTTAGTCTTTATTATTATTATTAATTATATAATTATAATTTATAATTATTTGAGCCTTTTGATTGGTATATACCGATTTCACCGATTTTATAAAGTTTTCTCCAAAGTCCAGTTCTTCTAAAGTTTTAATTAAAAATTTCCAATTGAGATTATCAAATGCTTTCTCTGCATCTAAAAAGATCAGAGCTGATTGTTTTTCTGGATGTTTTTCCAAATATTCCACCACATTCAAGACCATTCTTACATTATCTCTCATCTGTCTCCTTGGTAAGAAACCACTTTGGTCCTCATCTACAAACTCCTGCAATATTTTCTTGAGCCTCTCTGTCAAAATTGTTGCCAATATCTTATAATCATTGTTTAATAATGATTGGTCTGTAGTTTTTTGTTGAGGTTAAATCCTGTCCTTCTTTATGTATTAATGTTATATATGCTGTTTTCCTTGTTTCCAGTATCTCCCCCTTTTCTAAAATATTGTTCATATTTTTCAATGGTTGTAAAATTTCTTCTTCACACTTCTTCTAATATAATCCTGATATTCCATCTGGTCCCAGAGTTTTTCCCAATTTAATTTTTTTATTGCTTCCACCATTTCATTTACAGTTATTGGGCCATTCATCATTTGTTTTTGGTGGGAAAAAGTTTGTGAACCCTAATGATAATGACAGACATTCCATAGTTTTACCATGATAGCCTTCATTAATCAAAACCAGTCCTTTTCTAAATATCCAATAGGGTTTATATTAACCAATTCCATGGGCCCATCTACACCCAGCTTTTACTCTGGGGCAGGTGCGAGTTGAGGTCCCTCGTCATAGATGACACAGTTGTGACTTTGCAGCCATCCATGGTTTTCACCTGGAAAATGCGGAGTTCCAAGGAGTCGTTTTGCTGCAATGTTTTTTGTTTGCTACGGGTTTCCCTGTGCTTGTGAGCCATCTGTCCCTTCCCCAAACCGGTTTCGCATTTTGCAGTGGGCGTGTAGTAGGTGGGCATAATGCATGCATCACTCTATGTCACCCCTTTACTCCCCCATCCCTTCACAGCTACGCAGTTACAGAGGCACAGAGGGCGTTTTCATCTATTTAATAACACTTTCGCACATTTTTGCAGCTTTGTATGCTTTTGGACTTGGTACCCAAGGGTCAGGGGGGGGGTCTTGCGGGAGGAACAACATTGCTCCAGTCACCATTTCGGAGTGATGGCTAGGCACGTAGCACTCATGCTTGTGAGTGCGAACCATCACGAGAGTCTGAGTCTGGGGAACTGATAAACAGATGGTGTGGAAATAAAGGAGCACAAAACACCCACTTTTTACCTAAAAAGGGACGGAAAGGCACAGCAGAGCCCCGCAAATACAAAACAGCCACTGAAGTGTCGCACACTCACAGGACTGCACAGCTGCGCATTTCAGCAAAAAAAAAGAAAAGAAGTATGGTGAGTCTGTTAGGGAAGCGTGCAGTACATCGTGAGTGTATCACAGGGCATGATGATTCAAAGTCACATTGCTGTGCAGTTGCAATGGGGTGGGGGGTCAAAGCAGTGCCATATAGATGGAGCCCATGTCTTCTGAAATGGAACAGTATATAAATTAGGCAAATAATGAATACTTAACAGTCAGGGTATGTGCAAAAGTAAGTAAGCCCCTGGTTGCATTAGCTCAGTTAAAGGGAATAATTAGAATCAGGTGTTTAAGTGATTAGGTAGATCTACAGAGGTGAGTTTGGGAGACCCCACCCTATAAAAGGATCAGAAACATTGTGAATTTGGTCTTCACCATACGATTGTGTGGAAACATGTTATGCCATGAAAAGACATAAAGGAGTTCTGTAAGGAGGAGTGGGCCAAAAGTCCTCAAAACTGATGTGAGAGACAGACCAACAGTTACAGGAAACACTTACTTGAAGTTATTGCTGTTCAAGGGGGTGCCACCAAATACTGAATATAAAGGTTCACATACTTTTCCAGTCATGGATATTGAATGTTGAATCAGTTGTGGATAAATAAACGTTGAAAAAGCATCACGTTTGTGTGTCATTTGTTTACTCAGGTTATCTATTGTTCTTTATCTAGGATTATGGGGTTAGATTAAGATCTAATAACATTTTAGGTTGGAAATATGTGACCATCCTAAGGGGTTCATAAACTTTTTCTTACCACTGTAGTACTGCGATGCTCATGTAACATTCAGTTCCTTGGGGCAGTTCCCATTTGGGGTTACGGAGTACCTAGAGGAGGTTGACATTTGAAAGAGGGATTGGATCCCAAGGCTGGTAGTGCCTTCACCCCCCCCACACACCCTTGCTAGCCAAGTATAGTTGGAAGACCCATTGACAGTGGTCCCTGAGTGATCCAGACTGGATTTGTGGAGGAAGCTGCACATTTACTGGCGCATCATCCCAGTGTGATTTGGGTGTGCGGAAAGAGCTGCTGCTTTTTTCTTATGTTTTTTTAAATCATGTTTTAGGAGCGAGCTGGAGAGTTCCTTCTCTAGCCCTCTTCTAGTTCTCACATTATCACTGCCCCGGAGTCTAGATCTGCACATACAGCAGCAACAGCAGCAGCCTTTATGCTCATGATGCACGTAAGGATCTCTGGTCCTGTGGAAGACAATGTAGTAGGGATGTATGAAAGTTCCACCACGGATCTTGGGGAGGCCGAATGCCAGCGTATTCGGCCCCCCGAAATCAGTGGCGGAACGCCCCCCCGCCCCCCCTCGGGACGGGACTTACCTTAGGCGGATCTTCCTGGCGGCGGCGGCTCCGGCGGCGGCTCCGGTGGCAGCTCCGGTGGCGGTTCGGTGCCGGTGGCTGTGGCAGCCAGTCTTCCGACCGACCAACCGGCCGCCGCCGCTGCCATTTCCAGGTAAAAAAAAACCCCAAAACAAAAAAAGTGATAGGCTACGTAAAGATTTACGTAGTCTATCACGGCTGATTTTTTTAAAAAACGCGCGTACGCACATGGTGGTGCCCATGGGCACTGCTATTTGCATTCCTTATTTTGGCACGTCTTAGTCTACGTAAACATTTAAGTAGACTAAGACGGCGAAAATAAGGGGAACGCAAATAGCGTAGATGCTACGCTATTTGCGTTCCCCTTATTTTCACCATCTTAGTCTACGTAAATGTTTACGTAGACTAAGACGTGCCAAAATAAGGAACGCAAATGGGTGCTGCCATTTGCGTACGTGCTTTTTTTGTGTTTTTTTTAAATCAGCCGTGATAGGCTATGTAAACATTTACGTAGCCTATCACGGCTGACTGCAGGGACGCAAACGGCGGCGGCTACGGCCGCTGCCATTTGCGTCCCTACTAGCCAGCGGCCAGATGTCCGGCTGCTGGCAGAGCCAGCCGGCGGCTCCACAGAATTCCTGCGGAGCGGAGCCGGCCGGCCAGGATTCCGGGGGGGGGGGAGGAATGGAGCGCCTCCCCCCCCGGCCAGGATTCCGGGGGGAGGGATGGAACGCCTCCCCCCCAGCATCAGCATAATCCACGGAAAGGTAAGTACCTTTCGTACATCCCTACAATGTAGGCTCTATATTGGAGGGGCCCAGAAGGTACTGGAAGTTTAAAAGGGTGTGTGTGTGTGGGAATTCAAAATGTTTGAAAAATGCTGCATTATACCATATTAATTACAAAATTCCCAAAGCTCATCACTTGCTAAAATCTTTGCTAATCAAATTTGTCCCTACAAAAGAGATAGGTCAAGTGCTACCTGTGCATTGCTAGGTAAGACACTTGACATTTTCTTAGTTTTGTGGCAGTTAAGAAAAGAAATGCTTAAAAATACCATTTACGTTGCTCCCTGTAGTGTAATTATAGCCTTTTCAGTAAGTGAAGTAATTTTTAAATTATAGATTAGTCCAGTCATTTAATTTGATAGGAACAATTGTGGTTAATTTTACAATTCCTTGTGCTACCAAAACAGTGACAAAAATGATTTTGTATCTTGCCTGCCTCTTTTCAAGAGTGTCTGTTATTAAAACTATGGGTTGTTGTTTCTTTTTAAAAGACAAATGGTATTATAAAATATTCTAGTTATTTTTGTCAAATGTCTTAAGAAAGAGTAGTGCGGGAAATGCAGTCCCCCAAAATGGAGGCAGAGCATACAGCTCATCATGCTGGCATAGTGAGGCCTAGAGAGCTTAGGGACTGTGCAAGTTGAGCCATCTTGGAATTTGTGAAGTGGTTTGAACAAGAGGACTTGTGGAATGTGCAGGTTTTCAAGTACCTGCTTAGCTCTACCACCCAAGACAAGCAATAAAGAAAGGCATCTCTAGTAGTAAATCTCTTTTACTTTTGCCAGTTTATTGTTGTTATTTTTGTCTGCTTGTTCACTCTAATAAACCATTCTGATTTTTAATAAGAATAGTATTGAAGAATATCCAGTTTACACCATCATTTTAATTAAAAAGTCTGCCTAGAGCTATTGCATTTTTTTAAAGGAGCTTCATGTCCAATTAGGAACCCATAACCTTGGTTGAGGCAGATATTGTGGTCCCAGACCTCAACATAGTTTTTTCTCATGGTTTTTGTGTTTGGGGAGCATCCAAGTTCTCCTTAACAACTTGGCATTGGCAACTGTGGAAAAATAGTCCTTCCTGTCAGATTAGAATCATGTGCAAACAGTGGAGTCAAAGCAGTTTAAAAATACCTCCCTCCAAAAGTTCTGTACACTTTTCTGGATATTTTCACAGGAATAGTTGTTCGTTTGCAATGTATCACCAATAGTTGTTCATTTACAATGTTGGTCATCTGTGAGAGAAGGGCTTTAAACTGGATTTAGTTTTCTAGCCAACATAGGTTGCATATTGGAGAGAGCAATCCTATGTCCCCTACACAGTGTCTGGAGGAGAAAGGGTTTTCAGTTTCCCAGCTACAAGCTCGTAGATAGCGCTACGAGCTCGTAGCTGGGAAACTGTGCTCCCCGCCCCCTCATAGCTGGAGTGGACAGAACCGCAGCACCACTGCCTCCTTGCTCGTAACATAGAGCACGGAGGGGTGAAAATGGGGCGTTCTTGGGGGCAGGGATGGGAAGAGATCACATAGTTTTAGACAGCTTCCTATGTAGTCTCCAGCTCAGTTCCCACCCCCTCCCCGAAGCCGCACTTGGACGTGCAAAAACATGTATCTAAGGCAGAGTGCAGGGTGGCTGCAGCATGGAGGGAATCCTCTCCTCTATGCTGCTTCGAACTGCATTAGATAGGCAGTTGCCTCCGACTTCAGGGGAGATTGGAGGCACCCATCTATCTCTATAGGATTGCGCCCTAAAAATACAGAAAACCATTCAAGAACTGCTTGCAAAGATTATTGTGTATGGGAACCCTTGGGTGTGGAGAGGTTCTATCCGCCTAGTTGTCAGTAATTCAACAGAATGAGGTAAGCAGGGTAGGTAATAGATCATGTGATCTGACTCTTCTCCATCACGAAGAACTTCCTCCTCTCCCTATATTTTTCAGTAAAATTCTTGTGTAATTTTTATTATTAGCCACGCTGAGCATCGTTTTTGGTGGAAAGGTGGTATAGAAATTAAATAAATAATCCCCAAGGGATCTCCCATAGGAGATGTAGACAGGAGAGATGTCATGAAGTGCTCAAAAACTATATGTGAAGGACATTGCAGTGAGAAGTGAGGAAAGGAATGCATGAATTAGCTTGTTTACAGTGGACTTGGATAAATCTGGAGAATGCAAATTCCTTATCTGAAGGGGCAAGTCTGCCCATATTCTGTATCTGATGGATGCACCAGACTGGTTTGAAAGTTTGACTTGTAGAGAGATTGTGGCCATAAGGAGAAGCTATGTTGGATCCAGACTTAACCATAGTTAAAATATACCCACTGAAATCCATGGGACAAGTTAATTGCTCATGACTAACTGAAGTCCTATTGATTTCAGTAGGTCTATTCTAACCATGACAGTCTACATAGGAAAACTGACTGGAATGTCAGATTCAACAGTGACATGAATACATGTTTATTTTCTTGCAGAAGATGTCTCAAATAGTTACTGAAAGGTACTGGGGAAAGGGCACAGACCTAGAATTAATCCATGAATCTTGTTGGCAAAATCAGTGTCTGCCTGGAGGAACTCAGCTAATTACTGTTCATTACAAAGAAGGAAGAGCAAAAACAGATTGCTCTGAAGTTCATGTACTTAACACTCAACAGCCTTCCACAGAATGGAGGAAAATAAACAGCAGTGCACAAGAGAGCCAGATAGGTTAACTAGAAGCCTGCTGGCTAAAAATCTAGAAGATTGATCTGGTTGCTCATCTGCAATTACTGCTATTGACACAGGCAGTCTGAGGCACTGTCAAGTTTACAATAGAAAATGCAACTTGTATAGAGATATGGAGCAATATTTGGGTGTTTCCAATCAAACCTAGCATAGACCACCCAATTTTCTTAATTACCTCTGGCATTCCTGTCAGTGCTGATGGGTAATAGTAATCTCTTACAGGATTGATAGATAATTAAGGTAGAGCTGTCACAATGAAAATACTTTTTAGTTGATTAATCAGCTGCCTTTTAACCCCATTAACTAATCAAATTAATTTAAACTGAAACTTCAATAGAGCTGCCTTTTGATATATTGAAGGAAGTATGAGATAACTTACAGCTGAATAAATGAAAGTAGCCACACACAGTAGGAAGGAAAGGCCATCCCGTCATATTTTTGTTTTCATTCCCTATTATAGTAACACATGACAACTAAATAGCCTCAAAAATAATGAAGTGTGCCTTTAGCTCTGAGCCCCACTGATTAAATTGTGCTCCAAGCAATAAATTAAATCAGCATTTAGTTTATCAAGCTACCAACTAAAGCCTGCAGATTCAGATTAAAGATGCTGAGCGGTATCCTGCACTGCCCCCATGTTAGCAGAACAGACCACTAATGTAACAGGAACTAGAAGTTCCTGAAACAACTGGAGACTAGTAGCATCATTCTTTTCCGGAATGGGGCAAGTCAACAGAGCTCACAGAAGGGAATTCCGTTGAACTGCACCATTATGGAAATGAGCATTTCTGCTCATTTCTGTGCTTCTCTCAGGAACTGCTAGTTCCTGCTGTGCCAGCAGTCTGTTCCGCTAGCGCAACAGAACTAGCAGAGGTGCAGCAGTAGTATTGGATAGTGTCCACTGGGTTGGATCCACCCAACGTTAGAGTGGTCAATTTTATTTTGTGATTTTTGTGCATAAGTGTAATAGTAGTTTCTAATCTGAGAAAGGGATCATTCAGAAATAATTAAAGATTACTTTCATTGAGAGTATAGCTTAACTGAAAACATTTTATCCTTCTCCAGAAATCTTAAATGGCATGTTTGTGTTTAAACAATAGTGATTGTTTCAAATAAAAATAAAAGTTCTGCAGAAATTCAGTCATGGGATAAACTATAAGTCTTCTTGTAGATTGCTTACTGGTTAAATGTGATGAAACAAAGAGGAATAAAATAGTGGGATTCCCAAAAGGCTTGAAATGGGATTGATGTTCTTTAGTTAATCATTTAATTTCAGCGTTGGCACCTTCCTTTGTTGTTGCTACTGCACAGGATGAGGCGCTGCTGAAAGTTATAACAACCATCACCTATGGTTGGCTAGTTCACTGTCTCCCTGCTCCATGTCAATTCTGAGTCACAGGACAGTGGCCCCTGCAACACTAAGAACAGACTTGATTGAAAGAATTAATGAGGATCATCTGACCACTGAACAATGTAAGATGAGTGCTCGGGTGGTTTTATAAAGCTCGGCCATGTATAAATACTGAAGTAGAAACTGTAGTTCATAATGTAATACAAGCCAGACATATCAGCCCAAGAACAAGAAGGAGCTTATATGGATAGATGATGAAAAACAAGAGCCATGGCATAAAGAAGGAATTATTTGCCTAGCAGCCAAAGATGATCTGTCAGTTCTAGATTTCGTGCTACCCTAAGATCATCTAATTGGATGGCACAAGTTAATTGCAGCTTATTCAGTGCATTAAGTCCTTTTTTTTTCCAGACATGAGGTAGCTCACACCGTTATGTCTGACAATGGCCCTCAGTTTTCAGGGCATGAATTTAATACTTTTTCCAGGCTCTATGGATTTCAGCACATAACATCAAGCCCAGGTTATGCACAGTCTAATGGGCTTCTGGAAGATGGGGTCAAAATCATAAAAAGATTATTGAAGAAAGCTAATGCCTCAGGTGTGGGGCCCTATTTAGCCATTTTGAATTGCAGATCATCCCCATTAGCACATGTTTGTCACCTGCTGAAACGTTTAGCAGAAAGCTGTGAACTCATTTGGGTGGGCTGATGGAACCAGGACAAGGGCAAGCTGCTGCTCTCTACAGGCATAAGAGAGTGAACAAGGTTAAACAAAAATTATCCTATGATAACTGCGGGCATTGTACCCCAATGATGATGTTTGTATATATCCAATGGTAACTCCTGGGCTCAGAAAGCACATGTTTTGTGTGAGGTTGCACCACTGAAGTACAGACTCTTGATAAACACTCTTATTGCCACAACAGGAGACATTTGCAACTTGTTCTTGAATCAGGAGAGGAGGAAAGATCAGGAAATTACAAACAAATTGAATCAAAGTATCTCAAAAAACAGGATGGGGGAACAAAAAGCGCTTAACCCTGCTGTTATTACAGAGGAGCCTGAAGAGGCTCCACGTAGACCAACAGAATATGCAGAGCACCAGAGAGACTTATCCAGCAATGTTGATGTTCAAAGTTAATAGCATGTTTATTTAAAAGAAAGGAGGGGGAAGATATATGGGAGTAGCACACTGTCTCTTTAAGACTTGTGTATTGTTGATGTTACCAAGGAACTGTTTGGCTTGGAACTGGTTACACTCACTAACTGGCAGAGGCGAGGGGAAGCCAACTTTCCAAAGAGCTCCATGCAGCACAGTAAATTATCTCTTTACAGTTTAATAAATAATGTTGTTTCTTTAAAATGTCAGAAGTATTGCTTCTTCATAGAGATAACAGCACACTACTGGTATGCCCATAGCAGTATCATAATAATGGGATCAAACCGCATATGATGCATAAGATGTGATCTCGGCATTTTTACTTTTACTTCAATCAGGCCACGGCAAGCTACAATTTTGATTGGAGAAGTGGCACTGGGTGAGGGGGAATTTATCTTTTCCCACTATGCTGCTTTTCTTATATAAATCACTGCCCTGCTTGGTGGGAGTGGGGAAGGGAATAAAGGTACAGCCCTATGGTGTTCACAGCGGCTTTGGAGAGGAGATTAACCAGGGAGAACGGCATAAGTGGGAAGGGCTAAACACCCACTGACAAAGCCCACCCCACCCCCAGCTGCATTTAGGTAAAATAAGTGTTGCAATATCTGATCAAGGATATCTCCTGTAGATTGGACCCGAGTCTGCAAACAAAAATACTGTTTCAAAACAAGCATTTATAAAAGTAGATGTTTCTCACTGACCTTTATTCTGTTTCTGAGCTATGTATGGGTACACACACACGCACACACATTTATCTCCCACCCCCTGTTGTTTTTCTTTCCCTCCCTCTCTGGCATGTTCTTTTCTCTAATGCCACCACTGTCCATTCTTTAATGATAATACTCAGGTAATGGCAGGTGCCTTTTTTGTAGCCCGATTGCTCAAAGAATAGGATATAAACCTCCCAATGTATATTTTACTCTTCAGGCATCCATTGCAGCTGTAGCTGCAGCCTCATGAGATGATGGCAATACTGAAATTAAACTACCATTGCCATTCTGAATTGCCATCTGCTCCTCTATGGTATATTGAATTTCTGCTCGACGTCTTAGCTTAATTACAGTACATTTAACTTAAACATTACGTGGTTCAAGCAGACACAGACTTAAGTTCCAGTACTAGCTACCTGTCCTTTTGCACTGGCTGACAGTTGTGTGCTGCCCTGTCCCCACAATTCCCTGTGTGTATACAAGTGTAACAGACTTTATGTATGACGAGCTGAATGAAATCAGTGGATCATAAGAACAAAAGATCCCTACAGGGGCAGACCAGTGATTCATCTAGTCAACATCCCGTTGCAACAGTGGTCAGCCAGATGCTCTTAGGAGGTCACCAAGCAGGGTGTGAAGGTAACAGCTTCCACTCTCCTTTGACCTCCAGTGACTGTTGTTCAAGGGTCCATTTAGGTATTGTAGTGAAACGCCACTGACAGACCTCTCCCCTTCCATTAATCTGTCTAATCCCCTTTTCCAGCCATCTGAGCCAGTGCCTATCTCCACACCCTGTGGCAGAGAATTCCCTAGGTTAGTTATGCGTTGTGTGAAGAAGTACTTCCTTCTGTCTGTCATCCTAATGTAAGAAATCTGGGCTGTTTTCCTTCTCCACTGTTTGTGTTTTGAATGGATTTTAGCTTTTATCTTCACAATAACATCAAATCGGACAAACTGTGAATGAAATATAATGATCTCTGGGTGTGTGTTTTTTAATGTGCAGTATTTGTCTGAGAAGACAGGACCTTTATGCATTTATGTAAAAGACATATCGGGAAGATATGTCTTGAGTTATTTAAATCTTTGCAACAATGTTACTTGCTGTTATTGGCAGCTGAGAAATGCCTTTATGTGAGCTAGACAATTGCTCCTGGGATATGCCTAGGTGGCAGAAAGTGATAACGCTAGCGAGACAGGACTGCTGGGAATACGTAACAGGATCCTTCCTGTGATATGCAAATCAGGCTGCTGTGTAAACAGTTCATAGGAGAGATAGCAAGAGGTGGCTTAAATCATGGCATCAAATTCCACAGATAAAAATGCATCCCCAAGAACAGGAGAATGCAGGAGACCTGAGGACCCCCCATTATTTAACTTTTTTAGTGCACAATCCTATGCATGTTTAGACAGAGAAAAAGCCTACAACTCCCAGCATTCCCCAGCCAGCCATGCACCCTAAGTTGTTAAAGCTTAGACTCAAAGCGGTCCTGTTTATTTTACCTATCTCCAGTACCACAGAGAACTGCTTATTCAGTTAGAAAACATTTTTTTTAATATATCCTGCCTTTCTGTATTACAATAGGACTCCAGGTCAGCTGACAGTAAGTGAAAATTAACACATTATGAATGGAAGATTCTTTTTTTAAGACAATGGTGACTTATAAAGACTCTGGGAGTGGGGGGAGGCAGTGATGGAAAATGTTGACTACCAAGGCCAGAGATGTTACTGCTGCTGAGGCTGTTTCAACTGCCACTCTTACAAATATTATTACAAATTCACTATTACCTACTCACTTGAATTACTGTGCAGTCCTGTAATAAGAGATGCATCTTTTTAAAGACTTTTAGGGAGCAATCCTATGCATGTTTAGACAGAGAAAAGGCCTACAACTCCCAGCCATTCCCCATCCTGGCTGGGGAATGCTGGGAGCTGTGGGCCTTTTCTCTGTCTAAACATGCATAGGATTGTGCCCTTAGTTGGTGACATATTGCCACCTGTGCTGGTTGAGTTTACACAAAGTAGTAGTCCTGTGCAAGTGAAAATAGATCAGATTAAAACTATGTGCAGTGAAAACAACTCATGCAATAGCAGTAACAGGACTGTAGTATCACAAGAGCCTACAGCTGGGATTCAAACATATAATAGCCAAGTAAAGCATGGTAGTAACTTAGTACTCAGGTATGCATTATCTTGAGGAGATGTTGGAGTTGATTCAGATGACCATGTTAGTATATGGCAGCCACTGAAAAAGCCTAGCCACATCCTGCTTAGTGTGAGTTCGTATGGTTGAAGTCAGCATGGACTGGGATGCTACATATTGAAACTGGAATTGAACTGGATCATGGGAACTGGCCCTCAGCATACCTAACTTCATATTGACCCCTATCATCTCAGCATTCTTCTCCACTACACCCTCTTCAGCCATGCCCTCATTGCCACTGACTTACTAGAGTAAATGTGTTATTTGGGGGACATGCGGTTGACTCAAGGAGTGTGCTTTGCTAAATTTGGAGCCACAATGCCCATGGAACTGGGTTTTCTATTGAGCCAAAATTAAAAAAAAAAAAAAATCAAGTGGAATAAGCGGTTTCTCACTGCAAAGCCTCCTTGAGTAGTGCATTGCTCTGCATTCTTCATAAGGTCTTATTTGATCTTCAAGAGTATGATGAGCATAGACCAAGAGTTCTCTCTGCCCTTTAAGGTGTTACTCCATGACAGGTGATTTTCTGACTTGACTGATCAGAGAGGCACAGACTTCCCCTTAAGAAGCGCTGAGTCACGCTGCCCACCCATCCGAAGTTCAGAGTCTACTTATCTCTGTGCCTTCAGCAGAGATGGCAGACTATTTTTAGCAGACAACTTTCACAAATTTTTAATATTATTGAATACTACTATTTATTGTTTATAAAGTGCATCAAAAGCTAATTGCTGTACAATATATTGATTAACAGTACAATCCTATAAATGTCTACTCAGTGTAAGTCCCAGAGAGTTCAATAGGACTTACTTTCAGCTAAGTGGGTATAGGATTACAGCCTAACAGAGCAATTCTAATTGCGGTCACAGGTACAGATGCCTGCTCAGGAAAAAAATTAAAAAGTAGTGGAAAAATGACAGGCATGCTTCCTGGCATAACTCCACAGCTTCCATTCAGGGACGAAGCCCATCATGAAGCCCCCACAACATGTAGAGATGGAGGCAGCCAATGACATTGCCATGGTGTCGCTACAGTGTTGACATGCCCAAGTCCAAGGCACATGCACACACTCCCACACACACAAATGACACAACAGTACCACTACAGTGGTGCGCTCATTGGGCATGGGGCTGGGAAGCCAGAGACAGGAATTCAAGCTGAACAGGGGGGAATACATGGCTGGTGAAGATGCTCTCAGAACTCAAACCCACACTTCCAGCACCACAGAGCCACTTCCTAACCACTCAGCTACAGTAGCAAACAGCAAGCGACCATTAGCAAACATCATGGGGCATTTGTCTGTCCCCCAGTCCCAGCCCCAACACCCATTCAATGATGATAGAAGCACAGGATATGCAAGTAGCCCTGGTGTGAGAAAACAACTTCTGCTTTGTATACTGGGGGTACTTGGATTGAATCCTGCGGACAACTCTTCATGGTCCAACAACCAGCTCTTTTGTCACCTTCCTTCCCCATGGCAACCTATGTCATCAAGGCATCAATTCACCTGTCTTGCCTGATAGGCTGGCCCTGCCCAGTAGCATTCCAGCAGGACACAGAATCCAACCCTCCTACTGCAGTTATTATGCCCCCTCATCCCATGCCCCTCTTCCTCACAACCCCAACCATCTCATAAACTGACTACCTCAAAAGTGTTGAGAGCTGCACCCCCCCACATCTCAGAAACCGGAATGAGAAACACCTGGAGGGGCCATTGCTCTGAGCCTAACAAGCTCCCACCCACACCCCTCAACAAGCTCATAACCTGAAGCCATATCAAAATAGGATGGGGTACAGGGGTCCCCATCTACCACTAGCTGGCAACAACAGCAAAATAAAATGTGTTAAAGTCATAACCTTCACTGAATAGCATCTGGGAAGGAGGTGATCCTCAAAGGGAAAGACACATTTTCAGGATTGCAAACCCCTCACCCCTGCAGGGCTCTTGTGCCTTGGACTGTGGCCTGACAGACAGCAAGGTACAAGTGCAGTGGCCCTCACAGAAGCAGCTCCAAGTTGGGAACATTATCAGCTGTTGCATAATGTCTGTCATGGGCCATACAAAGGTCGAAGAACCCACCTGAAGCAAGTAAGTCAACAGCCTCACACAGGAATAGTCAGGAGAATTCGAGTTGCTGGTGGTGGTCTTGATAAAATAGGGTATGGGTCCTCTTCCTGTAGGACAGCAGGGTATGAGAGAAAAGGGAGACAGAGCAACAACAAAAGTGTAGCAGCTGAGACACATCGTCCCTGACCCTGTATGCACAGTGCATGTTTGTGTGAGAGGGTAGAGGGACTTATGGGCATGTCATAGAAATGAAGGGACTTTGGATGTGGCATTACTCTCTTCAGCCATTCTGCCGGCAGAGTTGTGGTGGAGTGCTCGTGGTATGGCGCTGCAGTTTTGGTGACATAAATGGGTTCCACCCCCTCTTAACCCCCTCCAGCTGGCCAAGATTTGAATGAAGATTGCACTGTTAGTCTCCTCTTGTATTTGTTTATTATGACATTTGGCTGTGTTTAGTCAGGTTTTTCCAGATATTTGTTTATTCAGTTTGTATCCTGCTTTTCTTCCCCATTTTCTGCTCAAGGCAGCTCTCAAAACTGAAAGCAGCTAATAGCAGTTTTAAACAGCATAATAACCATGTAAACAATTGAAAAAGAAATTCATCAGCATGAAAGCATGGCTGCCAATGCTTCTAAGAAAAATCTGGCATTAGGGCATATTATTCTGGGTCCAGCCACCATTTAGCTGATTGCCCTTCCCAAAGTCATACGATGAAAGATCAACTCTGCATTTACAGTTGAATAAATGAATGGCAGGGGTCCTCCAGGCCGAGCTAATTGTCATTGAATCAAAAACCTCCAGGAATGTAGCCATTCTTCTTAATAACCAATAGTAAGAGCTTACTGGCATGAGACAAAGGGCCTAGGCAACACACTTACCAGTGAAGGGTTCCATGTTGCATACCATCTCAGTTAAAATGTTTTCAATCCATGTGCCAGACTCTTCTCATGCACTCAGTGGGTTTGCACGATTGGGGAAGTAAAGTAAGCCACAGTGGCTTATTTTCCCTCCCTACGCATGCCTGTCATGAGCCACCTAATCAGCATCATTACACTTGGCGGGTATGAGTTGTCATGACATCCGAACCTGGCGAAGGTGAGTGGCTGGGGTGGTTTACAAACCACCCTGAAAGCCATGGCTTGTTCTAGGGGTTCAGGGTGGTTTGTAAACCACCTAGGCCACCCACCCTCACCGGGTTCGGACGTCATGACAACCTGCACCTGGTGAAGGTGATTATGCTAATTAGGTACCTCAGAACAGGCACATGCAGGGATGGAAAATAAGCTATGGTGGCTTGTTTTCCCTCCCCGATCGTGCAAACCTGCCCACTGTGTTAGCACACCAGCAAGCAAAGGCTCAGAGGAAGCGGTGGTGGTGTGCTAATGGTGCATGAGAAGGGGCTGGCAAATGATTCTCAACAATTTAATTAAGATACCAAATTGTGTGGGACTCTGCACACGTTAACTCTAAGTAACTTTTTTCTCCAATTGAAAGCCTTTAAGCTTAAAATATCTTGTATCAAGATTCTGTAAGGGCCATTTGCTCCCATATGTATGTACGTACATACATATGTATGCATGCATGCATTTGTATGTATGTATTTGTATGTATATTTATTGTAATGTATTTGTGCATTTATTTATTGTCTGTCTATACCACCCTTATATAAATATTTCCAGTGCAGTTTACCCAAGAAAAAACACAATAAAAACAATCTGAATCTGATGAGATCATCATCAGAGGCCCCAGTCCAGGTGTCCCACTGTCAGAAGTGAGGTAGATAGGTGGTGACTAGGGACATTGGAGAAATTCGCAATGGAATCAAATTAGTTTGGATTCCTATGAATCTGACCCATGGATTCCTCAGAAGACCAGCTTTTCCCGAGTCACATGGATTCCACAGACTTGTGGACCATTTTTTGTTTTGTTTTTTGTTTTACTTTCTGGAATTTTACACAAATTTAGTTGTAGATAAATACCTAAAATAATAATAATAAAAAAACACTGGGCAAAAATATGCATTTCCCCCATAGGCTAAAGCATGAAAATGTCATTTGGGTGGGAATTTGTGCATTTGGGGGGGATTTGAACATTTTTGCAAGTGAGAATTTGCACAAATTTGGCAAATTGGAAAAGATCCAATTCTGTCAGTGACCAGCTAATGGAATGAAAGGCACCTGACAGTCCGTGAAATGCAGATGGAACGGATTTTACAAAATCTGTACATCCCTAGTGGTGACCAGGGAGAAGGGTATTTCTGTAGTGCCTAGTCTTTGGAATACCTGCCTAAGAGAAATCCATGTGGCCACTTCTCTCCTTTCTTTTCGGAGGCATGTGAAAATAGTTTTGCTTAATCACGCCATGGAAGGAGGTGGAGAAATTTACTTTAGGAAGATGTTTGGTGCAGTTTATGTATGTATTTTAAATTTATACTTGTTTGCTGTTCTGTGATTTTTGTGATTTTATTGTTAGCTGTCCTGGGCTAACAAAAAGGTGTTATTAAAATAGTTTAAATAAATAAATGAAAAAGTGTTTACTAAACTGCTGAGCAAGGAAAAGCCTGTGGTAGGGTAGATGAAGGCGCGAACACTGGCCCATCCCTGGATAACTCAGAATATTCTTTTAACACTTCGTGCAGAAGACAGACTATATCAAGAATTATAGAAAACAGTGCTACAGAACTGAAGGAAGCAGTTGTATCTGAGAATTTCTTCCTGGTTTCATACTGAGACTGTCAACTCTTACCCAAGAGCTCAAAGGTCTAGCCAAGAGTAACACTTTTTCTCAAGACTGAAAAGGGCAAGTGTGTTCAGGAGGGATGAGGTGGACCAATGAGGTACCAGCATGGGCCTTTCTGGTTGTCAACTGACATGATCCCTTTGCACACTCTAGTTTTAGTTCCATCCTAAGACAGCTTTGTTCAAGACATTTGTTTGCTGACTATAAAAATAAGCAAATCAAAAGCTATGAACTTGTGGTATTGCTTGCTACAGGCCAAATGCTTTATTCATAATGGTGCAGTATGTTTGTTTAAAGAGTAACTAACATGCTGTTTGTGACTTTCAAAATATATGTTTTAAGCAGAACAAGTTGTTGGTTTACGCTGGTTACATTCTACGGTACATTCCCCTTGCAGGCAGGTTGACCCAGATTCCCCCCCACCCCACTGTAATGGCAGAATGCAGGTAACTAATTTACAAGGGTTTCACAAACTTTACTTGGAGGCTAATCACTCATCCTTATTGATTAACATTTGCACTAAGTTGGTCATCACCTCATTGCTGATGTAGTTGTATTGTTTCTGGTTGCTGTTAACAAAAGATTGTAAGTGCAGGCCAAATTGGTTTCTCAGAATTGCAAAGCCTGATTTCTGTATACAAATGGGCAGTTGGGAGAAAAAATTCTTATACAAGTTAGTTATCCACCTCAAGTGAATCTGGGTATGCAGGTACTTTCCCAGGGTGGTACCACATCCAGATAGCATGGATGGGTACAGGCATTCTAGACTTCAGTGTTTCCAAGAGTACTGTTAATCTGCCATATCATTTTGACATGGGTGGGAGTGCGGGTGGAGAAGAAGCAAACCATTCTATTTTCCATGGTGAGAAAACCCATATTGTCCACCTCCTCCTCAGACCTAACCACTGAGGATGGGTTCACCTTTGGTTTCCCTAGATCAGGGGTGGGCAACTTGCAGCCCTCCAGATGTTTTGGCCTACAACTCCTGTCACCCTTCACCATTCACTATTCTAAAGAGGGCTGATGGAAGTTGCAACCCAAAACTTCTGCAGGGCCACAAATTACATCCCCCACCGCCCTAGGTAAACCTCCATAAAGCGCCCACCTACTGAGGAATAGGTGCTAAGGCCTGTATATCTATCCTGAACTGTTCTTTGTGATTCTAGTATGGACATATGAAGTTGTCTTCTACTGAGTCAGACTGCTACTAGTCCATCTACTCCATAATTATTTACTCCCTGGCAGTAGCTTTCCAATATCACAGGCAGCAGCTTTTTCCCAGTCCTATTATCCAAGATCCTTTTAGCTGAAGATTTAGGCTATTAAGATCATCTGCATGCCAAGCATGTCTTCTACCCCCAATCTTAGGTCTTTTCTCTCACACATTATTATCTTCTTTAAGCCAGGCATATTGGATAGCAAAATAATAGGTGCTGCTTGTGTGTGAGGTCACTGACAAGGAAAAAGAAACAAATAGGTAGACAGGAAAACAGGGAGGAACATGGGGCAGGAGCCTTAAAGTAATGAGATGCAGAATTTGGTTCTGCAAAAAGACAGCAGGACATGACTTACAAATGAGAGATCATGAAAACATTTGCCTTAAAAGGACCTTTCTGTGTCTCTTTCAGGGGCAGCATTAGAAATAGCAAGGCACGTGCTCAAATCATAAAGAAGTCACCCCACCCCACCAACACCATAGTTAAGAGACTTGGGCAAACTAGGAGGATGTGGGAGACGAAGCTCTTTCTCATCCTGGGGACACTGCACTTGCCCTAGAGCAGTTTTCCCCAACCTGGTGCCCTCTAGGTGTTTTGGACTACAGCTCCTGGAATTCCTGAATATTGGCCGTACTGGCCAAGGCTGATGGGAGTTGGAGTCCAAAATATCTGGAGGGCACTAGATTGGGGAAGGATGCCATAGAGTATAAATGCTAAATTAATACAACACATATGAATACCAGCTGTGGTTCTTAAGAAGGGAACAGTGTCAGCTTCAATTTTTGTTTGGTTCATGGGGAATATGCCTTCAGTGGGGACCCCTCCTCACTGTTGTGGTTGTTGCCCATTTACTTGCCCTCTTCCTCTGGGCCCACTCTGCACCATCACTCAGAAGGAAGGGATACGGCGAGTGGAATACGCTGCTGCTTTTCCTTGCTGCTGGTCATTCACTCAAAGGGAACAGGTGAACAGGCAGTGACAGCATGTCACCAGCCCTGGAAGTAAACACTGGATGGACTGAGTAGTGAGCAAACAAGGTTTTATTTCCAAACTACAGAGCTTTATAAAATCTGTTTTTAAGAGACCAAACCCTACAAGCAGAAGAAAACCTCTAATATGGGTTACCTACTATTAAGAAGCCCCAGTTCGTTGGTTTTAAGTTTAGAGTAGAGAACTGTATCAAATTATTTCAAATAAAACTTAACAAGCCATGCCTGATCAGTCAACATTATTAAAATCTGGAATGTCAGAGAATGTCAAGGAGACTTACTTTCCTTCTTTCTCTGTTCTTAATATCCCAGTAAAAAGAACACCTTTGCTCAAAATGCATCAGGATTTTATATTCCCCATTAAAGAAGCATAATACTTTTGACAAAAATGTTGTCCCTTCCATGTTGCAAAAGTTTTAATAGATTGGGAACAGGTAATCAAATGGAAGAACATTCCCAAGCAATTAAAAAAATATTTTTGTAGGTATACTGATATTTGGAACTCTAAAGAGAGAAACAGAGGACTTTAAAATATTTGTAGCACAATTCACTCTAGTCTTTTTCTTTTTTACAGAATATGAAAAAAGAATTCAAACCAGAATTTTTCTGCCAGGGCTGGTGAGAAACAATAGAGCCATTATACACAAAAGGTATATCAAATCATATAGTTCCACCATTCAGGTGCTACCATCCCACATTCATACCCATTCATAGTTGTTCCACTTCAGAATTTACACCTCTGGTCAGACATAAATAGGGTACACATGTAAATATCATCCATCTGAACTCCATTGCTTTCAGTAGCATGCACCTAGTCATTCATATCTATGCATAACCAGTGCTGGACTGAGGCAAGTGTGTTTGGCAGGGTGGGGCGGGGCGGGGCAGGGGGGGTTTGCTGTAAATTTGGATGTTTGACATGTTTGTTTTCTGTTGCTTGAGCTTTTATTCAGTAAGTGTGGATATACCATTAGCACAGCTTTTCTAAAACCTTAATGGAAAATATTTATACGTACATTTATATATTTATATGCTAACATCTATATATACACACAAATCCCCGGTAGTCTATATTATAAAATCAATTTATTAAAAGAGTTGGGATGGGTGGGGAGAAATGTATGGTTTGGTCGAGATTATTTTCAGACCTCTCATGTTAAATGGCAAAACAGTATAATTTATTCAATGAGCATCTTTTCCCTTCAAGATAGGGGAATGATTCCCATCTTAAAATCACCTTCTAGGCAGAATGAAAAATGGAGACATAGTCATTGAGATATGGTAGTGTTTTGTATATGAACAATGGCCAGATCTGGTTTTTATCACCAGCAAAGTGCACCGCAGGCTTGCAAACTTGCTTCCCTCTAGATGATTTTTTTGTACTGCATATGCTTTTGTTATCGCTACGCTGGACTTCTATAATGCCTCATTTAATGGGTCTCTAGATTCTGTTTTTTATGGATGTGGGTTTAGTCAGACTGCAGCTGCTAGTGTGATCCAAGAAAGAGCTAGCCCATTTGTAACCCATTAAGAGCATACACCCATTGCCAGGGGTTGGGATTTAGTTTTAAATATTGCTGGGATAACATTTAAAGGAGCGTCTCAAGGGATCAGCTCTTGCGGTTTGTTGTTGTTGTTTTGAGATTTTTATGCCTTCCTGTGCTCTGCTTCCTGAAAGAAGTCTGGCTTATGTGTACATTGCAAATGTTATATTCAAAAACTGCTGGAACAGTCATTTAGTGTCCTGGATGAACATGCTATCTCCCAGCAACATTGGGCTCTCCTGGAATAAACTAGCAACGTATTTTTCTAAGTTGTCTATAAATTGCTTAGAGCTATGAGTTATTCTTTTGACTTAGGAACACTTTCTCTATTAAACTGTGTATACCTATATTACACAAATGGCCATTTTATCCATAGTTAAGATGGCTATACAAATAATTCTTCTAAATCCAAACCCACAAAAGCAATACATTCATGAGAATGCAGCTAACATGATTTGTGTGGCAATCACGGTGCTTTACACACATCGCTGTGGTTTATGTGTTGTGGTTTATGTCCTGCTTGCCCTTATGCGTTTTGCTATGTTGCAGTGGGACTCCATAGGCTCTTAGGGCAACTTTGCACTTATAATTAAACAGCTATTTCCTTTGTCCTCTTCAGACTATGCCACTTGGTCTAACATTTTAAACTTGCTTCAAGATGGCTAATGTGCCACTGTTTAACTGAAGTATTTAATTACTGTTCCACTTACATAATTGATTAATCAATTGTCACAACGCTTTATGATGAAAGTACTCAGCTACCATGTTCATGTACCAGTGGCAGGATAGGAATAATGCAGGAGGTGACAGTTGGGTCCAGAACGAAAACAGGCCAAACTTCCTGCTCTTTCACTCAGATCAGGAGAAATGGTTGCTAGGAGACACACTCATAGGAAGCTTGGAAAGCAGAGAACCAATCCTTAGCTCCTCTGTTCATCCAGGAAGAGGAAATGGCGGAAGAACCTCAGACTGGCCACCAACATGTTCCTAGAGAACATCATGGGCCATGTTTGTGTATCATTTGAAGAGATGATGTTACTAGGTTGCAGTGATATTGTTTCCATTATAGATCAAGTTGATTATACTCTTTTTGCATTCCAAAATGTCTTTTGAAACTTGTTTGCATTTGCAAGCTGATCCACATAATTAAAAAACCTTTGATACCCAGCTGCTCGAAAATATTCTTGTATTCTGATCTGGATTGATGTGGATCATCATCATTTCTATGTACCCTGCTTTCCCTTCCAAAAGGAAGCCCAAAGTGGCCCAAATACAATAGCATAACACAAGCACTATGAACTGACAATAAAAGCGCTGGAATAAACTGATAAATAAACTTTCAGTACTTTAAAAAAACTTCAGTTAATAAACCATACAAAATTCATAAATAGTGTACCAACAAAAAGGGATAATAAAATAGTTAAAAGATACAAGAAAACACCCATTTTAAACTTATTTTGGAACATTTTCTGTCTGTCTGTCTTTCTTTCCAGTGTTTGTATACCGCTCCACATCCAAAGACCTCAAAGTGGTGAACAGCAGACAGGATGAACAATAAGAACACCATGTTAAAATAATGTAAACGTTTTAAAAAAGAAACAGAGTTCTGGTAAAACCAAGTTTGATGAAACATGGTCGGTCACTTGAGGAAGGCTTCCTGAAATAACAATGTTTTCAGGAAGCGCTGAAAGCAACACAACATTGGTGCCTGCCTGACCTCCAAAGGCAGGGAATTCCACCACACTGAAGGCTCTTCTCCTGGTGGACTCCAGTCGGGCCATGGGTCCATGAGGAACTACCAGGAACATGCCCTCTGATGAACTCAGTGACTGGGCAGGTTGGTAAGGGAGAAGGCACTCTCTCAGGTATCCTGGGCCCAACTTCTTTAGGGATTGTACACTAGTACTAAAACCTTAAACCTGGCCTGGTAGTGAATAGGCAGCCAGTGCCTATAGACAGCCACACTGGATACCAATTTAGGGTTCTGCATTTGATGAATAAGACTTTTCATAGGCCAGGCTTTGCATTCTTAGGAACTACCTTACCCCATTTGATCCTTTTATGATCCTCCAGAGAGTCCTTCTGGATAAGAATAGGAGAGGGGCATTCTCACTGGTGTCGCCGGAACTGGACAGCCTCCCCAGACCAGAGCTGCCAGTGGTCATCCCAGCCAACTCTCAGGAAGCTGTGCAGGACTCCCTTGTTCAGCCAGACCTTTCAGGGGAACTCATGATTATTACCATGTTGTCTGGCTCTTTTTAATATACTGGGCTTGCTTTTTGACCTTGTTCTCACTGTGCCAGCAAACCTGTATCTTGACTTGAAATTAAAAGTCATGACTTTGAAACGGGTTTGCAAGCTATAGTTTGTGCTAACTATGGTTTGGCATGGTGTCTGAATTGACTGTACTTATGGCCATTGCTCCAACTCAACATTAAAAAAACTAAGATCATGGCATCTGGCCCCATCACTTCCTGGCATATAGAAGGGGAAGAAATGGAAGCAGTGACAGATTTTATTTTCTTGGGCTCCAAGATCACCATAGATGGTGACCGTAGTCATGAAATTAAAAGACGCTTGCTCCTTGGGAGGAAAGCTATGGCAAACCTAGACAGCACAGTAAGAAGCAGAGACATCACCTTGCCGACAAAGGCCCGTCTAATCAAAGCTATGGTTTTCCCAGTAGCAGCGTATGGCTGTGAGAGCTGGACTATAAGGAAGGCTGAGCACCGAAGAATCGATGCTTTTGAACTGTGGTGCTGGAGAAGACTCTTACGAGTCCCCTGGACTGCAAGGAGGTCAAATCAGTCCATCCTAAAGGAAATCAACCCTGACTGCTCCTTGGAAGTACAGATACTGAAGCTGAAGCTCAAATATTTTGGCCACTTAATGCGAAGAGAAAACTCTCTGGAAAAGACCCTGATGCTGGGAAAGATTGAAGGATGGCAGAGGATGAGATGGCTAGATAGCATCACCGATGCAATGAATATGTACTTGAGCACACTCCGGGAAAGAGCGGAGGACCGGAAGGCCTAGCGTGCTATGGTCCATGGGGTCACGAAAAGTCAGACACGACTTAACGACTGAACAATGGCCATTGCTCCACTTCCAGAGGATGCTGCACCATAGTGATGGAAGTGAACTCATGAACCTAAGTGCTAAGGGGACAGAAAATGAAAGCATTTTCTAAAGCTCCATGCTATGGTCTGCTGGAAGCTCGATTTGGAAGCTCAGCCCTGGGTTGAGGTTCTAAACCACAGTTAGTGCCAGCTATTGTTTGGTGTGATGCATGAATTGAGCCTAAGAGATGATGGAAAGGTGTGTTTATGTTAACAGATTGTGTGTACTTAGTAATTCCTGTTGTTCATATTTTTTGCCTGTGATCTTGATGCTTCATAACAATAGGCACCCTTGCAAGTTGAATAGGCATGCCATAAGCCAGAGGGGGCAAGCTAACACCCATGGGGTTTCTTAGATTCCAGTCTAATTCTGTCACAAAATATCTCACTTGTGGCAGCTTACTAAATTTGAGCTCCTTGCTGCATCGTTGCAGATCAAAAGTGGTAAATAAGTCCACACATTAATTAAATTGAGAAATAAACAATAATCACCTTTTTTCCCACAAGGCACCAAAGAAAATGAAAAATTTATAATCAAAGTTACTAGCTCACAGAACATTCTTGCTAGGCCATTTCCCCACATACCTCAATAACCTGAAAGAGTTGGGGTGGGGGGTGGGGAGAACCAGCAGTTTTCTAGCTTACAAAACCCTTCTGTCTGGCTACTTGGTGGCAATTCTTATTCCCCACAGGTGACCAAGCTGTTTATAAGCCTGTAATAAACTATTTATTTATTTGATTGATTGATCTCTATGCCACACAATAGCTGAAGCTGTCTGTGTGGTTCACAATGAGTAAAACATGTTGCGACAGAATGGACCATACATCCTTTTACTCACAGCATAAATTGCCCCAGTTTGGTAATCAAAGGGTAAAGAGTTAAATAATTCCCATTCACTGATTTTTGAGAAGAAATCTTAGCTTTCTGCCTCTGCCATTTTTTTAGGTTCACTGTTATTAAGAATAACACACCATCCTTAACTCTTACAAGGTATTTAAAAAACAAACAGCCATTTCTTAGTTCAGGTACTTCATTCTTAAAGTTACTCCAAGGTTATTTTCTTTGCTGCTATCCTCCCCGCCCCCCCCCACACACATCTGGGAATATACTTAACGGGCAACAGTTTTCTTGAAACTTTCAGTATCAATTAATTTTTAACTTTTTAAAAAATGCATTTGCAGCCTCAAGTACGTCGTTCCAGTGTAAGCCAGCTTGCTAAGGCAGCTGTGCAGGTGCTGATAAGACCTAAACTGCAGAGAGGTTGCTCAGCCCAGAGGCTAGGCATTAGACAAGTTCCTATATGGCACTATTTGTTCTGTTCTCAAACAGCAAGAGTGTTGGTTTTCTCAATTCCCTTTCTAATGCCTGGGGAATGAGTGTGGCTGAAGTTGCTCTGGAGATCCAGCTGAGACTGGCTGGCTGTCCTATGTGGATTTCCCACCAGCATCTGTTTGGAAAAGATATTTTAAAACAATATTTAGTTTCTGACTTTTTTTTTCTTCCAGGGCATAATGTGCTAATTGTGAATTCAGCACCCAGTGATGGAGAGAACTTTCCACCTTTCAAGATGTTGATACAGTAGCAAATGAAGAAGTCAAGGAGTGCCAAGTTGAAGAAGACAAAGAGTAGCAAGAAAAACTCACTAGAACAATGGCTGCAGGTGAATGTCTATCCTGCAGCTGTGATTATAAGCGATGTGCTGTATTTGATTGTGCTCATTGCAGCAGCATTGGATTTCAATGTTTTTGTAGTTAATCAGAATGTGGTATTATCCTGAGATATGCCATATTGATCTGGTGCTTTTTTTCTGGTACCTTACTGATGTGTTTATTTGGTGCTAAACTGAAATTAATCCTAAATTCTAGAGAGGTGGCCATGTTAGCCTGTTGCAGCAAAAACAACAAAGAGTCCTGTGGCACCTTTAAAGCTAACACATTTCTTATGGCATAAGCTTTCATGAACTGCAGTCTGATGAAATGGACTGCATTCTACGAATGCTTATGCTTTAAGAAATCTGTTAGTCTTTAAAGTGCCACAAGACTCTTTGTCATTCTAAATTCATTAGTCTTGCAAACCTATCAACATCCTTGGGAATTTGTTTCCATAGGAACCTTTGCCCCTTATTGGATTAAGTTTCTACAGATACTGTGTATTGGGTTTTAGTTTGTTGGCTGCTGTACTGAAAATTTTCCCATAAAGGATCAGGAGAGAATGACTAACAATAGGTCCTAAGATACCCATGCTGCAACAATTTAAATGATTTTTCTAGTTTTCAGCTTGCTATCCTTGCTGCTTTGTTTATAAGCTTAGAATATGCTTCTTTTCCTACAGCAGCCGATGGCTTGGGAAGCATAGCTCTAGATACGACACAACTTAACATGTCAGTCACTGATCCAGCAGCTTGGGCAACTGCTATGAATAACCTGGGTATGGTTCCAGTGGGATTAGCTGGACAACAGCTTGTGACGGGTAAGTTTTCTTTGAGATTTGTTGCACTGGTTTATGGATTTTTGTAGAGTCCTAAGATAAATGTCTGAGGTTTGTTTTTAGAAGGTGCATGCTTTTTGTTTGTGTGTGTGTTTAGTATACATCTATAGAGCGATTTTTCCCCCAAAGGCATAGATTCCCTTTATTAATAATATATAGCAGGCATTAATCTCCTGGTATTAAGTGGCCTCTAATCCATAGTACATCTTAAAGTTAGTGAAAGCAGCCAAAATTCCTTGGGGAAATTTCAGTTTTAAATCCACTAAATGATCTCTAAGACCTGTGCTGGCTTGAATCTGAAGGGATGGTCTCATAACAGATACATTTAGGATTTTTTAGAAGCTATTTTTCCCAAGGCATTTACTAATATTCTGTCAAGGAGCAGCATGGGAAACTGGCTAAAAGGTTCTGCTGAGAGGACGGGTGTTGTTATATTGACAAAAGAAAGTACAGCTATAAATAGGCACTTAAAAAAAACTGAATCCCAAATAAATAATCTGCCAACATCATCAGATAACTGGACTTCAGAAACCCTCTCATCTTTTCACTGAGAACTTGTTCACACATTACATGGTAGCATCTGTATCCTGGTATTCCAGTAGGGTTTCCTGCAGAAAACACAAAATTAATGAAAGGGATATTCAAATCTCCCAGCATACAGAAGGGACATGACAGGGATCTGGAAGCATTCGCCTTTCTCACATTCCCAGGTGTCTGGCAATATAGATCTCTCCTTTACAGTACACTTTGCCTGCATTTGGATGTTAAGCCAGGAATCCTGAGTTCATAATCCACAGTATGAATGAGCAGCATGCTAGTGCATGCAGGCCTTTCATTCCCACTTTATTTCTCCTTTTGTGGGAGCAGATAAACAGTGCAAGAAGCAATAGCCTCACTTTGTGCCTGAACCCAGGATTATGGTTAAGTATGTCCAAACAAATCAGGATTTGTAAACCAACTTTAAACCCTGGTTTAAAGCTGGTGTCTGATCTTGGCTTGCTGGACAGTTTTTAGCCATAATCCCTGGTTTGGCCACGAAGTGAG
Organism: Heloderma suspectum; assembly: GCF_057233095.1. NCBI lineage: Eukaryota > Metazoa > Chordata > Lepidosauria > Squamata > Helodermatidae > Heloderma > Heloderma suspectum. The sequence continues at coordinate 174,690,388 of NC_139460.1, read as the reverse complement.
ACTATCCCTTCCTGCTTTGTTTATCCACTCATGCAAAGGGAGGAATGAAGTGGGAGTGAATGGAAAGTGTGCATGCTGCTCATTCACATTGTTGCTTAACAAACCAGGATTCCTGGCTTAGCATGATGCCACCTTTGGTTGTACCTAATGTTAGTCCTGCTTAGATTAGAACCATTGAAATGAATTTTTATTTTTTTATTGTTTTATTTCATTTCTATACCGCTCAATAGACGAAGCTCTCTGGGTGGTTCACAAAAATTAAAACCAAATGGCACACAATAAAACGATATAAAATATATAGAACATTAAAACCACAATATAACAATACAACCACAATAAAACCTAGCAGCAGTGCAGGAATTTAAAATACAGATTTAATACAGCAAAGCTAAATGTCTAGAAAGCTAAAATGCCTGGGAAAATAAAAAGGTCTTCACCTGGCGCCGAAAGGAATACAATGTAGGTGCCAGGCGAACCTCAGTAGGGACCTCATTCCACAGCCAGGATGCCACAGCAGAAAAAGCCCTCCTCCTAGTAGCCACCCGCCTTACTTCCTTTGGCAGGGGCTCACGGACAAGGGCTGCTGAGGATGATCTTAAGATCCAGGCAGGCACATATAGCAGAAGGCGATCCTTCAGATAACCTGGCCCCAAGCTGTTAAGGGCTTTAAATGTTAATACCAGCACTTTGAATCAGGCCTGGAAATGGACTGGCAGCCAGTGCAGCTGAAAAAGTACTGGCGTAATATGAGCTCGCTGGCCAGTCCCTGATAACAATCTTGCTGCCCTATTTTGAGCCAGTGTGGTGTAGTGGCAAGAGTGTTGGACTGGGAGCTGGGAGATCCGGGTTCTAGTCCGCACTCGGCCATGGAAGCTCACTGGGTGACTTTGGGCCAGTCACACACTCTCAGCCCAACCTACCTCACAGGGTTGTTGTTGTGAGGATAAAATGGAGAGGAGGAGGATCATGTAAGCCGCCTTGAGTGCCTTGCAAGAGGAAAAAAGGCGGGATATAAATGCAATAATAATAATAATAATAATAAATAAATTTTGGACCAGCTGACGTTTCCGGGCCATTTTCAAAGGCAGCCCCATACATTGCAGTAATCCAGACGAGAAGTTCTCAGAGCATGAACTGTAGCTAGGCTATCTCTGTCCAGATAAGGGCGTAGTTGGTATACCAGCCTAAGCTGATAAAAAGATACTCTGTGCCACTGAGTTCACCTGTGCCTCAGGTGACAGTTCTGGATCCAAGAGCACCCCAAACTATGAACCTGATCCTTTAGGGGGAGTGCAGCCCCCTCCAGAACAGGTTGAATATCATCTAGCCGGGCAGATGAACCACCCACTATTTATTTATTTATTTATTTATTCATTTCATTTCTATACCGCCCAATAGCAGAAGCTCTCTGGGCGGTTCACAAAAATTACAGTGCCTCCGTCTTGTCTGGATTGAGTTTCAGTTTATTGGCCCTCATCCAGTCCATTACCATGCCCAGGCCCTGATTCAGAACAGCCACTGCCTCACCTGGGTTTGATGAGAAAGAGTGGTAGAGCTGGGTGTCATCCGCATATTGATGGCACATCAGCCCACACCTCCGGATAACCTCCCCCAGCAGTTTCATGTAGATGTTAAACAGCATGGGGGATAGAATAGAGCCCTGTGAAACCCCATGGCACAATTGCCATGGCACAGAGCAATAATCGCCCAGCACCACCTTCTGGAGTCAGCCATCCAAGTAGGAATGGAACCACTTCAGTGCAGTTCCTCCAACTCCCAACCCAGACAACCTATCCAGGAGGATACCATGGTCGATGGTATCGAAAGCCGCTGAGAGGTCCAGGAGAATCAACAGGGTCACACTCCCCCTGTCCCTTTCCTGGCAGAGGTCATCCCACAGGGCAACCAAGACAGTTTCCATTCCAAAGCCAGGCCTGAAGCCCAATTGAAATGGATCTAGATAATCCGTTTCATTCAAGAATGCCTGGAGCTGTCCTGCAACCACCCGCTCAAGCACCTTGCCCAGGAAGGGGATGTTGGCCACTGGCCTATACTTGTTAACATCCTCCAGGTCCAGGTTAGGCTTTTTCAGGAGTGGTCTAATTACCGCCTCTTTTAAAGCAGCTGGCACCACTCCCTCTCCCAAGGAGGAATTTACAACCTCCTGGACCCAGCTGAACATCCCCTCCTTGTTTGATTTAATAAGCCATGAAGGGCAAGGGTCAAGCACACAAGTGGTCGATCGGACTTGGCCAAGCACCTTGTCCACATCCTCAAGCCTCAATAACTGAAACTCATCCAATAGAACTGGACCAGACGGTGCTCTGAACGCCTCTACCAATGGAACTGCATTAATCATGGTGTCCAATTCATGGCGAATCTGAGCGACTTTATCTTCAAAATGCCTTGCACACTCATCACAGCATGCCACCGAGGGTTCCACTGTCTCTCTCCCTGGCCCAGAATGTGACAGGCTGCGAACCACTCGGAAAATCTCCACTGGACGACACTGAGAAGATGCAATGCTGGTGGAAAAGAACCGACTCTTTGCCACCCTTACCGCCACAGAGTAGGCTCGATAGTGAGCTCTTACCTGTGTTCGGTCAGATTCAGCACAAGTTTTCCTCCACCTGCATTCTAGCCATCTCCCCTCTTGCTTCGTTGCCCTCAGCTCAGATGCATACCAAGGAGCTGGCTGGGCTCTGCTCAGAGGGAGAGGGTGCTTGGGCGCGATCGTGTCAACCGCCCGAGTCATCTCTGCATTCCACAGAGCGACCTGGGCTTTGACAGGTGCACCAGCCATACCAGCAGGAAAATCCCCCAGAGCCCTCTGAAATCCATTGGAATCCATTAGCCTCTGAGGGCGAACCATTTTAATAGGTCCCCCACCCTTGCAGAGCGGGAAGGCTGCCAGGAGTCTAAACCTCAACAGGAAGTGATCTGACCATGACAAAGCGACAGATGTTAATTCCTCCACTTTCAGATCACCATCCTCCTGCCCAGTCGAGAAAACCAGATCAAGCATGTGTCCTTTTATATGCGTTGGGCCGATGACGTGTTGGGACAGGGCATAATCCTATGCATGTTTAGACAGAAAAAAGGCCTGCATGGCCCAGCTGCCCCAGCCAGCTGTGTCTAAATGCACATAGCATTGCACCTTTAGAAGTGTCCTGGGTATCACGATCCTGGGGAAAGGCCTCGACCAGCCACCTTGTAGACTTGCTGCCAAAGTAGACAGCGCTGAGCTAGATGATGGAGCAACAGTATGACAGTGTAAGGTAGATTCATATATTCATCCCATAACAGGAAGCTACATGAGGAAAAAAGGATGGGGAAGAAGGCTCAAAAGACTTTAGATCTGAAAAACAGAATCCTTCTTGCTAGGGATGGACGGACTCACCTCCATTCGGGGCCATCAGTCTCTCACCAAGCCGACGCTCACACCTCCTTGCCGCACCATATAAGCCCCTTGTCTGCTCACCGGGCAACTGACAAGCGCCGTGGACCCGCCCACTCCTTCCCCGAGCCATAAAGATCGGCCATTGCACAGATTGGGCCATTCATGCCTGTAATGTTGCATAGATTGCCCTTTATGGCTGCAGTCTACGCAGCATTCCCTCCCCAGAAGTGCCTGAGTCTCCATGGCTGTTAAAATAAAATGGTGGCTTGGGGAAGCAGTGGGCAAGCTGCCAGATGTTCATGGACTGTGCGGTATTCATGGGCGGGTCCAGTGAGTGTTGTGCGGTGCGCCAACGGGGGTCCGGGGGGCTGATCCGGGGGGGGGGAGTCCATCGGACTCCATCCCCATATCAGACTCCCGCAACTTCCCTACTTCCTGCACAAACGTTGCTATGAATTAGTCCATATAATCCAAAGACAGGCATCAAGAGGCAGCAGCCAGAAGTACTTGTGGGGCAAGGTATAAACACTGAGTAACCCATTGCATAGAATGATAGTTTCTTTTTAAGAGCAGAGTAGTATAACAAGCAGTGCTCACGTTGCCAAATAATGAGACCAGAGAAGGAAATATTTACAAGGCTGATCATGGGTTAGTTCCAAGAACATGCTTTAACCGTGAGATTTAACAGTGCATTTGGATTGATGATATGCTTGTGTTGTTCTGGATTTAGGTAGAGCTGCCCTAAATAAAATCAAGGTGTTCTCTCTGAACTCAAATAAACATGGTGCACTTCTGAAATTATATTTTATTGACCTTTAAGTACTTTCATCTCCAATGTTTGATTCAGTAACAGTTTAAGTGCTATATTTTCCAAGTGTCAATCCAGAAAGTGAGCACAGAGATATGCAGTGATTTCTATATCTCATTCAAAAATTAATGTTTTGTGATATTGAATTTCCTGGCCTTCCTGGGTCTGGGATTATTGCTGCTTAATTGTAGACAATGGGTTAGTTCACCCAATGTTCACACAGTGGTCTAGTTCTCACTGAGGCAATAAATTGGTGTCTGGGCAGTATCACTTCAGACTGCAGATGGGGCCTCACATGATTGAGTGCACCTCCATATAAACTAAAGTTCCTCCAACTCCACATTTCCACTTAAAATAGCACTTGAAGCGGCTTGCATAAATTAAAAAAATGGTGTACGAATAAAAAAACCACTTTTAAATATGCATACAAAAGCAGCAGCCTAAAAAATAATAAAACTATTGCAATATTAATATCAAGTTAAAGGCACAGGAAATAGGATAGATGCTACCTAGTGCCTAAAAGACAATAATGAAGGGTCCTGTCAAATTTGCCTGTCGAGGGAATTCCAGTACCACTGAAAAGGCCCTTTCACAGATAGCCAGCTGCCTAACTTCTGAACTTTGGGGCACACAGATGAAGGCCTCGGTTTGAGGATTCTAATGGATGGGATGGTTTATCCTGGGTCCTAACTGAAGGGATTTGTAGGTCAAAAACTAGCACTTTGAACTTAGAATGTGCCTTACAGTCACTGGTTTACTTCCGTAAGTGATTCAAATGCTGGGAAATTTGTGATGTCTTTCACCTTTGGAAATAGGCCGTGTGAATTATTTTACGTTGCATCTGCTCCCGTGTGATATCACACTGGTTCACCATGGTATGGCATGACAAGAATGAGCCTTGTGCTTGCGTGCTCCACCTTCCCACTGTGGACTCAGTTATTTCCTCTTTTGTGGTTTGCAGTCCCATGGTTTGCAGCCTCAGTTTGAAGGGGAAATACAAAACATAATTTGGATGTAAAGTTTTTGTTTTTATTTACAACACTTATATACTACCCTTCAACATAAAGATCTGAGTGCAGTTCAGCAAACTGTGGTGTGCACTAAAGTGGCAGTGACTAATTGAAGTGAAATATGTGATGGAAACAGGAATTGTATAAGCAAAAGGCTCATTCCTGAGGCTTAGCACCAGTTCCAGTTTTTTGTGGACCCTTGGAGAACAGGTTATCAGTGGAACCCTTTGGCACTAGTCCTTGTTCTCTAACCACATACTCCTTCCCTCTTTAGTTCCTGCCCATTGGCCCCTCTCCCTTTAAATTAAAACAAGTCTTATAAACATAAAATAGAAATTGTATGCCAAAGTGTTTGTTTGTTTATTAAAACATTTTAGTACCACTTTTCAGCCCTAATTAGGCCTCCAAAAGAAGTCTACGAAACAGAACCAAACCAAACACCACCAAATAACACATTAAAATTAAAGCTTTAAAATCAAGAGGGGCAGACTTAAAATCTTAAGTCATATATTTAAAAACTATTAGAATCCAAGCAAAATAAGAATGCATTAATTGCCTGCCTAAATTTCCCCAGAGATGGGAAGTCTTACTTTCCTGTGGGAGAGAATACCATAACTAGTCCATCTCACAAAATTTATATTATTCCAATGATTTTTGTTAATAGCGTTTAAATCTGGCACAGCTTGAAGGATATAATCACCGAGGCTACAATCCTAAACACACCTACTAGGGAGTAAGCCCCACACTGAACCCAGTGGGACCTACTCTTGAGTAATCATGCAAAGATTTGCACTGCACATGCATTTTGCTCCTGCTCCCATTATGGCTGTACAGGACTGTAGGAATAGTCTCTACTAGGTTTAGCTAAACTGAGGAGATGCAACTGTGTAGTAGCCACAAAGTTTAACACCTCATACTTAAGATCATACTCCTGCATCAATTATTCTGGAATAATGATCAGCCCTTGCTTCTGTACTCATAATCTATAATGAAGATTAAAATTCCCACTTCATCCATAAATATGCATTTAAAAGATTCCCAGCCATCCCCTCCATTGTGTGTAGAGATAATTCATCTCTGCCACGTGATTTCTTTCTTTGAGTGCACATTCAAAGAATGTGATTGCCAACTGCCGGCAATGCAACAGTTTTAATTAATAAAACTGAAAAATGCAACACTTAATAATAAGTGTTGTCATTTACTTCAGGCTGTAGAGGGTTCGAAGTTCTTCACATACATGATCACAAAGATAGTTACCATAAGGTAGGCTGGTGTTGTTGGCCTCATTTTACTGATGTGGAGCTGAGGTGGAGAAAAGTGTACCTTGTCTCAGGCTGCTCCCCAGCAAGTTCATGGCTGAGGTGAAATTTGAGCTGGGGACTTCCTGGCTAACAAGTCCTAGGTAGGTTTCCTGCTCCCATCTTAAATGGATGCTGATTTCTCAGCTTTGTAAAACCTTCCTATACCTGCCTTGCAATAGCGTGGATAATTTATAGTCTAAACAGATCCTTTCTGAACAAAAGAAGTTCTTTAAAGGTGCTATGCAAAGTTTGGTTTATTTTTCAATTGTGCTCTTGGGATATAGTTTGTATGGCCTTGATGTCTAATCAATTTTCAGCACTGCTAGTCTTTTAATAGCAGTTTAGGTGTTATCTCTACGCTATATATTTCCTAGTACTGTAAAATTGGATTTTTGATCTGAGCAAATGTCAAGGTTTTAATTTGCAATGATGTTAACAATTGTATGGAACCTCTTCTCCTGTTGTGCACTTTGGGTGGTTTTTTTTCCCCCTTCTTGCATAGAGTTTATCTTCTACACCCTGTAAATTTGGTTACTAAATATATGTCAATGTAACAGTGTGTTAATGTTAGGCTATGACTTGTACGAAGCATAGCTGTTTAATTATGCAATTCTTTGAACTGTTAAAAGCTGATCCAGTGTGTGATTATGGCTGAAAATTAACTTCCTTGTTAACCGTGTGTGTGTGTGTGGGTGGGTGGGTGTCTATCTATCTAATCAGTTACATTAAAAAAAAACTTAGGTGGCTGAAATATCTTCAGTGTGGTCTAATCCCTGTGATGAACATTTTCTGGAAGGAATGCAGAAAATTTGTTAGAAGATGTTGAATGATCCAAGTGGTAAATAGTCTTTTAAAATACTAAAATAAAAACCATAAAAATTCCTGATCTTGCACAGAGCAGAGCATTGTACTAGATGATCTCCAGGGTACCTTCCAACTCTATTACTTCATGATCATTAAGTAATTAAATTCTGCAATGAGAAGATGCAGTGGCAGCAGCCATTGCTGCTCATACTAAATGTGAAGCGGGGATCGGGGGAGAGTACCACGGATACTCAGGTAGCCAAAGACCCACCAAAATCTGGAGCTGGGCCTGCAGCCAATGCAGCACTACTACCACAATGTGATTTCCCTCTAGGCCTCTCTCTCCCCATGCGAAGTGAATAACCAGTGGTGTAGCTGACCCAGGGCTCACAGGGACATAGTGCTGGCATCTTTTGATTAGCAAGGGCACTAATCTGCTGATGTTATCTGCCACCCCCTTTCAGAATTCCCTGTTCCTTCAAGCTGCAGTCCTCACAGTGGCAGGGTGGGGGGGTGGAGATGGAACGAATGTGGTTTTCCTCAACAACAGTATATAGTTGTGAGCTATCCCTTTTGTAATGCAAAGTCTTTCAGGGGTGGCCTGGTGAGCAATTAAGGGTCAATAGCTTTGTAAAAGCCCCTTCATGGATCACTGCCTTCTTGTGGCGAAGGGGCTTGCGTAACTCAGTGAAGCCATAAGCTATGCCGTGCAGAGCCACCCGAGACGGACAGGTCATGGTGGAGAGTTCTGACAAAATGTGGTCCACTGGAGAAGAAAATGGCAACCCACTCCAGTATTCTTGCCAAGAAAACTCCATGGAACATATCACAAGGCTAAAAGAGATGACGCCGGAAGATGAGCCCCTCAGGTTGGAAGATGTCCAATATACTACTGGGAAAGAGCAGAGGGAATTTCCAAGTAGCGCCAGAAACAGTGAAGCGGCTGGGCCAAAGCCGAAAGGACACTCAGCTGTGGATGTGTCTGGTGGTGAAAAGAAAATCCGATGCTGTAAAGAACAATATTGTTTAGGAACCTGGAATGTAAGATCAATGAATCAAGGTAAGCTGGAGGTGGTCAGACATGAGATGGCAAGACTGAACATCGACATCTTGGGAATCAGCAAACTAAAATGGACAAGCGTGGGCGAATTTAATTCAGGTGACCATCATATCTACTACTGTGGGCAAGAATCCCTTAGAAGAAATGGAGTAGCACTCATAGTCATTAAAAGGGTGGGAAAAGCAGTACTGGGGTACAATCTCAAAAACGACAGAATGATCTCAGTACGAATCCAAGGCAAACCATTCAACATCACAGTAATTCAAGTCTATGCCCCAACCACTGATGCCGAAGAAGCTGAGGTTGATCGGTTCTATGAAGACCTACAACACCTTCTAGAACTAACACCAAAAAAAGATGTCCTCTTCATCATAGGGGATTGGAATGCTAAAGTAGGAAGTCAAGAAATCACCGGGATAACAGGCAAGCATGGCCTTGGTGTACAAAATGAAGCAGGACAAAGGCTAATAGAGTTTTGCCAAGAGAACACGCTGATCATAGCAAACACTCTTTTCCAACAGCACAAGAGGCGACTCTACACATGGACATCACCAGATGGTCAATATCAAAATCAGATTGATTATATCCTTTACAGCCAAAGATGGAGAAGCTCTATACAGTCAGTAAAAACAAGACCTGGAGCTGACTGTGGCTTAGATCATGAGCTGCTTCTAGCAAAATTTCGGCTGAAATTGAAGAACGTCGGGAAAACCACTAAACCATTCAGGTATGACCTAAATCATATCCCTTATGAATATACAGTGGAGGTGAGGAATAGATTTAAGGGATTAGACCTGATAGACAGAGTGCCTGAGGAACTATGGACGGAGGTCCATAACATTGTTCAGGAGGCAGCAGCTCAATCCATCCCAAAGAAAAAGAAATGCAAGAAAGCAAAGTGGCTGTCTGAGGAAGCTTTACAAGTAGCTGAGGAAAGAAGGGAAGCGAAAAGCAAGGGAGAAAGGGGAAGATCTATCCAACTGAATGCAGAGTTCCAGAGAACAGCAAGGAGAGACAAGAAGGCCTTCTTAAATGAACAATGCAAAGAAATCGAGGAAAACAACAGAATGGGAAAGACTAGAGATCTCTTCAAGAAAATTGGAGATCTCAAGGGAACGTTTTGTGCAAAGACGGGCATGATAAAGGACAAAGAAGGCAGGGACCTAACAGAAGCAGATGAGATTAAGAAGAGGTGGAAAGAATACACAGAAGAACTATACAGGAAAGATCTTAATGCCCCTGATAGCCATGATAGTGTGGTCACTGAACTTGAGCCAGACATCCTAGAGAGTGAAGGCAAGTGGGCCTTAGGAAGCATTAGTAACAACAAAGCTAGCAGAGATGACAGTATTCCAGCTGAACTATTTAAAATCCTAAAAGAGGATGCTGTTAAAGTGCTGCACTCAATATGCCAACAAATTTGGAACACTCAACAGTGGCCACAAGACTGGAAAAGGTCAGTTTACATTCCAATTCCAAAGAAGGGCAACACCAAAGAGTGTTCAAACTACCGCACAATTGCGCTCATTTCACATGCCAGCAAGGTTATGCTCAAAATCTTACAAGCTAGGCTTCAGCAGCATGTGAACCGAGAACTACTGGAAGTACAAGCTGGGTTTCGAAGAGGCAGAGGAACTAGAGATCAAATTGCCAACATTCGCTGGAGCATGGAGAAAGCAAGAGAATTCCAGAAAAATGTCTATTTCTGCTTCATTGACTACGCTAAAGCCTTTGTGTGGATCACAACAAACTGTGGCAAATTCTTAAAGAGATGGGAGTACCAGACCACCTTACCTGTCTCCTGAGAAACCTCAGGAAAACGAGGGACAAGAAGCAACAGTAAGAACCGGACATGGAACAACCGATTGGTTCAAAATTGGGAAAGGAGTATGACAAGGCTGTATACTGTCGCCCTGCTTATTTAAGTTATATGCGGAGTACATCATGAGAAACGCCAGGTTGGATGAATCACAGGTCAGAATTAAGATTACCGGGAGAATTATCAACAACCTCAGATACGCAGACGATACCACCCTAATGGCTGAAAGTGAAGAGGATCTAAAGAGCCTCTTGTTGAGGGTGAAAGTGGAGAGTGCAAAAGCTGGTTTGAAACTCAACATTAAAAAAACGAAGATCATGGCATCTGGCCCCATCACTTCCTGTCATAAAGAAGGGGAAGAAATGGAAGCAGTGACAGATTTTGTTTTCTTGGGCTCCAAGATCACTGCAGACGGTGACTGTAGCCATGAAATTAAAAGACGCTTGCTCCTTGGGAGGAAAGCTATGGCAAACCTAGACAGCATAGTAAGAAGCAGAGACATCACCTGGCCGACAAAGGTTCGTATAATCAAAGCTATGGTTTTCCCAGTAGCAACGTATGGCTGTGAGAGCTGGACTATAAGGAAGCGCCAAAGAATCGATGCTTTCGAACTGTGGTGCTGGAGAAGACTCTTACGAGTCCCCTGGACTGCAAGGAGGTCAAATCAGTCCATCCTAAAGGAGATCAACCCTGACTGCTCATTGGAAGGACAGATACTGAAGCTGAAGCTCAAATATTTTGGCCACCTATTATTTATTTTATTATTTATTAATTAAATTTATTAATCGCCCATTTGGCTGGTCGCCCAGCCACTCTGGGCGATGTACAGCATATAATAAAACAGTCTAAAACGATAACATTCTATAATAAAAACGTTTTCTAAAATACCCTAACCCACCCCAAATGCCTGTCTGAACAACCACGGTTTTAATGCATGGCAGAAGCACATTAAAGAGGGGGCATGGCGGAGTTCCCTAGGGAGGGAGTTCCACAGAGTGGGGGCTACCACAGAAAAGGCCCTCTCCCTCGTCCCCACCAGTCTAGCTGTCCTGGCTGATGGGACAGAGAGAAGGCCATCCAAGGCTGATCTTGTTAAGTGGCCTGTCTGGTGTTGCTGGAGGCGCTCCTTAAGATAGGCTGGGCCGGAACCATATAGGGTTTTAAAGGTCAAAACCAACACCTTGAATTTGGCCCGGAAAACAACTGGTAACCAGTGCAACTCCTTCAGCATTGGAGTGATGTGATCTCGCCGGCAGCTGCCTTTAATCAGGCGAGCCGCCACGTTCTGTACCAGCTGCAGCTTCCGAACCGTCTTCAAGGGTAACCCCACGTAGAGCGCATTACAGTAGTCTAAACGAGAGGAGACCAGGGCATGTACTACCGATGGGAGCAGATGGTCAGGAAGGAAGGGGCGCAGCCACCGTATCAGATGGAGTTGATACAGCGCTGTGCGGCTCACAGCTGACACGTGAGCCTCCATGGACAGCTGGGAGTCCAAAATGACCCCCAGGCTGCAGACCTGGTCTTTCAAGGGTAGCCGTATCCCATTCAACACCAGGTCAACATCCCCCAGCCTCCTCTTGTCTCTCACCAAAAGTACCTCGGTCTTGTCAGGGTTCAGCTTCAGCTTATTCCTCCCTAGTGCGAAGAGAAAACTCCTTGGAAAAGACCCTGTTGCTGGGAAAGATTGAAGGCAAAAGGAGAAGGGGACGGCAGAGGATGAGATGGCTAGATAGCATCACCGATGCAATGAATATGAATTTGAGCACACTCCGGGAGAGAGCGCAGGACAGGAAGGCCTGCCGTGCTATGGTCCATGGGGTCAAGAAGAGTCGGACACGACTTAACGACTGAACAACAACAAAGCTTTGTAAAAGACCTGCTCCTCGTACAGCTGAAAACTACTAGAATTGGATTGTTGATATTAATCAAAACAGCTGCCTGTGGCTTTGGCCTTCAAGGCATGGCCATGGAGATAGTCATGATGACTGCCTGCACTTCAGAAGCTATCGCTACACCACTGTGAATAACAAAAATGGCAGATTTGAATGGAGGGAATGGACAGGATTAGCAGTAAAAGCTGCAAGACTGTGTGGGACTGCTGATGCAGTTGTAGGCCTGTGTTTACTTCTTCTTTAATTTAGCTTAGGTTAGAAAAGGTTAGACCCTTTCTGAGGCTAGTTGAGGCAGAGGCTTATGGGAGAGGTGTAGGCCTTCTTTTCATCAAGATCCCTGCTTGAGTCCATCATTACATAATGTTAGCTTAATGAGAAGGCAAAGACGGGCTTTCTCCGTCATGCACCAGCGGTGTGGACTTCCCTCCGTAGGGAGATCTACCATACCCCTATACCACAGGTCTTTTGAAGACATGTGAAGATTGTTTTGATTTATGTAGAAAGATAGATGCTGATAGTTGGTTTCAGATAGCAACTTTAAATGTGGTTAGTGTAATTGTACGTAAAGCTGTATCATAAAGATAATATAGTCAAGTATGGTACCTTTGAGCCAGTGCAGCTGAATGAATCACACATGCAATAACTTAGGCATCCAGCCCATGTTATACAAGTCTTGGGTGCCTTTGCACATTTAGTTGCTTCTTCTACCTCTGGAGAAAGAGCGAAATTGCCCAGTCTCAGTGATGACAGCATTGTTAATTATAACATCTTTCTAGGCCTGGGCAGATGCCTCATGCACTGGCACGGAGGGGCCATTTGTGTAATCAGGAGGTATTCATGCTGTAGGCCTTGACTGAACACTTGCATGAGGAGGGATGTGCAAGAAAAGCTGAGACCCACCTTAAATTCCAGCAACAACAGAAACCCTGGCTTTGGCTAGTGTGAGAGCCAATGTGGTGTAGTGGCTAGAGTGTTGGACTGGGAGTCAGGAGATCCAGGTTCTAGTCCCCACTCGGCCACAAAGCTTACTGGGTGACATTGGGCCAGTCACTGACTCTCAGCCTAACCTACTTCACAGGGTTGTCGTGAGGATAAAATGGAGAGGAGGAGGACTATGTAAGCTGCCTTGGGTTCCTCCCAAGAGGAAAAAAGGCAGGATATAAATGTAATAATTAAAAAATAACTATACAGGCCAGGAACCCAAATCTGTCCCAGTGAAAGCTACTGAGGAGTTCTTCACTGTTAATGCCCCCAGATTATCCACATAGGTTCATTGTTCACCATTTGAAAATGCCTGCCCTACATTGTTCAGAAACAAATATCTTACATGTTTGCAACAAATGGAGCACATGTGTTTCATTGGCTTGAAATCATCAAATCCTTTTGACACTAATTATGTTCCTCTTGTTTCCTGTACTTCTCATTTTTGTTTCAGCAGTGTCAATTGAGTTCTTGTTTTGCCTTCTACTCATTTGTATACATTATGTGAGGAACAAAAGAGGCCCTCCAAAGCATTTTTTACTTTGCTTGTAATCCGTTTACAGCTGGGAAATGGCTACCCTTTGTTTGCCTGTTCTTGGAGTGCAGATCCATTATACAGAACGGATGAGAAGATGGTATCGTGGGGTTACATATCTTTTGGGGAGTTATTAACCCCATTAAAAACAGATCTCTGATTGTTCCCAGTCAAAAGGATTTTTTTGTAAGTGTTGGTTCTTCAATCCTAAGATTTTTTTTTAAAGTAGCCTGTTTTTATATAGTTTAAAGCCATAGAAAAAGCAAGCTGAACCTCCAAATTAACAGCGGCCAGGATTCAAAGAGCCAATCTAGGCACGCTCAAGGACGTGAACGTGTCCAGTGGGAAGTGGGATCTTTCTTTCCTTGTTTCTTAAAGTAGCAGAGCCAATATGCCATACCACAGACAGCTTCTGAAAGTTTTCTCCATTTCAAGACTGGCTTGCTGTGTGTCACAAGGGGCTGCTGTTTAAGGAACACAATGTCAGGGGCTCAAACTAGGAGCCCTGAAGATCATGTACTGGCTTCTTGCACCACCAGCTAGAAGGGGGGATGTGCAAGCAATTCAAGACAGGACATTCACATAATCTCATGGCTCCCATAATTCCCCTGACATCAGAAATCAGATTATAATGGAGGGCTAATCTGGTGCCACGAGCAACTATAAAGGCTTTCAGGTCTACTAACTTCTTTGTTCTGGGAAACTTGTCATTAGGGGAGTTCACCTAGTTTTCCTTATGCAAAACAGACTACTAGCTTTTAGCCAACCTAGCACCAGTCTGTGTGCTGTAGTCTGATTTTGGTTTGTCCTTCACCAAAATAATTGGCCACCCTCTAACTTGAACCCCTGTCACACAAGTCCAAAGCCCCTTTGTGCAAGAACAACTGAGCAAACTTAGAAATCCTGAGATAAGATGAAAGGTCCATTATAGATTGGTAACCAATTCATAAGAGATCCTTTTGGAGCTTTTCACTATCATTTTTTGTTTTAATCATGATAAATAATATGGTGCAGTGCCAGCTCCAAGTTTTCAAGGAACTTTGGGCAAGACATTATCGATGGGCACCTTCCCTCAGTGAGTCTACCTTCCCACCATCACTGTCACCAGCTGCTGTTGTTCCTCATTCTTTTTGTCAGCATTGCTACCTTGACAGTCAGAGAGCCAGTGAGCAAATAGGCAGTGGCCTCCTCACCACTGCCGTTGTCTGGACCAGAGTGAGAGGCAGGTGAAAAAGTAGGTTGCAATGGTGAAGAAGAGGAGCAACTCCAGGGGGCTCTTGTCAATGGGCTCTTACTGAGTGTGGGCTCTCAACAGGTCCCCAGCCATGCCTACCCTTGATGCCAGCCCTGATTTGGTGTTGTCAACAAACTTGGCCACTTCACTGCTCGCTCTGATCTCCAGATAGTTTATGTACAAGTTAAAAAGCACTTGTCCCAATACAGATCTTTGGGGGAACCCGCTGTTTACACCCCTCAATTATGAAAATGATCCACTTAATTCTTTCCTGTTCTTTAATTGGTTACCAATCCATAAGAGATTCCTGTCCTTTTATCCCATGATTTCCAAGTTTGCTCAGGAGTCTTTGGTGAAGGACTTTCATGCTTGTTGTTGCTCTCAAAGAACACTAAAAAGTTAGGACTTGGCTTTGCAGAAGCCATGTTGATTGTTCTTCAGCAAGACTTGTCCTTCTATATGTTTGATAATTTTATCTCTAATGATGCTTTCCAACAATTTACCCAGCGCATATGTTAAGGTTATTGGCTTGTAATTTCCTGGATTACAATGGGAACTTCCTGTCCTCTGGTACAGAGGCCGATTTTAGGAACATGTTACATATTTTTGTTAGAAGATCAGCCATGTCACATTTGAGTTTCTTAGGAACTCTCAGATACCATCTGGACCTGGTGTTTTGTTTGTTTTCGGTTTGTCAGTAAGGTCTAGCACTTCTTGTCAAGTCATCAACAACTTCATCTTTGCATGCTGAGATTAACTCTTATGTGATGCTTCTAGTTGTTACTCATTTAAAACAAGGGAATGGGGGTGACAATCCCTTTTCTTGCTTTAGTGCAAACTGAGCTGCAAATTGGTTGTAGATTTTGTTATTATGAATATATTTGAAATGATTCTGTGATTCAGCATATTGCTTACATACAACGTATTTTCAGTCTTTTACATATTGAAATCAGTGAAGTGTAATAATGGAGCTCAGCATAGAATTGTCAGGCAGTATTTTAGGGAAAAGATTTTTCATCAGCCGTGGTAGAATATATTTTTAAAAATGTGTTTCCAATAATGAGGCACTTCTGACAGTATTCTGTTTATACTTCATGGCTTCATAAATACTTTAGTTCTTCCCTTGGTTTTTAACTACCTGTCCCTTTTTGTAATAGTACTAGTAAGATGTGTGTGGGTCAGCTCAGTTTTGATTACCATCATCTCTAAGTGGCACACCTTTTGGTATTCAGTTTGCACAAAAAAGGGGATCTCTCTTGAAATGTAACAAGCCCTTGGGTAAAAATGTAGGAGTACATTCAATAATTAACATGAGGAAATATTGAAACCCTACCTCTGAAACCCCTAAATACTGATTCCTTCTGCTGTTCATGTTAAACCCTCTACAGCAGCCTTCCACAGTCTGGTGCCCTCCAGATGTGTTGGGCTGTAACTCTCATCATCCTCAGCCAGCATGGGCAAGGCTGGAGGTAATGGGAATTGTAGTCCAAGACATCTGGAGGGCAACAGATGGAGGAAGGCTGCTGTAGAAACAAAGTGGTACAGTCTGCATACAGAGTTAGCAGCTGCCCTGGGTGGAACTACCTCCTCCCTACCAAACAAATGTGTGTGTGTGTGGGGGGGGGAGATTTTAGAATACTAACCAGTTAACTAGTAATTTTGGTGGAGTGGAAAGTAATCCTGAAAACCATTAGAGTTGATGAACAAAGGTGAATATTGTGCGACCTTGTACAGCACCATTATTTCCTCTTGCCTGCTGCTAAGGGAAAATTATTTCCTTCCCTACCCCACGTGTGCAGTCCCAGCCAAACAGGCTCAGGTGGGGCCCACTGCTCACATCCTTTCCATGCAGGAATATAGGTTGTGGAAATGGTGGGGGTTTGCTAGCAGGCTGGTGTGTATGGGCAGAACTCTTTGGCTGGGCAGTTCAGGTCTGGGCAGTCCAGAGACAGAGGCGTTATCAGCTCGGGCTTCATTGCCTTAAGTTAATTGTTGCTAAATTTCTTCAATAACATTGTGGCTTTTAACATCTGAGTTCCAGTGTCTGCCTCTTCCTTACACTCATCACAGCAATATGATTCTTCCCACATCTCCAAATACTACATTCCTTGCTATATGATCACTGCGTGGAATTTGATTGCACACGTGCCACAATGATACTTATGTTTATTATATACACCTGCCCTGACCCTGAGATCGGTTTCTATGGTCTTTCTCTGCCCCTGCCAAGGGAAGTGAGGTGGGTGGCTACTAAGAAGAGGGCACCCCGGTTGTGGAACGAGCTTCCCAGAGAGACTCGCCTGGTGCCTAACTATGCTCTTTTCATAGCCACGTGAAGCCACTTTTTATTTTCCCAGGCATTTTAGTCTTTCAGATTCTGCTTTAAATCTGGTACTGAATTTTAAATCTTAGCACTGCTGCTAGGTTCTATTTGGTTATTTTATTTTATACTGTAGTTTTAAACTTTTATATTGTATTATTATTATTATTACATTTATATCCTACCTGTCTTCCATTGTGGAACTCAAGGTGGCTACATGTGGTTCCCAGGTGGTCTCCCCTCCAAGCACTGACCAGACCCAGATCTGTTTAGCTTCAGCAAGGTGGCTGCCTCAAGTGCCTTCAGACTATGCCCTGGGACGATGATTTTATATTGTATTTTATGGCATCTTGGGTTTTAATTGCTGTGAACCACCCACGGAGCTTCGGCTATTGGGCAGTATAGAAATGAAATGAATAAATAAATACATATTTTATGTGGCCCTCAAAGCAAATGTGGCTTAAAAGAAAATACGATGTTTTAAAAAATCCAGTTAAAACTACCATAGGAGTGGGTGGGGGAATTAATAAAATGCATTGAAATGCAAAACATATTCCTGAATCTCAGTTATTTAGCAGCTTTTTTTTCTACCTGTCCAAACTATTGTCTTTGTGTGGCTTGGGTATTACTCAAATGTAAGCAAGGAACACCAATGTGCGCATTGGGGCCAGCTGGGGAAGGGACCACTGGTAGGGAATCCCTTCTCACACATTGTGAAGTGAAGCTTATGGATGAGGAAATGTGCTGGACTGAGCTGTGGATGAAAATATCTCCATATATCGGCCACCATGTCAATGGCATTCAGCTTGTCAGGTCCTGCTTCCTAGTCCATCAATAAAGGAGGTGATAATCTCAACTGTTAGGAGCAGGGCCTTTACAGTGGTGGCCCTGAGGCTGTTGGATGTTCTTCCCACTAGGTTATGATTCTGCCCTTTTAGGAAAGGTTACAAAATGTTCCTATTCCTGGCTTGCTTTTGACCTGTCTTGTTAAAGAATATGCTGGGTAAATTGAAAATCAGTAGATGCTATTATCTTATGCTGATAAGTATAGGCCTTTATTGTTTTTAGAGTTTTATCATGTTGTTTAAAGTGGTATTTCATTTATATTTATTGATTTCAAACATTTGTCTTTCTAAAAAAAAATGCTCATTATCCATTTCAAGCCACTTAGAAATGGTGGAAAAGCAGTGTTTAATTTTTGAAATAAAAATAAAGACTTCCTGGTGTATTTATTTTATTTTTTCTTATTACAAATAAATAAAGAAGACTCGCACAACAGTACAAATATGACAATCCTTTTAGTCCGTAAATGGCACAAGGACATTTGTTTGTTTGTTTGTTTGAAAACATTGTAGGTCCAATGAATCTGACAGTAGTTGGTTTAATCTTTATTTTTATTTTTTTAACCATTTCACCACTATTGCTTATAAAATAAGCACATTATTAAAATCACTGTCAAAGTGAATCTCATATAAAAGTTTCAGAACCACAAGACTACTAATACCTTGAATAGGTTTTTGAATATTAAATTATTACCCATTGTAGTGCTGCCATGCAAACAAATAAGGCAGGTCTGAAGGTTGCCAAACATTTGAGAAAAGAGGAACATTCTAGCAGCAAAATATTCAGAGATCACAGATTGTATGAACATGAAAGAACCGCTTTGTATATGTTAAATTAAAATATAACTTGCATATAAGCAACAAAGTCTGGATTTAACACTGATTGACAAAGAGCTAAACTTATTTTAAACCCAGCATCTCAGCTGTGTTCTTTTAAATATGTGGTTTGCTTATAAAGGAAAAGATTTTCCGTCTGCGTAGAATGAATAATGAAATCATTCTTTGTTAGAATGTCAAAACTGCTGCATTTTAAAGAGGCAATTTCTTTCTGCTGTACGGTTTACTTTTAAATCCCACTGAAGAGCCTACAACGTACTTTGAGTGAGTCATTTCTCTCTTTTATAGATATTTCTCAGTTTTTCTAAGTCTGTGCAAAGAAAAAGGTTGCATATTTTTGTGTGTGAAGAATGGGTTGTGTTCATGGTCTTAGGCCCAGTTTGTTAAGTCTGGAAAGCGAAAATGTTTCTTCTGTGGGCCATTGCTTGTCTGCACTAGTGCAGCCTCCTGCATGCTGGCCTTCTCTTCTGCGCTCTCATTTTCCCCTCTTCAGTCCACTCAAAATGCTTCACTTTGCCTGCGAGCTTCCACAGCTCATGAAAAGAATGCTATAGGCATGTGGATTTCTCTGCCCAAACTGTTGGGGCTGACAATATGCCTCTTGCTCACACCCTGTAGGAACAACTAGCCCCCTCATGCTTGCACCTTGTCTCCAGCTCTGGCTGTGGAGAGTCATCTGTCAGGAAAGGGCAGAACCTCTCCACCCCATCCCTATTTCTGAGGTAGTGCTGGCAGGTGGTGCTAGAGAGCAGGGTAGAGCATGCGGATTTTTATTTGAGACTGAAAGATCTCAAATACAAATTTGAGTAGGATGTGTTTTGCAACGGTAGGATGTGCTTTGCCAGGACAGAGGCGACCAGGGCTGGCATCAAGAGTCGATATGGATGGGCACCTGCCGAGGGGCAAGAGTCCCCTGGACCTGCTCCTCCTCTTCACCACTGCAACCTCTTTGTTCACCCTTCTCTTGTTGGGGCCCAGACAATGGTGGTGGTGTGAAGGAAGGAGAAGCAATAAACTTTGGGCCAGTCGCTGACTCTCAGCCTAACCTACCTCACAGGGTCGTTGTGAGGATAAAATGTAGAGGCGGACGACCGTGTAAGCTACCTTGGGCTCATTGCAAGAGGAAAAAAGGCAGGGTATAAATGTAGTAACAACAATAGCAATAGTAACAGTAATGCCACTACCTATTTGCTCAAGTAAGCTGATGGTGGCAATAATAAAGGAAGAGGAGGATGAGCAGCAGCAGTTGGCGATAATGCTGGTAAGAAGGTGGACTCACGGGCAGAGTGGGGCCCCCTGAGGGTGTTTTACCCGATGGTACTCCAAAACTTGGAGGCAGCCATCTAGACTCAGTCCAACCCAGGAAATGTGGGCTCTATGCTGCCCATTAGATGCCCCATTGAATGTGGTTCATGCCAGGTTGGTTGACAGGGAGGAGGTAATTCAGTAATACAGGTATCATTGAAACCTGGATTGTTTGAGATGGCTGGTGCTGCTCATTCATTCCAGTTGGGTATTTGGTCCACTATCAGTCTCAGGTTGGGGTCTAAGGAGGGGGTGCAGACAGCCAGCATTTCTACACTGGCCTAAAATCCTGCATTTAAAACGGGGTGTTCTGCTTCCGTTTTAAATGCAGGATCACAACAGACTCCCTTTACGTGCACTCCCCCCCCCCTTCTCCCCTTATCTGAGTCTTCCTTATGTGTCATTTGGCTAGCTCCTCTTCTTGCGGCTTTTCCTTTTTCATGGAGGGAACTGATAGCTCATTATCTCTGATCTTTTAAAAAATAGAATAAAGGTCATTTAGTGCAGGAGACGCCCTGGAGGTTCACGACGTCATCTAAAGGGCCTGCAAACTTCCATGAGTGAGAAATCTCAATAGCAGGATAAAAGCTCCGTGTGAAGGAACCCTGCAACTGGCCTGGATTGTGTGCCCCTTATCTTGAGTGCCAGGGACAGATTAGGGATTCTACTGGTGTACTGACTTCCTTGCCTAGGGTCCCAATCCAGATCAGGGCCTCCATGCCTGTAATAATTATTGTCAAATAATGATGTATAAATTGCACACGTGGCAGCCCCAATCTCTCTAGAGCAGGGGTGGGCAACCTCTGGCCCATGGGCCAAATCCGGCCCATGGAAATTCCCCATCCAGCCCATCAAAGCTTGGGCACCCTCTGTGTGCACTGCCCACTGCCCCGGTAACTTCCAGGCCAGGGGGTGGTGCTTGAGGAGGTGCCGGGAAGAGGAACACCTTAGCACCAATGGGAGGGGGAATGGCATGAAGGGGAATCCTTTGGAGATAACAAGGGGATGCATCTGGGAGAGCAGCAGCTGCACACTCAGCAGAGCTGATCCTTTGCCTTCTCCTCATGAATCCCTTTCGTGCACCACATCTCTTGGAAAAGGGGAAGCAAAACACTGAATCATATTGCTGTTGAACATTTGTTTGGTGTATTAAAAGCAAGCCCTCAGCCTGCAAATATTAAAGGGGGTGTTGGTGTTGGAATGGTTTCTCATCATGCTGAAGAAAATTGTCTAGAATTGTGTCTCATCCTGAAAACATAAAACTGAAGCAGATTCACAGAACTCAGGAAATGCCAATCTCTTCACATCAACAAATAATAACAGGTGCAGAAAAAGTCAGCTGACTATCTGGACCCCGAGCATCTTTCCTTTGTTATTTTTGAATAGAAAATCTGTAGACAAAAATGTGTTGTAAATCCTGTGAGCAAGGCTGAGAATTTCACCATATGTTAATGCCGTACTCAAAGGAAAAGTAAGCAGCTTCATTTTACTTCTTACTCAATATGCAGTTTTGCAAAATTAATGGTGGAGAAAGGCATACATGGGATATGAGACAAGAAAATTTGGAACTTGTAATTAGAAAGAACAGCAGATAGAATCAAAACTTGCTCATACTGAATTCTGAATTCTAACCCAAGTGTCAGGAGTGTTTCTGAGTGCAGGGGGTGGGATAGCAGTTCAGATTCTGAAGAAGAATTGCCAGACATGGGGGAGGTATTTTCCCAGGCTAGTCCAGATGCAGCTAGGCAGGCTCCTCAGGTTTCAAAGGTCCAGCTGGAGGAGGAGGGTCCCTTTTCACACACCCCCATGAGAGATAGTGAACAGGGAGAGGTGGGGTTTGGGGAGTCTGAATTAATAGATGCCAGGCGCAGACGCAGAGCAAAGAGGGAGAAGGCCGGGGCAGAACTTAGACGGTCTACCCGGTTGGCCTTGCGTGAACAGCTGTGCCTAGAAACCTCTCGAAAGAGACAGAGACCTCCCCCCATCCCTTAAGCTAGGCTAGTTACGCCTTCCTTTCAAATGGTGGGCAAGCTGTCAGGATTCCTTTTGACCCCACTGAACCTCAAACGCTGCCGAATCAAACACAGACAAGAGGTTTCAGTCTGCAGCTTTTAATCCATACTTCAAAGGGTCATACAGATCAAATTCTCAGTGACTCTCAGCCTACAAGGAAATGCCTTCAGGGGGTTCAAAAGGTAGCTAAGAAAGTTGCCCGCTGTTTGAAAGGAAGGCGGTCTCACTAGCCTAACTTAAGGGGTGGGGGGAGGTCTCTGTCTCTCTCGAGAGGTTTCTAGGTGCAGCTGTTCACGCAAGGCCAATCGGGTAGACCGTCTAAGTTCCGCCCCGGCCTTCTCCCTTTGCTCTGCATCTGCGCCTGGCGTCTATTAATTCAGACTCCCCAAACCCCGCCTCTCCCTGTTCACTGTCTCTCGGGGGGGTGCGAAAAGGGACCCTCCTCCTGCAGCTGGACCTTTGAAACCTGAGGAGCCTGCCTAGCCGTGTCTGGACTTGTTGTTTATTTGTTCAGTTGCTTCCGACTCTTTGTGACTTCATGGACCAGCCCACGCCAGAGCTTCCTGTCGGCCGTTGCCACCCCCAGCTCCCCCAAGGTCGAGTCCGCCACCTCCAGAATATCATCCATCCATCTTGCCCTTTGTCGGCCCCTCTTCCTTTTGTCTTCCACTTTCCCTAGCATCAGCATCTTCTCCAGGGTATCCTGTCTTCTCACGATGTGGCCAAAGTACTTCAGTTTTGCCTTTAATATCATTCCCTCAAGTGAGCAGTCTGGCTTTATTTCCTGGAGTATGGACTGGTTTGATCTTCTTGCAGTCCAAGGCACTCTCAGAATTTTCCTCCAGCACCACAGTTCAAAAGCATTGATCTTCCTTCGCTCAGCCTTCCTTATGGTCCAGCTCTCGCAGACATAGGTTACTACAGAGAATACCATTGCTTTAACTATGCCTATGCGGACCTTTGTTGTCAGTGTGATGTCTCTGCTCTTCACTATTTTATCAAGATTTGTCATTGCTGTCCTCCCAAGAAGTAAACGTCTTCTGATTTCCTGGCTGCAGTCAGCGTCTGCAGTAATCTTTGCGCCTAGAAAGACAAAGTCTGTCACTGCCTCCACATTTTCTCCCTCTATTTGCCAGTTATCAATCCAGCTGGTTGCCATAATCTTGGTTTATTTTGAGGTTTAACTGCAACCCAGCTTTTGCACTTTCTTCTTTCACCTTCGTCATGAGGTTCCTCAGCTCCTCCTTGCTTTCAGCCATCAAAGTGGTATCATCTGCATATCTGAGATTGGTAAAGTTTCTTCCAGTGATTTTAACTCCAACCTTGGCTTCATCAAGCCCAGCACATCGCATGATGTGTTTTGCGTACAGGTTGAGTAGATAGGGTGAGAGTATACAACCCTGCCGTACTCCTTTCCCAATCTTAAACCAGTCCGTTGATCCGTGGTCTGTTCTTACCGTTGCTACTTGGTCGTTATACAGATTCCTCAGGAGGCAGACAAGATGACTTGGTATCCCCATACCACCAAGAACTTGCCACAATTTGTGGTGATCCACACAGTCAAAGGCTTTAGAATAGTCAATAAAACAGAAATAGATGTTTTTCTGAAACTCCCTGGCTTTCTCCATTATCCAGCGGACATTGGCAATTTGGTCTCTAGTTCCTCTGCCTTTTCTAAACGCAGCTTGTACATCTGGCAATTCTCGTTCCATGAATTGCTGGAGTCTACCTTGCAAGATCTTGAGCATTACCTTACTGGCATGTGAAATAAGTGCCACTGTTCGATAGTCTGAACATTCTTTGGTGCTTCCCTTTTTTGGTATGGGGATATAAGTTGATCTTTTCCAATCTGTTGGCCATTCTTGTGTTTTCCAAATTTGCTGGCATATGGCATGCATCACCTTGACGGCATCATCTTGCAAGATTTTAAACAGTTCAGCTGGGATACCGTCATCTCCTGCTGCCTTGTTATTAGCAATGCTTCTTAAGGCCCATTCCACCTCACTCTTCAGGATGTCTGGCTCTAGCTCACTGACCACACCGTCAAATCTATCCCTGATATTATTATCCTTCCTATACAGATCTTCCGTATATTCTTGCCACCTTTTCTTGATCTCTTCCGCTTCTGTTAGGTCCTTGCCATCTTTGTTTTTGATCATACCCATTTTTGCCTGGAATTTACCTCCAATGTTTCTAATTTTCTGGAAGAGGTCTCTTGTCCTTCCTATTCTATTATCTTCTTCCACTTCCGCGCATTGCTTGTTTAAAAATAATTCCTTATCTCTTCTGGCTAACCTCTGGAATTTTGCATTTAATTGGGCATATCTCCCCCTAGCACTGTTGCCTTTTGCTTTCCTTCTTTCTTGGGCTGCTTTCAGTGTCTCAGCAGACAGCCATCTTGCCTTCTTGGTTTTCTTTTTCTTTGGGACGTTTTTTGTTGCCGCCTCCTGAACAATGTTGCGAACTTCTGTCCATAATTCTTCCAGGAGCCTATCTACTAAATCTAGTCCCTTAAATCTATTCTTCACCTCCACTGCATATTCATGAAAAATATTCGTGAGCTCATATCTAACTGATCTGTGGGTCTTCCCTATTCTCTTTAGTCCGATTCTAAATAGTGCAATAAGAAGTTTGTGATCTGAACTTCAATCAGCTCCAGGTCTTGTTTTTACCAACTGCATAGATGTCCGCCACCTTTGGCTACAAAGGATGTAGTCAATCTGATTTCGGTGTCGACCATCTGGTGAAGTCCATGTATAAAGTCGTCTCTTAGGTTGTTGGAAGAGAGTGTTTGTTATGCACAGTGAGTTGTCTTGGCAAAATTCTATCAGCCTATGTCCTGTCTGGACTAGCCTGGGAAAATACCTCCCCCATGTCTGGTGGTTCTTCTTCAGAATCTGAACTGCTATCCCACTCCCTGCACTCAGAAACACTCCTGACACCAAGTGAACTTGAATTCTGCAGTGAAAGTAAACTGCATACGTGAGTAAAATTGAGGCAACTGTGATTGATGTAGAAGGTATTATTATTATTATTATTATTATTATTATTATTATTTATACCCCGCTTTTTCCCCACTACTGGGACTGGTATCATGTTCTGGTGATCAGTTGATATCTGCAGGACCATAGCAGAATTTTAGGCTCAAGGTAGGTGGTTGCTCCAGAATAAGCCACAGACAGAAGCAACTACATACATGCATGTGTGAACCAGCACAAATTAGATGTAACTGTGGCTGTGACTCCTTGCTAACTATGGAGATTTATTTAAAGACTTGGTACCAAAAACTTGGTGCAAACTACATGCTGGGCACAGTTCAGCCAACATTAAGCACTTGTGAGTCTCACTGATTTTAAAGGAAGTGTTAAATATACTCTTAAATCTCTCCTGCTGAAATCAATCAAATGGCGCTTTATTTACTTTTATTTATTTAAGGTATTTCTCTACCGCCTTTCTGAAACCAACCAAGGTTGTATACAGACTTTTTTTTTGCAGGGAGGAGGGCTCGATTGTGCCCAATTTGTATTTTGTCTGTTATGAAGAATACACTGATGAGTAACTAACTGCATAGTGGAAATAACAGGGTTGGTACACCAAGTCCTTGTAGGTACAAGAAGTGCTTGTAACTATTCTGTTTAGAAGACTGTATAATGAAGAGGGTCAGGCTTTATTTTTAAACCTGAACGTTGAGGTTCATAGCAGCATAGAAGGTTCCGTAAACATGGAAAATCAAAGCTGGAGGCAGATTGGCACCAAGACCTGCCTCCAACTATAGAAAGAGATGAATCCTATTATAACACATTTTCGAAAAACACTATGTCATTTTTCTGGGCAGCCATGCAAGTTGTTCACAAGGATAGACGTTATTCTCAGGTCGATGCAGTTTGTGCTTCGCTATATTCCAGGTCTGAATATATAGCCAGAGACTGCATATTCTTAATGTTATTAATTTCAGGCTGTACAGTTTCAGAGTCTCATGAATGACCACACAATTTCCTATTGAGCCAGAATGAGACATGACATCATAAAGTGACCTCTTCTTAATCTCTTTTCCCTAAAAGCCCTGTTTAAAAACAGGACTCGGCTGCATGACAAACCAAAGGGGTGTTACTGTTTCCCCATCAATAGGTGTAATGTTTTCCTTAAGTGTCGCCCGCCCCTCGCGTCCCCCCTCCCAATTATGTCAGGTCCAGGAGCTCTTTACACATTAAAGGTGTGCTAGGGAAAAAAAAAATTGTGATTTGAGGAGGTACCGCTAGCTGTTGTCAACTGAACGCAAAGCTACATACTAAAGCTTTGTGTGGTTGAGATTGATCTGGTTATTTTATTCAGAAAGATACACACACACACACACACACACACACACCACTTAGTTAAAAGTAGTACTATAAAGCTAATATGAGAGCCAGTGTGGTATAGTGGATATAGTGTTGGACTATGACTGGGGAGACCTGGGGTCTAGTCCCCACTCTGCCATGAAGCTCACTGGATGACTGACTCTCAGCCTAACCTACCTCACAGGGTTGTTGTGACGATAAAATGGAGAGGAGGAGAATCATTTATGCCACCTTGGCTCCTTGCAGGAAAGATGGGTATAAATGTGACTAAATTAATAAATAAAATGTAGCAGGGGTGAACACATTGTGTAGGAGAAAAGTCACAGTCATGGGCGGGCAACCTGCAGCCTTTGACCTAATTTCAAAAGCCCTCTGCATCTGTGAACAGTTCAGACCTCTGTCAAGAGCCATCTGTCCATCCCTTGGCAGCCCATTGGGTGGGAAAGAAGAGGGGGGGAGAGAAAAATGTGGGTGTCAAAAAGAGAGAAAAGGATGTGGCAGAAACAGAAAAGGGGTGACCCATCCCCTTTTGTCTCTGGCCCTGCCTGCCACTGGCTTTGGCCCACCCACCCCTGACATGTGGCCCACAATAGATTACCCACAACAGAATGCGGCCCTCTGCAGAAAAAAAGTTACCCATCCCTGCTCTGTCCTAAATTCCTTTGAATTGGGTGCAGACACACAATGTCTGGAGTCAGGTTGGGGGAGATGTGTGACGCAGTCCAGCGTTTCTTTAATTGTGTGGAGCCCCTTCATGTGTAAAACATACGAAGGACACTCTAGTTGTCTATTATTCTAAGCTAAAAAAAGCTCCAGGTGCTTTAGGTTTTTACCCTAGGAAAGGTGCTCCAAGCTCTAGTTCATTTTAACTGCCATTTTCTGAGCCTTTTCCAGTTCTGGGATATTCTTTTTGAGATGGGAGCCCTATTCAGGCATTCTGTACAACACATAATTAACATCCGGTGGAGAGAGAGCAGGGCCATTGCATTCTGTGCTGGGCCGCTCACACACAGTTCTTGGGTCGGCAGCATGTCTGCAGAGGGGAAGCATGGACTGCTTGGGCGGCAGATGCAAGGGCCCCATGCTCTCTCTGCACGGTGTTAATCGCATTGAGCATGCAAGGCCTGAACAGGCTCCCAGCCCCACTCTCACGCAATCTGCTGCACTGTAGATAGATAGATAGATAGATAGATAGATAGATAGATAGATAGATAGATAGATAAGACATTAGGATACCAGCCATTTTTTACTTTCTATCACTTGTCCTAATCATCCCTAGCATGGAATTTGGCTTTTCACTGCTGCTGCACTCAGAGTTGATGCTTTCATGGAGCTATTAAACCATGAGCCCATGATCTTTTTCCTAGTTAGTAATTACTGGTTCAACCTCCATCAGTGTATTTGTATTTGCGTTTTTTGTCCCAAGGTGAATTAATTTACAGTTACTTATATTGAATCTTTCAGTTTATTTATTACATATTGAGAAGAATGATATTTCATATTCAGAATTCACAGCAAGTCTACATTCTTTTAGTGTAATCTGAGGTAGTGAGAGACAATATAAAGTTACCAAAACCCCAGGATTCCCATGTCCCCTTGTCTTGATCTTTTTAAAAAAACCTTCATTTCAAAAATCTGTGTGCACAAATACAAAGTAATATCCTTTCCAAAATGTATTCTATGGGCTTTCCTGAGCTAATCTAATATAGGAGTTTAGGATGAAAGCTGAATATTTTGTGGATTTCTAGAACCCAGCAGTCTGTCATATGACGATATGACAAGGCATTGGTTTTTTAAGGCCAGCTTTTCTTCTCTTTATTAGTTCAGATTCAACTCCCAAGCTGATAAACCCTTGATTTTACATGTTATCATTAATATTGCTGAGTTGTTATCCAAAAGCTCTACAGCAAACTTGTGGGAAAGCCCAAGTAACTCAACATTGCCTCTGAATAATTGATGGTATCGAATAGCAGCCGAGTTTTACCAACAAAGGGATAGCTCTCTCATAGTTAATTGTGTCTCAAGAAACAAAAAAGTCTCATTTGCTCCACTCCCACCCCAAAAGAAAGAGCTTATGGAGTTGGCTTTGTATGCTTTTAAAACATCTGCTGCTTATATTTCATAGTCTTGTAATTTTTGGTGCTATAGAGCAGACATCTGTTTCATCTTTAAACAGTGTGTGTGTATGTATGTGTGTGTGACTGAGGGGTTCTCCGCATCAGGCTTTTTATCCCACAATTTTACCAGGGCTTTTGCTTCCGAATTCTTTGCAGGATTAAAATCGTCTCCTTCACACGCACTTCCTCTCCCCCCCCCCCTGCAGGGATTGCTTTTATCTACAAGTTCTGTATGTTTCATTATACATCCATTAGATGACGCTACTGTCATAGCACAACCCCCTCTTTACACAGACAAATTCAAATCAGTTTTTTTTTAAATAGCTGATTATCTCCATTTCAAATAAACCCACGGAAATGGTTGGAAAGCATGAGAGGTACTGGAGGCTGACATCATAATGTAAAGGACCGGCAAACTTCCGTGAGTAGCCAATCTCAATCGCAGGAGAAGCCCTGAGGGGCGGGGGGGGGGGAGAGAGAGAGAGAGAGAGATCTCCTGGGGCAAAGCTATGATGCTGGTAGGAATTTGGTGGAATAAAAAGAAAAGTCAAAACAGACATCTGAACTGGAAAGACCTTGGCTCAGTTAAATCGCTGAATGGGCTCAATATCATTAAATCACACTTTCACCTTAATCCACCTCACATGTATGTGACTTTAGAACTGAAATTTGAGGGAGGACATGACAGAGTGCCCCATTTGTCACAGGCATGATATTAAATACCCATCAACATGTCACAGATGAAAATAGGAACACTCCTACGTATGAGTGGGTGTGGCCAGAGGTAGAGACTGGCAGCCCCACAGCATTCCCTGGTGGACAGTTGTGTAGTAGCATATTCCAAAACTGCATCTGAACTATCTAGCTACAAATTAATGAAAGGGCTACATTTTAGCTTCAAGCTCAGTCCACAGCCAAGCAAGACCAGTACAGAGGAATACTCAATTGCATAAGCCCCTTCGCCACATCCCTTCCGCACATTTATCTTGTGCCAGCATTGCACGAGATAAATGGATGGCTGAACAGAAGAAAGCTCTCCTGTACCTTTAAAATCTGCACAGAAGGGGGAATTTTGATGGGTACAGCTTCAGGGCGAGTGCAACGGGGCAGCATGGTCGGGCATTTGCCACGGGCCCACACCGCAGCAGGGGGACCTCTGACAAGAGCCTCTTGGACCTGCTCCGCCACCATTACAACCTGCTTCTCTCGTTCACCTGGCTCACGCTCTAGCCCTGGTCATAAGGAGGAGCGGGAGATGCCACTCCCTGCTTGCTCCCTGGCTCGCTGCCTGGCAAGCAAACAGGTGATAGCAATGATGAAGAAAAGGAGGAGGCATAGCAGCTGCTGGTGACAATGGCAGTGAAAAGGTAGACTCACTAAGACATTAAGGGTGCCTTGCCCAAGGGACCCCCAAAACCTGTAGCCGGCACAGTGCAGCTTTGGCATGTCATAGTGCTATAAGAGTGAGAAAACTACTTGGGCCAAAGTTCCATCTTCTATGCAACTATTAAAGATATGGGAGCTCTGTCCACCTTTTGTAAAAGCATGCACAATAGGATGTTTTGCAACTCTGGAGTGGTTTCATATATCAGTTTGGCTCCTGCGGTTCAACATCACTGAGATGCCATCTTTGCCATCCCTGCAGTCACCCTGCAATAGCTGTACTGTTGCAAATTGTCTGTAGAGGCAGAAAATGGTACACCTCCCATTTCTCTTTTTCTTTCGCCACAAAATGTTTATACATTATTTACTATAGAAATGTACATCCCGCCCATCAAATGAATTCCCAGGGCAGCTCCTGCAGCATTATTTTGTACAAACAATACATCTTTTGTAATACCAGACCTTGCGGGGGGGGGGAGGGGTGTCATCCAATGAAAATGATTGGTGGGAGATACAGGACAGTCAAAAGGGAGAACACCTTCAGATCAGGCATGATTAATTTGTGGAATTTGACGACCACAGGATGTGCTGCAAGATATGGGATCTGCTGCTGCAAACTTTGAAACAGGTCTAAAAGGAGGTTAGACGCATTCATGGAGGAAGAGTTTCTCAATGGCTACTAGCCATGATGGCTATATATGTATTATCTCCAGGATCAAAGGGAGCATGCCTCTCACTACTAGTTGCCAGAAGGGGAAGAGCGCAAGAGGCCTATTGCCGTCATGTTTGGCTTGTGAGCTTTTTATGGGGATCTGGTTGGCCAGACTAGATGGTCCTTTGGTTGGATTCAGCTGGGCTCTTCTTATGTGGATCATTGTTTGTATGAGTCACAGAAACAAATGCATTTCCCAAGAACAACACCTTTATCTATCTAAACATATGGAAAGCATAATGATCTGAAAAGGCTGTTTTCATAAAACAGTCTGCAAATGAACAGCGCAATCCAGTGGGATGTTCACCTGCATAGATGTCGTTGAAATGAATGTTGATACATGCACACGAGTGCTGCCATGCTATTGCAGAGCTCCCATGCATTTTAATGGGGCCTGTGTAGGGGAATGTCCCACTGGACCACTGTTATCCCATTTTGTTGTTAATTGATATTCTTTTTATGTTCTGTGTCAGAAAGTGGATATAAACAATGGAGTGGCATTGTGAATCAGACAATTGCATCCCAGAACGCCACCAATCTTCCTAGTGCAAGGTTTTACACTTGAATGTCTTAATCATATTCATAACTTAAATTACATAATGTTCTGTTCTTTATGTGAAGATGTTTTTCTCTCTCCAGAAGAAAAGACTTGGCTGAAATACTGTGCGTGTGTGTGTGTGTGTGTGTGTGGAGGGGGGGGGGGATGAACAGTGATGCCTTATAAAGGCAAGATGATTTGTGCAAGTAAAGCCAAGTTTTTATGTTTTATATTTACAGATTCAATTTGTGTACGAGGCTTTGACCCAAACCTCAACATAATAACAGGAATCACACCAATTAACCCCATGTTGCCGGGGATGGGATTAGTACCCCAGCCATCAACGACAGAGGTGCCTGTCATCAAAGAAATAATTCACTGTAAAAGCTGTACACTCTTCCCTCCAAACCCAAGTAAGTGGGGCTGATTGATTTTATTTAATTAGGTTCAAAGTCACTAGACCACTTCATGCCCTTTTGCGTTTTATCCAGGGTAATGGTGGCAATTTAGTTATCCGTTCACTTAAGATTTCCACAGGGAAAATTATTCCACAATTTTGATATGGGGCAGAGATATTGGGATAGCCTGTGCATGTTTTTTTTGTCAGTTCTCAGGATACATTTTCAAGATTTCTTTTGGCTATACTACCATCGACATCCCGTCCACACATTTAAAAGCTGAAGTGGGATAAAAATCCAGAGAAACATCTGTGTGCATTCTGCAGTTTTAGATATAGGCTAAAACGCTGGCAAATTGACCTCGTAGATGACCTTGTAGCACACGGTTGCTATATTGCATTTATTGGCTATGCCTTGCCATACCTGTTGGGCTAATATTCCATAGTTCCAACTAGGGATGCATGGACTCACCTCTGCCTGCTGAGCGCGGGCGCTTGCCGAGTTGTTGCTGCCCCCCCCCACTCACCAGGCCACTCAAGCCCTGGAGGACTCAGTGAGTGGTCCAGGGGTGCCTTGCAGCCACCCACTCCTCTTCCCTTTAAGCCTCTAATGTTATGGAGATAGCCCTGTACAGCCACCATTTTGTGCAGCATTAAATATACAAAAATTATGGAGCCCTCATCTTGCATAAAAATGGCAGCTCACATTGAGGAGCAGGCAGCTGCGGGGCACTCCCGGTCTGCATGGTGTTCGACGAGCATATATGCGGGTGCCCCGTGGCTCGGTGAGCAGGGGCTGGGTGGCCGGGCATCAGGGAGTCCACCAGACTCTTGGACCCAGCCAGGTGCTTGCGAGATCCCTACTTCCAACAAGGCAATCCTTAGTGTCAATATGGGTTATGGGAAATGGAGAATTTATACTGTTTGTTTTACCCATGTTTATATTGTCTGGAAGGAACTGTGGCCAGAATCCAAAGAGCTGCTTTAGGGTTGCTCAGTGGCTTGGTCATGTCCAGTACAATTTTATTTTACTTTTAATCCTTGAATGTCAGATTCCTATGGCATACCACAAACTGCTTTGGCAAGTCCCCTCAGTTTGAAAAGCACCTTACCTTTGTTTGACGGACCCAAATGCAAAGAGCCCTGGGATGTGGAAAGCTAGTTGTTCAGTTCTTTGGATCCTGATCATAGAGGATAAATATGTCACCAGTAGGGTGGCTCTATTTGCAGAGCCTGAACAAATCTTGAGAAATACTTGCCTCCAAGCAAATTTCCTGAGTATCACTCACCTGATATCTCAGTGGATATAGAACTGTGGATGTGGCATGTGGTTTTGTAAATGTTTTGATAAATTTTTGCCTTTTGAATTAAATTCATTGTGGTGAGCTTTAGTTAAACAATAGAATCCTTTGACTGACTTGGCTGATGCAGCAATTAGCAGTGGCAGCAGTGTTTTAATGGCCCTGGTGTTGGCTGATTAATATTTTAATAACAAAACGCCACTTTAATTCGTTGGCTTGGATCCAGATTTAGTGGCACTTAGAGTAGATCCATTGTAATCAGTGGGAGCTAGGTTAGTCAACTTGTCCCATAGATTTCAGTGGGGCTTCTCTAAGCATAACTAACAGCACATTCCTATGGGCGAAGAGCCCAAATGACAGAGTGCTCAGACCTCGGAAGTTCTGTGCCATCCATAGCCCTGCCAGGCTTTTGCCAGCAGGATGGAAGGAATGTTGAGGCATTTTTTGCCTCTCCACTCTCCAGAAAGAGGACATCGCTTAGACAGGCCTCAGAACCTGTCTAACTTCTCTACTGTGCTAGTGGGGTGGCTTGAAGGGCTTAGGATCTCTTAGATCTCTTAGATTCCTCCTTGTCCACAAGCACACCCCCAACACACCTACTGTGGAAACCTCCATGGTGGCTACGAGGAGCCAGAGGGAGGGCTCTGACATCAGAAACCCTCCTCCAAGTTCAGAGCTCTGTTTACAGCCTTGGAGGGGGGTTACTGAATCCTCCTATGGCCCCCGGGACACTGCCTAGGAGTTATAGAGTTGCTCTCTAAGTCTGCATCCTACCCACAGTATTTCCAAAGTTCTATGAGGGCTTGATCTGATTACCCGTATCTGCGATGATTCAAATTTATACTTTTATTTAACACTGTACTTTTACTTAATTGTATTTAATACTTTATTTTCTGCCTGAGTGAACTATGGTAATGAAAGAAAAGAAAAGAAAAGAAAAGAAAGAAAAGCTAATGCCGGTGTGACTCTCGGACTGAACTTCCATTTTTCTCCTAGATCTTCCACCACCTTCAACAAGAGAGAGGCCTCCAGGATGTAAAACTGTGTTTGTCGGAGGATTACCGGAAAACGCTACTGAGGAAATTATTCAGGAAGTCTTTGAGCAGTGTGG
Organism: Heloderma suspectum; assembly: GCF_057233095.1. Classification (NCBI taxonomy): domain Eukaryota; kingdom Metazoa; phylum Chordata; class Lepidosauria; order Squamata; family Helodermatidae; genus Heloderma; species Heloderma suspectum. The sequence goes on along the minus strand of NC_139460.1, from coordinate 174,656,328 downwards.
CGACATCACAGCAATTCGGAAAAGCAAGAAGAATTTTTGTCACATTCGTTTTGCAGAAGAATTCATGGTTGATAAAGCCATTTACCTTTCCGGTACTTATCACAATCTTGCATGGATTTTCTTCACTGCTTTTCATTTGTATTTTGTGATGCTAATGTGCTAATATTTCAGTAAGTGACCTTTATCTCAGGAGCTTGGGACAGAAACTGCAAGGTTACAGACACAATTCTTTCCTTGAGTCCACCAAGACTTTGGCTTTTCCTGGAGTTTGTATGCTTTGGTTCAACTTCCTGCTGCCCTTTGATAATTCAGTAGAGGCTCCCAACATGCTACCAGGACATCTTTGTTGTGTATGGGTTTATTTATGTATGGTTCTGAACCTATTGAGTCAAGAAAACTGATCTGGTATCATTACCCTGCACCCCATTCTATGTATACAGCCCAGACCAGATCAAAACTACCTACCTTAATGAAAATGGCTAATTGGTTTGTTTATCAAGTAAGCCTTTTGATCCTTTTCAGTCATGTTAATGTTATCTTCTGTCTTCTCAGCCTATTGATTTCTTACTGCTAGGACAAGATGTGAGCAGGGAGAAGTCCTTTTAAGCACAGGGGGAGGCAAAATCTTTGCATCTCCAGTTGTAAACATAGTTTAAGGATGTAGTCCACTTGGACACATGATTAATATAAAAATCACAGTGCAGACAATAGATCAGAGCTTGGCCATTGATCCAAGTACATGTGTCAGCCTAAGGGGTGGACATAGAGCCAATCTACACGGCTGATTTAATGTGGAGGGAGAGCACATCAGGGTCGGTCACAACAGATGATGCTGTTGCCAATCCGCTGCCACCCTGCAGCTTCCCTCTGGAAAAGGCGCCTTTTTGGAAAGTCCTTTTAGAGCATTGTTTTTCTTAAATGTGGCTCCAGAATGATTCCGCTGCAGTGTGCCCCATCCCCTGCATTAAATCCTGGGCGTGCCTATTTCTGTGACCTGGCTGTGACCTGGTCAAGGGGTGGGGCTGCCGCCTTCCCCCTGCTTCCCTGTTTTTGGACACTGGTTTCTTCCCACTTAGCACTACTTCCCATTCACAAGCATTTACCCAGTGAGAATCTGTGGCATCTTTTTCCCATTGAGAGAATCGGAGCTGTGCTCTTTCAAGCCTTCAGAATAGCATACTTCCTGCTTTATCCACATTGAGAACCTGTAGAATCTTTTTCCCATTGAGAAAATCAGAGCCGCAAGCCTCTTTTTCCTATTTACAATAGGGTGGTTTCATTCACAGAGGGAAAGGAGAGGGGGCAGCCAGTAACAGGAGCCTGCAGCAGCGGTATTTCGCAGTGTCGTTACTGCGATACACTGAAAACTAAAGAATGCACAGAGGGGAAGGCGAGGAGGCAGTCAGTAGTGGGAACATGGACAGGGTGGGGAACAAGCCTCCCTCATTTGCTGAGTGACATCTCTGTAGTTGATGGTGTTCACTTCAACTGGTGGGACTCCGCCCAACCCCAAAGTAAGACAGTTTAAAGTGCTCTTGTGTGAATTGTGAAAGCAGGTTTTTAGGTGGTGTATGCTCTGCCTTTCTTGCTTCGTGTGCTGCTGACAGACCAAAGCCAATTTCATGAAAATCTGGATAAAACCAGAAAGCGCTTCTCATTCCATTTCCATGTAGATTGGGCCATAGGGTGCCGAACAGGAGGTGACCCAACGTCAGGGCTTGGAGTATGGCCCCTGGACCTATCAAGTAGGCTACCTCGAGGGAGGTGCATCAAAGAGAACCAGCACACATTACAAATACAAGACAAGCAAGAAATTCCACACATGCTAACATGGTAATGTATTTGCACCCACAGTATCCAATGAATTGGGAACACATGAAGCAGCTTTATACTGAGTCGATCCATTAGACTGCCTAGCCCAGTTCTGTCTTGTCTGACTTACAGTGGTTCTCCATGATCCCTTGAAGGAAGTGCAAGCCACACATGTTGTTTGCAAGACAGAGTGACTCAGGTTTGGACTTAGAGATGCAGCAGAAGATAGTAGAACAGTCTCCCATGTGGCAAAAGCATGTGGAGGGAGCAAATGGACAGGACCACAGACAGCTCACTATGGGGCTGGCTGCAACATCAAGCCAGATACCAAACTCTCTGACAATGAGCAAGGAGCTTGAAGTGTTGCTCCAGCACTGATCTGTAGCCAGCCAGGCCTGTAGCAAGCCTAAAAGTTTTGGGGTGGCCACCAAAAAGTAGGAGGGGCAGTTTTCACAGAACAATTTCGATTATTATGATTCTTGCCACCACTTAACAAAAAAGTTAAAAAATCAAGAATAACTTAGTGGTAGAGAATCAAGAAAAGCTGCAACAGGAATATTGTTGTGATAGAACCATAGAGTTGGAAGGGGTCGTTAGGCCATCGAGTCTAACCCCCTGCTCAGTCCAGGAATCCAGGTCAAAGCATCCCTGACAGATGGCTGTTCAGTCTTTGCTTGAATACCTCCAGTGACAGAGAGCCCACCACCTCCCTTGGTAGTTAGTTCCATTGTCTGACTGCTCTTGACCATCAGGAAGTTTTTCCTGATGTTCAGCTGAAATTTTCTTTCCTGTCACTTAAGCCCATTATTTCATGTCCTATGGTCTTGGATGACAGAGAACCAGGTTGCAGCCCTCCTCTGTGTGACAGCCCTTTAGGTACTTGAAAGTGCTATCATATCCCCCCTCAGTCTTCTCTTCTCAAGGCTAAACATACCGAATTCCTTCAATCTTTTTTTCGTAGGACTTAGTTTTGAGTCCCCTGATCATCTTTGTTGCCCTCCTCTGAACTCTCTCCAGTTTATTTGAATCATTTGAGGTGAGGTCTGACCAGCACAGAGTAGAGTGGCACTATCACCTCCCATGATTTTGGAACTATACTTCTATTGATGGAACGTAAAATTGTATTTGCCTTTTTTGCAGCCACATTACAGTGCTGACTCATATTCAGCTTGTGATTGACTAAAACTCCAAGATCCTTCTTACATGTACTACTACCAAGCCAGGTATCCCCCATCTTATACCTGTGCATTTTATTTCTTTTTCCTAAACAAAGAACTTTGTATTTGTCTCTGTTGAATTTCATGCTGTTATTTTCTGCCCAGACTTCTAACCTCTCAAGATCATTTCCTTTCTGTCTTCTAAGGTATTCGTTATCCCACCCAATTTTGTGTCATCTGCACATTTGATAAGAATCCCCCTCCCTCACCTCTTGAAACTGTTGGGTTTTCCTGCCATGGAATCTTACTTATCAGTTGTTGTCGTTGTTCAGTCGTTAAGTCATGTCCGATTCTTCGTGACCCCATGGACCATAGCACGCCAGGCCTTCCTGTCCTCCGCTCTCTCTCGGAGTGTATCCCGGAGCACTTACCTATCAGTGCTCTAAGTTTATTAAAATCAACTTAACTGAAGTCCAAGGGAATTTACAAAGATGTTTTGATGATGCTTCATGGTCAGCAGATTCACATGCTTTCTTGGCTGCTTCAGAAATATTGTTGAAAACAGTATCATTTTGCATTTCCCTGCAGCTGCTTCCCAGTACAGTCAATAAGCTTCAATGCTGCCTTGATGTCCAGACTCTTCTGCTCCAGCAGTGACATTAGAAGTTTAAGATATCCCTGTATTTTTAGCATAATTTCAGTGGGGGGATCTTTACAACAACGGAATGAGAAGTGCGTTGGAGTATTATCTGGATTTTCATGGCATTGGCTTTGGTCCATCAGGGATACATAAAGCAAGAAAAGCCGAGTGTACCATACCTTAAAAATCCGCTTTTCATGGGTCACACAGCGCCTGAAAGCAGCATACTTCTGGGTTGGGTGGGGGGACTAGAACTGAATATCATCAACCGGGCAGGTGCTGCTCAACCAATGAGAAGGCTTGTTTCCCGCCCCTGTCCAGGCTCCCTCTGGCTACCATGTCATTCTCCCCAACAGCATCTAAAGGCTCCCCATGAGAGCACCCCATCAGCGCAATTTCACCCCATTCCAGCCCACAGTCAGAGAGTTAGAGTTCCCACCCCCTTTCTGCTTTTCCAGAGAGTCAATACAGGGATCTAGCCACTTCACCCATTGACAGTCTGCAGCCTGTGTTGCCCAGTCATAAATCCCCAGTTGTGCACTTCCAGGGAGTAAATACAGCAACCTAGCTGCTTCATCCATTCTCAGTCTGCAGCCTCTGTTGCCTGCTTTTGCCCCTTGAGAATCTGTAGCATCTTTTCCCCATCCGAGGCCGCTTAACAAGATCAGCCTCGGATGGCCTTCTCTCTGTCCCATCAGCCAGGACAGCTAGACTGGTGGGGACGAGGGAGAGGGCCTTCTCTGTGGTGGCCCCCACTCTGTGGAACTCCCTCCCTAGGGAACTCCGTCATGCCCCCTCTTTAATGAGCTTCCGTCGTGCATTAAAAACGTGGTTGTTCAGGCAGGCATTTGGGGTGGGTTAGGGTATTTTTTTTAAAAAAAATTTATGGTAAAATTTTATTGTTTTAAATTGTTTATGGTGGGTTGTACATCGCCCAGAGTGGCTGGGTGACCAGTCAGATGGGCGATTAATAAATTTAATAAATAAATAAATAAATCTGTAGCCATGCTGTTTCAGATACTAGCTATCTAGCAAGAGGAGGTGGCCAGGAGCAGGAGTCTGCAGCCCTGGTATTTTGCTGTATCATTGCGGCGATATAGTGAAAACTAAAGAATGCAGGAGAGGGAGGAGAAGAAGCACCAGCAGAGGCAGCAGCAGCACTAGCAGAGGACACAACCCCAGCCAGCCCTTTCCCTCCATGCAGAGAAGCAGTGAAGTACTAGAAGCATCAGAGAAGCGCATTATGATGGCTCTCAGTTGGGACGGGCTAGGAAATGGAGGCTAGTTACTCCCGCTGGCGAAAAGTACAGCGCAATTCTGAAGGTACGGAAGAGTGCTCTAGCACTTTGATGATTTGGAAAGGCAGCCTAGTTATGCTAGTTACCTCGGTTACTGAGGTCATGGGCAGTGAAAGACACACCCCTAGGAATGCCCCAATCATAGCGAATTTAAAGCAGAGGGATGGGCACACAGCAGCTGAAACACAGGGGAGCCAAATTAAAGAAAAACAACAGAGTAAATGTACTCTGCAAAAATGCAACTTCCCACAGGTAAACTCCTGGGTGGCTGCAGGCTGGCCACAAGACAATGTGCTGGAAAGGGCCTCCAAACTGTCCCAATCCTCAGCAAATCACCCATGAAGACAGGCCCAGTAAGGTGGGGAGGGGGGAGACTACTGATCTGGTTGAGCAAAGCTTCAGTTTTTAGATGACAACATTTTTCACAAGGGGAAGAGGCACTGATTGATTTGTGTGTAAAAAGAATAAATTATTTGTCTGAATGTCTGTGTAACTGAATCCAAATGGCCAGTCCATCGCTGAACCAACAGGCATTTTAAAGAACTGCCTTTATAAATGTGAGCAACCTGCCCGTTGTTAAAAATATGTACAACTGTTCACATAAGTCCAAATATTCCTTCATCTCAGGTATAGCCTCAATTGCATGTACCATTAGGAATCTCTGGGCAGATTCCACTGCGGCACTGCTCCCAAATAATAGTATCTGTACTTTTAAGATGAAAAACAAAGCCCCTTTTGTTGGTTTTCTAACATTTATTTAATACAGTCAGGGCCAGAAATATTGGAACAAGGATAACTGTTTTGGCAGTTGGCCTGTGTACACCACCATATTGAAGTTGAAAGGAAACACACCCAGATGGGAGCGAAGTCAGGACTTTCAGCTGTAATTCAAGGGGTTTGACAAAGGTGGGGCACTAATGATTCAGGAAGGACAGCCAGTGGCATACACCCCCCCCCATCATTGGTGGCTCATAAGTAATGGAACGAATGGCTGACAAGCAGCTGCATGGCCAGGTGTGGCCTGTTTCCTGGGTACTCCATGACCAAGCAAGCAGATAAAAGGCCTGGAGGTGGTTCTGAGTGTTACATTTGCATTTGGTAGCTGCTCGCTGGAACCCCCAAAATGAGGTCCAAAGAGGTGTCCATGCGAGTGAAGGAGGCCATCATTAGGCTGAGGAAACAAAATAAACCCATAGAGAGATAGCAAAAACATTGGGAGTGGACATCCTGAAAAAGAAGGAATGAACTGGCAAGCTCAGCAACAACAAAAGGCCTGGAAGACCACGGAAGACAACTAAAGTGGATGACCACAGAATTCTGCTCATGGTGAAGAGGAACCCTTTCACAACATCTAGCCAGGTCAAGAATGCTCTTGAGGAGGTAGAAATGTCATTGTCAACATCTACAGTCAAGAGATGGCTTTATGAATGTAAATACAGAGTCTTCACAACAAGGTGCAAACCACTGGTAATGCTCAAGAACAGACAGGCCAGATTAGCCTTTGTAGCAAACACCTAAAAAAGCCTGTCCAGTTCTGGAATAAGATTCTTTGGACTGATGAAACCAAGATTAACTTGTACCAGAATGATGGGAAGAGAAAAGTATGGAGAAGGAAAGGAACAGCTCATGATCCAAAGCATACAACATCATCTGTCAAACATGGTGGAGGCAGTGTTATGGCATGGGCATGTATGGCTGCCAATGGAACCAGGTCACTAGCGTTTACTGATGACCTGGCTGCTGATAAAAGCAGCAGGACAAATTCTGAAGTGTATAGGGCTTTACTTTCTGCTCAGATTCAGTTGAATGCTGCCAAACTGATAGGACGCTGCTTCATACTGCAGGTGGATAATGACCCAAAACATACAGCAAAAGCTACCCAAGAGTTTCTCAAGGCAAAGAAGTGGGATGTTCTTCAATGGCCAAGGCAGTCACCTGATCTCAACCCAATAGAGCATGCTTTTCACTTACTGAAGACAAGACTGAAGGCAGAAAGACCCACAAACAAGCAGCAGCTGAAGGCAGCTGCAGTAAAGGCCTGGCAAAGCATCTTGAGGGAGGAAACTCCACATTTGGTCATGTCCATGGGTTCCAGACTTCAGGCAGTCATTGACTGCAAAGAATTTTCATCCAGGTATTAAAGGCGATCCTTAAGTTTGAAATGATGTTGGTTTGTTCCATTACTTATGAGCCACCAACGATGGGTGTGTGTGTATGCCACTGGCTGTACTTCCTGAATGGTTAGTGCCCCACTTTTGCCAAACCCCTTGAATTACAGCTGAAAGTCCTGACTTTGCTCCCATCTGGGTGTGTTTCCTTCACCTTCAGTGTGGTGGTGTACAGAGGCCAACTGCCAAAACAGTTATCCTTGTTCCAATATTTCTGGCCCTGACTGTACATTTAATGATTTGTTTGTAAAAAAATTAGGGGGTGGCAGAGAAAATTTAGGGGGGCAGCTCCCCCCAGCCACCCCTCCCTGCTTCAGGCCCATAGCCAGCCAAGGGTTTGAGCAGTCTTGCATCCAGAAGGGTGTGTGAAGCACTGTGGCCTCCCTGGAAGTAGCTTGCTTGAGAAGTAAAGGGGCCATGCTCTATTACTCCAGCACGTACTCCAGTGGGATTGGAAAACCTCTTGTAGTCTCTGGGCTTGATCAGGAGCCAGGAGGTGGGGAGGTGTCTTCTGGGACCTCATGTTGGGTCTTAGGAGAAATCATCAGTCAGGAGGCAGAGCTACCCTCTGCAGAGCAGAGGATGGCGGCCTCCCTGTCCCATGGGGTGGCTGCTTCTCTGTGGAAGTGTCTAGTCAAGTGGCTGCTTTACTGACTCCATCCTGTGGTAGTTCAGGAACCAAGTCCTCTCTATCTTGTGAGTTTTTAGACACCAGTTCTGGTGGGGACGGTCAATGTTGTGGATCATAAAAAATGGACTGTGGTACTTCAGATTGCAGGTGAAGGGGCATATCTTTGAATACTTTCCTATGTTAAAAGCCTCCTGCAAACAAAAAAAGAGCACAGCCAGCAAAATAGCGCCGCCAGGCTTGAGCTCTGTTGGCAGAGTGTTTGTCACACAGGGGAGCATTCAGAAGTAGGTATCCCCTCCCCCCATGCACACACATATTGCCTGAACTAGTAAAGTCCACCCAGGTCTCTTCTATCTCATTCCTATTCACTCTGCTGTGTGTGTAAATCAGGCCTTAATCTGGAGTCATGAGGAGGAAATTATTGCACATTACACTAGTATACCCTTTCCATAATGTCTTAAACAATATCAGAACAGGGAAATTGCTCTCCATCTACTGGATCCTCCCAGCCTTGCCTTTTGTGAAATTCTGTAGCAAAGTTCTAGCCCTGACTGTATTCTAGCATGTCAGAGGAACTGCTGTGAGTTAGGTAGAAGCTTTGTTTTAATTGCATTGAATTACTGTTTTTCCTAGATGATCTTTATTGTGTTTTCAAACATAAAACACTCTGAAATGGCAATGAAAGAGTATAATTTTCCAAGCCTATAATAGACAAGAGACATAAAAAAGAATACATAATTTATTGCAGCTACAATATTCATGTCACATACAGCCCTGTTGTCACTGACAATATAAAGGTAAATCACACCCCAGACCTAGAAATGCTTTGCTAGCACGAGTCCCATACACTTCACTGAGGACTGTGGCGTTAACAGTGGTACAAGGGTTGTGTTCCCACTTCCATCTGTTTTATCTACTTGCCAATTCCCACTGGTGTATTTATGAATGACCCCTTCAGTGAACCAAGGAAGGGACAAATATTTCTCTGTATGTATCCTCCTCTATCTTCTCCGATGTAACAGTGTCATCAGTGACCACCATTACCATGGTGAACGTGATTTTTCCACCTGCATGAAAAAATCCGAAGAAGAGGGCTCCTGTTGATCCAGGTTGCAACCTGATAGGATTATAAAAGGGTGAAAGAATAGTGCAACATCTGTTTTAAAGCTCCTTTAGGCTGCATAATTGTTCAGGCAGAGGCAACAGGTTATTCCAGTTGACCCAGTCAGATGCCAGAGTCATCCTTCTTCCCAAAATCATTGGAAAGGTCTGTGCATCTTTTGGAAATGTCTTAAAACCTATGAGTTTGGGTATGCTTTTGGAGGTCAAGGATAAGTTGGCATATAGTTACAGGAAGAAAAGTAAGGTATTTTAGTGCTTGCTCTCTGATCATAGGAGATACAATTCAAGTCTATTGGATGTGGGTCACAAAAGTGATTCCAGAGAAATGCCTCCTTCAAAATTTCTGTGAATACCCCAAGCCTTAAGGTTCTTCATTTTGTTTAAGGGTTGATCCACCTAAGCATCATCTTAGAATGACCTCAAACTCTAAAGCGCAATCCAAAATGTATGATGTTGCCTATACTTTTGGCTCAACTGAAGGGACGTGTGCTTTTAAAATGTAGATAGGTGTATTTGTGATTGGCTTCTTGTTTGTCAGAGAAAGTTATATTTTTATAGGCAATTCTTCAAGCAAAACAGCAGGTATAAATATCAATTTATTGACATAATGATTTATTGAATGAGGGAAAACCCTGATTAAAGCAATTCTCTAAAAGCATTAACACAAAGGAAAGAGGAAGAGCTGCCATGTTTTTGCTTGTCATTTTCAGGTTATCGCATGAGATTAGGATCTAGCACAGACAAAAAGGATTCAGGTCGCCTTCATGTTGATTTTGCGCAGGCAAGAGATGACTTTTATGAATGGGAATGTAAGCAAAGGATGTTGGCTAGAGAGGAACGTCACAGGCGCAAAATGGAAGAAGATCGAATGCGGCCCCCATCTCCTCCAGCGATAATGCATTATTCGGAACATGAAGCAACTTTGTTGGCTGAAAAATTGAAAGGTAATGGAATGTTTTCCGGCTCTCCTTGTTGTCAGAACATTGATAAAGCTACAATGCTATCACAAAAGGCTTATTGCTATTTCATGTTAATATGCAACAAACTTCCTTACTTCCCTTTCTGACCTATAGCTATGGCTATTGTTCGGGTGTGACCTACATGAAAAATTGAATAATTTCTGAGCTCACCCTTTTTTTTACTTCTTCAGTTTCCTCTGAAATATTCTGGGGTGGGGGGAGTGACTTGTGGGATGTTTTGCCTCAGGTAACAAAATACCCCTCAAAACCCTCAGGTGCCAAAACAGACCACCCTCAGGCACAAGGCACCTTGAATTGGAGGGGGGTGGCATTTCTTGCTCCTTGGTAGCAAAATGTCTTGAGCTAGCCCTGCCATGTAGCATGGTGAAGTGACTTGCTTCAAGCAGCACCTTGAGGAGCAGAATAGATTAAAGCAGGATTTGTCTGAATGATGCAGGGGGAGTTCTTAAAGTGTTGGCCCAAATGAAGGGTCACCTTTTAGGCTCCGCTGCAGGTAGCAAAATGTCTTGGGATGGCAATGTGCTGATGGGCCACTATCTTCTTTGTAGAGCACTTGACCAAGTCCCCATCTCACCCAGCAGCAACAAGGGCTAGCCAGATGCCTCTGGAAGGCACACAAGGTGGGAGATGAAGGCAGTGACCCTTGCTCTGTGATTTGTCCCAGTATGTGGTATTTAGAAGCATGCTACCTCCTCCTGGACATGGAAGTAGCCATTATGGCTAATAGCCATTGATAGACATAAGCTCTGTGAATTTTTCTAATCTTTCTAAAGAGCCATGTAAGCCAGTGACGATCACCTCATTCTGGGGCAATGAATTTCTTAAGTTAACTTATAGTGTTTCCTTTTATTATTCTGAACCTACACCTGATCAATTGCATAATAAGTAAGAAGAATAAATAAGATCCGCATTAATTTTTTGTAGTGATGGACAACTCCTCTCAGCTCAGTTCAGAACTGAGTCAGCAATTACAAGCATCACTGGAGAACACTTAAAATGTTTAAGAGTGTAAATTGACTCATAATGTTGGTTACACTGTATCTTACTGCCTTTAAAAAATAATCTATTTTCTCTCCAGTCTTAAACACTAATCATAGTTATGACAGAACTAAGCAAACATGCCTGATGGGGATTTTAAGGCTCTAGGAAACCATGGGCAAGATCTGGAGGCTTGAGGGGGAAAGAGGCTTTGCAAGTGCTTAGCTTGTCTAACAAAGCTATGGAAAGTGCCTCAACTCAAACTATAGCTTATGCAAAGGCTTTTCAGACATTTGTGATGAACTCTCCCCCAGTCTCATTTTTCTTGACCCTTTTAGCTTACAGCAAGGCCAAATGTTCAGTGGGAGATTATATATCTATCTAGATCTAAATACAGAGATAGGTAGATATATACAAAGATATATAATCCGTAATGTGGAGTTGGTAGATTCTTGGGGCAGGAGATTTGAACTGCATGACCATAGAGATTCTCCAGTCATATGGATGTAGGTGATGTATTTGATCTCAGCACTTCTCAGATCATATTTGTATCACATTTGTTCTACAGCAGTGATATATAAACTGTGGTCAGTCGATTACCAGTGGCCTGTAGTGCACTTTCAAGTGGCCCACAAGATCACAAACAAACAAGAAATACTGAAATGTTAAGGCCTTGTGCAGACCAAATAGTAAATGCAGCTCCAATGCAGCTGTATCATATATGCTGTGGTGGTAGAGATGGAAGTTATTAAGTAGGTAGGCATTGCTCTGTTTGCACATGTTCCATATTGCTCAGACATTTGTCAGTCAAGATACTGCAGTTCAGTCATAGTGACACAAGGCATTAATATTTAATATTGAACATTATCATTTGACATCCCAGTGATTTTTTACTAGCAGTCGAGAACTGACATGCAGTTGCAGTCAACATTTGACAGTCTCAGACATAGCACTCTTATTTTATTTTATTTTATTTATTTAGGTGATTGATATACTACCCTTCATCAAAACTATCCCAGGGCAGTGTATAATAAAGGAATAAAATACAGTAGAGAGAAGAATAATGCAGCACAATAATTAAATCAGCAGAATGAGAATTTCTCATAAGATGGAAGCTCAGGATTCCATCTTATCCTCCATGCTATTTAACATATATTTGAAACTGCTGGGAGAGATTGTCTGGAGTTTTGGCTTTTGCCATCAGTATGCTGATAACATATAACTTTATGAACTGGTTCGCATGACACGACAACCCAGCTTGTCAGCCTTGTTTGTTTCAGGGTGGCTTGTCGTGACATCCAAACCCAGCAGTTTCCTCAGCATGGTTTGTTAACAACATGCAAGTCACCCTGAGAACCCATGGCTTGTTATCGGGTTGTTCATGGTGTTTTGTTTTCAGAGTGGCTTGTTGTGACATATGAACCCGGGATGATGGTTTGTGAGTGCTTGTCGGAAAGGGCCGCCTGGTAAGAGTGGCAAAAAACTCAGTCACTCCTCCCAATCTCTCCTCTCTGTTATGCCTTGAAATGACACTAGTCAATTTACTCCTGCACTTTGTCACCTCCCTAGACTGTGACACCTTTTTTCATCTTTGGGGAGATTTTCACATAGTTAACAGTATTTTTGTCACATTCAGGAGATTTGTGCATATTCAACGTTGAACTTTTTTTCACCTTTGGGGAAATTTGCACAAATCTAACTATTTTTATATTTTAAAAATTTGGAGGAGATTTTCACAAATAAAGTGCAGTAGTTATTGCACTTTAGTGAACTTGTGCAAATACATTTTTAAAAAACAAAATAAACTCTACTCCACTAATGAGTGCATTTGCATTCATTATTGGAGTAGTGGAGCAGGCTGCTGAGGTTGTGTGACAAAGGCCTATGGGATATGTGCCGGGAGCAGGTGAGAAGACTGAGGGGGAAACAAGCCACAGCAAGCCAAACCGCCTGATCGTCTGTCAGGAGTAATGTGGGTTAGCGCGCGAACAACCAACCCACAATAGCTTATTTTCAGGGGAGCTTAACATGACATGTGAACTGGCCCTTTCTCTCCTTTCCATCTAAATCCAAGGAGGCTGTTCTGGTTCTAAATTGGTGCCTGATGTCAGTAACAGGCTGGATGAGGGCAAGCAAATTGAAGCTTAATCCAGAGAAGACAGAGGTGCTTTTGGTCAGTCTAAAAGCAGAACAGGAAATAGGCATTCAACCTGTGCTGGATGGGGTTAAACTCCCCCTGAAGACTCAGGCACGCAGTTTCGGTGTACTCTTGGACTCAGCCCTGAACCTGGATGCCCAGGTCTTGGTGGTGGCCAGGAGGGTGTTTGCACAGTTGAGGCTAGTGCACCAACTGGGCCTGTTGCTAGAGATGTCTGATTTGGCTAGGGTCATGATGCCTTAGCTAGATCCTATTTCCACTACTGTAACATGCTTTACATGGGGCTGCCTTTGAAAGCTGGTCAGACACTTCAGCTGGTCCAGAATGTTGCAGCCAGACTGTTGACCGGGGCTGGTTACAGGGAGCATGTGTCTCAGTTGTTACAGCAGCTTCACTGGCTACCAGTCTGTTTCTGGGCAGAATTCAAAGTGCTGCTTATGAACTATAAAGCCCTATATGTCTTAGGACCAAGCTATCTGAAAGACCGCCTTCTCCCATATGAGCCTGCCCAGTTCCTAAGATCTTTTGGAGAGAGCCTTCTTTCGAGACCACTACCTTCAGATGCACGTTTGGTGGTGACCAGAGAGGGCCTTTTGCTGGCCACTTCCAGGCTATAGAATTCCCTCCTGAAAGAAGCTAGGCTCACTTCCTCTCTGCTGTTCTTCTGCTGGCAGGCAAAGACGGCTTTACTCAAGAACAAGTGGGTCTGTTGGGTTGGCTGCTGTTTTTTTAATTTATTTTGTATTCTGTAATTGTTACGTCTTCCAATGTATTTTATTTTTAATCAGTTTTAATTGTGCCTGTAAGCCACCTTGAATGCCACTGTTTTTATAGACAGGCAGGGTCCAAATCAAATAAATAAATACATTTAAAAATGCTTCAATACCTGAAAAAATAGAAAGGTTTTTGCCTGGTGTCTAAAGGATTATAGGGTTAGAAGGAACTGTGGAGGCCATCTAGTCCAAACCCCTGCTCAGTGCAAGATCTGCACTGCAGGAGGCAACTACAGCATCCCTGACCAATGGCCATCCAGCCTCTGCTTAAATATCTCCAGCGAAGGAGAGCCCACTGCTGCCTAAGGCAGACTGTTCCATTGCTGAACAGCTTGTAGATTCAGGAAGTTCCTCCCAAGGTATTGTCAAAATCTGCTTCCCTGCAGTTTCCTGTTGGTTCTAGTCCTGCCCTTGGCAACAACAGAGAACAAGTCTGCTCTATCTTCTGTGGAGAGGCAAATGCAGGAGAACATTAGCCAATGAGCAGTCAGTATTTGATAGGATGCGGCAGCTGCCATACGATAGAAGAAGCTGACAGTATCTGACAGGTGACTTGCCATAGCACTTAGTGAAAATTTCATTCAATTGCTTAGCCAGTCAGGAAATACCATTTAAATGGGGGGGGGGGGAACCATGATACAGATGAATATAAAATTTTCATTCTCAAACCCAGTTGTCGAATTTGAACATCCTCAAAAGCTTTCAAAATTTAAATTTTTGCTGAATTTTGAATAAAGTGTAGTTTCTTTGAATGAGAGGTATCATCTTATCCTCTAGTATAAGAGTCATTGTCTTATACAGTGCTGTGCCAATACAGGATGTGTACGTTTCACAAACATTTTCTCCCCCCCCCACACATATTCTGTCATCCCCCTGTTACACTGCTTTGAGAGGGCTGCCTGAGGCACCGGCGCTGGCACTCCCTCACCCTGGCTAGTGGAGGAGACGGGAGATGTGCATCATGGAATCACCTCCATGTGCACATCCAAATTCCATCCCTACTAGTCATACGTAATTAGGCAGCATGCATGACAAGGCAGAGAACATTGACTTGGAAATGCGTTCTCTGTGTCGTAGAGCCCCATCCAACAGTAGCAGATCAGGAGAACGACGGCTGTGAACAAGTGGCCCGAAGAATGGGAAGTTCTGCAAGACACTGAAAGTCTTTCATGCATATCTTTGTTTTTAATGGGTCAGATAAAATAATTAATATTTATTCAAGGATTTTTTTTAATGGCATAATTTTTTAAAACTCAGAACCTGTCTCTCTGCCAGATACTGTATTATCCCCTGCAGAGAGAACAGATTGGAAATTTAAATAAATAGATGGAAGCTGCCATAGAATGAATTAACTGTGGATGTTGCTTGTGCAAGGTTCAGGTAACACAGAGCATGATGAGACACATACTCTGAAATTCAAACATTTGATTGCTGGGGATACTCCAGTATGGCTGATTTTGAACAGCACTCCATCAGCCTGAGGGTGATGGAGTTGCTCCCTAACTCCTTGATTGCTCAGGAGCCATTCAGTATCTTCTCTGAAACATGTCAGTTCATTTCTTTTTTTAATGTCTATTGGTGGCCTGAGTTGGTCCCAGGTCAGATAGAAGATCATATGGGTCTCAATTGAATGGAACAGGCTGTGTGAAGGTAGCCTAAGAGAAAAATCTGTTTTCCTTAAGATTTGTTTTAAGGGCAGGTATCTTTGATCTAGGCAAAAAAAAAAAGTATAGAACTGTTTGCAATAATAATAGGTTATGCAGCACCATAAATGTAACATGATAACATCAGCCAAAAAAGACAAGGGGCATACTGTAATATTCGTAACAGATTGTGAGCATGCCTATAATCTCTATGCAGAGGCATTAGATCTCACAAACAGGCTTCTCCATCAATGCAACTAGCAGCTGCCATCCATCCACACTCACACTGTCCTGCTATGGGTGGATCAGGCTCAGTGTTAGGTTAAACTAAAGAGCGAGCCAAAAGCAAGTCAATAAGCAGGCAATGGCCAAAGGCACAGATTTACCAGACAAGAGGGAGAGTTTACCAGGCAAAAGAGAGTTCCAAAAGAGAGGTCTGAAGAGCAGCCAATGTCAAAACACAGATAAAGTCAGATACACAGTCCAAGAAGCAGAGTCAAGCAGGAGTCCAGGGCCGGTACCATGGAAGGTAAGAAAAACTGGATACAAGTCAGTAGGAGCTACTAAAAGATGCTGTTTCCAGCAATGGCTTGACTGATACTGCAGGCTTATATTGCCAGAGCTTCCTGAGCATCACCCAGGGCTCAGCTGCAGTTCATTATAGACCTTGTGCCCGAATCCCTACCTCTTGAGGAGTCCTTCTTTGTACCCGAGCACTTCTCCTTATAGGAGCACTACTGGCCTGCCTCTTGAGGTGATGATGCTCTTGGGGACTAGTTGGTCGGTCAGAGACAGAACTCTCCTTCTTCTGTGGGAATGGAACCATGGTCATCTCCACTGAGGGCCCAGGCTCACCAGGTCTCCTGCCATGGGTGGCTCCTTAGTGCTGGACATCTCTGGGAGCTCTAGCTCCTCCTCAGAGGAGGATTCCTCCATCAGGGGCATGACGCACACACATACATACTGGTCCTTTACATAGGAGGACACTGTAAGTGCAAACAAGGCCAATATCATCCTTGATTTCCTTCAGGTCTTTGCAGAGTAAGAGCTTCTGTCTGCAGATTTGAAGCCCTGAGGTTCAAAAACCCATAAAGATAATTTACAGTGGACACCCAGCTGGTTGACACTGATAAACTGATGGCATTCAAAGATATACATCACAGCTTTCAAGACAAGTCCTGCTTTATAAGACTTAAGTGCTGCTTCCCATAAGTAAGTGTATGTTCAAGTAATTGACGAGCTGCCATCAAAGCAGTAATTTCTCTAAAACATACTTAAAAGTTGGGAAGAATGACTTTTTAGTGCAAGGAAGTGCTCCAGTGTATAGCGGATTTTTAAAAAGCAATTATGCAAAGAAACATAGACTACTGCATTTATCTAAGCAACACATTTTTATTGTCATTTCTCTGAGGTAATGTTTTGAACTGTGTCAGGTTGTCTCCAAAGGAATGGCTTCAAAAGGCTGCAAACCAACCCTAGTTATAAAATTGGATTCTATTATTTGCTTTCCCTGAGATATCTTCACTAGACAAAAATTAAATGTACTGTCAGGGAATCAGGTGAACTTGCAGATGCTGAGGGGTGTGCGTGTCAATGTTCTGTTCTCGACAAAAAAAATTATTTCAGCATGTAAGCCACTGGGCAGTCGGCTCATCAATTTAGAAAGCAAAGAGTGAAGAAGAAATTAGTTTTTTTTAAATAACCCATAGAGAGGGCATTATGTTAGGTAATGTAGTTGCGCTGTGAATCATTTCCCTCTAGCTCTTGTTAAATTGTTAGTGACTTGTATCTCCTAATTACACAACCGATGAAGTTTTTTTCCACTTGTATAGAACCATCAATTAACTGTTAATGGGCTTGCAGGCTCATGCAGCTTGTTGGGGATGCCTTAAAAATGGGCTTTAACTAAATGTGGGCTTGTTTTTTTAGTTGCTGATGTACAGTGCAAGTTGGTGTGCTTGTGAGCACTCAGAAGAACAACCCAACCCCAAATAAAGACTGTGATGCTACACACACACATTAACTTCAGTAGGACCAAACCCCCACCACAAGTGCGCACACAACTGCAGCCAAGAACAGCGACAAAAAATGGTGTTTCCATTGTTACGCTAGCTAATGATAACATTTTAACAAATCTCTAAAATACTTTTAAAAAGATGCATCTCTAAATATTTTATACTGATCAGAGGCCCAGATGGAATTATGCATTATGTGATATTTCTTTAATATTTTTGAAACATAAATAAAGGAGCCATTTATTTGAAACTCCACTGTCGAAGAGTTTACTGTGCAAACTCTACTGTGGTTCTCTTAAGCTCTATTCAGGCATTCATCCTGAATGTGTGAGGGCATAATGTGGGTCGGAGGCTGGAGGCATGCCAGGTTTGCTCCCAAAATCCCCATGCGTACCAGCTCTGCCCTCTCCACTGCTGACTAAAGGTTTGAAGGAAGATGCTAAGCACTTTCAGCTGCATGCACCTAGCTTTCCCTTGATTAGGAACCCTGCTAACACAGGGTTACTGATCATGGGAAAGTGATTAAATGTACTCAGCTGAATGTGCTTAGAGTTTTGCTTCAGACTTGCTTGCATTCAGTGCAAAGGTTGGGAGTGAAGGGGGTGGGTTAGCAGTAGCACATGGTGATGCTGGCATTTGCACCACTTACATACTTTGTCTCCTCAGAGTAGGCACAGAGGGGCAGATCTGAATTGTTTGGGGGTGGGGGAGGTTTTTAATATCTAGATCGGGGACCCTGCACCTATTCTAGAGTAAAAATGAAAAAAAAAAGATGTAGTTTACTAGATATGGATTTAAACGAATATCTTTTTTGATCCCTGAGGTCCTAATTTACCACCTGATTCTTTCAAAGTTTTTGCAACTTGCATTCAGCTTTTTCAGTTAAACTGGGTATGCACATAGTGTTCTTGGGAATGGTTGAATACATAAAGTTCTCAAAAAGTGAGATGCTCACAGTTTTTGAGGCGTTTCAAACAAGGGTTGATTCTTGATCTGGCTACAGGACCTGGATATCCAAGAGAACCTGACTAAAAGTGCACTGAGAATCTTGGGGAAATGGGTGTATGAATCAAATGGTCAGTCAGTAGGCTGAGCTAGGTCTTCTAGGCAGCATGTAGTAGCCCTGACTGAAGAGTCTACAGATTTATAGGATTGGTTTCTCAGGTCACCTAATCCTGGAGCCTAATTCATACATTACCGGAGCAGGGTGAGAACCATACATGGGTCAGCTGACTGATGCATTACTCCTCCAGTAGGCTGGTGGCACTGGCTTGGAAATCTACCATATCATTTGGCCGGTGTGAAGGCTTGAGGCCTATAGAGGCAAAGGGGAAACAGGTCAGGCCTGGAGGCCTGGCGTTTTCTGTTGGGGGCGGGTAACCCTGAGAGGAGTAGTTTCATTTAACTGGAGAAATGAGTGTTTCTGTTTTAGTTCCCCTGTAAGTTTCATTTCTTCATGTTTGAAGCAGTACTTTTGGTTTTGAGGGAGGGGGTTATGCAAAGAAAGTGAGAGAGCCAGTAAGAATAAGAAAAGATCAGGCTACAGCCAGAGCAAGAGAGAGACAGCCAGAGCCTGAAGGAGAGCAGAGTATGAAGAGTGAACAGGAAGAAATAGCCTAGAAAAGAACGGCTAGGGTAAAGCAATTTTGCAGCTTTTATTTTCTCTTAATGCCTTTTGTATCACTCAGCTCTATTGTGTAAATACCTTTAGTTGTAATTTGTTTGCTTTAAATCTACCAGCAAACAGTTGTGGTTAAACCCTGTGTCTAGAGTGTCAGTCACCCCACAGGTACAGCCTAAAACCCATGCTACTGGGAAGGGGAAGTTTAAAAGAAGGAAGGTGGGACTCTTAAGGAGGCAAGAGATACTTAAGGGATTGCTCAGGGGGTCCAGGTCATACGTGGAACCTTGACAGCCAGTTGATATGGTTACTCACTACAGATGTTATTGGAGCACTGTAGGACCAAATCATGGAGAAGCTGCTCACTGTATGTTCTAAGTAAATCACATAGGGCACAATCCTTTAGGAAGTTTTGTGGCTCAAAGTTCACAGTGCTCTTGCACAGATCCCATTCACTTTAATGGTGCTAGCACAGGTAAACTTCACCATGGATTAGGTCCCCATGCCAAATCCCTATCTATAAAATAGAAGTGGTAACAGGGCATTCTTCCATACTAGGTGTTTACTCTGGAATACCTATGCTTTTTTCCACACACTTCTTGTGGCTTCTACATAATGGTGTCATTAAATTGTTCACCTGTGTTTTCCCTGTGGTTCTTCAGTCTATTTGCAGATTCTAGAAAATGTGGCTTTTGGGGGACGAGCAGAAATGTAGCACAGTCGCCAAAGGTGTAGATCACCTTTGGACTACTGTTCCTTTTTTTAACAGGCATGGTTTTGCTGCTGGTGCTGATAAATCAGGCAGGTGCATCTATTGTCATCTATCTACTTTGGCACATTCCCTATTATCTTTCCTGTTAGCACCATTTTATCAATGTTTTAAAACATGGATTTTTAAAAAACCCATGCTGCCATTGGTTGATACCATTTTAGCACCGTGTTAATTTTTTTTATCAATCTTTTAATCAGCAGTAAAACAGTTATTAACCTACCTTTAAAAATAAGTTATTAACAGAGCAGTCCTATGAGTGTTGAGAAAGTGCTCCGATGTTGGAGCACTCCGAATATCCTATGGTCTGTCAGCAGATTCCCAACAGAGCAGAAGGAGCAATAGAGGTGATCTCTGCCTCTCCTCCTTTCTGAAGAGATCCCACTAAATGCACTTTTGAGCATATCTAGTAGAGTTGCGGGGGCAGGAGATGGGGATGGAAGCTGGGAGGCTTTAGGATCCTGTGGATCTTCAGAGCCTCCATCCCTGTCCCTTCATCTTCATTTGGATCCTCACCCAAGGTCAGAGCTGTGATCTCAGGTGGGGAAGTTGCAAGGGTTGCGAGGCGTAGGGGGAATTCCTGTTCAGATTTCCCTTCCCTAGGTCATAGCAGTGCCTGTGGCCTCAGAAGGGGAGTTCTGCAATGTTCTATGATCCTTGGACACTCTCCCAGGGAACATATTATTGCTGTCTACAATAATCATGGAATCACACCTTAATAAAAAGTAGTTAGTGCAAATTAGAGAATTGGTTTTTAAAAGTTGATCAAAAATGTATTAAAAATGGATGTGCTTAGAAGTGTCCCTGCCTATGCCACATCCACTATTGAGAATAGAACTGTTTTTTAAATGTAATGCATTTATATCTTTCCTTTCTTCCAGTAAGGCAACACATACACACACTAAAAGTGCTATCTTTCCTACCGAAGTATGGAAAGTCAATTGCAATTTTGCATGTCGCTTACAGCAGAAGTGCAATGACTGGGTAGTGCTAGAGGCCACCAGTCTGGAAGCATCCAGGATCACCGGGGGGGGGGGGGGGTTTGTAAAGCACTTGCTCACTAAAAACTTTATAGGAATGATAATTTAGGATGCAAAAGAGTCCCACAACTCCCACCATTCCCCAGCTAGCATGGCGGGCTGGGGAATGCTGGGAGTTGTAAGACTTTTTTGTCTAAACTTTCATAGGACTGCACCCTTAACAGTGTACATATAAATGATTCTTCGTCTTATTCTGGCAGTGAGGAGGGAGGGCTTAAAAATACTTACCATTTAATTATTCCCAGAGTGAAGCTGCTTCATATTGCTAGAACAGTGTAAAGACTCAATGAAAATTCAAGCCACAACATTTTACAAGACTCATGATAATCAGGGCTTTGGAGAGCAATTTATAAAGTTTTATTGTAGGGTGTTAAGCGTAGCCTAGTATAAGATACATCGTAAACTTTATTTATGAGACTATTAATTCATAAGGGCAGGAGTGTATTCATAGCACAAAGCATGTGATCATAATTTAAACTTCTTGAATTGATTGTTCTAGATGACAGCAAATTTTCAGAGGCCATTACTGTGTTGCTTACCTGGATAGAGCGAGGTGAGGTGAACCGTCGCACGGCCAACCACTTCTATTCAATGGTGCAATCAGCCAATAGCCACGTCCGCCGACTCATGAATGAAAAAGCAACTCACGAACAAGAAATGGAGCAAGCCAAGGAAAATTTTAAAAATGCCTTAACGGGGATCCTCACTCAATGTAAGTAAACCCAGTTAGTCCTGTGTTGTTGTTGTTGATTGTTCTTGTGTTAGATAACTGGTGGTGGTGTTTTTGTAGTCCTGATGGTAAGTAGTTATGACATAGTCACTTTCTGTTCATATCCTATGGCACTTTGGAAGATCAAGGACCATTCCTAAGCTTTTACTTCTCAAGGTGAGCAAAGTTATAGTAGTTTTTTGTCAAAAGACTGACGCTATATGAAATGTAATAAAATGGGCCAGGCAATAATTTCTGTCACTGATATGAATAAGCCCAATTATTTTTACTTTGGGATTCATTAATTGTTCTGTCAGTGAGATAGAATCTGTAGGTGTATACAAAAAAATCTGATTATTTCTTGGACCTCCACAGGAACCAGCATGTGTTCACTAGTTTGGAGTGGAAGGAGGGAGCAGTGGTGTGACCAGACAAACAAGTAAACGATAAAACCCACAGTCCTAGGGGAAGGGAGTAAAGCATGCACAACCAGGCAACAAAAGATGCAAGTGCATGGCTCAGCACCTCATCCAAGGCCCAGCTGCTATACTTGGTTCCTCGTTCTCTGCCCTTGGACCTGCAGCCCAGGGTGGAAAGGAGGACATGCCACCCCAAAATTATGCCAAATGCTGGAGGAGGTAGATGCAACCGCAATGTTATTGTAGTGTATTGTTTTATATAAGCTTCCTTGGGAAGGCTTTTTGATCAAAAGGTGGGGTAGAAATCAGATAAATAAATATGCATACGTGACCGACCACATACATATTGTGCCTTGCATACAGATGTATTAATTCCCTGAGGCAGAGGCTTGAGCGCAAAAAGAGGAATTTTCTACAGAACTTTTGGCAGGAAGAGCATTCCACTGATTTTCTGCAAATGCTCACTTGGCAGATGAGCTCCCTCCAATATTTAGTGTTGGCAATTTTTCCTTGGAGAAAATATAATCAGTCCTGTTACCTTAATGGGCCTTCCTCATAAAACAATAATCAGAATAATTGCCTGGTGGATTAGTTTGTGTTTTTTTGCCATTTTCATGATGAAAATGTACAGTACACAGTCAAGCTGAATAAAAATTAAAGCCAACTTTACATTTCTCAGACCATGTGGGAAATACTTTGGTTCCAGTAAATCATGAGTAGTGATCATTACAGCAGTGTTTTATTCCTGCTGAAACAAGCATTTCAGAACCTAATGTGCAGAACTTTCATATGTCATGATTAAATATAAAATATTTACCAGTATCCAAGAATGGAATGCACACAACTACATAAACTAAAAACCAGATGAATAATCACTTCTTTGAAAACACTAGGTATCATGAATCCCAAAATTAGATTTCTTCTCTCTGTGTTAGAATTGCATATTTGTGCAGTTACTTATAATGTTTTACATAACAAGTCGATTAACCGTACATTTTGTCACAGTCTGAATGTCCAAGGTTCCATACAGACAGTTAGAGTTCCCCCCACAGACCTCCACGATGAGGTGGAAAGGAAACACGAACTCAAAGAAGGGCTGTTCACAGTAGTTTTTGAAATGTATGTTAGGGTTACTTCCAGATGGTACTTTCCTACACTGCTGGTTGCATGATTTAGCATTACACTAGTAGTGCTGAAAGGAGCACCTGTAATAAAAACAGCTAAGCTAAATGGTTATGAGAGATTGTATTGTATAATCATAATCCTTCATTTGGATCACTGTGAAAATCAACACAGGGGATGAACAAATGGTCTATAACACCATTCCCGAACCTGACACCCTCCAGATGTGTTGGGCCACAACTCCCATAATTCCCTGCCAGAATGGCCATTGGTCATGTTGGCTAGGAATTATGGGAGTTGCAGTCCAATACATCTGGAGAGCTCCAGGGTGAGGAAGGCTGATGTATAAGGTTTGCAGGGGTCAGGTTATCCTGAATAAGCATGGCTACCATGAAATAAATATGCCCCCAGGCTGAACCAGACCAAACCAGCAGTTTATCTCAAGGATTATGAGCATGGACATGATCACAGTATTTGCTCCTCACCTCTCTGGTAAGCAAGTATACTATCTGGCAATTTGTCAGTTCCATGGAAAGGTGCTAAGGCCAGAGCTGGAAGCAAGACTGGTTTGGCTTCATAAACAAGGCCACTGTGATACAATCATCCACACCCACTATTATAGACACAGGCTGTCTTTGAAACAAGTATGAATCTTCCTAGACTTTGCTCAGGGAAAGAAGCCTCATAAAACTGCCACATTCTATATCCCCAGTACATCAATGCAACTCAAGATATCCTACACTTACAGGGACCTGTCATAATCCAGACACTTTTATGCAGCCTCTTTTTCTCTCGAGATTTCCTTTGAGGAGCTCTTTTCTGGTGAGATAAACATAAAATTTGCAGCGAACACCGTGATAGGTAGCAAGACTATTTTTAAAATTGAGAAGAAAGGAAAGAAAATCCCACATGATAAATTCCAATGAAGAAAGTGATCAGCTGGGACCAAACACTGAGGAGGGTATACTTTAGGAGGGCCCATAGATCCAGAGGACCCCAGCTCAAGCTGCAGTCCCATTACCATGGAGGCAGGGTGAAATTTAGATCATTTTTGAGAATATTTCTGAAAACGTATTTTCTTATATCTATGTACCTATTGTCCAGATGTTGTGAGATTTTCTGGAGCCAATCAGAAGCAGTATTAGAGCAGTACAAGCAACATTCTGAATAACTATTTGTTAGCCCAGGCCCTTCTGTAGAACAGAGAAGAGTGTGTTAGTGCAGTTAAAGCAGGACTTGTAGTTTCAGTGGTGCTGCCAGGGCCTGACGGTGGGACACAAGTTGAGGGCCCAGTGGAGTGGTGTAAAGACTGTCCTGTGCCTCAATGTGCCCTTAAAGGCAGTGTCTGATTGGTTCACTGCTACAGATAATAAAGAAAGAAGGAAAGACCTCTCATTTAAAATGGTGCACCACGGGGCTGCAGCCTTGCCTACTGCAATGCTTTCTTTTAACAGTGGGCTGCTGCACTGCACCCCTCAAAAAAAGAGTGTTGGCAGGGTGGCACCCCACCTAAATCTACTTGCATGGGGCCCCCTCAAGCCTAGTAGCTCCTCTTTGTATTTTGAGAGGTAGAGAGATTTGTCCTTTTCTTTGTGAGATGCCCTCTCAAGAACTACCACTCCCAGAGTTCCTTGTGCATAGGCAGGAAGGATAGACTGTTGGAGGGAAGTACAAAGCCCCATAATAATCAGAGACATTGGGAGCCAGTGGTGCTGGTACAATTGACAGTCCCCAAATATAAATGTCTAGTGTACACATACACCGTGTCTGGCTATAAGGGAAAGTTGTTCTTGTTTTGTAATGAAAAAGTCCAAAAATAAAGCTTTAAAGTAAATTGGTCTATTTATAAAATGTTTGCCTTGCACTAGTCCATTAGAAAAACAAAACATCAAAACAATGAGAGGATAATATTTTCATTAGGACCAACGCAACAGTAACAAAATGGTCAGCAAGTTTTGGAGGACTCTTCAGACTGGATGTTACATTAAACCAAAATAGTAAAACAAGGGGATGTTTGTGTACATGCGTTGAAGGGAGCCTGTATTACAAGTTTGCACCGGACCCCAAAAGTGATGTTTGGGTCCTGGTGATTTGCATATGCAATTCAATGTGCAAACTACCCAAGAAAGGAGATCAAGAAAATAGTGCTCCCAAACTCTCTTTCAACTATTTTGTCTTTATTGTTATTAATATTAATATTAATATTGTGCTATAAATGCCAATGGCACTTTAGGGAGTAATCGTCAAAGAAAAGGGCCCTGCCCTGAGGAGCTTACAATGTGGAATTTGCCACAGGAAGGAAGAATAAAGAGGGGGGGGGAAAGTATTCAGTTTAGTTTGACTTATGGACAGCCCAATCCTGTACAGGTATACCCAGAAGTAAGTTCCACTGAATTCCAAGTAAATGTGTATAGGACTGTAGGCTTAGGTAGCGGTATTAGTCTGTTCGAAGCCTGGACCAGGCAGGGGAAGGCAGCTGGGACATCCAACAGAGGCAGGTAGGCCAACTTACCAACTTACTGGCCCTGCCTGGGACTGTGTGCCTGCCAGTGAGAAGACACCACACACACCCTGGCTGGAGCTGAAGAGGGAAAGAAAAAACTCCCCCGGGGTTAATTACGGCTGATTTGAGCTGGCTGGGCCCAAGCTCCCTGGGAAGACTCTTATCTGCCCAGCTCAGGGGGGGGGGGGGCGCTTCAGGGGAGATGCAAGGGCCACCCCCCTAACACTGGGTTGACTGGCCCTTGTGGCTTCTCTGTGTGGGTGTTGTTTTTTGTTTTGTTTTGTGTCTGTTTTGCTTAGGATCCTGTTATGTGCCTGGGTGAGAGGATATATGGCCAAGTTGGGGCACTTGAGGGGGCCCCAATTAGTGTGGTTACAGGTCAAGGGAGATATGGCGTTGGGAGTAGGGCTAGCCAGGTTAGGGGAACACAGCCCAGACAGTTAATGGCTGTGCCATGTTCTGGCCTGCCCTCCCCCACAACCGCAGGCATGGTGGTTGCCCTATCAGCCTGCCCTCAGGTCTCCGGATGCTGCTTTTAAATGCTAGATCGGTGCAAAGACCTCCCTCAGCCATGACTTAACAGTGGATGAGGCAGCTGATCTGGCATGTATACCTGAGACTTGGGTGGGTGAGCAGGGAGGAGTTAGTCTCTCCCAGCTTTGCCCACCGGGGTACTTGGTTCAGCATCGGGGAAGACCTGACAGCCGGGGGGGGGGGGGCGGTTGCTGTGGTCTGTAGGAATTTCATCTCCCTCTGCAGGCTCCCTGTCCATGTGACTCCTGGTCTGGAGTGTTTGCACCTTGTGTTGGGGCAGCAGGATAGATTGGGGACTCTGTTGGTGTACCGCCCACCCCGCTGCTCAACTGATTCCCTGTCTGAGCTGATGGAGGTGGTCTCTGGTGCTCTGTTGTGATCCCTCAGACTGTTGGTTCTGGGAGATGTCAACATCCATGCTGAGGGCACCTTGTCTGGGGCGGCTCAGGGTTTCATGGCCTCCATGACAACCATGGGACTGTCCCAATATGTCATCGGCCCAACACATGTAGCGAGGCATACTCCAGACTTGGTTTTTGAACTGGACATGGAGATGGTGGTCTGAAGGTGGAGGACTTTGGATCAGTCCCCTTGTCATCGTCAGATCATTACCTGCTGAGGTTTAGACTTACAGCAGCTTTTCCCCTCTGCAAGGGTGGGGGACCTATTAAGATGGTCTGGCCCCAGAGGCTAATGGATCCGGATGGTTTCCAGAGGACTCTAGGGAGGTTTCCGGCTGATGTGGTGGGCTCTCCTGTCAAAACCCTGGTTGATCTGTGGAATGCAGAAGTGACCCGGGCGGTTGACATGTTTGCTCCTGAGTGCCCTCTCCTGAGCAAAGCTCGAACTGCTCCATGGTATACCCCAGAGCTGAGAGCAATGAAACAAAATAGGAGATGGCTTGAGTACAGATGGAGAAGAACTCCTAGTGGATCCAATTGAATGCTGGTATGTGCCTATGGTAAAGTATATTCAGGGGCAGTGAGGGCAGCCAAAAAAAAAATCATCTTGTTGCCTCTGTTGAATCTTCTGTCTGCTGCCCAGTGGAGCTTTTCAGAGTCGTCCGGGGGCTATTATGTGCCAGCCCTAAGGACACTGTAGATCTCTTTGAGGCCCGCTGTAATGCATTTGCTAGGCACTTCCAGGATAAGATCTCTTGCATCTGCCAGGATTTAGACTCCAGTGTTATAGCAGGTGAATCTGGTGAGGTATCCAGAGCACAGCCTTGCCCTGTTCTCCTGGATGAGTTTCAGTTGGTACAGCTCGAGGACGTTGACAAGCTGCTTGGACAGGTTCGTGCAACCACTTCCGTACTGGATCTAGGGACGGCGGAGAATTTCTCCCCGAAACTTCGGGGGGCCGAGCGCCAACGTGTTCGGCCCCCCGAACAAGTTTCGGGGAGAAATTCTCCGCACCCCCCGCCCCCCGCACCCCCCCCGGGATGGGACTTACCTGTGCCGAATGTCCCTCCCGGCGGCGGGTCCAGCCGGCGGTTCGGCGGGTGTTCGTCCGGGGCGGGAGCGGCAGCCAGTCTTTTGACCGGCTGCCGCCGCCGCCATTGCAATAAAAGAAGAAGAAAAAAAACGCCCCCGTGATAGGCTACGTGACGATTAACGTAGCCTATCACGGCTAGATCTGCAAAGTCGGCCGTGATAGGCTACGTAAATCGTCACGTAGCCTATCACGGGTGACTTTAAAAAAAAAAAAAAGCGCATACGGATAATGGTGGCCCCCATAGGGAGCCGCCATTCCCGTTCCTTATTTGGTCGCTGTAGTCTACGTAAAGATTTACGTAGACTACAGCGACCAAATAAGGAACGCGAATGGCAGCTCCCTATGGGGGCCGCCATTTGCGTACGTGCTTTTTTTTTTTTAAAGTCACCCGTGATAGGCTACGTGACGATAACATAGCCTATCACGGCTGACTTTGCAGATCTAGCCGTGATAGGCTACGTTAATCGTCACGTAGCCTATCACGGGGGCGTTGTTGTTGTTTTTTTAAACTTTTGAGTTCGCGGCCAGGCGAGGCGCCTCCTCCCCGGCCTGAATTTCGGCCGGGCGAGGCGGGAAGCCTCCCCCCCGCCCTGAATTTCGGCCGGGCGAGGCGGGAAGCCTCCCCCCCCGGCCTGAACTTCACGGGGGGAGCAGCGAAGCGCCTCCCCCCCACCGCGAACAAGCTTCGAGGACAGGTAAGTGACTTTTGTCCACCCCTAACTGGATTATTGCCCCTCTTGGCTGATAAAAATTGGCAGGGAAGGAACAGCTGGCTGGGGCAGGGAGGTGATTAATGCCTCTTTGTGAGAGGGGTTGGTCTTGGGCCGCCTCAAAGAGGCAGTAGTGAGACCACTCCTAAAGAAATCCTCCCTGGACCCAGAAAATCTTAGTAATTTTAGGCCAGTGGCAAATGTTCCTTTCCTGGGGAAGGTTCTTGAGTGGGTGGTTGCCAACCAGCTCCAGACACTCTTGGATGAGACTGATTATCTAGATCCATTTCAGTCGGGGTTCAGGCTGGGTTTTGGCATGGAAACAGCCTTGGTCACCCTGTATGATGACCTATGTCAGGAGAGAGATGGGTGTGATTCTCCTTGATCTCTCAGTGGCTTTCGATACCATTGACCATGGTATCCTTCTGGGACTATTATCTGAGCTGGGAGTGGGAGGCGCTGCATTGCAGTGGTTTCGCTCCTACTTGGATGGTCAGCTCCAGAAGGTGGTGCTTGGGGAGTATTGTTCGACCCCCTGGATTCTCCAGTATGGAATGCCACAGGGGTCAGTTCTGTCCCCCATGCTATTTAACATCTACATGAAACCATTGAGCACGGTCAGCCAGAGTTTGGGGGCATGTTGTCATCAGTATGCTGATGACACGCAGCTCTAGTTCTCCTCTTCGTCTTCTTCAGGTGAGGCTGTGGATGTGCTAAATCAATGCCTGGCTGCGACAACGGACTGGATGAGAGCTAATAAACTGAAACTCAATCCAGACAAGACTGAGATGCTGATGGTGGGTGGTTTTTCTGACCAGATGGAGGGCGCTCAACCTGTTCTGGATGGGGTTGCATCCCCCTGAAGGAGCAGGTTTGTAGCTTGGGGGTTCTCCTTCGGCCATCTTCGTCACTTGAGGCTCAGGTGGCCTCAGTGGCACGGGGTGCCTTCTACCAACTTCAGTTGGTGGCTCACCCACATCCCTATCTGGGCAGGGATAACCTGGCTTCAGTTGTCTATGCTCTGGTAATCTCCAAGTTAGATTACTGTAATGCATTCTACTTGGGGCTTCCTTTGAAGACAGTTCAGAAACTGCAGATTGTGCAAAATATGGCGGCCAGATTGCTAACGGGGACCAAAAGGTCCGAACATATAAGACCGACTCTGGCCCGCTTGCACTGGCTGCTTGTATGTTTCTGAGCCCAATTCAAGATTCTGGTTTTAACCTATAAAGCCTTATACAGCTTGGGACCACAATACCTGACGGAGCTCCTCTCCCGACACGAACCTGTTTGTATACTACGCTCAACATCTAAGGCCCTCCTCCAGCTGCCTACATCAAGGGAAGCTCGGAAGACAGCAACAAGGGAGAGGGCCTTTTCGGTGGTGGCCCCCAAATTCAGGAATGATGTCCCCGATGAGGCCCTCCTGGCACCAACATTGTTATCTTCTCGATGCCAGGTTATGACCTTTCTCTTCTCTTAATCAATCCTGGAATGTCTTATGGTTATGGTTGTTTGTTTTTGAGATTGTTTGTGTGAAGTTGTTTTAGATATATGTTTCTTTTGTGCATATTGTCTGTTCATGTCTTTTTTATGTAAATGTTTTTTAATCTCTGTATATTGTATTTTTAATGTTTTTAATCTTCGTAAACCGCCCAGAGAGCTCCAGCTATTGGGCGGTATAGAAATGTAATTAATAATAATAATAATAATAATAATAATAATAATAATATTACCCCCCAAAAAAAGACTTTAAAAAACACAAATTGTTCTGTGGCACCTTAAAGACCACAGCAGCTTTATTCATCTCATGAAGTGGCATAAATGTCCACAAACATTTATGCCATAATAAACCAGTTAATCTTTAAGTGTGCCAATACTCTGTTGTCTTTAGGCTTAGTTTCAATAGGGGATGATGACAAAGGGGTAGTGCCAAAGCCTTCTTGGAAAAAAAGGATTTTGAGAAGGGATTTGAAGAAAGAGAGAGAACTGGGGTGTCATGCAAGTGTCCTGGGAAGGCGTCCCAGCTGTAATGGTGACTGTAGATCTTTAGCCCACATTGCTGCAAAGGATCAGACTGCATAGCAAATGCTTGGAAACATCAACCATATGTAAATTCTAGGGAGTGGGAGTGAAAATTAGTATAAAGTTAAACCAGCCATCATTCCCCTCCCACTGCTTAGCTCTAGAAAAATGAGACCTATTCTGAGCAGAGTGTATCTGCAAGGGAAAGGAGACACACAGCTTACGAAAAACCCACCATAGACTCCTTCCTACGTGTCTTCATTTAATGGATTAAGCGCATTAAGTTGCCCTGCAATCCAAGATGCTGGGGTTATAAATGAGAACATTGTGTGTCTGTACTCTTCCTGCTTTGTTTGTTATGTTGGCTGTGTATTAGGTTCTTGGTTCCTTTAAAAAATGTACCATATAGGTTTAATGGTCTTGTTTAGTTCCGGAGAGATATTATATGACAGTGTTGCTTGTGTGACACAGTGCTGCCAGTTGCTTTGACTATAAAATTAACCACATTTTGCATCTAAAGCATTTTCTGAAGTCTTTTTGGGAACAGATTTCTCAAGCGATCCCATACTGCTCTCTCTTTACTTTGTGGATATCCTGTTGTTTCAAAGCGTGGCAAGAAGTGCTAGTACATTTCTGGTAGCTGTTGCTTCTGAATTATTCATACCAATCCTTAGAACATGGGATTGTGCATGTTTTGTTATGTAGTCTGCAGCAGATGGAAGTTAAAGTATTCCCAAGATATGATTGAAGTATCTTCGCCATTGTATTTTTTCCTTCCAAGAAAAGCTAACATTGAGAACAAGCAGCATCAACAGATCAGAACAATGAAGTAAATACCTTGGCATGCCCGGTGATGAGGGGAAAAATCAAGCAATGAGGATATTCAGCAGCATCATTAAGTACAGCCCTCCTGGGCACGGGTCCTGGATCTTTTTTTGAGCTGTGCCCCGGATCTTTTGAGCTGTCCTAAGTGCCTTTTTTTTGTTTTTTTTACATTTTCCCATTGACTTGCACTGGAAAACAGAAACGTCCATAACTTTTTAGTTTGTATGATACATACATGACATTTGGAGACCTTGTAGCCCCCATGGATGTGATTGAACTTGCCAAATTTCAGGCACTGTGGTCCAGTGGCTTCTGTGCTAGTCACAGGTAAAATGTGCTATTTTCAAGAAAATCTGTGAAAGTGAAGAGCTTTAATTTTTTTTTGCTTCCACATCTGTGCATGGAATTTGGGGACCTGGCAGTCCCTATGGAGCTGACTGAGCCTGCGAAATTTCAGATAGTTAGGTCCAGTGGATTTTGTGCTAGCCATGCCTAAAGTTTCCTTTTCTCAAAGACTAAAACAAAAAGTAAAAAACTGTCAAGCCATACAGGGGATTAGAGATCCTAATCAGAAGGTGTTTTAGGTGACCATTAGGAGGTCACTTTCCCTAATCTCTGGTGTAGGGTGTTTTGTTTTGTTTTGTTTTGTTTTGCTCTGGTTTTTTGAGGTGCAAAAAAACTATCTTCCCCTCCTTTTCTGCTGACTGTTGGGAGCTTGCTTGTAATGAAATTTTGAGGAGGGTGAAGGAAGGGAAGAAAGAGCTCCATGTAAAACTGGTATTTCACACAGCATCTGATTTCACTGCCCCAAACTGGAACCTTTGGCTTCTGCAGAAGTTTAATAGCTTCAGTACAGCAAAGGATCCAATCAGCCTCCACAAACTTCTTTCTCCCTCTCCACTTTAATTTCTCCTAAATAGCTGTAGGACTCAAATTATTCCAAAAGGATGGTTAGAACTATGGGGGTTGTCCTTGAGCCATCTTTGTCACTTGAGGCACTGCCTCTCTGAAAGGAGCCACTTGGCTTAGGGAATTCTCTCTACCACCCCCAACCCCCCGTCCCCATGCATTTCCAATCACCATTCTTCTTGTCTTCTTCCTTCCCCTATCCTGTTGTTTCTTTCTCTTCTTTATTCCACCCAGAGCATATATTGGGGAATTCTTAAAGAGAATTCTCTTCGGTGGGCAAGAGAAGTTCTGAACTGTATTTGACTTTATACAGACGAGAGGGTTGGGTTTTCTGTCTCACACACTCAAGTCTTTGAGAAAACTGGGTTCACATGGTTGCAAAGAAACAAATCTGGGCTGTTTTGTTTGTCAGTTGCCATTATCCAGCAATAGGAAGGGCTGTAGCTCAGTGGCAGAGCACATGCTTGGCAGGCAGAAGGTCCCAGGTTCAATCCCCAGCATCTCCAGGTAGGGCTAGGAAAGAATCATGCCTGAAACTTTGGAGAGCCGCTGCTGCCAATCAGTGTTGACAATACTGGGCTAGATGGACCAAGGGTTTGACTCCGTATGAGGCAGCTTCCTATGTTCCTATAAACACAAAACTTTAGTAAAAATAGGAGTTTGGGGTTTGTTTTTTAAGTGGAGGGTAAATAAATACTGCTCATTTATACAAGCCTATGTATGCTTACTCAGAAGCCCCATTATGTTTAATGAGGCTAAT
Source organism: Heloderma suspectum (assembly GCF_057233095.1). Taxonomy (NCBI): domain Eukaryota; kingdom Metazoa; phylum Chordata; class Lepidosauria; order Squamata; family Helodermatidae; genus Heloderma; species Heloderma suspectum. Next base: position 174,623,513 of record NC_139460.1, on the reverse strand, counting down.
CCTCAGGAAAGTGTGCATAGGATTCCAGCCAAAGTTACTTTTTCAGGGAGGTTTGCACCCTGATATTCTGCATGTTTACTCAGAAATAAGTCCTGAGTTGTGAGCATGGTACTGCAGGCTTAATACAGTGCCCACCCAATTCCATCTAATGAATCGACTACCCTTTCAGCTCAATCCTATGCATGTTTTGTCATTTGTGTATGTTTTTTAAAAAATTTGCATGAACTCTAGCTTCAGTGGTGAGGGGAAGACACTTAGTATATACTCAGAGCTTCTCCATAACTTAACCCTAGTTTTGAAAACAGACTCATTGCCTGAATCCTGGTGAAGTTTTGGCACAAATGAAGTTATGGAGAGGAAGATACAATGAGAGCGTGTGCATTACAAGAAGGAGGTAGAGGAGAGTTGCACAAAACAAGACATCTGTTTTTATGAAGAGTTGCTGGAGGATGGCAGGATGAGGAGGGATGGTTGCATGGAGGGGAACAGAATTGGTAGGGGGAGAATGTAAGTGTTCAGTGGTGAAAGAAAAGCATTCTGCATATGCTCAGAGCCACTCTCTATTTAAGAACATAAGAAGAGCTGTACTGCATCAGACCAAGGTCCATCTAGTCCAGAATTCTGTTCACACAGTGACCAACCAGATGCCCATAGGAAACCCACAAGCAGGACATGAGTGCAATAGTACTTTCCCACCCATGTTCCCCTGCTGCTAACACTGGTGAAATGTAAATACATTCTAGTCATTCTAAATTTGCATGCATGTATATCCTTCAGGAACTTTGCAGGTTTCTTGCCTGGGGGACACCTGTAATGACCTGTGCATTTTCATACAAACTTACCCAAAAACTATTGGGGAAGGGGTGAAGGAAGGGAAAGTAAATCACTCCCTCCCCAAAATTGGAGAACTGCTCTTCCACATGAACTGCTGCACCTATCCTTATGAAACTGTGCGGGTTTCTTACTTAGGGACAACTCTAGGCTAACTGCAATTTTCAGAACAATGGTCCACAAGGAAAATAGAGAGATAAGTATGTCCTCTTTTGGAGACCTCAAAATATCAAATCCACCCTTGCACAAACAACCACTGTGGCTATCATTCTGAAATTTGGCAGACATGATCTCCTCTGATGGGGCAATGAATCCTGAAAATTTTATCCAATTCTTCCAAGTAATAACAATGTTATTGGCAGTTCCCTTTAAAAGAAAATCAAAATATAACCCTGCACATATTTTTCTGACATTGGGCAGGTGTAATCCCCTTCTAGGGAGCTACTGTGCCTGAAATTATCATCCAGTTCTGACCAAGAGAAAAAAGTTAGTTTTTTCTAATTTCCCATGGAAGCATAAAGACTCATTTTTTCAAACCTTGACTCAGGGTTTGGTGCTGAGCTGAAGTGGTCTGACTATAAATTGGCCTGAGCAGAAGCGGGATGTTTTCCAAAATGCTGAATCAGGGTGTGAGTTGAAGTTGGGGGGGGGGGTGTCAGTGCACACTAATATATGTAATCTGTACACACATGCAAGCACTACACACACACACACACACACACACACATATATATATATATATATATGAAGTGCACTTACGCAAATTTGTGTTATGGGCCTGTGCCCCTGATCTTTTAAGAACCTAGCAACGCCCCTGAGGATATTTATTAGATTCTTGATAGAATTAGCTTTCTTTTATTTTGAAAAAAAGTTCCTAGTTCTCATGGTTAGAGAGAAAAATTTGTATCTTTGATATGTCTTTAGCAACATATCATATGATAACCTAATTTCTATGATCATTTGTATGCCACTTGTCATTTGCAAAGTACTTTACAGCCTTCAGCTAACCCTCAAAGCAATCTCGTGAGGTAGGTCAATATTATTCTCATTTTACAAACAAGAAAGCGAGGCTGTGAGTATGACATATCCAACATAACACATTGAATCCATGGCAGAGATGGGAGTTGAGCTCTTCTCCCCCAAATCAAGATCCATCTAGGGATGTACAGAAATCACTTACCTTTCGGGGATTATGCTGATGGTGGGGGGGGGGGAGGCGTTCCGTCCCTCCCCCCCGGAATCCTCGCCGGGGGGGGAGGCGCTCCGTTCCTCCCCCCCCCCCCCAGAATCTTGGCCAGCCGGCTGTGCTCCGCAGAGATTCTGTGAGACGCCGGCTGGCTCCGCCAGCAGCCAGACATCCAGCCGCTGGCTAGCAGGGACGCAAATGGCAGCGGCCGGAGCCGCTGCCGTTTGTGTCCCTGCAGTCAGCCGTGATAGGCTACGTAAATGTTTACATAGCCTATCACGGCTGATTTAAAAAAACAAACAAAAACGCACGTACGCAAATGGTGGCGGCCATGGCCGCCGCCATTTGCATACGCGCGTTTTTTTGTTTTAAGTCAGCCGTGATAGGCTACATAAATCTTTACGTAGCCTATCACGTTTTGTTGTTGTTGTTGTTTTAACCTGGAAATGGCGGCAGTGGCAGCCGGTCGGAAGACCAGCCGCCGCTGCCAAACCGCCGCCAGAGCCGCCGGCACCAGGAAGATCCGCCCAAGGTAAGTCCCGTCCCGGGGGGGCGGGCCGGGCCAGGCCGTTCCACCACCAATTTTGGGGGGCCGAATGTGCTGGCATTCGGCCTCCCCGAGATCCGTGGCGGAACTTTCGTACATCCCTAGATCCATCACTGTGTCCATGAGGCCACACTGCTTTCAGCATGTAACCACTTGTGTGATCTTTACTGTCACCAGGCATCCTGATAAAAGTTGCTGTTATGATCCATTCTTGGAGCATAAAGGAATCTGCTATAGCCCAAATGGTGTGAGACAATAATTTAGAATAGCTCTTTAATGTGTGGGTGTCTAGTACTAAAGGCATGACTTGGATGGAGATCATACAGACATTTTCACTCGTTGTTATAGTAGTTTTCCTGAGTGTTCAGAGATCTTCATGTATATTATCTCCGTATTCCTTACCACATCTCTGTAGGGCAGGCCGGTATTAGCCTTTTAATTCAGATGGGAGGCTGAGACTTCGAGACAGTGGCCCACTTGTAGCCATCCAGCAATTTCATTGCCATGATAAGATGTGAACCTAGTACTTCTCAGGTCATTGCCCCCCTCTCACCAGAAGGAGACATGAGACACTAAACATGAATGTAAATAAAGGGCTACAACTATATTTAAAAGTCCCACCTTCCCTGTTGCAGATCCCTCAAGAAAAGATCACAATCCTCCTGAGAGGGTTGGACCCCATCTTCCCTGAATACCTGAGGCAGTGAGAAAATAATGACTGCATGATAGTTCCCCAGAGGCCATCACCACCCAGCCCTTATGCCTAGTCCTGTCTATATGGTTAGGCTTGAAAGAAAAAAAAAACACCTCCAGATTCTGTGCTACAAAAGGTCAGACTGGAGCATAACCCTCTCCAGAGACCAATGCGTCAATATCTGAAGATCCTTCAGGACAAACCTGTCCTCTGCCCTAGGCCTTTAAATGAATAACAAGGACATGGGGATGTGGGCCATTTTCAAGGCACCAACAGAGCAGTTTCAGCAGCTGCTCCCATAGCATCCCTTTCTTCCTGCACCAGTCGATGTTGATCAGTCTGCCAGTGCTCACTTCAATTCCGTAATGCCCTTTAAATGCTGAGGAAGAGCTGCTGGAGAGTAACAGTAGCATTTGAGACTTAGAAATTGACCTGGACAGTTGCCAGAATCTTACTGTGGAGTCACAAAGCCTAGCCACCCACAAATGCCCTGTTACAACTATAAGAAAACATTTCAGGAATGTAAAAGCCTGGGTAAACCCCAACTCTACCCATTCTGAGAGCTACTGTTCATCATACCAGTTCTTGCAGAAATACACCCAAAACTAATGCTTCCAGCTGCGTCAGATGCAGTTGCAATTCTGCCTCAACTATCTCTCCAGAAAGAATTCCTGTTATAAACTCTTCTGACTTGTATTCTTCTGCTTTTCTTTTTATTTAAAACATGTATATACGACCCTTCGTCCTATTAGGATTTCAGGGCAATGTACAACTCATTGTCATAGTTGTACAATAAATAACAATAAACAATGATCAAATCCTTAAAAAAATCAATTTCACAATAGTTTAAAATGTCTGGGTGAATGAAAATCTTTGCCTGGCACTGAAAAGATTGTAATGTAGGTGCCAGGTAGGCCTCTTTTTTTTATTTTTTTTTTTTCATGCCGGCCACATGACCATGGAAGCGTCTTCGGACAGCGCTGGCTCTTCGGCTTAGAAACGGGGATGAGCACCGCACCCTAGAGTCGGACACGACTGGTTGGGGACACCTTTACCTTTACCTTAGGCCTCTTTTAGGGAGGCCTTCCACATCCAGGGGACCATTGCCAAAAGACCCTTTCCTTTGTTGTTCAGAAGTGCACTTCTGATAACCATGGTACCAAAGCAGGGCAAAGGCAGAAGATCTTAACACATGGACAGGTTGATATGGGAAGAGGCGCTCCCTCAAGTATTTGGGTCCCAAGCTGTGTAGCAGTTTAAAAGATAAGTACCAGTGCCTAGAATTGGGCCTAGAAGCAAACAGGTAGCCAACACTGTTCTTTCAAGATTGGTATGATATGCATAAACATGGCCGCATTAGTCAAAATTCTGGTGGCTATCTTCTGCACTAATTGAAGCCTCCAACTCATCTTCAAAGTCAGCCCCATGTATAATGCATTGCAGTAACCCCTAGAGGGCATGGAGGATTACCATGGCCAGACTTTCCCTGTCCAGAAAAAGAGGCAACTATCGTGAGTTAGCATTCAAGACGAGGCTAGACAGCCATCTGTCAGGGATGCTTTGACTTGGATTCCTGCATTCAGCAGCGGATTGGACTCGATGGTCTTGTAGGCCCCTTCCAACCCTGCTATTCTATGATTCTATAGTCAGGGCCAGAAATATTGGAACAAGAATAACTGTTTTGGCAGTTGGCCTGTGTACACCACCACATTGAAGTTGAAAGGAAACACACCCAGATGGGAGCGAAGTCAGGACTTTCAGCTGTAATTCAAGGGGTTTGACAAAAGTGGGGCACTAACCATTCAGGAAGTACAGCCAGTGGCATACACACACACCCATCATTGGTGGCTCATAAGTAATGGAACAAATGGCTGACAAGCAGCTGCATGGCCAGGTGTGGCCTGTTTCCTGGGTACTCCATGACCAAGCAAGCAGATAAAAGGCCTGGAGGTGGCTCTGAGTGTTACATTTGCATTTGGTAGCTGTTCACTGGAACTCCCAACATGAGATTCAAAGAGGTGTCCATGCGAGTGAAGGAGGCCATCATTAGGCTGAGGAAACAAAATAAACCCATCAGAGAGATAGCAAAAACATTGGGCGTGGCCAGTACAACAGTTTGGAACATCCTGAAAAAGAAGGAATTAACTGGCAAGCTCAGCAAAAGGCCTGGAAGACCACGGAAGACAACTAAAGTGGATGACCACAGAATTCTGCTCATGGTGAAGAGGAACCCTTTCACAACATCTAGCCAGGTCAAGAATGCTCTTGAGGAGGTAGAAATGTCATTGTCAACATCTACAGTCAAGAGAAGGCTTTATGAATGTAAATACAGAGGCTTCACAACAAGGTGCAAACCACTGGTAACGCTCAAGAACAGACAGGCCAGATTAGCCTTTGACAGCAAATACCTAAAAAAGCCTGTCCAGTTCTGGAATAAGATTCTTTGGACTGATGAAACCAAGATTAACTTGTACCAGAATGATGGGAAGAGCAAAGTATGGAGAAGGAAAGGAACAGCTCATGATCCAAAGCGTACCACATCATCTGTCAAACATGGTGGAGGCAGTGTTATGGCATGGGCATGTATGGCTGCCAATGGAACTGGGTCACTGGTGTTTATTGATGACCTGACTGCTGATAAAAGCAGCAGGATGAATTCTGAAGTGTATAGGGCTATACTTTCTTCTCAGATTCAGCCGAATGCTGCCAAACTGATAGGACGCTGCTTCATACTGCAGATGGATAATGACCCAAAACATACAGCAAAAGCTACCCAAGAGTTTCTCAAGGCAAAGAAGTGGGATGTTCTTCAATGGCCAAGGCAGTCACCTGATCTCAACGCAATAGAGCATGCTTTTCACTTACTGAAGACAAGACTGAAGGCAGAAAGACCCACAAACAAGCAGCAGCTGAAGGCAGCTGCAGTAAAGGCCTGGCAAAGCATCTTGAGGGAGGAAACTCAGCATTGGGTCATGTCCATGGGTTCCAGACTTCAGGCAGTCATTGACTGCAAAGGATTTTCATCCAGGTATTAAAGGCGATCCTTAAGTTTGAAATGTTGGTTTGTTCCATTACTTATGAGCCACCAACGATGGGGGGGGGGGTAATGCCATTGGCTGTACTTCCTGAATGGTTAGTGCCCCACTTTTGTCAAACCCCTTGAATTACAGCTGAAAGTCCTGACTTTGCTCCCATATGGGCGTGCTTCCTTTCACCTTCAATGTGGTGGTGTACAGAGGCCAACTGCCAAAACAGTTATCCTTGTTCTGATATTTCTGGCCCTGACTGTACATCTGCTGCAAAGCACCCCTGATTTACCAGCAATCCAACTGGCATGAGCTTGGCCCCACCTCATAGCATCATGCTGCATTCTACAAGGGCCATGAGCAAAGCTGTCCTCCACCCATGCAGGCAGAGGGGCAAAGGCATGTTATTATCTTATTCTTCTTGCTACACTGGCGCCCACACCTGGTGAGATGTTTTTCTTGGCATTTCCAACCAGTTTGATAGCTATTATGATGTTGGTCCCAGTTGTACTAAACCACTTAAATTTTAATTCAGTATCATTGCACATGTCAAACTAATTTACTTCTCCAATTCTAGATCCAAGTGCTTTACTTATCTGCATCCTTCCATAGATAAATAGGGAACTTTGTTTGATTTCTGTATTCATGGGACAACTCTCCTTCTGCAGTATTGTGAGCTGTAAACAAATATAAATATGTACAATTAATGTGAGCCAATGAAAATCAGTTTTCTTTCTGGCCCTTTTTTTCTGCTTAATTCAGTGATTCTCAAACTCTTTCCTCCCCATACCCTTATGGGACATGTTGAGTAGTGTGACGTTCCAGGGAATGACAGGATCCTGAAGCTGATGGTGCCTTCCTCCACCATCAGCCAAGGCCTGGGTAGATTGAATGTCCACTGGCAGAGGAACCCCACTGGTCCATATTGGAAATAGGGGCAGCGTTGACTGCACCCTTATTGCCCTCATCATCCCAGTGTGGTTTCGGAAGACCAGAGCTTAGAATGAGCACCTGCTTTGTCCCCTGTGCATGGCTTTAGAAGGGGGATGTAAGAGATATCTAATGCATCATTGGGCTTAGCACCAAAATCTGCGGATCATCCTACTCAGCAGCAGACAGTATGCTCATTACTGCATGCAAGGATCTCTCCACATTCACCTGTGGAACAGAGCAGTGGTGCTGCATCACTGGTCTCTCTGAGGTAAGTTTAGAAGGTGGGGCCAAGTTCAAAGTGTTTGACAAATGCTGACAACTCCAATATTTGGATCACTGAAATGCACTTTATGTGGGGCTGCCCTAGAAGCTGCAGTTGGTGCAGAAGTGCTGCAGCCAGGTTAGCAATGGGAGCGACGTATCGCCAGCATATTACACCTATGCTGAGGGAACTGCACTGGCTGCCTATCTGCTGCCGGGCCAGATTTAAGGTTGTGATACTTGTTTATAAACTCTAAACAACCCAGGACCAGGATATTTAAAAAGTCACCCGAGTCCCCATCTGCCTGCTTGGTTGCTGCACTCACTGGGAGATACACTCCTGGTAGTACCCAAGATTTCGGAGGGTTAGTCCATCATGGCTTACAATAAGGCCTTTAGTGTCATGGTGCCTACTCTCTGGAACACCCTACCGCTAGAAATTAGGTAGGCCCCAATGGTTCTGGGTTTTCAGCACCTACTAAAAATATACATTTTCCAACAAGCATTCTGAGGAATGTAATTTCTTTAATGTAAGTGATTCATAAATATCGGTAAGTAAATAAATGCATGCATGCATGCATGCATACATACATACATACATAAAATTGTATCAATTTTATGTATTGCATGACTGTAATTGTTGACTTGGGACTTAAGGCTTCAGCATATTCAGTCTGTCACCAAATAATCTCAGTTGCAAAGCAGGACTTTATGAAAAACATCACCCTTTTAGCTCCAAAGCTGACCTGCAGACTCCAACCCATTAATTATAAGATCTCACCTTGACTACTGTAATTCTTTCTGCCAAATCAGTTGTCAGACTTCAGTTTATTCAGAACTCAGCCGCCAGGCTTCTATCCAGGATCACATGGGCTATGTAAATGTTCCCTTTAATGGGATTTGATCCTAGGTTTCAAGGGAGACAGTTGAGCCCCATTCCTTACCAGGACAGAGGCGCAGCTCAGAACAAGGTATAACCTGTGGCCAAAGCTGCACAGCAAAGAGGACAGCCTATTGGTAACTGAGCCTTATCTGCGTTTCTTATGTGCAGTAGCATGAGGATCTCTTGATCTGGACTAGTGGGATTATGATTAGTGGTATAGTTGAGCCAAGGCTTGCAGGGACGCACAGTAGCTGGGGGGAATTAATTTTCCCAGCAACAAGATATTGTTGTGATCTATCCCTGTTACAGTGCAATGCTTTTTGGGGTAGCTTGGCCTTAAATGAGCAATTCAGACCCATTAGCTTTACAAAAGATCTCTGCTCCTGGTAGAGATTAAAATTGCTAGTACTAGTTTGTTGATATGGATCAACACAGCTGCCTGAATCTGTGATGTTCTTATAAATAACCCTCCATCAACAGGTGGAGTCCATAGCATCCTAGAATGCTGGAAGAAAAATTCATAAAACCTTTGCTGTCTTACCCACCCACCTGCCCGCCCGCACTTAGAACCTTCCACGTGACCCAGCAAAACTGTTTTGTTTTTTACCCCATCAAAGTTATTGTACTGCATAAAATGTACTAATCTGGCTCTGGGGGTCATTTTGGCCCTAAATGCTGAACTCTCCTAACGTGCTTCATGCTATATAAGAATGTTGTTACAACGGATGAACAAGTAGTGCCATTCAGTGGAAGGCACCAAATAAAGTAACATATGCCATCAAAACCCACAGAGTATGGAATAAAATTCTGGCTGTGTTGTGATTCTAAAACTTCGTATGTTCATGATGTTTGCTGACATATATAAAGGTGTCCCAGCAGCTCAAAATCTAGGCCAGTCAGTGGATGATAAACACATTTACAGGCTCCTAGATGAACTATAATAACGGATAACTTTTCCACCAGTGTGCTAGTAGCCAGGGAATTCGCTGAGAACAACCCAACTCTGGTTGACACACTGGAAAAAACGAAGATACAGAAAGTCTTCCGGTGTTCCTTGTCTACAAATCCAGATGTGTGAACAGCAGCATTTTGAGGTTTCAAAAAGATTTGTTAGTTATATAACAAAGAAAAGTTAGTAATGCTCCTTTCTTCAGTGCATAAAGATGTAGCAATCTCAGACAATCAAAGCCTGATTTCATTAATTATTATAATAAAATTAAAAATAAAGGTGATGTAGATGCCCATGACCAGATGTCTCCACATACACTTCCAAACACATTCATTCATTCATTATATTTGTATGCTGCTCCATAACAGAAAGTTCTTTTGAGTGGCTTATAGGGCTGGCCCAAGATATTCTGGAGCCTGAGGCCATTTGAACTGGCAGTTGAATCTTAGTTAAATACTGGCAATGGGACAGCATCATCCATCACACCTAAAAACAGCAGGCTAGCTTAGGGGCACAGGGCATGACACTCAGAGCTCTGTCTGCTGCCCATCGCATAGCATCTGTTGCTTGAGGTGGCTGCCTCATTCTGCCTAATGTTAGGGCCAGCCCTGGCGGCTTAAATATAAAAGCACACAGTGGTCAATGGTGATTTTTCATTGCCTGCTTAAAAACCTATGTTATTTGGAAGCTAAACAACCCATGATGTAATAACCCATGAGAAGGTTCTGCCCTTAAAGGTGACCTATTTTAAAAATAAAATGGTGTGAATATTCCCAAAGATGTCTGTTCTTAGACCTGAGTCTGAAGTTGAACAAACTTGGGGTTAAGTTTAGGAACACAGCGAGCTTGCCTGGGCCATCAGGAGAGGCAGCCTCAAAACTGGTTGCGCCTGCCACTGCTGACACCAAGAAAAGGGGAAGGTGTTATCTGTGTAATCAACTCAATGACAGAAAATCTCAGCAACTATGTGCTTCATGTGTCCATTTTGTCTGTCGTTCTCATGAAGTTGTGAAATGTGGTAATGATGCATAGGCAGCTCAGGTAGTGCGTGCTATGACTATAAAGTCTGTGAAATTTGTTGTTTTTCATTATTATGGCACAATGTGTTTTTTGCTGGAGAGTGGGGGTGTAAAAACTGTAGGGTCAGTTAGACACCACATGCTGTTCGTGTCCTTTTTTTTTTTTTTTACTTTACATTTGGGGGTATTATTGATCCCAAGGACATATGGGTAACTAATATATTTTACTGGAAAAGGGAAAGCCTCAATAAAACAATGAGTTTTTTTACTTGCAAATGGCATCATGCTTAATAATGTCCACCACATATTTTATTTGTATGGCTGTGTAGGGATACATTTGATAGGGATACCAGTTTGGTTTAGTCAATTTTTCTGTCAACAGAGGATTAAATGGGCCTGTGTATATGCCAATGGCACAAATCCTTTTGCTTCTATGTTTGATAACATTGCTATAGATGTGATAGGAATAAAAAAATAAACTTTATTTTAATAAATTTAAAATTTACAGTCTGTTAGATGGATGGGTTTTTATACTTTAATATTGAATATGTCTAGATGTGGGCTTGGAACTAAGTAGTTAATCTGCCCTCCCTGAGTTCTAAAACCAAAAAGTTTTCTCTATGCCTCCAGTAGGACAAACTGATATGTATATTTCAGGGAAGGAGGATAAGGGAAAAACCATGTTTGTTAGATAATCATATCCAGAATTCCCTTGTTGTCTGTAACCATCTTCCTTTACGTTTTTCAGTAGGAACCAAGCATTTATAGCATATGGGTTTAATAATATATGTGAACATAAGGGCCAAACTAGATGTGATGGAGACAGCAGGAGGTGGGAGGGATAAGTTCTTGAATCCAAGGGGTACAAGAATGGTTGGTGATGGGTGGTTCCATGTGTTCTGCCATCTTCCAGAGGAGGGCATGACCTCCTTGATTATTTAACAGCCAGCCATTCCATGGGAGGCTGCTGAAAACGAGTGATGTTCTCATGTTAATTAATGTAATTATTTTATATTTTCTTCTTTTTAAGTTTTTTTGAGAGCTCTTATTGCTGAGGTGACTAATACATTTATAAAAGAAATAAATAATAAACCGTCCTGCCTGCTCTGCCTTACCTCACCACACTTTTGTCGGTTAAGGCACTTTATAAGAAGTGAGCTGGGCTGAGAGAAAAATATGTGAGGTGACAAAACACAAGGAGGGATGTTGAGGAAGTACCCAGCTCCCCCCTCACCGACATGTCCTGTTTGCTGTAAAAATCATATCCTCCCCACATCCTTTATATGTGAATGCATGAACAACGAAACATGGCATCCCATCTTGTTTCGCCTTAAGCCTGCAGATACTTTTGAGAAATAGTCCATTACAGTTTATCTCAACAATTTATAGAAAATACAATGATTTTCTTGAAAACAAATTTTCTCACTCTCGTGTCTTCTTGGAATGCCCTATACTTAGGAGAAAAATGACTTTTCAATGCTTCAGTTATTGATGGTGAGACAAAATGTTGCATCTGGCTAATGAAAATTTTATATGACATTAGATTAATCAACAGATGTTTGTTGATGTATATTTAATCGTGCTTATTTCACAGCACTTCTGCTGTATGGTGCTGTTCATTCACAGCTTTGTAAGAATCATTAAGCCATTTTCAGTTATGAAACTTGCTTGCATGCATATCCGTACACCCTTTTTCATTGCTAAGAAACCCCTGGGATGTCTAACTGGTTCAAGCAGTGTGATGCGTCCCTCATTCCTGCCAACGTTGCCTTCATAACAGGCTCTAACTCTGTGAGTCAGAATCCTGTTTGGGAGGCAACGATTGAAGAGAGGGACGTGGGGATCCCATTTTTCCCCTTTCAGGCTTGATTACTTTATTGGCAACATGAGGACAAAGAAGCAGCTCTCAAACAGGGCATAATAAAATGATGCTTTGGTCTGAATATACAATGCAGGCGAGAAGCCAAGGCCAGAGAGTCCTAGGCAGAAAGCCCACAAGTGGATTCCATATCTGCTAAAATGTGCCGTGTCTCATCTCAGTCAATAATAGGACATGGCTGGATGCCAATTCAATCCTCTAAATTTTCAAACCTGCCTCTGTGTTCTGCCTTACCCATATGACAGTCTTCATTACATTCATATATTCCTATTGTTGTGATGTGCTTGGAACTATAATAGCTGCTAGAGACCAAAGTTGCCTTTAAAACAGAAAAAAAAAACATTAGTTTTTACTTAGCATAAAGAAAGGTTTATGGTTATGGTAAGTAAGCATAAACCTTGCTTACTACTATATCACCTCCACACTAGGCATCACTGCTTTGGGGGATGTTCTGTGATAGGCAGTTCATTCTCTATAACCCAAGTCAAAGCAGGGGGCATGAGTGGGGCGGTGGGGTGAGGATTCTGCAAACAGCTTTGTCAGAAACAAACGTGGATCCTTTTTTTGGCCCTTTTTGGGCAATCGTGAGAGGGCTGCCAAGGTGTTCATTTTGTGATCCCTGATTAGGTAAGAGTGCCATATGGCCTGTATGGAAAGCATTTCCCTCACTTGAAATGGACTTCATATGCTCTAAGTGATAGAAGAAAATAGCCCAGTCTGACTAACTGCATAGACTTGGGATGACATGTTCAGTATGTCATCCCTGATTGCATGGATTTACTTGTGGAGGAATGAAACAGAAAGACTGCTGGAACAACAGTGAAGAGGGATGGGTGACTACAAACCATCACAAGAAATAAAGGATTAAGGGCGCAATCCTGGGTACTCATAAGCCCCCGAACTCAGAGGCTTACGAGTATCCTATGAAGAGAGGGAGGCAGGCGCCTTGTGCCCGCCTCTACATTTTAGCTAGACGGCCAATTTTTCCCATCAGCAGAGGCTTTGGGGAGGGGAAGGGAAGGGAAGGAGGCTGGGGCAGCCATAGGAAAGACCATAGGAATGCCACCCCAATCTCCTCCCTGGGAACACCCCTTTCTCCCCATCACTGCACTCCGTCATACACAAATAAGTATACATTACAATCACCTTATTAATACTATCACCTACCCTGCCCTGGTAAGATTGCCAGCGGTGCTGCCCAACAACAGGCTGGGGCTGCCCAAGGCCACCTCAGACTTCTTGCTGGCCCTAGTAAGAAGGATCCCCAGTGGCCTCCCAACAGCCTGTCACTTGCATTGCACTTTGGAGAACGTAAGAAATAGTAGGAGTTTCTTCTCCTGCTCCTTACAGTATTCAGACCTCAGCACGAGTGAGATAAGACTCCACCTTTCTCACAGACCCTCTTGCACTTGCTGGAGGGCCGGGGAGAGAGAGGGGTTTTTCTCTCACTTGCAGTGCAGTTTGGAGAAGGGAAGAAACAACAAGAACCTTTTGCATGTTTTTTTTTAATCTCCAAACCTCAGTGCAAATGAGATAAGGCCCCACCTCTCCTTTGAACCCCCTATCTCATAGAGAGGAGTTGGGGTAGAGGCAGACATTTAATTTGCACAACAGGAATGTTAGAAACTGCTGTTCCTTTTTCTTGTCCAAACCTCAGCGCAAGTGAGAAATGACTCCATCTCGCCCTTTAGCTCTCTGAAGAGTACCAAGGACTTGGGAGAGAGGCAGAGTTTTCTCTGACTTGTACTGAGGATTGAAGAAGGTAAGACAAGAAAAAAGCAGGAGTCTCTCCTGCTGTTTCTATGTTTATTGTGTTATTTTTCTCTAATTGTTAGCCCCTTGGAGGCCAGAAAGGCAGGATATAAATATTTTAAATAAATAGGACTTCACTTCTTGTCAGAGGACTTGGGCAGAGAAGTGGGGAGTTGGTGGCAAAGACAAATACAGGTTGGTTAGTAATTGAATTCAGTAGTTTTTACTTGCATATGAATGTATATGCACTTTTAGTAACATATGTTGTCTTACAGTCATTCAACATTCAACTTACTATTACATTTAATGTTTTTTAAAAGTTATTCCTTATTCCTTATCACAGGATTAAAAAAACAAATTAATAAGATTTTATTTGTGCACTATGCTTTGTCTCTACCAAGATATGCAAAATACGAGAAGGTTAACTACTTTGGGCCAATGTCTGTGGCACATGGTTTTGAGTTGCACATCTTCCATATTGGAGAACATATTTTCAGCTCCAGAATGCAGGGTCAGTTACCATTCGTAGTTACTTCCAATGATAGTGGAATTCACTAACGTATTGGGAATTAATAATTGCTCTTTGTATAGCTGAGAATTAGTGGGTCATCTTTTTGGCAGATGAACAGTCCAGTTTAACTTGAAAAATTTGCATTACTTTTTCACAACCAGATGTTTGCCCTCTCACAGCACAATCCTGTATATGTCTACTCAGAAGTAAGTCCCATTGAGTTCAGTGGGTTTTACTCCCAGGTAAGTGGGATCATAACTTAAATGATATTGTGTTATCTATTTAGCCTATCTCTCCTGTTCTGAGAAAAGTGTGATCAAAACCATCTATAGCTGGTAATTAAAATGCTACCGTATTTTTAAATGATTTTTCTGCTTTCATGCACTGGAATCTTTTTCGAGTGATCAGATAAGGATTTCTAATTAATGCTAACACCTGTAGAAAGTACTCTCAGCCCTTTTTATAATCAGACACTTCAGAGTTCAAGGGTTTCAGCAGAAGAATCCTAATGGTCCCACTTATACCTTTTCCGTATTAAAATACTTGTATTACTTGCATCTTCAGGAATATTTTCTACTTGAATCTTCTGTTGCTATTTAATTATCCACAGATGGTTGATTAAGCTCAGTGCTCTTTGTGCTTGTGATAGGTACAACAGAATAATGATTAGAATCTAAGCCTCATCATTAATAAAATAGACTCATTAATGATAATCCTTTCATATTTTACTATACTACTTCCAGTTAATTTAATAAATTTATGAAATACCCACCTGTCTCTTAAATATATGCAAATTGTTATACCCTTTCACAGCTAGATTCACTGTACCAAACAATGAAAAGTGTTACTATTTATTTTAAAGATTGATACCCCACCTTTCGATCAGATTATCTCCAAGGCTGCTTACAACACATTAAAACAACACAAAACATGACCTAGCACTCCTGCTCCTCTGGCTGTGGACAGAGGATGCTTCCCTTCAGCTCTGCAGTCCCGGGGTAACTGGCAGCTGGAGCCAAGAGTTCTTTCTGGTGATGGTGGTGGTGGGGTGCGGGGTGAGGAATCGAGCCCCCCGCAGCAGCTCCTCCATCTCTGACTAAAGAGTGGGGCCAGGGTTGTCTGCCTGTTGCCATGGCGTTCTGCCTAGGAGAGATGGGGAGATGCACCTTCCCAGTGGGCCTTGTTTCTTAGGCTGGTGGTAGAAGCCAGAGTGTCCTTCCCCTCACTTCTGCAGTCCCAGGAGTACTCCTCATTTTAGCTGTGAGATCATTTTGCTCCCTTGGTTGATAAGGAGTAACCTTAATTTAGGGTGCCATCCTACACATGTTTAGACATAAAGAAGTCCTACAACTCCAGCATGCCATAGCCAGCATAGCTAGCTAAGGAATGCTGAGTGTTGTAGGACTTTTTCTGTCTAAACGTGCATAGGATTGCACCCTTAGCTGTTGCTTTTGTTGTTTCCCTTAAAGGCATCTGAAAACTGTTATCAAAGGGTTGTGGGGAGCAACAGAGAGGAGCATAGTACTGTTGTTCAATACAAAATCACTGGGCTTGGTTTTGGTAAGTAAGGTTAGGCGCACACTAAGTCATACTTGACAGTGGCCCCCACATAAACACCTCATGACTACTGAGGTTGCCAGTAGGCTCATGGCTGTCTCATATTCACACAGAGGCTGTTTTCACAAATCAACACCGCGACATGGGAGTTAAATACATGGCACAGCCACATGAACAGCAAGGTATGGCTCACACTGCACATGAGTGTGGCACGCAAGGACCAGTCCTGTCATCGTTTCCTCTGTTTCTGATGTTCAGCCTACAGCGCTGGTGCTTATATGTAGCAAAGCTGGTACTGCTCACACGCAAAAGGGGAGATATCAGCAGGCTCAGCTTTGCTTGAGGTCTGCAGTGTGCACAAAAAAATCTGGTGAAAGCAAACACCAAACAAAGCAACAACGGCAGCAGCAGTGGCAAAACTGAAAAAAGCTAAAACCACAGCTGTGCATGCATGACTCACCCAGATCTGTTGCCATTGAAAAAAAGCCCTTGCAGGGCTTGTGCGGCAGACTTCTAAAAGCCATTGTACAGGCTCATGGCTGAGCTTGAGGTTCATCACACGGAGCTTTTATCCTGCTATTGAGATGGCTCTCTCTCGTAAGTTTGCGGGCTCTCTAGATGATGCCGTTACCCTCCAGGGTGTCTCCCGCCATTTTCTCCAGCCTATCCCGAGTTTTCCCCAAACGCAAAAAAAGTAGTATTTTTTCCAGCCCACAGGACAGGAGCACCATGACCTCCCTGTGAAATTCTCCAATAGCAGAAGAAACCACTGTGTCCGCCTGCTGTGGGTGTTTGTTTTCAGTTGTTGGAGCACAGTCAGGATGAGATTTGACAGGAGCGAGGGGAAGAGCCGCCTGCCGATTGCATCTCCTACCTCTGCATTTCTCAGTTGGAGGAATAAGAGGGTAAAATGCCTTCCTGCAATAAAGGGAGGCACATCTGTTCCCCCAGCCCACCAAGCTCAGAAGCAACGTCCTCTGTTGCTTCAGAGCACCCTATTAAGTTCAGTGGGGCTTACTCCCAAGTAAGTGTGCCAAGGGTTGCAGACTTATAGGGTGATCTTATGTCTACTCAGAAGTAAGTCCCATTGCGTTCAGTGGGGTTTACTCCCACATAAGTGTGCCAAGGGTTGCAGACTTACAGCACAATCTTACATTTTATGTCTACTCAGGAGTAAGTCAGAGTTTCCTGGGGGCTGTGAGAAAACAGTACAACAGAAGTTAAGCTACGAAAACAAGATTCCCCCCACCTCCTTTGCACACATGCCAGGGAGGGAGGAAGGTACTCCCTCAGTTCAAGCCATGTGGCTGCCGTGTAAAGAAGCCTTTCCTAATCCCGCAAAGAAACCGAAATCAGGAAGCTCCGGAAAGGATGTCAGTTTTTGCGGGGTTTTCTTAATGTAGAAACACGCTGTGACACAGGATGGAGGGGGCTGCAGCAGAGGAAGCTTGGGAGAGATGCCTCTGAAGGTGTAGCCAGCCCAGTCTGTGTCTCAAGGCTCCCCCTGCTCAGGCATAGATGGTGTGGATTGGGTTGGCAGCCACCCATCAGGGGAGGGACGCTTCTGAAGATGTGGACCAGGTTGGTTGACTCCAGGGTTTGGGAGCTTTGAAGGCTCCCACAACACACAAACAGCATTTTATTCAAGGCTCCCACTTGCATCCCCTGTTTCTGATGTTCAGCACAAGTGCCGTTGCTTATGTAGCCAAAATGGCAGTACCCACTGAAGCACAAGAGGAAGGCATCAGCAGGCCTGGGGGAGACCCTCCAAGGTTTGCAGAAGTCCATGAAAACCTCTAGAAAACAAAACTAAAGGGGGACCCCAAAAATAGCCTAATAAGGACTGTGTGTTCTCAGTGGCCCAGAATGCTCACTGTTTGGGGAACATAAAACAGAAAGCCAGGTGGGGAATGGAATGGAATGGAGTATCCTGCATGAGGAAACTGAACAGGAACACTCCGCATGGCAACGTTTTGCTACAGATGCCACTTGTGTTTCCATATCTGTAATTACTTGGATACTGAAGACTTCATAGAAGTAGGAGTTGTCAACCTATTCTTCCTTAGAAAATAAGAGACTTGGATATCAGACTGTTGTTGGTAGTATTTCCACAGAGCTTAAGGAAACAAAGTAGAATTTAATTCCCTAGGAAATACGTCTGTGCAGGGACATAATAAAGCAAGACTAAGGAATCAGTATGAAAAGGGAGATGAATGTATCAAATACCAAGGCAGGCGATAGTACAGATTGCAAATCTAAATTTCCCAAAAGCAAACAAACCGTTCAAATTGCCCAAACCTCAGCCCCGTAAGACAAAAGATCTTTGGTTTGCCCCAGAATGAATCTGACTGAGTTTAGCACCTTAAATCCAAATATTTTCGACAACTTACTGATCAGATCATAAGAAATGTGATAATGTAGATAATGCCCTTCCATTTTCTTTAATGGTGGATGATATGATTTTACTATTGCAGTAATAATGCAAATCAGAGTGCATGTTGATGCAACTAAGGGAGAACTAATTTTCCAGACAAGAGGTTCGAACCATATATTTTCCAGATACAAGTTGATCCATAAGCCTAAATACAAGTGCAAATACTTTGCAGCCTGGTTGATTCAAACACTTTGTTCTTCTGTTGAATCTGCAAAATGCAGTGCTTCAGAATTTGATTTGCATATTTGTGTGTTCCAGCCACATAGAAGGCCTCAGTGACATTTCATTTACACCAGCTTAACAGGCACAAATGTTATCCTCTGACTTGAAAATGTAACATGTGAAAGAGAGGAATATGAGAATAAAAGAAATGAGAAGAGTAAAAATGTGAGAGTAAAAATATGATTTGGAATCTGGAGATTTAGGGGAGCTTGCTGTGTCCCACTATTCCCATGTCTCCCTTGACGGTCGGGTTCCACCATTTCCATGTCTCTTGTGTGAACTAGGAAAATACCGATTTAACTCTTAGTGCACCTGTGGAATCTCAAATTCATTTAGTGAATCTGCAATTTGGAAATTTCTGGTGCGGAGTGATCGATTTGATTACTATCTCACACAAGATGCTTGTTGACAGGGGCCACAAAGTGAGCGGACATCCTTTAAATCAGGGGTGGACAACCTCAGGCACTCCAGGGACCATTTTTGCCCCCCCCCATGGGCCACACTCTGTGGGGTGCATCCCCCCCCCAAATAGGTGGTTTTGCAACCAAATTTCAGAGGCAAACTACTATGGGGTACAAAACAGGTCAAATTTAACTTGATCAGAAACTAAATTTGACCCATTTAGTACTCCATGCCTTTTCTTTTTCTTTTTGCTGCTGCTGAATTGGAGGGGAGGCTGCACTGAGGAGTGGGGTGGTGGTGGCAGGGGCCACATGTTGCCCACCCCTTCTTGAAATGGACGGGCAACTAAATGTTAGGTTCTTACTTGGGCGGGCCTACGTTCAGGTTCCAGTGTCAGAACACCTTTAAGACTTTAACAGTGCAATCCTATACATGCTTACTCAAAAGTAAGCCCATTGAGTTAAGTGGGTTGTATCCAATGTTAGTCCTACTTAGAGTAGACCCACTGAAATGAATGGGATTTAGGTTAGACTAACATTGAATACAGCCTATTGGGGGTTACTCTCAGGTAAACAGATATAAGATTGCAGACTCAGAGTATACTCCCTAGATCAGGTAGCTACTCATTTTTGCCTCTTGTGGCTCCTTCCCCAAATTAGAGTCCCATGTATATCAATCAGTAACCACAAACATAGAACAATTATGTGCCTAGAAAAACTGCATGCATATCTGTCAGTAATCTATGTATAACTTGTATAGACTAAAGTTATGGAGACAGACTTGAAGGGGGACATCTCCAACAATTCTAAAATGTAAGTACAGAAAGACACATGATTGGATGGATATTGATGATGTTGTTTCAGCAGTGACATCATCCATAGACTCCTAGTGTCTTTGCTTTGCTTTTCTCTAGTGATCACAACATAAATTGCTTGTCTTGTTTGACTTCCTTGTTCACTAAAGTTGAGCAGATTGTGGCCGTTTTCAACGCCTCCACCAGACAAAAAGCTTGGGACCATTTCTCGAAAGCTCAGCGCAAGAACATAGACATTTGGCGAAAGCACTCTGAGGTTGGTGAATTTCTGCTCTTTTATCCATCATCTCACAGCCTGGACTAAGGGGGGAGGGAAGCAAGTGTGTCTGAAGTTGGTCATGCTTTGTTCAGCAATATTTAATTGCCGCAATTTTAGAACTTAGAAGTAATTAAGAACTGTTTATACACCCTCCATGCGAGTACATATGGTCCCTGTTTGCCCCGATAATAATGTATGTTGAAATAAAATTATGCTGGAAATCCATACGTGGCCCTCCCCCTCCTCAAAGTTGGAGCTCCTTGGAGGAACACAGTCATGGCACTGAAATACTGAATTGAGGGAATTAGCAATGTCACTTTAAAATCCATGTTTTACTTCTGCCCTTAATTTATACTGAAATTAATTTGTTTCATGACAATTGAAAAATGCTGCGAGAAACAGATTGGTTTGTTCTATTGTTTTATCATTAATCTCCATCATAGAAAGGTTTTACTGTTAAAGAGAAATCCAGATTTATTTTCTGAATAATTAATAATGCCTTGTCAGTATAGATAGGGCAAGGCCACATGGATATTTGGACTAATTCCTTTTCACTGGCCGCTATCCAAAGAGCTACTGTAAGCACTCCTATAGCCTAGCTCATCCTTTGCCATCCTGGTGCTCTCTAGATGCTGTGGACTTCAAATCCCCTCAGACCCAGCCAGCATGGCCAATGGTCAGGAATGCTGGGAACTGTAGGCCAAAACATCGGGAGGGCACCAGGTTGGGGAAGGTTGCCTGCACTGCACTGGGAACTGAGCGGCAGCCCGGCAGGGATGCAGTTTGTTCTTTTTTGCAAAACTTAGAAGCCAACGAGTTTTTCTAGCCCTTAAATAACGAGAAATCTGCTTCCTGATCTCTGCAGCAACCCAGGTACCATTTGCAGATAGGGTTATTTACCATCCGGGGGGGTGGGGTGGGCAGGGAGGAGGCCTTGCTGGTTTGGGAGAATCTCCCCCTTCCCCGTCCCAGAGCGTAAAACCAGTTTTCCTGGCCCAATTAATTAATTTTTAATGCAAATTGGGGAGGGAGAGGTCAGGAGACACAGAAGTGTGTGTGCTTCCCTGGTTCACATGGGTGAAATTCCACTGGCTGCCATGCCTGGCCCCCGTCTTCTTGGGGCCCTCCACTAGACCAGCATCGTGGCAAGGATGAGCCTGGCTCACCTGGGGTCAGGAAGCTAAGCGGCAACAGCACAGCAGGCACGGAGGAGGAGGAGGAGGAACGGGTGGTGAGGAGGAGCCATGCCAGCTGGTTGGCTGCCTCTACTCACTTGATCTTGCCCGCTTCCATTAGTCCAACTGCCCAGCCCTGAGTGCTGCCTATGCCTAGCTGTGCCGAAACCAACCTGCCTCAGCCATGGCACACACCTGCCTGCTCCTGTGCCTAGGGATGTGCAGTGGCCAGAAGCAGCGGAGAAATGCTGCCTGCGTTTGACAGTCAGCAATAGAGGCGTGGTAGACGCAGCTAGGCTTGGCAGCAGGGGAGGGGTGGGGGACAGGCAGAAAGGGTCAGTCTCAGACTGGGTCTTGTCCCGTATGTGTGCATGCATGATGAGAAACTGAGTGTGGCAGAAAGTGTTTGTGTTTTCTACATCCCTCTTTGAGAACGAGTGTGTGTTTCCTACATTTTTTGACCATGCAGTGCACACGTGGCTTGACTCTGTTTCTTGAGTTATGTGCTCCGCATGTAGATTGTTTCCTGCTTTCTGAGTGTGGCACAGCTGTAGTCTGGATTGTGTTGTGATCTGTGGGGGTTTGATATCAGGTCAATGGTGTTGCTTGGGGGCAGGGAATTTGTAAGTAGATGCAACACCTATATACCTCAGATGAACAGAGCGTTTTCTGAGGGTTCTATCCCTGGATGCATGCAGGCTCAACCCCGGGTGTGAGATCTGATCCGGAGCACATGCTGGCTCCACTGAGCCCTTCCCAGGGACCATCATTGCAAGAGCTGGTAACCCTAATGACCAGTCCAAATATTTCAGCTGACAGTGCTAATTGGGCACCTGAATTTGCACCTCTGGCCCTCTATTACCACATCATAAATTGTTTTTGAAACCCATGCTTCCTATGGGGCTTGGCATGGGGCACGTCTGCTGAGGGGGGGGAAGAGAGAGCCAGAAGCGACAAGCTAAAATCATACAGAGTAAGACTGTAACCCTAAACACATTTTCCAAAAGGCAAGAGCCACTGAAATCAATTGGAAGGAACCAAAGAAATAACATTCATACTTGTATAGGACCAGTGTTTGGCATTAATATCCATTGAGGCTATGCATGCACACAGAGAACCATGGACATAATGTGTATGAATATGTTGGAAGGAAGCCACTTTTCAGTTTAAAATGTGGCTTGCCTCTTCAATAGTGTGCATGGTTGAACTTCAAACTTCAGCAAAACTTGTGACCACACACATGGCTCTCTCTGATGGGTCCACATTTTCACTGGAAAAGAAATCTGGAAGAACTGTGAACAAATGACATAGCCACCAAACTTTGTTTAATGGTCATTCTGCTTTTGCGTTAAATTCACTATACAACACTATGAGACTTTTTTTTAAAGTAAGTACAACCGTCTTTGCTCCTTTTTCTTTCATTTCTTTGCTTTCCTTTTTAAAATTGAAGTCATAAACCTCCATTTGCTTAGCACTCTGTTACTTCAGCACGTCAGTTGTTAACATCACAGCCCTCTTAATGTTTCCTTGCCTAACAACCCAAAAATTTTTAGAAGGTAAGATGCATTTATTTAATTATTATATAGTATACTTTTAAAAGAAGTGTTGCATGCTTATACTTTTAAAAATAATGAAATTGTGCTGTGGTCTAAATCATGTGGGCAACATTTTAAGTGCTCATTAACAAATGCTGAATTGAGCAGCCGTAGCAGTGGATGTAACATCTACATGAATACCAAATGAATCCTTTATTATCACTGCTATTATGGTGCATACCAAATTACTTTCTAATAATGGGGCCCTTTATATATAACATTGGCCCAATTTATTAGTAAGGGCAGAATTTTGTGGTTTATTCACAAAGAGTTCATATGAGTGGCCCAAAAAGACAAAAAAAAAAATTGTTAATCTGGTTGTTGTTTTTCTGATCTGCTACAGATGTATGAACTTTGAAGTTTGTGTGTTTTTCATATTAGCTATACTGAAGGTATTCAAAGGGGAACTAAATTGTTAGCATTTGAATTTTTAATGTGGCAAAATACACTGAAAAAGGCTTTTCATTAATGTAAATCTACAAAACATCTTTGCTTAGTTAACAATTATTTTTCTCCTGTCCTTTGCTGGTGTTGTTGTGTTTTTTAAAGGCAATAGAGAGTTGTAAAAAATAATACCTTTGGAGGAACCAGTGGCTTGGATCCCAAGAGCCCGCAGCATTTGTGGAAGGGTGCTTGACTTGCATGCTTGGGAAGTTGCTGATTTCTCCCCTTTTATTGCCTCCAATTCTGCCTCAAAAGCTGCTGTAAAGTGTTCCCCAACCAGCCAGCTTTCAGAAGCCACTGGAGGAAAAGGAAGGCGGGATTGGCGAATCTTCCAAGCAAGCAGAAGTGCTTTCCCATTGTGCAGTGGGATCTTTTCATCAAAGCCAGTGTCTCTAAGTGGCTTAGCTTTGTTTCAGGTGCTTATTCCTGTCTTTTGGAAGTACCTGAGGGAATCCTGTTCATTTCACTTTCCCCTTTCCACTCGACATAAGCCTGATGTTGTGGCCAGCTGTATCAGTGTGGAGATGCAACTGACCTCAGTTCCCAGTGCTGCCAGCTGACAACTCAGCCAGAAGAGCAGGGCAGTTCTGGGATATACTGGTTGGTCCTGATTCACCTTTTCAGAGTCACTGCTGGTAGCATTTTGCTTTGCTGTTTGAGCTGCATGACTTAGTTTCTGATTTTTTCTGTCTTACATGACCCTTACATTCATCACATGTATTGTGTCCTCATTTTGGGTTGAGCCTTTGGGCCTGGTTCTGAAATTGACTAGGATCCAAAGAGATAATTTCCGCATGCCAAGTGGAATTTCTTACTTTTTTTTTTATTTGAAAGGCAGACCCCACAAAAAACAAATAATGATTTAAAATAAAATAAACAAAGGCAGATTCACGTGCCTTATCACAAACTGCATTTGATGTCAAAAGTGCCTTTCCATATGGCAGAAACAATGGGAGGAAGCTGCCATTTGAAAAGCTCCAAACTGTCTTCGGGGAGCTCCCATGGTTTGGTGATAGAGCACATGCTTCAAATGCAAAAAGTTCTAGGTTCAGTCCCTTGCATCTCCAGCTAAAGAATCTCAGAAGGGCTGGGAAAGTTCCTTGCCTAAGACCTTGGGGTGCTATTGCTAATCTTAAGAAACAGTACAGGGCTAAATGGACCAATTGTATCACTCAATTTAAGGCAGTTTTGTATTTTTAAGCCTTGGGTATGGCTCCATTATAAGGAAAGTGCTCACAACTCAAGGATAGGGAAATCCTTTGCATGCTGAAGATCCAATGTTTACCCCCAGCTTCTCCATTTAAAGCAGAGGTGAAGAACCACAAACCCGGGGACTCAGTCTGGTCTGGCTGGGGTCCCAATCCAGCCCACCAGGATTCCCCAGATGGCCATGCCCCTTTCCCCCATTGCCTATCATTTGGTGGTTTCCCAGCTTCTGTACATCCCCCCCCCCATTCTAAAGGGTTGAAATGCCTCTCCTCTAAGTTACAGGCAGTAAGAGCTTTCAGCTAAAATATGTTGGTGCTTTGGCCCCATCCCTTTTGCCTTCATCCCTGTCCACTGCTGGAATGTGGCCCCCAAGATCTTCTGTGAAATGGAATTTGCCCCTCAGGCTGAAAGGGGTTTAGTACCCCTAATTTAAAAGATCATAGCCAATCTGGGGAAAGCCCTCAGCCCATGACCTTCAAGAGCTCCTGCCAGTAAGAATAGGCAGCATTGGTCTGGATTGATCATGTGTCCCACTCAGAAGGCAGCCTCACATTTTCACTAGACAAATTCTCCTTTGGCACATAGAAAGAAGTCCTGTGCAGGCATTCACCTGCTCATGTGTAGGGCAAAAGTGGGGTGGGGTGTGTGGGTATGTATAAAAGCCCCACCCCCTACATCCTTACATGCCCGGCTGCTAGCTGGACCTTCGCATGTTTACAGAGCTCTTGTGATCAGAAACCCTGATAAAGCAGGACTCGTGATCACGGGCGCTGTGTCTCCACATTCAGCTGAACGTGCTTACAGAGCCCTTTTCAGACCTTCTTGCTCAATGCATGAAGGTCTACAAGGCAGCTGGTCTCACGGGTGTTTTGGGGGCAGGGCCTACATGCACACCCACATCCCCCTCCCCACTTTTGCTGTGCACACGAGCAAGCAAATGCCTGCAGATGGCTCCAGTTGAGCAGTTATTTGGATCCATGCTGTGTTTCCTTGTAAGGGTCACACCTATTCTTAAGAACATGTGTATCATGATTCATGTATTTGTGTATTACACTGGAGATGTTTTTCCCCATTCTCTCTGAGATAGAGAGGCATATGATAGTTTGCACTATACACTTCTACACATGTTAGGAAAAGGATACAGGTGTGATTCATTAGAGTACCCCCCATTGCTTTATTAAAATGTGAAAGGCATTCTTGAGTTTCCAAATATTCTTAGGTAAAACATATATTAATCAACTCCAGTGCCGCTGCAGTGATTAAGGGCTGCACATACCTTTCTTATAATGGATTAGATTTATTGATGAACCCCGGGTGCATCTCTCAGAGGAATTCTTTCAGTTCCTCATTAACTGTGAGGAATAAATAGCATGTTCTTTCAGTAACATTTATTCCTTGGAAGTGACTTCTCTTCCTTGTTTCAAAGATTTCAAACCACCTCTATGGGAATTGGGCTCTTTGTCGATAGAAAAATTAGCTGTCTGCAGACTGAAAAGCGTGACACTAATCACTGGGATGCATCCTTGTGTTTCACCTGACAGTATTATTAGGATAAAATAGAATTCCCTTAATCTTCCTTTTGCCACTGTTAAGGAAGGCAGCCATTATACACGTTCCATGCTTTTCTGTGAGAACAAAAGCGATTGGAGCATTTCTAAAGCCCATACATTTGCTGATTGCATTCCCTGGCTGCCTTTCCTTTCCTTCCTGTGATTTTTCCGAGGAATGGCTGTTCAGCCCCCAGATTTTTTTCATAAATGCACAACTTTCTACAGAGGCTTAGGGCCTTTGTCTCTCTGTTTATGACACACTAAACATCTGTCTGATAGGGACTAATCTTTGGAGATGTAGGGTTGGATCCTGCTTCCTCAATATGGAGGGCATACAAAATAGGTAAAACAATAACTTTGATTGAAACAGCTTCTGTCAAAAGACCATGCAAGCTTTCATGTTGCACAGAATTAAATAAATCGGCTATGGTATCCGACACAGAATCTAGTAAGTGCCACATTATCCTGAGAATTTGAATTTTCTTTTGGAAAAGAAATGTGTAACCTTTAGGAGTGCCAGGATGCAATACACTATAGTACAATAATTAGGGGATGGAAATTCTCCCAGTACAGGCACCAGCACCTGTTATACATCCTTCAGATCTCAGAGCAGAATTTGTGTTATTTGGCCAAAGAACTTAAGATTTCTAATGCAGAATTCCAGATCTCTTGGCTATGCAGGCAGCAAAGTTGGTCACTAAGAATGGACACAATCTACACACACACACACACACACACACACACACGTTGAACCTGTGGGTGGGGATTGGCATATAGCTCTTTTCCCTCCCTCCCCTCCGCAGCTCACCACCCATCACTCAGGATGGGATGGGTTTTTAGTCACATGTGGCAGAGCCCATTCAAACAGCTCTGTTCTCATCGCCTCTCTGAAGTCCTTAAAATGTATTTGTATGTTTGTTTTACAATTTCTTTAACATGTAATATTAAAATCTGTTACTATATTAATATTGTAAATACTTCTTTTCTTGAAATAAGCCAAAATCTGCTTACAATTTAAAAATAGAAGGCACAAAATCACAAACTGAAAATTACCATTCAAAACTACATATCAGTGCTCTCATCTCAATCAAAATCACTAAGATGCCCTTCAAATTAAACAAAATATTTGCATATATTACTCCTCCTACTGCTTATAATCAGAGAATTGTCTTTAAGAAATCAGTACATATGTCAGTCAAGACTACCGAAGTAAGGTTTGGTTTTTTGTCATCTTTAGGAACTCAGGAACGCTCACAGTGAACAGCTCATGGGGATCCGTCGGGAGGAAGAAATGGAAATGTCTGATGACGACAGTACTGACAATCCCAGTAATAAAAAACCGAGAGTGGACGAATCAGGTAAAGCTGCACACCCCACTTTCCTGCACCTACAGTTACTTGCCTTACCAAAGGGGTGTATTCCAATTGTGGATGATTATCTTCATTATTTTCTGGCATTTCATTTTTACTTTGATTACAATATAGCAATGTTTTTAAGAGAAGTAACTTACCCATCACATCCAGAGAAATATGCTGGAAGCTTATCTGCCAGTACTTGACCTTGCAAAGATACAAACTGATGGCATTTCCTGACATCATGCTAATTCTTGTCAGCAAAAATCAGTTGAAACAAACATGTAAAAGATTCTGCTTTCTGAAAATTTTTCTTTCTCTATGCAAGGTTTTATTCATAGCTAATTAAGAGGTCAGCAAGCTAGAAAGTGGACTGTGGGCCAGCTATGTTGATTCATGAGCAACTATCTGAGGGGGGAAGTACCTTAACTGCAATCCTTCCTCTAGTTTCTGTACATTTGCAACTTAACTTTTGAGGGATGCATCAGTATTGAATATGCAAGCCTTTCAACACTTAATGACAACCCCTTATCTGAAACTTATTTCAGTCCTTCCAGTCAGAGCTGGGCTATTTTTGCCCTTCCAGTCAGAGCTGAGATGTGTTCAAAGGTAAGGGATCCCACTTTATTGATTTTTTTGTTTTTTTTTAAAGAGGAACTTAACGCAAGTGTAATGCAATCATCAGGCTGCTGTACAAAAGCAACTGAAACCTACAAAATGAAAATCATTATTTATATTTGTTTATTTTGAAGTTTTATACCCCGCAATTCAATCAAATTATTTTAAAGGGGAAATTATCCATTATGCTATTCATAATGAATAGCATAGGTGGTTAGGTGGTGGTTGGGTTTTTTGTTTTTCTGTTTCTACCATTTGTATTTAGTATTTCCTGTGAGGAACTTTTGCCTTAAAACAATACTATGTGTAGATTACACTGGGAGCTATTTAAGTAAAACGTATTTTAGGCATCCTTTAAATGAGTTTGAGATTTGCCCAAGCCTGCCCAGTAAGCTTCATAACTGAGCAGGAATATAAACCTGGGTTTTCCACATTGAAGCCACACTGTTCTAACCACTACACCACACTGGCTGGTTGTAATGGCACCTGTGGTGGTTGAGTTGTTAAGGTTCCAGCTGCTTATTGGAAAGTTCTCAGTTGAAGTTCTCGCTGCTTTTCAGACCAGAACAATGTAAATTAAGATTTAATTCTCGATTCATCATGCTGAGGAAACCAGAAGCAAGCATGTCTATAGCCCCATTCAGGCATTCTCTCTCATCTCCCCCATGCCCTCTGTTTCCTCTTCTCCTGGTTCCATCTTCTTCCACGTATTGAAGAAGAGAAGTCGTTATGTGTGTAGCCTCCCTGCCGGTCAGGTCTCCAAATTGCCTCAAGGACCCTAACACATTGAGAAAGCTGCCCACTTCAGACCTCCTCCCCAATGTGTGGATGGTGGTATAATTGGCAGATCGGCCGTGGCAGAGGGGTGGGGTTCAGCACACGCATCCGCATTGTCCTCCCTCACACAATGAGGGTGAATGCCCAAAAACAGTTCATGGAGGGGACGGGACACTTTGACCTATTACGCTTAAGACCAAGATTTATACCCACATTTGTACTTATTTATACCTATTCCATTTATACTTAGATAGTACAGTATATTTCCGTTTTGCCTCGTCACTGTAAGAGATGCTTAATAGTGTATTTGACAGATCATTAAATCTGAGGCACAGAAGTGTGCCTTAACTTGGCTAGTGTCTGAAACACATTCTTGATTCAGATTAATTGACTTGGGGAGTTAATCCCCATGTGTAATTCAGGGGTGGGCAACATGTGGTCTGTGGGCCACATCACCCCCACCCCATCCTTGGGTGTGGTTGCAAAAGAAATTGATGGTTTGCCACTGAAATTCAGTAGCAAGCTGCTATGGAAGGTTTAGAAGGGCAAATTTAACTTGACATTTTGCCCTTCTTGCCACAGCCAGAGTCGGTGGCACAGCAGCGGCAGAAGCGCAGCCTACGGTTGGGTCCAGGGCATTGAAAGTGTCTCCCAGAGCCACCAAAGTTGCCCATCCCTGATGTAGTTGATAGAGGTGTTTATCATTATACTCTGGCTTTGTTTTTAAATAGGGGATACACTGTAATGAGAGTTACGGCCGGCACCAGCAGCTGGCATCCTTGGGCAGCTTCTGGGGCACCAGCATCCTGGCAAGGCCCACCACTGATGCCTGCCCGGGATCCCCTTTCATTTTCTTTTCTCTGGCCTGGCAGTACTGGGCAGCTGGATCTAGCTACCATTTTAAGTTTTCCACAGTGCCCAAGAGCAACACTTTGTTGGGGGCACTGTGAGACATTAAAATGGTGGGCAGATCCAAGTGCCTGGTGAGCTACTGCTGCCAACACCAAATAAGCCCACCAGAGCCCACCACTGGACGAGGGGCCCACTAAAAGGTACCTTGCCCAGGGACACATTAAACCTGGAGCTGCCCCTGAGGAGAGTACTATTTTGTTCATCCATGTAGTGTATGGATCGTGATTCACTCTAATTTGCACTTGTAGATTTACCTCACTCCGTGAATAAAGTTACTTTAATGCTGGTAATGGAATTTCTTTTCAGTCCTCTCATCATCCAATATGTGCACCTTTTATTTCTGCTTCCTTCTGTAATTGAAATTTCTAGCTAAAGGCTAACACCAACCTTCATTAAGGAGATAGATCGTTGACTAATCTCAGCTACTTCAATTTGGTTCTAAAGTTGCATTCACACTTGCAGTTTTTCCTTGAGAAATTATAACTGATTATGTTCCTATGGTAACTACTTTCCTTCTTTTTATCCATGCACTATAATCACTCTTGATACAGTTATTCCCTATTTGCACTGGCTTCTTTGTTCTTGCACATTGTTCTTAGTTCCTGCAGGTGTGAGACGAATATGGAAATAGCATTGGAAACATATGTGAATATGAAAATAGCATTGCAATAGCTTGTTGTTGTTGATGATGATGAAATTGGCTGTACCATGCTTCTTTAGAGTGAATAAGGGATTATTTCAGAGGATTGTCAAGCCGATAATTCAAGGGAGAGCAGGATAAGGATACTCCATATTAGACTGAGTATCCTTATCCTGTCTGGGTACAGCAGAAATTGCTACTCACATTCTGTAACTGACCCCACTGGTTTATAACATCAGATGTCATGAAATAATCAAAACAGTTGGTGCCTGTTCCAGCACTGACTACACTGGACTGAACTGCCAGGGAAACGCAAGCCCAAGTGGCACTGAGAGAGAAGGATACCCTTCATGTGGTATTCTCAATCCAGCCTAAAGAATTTGTGTTACAGAGAGTGATGATTCTGTACTAGTAAGATTGTGGGATGCTTTCTAATTTTCCATCAAATTAGAACAGTCTTTGTAGATATGTGTTTACTTCTTAGCTTCCTACGAGACCACATTTGTATCACAATAATGATCTAACAGATGAATTCATTAGGGAAAAAAAATGAAGATGTCAACCAGTAAGGAAACCAGAGCCTATATAAGACAGAAGCATCATAGATTAGAACACTGAATAAAATTTTAGAAGAGCTATCCCAAATAGAGACATATGAAAAGTTTGTTTCAGTTCATTTTTGAACTGGAATTTACCCAATTCGCACCTCCCAGAACTGAATGTGGACCTGAACACAATCTGTGATCAAAGTTCATAGATTTCCAAACTTGTGACACAATTTGCAGAACAAGAAAAAGTGCTAAGAGTATATACATTTGAGAAATTGTGCATGAAAATGCATACATTTGGAAAACGCGCATAAAAAAGGTGTACTTCTGAAAAATATCCACAATCATGCTTTATGCAATGGAAGAAAACTGCATACATTTTAAAAATGTGCACAATTTATGTGTGCATTTGGAAAATGCATACAAAAATATGCATGAATTTTTGTGTGAAAAGGAAAAAACAAAACTTGCAATCTGATATGGACATGAGTTGGAATGAGCTTTAAGGTGGAATTCATAGAACCTTGATGAGCTGCAGTTTTTCCCCATTGATTTCAGTGGGTCTGCACTAAGGGTCAAAACAGGCAGTACTTTAAATCCATAGCTAGCAGCTACATATCTTTCCATTTTTGGCACAGTGCCCTCGGTCTGGATTAGGACCCCACACCTGCAATTACTGTTGCAAAATAGTGATCCATGCAACAATTGGATCTTTATTTTCCAATAGAAATTGCAGGTGCAGGGAGTGTGCAATCCAGATGGGGCCCATAGCAGGAAGAAATGGCTAAAGCTCTCCTAACACCCCCACCACTAAGGATGGACGATGCCATCTCCGTCAGTGATCAGGGAGCTTGACGAACTGCCCCCTCACAGCTTGCGCAACTCGGGCCTGGTCGCCGAGCTTCCCTGCTTGCCCCGCCTGCCTGCGAGCTGCGCGAGCTGCCCCTCTTCTGCACACTGGCTGTCTAAGGCCGGGATGGGGAAGAGGGGCCTTGGCACAGCCACCCCCAGCCTCTCGCCCTGGCTTCCAGCGGGGGCGGGGGAGAAGAGGATAGGTGCCTCCTTCTTCCCTCCATCCCCACCTGCTACAGCAGCAGCGGCGGCTGAAGACAAGCTGGTCATTTTCCGTAAGGCCAGGAAAACTTATGGAAAACAACCAGCCTTTCCTGTGCCACTCCCACTGTAGCAAGGATGGGGGAAGGAGGAGAGGCGCTGCCTTCTTCCCCTCTCCTTGCTGAGGGAGAGGGCGCCCGAGCTCTTGCCCGACTCAGCGCGCCACGAGTCGGGCAAGAGCTGAGGTCCGCGAACTAGCGTGCGGAGCGCCGAACCCGCAGCTTCTCGCCAGGCTTCGAGCCCCAACCAGATGCTAGCGACATCCCTAACCCCCATGCTAAGGTCCCAATAAGGTGCAAATGTAAAAACACACACACACACACACACACAAAGCTGCCAGCCATGGATTTAAAGTTAAGCCTGTTTTGGCCCTCAGTATGACTGAATCAGGATCCAACCCATTATGCAGTTGGTAATGTTGGTATGTATTTGTATTTGCTATTTTCTGCTTTATATGCTGATGTTTTAAATTGATAATCTTAACCATGGAATTTTGTACATTCAGTTTTAACTCCTGCTTCTCAACATTTTAGTTGAAAAGCAGGATAAAAGCATAGAAAATAGGGGTGGCTAATTTACAGTAGAGATGGCAAAATTACTTTTCCTAAATCAGCAAAAAGAAGATCTGCCCAAGATTTTAGTCATTATCTACAGGAGAAACTTCCGATTAGTTATAAGACTTTGTCTGCATTGTTACACAAAAGACGCCACACACGAATGTGCAAAGGGTATCCTAGTTGGCTTTGCTGCCCTCGCCTTTCCTCTGCCAGGATCCAGGGTATACTCAGCAGGGGCAGCTCCTTGCCAAGCAAAGGAAGGCTTACTGATTGGGATCCTAAGTGCCTTTATTATTTTGGTGCAGCTAATTTCCCGTAGGAGCTGAGGGTTGGTGGAGAGCAGGGAACACCGACAAAGAGAGAAGTTGGCATTTTTATTGAATAAACTACTCAGTCTTATAGACTGAAAAAACAGGCATGAGAAGCTGGAGGAAGTGGCTTAGGTCTCAGCTGTGACAACAGCCTGCCAGTCAGCACGGTGCACAGCCTCTTGGGCTACCAACAGGAAGAACTGGTTTCACCTGAGCTTAATGCTTTGGCAAAGATTGGATGTCTGGCCAAAATGGCATGGGCATGATCCTAATGCCAGCTCACTGTTCAAATGACTGTATCTGGATACACCTCGAAGGGCAAATTACCAAGTTTGCTGAGTTTCACAAGTTTATCCAGCTTCCTAGATTTCCAGGGTGGCATGCAAGCAATTCATTTGTGAGGACATCATTCCTATCAGGATGTTATAGATAATTTGATAACTTGATAATTCATAACTCCTTTCGTGACCAAGTTCTTGGTTTTCTCCTTCACTAGATAACAACATCCATTTTGTTGTGCTACTCAGTTATCATTTACTACCCCTTGACTGATTAGAGATGTAGATGTCTGTTCTGTGCGTCTGTTCTTTCTGGATCATCGATACAGAACTACCATAGCTGTGTAGGTCTGCCTTAAGGCAACTTCACACAATACAGGAAGGAAAAGACAGGTCTCCCTGTTCCCCAGTGTGTGTCAACCAAGTCTTTCTTGCAATGTTTGAACAAACATATTACCCTCCGCTCTGGGGGCTGTGGCTGCTGGGCAAGCGTTCCCCACAGTTTACGACCATGCACATCATGTGTCTCCCTTTCAAATGTCACACAAAAGAGGGGAGTGGATGCATTGTGGAAATGACAGGAATCATTTTGTCTGTAACCACTGAAATATACCTTACTAGGATAGTCTAATGCATAAGGGATGTCAGATGAAATATAATTTGTGTTTGTTTAGAAAGAGGGAAATACGGTGCAGTAACAAATGGCTTCTTTCGATTCATTAGTCTAGAAGAGCCCTGTGTACATATTCTTTCTTGATCTGTTTGTTTTCATTACACAAAGAGTAACTAGTTTATAGAAGAGAGATTCCTAAATGGTTAATCCGGATTTAGCAGCCGCATACAGGGTTGTCAGCCTTACAACCAAGGTGGAGAGAGTATAGCTTAAAGAATGAAGGACTTTCTAGTCTAGGGGCTGCAAGTGAGAGGTGGTTTCCAGAGGGGAAAAAATATTCTATTGCCATTTTTAAAAAATAACTATTAAAAACCATTGGCATAGAATTAAGGCACTTAGCCAAAGCTGTGATTGTGACAACAGCTATGTTCAACTGAGATTTGTATTGCTGTTGATGAACTGAATGGAATGAAAAACAGGAGTGTCTATTTGCTGAAGTAAATCTATAAAAGTTTTTCTTTCTTTCTTTTTAAGAATGGGCCACTGGCTAGATTTAATAAAAATGTGAAAATTAAGGCCTGGCTTCTGAAGCATTGATTCAGAAAGAAAAAAGTCATCCTGTCCATAAAATCTTTAGATCAAATACCATCTTGTGGGTTCTCACTCTCCTACCTACTGGCACTGAGAGCAAAGGCCTCGAAGTGAGAGACTCTGAAGTAATTTTAAGAATTATTGAAGTGCAGCTGTGTGCACGCAGCTTGCTAGAAAGATTTTTACCCCTAGGATATATTTGTAATTTCCCATGTAATGGAAGGGTGGTATTGTTACGCTTCTAATGCAGCAATGGCACACAGAGGTTCTCTATTACGGCTCCAATAAGTGAAAAGCTTTAGCAGGAAGCATGTAAAAGGAGATTTCCCCCCCCCCTCCTAACAATGGGCCATGGAATGAAGGACCTTACCAGAGCATTGCTAGCCATGAACTTGCTTGACCCCCATCAGATATTTTGGCATAAGCCAGAACCCTGTATATCTGCAGTGTCGCCCCTAGGTTATTTACTCATTTAATTACATTTAGAGCCTGACTGTATGTTGCTCTCATCACATGAAAACTAGCTACGTGTAAGGCAGGATCTGACTGTTGAACTCTGCAGGCTCCCCCAGAAACAGAGAAAGCAGGAGGGGATGCTAGGCCAGTGTGTGGAGAAGCAGGAGTCACTGGCCAATTTTCTCTATTTGTTTTCTGCTTAACTTATTTCTAATTTAGCAATTCTGTGCTCTCCGCCCCCCCCCCCCCCGTCCCTTGGGTCAATATAGGAGAGAGAAAATAATCAGAGAAAAATAATGGACTCACAGGGAAAACCAGCCCGTAGTTCTATGATCCTGTCTAGCTACATAATTTAAAACAATCAGAGCCTCGCATACAAGTGGCTGTTTTTGACGAGATTAATGTAATGTGTAGCCAGACTGAGGCCAAATCTACATTTTGTGTCATATCATTACGATCCCATCATGGTGACTCTATAACCCTCTTGTGCATTTATTCCTTGTAGGACACACAATGACATTTGTTGTGGTATATTGTATAATGTGGAATAAAAAGCAGAAAATAACACTCCAAAAGCAGAATATTGAATGTGTAATGTGCCCCAACAGTTATCAGTGCACTTCAATACCGCTATAAAGCAGTAGCAGTAGATCTAGCTTCATACTCTGTCTTATCCCTTTGGATCAGGTCAAAAGAATTTAAAGATGCCATCCTATGCATGTTTAGACAGAAAAAAGTACTACATGCTGGGAGTTGTAGGACTTTTTTCTGTCTAAACATGCATAGGATTGTGCTATAAAATACCAAAAAAAAGCAGACTTGATAGGATTGGAATCAGCAATTTTTTTCTAATGTTTAATTTGATTTTAATGTTTGCATTTCTACTTGCCTTTCTACCCAATTTATTACTCAAAGCATTTTACAGATTATAGAAAGCAGTTAAAATGCATTCAAAACACTATAAACATTTAAAATGCCATTTAAAAAACTACAGTACTGAACAAATAGCATTGGATAATTTAAATAATACCTAAAAGTCTGTTGTGACATGGCTTGTAGCCTTTTTAACACTGAGCTAGGTGGGCATTTCTGGGAAAGGAGTTTAATCATTGTGGTGCCAATACAAAGAAAGCTCTGCCACCCATTTATTTTCAGAAGGGTGAAAGCTAGAGATAAATGAGCTTCCCAAAGTTCTCCTTGGAGTAACTCAGACATTACCCAAGTTCTTCTGAGAAAAAAATCAGAAGCTCAGGTAATTTTTCCAAGCCAGTCCAAAAGGGAACAAAATTACTCTCTCTGGAGCCTTTTTCCTGCCTAAATATGAATGAATAGTTCCATTAGTTCCTGTGGGATGGGGAAAAAGACTCTGCAGGGGAAGGTGGGTTCATATTCACTGTGCTAAATGGGGACCACAAAAAGCATGGAAGCTGGTATTCTGTAGCTTGAGCTTTCAGAATCTGACAAAACTAATTAATATTCATATAATTATATAAAATTAATCATCAATATTTAGTAATGATTTCTGCACTAGCAAATATATTCCGCATCAGGGCAATGTCTATAAATATTGCCTCTATTTGGTGCTGCAGACAATGCCACCCATACAAATGACAGTAATATTAAGTGTATATTAACAATTACTTTAGCACCAACTAGATAGATACCGTACACTGCAAAATACAGAAGTAACAGACTCTCTGGCCAAAGGGCTTAAATATGCATTAGATGGGTAAGACTGGTTTGTGTGAGCGGTCAGGCTTGATGAAATGGAGGTGGGGGAAAGGAAGGAGCAATGGCTTATTGCAGGGGTGGACTTGCAGATCTACTTTTTGCTAGAATCCCAAGATCCACCAACTAGAGCCTAGTGAAATAGAAATATACTTAGAACTATAACATTGTGAGCCCAGGAATTTGTTCTGAGTACAAGAACTGAATGGTGCTCACAGTCCTTCTTGTACAAACAAACAAACGAAACACTCTTGGTTATCCCAAGCTTTCTTCTATGCAGTAGTATAATTTAGGGCAGGAGAACCTGTTTTTTGTTGCTACTGTTAAACAATTAGGAGCCAGGAATTCTTGCCAATCTGCTGCAAATCACCCAGAGAACTATCAGTAGATCCCAATCTACCTTCTGCCTACCCCTGGCTTATTGCCGTCGTGTCCTGTTTTTAAGCTTTGAAAGGCATCTGGCTGGCATTGCTGGAGATGGGAGTGCTGGACTGGTTTGGGGGTTGATCCACAAGGGAAGCTGTAATGTTTTTTAAGGAGGATAATTCCTTTGCAGAGAATGAAGCAAGAAGGGATTAACACAAGTGGCTTGAGCAGCAGAGTATTGTCAGGAATAGGCCGCACCATGGCAGAGAGATAGTGCAGTAGAAGTCAGGGAGATTTTAAAAAGAGGAACAAAGAACAGATGAGCCTGTGCAAAAAAAAAAAAAAAAAGACCAAGAAGGAATGTAAGGCAAGAGGAAGGTGGACAATTAAAAAAAATTAAGTTAGTGTATTTTGTAAGTAAATGGTATTGATACATAGAAGGTCATAGATAAAACAATGTTCCACAACGGAGGGCAAAATCGCACCATGTTCCCTGTGCAATCACCTGCAGGAGAATGTGGGGTTGCTGCTGGGGATAAAATTGCCTGCAATTTACATTACAACTGGAACTGGATGACTTTTGGGCAATGTAAATTGGAGGATGGGGGGCCCTAATCCAGATTGGGACCATTGGGAGAGGATTAAAGTCTCCCTACCTCCCCAGACTAGGGTCCCAATCCATGTAGTAACATGGAGTCTCAACTTGTGAGGTCACATTCCATAACTAAAGGAATACGCCTTGCCTAGCCTCTGTAATAGAATTCCTCTGTAAACCTTGGGAGTACTGGCAACATTCTAATGATTCCCTCAGCCTTCAAAATTGCCTCACTCTTATTTCAACTGACAGTTTCCTGCTATCCCTCCGTCAGAATGCTGACAGGAACAATGGAATTCTTCTCAAAACACTGGAGTGCTGGCAGCACTGTAGCTTCAGAGTGAAACTGAGCATGCCTGACGTAACTTTGCCAGCAGTTGCTGCCATAGGCTTTCATGGGACAGGAAAACATTAATAACTTTTGAACCACTGCTCACAATTTCACCAACCAATGCAAGGCACATCTCAACAAACCTGAAAAAGTACACCAGTTTTTACCAGAATTTGGGGAAAAAATGATATGCTAAGCTACAGCTTAGAGTAAAAAGTGTACTGAGTCAGTTTTCAGCACATTTTAAATTGCCGTACCTGTAGCAATTTATATCAGATTGCTTTGACATTTTGCACAACTGTAGACCGCACTGGGTAGATCATGGGTGTCAGGTTTCACATTATTATCCCAACAGGTGTCATTGGTATAACAATTTTTAGGCTTATAACAGCAGAACGTTTTTTGCGACTCCTGTGGCCCTTTAATCTACGTACTTATGCGAAATGTGTTTTTTTGTTGTTTTACTACCCTGCTATTGAAGTTTTCTAAAGGAAGTTCTGGCTGATACCTGCCTGTATGTCCTCACCTTTTCTGCTTAGTAGATTGACAGTTCCATCTATTGAGTTCAATGGGGCTTACTCCCAGGAAAGTATTTATAAGATTGCAGCCAGAGAGTATTTGGACAGAAAAAACCTAGCTGACCATAAAGATCGGAATGACTCTACGTTGCTGCCTTTTATTGAATGAGATCTATCTAATCCAGTGAAAACTTCTGGCAGAGTGGCATCTTTCCCAGGGCTGCCACCTGAGATCCTTTTTAACTGAACATGCCAGGGATTGAACCTGGGACCTCCTTACATGAAAAGCACCCTTCCCATGGGACACAAAGGAGAATGGAGTCTAAGGTATGTAGGTCCCAACCTGCTTACATTTGTATTTTCCCTTATTTTTCCTAAAGATTTTGTTGCTTTAAAAAAAAAAAATCAGTTTTTTTTGCAGTTTTGCCTTTTAAATCTAGCCTAGCATAAATCAGGTTTACAGTCCAAATCTTAATTAGCTGTTCTTAAAAAAAAAAAAAAAAGGGGGGGTACAGGGTTTTATTGGAAAACACTATTTATTAGATGTCAGGTTCTAAAGGAAGATTTTAATTATGTTAAGAAAGATGCATCACTGGCTACCATTCGACAGACTACATTTGAACTGCACTTGCAATTTTACAAGTAGGGTAACAACTACTAATAACTGATAAGGGAACATGAGGAAGAGGTAACATGAGGTATCGACATTAAGTATCATGACATAAATTGTCATAGGAATCACATCACATAGCCTTTGGAAATTCCACTCCACTGGAATTTGACTACTAATGGAAGTCAGCGTTTTTGAATAAATATCAAAAGGATCGAGTGATGGGTAGACTCCTCTCTGTTCAGAATGTATGAGCATTCTCAATTAGCATGGGGGGGAAGTTCATCTCTTTTCTGAGAGCTTTCCCCCACTTGGTGTTTCACAGTGCACATTATCACAGTGGGAGTTTGGCTTGGTACCACATGCATGATTGAAGCTGCAGTAAAGTGGATACTACAGTACCATGACTTGAATATTACCTTGCTTATGGATCATGGTATTATTTTCTATATTATCTGCCCATTTAAACATTTAATATAGTTTAACAGAAATGGTTGAGAAGTTATTAATATTAAAGAACGTCTGTCAAAGTGCCTGCAAAATAGTTGGCTTTGGGTATACGTAGGTCTGCTGAATGCTGAACATGCACATGTGTCAAGATTCTGAACCGGAAGAGAACATCTGTGGGAATTCGAGTTCAGCTTGTGATACAGCTGAGCATTACAAACTGGATGAACTTGTATATTGAACCAGGTAACTGTGAATGTTGGCTACATTGCTCGCAGCATCAAACAGAGATCTAAGATTCTGCTCATGAGTTCTTCCCTGTGCAAGCATTCATTGAGTTCTTGCTCATGAACGCTTTTCTCTATGAGCCTACAATGAGTAGGGTTGAATCGAAACAAGAGGGTGCTTTTTTTCAAAAGCTTTTGGAAGCTGTAAAAAGCACTGTCCCTTTTGGAGATCTGGAGGGCTGTGAACTGGGGTGAAAATATTTGCCTACTGTGCAAGCTTCACTTGGAACAGAGGAACACTTGTCTCTTGCTGTGCTCCCTGTTTGCTGCAAATACAGCAGTGAGGGTGGACAACAGAACTGCTGCTGCAGCATCGCTACACAGGAAATTTTGGACAAGTTGCCTTGAGGCAATGTATTCCCTCCCCTCCCCCTTGGGCCCATTTGGAGTGAGGCCAAATGATGGGCTTCATTTACTCTCCGAGATGTTGCCATGTAGTCAAATCTGGCTGGCTGCATGGCATTGTAATATCATCATGGTAACAATATGATTCCTACTTCATAGCAATCACTCCAGGAAGAAGAAAAAGAAGCCTGAACGGTGCCAGAGCAGCAGCAGCCTAGAAAAACAGTGGCTGTGTGAACAGCACCAAATCCAAGGAAGGTGGTGGTGGTTTTCAGGGACCATTTCAACCTCTTAGAAAGCACAATGACTGACCTTTTAAAAATGTTGTGTGTGCACATTCTGTGCAGATCAACCAAAAGACTTTTCTAAACTTGACCAGTATAACATGTATGCTAATGACTAAAGCCTCTGTGTTATTCAGCATTTAGCAGTATAAGGCACTGGAAGTCCACCAGGGGACCTGGCTAAAAGAAAGAAATGGGAAAAAAAAAAAGACTGGCCTAATCAGAACCAGCTTCCCTTAAATAAATACCAGTGCTGCAGCTGATCAACTGGAAAAAAAAACTTGATGTCATGGCATCCTCTGGAAGATGTGTAACATTTCCTAGTATGGCAGTTTAAATGCACAAAACATCCTGACGAATACACAGATGCAACCTCTGAAATAGTAAACTCTGAAATAATATGGTTGCTTAGAGTGGAGTATTTTGTTTTTTCCATTCCACGTTAATTTTTTAAAATTTATTAAAAAATAATAATTGTAAAGGCTATTTTTAAGGGCAAAAGCCCTCCCAAGGTGGCTTACATAATAAAATCCCATTCTATCAGAAAACAGAGAATAAAATCAATAAATACCAGCAGACTTTCAAAACTTGAAAGCTGTTCAGTAAAGCAAGAAGGCCTGACTTCAATGTTTGGTCACTTTTTTCACCACAGAAACCATGAACTCATGGAAGCAGTATAATGCATCAGCCAGGAACTCCTAGATCTTAGCCACAGCAATTTCCCAAATCCCCAGAGTGGAATAGTGTCCCTTCTACAATGCAAGTTGCTGGGACAGATCTGTGAGGGCTTTAACTTTTGCTGTTCACCCAAGGAGACTACTCTGTGTTTGAAGAAAGCAGCTAAATGCAATTTA
Organism: Heloderma suspectum; assembly: GCF_057233095.1. NCBI lineage: Eukaryota > Metazoa > Chordata > Lepidosauria > Squamata > Helodermatidae > Heloderma > Heloderma suspectum. Next base: position 174,582,250 of record NC_139460.1, on the reverse strand, counting down.
TGAATCAGACCTATACCAGGTGAAAAAATAGGTAACAGCACCACTTTCTATTAGAATGGTCCACTCCCAGAGGCTAATGAATTGTGATGGGATCCAGAGGAGTCTGGGGGATTTTCCAGCTGGTATGGCTGGTTCTCCTGATTGCTCCGTGGAATATTGAGATAATCCGAATGGCTGACATGTTCACTCCCAAACATCCTTTCCCACTAAGCAAAGAATCAGCTCATTATTGAGCTTACCCGGTTGAGATTATGATAGCGAAGATATTTTTCTCCACCACTGTTTTGCAGAGCTTTTCTAAGTGGTTCAAGGTCTCTTGTAATCTAGCCCAGTAGTAGATATGAAGGTACCCTCAGTAACACATTGTGACATGTTTGCGAGACACTTTGAGGACAACATTGCTTGTATACACCGCAAGCAGAATCCCACAATTGGGATTGGAGGTCCTCGACACCTCCAGAGATTGGTTGTGACACACTGGACACTCTGGTTCTATTTTGTTGGATGACTTTCAGTTTCTAGGGCATGAGGATGTGGACAAGGTGCTTGGCCAAGTCCATCCAACCATTTCTATGCCTATCCCTTGGGCTTATTACATCTAGCAGAGAGGGAATGACTTGCTGGGCCCATGAGGTAGCAAATTCCTCATTAAAAGAGGAGGCAATCCTAGTATCCTTAAAAAAAATTGGAAACTCGTTTTATCAGGAATCCAAATCATACTGCAAATTCTACACACATTCAAGCAATCACAAGTAGAACTTCCCTGCAGAGCTTGCCATTCAATGTAGCAAGCTCACAGAACTGAGGGGGCGGTGTGGTGGACAGTGGGGTGTTGGGGCGGGGCCAGCATGTGTGTCTCCATCCCTGTCTGCAGTTTAAGCCCTTATGTGCTGAGGAGAACTCATGAACAGGACTTCAGCTGCATTTATGTTTCAAGATCCCACAGGGTTCTATCCTATCCCCTGTGCTGTTTAAGATACACACAGCACTCCGTTGCTGCATCTGTATGGTATTTTATTATAATGTGATTTTTAGATTTTTATTGCCATATCCTGTAAGCCAGGCATAGGCAACACGGTGCCCTCAGCTGTTTTGGACTAACTCCCATAATCTCTGGCTATGCCAGCTGGGATTAATGGAGGTTGTTATTCAAAACATCTGGAGGACGTGATGTTGCCTATCCCTGCTGTAAGCTATCCAGAGAACTTTGTTATGAGCAGCCTAAAAATAGCATAAAACAAATATTAAGGACTATATGACAAAGCAAGCCATGACCAAACACACCTGATATTTAGGTAACGCATTATACGCCTTTTCAGTTAAGCTTCTGGGTCATCTAGCAAAGTTCCCCTGACTTCAACCTATCAGAAGACACGATCTTAGTTCAATTCATCACAAGAATGAAAGGTTTATTAACTTTACTTTTGTTTTTTAAAGAAAGGAAAGAAGGAAAATAGAACTTTCAAGGAGACATATGTAATAAGGGCTTTGGAAAAATGACTGGCTAACTACAAACTGTATTGAAACGCCTGTGGTGCTTGGATACCTTTGAACTGCCAGAAAAGCTATTATCTAGATTACATTTTATTATGTTTTCTGGTTTTTCATCCTGATAAGGCTTAATGTGGGATCATTACATATGAGAATAGATTTAATCCTGTTTTCTTAGCAGGCTTTAAGGACACCAAGGGGATTATTTATATAATAAGATGCAAGGTTGCTATGGAAAACTCTATAGCAACCTAGCATCTTCACAAAAGCAAGCAGCCACTTGTGACAGCAATCTAAATTTACATTTATTTTAGTGTCATTTTTATCGACACTCTTAGTCTCTCATTTTGACAAGATGCTAAAATATGTTTTGGGGCTTGTGCTTGAGCAAAATTAACACTGTAGTGCTAGAATTTAAACAGCTCATAAGAAATATTGGAAAATAATGCTACTGGCTTTTACAAAATAACATTTTAAACTAACAGAAAAGAGCCGTTTGTCTTCTTTCTTCACAAGGATGATCATTATTTGCCCTGCAATAGTATACTTCGTAAAGGAGTGTGATATAATAAATATACTCTGCTACTGAATGTTTGTCCTACCTGATCTGTCTATACTAATGGCATAATGGTATGTATTTTGAAATTAAGAGGCCCTAGTAGTTAATACATTGTGATACATACTGAACACTTACTTATAGATACACCAAGCTTTAGGATCGGGTGTGCATTATTTATAATATCCTTATGACTGATATGGTACTCTAAAATGTCTTTGCAACCATTTAAGAATATCTGAGCTCTCCTGTTTTTTCCTCCCTTAAGGGCCAATTCTCACTTTACCTTTTGCACTTCAGTATTCATGCTCAAGTACGCAACAAGGATGCACAAATACATCCAGAGACATTTTGATAATCTTATCCAAACGTTGAGCTTCTTGAAATTTCTTGTGTGCTTTGCTTAAGGAAGACCCCAAGCAATTGATTTGATTTTTGGTTTAGGTAGCAACTGTACAGTGTTTGCAGACTTCTTCTCAAGAAGGGCATATTTGTGTTAATTTGACAAATGATCCTTTAAAATACTCGGATGTGGCAACTGGGCACAATCTAAAATTAAACACATTAAGCACCGATTGCAAAGAAAGTGCTTTACTTTGGCTGAATCATACTCTAGTGGCCTACTTCCACTTTTCTTATATTATGGCAACATATTCTAATGAAGAAATTGATTTTAATATTGCAATATATTTCACTGCAAAAGTCAGTGTTCAGGAAATAAATGTTCACATGCCACATTTCAAGTGTCCAACTCACTTGACATATTGTTGTTGTTGTTCAGTTGTTCAGTCGTGTCCGACTCTTCGTGACCCCATGGACCATAGCACGCCAGGCCTTCCCGTCCTGCGCGCTCTCCCGGAGGGTGCTCAGGTTCATATTCATTGCATCGGTGATGCTATCTAGCCATCTCATCCTCTGCCGTCCCCTTCTCCTTTTGCCTTCAATCTTGCCCAGCATCAGGGTCTTTTCCAGAGAGTTTTCTCTTCGCATTAGGTGGCCAAAATATTGGAGCTTCAGCATCTGTCCTTCCAATGAGCAGTCGGGGTTGATTTCCTTTAGGATTGACTGATTTGACCTCCTTGCAGTCCAGGGGACTCGTAAGAGTCTTCTCCAGCACCACAGTTCGAAAGCATCAATTCTTCGGCGCTCAGCCTTCCTTATAGTCCAGCTCTCACAGCCATACATTACTACTGGGAAAACCATAGCTTTGATTAGACGGACCTTTGTCGGCCAGGTGATGTCTCTGCTTCTTACTATGCTGTCTAGGTTTGCCATAGCTTTCCTCCCAAGGAGCAAGCGTCTTTTAATTTCATGGCTACAGTCACCGTCTGCGGTGATCTTGGAGCCCAAGAAAGTAAAATCTGTCACTGCTTCCATTTCTTCCCCTTCTATATGCTAGGAAGTGATGGGGCCAGATGCCATGATCTTCGTTTTTTTAATGTTGAGTTTCAAACCAGCTTTTGCACTCTCCTCTTTCACCCTCAACAAGACGCTCTTTAGATCCTCCTCACTTTCTGCCATTAGGGTGGTATCGTCTGCATATCGGAGGTTGTTGATAATTCTCCCGGCAATCTTAATTCCGACCTCTGATTCATGCAACCCGGCATTTCTCATGATGTACTCTGCATATAAGTTAAATAAGCAGGGAGACAATATGCAGCCTTGTCGTACTCCTTTCCCAATTTTGAACCACTCGGTTGTTCCATGTCTGGTTCTTACTGTTGCTTCTTGACCCTCGTACAGGTTTCTCAGGAGACAGGTAAGGTGGTCTGGTACTCCCATCACTTTCAGAATTTGCCACAGTTTGTTGTGATCCACACAATCAAAGGCTTTAGCGTGGTCAATGAAGCAGAAATAGACGTTTTTCTGGAATTCTCTTGCTTTCTCCATGATGCAGCGAATGTTGGCCATTTGATCTCTAGTTCCTCTGCCTCTTTGAAACCCAGCTTGTACTTCCGGTAGTTCTCGGTTCGCATACTGCTGAAGCCTAGCTTGTAGGATTTTGAGCATCACCTTGCTGGCATGTGAAATGAGCGCAATTGTGCAGTAGTTTGAACACTCTTTGGCGTTGCCCTTCTTTGGAATTGGAATTTAAACTTACCTTTTCCAGTCTTGCGGCCATTGCTGAGTGTTCCAAATTTGTTGGCATATTGAGTGCAGCACTTTAACAGCATCATCTTTTAGGATTTTAAATCGCTCAGCTGGAATACTGTCATCTCCACTAGCTTTGTTATTACTAATGCTTCCTAAGGCCCACTTGACTTCACTCTCAAGGATGTCCGGCTCAAGTTCAGTGACCGCACTATCATGGCTATCAAGGACATTACTATCATGGCTATCAAGGACATTCAGATCTTTCCTGTATAGTTCTTCTGTGTATTCTTTCCACCTCTTCTTAATCTCATCTGCTTCTGTTAGGTCTCTGCCTTCTTTGTCCTTTATCATGCCTGTCTTTGCACAAAAAGTTCCCTTGAGATCTCCAATTTTCTTGAAGAGATCTCTAGTCTTTCCCATTCTGTTGTTTTCCTCGATTTCCTTGCATTGTTCATTTAAGAAGGCCTTCTTGTCTCTCCTTGCTATTCTCTGGAACTCTGCATTCAGTTGGATATATCTTCCCCTTTCTCCCTTGCTTTTCGCTTCCCTTCTTTCCTCAGCTACTTGTAAAGCCTCATCAGACAGCCACTTGGCTTTCTTGCATTTCTTTTTCTTTGGGATGGATTTCGTTGCTACCTCCTGAACAATGTTACGGACCTCCGTCCATAGTTCCTCAGGCACTCTGTCTATCAGGTATAATCCCTTAAATCTGTTCGTCACCTCCACTGTATATTCATAAGGGATATGATTTAGGTCATACCTGAATGGCTTAGTGGTTTTCCCTACCTTCTTCAATTTCAGCTGAAATTTTGCAAGAAGCAGCTCATGATCTGAGCCACAGTCAGCTCCAGGTCTTGTTTTTACTGACTGTATAGAGCTTCTCCATCTTTGGCTGCAAAGGACATAATCAATCTGATTTCGATATTGACCATCTGGTGATGTCCATGTGTAGAGTCATCTCTTGTGCTGTTGGAAAAGAGTGTTTGCTATGATCAGCGATCATATGCTGATCATATGATCATAATAATATGATCTATTAGCCTTTGTCCTGCTTCATTTTGTACACCAAGGCCATGCCTGCCTGTTATCCCGGTGATTTCTTGACTTCCTACTTTAGCATTCCAGTCCCCTTTGATGAAGAGGACATCTTATTTTGGTGTTAGTTCTAGAAGGTGTTGGAGGTCTTCATAGAACCGATCAACCTCAGCTTCTTCGGCATCAGTGGTTGGGGCATAGACTTGAATTACTGTGATGTTGAATGGTTTGCCTTGGATTCGTACTGAGATCATTCTGTCGTTTTTGAGATTGTACCCCAGTACTGCTTTTCCCACCCTTTTGTTGACTATGAGTGCTACTCCATTTCTTCTAAGGGATTCTTGGCCACAATAGTAGATATGATGGTCACCTGAATTAAATTCGCTCATTCCTGTCCATTTTAGTTTGCTGATTCCCAAGATGTCGATGTTCAATCTTGCCATCTCATGTTTGACCACCTCCAGCTTACCTTGATTCATTGATCTAACATTCCAGGTTCCTAAACAATATTGTTCTTTACAGCATCGGATTTTCTTTTCACCACCAGACACATCCACAGCTGAGTGTCCTTTCGGCTTTGGCCCAGCCGCTTCACTCTTTCTGGCGCTACTTGGAAATACCCGCTGCTCTTCCGCAGTAGTATATTGGACACCTTCCGACCTGAGGGGCTCATCTTCCGGCGTCCTATCTTTTAGCCTTGTGATACGTTCCATGGGGTTTTCTTGGCAAGAATACTGGAGTGGGTTGCCATTTCCTTCTCCAGTGGACCACATTTTGTCAGAACTCTCTGCCATGACCTGTCCGTCTTGGGTGGCCCTGCACGGCATAGCTTATGGCTTCATTGAGTTACGCAAGCCCCTTCGCCACGACAAGGCAGTGATCCATGAAGGGGCACTTGACATATATTGTTTCATAATTCAGTTTACAAAAGCCCTACAATGTACTGTAGACAATATTGCAGATGGGAGCTGAAGAGGAAAGAACAGTGGTTTGTCTAAGGCAACCTAATGTGTTCCTGGCTGAAGACCAAAACATACAAGGCATGAGAGATCTATGATCCTCAGCATTTCTGGTTTTTTTTTGTTAAAAGCAGCTGCAGGGGATGCCCAACTGGATTAGGGCAGTGGCACAGGTGGGAGAGTTAACCAATGCCATATCTTCAACTAATTCAAAACTATCTGCCCCACCAGGAAAACATACATTTCCCATGATGCTGTTCATCCAAGAAGACTACTCTGTGTCCAAAGAAAGCAGCTAGATGTAATTTATGAACCAGACCTATACCAAGTGAAAAAAATAGGTAACCTTTAGAATGGTCCACCCCTAGAAGCGAATGCATTGTGAGGACAACCCAGGAGGCAGTATCAAAGGCTAACTGAGGAAGTCAGTCTCAAGCAAGGCTCAACTGGAACAGGAAGCTATTTATCCTCCTTCCTGCCCAGAAGGATCCAGTGCTCAGCCTGGGAGGATGGAGACTGGATGTTTCTTCACTAAAAAGCTGCTACCTGTAGTTCAGAGGCTCACCACACGTGGAGATGCATACAAATCCAGCAATTCTTGAAATCAGGATCATACATGATTATGTTTTTATAATTATTTTTAGATGCTATTGCTAAGAATGATAATTGCATAGGATTGATTTAGATAGGTGGTAACACGGGAATCTGTCAGATCTGACTTGTGCAGTTGTCGGGATGAGCAAGGCAAAGGTGGTCAGTTGTTGGCAGGAGTAGAGCCCTCGTCTCTCACCTCTGCTCACTCAGTCAAACATGGAAGGGAGTTCAAGCAGGGTTGTACCTCTTGGCCTTGACTTCTGCCCTCCACAAGCTCTACGCATGATCAAGAATCCCGGTCAACTGTGCAGACCTTTTCCCTGTTCTGCCCAATGTGTATAAATTGGTGGGGGATCAGCGGCTGCATACAAGTTGGGGTGGGGCCAGTAGGTGTGATCCCACTTCCCTCCACATGCTGATTGAATACATGGGAGCTTGAGAAGAGTCTTAGCAATCTTACCTTTTCTCTCAGCCAAGATATAAAGAAAGGGTGTTGCACCAATGTGTTGTATTTAATGTTACTCTGACTTTAATCCCATTCATTTCAATGTGACTACTCTTAAGTAGGACTAACAGTGGCTACAACCCAGGGATAGGAGTAGAATAGCTTGGGCTGTGGTGTGCTTTAATATAGTTTACTTTTAAAACTGCATAAGCCCTAGCTACCCTTATTCTACAGTGTAAAACTCATTCCTTCCCTATATTTGTTTTTTTGTTCCTTCCTACTTTGAAGAAAATTATCTGATGACCATTTAATACTGATGTCCTTAGTGATCTGCTTTTGCTTTAATGCATCTTTCATTCTCCCTTTTTCTTTTAAGAAATGTTTGAATATTGAGGCACAAGAGTGCCCCTTTAAAGATAAATTGCAAACAAAAGTTTTATCAATAGAAGCCTCAAAAATTCTACTGCTTATAAAAACACCTGTTTAACTACTAAAAAGTGGTATCCATGTTCTACGCAATGAGGTGTACAGCATGCAAAATTTCAAAGGGACCTGAAAGTTTGCATATATATTGCCACAGGTACAGCAAGTTAAAAGTGCTGAAAATTGACACACCTGTACTTTTTATTCCAAGCTGCTGGTCAGCATATCATATTTATTTCAAACATTGGTGAAGACGACTGATGCACTTTATTCCCCTTTTGTCAAGGAGATGTGCCTTTCATTGATTTGACATTCTAAGCAGCGGTACAAAAATTATTAAGGTTTTTCTGCCCTATTAAAGCCTATGGCCACAACTGCTGGCAAAGTTATGTCAGGCATGCTCAGTTTCACTCTGAAGCTAGAATGCTGCCACTACTCCAGTGTTTTGAGAAGAAATCCAGTATTCCTGTCAGCATTCTGACAGCAGAGGGAGGGGTAGCAGGCAACTGTCAGCAGAGGCAAGAATGAGGTAATGTCCTGCATTGGCTGTAGCAGTCCAGTGATCAGGCTGACCATAAGGCAAAGTAGTAAGCCAGGCCATTGTTCCAGCAGACAGGTTTCATTTCAAGAGAGTTCAGGCAAAGACAGAAGTGATCATGATAACAGGCATAGGGTCAAGGCACAGGCAATCAGTCCAGTCAGGCAAAGCAGGAATGGTCAAGCAGACAATAGTCAAACACAGTTAGGCAGTTAGATACATACCTAATCCAGTGGCAGAGTCAAGCATGAGCCCAAGAGCTGTAGTACAGAGCAGAGTCATGAAATAAGGGAAGAGGAACTAGCGAGATGTTGTTACTAACAAGCTCTGACTGAAGGCTTTTAACTACCCAGGCTCAGCTGCTGTCTATTAGAGCTCTCTGTCCAGAGCCCTACTCAATAGGAGTCACTTTCACCCAAGGAGACCATTTTTGTAAGTGAGCACTCCTTCTTACAGGAGGCCCACAGGCTTGTCACTTGAAGTAACAATGCTCCTGGGGATGGGGGGGGAGCTCAGCATCTGCTCCAGAGTCAGAGTCCCCCCCCTCCCCAACAGGGAAGGACCTGCAGTGGACTCCCCAGAAGGCCCAGGTCTGGTGCCAGCGACTGATCTAGTGTGCCTTTGGTTTCTGGAGGCTCTAGTTCTTCCTCTGAGGAGGATTCCTGTAGTGAGGGCATGATAGGTAAAGTTGAAGGCTAAGGGATCATGCCACTGATAACTGAGAAAGAGGAGATAAAGAGGAAAAGGAAAACAGTATGTTGGAATCCTGTGCAGGCTTAAACAGAAGTAAGTGTTTCTGAAGAGAGGGGGACATATCTATTCATTTGTACACATCTGCTCAGTTAATTACATGTAAGTAATTTGTGTGTTTTTGTTTTTCTTTTTTCAAAACTCTGTAATCATAATTTAGTTTTTTAAAACCAGGGAAATTCAGTGATCAAATAACCTGCTGGTTTAAGACCAGAGTTAAGGCTGGCCTCAAAGCTCCACAGAGCGAGGAAAATGGAAGCTAGGGCTGATGCCTTAACTGACATACCTCATGATCAGTCATGATGTTGCACAGTGTCACAAATTGTGCTTGCTTATGAACAACAAATAGGTGTAGGTCAACTCGCAGGAGGATTCTAACAATGCAGTAAGGCTCATATGTTTCATAAGGCAATACAGGACCAGGATAACATAGGGTATCTGTACTGGTCCCAGGCACTCCATCCTCCCTATCTGGATTTGGACCTGAAAGACACAGGGAAAGTGTGGGTACATGGAAGGTAAATTTTAAGCAAGCACAACTTGCGACACTACACAACATGATTACTGATCATGGGGCATATCTGTTGGGGCATATCTGTTAGGGCATCAACCTGAGCTTCCAATTTCCTGGCTTTGTGGAGCTTGAGCCAATATGAGATAGCCTTAACTCTGGTTTTAAACGAGCAGGTTCTATCAATCGTGGAATTTTATATGACTTTATTATTTTTTTAAAATAAATTGTGGAAGCATCAAGAGTACTGTTATATCTGGTAAAACACCCTGACCACCAGCAAGTGGGAAAGTATATAAATACTTTGTGGTTTGGATCCAAAGAATTGCATCACCAGTTCCATGGGATGTTTGGACTTACATTTCTCAAGCAAGAAGCCCCCTCCCCCCAATTCCACATGGAAAACCTCTTTTGAAACTGACAGAGCAATTCTATGGTCCCTCGGATGGTGCAGTTTCCCCTCCAAGCCGTTGACACAGCTACAACGTCTAGGGGAAGGAAATCTGAGAGGGAGTATTCCCCCCTTCCAGCCACTGCAAAAAGCTCTGTGGTAGCTCCTCTTCCAAGGTTGCAACATCAACCTCCAAAGAGGGAGGGAGAAAAGGGGCCAGACAGTGGGCAAAGAGGGGAAAATAGATACGTGGATCCACTAGATCCATGAGCCTCTCTGTTGCCCATCCTGCCTTCCATGAGGTAAAGAAGCTAGATAGGCTGAAACGGAACTGGAAGCATTTTAACCTTCATTGTTCTACCCCTCTGTCTGAAGGGCTTTGGACAGGCGGAGAGCTCCAATCTCAGAGAGCCCTCCTTTTAAAGAGCAGCAGTCCTGTTGGATTGTGCCTCTAACACGAGTTTCATATGCAGTTTGTGATACTGGGAAGAGGGACACTGCCATTCAAGGGGTGTGTATGTGGTGGTGGGGGAGATTCCATAAGAACTTGGGCATATTTAAAATAGCTCTTTAGATCCTGGCCTCTAGCTTCAATCCAGAAAAAAATGGTTGTATTCAAATGGGCCAGAAGATTACTTATGGCAGCTGTTTACAATTCCTAAAGAAGGCTGCCCTAACAGTTGGAGATTTATGGATTTAAGACAACAGAAACATAATAATTAAAACAAAATACACTATAGGCATTTTTTTTTTGCTTCCTCCATTATTAATCACCTCATGAGATGGCCCCAAACTGCTCCATTTCTCAGCTGAAGAGAGGCAGAGCACTTTATGTTTGATTAATGGCACTTGAGGACTCGAGGAAAATGTTCGTGTAATTTCTGGGTAGGAATAAAACATCACCATCTGATAGATTAACCTTTTGCAGAAACTGTTTAAAATGCCCCAAAGTGTGGGAAATGTTTCCCCCCTTTCTTTCTCCCTTTCTTGACAAATCATTGAAAATTGTATCAATTATAAGAGACTAATGTTTCCATACTTTACAGAGATCTTGTCAAGTACTTTTGTTATCACAAAATGTCTAATATTCTCCAAATGTAAGTTCAATAAAGCAAGCAGGCCACTGAGACAGGAAACAAAGAAATCAAGGAAAGTGGTATATGAGAGAGAGAACTGGAGTAAGATATTTAAAATTGTCTTGTAGAACATGTGCTGATGGGGCCATAGCTCAGGGGTAGATTGCATGCTTTGCATGCGGAAGGTACTAGAATCCACCACAAACATCTCAAGTGTAAGAATAAAAAGGAACAGGTAGCAGGTGATGGGAAAGGCCTCTGCTCCCAGTCGGAGGAGACAATATAGGGCCAGGTTGATTAGAAGTTTGCTTCGTATGTAAGGCTGGCTTCATATCTTCAAAATAGGATACAGTTGGTGGGCAGAAGGGAGATCAGGAACTGGTAGATCTCTGGGTGATTTGCTGTAGATTGGCATGGGTTTCTGACTCCCAATCATTTAACAATAACAACAACATGACTGTTTTCCACCTAAATTGGCTGCTGAAACAAAGAAAGGTGGTGGTAACAGGAATGAACTTTTGTGTGAAAGGACTTCTGGAACACTTGTTCCAGAAACAAGTGTTTCTAGTTGCCCTGGAAGTGCTAAATCTTCATTCTTCAAGTGGTGGCTGCCACTTGTGGATGGGAATTGGTGGGGTGTAAGAGAATCAGCGGAGGCGTAAGCACCTCGTTGCATTCTACCCTATATGTATGTATGTATTTATTACATTTCTAGCCAAAGCTCTCTGGGTCATTCACAAAAATTAAAACCCTAAAATGCAACATACCCCTAAGTGTGGGATAGGGGGACTTTAACTCTTTGCCCCCTGCTGTCATCCTGAACTGGATCAGGGGGCCCACGCCTGTAATTTTTATTGTCCCCCCCAAAGTAATCCATTATCTAGACACATTCCAGTCTAGGTTTTGACCTCGTTTTGGGGCCAAATCAGTCTTGATCCCCTTAATGGATGACCTTTATTAAGAGAGGCACAGGGGTAGTGCAACCCTGTTAATTCTGCTCCATCTCTCATCAGCTTTTGATACCATCACCCATGGTATCCTCCCGGATTAACTTTGTGGGCTGGACATTGGAGACACTGTGTTACAGTAGTTCTGGTCTTACCTGTGGGGTCAATTTCAGAGAGTAACACTGGGTGACTATTCCTCGGCCCCTTGACAATTAAGCTACGGGATTCTGTAGGCTACCATCTTGGCCCCAGTGTTGTTCAACATCTATATGAAGCCACTGGGAGCAGTCATTCAGGGATTTTGAGCCAACTGCCATCAGTATGCGGATGGCACACAGCCCTATCTCCCTGTGACATCTGAATTAGGTGAGGTTGTGCAAGTTCTGGATCAGTGATGGGCTGGATAAGGACCAATAAATTGAAGCTGAATTCTGGCAAAAAGGAAGCCCTGTGGGTGAGTGGTTCCCGAGTCCAGGAGATAGGCTCATTGCCTGTTCTGGATGGGGTTGCACTCCCTTTGAACGATCAGGTTCGTAGTCTGGGGGTACTCCTAGACCCATCACTGGAGGCCCAAGTGGCCATGGAGGTTTGGAGTACCTTTTACCAGCTTCAACTGGTATGCCAGCTACAGCCAATCCTGGACAGGGATGATTTGGCCACAGTGGTACAGGTGCTAATAACCTCAAGACTGGAGTACTGCAATGTGCTTTATGTGGGGTGGCCCTTAAGGCTGGTCCAAATGCTGCAACTACTGCAGAATGCAGCAGCTCAGCTGTTGCTGGGAGCTGCCCCTTTACAGCATGCATCTGCTTTGCTGAGGGAACTGCACTGGCTGCCTATTCGTTACCAGGCCAAGTTTAAGATATTGGTACTAGTGTACAAAGCCCTAAACAACTTGAGACCATGATACCTGAGGGAGCACCTTCTTCCTTACCAACATGCCCGGTCACTGAGGTCATCAGAAGGAATGAACTAAGCAGCAACAAGTTTGGCTTCAGATCTGACGTAATAATTATAATAATATTCAGCATTCTGTGCGGGGGCATTATTAACCATTCAAAATAAAACTGATCAAGAAATAATATGTAATTAAAATAAATTGCTGTCATTATTACAGGACTAACTAAAGATTTCAGAATGAATTACTGGCTTTTTGAGTTCTCTTTACAGTACCACATCTTCTATATAGCATTTGTACCTGGATAGGACATTTCTGACTTGTTGTTGCACATTATGCAGTACTCATCTTGCTTGGCACTGTAGACTGATTGCCTCTTCCAACACCATGTTGCATGATGTTATGTCCTTTGTTGAAACTGCTATTGTATATGACAATGTCATCTCTGTAGTCACTATAAATATTTATGCATGTTGGCTTCTGAGCATTCCTCCTGGCTGTTTTGTGATACTCTCTGTTGATAACACCTGCTTAAGTTAACTCTTTGTTGATAGCCTAGCTCTGATATTTACAAATATTAGTTTACTGTTGTTCAGGTGATAATTTCATATGTTTTAATGCACAGGCATGAATATTTTGGGGTGGGAGCTCTTCAGCCGAGGTTTAATCTGGATGGTCTCCACATGAATCTTTTCATGGCAAGATTTCAGTCCTGTGAATCAGTCAGAGCATCCAGGGATTTGGAGTTGATGTCAATACCTGCTCATGTTACCTCTCATGGGTGTGTGAGAAATCAGTGCAGCTATTTGATGTGCAACACTATGATGTCTTAAAGGTAAAGGTAAAGGTAAAGGTGTCCCCAACTAGTCGTGTCCGACTCTAGGGTGCGGTGCTCATCCCCGTTTCTAAGCCGAAGAGCCAGCGCTGTCCGAAGACGCTTCCGTGGTCATGTGGCCGGCATGACTGAACACCGAGGTGCACGGAACGCTGTTACCTTTCCCGCCGAGGCGGTACCTATTTATCTACTTGCAATTTCTTGCTTTCGAACTGCTAGGTTGGCAGGAGCTGGGACTGAAGACGGGAGCTCACTCTGTCACGCGGCACTCGGGTCTCGAACTGCTGACCTGCCAACCTTCCAGTCTGCAGTTCAGCGTCTTAACCACTAAGCCACCGTGGCCCCTATGATGTCTTAGCCTGGGATAAAACTGGAAAATGTCACATCACAACACTCTTACGCATCAGTCAGCCCATGTCTCCTGTGTGAGTGGGTCAGTAAAGCTACTCCCCGTACCTTTGAGTCCTTCCAAAATTTCACCCCTGGAGAAATGAATTCCTGCTATTAATGAATTGGAACAATGGGGAATAACCATTTTTAAAATAATTTGAATCCCCCAAGTTAACCCGTCTAATTAGTGTTACTTCCCTGAATTGTCATCAGTGCTTAATAATTTTCATATTCTTCTCCCAGGTTCTGATTTAAATTATTCTGAAACCAATTTGAAAGGTAGCTCATACATACTTTTCTATGCTACTTGTACAATGAATCCCAGAAATTCCAGGTAATAATTTTCCACCAATTCTTTCTGGGAAGCAAAACTTGTGGTCAGCTTTAGAAGTATTACATGCTTTTGTTTTTATTTCTAAAATGTTGACTATATTTAGCATTTTTATAGTGATGTAAACCATGAGTAGCTTTGAACTAACAAAGAGCATCAGTTAGACTCATAGAATCATAGAATAGTAGGGTTGGAAGGAGCCTGTAAGACCATCAAGTCCATCCCCCTGCTTAATGCAGGAATCCAAGTCAAAGCATCTTTGACAGATGGCTGTCCAGCTTCATCTTGAATGCCTCCAGTGTGGGAGAGCCCACTACTTCCCTAGGTAGTTGGTTCCATTGTCGTATTGCTCTACCGGTCAGGATTCCAGTCCTGATGTTCAGCTGGAATCTGGCTTCCTGTAACTTGAGCCCATTATTCAGTGTCCTGCACTCTGGGATGATCGAGAAGAGATCCTGGCCTTCCTCTCTGTGACAACCTTTCAAGTACTTGAAGAGCGCTATCATATCTCCCCTCAGTCTTCTCTTCTCAAAGCTAAGCATGCCCAGTCTCTCCTCATAGGGCTTTGTTTCCAGTCCCCTGATCATCTTCATTGCTCTCCTCTGAACCTTTTCCAGTTTGTCTGCATCCTTCTTAAAGTGCTGTGCCCAGAACTGGACACAGTACTCCAGATGAGGCCTAACCAGTGCTGAGTAGAGGGGAACTAGTGCTTCCTGGGATTTGGAAGCTATGCTTCTATGAATGCAGCCCAAAATACCATTTGCCTTTTTTGCAGCCACATCACATTGTTGGCTCATATTCAGCTTGTGATCGACAACAGTTCCAAGATCCTTCTCGCTTGTAGTATTGTTGAGCCAAGTATCGCCCATCTTGTAACTGTGCATTTGGTTTCTTTTTCGTAGGTGCAGAACTTGGCATTTATCCCTATTAAATTTCATTGTTGTTTTCTGCCCAGCGCTCCAGTCTATCAAGATCACTTTGAATTTTGTTTCTGCCTTCCAGAGTATTAGCTATCCCACCCAATTTTGTGTCTTCTGCGTATTTGATAAGCATTCCCTGCACGTCTTCATCCAAGTCATTAATACAAATGTTGAAGAGCACTGGGCCCAGGACTGAGCCCTGTAGTATCCCGCTCGTTACCTCTCCCCAGTTTGAGATGATCCCATTGATAAGCATCTTTGAGTCCGATTCTGTAGCCAACTGTGGCTCCACCTGATAGTTGTTTCATCTAGCCCACTTTTAGCTAGTTTTCTAATCAGGATATCATGGGGCACTTTGTGGAAAGCTTTGCTAAAGGCAAGATATATTATGTCCACAGCATTCCCACAGTCCACAAGGGAGGTTACCTGATCAAAAAATGAGATCAGATTTGTCTGGCAGGATTTGTTCTTGACAAATCCATGTTTGCTTCAAGTAATCACTGCATTGTTTTCAAGGTGCTTACAGATGGATTGCTTTATAATCTGCTCCAGGATTTTGCCAGGGATTGATGTCAGATTGACTGGTGGGGGAGTTGATGCAGTCCATTGTGGTGAGTTTGGATCCCTGCTCAGGTTGAAAAGTAAAGAGCTGAGGTAAGCCAGGGTAGAGGAGGCAGGGGACTGAAGCTATTCTTCTTCTAGCTCAGTGGTGTCAATGGATGCATAATGAACCCAGTCCTATCTACTAAACTGTCAGTATATCAGGTAACAACAGCACAAAAACAGTGGCCTCTAGCACCAATTCTTGGTAATCTGAGGCCTAGTTCTCTCACTAATGTGATGTCTGGATTTTACCACTTCAGACTACAAATGGGGATCACAGAACTTAATTCTCCTTGATACCAAAACAAACAAATATTATCTCCACATAGAAAACTAGATGTCAGAGAGAAGAGTTCACAGGGAATTTTTTTGTTAGGAGGAGCATTCGGTCATGTGAATATCCACCTGCGGTCTGAAGAGATCCACACACAGGTTCGCCACCTCAGTGAGAACTGGGCCTGTATTTTATACTCTCTTAGGCAAAAGAACATTTGTAGCCTGTTGAGATAGGGCATGCCATGGAGAGTTCATGTTTCTGTTAGGTTCTTCATCTATCTTCACTCAGCCTTATGTTTTCTAGGGTGATGTTAAAGAGACCAATCCCAGGTGAGGCTAGCCTGCGTTAATGCTAACTCCTCAATTGAAAGGTAATTAGCTGCCACTACCTACCAGTGCTTTGATCCAAGCTAGTTGATATTTGGAAACTGGTAATGTATCTGCCTTCCTACCTTCTCTTCCATTTAGTTGAAGACTATCCAGTGTCTTCAGCCCACTCCTGAATGTTGAAGTCCTCTCAGTAGCAGAGGCAATTCTGGATGTTCGGTGATGATATATTCAGAATTACCCAGGGCAGAACTCCAGAATAGTTTATCAAAGCAATTTATTTATGAGAAATGAGAGAGAATAATAAAATCAGGCAACAGAAATTAGAAAGACTAGAAATATATTTCCTATCTAGTCACTGCCCTAATTCAGATGCTGAAACTTGGAAAAAAAGACTGCCAGCCTTATTTATTGGGGCTGTTCACAAAACATGACAGTTTAACCCACAGTGAGGCTGCGGGGTGTGTGCGGCTGTCATTTTGAATATGTAACCCCTGCTCAGGAGTTGTCGTGTCATGTGAACCTAGTGAGTGAGGGTTATGCAAGGGTTAAACAACCCTCGCATAACCCACACTCGCACGACAGGACAATTCCTGAGCAGGGGTTGCATATTTATCTTGGTGCTCACAGGTGCTGCAACTCATCGTGGGTTAAATAACGTACAGCAAGCCACAGAGTGTCATTAGGACCCAGTCATTGTGGTTAGAAATTACAGGTCCAATTTCAAAAAAGGCTTAGTTTCAGTGAAAAAGGAAAGCTTGCTGCTTACACCAGCAATCAAAACCTTGTCATATATTGTTGACATTTATAGTTTTTGTTGACTGAAAACCTCTGAGTGCATTTCAGAGCTGCTTTTTATATAAGACTGACATCATGTTCATATGGCTTACAGCAGTGCTCTTCACTGCAAGGCCTGAGGGTGACTGGTGGCTCCCAGTCACCCCAAGTGCATCTCTCTCCCTCTCTCTTTCATCCCCCCCCCCCTTCCTGGAGGTAGCTTGCCTTGTTTGCTTTAGCAGTGGGCCACCTGCTATGAACTAGGCTATCAGAGGAGGCTTTGGGGGTGGGGAGTCAGGAGACCTACTCATCGCTGCAAGGTAGTGAAGGGGGAAGAGCAGAATGCAGGAGCAATCTTGCAAAGTAGTTGTGGGCTGAGGGAACCTAAGAGGCAAAGAGCAACATGATTGGCTAGCTGTGCGGCCTCTGGAGGTGGAGGGGACCTGGAATGCATGGAAGAGAGAGAGAACAACGTGGACTTGCGCTGGAAGATTTTGTAGCACTGAGTAGAGCACAATACTCTCTCAGTAACATAAAAAATCCATCTTAATCCAAAGACCAGTGAGCCTGCCAGAATTTGCCTGCTGGGTGACGGATGATGCCTTGGATGACATGGAGCGGGAGGGGGAGGAGAGGCCTGAAACAGTCTCCAGTTGAGTCCAGTACACAGAGGCATCGCTTGACCAGGGAAGGGGGCGGAGAGGAGAGGCCCCCACATCCTGGGAAAGGCCCCCAAAGGCTCTCCTGATCCCCACCCCTGAAGCCTCCTCTGGTAGCCCAGATTACAGCAGGCAGCCCACTGCTAAAGCAAATAAGGCAAACTAGAGAGCCTTAGCGGTGGTGCCTGGAGCTAAAGCGGCTCCTGCCCGAAAAGTAGTTTACCGTGTTCTGCCTCTGATCTCTCACAAAAAAGCTGACACCATCTTCTCTTTGTAAGAACCGGCTTTTATTCCACCTTCCAGTACTTTTTTTGTTTGTTTCTTTACAATAGTGTGTAGTGTTGTTTATTGCCCCCTCTGGTAGCCTGAGAGAATGCATCCTTGGCTGTTTCTAACAAAGATAACTGGTTTACAGGCAGCCGTAAAGCTATTCCTGGGGAAATCATATTGGAATCAGACTTAGAGTTGTATCCTATGGTGGCTTTGCCTTAGCAGAAAGCATGTCCTCTCACCCAGGTTGGGACACCCCATATTTGTCAGTCTCCCCAACCCACATGTGTCATCTGTCCCCTAGAAAAAGCTTCATTTGAGGGTTGGGGGAACCTCGAATAGAATGGGATATTGCACAGAGGGCTGCAGTACATAGTGGGGATCCCTTTCCACTAAGGCAATGCCACCAATGTACGCAAGCCTTCAGCTACACTCCTATGCACTCTTATTTGGGAGTTAGCTCCACTGAACACAGTGAGAATGACTTAAATGTAAATGTGTGTACATTTGTGCTGTGAAGTTTGCTGCTGAATATATAAAAGTATGATGCTGAGACACTGGTCCATCTCGTCCAGCACTGTCTACCCTGGCTGGCAGCAGTGCTCCAACAGAGAAGGCAGAGATCTTTTCCTAGCCTTGTTGACTGAGATATTTAAATGGAGTTACCAGGGATTAGATTTGCATGGCTTTCAACAGGCAAATCATATGCTCTACCACTGAACTGTGGGGCCTCCTTTATTCATATTAGGAGTACTATAGATGAAGCAAAGAAAGCGGGAATAAACATTTCCCCTGGTAGATTTGTCTAACCTGGAAAATCAATTTGTATAGCTATTGGTTAAGCTTAATGACCCATCACTTCTATACGGAAGAAAGGCACAATAGATGGAGCAAGCACATTGACCTATTGACTTGAGAGGCTTGATCAAAGGGAAGGCACAGATTACTGACTCCCTTAGACTGGTGGTTTATCTCTAAGTTGATCGAGGTCAGTAGACCAAAGGAATGGCTTTTAGCCACAGGCAAAATGGTTTCAGTCAGGGCTTTAGACACAAATATTAATACTGCTATAAGCATATGTGTATTTCCTATTCAAGCATAGATTGCTTGAATAAGAAGTACATCCAAACCCTTGTGGCACAGCAGCAACACTGTGGGTCTTTTAGTGACTTTGCCTATGGCCACTGTTTCTTGGTCTATCTTCAGTAGGTATAGGAAATAATATTTGAATTTTTTTACTGTATCTCCCTCCCCCAATCTTCTTCTTTCTAAGCTAACACAGTCAGGTTTTTTTAACCTTCCCTTCCATAGCCTGCCTTCAATTGCTACTGTTAAGCCTTTCCAATTTCTCAGTAAGTAGATAAGTCGGTAATTTTTTTAGCAACCTTCCTGTTTTGCGTAGGGAAATGGACTCTTTTCTGAAGTATGTTCAGGTGTCCTTTGAAGTTCATGCTCTCTGTAATTTAACGATATTGCTCTTTTCAAACGACAATTAAAGATTCCATAATAATGAACATGAAAATTATATAATCAGTAGTGTGAATCAATAACGTGCCCCTAGTTACAAATGATCATAGAATTGGTTGTGGTTATGAATTTAATTACACCTTCATAATGATGGGATTTTATCACAGTCCCAGAATAAATTCTATAAAATATTTGTGAAGCCAAACAATCCTTGTTGTTGCCGGATGTAGGAAGGAAAGAACCAAGAGGAAAATTTGCCTATAGGGCTATAACAATGTCCCTAAAATGCTAGATAACACACTTTCCATCCCTTGTCTATATTTATGCTCAAATAATTTATTTAAATAATGCTGCTTTATAGCTTCCTGCATTTTGCTACACAAATTTCAGCCTACACTGCAGACGGTGCAATTCATTTGCTAAATGTAATTTCCATCTCTGCATACTAATCGATTTCTCCACAAACACCTGCTATCAGTTATGATAATAAAACTGCCATTCTAAATTGAAAAGGGGCCAAATGAAGCTTCCTAAGGAAATGTCTTAAGTGTCTTTCAATGCTACTAATGCAGTAATGTTTCTGTAGTGCCAACATTTTTTCCAAACATTTGCATTTTATATAATTTTGTTCTATTCTGTCATTTCTCTGACTAAACATAAGCCAAAGACTGAGAAAATAATCCATAGGGGAAATCTCAGATTTCACCTTTGAGGTCCTATTGTAGACCTTAGATAGATAAAGTTGTAAAGCTTGAGGAGGGCAAAAGGTAATGTGAAGAGGATAAGAGGTATTGATCTGGACGTGTGGCTCCTGCTAGAATAGAAATATTCCATTAAAATTAATATACGCATCAATAGACGTAATGCCTATTCAGAGAATCACATGACACCCAGGACTTGAATGTCATTCTCTTGCACAATTGGAAGGTACGAGATCAGAAATAAACAACAGCACAGCCATTTGGCCATTAGTGCACATGCATATGCTTCACAGGGCCCACATGTGCACTAGGGAGATTTTCTAATACCTTAGTGGTGTAAGAGCTGTGGGGCATGTGAATGCTTTGCTCTGGGAATGCTAATGTATGTTCACTGTCCTGCCACATGGTGCATGGACCTTAATAACAGGCGCACGGAGGTGGCTGCTGCCAATTTGCAATCTGCGGTTAGCAAGACTGAATGTGTATGTGTGTCTTGGTCTTCCAGCTGTTCCCTAGATAAATCAACCATTCTAGAGAAGAACCTGAGCCTTTTCCCTTCAGAAATAGCTCTCTGAATTGTGGCCACAGTTTAGGCTGCAATCCTATACCCACATATCTGAGAGTAAGCCCCATTAAACATAATGAGACTTTCTTATATAGGATTGTGCTGTCAATGTAATTTAATTCTGTGATACCGTTCATGTAAGAGAGGGGTGGCAAATTATACTTCATGGCCATGTGAATGGCCATTTGATATTCCTCAAATGTAGAATAACTTCAGTCACTACAGTGCTTGGATGATCTTAGTAAATGAAAATTGGGTGGGTGGGGGGGATCAAAGTGGATTTCTTCTTAGGTACCTTCTTATTTTTGATTCCAAACCCCTTTTCATTAGGCCTTGGAGATGCTTAAATATTTCACCACCTTTAAAACTTCAAGGAAACTACATTTATCTGCAAATATGAGGTCGTATTAATTGTACTGCTAACTTCCCCAGTGATGGAGCTAATGGAAATTATGAACCAGTGTCATTTTAGGAAACATTTTTGTTCAACCTATTCATCAGAGACAATCATAAACCATTTGAACTTTTAACCTGCGTACATACTTCTGGATAGATCCATTGCCAATTCCACAATTCTTTCAGTACATTTGGTTCACCTCACACAGACACACACAAACCTTAAAATAGAGGGGACAACCAAAAGGAAGGGAGGAAACTCAGAGTGTTTCTACATTAAGCAAAAACCCCACAAAAACCCACATCCTTTCCGAAGCTTCCTGCTGTCGGTTTCTTTGCGGGATTAGGAAAGGCTTCTTTACATGGCAGCCACATGGTTTGAACTGAGGGAGTGCCTCCCTCCCTCCCTGTCATGTGTGCAGAGGGTGTGTATGTGTGGAGTCTTGTTTTAGTAGCTTAACTTCTATTGTACTGTTTTCTCACAGCCCCCAGGAAACCTCTGACTTACTTCTGAGTAGACATAAAATGTAAGATTGTGCTGTAAGTCTGCAACCCTTGACACACTTATGTGGGAGTAAGCCACATTGAACTCAATGGGACTTACTTCAGAGTAGATATAAGATTACCCTGTAGGTCTGCAACCCTCAGCACTCTTACTTGGGAGTAAGCCCCACTGAACTTAATAGGGTGCTCTGAAGCAACAGAGGACGTTGCTTCTGAGCTTGGTGGGGTGGGGGATCAGATATGTCTCCCTTTGTTGCAGGGAGGCATTTTACCCTCTACTCCCTCCAGCTGAGAAATGCAGAGGCAGGCGACACAATCGGCAGGAGATTCTTGCCCTTGCTCCTGTCAAATCTCATCCTGACTGTGCCCCCAACAACTGAAAACAAATACCCGCAGCAGGCAGACACAGCGGTTTCTTCCGCTATTGGAGAATTCCACAAGGAGGTCATGGCGCTCATGTTCCATGGGCTGGAAAAAATACCACATTTTTTGCATTTGGGGAAACCATGAGATAGGCTAGAGGAAATGGCGGCAGACATCCTGGAGGATAACAGCATCATCTAAAGAGCCCGCCAACGTCCGAGAGAGAGCCATCTCAGTAGCAGGATAAAAGCTCTGTGTGATGAACCCCTCAGAACAGCCCAGTGAAGATGGACCATGCTCAACCAGCACATAATGCTGACAGACTGTTGGAGGAGGGGGTGGTGGAGAGGAAAATTCTGTGTATGTGTGGGGGTGGGATGGAATAGAGTGGCTGAAACCCAGGAATTTTAGCATTCTAGTCTTTTAGCTCTATTGTTTTAAATTTGTTACTGTGTTTTAAATCTTTGCATTGCTGCTAGGTTTTATTCTGGTTGTGCTTTATATTGTTTTAAGCTGTTATATTTTATATTGTTTTAATCTGTACTTGTGGTTTTAGTTTTTGTGAACCGTCCAGAGAGCTTTGGCTATTGGGCGGTATAGAAATGTAATAAATAAATAAATAATTTGCAATTTAAATTCCTCCTTGAGAGAGGGAGTGGTGCCTGCCGCTTTAAAAGAGGCAGTAATTAGACCACTCCTGAAAAAGCCTAACCTGGACCCAGAGGATGTTAACAATTATAGGCCAGTGGCCAACATCCCCTTCCTGGGCAAGGTGCTTGAGCGGGTGGTTGTAGGACAGCTCCAGGCACTCTTGAATGAAACGGATTATCTAGATCCATTTCAATCGGGCTTCAGGCCTGGTTTTGGAACGGAAATTCTGGGGGATTATTGCTCTGTGCCATGGCAATTGTGCCATGGGGTTCCACAGGGCTCTATTTTATCCCCCATGCTGTTTAACATCTACATGAAACCGCTGGGGGAGGTTATCCGGAGGTGTGGGCTGAGGTGCCATCAATATGCAGATGACACCCAGCTCTCCCTCTCTTTCTCATCAAAACCAGGTGAGGCAGTGGCTGTTCTGAATCAGTGCCTGGGCACGGTAATGGACTGGATGAGGGCTAATAAACTGAAACTCAGTCCAGACAAGACGGAGGTACTGTTAGTGGGTGGTTCGTCTGCCCGGCTAGGTGATATTCAACCTGTTCTGGAGGGGGTTGCACTCCCCCTAAAGGATCAGGTTCATAGTTTGCGGGTGCTCTTGGATCCAGAACTGTCACTTGAGGCACAGGTGAACTCAGTGGCACAGAGCACCTTTTATCAGCTTAGGCTGGTATACCAACTACATCCTTATCTGGACAGAGATAGCCTAGCTACAGTGATCCATACTCTGATAACTTCTCGTCTGGATTACTGTAATGCGTTATACGTGGGGCTGCCTTTGAAAACGGTCCGGAAACTTCAGCTGGTCCAAAATAGGGCAGCAAGATTGTTAACAGGGACTGGCCTGCGAGCTCATATTACGCCAGTACTTTTCCAGCTGCACTGGCTGCCAGTCCATTTCCGGGCCCGATTCAAAGTGCTGGTGTTAACATTCAAAGCCCTTAACGGCTTGGGCCCAGGTTACCTGAAGGATCGCCTCCTCCCATATGTGCCTGCCCGGACCTTAAGATCATCATCAGCGGCCCTCCTCCGTGAGCCCCTGCCAAAGGAAGTGAGGTGGGTGGCTACTAGGAGGAGGGCTTTTTCTGTTGTGGCACCCCGGCTCTGGAATGAGCTCCCTAGTGAGGTTCGCCTGGCGCCTACATTGTATTCCTTTCGGCGCCAGGTGAAGACCTTTTTATTTTCCCAGGCATTTTAGCAATTTAGCTTTCTAAATTTTTAGCTTTGCTGTTTTAAATCTGTATTTTAAACTCCTGCACTGCTGCTAGGTTTTATTGTGGTTGTATTGTTATATTGTGGTTTTAATGTTCTATATATTTTAAATAGTTGTTTGGTTTTAATTTTTGTGAACCGCCCAGAGAGCTTCAGCTTCAGCTATTGGGCGGTATAGAAATGGAATAAATAAAATAAATAAAATAAGTTTATTACATTATGCTGAGCCAGGGAAATCAGACTGAACCATTTTAGCTTGGCCATATTCATACTACACCGAGCCAATCCAATAACGGAGAAGTCATTGACAGGCACAAGGCTCTTTAAGACAATTATTAGATAACTTAGGATACTTTTGAGGACAAAGGAATGTAAGTTGACCTTTAAGATAGAGTTCAAAATATTGCTACTTATTAACAGAGGACCAAAATATTCCAAATCAGTCTTAAGAACAACAAACCTTGTTTGCTTTTATTTGTTTCAGAAAGGCGTATGATAAGCTTCTAAGGGGCGTTCTATGATTCATTTTATAATCTGGTGCTACAGTAATGAAGATCAGGCAGAATTTCTTCCTCTTATGTACTATACCTACATAAGAGGAAGAAATTCCTCCGGATCTTCATTACTGAAACACCAGATTATAAAATGAATCATAGAATGGGAGAAGCTTCTTCCTTTTTAAGATCAAGGTACTGCTTTAACCGGAGGTGGCAGATCTGGTAGGAAGAAAGTGACGAGGCCAGAGAGTTTAGTGCCTCTTCACATGTTATATTTTTCTTATATGGAGATCATCTCCCTGCAGGAAAAAGAATGTGCTTTGTAGTATCATTTGATGTGTGACAGGAGTGCCCTTTTTGCCCAAATTAACACTGATCAGGTAGCACTTGAGGTCTTGCACCACACTTCAAAGGTTATGGAGTAAGCTTTTATGTAATGTGTGAAGCAGTTCTCAGAAGATTGACTTCTGCTTGACAGACAGAATTGACTTATTTGGAGTCAGGAAGGAATTTTTCTTCAGATTATATTTACCCAGCTCAGTAAATCACTTGCTTGCTTGAGCCATCTCTGGTTGTTTTGCTAATTTTGTCATTTCTCCTCAGGAATCTCAGGCTCAATACAGACATCACACCAAAACATAGTTAAGGAAGCTTGAAAGTTGGTTTATAAACTATGGCTTGTATTAGCTATGATTTGGCAGGGTACTTGAATTGATGAGCTGTAGTTATGCCCCTCTCCCCATTTATAGGGGCTGCTGAACCATGGAGTGAATTTATGAAGCTGAGTGCTAAAAGAAAATGAAAGCAGACAAGTAGCTCTAAAAATCATGGTTTACCTGGTGTATGTTTGGAAGCCCAAATCAGGATTTGGGTTCCAAGTTATTTATTTATTTATTGCATTTATATCCTGCCTTTTTTCCTCTTGCAAGGAACCCAAGGCAGCTTACACCGTCCTCCTCCTCTCCATTTTATCCTCACAACAACAACCCTGTGAGGTAGGTTGGGCTGAGAGTCTGTGACTGGCCCAAAGTCACCCAGTGAGCTTCCATGGCCGAGTGGGGAGTAGAACCCCAATCTCCCAGCCCAACACTGGTTAGCACAAATTATAATGTCTGTCATAATGCACTTTGGTCCCTTCTATGCTCTACCTGTGTGGTGCTGAAAATTAGCTTATATGAGATTATGTGTTGGCATACATCATGGGCGGGCAGGTGGTCCGGGGGCTAATTTCCTCCCCCCTCCTGTGGCAGCAAAATAATTAGCTTGAAAACAACCTAAATTTGTCCTTAGCGAGCCTCCATAGTGGTCTGCTGCTGGGACTTTTTTTTCTTTTTTTTTTCAAAGGGGGGGGCAACAGGGGCCTGCATGTGGCCAATGGACCATGAGGTGCCCACCTTTAGCCTGCACTATCAAGCAAAGGAATTTCTCTTTCAGTGCAGCAGGTTGGGCTAGGTCATCTTCAGACACCTCTGTGGAACGTTAGAATTCTAGAAAAGAAGACACATTCCAAAAATGTACCAAATTTAATTTTTCTAATGAGAACAGCTGCAACTCAAAGGTGCCTTATTTGTTCTGGCTAAACCCAGCATGTTATCTGTCGTATGTGGTTCCATTATATTCATTACCAGAGTGTTTTCCTTCTCTCAGCACTAGCTGCCCAAGCATATGCACTTAAGGAAGAGAATGACAGTCTCCGATGGCAACTGGATGCGTACCGAAATGAGGTGGAACTCCTAAAACAAGAGAAAGGGCAGCTATTTCGAACAGAAGAAAGCCTGACAAAGGACCAACAACTGCAGTTCTTGCAGCAAACATTACAAGGCATGCAGCAGGTACTACTGTCCTAATTGCAATGCCATGTTCTGAATCTTGGCCACTAAAATTTAAAGTTGCTATTGCAAAAAAAACCACCCCTTTTTAAAGCCCGTAACGACTACCATGGTGGGATTCTTGTCTGTATTCTTGTAAACCACCTTAGTTGGTTGCAGAAAAGCTATAAATGCAATACATAAACTGTGCTCATTATTAAACAGGCAAAGTCAGTTAACAATATGGGTATGTTACTGAATTTAGCACTGGGTTACACTGTTACACTGGGTTAGATTTAGGACTTTTCTACAAGAGGCTTTTAATCCGCCGCTTTACTGAGGCTTCTGCTTCCAGGTTCTTTCTAGGATTAAGATCGGTTCTGTTAGACATTTTTTTCTGCAGGTTTTCTTTTTATGCCTTTCTGTATGTTCCATTACACAACTGCTACGTGGCGCTGTGGTATAGTGGAATTGTACAAATACACTAGGCTTTCATGCCACTGTTCATGGAAATACCAGACTTTCCTTGTTGCCCCCCGCCCCCTCACTATAATGGTTGCAAAGAATGAGAGAGGCCCTGGAAGATGATGGTGTAGTTTATAGCACCTTCAAACTACAGTGAGTGCGGAATCATGAGTGCACAATAAATACCTTGTTCGGAAAGGCTCTTGAGCTACAGCTGTAAACTATTCAAAGTACATATTAACTTGAACTTTGAACCTTGGTGGGGTCTTGCCATATCTATAGTTTTAAAATATTTCCCCAAATTAAAACTTTCTGGGGGCCACATGTGTAACTGAGAGCAGCCACTAGACAGCTAATTTATGCACCGCTAACCACATGGACTACACAGGCACTACTTAGAGCCATGCTCCTCTTGGAGCAATGAGCTCACTGTACTCGCTGTCACATACTTAGGATCTAACTAATGCTAGGTCATAAGGCTATTTGAAAATCCCTCCTCACCATCTAGATATAGACTTACATGCTGGGGGCACATTTGACTGATAGTAGTTCTCCAAATTCTCCAGCTTGCAAAAACATAGTCATAGTGCATTGAACCAACTGACACCCCAACACCTACCCAAAAAACAAAACCTCTGTGAGCGAGCCACACAAGATCTTGTAGGGATGTATGAAAGTGACTTACCTTTCGCGGATTATGTTGATGGTGGGGGGGGAGGCGTTCCGTCTCTCCCCCCGGAATCCTGGCCGGGCGGGGAGGTGATCTATTCCTCCACCCCGGAATCCTCGATGGCCGGCTGTGATCCGCGGCAGCTCCACGGAGCAGCCGGCCAGGCCCAGCCCCGTCCGCAGCCGGATTTCCGGCTGCGGAGGGCTCTAGGGGCGGGGAGAACCGTGTACGTAAATGGCGGCGGCTACGGCCTCCGCCATTTGCATTCCTTATTTTTGGCTGTCTTAGTCTACGTAAGTATTTACATAGACTATGACGGCGAAAATAAAGGGGAACGCAAATAGCATAGCAGGCGCTAGTTGTGTCCCTTTTTGATTCACCGTTTTAGCCTTCGTAAATCTTTACATAGGCTAAAACGGCGAATCAAAAAGGGACACAAATAGCGCCTGCTACGCTATTTGCGTTCCCCTTTATTTTCGCCGTCATAGTCTACGTAAATATTTCCGTAGACTAAGACAGCCAAAAATAAGGAACGCAAATGGCAGTGGCCGTAGCCGCCGCCATTTGCATACGCGGTTGTTGTTTTTAAAACCCACCCAGCCATGATAGGTTATGTAAAGATTTACGTAACCTATCACGTCGTGTGTTTTTGTTTTTTTTTAAACCCAGCCATGATTAGGGATGGACGAAAGTCCCTTACCTGTTCTCGAAGCTTGCTTCACGGGGGGGGGAGGCGCTTTGGTTCTCCCCCCGAAGTTCAGGCGAGGGGGGGGAGACGCCCCGCCTCACCCGGCTGAAATTCAGGCCGGCGGGGAGGCGCCCCATCCCTCGCCGGCGAAATTCAGGCCGGGTAGGAGCACCCCGTCTACCCGGCCGCGAAAAAAAAAGTAAAATACACACACACACACACACACACACACACACACACCCGTGATAGCTACGTAACGATTTACATAGCCTATCACGGCTAGATTTCCAAAGTCAGCCATGATAGGCTACGTAAATCGTCACGTAGCCTATCATGGGTGACTTTGAAAAAAAAAAAAAAGCACGTACGCAAATGGCAGCTCCCATGGGACCGCCATTTGTGTTCCTTATTTTGGCACGTCTAGTCTACGTAAAGATTTAAAAATAGCGTTCCCTTATTTTTGCCGTAGTCTCCGTAAATGTTTACGTAGACTAGACGTTCCAAAATAAGGAACGCAAATGGCGGCGCCCATGGGCCGCCGCCATTTGCGTACGCGCTTTTTTTTTCTTCCCCAAAGTCACCCGTGATAGGCTACGTGACGATTTACGTAGCCTATCATGGCTGACTTTGGAAATCTAGCCGTGATAGGCTACGTACATCGTTACGTAGCCTATCACGGGTGTGTGTGTGTGTGTTTTTAATTTACTTTTTTTTTTTGCAATGGCGGCGGCGGCAGCCAGTCAGGAGACCGGCCGCCGCCCCCGACGAAACGCCGCCGAAACGCCGCCGGGACCCGCTGCCGAGAGGGACATTTGGCCACGGTAAGTCCCATCCCGGGGGGGGCGGGGGGCTGGCGGAGAATTTCCCCACCAATTTCAGGGGGCCGAATGCGTTGGCATTCGGCCTCCCGGAGATTCATGGAGAAATTCTCCGCCATCCCTAGCCATGATAGGCTACGTAAATCTTTACGTAGCCTATCACGTCTTTTTTTTTTTTTTTTTTTACAAGACTGGAAATGGTGGTGGTGGCAGCTGGTCGGAAGACCAGCCGCCGCTGGAGCCACCGCCACCCGGAAGATCCGCCCCAGGTAAGTCTCGTCCCGGGGGGGATCCGCAGGGGTGGCGGGGGGGTGGCAGGCTGTTCCGCCACGGAGTTCAGGGGGCCGAATGCACTGGCATTCGGCCTCACCAAGATCCGTGGCGGAATTCTCTGACATCCCTAAGATCTTGTCTCTGCATTACAGGTCAGTGCTGTTTACCCTTGTTGCTGGCAGGTGGGTGGGGGGGAATGGAGGAGGGAATAGCTGTGCTGGAGGGGAAGGGAAATTACCTGCGTGGTTTTTTTTTCAATCAGGGTATGTGCTCTCCAGTGATGGATAGGGAGAATGTGTTTTCACGAAGTCAATTTAAAAATCAGGGCAGGGGGAGAAGCTTAATGAAATATCAGGGCAATGCTGAGAGAGAGAGAGAAAGAGAGAGAGAGAGAAGTCTTGCTAATATCTATCATATTTCTGCCCTCCCCATATGCAGACATACCGTTTTAAAAAGATACATACTACCTGAATGGTACTCCTGGAGAGGTAAAGCAGGAAGCACTGAGACTCTAAAATAAGAAAAAGAAATGACTTTTAAAAATTTCACACACACACACACACACACAGATCGAAATGGCTCAAGCATTGGCGAATGTGTAATGTCACAGCTACTAACCAGTAGATGCCGATGACAACTACGTAACCTCATTCTATGAGGTAATTTCAGTTGCAAAAGACAGGCTAGTTGAGGGAGAATTTCACTTTCCTAGCAACAAAATATTGACATTTGAGTATGGGGGAAATGTGATTTCCCTACAATCAAAGTGTTAGCTGGGATAAAGACATTTTAATTCCTCTACAGTTTTATTTCCTCTTCAAGTACTGAGGGTAAATTAAACTCTAACAACTGAGTAAGGACAGCACATTCCTTGTACAATGAAAGAATCTTCAAGAGAATCCTGTACTTCAGGAAGACATCTTTCAGAAAAAAATTGATGTATTTTCTCTTTTGAAAAAGTAGGTAAATAATACAACAACGATTTATTCGCAAGTTACTGCTACCATTTCTTCTTTTCAGGATTTCCCCTCCCATTTTCTGGACTGGGAAATAAATAAATAAAAAAAATTCCCCCCCCCACTTCTAGATACCAGTACCTTATGGATAGCAGTAGGAATCCTGCAATTGATATTGTGTGAAGATGAAAATCCATTCAACTTAATGGCAGTTCAGGCATTGCACTTACACATTTTTGAGCTAATTCTCCCTATAAAGCTGTGTTACAGTTTAATTTCATACCCAGTATGAGGTCTCTAACAAACAGATGGAAATTATATCCTGTATCCATGGTAACAAATGAGATACACTTTACCTGATCTTAAGATGGAATTGAATTATAAAACTATAGCACTTTAGCACTGAAAGAAGCCTTCATATTCCCTTGGCCTTAAAAACAGACAGGTATTCTATCCTCCTTGCATTTAAATTAGGACTATTCACATCTAAACCAAGTCTGACAGACCTTTATCAAGCCCATGTTTGAAAACTTGGCTGCTATCCTCTACACAATTAAATTGTCCACATGCAGGCCTCACTGAAAAGCATGGATATTACACACAGACAACTGCCCTCATGGTAGAGAAAAGGCCTGTAACTAAGGTGGTGGAAGAAAAGCTCCTACCCTGGATACACTGCCTGAGTGTGCAGGACTGTTGATAAAGAACAAGGTAAAACCTCAGACATGTTCCCTCTCCTTCTTTCCCCTTCATCGGAAAAAGATGTGTGTGTGTGTGGGGGGGGGGGTGTCACAAGAAAATAACCTCAATGTGTTGAAAGAACAAGCAAGTGGGGCTGTGAGGCAGCATGAGCTAGCCCTGACCTCACAACTGGCTATTGTACCCCCTAACCTTCCACATGTTCAGAACATGTCAGAAGGAGCTATATGTGTGTACCAATGACATGTGTAGAACTCCTCCACAAAGATGGGCACTGATTAGGTCAGGGTCCCTCCACATGTGGAGGAGTCGTACACACGTACATGTGTATGGATATGAAGCCCCTTCTGCCACATTCCAAAAGAGCGAAGGGTGAGTTATTGGGGCAACCTGGCATGTCGTCAGCAGCAGGGGGTGGTGGGGCTTCTTACAGCTATGTTACAGAACTTACAGGCTCTGATTGAGCTTCAGCTGGTGCCCAACAATGCTTCTTCTGCTTGGTCTGTTCTTCTGGGGATGGGGGGCGGGGCGGGCAGGCTTCTTCTGCTTGGTTGGTTCTTCTGCTTTGGCAATGGGATTCCCTAGTCCACAATTGTTATGACTGGTTGTTGCATTACTTAGACTAATTCGTTGTTGCATTATAAAGGGTTTCTTGGGCCAGAGATCAAGGTGAGGGGCATGCTCCATCCCCCGCACTATGAGGCATCACCTTTTAGCTGCTGGGCTCCACACCACAAACCTGAGTCTCCATTGCAGGAGATCTGGCAACCGTGGCTGCTGATGAAGCAGCTCAGCTCCCTTTCCCCATCACTCAACCACTCTCTTTTTCCCCAGCTATCTCACTGGAGGCAACTATAAATAAGGACTGGTTCACATAATAGGTTGTTTTTCCATGTAAACAGTTATCGCCATCCCACTAAATGCATTCACGTGGGCATAAGAACTGCCTCACTGAGTAAGACCAGTGGTTCATCTAGTCCAGCATCCTATTTCTAATTGTCAGGGCTGGCTCCAGGTTTCTGTGGGCCCTTTGGTTGCTGCCAGAGTATCAGGGAGCCCTATTTTTCTTCTACCCACACCTATTTGCTCAAGCCCTTCCTCCAGCAGAGTTTATGCTGCAGGGCTCTTCATTGTGCTTCCAAAATATTAACATGGGTCATTCATGGCTACTCTTTCAGAATTTCTATCACTTTTTGTTCCACTCTTCTTTGCATAAGGTATACAGTTATTACATACCATTTCAAATTTCTGCCACCTTATAGTATCGTTCACACATATCAAAGTCCCCAAAGATCGCAATACAAACATTATCCAAGCCCTGAATGAGCAGCAAACCACCTCTCCTCTCAGCCAAACATGAGACCCCTCCTTCATGGTTGGCAGATACCCAAGAAAGAAGTCCTAATAATTCATTGTTAGCTTTGTCAGAAATCACCTTTTGATACTATGCAAGCCATTTCCTTGCATTTAGTATCTATTTAGAAACATACTTTCCAGACACACACTTTCTGAAATGAATCTATGGTATCAGATTGATTTCACACAAAGCAGCTTTAGATTCTCATAAATAAGTTTTCAGGATGTTGCCATTGAGGGAAAACTAATTCACCTACAAGGGTTTTAGACATCTAATGCTAAGATCTTTGAGCATCTATTTTTAATCTGTCTTCTCTGATATGTTTGAAAATATATAGATATCACAAGGCCTTTGGCCAAAGCTGATAAAACACACACACACACACACACACACACACACACGAGAGGAGGATGTTTAAGCCTGGTTTTGATTACTACCAGATGACTTTGCAAAGCCCCAAGAGATTGCTGTTCTCATAACTGTTAAGAATAATGGTCCTGCCGCCAGCTTATCTGTGCGGTGAGATCTCTGGTTCCACATACAAGACTGAAAACTATTTCAGTTTTAAGAAACAGGCCCTTCCTTTAACCATATATGGGGAAAGTTTAGAAAAAGCCCTGTTAAAAAACATTAAAGACATACAAGTGGAAAAAGAGAAATATCATAATCAGCAGAAAGTTTCTTCACACCCCAT
Source organism: Heloderma suspectum (assembly GCF_057233095.1). Taxonomy (NCBI): domain Eukaryota; kingdom Metazoa; phylum Chordata; class Lepidosauria; order Squamata; family Helodermatidae; genus Heloderma; species Heloderma suspectum. Next base: position 174,549,361 of record NC_139460.1, on the reverse strand, counting down.
ATTTGCTGTGTTTTCACAGACAGCATCATCTTTATTACTCCAGCTGAGGTCACAAAGCTTGGACTGGTACATTCAAACCCAAGTATGAAATTGGGTATGAAGTATGAATCTTCTTTGCTTCGCAGTCCCCTGCCACCAGTGTTCTCTAGCTCAGCCATCTAGGATGGCCACTGTGAATTGCCTAGGGATGTCAGAGGAATCCATCCAGGGGGGCTGAAGCTCACTGAACTTTAGTCAGCTTGGCCCCCCAGACTTCAGCTTGCTTTCCCGCAAACTGACTCGATCTGCATCGAGTCAGGCCAGTTCATGGATTTCCAGTTCTTTGTGCAAAGGAATTTGTGCAAATTGCGCAAATTGTGGCCATACTTTGCTTAATTTGTGCAAATTGCTTCTTATGCAGCCCCCACCCTGAAAAAGTTCCCAGATTTCAGGAACAAATCCCCTGCTCAGTTCACAAATGCAAGCCAAGTCAGGAGCACCACAGGGAGCCGTCAGGCCCCAAAAGGACCAGATTTCCTGGTCACAGACATCCCTGGAATTGACCCCTCCAGTACATGCATCACCCAAAAAGAGGACACCCATTTGCATAAAATGGCATATGCTGACTTATATGTATAGATACAAATTTAGAAATTATTATTATTTAAAAAGAAGTATAGTACAGCTCACCATAGTATGGAAGGCTGTGACCAGGTGACCTGTGATCTTTAAACCGAACTTTAACTGGACAGCCCTTCAAATAGAGGATGCCTTCAAAACAGAGGACAGTCCTCTGTAAAAGAAGACACATGACCACCCTTCAACCATACCTTCTTGCCGACAATATATAACCTCTTCTGTTTGGGGGCCTGGGCTTTTCCTCCAGCCTCCCCTTCAGCTACTTGTTTTTGGCCCTCTGTGTCTCAGACCTTTGTCTCCCATGTATTCCTTGCTGTCCTCCTTCAGCCTCCTTGTCCCTTAGTGCTCAGTGGCCTTGTGAAAATCAAGGCCAATCTAGTCTAGAACTCTCTCTCTAACAGTGACTAACCTATGTCCCAAAGAAGCTCACAAGCAAAGCAGGATGAAGCTAATTCTTCCTTGTAGTTTGCCACACAGAAAGTTTCTCCCCCTACTCGTTTTTCCAGCTCTGCCTCTGTTCTCCTTCCCTGCCAACACAACATCCATTACCCAGCCCCTTGACCCTGCATGAGTTTTTAACCTGCCAAATTGGCCTTTCACTTCCCTTACAGCATTATTTGCTAAAAATGTTTAAAATAAAGAAAAAATAAATTTGCCAACATCTATTGCTGGGCAGGTTCACTCTGAATATTTATCATTCCATTCCATCACAGCTGCTCTGGTGGTCAGGGATGGAGAAAGTGGCGATAGGCAACAGATAGATCTTTGCCTCTTGTAAATGACTTGAACATTGTCTTTGGTTTGTTAGCTCCATGTTGGTTAAATTGATGCAAGAGATACAGTAGTTCCTACTTTAGCATTACACAGGAAACACAGAAACAGAAAGCTCACGTCAATTGCACTTCCTCTCCTGCTTCTGCATGATGTCTGATGTTCCACTCAGTACAGCTGTCTCAGCACCACTTAATCTCATAAAATACTATTTTGTTATAATAGATTAGCCATATACAGCTCTCACCAATCAGATCAGATTAAATCATATATTACCATTATAAAATAAGGCACATTAACACAGACTTAATCAAATCTGTTCCTTAAAATTCACAAATACTGTTTTGTTTATGGTTTCTTAATGTGTGTAGAGAGTACTGGAACAGTTGCACATAAAGAGTGACTATGCTGCTAGACCTGCTGCTAAGATACATGAAAGTCCTTAAAGTACAACGTTACGTCTGCACTAGAATAGATTTCCAGAATAGATTCGAAAGAATTGAGCCAATGAAAGTGGAATGTCTTCTGGGTCAGCTTGGCACCTTCAGTTTACACAAGATTGTTTATGTATACTTCCATTAACAGATGGTCCACAGTGCACTTTGCTACTACTCAGGACAGAGTTCACTTTGCAAAGTGCACCTGAGTTTCTGGGAAGATGCTGGTGTCACACAGACAGTATGTTTGGTCTGTGCTAACAGTCACTGCATTAGTCAGGTCACAACCTTAGTTCCATTAAAAGTCCCATGAGCCAACTAAATAGCGTAATGACCATTTATTCTGTAAAGTAGAGAGGTGTAACAGTTGTCATTATAAAATTATGCACAGTGCAGAGAAAGTGGGGAGAGAGAGGTTTTTTCTCCTGTCTCACAATACCAGAACCTAGGGTCAAACAATGAAGCTGACTGGGTGAAGATGGGTGGGGGCAAGGATCAGGACAGACAAAAGGAAGAATTCTTTCGCACAGCATTAATTATGGAATCCACTTCCACAAGGCATAGTGATGGTCACCAACTTGGATGGCTTTAAAAGGGGATCAGATAAATTTGAAGAGGAAAATGCTATCCATGGCTACCAGTCACAATGGCTATATACAATCTCCAGGACTAGAGACAGCATGCATTTGAATGCCTGTTGCTGGGGAACATGAGCAGGAGGGTGCTATTGTGCACATTTTCCACATTTGGGCTTCACCAAGGCATCTGTGGAAAACAGGATGCTGGACTAGATGGACCCTTGGTCTGACCCAGCAGAACTCTTCTTATCTTCTTACGTCATTATCAACAGCCAAGTTGGTGAAACGCTGCCTTTGAAATGAATCCTTCTCCATTTTTAATACTACATCCTGTATTCTATTAGGACTGGCTGTGATCTAATATCCATGTATGCTGCAGTTTACCCAACCTCATTATAAGAAATCTCTAAAGGACACAAAGCTGGCTTCTTTGACTTGTCTTTCATGCCTTGTTTCCTTGGTGATACGGCAGTTCTCATGAGTGTTTTGTTATTAATGCACATTTCTATAGCTAGCAAGTTGTGTTCCTATTATTCAAGGCTGCCATATGTTGGCTGTTTGTGATATAAAAACCAATCTATCTTAGGAGAGTGCTGAATTGCTGTTGTGGCTAGACCAATTAGACAAATGCATGCAAGATAAATCTATCAGTGTCTATTAGCCATGGCGGCTAAATGGAACCTCCATGTTAAGAGACACTACACTTCTGAATACCAGTTACTGAGACAACTGTTACCCTCATGTTCTGTTTATGAACTTCCCCTAGGCATCTAGTTGGCCACTGTGGGAAACAGGATGCTAGACTAGATGGACCTTTGGTCTGATCCAGCAAGGTTCTTGCGACCACTGAGCTACCTGCTACAATGATTGAAGGCTTGTATACATATCACATATGGACAATAGCTACCTGAGGTGTATTCATGACTCCAGAGGACAATGGGCTCAATCTACTGGGAAGTTCTCTTGTGCAAGTCCTGTCAGGACCAAGCAGGAGCTGTGGGTAGCCATACCTACAACACAACTGGAAGGGCATATTCTCCACCTTAGGGTCCAGCTCAACTGTTGTTAGTTGATGAAGAATAACGTGCAGCAGTCATAACATCCTGCTCTGTTGGTCAGGCAAAGGCAGAAGGCCAGGTTTTTATATCAGGCCTAGCCAATTCAGAGGCTTCTTACTGCCTGCCAACTGCAGAGCCCAATGTTGTACTCCACCCAAGCTCTCAGGTAGCTCACTACACTTTCTAGCCTGAGATTCCTTCTTGGCTCAAGCTTTGGAGTGTCTCACAAATCCGTTGAAAATAATGGCAACTATACACAGGAAACCATCCTGGTAGGTTCAGCCCACTGTTGTCATTTTTAATTCAACTTCATTCAAATGCCATTGCCATCTGTGCCCACCTTAGAAGTAGACAATTATTCTCCTGGTAGTCCTACCTCCATCTACTGCTTTAGAAGGAGGCTTTCAACTACCTAAACATGTGTTTAAAAGGTTAAATCAAGGGAGTAAAATATATGCCCAGACCCCATGAAAATATCCACACATCTTACATCAAAAATAAATCAGTTAATTTTGTGCATGCATTCACATATGATTTATTATTATTATTATATTGATATCCCTCCCCTCTTTTAAGGAGCTCAAAACAGCACACGTGATTCCCTGCCCCCCTGGCAAAACAACCCTGTGAGGTAGCTTAGGTTGAGAGAGAGAGAGAGAGAGAGAGACTGTCCAAGGTCACCCAGAGAGCTTTTTGGCTGAGTGGGGATTTGCTTTGGGTCTCTCCAGTCCTAGGCTAATACTCTAACCACTGGGTGGCCACACTGGCTCTCTTTCTAATCAAAGTATCCAAAGCAGCTTATAAATAACATAAAATATGTAACAAAACATCAAAACAAAGTTTTAAAAAGTTAAAAGAAATTAATAAAACACAAAGGTACAAAAGGTGTTAAAAGAGCATAAACAAACAACATTAAAAGTTTAAAAGCTGACAACCCACATCAAGTTCTAAAAGCTTACTTAGGACAGAATCCTATGCATGTTTAGACAGGAAAAAAGTCCTACAACTCCTAGTTGGCTGGCTGGGGCATGCTGGAAGCTGTAGGAGTATTTTCTGTCCAAGCATGCATAGGATTGCACCCTTACACAACAATAAAGTCTTCAGTAGTCATCTAAAAATAAAGGAGTATAGTGGATATCTACTAGCAGGGGGTTCTATAATCTTGATCCCACCATATTTCTTTTCACTCCTGTCCTGCATTGGCTGCCGCAGATTCTGAGTGAAGGAGCTAACCAAGAAGCTAGGTAACGAAACAGGCAAGGTCAAAGCTAGGTAACGAAATAGGCAAAGGTCGAAGCACAGACAAGCAGTCAGATATGTGGAGCCACCATACGACATCAGCTCTCATAAAAGAATAATGCTGGGCTGAAATATAAACATTTTGAGCTTCTCCACACAAGGCTAAAATCCTACACCCTTACCAGGGCTTCTGCTTCTGGATTCCTTGCGGGATTAAGGTCTCCACATACTACACATGGTGTTTTCCAGGAATGTTCTTTCTGGGCAAGTCCTATATATTTCATTATACAGCCACTAGATGGCATTGCAGTATAGCAGGATTCCAGAAATTCACCAGAAATGTATTGCCCTTCGAAGCAGGATAACATCTCTTATCAGGTTTCCACCGTTGAGAATAACACCACTATAATGGCCAGAAAGCATGGGAGGGGTCTTGGAGGTTGATGACATCATGTAAAGGACTTGCAAAAAACCATGAGTGACCAATCATGAGTGCACAATAAAAGCCTCATGTAGAAATGCCCTTTGTAGGGGTGAAAGAGCTCCCAAAGATTTTTGGCAACACTACATAGCATTGTTCCCAGGGGCATTCTTGGTTTTGAAAAAAGATGGCTGCACCGTCTGGTCCTGATGCAGCGTCGTTCCCCTCGGGCCGTCCGCAGTGAGCATGCCACTAGACTGCTGCCGATCATGGCAGTTCCACCGCCACTCGCCACTTTGGCCACGCTTTTCTTACTAGCTTAAGCAACGGTGGTTTCCAGACCAAGGATTGAATGCGTGTGCAGGCACATGTGTGTTGAGAGCTGCCCCTTTGTCTAAAAGGTACCGTGTGGATGGAGAGGAGGGGAAAGTTAATTCCGATTTAAAGGCATTGATATGGTTCTGCAGGAGGTGCAGAGGGGCCCCTTTGTAATTTGCTGGGCAACCGCAACCCACACTTCCCCACCAGCTCTGCACTTCTTCCCCTTCTCCTGTCTCTGAAGTGCTCCAGTGTCTGGCAAGGCCAGCTGGGGTGTGGGCAGGGTGTGCGAGAGAGAGAGGGCAGCGGGAGGGAATGTGATCTGGTGCACCTGGAAGGCCCAGGTCGCTCCTGCCCAGCCACACCGCATTGTCCCAGATTGCATCTGTGCCCTGCAAGTAGCAGTGACTATCAGAACTTCGACAGGTGCCAGTGTCCCCAGAGGAAAATACGCGGTGGCTTTGTGCTGCTAGCAGCAATTCAGACAATGCCGCCGCCGCATTCCCCCTTGGAATGTCCGTCTCCTTGGGAGCATTTCACACCGTACACACATCAGCATTCTTGGCCACGCTGACAATATTAATTGCAGAGGCCTGAGTAATTCAGCTGGCGTCTACAATGCTTTCTATATTTACTGTTCCAGAAGCACCAAAGGTTGGGTTTTAGATGGTGGCTTTCTGTGTGCACTGGTGAGATCTGAGCCGTGTGGGTGATGGTTGCAGGAAGGGATTGAGCCCAGGGGCTGTTGGGAGCCAGCTACATTGACTAACTGCAGAGATAATTTTATAAATGCTCCATGAATTCTACTGTATAAACAACAGCAGAGACTAGTGGGATTCCGTTTATTTTAAGAGCCCATCACAAATGCTTTGGTTCTCCCCTGCAGTGCTCATTCAATTTACCAATGTCAGGGTGGAAACTGAGCCCAGAGAGCCACAAAGCAGTTCTGATTCTGAGGAGGAACAGCAATCTGTGGGAGTGGAGCCAGCTTATCCCTCACAGGCTCAGCACCTGGCAGAGATTAGCTGTCAGGAACACCTTGGCGGCCTCTCTCAGTAGATTCCAATAGCCAACTGAAGACACAGATGAAAGGGAATTATTTTCAAAGCTTTAATCCCATTACAGCTTAATGACTCTTTCAGATGCTAATCACCAGCGGCTAAAGCAAGGAACAGCAGCGTGGACTAAGCTTCAGGCAGGCAGTTGATCCCCGTTTGAAAGAGAGTAACTTGAAGATACGGATGTACGAAAGTCACTTACCTTTCCGCGGATTATGCTTATGGTGGGGGGAGAGGCGTCCCGTCCCTCCCCCCGGAATCCTTGACGGGGGGGGGAGGCGATCCGTTCCTCCCCCTCGGAATCCTCAAACGGCCAGCTGTGCTCCGCGGAGCAGCTGGCCAGGCCCAGACCAGAGCCGTCTGCAGCCAGATTTCCGGCCACGGAGGGCTCTGGGTAAAAACAAAATAAAAAAAAAACCACGTACGCAAATGGCGGCGGCTACGGCCGCCGCCATTTGCATTCCTTATTTTTGGCCGTCTTAGTCTATGTAAATATTTACGTAAACTATTACGGCGAAAATAAAGGGAAACGCAAATCGCGCCCACTACGCTATTTGCAGTCCCCTTTATTTTCGCCGTCATAGTCTACGTAAATATTTACGTAGACTAAGACGGCCAAAAATAAGGAACGCAAATGGCGGCGGCTGTAGCCGCCGCCATTTGCATACGCGTTGTTGTTTTTTTAACCCAGCCATGATAGGCTACATAAATCTTTACGTAGCCTATCACGTCTCTGTAAAAAACAAACAAACCTCCAGACTGCAAATGGTGGTGGTGGCGGCAGCCGGTCGGAAGACCAGCCAAAGCCGCCACCAGAGCTGCCACCGCCATGAACATCCGACCCAGGTAAGTCTCGTCCCGGGGGGGAATCCACGGGGGGGGGGGGCTTGCCATTCCGCCACAGATTTTGGGGGGCCGAATGCATTGGCATTCGGCCTTACCGAGATCAGTGGCGGAATTCTCTGACATCCCTACTTGAAGACCCAGAACTTAAGGGGTAGGGAGAGATCCTCCCTCTTTCCCTAGGGTCCATGGGAGGCAGCCGTTGCTTGCGTGCCAAACGGGCGCTACACCTCCTTTCCGCACCCTCCATCGCTCGTCGCTCTTTGCGTCTGTGTCGAGCGTCTAAGAAGCCCCCCTCCCGCACTCCCTCACTACCCGGGTCACTAACTATCTCTGGAATGCGGGCAGGAGGAATCTCTGCCAGGTGCTGAGCCTGTGAGGGATGAGCTGGCTCCACTCCCACGGATGGCTGTTCCTCCTCAGAATCAGAACTGCTCTGGGGCTCTCTGGCCTCAGTTTCCACCTTGACAACCAATACCTTAGCAGCAGTAATGGTCCACAGGTTACAGCGCCTGGCCTGGATTTCTTTTACTTCTCCCCACAACCCCACCAATCAGCCCTGCATTTGAGCAAGCAACAGTGAGCATAGATATTGCAAAGCAGCCTAATTCATGCACATTTACCAAGAGTTAGGTGCCATTATGCTCAGTTACCTAGTTTGTATGGTTGTCACTGGCCACTATGGCTTGTTTAAGCCACAGTGAACCACGACATGTGCTTGGGCATGCTGGGCAGGTTTTGAATATTCAAGCTGCAATTTGTCATGTTGTCTGAACCCAGGGGCCATGGGTTATGTGAGGGTTAACCCATGGTTGTTTAACCCTCGCATGACCCATGGTCCCCAGGTTTGGACCACACAATAAGCTGCAGCCAAGCTTGAATATTCAAAATTAAATTAACCATGGTGGGCTCTTGGATCATGCAAACTGCCTTCGTGAGGCTAACTTGTGAGTGAACATGTATGGGATTAGAATAACTCTTGCAAATTGATATTTGGATGCACTCTGACCAAATTCTTAAATATACATTAAATTCAAGATGCTTCACATTTCTATAATTTAATGTAGGATCTACTGTCGTATAACAGATCTTGTCAGGGGTGTCAGGTTCTAACTAGAAGTTACAAAAGACATGGAACAATTGTCACTCGCTGTGTCCTTTCTCTGAGCTGTTGGCAAGGGCGGGCTGTTCACAATGCGTTATATGAAGTTATAACACCTTCCATTTCTATAGCTGTCCGAGCTGGAAAGGTGCACTGCAATGTCATCATGTAGTTCATTGTATAGAACAAACCATCACTGGAAAGTCAGAGGAAGACAAATGGAGCAGTAGAGGCTCCATGACTCTTGTAGTATCTAGTTAGGCCTTCAGTAGCAGCTCTCTCATTGGTGCAGTTGTTCCTCTTCCCAGTCTGGTAATAGAAAGAGGTTAACAGTCTCCACTACCCTCCATTCTGCTGAAGTTGGGTCTTAGTCTTTAGGTGGATAGATGCAAAAGTGAACAGGGCTCTGGTGACCCATTAATAGTTGTGGAGATGAGGGAATATCAGCAGGTACAGCATTTCTCAGCCCTTCGTGACAATGTGCTTGCCAAAATCCTCCTTCTACACAACTGTTAAAGGTACAGGAGCCCTGCCCCACTTAGTCTAAAGTACATCAGGGGTTTCAACTGGGCAGGAACCCTCTTTGGGTCTCTTCTGGAATATCCTCCCCAGGGAAATTTACCAGGTATCTTTTCAGTGCCAGTCTGAGGTGTTCCAGGAGCTGGAACCAGGAATTAGGAGACAAGCTGGTAGTCAGAACCTACTTGCAAACCATGAGGCTGGATCAAGGAGGGAAATAGAAATCAGGACCAAAGAATAACCAAGGATACAGGAACAAATAAGACTTAAGGATGACTGTGTTGCCAGCTGCCACAGGTTTTTAGAGAGTTGACTGGGGAAGTAGCTTTGTTTAAAGTATGAGCCGCAATCTTAGCAGTAGAGCTGGCAAGCATCTGAAGTGATGGATCAACCCTCCTTTCTCAAGAGCAGGAATACCACTCTTCACAATTAAGGATTTTTTTTAAGAGCACAAGACCCGCTTTGGTGGGATGGCACCAGTTAGGTGGGCAGAGAAGAAATTATGTCAACAGCAGCCTGATCAACCTTCTGTCTCCCTTCCCAGCTCTCCACTAGGATGTCTTCTGGAGATGGCTGATGTGGTGGAAATTGTGTCCTTGTACATGTATTTTTCAATGGTAGAATGAGCTAGCAAGTCTTTGTGCTATCCCCTGCCAAGCAGCTGCAACTCTTCTGCCTTCTATTTCACAGCTTCTTTTTTTCCTACACCGATTTAACTGATACAACATTTCCCAGAGCCAGGTACATAGGCACCTGCAGCAAAGAAGATATTTGTGCCACCCCTTCATGCATGACAGGCATATTTCTTCCTACATGAAGATTAATAATAATGTTTAGTATTTTGTATTTCCTTTTTCCAAAGGCCTCCTCACATGCGGAAGCTACTTCTTTGTGACAATATCCTATGCAGCTGTGGAGTGTGTGTGTGTGTGTGTGTGTGTGTAAGAGAGAGAGAGAGAGAATGCCACAGTTATGCTGGTGGAGTGCCAATTGTGTGGATCTTTCTTTCCTATTTGCCATCCTACTGAGAGAGAAGCTAATCAGGAGGGAAAGGCCTTCATGATTGGTCCCACAGTGGTCTCATTATCCACACAAACACCACAGTCAAATGGGATATGAAGGAATGGCTCTCATGTGGCTTGCTGTGCATGTGAATAAAGAAAGCTTAAGTGCTCAAAGTGCTTTCACATACATTGACCCGGTTTGCACAACACGCCAGACTCACCATGGGGTATTTAACCCTCAATGAGCCACAGTGCACGCTGGATGCCATTTTGAATATTTAACCCCCCAATGGGTTGTGGCGTATCATGCAAACCTGAGCATTGGGGGTTATACAAGTGTTACATAACCCTTGCATAGCCCTGCAATGAACCGAGGATTATGTGAGGGTTGTTTAACCTTCATATAACCCCTAATGACTGGATTCGCATGACACGCTGGAATCCCACTGTGGGTTGCATATTCAGAATGGCAACTGGCACGCACTGCTGCTCATCATGGGTTAAATAACCCATGGTGAGGATGGTGTGTCGTGTGAACCAGGCCAGTATCTCAGTAATCCAGTGTTTCTTCAGTAGACTGCATGCCTCCAGCTGGAGCCTGGGAGGCAAGGAGTGGTACCTCATAGGTCAGGGGTGGAACTTCATGAAGGTGGGGGATAGCACCTCATGGCTGAAGGGGCAGAGCCTGGCTGGGCCTGGTGGTTCAAAGTGGAGCTTGAAGAACATTGGGGAAGAGGTAATGGCAAAAGCTCTCATGTCAAGCAGAAGATAGCCTGCCAATTTAGTTCTGTCCTCTCACTCAGAGATCATCAGGGTTGATCTTACTACTTCTGCCTAAGAAACAGCATGATTTTTATGTGCTATAGGTCTGTACAAAATTCATAGGCATGGCACAACATTATCCCAAATAGGTTCTGCATTAACCAGCTTTGCTGCCTCACTGGAAGGAAGATGCTGCAGCATATAAAGCTGGTATCTGTTATTGGGCCAATTTGTTGGTGAATACGCAGAGTAAGAGAGCTTTTAGGGTTTGAATAATTCTTCAGGCTATAATATTCAGAGCAAAATACAGAACAGCTAAGAAGAAGGGAAGGATGCATTGAGTTAGCATACCAAAGACACTGAGATGGTGCATTTCCCCCCATAAGCATAAAGATGCCTTGTCAAGCTGTGACATTTTTTGTCATTTCCTAAAACGAATCCCGATACCATAGCAGTGAAGGTGGAATCTCAGTGGTTTAGATCACCCTGGAATAAATGCTCCAATTCATAATGAGCTTATTTACATGATCTGTTGTATGTAGTTGCATTCTATGAATTATTGAATTTCTTTAAATGATCAAAATGTAAACCAGACATTGAAGCAAGGGATAGCCACAGAATATTTCCTTCACTTATTGTTTCTAGAGGTGACCCCCCCAAATTAACGAATGATTAAATTCAACACATTTTTCCCAAATGTGTTTGTGATTTTTTAGTCATACCGTATATGAAAAGTTGAGTTTTTTCACTGTCTGTATTGCTACATACATACTGCTCCCACAAGAGCAAGAACCTGCATGGATTTTTAAAAACAACAGCAACAACAGAATCTCGCCCATTTCAAACCACATCGGATGGATTGAAATGTTACACCTCAAATTATTTTCATCTGTGAGATAACAGGGACAGAGCCCAAATGCTATTCAGGAAACTTTGGCAGTGACTTGAGCAGCCTTCCTCAAGCTGGCGCTCTCCAGATGTGTTGGACGAATTGTAGTCCAACATATCTGGAGAGCATCAGCTTGGAGATGGCTGGAGTAGAGGGTGTCAGCACACTAGGATGGAGTTACTATGCAAACAGTGTTCAAGAAGAGTGTATTAATCTGGGAAAGCTGTCCCCACTAACAAGCTGGATTACCAAACATTAGAGGTTGTATCCAGTGTTAGCCCTACTTACAGTAGACCCATTGAAATGAATGGGGCTTAAGTTAATTATGACTAAGTCCCATTCATTTCAATGGGTCCACATTAATTAGAACTAGCATTGGACACAACCCCTAGGCTAATGTAAGCAAATAGGATTGCTGGATCTCTGGGTTTGACCTAAAGCTGCCTTCCAAGGATCTCCAAGGAAAGGAATTAGATCTCGGGCTGAATGGCTGGAAGCAAGGGAGAAGATTGTCTTCTGTTTAATTGTTAGTCCATCAGACTCCAACTATGAGCTGTCAGGTCCTGCCTCTGGACTCACCCAGCAGTGTCCCCTGCCATATGCTGCTAGGATCTGCCCCTTCCCAGCCAGGTTTGATCTCCAGTGTCTCAGGGTCCGGCAACCTTAAAAGCCAGTCCTAAGTAATGGAGTGCTTTCCTTTAGAACTAAGCAGCCTCAGTTTGAGATGAAGGTAATGATAGCGCCCCGTGATGATGATGTCCATGGTTTCGAAAGAGCATGGGATGAAATTCTCAAGTCCTCACCATCCACAATTAGTGACACGTTTCTCAAAACCATTTATTTCCATTGTGGTTATGCAACAATGCCCAGAGTGTGCCCTCATAGTGTTTGTGGCCAGTTTCTCCCCTCCCCAGATTGTAAACATCTGGAAATGGGAGCTCACTTCTTCTGAAATCCTGCCCCATAGCAACTTTGAAGTGTAGCATTTATGTTGACTAAGAAATAAATGTTAATTGCATATTTTGTCATGCCCAATATTATATTTTTAATTGTGTCTGTTCTAATAAATGAAGCATAGATTACCTAATAAGGGGATACTACACCATTTTTCTGCCTCCCCTTATTGCATTTTCTTGCTCTTTGAAAAAGTCCCTTTTTAAATTCTTTTACTGGGTTATCCCTTTGTCTGTTCTGCTAAACAGCGAACTTACAAGTTTTCTTGTGACAACCTTATGGTGTTAAACAAATATATTGAAACTTGAATGACAAAGACCCTGCTACCTGTCTTTGTTGTTCAGTCGTGTCCGACTCTTCGTGACCCCATGGACCATAGCACGCCAGGCCTTCCTGTCGTGTACAAAAATACATCAATAGATTTAGGATTAATTAAATCCATTGACCAATTATTGGCAGATGCAGTGAATACATGGATGAAGACAAAAACATTCTAAAGGGTGGAGGAAGTAGTTTTGGCCCATATTCACCGCATTCTGAGGCATTTGTTTCCAAGGTAGAAAAAGTGTGTCAAAACCACTTCCAACGCTCATTAAATGCCTGTCTTCACTCTATTATGGATACTGGACAGAATAAAATCAAGCTCTTTTAAAAAATCATGGAACTTCCCCCATAAAGACCATCTTTTGGTCATCTAGCTCCTGTCTTTTAATCATTCTCATCACCACTTTTCTATGCTGATGCATTGATTTGCAGAGCTTTGGTCTCACAGATCTAATAAACAAATTCTGCAGTAGTAGCTCAGGACAAAAAAGCCGCTTTTTGCCTTCTTGGCAACTCAGCGCAAATACATTTCAGATTATGGCTTTGTGGAAAATGAGATGGCTGTGGGCCAGTGACTAATTATATTAAAGGGCTGTGTTCGTAAATTATTTATGGGCTAAAATGTTTACCCCAGTATTATTAAAACCAGAGTGTCTCCTTCTACAAATAAGGCTTCGGTTCAGATAGATGTGACAGCTCTTCTGCGGATGGTATATCCAGCCAGGAATTTGTGTGTTTTAATGTGTGGTTAAGCTATTTGTTACATTAAGAGAAATGCATTTCCTTGCTGAGCGGCAGAAAATGTAGACAGATATAATTTATGTCTTGTTCGGCTTAGACATAACACTCAAAGCAATAAAAACAGAAAATGGAACAAACTTGAAAAATGTTGCTTGCATGAGACTTTGCAATCCTGGATATTTATTCACAGGGGCTCCGACATCAGTAATCAGAAACATCCTTTCTTTCATGCAGCAACTGTTGAAAGTCCAAGAAGAATTAAACAACAAAAAGTCAGAACTTGAGCAAGCGAAAGAAGAGCACACACACACACAGACCATGCTGAAAATTCTTCAAGAACAAGTGAGTTTGACCTATGGGAACAGAGTTATCTACACTGTGCCTCGGTATTGAAAACATTTGGAGCACTTGAGATCCATGAAGCACTGATTTCATTGTCTCTGTCATCGGCCACCTGTAACCCATGGTGCTATGGTCATTTGCACATGCAACTGATTTGCCATATAGTTTGAGAAGACCTGGTTTGCATGATCAATTTAAACCACCATGGCTTGTTTTAATTGGCAGCATGTGCCAGCTGCTATTTCCCTAATTACTCACCCGGGTGCAGCTTGTCCTATCATCCAAACCCTGGTGGCATGGGTTGTTTGAGAGGGAAACAACCCTCAAATAACCTACAGCTTGTTGTAGGGTTGTTTGAGGGTTGTTTTCCCCCTCAAACAACCCATGCCTCCTAGGTTCAGACAACATGATAAGCCGTGCCCAGGCAGGTAATTAGAGAAATGGCATGCACCACCAATTAAAACAAGCCACCGGGGTTATTTGAACATATGAACCAGGCCACTGTCAAGGCATAATGGAAGCTTGCCTCTTCGGCAGCTTGAGATCTTTAATCTCATCTCTTGTAGCACATTTTCGTTCACATAGATACCAGGAATGCCTGAGTGTTTCTCTATCTGAAGACAGATGGAGTTGGGGAAAGTTAAATATACCAGAAAAGCAAACATATTTCAAATAAAACAGCCATTTCTTTGAAGACTAGTAGTGGGGAAAATGAGTTTAGCATTTCCCATCTCATTCATGCAGATGCGCACATGCAAAAGAGTGAATCATGATGACAGTAAAAGATCCCTAGTGTTTCTATGCACTTACCCAACAGCGGCAGGAGGAAAACCATTTACACACTTGACAAATCTGCTGGACCTAGTTTTCTTGGATTCCATGTGATGCTGAAGGGCACTGGCTTACAACCCGGGTGAGGCAGACAGATTTGCAGTAGGGGAATATCCCAGGGCCAAAACAGACATTACTTTAAATCTAGGTCTAGCAGGTGTGTCTTTTTTCGTTTGTTTCTTTTCTTTTTTTCCTCTAGAGTACTGCAGGAACCCCAATCTGGATTGGGACCCTAGTGTGGGAAGTAGGGGGCTTTTAAGATCTGAAATGGGCTTCCTGCACCTACTCTAGAGTAAAAATGGAGCAGGGGGAGAGATATAGCTACTAGACACAGATTTAAAGTAATGTCTGTTTTGGCCTCCAGTGATCCTGTAATAAAGTACTGGACACAGCTACATGCCATATAGACATGCTGGGTTGGATCCAGAGTTAAGCCAATGCACCTAGGCTGGCAGAAGCAGACTTCCCCACTCCCTCCTCTGCATTGCAGCCCCCACCCCACCCCCTGCATCCTGAAAATGCTACACAAAAGGTTAGACTACCCTACTGAATGGGGTAAGCTGCAGTGTGGCGGGGGGGGTGTCCCAAAAATCGGGTGGAGGCACCTTCTGTGAGTGGAGCCCTTCTGCCAACAGAAGGCAGATCCTGGATCTAACCTGCTACAGTTATGTTGTTAGTTAAAACTGCTATTGTCCATATTGTTTATTCTCTTCCAAGCACAGGTGCAAACTAGACATGATGAAAGTGGTAATCACATTTGTTTATAAATGTGGCTGCCCCATTCGTGTACCTGCCTAAAACTGGGCGAAGTCTTATTTTTATAACATAATGTGCACACCTTCTGTCACTTCAGACACTTTACCCGAGTCTGGCCCTCCTCCAGCATGGCTGCTGGCAAACAACCCCTTTCTGGGTAAGGTGCTCGAAAGGGTGGTGGCTGCTCAACTCTAGACACTCTTGGGGGAAACGGATTATCTAACAGACATTCCAGTGTGGTTTCAGTCCTGGTTTGGGGACAGAATCAGCCCTGGTCACCTTTGTCAGGAAAGAGACAGGGGGAGTGCAACCCTGTTGATTCTCCTTGATCTCTCAGCAGCTTTTGATAGCATTGCCCATGGCTCTGTGGGTTGGGGATGAGGAGGCACTGGTACTGTTCGCATGACACAACCGCACACCATGGGCATGGTGCGGGGTGCGTGCAGCTGCTATTTTGAATATGCAACCCCCGCTTGGGGGCTGTCATGTCGTGCGAACCTGGCAAACGTGAGCTATGCAAAGGTTAAGCAACTCTCACATAACCTATAGTCTGTTTTTTTTTAACCCTCACGTAACCCACGTTCACTGGGTTTGCACGACATGACAACCCCCAAGTGAGGGTTGCATATGCACCTGAGGCCAATGGGTGCCACAACTTATTATGGGTTAAACAACCCATGACTAGCTGCGGCATGCCAACCAAGCCCAGTCACTGTATTGCAGTAGTTCCACTCCTACTTGCAGAACCAGTGTCAGAGAACCATATTGAGTGACTTTATGTCAGCCTCCTGGCATTTGCATTGTGGGGTGCTGCAGGGTACTATTTTGTCCCCAATGCTGTTTAACATCTACATGAAGCCACTGATAACTCCTAGCTCTATTTCTCTATGACATCTGAGTCAGGTGTAGGTGTGCAGGTCCTAGATCAATGTCTGGAAGCCATGGTGGACTAGATGAGGGCCAGTAAGCTGAGGCTGATTCCTGACGAGACAAAGATACTGTGAGTGGGAAATCCCTTGTTGGGAATTAGGTAGGTTACCTGTTTTGGATTGGGTTGCACTCTCGCTGAAGGATCAGGTTTGCACTGTGGCAATACTGCTCAAACCGTCTTTGTCAGTGGAGGCTCAGGTAGACTCAATAGCTAGGAGTGCCTTTTACCAGTTTTGGCTGGTATACTAGCTACAGCTGTTCCTAGACAGGGATAGTCTGGCCTCAGAGATCCATGCATTGGTAACCTCAAGACTGGATTACTGCAATGTACTCTCTGTGGGGCTTCCCTTGAGACTGGTCCAAAAATTGCAGCTAGTGCAGAATCCAGCAGTTGGGTTGCTGAGTGGGGCAGCTTACTGTAAGCATGTTACAGCTTTGCTCAGGAAACGGCACTGGCTGCAAATATATTCCCAGGCCAGGTGCTATCAAAGCATCACCTCCTCCCATACCTGCCCAGACCCTAAGGTCATCTTCAGGGAGTCCTTCTCAGGGAGCCCCTGCTAAAGGAAATGAGGCAGGTGGCTACCAGGAAGAGGGCCTTTTCTGCTATGGCACCCTGGCTGTGGAATGAGCTCCCTAGAGAGGTTCGCCTGGCACCTACGTTGTACTCCTTTCAGCGCCAAGTGAAGACCTTTTTATTATCCCAGCATTTTAGCATTCTAGTCTTATAGCTCTGCTGTTTTAAATCTGTATTTTAAATCTCTGCATCGTTGCTAGATTTTATTCTGGTTCTACTTTTATGTTGCAGTTTTAAGCTTTCATATTTTATATTGTTTGATGCTGTATCTTGTGGTTTTAATTTTTGTGAACCACCCAGAGAGCTTTGGCTATTGGGTGATATAGAAATAAACAAACAAACAAACAAACAAACACTAAATAACTTGGGACCAGGCTACATGAGGGAACATCTTCTCCCATGCCAGCCTACCCACACACTGAGATCAGGACCTTCTGGTTGTCCCATTGCCTGCACAGGTACATTTGATGGCATTCAGGGAGGGTGGGGGGTTTCTGGTGTGGTGCCCCACCTTTGGAATTCCACCCCTCTTGCAATATGACAGAAAAGGTGTCTGTAGGGCAGGGGTGGGGAAATTGTGGCCCTCCAGTTGTTGTTAGACTCTAACTCCCATCAGGCCTAATCAGCAGGGCCAATGGACTTGGATTATGGGGCTTTAACCCAACAACATCTGGAGGGCCACAGGTTCCACATTTCTGCCCTACAGACATTTTTTCTTAGCCAGGTAATATTAATTCTATTCATCTACACAGGTGCTATTTCATTTGGTGTGTGCGGCCTGAATATTGTTGGAAAGTTGTTCATTGTAATGAAGGTGGGACATCTGTGGAGGGGAGAATAGCACCAATTTTTTTTTTGGTCTTGTTAATCTGAGAGCAATGGAAGTTGCTCATCGCAGGCTAAATTTTGAAGCCTTAAGTGGATCAATACAAATCTTGCCTCTTACAAGCTCTCCTTGTCAGTTGCCGTGTCATTCCAAGGAACTATTCGTGAACAACATAACAAAAGCTTCCAAAGGTGTACTGCATATCTCCAAAAGCTTCAGGAAAAGATGATAGCTTCTTTAAGACTGCAACCAAGGCCAGCAACTCTCCATCCTTTAGAGAACCTAATTGCTTCACGATATAGCTGGGGTCTCAGGGAAGTGATAATTGGCCAGTTGAGAAATTGACTGCCCAGACAAGGGCCGGGAATTAAACCTTATATCATTGTAGCCAGAGTCATTTTAACTGAAGGTGATAAAGCTTTGTAATTTTGAAGTCTAATTGAAGTTAATTCATTCCTGATTATCAAGAGATTAAGCAGCTGCCTGAATTAAACAAGGGATTGTGTTTGGTAACTTGCTTTAATGAAGCAGTAGAGAACTTTCACATGTGCATTCAGCTATGCTCAGTGAACTCTCTCATAAGGGTGCCATTTCTAATACGGAAGCTTGAAGGTCTACAGTCACAAACTTTTTTTACTGGAACATACCCCCCAACATTTTACCAATGTAGAAAGGAACACTCTATAACTAGGTGTGTGTAATGAGTTTTGTTTTCTCACTCAGTTCATTTTTGTTGTTAACAAAACAACTTGTGGCGGCAGCAACAGCCAAGCTTTCTCTATCATCCACTCCTGGCATCTGCTATTTTATTTTCTCAGTGTGCCGTGGATATTGCATCATTCTGGGGTATTCCAGGAAAAATGTGGTGGCTCTCACTGGCAGGCACCATGTTCCCACTAGGAAAGCCCTAGAAGAGAATCATAGAAGAGTAGGGTTGGAAAGGTCCTACAAGGCCATCAAGTCCAACCCCCAATAATGCAATGTTTGGGGCGTTTGGGGTAGGGGTTGGGGTGGCCACCAGGAGCCATGTGATAAACACCAAAAATATAGAAACCGTAGTTACAGTTGTGGTGGTTAGTGGAATGATTATAGTTGTTTGTTGACAAGATCTCCAGACTGCATCCTGTTTGTATTTATAATCACATGGTTCCTTTTGATATTTTTTATCTTCTTTGTATTTTGGGAACCCTTTCCTTTGTGTTATCTGGCTACCAAGAGCTGCTACTGCCAGAGGAAAAAAAAGTCCTCCCCTCCTCCAAATGGTACAAATGAAGGAGAAGTGGGTACAAATGGGAGTAATGTAAAGCAAACCCATTCAGTCCTCAATGCATGTGTTTCAGAATGAGTGAAAACTGAGCAAAATAGGCTGTGTTTGGTTCACTTTTCCATTTGTTCCCAAACAAATGCTGACCTTGATTTGTATGACCCTATTTTCCCACCAAGAAGCGCCGTCTGCTTCAGCCCCATAGTACATGGCTGAAGGCTCATCTCGATCCACTGCACTTGGTACTTATTTACCTGCAAAGCGCCTGTCTTGCACTAGCTTCTGAAGCAGAATGCCCTTGTGAAATGACCATAACCATTTCTCTTTTCAACTTAAGGCTAAAAAACCTTTAATCTCACAATGGATCTGTTTGTATTTATAGAACAGCTGCAACTCAAAACATATTTGGCAGCATTTATTATCTGAATAAGCAATTATGAAGGAATGGAAAGGGAGCCATGCCCTGGTATTTTCTGCAATATGCCTATGTTTATAGGTATGCACACTAGAGCTGAGATGCATCTGCTCCCGAGCTAAGGAGATTTAGTTTCTGGACAGTTGTGGAAAGGGGCACAATGAGTTCCATGATTCTTTTCTTTAACTCAAAGCATCCTGGCAAGTCTGGAAGTTCAAAGATGAAGTCTGTATCTTTCCCCCCGCTGGTAAAACAACAGCTTAGGGAGTCTGATTTTGACTTGGAAAAGGCGTGCCGGGGGGGGGGGGGAGTTTTAGACGGTCCTTCTTTGCTCAGTGCTGCTTTGGATTTGGAAAAACCTCGGAGGAAAGATTCATGGAATTCCACATAATGTATAATTTGAGCCTAAAACACAAAGCTGTACACATTCCTGATTCCTGATTACCAGTGCCAGTGGCTTCTTTTATAGATTATGGTGTTGTAGTATCTTTTCAGTGGTTTGCTGTCTTTCAGTTCTAGGCTTGGATAGGTGGTCTATGCATATTCTATAACCATTTAAGATCAGACGAGTTGCCACAAGTTTCCAATTTAATTGAGGTAGAATTAAGTGTCAGCCACAAGTCTTTTCCAGAATAATTCATACATTTCCTTTCAAGGGGATCTTCCTGGTCTTCAAACATACAAAGCAGTATGGACTTCTATCACTGAGCTTCAGCCACTCCAATGGTAGTACGTTTATGAAGCATATTAGCAGTAAGGCTGAAGGCATACTTACCTGAAAGTAAAACCTATCGAGAACAGTGGGACTTATTTTTGAGTAAACATGCATAGGAGTGCACTGCACGAGTTCAAAAAGATCTTCCAAGATCTTCCAAGTCCCACCATCCCCAAAAGCAAATAGCAGCTTCAGAAAGAGGACTTAAATTAGGAAAATGACACAGAGAGAAATATTAACTTCCTTTCCCAAACTCCATGGTCCCCATCTGAATCACTCGCACCATGGCTGCCTTATGAAAAAGATAATCCTCTTCAGGGATCTCCCACGTCATAGTTAGTTTGACTCTTAGATATATACTCAGGATTAAATTGCAAAAACAAAGAAGCATTTGTTGTGGCTCCTTTGATAAGCTTTATTATTTAACACATACGCACCAATACTATTGCAACACTAGCAACATAGATCAAACTGCCAACCTCCATCCTAAGGCAAAGAGGTTTGTGACATGCGTATAACAATAATTGTTGGGAATGTAGAACAAGTTAGTGGAGCTCCAGAGGAATAGTTGTGTGTGATATAAAAGACTGGTGGCAGCACTGCTACCACAATCACCCCCATTTCCTTCCCTGAATGGCAAGCATGCTTCCAAGATATAGGGCGGGTTCGCCCGTCATAACAACCCACCCTGCAAATAAGCTGTGGTGGATTGGTTGTTCCCTCGCTAACCATGTTACAAACAATCAGGCACTCTGTGGCTGGCTGCCGCTTGTTTCCCCCATAGTCCTCCTGCCTGCCCCCAGCATGTATCCCATAGGCCTTTGCAGCACATCCTCAGCAACCTACTCGGCTAATGAGCACATCTGCACATTTTTTGTAGAATTTTTTTTCACCTTCAAGGAGATTTGCACATCTTTAACTTTATTTATTTAGGGTTTTTTTAACTTTTGGGGAGATTTGCACAAATCTACTAAAGTGCAGTAAGTACTCTGCTTTAGCACACTAACAACACTTTAGCAGATTTGCGCAAATCTCCCCAAAAGTTAAAAATAAATAAATAAAGTTAAATCTATTATAAAGATAAACAAAGTTAAATAAGGACAGATTTCTCCAAAGGTGAAACAAATCATTACATTTGCACAAATCTCCCCGAAGGTGGAAAAAATAACATTAAATTTACGCAAATCTCCCCAAAGGTAGAAAAACTGTTAAATTTGTGCAAATCTCCCACAAAGTGAAAAAATAACATTGAATTTGTGCAAATTTCCCTGAAGGTGGTGGTGATGGGGAAATAATGTTTGTTGTTGTTCAGTCATTCAGTCGTGTCCGAGTCTTCATGACCCCATGGACCATAGCACGCCAGGCCTTCCTGTCCTGCGCTCTCTCCCGGAGCATGCTCAAGTTCATATTCATTGCATCAGTGATGCTATCTAGCCATCTCATCCTCTGCCGTCCCCTTCTCCTTTTGCCTTCAATCTTTCCCAGCATCAGGGTCTTTTCCAGGGAGTTTTCTCTTTGCATTCGGTGGCCAAAATATTTGAGCTTCAGCTTCAGTATCTGTCCTTCCAAGGAGCACTCAGGGTTGAAATTTCCTTTAGGATGGACTGATTTGACCTCCTTGCAGTCCAGGGGACTCGTAAGAGTCAAATTTGTGCAAATCTTCTCAAAGGTGAAAAATCATGTAGGTAGGCAACGAAATGAAGGAGTAAATTGACTAATGTCATTTCAAGATGTAATATAGAGGGGATATCATTAGCAAGATCGTGAGGAGCAGCCAGGCGGCTCTCTCGCTGTTCTAAACAACCCACAGTGAAGTGACTCTACTGGGTTTGGACATCATGACAAGCCACTCTGAGAAGCCACCCTAAACAACCCTACTACAAGCCATGCCATGGGTTCTCAGAGTGGCTTGTTTGTGGGGGGAAAAACATGACAGAAAAGCCACGCTGGGTTCAGATGTCACACTAAGCCACCCTGCAACCATCCATGATGACAACCCACCATGGCTTAGCATGACATGCAAACCAGGTCATAGACTGGGGTTGCACAATCATCAGGCAGTTAAGCCACAATGGCTTATTCACTTTAGTGGCATGCCAGTTGTGTGCAAGGGGGATTTCCAAAATTACCCTCAGCAGCATGGCTTGTCATGTCGTGCGAACCCAGCCAGGGTGCCTTGCTGCCATGGGTAACAAGCTGCCCAGAACCCATGGGCTGTTTATGGTACTGGGTGGCTTGTTAACCATGGCAACAAGCCCCCCTGGCCTGGTTTGCACGACATGACAAGCCATGCTGCTGAGGGTAACTATGCTAATCCCCTGGCATGCATGACGGGGGAAATAACCCACCATGGCTTATTTCTCCAGCTGCAATTGTGCAAACTCTCTGATCCCCTGCAATCACATAGACTTCAGGAAGACATTTTTGTTTCAACCATTTGAGATATAAATGAGCTGCGCTTACCCACCCACCCACACTTCTCTTAGAAGGAAACCTATGGTAGCATTTCAGCCTGTTAAAGTACTCAAAAAGTATCATTCAAAAGCAATCATTAGCTGACTGCTATTTAGCTAGGAGCAACTTGCAACCACTGCAAAGTTTCAAATTAATAGCAACAAGAATGGGAAATGAAATCATTTATTACTCCTGAAAGCCAATTTTACACACTTCTTATGCCTTGAGACTGCTTTCTAATCTTATTATTTAAAAAATAATGATCCAGTCTTCACATTTGCTTCCTTTTAATTTTTTTTCTTTTTGCCAACCTATCAGGCTTTAAATACGTTAGTTTCAAACTGGTTTCAGCAAAACCTCATTAGAATTATATGCTCCATCTGTTTTGCTCATTGGGAGCCTTATAAAAAGTGGTACTTTAAATAAATCAACAGTAACGATGTGAAATACTCTAGTAAAGATTGTGGGGGTTTTCTTTTCCTTTTTTGTCTTCACAGTTAAAAAAAAATACCAAGGAGTTAGCAGAGACTAATGGCCATGATGAATCTCAGGCAAATGTAGGTACAACTTTGCATTATCTTCTCAAGTTCCCATGTTTACTGTTTGCACCCTGAAATGAAAGTAATTGCACTGGATTAATGGTCTAGGGAAAGAGCCAGCTTTCCTCAGAGTCACAGGGTCACTTCCCATATTGCTTATTTCAAATGATTTTTTTTTTTTAGGGCATAATCCTATGCATGTTTAGTCAGAAAAAAGTCCTACAATTCCCAGCATTCCACAGCCAGCCCTTAATCTACCTTGTGTAATTAACAGCTCTTCCGTAAGAAAAGGCTGGCTTGCCTTGTTACATTTATTATGATAAGGCTTTCTCATTGCTGAGAAATTTATATGTATGAGTCTAAGAAATGTGAGTAATCAAGTTCATTCTACAAACACAACTTCTACATTGAATGTTCAGAATCCTGAGGACTGCAGCTTCATTTGTAAAATATGCAGCATTCTAGACCACATGAGAGGCGAAAAATGTGAAGACTCAGGGCATAGCTATTTTTGTTTGTTTGTTTGGAGAATTTCTATCCCATCATTCAAAATTTTCCCAGGGCAGTTTATAACAATGCTGTAAAAACAATAAGAATAAAATATGGATAAAAACACTTACAAAAAATAAAACAACAAGGGAAGAGGAGAGAAGTGTTGGGTGCATTAATCATGTCTTACTTCCCCTCTCCAGGGTAGTTTCTCTACTCCAAATCCCCTTCCCAAATCTACTTTTCCCTAGGAAATGGAGGACTCATATTAACATGCATGTGAAAGTTCCACCCTCAAAACCAAATATGATCAGTAGTGCAATAATATGGTTCTCCAAAAAAGTCTATCAAGCTGATGATGTTTTGCCTACATTTTTCATCTACCAAGAGAAATATATGGAAAACTCCACTCCAATTAGTTGAGCATTTCTTTTGTTATGGAATTGCCTTTGCTGACTGTTTTCAAACTAGAGTTCCAGTATTTAGGAAGCCTTTGGCTGCCAGTTAACTATCTATGGCTGATTAATGCACTTCAAACAAAGCATACACTAAAAATCGTTTTAGTAGATTCAATGTTAGTTTTGTACTAACAAAGAATTAGTAAAGCGAAATATCTTTTGATTCCTATTCATTTTTATTAGAAATATATTTATAACATCACATTGAATGTGCATAAAATAAAATAAAACATTTCTTTTTTGTTAAACTTTTATTCCTGATAGCTTCAAAGGGGGAGATCTCATTCTAAGTATCAAGTTTTCCATTCGATTCTGAATAGGCTATTCAGTTAACAGCCTGGTGAGCTTCTGATAAGAAGCTCCCTCATTCTAAACTCAGCACATATTTATACTTCTGTGTAGAAATTATCTCATTGCTAAAATTATCTGCTATCCCATAAATTAGAGCTCACAGTCTTATTTATCTCATTGTTACTAAAATTCCTAAAAAAATAAAACATACAAAAAAGACTTACACGTACATTTTACAGGCTAGATATAATCAATTCTGAATCATACCTTTGAGAAGATAACTCCTTACTCACAATTTGCTAATTAAACCTATAAATTTTTCTAGGTATCTATATATCAGCGTTTTTATGCACATGCCTTACACAATGTTTTTTGCTCATTCATTGATAAGTGAAAAATGTAAGTACACTTTTAACTTGGAGTAATACAGTTTCACACCAGTTCATTACACTAATAACCCTGTAGCCCAAGCAATAGGACTTTAACTTAGCATTTTCTCTTTGGATATTATCCAGGTCATCTTGACAACTATTTTTTATGCATTTACCCAGAATTCATTGTAAACCCCCTTGTGCCTTTGTGTGTCTTCCTCTTAATACAATTGCTACTTTTTACTTATTTGCATTTTAAAGTTCTTAATTATTTATAATTAAACATTTGGCATTTGCATTTCATAATAAGACATCCTATATTGTTTTAAGAGAAGTGGGTTGGCAATTTCTCAATAGCCTTCCCAGCAAGTCCAATAAATCAGCTATCCAGGACATTCCACTCAGCTGCTGCCTGATAGCTACTCCACAGCCCCTTGATTGCTGGTTTGGTTGTTCTTTTAACCAGGTGCAGACCTTCCCTTACTCTCAGCCAAACAACACTGCTTTCTTTGTCTGCGCAAAGGCCCTGCCGCTCCTCTGCTGCTTTTGGTTTGGGGTAATAATTTAGTTCTTTGGGGCCATTGCTCCAATTGGAGTCGAGCTTGGAAGCCCACCTGTGCTACTTTCTTGAGACAAATAAAGTAAGGCTGGGGGAGAATCTGGGATAGGCTTTGAGTTTGGTTCCTTGGCTTTCCATGTCACACGGACTTGTAAAGTATAGCATACACTCAAACAAAGTCTGTAAGAAATCCATACGTTGCAGGTGAGTTCCTGGGCCATGCCAGGATCACTTCTCCTCTTCTTTCAGATACTCACCTGGGCTTCTGGCTCTGGCTGATTCACTTGTATTCATGACTAACTGATCTGGTTTGCATGATCACTGTGGGGGAAACAAGCCATGGTGGCATGTGCCAGTCACATACTGGGGGAGGGGGATTTGCATAATTACCCTTGCCAGCACGGTGGCTTGTTGCCGTGGTTAACAAGCCACCCAGAATCCTCAGGCTAGGTTAGGGTTCTGGGGTGGCTTGTTAAACATGGCAACAAGCACCCTCATGGGTTCACACCACACAGCAAGCCACGCTGGCAAGGGTAATTATGCAAATCCCCACACACACACAGTGGGGGAAATAAGTCAGCATGGCTTCTTTCCTCTGCCATGATCGTGTGTACTGGGCCTCTGTGTGCTCTGTTCAGTGTGTGGCAAGGCTAACTGGATGGAAGGTATTTCTGAAATGGACAATCAGATAGGGTCACCATTTGTGAATTCTCAGAAAAGAGGACATGCATCACCACAAAAGAGGACAGAGATTTGCATGAAATGTGCATATGTGCATTTGAATTGAACAGCCCTTCAAATAGAGGCACCTCAGAATACAAGACAGTTCTTTGGCAGCCCTTCTCTGTAAAAGACAACATATGGCCACCATCACTCTGAAATGGACAGTCACCTAGACCTATAAAGAACTAGTAAATCCCTAGTTGTACCTCTGGTTTCTAGGATTCTTGGGTTCATAAAGGTTCTGTTGGCAGCAGTGATATTTTATAACACCTTTACCAGTCATGGGTGCCAATATACAATCTTAGGGCTTTTGCCTACCTTCCAGTCCTCCCTTATGAAACTCAGTCTTTGGGGCTGTTCACACAACATGCAAGCCATCCTGGGAAAATGTCCTGGGTTCAAACAACATGCTAACCCATGGTTCAACACGCTAACCCACACTCAACCACTAAGTGTGGGTTAGCAAGTTGTGCAAACCCAATGTCTAGGGCTGTTCACACAACACGCCAACCCACATTCAGTGGTTGAGTGTGGGTTGTTTTGAAGTGTGGGTTGTTGGACTGTGGGTTATTGTGTTATCTGAACGCAGCCATGCAGTGTGGCTTGTTAACCACCCTGAACAACCCAGCAACAAACCACAGGTTCTTAAGATGGCTTCTTCAAAAAAATAAGCCACACGACATGGTTAACAAACCTCCATGCATTCAGCTGCATTCAGACAACATGCTAACCCACAGTTCAGCAAACAACCCATGATTCAAAACAATCCACACTCAACTACTGAGTGTGGGTTAGCATGTTGTGTGAACAGCCTATCTGTCTGCTCACCATCTTTCTAGAGTAGGAACCTGGTGCCCTCCAGAAGTTTTAGACTACAGCTCTCATAATCCTGACCATTGGCCATGCTGGCTGGGGTTTATGGGAATTGTAGCCCAAACCATTTGGAGGGCAACAGGTTGCCTACTCCTGTTCTAGAGCATATTTATTTTACAAGGGTGGGGAAAGCACCAGTAGGTCAACCAAAATTATCATGAGATTGGAGTACCTACCTTCTAAGGAAACGCATTCAGAGCTTTTTAGTTTAGAAAAAAAGATGCAGGAAGGTGGAAAAAAAGATGTGGGCCACTGGGGCAGACACTAATAGAGGCTCCTAAAATCAGTCCTGCTATGGAGAAAGTGGATACAGAGACAGTTCTCTTTTTCTCCCATAACAGTAGGACTCTGGGGTCACCCCATGAAATTGGTTGGGCATAAGATTAGGACAAACAAAAAGACACTGCTTCACATGCCGCATAATGAACTTATGGAATCTCTTGCCACATGTTGTGGTGTTGGCCACCAGCCCATGTGGCTTTAAAGAGCCACATTTCTTTAAAATGTGAATTTTAAAGAATTCATTCATGGAGGAAATATTTATCAAGCGCTATCAGACATGATGGCTAAACGGCTACATCTAACTCTAAATAGCAGATGCATGGGATGGGAGGCTGTTGCCTTCATGTCCCATATATGGGTATACCAGAAATATACTGCAGGCCAAAGTTGTCATTGCACTTGATGGACTATTGGACTGACCCAGCAGGACTGTTCAGTGTGCAAACATTCATTATTGTGCTTATTAAACTGCACACCATAGTCCAGTAGCTGTTTAGCTTTAATGTATTACGAAGGTAGGTGCCCCTTCATGGAACACTGCCTTGTTGTGGCAAAGGGGCTTGCGTAACTCAGTGAAGCCATAAGCTATGCCATGCAGGGCCACCCAAGATGGATAGGTCATGGCGGAGAGTTCTGACAAAATGTGGTCCACTGGAGAAGGAAATGGCAACCCACTCCAGTATTCTTACCAAGAAAACCCCAAGGAACATATCACAAGGCTAAAAGATATGATGCTGGAAGATGAGCCCCTCAGGTCGGAAGGTGTCCAATATACTACTGGGGAAAAGCAGAGGGAATTTCCAAGTCGCGCCAGAAAGAGTGAAGCGGTTGGGCCAAAGCCGAAAGGACACTCAGCTGTGGATGTGTCTGGTGGTGAAAAGAAAGTCCAATGCTGAAAAGAACAATATTGTTTAGGAACCTGGAATGTAAGATCAATGAATCAAGGTAAGCTGGAGGTGGTCAAACATGAGATGGCAAGATTGAACATTGACATCTTGGGAACCAGCGAACTAAAATGGAGAAGCATGGGCGAATTTAATTCAGGTGACCATTATATCTACTACTGTGGGCAAGAATCCCTTAGAAGAAATGGAGTAGCACTCATAGTCAATAAAAGGGTGGGAAAAGCAGTATTGGGGTACAATCTCAAAAATGATAGAATGATCTCAGTACGTGTCCAAGGCAAACCATTCAATATCACAGTAATTCAAGTCTATGCCCCAACCACTGAGGCCGAAGAAGCTGAGGTTGATCGGTTCTATGAAGACCTACAACACCTTCTAAAACTAACACCAAAAAAAGATGTCCTTTTCATCATAGGGGATTAGAATGCTAAAGTAGGAAGTCAAGAAATCACCGGGATAACAGGCAAGCATGGCCTTGGTGTACAAAATGAAGCAGGACAAAGGCTAATAGAGTTTTGCCAAGAGAACACGCTGATCATAGCAAACACTCTTTTCCAACAGCACAAGAGGCAACTCTACACATGGACATCACCAGATGGTCAATATCGAAATCAGATCAATTATGTCTTTTGCAGCCAAAGATAGAGAAGCTCTATACAGTCAGTAAAAACAAGACCTGGAGCTGACTGTGGCTCAGATCATGAGCTTCTTGTTGCAAAATTTTGGCTTAAATTGAACGTAGGGAAAACCACTAAACCATTCAGGTATGACCTAAATCATATCCCTTATGAATATACAGTGGAGGTGAGGAATAGATTTCAGGGATTAGACCTGATAGACAGAGTGCCTGAGGAACTATGGACAGAGGTCCGTAACATTGTTCAGGAGGCAGCAAGTAAATCCATCCCAAAGAAAAAGAAATGCAAGAAAGCCAAGTGGCTGTCTGATGAGGCTTTACAAGTAGCTGAGGAAAGAAGGGAAGCGAAAAGCAAGGGAGAAAGGGGAAGAGATATCCAACTGAATGCAGAGTTCCAGAGAATAGCAAGGAGAGACAAGAAGGCTTTCTTAAATGAACAATGCAAAGAAATTGAGGAAAACAATAGAATGGGAAAGACTAGAGATCTTTTCAAGAAAATTGGAGATCTCAAGGGAATGTTTTGTGCAAAGATGGGCATGATAAAGGACAAAGAAGGCAGGGACCTCACAGAAGCAGATGAGATTAAGACGAGGTGGAAGGAATACACAGAAGAACTATACAGGAAAGATCTGAATGTCCCTGACAGCCATGATAGTGCGGTCACTGAACTTGAGCCGGTCATCCTAGAGTGAAGTCAAGTGGGCCTTGGGAAGCATTACTAACAACAAAGCTAGCGGAGATGACAGTATTCCAACTGAGCCATTTAAAATCCTAAAAGATGATGCTGTTAAAGTGCTGCACTCAATATGCCAACAAATTTGGAACACTCAACAGTGGCCACAAGACTGGAAAAGGTCAGTTTACATTCCAATTCCAAAGAAGGGCAGTGCCAAAGAGTGTTCAAACTACTGTACAATTGTGCTCATTTCACATGCCAGCAAGGATATGCTCAAAATCCTGCAAGCTAGGCTTCAGCAATATGTGAACTGAGAACTACCAGAAGTACAAGCTGGGTTTCGAAGAGGCAGAGGAACTAGAGATCAAATCGCCAACATTCGCTGGATCATGGGGAAAGCAAGAGAATTCCAGAAAAAACGTCTATTTCTGCTTCATTGACTACGCTAAAGCCTTTGATTGTGTGGATCACAACAAACTGTGGCAAATTCTTAGAGAGATGGGAGTATCAGACCACCTTACCTGTCTCCTGAGAAACCTGTACGAGGGTCAAAGAAGCAACAGTAAGAACCGGACATGGAACAACCGATTGGTTCAAAATCGGGAAAGGAGTACGACAAGGCTGTATATTGTCGCCCTGCTTATTTAACTTATATGCAGAGTATGTCATGAGAAACGCTGGGTTGGATGAATCACAGGTCAGAATTAAGGTCGCCGGGAGAATTATCAACAAGCTCAGATACACAGACAATACCACCCTAAAGACAGAAAGTGAAGAGGATCTAAAGAGCCTCTTGTTGAGGGTGAAAGTGGAGAGTGCAAAAGCTGGTTTGAAACGCAACATTAAAAAAACTAAGATCATGGCATCTGGCCCCATCACTTCCTGGCATATAGAAGGGGAAGAAATGGAAGCAGTGACACATTTTATTTTCTTGGGCTCCAAGATCACCGCAGACAGTGACTGTAGCCATGAAATTAAAAGACGCTTACTCCTTGGGAGGAGAGCTATGGCAAACCTAGACAGCATATTAAGAAGCAGAGACATCACCTTGCCGACAAAGGTCCGTCTAATCAAAGCTATGGTTTTCCCAGTAGTAATGTATGGCTGTGAGAGCTGGACTATAAGGAAGGGTGAGCGCCGAAGAATTGATGCTTTCGAACTGTGCTGCTGGAGAAGACTCTTACGAGTCCCCTGGACTGCAAGGAGGTCAAATCAGTCCATCCTAAAGGAAATCAACCCTGAGTGCTCATTGGAAGGACAGATACTGAAGCTGAAACTCAAATATTTTGGCCACCAAATGCGAAGAGAAAACTCCCTGGAAAAGACCCTGATGCTGGGAAAGACTGAAGGCAAAAGGAGAAGGGGACGGCAGAGGATGAGATGGCTAGATAGCATCACCGATGCAATGAATATGAACTTGAGCACACTCCAGGGGAGAGCGGAGGATAGGAAGGCCTGGCGTGCTATGGTCCATGGGGTCACGAAGAGTCGGACATGACTTAACGACTGAACAACAACATTACGAAGGCATGGATCAGTGCTGCATCTCTTTTTTGAAATGTCTGTTTTTGTCAAATTGAAAAATGACTGACTCTGTTTTCCTTCCATTTACCCTGCAGTGAGCTTGTCTACTCGGAAGTAAGTTCTGCTGGAACTTACTGTCTAGTAAGTATCCTTATGGCTGCCACCTTAAGTGGTGAAGGGAGCAGCAGCACAAAACGCTTAAAACCTCAGTGAGGCTCTCTGTGGTCCTGACTTGGAGTCCATATGAGGCTAGAGTGTAGCTTTCAGGAAATCCAGTTGCCATGCGGATGTTTCCATTGTCCTCATTGGCACCTGGGGTGCTCCTGTGATCCCCCATGAATTCTAATGTATGAGAAGCATTACTTCAGACATTCTGATGTTTCCAGATGAAGCTGAAATTCCTGCCAGGCCACAGTAATATTGCTGCCCTCACATGTATTAATTTGAAAGTATAATCCCTCCAAATAGAATTCATCTCTTGCATACTGTGAATTCATGATGTCTAGTGCCATGGAAACTGCTCCCTAGATGCACTTTCTTTTTGTATCCATTGCTCATTTTGAATCAAAATACAGAGAAATTACGTTGGTAAAGGACAGCAAGCAATTTAAGTTCATAATCCATAATTTAAGTTTTAATCTGTACATTAATTTTTAAGGCCCCTGAGAATAGTGTGGCTCAACTGGTATAATACACTGTCTATATTTTCCTCCTGCCTGTATGACTACCATGATCGCTCCTGCCTGAAAGGAAGAGACATCCAGAACCTTGGCCTCCACTCTCACCCAAACAGCTTCCCTTCTTGCTAGGACACACAGAGCTCTACTCTAGCTCAGTGGTAGAGCACAAGACTCCTGTCAGAAAACTTGAAGAACCAATGCCGGTCAGCGTAGACTGTGGTGAGCTAGATGGACCAAAGGTCTGACTCAAGATATGGCAGCTTCTTATATTTACTGAGCTGCAGCCCTAACAGCAGCATATGCAGCTGAATTGGTGACATGCTGAAGAGCCTAAATGTGCCCATCCTTACTTGATTCTCTCCCTGGAGGACTCCCCCTCCCCATTTTTTCCTTCAGCTGCTCCCAAAGTGACCCTGACTGAGACAGGCCAGAGGGAAGACGAGCTGTACTTTCTTCCACAGGCCTCGCTTTACGCTTGTTTTCACAGATCGACATGGCAACAAGATCAACATGGGCCTCTCTGCGGTGGTACAACCCATGGGGAGAGGGTAAAACAGGCCACCTCACACCACACCACCTTTCCTTGTGGGTGTCATTAGCCAAGGTGAAGGGAAAAGGAGGGAGGCTGTGGGCCTGGGGCACATTCTCTCTCACGTAGCTCCACAACACACTTTGCATTTACTCTCTGAAGAGAGCTTGGTTTCAGTGGAGGCTGGTGGCTCTAATGTCAGTGAGGTGGTGAATCCACTCTGGGTTTTGGTTAGAACCAGTCGGAATTCTAAAGGGGCTATCCAAGGTACACCAGCCTCCACTGCTTGGTTTGCTATGTGCAAATGAGCACTGACTCAGGGCTTTGGAAACAGTTCCTGAAAACTATAGCTGAGAAATAGGGGACATACCCTGAAACAGTAATATTAATAATAAATAACGGTGACTGTTTCATTTGCTGCAGTAATGAAGATTATTGATGGATGAGAGCCCTGTAAAGAGCATATTATGATTCATACTTCCTTTAAAATAGTGGGTATTAATATGCAAGGCTGACTTTGGGGGAAGCTTTCAAAACTACATTTATTACGAAGGAAAGTTTACAGTTCTTTTCCCTCCTGAGGCTACTGTCTCAGTCTGAGCAGTTCAAAATGCCCTGAGAGGGAAGGATTTGGTGGCTCCTGCTTGCTTATTAGTGGTCTGTGATGCATATAATGGGATTAGTACCTATTTGATAAGGTTGACAAGTTGGATTTTGCAAATACCCTCATATTCAGTGCAAGATCATTGTAGTGTTGGCAAGGGAGTACAGAGATGCCTGTCCCGTATTTTGGAATATCTATGAGAGGTAAAGGTAAAGGTGTCCCCAGCCAGTCGTGCCCGACTCTAGGGTGGGGTGCTCATCCCCGTTTCTAAGCCGAAGAGCCAGCGCTGTCCGAAGACGCTTCCGTGGTCATGTGGCCGGCATGACTGAACACCGAGGTGCACGGAATGCTGTTACCTTTCCCGCCGAAGCGGTACCTATTTATCTACTTGCAATTTCTTGCTTTCGAACTGCTAGGTTGGCAGGAGCTGGGACTGAAGACGGGAGCTCACTCCGTCATGCAGCACTCAGGTCTCGAACTGCTGTCCTGCTGACTTTCTGGTCTGCAGTTCAGCGTCTTAACCACTAAGCCACTGCAGCCCCGTCTATGAGAGGGTGTTACTTAAACTGGTTACTTAAACTTGTATAAAGAAGCAGAATCCAAACAAGATGATAATATATATCGTTACATTGTACATGGCAAAGATATGCTGCAGAAAATGCTGACATCTTACAATTGCTGTGTAGAAAATAATCTTCTGGAGGACCTGTGAAACTCTTTTATTTGGAACTGACCTTGATAAGTAAGTTCATATGTCACTTGATAAGTGAGGCACCATCATTGTCCCTTTCCCCCATTTTTAAAAAAACAAATACAATTACAGGCAAATTAGACATGACTTGGGCATATGTGCTGGTGTGGACTATGATTGTTTGGACTACTGACCTTCCAGAAACATTTGCAAATATGAGATGAAACAACCCCAGAAGTAATTGATAGTCGTGGTAGGTGCAAATGTTTGTGTGGTCCTTGTTAGCCCTTATGAATGGGGCTGACCCTACCATTAGGCAGAGTGAGGCGACTCTGTTGGAGGATAGGGCTATCTACAGTATATCACAGAGTCTATCCTGCGCCCCCTAAATTAGCCTGCTGCTTCAGATGTGGTGGACGCCACCATCCCATCGCCAGTGTTGAAGTCAGATTCAGCGGTGGGCCAGGCAACAAAATGTCTTGGGCTGGTCCTGCTTATGAGCATTCAGATGCTTAGGGGGATCTTCATCGTCATCCCATGAAAACTGCTCCAAAGTAATGATTCAAGTAACATAATTTTTGGATGCGAGGCAGAATTTTCTAGGGACACACAGACCATTGCTGGGGAAATGCATCTTCCTTTTCTTTCCCACTGCACACAAGATTGTGTGGGTGTTTGATCCATTCTCCCCCCCACCCGGCCATCAGTGCAATGCAGAAATGGCAATGAGTCATACATCCTTCCACTTGTTTGGTGGTTGAGAGCCAATGAGCCTTTTTGTTCTTTGGGATGCTACTTCTCAGACCTCAAAGAACTCTTGGTCCAGGGAGTCCCACTTCTTTCTGTTCCATCTTTGTACCATTTAGACTTTGGTGATAGCGAATGCCTGAACTCCTTAACCCTAACTCTTAATTGCTCTTGGAAGCTCTAATAGTTTTTCATTTGATTTGAAAACCCTTCATATAGAGTAACTATTTCATGCTCTATTTGTTTTGTTTCATTATCAGCTTTGATATCTGTAGTTGTGGATCAGAGTGTTCCTGTGGTGTTGGTCCTGCAAGATGAGAGATAAGGGAGAGATTAAAAAAAATACTCTTATAGGAATAATACAGTGAAGGAAAAGGAAAATCCTTTAACACCTCTGTATTTCTAGTGCCATTCTGGCACCAAAACATCTGGTAAGCTGGAACATAGATAATTGAGCTGGCCTTACAGAAATGGTACATTTTTAAATATTTAATGTAAATCTACTTTCCCATAGTTTAAACATATTGGGTGGGATCCAGGTGTAGTTATACATAGGATAGACCCATAGAGATCAATGAGATTTGCAGCAAGGGAGCAACTGTGCTCTTGCACAACTCTCATTCATGTAATGGAGCTTGTGCAGGAGAATTTCCCAGAAGATTGAGCTCAAAGTAGGGTAATGCTACATCCTTGAGTATTAAAATTCATGAGCAGCAATATGCAACAGGAATGGCATTCTTTGTTTGCCTGTGCTGTATATTATTTTTAGCAGAGCAGGAATAACTTAAGTGCAAGGCTCTGCCTGACAGTCATGAAGCTATTTCATGAATGGCTGACCAGGTGCATTTGGAGATATTTGTTCCAGCTGGATGCTTTTCACATGGTTTGAAGTAGTTTACCATCCAGTGCTATGGCCCATCATGCTAGCACTGCATTCTGTAGCAAGAAATGCTAAGCATCAGAGGCCTGTCTGATACCAGAAACAAAATCCCTAACTAGTGCAAATCATCTGCCTGCATTTACTGTACCACTGACTTTTCCAGAGATGTAGCCCTCAGGGCTGTTTTCTGTATTGTGGCAATAACAAACATGGGTCACTTGAGGTTATCACTTTAGCAGATGCACACTCGCAGGATGCATGCCTGCATTCCTTATGAGCATTAACACATAAGGTGAGTAAGGGGCATTCTTACAAGTGGTAGTCGCCCTACTCTTAGTAATACTCTAAACTACTTACCCGTTGCCGAGTTATTATTTCATGCTTTGTTTCCTCTTCTGAAAGAGATTTATGACATCTTTAACTGTGTTTAGCTAGGTGTTGGGTTTCCATAAATCATACGCCACCTGGAAGAGGGTAAAGAAGAAGTGCCAGGGACTCATTCTTCCATTTCTGGAAGTCATCAGTTCAACATCAGTTCAAGATATATAGGCCTTAAAAGTAGGTACACCATTAGCCTATTTGTGTGTGCCAAACCAGCCACTTTGCACATCTATAGAAAAAATGATAAAAAAACCCAAGATATCATATTCCAGAATAAACATTCATCTTGATACCAGTTTTCCATGGTTCCTGGAATGTTGGGGTGGCAGGAGAGATGTATGGATTGAAGGCCAGCTAAGAAAAAGTCCAGCTCTCCACCTCCAGCAGAATGAAGTGAGAATGAGATGGCAGAGTTCTGAGGTGGTAGAATGGACAGTATTACTTTAGAATACAGGTGAGGGGGTCACATTTTAATGCTCTCTTGAATTAAACAAAACCTCTCTGTCAGTAGAAAACTAGCACAGCAAGTAGTAGGGTGGGCTAGAGCCTTTCTCCATGACATGCTAGGGGTTTTATTTATTTTCTTAAACTGTAGTGATTTTTTTTAATGTGGGGAAGCATTCAGAAATGGCACACGGGTACATACATCCTGCACCTACAGTCTGAGGCAGTACCATCCTCTCTACCGCCTCAATCTGCTGCCTGCATAGATCAGACCAAATGAACTATGGCAACCAACCAAGGCTGGGCAAGTCCATCTTGGTTTCCGTGACAATACTGGATTCCTCGGGCAGTTTCTGGAGCTGGGCCCCAGAGACGTCTGACAGATGCTTTCTGCACAGAAGCAATCTTTACTTCAAAAGTAGACTCTGGGAACAGAAGATTCATGGGTTTGAATTAACACCCAGAAGAATTATAGCCTTGGCTTGATGACCTATTAAAACTACTTCAGTAGCAACCTGACATTTGTTTTCTAGTATATTTTAAAAATTTCTGTCTCAGATAATCAACTCTCCCCACCACCACTTAAAAAAAAAAATTACTGAAGAGGCCTCTTCCAAGCCTGCTCCTTATCTAGCCAGAGACTGGACTCATCCAGTTGACCATGTGAATAAACAGCACTAAAAGCATTTAGATTTCCACAGGGTTATGCAAAGGATAACACATGGAATTCCAGACATGTTTCTGATTTGCTGGAAGTGGCCTTTCTCCCTCCCCCAGCAGTGTTTTGTGCACCTGATACATCAAGTTGACATGCAGAAATCTGATTCCATATACAGATTGCATCAGCTGGATCACACAGGGCATCTGCCTAGATGCTGTCTCTCAAGAAAGTCAAGGGTGTGCCCACCTGAGCACTTTTTCAGTAATTTCCAGAGCAATCCTATGGTCATCCACAGACAGAAGAGTGCTCCTGAAATCCAAGGTCTGCTGGCAGACACCCAGCAGAGCGGGAGGAACATGGAGGTGTTCCTCCCTTTGCCTGTCCATCCTTCATTCTGCTAATATTCTGCGAGATGCGCTTTTGAGTTCATTTGGTGGAGATGCGGGGACAGGAGCTGGGAGGCTTTAGGATCCTGTGGATCCTCAGCACCTCCTCTCCCTGCCCCCTCCCTTCTCATTTCCATCCTCACGCAAGGCCGTGGTGCGTTCTGCAAACACTGCAAGGGGCGGGGCGGAGGAAATCTCCAGATTTCTCCTCCCAGGGTTGTAACGGTTACCTGGTTTGCACAATCGCCACGGCTTGTCATGTCATTCGAACCTGGCAGGGGTGAGTCATCCGAGGTTCAAACAGGCCATGGATTATGCAAGGGTTGTTAAAACCTCGCACTATCCACCCCCACCAAGTTTGGATGACACAACAACCTGTGAGCGAGAGTTCCATATTCAAAATGGTGGCTGCCTGCACCCCACACATGCTGCAGCCTAACCATGGGTTAAATAACCCACAGTGGGCTGTTTGATTGTGCAAACCAGCCCAGAGTCTACAGCCTCAAGAGTAGGAAATCTGCAATATCCTATGGTCCCTGGGATGCTCTCCCAAGGACCATAGGATTGCTTCCTAATTTTCTTCACTTCTGCTCTTGCTGTCATCTTTTATGCACTCGGCATAAATCCTCCTTCCAGAATTGCAAGCTTTATTATTAGTTTTTCTTAATACATATGCAGAATTTGTGCAACTGGGGCACTCACACCCCTCTCATAAAATGTCCTGGAATGTGGCAGAAAAAGGGAGGAGCTCGAGATGGCATCATAAAGTGCCTGGCTTCAAGAATCTTGAAATAGGTAAGTTGGTTTAGCTTCTCCTAAAAGACATTAAAAGGAGAAGACAGCAAGATGACTAAGGGTGCAGTCCTATGGGTTGCAGCCTCATGAGACAGAAACTTGTGAACTCGGAGGCTTCTGTGTATCCAATGCCCTGCTAAGCTGCTGCCGACAGGGCAGGAGGAGTGATAGAGGCAATTTTCACCTCTCTGCCCTCCGTGTTTCGGGTTTTCTCTAGACAGGCCTCTGAGCACGTCTAGAGAGGGCATGCTTGTGGGGGCAGGACTGGGGCTGGAGAGGCCATAGGATTCCTCATGTCCTGGACTCTCCTCTTCCCAGCCCCCAGTACGCCCCTTTTCTGACCTCTCCGAGGCCACTTTTGCACGGCAGCAGTAGCTGCAAGGGGGAGGGATCAAATACCAGAGTCCCCCTTCCGGGGTTGTAGCAGTGTCTTCAGCCTCGGGGGGTTGGGGGACTCCAAAGGATCCTATGGTCCCTGGGACACTTTCCTGGGACCGTGGGATTGCTCTCTTAGGGTGCAATCCTATGGGGATAGGCAACCGCCTCCGAACTCAGAGGCGACTGCCTAACCAGGGCAGGGCAGGGCAGGGCAGGAGACATAGGATGCGTCGTACCAGCATTTCTGCCTTCCCCGCTCCAGAATGCCTCATTTTGGCCACTCCGCACTTCAGAGCATGGGGACATTCCGTGCTGCCTGCGAGGCAGTGCGGAAGGGGGGGTCAGTTCTCCAGGAACCGGCTTTGGAGCAAGGGTCTGAGGTCGGTTCCCAGAAATCTACATATCCTATGGCCGTCTAGCCGCTGACTAGCGGCCATAGGATTGCTCCCTCTGTGAATGTGTATCAGTACAATGAGACATCACCAGGGTTGGTTTAATGGAGTACATGCTTTTGCATGATGAAACCAGGAGGCTCAGTGCTATAAAGGATTTTAAAAGCAACAGATCATGGAGTGCAGCAGAGACTGGGCCACTTCGTCATGTGGTTTTTCTATAGCAAATCGTATCAAAAACTGCCACTCTTGACACTCTATACAAATTCTAGAAACACTATCAGCCTTGCATGTCGTTGATCCTTGTGTTCATCTTTATTCTTGGTTATGTGATGTAACTTTAGTCCATGTTTCCTAAAAAGCTTCCATTGGTCACTGATCAGGAGTTTAACTCTCAAACCAGGGCTTGGCTAGCCATTCTGTTAAGTCAGGAATGATACTCCTGACTCCCAAGTGCCATTCTTTTCTTTCCTACAACCCAGGAGACAATCACTCATACCACTTGGCCCATAATTGCTCACACTGTCATTGTCACCTATTCCTGTTGTTCTTAGTTTGTTGTAAATGTGTTTTAATGATGGTTTTTATGCTTTTTATATCTTGCAAGCTGCTTTGAGCAATTCTTTTTTTGGAGGAGAAATGTGGGGTATACTTAAAAAAAACCCCAAAAAACAAGTCCTGTTGATACAGAACAACCAGATGTAATGTCTTATCTCTGCAGCAAGTCACTTCCCTGTTAGCGACGCATCCTCTGCTCTGCTCACAAACTTTAACAGCAGACTCCACTCCCAGTCCCTGTAGCGTCTCCTTCTGGCCACTTTGTTCAACTTTATTTCTTTATTTGATGTTTTTATTTTACTTGTATCCTGCTTTTCCACCAAAACAATACTTATTCCTTTTTGCCATTCTTTCTTTTTGCTTGACTCCTGATGATACATCCTTTTGAATGAATAATTGTATGTTGTACATCGCCCAGAGTGGCTGGGTGACCAGCCAGATGGGCGATTAATAAATTTAATAATAAATAAATAATAAATAAATAATTCATTTTTTTCATTCTTGTCATTAGTCATTGATATTCTTGGTTTTGTCCATTATTTATTTTATGGTGTGGTTGGGAGAACTATGAAATATGCCAACAAACTGTCCTCCTTCATGCATTCCCTTCCTTGTTTTGAGAACTTCACCACCAATGTGGCCAACTTTGTTCTATGGTTTTCTCTGCAGGCAGAAGATCAATAGCATTAATTAAGATGTATTTTCTCCTTTTGGGTACATCTACAGACCTCATTAGGATATTCTTCATGTTCACCCAGCAGTCATGGACAAATGTGTACACTGAGCCCTTTGAATTTGTTTGAATCCCCCTGCCCTCCAGCACCGTGTTGTTGGGGGGGGGGGGGGTTGCAGTGCAAGGTTTTACTACTAGATCTGTGAATTTACATTTGAACAGGGAGCTATGTTGCTTGTCGTTTCTTTAAATGGTTTCATTCATAGAACGCTGAAGGCAATCTGACATTCTGTATAAAGTGCAAGCTTCCAGCAGACAGTTGTAGTATATGCATAAACACTAGAGCCCCACTCCAAGAAAGGTAAGTCCTATTGAAATTTAGGGTACTGAAGACAGTCGCACAAGCTTAGCTGAGCATGTCCCATTGATTTCACTGGGACTTGGCAAGATTCATCTTCTTTGGATTAGTGTGTGTGTGGGGGGGGTGTCATCCCAGAAAATGTGCAAAGACCTTTAAAAAAGACATTAACTGATCAGCCGTTTAGTGGTGGGTGGAGCTAGCTGAGGCAGCGGGGTGAATGAAATCCAGTTTTCTGCTTTCTCCCCTAAATAGATGATGGATTTCCAGCATTTTATTTTTTAAGAGCTTCACACTTGCTGCTCCGATGGGTTACGCTGCAGATTTGTATATGTAAATGGCAACCCCCTCCCCCCAAAAAAAACTAAGGATGGACAGATCAGTCATGAAAATCACGTGAAAATTCACGTGAAAATTCCCATTTATGTTGTATATTTTTCCCTATACCCATTTTTATATGCATTTTCTGTACATTTTTTGAGCTGGGAACTGGATCACAAAATCTAGAGAAGCACGGAATCCCAAGGATAACTGTTTTCCAATCCGTGTGTTAGCCCAGAAAGTGCGAATTAAGTTGATTCACTTTAAAATACTGACCAATGAAATTCTCCAGCTTCCCTACCCCAAAGCCATCTTTCACTTTGAAAAATGAAGCCCATAAAAATTTAGTGCAACCTTCGTTCACATGAACCAGGGCTGCGCAGTGCCTTAGTCTGAAAAGCGGCTTCTGAGGTGAATCCCTTGTTAGAGTCTTGCACAAATTGAGTATTGTCCACTGGGCAGGTGCTGAGTTCTGCAAACACTGAAGGCAGTCAGTGTCATCTTTTGCAATAGACTAATTTGCTTTCTGTTGAAGATGTATATGTATCGTTACACAAAAAGCTACAAAATTGTAGCTAGAAAACTGTAGATTATTCACAGTCCCATCTGTATTTTTTCCCTACTGCAAGAGGAGTGAATGAAAGAAATGTGATAGGCTCCTACCATTGCATTATATTATACTTACCTGTCTTGATTCTGAAATCATTTATGGTAGATGTCAAATCTTAGCCTAATTTGTTGGGGGAAATGTCAAATCCTAAAGAGATTCTCCTTTATTGCTCAGTCTGAACCTTCCTCAGTCATTTCCAATAAAGATGGAGAAAAGACAAAGCTGACTTTTTCCCTTTTTTGCAATTGGGAATACAGTGTGTCTGGAAACAGATCAATAATTTATAATTGTCTTGCCTGTAGCTATAAGTTAATGTAAGGATCTTTTTTTTTAGAGAGAGAGAGATGAAGAATGCCAGCAATATCTATTAAAATTTTACATGAGCATCTGTTTTATTTAGTTTTGTTTTTAAACTCTATAGGAAATCAATGTGTTGACAGTACCATTGGTCAACCAAGACAGAGAAAAAAATTCTGAGAAGCGAAGCCAACCGCTAAAATCAGAGAAAGAGGCACTGTTGATAGGTAAGGTAACTCTCTGTGCTCCCTTTCTAATCGTAACATTGCCTGTGGCAAACAAGAGGTAGTTATGCAAGATTAAATAGCCTTGAAACTATTTTGCATCTCAGTGTATGAGAGCTGAAGAAAGTGGTAGATCTGGTTGGTTTTAGTGAATGTCGTATGGAATGAATGGTTTCTTGTAGTGGTAACCACAATTTTTGAAATCAGATTAATGCAATGTGTGATCTATGGAAGGGTCACAAGTGTGACCTTGTGGTTTGATTTGAACACCTGATTCACACAAATCCCCCTTTTTGGATATACCCACAAGAGCACCATTTCAGGCTTTGGGGACTGGGCAAAAAGGTTTGGGAGATGACAAGATTCACAGCAGTGTTCAGAGGCCTGCTCTTGGCTTTGTTCAATATGAAATTGCAGAAAGCACTGCCTTTTGAATTACTTTTTGTGCCTTAGCATCATATATAGTAGATATAGTCTCCTGAGGCATAATAATGTGCCCTAAAATACAGGATGGGGTTACTACTATTCAATAGTATTCCTGCTCCAGTTGTCATTTCCACACCTGAATACATTTGCAAACATTTTCTTGGAAGATTGCTGCACAGCCCATGCTGCTTAGCAGTCTCGTGAATTGCAATTCCAGCAACTGGGGTGTCTTTTCACACCTAGAAGGCAATCATTTTCAGGTCCTATACTGGGAAGTGGAGACTTGCCCAATGTATCTATGGATGAACTAGCATCCATGTATAGTGTGGCCACTTATGCATCACCAAAAAGGTAGAAATGTTTCACCAGAGAAAAAGACAAAGGAGGATACAGATTTGCATGAATTTTGCATATGCTGATTTATGTATGTGTATATATACCAATTTAGAAGCAATTGCTATAATTTAAATAGAAACGCAGTACATCTCACTATAGTGGGGAGAACGGTGACCAGGTGATCTATGTGCCTTGCTTAGTCCACTGTCCGGATGCTAACAGTTGATGGGCAACTTCCAGGTCCCTGCTCTCCCTTCTTACGGTTCTTTATCTTTCAATTGGACTTGGACCAGACAGCCCTTCAAACAGAGGATGGTCCTCTGTAAGGTGGAGACATGACCACCCTATCCTGGTCCTCTATTGTTGTGACCTCACTACAGTATAAGAAGAACAGATGTCCGTGCTTTCTCTTTCATATGGTATATTGAAGCACA
Organism: Heloderma suspectum; assembly: GCF_057233095.1. Taxonomy (NCBI): domain Eukaryota; kingdom Metazoa; phylum Chordata; class Lepidosauria; order Squamata; family Helodermatidae; genus Heloderma; species Heloderma suspectum. The sequence goes on along the minus strand of NC_139460.1, from coordinate 174,506,483 downwards.
ACAGCCAGTGGTTGACATTAATGACATCTGAAATGCAGCTTGTTTAAGAATGCATCCAGATGTACATAATTTGAGTGGCGAGGTTCCTCCGGAACTGCACTCACCCCATTCTGGTCAGACATACCACAGTAGACATAGTTTTAAAGAGCCATGCTGTTTAAGCCAGAGGGATATAAAACAGGTGTTTCCATCCATGAGGGTAAAGATGGGGCATCTCCATATGTGTGTGGGGAAAACAACTTTGGGAGAGCAATGTTGAGCTGGAAAATGACTGGAACAGAAATATTTAAGCAGCCTTTCTCCACACACCTTTCTTCTGCTGAAGTAGCATGCCCCAGGTGCTCTCTCTCCCCCTCCCTCTCTTTTAATGTGGGGGAAGGGGAAAGAATAGCACAGCTCTATGACATGTAGCTTGAATCTAAATTCCAAATTCAGCCCTGTTGTCTCCTTACCAGTTTTCAACAGAGAATTCCTTCATCACCAACTCACCCATACAATATTCCTTCCTATGTCCTCAACTGTTTGGAACCAGACAGAACAGAAAGGGGTGCAAAAAGGAAACCAAATTGCATTAGAGGGATCCAGCATTCTGGGTGCAGAAACAAATGTCAGAGAATTTTGGAAGAGTAGCCATGGTAGTTTTGAAACAACATAATAACAATAGCATAAAATATATAACTAGGGTCTTGTGAAATGAGCTTTGTACCTCATTCCACAGGAGTCACTTGATGTGGCACTTGCATAATTTGATGTGGAGAGAGAGAAAAACAGAAGCAACCTACGGACAAGAGCAAATACCAGCCTCTTTCTGCAAGTCCAGGGTTATAGATGCTAGTTCCTGTCTGTTGCTTGAGATTGCAGATAAGACAGACAAAGTGGTTTTTAAATGGACAAATAAACAAAGATGCCTGGGAAAATTTGTTTTTGCTTGCTCACTAATCTGGATTAAACGCAACCCATGCTGAAATTATTAGGAAAATTCGAGGCAGTGCAATTTTAGATGCAGTCGATGTTCAAAACTTTCATGACAAGAGCCACTGAAGGAGAAAAAAGCAACGTTTTTAATCATCCCAATGCCTACAATTTTTTATTGGCAAATCAAGCATAAAATTGGGGGACGAAACAAATGCTTCCAGCAAGTCTGTGTTTTAAAATCTCTCTCTTCATCTTGGTCACTTGGTTACAAGCTGCTGCCATTCTTGAAAATGAGTTAGGGTGTTTAAATGCGCTCTTCTTGCTGAATTTAGAAATATATGAGGTGTACTTTGGATGAAAAGCAGGCAGTGTCATACAGAAGCGGTCCTTTGTTTTGGCATGTTCTATTCTGCCTAAGGAAACATTCATGTTTGTGTGTTTGTTTTAATGCAGGTATCGTATCAACATTTCTTCATGTCCATCCTTTTGGAGCTAATATAGAATATCTTTGGTCTTATATGCAGCAGCTGGACTCCAGGGTAAATTCATTACTATTGGCTGTGGGGTTATAGAAGTATAAGACTGGACAGGACTTCATAGGTTCTGTAGACGAGTTACAATCTGGAAGCAGAAATCCTACCTTAAGCCATCATCAAAGGACTATCCAATCACATCTTTATTAACAGAATGCAAACAATGTTGCATTAAGCCCCATTCTCTACTGCTTTTTGCTGTAAAAGCAAACCCATTAATGGATAGCCTTAAATAGATGGCTAGGAGTGCCATTGAGAGGATTCAATCCATCTAAACAAATCCAACCAAACATTTCTGTAACCTGCTCTTAAAACATGTTTCAGTGCTGAATTTGTCCCTAGACTCTGAATATGGATCAGCCCTACTATATGTTGAAGAAAAAAGAGAACTCCCCCATGCAGCTGTCTGTCCCACTCCCACCCATTTTGCTGCCACCCATTATCACAAATTAAGATGAAGGCAGATAAGATCTGTGGTTACTGTTAACAGAATGCTGGAATGGGCCAAAACCATCCTCACAGTCACAGGGTTATCCAGCATTGCAGGACCAGAAGGACCTGAAACTACCAGCAACATAAGAACCAAGTAGTAGAAGTTCATGTGAGTAGGCAAGAACACCAGATTTGTTTAAGTAAATGAACAGAAGCATAAAAATCAGTGTGAATGAAAAGAATCACAAAACGCGTGCCAGCTGTTGCCCTTAGCTAAAACAGAATGAAGCTTGAGAAGTTGAATACCCAAAACGTTACCAGGGAATCTGCTATTCCACTCCCCTCAGATTCCAACCAGCCTAATTAATATTACGGATTCCAAGCATGAGCAGATTTCCCCATGCTTTGCACGGAAGGGATCTAAGTCACCTGTAATTATTCGCTCATGCACTGATTAATGCAAGACATGTTCCCTACATTATTTGTTGCCATTGCAATGGAGGTTGGTGTTGCAAATGATTCTTCCAGAAAATGTGTCTTTCTGTTCTGGGGAAATGTATATTTCATAACCAGAGAAAAAGTGAGGCTCTACCATTAAGCACTACAGAGCTAGCAGTGTCATTAATATTTTTGAACAGTGTTCTCCTGGTAGGAATCTCCAGGATAAGCATTCAGTGCTAGGAAGGTTAATGAATAGGCTTTCCCCACATCAGAGGTAATAAATATGATCACATTGTCACACTGTATCTTGCTAGAAATCAGGGAGAATTCATCGGAGTAATACAAGTTTATCCATGATGGTAATATGCAGAACTGCCTCGGGATTCCCCTTTTCTCTTCTAGCGTCAGTCACAAGTTCTTCCTGGGGGTGAGGGGTTTTAAGGGGGGAAAAATGAGAAAAATATGTCAGTGATGCTTTTCACGGGCTAATGCAGACAAAATGCTAGAACAGTCATTATGGGTTCAGACAGTAGGAATATCTTCCCTCCCCCTCCCTTTTACCATTGTTAGGCAATTTGTCTCACAGACATTAACCAAAGTTAAACACCAATCTGTGGATGCTCCCAGATATGCTTGATGTTGACTGCTATATAACGTACTTTAATAATCTGATTGGATATATCCATAGATCCAGTTCTACCACTCTCAGCTGCCCAGAGGTCTCCTCTTAAATTGCTCCACGCATTCTGTCTTGCTGCCCCTTATGCCCGAAACTCATTCACAGAATACATATATCGGCCTTCCCCAACCCAGCACCCTACAGATGTGTTTGACTACAAGTCCCATCATCCCCAGATTATGGGGTTTATAGTACAATGCATCTGGCAGGTTCCAGGTTGGGGAAGGATGATGTATATGGCATCACTTTTCAAAATTCACCTTTTCTATGAAGCCGTTGGCTAAATTCTTTAGATATCGTTCTGCAACCAAAACAAAGCTACACCTATCTGATTTTTCTGCAATGCATCCTTTGATGCCCTTGCCTTCTCTCCTTCTGTTGTCTCCCTTGCTGTCATCATCCAGGGTGTAATAGGCCTGCACCAGCCATGTGTGGTGGCTTGATGAATCTTCCATGCTCAGAGGTTTTGAAGGAGGGGACAGGATTGTCAGGCACCTGGAAGGCCACAATGCCTTCAGCTTGATGGATGACAAGCTGTGCCCCGTCTCCTTGGGGAAACGACCTACAACGTGCACTGATTGTGCTATATGAATCGTAACAGACCCCAGAGCACATTCAGTGGGTTGTATCCATTGGTGTCCTTCTGCCAGAGGAATAGAAACTGCTGGTGATGCCCATTTCCCTTTCCCCCTGCAGCCCCACCAGAACTATTCCATTAGTTTGGGGGACCTTGCAGAACATATCTGGGGTATATGGAGGGGGACTGCTGGTGGGGGAGGGGAAGGGAAACTCCTATTGTGCCAGCAGGTCCACTTGTGCAATGCTGTATTTAGCCCGGTAGTTTATTTTATTTATTTCAAAATATTTTTATGCCTCCTGATACGTAACATCTATCCAGGCAGTGTACAAGACTCAAACCATGATATAAAAACAGAAATATACAATATAACTAAAGCATAACTAGTGGCCATCAGAAAACAAACAGAAAATCAAAATGACAGGCATGACTGTTTAGACCCAAGTCCCATATTTCCTATTTTGTGGGCCAGCTGAACAGCAGTTGTTCTAACTATATCAACTTCCCACCTACCAGTAGGAAGAAAGGTGAAGATGGACTTGGAAATAATCCAAGTTCCTTAAAAAAGAACTTGAAAGAACTCAGATCGTTTTTCAAGTCAATCTGAGGCTCAGAAGATCCTTTCCTCACTAGCCCACCCTCCCCCAAGGATTGTACCCATCTTCCCTTTTCTGACCTTCATTATAGCCTCTGACAGGGGAAGGCAAGGAGGGACATCTGCCTCTTTCTGACTCACGGGAAGGCACCGTGGCCTTTGGGATTTGTGGCCTTCCCAAGACCTAGTGCAATTGTTTTAATCTGACTGAAGAGGCATGTGAGGGATGGGGGTTGTGACACTTGCCTTTCCTTTGAAGAGGGTTGTTATGAACCCTCGAAGCTCTTCTCTGAGCCTGGCTCAGAAGACTTTGCTGACATCTCCAGTTGAAACACAAGACAAATCCATAAATGGCAGCAGCAGTGGCTTTACACCAGGGGTGCAGAACTTTGGCCCCATGGCCCAAATTTGGCTTTCCAGGATCCCCAAATGGCTATGCCCCCTTCCCCTGACCACTGATCATTTGGTGGTTCCACAGCTTTGAGCTGTCATCCCCCCCCCCCACGCATTCCAAAAGATTGAAATGCCTGTCCTAAAGCTGGGGACAAACAAAATATTCTTTTAATCTCTTCTCTGCTATGCATGATTGGTTTATTTACTTCAGAATATGTGTGCATGACCCCAATTTGGATTGGAGGGAGCTTTCTCCCCCCACCCAACCAGTTTTCATACCAAAATTCCACACACACCCCGCAGGAGGGTTAAAAAAAGGTAAACCATATCCATTGGAATGCTACTATGTGTGATCATAAAAGCATTTCGTTTGGCCCTTAGTTACAGGAAGTAAGACCTTCAAGCTAAAATATGCTGGTGTTCGGGGTTTTTTGAAGGCTCCTTTTGCCTTCAGCACAACCCACTCCTGGAATGTGGCCCCAAAGAGCTTCTCCCTAATGGAATTTGGTCCTCGGACTGAAAGAGGTTCAACAACCTGCTTTACACAAATGAACACAATAAGCCACCACTACCAGGATCACCAAGCCTGAGATCACAGAAATATATTTTGCTGTTTTTCTTTTTCCTCCTTTCCTAGATCTCTGCCAATGAAATAGAAATGCTTTTGCTGAGGCTTCCACGCATGTTTAAGCAAGAGTTTTCTGGCGTAGGAGCAACGCTGGAGAAGAGGTGGAAGTTCTGTGCCTTTGAAGGAATTAAAACAACTTGACTGTGGATTGTAATGAAGCTGTGTGGAGAAAAAACTTCATGGGGCATGACGGCAGGGGCTAGTCGAAGTATTAAAGGGAGACAATTAGGTTTGGCATATTCATTTCCAGAATGCTCCAAGCCTGGTTTTAGTTGCATTTGTGATGTCCTCTTGTGAAATGTAGTTGTGTGCCAGTTCCAAAAAGAAAACGGGGGGGGGACTGCCTTCTGAAATGTGACAGATCTGTTTCCTATGAAAACTCAAGAAAGATACTACAATCATAATGATGTCATTATTTAAAATATGCTCCTTCAGAACTTAGCTCACTGAGCAAATAGGAAGAATTCCCAGTTACTAAGCTCTTGCAATGTATATGTAATATGTAGTAGATCTTCCTCAAGTTCCATTCCTGAGAGTCTTTCTGTTTAGTAAGAAGACAAAAGTGATTTCACAGTGAGAGAAAGTATACCAAAAGCAAACTTGAAAATGTGTCTCAACAGTTATTGTATTTTGTAAATTAAGTTGTCTGCTGTACCAGGGACTTTTTGCCTTATTGCTAGAGGCCTGAAAAAATGTGATTGAATTCCTTGAGAATGCTTTATCCAGAATATTATTTTTCTAATGTAACTATTCTCCATTCTTAGTTCGTTTAACATGGATTGCATATCGATTTTCATAAATGTGTAAATAAAGAGGAAGGCAGTGTTACTGTATTGTAGTTGGTATGTAATATTCAGGGTTATGCATCCAAAAATAAGTATCCCATTGCATTACTGTTACAGATTTTATAGCAAATATATTAATTTTTTTCAATAAATAGGACTTCTTCCATATTGAGTTTTTTTTGCAAGCTGTTCTTTGATCCCATTCTCCCCCATCTTCTTATAAACCCTAAGTCACCCTGTCACTATAGTCTCTTTTCCACTCTGAAACCTAGAGATCCCCTTCTTCCTGTTGTCATCTACCAGCCTTCCCAACCTGGTGCCCTCTAGATGTTTTGGACTTCTACTCCCATCACTCCCAGCCAACATGGCCAATGGTCAGGAATGCTGGGAACTGTAGTTCAAAACATCTGGAAGGCACCAGGTTGAGCAAGGCTGCCATATACTAACTGCTGTGTTCTAGGAGGTGCCTAGAAAAGTAATGTTAGCCTGAATCCAGGGACTAAAAACTGTTGCCATAGGAACCTTTAAAATACAGATTACCTTTTTTGCCAAAATGAACTAATTTATTTTTTTTCCATCAGCCAGATTTCTTTTTTAACTTTAAGATGACAATACAAAGTACACATTTTGCCATGAAATGTGGTATATCTAAACCACCATCAAATAATTGTTCTTTTAGGGCATAATCCTATGCATGTTTAGACAGAAGAAAGTCCTACAACTCCCAGCATTCTCCAGCCAGCTGGCTAGGGAATGCTGGGAGTTGTAGGACTTTCTTCTGTCTAAACATGCATAAGATTGCACCCTTAATTCGTCTACTGAGAGTTGACTATAGAGATATGTATATTGTCTCTTCAATGTGCTACTAAAATAAGAATGATCAATTTTTTAAGTTGCTTTGAAAGTACAATGTATTTGAACAGCCTTCTAGAAACAGGCTTCAAACTGAATAAGAAATTGTGTGTTCTGGAAGTTACCTTGTTGAATAGTGCCTGACTTCGATTTAGAGGACAATGTTATATATACTAGGGGTCACCTGAAAGTTAGAAACACATTTAGCAAAAATCTTCATTAGAAGTGTTTTTGTTCTGTTCCTCAAAGTTCTGGGCTAGGGTGAAGACAGATATATCATTTCAAGGGTGAATAAAGTTGTAACAACCTAATGCAGCAGAGGTGATTTGAATACACATTTGGTGCCCTGAAAAACATATTCTGGAGATTTAGGATAAACTCTGGAATGTTTGTTCTGACGGCTTCTGCCACACTTAAAATATTTGTTCATCCTGGATTACTGCCTCTAGACTACAGATCTAGAATATGGACCTACTCCACAAAGTTGCAGAATGCAAAGTTGGCTGGATGTCGCATTGGCCACATCTTTCCCTGTAAAATAAATACAGAACTTCATGCCATAATATATTCCTTCCACATACTATGATAATTTCCATGATTTCCATATTAAAATTATATAAAACAGCTTCTTCTGATATCTAATTACATCGATTCACTCACCTTATTCCTTTTTGGAATAATGCAAGTAGAGCGGCGTGTTTCTAGTTTGGTAAAGAATGTATCTGTATGGGAAAAATTGTGCGGAGTGGAATTTTGCCTCACAGATGCTTGAATGTGATGTCCGCCTCACTGCTGGACTCTGATCAGTATTCCTTATTTTAATAACCAAAGGGTTGGGACTTGCTTTCAGTGATGAGAGGCAGTGAAATCTTTTACACAATAAGACATATTTGATTAAATGAAGCCAGACGGCAGCTGAGAACCAGTGGGAGGGTGGGGTGTTTTCATTTTTATTTTCCAATGTGCAATTTGGAAGCTGAAGTCTATTTATCTGCAGAACACGTGCCATGCAGTATAAGAGTACCAGAAACATTTTGTATCCCCCACCTCACTCTACCATCTGCTGTAGCCACATATATCTGTTTTATTGGACTCCTATTGCCATGGAACCATGGGAAGTACCCGTTTTCAAATATATTTATTTCCACCCGAGACTGAGCAAGAGAGAGAGAGAAATACTACTGCAATGGGTGAGTTCCACGTTGCAAAAATCCAGAGGAAACTTTTCACTTCACCAGTGCCCTTGTGTCAAATATTTCATGGACCACAATACTGAGAAACCAGCCCTCAGCATTCCTCCATGGCTACCTGATATATTATGCATAAATGTACATCTGATGAAGTGACATGTATGGTTCACCCCATATTGCTTGCTCTCCATGTCAGAAAATTGCTCTCAATGCAAGGGAAAAACAAGCTTGAAGAGAGAGGGTGCCATTTATTTATAACATTTCTGTTCTGCCCAATGGCTGGAGCTCTCTGAGCGGTTTATAAAACAAGACTTAAAACATATGATACAGATTTTTTTAGAAGCCTACACAGAAGCTGGCATTGCCTATTGGCCAAAAGGATCGGGTACAATCATGTCATTTCTGGTTCAAATATTGCATCTGCGATGAATTGCCTCTGCAGTCTGAGGAAATAGATTCCACCCTGTTCAGTGGGGTTGCTGTCTAGCTAGTACATGAACTTAGTTGCAGCCTTACTTTGGGAAATGGTCACATGGTCACGGCAGATGCATGTACCAGCCAGGGCATGTGTGTTTCTGTGCTGGCTCTGTGCACCTGTTGGATAGGGGCAAGAAGGACCAGGTAGAAGCCTATCACTGACTACTCAGAGGAACACACTCAATATGGCCTCTCATTGGCTGCAAAGGCATCATTTTTCACCAGGGATCATGAGGGTTGTAGTTGGGCCTATGAGAGGAGAGAACAGGTGGGTTGTGCACATCTCAATGCTGTTTATGGGCATTGGAGCAGGGGTACTCATAGTCAAGCACACTCCTTCGCAGGTTTGTTGATTCATCACTGTTCTAGACATTTAGCGCCCTAGCCAATTTGCACAAAGGCACTGTGATAACTGACAAGCTACTAAGCACTTCTTTTTTTAAAGTGGTAACATTGTGCTTTGGAAGGGAGGGCCATATCACAGTGGTACAGCACCTGCTTTGCATGTAGAAGGTCCCAGGTTCAGTCCCTGACATCTCCACATAGGGCTGGAAAAAGAAACTCCAGAGAGTGGCTGCCAGTCAGTGTTGACAATACTGGGCTAGATGGTCTGACCCCAGTATACAGCAGCTTCCTAGGTTCGTATATTTTTATTTCATTACTATGTAATGTAATTAAATAACTTTTAACATATGAGGCTATTTAGGTTCTGCTGTTCTGCATTGATTCTCCACCCCGCAGATGTACCCTTAGTTCCACAACAGTTCTACTGTGGGCCCACCTATATTCTTTCTGCCATCACATTTGCTGTAAACCAAAATATTCCCACTGTAGCAAAACTAAATACTGGATTCAGAGTAAAGAACAAATTGAGCAAATTATGCAAAATCACTTGCATTACTTCTAAGGCTCTTCATAACTTATTGAGCATAGAACTGTCTCCCTTTGGTACAGAAATTGAATTTCTGTTGGCATAGAGACTGAACAGCTTTGATGGATCCTGTAAATGATGCTAACAGTCTGCTTTGTTACTAAGCACCACATGACACCAACAAAAGGTTCCGACTACACTGAAGTTCTTTCTTCCTATTTGTAATGCAGGGAAATGATGACTTTGTCATCATATCATTTGAGTGTAAGTATCAAGAGCTTGCTAATTATTATTTACAGTTCAATCATACAGAAAATATGTGCATCATGGTTTTTTTACTCAGTTGTTTTCCCAGCGATGGTGTACAAACACACATAGGAGACTAGGTGTTTGCCAAGAAGGGGAAAGAACTTCATAAGAACATAGCAAAAGCCCTCCTTGATTAATTAGACCAAAGGCCCATCTCTCCCAGCATCCTGCTTCTAACAGTGGCCAACTAAATGCCCATAGGAAGCCCACAAACAGGATATGAGTGTGGCAGCCTCTCCTGCTGCTGTTTCCCAGCAACTAATATTCACTCTGTGCTGTGCGAAGAAGTACTTCCTTTTATCTGTCCTGAATCTCCCAACATTATATCATAACATTATATAACATTAGCTCCCTATCCACTTTCTTCACACCATGCATAATTTTATAGACCTCTATCATGCCCCCCCAACTTACTTGCCTTCATTCCTAAGCCAAAAGCCCCAAACATTGTAATCTTTCTTCATAAGGGAGTTGCTCCAACTTACCATTTGCTGGTCCTATTTCTGCATCTTTTTTAGCATGACAGTATCCTTGTTTAGGTGCAATGACCAGAACTGCACACAGTATTCCAAGTGTGGTCACACCACAGATTTGTATAAAAGCATTACAATATTGGCAATTTTAATTTTGATCCCTTTCCTAACAAGTCCCAAAATGGAATTCCCCTTTTTCACAGCTGCTGCACACTGGGTCAACATTTTTATTGAGCCATCAAGCCTAGTGCCAAAATCCCTTTTCTGGTTTAGTCACAGCCAGCTCAGATCCCATCTGAAGTTAGGATTTTTTTTACCCCAATGTGCATCAATATACTTACTAACATCGAACCACATTTGCCATTTTAGCATTTATTCACCCAGTTTGAAGATAAACTTTTGGACCTTTGGAATCCCTTTTTGTTTTTATCACCCTGAATAATTTGGTATCATCAGCAAACGTGGCCACCTCACTGCTCACCCCATCACCAAATTGTTTATGAAGAAATTTAAAAGAACCAGTCCCAATACAGATCCTTGGGGGACCTAGAGATGTTGGAGAAATCCACAACGGATTCAACCAAGTCTGGATTTCTATGAATCCAACCAGTGGATTGCACAGTGGACTTTTTCCAGGTCATGCGGATTCCATGGACTTGTGGATCATTTTTTACTGGGGGCAGGGACTGGTTATCGGGCAGATTTGAAATGTAATAAATAAATAAATAAATGTGCATGAGCATGCACATTAGCAGAAGTGTGCATTCGCAGATGAATGAAATTCTCGCACAAAAAAATGAAATTCTGTCAATGACCAGACAACAGGATGAAAGACACCTGACAATCCATGCAACACAGACAGCATGGAGTTAACAAAATCTGATTCTTACTCTGATTTGTGTTCTGTAACCACTTACTGATCCACAAGAAGATCTGTGCTCTTATTTCAGGACTGTTAAGTTTACTCAGGAACTTTTGGTGAGAGACTTTGTCAAAAGATTTCTGAAAGTCCTACTACTGTAAAGCACCTTGACTCCAGGAAGCTTTACACTTGCCTTTGAGCCTGTGCAAAGCAAAAGCCTATACAGGCAGCAAAGAGGAAGTAAGCAGTAGCATACAGCGCCTATCCTCTTTTGACAGACGGAATGCTTTGCTCGCAACACTTAAAGAGGTGTGAGAACTCTAAATATACGCACATTACTTTTGGGGGCTGGTGGGCACATTTCAAATTTTGAGAGACAGGTGGGTTCTCTCACAAAATGGCTACCAGGGAGCTTGCACATGTCCCAAATGGTTGCTATGTTGGCCCTTGTCAATTACAAAGGACCCATTTCCAACAAACTGGTGAGGCTAAAAAAAAAAGTAACCTAAGTACAAGGCAGAGGTGGGGTTTGAGCTCCAAAACATAAAACTACTATTTTGAACTCACAGTTTTGTGCTCTGACACTTATTTCATAGAAAGTAGAGTCAAGTGAATGGCCATGAAACTGAGTGTAAGACAGAGGTGGGAACAACCCTCCCACCAATCAACACACACACACACACACAGCCCAGGAAAAACACTCCCCCTTACTTCCCACCACCCCGCCTAGCCCCCCAGGTTACTCTGCGTTTCCCCCACATCTTGACCTGTTCTTTTTTTCTGGGCAGCTGGAGCCACTTCAAAACAAGGCACTGGGCTGCAGCCACCCGCCATTTCATTCTCTAAAATGCCAGCCTCCCAGTTAAAAACAAATTTAAATTTAAAAAATGGTGGAGGGTGTTCTTTTTTAACCTCAGGAAGGGCAAGGCGTTGCCACGGGTGGTGACTGCAGAGCACTGGTGCCTGTGGGCACCACATCTGGGATCACAGCCTTCCTCTATGACGAGTTCCTCTGCTGTTCTATAGCAATCGAGTCGTCCTGGGTGCACCTTGCGTTTGGCCTGCCATAGCCCGGGCAAGGGTGAAGCAGCGGGCCTAAAGCATTGCTACCACCACCAGTAAGCACATCAGCACGCATTAGGTTAGGGGCCTCCACCCAAGGTTTGCACACAGAACTCCAGCTGCAGGAAGGACAGGAGTCCAGATCTCCTTTCCAGCTTTGCACATGGCAAGCGTGGTAAAGAACAAGCTCTTCCGGGGTCCTCTTTTGCCCCTGTTGTTCTTAGGGGGAAAACCCTCCCCTAAACCTAGACTTTAAAAAAGGAGTCCTTTTCCAGCCAAAGGTTTCGCTTTTGCTCAGCCATTAGCTCTGTTCTTTTCCCCTCCCTCCTGTTCCCTTCCCCACGTTTGTGTTCGTTGTTTTACACTTTACCTGCTCGGGGATCCCAAGGAACGCACAGCCTCATGCTCCCCCTCAGTTTTCCAGCAGGAAGTCTCATAACATACATGGTAAAAAAGACCCGAACAGGGTTTCTGGTTCCCCGACGCCTCTGACCTGGCGTGCAGACCTGCAGCATTCACGTTCTCCCCCACCAAGTAGTCCAGGCACACGGCGGGCGGGTTCGCACATCACTTTAAGCCACGGAGGCTAATAAGCTTCGCACGGTAGCTTATTTCACGAACAGGCCGCTGTGCCCGGTGCCGCCATCGGGAAGCGAAGCTACTGTGCGCAGCTTATTCCGGCCCCCTTCCTTCCCTCCCACTCAATCCTCCGCCGGCATCCCAGGGGATCTGGCAGCAGGCCCCCCTTCCTGGCTCCGATCGCGATGCAGATGGGTGCCGCCTCCCCCTTTTTTATTTGCCCAGCCCCTTGTTTCACACACTGGGACTGGGGAAGTAAAGAAAGAGCCGAAAAGTGGTGGCGGGGGTCCAAAATCCAACCCCCCACCACGGACTGTGCTACCCTCACAGCCCGGGGGGGGGGGTGGATTTTTTCCCCAGGGGTACCTTCAGATCCCCAGTGCAACTCAGTGGAGATCACTTCCACTGGCTTGCACTGGGGATGTAAAGTGGGGCTCTTTTAATCCCCCCCAGGTTTCCCGATACTGCGGGGGGGGGGGGCTTGCAGCCCGGCATGTTGCCCAAGCGTGCAGGGGTGAGGGTGGGGAGAGCCGGTATCCCGCCCCGTAGCGATCGCCGTCTCCGCGCTGTCGAAAGTGGCAGCGCCCAGAAGCAAGGCGGAGACAGCGGGGGAGCTGGGAAAGCGCCCCGTCCCTTCCGGGGAAGCGAGAGTGCCAGGCGCGGGGAGGGGCGGGACGGGGCGCAACAATTTTTTTAATGGCTTTGTTCCGGTCTTGCACAAGAATGGAAAACAAGACATTTTAAAAAATGGAAAGGGGGTGGGGAGGGGATGCCCCTGTTGCGGGGACCCACTTGGGTGACCCCCACCCTGGCACGAAGGCGGATCCCACTGGGGACCGGGTGTTTCAGAGTGGGGTGGAGGAAAGCCCCCCGCTCTGAAACACCCGGTTCCCAGCAGGATCCCCCTTCCCTCCGGGGCGGGGGGACATCCGAAGTCTCCCCCACTGAGGCATCCAACCCTTCTCCCCACACACACACACCACCCTCCGCCCCAAAACTGCATCTCCCCCCAGCCCAGGTGAAGAATCCTTCTCGAGGCTTGTCCTTTAAAACTCAAACTTCGAAAAGGATCCTTCACCGGGCTGGGGGGAGCTGCAATTTTGGGGAGGAAGGTGGTGTGGGGGACTAGATGCCCTGTTGGGGGGGGCTTGGGGTATCCCCCCACCCCAACACGAAGGGGGATCCCGCTGGGAAGTGGGCCTTTAAGACCCTTTCTCCCTGGTGGGAGAAAGGGTCTTAAAGGCCCACTTCCCAGCGGGATCCCCCTCCGTGCTGGGGTGGAACAGCACCCTAAGGATCTGCTCCAATTTGGGATCCTCCCTCCCACCGCCAAAAATATATATATGCAATTTTGCACAGAAGGGGCTCCACCACACACACAAAAACGCGGAAAATTGGCAGTCCTGGGCAGTGCTGTGGATTTCGCCTCCCCACCCCCAATTTTCCTCACAGGGCACTTTTAAATCCCCAATACAAGTATGTATAATGACAATGTTCCACGGAGGGCGAATTTACATGTAAATAGCCACCCATACAATTTCCAGAGAAAGTGAGAAGCCAGCAATTACTATGAGAAACCCATAAACGCTGATACAAATGCACAACATGAATTAGCCCAGCAAGATGAAAGGCAACTTGCTGACGGTTATTTAACTCCTGAGAGATGAAAGGCTACCAGGTCCCTGCCCTGTAGATTTACATTCAGATTCCTCGTATGTGAAAGGTGGGAACTCAGCCCAATGCATGTTGCTTTCGTTCTGATGCCAGACAATGGCCTCAGTAGTCTCCAAGATAGATGCTGGAATCACAGGGTTGCATTTCTCAGTTATTGCAGCTACTTCCTTCTGTTAGATAAAAACCTGTGCAGTCTCATCCTGCCTGCCTCACACAAGGAACGCCAGAATGCCAAATCTCGAGAGATGACTGAAATCCAGCAAAGTCTGTGTCTTGCTTCCTTCCAAGCGGGTGTGGGGAGGCCTGTTTCCAGATCATTGTGCCATGCAGAATACCTAGTAGAATGTCCCTAAGGGGTATGTCCATGGACATAGAAAGGATTGTCCTTTCAAAGGACCAAGAATACCTGTGGGAGTGTGGGTAGCACTCCTGCCAACACAACTTTGATCTTTTGTAATCTCTTGGTCCATTGAAATAGGCCACATCAGCTGTCTGAAGTGACTAAAATATTTGTTTTTCACCAGGCAAGAGTCTTCTATAATTCAAAACTCCACCAATTTAAGTTAATCACCCAACCTATTTTGTATCTGCCCCATGACCTTTCAGAAGGCATCATCTAACTGAGCTGGAAGTGATGGCAGTCAGTTAATCACATATTTATTTAAACCAGGGTGTGGCCTTCCACCAACCTCCCAGATGTTGTTGGACTGCAATTCCCATCAACCCCAGCCAGCATAGCCAATGCTGGGGGTGATAGGAGTTGCAGTCCAACAACATCTGGAGGGCTACAGGCTACCCACCCCTGGCTTAAAGCCAAAGGTCAGTACAAACTGACAAAAATCCAGTGGTGCAAATACAAGATATCAACAAGGAGGGACAAATTAATTTACACTTATTTAAGATGATTGCTCCAACATGATAGCAGCAACAGAAAGCACATGTATCTAACAGATTTTTTCAGAAGACACATAGTTGTCTGAGTCCGCCAACAAAAAGCAGATCTTTTCAGAGTTGGATCATCACATTGCTACAAATCAGGATCCTAAGGAGTCTTTTTCTGGGAACCTTATATAATGGACAACATAAAACATAATGAACTATATCTTCTGCTATATTTTGTCCACAGACACAAAGACATCATTCTAGTGCTATGTTCTTACGTCTCCTGTCTACATATTGTCTGGAAATGCAGTTTTGTAAGCAACCTTTTTAAAGTATGAAAGGTAAGCTCTGGCAAATAACTTTTCAGAGTATTATCAATCCTAAACAATGGCTAAAGTGAAGAGGAAAAATGGAGGACAGGAGACAGGAAGTGGGGAGAAAGAAACGGAAATAGTGCCAGATGCATGATTTCTAGAGCTGGCTGACCAAGGAAGCTAAGGTGGAGACATGTGCAGATAATATAATTAAATATTAAATATAATTTAATAGTTAAAATTATATTAATTTTAGTGGTATGTGGGATTATCCCATTTTTATCTTCACAATAATTCTGCAGTGTTGACGAGGCCTTACACAAGGGCCTTGTGTTTGCTACAGAGATCAATGAGAATTTGTAACCAGACCTCCCTAGTCTGACATTCTGTTACAGATACCATTATATGTTCTCTCTTAAAGCTTTCCAGGGGCCTGAAAATGCATGATTCAAAGCCATATGGCACCTGTGTGGACCTTTATGCTGAACTCCATTAGTAGGCTGTAGGAATTGCAGGGCCAGCGCATAGGGCACAACCCACATGGAGGAATGCAGAATGGGACCTCTTGCACAATAATACCATTAAAGTGCCATGCTGGCAGAACACGAAGGAAGACCATGTCTAAATAATTATAGAGCTGCCAGAGAGGTTCAATAGTTAAGGTGAGCAGCTTATCAGAATAACTATCATTATAAAGCCTGAACATCAGTGTGCATGTGTCTCTGTTTTTTGGTGCATTGGGGAATTGTGTCTTAATTCTTGTCTTTCATCTTAGAATAACAATAATACTTACAGCGTATATTTCAAGTGTACAATGATCCTCACATAAATTACTGAGTAACCCTTACAATACCTTTCTAAGGTAGCTCGGTATTTTATCTTGCAGATTGGGCACTGAGAGAGAAGTGGCTTACCTGGCTGAGGTAAGACTTGAACTGGGGACCTCCCAGCTCACATTCCTAGCCACATGTCGATTTTTCTGTTTGTTTAAGGTATTTCTATACCATGCTTCATAAAATATATCTCAGGGGGTTCACACTATAAGTCAACTAACAATAAAAGTACAACAGCATAATAAAATCAATAAGACATCACAATTAAAACAATCAATATAACAATTCAACAGCACTATAGACAGATCAACAGCAGTTTTTAACAGCATTAAAATACAACTTAATTTGTTCTATTAAAATACCTGGTACTTAAATCATAATAAAGTTGGTGCCAGACAAACTTCCATAGGGCGGGAGTTCCATAACTAGAGTGCCACATATGGAAAAGCCTTTGCCTTTGTTCCCACCTACTGGTTTTCTAATAGTGGTAGCACTCTGACAAAGGCTTCAGTGGAATATGTTAATTGTATACCCAGGCAGGTTCCTATAAGAGAAGGTGATCCTTAAAATACCTGGTCCCAAGCCATAAAGGGCTTTAAAGGGTCATCTTGAATTGAGGGCATCTTGAATTGAGCTTGGCATCAAACCAGTAACCAGTGTAGTCCAGTAACCTATGTAGATCTCTCAAAATTGGTGAGATATATTCATAAGAACACAAGAAGAGCTATGGTGGATCAAACCAAGGGTTCATCTACTCCAACGTTCTGTTCACACAGTGGCCAACCAGCTGTCGACCGGGAACCCACAAGCAGGGCATGAGCACAACAGCGCGCGTGCACACACACACACGCGTGCACACACACACCATTTTCCCCAGTACCTGGTGTACATAGGCATACTGCCTCGGATACTGGAGGTAGCATATAGCAGTCAGGACTACTAACCATTAATAGGCTTCTCCTCCTGGAATTTGTCTAACCCTCTTTTAAAGCCATCCAAATGGGTGGCCATCACTACATCTTGTGGTAGCAAATTCCATAGTTCGACTATGTGCTGTGTGAAGAAGTACTTTCTTTTATGTGTCCTGAATCTCCCATGAATCAGCTTCATGGGACAAGCCCGGGTTCTAGTATTATGTGAGAGAAAAATGTCTCCCTATCCACATTCTTCACATCATGCATAATTTTGTACACCTCTATCATGTCTCCCTTTACTCACCTTTTTTCCAAGTTAAGCAATTCCAGCTGTTGTAACCTTCCCTCGTAGGGGAGATGCTCCAGCCCCTTGATCATTTTAGTTGCCCTTTCCTGCACATTTTCTCAGCTCTACAATGTCTTTTATTAGGTGCGGTGACCAGAACAGCACACAGTATTCCAAGGGTGGTTGCACCATAGATTTGAATAAGGGCAGTATGATATCCCAGCTTAATCCTGCTTAAAAGTCTTGCTGCTGTATTTTGAACTAACTGAGACTTCTGAATCATTTTCAAGACAGCCCCACATACAGTGCATTACAAAATATGGATCACTGTTGCTAGACTATCTTGTCCAAAAGAGGTTGCAGCTGGCATTCCAGTCTAAGCTGGTAAAAAGCACTCTGTGCCTTCGAGGACACCTGCACTCAAGTGACAGTGCTGTTGCAAGGAGTACTCTGAAATGGGAAACCTGATCTTTCAGGGGGAGTGCAACCACATCAAAAACAGGTTGAGTTCCCCCTTCTTTGACCAGGGAATCATGGGGCTCACTGGGTTAAGAACATGCAGAATCTCCTTGAGAAATGTCCTTAGACATGTCAACACATTTCAGAAGGGTAGCCATGTTAGCTTGTTACAACAAAACAGCAGTGAAATCGAGCTCTAGTCCTTGAAGCCATAGGCCACAATAAACCTGTTAATTTTAAAGGTGCCGAAAGAAACTCTTCAGAGTTTTGCTGAAGCTTGTTGTTGTTTCCCTTCAAAATTCTTTGGATACTTCTCCCACAAAATGCTCCTCAAAAATTTATCTTTAGTTGAAAGCGTATAGCAATTCTAGTCTCACCAACTTTATCCACTGTGGGGAGAGTTTCTTCAGCAGGTCCAGATTCCCAGTGTAACTTCTTGCACTGGTGTGAGGCAGTTGATTCCCACAGCACAGCATTCATTTCTTTCCCTGGTGCTTATGGATGGGTGAAAATCTCATTCGGTTCATTTTTTTTATAAGACCATACCAAAATTTGAAGTGTTTTTTCCGCCCAAAAAACAGGATGGAAAGAACTTGAGAATTTAGAAAAGTGAATTGGGAGAAAGTGAAACTGACAGATTCGTCCACCCCTGTCTAGGAGCCCCATATACAGATGTGCAGAATCCTTCTGAAAAATGTCATGAGTCTTACTGAAACTCTTCTTGCTTCTTTCACAGTACTTTGCATGTGTCACCTGAGCATCAGACTCCCATTCCTCCTCATTTGCAGAACCAAAACAGCTGTTCTGAGTGATTGTAACTACTTGGCAAGGACATAGATATCCTGAGGCACAGAGGCCTCCTGACTTAATTAGGATTACAAGAATCCTGTAAGCGATCAGTTAGACTGTCTTCAGATGCAAAAGACCTGGCACTGGCAGTCATAAATTCCTCCATTTAAAGGTGGCTGGTGTGTGTGTTTTAATTCTTTGTGTATCATAAAGTACAAACAAATGGGTATAATATTGATCAGGCTTCAGGGGAGAAGGCTATTCTGGCTCTATCAAAGGGTAACCAAAACCTCATTTGCACTGAGATGTGTGGTCTTCCACATTGTTCATGTCCAGAAAGTATTTACATTTCAGTATTCATAACAGCTGGCAATGAGGAAACACAATTCCTCTTGCCTGATCTGGAAAAGACCCTCATAGGGGATAGGATGCTAGAAGATGTATAAATATTGTTAGTTTGGCAGGTTTGATCACTGTGAATGAGTGGTCAGGGACTTGATGAAAGAATAATATAATATTTCTTAATGCCTGTGGGTGGCTTCATGAATGGGTAACTCACTTGGAATGGTGGGGTTTGGCGAGTGCTTTGCAGTTGTGTGTGTGATAGAGTGCAGCTTACAATTTGAAGGGAGTGGAGTTATGAATGGTCTTGAAGCTGAAGCATCCTTGAGGCATGATTTCTCTCTTTGAGGACTTGATGCAGGATTTTTGTGGCTATACTGTCCACTTAGCATGAACTTGCTTCCTAGAATCATGGACTCACTCATAGTATTTTAGAATGGGAAGGGACCTTGGAAATCATCTAGCCCTGCTCAGTGCAGGATCTACAATGCAGGATACAGCTACAGCATCCCTGACAGACAGCCATCCAGATTCTATTTAAATACCTCCAGCAAAGGAGAACCCACCACCTCCTGAGGAAGACTGTTCCACTGCCAAACAGCTCTTATTTTTAGGAAATTTCTAATGTTTAGCCAAAATCTGCTTCCCTGAAGTTTCCACCCATTTGTCCTAGCCCTGCCCTTTAGAACAACGGAGAACACATCTGCTATATGACAGCCTTTCAGATATTAGAAGACCACTATCATGTCTCCCCTTAATCTTTTCTTCTCCAGGCTAAACATACCCCGCTCTTTCAACCGTTCTTCATAGTACTTCGTTTCCAATCCCCTCACCTTCCTGTTTTCCCATTCTTAAAATGCTGCACCCAGAATTGGACACAGTACATCAGATGTAGCTTGCTCAGCACAGAATAGAGTGTAACTATTATTTCATGATTTGGACACTAGGCTTCTGTTAGTGCCAGTGCAACCTAAAATGGCATTCTTTTTTCTTTTTTTTTTATCAGCCTCAGCTATGCTCTGCTAAAGAAATGTTATAAAATTTCCAGTGCTCCCTCATCTAAAGGAAACTAAACCTTGCAGCGCCGCCTCTGGAATCTCTCACCACTTGTGGAAGTGGAGAGAGCATGTAACAATGGCTGAGTTCAGACAACACAATAACTCATACTCAAGGGTTGAGTGTGGGTTGTCATTGAAATATGGGTTGTTGTTGAAACATGGATTATCGTGTTGTCTGAACCCAGCCATGATAATAAACCATGATTTGTTAACCATGAACAACCTACAGTTCACAACACAACAACAAACCAGGGGTTCTCTTAATGGGTTGTTTGTGGTTAAGAAACCATGGTTTGTTAGTGTTGCTGGGTTTGGACAACACAACCCATGTTTTAGCAACAACCCATGGTTCAGCAATAACCCACACTCAACCCATACTCAACCCTTGAGTGTGGGTTATTGTGTTGTCTGAACTCAGTCAATCTAAGAACCGTTATCTCGGGTAAGCCCAAATACCCATCTTGCCCCTTATGGGGAAACATCTTCACCAAGCAATCTCACTTATGGGGTTTCTTATTTTTCTAGTAAATTGCTTATATTTCGGTGCGTACAGAACTCCCTGACAGTATAACTCAGAGTTTCACAAGCTGACTCTTTTCCGCTACCACCAATTCTTTCAGAATATTTCAAAACCTCCTAGTAGCTTGGTATAAGAGGCTTAGAGTTTTAAATCTGGGTTTTAATGCCTCCTTGTGTAACCTTCTTCTGGTACGATCTTAGGGTGGTCTCTTGGCATAACACAGCCACCTGCTCCCTACTCCTGATCTTCACCAGTCATGTAAGGTTATCACACAGAAGGAACAGTTTAATATGTAGGCCTCAGCTATCTACTTTCTCCTCAGTCTTCTCCTAGTCCTTCTGTCACATAACGCACACCAACCAACAGACTTTCCCCCTCACAGACTGATCACCCATTGACTAACTGAATCCTTAACTCATAGAATCATAGGGTTGGAAGGGGCCTACAAGACCATCGAGTCCAACCCCCTGCTCAGTTCAGGAAGCCTGATTCCCAGGCAGTCTCCCATTCAAGTACTAACTGTCAACTTCTTACTGTCAGCTGTCATTTCCCAACTGCTCTTTTCCACCTAGCTAGAACCCCAGACCAATCAGAATTGAATTAATGTGATCCAGGCCCCATCCATAAACAGTAAAAATGATAATCTCGCTCTCCTCTTTCAGAATATGTCACCAAGCAACATTAACAAAGCTAGGCTTCCAACCTACACAGACAGATTATAGTTTCACAGGGGCCACACAAAGTAAACATTGCTGAACAACAGCAGTTATATACATGCTATTTCTTCACACCCCTCCCGGTGCTATAACTAATCAGTGCTATAGCTCAGGGATGCACAAATCGCATGCACCCCTCAGCCGCCCCTAGTGCAGCCCATGAAGCCAGCAGCACCCCACCCCACTTTTCCCCTCAGCCCAGTTAATCTGCCTGCCAACTTCTTCCCCAGGCCCTCCCCCTCTCCCAGCAGGGAAATCCCCTTAACTCCCATCAACTGCTGATCAGAGATAAGAGCTTTCCCCTGCTGAGCACTGAAAAAGGCTGCCTTTCATAGGGTTTAGCAGAGAAAAGCTCTTATCTTCAGTCAGCTGCTGACTGGAGATAAGAGCTTTTCCCTGCCAGGGAGAGGGGGCCAAGCCTGGTGAGGAAGCTGCTAACTTACTTCTGAGCAGACATGCAGAGGTTTGGTATTTGGAATGCTATCTGAAAATCCTGCTCAGTGATTCACTCCTGCTTGCTTATGAGTAGGAAAAGGTTCCCCTCCCTGCTAGTGGCAGCAGAAAAATGACACACCCCACTAGGGGCAGTGAGCATCTAAGGTCTAGCTTTCACTGAGATGGCAGGCCTGTATCTGAGCTGTACCACTTCCAACTGCAGCTGGAGGCTCATAGGACTTGAAATGCTCCATATAAAAACATTCTGACCACATAATTAAAAACTAGCATGACAGGAAGAAGGCTACACTAGAACCATCCTCCCTAACATCTAGTTTTCTATAGGGAGGGATAGTTTTTCCTATGGAGGAGCCTGTAATCATGTGATTTCCCCCACCTGCAGTCTGAACTGGTATAACCCAGATACAAGTTTACTACCTCATTGAGAACTAGGCCTTAGAGACATATCAGGCTCCTGATCAGCTTGGCTAATGATTGCTAACTCTTCAGTTGCCCATTCAGGAAAGAAGTTCTGACATAACACTTTGTAATTTCATCTTAGTAGCCAACAATACCAAGAGATGATTGTGATGTTACCTTGCTCTATCTTCATTGTATTTGGTTAGAGCTCACACAAATACCAAGTAAAACAGCAACAAATCATCAACCTAATAGATTTCATATTCCTCCCTTCCCAAATGCTTGACTAAATAAAATGCTCTAACTTGCTGCTAGGAGGACAGAAGAGTGGGTGCCAGGTGAATTTCCTTAAGGACTGAGTGCCTTGCCTAAAGCAGCAGCCACCTAGTGAATCTGTGGTTGAGGTGAGTGTGATGTTACATGTATGCATATAATGAACCTGTGGTTATGGTTGCGTATTCCTGTTACATCTCTGCGTTTAGGGTGAGTATCTCTGCTGTGAGAGGGAGATGAGTGACAGCAAGAATGGTGGAGTTGCATATTTGCTGAGATAGTGAAGGGGCCGGGGTGAAGTCTGTGTGTGCACTATATAAACAGAGTGCTGTGCTTAAGTGACCCAGACTGAGATAAGGGTTGTAAAAGGGATGGGATAGGGTAGGGACTAGATGAAAGTGGTATGGATCAGAGATAGGATTTTTAGGGGGGCAGGGAGAGGGAGAGGTCTGTGGTAATTATGAGATGATTGAGAGTATGATCTGGAGTATTGTCTGTGAGAGAACTTTCATTGATAGAGGCATTAAGAGTTACTTATTTACTGTTCTACAACTTAATGCTGTAATTAATAAACCTTTCTTTGTTTATAAAATCCTACGCCTTCTGCTCTTGGCTACCTAAGAGGGAGGTAATAAAGGGAACATTACAAGGTTAAAGTCTGTGTGTCCTCACAGCTCGAGGACAGGGTAAAAAGGGTTGGGCCTGAGCCTAAAGGTCCTGGAGGGAGCAAAACCGAGTGTGCCTGAGAAGGTGTTTGCTGCTGGGGTAAGAAAGGCTTTAGAGATGGGAATTCTCACTGGGAATAGGCACGAACGCCACAATGAGATACGGCCATCTGAGTTCCCACTTCACACCCTTAAGGGCAGAAGAAGAAGGCAGTATGAGAGGCACAGAGCTCACACTGCTTACTGTCTCCTCCCCCTGCTCTTCCTCATACAGCTAAATTCTAGTTGAACACAACGCATGTCATGTCATCATGCTGTGCCTTGTCCTGTCTCTGATGCCAACATGTCATCATGCATTGTGTTCAGTTATACTGTTGTGAAGAAGAAATGAAAATGGTAGTGACTCCATATCTCTCACAGCATCTACTTCCATCCTTAGTCATGAGCTATATGAACTCTCTGTCTACCTCGCTGGTTGAGGGTGTTGATATGAATTTGTTATTTTTTCTCCCTCTTTCTTATGAAGAAAACATTTGTAACCTATTGTCCAGCCCAGACACATCTGCTGCATCTTGGTTTAGTTCCTACCAGCCTCCATGTCTCTTTGGATTAGGCCCATAGCAAAATGTTCTTCCTAATCTGAATGGCAAAGCTGTACTCCACCCCAAAGCACACATTTATTTGTATGAAAGGGCTGTCACTGACAATCGTTTCTGACTGAGCACGTCTGACCTTGCTTCATTTTAGTGCATTCTCTGATGCGTGAGAGATCAAATGGCCTTAATGGTTTGCTCGGGAAGCCACTCATCTTGTATCCAAGCCCACCTCCTGCAGTCAAGGTTCATGTTCCGTATGTTCATTAAACCTCTCCACAGGTAAACAAAGTGGCTTAAAAAAAAGATGCTTTAAGGCCTACATTATTCCTAAAGTGAATCTAAGATAGAAAGTTTGGAGGCAAATGGAAGGAAGAGCATATGATGAGACAGAAAAAATCATACATGTTAAACAATAGTGTCAAGCAGGAGTGTCAACACTTCTCTCTTTTTTTGCCCTGAGGCTAAAGTCAAGATTCTTGGATGTGTTACCTCATGCAGCTGAGAGGTTTCCACCCCATGATGACATGAACTTTTCTCCAAATGGCTAAAGATGCATTCACTGACGTCTGATCCTCACTGTATCTGAGTTATACCACTTTAGACCGCAGGTGGGTGTTCACATGATGGAAATGCTCCCCCATACAAAAGTTCTGGGCACATAGCAAACTAGAACACCAAGAAAATAATTTCTACCCTGGTCTCCCTTCCTCCCTGAGATCTAGCTTGCTGTGTGAAACCATCTGAGCCCCTACCTGCAGTCCTGTTGTACAGCCCAATTTGTCTTGAGACAGAGATCTCACAGGAGTTTGGGAGACTGCACAGTTACTCTTAGAAATGCCAGGCAGTTTTAATTATGACTTAAGGAAGTGCTAAAGTTTGTGGATGGTGGGCAATTCCAGTTTAGCAGAGCTGATGAAATAATTATTCTGAATGGTTCATAGTGACCCTTGTGAAAATGCTGGGTAAGAAGAACAACCAGGTCTCTAATAGGGTGTAGTTAAACTGGTCTACCCAACAGTGTCAAACGCCTTCTAACTACAAGTCTCATAAATCAGAATATGCTCAGATAAAATGACACCAAAGAAGGCATTTTCAGATTGCAAGTCTTTTCCATCCTTCTGGAATTCCCCCATTTGTTGGGATCCCATTGCAACCTAGGTAAATAGGATGGTATACATGGTGCGCTGAAGTAACTCATTTTGCTCTTCCACTGAGCAATTACAGCTAGTGATAGGTCAGAAGCAGTATGGGATGGATTTGAATTTGGGTTCTGTGAGCATCAGCTGTGTAGTAAACATGAAGTGTGCCAGTTCTTTTTGAGGTTGCTTTTGCTCAATATACTTATCTTCCTTATGAACTATTTAGAAAGTACAAAAGAGTGCAGTACATTTCATTTTGTGTAAACTGAAATGTCAACACAAGTTATGCAATATATACACAACTAAGTATTTTCCAAACAAACATAACTGGATTTATATGTTGACCTATTATCCTAGTTCTAGAAGTTCTCTTGGGACAGAGTATTATTTATATTAGAAAGTCCTATAATCTAAACTTCTCTACTTTTGGCAAGCTTGCCCTCTGTCCTCCCTGCTTTCTGGCATTTCCTAAATGACTTTCAATAATAAAAAAGAATAATCTCCAAAATAAAACAAATAAAATTCCATCTTTAAATGGCTCCCAGCAAGAGTTGCTCCCCCCTTTTGTTAAAAATTGTGTGACTTGCTTATCTGAGACAGCTTGTGGCCTGCCAGATGCTTTGGCCTACAACTCCCAGCATCCCTGGCTAGAGTTGAAGGGAGTTGTGGGCCAAAACATCTGGAGGGTCACAAGTTACCCATCCCTGGCTTATGTTGAACATGGAAGAAGCATTAATCATGTGAATGCGCATCCTGGCTAATGAAGCAGGGAATTATTTAAACTTGTATATGAAAACATTGGAAAGACAGTATGGATAGCTAAAGGGCTAATTGCACTCCAGAAATCAAGAACTACACAAAGTCCTAAATAACCATGCCACTCCAATTGTTCTTAGATTGCAAGGTGACCTCAGAAAGTCAACTTATCACACAGATATTAGAGTCTCTCCAATGGTTCATCACGTATTCCTATTGTGTTTCTCAACATGCAAACCTTTTATATACTTATTTAGAGAAAATTTCTTCTTCTAAAGTATCAGACCAGAGATGGGGCTGGATCAGTGCCGGCAAACCGAGAAAACTGTGGGTTGGAAAAAGGGTGCGGGGAGAGAGTGGGGACTAGAATGTGATGTGGCCTACCATAATCCAAATTATATATCCTGCTCTATCAAGAGGTTGAAAGTAATATGGATGTGATTTAATATATGGAGTTTCCTGCCTTTAGCAAGAACTTGTACTTGGATTCCATTCCAACTTTATGATTCTGAAGCACAGAAAGGTCCTTTCAACTTCTGTTGTTATGCCTCTGATGCCCAACTGATCCTTTAACAGATTTTATTTTTACAACTATATATTTCCAATACATATAAACTATTTTGACATTTCAAAAGTTTGTAATCATTTTCTCCATCCAAAGACTGAATGTGCTTGTCCTTAAAAGTATGCCAACATATTAATCCATTTTGTACCCCCAGAAGCTTTTTATTCTTGCTCTCCATCAGTAATGTTTCATTGCTTGCCTCTGGAGCATTAGTCCTTTCCCAGGCATCTCCTTTCCATCTGCAACCAGGTATGTTGTCTCCCGGGAGGACAGATTAGAGACGTGACTGAAAGGTTGCCTGCACTCATAAAGCCCACTGACAGGTATCCCTTTCTTCTCATCCATGTGGGAACAAATGATACCGCCAAGCGGAGCTACGAAGAGATCACATCAGACTTTGAAGCTTTGGGAAGGAAACTCAAGAACTTTGGGGCCCAGATAGTTTTCTCATCCATCCTTCCAGTAGTTAGAAGAGGGACAGAAAGGGAACGAAAAATACTCTGGGTGAATGACTGGCTACGAAGGTGGTGCCGACGAGAGAGATTTGGATTCTGGGACCACGGGCTATACTTCCTGGAAGATGGGCTGTTGGCTAGGGATGGGTTGCACCTCACAAAGGATGGGAAGAATGTGTTTGGCCACAGCATGAAGAACTTCATCAGGAGGGCTTTAAACTGAATCCTACGGGGAAGGGAGATGTAATGTTGGGGGTAACAATGGACATAGGCGCATGCACTGCAATGGAGAGAACAGCTCTGATAACGCCCAGTAATAGTCTTCAGACACATGTAGGAAGAAAGCCAGACTATGAAGCACATGGTCTTCGATGTCTATATACTAATGCCCAGAGTATGGGAAACAAACAGAACGAACTTGAACTCTTAATACAAGAGGGAAATTATGACCTGATAGGTATAACTGAGACTTGGTGGGATGACTCTCATGACTGGAATACAGCAATTGAAGGATATAACTTGTTCAAAAAGAACAGGAGGAACAGAAAGGGAGGTGGGGTTGCACTGCATGTGAAAAATACATATCTCTGCACAGAAATACAGGAGGAGGAGCTTGGTAGCCCCATCGAGAGCATCTGGGTTGGAATAAATGGAGCAAAGAATAAAAGGAACCTGGTGGTCGGAGTCTACTACTGGCCACCCAATCAAGGAGAAGACAAGGATGAAACTTTTGAAAAGCAAATAGCCAATGTTTTAAGGAAGCATGATGTAGTAGTAATGGGGGATTTCAATTTCCCCGATATTTGTTGGGAGACAAATTCTGCAAAACATGGCCCCTCCAGGAAATTCCTGACTTGTGTGGTGGATAACTTCCTCCTACAGAAAGTAGAGGAAGGAACTAGAGGATCGGCTGTCCTTGACTTGATCCTAACCAACAGAGATGACTTAGTGGATAAAGTAGCAGTTACAGGAACTCTGGGGGAAAGCGACCATGTTGTACTGGAGTTCTTGGTTCTAAGGGAAGCAAAAGCCGAGTGTAGTCAAACGCGTACCCTGGATTTTAGGAAAGCTGATTTTCATAAACTCAGACCAATGATCAGTAAGGTCCCATGACAAGTGATGCTAGCGAGAAAAGGAGTCCGAGATGGGTGGGAGCTTTTAAAAAAGGAAATTCTCAAGGCACAATCACAAGCAATTCCAACAAGAAGAAAAGGTGGAAGACAACAGAAGAAGCCAATGTGGCTTCACAAAAAGCTTAGGGATGACCTGAAAACAAAAAAGGACACATATAGGAAGTGGAAAGAAGGCCAAGTAACAAAGGAAGAGTACAGGCAGATAGCACAGAATTGCAGGGATGGCGTCAGGAAGGCTAAAGCTGAGAATGAGCTGAGGTTAGCAAGGAATGTTAAAAACAACAAAAAGGCTTTCTTCAGCTACGTGCATCGTAAAAGGCAGAGGAAAGAAATGGTGGTTCAGCTATTAAATAAGGATGGCAAAATGATAACAGATGACAAAGAAAAGGCAGAGGTGCTCAATTCCTACTTTGGCTCAGTCTTCTCCCAAAAGAGGGTCTATGACCCCCCTGGCAAAGGCGAAGTACAGGCTGAAGGGGCAGGATTGCAGCTTGAGATTGACAGGCATATGGTCAAGGAACACCTCATTACTTTGAATGAGTTCAAATCTCCAGGGCCAGATGAACTGCATCCTAGAGTAATAAAGGAACTGGCAGAAGAACTCTCAGAACCGCTGTCTCTTCTCTTTGAGAAATCATGGAGGACGGGGGAAGTGCCAGATGACTGGAGGAGGGCTAACGTTGTCCCTATCTTCAAAAAGGGTAAAAAGGAGGAACCTGGGAACTACAGACCAGTCAGTCTAACATCAATCCCTGGGAAATTTCTGGAGCAAATCATAAAGCAATCCATCTGGAAGCACCTTGACAACAATGCCGTGATTACTCAAAGCCAACATGGATTTGTCAAAAACAAGTCCTGCCAGACAAATCTGATCTCATTTTTTGATCAAGTAACCTCCCTTGTAGACCGTGGGAATGCTGTAGACATCATATACCTCGACTTCAGCAAAGCTTTCAACAAAGTGCCCCATGATATCCTGATGAGCAAACTAGCTCGAAGTGGGCTAGATGAAACAACGATCCGGTGGATCCACAGTTGGCTACAGAATCGGACTCAAAGAGTGCTTCTCAATGGGACCTTCTCAAGCTGGGGAGAGGTAACGAGTGGGGTACCGCAGGGCTCAGTCCTGGGCCCAGTGCTCTTCAACATTTGTTTTAATGACTTGGAGGAGGAGGTGCAGGGAATGCTGATCAAATTTGCAGATGACACAAAATTGGGAGGGATAGCTAATACTTTGGAAGACAGAAACAAAATTCAAAGTGATCTGGATAGACTGGAGCGCTGGGCAGAAAACAACAGAATGACATTTAATAGGGACAAATGCCAAGTTCTGCACCTAGGAAAAAGAAACCAAATGCACAGTTACAAGATGGGGGATACGTGGCTCAACAACACTACAAGCGAGAAGGATCTTGGAATTGTTGTCGATCACAAGCTGAATATGAGCCAACAATGTGATGTGGCTGCAAAAAAGGCAAATGCTCTTTTGGGCTGCATTCATAGAAGCATCGCTTCCAAATCCCGGGAAGTACTAGTTCCCCTCTACTCAGCACTGGTTAGGCCTCATCTGGAGTACTGTGTCCAGTTCTGGGCACCACACTTTAAGAAGGATGCAGACAAACTGGAGAGGGTTCAGAGGAGGGCAACAAAGACGATCAGGGGACTGGAAACAAAGCCCTATGAAGAGAGACTGAAAGAACTGGGCATGTTTAGCCTTGAGAAGAGAAGACTGAGGGGAGATATGATAGCACTCTTCAAGTACTTGAAAGGTTGTCACAGAGAAGAAGGCCAGGATCTCTTCTTGATCATCCCAGAGTGCAGCACACGGAATAATGGGCTCAAGTTCCAGGAAGCCAGATTCTGGCTGAACATCAGGAAAAACTTCCTGACTGTAAGAGCAATACGACAATGGAACCAATTACCTGGGGAGGTGGTGGGCTCTCCCACACTGGAGGCCTTCAAGACGAGGCTGGACAGCCATTTGTCAGGGATGCTCTGACTTGGATTCCTGCATTGAGCAGGGGGTTGGACTCGATGGCCTTGTAGGCCCCTTCCAACCCTACTATTCTATGATTCTATGATTAACCTGGACAATGCAGCTCTCCTTTGCTGTTCTGCGTTTTAGACCTTGGGCTTAAACAAAGGCTTGTTGCTACAGCAGCACAGCAGCATAATATCTACAAGGTGCTACAGTTGTCATGGTTTGCAGTACTGCTTGGGAATACATAATTTTCTAGATGATCTCCACAATCACTGCCTTTTATTTGTATTTGTTTTAAGTGAAATTAGAGACTGTTAGGGGCATACTCACAACTGAACAGTTAAGTGTGGTACAATGGGGGCCATCATGGAAACGTACTTTCCATGAAGTACTTTCCATGTACTTTCAACCTTTTTCTGCTTTTTCCTGAATTCAGCTTTTGGTCCGTCAGCAGCACACTAAGCTGAAAAAAGTGGACTATCCCCTCTCAAACCAATTGCTTTCACAGGTCACACTGCACTCTACTCTGCCTTACTTTGGGGTGGGGTGGGCGGAGTCCCGCCAGTCAAAATGAATGTCATCAATCATGTGTGAGAGGCTTGGTCCCCACCCCGCTCTTTCCTGTGATCAGGGATATAAGGGATATCAGGCATCCAGAGAAAAGGAGCAGAACCTTTTTTCTGGAAGTTTCCCTTCATCCCAGCTACAAGTGTGCTTGCCAGTCTCCACAGTCTTCCAGTCTTCGTAGAAATGAGACTCCCATGTCCCTACTGCAAGATGGAACCATACAGAAATATTGTGCATACAGAGCCTCAGTATATTGCCATATTGCTAAAGCAGGAGAAAGCCCCAGGTACCACTTTGGTGCTTTAGCAGCATAGTGATTTAGCGTGATAGTGATTTCGCTTTATGGTGACTTAGCGGTATAGCGATTTAGTGCTATAGTGATGTGCCTGTATGGCAACTTAGCAGTATAGCATTTTAGAGCTATAGTGAATTAGCAATTTAATTATTTTGCAATATTGGAGGTTTAGCTATTTAGAGATTTAGTGACTTTAGAAAATTAGGCCACTAAACCCAGATCATTTACTTTGGGGGAGGGTGGAGAAGGAAAGATTAATGAATTACAGTGAGTGGCAAAGTACAGAAACCTGACCTATATCTGTGTAGGCTACCACAAAATGGTGGAAAAGCACAACACTGGGGGAAAACAGGGATGGCCCCACCCTTTGGTTGAGGTCACAGGCAGGTGAAATACACACCCCTGGGCATGCCCATCATGTTGGATTTAATCCAGAGGAATGAGGCACACAATAGCTGAACTGCATGAGAGCCACATTAAGAGGGGAGAGGACTAAAATACTCTGCAAAAATATGCCTTTTCTGAAGGGAATCTGCGAGGTTGCTGTGGATTGGTGACAATGTCATGTGTTGCAAACAACCCCAAACTGCTCCCCCTCTGCATTAAATTGGTGGTGTAGTTGGCCCATGGTTTTCAAACTTTCACTATTCAGGAAGCTTTTTCACATTGGCCAGATCTACACGGAAATGGAATGAGAAGCACTTTCTTATTTTATCTGGATTTTCATGAAATTGGCTTTGGTCCATTAGTGGAACATGAAGCAAGAAAAGTGACGTGTACACTGCCTAAAAGCCTGTTTTCACGGGTCACACAGCACTTGAAATGGCCATACTTCGGGGTTGGGTGGGTAGAGTCCAGTGAGTAGAACTGAACATCATCAAACCTGTAGGTGCTACTCAGTGAATTAGAAAGTCTTGTTCCCTGCCCCTGTCCACACTCCACTGCTCGAGGAACTTTATTGGAAGCTCTGAATTAAGCCCCTGTAGTTTATCCCACACCTCTCCCCTCTCATCCACCATTGGGATATTGTGAAAGATTAAAACTGTGCTTATATGAATGAAAAAACAGGCTGCATTCTGTGAATGGGTTCACAGAATGCATTCTGAATTCTGCTACTGCATTATTCCGACTGACTGAAACAGCGTAAGTGCGCTTTTATGAATGGGGAAAATACGCTGCAGGTAAAGCTGCTACTGCAGTATTCTGACTGGCTGGAACAGCGAAACTGCACTTTTATGACTGGAAAAAACAGGCTGCTCTGGAAGTCCTGATGGAGTGGTGCATGTGTGGATAGAGGAGACTTGTTGCTTCCTTCCACTACTACAACAGCACATGCTCCTGCCCAAGGCACTGAGCAGCAGCTCCGGCTTCTCCTCCTCCTCCCCTCCCACCACCTTGGCTCCACGTGTTACACTCAGGCTTTCTGCTTCAGCTCACTCCCCTTCAGATCACTGGGGCCAACCACAGCTGCCACTCATCTGCTCTTTCTCTCGCTCTCTCTTACATCTTCCCAGCAGCTGATGAGGGAAGAAGAAGGTGCAACAAAAGCCCCCAAGTGGTGCTGGAGCCCTGACTACCTCTGGTTAATTTTTTGATGGAGAGCTGTCGATAACTTGCAGCAGGATCACTTGGGGGGGGGGGAGCGGAGGCGGCGGCGGCGGCAGCGGCGGCGGCTGAAGGATTTTTTAAAAGGAAATCCCACACTTGCAAATTGAGTCCAACCGAGTACATTGGCTTCGAAGGAATGGAGAAGCACTTACATGAATGGGAAAAACAGGCTGCAGCCTGTGAATGGGTAAAGCCACTAATGCGGTATTCTGAACGATAGAAGGGAAAAACAGGCTGCATTCTGTAAATGGGAAAGCAGCCTTACTGTGAATGGGGGAAAAAGAGAGAATGGTGGGGGGACATCCCTTGACTAGGTCACTGCCAGGTCACAGAAATAGGCACGCCCAGGATGTAATGCAGGGGATGGGGCACACTGCAGTGGAACCACTCTGGAGCCGCGTTTGAGAAAAACAATGCATTAAAATGACTTTCTGAAAATGTGCCTTTTCCAGAGGGAAGCTGAGGGGTTGCTGCAGATTGGTGACAGCGTCATCTGTTGCAAATGACCCTGATGCGCTCTCCCTCCAAATTAAATTGGCCATGTAGATTGGGCCATTGTTAAGGAAACCATGTGTCTATTGAAGAATCTTGTAGAAGATTCTGGGGCGTAGAATCATAGAGTTCATCTAGTGTAGCCCCCTGCTGATGGAGGAAATCCCCAACTACAGCATTCCATGAGAGGTGGCCACCCAGACTCTGCTTAAAAACCTGTAATGGTGGAGAATCCACCACTTTCTGAGCCAGTCCGTTCCACCATCAAACAGCTTGTACTGTCAGGAAGTTCTTCCTCATGTGTAGTCTAAATCCCTTTTCTTTTAATTTAAAGCTGTTGGTTCAGGTCTTAACCTCTGGAGAATCAGAAACCTAATTTGTTTCATCATCTCTGTAACAGCCCTTCACATACTGAACATGACTAGGGCTCACAGTCCATTCACACAGAGTGCTAGTCAGGCTTATGAGGCCTTGCTATTGCCCTGTGTGAACTGGGCATCCAGGAACACACCCAACACTCTCCTATGGCTGCCTGCATCCGGGGAAGGTAAGTAATAAGAGGCTGGCATGCCATTACTGATCTCCTCAATAAGTAATCACTGGTAAGTTTCCAAAGAACTCCAGGGTTTCCTGGAACAGGCTTCCAGGAAAACACTGGCATTTTGCATCTTCCTTCAGCCTAAGGATAACCTGTTCTCCACTCTGATTTAACTTCCAAAGACCAAGGAAAGATGGTTTAGAACCTGAAAGACCCAAGTGCATTTGTGCATACCGTGATAATGTTTTTAAAAGACAATCCCAAGACCTCTCCAAAACAGGAGACATCATTGAACAGGGATAGGAGCCCAAAAATAAGAAATGCTGCTGCTCAATAGGGTCAGTTGGAGGGTATTGGTGCTTCCAGACAAGGCTTTTGTGTGCATTCACCCTGTCTAATTCAACAAAACTTTATGGAGATCTAAACACTACCATCTTCTCTTTGGACCCCCCCCCCCACTGCTTCTTCTATTAAGGAGGGTAAGCTGGAACAGCTGCACAATGCCATTCGATTGGCAGTGCTAGGAGCCATCCATCTGGCGCACCCTTACGCCTCTGTTTTCTGGTAAGAACTCAGCCAGCTAGAGCCCCCTTCATGCTTCAGTCATGTGAAGGGGCTTCCATGGGCTTTTCTATATGAGGTGTTTTATCGAGGCTTCTGCTTCCAGGTTCTTTGTGGGATTAAGATTTGCTCCTTTACATGTGTTTTGTTCCAAGGTTTTTCTTTTTCTGCCTTTCTATATGTTTCCATTATACAAACACTAGGTGGTGATGTGGTATAGCAGAATTGCACAGATACACCAGGGTTTCATGCTACCATTCACAGAAATACCAGACTTCTCTAGTTAGAACCACCCACCCCCACTATAATGGTTGCAAAGCATGGGAGAGACCCTGGAGGAAGACAATGTCTTCACACAGCGCATTCTTCACAGTGCATAGTTAAACTATGGAATTTGCCATCTTAAGATGTAGTGATAGCCACCAACTTGGATGGCTTTAAAAGGGGGTTAGATAAATACCTGGAGAAGGCTATCAACGGCTACTAGTCCTGATGGCTATGTACTACCTACAGTACCAGAGGCAGTAAGCTTATGTACACCAGTTGCTGGGGAACATGGGCAGGAGGGTGCTCTTGCACTCGTGTGCTTGTGGGTTCCTGGTCAACAGCTGGTTGGCCACTGTGTGAACAGAATGCTGGACTGGATGGACCCTTGGTCTGATCCAGCATGGCTCTTCTTATGTTCTTATGATGTTGTGTTAAGCACCCGCAAACTACCATAAGTAAGGAGTAACGAGCGCAGAAAAAATGCCTCGTGTAGACAGGCGCCATGAGTACTAGGAGCTGTGGAGCCATGCTACTGCTTCTCCCTGACATTGTGTGGCTTCCCCATCCTGATGTCCACATGTGCATAGATGTCCATACACTTGGTTACCCTGCATGATTCCCAGTCATATGGAAGCCTCCATGTATAAAGATCTACACATGCAGGCTTCTCCTGTGCAGATGTCCATGCACCACATGTCAAATGGAGGGGAGCTGGGGGCAGGACCGTGGCCCCATAGGGGTGGGGCCAGGGAAGATGTGCAGTGGTGGAGACAGCCAGCAGCCCTTGTACTCATGGAGATCCCTTCACTCGATAGACAGGTGAAGTGGGCTAACTTCTCCTTCCCTTTCAAAAAACGGGGGGAGAGGTATGCCTACTTTAGAAATAAACATAAGGTTGTATCCTTATGCCTCCTGTATATTGTTGTTGAGCACTTTGCTGGAAATTGCAAACCTAGCTAGGGTCTGGAGTGGAGGCCCAAATGACTACTCTGAACATCACCTTTATCAAAAGAAAAACACCAGGTGTTGTTAGATCTAGTTAAAAGTCTATGCAGGAGAAACCAGACTGTTGCTCAATACCGTCTTCCCATTTCGAGCAATCAGATTCCTTTTGGAAGAAATAGTTTCACCATCAGAGTGTAAGAAAATAACACTTGCTGCTCACCAGGTTGATACTAAAACAGCCTTCCCCAACCTGGTGCCCTCCAGGTGTTTTGAACCACAACCCCCAGGATTCCTGACCATTGGAATGATCTGGCACTGATAGGAGTTGGAGTTCTAAACATCTTGAGGGCACCACTTGGGGAAGGCTGTACTCAGGTGCCATTCAGTGGCCCCAGTAGTCACAGGGCCCCAGAACTGAGTGAATCTTGGACAAAGAGAGAGGTAACAATTCTGTCAGGCATGATATTTCCTACAGTTTCATATTTCCAGTTTCAATGAACTTTTATCCACATTTGTAGTAAAAGGTGTACATTCATTTTCTTGATAATATCTTCTCTGCTCTCAGTTTGCGCTATACAAGACACAAGAGTTCTATTCACATGTGGGGCACTCGTGTGAAGAAAAAGGAGCAGGGCCTTGTCACAAGCCTGTGAAACCCCTACATGTGAGCGGCTGCTCCTCTCAAGGCTTCTTCTTAAGATGCCCGTATTCAGTACTTGGACATCAGGGGTGGGGCTTGTCCAGCTGTGCAGCATCAGGGGTGGGGCCAGTAGCATGAGGCTGTAACACATGAAATGCAAAAATAAAGGAGCAGATTCTCTGTAGACCAGACCAAACACATGTCAGACTTCAGTCTAATACTTTAGGGCATTTTTGCAGTAGTGGTGATGGTGATGAAGCCTGTGGCAGTGACTGGCTGTCTGGCCCCTGATGTCACAGAGGGTGGCACAACCATGTCAAAAAGAGGACAGGCAGGAGGACCTAGGAAGGGAGCAGCCAAGGGCCTAACGAAGGAGTGGTGGAGTAGGAGGCCGTTCCAAAAAAAAGAGGTTAAAGGCCAGAGGAAAGCAACAGGGGAGAAAGAATGGGCAGAGGCGTGTATATAGGCTAGGTAGTGCAGATGTTTGAGGAAAGCTGAGGTTCCCATGGATTTGAAGTAAGCAACCAGCCAAATTGCTGGGTGCAAGCCTCCTGTCATAGTGTTTGCATGGTTTAGGATAATATGTCCAATTTCCATTTACGTTGCAAGCATTCTGACAGCATAAAAGCTGTAACGGTTTAGTCTAAAGCCATTCAACAATTGGCATGAAGCTATGTGTGTACAAAGATGGAGGATGTGTAAAATGAGACATGATGCCAACCAGGAGGACGTTCTGCAGAGCCCTTGACATTTTCTCCTCCTGTTTTTTCTTCCCTTCCTACTCACAGCCTTTTTGAAAAGCCTGTCACTTTGCAGAGGTTCTCAACAGGAAGGTCAAATGTTCAGGAGAGAGCACAAGAGCCAACGAAGCCCTCCCTCCCTCCACGCCTTAATGATTGGAATGTGCAATTTGTATGTGCCTAGATATTCAATTATTTCACCATATCTTTCTACTTTTCATTAGTGCTAGAATGAGAGAGAGAAACACAGAATAAATAATGAAAATATATAATTAAGCCGAATGTCATACAACTGCTTTTTATATTTAAGAATGTAAAATTACTAATGTAGGAAGCTAATGTTGTTCTTCAGAGATAACCATGGTTGCTATGGTGAGGAAGTTTCCTGTCATTCACTACAGGGAAGATGGTATATAGTACATGTCACAATCCATCTGAAGATATTTCTGCTGTTGAAATTAGTAGTAGTACTCATTAATCTATTGCAGGCTCTAAACGATATACTTCTTTTGCAGCTTATAAACATATACATTTTGTGTAGGACTATCTAGTTGGCACCTTTAAAAATGTATCACTGCTTTCCCCCCTCTCTTCTACAGCTGAAGAAATAACTGGAAGAAGATAGAACTTGTTTTTGCAGATAACAATGATACTTATCAAGGGCTTTCCAGGGCCATAGGATGTTTTGGATCTCTCCTTCCAAGGGCAGAGAGAGAGGCCCAATCTCGGAGGGGAAGATCTGACCCCCTCCTAGCCATGATGGAAGTGTTGGCAGTCCTTGAATCTCCAACATTGCAACTCCAAGGGTGGTTGAGGCTGAAAGGATGTGTTCCATTTGCATATTTGGGATGGATCAGGGGAAGGTGTGGATTTGTGGTATCCATAGCCTTTCCATTCCCTGGGCACACACCCAGAATTGGGGTAAATACATGATAGGAAACATAATTTCTCATCTATTGCAACATAATGGAGGAAGATCACAAAGGTAAAGAAAAACAACAATGAACAGGTAGGCCGGAGGGAGAAAAAAACCCATTCCTTTCTCTCTTCCATCATGTTTCCAGATCTCTCCTCCCACTCCATATGATTTTCTGCCCAGGAGTAATGCTCCAAACAATCCCATTTTTAAAATCTCATTTTAAAATGTCACCAGTTGGTTGGTAGAAATCAGTAGGTTTAGTGAGGGTGATTTTTTTATTTTATATTTCATTAGGACTCATCCTGTTCTTTTCAGCTCTAATGATCTGCACTTGCTTCTGAAATTTATTCAGGCAATAATCCACATGAAACTGGTGATTTTCAGCAGGGTATGACTGGTTATTTAACACTGGACAGAGCAGCAGTTTGTTTTGTGAACAACCAATCCTGAGAGGTTTATTGCTGTTGTAAATGATAATTAACCATTTGTATCACGGCTAGACTTTTTAAAAAAGGGATAGAAGTGACTAGTTGCAAGAGGAAAATATTTAGCAGCTGGAAATATTTACACTGAAGATTGTAGCTTAGGTTTTTTCATCTTAAAGGGCAATTGTGCTAACAGAAACCATTAACTAATCTTTTATCCTAACTATTCTTTTTCAACTATCCGTATGTAAAAAAGAAAGGCAGGTGAACTATGAACACATCCAGTGGGTTGTGTGGTGTTTAACACAGCATCAGTCCTAGAAGACAGCTCACCATTTTTGAAAACTCACAGCTTTTTTACTTTTGTATTTTAAAATTTATTTTCTGCCTTTCCAAATAACTCACCTCCTGAGACAGCATGGCTTACTATGAAATATTATATATAAAACAAAACCAGTGAAAAAAACACAGCAAAAAAATCTGCTAAGAAAAGAGGATCGGGCAGCACCATAACATTCCTCATGTGAGCCTAAAAAGAAATACCCGTATTTGACTCTTTAAAGCCTGCAAAAGGGGCCTAAGTGGGCATTTCTAGGGGAATAATCCTGAAGAGCAGGTGTCATGGCTCAAAACATCATTGTTGTATTCTAGCCAGTCTAATGTAAATTCATAAAAAGATAATGCTATTATAAGGGAACAGACTGAAGCAAACACCTTTTTCTCTCCATTTCAGCCTCAGGCGTATAGGGTAGCCAGGTGTCCTCTTTTACAGACAACTGTCCTCTGTTTGAAGGGCTGTCCTGTCCAAATCTGGGTTAAAGATAAAGAACTGTAAGAATTGTTGCCCATCAACAGTTAGCATCTGAACAGCAGACTGAACAGGCAGATACACAAGTCACCTGGCCGCAGTCTTATGGTAAGATGTACTGTATTTCTCTTTAAATTATAATAATGATGTCTAAATTTGCAGCTATACATAACAATTAGCTTATGTAAATTTTATGCAAATTGCCATCCTGTTTTGTGTCCTTTTTTTTGGCGATGCATTTCCTCTTTTTTGGCTATTCATAAGCGGCCACCAACCCACATCATAATCCCTTACTTCGCTGCCACATAGATGTAACAGTCAGGGAAAACCCATTTGTCTATAGTTGTATACTACAAGTCTCATCAGCCCTAGCCAGCACAGCCAATGGTAAAGGATGATGGGGCTTGTAGTACAGCATCTGGAGTACCGCATGTTCCCCACCCCTAGTCTTATGGGCTGATAAATTCCCAACTGTGAGGACTGGATATGGTTTCTATTTCTTAACCATGCCCTCCCTGGACAGGTGCAGGACAAAAAGGTGTACATTCCAGTCCCTGAATCCAGCAGGAGGTCTTCTGTCAACCCAACCCAGCACACTTACAACCAGTGAAGTAATGACTTAACTTTGGCATCATCTTAAGATGCAGTCATGGAGGCTCTAAACATGAACTGAGAGCCTGTTGTGCGAGGTGTTCTTCTTAGCCCCTTTTCTGGGAACTGTCCTTGCCCCTTGGTAAGATGAAAACAGGGCAATGTACTTATCATTACTTAATCAATAGCCTAGGGCAGGCTTCTCCGACATGGTGCCCCCAGGTGTGTGAGACTACAGCTCCCAACATGTAAT
Source organism: Heloderma suspectum (assembly GCF_057233095.1). Taxonomy (NCBI): domain Eukaryota; kingdom Metazoa; phylum Chordata; class Lepidosauria; order Squamata; family Helodermatidae; genus Heloderma; species Heloderma suspectum. The sequence goes on along the minus strand of NC_139460.1, from coordinate 174,466,976 downwards.
GGAGCAGAGGCCATGTTCGATGCATGCAGGATATTCCTGGAATGAAACAGATCTTTAACAGCCTTTTATCCACAGGACTGTAGAGCTTTGCCTCCCCTGAGGCTTTCAGCAGACTGTATAAACTCAGATAGTGGCATATGCTACTACATCTCTCTCTCTCTCTCATGCACACACGCACGCACACATGGTGGATACTTCTGAGAAAAAATTACAGAGGGGAGACAGAGGACCACAGAGCAATAATAACCCCCTGATCTACTGACTGGAGGAGTTTTGGATGGGGCAGAGATGCCTCCCTGCTGGCAGAGAGGAGCTCGGCTATCTGGGAGCACATTTGGCCTAGAGGCCCCAGTTAGGCCTGCAGAAAGTTCCATTGAGGTACAGCAGGGGTAGGCAACCTGGTGCCATCTAGAGTTTTGGACTACAACCCCCATAATCGCTGACCATTGGCCATGTTAGCTGAGATTATGGTAGCTATAGTCCAAAACATCTGGAGGGCACCAAGTTGACTACCCCTGGTGTATCCTGTCAGCAGCGGTGTTCAAGGGGTGGGGTGTGACAGAGGCAGCTTTGGATCCGCTGGATCCAAAGCCTTTTCATTCCCCTGTAGGGGGGGGGGGGCAGGAGCTGGTGTGGTTAATTTCCCACTGAAACAAATGGAGGGAAATGACAACACACATAGCAGAACAAAGAGGGCATCTCCCCACACCTCCCACCCTAGCCAGGATGAACCAGCAGGAAGTCATGGATCATGGCCACTTCACTCCCCACCCCAGTTAGGATTCCTCTAATAGCTGCCATCAGTGTTGTAGTGAAGCCAGGGCTCGCAGGGTCAAAGCACCAGAACTTTCTGATTTTAGCAGGGACAAAGATGTCATCCAGCCCCTTGCTCAGGTTTCCCTATTTCCTCTGAGTTTAGCTGCCATCCTTACAGTAGCTGAGGGGGAAATGGATATTCCCAGCAACAGTATACTGTTGAGACGATTTCCAGAGAAATAGCCATCTCAGTCTGTTGCAATGGAAACAAGCAAGACTCATGCGGCATTTTAGGGTGAAATCCTATCAGGATGCCGGTCAGCCTCTGGACTCGGGGGCTGACAGGCACGCTCTGCAGAGCGGGAGGAGGGCTGAGGCAATCTTTGCCTCTGCGGTCCTCGCGCTCTGCATTTTTGCCAGATGGGCTTTTTCACCCATTTAGCCGGCGGGGCTCTGCAGAGCAGGAGGAAAGGAGGCTGGGGAGGCTGAGGGATTCTTCATCAACCAGCCTCCCCAGTCCTCTCCCCGCCCACAGAACTGCGTGCTTTCTGGCCTCTCCTGAGTACACGGATCACGTTTGCAAGCTCAGTGAGGCAGCAGGCACAGTTCTCTCCATGCTGGCTGCAAGGGGGAGAGGAGTTTGAACTCCTGGGTCTGAGGTTGGAGTGCTGTCTCCGACCTTGAATCCAGGAATCTGAACTATCCTATCCACCCCACCCCCGATGCTGTTTAGGGGCCATAGGATTGCTCCCCCATGGCTAACGCAAATTACAGCATAAGCTTTTGTGGACAGTGTCCACTTCATCAGATGCATCTGATGTAATGGAAACTGTTCATGAAAGGTTATGCCAGAAATACATTTGTTAGCCTTTAAGGTATCAGAATGCATGCAAATATTAAATTACAAGAGTTGTCCTAATCCTGTACGTGTTTACTCAGAAATTAGCCTCGCCGAGTTCAGCGGGACATAACTCTTGGTAAATGTGCATGAATTAGGCTGCTTTGCAATATTTACGCTCACTGTTGCTTGCTCAAATGCAGGGCTGATTGGTGGGGTTGTGGGGAGAAGTAAAAGAAATCCAGGTCAGGCGCTGTAACCTGTGGACCATTACTGCTGCTAAGGTATCCGTAAATTGAATGAGCACTGCAGGGGAGAACCAAAGCATTTGTGATGGGCTCTTAAAATAAACGGAATCCCACTAGTCTCTGCTGTTGTTTATACAGTAGAATTCATGGAGCATTTATAAAATTATCTCTGCAGTTAGTCAATGTAGCTGGCTCCCAACAGCCCCTGGGCTCAATCCCTTCCTGCAACCATCACCCACACGGCTCAGATCTCACCAGTGCACACAGAAAGCCACCATCTAAAACCCAACCTTCGGTGCTTCTGGAACAGTAAATATAGAAAGCATTGTAGACGCCAGCTGAATTACTCAGGCCTCTGCAATGAATATTGTCCACGTGGCCAAGAATGCTGATGTGTGTACTGTACGGAGTGAAATGCTCCCAAGGAGACGGACATTCCAAGGGGGAATGCGGCGGCAGCATTGTCTGAATTGCTGCTAGCAGCACAAAGCCACCGCGTATTTTCCTCTGGGGACACTGGCACCCGTCGAAGTTCCGATGGTCACTGCTACTGGCATGGCACAGACACAATCCAGGACAATGCGATGTGGCTGGGCAGGAGCGACCTGGGCCTTCCGGGTGTGCCAGATCACATTCCCTCCCGCTGCCCTCTCTCTCTCGCACACCCTGCCCACACCCCAGCTGGCCTTGCCAGACACTGGAGCGCTTCAGAGACAGGAGAAGGGGGAGGAGTGCAGAGCTGGTGGGGAAGTGTGGGTTGCGGTTGCCCAGCAAATTGCGAAGGGGCCCCTCTGCACCTCCCGCAGAACCATATCGACGCCTTTAAATCGGAATTAACTTTCCCCTCCTCTCCATCCTCACGGTACCTTTTAGACAAAGGGGCAGCTCTCAACACACATGCGCCTGCACACGCATTCAATCCTTGGTCTGGAAACCACCGTTGCTTAAGCTGGTAAGAAAAGCGTGGCCAAAGTGGCGAGTGGCGGTGGAACTGCCATGATCGGCAGCAGTCTAGTGGCATGCTCACTGCGGACGGCCCGAGGGGAACGACGCTGCATCAGGACCAGACGGTGCAGCCATCTTTTTTCAAAACCAAGAATGCCCCTGGGAACAATGCTATGTAGTGTTGCCAAAAATCTTTGGGAGCTCTTTCACCCCTACAAAATATTTGTATTTCAACCCAGCGCTATTCTCTTATGAGAGCTGGTGTAGTATGGAGGCTCAGAGAGTTCCCTGGCTGGAAATTTGCCTTTGCCATGAGCTCACCAGGTGGCCTTAGGCAAGCATTCTCTCTCAGCCTCAGACCACCATTTGCAATATGGGATAATAATAGTGGCCTACCTTTCAGGGTTGTTGTTGTAAGTGTTGCAACAACGTAATTTATACAGAAGCATTTGAACACTCTAGGTTGCTATACAAATGCTTATTATTATTATTATTATTATTCATTAAATCTCCAAGGACAAGAATTCCTTTTTTTAACAGATTCTCTTTTCAAAACCATGTTAAGCATATGAAGCTGCCTTGTGCCGATTCAGGCCGTACTGAGTTCCGTACTGTTTACTCCCATTAGAGAATAAACAGAGATTGCTAAGGCAACCCTCCATTAGAGGTTTCTCCCAGCCCTGCTACCGGAGGTCCTTTTAATTGGAGATGGACCTGGGGCTGTCTACCTGAAAAACACATACTCTACTAATGAGCTATGGGTCCTTCTGTCATGAGCCCACTGTACTACTTCTTTATTTCTAGATAACTGCTGAAGATTTCTGTTGTTGTTTAAAGGTGCAATCCTATTCATGTTTAGACAGAAAATACTCAGACCAACTCCCAGTATGCCCCAGATAGCATGTGTTGCCAACCCGTTTTAAGTAATCATGCAAAGATTTGTGATGCATAAGTTGTTTAGCTATTCTTTATTTATTATTTCTCTTTACAGCCTCCTTTCTATTAACATCCAATGGACAGTAATAATAATAATAATAATAATAATAATAATAATAATAGAATAAAACAATTTTAAGGTCAATACATTTTAAAAATAGCAATTAAATAAAAACAATAGCTGATATAACCAATCAAAGACACCACAGAGGCTATGATTTATGTAAGATGAGCCCTACATAAAAAATCAAATCAGCTTGACAAGCCAAAGGGCTATTAAAAAAAAAGAAAAAAGGCTTGACCTGATTTCAGGAGGACATCTCTGAGGAAGGAATTTCACAGCTTGGGTACAGCCCCTGAGAAGGCCCTTTCTCATGTCCCCACCAAACTAGATCTACTACCTACTACCTAAAAAGTGGTGTTAACTATGATTTAACTACATTTCAGGAAAAGTAATTAGACCTATATTTGTAACTACTCTGAAGCAGTTTAGTTTCAATAACCTTTTTTAACCCTGTGCTGGACATTCTTCTAGGCATACCTCCTATGGATTACCCTCCTGATAGACGGATCAGAGCCTGGAGTCCTCCATCTATCCTATGTCCTACCAGCAAGAGCCAGGCAGGGTGGGAGGAATGACAGAGGTGATTTCACTGCCCATTCCTCTTCAGAAATAAAAAGCCAACAAGCTGAGCAGCTGAGCTCATTTTGCTCACTTACTGGCAGAGGGTGGGAATGGGTGAAGGAGAGATTATAGAATCCTGTTGACCCTCTGATCCCTGCCCACTGGAATGCCCATTTCCTCCTTCCTCAAGGTCTTTGTAGGTCACAGCCAGTTGTGAGGGGAGGGGAAATGATCCGATCTCGGATTTCCCGCTCCTGAGGTCATAGGAGTGACTACAGCCTCAGGAGGAGGAATCCGCTATATCCTATGGTTCCTGTGTTCTCTCCCAGGGATGACAGGATTGCTCTGCAAGTGACTGATTTGGTATTCTTACTGGTATTCATACAGAGTTTCAAGTATGATAATAAAGAATAATTATTTAAATAACCGTAGTGGAAAAAACTAACCACTTAGTTTGAACTACTTTTCATGAAGTAGTTGTAATTACCAATCAACTATGTGAAAAGTAATCTAACTAGTAGTTTAAGTACTGGTAGATTTAACTCTTGCCTGTCACTGCTTATGACACACCCCTGTCTTCTTTCTGCATTCACAAGGGCATATGGGAAGGTTTATTCCCTTCCTACAGGCAGCTGATCTGTCATCCAGATTTTACTTGAGTAGATTTCTAATACCCTGCAGAACAGGTGTATTGTTACTAGGTGTATGAGCCTCACCTCACCATGCATGAAGGCAACAGCAATTATGGCTTGCTCATGAGCCAAACTAAACATCAAGAGGCATGTGTGAAAGCCAGATTACAGGAAATTGGCGTGATTTCAAACCACAGGAATGGCATGTGGAAGAAGATACCCCCTGAAGCAGCTTTGGCCCCAGATGTTCAGATACTAAAAGTAACTTCCACTCAGAGAAAACAGCTGGAGGGAAACAGTTGTGGGGGTGGGGAAGCACAGGCAAGTGGTGGGTTCAACTCCACCCTCCTGCCTGCCTGCCTGCCTGCCTATAGATGCTCTTTAAATAAGCCCCGACCCAAGTCTAGTTATGCCTTAAGTGTATGCCACACACTTAGGTGCTTCCAAATAATTACACTACAGTGGGGAACAACATCGGTTGCAGCCCTACTATAAATCATAATGATTATATCAGCCTTTCTAGATGCATGAGTGTCATGCTCGTTGTAACAACACAGTCTAGTGGCACCATAAGGCATGAGTTCTGATTCCTGAAGCATCTGTGATCATGGGGTGGGAGATGAAAAGTAGGTATGCCAGTGCAGAGTGGACCACTGACACAAATTGATAGGAACAAAGGTACATAGAACACTGCTTTATACTGAGTCAAACCATTCATCCAGCTAACTCGGTATTGTCTACACTGCCTGGCACTGGGTTTCAGACACAAGTCTTTCCTAGCCACATCTGGAGATGTCAGGAATTGAACCAGGACCTCCTGTGCCCTTCCCAATGGGGCAAACATTATCTGGTTGGGTGCGGGGGAGCATCTGGGCATGAAGATTCCCCATACTAAGGTCCGTGCAGTGAATAGGAAGAGGTCCTGAGAGTCACAAACAGCCTAAAAGGCTTGTCATATTGACTTTACTACATGCAGACAAGGAACTTACACAAGCCAAGATGGTTAAGGTTTGGTCCTTAAACCCTGTAGTCATCTCTCCATTTGGGGGTTCTCTCAATCTTATCAACTCTTAACCAGAAAGCGTGTGTGTGGGGTGGAGGCAGTGCGGGGAGCTGGTGTGTGTAATTCTAAGTTTTTACTCCCCACAGAATTCTGCAGGAGAGCAAGAGTGCAGCCATATTCTCTTCCCATTTAATTCAAAGCAACTGAGAAAAAAAGATCCATTTTAAATCACAACCTAATTTTTAATATGTAACACAAGTAATTAGAGTGCAGCTAGATAAAGAAGATTACAAGTTTCAAGAGTCTCAAGGAAAATCAGTTGGAAGGAATTTTGAGATAGTCTCAACATCCAAAGTAAAACCTGGATGAAAGCAGCCAGGAGCTGAGGAAAATCTTCTCTCAGTCCTGCTGGGAAGGATTTGCCGAGTCTGCAAAGTCTTCATTAGTCTGTTATCCCATGCCTGTGGGATGCTAAAAAAAGAAAGCTCTCTCCACAATGTATGAAAAGTATGTAGGTGTGTATACCTAACATTAGACTACCTTTTATAGCATCCTAGCAAACTGCTCATCGAGCTGTGCTAATGTGTATGGAAATGGGGCCATAAAGATGAGTGCTAGCAGAGCAGGTGGCTGAATACTAGCTGTTTCTCCCCTCCGTATGGCCACATGGTATACATATTTGATCTGTTGCTTCCAGGAGGCCTGTTCATCATGATAGCCCCTTCCTTTCATGTAAAGTGTGTTGGTTGCTAAGTATGTAGACAGGTCTGAGATGAGGGTTGGAACTGATGTAATGGCTGCTGAAAATGCAAATGCAGTGTTGACTCTTGCAGAGCCGATTCACATGCTCAAATAAGCCACTGTGGTTTAAATATACCATGGTGGGTTGCATCATGTGCCAGCTCATGCAGGCAGCCATTCTGAATATTCAAGCCACGGCTTGCTGTTTTCTCCAAACCTGGGCAGCAGGGTTGTACAAGGGTTAAACAACCCTTGCATAACCCATGGCCTGTTCTAGGATTATGCAAGTGTTATTTATGACATAGGTTTGGATGACACGACAAGGCACAGCCATGGCTTGAGTATTCCAAAACCACCTGGTGCTCAACGTGGCTTAAACAAACCATGGTGGGCTGCCGTGATCATGTGATCAAGGTAATTGAGCAAAGAAAGCAGTGACATCTGGGTGGTGGACTGGCTGGGTTCACCCAAGTGAAAAGTTGCAGTTTCCCCAAACATAGGCAGGGTTCACACGATCGGCAGCATGGCTTAAATAAACCAGAGTGGCTTGCAGTGTGTGCTGGCCGCTATTGTGAATATTCAAGCCACAGGAGGCAGTCGTCATTGCTTATCATGACATGCCAACCCAGGCAGGGTGGCTTGTTACCATGGTTAGTGAGCCACCCAGAACCCATGGGCTGGGTCTTATTACCTCCCTCTCCCCTTCAGCTTTTTAAGAGTACGTCTCCCTCCCATACAAGCAAAGTGTTTTTCGAAAGTAGGCAGACAGAGGGTTGGATCCAACTTTTCATGAATGGACTTCTGCTGGTGCCATAGGACTTCCCTGCCCTCTTTTCTCCCCTGCAGCGACCTTGGGGAGAGAACGTCCTTGGGGACGTTGGGGACTGCAGGGGGGAGGGGAATTCTATTCCACTACTGGTTTCCATTCCACTACTAGATGAACAGCACTGGATCAGACCCAGACAGACAAACCTGTTGAGTAAGACATGATTATAGAAGATTTGTACGTCAGCAGCTTTGGCCTGACTGTGCTCTTGTACTTGCATGTGGCTTATGATCAATGCGAGAAAAAAGCTAGAAACTTGCCCTCATGTGAGGGTGGCCACTTGAATTGCCAAAAAAGGGACATGCGTCACCAAAACTGAGGACACCCATTTGCATATGCTCATTTATATATATAGCTTCACATTTAGAAATAATTATTACAATTCTAACAGGAATACAGAACATCTCACCATAGTGTGAAAGACTGTTACCAGGTGACTTGTGTGCCTTGCCATGCATGTGTGAACCAGCTGTAAAAAAAAGGATCACATGGGAAGAGGAGGTTCTTCGGGTACCCTGGCCCCGTACCGTTTTAAGGCTTTAAAGGTTAAAAAAGAGCTGCTTGAACTGAACCTGGGGATAAACGGTAAGCCAATAAAGACATGTTCATATTAGTATAATGTCATTCTGATGATCACCCTCAACAATCCAGTTGCTATATTTTGAACCAACTGGACTTTCCAAAGATTGCAAAAATAGGCCCACAGGTAGAAACCTTCTTAAGAGTGGTTGAATATAATATTTTTTGAGACAATCACATATCACTACTCATAACAATTGCTTTTAAAATAACATCGACCGTGCTGTTAACTGATGCACATTTACACAGAATTTGTGCATACCAAAATGGCACATGTAACAGTACTTACAAAAATGTATGTGGTAATTAATGTAGTAATAAACATCAATATAAACACCTGTGTGAAGTCCTGACTAACTGTCACTAGGCCCTGAGCCATACATTCACAGCAGCAGGGTTTGTTGTTTATTTGGTCAGTCGCTTCCGACTCTTCGTGACTTCATGGACCAGCTCACGCCAGAGCTTCCTGTCGGCTGTCGCCACCCCCAGCTCCCCCAAGGTTGGGTCCGTCACCTCCAGAATATCATCCATCCATCTTGCCCTTGGTCAGCCCCTCTTCCTTTTGCCTTCCACTTTCCCTAGCATCAGCATCTTCTCCAGGGTATCCTGTCTTCTCATGATGTGGCCAAAGTACTTCAGTTTTGCCTTTAATATCATTCTCTCAAGTGAGCAGTCTGGCTTTATTTCCTGGAGTATGGACTGGTTTGATCTTCTTGCAGTCCAACGCACTCTCAGAATTTTCCTCCAGCACCACAGTTCAAAAGCCTCTACCTTCGCTCAGCCTTCCTTATGGTCCAGCTCTCGCAGCCATAGGTTACTATGGGGAATACCATTGCTTTCACTATGCGGACCTTTGTTTTCAGTGTGATGTCTCTGCTCTTCACTATTTTATCAAGATTTGTCATTGCTGTCCTCCCAAGAAGTAAACGTCTTCTGATTTCCTGGCTGCAGTCAGCATCTGCAGTAATCTTTGCGCCTAGAAAGACAAAGTCTGGCACTGCCTTCATGTTTTCTCCCTCTATTTGCCAGTTATCAATCCAGCTGGTTGCCATAATCTTGGTTTTTTTGAGGTTTAACTGCAACCCAGAGCAGCAGGGTAAGAATATCTTTATTGAGCTGATCCCACACTGATCTGGTAACATATGAATGGAAAAAACGCACAGGCAGAGCAAGTGACAGTGGCACCCTACCTGTGAACCAAGTGACATTTGAGTGGGAAAGGAACCACATTTACTCCATCCATATGGTTCTTCTATACAGATATTTTTGGAGTGGTGTGTTCCAGACCACAGAAGGTGAATCCCACAATACTGTGGTAGTATATGAACTGAGCCTAATAGAAGGACCACAAAGAACCAAAAGACCAGAGAATAATGCAGTGATGCCCCTTAGACCCCCCCAACTCTGCAAGAATTTGCACATACTTCACACAGCACCCCAAATTGCACACTAGCATCTGGCTCAATAAATAGACACAAACTGGGCCACAAGGGAGTAAAAGAAACACACCTTGTGCATTGTCACGTCCATAACATAAGCCCATGCTTCTCCGTTAACCACCATTAACAGCCACGTAAGTGACTGCGAAGGAACTGTATGATTAAATGTCTGTATGTAAACAGTATTTGCAGGCCCTGAAGCCATCATCATGTTCCACTGTCCAAAATATGATGTTGCTAAACATATTGGAATGTATCTTATGGAAAAGGCACAACGTCCCGTCCCCTCCTGCTTTGCCTCGTAATGAAAATGTAGCCTGCAGGGGAGGCAGGTGCTCTGGTAACAGCTGCAGAGTGGTGTGTGTTATCATGTAGGTGGGGCATGTGACCTAAACTGACTCATTGTGGAGCTGGAAAAGCTTAATTGTGTATCATCAACATATGCAGGTTCCAATTGAGCATGAAAACAACTTGCAGATGTTACATCTTGCCTTCACACCTGGTTTGCAGCTTCCAAACTCCCAAGGCCTTTGCTGAAGTGTTGTCTTCATGCTAGAAACTGTACTTCACCATTCCTCAGAGAACCCAAAAGACAAAAAGCAGTGGTCTACGTCTGCATGGCTTTGTTCCCTGACCCAGGCATCTTTGGGCCAATTCACATTTTTGTATTCAGGGAAGCTGTTTTATCAATGAACCATTTAAATGGATTTTTACATGCCTTTCTATAGGAAATGCATCACCATACAAGAAGACAAAAAGGGGACGCAGATTTGCAAAAGACTGCACATGCTAATATATATGTGTAAGAGTCACATTTAGAAACCATTACAATAACTTAAATAGAAAGAAATACAATTCAGCTCACCCTAGTGCAGAAGACCGTGACCAGGTGGCCTGTCTGCCTGCTGCTCAGCTGCTGTTTAGGTGCTGACTGTCAACGGGCAAGATCTAGGCCTAGCTCTTCCTTCTGATGGTTCTTTATCTTTAAACCAAACTTGGACTGGACAGCTCTTCAAACAAAGGACACTTTCCAACAGAGGGCTGTCCTCCGAGAACCCTTCAGATAGAAGGCTGTCCTCTAAGAGCCTAATCATGTGGGTCTCATTCCCACTGCCACCAATCAGAAGGTTTGGAATTCTGCATTTAACATTTTCTAGTTCTCCTGCCAGACAATGCAACTAAAGCCACAACCAGAGGGCAAAGTATGGAGGCCTCCATATGTGCAAACAAGCCCTGGGGGCTCTTTAGGGACTCTGCAGGTACCACCCACAGGTGATGGAAGCTAATCCGTGTATCTCCGAGAATACAGAAATAAAAACAATCCAAGAATAAAGCATGCCCATTTGCTGTTGTCCCACTGGGCTGTTGCTTTCACCAGTTCAGTGATTTTCAAACCATGTTCATGGAAATCCGAGCATTCCCCAGAAGCTTATTGTGGCCTTTCTCAATTAGCACATTAGTAATAATGAGGAAGACATTTTCCTGAAAGACAGCTTGCCCACCTCTGCTCATCCTTCCTGCAGTGCAAGCCACAGTGTTGGGTGTGTTTGAAATCATACACTTAGTTCACGGAGGGTGGCAGTGAGGCCCAAGCGGCGTAGCCAGTGTCCTACATGTGCCCTAGGATCGTTTGCAACTTGCAGACAAGTCGACGTGAAAAGGCTACCTTGAACGTTGCCTGAATAGCACTGCTCCACTGGACTATCTGGCTCTGCTCCTCACTGCTGCACTCAGCTTTATTTAAGCAGCTCCAGTCTCCCCAAGACTTTTTTCTCCAGGTTACTAGAGAAGTTAATGCCGCCTGCTTCCATGTTGTTAAAACAAAGGAGAAGGCTGAAAGGTATCAAAAAGTCCTCACAAGCTGCTATCTTGAAAGAGGTTTGTCCTCTCTCCTGGCAACAGCAGAAAAATATTTAATCCCCCAAATACGTAGAAATCAGAATACAAAAATATGTACAGTTAGGAACCCTACAGGAAACATTAAAAGCTGGGAAAGCTGACAACAGGACATCCTGAAAGGCACATAGGCCAGAAGGCAAATAAACTCCATAGATTATTTTAACTAAACTGGATAGCTCTGGAGTCTTCAGTGTTTAGGGTTTGTCTGGCAGACTCTCTGTCAACTGGAATAATCAAGAGGCAAGGCCTGATGCATCATAATCTCCAAAAGATTAAGGTATAACTAGGAAAACAGGGATATCAATAGAAACATGCCAACTAATAGCTCATAATATTTTTCTGTAAGAACTAATATCTAGAACAAATAAATACATCTACTGTTGCCTCCAACTGTGCCCAAAGGAGAAACTTTGTATGCTAACATTTAATTGAAGGAACTTGAACCATGGTCAGTAACCTTGGGACTCAATCTTCACACCTCCCTTACTGGATCAATTTGTCCCTGAAAGCAATTTACAGTACAGTGATTCCCACTGATGCCAATGAAGGAAGGCTTCAAGGGTTTACTGACTGGCCAGCTGCTGAGGTCTGCTAACTAGGCTGCTCATGTCATGATATCCAACAGGTATTTTGCTTTCACCTCAGGCCAATGTCTTCTTTACAGACTACATTTCCTGCTAGAACACAGAGGGTCTCCACACTTCTCAAAGACATTGAGACAAAACTGTGGCTTAACTGTAGCATCAAGGGAAATAGGTTCCCTGTATCAACACATTCACAAACTTGCCGAATCTCCAGTTTTAGTGCTGTCCTTCACACTTTCACAATTCCTTGGAATGGTTGTTCAAATTTGTTTTGAGGTCTGTTCCAAGTTCTCAATTAGCGCCTGATGTCAGTAATGAGTCTGTTACTGGCAAACTAATTGAAGCTTTATCCAGACAAGACAGAGGTGCTACTGGTCAGCTGAAAAGCAGATCAGGGAATAGGGATTCAACCTGCCTTAGTTCAAAATTTGGGTGAACATGCACATCTACGGGGGGGGGGCTACTTGGGGGAGGGACCACTCACCTATACTTTGCATTGAAAAGGGGCATAGACCAGGGGTCATTTGCATAAAGTGGGATGTGACTGTAGCAATGGTACTTTTAAGTTTGTCTGCAGAGTGAGGAAGTAAAAGCAGTAACAACTGTGAGCAGTAGAGGGTGCTGTGGTGTGGTGTTAGGGGTTGCACAAAATGGTGGATGGTAACAAAATGGCCACATTTTGCTTCGGGAATCCAAAGCCTGTGCACCCTTAATTATGTTGTAATTTATTTTGTGTTGTGCTGTTGTTAGCCACCTAGAGAACCATTTGTGGTGGAAAGGTGGGAAATAAATTTAATAAATAAAATGGTGCTCCCCTTCCTACAGTAACACTCCTGTTACCATTTTTGTTACTTTGGGTTTGTCATTTTTCTCAGGTCAGAGCAGTGCTCTTAAAAAGGACCTGCGTTTAGACTTGTGATTAGTTCATGAGTCTCTATGCTACCCCATGTTGTAAGCGGTTTAATTAGATCTTCTCACAAAGATACATGGAGACAATGTAATCTAAAGCCTAGCCTAATCTAAAAGAAATCTAATTTGGAAAATAGATAAGATAGAAAAAGACAAAGCCCTTTCCTAACCTTAAAGAGGAAGACAGAAATACTATATACATACAGCAAGGTGAACATTGTTGTGTGCAAGAGGAGAAAAGACACAGAATAGATGGAAGGTAATAACACCAGCAAAACAGAGGTTAAAGTACAAAGCAATATTAAATTTTTTACATGTATTTATGTTTCCATTAAAAATTTTATGGCAGTTTTTTTAATAAACTCTTTTCCTCAGCAACAAAAAAGAGCATTCAGATGGGAACAGCAGCTCTCATCAACTTATAAAATCAGCTGAAAGAACATTTTCATTGCCTAGCAGAGCAATTCTTTTGGGCAACAGGCCAGATTACATGCAGATTGTACTAGGGACAGAGAAACTTTAGTTTTCCTGCACACACCTACCTTTATTAGCAAAAGGTAAATAAAATCTTCGGTGAGAATGTACAATTTGCAGGAATTCATTTAAATCGAATTCAGTAAGGTATAGAAATTGAGACAAAATATATCATACACTAGAATAAAAGATAACTTGTAGATAATGTTTTCATTAAAAAATCATTCCATACAAGACAAACACAATAACATTTTTTCATAAGGTAACAGATTTTCAGAGATATGAAAAAGACATTAGATAGAACAAATGATAACATTACAAAGACTTTGGATAACATTGCATGTATGTCTCAAAAGTAAATCAATGGAAGATAGATTGCACTGTCACTATAAAAGGCAGATATGCTATTGCTGGAAAGTACTCAAAATATGTAGGAATGAGTGGGTCCATAGAGTGGCTCTATGTCCAGTCTAATAATGGGATGTTTTTTGGCAGAGGATCCTGACTTTGTTACAGGAAATAGCTCCGAGAGGGCTACAAAGACTTCAGTCTAAGGACAATGTACATGAACTGTAATTGGAAGAGAAGGTCATCAACAAATGTGTGGTGTAAAGGCTTTCATAGTACCTCTTAATAGCAGCTTAGGTCAGGAATTTTCAGATGGTGGGGCAGATGGATGGAATCAGAGGCATTGCCTTCCTTCCTCCCCCACTAGCCAAGACCTGGAAGATTGGTAATGGACCCTCAGTGGTTGATGCAGGATTTATGTGGGTGGCTGAACCCTCACTGCTCCCATCATTACAACATGATGGAGTTTTTTAAAAGCTGTTTTGTTTTCACATTTCTGTGTATGGATTCAGGAGGGGGCTCAGAGATATCCTGCTCTATTTCTATTGTAATGCCAGTGCTGGATGCAGTATCTCAGCCTACAAACCCTTGCATGCAGAAGTGGGCTATATGCACTTCCTATGTGCAAAGATCTCTCAACATTCACTTATGTAACAAATTGATGTTTGGTTGGAGACCACAGAAGGCAGCATCAGGTTTGTTTGTTTTTTAATGCGGATGGAGTTCAAAAAGTATGAGAAACATTGGCAAATGGTCTCCTACCCCAAGGCAAGTAATTAAATGAGGGAGATTATTTTAATATATAAAGTTACAGGCATTGTATCTATACAGACATGTTTATTTTTATTTAAGCATCATTTGCTTCTTGCTCCTTCCATCCAAGGAGTTCCCCAAAACCCTATCACATAGGTTAGGATGAGAGAAAAGAGACTTGTCCAAGGCCACCCAGAGATATGACCTTTATTTAGAACCATTCCAATCCAATTTCAGACCTGATTATGGGACAGAAACTGCCTTGGTTCCCCTGGTGGATGACATGCTGGAGTATGGACAGGGAAACTGCAACTGTTGGTTCTTCTGGATCAACCTATTTGGGTGGGCTTAGGAGGCACTGTGTTCTGGTCCCTCCTGAAGGAACGGTCCCCGAAAGTAGTGGTGGGAGACTTCTGTGCCATCCCATGGTCATTAGCCTTTGTGTGCCACAAGGTGCCATCTTGTCCCTCCGGTTTATTAACATCAACATGAAACCACTGAGGGAAGACATCTGGAGGTGTGGGCTGAAGTGTTATTAGTATGTACACGATACTCAGCTTTACTTCTTGTTTCCAGCATTCTATCCATTACACACAGTGATATAATCATTATTGTTGTTCAGCCGTGTCCGACTCTCTGTGACCCCATGGACCATAAGCATGCCAGGCCTTCCTGTCCTCCGCTCTCTCGGACAGTGCATCAGGCTTCTCAAAGGAAATGTTCTATCCTTTTGCTGAAGAAAAATATGAGCAAGCTTTTGTGTTTTACACACTACGAAAAGTGATAGTACTGATCTTGTAAGTTTTATGCGTGATGGTGTTACACTTCTGGTGTAATATCTATGTAATGTACTTTTCCTACAAGAGTGGCACAAATGAGGTTTTTAATGCAGAATTGATTTTTATTATTAAATGCTTCAAATTGCATCTTCAAGTATTCTTAGGAACTTTATTAATGATAATGCACCTGAAGCAGAGTTCTAATACTATTTATTGTTCAGCACAGAACAGAAAGCAGCCACATGAGAAAATGTTGCATGGCCTGTTTGAGGTATCCTTGAGTAATAAAAAGTTCTGCATTTCTCAAGACAGAAATCCTGGGGTCTTAATGTTTACTGTTTGATTCCAACAAGTCTTTTGCTTCATTGATTTTTGTTGCTAAGTAGGGAGAGCCACCTAAATAAAAAGAAAAAAATAAAGTGAACACCATATAATGCTAAATTTACCTTAAGAATAGCACTGTCCTTAATTATTGGAAGTAAATTTTATATGTCATCGTATAAATTAGATTTCATTAACTTTCTAGCAAGAAATTGACTAAATAACAAAAAACCACCATCTTACAGAAAATTATTACATTCTTGAAGGCACAGGATGGCTCCCATAGCTCCACCCATGTTTGCATTTGCAGGCTAATGTCTTGTCTGATTGAGGAGTGGGTTCTCTAGAAGACTCACAGGCAAAATTTTGGAGCGCTGCATGTCAGAGCTTTCTGTATATGCTGCCTGCATAATATTATGAGGCATTTATTGGCGAATGCAGGCCGAGGAGCAGCTTATGGGAATCATCCAGTACCTGGGGGTAGTGGGGCAGACGACAGGACTGGGAAATTATGCTTGACTGTCTACTGTCATATTACACTGAAGCACTAATGACGTCTTTGAAGTCTTTCTGGTTGAGCACTGGGGTTTAAACTCTAGATATTAGGAGGGAAGGACAACTGCCTTGTATAAGAAAAAAAGGTAGGATCTCTTTCCCAGGATCAATTCCACAAGAGCGGCCAAATCTCTGCACAGTAACAGCATTAAAGATCGAGATCAGGCCCCAGGTAGTTTAAGGCACTCAAGCATGTTTTATTTAATTTCTGACAGCAGTATTTGAAGGAAATCCCCAGTAAGAATAATTTTAACACAGAATAATTAAGAGCACACAGCATATGTGTCCCATTCTTGATTTAAGGCACAGACATACCAGCCATGGGTGTCACATTAAAGCTATTTAAACAGAGAATGCCTTCCTCTTCCCAGTCCTCAACACTGTCATTACTTTCCAGTCCATCTAACAATTTGATTACAGTTCAGCAGTCTTGGTGTTTGGTTTTTTTTTACTCTCCCCTCGAGTGCCAACCATCTGCCTCCTGACGCTGAAAACAACATCCGAAGGACTGCTGTCATGAGCTCACCATGCTGTAGCACACACCTAGATGCTTGTCTGTGAAAATGTGCTTTCAACAACAGAACACTGAGAACAACCTTTTCTAAGCACCTCTTCAGAGGAATAACACACTGTGGAAGCACCAAGTGCAAGTTATCGGTTTTAGAGCCCATTTATACAAGATGTGTGGTACGCGGAATGTGCTTGCGAGGCCAAGTGAAAGCCATGCTCGGTTATCTTTTTAAAAGAAATGCCTTTGACCCATGTGCTGACCCCTTCATGTACAGCATCTGCATACCAGCCTCTTGGGCCCTGGAGAGAAGGAACACAGGTGTGTAAATACTCCACACATACAAACCAGAACACAGATTAAGAACCCCCCTTTGAAACATGATGCTGGGCCACATGGCACCCTACACAGGCAAATGCATTTTGCACACCCCACATCTCGGATAACATTACCCTTTAGCATTGCAGAAACAAGTACATGAGATGCAAGACGCTCTGCTGCACTTTCAAATTAGGGATCTATAGCATACTATAGTGTGAAGTCAAGAGCACCTTTAACATGGACAGAAAGTAGCCGCCTACTAATTTATGCTTTTTGCTAATATAGATTGAACACAGCTTCTCAAAGTGGGGCATCTAATTCGCTTTTATTAATGTGGGGAGTGTAGAAGAAAAGTGGAGCTGATTGGGAGGATGTTGCTGTGCTTCATAAAGTGCACAGATGAGGTTAGGGGAAGAACAGCCCCCCCCTTCCAAAAAAAGAAAGTCTAGAAATGAAACTAGATCCTAGTGAGGTGGCAAAGTGTTCAGTAGGGTGTTGCACTGGGAACCATCCTGAGAATAAAAGGGGGAGTGGAGGTGAAATTTAGAGGAGGCCTACATCTCTGAAGCCAGCAAGAGAGAGGCTGTGTGCATGCAAGCATGGTGACAAGGAGTTTGACAAACTAGCTTTTTAACTCTGGTAGATAATGTATTTCTGAGTGGTTGACTACAGCCAATCATTCTTTACAAGCCTAATCTACCCCACAGGGCTAGGATAAACTAGGGGGAGAGAACTATGCACACTGCCCTGAGCTTCTGGAAGGAAGGGCTGAGTATCAAAGTAATAATAGTTATGTTGATGCTTTGATATTATATTTTCCCATCAGGATATTTTACAGTAATCACTTCTGTCAATAGATTTTATCAAGGTCTAAGATGGTACAAATGCAAGCCCAACAATAGCAATATGTAAGCAATAGCAATCAGAAACTAGCCCCAAAATTTATTCAGATGCATAATGCAGTCTGATAGCCACACAGTATGATTCCACTAAGATTTCTGCAAATTGGTTAGGGTCTCAGTCCTGAAAAGGTACAAATAGTGATACGTTGGAGAATCCCAAGTAGATACTGCTCTTCAAGTGGTGAAGAGTGCACAATACTGTACGCTAGCCATACAATCATAAGAAGAAGCATTGGTGCTGTGGAGCCTGAGATTGGAGACACTTAAAACTGCACCACAACCCCACAAAATGCCCTGTGCAGACACAAACAAACAAGGTGTTTCAAAAGAGCATGCATTAGGCAACTGGATATAATGTCACGTGTGTCAAAGGAAAACAGACATGAAGAGAACAAAAACACAAACCTTGGGAAGAATCGATGGGGATGGGCGAGGTGGAAAGAGATAGCTTGTGCCTGATATTCTCTTGAAAGGTCTTTTGTACAAATTTAAGTGGTAGCTGAGGAGTCACTACGGTTATGTGTTGCAGTAACCCCCTCCACTGCCCTGTGCTTGGTGGGAAAGCGCATTTTAACAGGCAATCGGGTGCGAGCCCCTGTCCCTGGCCATGACTCTCCCAGGGGCTTAGCTGCAATACCACCAAGTTAACTCAGTGGCAGTATTTTGATCACTGTTCCATCATAATTAATATTGTTTACATCCAAATGTATTTTATTCTATGACTTATCTCAATCTAGATCCACACAGTAAATCTCAATAGATAATATATTCATTAAGTAAGAATAACCAGTGAAACAGTAGCAACAAAGAAAAAACAAAAGAAAACAATTGTGTGAGCCACACCTTTCACCTTAATGAGGTCAGAATTAATTTTATACTCCTGAAATGAGAAGGAATAAACTATAAATCTGTCAGCCAGATATAAAAACCTTCACTTCCCCCTTTTTGGTTTTTTAAATACTGTGCAACCCTCAACCATCTGTTGTATTAGAGTACAAGCAGCAATGAACATATGGGCTTCCCTTCTCAACCAGCTGTAGTGTAGTTAAAGTTATAAAAAGAGCTTTTGCGGGAGATATGTTTACATTAAAAACCTGGCTAGTTAAAACATCTGTGGCTGACTTTATAGTTTTAAAGAGCACTAAAATCTAGTACATATATTTGTCATTTGTATAACATCCTGCACAAAAATGTCTATTTATGACTGCAAAGATACTATTCAAGCAGGCATGGATTTTTTCACTGCTTCATGACTGCATTTTTCCTTCTTCAAAAGCGAACAGCTTGACATAGCAGTTCCAGAAACTCCCTGCTTGACAGCTAGTTAGGCTTGTGATCTAGTGAATGACCCCAAAGGCAGCCATTTCATTCCCTGCTATGGTTTCTGTAGGCTGGATGTGAATCGGTTTTATGCAAGCTGAACATACTTTAAGTAACACTTTAAGATTTGCTTTGAAATACACCACACAGAATTTGTGAAGTTAGCTACCAAGTCTAAGACTAATCACTGAGTAATGAGAGAGGGTCTGGCAGCACGTTACCTATCAACTAATATTAGCATACCTTTATCAGGGTGATTCAAAATCATGATTTGTCTGTGGGCGGTTCTAATCTTGGCCTTGCCAGCAGATGGACTGTAAAGATAAATTTAGAGTGCTTAACATAAATAATGACTCTTGCAGACTGTAAATTACCCATTTGTTTGCTTCTGGAAAACAAAGTCTAGAGATCTTTGCCATCTGGTGGGCAAAAGGTAGTATTACATGCTTGAAGAAAAATTCACTTCAAAATATTCCAGTGATTGGTGTCTGGGGGACTCCGAGAGTGATCCACCCACATTTGCACACATGGGTAATCACTTGGGCTGGCCACTGGAAGGTAACACCGCTAGCAGTGCCAGCAGTTGTGGGGGGACCCATACCTGGGTAAGAGCCTGCCTTTCCCTAGGCAAACGTGAACTGTGATTCCTCAACCAGCAACCAACTGCACATGTATACATTTCATCAATAACTGACACTAGCTCAAGAGAGGCCTGCGGTTTGCACTGGTGGATTTAGTGCTTATTTTTCATATTGTGACTTGCCCACAGCAACATTTCACTGTCTGTGTTGAACACCATCCGTACTGGATTTTGCCCTACAGCCTATCTACAGTGCCATGGCCTCTATGTAGACGAATCATCTGCAAGGCCTTTCCATAAACTGATGTTTGGCAAATGGTTAGACTTTCAACTTCTACTGTAGGAATAAAAGTGCGAGTTCAAGACAATCTATCCTGGCACAGTTCCATCCATTCCAAACAGTGGAAGGAATCAATTATTGGAATATTGAGATCTAGCAGTACAATTCACAATAATATGGTTTTTCACAGAAAAGTTATGCAACTCAGCACAATTAATGGCTACTATTGTTTGCTTAAAAGTCATATTTTTTGCAGAGTTTAAAATATTTTGGCTAGAAATGGCATTGTGGCAATAGGATAGACATGTGAGGAAGGCTATCTGGGTAGGAAGAGTTCACTCTAAGCCAGGAGGCTCAACAAGGATGCCACAATTCCTAGAGAATCACTACCCATTAGACTCAAGGCTTTTACATAGAAAACAATCACAGATTTTCAGCAGTCTGAGTTCTGCATATGATTCCACATAGGACTAGACATGTGCATAACTGCAGAAGGGCAATAGCTGAGCATGCCATTTAAGACTGTATTTAATATGTAACAAATGGTACTCAAATTTGCCCATTTTCCTCTTCTATCCCCATTCCTTTTCCATTGGGTCTAATAGTGTATAACCATTATTTTGTTTTGTAAGCTGCCTTGAGTGCATTGGCAGAAGGGAAATATATCAAGGTAAATGCATATCATTCCATCTTGAAAAACAGCCTAGCTTTTCCAAACAGATAGCAAACTGCGTAGTTGTGTGCGCACCACTCCTTTTAGCGTGCTTTATCCTAATTAAAGTTATTGAGTGGAGTGTTTCTGTCCTACATTTTATACCATTTTTCTTTCAGATTTCAAAACTGAATAGTTTCTGTTTCAATAAAGAACACTTACCTTATGCCTAAAATAAGACTGGCTTCTCGCCGATTCATTTTCTGTTCAAATCCGCCTTTATAATAGGAAGAAAGATTCTGTATTGGAGACAAGATGAAGTAATTAGATCTGTGTATGAGGTATGATGACCTCAGTCTATTATATAGATGGCACATTCATTTTGAAGCCATGAAACTATGGCTCAACAGTAACCAAGCCTATGCTCTGCAGGAAAAGAAAGACAGATCTCTACCTTGTGTCATTTTTTCATCTATGGAACTAATAGCAATGGGTTGTGGGTGCATTAGAAAAGGCATAGGAGGAAAGATTTACCCTCCGCTAGAGCACACTTCCCCAATCTTTCAAGCAGCCATATGAGGCTGTTAATTAGTTAGTTTTTTTGTTTTAAAACTGTAGGAGATGCTAATCAAGCATTTTAGGAACATCACATCAAGTTTGGCTGTTCTGGTTATAAAACTGTAAAGCAAAATGAACACAGATGGGACAGTATAAATAATATATATAATTTAGGGAAGCTTCCAGCAATCTATGGTTAGCATCCTACAGTATGCCTTTGTAAAGTGTAGTGAATGACCTACTTTGGTAAATAGAGGTGAATGACCAGAGAACATAGAAAGAAGCACAAGAGAAAGTTTTATTTGTTTCAGTGCTATCATTAACAAAGCTCAGTAAAGTTCTTGTAGATTTTAGTAATCTTTCAGGATTCAAATTTCATTTTTGGACATGAGAAAATACTATCCTTAAATGTGAATGACAACTTGAGGAACAGGATTCATGTTGTCCAAATTTTAGATGGACAGCCTCTGCTGTAAAATATCTACATGTATCTGTTTGCATTTGTAGTACAATGCTTAAAAATAATTTTAGTCGATATTTCAAAATACTGAAAAATATCGGATATTTTCAGTATTCCAGATTAATGTTCTTTAAAAATTATTCTTTGGTTTCAAAATTTATCTGTGATAGCAGAAACTGTCATAAAAGTGTGCCAAGGGTTATTAGCTTAGCTCATCTGGGAATACAGGAAGCAAGACTTTCTCGGAACACATGGCGTGATCCAGCCAATGGGATTTCAATGGGAGAGATTTAAGCATGTATCCAACAATCTCACTGAAATTAGTGGAGCTTAAAAGTGCTTAACTTTGATCTGTACCCACAATGTTACTACAGTGTGATCAGATGGTTTTGGAGTTCTGAATTCATGATACTGGCCAATTATGCAATTAATACATTCATAGCATGGTTTGGAGAGGATAGTCAGGTTGCTTACCTGTAACTGGAATTCTTTGAGTGGTCATCATGCATTCACACATATGGGATCTGCACCTGCGCAGAGCCTTGATTCAGGAAACTTCTAAAGCTGAAGGATTTTAGGCAGAAACCCTCCCCCACCATCCCACTGCGCATGCTCCAACGGGTTCCCGCCTAATCCCTCAGTTCCAAGGAAACTGCCAATTGCAGCCCCCTCCAAACTGAAGGAGCCCTGGTACCAACATCTGTATCAACAATGACACCGAAGTGGGGAACGGTGAGTGGGCCGTGTGAATGGACAGATGACCATTCGAAGAACTCCAGTTACAGATAAGCAACCTGACTTTCTTCTTCGCGGTCTCTGAGCATCACATATGGGCAAATACCAAGCTTACTCACCAGGAGGTGGGTCGATGTCCTAATGCAGAATCTGACAGAACCGTACGCCTGAAGGCGCAGTCCTTTCTAGCACAAACATCAAGGCAGTAGCGCTTAATGAATGTTGACCACACATGAGTCAACCACACTGCCGCCTTACATAAATCTTTTAATGGCACCCCTCTTCCAAATGCCACAAAAGTGGCTACTGCTCTCACAGAATGAGCTCTAACTTGTCTCAACAACTATAATCCTGCTAATTCATAGGCAAGTTTAATAGTCTGTACTACCCACAATGTTATCCACTCCAAAGAGACAGAAGAGCCCTTCTTATGACCTCCATAGCGCACAAACAAGCATGGAGACAGCAAAATGACTCTGTCCTAGCCTTGCAGAATGCCAATGCTCTGCAGACGTGAAGCCAAATTCAACAGGTGTCATAGGCGCAGCAAAGAAAGCAGGCAAGACTACATCGACTAAAGTGAAAGTCTGATATAACCTTGGGTAAAAAGGTAACATCAGGACGGAGCACCAACTTGACCCTGTGGAAGACCAAATAAGGGGGGGGGGTCCACCCTAAGGGCACATAGCTCTCCAGAATGATGAGCAGAGGTAATGGCCATGAGGAATGCCACTTTAAGCAAGAGCAAATGAAGATCTGCCATAGCAAGAGGCTTAAATGGCTTCTTAGTGAGAGCATGTAGCACCATGGATAGACTCCATGCAGGAACTGGATCCTTCACTGGGGGTGCTATATTTCTAATATCCTTTAGAAAACACAGAACAAGTAGATGTGAAAAAACCAAAAAACTATCCACCAGGGAATGTGATGCTGAAATTGCAGCGAAATAAATGCGAAAGGAGGAGTACTTCAGTCCCTTCTCATACAGCGAAAACAAAAACTCCAGGATCTGTGGAATTAAACAAGTAACAGGATCAAAGTCATGCTCACGAGCAAATGCAGAAAAGCTTTCCTATTTCTTCACATACAATCTCCTCGTGGCTGGTTTTCTGGCTGCTTCAAGGACTGTCTGAACTCCCGAAGGAATGTCTAGTGCATGTGGTGTCAAATCCTCCATGCCACAAGATGCAAGGTGAGGAGATCTGGATGCCATATCTGACCGCTGTTCTTGGAGATCAGCTTGGTATCTATGGTAGGGGGAGATGGTCTCCCTCAAAGAGACAAAGAGGTGTGCAAACCATGGTTGCCGCAGCCACCAAGAGGCAACCAGGATACAATCTGTGTGGTCTCCGCTTATCTTTGTGACCACTTGAGTTATAAGCGGGGGGGGGTGTACAGAAGGTATCCAGTACACACACGGGCAAACACATCTCCTAGTGAGGCAGCATCTCGGCCTGCTCGACTGCAAAACCTCGCACACACTGTGTTGTCCTCTGTTGCAAACAAGTCCAGGGAAGGCTGTCCCCACCAGGGAAAAAGCCTGTCCTGAACACCTGAGTTCAGCTCCCATTTGTGGGAGGCCTGGTAAGAACAGCTGAGAGTGTCCACCAAAATGCTGTCCTTGCCTGCAATGGGAATGGCAGTTATGCCAATCCTTCAAGCAATACACTAGTCGAGGATCTGCACAGTCAGACAGACAAGTGGCATGGAACGTGTTCCACCTTGTTTGTTCAAATAAAAGACAACTGTCGTGCTATTTGAATTTGACGATTGTGAAGTACAGGATCGAAAGCCTTTAATGCCTTCTTTACACTGAGAAGCTCCAGGAAATTGATGTGACTGCAAGCCTCTGCTTTCGACCAGAGTCCCTGGATTTTGAGGTCTCCACAGTGAGTGCCCCAACCCAGAAGAGAGGCATCCATTGTGACCATCACCATAGGCATAAGCTGCTGGAAGGGGGTCCCTATTAAAAGATTGCCTGTTACAGTCCACCACCGTAGCAATGCTGTTGCAGAAGATGGTAGGTGTAGCTTGGCCCTTCGAGCATCACGTCTTAGAGCAAATATTCTTATAAACCAATTCTGTAAGAACCTCATTCGGAGTCAGGCAAAAGGCACTACTGCCATTGTCACTGCCATCAGTCCACGCAGCGTCTGAATGGTAAGTGCCCTCACCATGTCGAGGGATTGAACATCCCTTGCTAACTGTTCTAAGACTGAAGCACAGTCCCAAGGTAGAAAAACCCATCCCGAGGGGGAGTCTATGGAGGCTCCTATGAACTGGATGACTTGAACTGGGTACAGGATTGACTTTTCGAGACTGACATATAGACCCAAGGTCTCCAATACAGCCAATGCCTGGTGAAGATCGTGTCACAGATGCTGTTTGGATTGTGTCACCAGAAGCCAACTGTAGATATAAGGGTATATTTGCCCCCGTTGCATGTGGAGATGGGCACACACCACAGCCATACATTTTGTTAATACCCGTGATGCCGTCGCGAGCCTGAATGGTAATACCCGGAATTGGTAAATGCGATCTCCAACTGCAAACTGAAGAAAACGCTGGCTGAACTCCTTGACACCGATATTAAAATACGCATCCTTCAAGTCGATCATCGTGAACCAATCTCCTGGTTGTAGCAGGAGCAGAATTGAGGATAGTGTTATCATTTGGAATTTTTTGGTTGAAAGGAAGAAATTGACTCCGCTGAGGTCCAAAATCGGATGAAGCCCCCCATCTTTTTTTGGCACTGTAAAGTACTGGGTGTAGAAACCTCTGTGCATCTCTTGAAGGGAAACAGGCTGAATCACGCCCTTCATTAACAACGTGTCTTAGGGAGACGCACTTGGGATGGAGCCCTGGGATGAATGCCCGAAAAAGGAGCGAAGGTGCCATTCGGGACGGGTACAACACTCCATTTTGTACCCATCCCTGATGATTGCTAGAATCCAGAAATCAGTTGTTATTGACTCCCATGCTGGGAGGAAATGGGTGAGATGGGAGCCAAAGAGCAGACGGTGTACGAGAGGAGGAGGATGTAACAGGGGGTAAGAGTCAAAGATGCTGTTGCTTTAAAAAGTCACTCCACCTGCGAGAAGCTAGAAACCTTGACGAAATTGAAAATTGACACTTTTGCTGCTGTGGGGGCTGTGGGCATCACTGGCAATCAGTCTGGGGCCCGGAGTGTTGAAAACTCTGTGGTCGGTACCAGTGGCATTGTTTAAAGGCTGGCTGAGCCTGGGAAATGCCCATCTTTCACATGTTAGTTTTGGCTTTCTGGATGGTGTCCATTGCCTCATCAGTCTTCAATAATTAAGGAGTTAAATAATCCTTCGCCATCAAATGGAAGGTCCTCTATGCGGGAGTGCATCTCCTGTGTAAGTCCAGCCAGTCTCAGCCAGGCATGCCTCCAGAGTGCTACGGCTCCAACCATTGCTTTGGTGGTACAATCTGCCTGTTGACGAGCAGTGTTTACTTGTTGTCACACTTATTTAGTAGCTTCTGCCTGAAACACACAAGCTAACTCCCATTGATCATGAGAGAGGCAATCACAAAGGGAGCCAATCTTCTCCCATAAAAAAAAGCTGGTATTGAGCCAATGTAGCTTGGCAGTTGGTGAATCGGGGTCTGAGCGAGGCAGATGAATAAATCCAATGACCCGTCAAATCCAATCTTCCACCCTCTTTATCTAGAGGGGAAGAATGGATCCTCTGTGATCTTCCTTGTGAAGACTCAACTATCACACTGAGTTTGGCAGAGAGTGAGTAAACAGAAATCCTGTATTGTTCTCCTGGACTCTGCACATGATCTCTAGCTGTTTGGAGGTGGGTGTCATCGACGAAGGAGCTTTCCAGGATTGCTGCATTGTCTGG
The DNA here is from genome assembly GCF_057233095.1 of Heloderma suspectum. Lineage (NCBI taxonomy): Eukaryota > Metazoa > Chordata > Lepidosauria > Squamata > Helodermatidae > Heloderma > Heloderma suspectum. Next base: position 174,440,595 of record NC_139460.1, on the reverse strand, counting down.
AGCAGAGTTGGCACTGAATTGCCACTGGTGCAGTCACCTTGGTGTGTATGATGTCGAAGATTAGATCTTTAAGTCTTTTAACTAGTTGTTGAGTTTTGAGGCCAAGGGACTGCGCATTCTTAAGATCTGTTCGGAGAAATGACCCATATCGTCCGAGGGGGATGACGAATCACGACAGCCCACTGCCTCTTCAGGAGATGAAACTGATGGGGCCACAGAATCAGATTGATAGCCCTCTGCTGCAGAGGATGAAGAATCTTGCCTTTGATCAGGTTTGTTGACCCGTTGAGGCAATGGCAGGAGAGATGGTGATGGGGGTCTTGGCTCCACTACCTTCACTGGCTCTGGAGTTCTCGGTACCAGCCGTCGAGGGGAGGAACGTACCTGTCTTGGAGAAAGCGAAGGTGTTCTTGAAAGTGGAAGCAGAGACATAAAGTGTTCCCTCTGAGGAGGCTGAGACAAGGGAGCTGGGAAGTTGTGCAGGTATTGGGGGCTTGGGTAATCATAATAACCATAATTGTCATAATGGCAATGGTAACTCCAGTCCACCCATTCATAGTGATGCCTTGGTGACAGTGACCATTCAGATCCTCTTTCCCATCTGAGTGAGGAGATCTGGATCTATCTCAGTGTAGGTGAGATCAAACGTCTGGTGCCCATCCATTCCAGCATGAGTAGGAGGACAGCACAGATTGCGGTGAATGGTGACACTGGGTATCTCGTTCCTTTGGTACCGTGTCGTCTTGCTCACACTGCCCAGTGGGCGCTGAATCTCCTATCTCACCCTCCGACACTGAGGCCACCGGTATCGGTACTGATGTCGATACCGAAGGCTTGACTCTCATCGGAATCCGTGAATTTAAAAGAGGAGCAGGCATTGGTACCGATGGCGGAATGCTGGGTGGAGAAGATATCACTTTTTCCAATTCTCTCCTCTTTTTCTTCTTCACCATGGTGGATCTAGGCATCCATGCCTTCTTAGAAATCTTCTTTGCTAGGGAAACCGTCAAAGAGTGACCCGGAGCAGGGGGGTCAGGACAGCCCATGGTTAGAACTGGAGCTGACTTCATTGACAATCCCCCCCGACTTTCGCCTTCCATCAGTCCGAGGAACTTTACCCTCTGACTGTGATTTGTCCTTCACTTGAGTTGAAGGAGGCTCCATCTGCATTTTCGGAGTGTCTGCCGCCTTAAGGTCTTTTTCCCACAAAAAAGCTCTAAGCCTGTCGGCGCAGTTTTTAGAAGCCTGTTTTGTAAGGGACATGCAATAGTGGCAAACCTCTACAATATGTGGCTCCCCTAAGCAAAATAAGCATAAGGAGTGCCCATCAGTGGGAGGAAGTTTACTCCCACAATGGACGCACTTCCTAAATGGGGCCTTCATGGCCATATACCCAAAGGCATAATGCGATCGGAAAGATCCCAAAAGGACTCCAAAATAATGAAAAAATAAAGAAAAAACCCAGAAAGATTGAAAAAAAGAAAAACAGAAGAATAAAACACGAACGTCCTCAAGTAGATCAAAAAACCAAGAAGCGCGTTCAGTAGAGTGCTGCCACAATGGCAGCTGATGAAGAACTGAGGGATTAGGCGAGAACCGGCTGGAGCACACGCAATGGGACGGTGGGGGAGGGTTCCCGCCTAAAATGCCTCAGCTTTAGAAGTTTCCTGAATCGAGGCTCCGCGCAGGCATAGTGCCCATATGTGTGATGCACAGAGACCATGTAGAATTCTCTAGCTACTGAGAAATTATTAAGAATCCTTTCAAAATATATATTATGGATGAAAAAGAGAAACACAGATGGGGTAACTGGCATCATGGCTTATGCTATCATAAATGCTATTTTAAAAAAATATAGCACAAATTTTTAAAAGACTTCAAACCATAAGTATTGCCTTTGGTTTATAGTGTAGGGACACTCTAGAATCATATAAAGGTTTCATGTACAGGTACAAAAGGTTCAGATTTGATTCTGAAACATGATCAATGGAACAAGACCTTTTGTCTTTTGTTCAAGAGGCTTCATTGCTGGAGGAGATAAGACCATCTTTTATCTTTTAAAATCGAGTCATATTTGACACAACAGTCAAGAGGAAAAAGAATCTGTACAGACTCTTTGCAGTTTTGAAAAATCATTTTTAACTCTCAGCCTTAAATGATATGATTCAAGGAATAGTAGGCTGTTATTCGAATGGAATAACAAGCAGACAGACAGACAGACATCAATAGATTTTTGATTTCTAGAATTGAAGCTCTGAGTAATAAAGCCCTTTGAATAAGAATAAGAATGCTCTCATTTCAAGCTCAGCCAAATGCAGAAATATTAGTCAGATTGTATCCAATAGCAGTAAAATGAAATAGCAAGTCACCAGTGAACACTCTTGATGAGGTTGTGTGAAATAGAATACTTCATTATAATTGTTGTGTGACTGTAAATATATAGAACTTCTATTTAAAAGTTGCAGTTGTGATATTTGATCAAAGGACTCTTCACTCTTTTTGAATCCAATTCCATTTACATTGAGGGATCAATGGAGTTTTCTTCCAAGCAAACAAGTTGATCTGGAACTTGATTTACACAGCTAAATTGGCCAAACTAAAAGTTCGAAACATCCGCTTATTCTCTCTATAGAGGAATATTTAAGAAACACATGGGAAGTTATAACAATGGCTTATCATTTCAATCCATTATTTGAATACATTATTCTTAAAATGCACTGTTCTTGATGACAAGACCTATGGAGAATAGGCATGTAACTAGACCAAACTAAGGGGGAAATTAATATGGAGCACTTGCAAGGCACTAGATTGGCCTCACAGGCTTTCCTCCTCTGGCCGACATGCTTCTGAAGGTGACAGTATCAAGAGATGGGCCTCCTCTGAAAATCTTAAAGCCTGGACAGGCCCATATGGGGGAAGGCAGTCTTTCAAGTAGCCTGGTCCCAAGCTGTATAGGACTTTATAGGTCGTAACCAGCACTTTGCATTGTGCCCAGAAACTGACTGGTAGCCAGTGAAGGTGTTGTAACAAGGGAGTCACATGCTCCGTTAACCAGTCAACAGCCTGGCTGCAGCATTCTGGACCAGTTGAAGTTTCTGAACAGTTTTCAAAGGCAGCCCCACATAGAGCACATTACAGTACTCCAAACGGGGCCATGGCTAGATCTCTAGGAGTGGGTACAGCTGGCACATTAGTACTGTGCAAATGTACTCCTTTTGGCCACTGCCAAAATCTGAGCATCCAGGTTCAGGTTCAAGTCCAGTACACCCAAACTGCAAGCCCTTGTCTTCAGGGGAAGCATAACCCCATGCAGCACAGGTCATGTCCCTATTCCTTGATGGGCCTTTCGACTAACCAGGAGGGCCTCTGTTTTGTCTGGATCAAGCTTCAATTTGTTCACCCTCATCCAGTCCATTACCAACATCAGACACCAATTTAGAACAAGAACATCTTCCTTGGATTTAGAAAGAAAGAAGAGAGGTGTGTCATCAGCATAACGGTGGCACTGAAAGCCAAAACTCCAGATAACCTCTCCCAGCAGTTTCATGTACATGTTAAATAGTGTGGGGGAATAGGATAGTACCCTGAGGGACACCACAGGCCAACAGCCATGGTGCTGAACAGGAATCCCCCTGCACCACCTTTTAAAATTGACCCTCCAAAGACTGGAGCCATCATATAACAGTGCCTCCCAGTCCCATCTCAGACACCTCAGAAGGATATCATGATAGATGGTATCAAAAGCTGCTGGGAGGTCCAGCAGAACTAACAGGGACACACTCCCACTGTCCATTTTCTGGGGTAGATCATCCACCATGGTGACCAAAGCAGTCTTTGTCCCACAACCAGGCCTGAAGCCAGACTGAAATAGATCTAGATAATCTGCCTAATCCAGAAATCCCTAAAGTGGAGAAGCCACTACATGCTCCAGCACCTTGCCAAGAATGGAATACTGGAGACCGGCTGGAAATTATCCAATACAGTGGGGTTCAGGAAGGTTACTTTTAACAAACATCTTACCACTGCCTCTGTTAAGCAAGATGGAATCACACTTTGCCATAAAGAGGCATTCACTACTATCCTTACCTACTCAGCCAATCCCCCTGGCCACTTTTATAAGCCAGAAAGCACCAAGGGTCCAGAACACAAGTAGCAGGCCTCACCTCTCCAAGGATCCTATCTATATCCTTGGGCTGTACAACTTGGCAAGTATTCATTATAGCTAGACAAGGAGGGGCAAAAGTTACATCCACCAGACCTGTGTAAACTATGGCACAAACATAATCAATTTTATCTGCAAAGTGCTGCGCAAATTGGTAACAATAGGCTTTTGAGTGGTACACTTCTTCTTTTCATGGGCCAGAGCGTAATAGGCCTTTGAACTAAAAAGCTCCATTGGGTGACCCTGTGCAGATGCAATGTAGCGGAGAAATACAATTGCTTTGCTGCCCTCAGTGCCACGAAGTAGACTTTCAAATTAGCTCCAGCCCATGTTCAACTGGATTTGTTCCTCATTTTCTGCCAGTGTTACTATAGTTCACCTCCCCCTCAGTTCATTGCCTATAGCTCCCTGGTTTTCCACTCCATGGGGGAGGACACTCAGGAAACAACGGTGTCAACTCCCTGGGCCATTTCCCCATTCCAGAGGTCAACCAGGGTGTCAACAGAATCACTTGCTGAGTTGACAGGAAAATCCCCAAGAGCCATCAGAAAACCATTCTGTCTCCTGGATCCAAGTCTTCATCTTAATTGGTCCCCTGCCCTTGCAGAGGCTCTGAGTCCCAGTGAATCTAAACCCCATCAATTAGTGATCTGTCCATGACAACAGAAATATAGAAAATTCCTCTATTCCCAGATCACCATCATCTCACCCAAAGCAGAAACCAGATCCAAAGTGTGCCCTGCTGAATGAGTAGGACCAGATATTAATTTGGTCAAACCCATGGTTGCCATGGTAGCCAGGAAGTCCTGAGCCACTCCCAACAAGATGGCCTCAGCATGTATGTTGGAGTCCTCCAGCCCAACAAACCGAGGAGACTCCAGCATGAGCCCCAAGACCACTCAAACTAGCTCAGCAAGGGAGACGGTTGGGCAGCAGGACGGGCAGCACACCAACAGAATCCCTAACTTCTGATACACACACTTGAAACTGGAAGACTACAGGATAGGGAACCTGGAAAGGGGGATAGAATCATGATAAATTACTGCAACTCTACCTCCCCGCCCCCCAAGTCTTGCCTGCTGCAACAAGAAGAACTCAGGTGGGCATGGCTGGGAGATGTTTACTCCCCCAGTCTCATCCAACCAGGTCTCCATGACACAGGCCAGGATGGCACACTCATCCAGGGTCAAGGCTTTGATGGCTTCAGTTTTCCCATTCACCGACCTGGCATTCAGCAGCAGTACTTTCACCTCAGTGGGGATGTCACCAGGGTTTCCCAGGCTCTCTGTTTTGAGAGACAGCTTGGCAGCAACCAATGTCTTGTTGCGCTCCCCACCCCCATAACGATGTAGCTGCCTCCAGTTGCCCTATGTCCCTCTGTCCTCTGCTGTTCCAATGGTTACTCCCTGTATCCGTCCACCTCTCTATCCCTCTTTAAAACACACTTCTCCTGCCAGCAGGCAATAATTGCAGCTCTAATAACGATATACATATATAGCAAGTAGGCAGATGTATAGGCAATCCTTTCCCTCCCCCGCCCCCCGTCTAAAAAGTGAGGATGGCCCTTGCCCTTGTTCATACCCCAAGTGGCTCCCCAAAGAAAGTTGCATAAAATGGGTATGTGGGTATGTATGTATGTATGTGAGTATCTATCCATCCATCCATCCACAATAAAGAAAAAGATTTAAAAAAAAATCTTTTCTTGATCTTTTAATCTTGTAGCCGAGATATGAGCTCGAAACTTACAGCAATTGAGATTTTTCTTGCTGTTTCTGTTATGACGTGTTCTAGTGGTTTCCAGAGGTGGAATGCATAGCGACCTATGAAATTTTGAAACAAAAGACATCTTAACATCTGTTCATCTGCTAAGCAAGCATGCAGCAACTGTAATTTCTGTAAGAAAGCAGAGAAAGAACCCAATTTTTCATCTCATTGTCTGAAGGTCCAAACTGTTGCCCTTTCCTGATTCAAACTGTTCCCTGAGTGGCTGGTTTTGGAGGCAAGCCCAGCACAGTGTTATGATGAGTTGGCAGGTGCATACAATCTTCACCATTTACAGCATGACAGGGGTAACCATATTTTAAGAAAATACTGACAAATTGCAAAAAAAATATGCTAATACTCAAGTCTATCTGTTCAGGTGTGCTTTTTTAACTCAGCTTCTGAATTTCAAGGAAAGCTATAATATGCAATAATATAATATTTATTTGAATTTTTAACATTCTATTTATGATGGTGCTCATACAACTGCATCTTCACTTCACATGTAACAGTGGCAAATCCCAGGTTACTTAACTCATGGTTTCTGGGGTTGCACACCACCCACGAGTCGCTTCCATGTACTGTAAACAAATTGGAGGTTGTCAGTGTGACATGCAAACCCTGTCCGATGGATTACTTAGGGGCTAAACAACCCAGCAGTTAACCTATGACTTGTTAACCCATGATTTGCCACCATGATGTTTGAACAGGCCCACTGTGACATTTAGTGGTACCTTTGCTTTTTCGTCCTGTTCACAACACTAAATACCCAGCAGAACAGTTATTTTTCTTGTCAATAAACACTGGATGCACCTCTGTCCAAAAGCCACTGAATGATATAGTTGCAAAGCTATTACATAACTGATAGGCTGTAATCCTTTGCACATTCACTTGGAATAAGCCCCCTGAACATAGTAAGTCTTAACAACTGAATAAATAGGGGATTGGGCTGCGAGAGTATTTACCTTGAAGCAGGCCCCATTGAACTTACATCCAAATCAGCCAGTTTAGGACTGGGCTGCTGGATTAAAAATGGCACCATGGCATACAAAATATAGCAAAGCTGAGATGGTGTGTGTGTGTGTGGGGGGGGGCGGTTAGCCTACATACTGTTTTTATTATTTTTATTTCACTTTTAATGCAGTGGCTCAAGGCAATATACAAAAATATATTTGTATTTATTTTGTCACTCTTTTTTTGTCAGGCCGTCACTCTTGACAGATCTTCAGATAAGAAAGGGCTATTCCACTTGCCATGCTGCTTGTGCCCTGATCATGGCAAAGCAAGGAGCCCAACTTGATCAGGGCTTGCAGGAGTTGGCTCCTACAAGTCCCATCCTTTACTTTGTGCAAGCCCTGCACCTGACATCATCCAGTCTGCCAGCTTGGTCCAGGGCGGGGGCGGGGTGTAATCCAGTCCCCAGATCAAAAGTGGTTGCCCTCCCATTTTAAGGTACGCACTCTTGGTTTGCTAATCTAAAAGATACATCAGTGGACCATGGGGATTCTAGTAAAAATAAAAAGCAGACCACACAAGAGTGAAACCAACCCACAGTTCTTTTAGGCAATAAGTACCATGAATATAGGTAACACTTGTCATAGGTAACCAGCATCAGTGTCTGTAAGTGCGCTGGCTGCCAGTTCAAACTTTCACAGGCAGCCCTCTGAAAGGCATATGTGATAGTAGCTGGATTTGGGGGCTGGGGTGGGGAAGGTCCAACACACCTTCATTTTTTGTGTGAGCTGTTCAACAATAAGATGCTATACTGGAAGAAGTTGATCTTATACTACCTGAAGCTGGGACTTTATTCTCTGAGAGTACATCCCTTCCAACTATTACATAAAGCTATCCAACTTGGCTTCCACAGACTTTTTTTTTTCCACTTCATACACCTTCTAAAATTATCTCTAGCTCTGTTAACATAAAAACTCTCTCTCTCTACTTCTGTTTCTACCTACCAAGGAACCTGTGTTTCCCCTAAGGAGAAACACAGATGATTTTTAAGTATTAAGTATTAAAAATACTTAAGTATTAAATATACAACCATTGTTTGCTTCTATTTCCCAGCAATGCTTGGGAGGGTCCCAAGTGCAACCTGAAACCATCTCTGTAGCAGATAGAGAATAATTTGAATGTCTGCAGTCTCCTCCCACTTGCTGTCTTAACACTGCAACCAAATCCAGATTCCAACTTGCCTGATGAAGAGTTTTAGAGAACTTGAAAGCTTGCATAGAATTTTGTGACCTTTGAATGGGCCTAATACAAGTATAAGTGACACGAATTTTGGAAATTTTCATTTCGAATTTTACAATTTAAGTTTCTCTTAAAGAGTAACTTGATTAATATTAAATAATATGAATAAGCTGAGTCAATGCCTTCTATCAGATACACTGAGTTAAAGAAGGCTTTTCTATGTGAAAGAAAAACCAGTCCGATCATTTCTCAAATATAAATATTTGCACTCTACCTACCAACATAGGCATTCCATTTTCAACCCATGAAAATAAATCGTTCTAATCTGCCCGATAACTTCCCTTGTTCATCATGGGCATTTCATTTTTCTTTGCTACTTTCTTTTTGTAGGGGTGGGACTGGGCCAAGGCAGAGTGAACCAGAAAGGAGCAACACTGGAAAGAAGAAGAGAAGGCTAATGGTCAGATTTGCACCACTGTTTGGAAAATATATGAAGAAGTATCAGTGGGAAACTTGATTTAAATCAGTCTTCTTTTCTTGATGACTTATATAATTGATTTAAAACACGTTGTTTCAAATCAACCCACCCTGCAGTCAAAATGGCCAGAAATGATTGCAGCTCTTTACAAGACGGAACTGGCAAAAGCTACTCCTCGCCCCTGCTGGAACCAGAGTTCCAAAAGTAGTAGAGGATCAAGCAGTACTCATAAGCTGCAAAGCTCTATAACCAGGGGAATCGCAAAGCAGGAGGCCAGTCAAGATCGTAGTAGAATGCTGTAGGGGTAGTATCCAATGGTGGCTTTTCCTCCGCAGAAAGCACTTCCACTTGCACAAGTTGGAGCACCTGATTTTTGCCAATCTGCCCTCTGCCCACTTAGCCTCCCATCCCCCTTGAAAAGCTGCTCGTGCTGCTCCTCCAGAACAGAATGAAATATGATGCAGCCGGCTGCAGTAGGTGGGGGGACCGGCAACTTGAGACTTGCACAAGAGGAAGCGCTTTCTACTAAAGCAAAGCACTATTGGGTACAGCCCAAGGTCTTTATCTCCAAGACAGAAAAGATGGGCTTACTGTCCTCAAAACAGCAGCTGATAAAGCACTGAGAAGCCCTGGATCAGGATAGAGTGTTTACACAGATGTTTTCCAAATGGACATGGTACGTCAAACCCATTGGGATGGGGGAAGGAGACCAATATTGCTAGACCAATGATATGACATACAAGGCAGTTTCAAAGTCTTTTTTTCATTCAACCACATTTCATTACCATACAGCTTATTTGTTTTTAAACACATTTATTATACTTACCTGCAAACGCAACAGCTGCAACACCAAGACCAACGGCTATGATAGATCTAGCCTAACAAAAACATCAAAAAAAGGAAGTCAGGATTTTAGCAATTTTGGCACTACATCATTTAACATACCATAGAGGAAAATACTGTATAAAGGGTGTCCATGTAATTTTAATTACCAATACTTGATTTATATAGGTTTCAAAATTTAGAACTTCTTGGTGCAGAATTTTAATGATTTCTAGTTCAGAGTAAATACAGCTCTGCCTAAACCCTATTGGGCCACTTCAATTCCTTGCCCACCCCTTCAAATTCTTCTCTTCAGCACTATCTCAACTCTGATGTACTGGACCTGCAGCAAAGACTTAATTGTACCTTTTGCTTTCAGAGGTTTCCATACTTTAGGAAACGCTGAGCCTTGACTATTTCTTACCAAGGTCAAGCTCTATATATTAGCTATCAGAACATGCAGATTACAGTGAATAATAAAATGGACCAAAAAGCCTATTGCCAGTAAGAGATACTAAACCATTACACTTTCTCAGTGGTGTTTCATAATCCTCAGTCCAAGATTACTTTGCATTTCATGCTAAATCCATGTTTATAGCAAAGTCACATTTAAAACAAAATTGAAAAATTTTAGGTTGCAATCCTATGCACACTTACCTTGGAGTAAGTCCCGCTGAATTCAGTGGGACTTATTTCTGAGTAGACATGTATAGGATTGCACTGTGACTGACAAACCAAGCCAAACATCATTTAAGATGCAACTAAATGAACGCAGCCTGCTTCCTACGGATTCCTTATAAAGTGGAGATGGAAAGATTTCAAGCACAGGATGGGTGGATACAAGTTATCTCAAACTGTAATGACTGTACTTCTCCTACGAACAATTATTTTCTACCCTTATGCCTGGTTTATCATTTGCTTCAGTATGCAGATATATTTAAAGATTCTACATTGCATTTATTAAAGTAAATTGTATCTTTTTTTTCTATGATCTGATCATGAAATGGAGTAACAGCATCTAAATCTGAAAAACAAAATAATGCATGAATTTAGGAATTCTAACTCAAAATTCATAGATTTGTTAAGGCAACGAGACTATAATCATGTGCAGTGCTTACACATAGTTAGCACACTGTACTGATCTGGAGCTTGCTTTCATTCCCTAAGAAATCACATTAATATTCTTCAGCACCCAAGCAGATGCACCACTTCAAGTGATTACAGTTCACTGTTGGGATTCTCGTCATGTTTTGCCTTGTTACAGAAACCCAACTCATCATTTTCAAGAATAATTCTTTCCACTTGTATAACATCTTTAATCTAAGCCTCTTGAAACAGTTTACAAACATTAATTCTTACAATATCAGACTCAAGGTAATTAGACCGCTCATTTGGCTAATGGGAAAAAGCAATGTTTGTTGCCCCTGCCCTCCAATGTATGACAGAAAAAAACAGGTACTTTAGGTTAAGCAATCAAGGATGTTCATAGTATATTACTGCACAAGCCAAAGAGACTACATAAGTTGATGAGGAAGGGACTGCTGGTTGGGCAGCTCGTTCTGGTGGCCTTTTGGTCTCTTTGACCAATTGCATTATTTTCTAAAATGAGTGACTGGCATCAACCATGGTATCCTTTTGGGTCACTTGTCTGGGGTAGGACTGGGAGGCACAGCATTACAGTGGCGCTGGTCCTTCTTGGAGGGAAAGATCTAGAAAGTGATGCTGGGGCCCCTGTTCCACCCCATGGCCTTTGATCTGTAGAGCACCTCAGGGTTCCATCTTGGTCCCTATGCTTTTTAACATCTACATGAGGTCTGGGCTAAGGTGTCATCCGTATGCTCTATCTCATATTTCCATCTATGAATACTATGGAGGTTATGGAAGTCTTGAATAAGTGTCTGGAGGCAATTCTGGATTGGATGAGGGCCAATAAGTTGAGGCTTAGTCTAGATAAGATGGAGATGCTGTAGGTATGGAATTCTGCCAATCAGAACGGAGGGCTATGACCAACTCGATCCTTCAGGGGGAGTGCAACCCTGTGCAACCCCTGCTCAATGGGGTTGCACTCCCCTTGAATGATCGAGTGCACAGCTTGGGGGTTCTTCTGGACTCAATGCTATTGATGGAGGGGCAAGTGGCATCAGTGGCATTATATCAGCATCAGCTTGTTCTCCAGCTGTGCCCCTATCTGGACAAAGTAGACCTTGCCAGAGTTATCCATTCACTTGTTACATCCAGACTATAATACTATAACGTGTTCTACGTGGCACACTTCCTTTGAAGACAGTTCAGAAGCTTCAGCTTGTACAGAATGCAGCTGCCTAGTTGCTTTGGGGGCCAGGTGATTATCACTTAACACCAATTTTGTACCAGCTGCACTGGTTGCCAATGTGCTTCTGGGCCAAATTCAGCATGCTGATCATTACCATTAAAGCCCTAAGCAGGTTTACAGAATCATAGAATAGCAGGGCTGGAAGGGGCCTACAAGACCATCAGGTCCAACCTCCTGCTCAATGCAGGAATCCAAGTCAAAGCATCTCTGACAGATGACTGTCCAGCTTCATCTTGAATGCCTCCAGTGTGGGAGAGCCCGCTACCTCCCTAGGTAATTGGTTCCATTGTCGTATTGCTCTAACGGTCAGGATTCCAGTCCTGATGTTCAGCAGGAATCTGGCTTCCTGTAACTTGAACCCATTATTCAGTGTCCTGCACTCTGGGATGATCAAGAAGAGATCCTGGCCTTCCTCTCTGTGACAACCTTTCAAGTACTTGAAGAGTGCTATCATATCTCCCTTCAGTCTTCTTTTCTCAAAGCTAAGCATGCCCAGTCTCTCCTCATAGGGCTTTGTTTCCAGTCCTCTGATCATCTTCGTTGCCCTCCTCTGAACCTTTTCCAGTTTGTCTGCATCCTTCTTAAAGTGTGGTGCCCAGAACTGGACACAGTACTCCAGATGAGGCCTAACCAGTGCTGAGTAGAGGGGAACCAGAACTTCACGTGATTTGGAAGCTATACTTCTATTAATGCAGCCCAAAATAGCATTTGCCTTTTTTGCAGCCACATCACACCGTTGGCTCATATTCAGCTTGCAATCTACAACCATTCCAAGATCCTTCTCGCTTTATAAGTATTGTTCAGCCAAGTATCGGCCATCTTGTAACTGTACATTTGGTTTCTTTTTCCTAGGTGCAGAACTTGGCATTTATCCTTGTTAAACATCAACATTTCAGCTTAAATTGAAGAACATAGGGCAAACCACTAAACCATTCAGGTATGACCTAAATCATATCCCTTATGAATATACAGTGGAGGTGACGAACAGATTTAAGGGATGAGACCTGATAGACAGAGTGCCTGAGGAACTATGGACGGAGGTCCGTAACATTGTTCAGGAGGCAGCAACTCAATCCATCCCAAAGAAAAAGAAATGCAAGAAAGCAAAGTGGCTCTCTGATGAGGCTTTACAAGTAGCTGAGGGAAGAAGGGAAGTGAAAAGCAAGGGAGAAGGGGGAAGATATATCCAACTGAATGCAGAGTTCCAGAGAAAAGCAAGGAGAGACAAGAAGGCCTTCTTAAATGAACAATGCAAAGAAATCGAGGAAAACAATAGAATGGGAAAGACTAGAGATCTCTTCAAGAAAATCAGAGATCTCAAGGGAACGTTTTGTGCAAAGATGGGCATGATAAAGGACAAAGAAGGCAGGGACCTAACAGAAGCAGATGAGATTAAGAAGAGGTGGAAAGAATACACAGAAGAACTATACAGGAAAGATCTGAATGTCCCTGATAGCCATGAGAGTGCGGTCATTGAACTTGAGCCAGACATTCTAGAGAGTGAAGTCAAGTGGGCCTTAGCAAGCATTACTAACCACAAAGCTAGCAGAGAGGACAGTATTCCAGCTGAGCTATTTAAGCTCCTAAAAGATGATGCTGTTAAAGTGCTGCACTCAATATGCCAACAAATTTGGAACACTCAACAGTGGCCACAAGACTGGAAAAAGTCGGTTTACATTCCAATTCCAAAGAAGGGCAGTGCCAAAGAGTGTTCAAACTACCGTACAATTGCGCTCATTTCACATGCCAGCAAGGTTATGCTCAAAATCCTACAAGCTAGGCTTCAGCAGTATGTGAACCGAGAACTACTGGAAGTACAAGCTGGGTTTCGAAGAGGCAGAGGAACTAGAGATCAAATCGCCAACATTCGCTGGATCATGGAGAAAGCAAGAGAATTCCAGAAAAACGTCTATTTCTGCTTCATTGACTACGCTAAAGCCTTTGATTGTGTGGATCACAACAAACTGTGGCAAATTCTTAGAGAGATGGGAGTACCAGTCCACCTTGCCTGTCTCCTGAGAAACCTGTACGAGGGTCAAGAAGCAACAGTAAGAACCGGACATGGAACAACCGATTGGTTCAAAATTGGGAAAGGAGTACGACAAGGCTGCATATTGTCGCCCTGCTTATTTAATTTATATGCAGAGTACATAATGAGAAACGCCGGGTTAGATGAACCACAGGTCGGAACTAAGATTGCCAGGAGAATTATCAACAACCTCAGATACGCAGACAATACCACCCTAATGGCAGAAAGCGAAGAGGATCTAAAGAGCCTCTTGCTGAGGGTGAAAGAGGAGAGTGCAAAAGCTGGTTTGAAACTCAACATTAAAAAAACTAAAATCATGGCATCTGGCCCCATCACTTCCTGGCATATAGAAGGGGAAGAAATGGAAGCAGTGACAGATTTTATTTTCTTGGGCTCCAAGATCACTGCAGACGGTGACTGTAGCCATGAAATTAAAAGACGCTTGCTCCTTGGGAAGAAAGCTATGGCAAACCTAGACAGCATAGTAAGAAGCAGAGACATCACCTTGCCAACAAAGGTTTGTATAATCAAAGCTATGGTTTTCCCAGTAGCAACGTATGGCTGTGAAAGCTGGACTATAAGGAAGGCTGAGCGCCGAAGAATCGATGCTTTCGAACTGTGGTGCTGGAGAAGACTCTTACAAGTCCCCTGGACTGCAAGGAGGTCCAATCAGTCAATCCTAAAGGAAATCAACCCTGAGTGCTCATTGGAAGGACAGATACTGAAGCTGAAGCTCAAATATTTTGGCCACCTAATGCGAAGAGAACAGTCACTGGAAAAGACCCTGATCCTGGGAAAGACTGAAGGCAAAAGGAGAAGGGGACGGCAGAGGATGAGATGGCTAGATAGCATCACCGATGCAATGAATATGGACTTGAGCACACTTTGGGAGATAGCGGAGGACAGGGCCTGGCGTGCTATGGTCCATGGGGTCACGAAGAGTCAGGCACAACTTAATGACTGAAGAACAACAAACTTCATTCTGTTTTTTTCTGCCCAGCACTCCAGTCTATCAAGATCACTTTGAGTTTTGTTTCTGTCTTCCAGCTTGGGACCAGCTTATTTGAAAGACTGCCTATACCTATATAAAACTGCCCAGCCATTAAGATCAGCTCCTGAGACTGGCTCTTTGGCTTGCTGGTGAAGTATATTAAGCTGGTGGGCACAAGACCATGGGCTATTGGAGGGTTGTTTCCCTCTCCAACAAGCCATGCCGCCTGGGTTTGGACAACACAACAAGCCATGCCTGGGCGGTGATTATAGAAATTTAAATAAGCCATGGTGGCTTATTTTGATCGTGTGAATCAGCTTTTTCAGTGGTGGCCCTGTTACTGTGGAAATCCCTGCCATGGGAAATCCACTTGACCCCACTTTGTATGTTTTTAAGAGGTTTTAAAGAAGTATTTACATCCGCGTTTACTTATTAATTTGAAACTAGGTCAGCTTTTTAAAATGATAATTGGTTCTTTTAGATGGTATGTTTTGGTGGTTTTAATATTGGTTTCATATTTTATTATACGTTTATATGATTTTATTATAATTATGTTGAGTAAACCACCTTGAGATGGCTATATGACCCTTAAAGGTGTCTTATAAATATTTAAAATAAATACAATCATTTTACTAAGACAAGAGTGAAACAGTTGATTTTATACTGTAGCAAGGAAGAGAATATATTGGACTAGGGTGACTTCCAAATGGCCACTAAACAGTAGTTTTAACACATTACTTATTTTGGGTTTTATGCTTTTTGTATGCATTTTTGACTGCTTTTCCAAAGTCCTCTCAAGGCAGCATACAAACCAGAAAACTAAAAGCTTATTAGAACTGTTAAAATCACAAAAATTCAAAAGTAACATTTTCAAATATAGAACAGCCAACATAACATAATTATCAGAAACCATAGCAATAAATAAGTAGCATAATCAATAAAATCACATCAATTAAAAGTTAATTGAAACATATAAAGCCTTTTTGAACACCAGGTCCCTTGGAAGAAAGTTCCACAGAGAAGGGGCCACTAATGAGAAAGCCCCATCTCTAGTGACCGCCAATCTAACTGGTCTTAAAGGAAGCCAGGGTGCAGGGCTTCCAATCCTGATATCAAGGCACAGGCAGGTGTATACAGGAATTTTTTCTGCCTCTTTCATTGGTCATCCAATAAAGCTAAAGTGTGCGAGATTCAGGAAGGGTAAAAGGAAGTATTTCTTCATATAGTGCATAGTTAAATTATGGAATTCATTACCACATGTAGTGATGGTCATCAATTTAGATGGCGTATTAGACAAAGTCATGGAGGATAGGGCTATCAATGACTCCTAGTTAAACTATATATTACCTCCAGTATCAGAGGCAGTATTGTTAGCGAGCATGAGCAGGAGAGTGCTACTGCGCTCATGTCCTGCTTGTGAACTTCCCACAGGCATCTGGTTCCCCATTGTAAGAACAGAATGCTGGACTAGATAGGACATTGGCCTGATCCACCATAACTCTTCTTAAGTTCATATGTTTATACAAGTGCGGGCGGTCCTTCAAACAATTTGGTCGCAAATATTTTTCCTTAGAAAAGTCTCAGGAATTTTTTTTGTATCTAGATAGGGGTCAAGGAATCTGTTTTTATCAACATGAGACACTATGAGACTTCTTGATCTGTATAATTGTTTACTTTTAACATGATGCATTATTGCACAGAACTTTTCATTGAAATATTGTGTCTGTGCTACCTGTAACAATTCAAGTGCTCTTACCCAGCAACCAAATAATGTCTGTACTTCTGTTGAAAACAGTTCCTGAGGTATCAGCCAGAATTGATGCCAGTAGTTGGCTATGAACACCGCAAGGATCACAGAAATGACTATTCCATAGACATTTCTAATTTATTAAATAAAATGAGAGTCTAGCATTGGAGTAGAGTAAACTGGATAAATATGGTTCTGTGTATGAGGATGTAGACTGAGATAGTGGCTCAAGAGCTGTATATTTCCTCAAATCATGCAAAGCAACCTTTGCATCTTGAAGGAAGCTGAAGCAAGCTATACTTAGGAAAGAAAAAGAAGCTGAGGATGAAATGCTAGTACTTGCTGCTGACCATGGCAACAGTGAGCAAAATCATCATGGTCTATCACCCTGAACCCTAACTATTAAGAACCAGTTGTAATATTCTTCATAATAAAGATCTGTGTGTATGTGTATTGTGTGTAAAACCAGAAGACACAAGAAACTCAAGTCATGACAAGTGGTGTCTGCTTCAACAGCTGGGGGCATGGCAGACATTTAAAGTACACAATGTATAGAAGATGCTGCAGTGCATGGCAGAATCTTTGCCCTCATCAGTGTGCCACCTGTTATTTTTGCTGATGAGATTTCGTATCCTTTTCTTGTTGGAAGAAATGTTTCACTGATATATCATCAAGGTCAATATTTCTGAGGAATGCACCTCCAGATGACATGACTTGCAGAGATTCAGCAAATGTTCACGAACATTGATAATGTTATACTAGAACTGAGAAAGAAGAACATTAGAATGTCTCCCATAGGACTACTCAAACTTTCTTGCAAACTTTAGCTACGACTGCTGAGGGACAAGATTAGCCATGATAAAGGTTTCATGAATGTTTCCACAAGAACGAGAGCACTGTAGCGTATGACAAATCAGCAGATGGAAGTTGCACTGAAACAGCAATTTACTCCTGGGACATCAGTGATAAGTTACTCTACACAGCTGCCAGGCATTTGAATAACATTCTGACTGATGAAGCAGAGCTGATTTGGCCACCACATAATGAAGAATTAGAGGACTCTTGAGAACCTAATGACCACCTACATGTACTTCTAACATGGTGCAGGATTGTGCTTTTAAGGATTTTAGAGAAACCGTGATGATTATAGCATTGGCATCTTTGTTTTCATACATCACTAGAAAGTGAACATCTTTTCAGGCTCAGTTTTCAGAAAGTCTCCACAGACTGACCAAAAGCTGAAAGCTTATGAAGTGGATGAAAAAATTGTGGCCTATAACATGTCCTCAACCTGTATAATTAATGAACCAACTTTAATATCAGAAGGAGTACTGTTCACGCAGAAGAATTTGAAGGAGATTTTCCTGGGTTTGGAAATACAGACAACGATGACTTCCAAGATGACACAAATAGGCATAAACACATCCGACCAAACAAATGTCACATTTATTCAACCAGAGGATGTTGAAAATACACTGTCACCTAAAAAGCATCCCGAACTGCTCATGGCCAAGTGTGATAACATGAACATTCAAGGTGACCCAGCAATGCAGGCAGAAGTGGACATTACTGAACACTAATGTTTTACAGAAGCAGATGGTGATCCATTTGTTGTCATGCATGGATAGTGAATCATAGAATAGTAGGGTTGGAAGGGGCCTACAAGGCCATCGAGTCCAACCCCCTGCTCAATGCAGGAATCCAAGTCAGAGCATCCCTGACAGATGGCTGTCCAGCCTCGTCTTGAATGCCTCCAGTGTGGGAGAGCCCACCACCTCCCTAGGTAGTTGGTTCCATTGTCATATAGAAATGATTTGCCTTGTGAAAACAAAATGTTTGCTAGATTTCATTAGAATGTTCAGATGTATGTACTGAACAGTAAGGTGTACTTTTTCCCAACATTCCCTAAAGCACACTCTAAGTGGTTTATGGTGAGGTAATGTGTGTGGTATGGTTGATGCAGTTGAAAACAAGATGATGCCATTCATTTCATTGACTGGGGAACAGGCAGTTTATGCAGACAGTACAGCTGAAAAATGAAAAACCTACTTATCCTGCCCTTCTTAGGTTCCTTACTTGCTTACTGTTCATTTATATGAGCAATTAAGAAGTCGTTCAGAGGATCGGGGTTAGCTCAGAGAGCCAGTGTGGTGTAGTACTTAGACTATTGGACTGGGACTTGGGAGATCTGGGTATCAGTCCCCACTCAGCCATGAACCTCAGAGGGCTACTTTGGGCCAGTCAGACTCTCAGCCTAACCTACCTTACAGGGTTGCTGTGAGGATAAAATAGAGATGAGGTTCCTTGCAAAAGGAAAAAAGGTGGGATATAAATGTAGTAGTAGCAGAAATGTTGTTGATTATAATAATCCAACATTCTTGTTGCAGCTGGTATTGCTGCAGATGGTTCAGTTGACCAAACACTTAGTAGAAGACTATACAAAAGTAGCATCCAATGCTTACAGTTAATACAAGAAAGTATTTTTCATCTCATCATTCAATGATGGGATACATATATCGCCACAACTAAAGAATAAGTTGGAGAAACTTCAGGATAAGAACCTAACAGGAGCCATGCTGGATCAGACCAAGGGTCCATCTAGTCCAGCATTCTGTTTATGGAGTGGCCAACTACCTGCCCATGGGGAAACCCAGAAACATGAGGGCAACAGCACCCTCCTGCCCATGTGCCCTAGCAACTGGTGTACATAGGCATACTGCCTCTGATACTGGAGGTAGCATATTGCCATCAGGTCTAGTAGCCATCAATAGCCTTCTCCTCCAGGAATTTGTCTAACCCCTTCTAAATCTATTGGTGGCCATCACTACATCTTGTGGGCATGAGTTCCATAGTTTAACTATACACTGTGTGAATAAGTACTTCCTTTTATCTGTCCTGAATCTCCCACCAATCAGCTTCATGGGGTGACCCCAAGTTCTAGGATTATGAAAGAGAAAGAAAAATGTCTCCCTACCCACATTCTCCACACCATACATAATTTTGTACACCTCTATCATGTCTCCTCTTACTTGCCTTTTTCCAAGCTAAACCATCCCAGCTGTTGTAACCTTCCCTCATAGGGAAGTTGTTCCAGCCCCTTGAGCATTTTTTTTGCCCTTTTCTGTACTTTTTCCAGCTCTACAATATCTTTTTTAGGTGTGGTCACCAGAACTGTACACAGTATTCTAACTGTGGTCACACCATAGATTTATATAAAGGCAGTATGATATTGGCAGTTTTATTCTCAGTTCCCTTCCTAATTATGCCTAACATGGAGTTTGCCTTTTTTACAGGGGCTGCACACTGAATTGACATTTCCACAACCCCAGTGCTCAATGCAATGAGCTCCTGGCCCTGAGAGAATGCATTTGTTCTCTTGAGGCCAAGGTTGCTGACCTGGAGAAGCAGAGAAGTCTGTACACTAGACCTTCAGAAACATAACAGCATCCCACTCCTAGGGTGATAGCCCATCTAATGTCATGAAGAATGAAGGTCTCAGGAAAGGAGGATGTTAGTCTGAGGAAATGGGAAATGATCAGACAAAAGCCCTATCTAGTACAGCAGTTGGGTCACACAGTGGCCCATCAGATGCCAATGGAAAGCCACAACAGATTGTACCATAGACCATAGTTGACCATGGTCTATGGCACAGCTAAACTTACTATAATCACTTCAGCCCAGAATGTCACTTTATTTAAAAAAAGAAAAGAAAAGATCCCTTGACCCAAATTATCCAAAATAGGGCAAAATGTATTAAAATTACGGTTTGTCAGCTGCCATTTGGCATTTTTCACCTAGTAAATTTTCTTCAGAATTTTGGGAGGATGACCCTTGCCCAATATAAGGTATCAAAAGAGCTGTCAGAATTTTGTCCCCTATAAATGTTATAGAATCATCTTCTGCTTCTACTAGTACTGTGATAGTGAAATTCATACCATTGGTAAATAAGGCTTCAGTATTCAGTCTGCATCCTCAGTCAACCCTATTGATGTATGCATCCATCTGGTATACAGAATAGTAAAACAGGTACTATAACTCCTACAGCTGGAGAATATGGGCTTCTCAACATATTTGTAGATTGCAACAAAATTCAGGACAGTGCCAGTCTCCATCTCTTAGCTGTATACTGATAGTTCTTTATCTTATACAGCTTACAGTGGCACTACCCACGACCCATCATTGGCAGCTTTATAAGTGTACCAATGTAATGAAGAAGCCTCCCTGTGGAGAAAAAGCCATTTACTCCGTTTTCTTAATTGAAGCTGCTGTTCCTAGTCCAATAAAAGTAAAAGGAAATGTGAAATTGACTAGACCAAGGGGGATTGCATTTCCCTCTCTTTTTTAAAAGGGCTATGTGAGGACCTTTAAAAGGGCACCTATGAGGATACACACTTATCCTTTACCACACTGAACAAAAAGCAGCCTTTGAACATGACACTAGAACTGCTAGTAGAGGACGTGTGTTATCTGTTGTGGTAATTATCCAACAAACACCTGAGAAATTCACACAAGAAATAGGGACCCCTATTGCAGTAATGCTGGTGATGTTTCTATGGACTTGTTTAGGTTTTTTCAAAGCACCTTTCGTTGAAGCACACTGCAAAACTTGCAAACCTAGTTTGGCCAGAGGCACAAAAAAATGAACGTGTGTATTACACAAAATAACAACTGTTTGGTTTTGCTTATGTTTTGCTCTATTATCATTCTATTTTTAACCTCTGTAAACTGCTTGTAAACTGTCCCAACTGTACATTCAAGGGCAGTATAACACGCTGATAAATTATAATAAAACTGTTAAATAAAATAATACATAATACATTCAAGAACCCAGCTCTTTATTGTTCATGTGAAGCAGTTCTTACCAACTAGGTGGGTTGGACCCAAACTAAGGGCACAATCCTATGAATGTTTAGACAGAAAAAATTGCTACAACTCCCATTATGCCCTGGCTAACCAACCCAGTTACTGTAATCTGGGCACCTAGGTACAGTAACAGATTTTTTTTTAAAAAAGACCCAAAGAAGTAGGATTGAGGAAATCCAGAGTTCAGAACAGAATCAAAGACAAAATTTCACCCACACTCTGCAAGTATAAAAGGCCTGTAATCATAATTCCTTCAGTGTTATCCAAATTCAACCTCAAGTCCTCACCCATTCCACGCCTGACCAGACAGCTGAAACTACAAGACTATAAAACTACATATATTTGGCCTAGGGAGCAAATATCATACAAATCAATCCATAAAGAACTGATGCTACATGCATCTAGTTCAAAACAGCAAAAGAGCTTCAACTGTAACATCTTAAGGTCTAGGTTTAATTTTATTTCTCTTAGGGTGCAATCCTATGCATGTTTAGACAGAAAAAAGTCGTACAACTCCCAGGCTGGTTGGGGACTGCTGTGAGTTGGGCAAGTTTTTTTGTCTGTCTGAACATGCATAGGATTGCACCCTTACCCAATAAGCAGCATGCACAGGTTTTCCACCCAGTTACCAGTAACATTTATATGTTACACATTTCTCCTCACATAATACTTATGGTATTGCAGGGCCAACAAATGTACCTATAGAAATACTATGAAATTTCCCATGAAACCATAGGTATTGGGGTACACTGCACTGCCTCATATGAGCTGTCGCCTAGGGGAAGACAATTTGTGGCCCTCCAAATGTTTTGGCCTACAACTCCTGATCAGCCCTCACTATTAGCTAAACTGTCTAGGGATGATGGGAATTGAAGGTCAAAACATCTGGAGGGTCACAAGTTGCCCACCCCTGCTCTAAAGCATCAGGAGCTGTCAAAATGAGAAACCCATGTTAGGCAATGCCAAAATACACTCAACCCATTGGTCACCCTCAGCATCCAATTACAGTCTGAAGTTGGGGGGAAAAATTCCCCAAGGTCAAATTGGCAGAAAACTGGTTGTAGGTAGTCCTCTGCAACATGTGCCGGGAATCATCACAAGACCTGCAAGTATCTTCCTGCAACATGCCTAGGGATGCTGGAGAAATTCTAGAGTGACTAAAATGAGCTCAGATTTCCAAGAATCCAACCTGCGGAAAATGCTGCAGAGCAACCCCCTCAGGCTGCACAGAGACTGTGGGCTTTCAGATGATTTTTTTACTTTCCCAAAATTTCCGCATATAATATCTTCTGCAGAAAAATACATAAGTTTCTGTTGAGGAAACGTTAAATGGAATGGGGGACAATATGCTAAATGTTACGTACTAAGGTAAATTATGTAAATACTTACATAATTATTTGCATATTTTTCCGCACGATGAAAAAAAATATTCGCATCCATCTTTGAGCAGATGACGGAACAAAAGGCACCTGACAATCCGTGAAACACAGACAGAGCAGATTTTACCCACTCTGTACATCCCTAAACATGCCTGCTCACTGCTTGTAGCACAACCAGGGTTAGGGTTAAGATGAGGGTAGAGAGAGAACAGGCAGATGAAAGCCATGAAAAACAAGAGCTTTCCAGAGTTATTCCACTGTGAATTTACTCAAGGTTAAAGCCTACAGAACTGAACCATCCTATTTTATATCAAGCTACAACCACATCCAAGTTTTCACACAGTGAGGCTTATACCTGAATGGATAAAGCTAGATCTACACCACTTGACATTGGGAAAAATCATTTTCTGAGAAAAAGCTTCATTTTTAGAAAAAGGATTTTAGATGTTTTTAGAAAAAGACTATCAGGTTGTAATCACTTGGGATAATCTGAATAGCAGAGTGGAAGTAGCAAACTCCTAGATCTTCAACTTGGTGTGTTGAAGTGGTTCATTTCTATAGCACCTACATTTTTTTTCTTTAGGTTTTTCTTTTAAAGGAAGACAGAGAAAAGGAAGATGACCAAATGCATTTGTCTCTGAAGACAAATAGGAGGTGTAGCTTTTCTCACCTGCATTACAAGCTGCAACTACCAAAATTCATTCTTTTATGCAGCTGGAGACCCATCCTCCTTTACATCTGGAGAAGAAAAATGAATATATCTAGTGCAAAATGAGGCGTGTGGGCAGGTTTAGGATTGGGGTAGCAGACCTGTAAAGGTTGTAGATTACTGCTCTGAGGTAACTTGAAAAGCAGGCGCAAGTTCAACTATACTCCACCCTCCTAGCTTTCTAAGGCACGTCCAGAGAGGAGGGCTCCTAACACTACCAATCAAAACACATTGTGCAGCTATTCCATCTTTCCCTCCTTAACAGGTGTTTTTTTTTAAAGAAAAAAAGACAGAAAAAGTGGTGGGAAAAGGATCACAAGGGAAGATGACAACATCTGGACTCCCCATACATTTCCATGAATGAGCCAGGGCAACAGTACTTTAATAAAAGCCTTATTTGGAAGCGCCCTAAGTTAGAGAGAGGATTGTCATCTTATTCTCTGATAGGGTCCTTGTGCCTTTAAGAACTACAAGGCAGGCTGAAACTCAACAGGTGAAATCCCCCTCCTTCCCGCTGAAGAACTGTCCCTGTGGATTTTCTGACTGCCGCGCAGCTGCGAAGAGAAAGGTACAGACGTCCAAGGGCGGGCACTGGGTCTGTGGGAAGGCGCCGGGGAAACGAAAGCAGCCGGGGGGGCTTTCAGACCTCCGAAGTATTAAACAATCCTGCTAAACCTGAAACAGCTCCTCCAAATGCGCATGCGCCGGGGGAAGCGAGAGGCGGAGGGGTCCCGCGGCCGGACAATCGCCATGGCGACCGCGACCCGCTCAACCCAGCACAGACCCCCGTGGACACGGGCGCGCATGCTCACGCCCGGGCTGCTCCGCGGCGCCCGCGAGGCCGGCGTGGCGGCCGTCCGTTTTACTCAGTGCTTCCTCCTTCCACGCCAGCCCCCTGCCCTGACACTCACCAGCCCCTTGTTTATATCCGGCCCGTCGGCGCTGCCGTTCGTGGCCAAGTACTCGCTGTAGCGAAGGGACTCCGAAGACCTCCCGGCTCTTTCCATCGTAGCGAACCGGGTGAGGACTTGTACAGTGGCCTGTAAAGGACAAAGCTAGTTTGGGCACTACGCTCGCGGGGAGCTGCTTCTGGGCCGGGCTGGAAGCAACCGCCCTAAGTCGCTTCCGCTTCAGAGTCGGCTTTCCCTACCAAGGTGCATTGAGCACGCGCTCAGCGCACCTGAGCGTGCGCAGTAGCAGAAACGAGTCTTTTGCCCTCAGTTGCCACGCTGCTCCGTGCCAAAGCGAGCAGCGGAAGTGGGTCTACGTTGCATTGCTCGGGTGAGGAAGGGCCCGGGGTTCTGTTGGGTTAAACAGCAGCACGATTAGGTTGATGTTGTTCAGTCGTGTCCGACTCTTCGTGACCCCATGGACCATAGCACGCCAGGCCTTCCTGTCCTGCGCTCTCTCCCGGAGTGTGCTCAAGTCCATATTCATTGCATCGGTGATGCTATCTAGCCATCTCATCCTCTGCCGTCCCCTTCTCCTTTTGCCTTCAGTCTTTCCCAGCATCAGGGTCTTTTCCAGAGAATTTTCTCTTCGCATTAGGTGGCCAAAATATTTCAGCTTCAGTATCTGTCCTTCCAAGGAGCAGTCAGGGTTGATTTCCTTTAAGACGGACTGATTTGACCTCCTTGTAGTCCAGGGGACTCGTAAGAGTCTTCTCCAGCACCACAGTTTGAAAGCATCAATTCTTCGGCACTCAGCCTTCCTTATAGTCCAGCTCTCACAGCCATACGTTGCTTCTGGGAAAACCATAGCTTTGATTATACGAACCTTTGTCGGCAAGGTACATTGGTTTATTTCAGCATACTTTCCAGAAGGGTAGTCGTGTCAGTCTGTTGCAGCAAAAACTACGGAGAATCTTGTGGCGCCTCACAGACTAACGGACATATTGTGGTATTTCACGGACAAGAATCCTCTTCATGATTCAGGTGAAGTGGACTCTGGTCCATGAAAGCTTGTGCCGTTATACATTTGTTGCTCTTTAAGGTGCCACAAGACTCTTCATGGCTAATTTGGGGTAAAGCATTTACACAGGCAGATGCTGATGCTAGGGAAAGTGGAAGGCAAAAGGAAGAGGGGCCGACCAAGGGCAAGATGGATGGATGACATTCTGGAGAGGATGGACTCGACCTTGAGAGAGCTGGGGGTGGCGATGGCTGACAGGAAGCTCTGGCGTGGGCTGGTCCATGAAGTCACGAAGAATCGGAAGCGACTGAAGGAATCAACAACAAAATTTACACAGGCAACGCTCAGATTTTTGGAGGCCATGGGCAGGCTGCCCTCAGTGGCCACTAGGGTGGCCAGATGGAAAAGACAGGGCTCCTGCACCTTTAATAGTTCTGCAGAAGATGAAATTTCAGCACCTCTCCCAAGCACTGTTGCAGCCACCAGCCTCCTCCCAGTCAGTCACAGGCTTACCCTGCAGTGGCATTATCGGGAGGAGTTAAGTTAGCCATTTGGTTCCCGGGCCTATTACAGTACCACTTGCACAAGGACCAGCTCTCCCCCCCCCCCCCATGAGCTGGCTTACCTAGCAGCAGCAGCATTGTAATTGACCAGGGAGCTGACACCTAGACTATTGTTGAATAGTTTGCATTTGCAAGCATTAGTGGGAAAGAAGCTGTACATTAGATTGCACTTATTTATGTAATAATTTTCATCCCACTTATATATGCTTCACTCCCAAAGTGGCTTACAACAAATATCAAAATTCACAATAAAGCCCTTCATTCAAATTCATTCATTCACTCACCATAAATCCACAATATCTAGACAAAATACAGTCAAATACAACAGAGACAATGACTCGGTTTACACGATAGCGGTGTGGTTATGAAGCCACAGTGGTTTGTTAACCCTGCAACATGCATGCATGGCATGGCTTGTTTGAGGGGGCAGTAACCCACAAATAACCCATGGGCTGTTGTTGGGAAATAAGTGGGGGAGTGGCAGGAGAAATAAGCCTCCACATTCTTACAAGACTAGTAAGCTCCCTGGTAACCCTATAGAAGACAGACAGGTGTTTTTTAGGTGTATGTTCCATCTTTTCTCTAGCTTGGATGAAATGCTCAGGGAAGGGGGCTTCCCCCGACCCAAGCCTCTCTTGGAAGTCAGGAGCCCCTTCTGAACACAGTAGGCTGTAGCCCAGGGGCTAGAGGAGGACAGTGGAAATTGCCAAAATATTTCAAAGTTTGAGTGAAATGCTCTTAAGGGGGACCAATTCATTTTGTGGGCAAGGTGTGGGAGGCTAGTGCATCCCTTTCCAGTGAGTGTTGTTTTATCAGTCTCGTTATTTTTTAGTCAATCTTTTAAGTAGCACTAAAACACTTTTCCAGGTAAACAAATTAAAATATTAACACATCACCATCTAATGAAACAGCTTTATAGTGGTAGCTAAATAATTGATATTTTTTAAACTGCCACCTTTCCATCACCACCATTCAGCAAATTGGGTTGTTGTTGTTATTGTCTTTGATTAAACATATTCAATCTATACTTCTAATCCAAAACCAACATTAAACACAATAATTGAATAATCACGCTTAAGTGAATAGATACTTTACCACTAATTGAATAATCTATGTTTTTAAAAGTTGGCTAAGGACTTAAAAAAAAAAAAAGGATACTCAGGTGAATTGGAACTTCCCCTTCCCCACCTGTACACATGAAAGAAGTGCAGTACTGGCAATAGTGTGGAAGTTGCAATTCTGCTTGTAGCTTACAGCAGAAGAGCCATTCTTACATAGCACTAGGAGACACTTTTTGGCAGCATGCACAGACCAACTCCTAAACAGAATGTTCAGATCTGGGAATCTGGGTGACAGTTGGAAGCAGCAGATGAGTAAGAGAAAGGCTCAGAGATGTCCCTTAGATGCTATCAAATCTGGCTGCAGTGTTTCAGAGATCTGAGTAACAGGACTTGCTGCTTGGGTATAATTGATGTCAAGTAAAAAGCCTAAGAATTTGCTGGTGCCGTTGCTCCAAGAGGCAAAGGAAGATCACAAAGTGAAGAAAGGCCACAAATCTGGCCGAGTTTTATCTTACCCTGCAAAAGGTAACACATCAAAGACAATGTGAGTTTGTTTGTGTTTCATCATAAGGATTTAGGAAGCCCCAGTGTGAAGTGGTGATGGGCAAATTCTCTCAGCTCAGTTCAGAGTTGGCTTGGTATTTATGCTTTTTTCTTGGAGAAAAATGGAAGTGAGGGACGAAACCCTGTTTTCCAAGGGTTTGTGATGTTGGTGCATGCACACTAAGGCTACAGCACATGTGCATTATGATATTACTCCCTAGAAATAGCAGTTTCATTTCACTTGCCCTGCACCCAACTCATAGTGGAGTGTCACCTGGAAATTCACGCACACACAAAACCAGACTCAGAAACGAGGGGTAAGCTTAGGGGCAATATTCAGATTTGCAAGAAACAATCAAGAGAATTGACTGCCCCAAACAGAGAAGATATTCACCAAACAAAAGCCGAGTTGGCCAGATGCTTTGTTCACACAGTTCATAGTTTCACTGAGAGTAAGGGGTTAACATTAGTAAGTCCCCACAAAGGGGACATCCTTTAATTTTAGTATGGCCATTTTGCACATGCACCTACAAAGCAGCCTGATCAGCCTGAAAATAGACTACTTGTGAAGAATTACACTTGACATTGCAGAAGATACATCTTGCAGAAGAACATCTAGTAGAAATTATGCTCAATTTTTAATAAACAAAGCATTACAGGATGGGGAAAAAATCATATTCTGGACCAGACGATCACAATTCTAATTGAAATAAAAAGCAATAGGGTGTATCCCCTGGCAGAAGCTATTGCACTATCACCACTCCTACTATTTCCAGGCTTATTTATTTATTGTAATCACACCCTTTGTCAAAGGCATTCATTGTGGGTATATGGTGTCTTCTCCCTCTTTTTATCCTCACAACAGCCTTGTGAGGTAAGTAAGGCTGAGTGATGGTGATTGCCGAGGCCACATTGCACAGATTTGAAACCTACATCTTCCCTGGTTTATGTGCAGTATTTTATCCACTACGCAATACATATTATATATCTCTTTTAGCTGAAAACTACATCAGAATTAGGTCACCAGTCACCACAGATTTCTTATAAAGTATGGGGTGGGATTTAAAGTTCAGCATGGGCAGATCTTCCCTTGCCCATATTTTTGCTCTAAAAGGGCTTTACTCGGGCTGTTATCTCCCAGTGAGGCTCTGATTCTGGAAGGAACCCTTACCAGGGAAAACGAATAGGCAAAAGCAGTTGTGGGAGGTGGGGTGAGGGAAAGCAATGGAAGGACTTAGGATCCCCCTCCTGCCTGTCCACTCTGTTTCAAGTTGCTCCTCCCCTGATTTATGAAATTGGTACAATAAAGTCTGTACTCTGACACAAGGTCATGCTACTATATCATCTGGTCTGCCTGTTAAGGTCTCCTTTCTTGCGTAGGGTTACCACATCCCCACATCCCTGCTACTGCTGGGGAAAAATAATAATTTAACAGCAACGTGCTAGAAATAAGTGATCCTCTCCCTTCATACCAGAAAAATCTCTACCTGAACTTCTGTCTGTGTTGTGGTTATTACAAGATTATTTTGAGCATAAGAGCCCTGGCAGGGGGAAAGAAAGTGACAATTCTAAACCAGAGCTATTCCAAAATAACATTTGCACACTGCCAATCACAAATCATTTAAGGGTATAGAGCTTCCAGAGGGCCAGTCTTGTGACACCTTAAAGACTAGCAAATGTATCATTGCATAAGCTTTTACGTTCATACGGACTTCAGTGGAACCAACCTGCATTGCTTAGGGAGCAGAATAGAGGTGACAGGGATACCTGCTATGTGTCAAGATTATTGTTAAAACAGGCCCCAACTAAACAAGAAAAGCTGTGGCAGCCCTAGGATGAACTGACATTCCAGGACAAGGAGTATTCCCAGTTCTAAATGTATGTCTTTGTAGATTCAGATCCTTTCATCCAAAAGAAAACATTAAAGTGGTAGGACTGGAGGTTCTGCCTGACAAGTTGCACTTGCCAAAATTGCCTCTTCTACACAATGCATGCAGTGTGATCCTATGCATATTTACTCAGAAGTAAGCCCCACTTTGTTCAAAGCAACTTGATGCTGAGCTCATGCGCTCAATAACATCCCCCTCCTACTAAGCATATTTATTAGGAAGCACTTCCCAGTCTCTGGTCACTTGCTTGAGGCTGCAATCCTAAACACACTTCCCAAGGAATAAGCCCCATTGAACTTAGTGGGACTGATTTCTGAGTAAACATACATAGGATTCTGGTGTCACGATTACTAGCGGTATGACCACTTCCAACTCACGAGAATAAGAATTAAGGCAGCAACAATCCTATTCATGCTTACCTGGGAGTAAGTCTTATTGAACCCAATGCAGCTTGCTTCTGAATAAACAAACCTAGGCTCATCCTGCACCTATTAAATTTTGGCCAAAAGAAAATGTCCTTTTTTCATTTGGGTAGTCTTCATCAACATTTTATTTATTTCAGGAACACTCTATACCACTTTTCATTTAAAAAAAAATCCTAAAGCAGCTCACAAAGTAAAATAACGATAAAATACAATAAAGCCAATCGTAAAACAGTGATAAAACAATGACACGTTGCATTAAAATAGCCGATGGTCGGTGGTAATGCTAGCAGTCAGGAAAACACCTGATCCTACAGGTGTTTATAGTTGTCGGTGGAAACACTCGTCACTAGGAGCCGGGCGGATCTCGATGGGGAAATCATTCCACATGGTCAGTCCTTCGGTCAGGGCGAAGCGACGGAAGGGCAATACCTATTTCATATACTGTCTTAACCAAACCGTTATTCCTCTTTAACATGCGGGCACCGGTGTCAAATTACCGATGATGGCTGGAGGGGAAAGCCGCCGCTACAAAGTGAGATCGGTCTATTCGCGCTAAAACTCTAACGCGGATGGGGGAAAACGGGAAGGCCGTCGATGAAGCGCTTCATACGGAATCGAAACTACGGACAAGAAGTTTCGGTTTCGTTTGAGGCTGTCGATGAAGACAGAGAGGGAGTGGAATGCTTCGGGGCGTTCCTTGCAGAGTTAAGGTTAGAGTGTGTAGCAATGAGCGGAGCAGGGGCAGGGCGTAACAGGTATGGGATGGCCGCTGCTTCTCCCTCCGGCCCCCGGAGGTATCAGGCAGGTAATTATTTCCCGGAAAGACAAACTGACTCAGATCCCCGGGGCTACGAAACTTTGGAGCGGGAAGACTCGGAGGGCCAAACGCCCTCCTCGGAACAGCAGCAGGAGCAGCAACAAAAGCGGCAGTAAGTAGTGGCCTACCGTGGTAGCCTTGGCAAGTAAGACGTCCTTGCTTCAGGAGGAGGGCAGGCGTCCGATCATTCCTGTCTATCAGCGTGGAGCCTGTTCGCAGAATATAAAGACAAGGCACACTTAAAGCAGGGACTGGAAGAGGACGGAGCGGGGTCTGTTTCAGTTTTAGTAAGTTCTCACTGGGAACAGCCTTAATTAGCTCTGTGCCGAATTTCCCCCATCTATTTATTTTCTATTTATTTATTTATTTATTTATTTTCGACCATTCATTAGGGGGGAGAGGCGAGAAGAAATTGCACCCGAAAATTGTGGGGAGGGGTGAGAATTCCAGAGAAATTTATCCGGGTGAAGGGCTTCAGTGCTTACCTTACTGGAAGAGGTGGCAGAGGTGGCTCGTTCTTTTACCTTCCCCCCCCCCTTCTGCCCTTCTAGCCTCTCCTGCTGCTTGAGCTTCCTGAAAGAACCCTCCCTAGGGGGTTTAGCCAGGAATTCCTCCCTTGGGGGCTTCCAATGTGGCTGCCTGCCGAGCCAGGCATTTTTAGTTTTGTTATTAAAAGTCCTTTTAGCAACAGCATCAACTCGGTCAGCTTTCAGATACTCCACAGACAGCAGCGCTGGTATCCACAGGTATCCAAGATGTGTGTGGACAAATATGACAGCTGTTCTCTTCCCTCGTATGAATAGGAAAGCCCCTTGCACCTAGGGATGCTTCTGATGATAACAAAACCCTCGTTGTCTGTGGTAATAATTCCACATCATCTAGCCTCTACAAGAAGGGCGACACCTTACCTACCTACCTCTTTTCCCTGCTGCCTACTGCTGCTGTTACTCTGAGGAGGAGGGTGTTCTCTTTAAAGGGCTTCTGTGCACACCAGTGCTGTCAATGGCTTTACAGGTAATCCCTGATCTGCCCAAAATAAGAGCGCCCCCTATCCGTCCTGCCATAAAGAAAGGTAGATTTCTCAAGCCCCAGCAGTAACTAAAATGTGGAAGCACCCTAAAATAGCAAATAACTATAGGGTGAGGAAGTGTCTTGTATGTAACTGAGAGGCTGCTGCTTTTAAGCACGCTTCAATATATTAGTTTTGATTGTATAGACTTGTCATAAAAAAGGCTATGATTACTGACTGCCAAATTGTATCTTTCCAGAACTACATTTATATCTGAAATATTATTCTGGAGAGAGAGATCTGCAATGTAATTGAGGTCCTGTGAAGTTCCCACTGGTTTCTTGATCTTCACTATGACTTGGCTTTAATCTGTCAAGGTTCTTGCATAAAAGTACATGTAGGATACTGGACAGATTATATATTATGACATATACATTCAGATAACTTTGGTGGGTTTTGGTGTATGCTACCATCAGTTACAAAGGTGACAATGTATGTTATTGTTACCACCATATTAAAGTGTAGCAAGCAGGTGTGTTCCTGAGTCATTAACGTATGTCAGGGGATCCAGCTATTCTGGACCTACAAGTATGGTGACAAAACCTAACAGCAGTGAATGGTCAATATTTTGGCACCTAAAATGTGGGTGGCTAGTTCTAGGGCCAAACACTTGAAACATCCTTTGATATAGTGTGTAGATGTGCTGGATGTGCTTCATGTTTTTTTGGAGAAAGTAAGCCTCTGTAGGACCGCACCCTGCCTACAGATTTTATTATTTATTACAATTATGTGCATCATTGTAATTATTTGCAGTTATGTCACTTTGTGGCGAAGGGGTTAGACTTCCTGACAACTGTCATTACTACTTTGGGAGAAATGAAAACAGGAAAGGGAAAGGAAAACCACAAGCTCACTTGGGTGTTGCAGTTCCCAGAAACAACTGTTCAGAAACCAACTGTCCTTTGGGTACAACTGCATAGTCCTTGTGTGTCGCTATTTGTGTACAGTTTCCAAAATTGGGACAGTTAGTGGATTCCAGCAAAAACAATGCACTTGGCTTGTTAGCTCAGCTTTTGGTTAATTGGGAACTGCATTTTGAATAAACTCTTCAGGGCTTTCTGTATTATCAGCTCATGATCTGATCCCCACCTCGCACAATAAATGCCTATTTGTTGCTCACAGTCATGAACATGCATTTTTCGACACTTGCATTTTTCGACATTTGCACTTTTCTTGCAGAAAATCATGTTCCAAGCAGTCAAAGAGCAGTTGTCTGAAGACCCACGGGAGACACACAATCTAGCTCCTAATGTTTCCTTTTCTAAAAAGAAAAAGGTGCTTTGGATCAGGACTACAGCACTGGTGGGAAGGGCTGTCTTTTTGCCCCATGCTGTTTTTCTCATCTAACCTCCTATCCTACCCCTTTCCCAAGCTGCTGTTTGTGCTGCTGGGGAACCATAGTGGTTATTGAAGGTCTCCTGCATCTCTCTAATCAGGTCCTAAAAAGAAGCTATTTCCTCAAGTGTGTCTTTGTTTCTACCGCTTCTGTGTGAGCAGCATGTGCATCTAGGAGAGGGGTGTTTGCAGTTAGTGGTGAGCATATCTGTTCACCCTCTCCCCCCTCCCTGCAGAAATACCCTGCCAACTCAAACTCTACAAAAAGGTTCTTTGGAAGTTATGTGCACTTGTACTGAAGCACACATCTAGAAATACCTTTTTTATATTTTGAGAGAGAGAACAGTAACACGCCTGATTTGTTCCTCTTCATCCAGTCTGCATGCAATAGGTAATGTAACATTTGCTGCTGCAGACTGCAAAATTACACCTTAGGAGACTGAAGTGAGGAACAATGTGAACACTGAGGGACTCTTAACATCAGAAGAGCCCTGCTGGATCAGGCCAAGGGTCCATCTAGTCCAGCATTCTGTTCACACAGTGGCCAACCAGCTGTCGACCAGGAACGCCCAAGCAGGGCTTGAGTGCAACAGCACTCTCCCACCCATGTTCCCCAGCAACTGGTGTACATAGGCTCACTGCCTATCTACTGGTTCTGAAGATAGCACATAGCTATCAACACTAGTAGCCACTGATAGCCTTTTCCTCCAGGAATTTGTCTAGCCCTCTTCTAAAGCCATCCAAATTGGTGGTCATCACATCTTGTGGTAGCAAATTCCATAGCTTAACTATGTGCTGTGTGAAGAAGTACTTCCTTTTTTTCTGCCCTGAATCACCCACCAGTCAGCTTCATGGGATGACCCCGGGTTCTAGTATTTCGAGAGAGGGAGAAAAATGTCTCCCTATCCACTTTCTCCACACCATGCAAAATTTTGTGGACCTCTATCATGGGCTCCTTCACACTGAGCTTTTATCCAGCAATTGAGATTGCTCCTTCACGGATGTTTGCGGGCTCTTTACATGATGCCATGATCATTCAAGGCATCTCCTGCACTAAATGCCCTTTGTTCCATTTTTAAATAGATCGCAGATAATGAGCTATCAGATTACCCCGTGTGTTCTGCTTCAGTTTCCTCCATGAAAAGAGGAAAAGCGGCAAGAGGAGGAGTGAGATCATTTAAAAAGATAATGGAAGACTCGGATACGGGGAGAAGGAGGAGGGGAAAGGAAGAATGTGAAATAGGGAGTCATTGTGATCCTGCGTTTAAAATGGAAGCAGAAAGCCCCATTTTAAATGCAGGATTTTAGGCTGGTGTGGAGATGCCCCATGTCTCCCCTTACCCTCCTTTTTTCCAGGCTAAACAATCCCAGCGGTTGCAAAATTCTCTCATAGGGGAGATGCTCCAGCCCCCTGAGCATTTTAGTTGCCCTTTTCTGCACTTTTTCTAGTTCTATGATATCTTTTTTAAAGTGTGGTGACCAGAGCTGTACATGGTATTCCAAGTGTGATTGCACCATAGATTTGTATAGGGGCAGTATGATATTGGCAGTTTTATTCTCAATTCCTTTTCTAATTATGCCTAACATGGAGTTTGCCTTTTTTTTACAGCAGCTGCACACTGGACTGACATTTTCATTGAGCTGGCCACCACAACCCCAAGATCTCTTTCCTGTTTGGTCACTGCTCTCTCTCTCTCTCTCTCTCTCTCGCATTCATATCCCGCCTTTTTTCCTCTTGCAAGGAACTCAAGGCGGCTTACATTATCCTCCTCCTCTCCATTTTACCATCACAACAACAACCCTGTGAGGTAGGTTGGGCTGAGAGTGTGTGACTGGCCCAAAGTCACCCAGTGAGCTTCCATGGCCGAGTGGGGACTAGCTCAGATCCCATCAGGTTATATTTGAAGTTGGGATTTTTTGCCCCAACGTGCATGACTGTACACTTGCTTACATTGAACTTCATTTGCCATTTAGATGCCCATTCTCCCAATGCGGAGAGATCCTTTTGGAACTCCTCACAATCCCTTTTTGTTTTAAGCACCCTAAATGATTTGGTGTCATCCGCAAACTTGGCCACTTCACTGCTCATT
This sequence comes from Heloderma suspectum, assembly GCF_057233095.1. Lineage (NCBI taxonomy): Eukaryota > Metazoa > Chordata > Lepidosauria > Squamata > Helodermatidae > Heloderma > Heloderma suspectum. The sequence continues at coordinate 174,405,426 of NC_139460.1, read as the reverse complement.
CCTAATTCCAGATCAGTTATGAACAGGATGAAAAGCACTGGTCCTAATACAGATCCCTGTGGGACCCCACTATTTACTTCCCTCCATTGGGAGAATACCATTTATTCCTACTCTCTGCTTTCTGTTCTTTACCAGTTACTGATCCATAAGAGGACCTGTCCTCTTATTCCATGACTGCTAATTTGGTCAGGAGTCTTTGGTGAGGGACTTTGTTTACTTGGACTTCCAAAAGGCTTTTGACAATGTCTACCAGATCACCCCTGTCTCCATGTTTATTGACACTCTCGAAGAACTCTAAAAGGTTAGTGAGATAGGACTTGCCTTTGCAGAAGTCGTGTTGATTCTTTTTCAGCAGGGCTGTCTTTCTATATGCTTACTAATTTTATATTTAATAATGCATTCATCCAATTTACCCCAAACAGACCTTAAGCTAACTGGCCTGTAATTTCCCAGATCCCCCCTGGATCCCTTTTTGAAAATTGGAGTTACATTGCCCATCTTCCAGTCCTCTGGTATAGAGGCTGATCTTAGGGACATGTTACATATTTTGGTTAGAAGATCAGCAATTTCATATTTGAGTTCTTTGAGCACTCTAGGATGGATACCATTGAGGCCCGGTGATTTATTTGCTTTCAATTTATCAGTAAGGTTGAGAACTTCATCTTTTGTCACCACTATTTGCCTCAGTTCCTCAGACTCCCTTCCTGAAAACATCAGTTCAGGCACAGGTATCTGTCCTATATCTTCTGCAGTGAAGATGGATGAAAAGAATTCATTCAGTTTCTCTGCGATCTCCTTGCCCTCCTTTAGTACTACTTTAATTCTGTTGTCATCCAATGGCTCAGCTGCCTCCCTAGCTGGTTTCCTGCTTCTGCTATATTTAAAGAATTCTTTATTGTTGGCCTTGATGTTGTTAGCGATATGCTCTTCAAAATGCTTTTTTGTGGCTTGTATTGCCTGCTTGCATCGCCTTTGTGGGCGATGCAAAAGGTAGCTTGTGCTACCTTTTGTTTGCCTCACTTGGGCAAGACTTCCATTTTCTAAAGGAAGCCCTCTTTTCTCTAATAGCTCCCTTAACACTGCTCGTTAACCATGCCGGTGACCCTTACTACAACTAAAACTAAATACAGCCCTACACCTCAATTCTCCATATAAATATACTTCCTTTTTCTGCAAATGGGACCGCTGATCCTTCCAGGCAGAGAGCTCCTAACACTACCAGTGAGAAGGCACTTTGCAGCTATTTCATCTTTTTATCTTAGCGTATTTTCTTCAGCAAAAGAAAAGATGGAAGAAGGGGTGGGAAAGTACGGGAAGCTTATGAATTGAAGATGACAATATCTGGATCCCCCGTAAAATTTCATGAAGGAAGCAGGGCAAGGACGCCATAAAAGCCTCACCTGCAAACACTCTGTCAGGTTACTTTTGATCCTTGTCTCCCCCCACCCCAACGTTAGGGTGCAATCCTATGCATGTTTAGACAGAAAGAAGTCCTACGTTTCCCAGCATCCCCCAGCCAGCCCTGCTGGTTGGGGCATGCTGGGAGGTGTAGGACTTCTTTCTGTCTAAACATGCATAGGATTATACCCTTAGAGGAGTAAACATGACAACAGAGAAATCCAGAATTCGGTGTGCTTATAATTTGCAGCAGCGTGTCTCTTTTCTTCTTCCATCCCCCATGCTCTTCCAAACTTGTGTCATACTGTGTGTGGAAAATGTGGGTTAGGGCTGGGGGTTTGGGGTTGGAGTTCTTGGAGGTGGTGCTGCTCCAAATGCAAGTATAGTCCATTTCTGTTATCCCCGTATTTCAGGTTGGTGGGGGCAGGTGGCAGGGAGGACTGAGGCCAAGCGACTACCTAAAATTAGTCCAGTATTAATCTCCACATCACAAGTGGTGAAGGGCTGGGAATGAGGTTGGTTACAACAAGGCTGTAATATGCACTACTATCTTCATGTTGTAGTCTGGGGTATGGTCACAGCCACCCTGTATCATGATCTACAGATTCAGGCTGCAGTTAACTGTCCCTTATAGCAACTTCTCTAATAAAGTAGGGGCGCAGAACCCTTTTTCTGTCATGGGACCCGTTTCTTTGGGGGCATCTGCTGAGGGCTGCATGCTGGTGGTGGGTGGGGGCACTCTTTTTTTCTCCTCCTTCCCTGTTCAGCAGGCTGCCAGAGGAGGGGCCAGTTGCTCTTGCCAGAGGCCTGATCACTTGCAGAGCACTTTTAAAATTAGGCTGAGGGCTGGAGGGGGTCCACCCCTGTAATAAAGCCTTTATGAACAGTCAGCTTACCACTCTTTATTGGTGACATATGCCATCAGAGCCAGATCTGTTTCAGTATGCACACATTATCAAGGCAGAGGCGGAAGAACCGTAGTGGCATGAAAGCGAAATTGTTTTACTGAGTGTCTAGGCATTTCTACACCAGCCTAAAATCCTGCATTTAAAACGGGGCTTTCTGTGTCCGTTTAAAATGCAGGATCGCCACTGACTCCCCTTACATGCTCTCCACCCCACCCCACCTGTATCTGAATCTTCCATTATCTTTCATTGATCTCGCTCCTCTTCTTGCTGCTTTAAGTCTTTTCACAGAGGAAACTGAAGCAGAACACAGCGGGGAAATTTGAGAGCTCATTGTCTGCAATCTATTTAAAAAGGGAACAAAGGGCATTTAGTGCAGGAGACACCTTGAATGATCACGGCATCATGTGAAGAGCCCGCAAACTTCCATGAAGGAGCAGTCTCCATCGCAGGATAAAAGCTCCCTGTGATGAAGCCCTCTGTGTGCTGAACTGAAATTATAATGGTTATATTGAAAAGGGACACTACTGCAAAAGAAACTTTGTACGACACACACCTAGGTTTGCAGCAAAGGTTGACTTGTTTAAACTGCTACTTCAGACTCCTCAAAATTCCTGCTAACCCAGCACTCAGTTGAATTCAGATGCCCTGTTGACGATGAAAGATAATTTCAGTAAAACAGAAACACTATCCTTATAGATAATCACTGCTATTCTTGTTGACTTGCAGGACTATTCTACAAAGGGTTAAATGTAACTGGACTTGGTTTTGACAGACTGTGCAGACAGGCTCTTACATTAGATAGAGTTCTGTGAGCTGTTCACAAAACTGAACTCTGTGCAAGGCCTTATGTCTGCATAATAAAATGATATTTATTGCATTTGCCCAGTATGCTGCTGTTTCCTGTGTTTGCCATAGCTTTCTAGTATCTAAAAAGCACATGCAAACCTATATTTTTCTATTACCAAAAGTCTTTATCTTTTTAAGTCTGCTGCCATGAAAATGTAATGAGAATCTATCCTTGCTGAGAGGGAGCTCTGCTACTAGAAATACTTGGTGGGAGACAGATGATTATAATCTAGCAGTAAGGTTGTCCTGAAAAATAAAAATACATCCTTCCTGCCACAGAAGTGTCTGTACTGGACTTTTAACCACTTCTCTTCCTCTCCCTTTGGCTTGGCATTTCTTTTGACCTCTTCCAGCCATCTTACGTGGCTTTTACTAAGGGATAAAATTCCAGTTAAGGATGTTGGAGGTGTTAAATTTATGCTCGCTCCTGTTTGCCTGAAGTTCCAGAGTTTAATTAAATTAATTGTGGGGGAAGAGTAAGGGAAGAAACTAGCACAAACAGTCCATATGCAACCTTGGTTTCTAATACTGAATGCCATTATTGTATGGTACATTCCAATAGCATTTTCTTGTAAGGTTGCCAACTCCTGAAATTTTTTTTTAAAAACCATACCTCTGTGAAGCTGTTTTTCGGTTGGTCAGGAGTTCAAGCCCAGCATAAAAGCAGCCCATTAAGCTAAGGTGTAAAGTGCATGTTGGTAGTGGGAGCGTAGCTTCTATGGCAAGTCACTTGAAAGCAGAAACCCAAACCAGTTTCTTCTCTTCTCCCTCCACCCCAAGTGAACTGGGTAACATTTCTTGGGAGATTAAAAGCCCATCATCATTTCATGATGTTTAGAAAAAAAAAATTGCCAATATACTACAAGTCTCTTGTTGTTGAAGACTTTCTTTGCTTAATTAATCAGCCCAGGACATTCACGGTATAACTCATGTGGCTAATGCACATACCACTAAGGAAGACTTAGGGCGCAATCCTACTGGCGTAGGTGGCCACCTCTGAACTTGGAGGTGACCACCTATCCAATGCAGAGCAGGAGAAGCGTGGAGGGGTTCTCTCTGTGCTTCAGCTGCCCTGCATTTGCGGCTAGACAGCCAATTTCGGCTGCCTAGCTGCAGGAAGTCAGAGTGGGGGAAGCAGCAGCCGGACAACACATTGAATGTGTCATACTGGCATTTCCGACTTCCCCACCCTGACACGCCCCCTGGAATGCCCTGTTTTTGCTGCTCTTCGTTCCTCTTCTGAGTGCGGGGCCGTTCCACGCTGCCTACGAGGCAGCGCAGGAGGCGATGGAGGTCGGTTCTTGGGGAACTGCCCTATCCTATGGCCATCTAGCTGCTGATTAGCAGCCATAGGATTGCTTCTGCCATGACTGTTTTGGAGGTATAATTCTTGTTTGACAAAATCAGTAAGTATGGAAATGCCTAAAGTTGACAGTCTTGGTGAAACGCTCCTCTGTATACCGATGTAGGCAGCATTCCAGATGAAGTGACCTTTAAGATACCATGGTATTCACTTATCTAGTGAATCACTGGGTAGATGTTAATGTCCTTTCTTTCTCCCCTTTCTAGTCTAGGTGCATACGTTGTGATACCTCCAAATCCAACAAGGAGGAATCAGTTGCAGAAAAGTAAGTGTGCGGCTTGGTTATCCTGTTAACCAAACTCTGCATATTATATAGCTGGGGTAGGCAAAAAGTACATCTTCAGATGTTTTGGACTTCAACTCTCAGCATTACTGACCATTGACTATGTTGGCAGGGGCTTCTGGGAGTCCCAAACATCTGGAGATCTACTGTCTGCCTACCCCTGGGCTGGATTGTGCCTAGCATGTCTGGCCATATATAGATGCTTGCCAGGTGTTTGATAGTCCTGTCTTGCTGGCAGGCCCATAAAGAAGTTGGGTGTTGGCAATCTGGGAACATGTAGTGCATGACCTAATGTGCCACACGCCACCTTGATTATGCTTACTCATACAGAACTAGATGGATCAACGGCCTGATAGTGTGAGGTAGCTGCTTATGTCGTGCAGGCCTGCATTAGTTCTTAACAAAATGTGCTTTATAGCCTTTGCAGTTCATCTGCACGTACCTGCAGCTGTAGAGATGATTCCATTCTGTCCTGAAAGCATTGTATGGACAGGAACTCAGTTCTGCATTTTGTATTTCCACCAACAGTTTCATCTAGTCAGATGTGACTATGCTTCCATTTCTTCACTGCTCAGGTTAGACTATTCTGCACTGCTTCAGGTATTAACAGTGTAATCATCTACATATGCACTCAAAATTAACCTCCACTGAGTTCAATGGAACTTACTGCCTGGTGAGTATAGGATTGCAACTGGCCTTAAAGTTCACTTTTGCAGATTATTGTACCCTTCTTGAAAGGTGCAGTACGAAGGGGCCAAGCCAGTTGACATCTGAATAAGATGCCTTATTTGTGTGAAGTGCCTAGAGCTGTTTTTATCTGCAAGAGAAATATAATTGTGGACTCATGAGTGTCATGCTCACCTGGATTACATAAATTATGCTATGGTTACTGGTGGGTACAAGGGCCCACAGCTGGACTATAAGGAAGGCTGAGCGCCGAAGAATTGATGCTTTCGAACTGTGGTGCTGGAGAAGACTCTTACGAGTCCCCTGGACTGCAAGGAGGTCAAATCAGTCCATCCTAAAGGAAATCAAACCTGACTGCTCATTGGAAGGACAGATAATGAAGCTGAAGCTCCAATATTTTGGCCACCTAATGCGAAGAGAAAACTCCCTGGAAAAGACCCTGATGCTGGGAAAGACTGAAGGCAAAAGGAGAAGGGGACGGCAGAGGATGAGATGGCTAGATAGCATCACGGATGCAATGAATATGAACTTGAGCACGCTCCGGGAGAGAGCGCAGGACAGGAAGGCCTGGCGTGCTATGGTCCATGGGGTCACGAAGAGTCGGACACAACTGAACGACTGAACAACAACAACAACAAGGGCCCACTGTTGATGGCTTTTTGGGTCCTTCCTGCTCCTAGAGCCAATAATTAACCTTGGAGCCATTTGGGGGCCATATTTTTGTGTGTCTGGCATGAAATAACTTGTTCTACACAGTAATTTCATTCTTTGCCTCATTTACCACGTTTCAGTTGCTAATAAAGAACTGGAGGACCTGGCAAAATGGAAGGAACGGAACAGGCCAGGACTGATTACCTTGACACCCCAGAAACTGGGTAAGTGACCCCCCACAAGAAATCAGATGAAAGCTTACATTTCTTATGAAGAGCTGATATATCTTTCTGAGATGCTGCTTTTTCTTACCTTCATGATTTGAAGAATTCAGATTGTGTTCCAATGCTCAACTATAGTAACCATGAAAACTTGCTGTATTTTAGGAAACTAAAGCTTTAGTGGCAAAAGCCTTATATGACATGTTTGATAACCTTGAATAAATATTGTAGGAGCCTCTATAATTGCGGAAAATTGTCTTTTTGTGGCTGGCAGGAAGCCAACATTTGTCACTAGCTAATGCATTGGATAAAAGCAAATAAGATTATGTAACTCATTGTCTCCTCAATAATAGAGCCCTGAGCAATAAAGTTTATAAATAATTTGTGTCTGAAAAACATGATTGATATTCTTGATCAAATTGCATGTGGAGGCAACAGTGCATTTTGCCCTGGGTCAGCCATTTAATGTATTTCATAAACTTCTATCTGAAAGTCCGAAATTGTACTTAATAGTTTGGGAGAGTGATGAAGTGTTGGAAGTGATGGAAAATAGTAATGAAGTATTGAATGTCTCCTTCAAAAGCAGATTCAGCAATGCTTTGCACGAGGATTTATAGTATGCTTTTTAACATAACAGAAATTCAGGTTGTTTCCACACCAGAGCCCTCCAGGGCTTCTCAGGCACTGCTTTTCTGTAATTAGCTGGAAGACGGTTCAGAAACTCCAGCTTGTGCAGAATGCGGCTGCCCAAGTATTAGTGGGGGTGAGGTGATTCTATCACATAACGCCTATACTGCTCCAGCTGCACTGCTTACTGGTGTGTTTCTGAGCCCAATTCAGAGAGCTGGTTTTGACATTTAAAGCCTTATGCAGTTTGGGACCAAGTTACCCGAAGGAATGCCTTCACCCATATCAGCCTGCCCACACTTAAAATTCAGAAAGAGAGGCCCTTCTCATTTGCCCACCCGTGAGAACAGTCAGGTGGGTGATCGCACATGAGAGGGCCTTCTCTGCAATGGCCCCACAGCTTTGGAACAAACTACCATCGGAGGTCCATCATTGCAGACTCTTAAGAAGGCCTTGAAAACATTTTTTTTTTTTTTTTACCTTGGCCTTCTCTTTATATGACTGCTGTTGTTGCTGTTACTGCTGTTAATATTGTTGCTGGTTTTATTGTTGACTTTTGTTGTTGTTTTTATGTTTTTATCACTTTTAATATTTTAACTGTTTTTATGTATTTTATTACTGTAAGCCGCCTTGGGAGGGCTTCTGCCCTGAAAGGCGGCCAAGAAATAAAGTGCAATTTCAAATGAAGGTTCCATGCAGGGTAATAATAGTGCTATATTATCTAGCTGTGCTCTTTCTCATATAACTAACCAGGTGCCCTCCAGATGTGTTGACTGCAGCGTGCCTGTGCTGGCTGGGAATGAACGGTGTTGTAGTCCAGCACACCTGAAGAGCACCAGTTTGGAGAAAGCTGTTCTACAATATTTACTTACAAGGAAAGAGATACTTTCCAGTGTTAATTAAAAGTTTCCTGTTTGCAGGTTTACCTGTTTTACTGAGGGACTAGTAATGAATACCTGCTGATTTGCCCCTTCAACATCCTCTCTAAATTGTCTCAGGGTTAGTTTCTGTTCCCAGAGTGTAAAGGGAGAACTAGTTACTGGTTTCCTTGTTCTACTTGTTTTTTGTTTTGTTTTTTTAAACCTTAAACCCCATCTTATTTCCAAAACTGAACTCAAGCTGACTTACGATGACAAGAAATCATACAAAATATAAGAGCATGTACATCAGCCCACAAAACAATCATGGTGGAGCAACATTAACATAGTAAGCAAAGAACACAAATAAATAACAAAAAATAGTAATTTAGAATAGCAGTTAAAAGGAAATGGCATAGACACAACACAATTTCTCAAAAGAGAACCAGTCACCCAAAGGCTTTCTTGAACAGCCTCATCTTAAGAAATAGTTACCCAAAGGCTTTCTTGAGCAGCCTCATCTTAACAAAGCTTATAAAAGCATAGTGCTGGGGCTTGACAGATCTCATCTGGAAGTGGGTGCCACAGCCGAGAAGGCCTTGCCTTCATAGTTGCCTGTTGAACCTCAGGTGGCTGAGAAACCTGGAGCAAAGCCTCAGATGCCAAATGGGGCATGTAGGAAGAACATATAGAAGAAAATAGTCCCTAAGGTCCTCAACTCCCAAGACATTTAAGGCTTTAAAGCTAAAACCAGCACTTTGAACTGAACTCGGAAAGACAATTGCAACCAGTGCAGAGCAGACAAAAGGGGCATAATATGTCTGGATATCTAGCTCCAATCAATACCAGGGTAGCAGCATTTTGCACCAGTTTCACTGTTATTCTTTTCTTACCACAAAATAAAACTGTTGCTATTTTGAAAAAATGGAAAGAAGAAAAAATGCAAGAAACCCAGAAATTAAAGCCTCATCATTGCAGGACAGCACTGAGGCAGATTACCTCTGCCTTTCCCAACAACTGTTGATAAACCAGTTGATACAAAACTTGAAATTCATTTCATTTTGGTTGAGAATGATACAATTATATAGCTTAAATTGACCTTCTATCCCACTTCAATGCAGTGGGGAAAAATTCAGTATCTGAGGTGAGGCATCTTGATATCTCAATTAGTTTAAAATATATTTCAGTGCTGCCTCTTAGTTATTATTTTGTTTGGAGTGAACTTAATATTCTCTCAAAACAGATGACATGTTTTGCGTTTACAGGTGGAAGCGCATCAGAGACTGAAGTGAGGCAAAAACAGCAGCTTGAGCACATCCAGTCTAAATACCAGCAAAAGGTCAGGTAGAATCTATCTGTCAGTTCCTTAGCCAGTACATGGAACAAGGACAAGGATTCTTTGTGTTGTCTAACTTAACCTTTCATTTTCAAACTGGAGAGGGTTCAGAGGAGGGCAACAAAGATGATCAGAGGACTGGAAACAAAGCCCTATGAGGAGAAAATGAAAGAACTGGGCATGTTTAGCCTTGAGAAGAGAAGACTGAAGGGAGATATGATAGCGGTCTTCAAGTATTTGAAAGGTTGTCACAGAGAGGAAGGCCAGGATCTCTTCTCGATCATCCCAGAGTGCAGGACACGGAATAATGGGCTCAAGTGACAGGAAGCCAGATTCTGGCTGAACATCATGAAAAACTTCCTCTATTCCTTTGTTAGAGCAATACGACCATGGAATCAGTTCCCTAGGGAGGTGGTGGGCTCTCCCACAATGGAGGCCTTCAAGACGAGGCTGGACAGCCATCTGTCAGGGATGCTCTGACTCGGATTCCTGCATTGAGCAGGGGGTTGGACTCGATGGCCTTGTAGGCCCCTTTCACTCTACCATTCTGTGAAATCCTTTCAAATGGGCATCATATTCTTTTGGCTTTCACTCCAAGTCATCAACAGTCTGATTTCAAAGATTGTTCTGATCTCACCATGTGAAACATAGGGAAGAGGGCCACAGAGGATGGGATTTCTGTATTAGAAGTTGTTCAGTATTTAAATCTGTGTATTTGATCAGTCTACATTCCTGCAAAGCCAAGAGAGACACCATGTAGGCATTGTTCACATGACACAGAGGTCTGAGTGTAGCCACTCCTGCTTGCAGCAGAAGCAATTGGGCAGCGTGTACCAGTACACTGCCTTATTCCATCCACAATTTTTTTAAAAAAAACTGGGTTCTCATGGCACACAAACCAAGCCAAAGGCTCTGACAGATTCTGAGAATCTGGCTTTGAAATGCCATATTTCCAGAAATAAACTTGAAAATGCAATCGCAAAAACAATAAAGGAAGTACAAGTGTGTTTAGTTATGCTTATGATATATGGATTTCATGTTTCAAGTGCTCAGTCTGATATTTATTTTTTTAACCATTTAGGACACCATTGAAGCCATTGTAGATTTGTTGCATGTTCTGTTGGGATTAGCATATATGATTTTCTACAGTTCTGCTAAAACAAATATTTGAGGTAGTTGTTCTCTGCAAGGGTTAGCAGAGCTGCTCAGCATGTACTAAGTATGACTGAGCTGCTCAGCGTGTACTGCGGTGCCCCTGGAGACCACTGCCAAATTCTCTGGACCCATTGTTGGTTTGCACAGGAAGCTGGCCTGGCCATCTGCATAAACAAATAGTGGCACAGAATGTGTGTTGGGTATTCTGAAGCATGTTTGTAAGCATACTGCAAGAATACTCTGGATGTCAGGGATACAGCTTCGTGAGTGTAAAAATAGTGTGTGTGTGCAGATACACACACCCTATCTGTACCTATATATGTGACTAATATAACAAAAATATTAATCTTAAAGCAAAACATTTTGCCTTCTGCCTCCTTCAGCTGCTCTGATCTGAATTAAAGGGTAGAGTCACCACTGTGGTAGTTCCAGGACACTCCAAAGTTTGGCATTGGTTATTGATGAGTCATGTCAGGAATTATCCTCCAGGTTGAGGCTATGTGGCGTTAAGGTGCCAAGTCTGTATATCCAGAGGTTTTCTCTAGTTTCCAATGTTCTTTGATCAGATAGCATCTCTGTTGCAATAATTCTCAAATCAGAGAGGCTGTGATTATTGGAACTGAAGTGCTTTGCAACTGGTTATTCCAATCTCTTTGCCAAGACTGCAGATTTATGGTTCCTAAAATGTGTACGGTGTTTCACCCATATACTGCATATGACATCCTAGGTGTCTGCATTCAATGATACAAATTGTTTTTTGACTTTTTTTTAAAGTGGTATATAAATGTTAATAATAAATGATATTGGAGGAGATGTTTTGTATGGTATAGTGGGTTAATCCCAGTCACAGTACTCTTGAAGATAACTGTCTCCCTAAGATAAATGTTGCTGATTGGAGGTTTTAGTTCAGCTCTCACTAGTAATCTTGTAGATTTGGAGGTTGGCAGAATGCTAAAACAGGAGGCCCGATGATTGCTTTAGCAAGACTTTCAGAGTTGGCTAGCAATTGTTAGCTTTCTCTGATTGCCAGGTGATAGCTAGGAGAAACTGGATAGAAATCTGCCACGAATAGGATAATATGTCATTCTCTGTAGACTCAATTCTCACTTTCATGGAGAAGAGTCTCTCTAGATAAAATGGATGCCTCAGTGGATGTTGCAGTCACTGACATGTTCAGGATATCTTCTCAGCGGAAGGTGTTTAAGTTCATTGTTCTTCTATTTATTTTATTATATTTCTGTACTATCCAAAAGCTCTCTGGGCAGTTCCAAAACAGTAATTTTTTTGTTACAGTTGTGTTTGATTCTGAGAGCCAAGCTGTAGATAATGCAACACGACTGCCAACGTAACTGATGTTCCATTAGTGGTGCCAGTAATCACTATTGGTGTTGTGCTAGAAGTTGTTTACGCTAGCACGATTTGATTTACATTAGCGGAGTGTTACACTGGACACTCTGATTTTTCTCTGTGGGTTGAGGATGGCAGGATTTCTAGTTTTATGTGTGTTTGTGCATCAGTGAGTCTTTTATAAAGATCGGTGACTTACTTTGTTCTCAATTGTGCAGCAGACATCGAGGAAAGGGATTTTCAGTGGTGCTGCTGATAGTAAATTTGGTGTGGGATAAGGAGAGGGTTCTATAACTTGCCACCAGTGCTACAGTACCCTTTGATTCTCATTGGATCAGCTGAAAAAGGTGGATGCTGAAACCTTTTAAGACATTAATATTTCTTTTACATTCTGTTATTCCCAGTTGGGATCTTTAAACGCAGTAAGTAGTTCCTGGTATCCCGTATACAAAGAGCATAACTACCATTGTAGTTTGTTAGTAATGCAGCTTCAGGTTGTGCCCACCTTGAGACAGTTGCCCGGGACACCGGAAATCCAGTTTGTCACTTCCTTCCACAAAATGTTAAGACTAAAAATTAACCTACTGGAGTAAATGCAGCCTGTAAAATAAACACAATTTTCTCTCACTGTAGCTAAAGAAAGAAGAATATGAACGAATCAAGAGAGAGGCTGAAGAAGCTGACCTTTTGAAAAAGAAAGCAATTCAAAGAGAGAAAGTAAGACAGACTTTCTCAGGCCAGGATAACTTCTCTTCCTGCCTTCTCTTTTGAGATGCATATGTGTGCTGCATGGGCCCAAAAGAATGCTATTTGGTTCTTGCAAATGACATAAATTATCCCATAGAAAAATCACCTGCACTCTTTTCAAAACAGTATCCTAATCTGTGAGAATGGCTTTGTTCAGATGAAATGCCAATCTATGCTTAGTGTTAAGTGTGCAGTCCTTAGGCTCCTGAGCTCCCCTTCACCTCTGGCATTGCACATGGTGAACAGGGGAAGCTTTTGCTTCTGTTTTAAACTAACCATAGTTCCTTGTCATGTCCAAACTCAGACATACTGTGGTTGACCATAACTGTGGTTTAAGGAAACAAGCCAACTTTAAACTGTGTTGGGGTTTGTTTGTTTTAAAACAATTCTGGCTCGTTTCCTTAAACCATAGTTAAGGTTTGGGGAAATCACAAGAAATAACATTTAATTGAAAATGGAAGCAAAAGCTTCCAACCTTATGGGGAGTGCATGAGCCTCAGGCTTGTGTATGTAATGCTAAACTATGGTTTAGAGTTTATGTCAGAATCCAATAAGTGTTTCTGAATCCAATCAGTATTTCTTCAGTACTGCTAGGAATGCAGTCCTAATGGCTTCTAATGGCCTGGCCCCATGTGATTTTTAGAGGTAGGTAGGGGCAGAGTGTTACACAAAATAAGTCTCTGATTGTTGTCATGAGTGCCTATTTAAAATGGTCCTCCAGTGAGAGCCAGTGTGGCATAATAGTGTTGGCCTATGATCTAGGAGACAGTTCTAAATTCTCACTCGACCATGATACTTGGTGGGTTAGTTACTTTCTCTAAGCCTTACCTACTCCACACGGTTGTTTTCAGAATAAAATGGGATGCGGGGGAGAAACTATATACACTACCCTGAGCCCCTTGAAGGAAGGGCACGATAAACATGTGTGAACTAAGTAAAATGTAAATATTAAAAATACAGAATTCAACCAGATTGCTCTTGTGCTATGAAACCTATGGCTATATAGAACTGGCATCAAGTGGTGACTTTTATATCTTTATATGCTCCTGAATTTGCATGCTTTGCGTCTGGCAGATCTACTCTGTTCATAATCTTAACTCAGTGGGGCAATGCATTATGTTAATGTTTTAATATTCTAGGCCAATAAGCTTGAAGAAAAACAGAGGCAACAAGAATGGCAAAGACGGCAGATGCTTGCCAAAGACCACTACTTGTAAGTTGAGTTTGAGCTTAAATAGGAAAATGCATGCATCTGATGGCGTATGTTTTTGCTCTTGCTTTTTGAGCACAGACTCCTGCCCGCAATTCTTGATAATAAGCAAATAGTATCCTTCAGTTCTGGCATATGGCCCTCTGCCTTCAGGCCACTGTGTTGTAGTCCAGCAGCTGCCCCCTTTATCTGTTGCATGATTGTTTCAGCTAGCGCTAATAAGATGTGTGACCTCCTGTCTGACTTCTTTTTTCTTACCACAATATGTGCTAGCTCTCTGGTATGCTACTATAAAGAACTAGCTGCAAGCTAAGACATGACGCTGAAGTGCATAGGGATTCTTGACACAAGGATCCTTGATATTTTAGAATGAACTAAGGGCCAAACTAAACATTCTGCTAATCATGAATAGCAGAGCTATGCGTGATTGGCTTACCTACCTCTGTGTAAGTGCACATGGGCCCAATTCAACATGGCAGTTCAAGGGGGGAGGTTAAGCTTTCCCCCCTCCAATTTTTGACCTGAAATTCCATCCCCTGCCCCTCACCTGTGGGAAGTAAAATAATAATAATAATAATAATAATGGAATTTTCTTTTCCTATGTTCCCTGTGGTGTTAACATTTGGCCCTGAGTACTGCATTTTTGAGTATGGTAGATACAGTTGGAGGGTCACTGTGTAACTAGCAAAATGGGGAAAGGCAACTATTTGCTGCTGAAATTCAGTCGTGCAACAGCAAAAAGGGGGTGATTTTCTTTGAAACAAGATGCATGAGGAGCATGTGCCTTGTTTGGAAGAAAAATGTCATTGTTTTTGCTGCTGCTCTAATGAAATTCAGCTGCAAATTGCCACTTTCCCCGTTGTGCTAGTCACCTTGCACAAGCATTAGTCTATACTAGTGCAACGTCCTTAGTGCTGGGACAATACCAGATACTACCTTTTGCCTGATCTAGGGTAATAAATCTGAATCTGTTTTTTTACTGGAACAAGCATTTAATTGAAAAATGTTCCTTTCACCTTTAAGAATTGTTAGATACCTTTCCATCCTTATCTAAATCTCACTAAATGGGTCGATTTATTTTACCACTTTTAGGCCATTCAGATACATTCTAACTAATTTTGTATGTGTGACTCTTCCAGTCTCTTCCATATGCTAGCAATTTCTATCTTAGCCACAGCAAGCACATTAACAATTCCTGTAAATTCATGGGTTTCAGATTAAGAACCAAAGGTAAATAGTTTTCATGTGTGGTGGAGCTGATGAAAAATTCAGTGTTTTGCAAAGAAGCTTTAATCAAAAGATATAACCTTGATTGACTCATCATTGACCCCTCTGAATTGCCTTTTTGAATATTCCGAAAGGATACTCAGAGGTAACTGACTTTCCATTGTTCCATCAAAATGTCCTTTAAGAACACTGGCTTTTCATCAACTCCACTACATATGTAAAGCATTTGCCTCTGATTCTTGGTAATGCCAGCATGAATCCTGAATAGTTGGGTTGAATTTATTTATTTTTAAGGTGTAAGCCACCATCTATAGAATACCTTGAAATGGTGTTCTCTAAGAATAGTCGCTATGAAGGGCTTACGTTTATCAGAATAAATTTCCACACTCAAGTTGTTACTTTTCTGCTGTCATACTCCAGTCCACGTTTAAGCTTTTGTATATTGGAAAGGGTATTGACTTGGATCAAAACTGCCCAGGTTCCATGAGTGGCTAAACTTCCCTTAAATAAGAACTGTGAGCTCTGGGATCATGTAGAAGTTAAGGCAGCCCTGCCCTTAAGCCCTCTTCCATTCTAGATAGTGCAATATATAGCTGTGCAGAGCTGAATATTTGGGGCCAGCCTTACTGTTGGGCAGAATGAAGTGATTGTCTGAGTAGCTGATTTGGGGCATCATAAAAGGACAGCAAATTGTCAGTTGCATAATTATTTTTACGGCCAAGGAGAGGGAAGGGTGCTTGCGTGATTGTCTGCTGGCCTTAGATACTAGCGTGTGTGTGTGTGTGTGTGTGTGTGTGTGAGAGAGAGAGAGAGTGGGGGGGAGAGGGGGGGGAGTGAGAGGGGGGAGTGGGGGGAGTGTTGGGGGTGGGGTGGGGAGGAACCCTCCTGGGCTGCCCCTGGAAATTGTGTCTTCAGTCTGTCACCTTAGATCTCAATTCCCATACATTTAGGTGCTGCTTATTCTGAATGTTTCTTGAGATTAGCAGTGTGCTAGTCTTGAATGAAATCATTGCATAAAGCTTCCCACTACAGTCAATAGTGTGAATCTGTCCCAGATGGAAATGTCACCTTATCCCCCATTCATCTTGTATCCCAAGTCCTTCTTAGAAGTGGGGAATACTAGATGGGGCCAAGCTGTTATCTTCCAATACAGCAGGTCCCAATGACTCTGCAGCGGCTGTGTATGTTTACTATTTTACTGATAACCTGTTGTGGGCAGAATTTTGTCAAAACTTCTACATTTCAGACAGAGAATCTGAATCTTGCCAACAAAAGCTGTTCATATTTACCTATCCAAATAGCCACTTCCATAGTCCTAGAATGCATTACTCATGAATCAAAGAAGAAGAAATAGTATCATTGCCATGCCTGTCCATGTATGGCTATGTTTGTATTTCCCTTCTGTCCAATCACAGCTCTCAATGCCGTCATCTGGTCTTCCGGCTACTGATAGCATAGCTTCCTCAGCACTGGAAGTTTTCTCAGTAACGAGCAAAGGGCTGGAGGTGCCTCCTCTTGTCTGATCTGGGAAGCTCAGCAGGATCTGTCCTGGTCTAGTACTTGGATGGGAGACTGCTGGGAATCAGGCTTCCTGCACTGAGCAGGGGGTTGTTCTATCCCTTCAAATGACACTAACTTTTACCTCCTTCTATCCCCTGCTTTGGCTTTTTTTTTTTTTAAGTAAGGGGCTATCTTTGAATCTGCAAAGCATAGCTTTTCCTGCCCGCTTTCTCTGCATACTTGCAGTCCTTTCCATGCTCACAGCAGGAAAGACACACTCACACATCCAGGCAGACAGTCATCTCTATTCGCGGACTAACATCAATAAAAATGTCCGTGGACAATTTCAATGTCATCTCATGAGTGGCGGACAAAAACAGGGCAGTCTTTGAAGCTTCGAAGACACCCCCCCCCAAACCCGAGCATCTCCTGCCTCTGTATTTCTCAGTCGGAGGGAGAAGAGGGTAAAATGCCTCCCTGCAATGAAGGGAGACATGTCTGATCCCCCACCCCACCAAGCTCAGAAGCAACGTCCTCTGTTTCAGAGGACCCTATTAAGTTCAATGGGGCTTTCTGGGGGGTTGCAGACTTACAGGGTGATCTTATGTCTACTCAGAAGCAAGTCCCATTGAGTTCAATGTGGCTTACTCCCAAGTAAGTAAGTGCCCAGGACTGGGGCCGCGAGAAAACAGTACAGCAGAAGTTAAGCTACTGGGAGAAGGGGAGGGGTAAGGGAGCGTGTGTAAAGGCAGTCAGTTGTGATCCTGCATTTAAAATGGAAGCGGAAATAGGGATGTTAGAGAATTCCACCACGGATCCCAGGGGGGCTGAATTCCAGTGAATTCGGCCCCCTGGAATCCATGGCGGAACGGAGCCCCCACCCCACCACCCCACGAAAGCCCTGCGAAACAGAGCATACCTGGCTGTGACTCCAGCGGTGGCTGTGGCTGCTGCCAGGCTGCTGTGGCTGCAAATGGCGGCCATCGTAGCAGCTGCCATTTGCGTCCCTATGCCGGCCCGTGATAGGCTACGTAAATATTTATGTAGCCCATCATGGGCTTGCGTAGGGATGCAAATGGCATCCCCTACGCAGGATGCCATTTGCATCCGCACCAGCCCGGTAGCGGCTGGAGGCCCCGCTGCAGGTTGGCCTGGCTGGTGGCTCCGCAGCCTGGCCATGGAGTTGAGCTGGCTAGGCAGGATTCCGAGGGGGAGGAACGGATTGCCTCCCCCCCCCATCGAGGATTCCGGGGGGAGGAACGGATTGCCTCCTCCCACCTGCAGAAAATGGCAGAGCCAGGTAAGCGGGCTTTCGTACACCCCTAAGCAGAAAACCCCATTTTGAATGCAGGATTTTAGGCTGGTGGAAGAGCCATATTTTTCAACTTCAGTCCATGGAGGCAGATGTGGTCTGTGATTGGGTACTGGTTTTGTGGGTCTCCCCTTTAAAAATCATATGAAGTTATGAGGATCCCTTTTTTAATTTTAGATACCCTTGTTTTACCCAGTATCTCCCAACAGATTGGGTCCCTGGGTGGATGGGGGAGTCTTCTTTTTCAGAAGGCAATTTGCTTTCAGTGGGATTTCCCTCCTCAGCGGGCAAATACAGCGCAGGCTTCAAAGCTTTGAAGATGTAAGCAGCCCCCCCATACCTGAGCGCTGGGGTGCCTCCATGGGCGCCCCTCTTCCTTGCACTGGCTGTCAAGGGCTGGCGTGGGCAAAATAGCCTCGGCAGACACCCCCTAGCCTCTCGCCCTGGCCTCTGGGAGGTGGAGGGGGGAGAGGATAAGTGCCTCCTTCTTCCCTCCACTCCCACCTGTTACAGCAGCGGCAGCAAGGGACAAGGTGGTCATTTTCCATAAGGCCAGGGAAACTCAAGGAAAATGACCAGCCTCTCCCACGCCACTGTAGCAAGGATGGGGGGAGGACGGGAGGCGCTGCCTTCTTTCCCTCTTCTTGCTGGTGTTGGGGTGGGGCAAAGTGGCAACTTCTCACCAGGCTTCAAACCCCAACTGGATGCTTGCGCCTTCCCTACACACACACAGGGATAGAGGAAGAGAGGGACGGTGGGCGGGGAATTTGCAGAAACAGGAAAAGTTGCTGCTCCTCCAATGAGAGCCGCCTTCTTTAAGAGCAGGAAAAGAGCACAGCACTCGAGTGTGAACCGTGCTTGCGCATTCGATGAAGTACTGCAACGGGGAAACAGGGTGAGTGTGTAGGGATGTACAAAACACCTACCTGGCTCCGTGCCGAGCAATCCACGGTGGGTGGGAGGCGCTCCGTCCCCCCTGGAATCCTCAATGGGGGGGGCGGGGAGGCTGGCTCCAGGAATCCTGCCAGGCCGGCTCCACTCCGGCCGCCGGCAGCCGGACATCCGGCCGCTGGGCAGCCCTACAGGGACGCAAATGGCGGCTGTCGTAGCTGCTGCCATTTGCGTCCCTGTATTGAGCCATGATAGGCTACGTAAATATTTACGTAGCCTATCATGGCAGGGGGAAAATCCCCAGCATACACAAATGGCGGTAGCTGCCACCATTTGCGTACGCTGGGGTTCCTCCCCCCCGCTGTGATAGGCTACGTAAATACTTACGTAGCCTATCACGGCCTCCGTAGGGACGCAAATGGCGTCCCTGCGTTAGCCATGATAGGCTATGTAAGTATTTACGTAGCCTATCATGACTATGAAGAGGAGGAAAAGCGAATGGCGACCGCAGGACGGCCGCCATTCGCAAAGCAGCGCAGACGGGAGCAGGTAAGCACTCTGTTTCGCGCGCCTTTCGTGGGGTGGGGGCGGTGGGGACTTCGTCCTGTGTGCCTTTCATGGGGGGGGCGTCATTCCGCGACGGATTTCGGGGGGCCGAATGCACTGGCATTTGGCCTCACCGAGATCCGTCGCAGAATTCTCTGACATCCCTATGAGTGTGAATAGTCACGTTTTAATGCGATGGCATTTAACTCTGCAGTCCACCGACTTCAATGCTCTAGCACACACAATGTGGATCCAACCTTGGAGCCTTAAAAAATGAAAACACTTTCCACACACAGACCTTTTGGAATCTCTCTTTTCGCTCCGATGTCTAGTTTTGTCCTTACTCTTGATTATTTGGCCAGTGTCAAGTATTTAGCTAACCGGCAGAAAATTAGGCTTCCATAGACACCCTCTTGAGAGTAGTAATGGAGGCAGTTTGCCTGTGAGGGTGCTTTCTAATTGTACACACATTAATCTGCCCATTCAAGCTGGCTGAAAATATAGAAGCAGATTGCCCACACAGATGGGGAGCCCAGGATGGCTTGCAAGGCAAGACCTCTGCAATATACTCAGAGCTATAATTTCCTTGGACTATGGGATTTATGTCAACTGTTTCAAAGGAATAAATGAAATCTTGATGCCTGAAATTGCCTCCAGCAACACACTAATGTGTTGGTGTAAAAGGAAGGTGAGCAAGCGGAGAAACCCTGCCATTCAGCCAAGAAAGAGACATGAAATAACATTAAGGCATTGGCAATAAAAATGGCTGATTGGAAAAGTTAATGAGAACTGAAATAAGATGATGCTGTGAAAATTCCTATTGATCTCATTCTGCCCAGTGCTGTCACAGAAAATAAGATTAGATTGCCTTGATACTTACAGTGTTTACCAAGAAGAAAAGCTTCTGGCTAGAATAAAAGTGTGCATGAAGGAACTTTTATTGTCTTAAGGTAGGCAGGCTATAATGTCAAGTAGTCCCTCTTGTGGGTGCATGAGAATGTGCATTGTTATTCAGCACTCTAGGATCATCGTGTTTAGTGAACTGATGTCCACCTTCAATTTAAATTCATGGAACAATGGCAAGAGCTGCCAGGCGAGACCTCTTTCCCACCCCACCCCACCCCACCCCACCTCAAATCGGTGTTTGAGTGATGATTAAATACATCCCTCCTAAGAACTGGAAACAGGAAGTCCTTCTGGCTGGTGCAGGATTGGGCGTGAGGTCTGCATACAGGCTGAAAGATGCTCCACCAGCAGTGTGCCCTACAGTGTTTCTCAGTCTGTTGAGCAAGTGTTGCCTCCTCATCTGTATGCTTGCTTGCTTGCTTGCTTGCTTGCTTGATGAGGTTAGCCTGTAACTAGACCTTTCAGTTTTTCAGTTGTTTTGGTTTTCCTCATTTTAAGGTGGTAAAAATAGCTGATGGAAAGGTATCGTTTTGCCTCTTCTGATTAAGAGTTCACGTGTACAGTCATTAGGTAGGCCAAACCCAGAATGCTGTGTGGTCACTGGCTGCCAATCACATGATGACGATGCTAAATGCACATTTCAGCTATCAGAAACACATGTGATTTCAAAGAGACTACTCCATTGTCTGGCCATAGCTTTAACATATTTTAAAATTATATCACAGACAAGTTGGTTTCAGGATGGGATTAGTGGTACTCTAGATATTTTAGACCAATTGACATTTCTGGAAGCTTTCCACAGGTAGTCCTACATATGGCATGTTACAGTTACGCAGTATAGAGGCTGCCAAAGCATGAATGACTGTGGAGAGGCCAAGTTGCTCCAGTAAAGGAGACACAGCATACCAGCCAAAGCTGGTGAAAAGTGCACCTATCCACTGCCACAGAAGCAGCATCGGATCAAGACTATAAACCTGCATCTTAAGTGGGGAGAATGTAACCCCATCCGAGGCAGGCTGTGCACCTATTCCTAGATGAAGTGGTTATCTTAGCAAGAGCATTCCCATCCTGATTAATTTTCTGTTTGTTCACCCAAATACCATCCTTCACTTTTTCCAGGCAATGATTCAGAATTTCTATGGCTTCTGTTTCTGATCTGATAAAAATCTGATTAAAAATGAGGGATAGTGGTGGCACTCAGCCCAAATTTCCAAGTGACGTTGCCCAGCAGTTCCACCTAGAATTTGAAAAGTTTGGGAACAAGATATCCTGTGGAATCCCATAAGCCAGTGGCCATGGAGCAGAGGACCAGTCACACTGAGATCTACTCTCTCCCCATCCCAAGAATAAAGGGAGCCCTGTAAGCGTGGCATTTGCCTTTTAGAAAATGAACCATACACTGTTGTTGTTGTTGTTCAGTCGTGTCCGACTCTTCGTGACCCCATGGACCATAGCACGCCAGGCCTTCCTGTCCTGCGCTCTCTCCCGGAGCGTGCTCAAGTTCATATTCATTGCATCCGTGATGCTATCTAGCCATCTCATCCTCTGCCGTCCCCTTCTCCTTTTGCCTTCAGTCTTTCCCAGCATCAGGGTCTTTTCCAGGGAGTTTTCTCTTCGCATTAGGTGGCCAAAATATTGGAGCTTCAGCTTCATTATCTGTCCTTCCAATGAGCAGTCAGGGTTGATTTCCTTTAGGATGGACTGATTTGACCTCCTTGCAGTCCAGGGGACTCGTAAGAGTCTTCTCCAGCACCACAGTTCGAACCATACACTGTACCCAAGTCTATTTTCAAGAACTTGATAGTTACAAGCAAGAGTCATTGGCTTATAAGCATTGCCTGCAAAAGCTAAAAAAAGTGAGAAATGTTTTATGGATGGTCTTCCTAGAGTCATCTTTCCAAATGCTGCAAGACTTTAATCCCAGCTCTTTGCATGTTTTGTGGCTTGCAGTTTATTATATTTTGTGTATTTACACTTTAATTGAGTTTTTCTTTTTGCAAATCGCCTTGGGATTATAATTGAAGAAGATCGCTATTAAAAAGAATATAAGTCTTGGATCTTGAGAGATCTAAAACAAAGGAAAAGAGAGGTGGATGGGACCCAGAAGGAGTCTGCTGGGTCCTTCTGATGCAACTTAACATCCACATAGTACCTAGAGAACTGTTGGCGCTCAGTAGGGATTGGAAATGATACAGTCCTTACCCAGAGGTCTTACATTTTACATGGTACACCAACATGAGCAAAGAAGTGACAAATTGAGGGTGGTTCATAAGAGAGTAGCAGAAACAGTGGGGGTCAAGTTGGTTCAAGAGAGATATTTTTAAACATCCTTCAAATGAGGCTAGCTGCAAAAAATATGCAATTTTAAATGAAGGCTTTGTTAAAGTAGGTTTGCAAGGACAGAGGCTTAGAGAGCAGCAGATCAGACTGGTATATTTGGTATACTATACTTGGTATAGTTGACTGAATGATAGGGAACAACATAGAGACAGCAGTGACCTTGGAAGGGGGTGAAGGAGGCTGCAAGTAGGGAAGTATATTTGGAGTGGATGTTACCCTGCAGGATAATGAGGGAGGAGAAGATAATAAGTGGGAAGCTGACCTAGTCTGATGGGGAACAACCGTAGGGACAAGGAGGGAGTAACAGGAGAAAGATCAATGGCTCTCCGGAGAGGGCAGAACTGCCAGGGGAAAGTTGGCAATACGTTACTGTAGGCTAGGTGAGAGGTGGTCAGCATGCACTACAGTAGGCATAGAAAGGAAGCACCAAAATGGGAAAAACTGGCAAAATTTGATGATGGCATGAGTGTGAGAAGATGGCTAGGCTGGTGTCTCTTATTAAGTTGTAAGCCATTTTTCTCAAGTGGAGGGATCAGGGTGATTACTCCTTCATATGGTGCATAAGTGGCAGACCAGCTTGGCAGAAATACCATTTTGTTTCTTTAAAGCCGCTCTCTATACAGTGGCTGCTACGAGACTAGTGTTCCTTTTTCAAGCTTCTCCCCTGACATCTTTCTAACTATCTTTAGTTCAGGCTGCTAGTCTTTGGTCCTCTCATAAGGCTAGGTGAGAATCTAGGGTCAGATAAAAAGCATCCTATTTCCTCTGGAAAGCTCTGTAACTGTATTTGCATTCATCCTACAGAAGAACCACTGAGTTTTTGAATAGACTGGATATAGGCCTACCCAGCAGAACATCCTGTCAAACAGACTACAATAGCCTGGAATCTTCAGCCTGGGTAAGTGAGTGTTTTGCTGGTTTGGCTGGTTTTTGTTTTTGCTATGGACTAGC
The DNA here is from genome assembly GCF_057233095.1 of Heloderma suspectum. Taxonomy (NCBI): domain Eukaryota; kingdom Metazoa; phylum Chordata; class Lepidosauria; order Squamata; family Helodermatidae; genus Heloderma; species Heloderma suspectum. Next base: position 174,382,117 of record NC_139460.1, on the reverse strand, counting down.
AGCTCAAAAGTGCAAAGCGTGACCAAGAATTGATTCAACTTCACTACTTAAGTGTCTAGATTCATTCATACTAATGTTCAAATCATGCATAATGTGTATGTATCTTAGGTAATCTGATCCGATTTAGGTAATTAATAAGAAAGCACAGCATTTTAGTTAATACTGATTTTGAGCAATGCATCTTCAAGCTTTTTTAAATCTTGAAACCTGGAACATCTTGGTGAATACACTTTTATACAACAAATTCCAATATTCAGTTTTAACTTCTGTATTTCAAGGTGAAATCTGCAACACCACCAAATATTAGTACTTGTAGACTTCATATCAATGGGCAAAAAGTAAATTACTTCTGGCACTGATGCTGAATTCTTGAGCCTTGTGTATTTTTGAACACTTTCAGAATCAAAACCCTGGAATTCAAAATGTTCATACTTCAAAGTAAAGCATTCCATTTGGAGGCTGTATAGAGGGGCTCCCTTCCATTCTCCTTCAGGAACTGTGAATGCTGATCGATTCCTGAACTACAGCTGGGTGCAACTGGCCTATTGAAATTCTTCACCCTAGTTTTGGATGGAGAAATTGGGTGGACAATTTCACTGAATTTCTCCAAGGGGAGGAGAAATTCTCCATTGGTTTTTCACAGGTAGGGCTCGCCTTTGGCACAGGTTGTAGCACAGCGTCTTTCTTTTTTCCTAATGATTTTTGCACTGCCACTGCAAGTGGGAACAGAATCAGCTGTGTTAGCAACCTGGCCCCTATTTTATATTCTCCACAATGCCCCACTGGCGGGAGGAGGGAAGGCAGCCACTACCAAAAAATTGTGAAGAAAATTTGGAGAAAATGCTGCAGAGTGGCTTTTTATTTCTGTGGGAGGGGGGAGAAAACTGTTATTATCATTATCATCCTCATCTTCAATATTTATATACCACTTTTCATTTGAAACAAATCCTGAAGCAGTTTACAAAAGAATAAAAACAAGCACAAACAAAGCAAGCACAAAAGGTTACACGATACCATCCAATAGTATCAATTTCAGAACGTTTCTGAGAAAAATGTTTTCTGAGAAATTTTGACTCGGCTCTAGAAGTCATTTTTCAAGGTTCAGCATCATCCCCAAGGTCTTCAAAGTGTTATATTTCAGAGTGGGGGTGGGGGGATTGTGGATACATTTTGTCTCTAATGTGGATGCTTGTAATACTGCTACTTCCCTGGAAGCCTGGTAGCAGATGTGAAGGGGCAGTGTTGTGTCCAGCTCCAGGGAAGAGGTGGAGTTAACCCTGTGCCAAAATCTGTCCTTCAGCTCCTTGGAAGTTTTATTTCCCCCCACAAAAGAGGCTTCCATTTTTCTGCCACTGGGTGTTTTATAATGTATTTTGAGGCACTGCGAAGTGGCTGAGGGTGCTGTATGTGTTTTTCTTTCTATTACATACCTTCCCATTACTCTGCAGCCTCCCAGGCTGCCTGCCCTTCCTGATCTGAAATAGCCCTACGGGAGGAAGTACCTCAGCATGTCTTCTCCTGGGCTTTAATTAAAGTGTGGGAAGCCAAGGAGGCTACAAGCTATCAGATAGATGATTATACAATGAAAGGCGGGACACTCACATACACTCCTTGGCTGCCTTGTAAGTAAAGTAACCACAAGAACCCTGAACTCAGCCTTTGAGAATTTCTCCAAAATTTTGTTCTCCTTTTCAAAAGCAGTTTCTTTTCTATCAAATTGAATGAGAATAGTTGAAAAAATGTGGAAGAAATTTTTGGCACAGCACTATCCTGAACACCTGAGAAACAAGGAGTTGTCGGCAGCTGTGGGCTATTGAACCAGTCAACAAACTATCTTTGAACGTCAAGTCTGTCCAGTTTCTTGCAAGTTCTTCCTTGTCTTCCTCTACTTTTATCTTTGCCAACTGCCCACAAAGTACTACTTGCACTTCAGTGCAATCTGTGAAACACAGCTTATATGCAAGTCCCATTATTTAAATTTGCTTTGTGCAGATTTGATGCTCTGTTCCTGCAGCTTTTTTCTCTCTCTCATTTGTACCACATGATGTAGCCCATGTTGTTCCAGACAGAAGTACCACAAATCTTTTCCCCTGCCCAGGAGGAAGTTGATTGCCGCTTCAGGGTAGGAGGCCTTCAGACCGCAACTTTGAGCAGGCAATAGTTTTTCTGAGAGATGAAGATGGTATGATGGAGACTTTCCCATTGCCCATGGTGTCTACACTCTTCCCGTTTCAAGTCTTTGGTTTTAAAAGATTGCAGTTGTTTCCCAAACTTGGAAAACATGGGCTGACAAGAGGCTAAAAGTGGGTTAAAGAAAGAATATGCATGCCACAACAATGATGTGTCTCCCACGCCACCTTCCACTCTGAGAAACATTTTATCTACTATCAGTTTAAGAAACATAGCATTGATGAACTGGTGGAAGCCCTGCGGCACCCAAGAGAAATAGTATGTGCTATTGTGCTTCATGTTCTTGTAAATGGATGACAGCCAATCAGATACTAAAAGAAAATGTTAAATATGCATCGAATATCTACAGCTTAGAAATGAGTTTTTTTTTTACTTTGCAATAGGCCAGAGGCCACACATATAGGGAAATCCAAAGACAAGAGGAAAACAGAAAACTGCAGGAGATGAAGGAAGAACAACGGAGAAAGGTGAAGACATGGCAGCCAACATTAATATGCTATTTCCATAGTTTATTTCACAATTTGTCCTTTTCTTTTAGCCAGGAACTGCCTCTAATATGCAAGCCTAATAACACAACTTTAATATTAGTGTTGAGTAAACCATAGCTTTGTGGTTGGATCTGTTTATAGCTTTCCTGCCCCCTCTTTTGAGGTAGCTTGTTAAATAGTGGGTTTGTAGTAATGGAGTGTCCTTGCTAGTTCTGCATTTCCCAGTGTTTGGTGAACATAAGACAATTTCTAAGCATCCTTCTGGAGCTAGCCTTGGAAGAGGTACTGAGGACATCTTGGAGCCCTGGAGTAAGGAATTTCATCTTCCAAATGAAATACCTTACAGTGTACCTCTTAGTGTTAAACATATTGCTTGACTATTGGCATTTTAAAAAACTATGCTTGCCAAACACTTTGCGAACAAAGCCACTGAGCCCATGCTGTGTGGGTCCAGTCTTATTTCTGGAAGAAGACATTAATTTGCATACTTTCACCACATGTAAAAACATAAGTTCTTGTTTCTTGTTTGGAGGGCAAGTTATAAGTTCTCTAAAAGAGGACTAGAGCTCATTGCCTGAAAGGTTTTCCTGAATTTCTTGTGCCAATTCACCCAAAGTATTGGAAGATGCTTGTCAATACTCTGGTGGAAAAAGGTTCAAATGAAAAGTGCACTGGACATGAAGCTAATCTATGTTCATGGTGACTTACAGTTAAAACACAAATGTGTTGGTGCCAGTGATAATTTAATAATGCTAGCAACAGGTTGTGTTGCTATGACTGTCTTGGTAAGGTGCACCAAATATTGATGAAATGGGTGGCATAGGGTAACAAGACACAAATGGATTTTGGGCTATTTGAAAGTTTTGGATACTGTCAGTTTTACCAGGTTAAAGGAAAGTGGGCTTTAAGCTTACTGGGGCATCTTAATATGGAAACTTATCTGTCCCTGTAGCATTCAGGCAGATGTTCAGTGATGGATTCGATAACTGAAAGCATTCCTGAATAGTTATGATCTGCTGGAGCTTTTAGAGAACGACGGGTATACAATGAGATACAAGGTCATGTACCCTGCAAGATTTTGAACTTTCAGGCAAGGTACTCCTGTCATTTAGTTTGGAATCCTCTATCTCTGAAACCACAATGCAGTTCTCTGCTATCCATAAACATCAGTGTGGTGGTACAGCTTGTACCAGAGAGACCTGATTTTTGTATCCTGATTCAGCCATGAAGCTCACTGGATCTTCCTGTGCCTCTCCCGGGTTTCTTGGCCTAACTTGCCTCATTGCCCATTCACACCATCCTGACCTACTTGGAGGAAGCACAGAACAGAAATATAATACAGTAACTGTTCCTGATGCAGTTGATCCATTTCAACTTTGCAGCCTGCCAGCTTGCATTCTGTGCTGTAGTCTAAGTTACTGTTAACTCACAGAGGAAAGCACTTAGGACATTGGGATCTCTGTGTGTTAATGTAGTGCGTATTATACAAACAACAACAACCTTTTCACAGGAACAAGGTTAAGCAGGTCTTAGAGATGAAATATTATACTAGTTTTATAACCACATATAATGAACTATTGCCTTCTGCATAATTATGTTAAACATTGATTTACACGTTTATGTTTTTTATTGTTCCCAGGCTGAATTATTGGAACTCCAACAAAGGCAAGAGGAGAGAATAAGAATAAATGAGCAGCGGAGGTAAAATTAATGGAAGGAAGCACTGGAACATATTTAAACGCCTAATGCCTCTAGGGGAGGATCTACACTGGAGCCCCTTTTGTTTGTGTTACCACTGTGCCGGTACTCTTTTTTCCAACACAATTGCTGCTCATTGGGCACACATTAATGCATATAGCACAGTTTTTGCTCTGTTTTAACACAATCAAGTGCCACACACCATTGAATAGTGTTGTAATTATGGGAGAAGGAACAGTATGAAAGTTCACATGAGCAGAGTTGTATCACTTTATAATGAGAATTTGCACCACATGCCACTTTGCGGTGCTTCCTTTGCATTAGAAGTGGGAAGGATGATAAAATGAGCCCTGCTGCTACTTTTTTTGTTTGTTTAATGCATGCACATCAGTGAAGTTCCTCGTGACTTAAACCAGAGAAAACAAGTCATCTACCCTGCAACTGCATAAAGTCCACCTTTATGCTCCCTATCCACCAAAAAGCATTCTCCAACCCCCTCTGCAAACCATCACAAAAAACAATGTGCCCCTCTCCCATGCAACCCCAATTGTTATGGCTGCCTTTACACTAAAGAAACCCCTGCGCAGTCCTCCCGTTCTGGAGCCTTTCCACATTTATCGTGGGCTCCCAGACAGTAACTATGTGACTGCTGAGAAGGGAAGCTTTTCATTTTCAAGGTTCCATAGAACTCAATGAAACAGCGCCATCTAGTGCCGGTTTCAATTGCATTACATTCTGACTTTAAAAAATGGTTAATTCGTTCCAGATCTTGCCCAGGAGTAAACCTCAGTCAAGTCAATGTGAGTTACTCCTGAGTAGGCATGTATATATTGCTCTGTCAGCTAGTAGTTTTTGAGGGAAAGCAATAAAAAGAAAAGAGGATAATAGGAGGCTTGCAAAGACACTCCAAAGTTGTTGTTTTTTTACCCAAATGAGATGGGTGTGTGTATGTGTGTGTGTGATTGATTTCACTCTCTCTTTTACTAGGCAAAGCAGAAAGATAGAGAAGGTGGAGTGGAGGAAGGGAGGCGGGAAAACGGTCAAGAGAGGCTGATTGCTGCCCTTGTTGTTGTTCAGTCGTTCAGTCGTGTCCGACTCTTCGTGACCCCATGGACCATAGCACGCCAGGCCTTCCTGTCCTGCGCTCTCTCCCGGAGCGTGCTCAAGTTCATATTCATTGCATCCGTGATGCTATCTAGCCATCTCATCCTCTGCCGTCCCCTTCTCCTTTTGCCTTCAGTCTTTCCCAGCATCAGGGTCTTTTCCAGGGAGTTTTCTCTTCGCATTAGGTGGCCAAAATATTGGAGCTTCAGCTTCATTATCTGTCCTTCCAATGAGCAGTCAGGGTTGATTTCCTTTAGGATGGACTGATTTGACCTCCTTGCAGTCCAGGGGACTCGTAAGAGTCTTCTCCAGCACCACAGTTCGAAAGCATCAATTCTTCGGCGCTCACCCTTCCTTATAGTCCAGCTCTCACAGCCATACATTACTACTGGGAAAACCATAGCTTTGATTAGACGGACCTTTGTCGGCAAGGTGATGTCTCTGCTTCTTACTATGCTGTCTAGGTTTGCCATAGCTTTCCTCCCAAGGAGCAAGCGTCTTTTAATTTCATGGCTACAGTCACCGTCTGCGGTGATCTTGGAGCCCAAGAAAGTAAAATCTGTCACTGCTTCCATTTCTTCCCCTTCTATATGCCAGGAAGTGATAGGGCCAGATGCCATGATCTTAGTTTTTTTAATGTTGAGTTTCAAACCAGCTTTTGCACTCTCCTCTTTCACCCTCAACAAGAGGCTCTTGAGATCCTCTTCGCTTTCTGCCATTAGGGTGGTATCGTCTGCATATCGGAGGTTGTTGATAATTCTCCCAGCAATCTTAATTCCGACCTCTGATTCATCCAACCCGGCATTTCTCATGATGTACTCTGCATATAAGTTAAATAAGCAGGGTGACAATATGCAGCCTTGTCGTACCCCTTTCCCAATTTTGAACCAATCGGTTGTTCCATCTCTGGTTCTTACTGTTGCTTCTTGACCCTCGTACAGGTTTCTCAGGAGACAGGTAAGGTGGTCTGGTACTCCCATCACTTTAAGAATTTGCCACAGTTTGTTGTGATCCACACAATCAAAGGCTTTAGCGTAGTCAATGAAGCAGAAATAGACGTTTTTCTGGAATTCTCTTGCTTTCTCCATGATGCAGCGAATGTTGGCAATTTGATCTCTAGTTCCTCTGCCTCTTCGAAACCCAGCTTGTACTTCCGGTAGTTCTCGGTTCGCATACTGCTGAAGCCTAGCTTGTAGGATTTTGAGCATCACCTTGCTGGCATGTGAAATGAGCGCAATTGTACGGTAGTTTGAACACTCTTTGGCGTTGCCCTTCTTTGGAATTGGAATGTAAACTGACCTTTTCCAGTCTTGTGGCCACTGTTGAGTGTTCCAGATTTGTTGGCATATTGAATGCAGCACTTTAAAAGCATCATCTTTTAGGATTTTAAATAGCTCGGCTGGAATACTGTCATCTCCGCTAGCTTTGTTGTTACTAATGCTTCCTAAGGCCCACTTGACTTCACTCTCTAGGATGTCCGGCTCAAGTTCAGTGACCGCACTATCATGGCTATCAGGGACATTCAGATCTTTCCTGTATAGTTCTTCTGTGTATTCTTGCCACCTCTTCTTAATCTCATCTGCTTCTGTTAGGTCCCTGCCTTCTTTGTCCTTTATCATGCCCGTCTTTGCACAAAACATTCCCTTGATATCTCCAATTTTCTTGAAGAGATCTCTAGTCTTTCCCATTCTGTTGTTTTCCTCGATTTCTTTGCATTGTTCATTTAAGAAGGCCTTCTTGTCTCTCCTTGCTATTCTCTGGAACTCTGCATTCAGTTGGGTATATCTTCCCCTTTCTCCCTTGCTTTTCGCTTCCCTTCTTTTGTGAGCTACTTGTAAAGCCTCATCAGACAGCCACTTGGCTTTCTTGTATTTCTTTTTCTTTGGGAGGGATTTCGTTGCTGCCTCCTGAACAATGTTACGGACCTCCGTCCATAGTTCCTCAGGCACTCAGTCTATCAGGTCTAATCCCTGAAATCTATTCCTCACCTCCACTGTATATTCATCAGGGATATGATTGCTGCCCTATTGCTCCTCAAAGCCACTGCTGTTTTGCTTGTGCAATCGCAAATGTGCATTGTCAAACATTTAATTAAAAACAATATTCTCAGTGTGTACCTACAAAGATCTGGAGCTGTGCAGGAACAATTTAATAGGAAAAATGTGTTCAGAGGTAGTTGCACATTAGCAAACACTGCTGGTGTTTCTCCCTGATTGACCATGGCCAGCAAATAAAGGAGACCACTACTTCCTCTCCACGAAGCCACACCTCCCCACCCATTGAAAGTGAAGGTTCTCTAGGCTCAAGCCACTGGGATAAGTTACAGTATCACGATGTTAGCACACACAAGAATTTATACCAATGGAAGCTACAAGGCATGATAAAAACATGATAAAAGTGATCTGAAGAAATCTTGGCAATAAGGGCAAAAATAGCTTGAGGAAAACACTGTGAGATAGTTAATAGTCCACTTAACAAAAGCCCACTTAACAAAAGAAAAAAACTCAAGTAGATTGGCCCTAGAACCTGAATGCTCATATATGCTTTTAAGGGAAGTATGAAACATACTTAGATAAAATTGATCAGATTAGGTGTGTTACTCTGCACACTGTGGATACAGTTAGTGAGCAAGAGGCGGCCTATGGCAAACCGGTTTTGTGGGATCGGTTCCACCTTCTTCCTCCTGATGAAGTGGACAAGGTGCTTTCATCTGTACGGCCGACCACCTGCTTACTTGATCCTTGCCCATCTTGGCTCATTATGGGCTGCAGAGAGACTGGGTGAGGGGATCAAGGCAGTGGTGAACGCCTCCCTTGAGGAGGGAGTGATGCCATCAGCCCTCAAGGAGGCAGTGATAAGACCGCTCTTAAAGAAGCCCTCCTTGGATCCTCAAGTTCTGAACAACTTTCTCCCAGTCTCAAATCTGCCATTTTTGGGCAAGGTGATTGAGCGGGTGGTGGCGGTGCAGTTGAAGGCACACTTGGAAGAAACTGATTATCTAGACCCATTTCAGTCGGGCTTCAGGCCTGGGCATGGGACAGAAACGGCCTTGGTCGCCTTGGTGGATGATATGAGGAGGGCTCTGGATAGGGGTGAATGCTCCTTCCTTGTTCTCCTCGACCTCTCGGCGGCTTTTGATACCGTTGACCACGGTATCCTCCTGGACCGCCTGGAGGGGTTGGGCATTGGAGACACTGTATTGCGGTGGTTCCGGTCCTTCCTCTCTGGCAGGTACCAGAGGGTAGCACTGGGAGAGGAGGTTTCGGACCCGTGGCCACTTACTTGTGGGGTGCCACAGGGTTCCATCCTCTCCCCGATGCTATTTAACATCTATGTGAAGCCACTGGGGGCTATCATCAGGAGGTTTGGGGTGCAGTGTCATCAATATGCGGATGACACGCAGCTCTACCTCTCATTCAAATCTTCACCAAGGTTGGCCGTAGAATCCCTGTCCAAATGTCTGGAGACGGTGAGTGGCTGGATGGGGAGGAATAAGCTGAAGCTCAACCCTGACAAGACCGAGGTACTTTTGGTGGGAGACAAGAGGAGGCTGGGGGATGTTGACCTGGTGTTGAATGGGGTACGGCTACCCTTGAAAGACCAGGTCCGCAGCCTGGGGGTCATTTTGGACTCCCAGCTGTCCATGGAGGCTCAGGTGTCAGCTGTGAGCCGGACAGCGCTGTATCAACTCCATCTGATACAGCGGCTGCGCCCCTTCCTTCCCGACCATCTGCTCCGATCGGTAGTACATGCCCTGGTCTCCTCTCGTTTAGACTACTGTAATGCGCTCTACGTGGGGTTACCCTTGAAGACAGTTCGGAAGCTGCAGCTGGTACAGAACGCGGTGGCTCGCCTGATTAAAGGCAGCCGCCGGCGAGATCACATCACTCCAGTGCTGAAGGAGTTGCACTGGTTACCAGTTGTTTTCCGGGCCAAATTCAAGGTGTTGGTTTTGACCTTTAAAACCCTATATGGTTCCGGCCCAGCCTATCTTAAGGAGCGACTCCAGCAACACCAGACAGGCCGCTTAACAAGATCAGCCTCAGATGGCCTTCTCTCTGTCCCATCAGCCAGGACAGCTAGACTGGTGGGGACGAGGGAGAGGGCCTTCTCTGTGGTGGCCCCCACTCTGTGGAACTCCCTCCCTAGGGAACTCCATCATGCCCCCTCTTTAATGACCTTCCGTCGTGCATTAAAAACATGGTTGTTCAGGCAGGCATTTGGGGTGGGTTAGGGTATTTAAAAAAAAAAAATTATGGTAAAATTTTATTGTTTTAAATTGTTTTATGGGGGTTGTACATCGCCCAGAGTGGCTGGGTGACCAGTCAGATGGGCGATTAATACATTTAATAAATAAATAAATAAAAACATTCCTAGGTTTGAAATCGATAGTATATTTGGATATGTATGTTTCCCTTTTAACATGACAATTTGTCCATTTGATTGTAGATCATGGAAGGGGACACTTTATGGGTGTGCCTTCCTATTAATCTGTCCCAAATTTTCATGACAGCTATGGGACATGGGTGGCGCAGCGGCTTAATGATGCTGGAGTTTGCTGGCCAGAAATGGTCGACACTCCAACAGTTCGAGCCCAGCTCCATGTGACGGAAGTGAACTCCCGTCATTTCATCCCTAGCTCCTGCCCACCTAGCAGTTTGAAATCATACCATCTGCGAGTAGATAAATAGGTACCCCCATTTTGGTGTGGGGAAATGCTGGCAGCACTCTATGCAGGCAGCAGGAACCGGCGCTGGATCTGCCTGGACACGATCGGCAGAGGAGTGGTGGAGAAGAGCCCGGATGAGCCGACTTCCCTAAGAACGCTGCTGGCCAGCTGATGGAAAGCTAGCTCGCCCTCTTGTGGTGCATCAGTGCAACAAAGACTAGCAACTACCGGCGCCAGAACATCTATCGTGTAAAAAAACATTGTAGACTCCCTGGCAATATGTGCCATACGCTAAATAAATACATAAATGACAGCGCTTCCCTTTTTGTCATGCCAAGTCTGTGTGAGGGCTGGTTGACTTGCATTGCAAGCAGCCAACAAATGTTCACCACTATCTTCTAAGCCAATGTAGTGGGTCTGCCGGCTACATTCATGTCTTCAATGGAGACCATCGATATTAATCATCTCGCTTCCACTCCACTAAACATAAGGGAAGTTGTCTGACGGACTCAGGCAGCGCTTCGGAGGTATTATGCACAACATCTTGCAAAATGAATATTTAATAACAAAGTTTTGCACTGTAGAGCAGACTGAGTAATATGGGAGCCTGAAGGGCCATATTGGAAAAAAGTTACCATCATCCTCACAGCTGGCTCTGGAAAATACGAAAGCTAGAACATTTTAGTTGAATATTTAGAGTTTGAACTTCAAACCACTCTTTAGGCTCAAAAGTTACCTACACGATCTGCTCTTGTCATGAAAAGCAATTCAGACTTGTATATATTGCTTTGAATTTCATAATCTCAACCTTTTGGCAAGATTCTGCTAACATTCATTTCCCCACTTCTATTTCTAAGGGTGAATAATGCATTTCTGGACAGGCTACAAAACAATAGTCAGCCAGGTGGCATTTACCAATCTGGACGTCTTGGGAATATGGGTTTTAGTGCTGACAGCTGGGTGAGTAACAAACCTCATCTTTCAAAGTCCTGAAGAATAAAAACAATGAGGTTTTTAAAAAATGTTGCACTACCTGAATAGACTGTTAGTAATGTTCATTGTCTGGAGGTGGGCATGGAGCCAGGGTGGTGGACAGAAATTCTACAGCCACTGTTGAGGAGGAAGAAATTGGGACTTTAGATAAACAGAAAATGACAGCTGCCCACTTCTGCAGACCTGAGATTGTCTTGAATATGCTGCTTTTATCACTCTTCCTGTGTACTACAGCAGAAAGGGATCTTGGAAAAACGTGGTTATCTATGGAAGCAGAAGTACTAGCTCATATATAACTATGGCAAGCAATACAAAAGTCTGTTCAAAAGTAAATCTGAAATATTTAGAAGAGTACTGCTTTGGGCAATCAAATGTTGCTTAAGGTAGGATCATTTCTAGGCACCGGTTGGGAGTAATTCTAGACGTTGGGAGCCCTTTGGGCAAAACAAAGGCCACATTTCAGCAGTACTAATGAGCCCCAGAATAGCGTACGCATTAGCATTAATGGGCCCTGTCAGAGCCCCAGCATTTCCCCAAGTGTGCATAGTAGTGATGCTGGGCTTGTACACCACATCTAATGAGGTGCTTTATCATCATTGCAATCTCAAGTGCTGCATTTGAGGCAAGGCAAGAGTGGCTGGGCATTGCTGAGCTGGAATTGGCAACCCAGGGAAACCCTAAGTATGTTTCTTCAAAAGTACGTGCTATTCTGAGTTTGTACCCTTTACTAATTGGTGGCTCAGAGGCTCCTTCGTTTCTGCAGCATTGCTGACAGTGCTGTTTTCGCTTCCTGAAATGGGTTCTGTTTCAGCCTGATTCTACGGATGTTTACTTCCACCGATACCAAGCAAAGGAATGAATGTGTGCATGAAGATAGGGTGTTTCCATCGATGTGTTCTTAGGGCCATGCTGGCAAGGCCTTTCTCTGGCCAGCAATCCATGAAAAAAACAACTAAGAAACAGCAATCTGCAAGCCACATGCCAGCGAACACTGGTGGCAAAGGAGGAGGTGTTTGAACTCAAACACCTGTCAGGGTGGACACTGAGCCCATAGAATCCCAGAGTAGTTCTGATTCTGAGGAAGAGCAGTCGCTCCTGGGAGAGGAGCACGCTCCTCTTTCCCAGGGCCAACAGCTGATGGAGATTCCGCCCACCAGCATTCCTAGATTAGAAAGCAGTCCAGGGAGTGACAGAGCGCGGGAAGCAGACTTGATGGATGCACGACGCCGATGTAGAGAGCGGTGCCAAATGGAGGGCGCGGAAAGGAGGGGTAGTGCCCGGTTGGCGCGCAAACAACGGCTGCGCCTAGAGGATCCAAGGGAAAAGGGGAGGGACTCTCCCTAGTCCTTAAGTTCAGGGGTCTACCAGTAATTCCCTTTCAAACGGGGACCAACTGTTCCAACTTAGGGCATAGGTACTCTGCTGCTCAGATCTAGTTGCTAACGGTAGAGTTGTTAAGTTGTAAAAGAAGAATAAAGCTTTGAAAGGAATCCCTTTGTCTGTGTCTGGACTTGGCTACTAGATTAGACTGAGAGAGGCCTCCAAGGAGCCCTTGACAACACCCCATCAGTAATGTTTGCCTTTTCCAAGCTGAAACATTGGCTAGGGAAGGAACCTCCTCCAGGTCCACTCTGATAACAGGTATCCTTATGGAGACCCTTTGGGATCTCAAGGAAATGGAACAGAATGTGCAGCAGGTCTTACTGGGAAACTCCAAGGCTCTTAAACACAGATGATATGCTAAAAAATACAAGACAAATAACTTTCCTAGATAAGTTCCCTAAAATGTTATCTATCACAGACCCTGTTGGAAACTAGACTCAAGTTTAGTATACCTTGGGCTGCAATCCTATGACCACTTAACCTGGAACCCAGTCCCATTGAACTCATTCAGGCTCACTTCTGAGTAAATGTATAGGATTGTGCTGTTGGTCGCCAACTATTCCAGTTGGACTGTACCACATCCACAGTGTAACCACAATTGGACTATATCGCCTTCACCTGTACCAGACTGCTTACAGTTTGAGATCAGTCCTGGAGGCCCTATTTGTGTGCCTGCCTGTGAAAGCAATCAAGCGGGCAAGCACAAGGAATCGGGCCTTTGGGGCTGTGCCTCCACACCTGTAGTGCTGTGTTTCAGTGGAAATATATAATGCCCTGTCATTTCAGACATTTAAGGAGGCTCTAAAGACCTATTTGTCTATGATTGCCTACTCTTGAATGAGGTCTTCTTGAGGTGCTGTACATATGATGCTACAGTACTTTGTTTATCTGATTTTCCTGTCCTTCCTGGGCTGAATGTTGTTCGATTAGTATTATTTATCTTTTATCAATTACATTATGATGATCTATGGTTTTAGATTTGTATTATTTTTTATTGCAAGTGTATATGTTGGAAGCTGACTGGGGAAGATTTAACCCTAAAGGGTAGCCTACAAGTATTTTAAATAAATGTGCTGATATGGAATGTTCATTCCTACAGGAGTCTGAATATTTCCAGTAAAATGAACTACTCAGCTAAAACTCAGAGAAGTAAGTCTTCCATCTAATGGAACTACATTTCTATCAAAATACTGACTTTGGGTGTCTGAATCTTTTAAAAATAAAATGGTTTGACAGCTCATCTCCAGATATGAGATTCAGAGGCACTCTTAGGGATGTGTACAATCGCTGCATGCACGTGTGTGTGCGCACTTCTGAACAGAGAAGTCTGTATGCAGACAGGCTGTCTGAGAGTCCAGGGGCTCAAGGACGGCACTGGGCTTAGAAGGAAGAAAGAACAATTGGGTGGTACAGACATAGAGCTGAGGGAAGGAGGAGCAAAGGGATCTTAAGAGTGGCATTAAAAAATACTCCTCTAGGTATACTTCTATTGCTCCTCAGCGTTATGACCTGCCAACCCTAAAAAAACATATAAACCCTAGAGGCCTTCAGCCCACATTGGAGACCTCATCCTTTATGGTCAAGGCTCTTCTTTAACACAAACTCTGCGCTAAGCCCATTAGTCAGAGGTGACTCAGTTAACACATCCAGTAATGGTTTGAGATCATTTGCTCTGAGGAGTTCTGATTTTTCCTAAACACTTACAGATGGTCTGAAAGGTAGGTCCATAGTTTGGGGATATTCCTAGATCCATCACTGTCGCTGGAGGCCCAGGTGGCCATGGCAGCTCAGAGTGCCTTTTACCAGCTTTGGCTGGTTCACCAACTACAGCCTCTCCTGGACAGGGATAGCTTGATCCACAGCGGTACAGGCGCAATAACCTCACGACTGGATTACTGCAATGTGCTGTATGTGGGGCTGCCCTTAAGGCTGCTGTGGAAGCTGGAGCTAGTGCAGAACGCAGCAGCTTGGCTGTTGTTGGGAGCTGCCCCTTTTGAGCATGCAACTCCTTTGCTGAGGGAATTTCACTGGCTGCCCATTTGCTACCTGGCCAGGTTTAAAGTTTTGTTACTAGTGTACAAAGCCCTAAACAACTTGGGACCAGGATACCTGAGAGAGCGCCTTCTCCCTTATCAACCTGCCCGTTCACTGAGGTCATCAGAGGGCATGCTCCTGGTGGTTCCACATGGACCTGTGGCCCAATTAGAGTCCACCAGGAGGAGCCTTCAGTGTGGTGGCCCTCTTTCTTTACAACTCCCTGCCCCTGGAGGTCAGGTAGGCGCCAAAACTGTGTTGTTTCCAGCGCCTGCTGAAAACAGTTCTGTTCCAGGAGTCATTCCGTAAATGGCCAGCTACAGTTTTAATTGCATTCTGTTTTTAATAATTTTAATATGGTGTTTTAATCTTTTATCTTTTTTACTATTTTACTTCTTGTGTTCACCACTCCGAAATCTGTTTTGGATGGGAAGTGGTATACAAATGTTGTTAAATGAATGAATGAATGTGCACATCCCAAATGTATTCTTCAAATTCATAACCCTTTTATGCATTTGGGGGTAATAAATGACTCCAAGAAGAATACGAATATGTAACATTTTCCCCTAACCTGTGCTACTTTTAGGGATGTCAGAGGTATCCGTCCAGGGGGTCAAGTCTGCTGAGGTTTTAGCAGCTTGGCTCCCCAGACTCAAGCTTGCATTTCCACCAGCTGGCCCGACTGGATCTGTGTTGAGTCAGGCCAGCTTGCGGATCTTCATGGGGTTTTTTTTTGTAAAAAAAATGTCATTTATGCAAGTTGCAGCCACAATTTGTGTAAGTTATATGGTTTTGGGGTGGAATTTACGTAAATTGTGAAAATTGTAGCTGTAAATATGCCCAAGTTGCGCAGCTTCTGGCCACAATTCGCACAAGTTAGGCATATTTACAGTCTCAATTTGCACAGATTCTGGCTGAGAATTGTATAACTTATGCAAATTGTAGTTGCAACTTGCATAAATTACATTTTTTACACACAAAAAATGAACGTTTCCAGATTTTGGGAACAGGCCCCCTGTCAGGGGCATTTCTGGATGCAGGGAGTGGGATAGCAGTTCAGATTCTGAAGGAGAACCATCAGACATGGGGGAGGTGTTTTCCCAGGCTAGTCCAGATATGAGTAGACCTGCTTCTCAGGTTACAAACGTACAGATGGCTGAGCTTGAGGGTCTCTCCTCACCCCCGCCCCCCATGAGAGGCAGTGAACAGGAGGTTGACCTAACAGATGCCAGGTGCAAGCACAGAGCAAAGAGAGAGAAGGCAGGGGTGGAACTTAGATGGTCTACCCGATTGGCCCTGCATGAAAAGCTACGCTTAGAGGTCTCACGTCAAGAGAGGGACCTCCCCCCCTTAAGTTAGGCTAGCAAGACCGCCTCCCTCTTCAAACAGCTGGCAATGCTCATAAATTCTATTTGGATCCCCTGAAGGCATTCCTTTGTAGACGGAGAGTTCTCTAAGAATTTGCATCTGTAGGACCCTGTGAAGTAATGGATTAAAAGCTGTAGACTGAAGCCTCTCGTCTGTGTATGTTTGGTCATTGAAGAGAAGTGGAGGCTAAGGGAATCCTCACAAATGCAAGCCAAGCCAGAAAGCTTGGGGAAATCTGGTGAGGAAAAAAAGAGTTGGAATTTCCCACGATGGCCATCCCTAGGTACTTTACACTCCATGCATTCTCCCATAATAATTTGGGATGGTGGTTCAAATAGTACTTGAATATTTTCAATATATCCTTTAAAAAAAATACCTGTCAATCTTGCTCAAAGACTAAATTTAGAAAAATTGCTTGGTAACAGTCCCATGCTTATTGGTGCTCTTACTTTCCATGTAGGTAAAACACCTACTAAGCCCTCTAACATAGCCCTGTCATATATATGTCCTCCACAAGGCAGCTTACATATAATACGTTCATTCACTATAGGATGGATGGACAGACAGACAGATTTTAAACTCAAAATCAGTCTCATCAGGCAGCAGCAGCATTACATTAATAAATAAAAATACAAGCTAGTTAAAATAAAATACTCCAACAGCAAGTCAAAGAGGCTAAACAATTTTAACTCATAGGAGTGAAAACTCAGGGAAGAACAAGACAAAAGGATGAGGTTTTTACAGCCCTCTTAATTATTCAGAGTTGAGGCCATGTGTACTTCATTGGGCAGAAAGTTCCAAAGCGTAAGGGACACAAGTGAAAAGCAGGCTCTGTCTCGCTTGCCTGCTCACTTGATGGATTTTCCAGGCAGACTTATGAGTAGGGCCTCTTAATGCCCGGGCATGTTTGTATGGGTGCAGGTGGTCCTTCAAGTAACCTGGTCCCAAACCATCTAGGGCTGCATTCTGCACCAGCTGAACTTTCTGGTCCATCTTCAGAGGCAGCCCCACGTAAAGCACGTTACAGTGGTTTAGCGTAAATAACTGTGGCAAGTTCCTATTTCTCTAGATAGGGTCGCAGCAGGCATACCAGCCTAAGCTGATAAAAGGCACTTGTAGCCACTGACACAACCTACACTTTCACAAGTAGTGTGGAATCCAGAAGAACCCCTAAGCTACGAGCTTGGTCTTCAGACCATTTGAGACCAGTTGTACTCCCCCCTCTTCATTCATTATTAGATGTCATTTCTTAGTCACATTTCTCCAACTTTCTCCCGTGAGAATATGGAGCTATATCAGATGCATTGCTAAATCCCAGATACATCAACTTTTCTTTCCCTTGTCTTCAAAACTAGTTATCAAACTGGATTTGCTTCAAATGAGGCTATGCTGACTGCCATTACGCCTTCTATTTTCCTCATAATTGTTTACTAGGACATCTTTGTATTTTGCTTTCTTTATTCTCATGACTTAAGTAAGTTTAACATTTAACTTGAAATATAATTTGTGTTATAGGTTTTGTTCTGTAGACTCATGACTAAACAGTGACTTGTCTGCTGTATTATGAACCATCTCAAATGTTCAGAACTGGAAATATGCTAGGCATATGTAACTGAAATGCTTCAACTTTTCATTCTGCTCGATGGCTTTATACTTGTTTTGTCACTAATTCTGATTTCATTTTACAGGATTCCTGACACATCACTTGGAAGAACTACCTTTGAAAAAGCTTCTGATATCTATTTTTTAAAATGTTGCTCCAATCTCTTATCACTTTATTCAGCCTTGCTTGCTTGCTTGACCTGCTGTCTTTTCTCTATTATGTTTTTCAAGCTATTGATTATGGTACTGATACTAAATACCAAAGACATGCGCTTCTCCCCTCCGACCCCAAAGCTTGTTGCTTGTTGAAGAAATCTTGCATCTCTCAAGAGGTTTTATCTCCATGTCTGTGGGAACAGCAGTAACTTGTCTTTGCTACTTTGACTAAGTAGCCATCTGAGTTGTGGAAGTTTGGAAGTTTTCTTTGTGTGTACATTTCATCTTTTAATATGTTGCTGAGACAGAAAAGAATTATTACACTGTGTATTGTAATTGGTTTTAATTCAAATATTTTTAAAGTGGAAAAGCAGTATAAAATATAACATAAATAAAAGCTTTGAATCGTCTTTGGTGAAATATCACTGGCAGGGCTATTTGCACTACTGGATGCTCCTGAGTTCAAGCAGCAATTCATCTGCTGCACCAAAAGAAAAACCTTTCCATTCTCAATTTCCAGGGGGTTCGCTGTGTTAGTCTGTTGCAGCAAAAACAACAGAGTCTTGTGTTGCCCTAAAGACTAAAAATTCATCCTGCATCTGAGAAAGTGGGCATTGTCCATGAAAGTTTATACCAAAATAAATGTATTAGTCTTTAAAGTGCCACAAGGCTCTCCATTGTCTTTCCATTCTTAGCGCTGTCCTCTGGCAGATGTGATTCTGTTGGCCAGCAACAGCAAAGAATTAATGAAGGAAAGATACAAAGGCTAGGCAAGGTAGCTGAGAAGAGAAGCAGTAGTCCAGGGTGCTAGTCAGCTGTTTGTGATGCTTAATAGGCGACAGGCAGTCATCTATCTGTCCTGCTCAGAGGAGGGCAGGGGCAAATGGCAGATGCTGGCATAGCACCGCGAATGCGAGGGACCTTGCAAGATGCATAAAAGGGCTGCCAGACTTGTGAGCCCCAAGCTCACACCTATCATGCTGGCAATGGGAAAAGCCATACAGAGAGATCAAAACTGGCCTTCAGATTAGTACTGGCAAAATAATGGAGCATTGTATGACCCTACTGAACAAGTCAACATGCATGTCATTGTTTTTGACGTTGCTGTGCCCCAAACACCCTGATCAGGCACATTGTCAACGTTCTCCTTGTGCAGGGACAGGAGAGAGAAAAACTGTTCAAAGATTCAGTGTATGTTCTCTATGGCTGGCTTCGTGTTTTAAATTGTGCCCTCAACTGCTATGTGTATGTAGCATTACCGCACCATGGATATGTGGATCCAGCAGGTGCTATGCTGGTGTGCCAGTGGTGCACACATAGATACCAGCACCCAGATTAAGCATGATGGTGGGCATGTGGAATCTTGCATGGGTATGTGTGTTATATGCCTACCATCCTGTGTTAAACTGGGCCTGAGGATTGTCCTGAACAGTTAAACACATTGGAGCAGGCTGACTAAATCTGCATCCCAGTCAAGACTGCAATGCTTGTTGCATCCTTTCAAAAATACAGGATTGCAGTCGACTGAAAGTAGAAGCCTAGAGCATAGACTAGATCAGCCTTCCCCAACCTGGTGCCCTTGTGCTGGGTGGGGATTATGGGAGATGTAGTCAAATACATCTGGAGGGCACCTGTTTGAGGAAATCTGGTCAAAGTCTTTCTACCTTCTCCAGTCTTGCATATACTCCATATTGCTGTGGTAGGTCAGCAATTAAGGAGGTCAGAACTTTGAATTCCTGAAAGCCATCTGGGATTACATGCATGCACCTGTTTAAGAAAAGATTGTGTGTGTGTGTGTGTGTGCACATACACTTAAGCTGCATGTTGATGGCTAAGTGTAGATGTAGAATATAGTTGGATTAGAAGTAGCATTAGTTGAAACATGCTCCCAATAGTCTGAGTTCAGAGCTTTTCAAGACGAAGAAATGCATGCATGGGGTTGGCATGGTTTGCCTCGTGGCATTTGGGGCCAGAGGTGTATAAACAAATGCTAATACTTCTCATGTTTGTGGATTCCATCATAGGGCAGGCTTTGTACCAATCAGACTCCCAAGGAAGGACCTCATGTTGGCACTTAAGGTTGAACTACACGTTACAGCTGATGCAAAGCATTTTCCTGTTTCTACCAGGAGCAAATGATAACATATATGTAACTACACTTACAGAGGAAAGGGAAAGAACTCAACATGGTGGCGCCATTTTCAGTGGCATTTTTGTCACCCATAATATGGCGTTTCTCTTATTTTGTTGCTATGTGTCCACATGCAAATCATACTTCAAGGCAGGTATAGGTTGGTGACTAAGTAAATAGCTTGCTTCCAGCTTAGGGAGAACTCTACATTTATGGACATGTCATACTGGAATTCGGAAGCCCTGGCGTGCTATGGTCCATGGGATCATGAAGAGTCGAACACGACTGAATGACTGAACAACAAGACATACTGGAATTAAAAATGGTTTATAGTCCATATATTTAAGTCACTTGCAAAGCAGAACAAGCTATGGGAAGAACAAGACTAATGTCCAAATGCCAACTGATGTTTCCAGAAAGCCTCAAATCAAGACAACGTGGGGTTTCTTGGAACAAAAGATTGGGCGATAATGCTAACTAGATGGAGATGAAGTAATTTTTATTACAGCCCCACAAAAATGGTTTTGAAGATTTCTATATTCATTGAGAACAGTATATTTGAACTTGGTGTAAGAAATAGAATTGTGAGGTACTGAGACTGTTTGCAGGCAATTTCTCCCCATTTTGATCCATTCTGGACATGAACCATTCAAATAAGTGCTTGTCAGTTGAGTCTTGCCTGTACATAGCTGGATGGAGGAAGTACCCATTGTACACTGAAACATACATGTGTGTGGATGATAGGCAAAATCGTGCCTTTAGTGTTTTATCCTGACTGACTTGGTCATTACTAATTGCCACTTGTAAAGGAAGTGAACAATTTCGCCCCCGTTCATATGCCCCTGGAAAGACTGTCAGGATGAGGGCGCTGTTTGGCTCAGCCCTCTTCATGGACAGCTGTCAACTTGGGACGGGACCATTTCTGACTTAATCAGATCCCCAACTGCTGCTTGGATCCAACTGAGAGAACACCTTGGATTTGGAAGAGAACTACGTTTTAGTCACAGATCTGGTAATCAAAGCACAGCCCTTCATGGACCAACATATGTGCAGTTTAGCCGATCTAGACCCACATTCTGTTCCCAGAGTGGCCAACCAGATGCCTATGGGAAGCCCACAAGCAGGATATGCACCCAATAACACCTTCCCACTTGTGTTTTCTAGCAACTGGTGCTAGACTATTAGACTTGTATTCTGGAATGCCATGCATTCCAATTATCCCTGGTCACCCTGGTCAGACTATGGGGATAAAACATAGGGAGTGACTTATGAGGGATAGCCTAGCCATAGTGAACAGAGAGACTTTTGGCCATGGGTTGCTAAAATGTTAGTGAGAGTTGATGGAGTTCTTAGTTTTTTAGGTTCTGCCCCCTTCAACTGTGCCTCTAGAGATTAAATCCCTGGAGGTCAAGGTGGATACAGGTTGTATCCAGTGCATATGCATGTAAACTATAAGGTGGCTCATTTGTAACCTTATCTTTGTACAGTCTCCAAGGCAGCTTGAAGAATATACCAGACAACAACGCATATTAACATAACATATTATCATCCAAATAAATAAATAAACAATAAAATTCCAATCAATAGTAGAATTAACACAAATAGCATTAAATTATAAAGTCTGAGCATACAACAACAACAACAAACCCTTGAAAAGAGTTGTCTTGACTCAACAGCTAATGGGCCAGCAAGGAAAGAGCAAGCTGAACTTCCCTAGAGATGGAGTTCCATAATTTTAGTGGCACTACAATGAAGGCCTTGCCTTCATTGCTTCCCATCACCACCCACCATATTGCAGATAGGCATATGGTGCAATGCCTCTAAGGAGGAACTTTACAAGTAGGTTCATACAGAAGTGGGTGATCTTTAAGGTATCCTGGACCCAGACCATTTAGTCATTTAGAGGTCAAAGCCAGCACTTTAAATGGGGCCTAGAAACAAACTAAGAGTCAATGACATTGTAGGAAGCATGATCATTGGCTGGCTCAAGATGTCCTAATACCGAACTTCCGGTTGGAACCGATGTCACTCTGGGAGCTTCCCCATGGGTTCTCTGTGGGAGCTTTCTCAAACAGCTTTTTAAAAGGTTGAAAAGCCTTTTCATCTCCCCCCTGGAATTAAAAGGGGGGGGCAAGGCAGGTCTGGATAACATCTTGAAGAAAATTATCTCCCACGAGATAGTGGGGGGGCTGGATTCCAGGATTATCTCCCCAGAGCTTTACCAATGCAAAAAGCTGTACTGAGACTCCTATTTCATAGGAGAAAACAGGGCTGACGTGTTCCATAATAATATATGCTTTAAGAAATATCAACAACTTGTGAGGGATGATTTAAGAAATGTTAACAATATTTGAGAACATCTGAGGACCTGTAAGATCTGTTTGAGAGAAACATGTCTGCGCCGAGGAGAAGAAAGGAGCTGGCATCAACTCCCCCCACCCGCACCCCATGTGTCAAAAGTTTCAAGAACAGAAGATATAGGGGAATTATTTACTCTGATAAAGACTTTATCTTCGCAATTTACGGAGCAAGCCAAAAGGTTGGATTTAATCCAAAATTCCATCACCGCCTTGCAAGGAGCTGTAGATTTAATTAATGCATCATGGCAAAAAATTGAGACGAAAATTAATGAGCTACAAGACCGAGTGGCAGAAATGAAACTACAACACAGATTAGTTTTAAAAATGCCTCTGATAGAATTTCTCAACTGGAGGCCTTCACGAGGAGATCCAATGTACATATTATTGGGATTAAAAATCTGTCTAATGATGTAAAATTGCCTATTTTTGTGGATAAACTTTTGCATGAGATACTCCCTATCCCATCTGATTATTTACTTGATATTGAGCAGGCATTTTGTGTGCCAAATGCTAAAGGGACTGATTACACGATCATAGTTCAATTTGCAAAAGTCTCCACAAAGAATTATATCCTGCATTGGGCAAGAGTGGGTGGAAGCCTTTCCTGGAAACAAGATAAAGTTATGTTATTTCCAGACTACATCAAAGAGGTGGTGAATAAAAGAAGGCAATTTATCAAAGCAAAAAATATGGCAAAACAAATGACCTTACAATATTACTTAAAATACCCTGCTACACTTTGTATTGTGTCTGAAGGTCAGATGAAGAAGTTTCAAAATCATGAAATGGCGGAGGCATGGCTGAACGTAAAAATGTGTGAGAATTCTGTTACAACCCCATGAACTGGAATTTTTAAACAAGCTTTGTTAACTGTTTGTGTTTAGTCTACATGATCCAGGCTCAGAAAATAAATTATTCATATATTGGTTTACTCTCTTTCATCTTTCATTTTTTCTTGCTTTTCTTTATATTTTTTATTTCAAAATAGATAATATCTCTAGTATAAAATATATTATTGACTGTTGAAGGTTTATATTAAGTTTTATTATTATATAACACTATATTTATTATTATTATTAATATAGGCTTCTGGGAATGAATTGTAGACCTGTTTCTTTGATATAAGATTGATGATATGATATTGAAATGTAAGGTTGTTTATTAAACTGTAAGATTGTTAAGGTTATAGATATAGTTTTTAAAATAGAACGGCATCAGAGGCCTGGGGGTATTGGAGTTTAAACTTAATTCTTTAAAGGGGAGGGAGAGGGGGAGGGAAGGGGAAAGAATCTTCTTTTTTCTTCACCTCCTTTTCTCCTCCCTTTCCTTTTCCTTTTTTTCTTTTTCCTTCTCTCCTTGTTATTGTGGTGTCCTCATCAGAATATTGTATTGTTGGGAAATTGTAGTATTGATCAGGTTGTTGGTAATTTTGGTATTTATTTCATTTATAAAGATAAAATAAATACAAATATATTCCAAAAAAAAAAAAAAGATGTCCTAATCTCCATCCCAAAACCAGGCTGGCAGTCAGATTGAAAGGCATCCAGGTAGGAATAGATGAATCGGTCTTTTCCCAGTCCATGGCACTTCCACATACATATGGCAATGTGTAAGTCCCCCCCATCCCATTTCTACATTAATCTGAGAAATTTTAAAGATCTAAACAAATTTGCATCTAAATACTTATTTTGAATGTATTTTCCCTCAAGACTCATTTTTAAATGGACATAGACATATTTAGCTGAAAACTGTGTTGGAACACTCAAAGTGCTAACACTGATAAATAACTTGTGTTTTCATCTACGTGTTCATCTGGGAGGTGCAGATTGGGTCAGTCCATATCAGATTGTAAAGGTCAAATTCCTCAAGCATTCCTAGCAGGGCCAGTGTCAAGGTTTGGTTGGCACAAGAGCCCTGTAGACTTGATCCTCCTCTTCACCACTACAACCTGCTTGTTCATCTGCCTCTTGCTTTGGCCCAGACGATGGTGATGGTGAGAAGGAACAGTGATGCCACGGCCTACCTGCTCTCTGTCTATCAAGCAAGCAAGTGGTAGCAATGAGGAGCAAGAAGAGCTGGTGACGATGGCAGTGAGGAGGTAGACTCAGTAAGGGAGGAGGCCCATGGAGGGTATTTTGCCCAAGGGCGCTCGAACACCTGGAGGCAGCACTGATCCCTAGGTCCAGATGATGTCACCCAAGGAGCCTGAAGCTTCCACCATCTGCTGCTGTAATACTTTGCTTGTGGGCAAATTGGAGGCTGACCAAAGGTAGTTAAGATCTGTTAGTGTTCATTTAAATATGCATATATCCAAGACACTGGATTTGACACAGACTTAGTCATGCTTAGAGTAGAGCCACTGAATCAATGAGAAAATTTAGTAATGACCAACATAAGTTCTGTACATTTCAGTGGGTCTACTCTAAACATTACTAAGTCTGGATCCAGCCATATATAATCTGCAGTCTTCCACTTAACATACAACTGCCGGTGAGGTTCATTTGGAACTCTTGATGTATTATAGAACAATCTTTTTTTCTTTTCTTTTTTAGAATATCTGTAATCAAAAGAAAACAGAAATACAGGGCTGGCTACTGGAATATAAATTAATATGCACATAACGAGTTTCAGTAGCAATTTCAGGAGTATGTAATAGTGGGGAGATAAGTATGAAAATAAAACTGCCCTTTTATCTGTGAAATTACAAGGGGTATGAAATGCCTGTGATTTGGGTGTGGTTCCCCACCCCGCAACTGATCTGTCTGAGCTGAATGTTCCCACAACCAAAAACAAAATCTATGTTGGCTGTTTCTGAAAACAAATTGGAGAGCAACCTTAAAACCATCTTCCCATTTCAATTGACTGAGGCACTTCCGCTTGGAGGAATATGAGAACATATTTCCTGATTTAAATCTTTTCTATAATATTATAAATCGCTGCATAGCTTTGATATTTGAAAGAGCTATACAATATTGAAAGCCAAATACACACTGTACACAGTCCTGCATTCCTGAGTGTGATCCTTGAAGTGGGGGTTTTCTTTCTAAAGTGTATCAAGGTGTAGGATTGAAAAGGTTCTCTTATTCTCAATGCATCCTTTATTTCACTTTTTCAGATGTTGTGTGATGCCCTGTCAAGCTTTTTATGGCTGTGTGCTCTTAAACAATGTGAGAACAAAACTCCACTAGTGCCAATTACAAGTGAATTTTAAAACCAATGTCTCTCTTTTGGTGTTGCCTCTTAAAAAGTGTGACACTGATTCATGTTCTTTTTTCAAGTACTTCATCACGTGAAATGTATTGCATTGCTGTCTCTCTTCTTTGCCGTGTATAGGAAGCAAGAAACTGGGGAATCTGGAATTGCACATTCTTCCCTGTTTAGCTTAACTTGCCAAATTATTAAAAATGACCCTTAATTTCTCATTGGGTGTGCTCATGATTCAAAGTAGGATTCTTGTAAGTTTTTGTGGTATTTGGCACCCTTTACTGCCATCAAGGAATTATTATTACAATTCTGTTGTTTTAAATGCCTGCTTGAGATGCAGTCCTGAGCTAAGGGCCCCAAAATGGAAGCTGGGAAGGGAAGGGGAATAGCTTCTGTAGCTTTCAGCCCCTCGGTGCCATGTTCAGGAGCCACTTCTTTAATGGGGTAAACTAGAATCCATATTTCAGTGTTCATTTTATGCCAGTAGTATTTCCAAATACCTTTTCCCCATCTCCTGACAACTTTATATGTAAAATAATAAAAGGGGATAGTAAATGTATAGAGGCAATTAAAAGTCCTTGTGCACTGATGCCTCAGACTTATTTTCCTAAACCAGCAAACTTTGAATTTGTCCTTGTGCCTCTGCAGGCTGTCTGGGTTTTGGTGGTGCGGTCTCTAAGGTTCTCTCAGCACTTCGTATTGAAATATTATTTTAAATACTGTTGTGCTTAACTGGATATGTTCAGCTGTTTTTTCCGATTGGTAAATCATCAGTCAGGAACTGCTTAATGCCAATTAGTTAAGCAGAATGGGAACTGATCATTTGGACACACAACTAGGGCAGTTGAAAAGGTTACGGGGTTGATTGCTTTTCTGCTGCTGAGGCCAGTAGCAGCTTCAAAGGGGGCCATGTTTGTCTTGACTGCAGTGTGGAAGAGGAAAGGGTTAACACCCCCGCATGTACCACAGCCCCGTATTGGGTTGGGGGGGATGGGAATGGCTGCTATTTTTAACACAATGCTTTTAATATAATATGTCATTGGGCCCACCTTATATGCACATCGTGGTTGGGGAGTGATACTTGTAGGTCAATTAATATGGTTGTGTTTACTTCATGTCTGTACTACTGCTTCCTTAAAAATGTCTGTTGGGGCAGGGCATGGTGCAACATCCACTCACTGAACTAAAAGGTCAGGGGTAGTCCATATAAGGAACTGAAAAGCCTTTGGTTTGGAAGGTTCAAGTTTGCTAAATGCCAGAGAATATGAAGTGAGCGAGCTTGATTTGCTTTTGTTTTTAATTTCATGTGTACATTAAGCTGAAATTGTCAAAGTTGTGGCAAACTGTAGCTTTCTTGAATTTGGGTCTGCTGTTAAGGAATGACGACTATAAAATGGGATGTGTTTTGTATTTTGCTGTCAAAGGCTTCAAGCAACCATCCTTGTGATTAAAATAATACCTATTGCATGGGGAACTTCAAAACATGTCACTCATCTTGCCTTTCAAGGCTAGTACTAAATGCTCTTTTTTGTTAAGTGGAATCAGTATTGCTTCACTCACAGGAACCATGCGTACTCTTCAACAAAATAATGGCTGTACAGGATGTTTGTATTTGTACTTCTATTCCATGTTTAATGTTGTTTATACTCCATATTTCCAGAGAGCTCAAAAGTAGACTACAGAAGGCTTCCAGTGCCCTTGCATCCAGGCACTGATCAGATCCACATATTAGCTTCAACAATCCTGTGGCATCAGCTGTTCCCAGACCATTCACAGGGATATTAAAAACATGTGTCTACAAACCAGCGATCACCAGTCGGGTGGGGAGGGAATCTTGGGGGAGACTGAAAGCTATTTAGTGTGTAGTAAGATCTCCTGAGCACAGGAGTAGGTAACCTGGTGCCCTCCTAATGTTTGGACAACTCCCATAACCCTGACCACTGGCCATGCTGGCTGGGGCTTGTGGGAGTTGTAGTCTAAAACATCTGGAGGGCACCAAGTTACCTACTCCTGCTCTAGCATCTTGGCTATGGTTCAGAAGATGGTTATATGTACTATCAATTTGTTAGTAATCTTCTAAAAATAGCATTGGCTTAATTTGAAAGCTGCTGCATGCCTTGTTAATTGATCAAGGGGGTCATATCATATCACACAGAAAGACATAGATTTCAGGTGTGGTTCTTTGTAATACAAGAAGTTATCTTTTTGATGTGTAGTAGCCTGTTTGTATAGATAATTAGTTTGCAGTTGGTATAAAAAACTTCAATGTGGAGGTCTTTTACAACAGGAGCCACAGAATTTGTAGATATTATTGCAAAAGGTATGTTTCATTTTATATATGTATATATATATATACACACACACACACACACACACACACACACACATATATATATAAACACATATATATATTCTGTTTATATTTATGTATACTTTATACATGAATAATGTAGTAGTGGTGGTGCGCCCCCCCCCCCCCATTCCCCACAGTTTTTCAAACCTCCACAGGTTTCTTTATTATTGAGTGGTGGATTCAAAGATGCAGATATTTAAAGTCCTTTATCTTTGGGTTGTTCTGAATAAAGATGCTTTGTCCCATAAATTGCTGTGCATATTAGTTACGAATTGTAAGAACATGACTTTTTGTTATTATAAAGGAAGTGTTTTAATACTTAAGCCTTTTAAGTTGTACTAGATGTTTTTTTATCAGTTTTTAATATGTTGTTTTTAATGTTGTTGGATTAGAAAACTGTCATTTATTATTCCATTTTCCTTTGTATGTTATGTATAGTGCCCCTGAAGAAGGATTTACAATCCGAAATGCATTGGGCCAAGAATAAAAAAACAATTTGCTAGTAGGATCTGGAGTTTTCCTCCCTGATTTTTTGCCGTTTGCAGTCCTCTCCCTCTTTTCGTGATTGCTGGTTCTTTCTAGGGATGGCGGAGAATTTCTCCACGAATCTCCGGGAGGCCGAATGCCAATGCATTCGGCCCCCCGAAATTGGTGGTGAAATTCTCCGCCAGCCCCCCGCCCCCCCCCCCCGGGATGGGACTGACCTCGTGCGAATGTCCCTCTTGGCGGCGGGTCCCAGCGGCGTTTCGGTGGGGGTGGTGGCGGCGGCTGGTCTTCTGACTGGCTGCCGCCGCCGCCATTGCAAAATAAAAAAGGAAAGTAAAAAAAAACAAACACACACCCGTGATAGGCTACGTAACGATTTACGTAGCCTATCACGGCTAGATTTCCAAAGTCAGCCATG
The DNA here is from genome assembly GCF_057233095.1 of Heloderma suspectum. Taxonomy (NCBI): domain Eukaryota; kingdom Metazoa; phylum Chordata; class Lepidosauria; order Squamata; family Helodermatidae; genus Heloderma; species Heloderma suspectum. The sequence goes on along the minus strand of NC_139460.1, from coordinate 174,353,480 downwards.
ATAGGCTACGTAAATCATCACGTAGCCTATCACGGGTGAATTTGGGGGGGGGGAAGCGCGTATGCAAATGGCGGCGCCCATGGGGCACCGCCATTTGCATTCATTAGTTTGGCACGTCTAGTCTATGTAAAGATTTACGTAGACTATGGTGAAAATAAGGGAACGCTATTTGCGTTGCCCTTATTTTCGCCATAGTCTACGTAAATCTTTACGTAGACTAGACGTGCCAAACTAAGGAACGCAAATAGCGCCCCCCATGGGCGCCGCCATTTACGTATGCGCTTTTTTTTTCTTCAAAGTCACCCGTGATAGGCTACGTGACGATTTACATAGCCTATCACGGCTGACTTTGGAAATCTAGCCGTGATAGGCTACGTAAATCGTTACGTAGCCTATCACGGGTGTGTGTTTGTTTTTTTTTACTTTACTTTTTTTTTTCGCGGCCGGGGAGACGGGGCGCTCCTCCCCGGACTGAATTTCAGCGGCGAGGGATGGGGCGCCTCCCCCCCGGCCTGAATTTCGACCGGGTGAGGCGGGGCGCCTCCCCCCCCTCGCCTGAACTTCGGGGGGAGAAGCGAAGCACCTCCCCCCCACCACGAAGCAAGCTGCGGGACAAGGTAAGTCCCTTTCGTCCATCCCTAGTTCTTTCTGATGCATAGTAGTCTACCCGTCAACATTTCCAAAATGAAAATAGGGACCCTTTTCTGTATCTGTAACACTCTATCCCCACACCAACAATTACTGCCTGAGCTTCTGCGCTCCCTGAAATTACATATTACTGAAAGTTCTCCTTTGCCTGCTGTATATTTATTTGCTCTGCAATATCCTGTCCGACGCAGACTTCTAAAGCAGGATAATTAATAGTAAACTGACCATAACAATTTACTCTTAAAAAAAAGACCTTCTGAAATGTTGAAATGAATCTGGTTGTACTCATAGAATAGGTGCAACTGAAACACACTTAGCAACATTTGGTAGATACAGGCTTTCTTCACACAGAGCTTTTATCCTGCTATCTTAAGGAGTGCCTCCAGCAGCACCAGACAGGCCGCTTAACAAGATCAGCCTCGGATGGCCTTCTCTCTGTCCCATCAGCGAGGACAGCTAGACTGGTGGGGACGAGGGAGAGGGCCTTTTCTGTGGTGGCCCCCACTCTGTGGAACTCCCTCCCTAGGGAACTCCGTCATGCCCCCTCTTTAATGAGCTTCCGTCATGCATTAAAAAACATGGCTGTTCAGGCAGGCATTTGGGGTGGGTTAGGGTATTTTAGAAAATGTTTTTATTGTAGAATTTTATTGTTTTAAACTGTTTTTATTGTATGTTGTACATCGCCCAGAGTGGCTGGGTGACCAGCCAGATGGGCGATTAATAAATTTAATAATAAATAAAAATAAAAATTGATATGGCTCCTTCACGGAAGTTTGCGGGCTCTTTACATGACGCCATGAACCTCCAGGGCGTCTCCTGCACTCAGTGCCCTTTGTTCTGTTTTTAAATAGATCGCAGATAATGAGCTATCAAATTACCCTGTTCTGTTCCGCTTGAGTTTCCTCCACATAAAGAGGAAAAGCGGCAAGAAGAGGAGCGAGATCAATGAAAGATAATGGAAGACTCAGATACGGGGGGAAGAGGAGGGGAGAAAGGAAGCACGTATAAAGGCAGTCAGTTGTGATCCTGCATTTAAAATGGAAGCAGAAAGCCCTGTTTAAATGCAGGATTTTAGGCTGGTGTAGAGATGCCCATAAACTATTGGCCGGAAGGGAAGAAACGTGCTGGAACTTGACTTTATGGGTGTGAACATTTACATGCATGTGCTATAGAGCGGGTATGTGGTCTTCCTTACTCCTGGTCCCAACATTTAACTGTTGCTGAAGGAAGATGCTAAAACCCGATGTTCTAGTGACCATATAAGCTCACTACATGGAGCAGAGTGAATCCCCTGGCTCGGGCGGCAGATCCCAAAGAGCAGCAGATTCTGCTACCAGGAGAATTGCATGACCTGTCCAGCACTCCAGAAAGTCATGTTGGCCATTTTCCTGCTATGGCAAGAGCAGGTGGCACAGCTCTCTAAAGCGCCACCTAGAGATGTTGGAGAATCCCCCAATAGATTCAAATGAGCTCAGATGTCTATGAATCCGCCCTGTGGATTCCACAGTAGATCAGCTGTTTCTGAGTCATGTGGATTCCATGGACTTGCAGACCAGTTTTGTACTGTTGCGGGGATTTGCATTTGTGGATGTTTTGTGGCTTATTATATCACTCCCAGCCAGTTATTTGTGGCTGGTGAATGTGATTGATTTGGCTCACTTGGAAGTTTATGTTCCAGGGCATTTTCCAGGATACAGACCATTGGCCGGAACAGGTACCCAAACATGGCTTTATGTGGACATTTTGCAGCTGATTACATCACTCCTATCTAGTTATGTGAGTTATGTATTTGGTTGTTTGGCTCCCTAGGAAGTTGGCATTCCAGGCCATTTTCCCTAGATACTGTTTGTCCGGAACGGAGACCAAAACATGGTTTCTGTGGATGTTTTTTGACTAACTGCATCACTCCCATACAGTTGTGTATCTGGTGAATTTGATTGTTTGACTCTCTTGTTGGAAGTTGGCATTCCAGACCATTTTTCCTAGATATTTATTGCCCAGAACCAATACAAAATATGGTTCCTGTGGAAGTTTCATGGCTTATTATGGCACTTCCATCTAGACATGTGTGACTAGAGATGTGAAGGCTCAGAAAAAAAATTGAAAAATTGGGGGGGGGGACATTTTTTCTCTTTTTTCCCAAGGACACTTTTTGTGTTTTTTCCAAAAAATTGGAAAAATTGAACAGCTTTGGATTATGAAATATTTTCTATTAGAATTTAAAACAAAGTATTTATATATTGTTACCCAGCCTTTACTCCCCTCAAAATGATTTCTAAAAACTATATAATAAGAATACTTTTATAGAAAGATGAGAGATGTAAAATGTCTGGAAATAATGAAGCCATGGGGAAAAATCTTTTAAAAAATCTTTTAGAAATCCTGTCTGTGAGATTCCCAGCATAGTTAGTTCTTTCATTCCTTAATAAAATTATTGATCTAAAGTATATTTTACTGATAGACATTTATGCTCAGCTTCCCAGCATGCGAGTAGAGTCACCATTGTGCATTCTTGACAGCTTGGATTTTGTTCTATAGAGTCCTGTGTTTCTGATGCTGTAGCAGTCATTTAATAGAATTCTCATCTATTCAGACAATAATGACAAACTTACTACCGGAGTTTACTTTTAAAAGTTTTTAAATATAATGATAATTTTATGAGCAAACTAAATCATACATAAAATAACTTCAGAACAGAAAGCCTGCCTTACGTTCCTAACAAAGCCCTCCCCAGCCTGGTGCCCTCTGGATGTTTTGGACTACAGTGCCCAGCATTCCTGACCATTGGCCATACTGCCTGAGGCTGATGGGAGCTGAAGTACAACCTATCTGGAGGGCATCAGGTTGGGGAAGGCTGTCTTAAAGCAACAAAGTGGCTTTAGATCTGTAAAGAGTGCTAAAATAGTACGTACTGCTCATTTTTCCATTTTTCCAAAATTTCCATTCCCCCCGCCCCCCATGGGAAGAAAAACACATTTTTTTCCTAGACCTCAAAATTTTCAGAAATTTCACAGCTCTATGTGTGACTAGTGAATTTGATTGGTTTGGCTTATGTGGAAGTTGGCATTACAGGCCATTTTCCAGGGTGTGGCCTATTGCCCAGAACAGGTACTGGAATTTGGTTTCTGCAGCTTATTGCTTCCTTCCCATGCAGTTATGCGTGGGTGGTGAGTTTCATTGATTTGGCTCACTTGGAAGTTGGTATTCTGGGCTATTCCATTCTGTTCCGGATGGATTCTGGGCATTGTTTTTGGCATGTTCTTTATTATTATTAAGGGGCCCTTCTAGCCCATTCAGCTCCAGCTTTTACACCACCTTCATATCCTTCTGGAAACCCTGCCACAGCAGATACGTAGGCAGTGATTCACAAGCGAATGCTTGAGTCAGACTCGGGCACAGTAGATGGACTCCCACGCTAGTGGATGGGCTCCTGATTGACCACATGGGATGTAGCGGACAGACATAGGGATGCAGGGACACCGGACCTTCTGAGCAAAACGAATAAATAAATGATTTGGTGCTATAACCTGATGGGGAACAAGGCCGGGGCAGTCAGGGGGCATTGCGTGCGTGTGTGCACGTGCTTTTGGAGCTTCCCCGAACTGTTATAAATTGCTGCTGGTCACACAGGGTGTTGCGTGTTTCCTAGATGAGACAGGCGATTGTTGTATTGTGCAGAATAAATCTCAACATCTGGCAACACTTGGAGCATACATGGCCACAGACACAATAGACTGAACTAATAAGCATTCCCGCTCTCCAGGGAATTCTGGGAATTGTAGTTTGGTTTGTGAGGAAGGCTAGAGATGACTAACAGAGAATTATCACCACCTTCCCAATGGGGCCATCAAGGTCTTTAGGGCAGACATCCGTGGCCTGCTCAGCGGAAAGAGCAAGAGGGCTGCAAATGAAGCAGGCTGGCTTACAAGATTTTCAAGTAAGTCACGTAATACACATTACCATCTAAAGCGGGCCCACCACCTCGTAAGGCCATTACACCTGGAATCTAAAATTGCCTAGCTGCAGGGCTGGCCCTCCCATGAAGCAGAGTAAATTCCCCACGCAGGTGCCAGATCAGGAGGGGTGGTGGGTTGCCCCAGCCCTGCCAGGAGGGCCTCTGTGGGCACTGCCACCTCCCTTGGAGCAGCAGCCTCCCCATCTGAGCCCTCTCCCAACGTGAGAGATCAGGCGGGCAGGCTCTCTGCAGAGGCCACCCACCCGATCTCTCTCTTTGGGAGAGGGCTCAAAGCGAGAGATCGGGTGGGCAGCCACCCTCTGGAGTACAGGCAGCCTCCAGGACCACCTAACAATGCTTCACTTTGAGGAAGGAGTCCTCAAAAGGTGACACTCGGGCCTGAGGGGCTCTCTGCAGAGGCCACCCACCCGATCTCTCTCTTTGGGAGAGGGCTCAAAGCGAGAGATCGGGTGGGCAGCCGCCCTCTCTGGAGTACAGGCAGCCTCCAGGACCACCTAACAATGCTTCACTTTGAGGAAGGAGTCCTCAAAAGGTGACACTCGGGTCTGAGGGGCTCTCTGCAGAGGCCACCCACCGGATCTCTCATTCTGGGGGCTGTAGCGGCAGCTGGTGTCCTCCTGCCTCCGGCGGCGATACATCTTACACTGCTGCCGCCTAGCTGCAGCTCTCCAAAATTCAGTTCCCCTGATTATTTGGGGAAAGTAATGGCAGTTAGTGGTATAAAACTGATAGAAGTTTTCGGTGTACATATATCCTCAGCAGCACCACATTTTTGCAAGTTTTGATTCAAGCTTTATAGCAGTCTCAAACATCTGTTCTGCTGCATCACTTGACCTTGCAAGTGAAGAGAGGAGGGGGTGGGGGAGTTGGGTCCAGTCTACTGCAAGAGCTGAATATTGATTTGTCTAACCCACTTTTGCCATGCTATCCTTTTTCATCTGCACTGCAGCAGCATCTTTGTCATTTAAAGAATCAGTCTGAAAAAGGAGAGGGTGTGGAGCTGTCAAGGAGCATAATGTTTCTGTAAAAAAATTCAAACTGTGTAAAAATACACAAAGAAAATTAGCGAGTTGTACCATAGAAAGATCTACTGTCAATACTGTAAGTAAATGTTCAGTAGATTTGCTTTTCTGTGTATGTGATTGATGCTTGCCATTCCGAAAAATGCTCAACAACCAACACAAAAAATGAATTTGTAAATCAACATGTGAGTAAAGTAACAGCCAGAGCTAATGGGAATATGATTCCCAAATCAGTCTAATGATAACTGTGTGACTTGGTGTTATGGTGCATCCATTAAAATATCCATCATTTTTTCTGAGGAAGAGTAATTTTTACTTAATAATATTATGTTTAATGAAACAGCCATATTTACCAGGGGCAAATTTACCTAACTTTAGGTACCAACCTGTCCCTTTACTATAACCAAGTACACTGCACCTTAAATTAATCTCCAGTAGTACTAAAATAATAACTACCATGGGTTTTCTTCAGGGCATCTCTACACCAGCCTAAAATCCTGCATTTAAAACGGGGCTTTCTGCTTCTGTTTTAAATGCAGGATCACGACTCCCCTTTTCATGTGCTTCCTTTCCCCCCACCCCCTTCCCCCTCCTTCTCCCCGTATCTGAGTCTTCCATTCTCTTTCATTGATCTCGCTCCTCTTCTTGCCGCTTTTCCTTTTTTCACAGAGGAAACTGAAGCGGAACACAACGGGGTAATTTGATAGCTCATTATCTGCGATCTATTTAAAAATGGAACAAAGGGCATTTAATGCAGGAGACCCCTTGAATGATCATGGCATCATGTAAAGAGCCTGCAAACGTCCGTGAAGGACTAATCTCCATCGCAGAATAAAAGCTCAGTGAGAAGGAGCCCTCATTCTGCTCTCTGCCTCACAAGGAACCTGATGTGTTCCAATTAGTGCTACAGATAGATCCAAATAACTGTTGTCTTTTATGTTTTTAAAGGGAGAGCAGCCATTGCTCCTTCATCCCAGCATGCCTTGCCACAATTTGAGAGATGTTTACACTAGATGCAGTCTTCGCAAAGCAGCTCCATCTTAAGACTGTCAAACCACAGATGACGAGGTGGCTGTTCCTTCATACCTACTAGCATCTCCCCCCTCCCCTCGTCTGCTGTACATCCAGTCTGAAGAAAACTTGAATGCATCTTCACTACTTTGTGATATTTTAGGAGCAAACTAGAGATAATGCTAAACTCATCCCTTAAAGTTGCAGGTATCTTTTCTACGGGGGTTTTATAACACAAGTGAGACCTGCAACAAACTGTTGCAGTGTGGAGTGATCCTGCTCAGAATTTCATTCAAGTCAGGCACACCCTCCTCCAGGATAGCCCTCTTCTCACCCAGTTTCCAGTCCCTGCCCCCTAACAGTCAGTACTCCATGGCCACTGAGTATGCTTGGTTCTCATAGGTCTACCGCCCACCCTTTAGAGGGTGGATTTTTCCCCCCTAAAGATTTGTGCACCTCTGCAAACCCTAGCCTGTTGCTGCCTTCCTCTTGTGCGAGGATTGTGCTGCTTTGGCTGCATAAACAAAGGCACTCACCTCTGAACATTAGAAATATAGTGAATGATAGTCTAGCAGTTCATATACGCTATAGAACTCTGGCAAAATGTTGTGATGGCAACTTGCATAAATAGCTTTTACGAAGAGTTCAATGAATGCGAGGGCTGTAGGTTGCCATTGGCTTTCAGCCACTACGGGAAAAAGTACAGCCTCCACTTTCAAGCAATTATATGTGCTTGACCTACTAGGTAGTTGGGCGTAAGAGAGGCGGGCATTGTGCTCCAGCTGTAGCTCTGTTATAAAGAAAATGGAAAGATAGTTTCAGCATTTGTACGTCTCTTGGAGACGAAACGGTGCTGTGCTTCCATGTTCTGCTCTCAGCTGGAGTCTTGGCTTTCTTTCCAGGATGCTCTGCCATATTTTACTTCTCATTTAGAAAAGCCCTCTGCGTGTCTGTTTATCTATACAGGGCTTTGCTTTTAATAGAGTTTCAGCAGGAGCTGAACTGACCACAGCAGGAACAGTCAATACATTAAAAAGAAAGGAAAATCAAATGTATGTTGCAGCGGCTTCGCTTCTTTCCTCTCAGTTTCTCATTCAGCCCTCTGGCAACCACTCAAAACACAGATTTTTTAAAAAGCTATTTACATCCTTATAAACAAAAACTGAGGCGTTTGTCTACATTCTCCAGTATTTTTGTCTTAGGGCGCAATCCTGTCGGGATAGGCGGCCACCTCCGAACTCGGAGGCAACTGCCTGTCCCATACAGGGCAGGAGAAGCGTGGAGGGGATCGTCCCCTCTGCGCTTCAGCCATCCTGCAGTTGTGGCTAGACAGCTGATTTCGGCTGTCTAGCCGCGGGAAGGCGGAGCGGGGGAAGCAACTGCCGGATGACACATTGGATGTGTCATACTGGCATTCTGACTTCCCCACCCTGGAACGTCCCGTTTTCGCTGCTCTGTGCTCCTCTTATGAGTGTGGAGCATGGGGCCATTCCAAATGGCATGGGGCCATTTCTGAGAACTGACCTCCCCCTGCTCTCCACACTGCTGGATTACTGGAAGTAATCGTCACAGAATTATACTGTTTGAAAAGGAGCCCACCTGCCATTTAGTTGCCTTCTACCTCAGGGCAGATGTGTAGCTTACCCTAAAGCATTCTTGACAGACATCTGTTCAACCCTTTCTTCTTTAAAAAACAGACAAACCAACAAGCGAAATCCCACAACCTCCCTTGACAGCTTGTTCAATTGCTGAGCTGCTGAATATAGTTGGTAGAGTCACTGTGTCTTTCACAGCAATGCCTCACCAGTTCTCCATCACTGACTGTTGCTAAGAGTCTAGATCAGGGGGGTGGGCAGAAGGTAGATCTGGATCTGCAGACAGATCTCCTTCAGTAGATTGGCCATTGACTCCCAATTGTTCTCCAAACAAAAGAACTGCCCCTGCCCCTAAATGATGCTGCTGAAATTAAGAAAGCATGGCGTCACCAGGAGCGCTTTTGGGTGTTGAAGGACTGTGAGCTCCGTTAAATTCTTCTACAAACTCCCAGGCTCATAATATTTTAATTCTAAGCGTATGTCTCTTGCATCAGGCTCTCGATGGTGGAACTCAGGCTCTAGTAAAAACAAACACAACAAAGTAGATCTGGCAAACAAATATTCTCTAGTTTGAACCCACATCCTAAATACATTTAGGCACAGTTCATATGTTACCAGAGGGGTATCAGAGATGTGAGTAATGTCTTTTGCATTCAGGGTTCTAGTTAACAAAGCAGATTGCACAATCCTGAAGTCTGCCCACCTCTGGTATAGATAACTGGTGACCATTATTATTTACATAGCACCTTTTCAGGTACAAGGTATCTTTCAGTTCTTACCTTACCCTCACACTAACACTGTTGCCATAGTTCTGGGGTCTCCAACATGGTACCCCATGGGCACCAATGTGCCCACAATGACCTCTTTTGGTGCCCACCAGGCTCTCTGCCCTTCCTGTTTTTTTAATTTTATTTCTTAATATATATTTTAAACGGGGAAGCTGGCTTGCTGCAAAGGAAAGTGCTGCCCTCCAGTGTCATCTTTATTTAGATTCGAAAGAGTGGTTTTGTGTTTTGGAATTCAGATTCCCACCTCTGCCTTATATTCAGGTTCTTGGACAAATTACTTTTCTTTCCGTCTCACCAATTTGGGTTCTGGAAAATGAGTGTTCTGTGACCAGCCATCCCCACAACAGCAGCCATTTCATGAGTGGGCAAGGTGCCCCCATGCCACCCATTTTGCGAGAGCACCCATGGCATTGTCAACGTTCCAAATGTGCCTGCCAATCCAAAAAGTTTGAGGGCCCCTGCCATAGCTGAGGCCTGATTGACATAATACATGTACACCATCCAGGGTCTTGCTTTCCTTGAATATTGTACTGTGGCAGGTTATACAAAACACTGGCTGTGGTAACAGAAGCCATTGCAGTGCAGTTGATGGTGAAGTGCAGCCCTAGTTTCAAATCCTGTACTATAAACCTCAGCCAAGTAAGTGTCCATTGGCCTTAGTTTACCAAAAGTAAAATTAAAATAATTGCAACGTACCTCCAGGATGGGTGAAAGGGTCAGCACCATAAATAGGTGGGTGGGGAATCATGTGACATCATGGAATGACTTTTAAACATTAAAGTTAAAAGCAGCCACAGGGCCACCTGAATCAGAACCATATAGTACCGGGGGGGGGGGTCTCTCCTTCCAGCACAAATAGTAGATGGGAGGGAGAAATTCAGAGTGGGAAAATGGCACTGCCCCTTCCATATGGGGGCAATCGTGGTTCCATTTGCCCCTCCTTTGCATTTAACTTTAAAAACAAGAACAAAGAGAGATCTGATCACAGATTATCTCATCTTCATGTATGCTGAGGCTAAGGAAACCTAGCAACCCTAGCCACGGCTGTTGAATTTATGGACATCAGTGGAGGTGGGTGGTTCTGATTTCAGTGAGGCTTTGAATCCATTGTGGGTTTCAGTCAGAACCAGCCAGAACTCTAAAGGAGCTGTCCAAGGTGCCCAACCCATTTTGGGGGTGGGGTTCAGCACTTTGGATAGCTCCTTTAGAGTTCTGGTTGATTCTGACTGAAACCCAGAATGTGTTCCCAGCCCCACCGAAATCAGAGCCACCCGCCTCCACTGCCCTTGATGTTGCAATCATGCATACATCTGCAAACTTGTGCTTATTCTTATTTACAGAGTGGGGAAGTGAAGGTGAATGAACCTTTCCTGTGCCCATTCTGGTCAAGTCTTCAGTGATGGATGAGACAGAACATCCTGGAGTTCATTGACCAGGGAGTCCTCCTTAAAAGCCTAACAGCGGCCTTATTTTAAATCAACACAACTGGAGCTAATTCTGTTAGAGAGTTCTTGTTTAGAAATGTCCCTCTGCTAGCTGTTCCTTTTCTACCCTTTTCCAGCAAAGCCAGTATGCAGAGATGCAAGCCAACCCCTGTGCTATCCTACAATACAGAGGTCATCCAAACAATGTAGTGATATCAGCGAACCGATCAAGTGCTGTCAGAGAACCAATCTAGTCAGTTCAGCAGAACAATGTCTGCACCCGAATCCATTCACAAAAGCTCAGCAACATGTCCTGTGACTACGGTTATATTTAGATTTTGAGCAATATCTTCAACGACGTCAACTGCCCTCGTGATGGCTTTCGCTTCCTTACGGATTTCAGGCCCTTTCGTCATGCTCATCTCTGTGGCCCCCTGCTAATGTCATTGGTGGGTAAGCTATATATGTTTCTCTCATCACATCAGCAGATGTTTATCCCCGCAATCCAATGGCAAAGGCTTTTCGCCACACTGTGTGCGCGAAAGGCATCTGCTACACCTGCCTTCCCCAACCTGGTGCTCTGCCAATGTTTTGGACTACAGCTCCCAGCATTCCTGACCATTGGCCATGCTTGCTGGGGCTGATGGGAGTTGAAGTCCAAAACATCAGGAGGGCAGCAGGTTGGGGAAAGCTGAGCTGGACCGTGCACCCTTGTTGACCAGCCCCCCAACCTTTTTGGAGGCCTAAGCTTTTACTATAAGTATATAGCACATGGAATATTTAGGCTGCAGGTTACAGAACAGAATTTTTAAATGAGCTGTACTGCTGGGAAACTAATTACCTTCCTAAATAACAGACGACCTTAAAAAATGAGGCAGAATCAAATGTGGCCAGGTGTATTTGGATGGAAAGAAGCTCCAACCCCCTGTGGAGAGGGAAATTAGCACAAACCAGTCAGCAGACATATTGGGTCATGCTCTGTTTGATGCAAATGCTTTTCAAAAGCTCAGAAGAGGCTGCTCTGATTTGTGAATCAGAGAATTAAAACTTGGAGGGAGGTCACCGCCCAGTAATCCATATGCTGTGCTGCACGATGCATAGCAGCACAAAGCCCTGATCTGTGAGTTGGGATTAGGAGAGGTATACAATGCAGATCCCTTTGACTTAGTGGAAAATCAGAATTCTAAGAACAGCTTGGAGTAATTTTAGAAGTTTTACATATTCTTTTACATCCAGAAGTCAGTTTACAAAATGACTATAGATGTTATATATTAATTCCCCAGCCACTTTTACTATAAATTATTCTCTTTAGCTAGAGGTGCTAGCCTAGGGTGCCTTTTCTCTCTCCATGATTATAGATTGTATTTATGAAAACCTTAGCAGCAGTTATTGGAGACAATAATGACATTATATGGCTGACAGGAAGTTTAAATGTTAATATGTGCCGATAGGCGCTGTTTCCAGATGAACCGCCCTGCCTCATTCATGGAATTTTTCAGGGAGTCCAGACTATGTTGTCTTCCATTTGTAATCCTCCTGTGCTTTCCCACCACTTCTTCAACTTTTTTCTTACTGCAGAAAATCTGTGAAGGAGGAAAAGACGGAATAGCTACACAATGCCTTCTGGGGGGTGTCTCCATGGTCGATTTGCTGCGAGCTGGCTCCGTTCCCTAAAAGCACACTCCTGAAGTTACTGAGATTCCCATCCATCTAAATAGTGCATTTAGGAGCCTTAAAGCGCTAAGTAATTCCCCTAAAGGCTGTGAAGTGCAATCTCGAAGCTGCATTTCTTTGATGTTTGGTTCATTGCTATTAGGAAGTAACTAATCCACAGCTTGCAGCATCACACAGCAGGAGCTTAATGGGGAAGGAAGAATGGGGGGAGAGCATAGGGGGGGGAGGCACTCTCATTGGTTAAACTTCAGGGGGAAGGAGAAAAGGGGTAGAGAGAGCCGGTTGGAGCCCGGGCAACTGAAGTATTGACAGTAGTAAAAGGGGGAGGCTCACTCATTGGTTGAGCTTCAGGGAGAAGGAGAAAGGGGGTAGAGCCTGAACAGGGGGGGAAGGCTGTCATTAGTTGAGCAGCCCTTGCCATTCTGATGACATTCCAATCCCCTCACCCCACCTGGAAGTATGTGCATGTGAAGCAACTTATAATGGTGATGATCACTCATTCGTGGAGCCTTGCACAGACCAAAGCCGATTCCTTGAAACATCTGGGTAAGCCACCATTCACTTCTCATTCTGTTGCCACTGCATAGCATCCCTGCACCACCCCATTCCCTTCCCCCATCCCCTTACCTTTACCACCACTGCATCAGTTTTATGGAGAGTTGCACATCTGGAAGACGCGGCCATGGGTCCTTGCAAGACTTCACGGGACTCTCATGGGAGTTTGTGCGGGTCTCGCGAGACCTCACAGGGCTGTAGTGGAAGTTCATACAGGTCTTCTGAGGACTTGCAGGTCTAGCAGGAGTCTTGCCAGGCTTCATAGGGCTCTTGTGGGAGTTTATGTGCATCTCACAAGACATCTTGAGACTCTTGCAGGAGCTCCGTGGCTGGAAGAATGCCATGGCAGGAGAGGGGCTGGTAGGACTCTCCAGAGCACTTGCTGGAGGTGGTGGTGGCAGGCCCTCATAGTGGTGGCAGGAGAGCGGAGGGGTGCAATTCACCCCTCTGCTCCACCACTTGATGTGGGTGCCTCACCCTGCTTCATAGAATTATAGAATAGTAGGGTTGGAAGGGGCGTACAAGACCATCGAGTCAAACTTCCTGTTCAATGCAGGAATCCAAGTCAGCATCCCTGACAAGTGGCTGTCCCTTCATGGGTGGATGAAGGTTGCTAGTGGTAGGAGCTATTTGTCTGGAACCACCCAGGCAGTAATAATACCACTAGTTCACATTTGTATAGCGCTGATCGAGTAGGCAAAACATTGCACAGGCATGTTTTAGTAACAGCCCTGCAAGGTGAGTCAATATTATTTTTCCCTATTATGCAGGGGCGGGGGGAGGGGCAGAGGCTGAGAGATAGAGAGTGGATTTCCTACAGCCACCGAGTGAGTTCATGGCAGAGGCCAGAGGTGAGATTCAAACTTCCTGATTTGCAGCTCAGTCTCTTAGCCACTGTGGGCCACCACTCTCTGGAATGCAACACAACGTGACATTTGATCAGATGTCAGACTGGAAAATGAAGGAATCCATCATGCTATGAAATGTAGTTAAGAAACCTGGTTAATTCAGGAAATTTGGTGATCTGGATATGTGGCTTATTCAATCTTTGCATTTTGTTCCTCTAAAGGTGGTAGGCCAAATGGGGGACTGGTTATATTAATAGTTATTTCTTTACAGGCTACAATTACTCAGCTTAAAGGGTTGGCCCCAAGGGCTATGGCTGTCCTCATAAAAAATGCAGTGCATTCTTATATTTTTGTTAATATCTATGTTCCCCCTAGGAGCTCACCATATTATGATGCCAATTGCTGGAACAAGTTAGAAAATTATTTAGGTGAGCTTGAGGATGAATTCCCTTCAGTTCCTTTAGTGGTGGCTGGTGATTTTAATGCATGTATAGGTCCAACTAGCTAGGCCATTGCTAAGGCTTCAGGAAGCCCAGTGGAGTTATGGGAAGATATGGAAACAAAAATCTAAAGACATGAAGATTAATGCTTCTGGCCTTACTTTTTTTGACTTAGCAATTAAATTAAATTTAACATTAATTAATGGTTCCCAACTTGATAATTCACAAGGAGAATTTACATATTTAAGTAACTTTGGTGCAAGTATTATGGATTCCTTATTTGTTTCAATTAATAATTCTATTTTTCTCAGTCGGTGGTTGGTAATGATCACCAGCCACTTAGATTTTCTTTGCAATGGTCTAATAGCATGGGTACTAATCTTGATACACACTTAAATGTTGATCAAGCACTATTGACATCAGATAGGCGGATTAAATGGAACTCCCTGTTACAAGCAAATTTGGAACACAGACTTTATTCCGAAGAATTTTTTAGGAATTTAAGGAATGATCTGGTCCAAGTGTCCAATATCGAATCAGTGATTCAATTATATGTACAGCTAATAGATTGACTCAGACCTTTTTTCTTTAAAAAAAGGTATCTTCATCAGAGACTTCCCAAACCAAAAGGCTGATATATGGTTTGATAAGGTTTGCAGGCTTGTTCCTGAAAGTTCACTATCATGTGTTTGTGCTATTGTGCTATTGCACATTTATTCAGAGGTGTCTGCTAATGCGGAAGCCTGGTATTTAGATGGAAAGGGGAAAAAATGGGCAGAACCAGGCATAGGTCTGGGAAGTCTACTCAGAAGTAACTCCTGTTGCGGTCAATGAGGCTTGTTCCGAAATTTACTGAGATTGCCATTAAGCCAAAAACGCTAAGTATACCCAGGATACATCATGTATTCATCTGGTGAAAGGCACAGTAACTCCCCTAATGGCTGTGAAGTGCTGTTTCCAAAGCTGCATGTCTCTGCTGTTTGGTTCAAGGAGTAATTAATGCCAGCTTCAATCCTTTGCATCATCGCCTAACCAGGGGGCAGAAGAAAGGGGAGTAGAGCCTGGAGGGGGGAGCCTCTCTTATTGGTTGAGCAGCCCCTGCCAGTCTGATGACATTCACTTCCAATCCCCCCATCCCACCCAGAAGCGTGTTTCCGTCAGTGACTTATAATGGTGCGGTGCAGTCCTTCGTGGAGCCCTGTGCGGAGCCATGCTGATTCCATGAAAAATCTGATATTCCTTCATTTGCTTTGACATTCTGTTGTCATGGAAACACAGCCCCAGTCACAAAAGGAGTAAGACAAGGGTGTTTACTTGCCCTATTCCTTTTCACTTTATTTATAAATGATGTGGCAGAGTTCTTAAGGGGTAACTGTTATTTTCCAGTTAAAGTGGGAAATCAGAAATATTCAATCCTCCTTTATGTGGATGATGCAGTCCTGATTTCTCACACCCAGCTGGGCTTAAGTAGATTGCTCAACCAGTTCAGTTTATATTGTAGGAATGAGCTTCTTTCTATCAATAACCAAAAAACAAAAACTATGATATTTGGTAAATCCAAGCAAATTCTTAATTGGTCACTCGATGGAAATAAATTGGAGTTAGTGTTCTCTTTTAAGTACCTTGATGTGGTCTTCCAGTGCACAGGTGCATGGTCTTTGCTGGCTCAGTCAAGCACCTTGCTAGCTGGTAGAACGTTAAATGGATTATTATCGTACAAAAGGGGGCAATCTGGTTCAGCCCACCCTATCATTGTATAAGACTAGGGTTCTCCCAAAATTGCTGTATGGCGCTCCACTATGGGCTATGGCCAATTTAGATTCATTAGAAAGAGCTCAAAATAAATTTCTGTGTAGACTTCTGGCAGTTCCCATTTCTACAAAACTAACATTGGTTTGTGCAGAACTGGGTGTAATGACTATTAAAACTGAAGCTCTTAGATTAGCCCTGTGTTTTTGATTAAAAATCATCTTTAAGTGGGTATCAGCTTTTATTCTGATGGTATTGGAAGAGATGGCCCCAAACTCTTGGAAGCAAAAAATGCAACTTGCTGTCATGAGCTTGGGATTCTCTGCCTCCTTTCTCTTAATCCAAGGATATGATAGAGCTAATATTGCTCCATAGACTTAAGGACATTGAGATGCAATACCAGGTGGCTGGGATTAAGGCTTGTCAAGCTAACAACTTTTCCTTTTCCTTTTTTTCATTTCATTTCATTTCTATACCGCCCAATAGCCAAAGCTCTCTGGGCGGTTCACAAAAATTAACTTTTATGCCTCCTTTATTCCTTCATACCCATTGCTCCCAAAATACTTGGTAGATCTGCCAAATGTTAAAATGAGGGTAGCCTTTACTCGGGCAAGATTAAATGTTCTTCCTTTGGCAAATTGGGTGGGTCAGCATAAAGGGGTTCCTTTATGGAAAGAGTCTGTGGTTGCAATTCTTTATCAGTTGAAGATATTATTCATATACTTCTAGAATACTCTATCTATAATGATCTTACAGCCAAATATATTCATCTGTTGTTAACATTGTTGAAGGGAAGGACATCTCTTGTATATGTTTGCTTTCTGTTGTCTAATGCTGACAAATGTGTATCTTTCAGAACATCTAAATTTCTTGTCAATGTTTTACAGATGCGTGTTACAAAGCGTAAAATCTGTAAGGAAAATTATTCAATTTTTGAGGGTTTATTAGTAGAGTTTTAAATTGTATAATGATCTCTTCCCCCCCTGTAATTGTGTATAATGGAAATTATTAAGATACAATAAACTTTTTTGGTTTGGTTTTGAAACGTAGTGGGATTTGGGCTATTATTTCTCAAACAGCAAACTATGGGCATGGAAAGCCACTGCTAAAGTGAGGGAGTACAAAAGTTTGGGCAGTGGTGTATGTGCAGTGATTTTTGTTCTTTCTGTTGAAAGAGCAAAAATCATAACTTCCACTGAATGTGTGTAACCCTTGGGTGAGCAGCTCTTTGGATCACATCCTGAGTATATTGCAATTTAGGGCTAAACTACACTCTCCGTTAAATGTGTAGCATGGAGCTGAGCCTAACTTGTTAAACTTTAGTGTAATCGTGCAAGTCCCCAATCCAGACTGGGACCAAAGCATGTCGGGAGTAGGCAAAATTTAGCAGAGGGAATGGTTTGGTGAGAAACTTTTATTCCCCCCTACTTGTGCATAGTGATTCCAATCTGTGTCCAGCGTGCTTACACAAAAGCAAAAAAAAGTTTGGAAGCGTTTAATTTAGCCCTTAATCTTACTAATAAACAAAAGATTCCTGTTTGATGGCAATTGATACGTTAAAAAAGTACAATACTCGTATTTCCTTCTGCAGATTTAGATCAGATAGACAAAATAACTTATGATCCACTATTTCACAAAATCATGTGAGGCTTGGAAATATGGTCAAAGTTGCACTATTCATGATTCAGAAATATCAGAACTTGAACATTCTGCCAGTATGGAATAAAAGAAGCCTTACGATGATAGTGCTACCTACATTCAGGTTTATATTTTATTCACTGACCCGGTTTGCACATCACACGGTATTTCTTTGGTTGTTTACCCCAGGAATTGCTGGGGACGAGCAAAGTGATGAGTCTGCTGTCTCCTGCATGTTTGTCATTTCTGCTTTCAGTTAATGTGCGAATCTGGAAACTCTGGGTTGTTTATGGATTAAACAACCCAGAGTTAACCCAACTATTGCCCATGGTTTATATTCTTAATATATGTAGAAAATGAGAAAATGCCAAACCATATTGAATATTTGTCTGGAATAAGAAAAAGCCCTGGATTAGTTTTAAGTACCTCCAAGAGATATATTAGGAGGCCTGCTGGCAATGCCAACTTTAAAACTATATTACTAGGTGTCTCAGTTGGTGGCTGTGAAAGCTTATTTAATCCTGGAGATAATAAGGTTTGTTATTTTTTGGAACATGAACTATCAAAAATTTGCTTTGAAATATCTCAGTTGGGTGAACAAAAGAAAAGTGCATTTTCAACTCTGTGAAATATAATAGTAAACTCAGTCTTGAAAACCTGGAATAAATACAAAAGTTATTATAGTACATACACATTACATACATATAAAGTTGCTTGGGCTTCACCTTCTGATCTGGTAGAGAGGTATCAAAATTGTTAGGGTAACTCTAGAGAGCTTAAATTTGGCATACACATAGTCCAAAGCACAGTGATTTCTAGAAAAATCTGAAAATGGGAAAATTGGGCAGTAATTCTTTTCCCTCAAAACACCTTGCAGACTTTGAAACACTTAACATACTGCCTCTCACTTTCGACTGTGATCAGTTAAATCACCTCCACTTCTAAGACTCTTGTATGCTGGTACATGGTAAGAACATCCTTCCATAAAAGACCTGAGCACTTTCTTGTAGACCCAGGACAGAACTACCAAGAATTAGATAGTAGAGACCCATTTTGATTTGGTTCCCCATGCAAGCAACTTTGGTCAGATTAGTTTAATACAGAGGCGCTCTCTAAGCTAAATGACATTGGGGACTACTTGTAGTTGAATTCAAGAGAACACAAAAGTAGCTGTGTGTGTGTGTTTTCCTCTCGGGAAAGGAAAAAAAACTGGGCACAGTATGAGAGGTTGTTTGTTTTTAAATATTTAATCATCGTTGTCCTTGCCACTTTTTGGTAGCAGTGCACTGAGTGCTACTATGACAAAGATACTGATGATGCTTGTACAAGTTGGTGAATGTAGACATTGTCTTGTTTGAACAGACCAAGGGTCCATCTAGTCCAGTGACCTGTTTCCTATGGAAGACCTGTGAAAGCTCACAAACACAGCATGTGACCCCCTTTTCTTTGACCCAGGTATCCAGTATTCAGACATTTGCTACTTCTCAATGTGGAGTTTCCATGTAGCTATCATGACTAATAGCTTATTGATGTATTTTATTTAAAAACAGCCCAGTAACCAAAATTCTCTGAGTGGTGTACAAAGTAAAAACCATAAACTGCAAACAACGGCTTGGGACCGCAATACCTGACGGCACGCCTCTCCCGAAACGAACCTACCCGTACACTTGGTTTAGCATCTAAGGACCTCCTCTGAGTGCCTCCTCCAATGAGGGAGAGGGCCTTCTCAGTGATTGCCCTCATCTGTGAAACAAGTTTCCTGATGAGGTCCACCTCACACCAACATTATTACCTTTTAGGAGCCAGGTTAAGACCTATCTCTTTTCCCAGGCAGCACGTGATGAGTTTTTAATCAGTCTTGGATGTGTCTTTAGTTATGACTGATTGTTCAATGTTGTTTTTAGTTATATGTTGCTTGTGTATATTGTCTGTGTGCTTTTATGTGCTTTTTTGTAAATGGCTTTTAAACTTTTGTATATTCTATTTAATGTTTTAACTTTAAAGGAGCCTGGGGAAGGAGGACCAGCCAGCAGCTGCACCAGGTGGATCCTGAGCCTGAGCCTGCTTCTGCCCTCACCCACAGGTACTTAAGGTGGGGCTGCCAGAGGCAGCGCCTCGGTGTTGCACCAAGTGCGACGCTAAGTGCGCACTTAGCATCGCCCTTGGAGTCGCGTAGGATCTGAAGACCTACCCACCTGGCTCTCCAGAGACACCAGCAGCCACAGATACCAGCAGCAAATAGCAGCAGCGGAGGGCAGCAGCTTTAAAGACGAGGGGGAAAGGGGCAAACGTGGACTTTATCTGCTCCTTCTTAGCTGCTGTTCTCTTTTATCTCTTTTATCTTTTTATATTCTTTTAAACTGTTGTGCATTTTATATCCTAACATTTTAATATGTGCCTGGGAGGACTATTGGGCAACTCAGGGGGTCGGGGAGGTGCCACCATAACTGTGGTCACGGGCAGGGGGAGGTATGGCGCTGGGGGATGAACAGGCCAGCTGAGGAGAAGAGGGGCTAGACACCTTACAGGTGTCCCCTCTTCTGGTTCTTCCCCTAACCTGATGGTCCCTGGCAGCCTTACCAGTCTGCCCTTGGGTCTGGTGTAGGGTTGGTGGAGAATTTCTCCCCGAAACTTCGGGGGGCCGAGCGCCAACGTGTTCGGCCCCTCGAACAAGTTTCGGGGAGAAATTCTCCACCCCCCCGCCCCCCGAACCCCCCCCGGGACAGGACTTACCTTTGGCGAATGTCCCTCCCGGCGGCGGGTCTGGCCGGAGGTTCGGCGGGTCTTCATCCGGGGCGGGAGCGGCAGCCGGTCTTTCGACCGGCTGCCGCCGCCGCCATTCCAGTAAAAGAAGAAAAAAAAAACGCCCCCGTGATAGGCTACGTGACGATTAACGTAGCCTATCACGGCTAGATTTGCAAAGTCAGCCGTGATAGGCTACGTTAATCGTCACGTAGCCTATCACGGGTGACTTTAAAAAAAAAAAAAAAAAGCGCGTACGGATAATGGCGGCCCCCATAGGGAGCTGCCATTCGCGTTCCTTATTTGGTCTCTGTAGTCTACGTAAATCTTTACGTAGACTATGGCGAAAATAAGGGCAACGCAAATAGCGTTGCCCTTATTTTCGCCATAGTCTACGTAAAGATTTACGTAGACTACAGCGACCAAATAAGGAACACGAATGGCGGCTCCCTATGGGGGCCGCCATTTGCGTACGCGCTTTTTTTTTTTTTTTTAAGTCACCCGTGATAGGCTACGTGACGATTTACGTAGCCTATCACGGCTGACTTTGCAGATCTAGCCGTGATAGGCTACGTTAATCGTCACGTAGCCTATCACGGGGGCGTTGTTTTTTTTTTAAACTTTTGAGTTCGCGGCCAGGCAAGGCGAGGTGCCTCCTCCCCAGCCTGAATTTTGGCCGGGCGAGGTGGGAAGCCTCCCCCCCCGGCCTGAACTTCGTGGGGGGAGCAGCGAAGCGCCTCCCCCCCACCGCGAAAAGCTTCGAGGACAGGTAAGGGACTTTCGTGCACCCCTAGTCTGGTGGTGCTGCTGCTGAATGCCAGGTCGGCCCAAAATAAAATCTCCCTCCTCCATGATTTGATTGTAGATGAGGGGGCTGACCTGGCATGTATTACTGAGACCTGGGTGGGGGAACTGGGAGGGGTCACTCTCTCCCAGCTGTGCCCTCCTGGGTACTCGGTGCAGCACCAACACCGACTAGAGGGTCGGGGAGGGGGGGTTGCCGTGGTCTATAGGAATTCAATCTCCCTCTCCAGGCTTCCTGCTCATTCGAGTGCAGATCTTGAGTGTCTGTACCTTGTGTTGGGTACCCGGGACAGATTAGGGATTCTGTTGGTGTACCGCCCACCCCGCTGCCCATCAGACTCCCTGCCTGAGCTGATGGAGGTGGTCTCGGACTTGGTGTTGAGGACCCCCAGGATGATGGTCCTGGGGGATCTCAACTTCCATGCCGAGGCCCTGTATCCGGGGCGGCTCAGGACTTCATGGCCGCCATGACAACCATGGGGCTGTCCCAACATGTCATCGGCCCAATGCATATAAAAGGACACACGCTTCATCTGGTTTTCTCGACTGGGCAGGAGGATGGTGATCTGAAAGTGGAGGAATTAACATCTGTCCCTTTGTCATGGTCAGATCACTTCCTGCTGAGGTTTAGACTCCTGGTGGCCTTTCCCCTCTGCAAGGGTGGGGGACCTATTAAAATGGTCCGCCCCCGGAGATTAATGGATTCCGATGGATTCCAGAGGGCTCTGGGGGATTTTCCTGCTGGTATGGCTGGTGCTCCTGTCGAAGCCCAGGTCGCTCCGTGGAATGTAGAGATGACTCGGGCAGTTGACATGATCACGCCCAAGCGCCCTCTCCCTCTGAGCAGAGCCCGGCCAGCTCCTTGGTATACACCTGAGCTGAGGGCAAAGAAGCAAGAGGGGAGACAGCTAGAACGCAGGTGGAGGAAAACTCATGCTGAGTCTGACCGAACACAGGTAAGAGCCCACTATCGAGCCTACTCTGTGGCGGTGAGGGTGGCAAAGAGACAGTTCTTTTCCACCAGCATTGCATCTTCTCAGTGTCGTCCAGCAGAGCTTTTCCGAGTGGTTCACTGCCTGTTACATTCTGGGCCAGGGAGAGAGACGGTGGAACCCTCGGTAGCACGCTGTGACGAGTTTGCACGGCACTTTGAGGATAAAGTCGCTCAGATTCGTCATGAATTGGACACCACCATTAATGCAGTTCCATTGCTAGAGGCGTTCAGAGCACCGTCTGGTCCAGTTTTATTGGATGAGTTTCAGTTACTGAGGCCTGAGGATGCGGACAAGGTGCTTGGCCAAGTCCGATCGACCACTTGTGTGCTTGACCCTTGCCCTTCATGGCTTATTAAATCAAACAAGGAGGGGTTGTCCGGCTGGGTCCAGGAGGTTGTAAATTCCTCCTTGAGAGAGGGAGTGGTGCCTGCCGCTTTAAAAGAGGCAGTAATTAGACCACTCCTGAAAAAGCCTAACCTGGACCCAGAGGATGTTAACAATTATAGGCCAGTGGCCAACATCCCCTTCCTGGGCAAGGTGCTTGAGCGGGTGGTTGTAGGACAGCTCCAGGCACTCTTGAATGAAACGGATTATCTAGATCCATTTCAATCGGGCTTCAGGCCTGGTTTTGGAACGGAAACTGCCTTGGTCGCCCTGTGGGATGACCTCTGCCGGGAGAGGGACAGGGGGAGTGCGACCCTGTTGATTCTTCTGGACCCCTCAGTGGCTTTCGATACCATCGACCATGGTATCCTTCTGGATAGGTTGTCTGGGTTAGGAGTTCGAGGCACTGCACTACAGTGGTTCCACTCCTACTTGGATGGCCGATTCCAGAAGGTGGTGCTGGGGGATTATTGCTCTGTGCCATGGCAATTGTGCCATGGGGTTCCACAGGGCTCTATTTTATCCCCCATGCTGTTTAACATCTACATGAAACCGCTGGGGGAGGTTATCCAGAGGTGTGGGCTGAGGTGCCATCAATATGCAGATGACACCCAGCTCTACCTCTCTCATCAAACCCAGGTGAGGCAGTGGCTGTTCTGAATCACTGCCTGGGCACTGTAATGGACTGGATGAGGGCTAATAAACTGAAACTCAATCCAGACAAGACAGAGGTACTGTTAGTGGGTGGTTCGTCTGCCCGGCTAGGTGATATTCAACCTGTTCTGGAGGGGGTTGCACTCCCCTAAAGGATCAGGTTCGTAGTCTGGGGGTGCTCTTGGATCCAGAACTGTCACTTGAGGCACAGGTGAACTCAGTGGCATGGAGCACTTTTTATCAGCTTAGGCTGGTATACCAACTACGCCCTTATCTGGACAGAGATAGCCTAGCTACAGTTATCCATGCTCTGATAACTTCTCGTCTGGATTACTGCAATGCGTTATACGTGGGGCTGCCTTTGAAAACAGTCCGGAAACTTCAGCTGGTCCAAAATAGGGCAGCAAGATTGTTAACAGGGACTGGCCTGCGAGCTCAAATTACGCCAGTACTTCTCCAGCTGCACTGGCTGCCAGTCCATTTCCGGGCCCGATTCAAAGTGCTGGTGTTAACATTCAAAGCCCTTAACGGCTTGGGGCCAGGTTACCTGAAGGATCGCCTCCTCCCATATGTGCCTGCCCGGACCTTAAGATCATCATCATCAGCCCTTCTCCGTGAGCCCCTGCCAAAGGAAGTGAGGCGGGTGGCTACTAGGAGGAGGGCTTTTTCTGTTGTGGCACCCCGGCTCTGGAATGAGCTCCCTAGTGAGGTTCGCCTGGCGCCTACATTGTATTCCTTTCGGCGCCAGGTGAAGACCTTTTCGTTTTCCCAGGCATTTTAGCATTCTAAATTTTTATCTTTGCTGTTTTAAATCTGTATTTTAAACTCCTGTACTGCTGCTAGGTTTTATTGTGGTTGTATTGTTATATTGTGGTTTTAATGTTCTATATATTTTAAATTGTTTTATTGTGTGTTGTTTGGTTTTAATTTTTGTGAACTGCCCAGAGAGCTTCGGCTATTGGGTGGTATAGAAATGAAACAAACAAACAAACAAACAAATAAACAAACAAACAAACTTCTGTAAGCCGCCCAGAGAGCTTTGGCTATGGGGTGGTATAGAAATGTAATAAATAAATAAAAATTAAAATAAACAACAACAAGCCAGCTCAAAGCAAGATAAAACCATCAGGAGCACATAATAAAAAGCAAAAGTAAACCAGCAGCAGGGATAAAACAGTGTGAGATCTAAAAGCCCCAAACAGATCCTAAAATGCCTGGGAAAATAACAAAGTTCCTCACCTGATGCCAAAAAGTTCACCAGGTGAGACCTTTGGGCAGGGCTTTCCACAGATGGGACAGCGCCACTTAAAAGGCCCCATTTCTTATAGCCACCCACCTTGCCTCATTTGGGGGGAGAGCACCTGGAGATGGGCCTCAGATAATGTCCTTAGAGTCTGAATAGGCAAACATTGCTAGGCACATTTGTCTAATCTGTTTTTAAAAGCCACCTAATTTACCTCCGGTAATAGTGTGGGACATCCAGGTGGCTAAACTCCCATCTTCCACCTCCAAACCTCTGGACTAAAACTAAGAAGAGTTTAAGAATTTAGGGATCAATTCTGTTATTCAATCTTTATTATAGCTAAGCATATATTTAGAATATTTGTCCCCCAAGCTAAGAGTCAGTGTAGTATAATCGATAGTGCATTGGGAACAATTGAGTTCACCAGTGGAGGCTGGTGGCTACCCTACCCCAAAATAGGTTCAGCACCTTGGATAGATCCTTTAGCATTCTGGCTGGTTCTGACTGAAACCCAGAATGGATTTACAGCCCCACTGAAATCGGAGCCACCAGCCTCCACTGGAGTTCAAATCCTTGTTTAACTATGAAGGTCTCTTCATAGTTCAACAACTCTGGGCCCCCTGACCTACGTGGCTAGGTGACTCTCCTTCTATCTGGCCTACCTCACAGGGTGGATGTGATGATAAAATGGTATAATGATTGTATATTACCCCGAATTCTTTGGAGGAGGTATTGGATACAAATAAATAAAGATGTCATGGCCATTGCAATTTTCCCTGCCTCTTGATTCAGTTTGGGAGCCAGAGGAAACAATATATCCTATTTTTATTTATTTATTTATTTATTTATTCATTCATTCATTCATTCATTTCACTTCCATACCACCCAATAGCCGAAGCTCTCTGGGTGGTTCACCAAAAATAAAACCATAAAGTACAACATAAACAATATAAAATATGAAAGCTTAAAACTACAGTATAAAAATACAACCAGAATAAAATTTGGCAGCAATGCAATCCTCTGCTTCCTAGTAGAAAATGACACCCTTCCCACAATTCAAACATTAGGTCAGGGGCCCAAAGCTTTTTGGGCCCATGGGCACATTTGGGAATTTGAGAAACTGCTGTGGGCATCACCGAAAAATAGCTCTCATGGAGAATGATACTAGTCAGATAATGGCTACTGTGGGAGCTTGGCTAGCCAAAAGAGGTGGGGGATAAATAGTGAGGCTAGTGGCTGGGAGGGACGGCAACATAGCATGACAGGAATAGAGGTGAGAGAAAGGGCAAGACTACAGGCTGGGGGGAGAGAGAAACAGTGAGGTAAAGAGGTGTGGGGGAGAGTAATAGCTAGTAACAGAGGTTGGGAGTGGAGAGAAACAGCAAGATTAAGGGGCGAGTGGGAGAGAAAGAGCAAGGCCAGGGGCTAAGAAGGGAGAGAAAGAAGGAGGCTGGGGACAGGGAAGTGAAAGAAATAGAGAGGAAAGAGACGGGGAGAGAGAAATAGCAGGGCTAGAGGCTGGGAGAGCGAGAGAGAGAGAGAGCAAAGGGGAAAAGTCTGTGTGGAAAGAAGAAGATTGCGTGGGGCCAGGGAGCAACTTTTTCCTTCTCTTCCTGCCCAATGAACAGCTGTTCAGCAGCAGGTTCAGGAATAGGAAGGAGAAACTGGCGCCCTAATGTTTTTCAAGTTTGTTATTAAAAATACATTTTGAAGGGGGCAGAGAGTGGAGAACTTTGTGGGCACCATTGGAGGTGCCTGTGGGCGCCATGGCACCTTCAGGCACCATGCTGGGAACCCCTGCATTAGGTTTTTCAGAGTTCTCTTTAAAAAACTCAAAGTGTTGTTGTTTTTCCCAAGCAGTCTCCAGGAAAGATCAAGAAAAGCCAAAGGGATTGAGTTGACACAAGTTGAGTTTGCCCATCACTTGTGACGGACTTGCTAGTATGTATATCTGTAACACAAGCTATGTAGAATAGCTGGGTTCACAATGATGATGGGAAAGGATTTATTTTCTCTATTTGTCACTTTGGTTCCACTAAGAACAGAGTTAGCAGCAGCAATCAGGTCTGATTACAGTCTGCAGGTCCGGCTCTACCATTAAGCAAAGTGAGGCAGTTGCCTCAGGCAGCAAATGCTGGGAGGCAGCAGCAAGGTGTTGGAGGAGAGAATTGTGTGCCATGTGGCCTGCCCTGTACCTTCAGGTGGGGTGGAGGAAGCTGTCCCATTGTCAATGTTGAAGAAAGATTCACCTGCCAGTCCATCTCATTTTTATACATGGAACAGGAGGGGGTGCCATCTTGTTCTTCGCCTCAGGCAGCAAAATGTCTTGGGCCAGCCCTGGCAGTCTGTCTGCATAAGTTCTGTTATCGAGCCCTTTTAAAATTCCTACCAGACAACATGTCCCATAACCCTGGGAACTAAGGACAGCAGTTCTAAATGTTGGTGAAATGAGCTTCTTAACAGCACATGGATTAATTAATAATAGGTGGAGAAGATGCTCTTCATTCCTGCACTTCAAATCCCATGGGCTGCTCACAATTAGGTTTCTTTTTCTTGCTGTGTGTCAGGGTTAGGATTGCCAAGAAGATTATAGGAGTTGTAGTCCAACACATCTGGAGGGTGGCAGGTTGGGGAAGTCTGCCATAAAATATTTGTCACTCAAGAATGTAATCAAGTACATCCTAGTTTTGTCTTCCCAGTTCTTTCTTCATGCTTCATAAACACCTTTCTCATGAGAGAGAGACTCATCCCCCTTCAAGGGCTTTCCTTTAACAATATGTTATGTGACTAGCAACAGGCAGATAAGATATGAGGGTAGGTTGAATCTCCTAATGTGACACTGGCCTTCTAGGTGTGAATGAGGTGCTGGATTTGGGGGAAGAGAAATAATCAGCAGTGGACTATAGCATAGTGGCAAATCCAGAAGTGCAGGGTCCCTTCGTGACAGTTACAACCATGCCCCTCACAG
Source organism: Heloderma suspectum (assembly GCF_057233095.1). Taxonomy (NCBI): domain Eukaryota; kingdom Metazoa; phylum Chordata; class Lepidosauria; order Squamata; family Helodermatidae; genus Heloderma; species Heloderma suspectum. The sequence goes on along the minus strand of NC_139460.1, from coordinate 174,326,322 downwards.
CCACGCCCCCTTCTAAGACTGTACAACCTTGTAAGATATACAGCCTTCAACTGGGATCCAAAAACAGTGCAGCTGAGAGTGAGGCAGGGGTATTTCCATTGGACATCTGAGAAAAAATGCAGGGTTGTTAAAATCTTTTTCACCCACTCAAACACAAACATTGTAGGATTTCAAAATATGATACTCTATGGAAGCTTCACCCTCTCAACTCAGCCCTCATGGACAGATTCCTTTGCATTTAAACAGCCCCCTGGCACACTCTCTTAGTGCCCCAACACTAAGCTTTCAGCTTCTTCTCCTTCTCTCATTAGCCTTCCCTAAGCTCCTTCGTTATATCTCTCCCATCCCGCAACAGAAACGTCCACACACCCAGCTGGATTGAACCACACACACACACACACACACACACACCTATCTGCTTTCTCCTCTCCCCCCAACTGATTTTTTCTTCCCTTCCCTCCAGCAGGGTTTGTTTGCCCAGATACATGCCAACCTTATACCAAAAAATGTAGCTGACAGAGCAGGTTGCATTTGGCAATTGATGTTCAAGAATTAACAGTGCAATCCAATGAGTGTTTATTTCAAATTAAATGTACAGAGATCTTGGGAAGGCAGCCAAGGCTGCAGTCCTACGCACACTTACCTGAGAGAAAGCCCAATTGGTAATTGAACATAGTGGGACTGACTTCTGAGTAAACATGCTTTGATTAGACGGACCTTTTGTCCGTCTACGATTGTGTGATAAATCCTAAAAACTGGCACAAACCAGCCACCTGCCCAGCCCCAGAAGTAAATAATGGTGGCAGCACCCCCACCCCACTCTCCTGCTCCTGCAGCAGCAGCCTTGAACATGTGGCTGGAGTTGCAGGAGACGAGGGCAGTGCCAGCGCACAGGCACAGAGCAGGCATGGGCACAGAAGCCAAGAGCTGAGGAGGAGAATGGGGGGGGGGAGGCAGAGGAGGCTGCAGAGCTCCCTCATTATGACCATTATATCTACTATAAAGACCTACAACACCTTCTAGAACTAACACCAAAAAAATATGTCCTTTTCATCATAGGGGATTGGAATGCCAAAGTAGGAAGTCAAGAAATAACTGGGATAACAGGCAAGCATGGCCTTGGTGTACAAAATGAAGCAGGACAAAGGCTAATAGAGTTTTGCCAAGAGAACATGCTGATCATAGCAAATGCTCTTTTCCAACAGCACAAGAGGCGACTCTACACATGAACATCACCAGATGGTCAATATCGAAATCAGATTGAATATGTACTTTGCAGCCAAAGATGGAGAAGCTTTATACAGTCAGTAAAAACAAGACCTGGAGCTGACTGTTGTTCAGATCATGAGCTGCTTGTTGCAAGATTTCAGCTTAAATTGAAGAACATAGGGAAAACCACTAAACCATTCAGGTATGACCTAAATCATATCCCTGATGAATATACAGTGGAGGTGAGGAATAGATTTCAGGGTTTAGACCTGATAGACAGAGTGCCTGAGGAACTATGGACGGAGGTCCCTAACATTGTTCAGGAGGCAGCAACTCAATCGATCCCAAAGAAAAAGAAATGCAAGAAAGCAAAGTGGCTGTCTGATGAGGCTTTACAAGTAGCTGAGGAAAGAAGGGAAGCGAAAAGCAAGGGAGAAAAGGGAAGATATACCCAACTGAATACATAGTTCCAAAGAATAGCAAGGAGAGACAAGAAGGCCTTCTTAAATGAATAATGCAAAGAAATCGAGGAAAACAATAGAATGGGAAAGACTAGAGATCTCTTCAAGAAAAACGGAGATCTCAAGGGAACGTTTTGTGCAAAGACGGGCATGATAAAGGACAAAGAAGGCAGGGACCTAACAGAAGCAGATGAGATTAAGAAGAGGTGGAAAGAATACACAGAAGAACTATACAGGAAATATCTGAATGTCCCTGATAGCCATGAGAGTGCGGTCAATGAATTCGAGCTGGACATCCTAGAGGGAAGTCAAGTGGGCCTTAGGAAGCATTACTAACAACAAAGCAGGTGGAGATGACAGTATTCCAACTGAGCTATTTAAAATCCTAAAAGATGATGCTGTTAAAGTGCTGCACTCAATATGCCAACAAATTTGGAACACTCAACAGTGGCCACAAGACTGGAAAAGGTCAGTTTACATTCCAATTCCAAAGAAGGGCAACGCCAAAGAGTGTTCAAACTACCGTACAATTGTGCTCATTTCACATGCCAGCAAGGTTATGCTCAAAATCCTACAAGCTAGGCTTCAGCAGCATGTGAACCGAGAACTACCGGAAGTACAAGCTGGGTTTCGAAGAGGCAGAGGAACTAGAGATGAAATCGCCAACATTTGCTGGATCATGGAGAAAGCAAGAGAATTCCAGAAAAACGTCTATTTCTGCTTCATTGACTACGCTAAAGCCTTTGATTGTGTGGATCACAACAAACTGTGGCAAATTTTTAAAGAGATGGGAGTACCAGACCACCTTACCTGTCTCCTGAGAAACCTGTACGAGGGTCAAGAAGCAACAGTAAGAACCAGACATGGAACAACCAATTGGTTCAAAACTGGGAAAGGAGTACGACAAGGCTGCATATTGTTGCCCTGCTTATTTAACTTATATGCAGAGTACATCATGAGAAACGCTGGGTTGGAAGAATCACAGGTCGGAATTAAGATTGCTGGGGGAATTATCAACAACCTCAGATGCGCAGATGACCTTAATGGCAGAAAGCGAAGAGGATCTAAAGAGCCTCTTGTTGAGGGTGAAAGAGGAGAGTGCAAAAGCTGGTTTGAAACTCAACATTGAAAAAACTAAGATGGTGGCATCTGGCCCCATCACTTCCTGGCATATAGAAGGGGAAGAAATGGAAGCAGTGACAGATTTTATTTTCTTGGGCTCCAAGATCACCGCAGATGGTGACTGTAGCCATGAAATTAAAAGATGCTTGCTCCTTGGGAGGAAAGCTATGGCAAACCTAGACAGCATAGTAAGAAGCAGAGACATCACCTTGCCGACAAAGGTTTGTATAATCAAAGCTATGGTTTTCCCAGTAGTAATGTATGGCTGTGAGAGCTGGACTATAAGGAAGGCTGAGCACTGAAGAACGATGCTTTCGAACTGTGGTGCTGGAGAAGACTCTTACGAGTCCCCTGGACTGCAAGGAGGTCAAATCAGTCCATCCTAAAGAAAATCAATCCTGAGTGCTCATTGGAAGGACAGATACTGAAGCTGAAGCTCAAATATTTTGGCCACCTAATGCGAAGAGAAAACTCACTGGAAAAGACCCTGATGCTGGGAAAGATTGAAGGCAAAAGGAGACGGGATGAGATGGCTAGATAGCATCACCGATGCAATGAATATGAACTTGAGCACGCTCCGGGAGAGAGCGGAGGACAGGAAGGCCTGGCGTGCTATGGTCCATTGGGTCACGAAGAGTTGGACACGACTTAACGACTGAACAACAACACTGCCTAGCTCAGAATGCAGCTGTAAACCTTTGGTAGCCAGCATCAGCATAAATTGGGTAGCCAGCATCAGGGTCTTGTCTTCATCACTGCAGAGAAAAATATGGCTCTGTTTGCTCCATAACCGTGATGCCCTTTCCTGTTAGGCGATGTCAGTTTTGTAATTCATGAAGCCTGACCTCTCATGTGAAGGTGTCAGTTTGTATGATAAAATCGAATTCCAGTCCCTGGACCACTGTTTGTTGGGGAGATAAGGCCTCCCCGAGAATACATGATGCGAACAGCACATCCAATTCCTGCCGTCCAGCAGGGTCAATTTCAGTCCTCTCCAGTCCTACACGAATCTATGCAGTCGATGGAGATTAGTGCAGCAGCTTTGTAACCCACACAGTTCGCCTCCTGTAGGGTGCAGAGTGCCTAGGGAATGTGAGTGGCTTTTCCAGAAGCTGTTCCCACACTCCTAGTTGTATTCTACAGAGCCTCTCTATCACACACGCACACACACCCTTTTGCAGCAGCATAAGCCAGAAATGTCTAGGTGAAATTATGTTGGGGGCGGGGAGAGAGAGAGAGAGAGAGATGGGGAGGGAGGGAGAGAAAGAGATTGGATTTTCAAGTTATCAGATTCTCTTTACTAATTTAATAAGGGTGTGTTTCTAAGGACACCCCCCCCCCAAGTGGTATTGAGCTGCTATGGACAGTGAACCTTTGTACAGCTCCATGGCCATTTCTCTGCATATTTATTGCATATGCATGCACACACACCAGTGTTTCGTGTGTCTTATTCTTCCTCCATTTCAAGTCACAGCAGACAAAAACCCAACCCCAAATCAGGCAAATATCTGAACACATACTCAGAATTTATTCTAATTTTGGAATTTGAGTTTTATGCTCATGGAACATGGGAATGAAATAATTTGTTAGTCTAAGGCTGATGGTATCTCAAAATGGGTGGTAAGAATTTTCCAGAGTACTGTCTTCTATCACTGTCTTGCAGTAATGGATTGAATCTGATTTTTGTATGTTGTGTTAATTTTAGACACCTAAAAGGGACAAACAGCCTAACTCATCTGGTGTATGGTTATCATCAGTATCCTGGATCAGTGGTAGATAATGTGGTGCCCCCAAATATCTATCTTGGTGCCCCCTCAAGGTGCCCTGTTCTCCCACTATCTATATCTATATCTGTATCTGTATCTATCTACACACACACACACACACACACACAAAGCTTATTACTGGCAGCTGGGATTGCTTCAAAGCAAAGTGAGAACCTCCAGCTGCTGCCATCTTCATTTCCCATGAATGCCTCTGGGTCATACATGGGGCTCAGATACATTTTGAGGAAATGAAGATAGCGGGTGGTTGCAGGCCTATGGTTACCTCTGCAACTTGCCAACCCACCAGGAAATAGAAGGGAGGAAAGATAAAGAGGCCCTGTCAGTGCTGTCTGGTAAACTGAGGGGCGGAGGCTAAAGAGAGGTGTGGGGGGAGAGCAGGGAGGCTAGGTAGGGAAGCTTGCAGGAAGCCAGCAGGGAGGGGAGAAGGAGAAGAAGCTGAAAGCTAGTGTGGTGTGTGGAAGCTGGTTGTGTGTGTGTGTGCACGTGCATGTATGTATGCATGTAAGTATATGCATGCATTTGTGTGTGAGTGAGTGTGTGTGTGAGAGAGAGAGAGGATGGATGGATGGATAATGGATTTTAGAATAGCCAGAAACAGAGACAGAATTTGCCTTCTGTGAAATTAGTTTCTATTGGTGCTGAAAACTGTGGCTTCAAAGGAGTTGTTTATTGTACTGAGGCTAAGACCTCACCTCTGCCTTGTACTCAATCTTTTCGGCAGGTTACTTGTCCTTTGCAACTAGCCGTGCCTCCCATGGAGGCCATTTTGAGGTGGTGCACAGGACAGTTCCTCAAATTGCCAAATGTGCCTACAGCCCCCAAACATTGCCTATTCCGACCTAGATTATTGCCCTACCACAGGGGTAGCTCTGTGCAACTTGTGGCCCTTTGTGTGTTTGTGTGTGTGTGTGTTTTGCCTACAACTCCCATGATCCCTTATCATTGGCTATGCTGGCTAGGACTGATGGGAGTTGTAGGCCAAAATGACTGGAGAGACATAAGTTGCCTACCTGTGCCCTAGCAGCTGATCTTATAAACATATTAGGAGCAACAGTACCAGAATCTAGCTCCTTATCCAAGCATTTTATCTGACCAACTGCAGAGGGAGTGACAAAACTGCAGTGCTCAGGTAACAAGTAAAATGTGACTAGTCCTCCTAGTTGCAAAGCTGAATTTGGCAATAAGCAAGCAGTGTCTAATGTTCACAAGGTGCAGCTTTGCGTTCTGCCCGCCTCCACTCAAGGGAATATGACAGCTGAAATACACATTCCATGCACTCCTCATCCTCGACCACCACTGTTTGTTTTTGTTTGTTTGTTTAAATTTAACACAACCAATTGAAGCTGCAATTAGGAACAATTAGAGAAAAGGCAGGTGGAAAGGGAGTGCTTAACTCTCTTCCCTTGAGTCTCTTTCCTCTCAAATAGTCCCCCTTTTAAGGTGCTTTTTTTTCTGATGGGGAAACATACAGGAACCTTTTCCTCCCTGCAGGAGGGAAAAAGCAGCTGGAGGAGAGTCAAAGTGAAAAACATTTTTAAAAATATGTGTCTGTAAGTATGTCATAGAATAAACAATAAATATTGAACAAATACTAGATAGATCAATTTATGTTCCTCCAGGCTACATCAGATGTAATAGTGTGTCCATGAAGAGCTAACAGAATAGTTGCCTCAAATATCAGGTAAGTATATCATTCCAAAAAGACGTGTGATACTGGGGGATGTTTTTGAGATATTCCTTAATCGATATATGCGAATAATGGAAATCATGTTTCCAGAAAGCGGCTTTGCTTGGTCAGTCTGTGCAGATATGATAATTGTTTTTCGTCTTCTGATGTTATATGCCTCCCTTAACAAGATGCTGTTATATCCAACAGGTGGCAGTGTATCTTTGACAATTTAATGTAACCTATTGAATTGCTTGGGTATCCTACAGTAAAGAATGAATGTATGAAAAAGTGAAGTTGATTTCCACATTTGCTAGATACTTCTGCTGAGTTTCCAACCACAGCCTTCAACAGTCAGTCTTTAGATCCACGTTTTGAAATGCATATACTATTTGTTCAGTGCTTTAGAGTGTTCAGAGCCCATAAATACAAACATCTCATAACAGTCCTGTAAGTTAGTTCGATATTATGAACCCTATGTTATAGCTGGGGATCTGAAGGCCAAGCCAGACAAGACATATGGAACTATGTTTGCTCACCTGTCTCCCTTCATGTCAAAAATGGGGGGGTCTGCCTTTAATATCCAGAAAGGCATACAGGTGAGGGGAGGGGAGCCCTCCTCCTTCTTACATCCCCGTGATCAAAATCGCCAATCAAAGCTAGCCAGGGAGAAAAGTGCCTGGAGTAACAGACTGTTAACTACTCGAAAAGTCAGAACCAGGCTGACACTTGGGTGTCAGTGGTTTGGACTTTTGCACACCTACTTTCCCCAGCCTCAAATTCTGTTGGCAACTCTGCCCGTAATCAACATGTGCTCGGTCTTGGATGCTCTATCTACAAATGTGGAGAAGCACACAAAGATTTGGCCAGAGCTTCCCACATCTGAGAGCCCATAGGGATAACCAAATCACCCCAGGTTGAGATGGCTGACCCTGGGGTATGGCATCCTGCTAAGTGCTGGGGCGGATTTCATGACACATTGGGTGCAGATGTGTGTCAGGATGTGTGATAAAATGATAATCTGTGTGCACCCGGTTCTTATTCACACCACTTGTTTGGGAACAGGGAAGTCGCTGATGATGACTTCCCTCATGTGCATCTAAACTAAGCAGCCTTCCCCAGCCTGGTGCCCTCCAGATGTGTTGGACTACAACTCCCATGCTGCCTGGGGATGATGAGGGTTTTATTCCAACACATCTGGAAGGCACCAGGTTGGGGATGGCTGCTCTAAAGTGTAATCTGGGGTCATGGGTGAGAAAAAAAACAAGCAGACATTGCATGGATTAAGAACGTTGTGACCCGGGAGTTGTTGGGGGGGCGGAATGAAGATGAATGTATGAACAAGCCTTGCATTTTTGGATAAACATGTTTACTTTTCTCTCTCTCTCTTCTTCCCAGTACTGGAAAAATTTTAAATCTTCTCTTGCGCATTTCATTTATGAAAATAGTCAATTCTAATCTTAGGCAACCATGTTTTACAAATGCTGCAGTCAATTTGTCTAGACTGTCTAATACCGTGGGCTGAGATGGCCTCATATTATGTTTTAATACTGACAATTTGTTCTAGAAATTGCTTTCTTCGCATGCACTGACAATGTTCCTTTTTCATAGGGTTGGTTTTTTTTTTGTATATGTGTGATGGAAAAGAGAGTTTGTTCCCCTACCAGAATAATTGCTCTATAAACCAATTTCTCTGTTCTTTTTAGTCCAAAGCAAGGAAAACACATAGGAAGCTAATAGAATGCAGCGGCCCTGTTTGTGGACAGTAGCATCAAGAGGTGGGGGAATGTCTAGAAATGTACTTAATATTTAGATGTTGGTTCCCCACACAGATAGTTCTCACTCAAACACTGTAGGCCTCTACAGATCCTCAAAGCTAATATGGGAACCTACCATGTATTTCTGCAATGTAAAAATCCCATAATTTGTGAGAAGAAAACGCACTACTTTGGATTGTGTGCATGCACATGTGTGTCATTACTTTTATTTATTTAAAATATTTATATCCCGCCTCTTAACCACAGGGCTTCATGACACAGCTCATGGGTCATAGTTATTTGCTTTAGCTGCATACAGTGTGTACATGAGTCATAAAACAGGAGCTGTTGTTCCATCTCATACATTACAGGGGTATATCATGTGTAGGTGGTGAACCCATGAACTTTACAATGTATAAAGCAGCCATTCCCTCAGTTTATACATTCCCAAATATTACATGATTACTTTATCTAGGGGATGCCTGTGCAAATGACTGTTCACACTGTGGGCATCACTACACCAGCCTAAAATCCTGCATTTAAAACAGGGCTTTCTACTTCTGTTTTAAATGCAGGATCACAATGACTCTCTTTTTCACCCATTTCCTTTCCCCCCTCCCCTTCCCCCCTCCTTCTCCCCATATCTGAATCTTCCATTATCTTTCATTGATCTCACTCCTCTTCTTGCCGCTTTCCCTCTTTTCATGGAGGAAACTCAAGTGGAACACAACGGCGTAATTTGATAGCTCATTATCTGCAATCTATTTAAAAATGGAACAAAGGGCACTTAGTGCAGGAGACGCCTTGGAGGTTCACGGCATCATGTAAAGAGCCCGCAAACGTCTAAGAGAGAGCCATCTCAATCGCAGGATAAAAGCTCCGTGTGAAGAAGCCCTGTGTCTTTCTTGATCCATGTATTCTTAGTGTGAAATGCCACTGTGCCTACATTTTTAATGCATCCCTGAATCAGTAAACATATCCTTTTGACATAAGCAAAATGAAACGGGACACTAGGATACAAAATAATGGTGTGTCAATATTAAAACCCTGATTATTTTCTATTCCATGTCTATTAATGTGAGGATTAGGTGTAAGAAGAAATGGCAATGAGCAATACAAAATAATGGTGTGGTCATATTTTTTCATTTTAATAAACATGTTCTGAAAGAATACTGCACTACCAGAGAAAGAGAAACAAGTCAGATGTCCTCCCATGTCAGCTACTAAGACGTATCATAGTGTCCTTAACCCCACTTACCCCATAATATATTCCCTCCCCTCCTATGTCCGTCCGTCCTTCCTTCCTTCCTTCCTTCCTTCCTTCAGTACAGTTGGCTTGAATTCTGCAAGTTTAATAAATCAGTAGGGATGTACGAAAGTCACTTACCTTTTCAAAGGGTGACATTCACGGGGGGGGAGGTGCTCTGTACCTCCCCCCGAAATCCTACCCTGGCCGGCTCCGCTCTGCGGCGACTCCGCAGAGCCGCCGGCCGGGTGCATCCACACAGCAGGTCTGCGGACACAAATGGCAGCCGGTGTAGTGGCCGCCATTTGCATCCCTTCGCCGAGCCGTGATAGGCTATGTAAATATGTACGTAGCCTATCACAGCAAAAGCGGGGATGCAAATGTCGGCTGTTACGTCATTTGCGTCCCTGCTCTGAGCCGTGATAGGCTACATAGATACTTACGTAGCCTATCACGGCTTGCCAGGGATGCAAATGGTGGCCGACGTAGCGGCCGCAGCCCAGCAGTAGCTGGAGTCACTGCTGCCGCCAGAGCCACTGCCGGAGCTGCTGCCGGAGCTGCCAGGTAGGCTCTGTTTTGCGGGGCTTTCACGGGGTGGTGGGGTGGGTTGCTCCATTCCTCCACGGATTCCGGGGGGCCGAATTCACTGGATCTGTGAATTTGCCTCCCTGGGATCCGTGGCGGAATTCTCTATCACTAAATAAATGTCCCTGGCTATGACTGGAAATCCCTTTCCCTCACCCAGGGCCCCAGTCCAAGCCAGCTCAGTTATGTGAAAGGCCAATGAAAACCCAACCCGGCGCCACCCATTTGTTTTGGTCTACAGCTCCCATCATATCTGACTATCAGCCATGCTGGCTGGGTCTCATGGGAGTTGTAGTGCAAAGCATCAGGTTGGGGAACACTGGTGTAAAGTGTTAGCCTTTGTTCTGAGGTGAACACATTATAAGATTTCTACTGTGTAGCTAATGTTAAAATACCGTAACCATTTGGGGCACAGTTCAAGTCCCTGATTTCAGTATTCCAGTAATCAGGATGCTTTTCTGTATCTAAATTTCATAGTTCTAACTCATGAGAGTTTGCTCACAAAGGTTACAGTTTGGATGCCTCTTAAGTGAATCAGCGAGTCAATTTGTCTGTCCGTCAGCACCAGTTGTCTTACTTGTGTGTTTATGTCTGGTTGCTCTGAGGGCTGGGATCCTATGCTGATAATGGTGAGCATGATTATAAGAATCCAGGGCTTTCTGCCACTGCACCACAATATACCGAGGAATAGAGAGGGAGCTACACAGGGCCAGCCCTATGCTTAGGCAGAATGAGGAAGCCACCACTCCAGGCGGTATTTGCTGCGGATGGTAGCAGGGGCAGCAAGGTGTTGGAGGACAAAGCTGTGTAAGCTACCTGGCCTGCTCTGAGCCCTGTAAGCTGATCTTCTGCCCTTGGTAGAGTGGAGGACGCTGTCCTGTCACTGCTGTTGGACGTAATATTTAACTACCTGTCTGGTCAGATACTGTATATGGAATTGGGGGTAGGGTGGGGGGATGTTTCACCATCCCATCCTTCACCTGAGACAGCAAAATGTCTTGGGTTGGCCCTGGAGCTACACAAGCATATGCCTCCCACCACCCAGGTGTGGGGATGTCGTCTCTCTCTCTCTCTCTCCATCCATACTCCTTTTTCCAGGAAAGAGTTCACCTCCACAGGTTTATGTCTTATCCTGAGATAAGCAACCTGCATTACAAGATTGTGTTTAAAACAGCCACTAAAACACACCAGAAAGGAGGGGAGGGGGGACTTCTGCAGTCTATGAGACCTCTGATGGAATAAAAGCTTAAGTAATAAATTTCCAGTTGCATATTTTAAATTGTAAATCCATGATGCATTTCAAGTAAGTATACCCTTTTTCAAGGGTAGGCAATGGCAAAAAATAAAACATAATGGCACCATACCAAAAGAGTACATAATTTCAACTCTAAGAAAGCCTAGCTCATTCCAAGTGATGAAAATGTGTGTGAGTACAAATGCAGATGACATTGGTGAATAACAGCTTGAATTCTGTCCAGGTAGATATGTTCCTGGCTGCCAGTGCAAACCCCCCACCCCTTTCCCAATCTGAGGATTATTAAACCATGTCCCATGCATGTGCAGCTTGCCTGATTTCCTGGCTGCCACTGCAAATTTCTCCCCAACCCTAAGGAGATAGTGGTTTGGATCCCACGTAGTCCGGTATTGCAACTGATCTGTGTATTGAATGGATCTGTGATCTGTTGTCAGTCTGCTCCAGGGATGTTTGCAAAGAGGGACCATGCAGGTCACCATGTTATGGAGCCCCTTCCAACACTAGTGTTGCTCTCCCAGTGATGCTGGCATAGAAACAAAATCATTTACCCAACCAAACGATCTCTCTGCTTCTCTTTCTATCATGTCATGTATCCTATCCATCCACCAAGGTACTCAGGGTGAGGTTATCCCACTTTATCCTCAGAACAACCCTGAAAGGTAGGTTAGGTGGAAAGAATGTGACTGTCCCAAGGCCATCCAGTTTGCTTCATGGTTGGCAGCAGTTTGAACCCAGGCCTTCCTGGTCTACGTCCAATACTTTAACCACTGCCCAACTTTGCTGTCATGTATGAATTTTGACTGTGTGATACCTGCCACCCCTCCCCTTTTCACAAATCAGTTTAATGTTCCCTTCACACAGGCGGCATGAACTTGCAGAAACCCACAAGCAAGGGAACATAGTTGAGACAATTGCCTGCAGCAGTAGCCTGTGCTGAGTTGCATCAGTGTATGTCCCCTTCTCTATGCACACTGTCTAGGTGTAGTTCCCATTCATCTCAGTGGAGCTTGCAGAGAACTTCCTGATCCATTTATTCATTCATTCATTCATTCGTTCATTCATTCATTTATTACATTTATATCCCGCCTTTTTTCCTCCTTAAGGAACTCAAGGCGGTGTACATAGTCCCCCTCCTCCTCCATTTTATCCTCACAACAACAACCCTGTGAGGTGGGTTGGGCTGAGAGTCTGTGACTGGCCCAAGTCCCCCAGTGAGCTTCCATGGCTGAGTGGGGACTAGAACCCAGATCTCCTGGCTCCCAGTCCAACACTCTAGCCACTACGCCACACTGGCACAATTATGCCCTATGGATCAGATTGGCTAGCCTGCCCACCCTCCTGTCTTGAAAGGCATTCCAGTGGAAGCTGTTGCCTCATCCTGACTTCATAAGCGAGCCACTTGCTGGTTTAGAGGAAAATGCAAGGCAAGGCAATTCTAGCTGAACTGATGTGTACGGCTCTGGTGGGGCTGTGAGTCCCAGTCTTTGGAACAGGGGTGCGAATGAGCTGCTGTCCCTTCTGTCACTCCACAACTGGGAGACGTTTGCAAGCTCTGGTCCCCCTTTCCTTGTGCTCCTTTTGCCATGTCTAGTGACAATGCCATGTCTAGATAATGCAGCAGGTGAAGGAAGAGGGTAGGTTACTGTATAGCCCTTCTTTGGTGCCATGGAACCTAGATCTGCCAAATTTCCCCTGCCGCACAATTGTTAAAGGAAGAGGCCGAGATCCGGCAACCAGATACTGGGAGCAGGCATGTAGTACTTCCTCTCTTCAGGTACTGTATGCCAGATCTCATTATGAAGAGTGGATAGACTACATATAAAACAAACCAAAATAAGAAATCATAGAAATATATCAAAGGAGGTTGGAAAGATTATTCTCTTTCCTATAACTGCTGGAATCTTACGTAATAAAATCCCGTAACTGCCCCGACCTCTCTGTTTGGCCATCTGCCTTCTTGTCCTGAACCACTTTGCCACCAGTCTGGGTAAGCGAGAGATTGGTGGAAACCTGAGAGGGAGAGGCAGGTAGCTTCAGTGTAGAGAGGAGCTACATAAATGCCCCTTCCCCCTTATTATAGATGTCCCTGCATTAGGGAATATAAATGCTTTAAGGAATCTTTAGTATCTTAGTGGTGACAGTAGCCATAATACTAGTCCTTATCCTCATCTCAGACCTATTTGCATGCCTAGCAACCAAGGGGCAAAGACAGCCATGCTTAACAGGCTTGGAAGCACAGGGTAAAAAATGAATGTGAGCATACAGAGCTGAACAATAACTAGCAGGCATCCACCCTTATCTTTACACCTTTAGATACAACCTTAAAGATAAGAGACCTTATGTAACACGGTCACATGTATAATGGAGGCAGAAGCCTGAAGGGAAATATAGATATGCCAACTTACCAGTGTGGGTGGAATTGCCTTCCAGAAGATACAGAAAAGTTATATCAATAGAAGAACAAAGAATCCTTCTTTAACACTGGCTGAGAGAGAAATCATCAAGCTAATCCATGCATTTATGGATTCAATACATTTCTAATTCATTTTTCTACTGTTTGCTACTGTTTGGTGGATAAATATTTAGCTTGCATATTTCAGTTTGAAGCATCTTTTGTTGTAGGAATTAACTCAAATGCAAGCCTCTTTGCTTGTGTTGTTTAATATCTCTATTTACCCCTGAATATAACTGAATTTAAAATTATGCTGCTAGTCGACATGCAATGTTTATGTCTTGTCCATCATTGTAGCATTTCAGTATATTAAGATTATGGATGCTACGTATACTTTCACTTTCAAAAAGTCCATTACACCTTGCTTGTTGCTTTATGCTATACCTGGCAATTGTAGCAATTGTGTTACACTTGTGTTACATTTGTGTTTCATAGTTAAAATGTGAAGGGCGGATACACAGTCCTTCTCCTGAACACTCAAAAACACAGGCCTAGAAGCCCTGATTGATAAAAGAGGCTTGATTCATCACTGGTATATTCACAAAAAGAAGAAAAGTCAGTGGTTAAATTCTGACCAAGCTTTCCTGGAAACTATGCCTACTGACCCAGAACATTTGATCTCTAATCATAGTGATGGGGGAAGTCACTTTGGTCGCTCGGTAGGGACAGCACTCTGTACATTCTCAAAGGCACTGTATTTATTGGGCTGAATCCAGACTTAGTCATTCTTAGAATATTGAAATCAATGAGGCGTAGTCATGACTAACTTAAGTCCCATTAATTTCAATGGATCTACTCTTAAGTATGACTAAGTTTGGATCCAAATCATTGTTTCTTAACCTATAACATCCTGAATATGGAATTAAACATCCCTTCTGAAGAAAATCATGCTCGCATTTTTCATCCTATTTAGTGTTTTGTTTCTTATTGGACTTGATTTAATATAATTTAATTAAAATTTACTCCACTTCTCATCTGTAGTTACCAAGGCAATTTTGTTGTGTTGATGAATGAGGCTGCAATCCTATATCCACTTAACTGGGAGTGAGCCTCATTAAAATCAGTGGGACTTCTGAGTACACACATATAGGATTCCACTGTGAGCCATTAATCCTAGAAATAGTAGTAGCCCCACAGGAGTACAGAGGGATTACCTATATGAACCTGTAGTGCCTTTATAAGGCATGTGTTTGCTTATTTGAGCTTTGGCTTGTATTTCTGTGTCTAAAACCAGGACTTCAGTATAACCAGACATGTATCAAATATGTCAATATAACGAGACAAATTGATTATCTTCTACAGGTTAAATCTGACAAGTGTGTATTTTTTTTAAAGCCCTCTTATTTGCAAAAGAAAAACTGAAAATATTCTGTTCATTTCTGGAACCAGAGAAGGGAAGTACATTAGAAAGGTTCAAGCCCCCGCCCCACACACACACACACCGCCTTTAAGCTCATGCTGCATATAAGATCATGCAGCACCATTTTAGACCTTTATTAAACATTTCTGTCTCTAAATCAGCAGTGCAGCTAGGTAATTGGACACACTGGACTTAATGATCTTACAGGGACCTCTCTTTATATGGCCATATGTATTACTTCGGTAGCAAAGCACACAGCTAACATTTTCTCTTCTCTCCTGCCGCGCCGACCGCCCTGTCGTTCCACACTGTATAACTGCTGCAATATCCCTGATATGTTAGAGCAAGCAAACAAGCAAGAAGCTGTTTGCCAACCTTGATTTAAGAAGGAATACTGTTCCACATTTTAAATTCAGCTAAATCATGACATCATCATGACTATAATAATAAAATGCATGACTACTGGAATGAAAAGGAGTTTGCTTCTGCTGCCCTGATCCTGATCATATTTATTTGGAAATGAGCACCACGATGCCAGGCCTGTCTGCTGCTGACCCCATCACCTGTGGCACTCCCGGGGGGGGGGGAATGACGCATTTGGGCAGTTGCTGGGCTGGGGAGCCCTGGATTGCTCTAAATTGAGGCCCACTTCAAAGAGCCCCCCTGAGGCCTGACGTAACCCTTTTGCCTGGTGATATCAATACTCTATAATATAGAAACAGAACTAAAATACTTTTTCTGTGTAAATCCTGTAAATGTGCTTTAGTGAACGGAGCTAGATTATTTTACTCTGCGGGGGGGG
Source organism: Heloderma suspectum (assembly GCF_057233095.1). Taxonomy (NCBI): domain Eukaryota; kingdom Metazoa; phylum Chordata; class Lepidosauria; order Squamata; family Helodermatidae; genus Heloderma; species Heloderma suspectum. The sequence goes on along the minus strand of NC_139460.1, from coordinate 174,310,620 downwards.
GGGGGGGTTTGATGTCTTTGTCTTCTCCCAACATTTGCTTTAATTGTCTTCTCTTTCCTCAGATCTTTTGCTGCTTTTGATAACTTCTAAGAAGTCAAAGTTTATCCATGCAGCATCTTAAATCATTCATTTTCTCATTTGCTGAGTGCTGACTAGAGATTTCCCCTGTGCAGTCAGTCAGAGTGTTATGTGTTCGTAATGTCGCTGTTTTCTACTAAGCAAATATAAGGACTTCAAAATAAAATCATTTCTTCTGTTCTCTGGATAGAACAGTTAGCAGCATACCGAAAACTTTTACTCTCTTAAATGAGCTCCAATCAAATGTATATTCTGAGATGTGATCAGAATCTGATGAGAAACAGAACAGATAGAAAATAATAAGAACTCCATATGTTGGATCAGACCAAAGGTCCGTGTAGGCCAGCATTTTCTCTCCAGCCATGGCCAGTCAGGTGCCACTGGGAAGTTGACAGTGAGAGGCAGATGGAAATAGCCATCCCCTCTTTCTTTTCCCTAGCATTTGGTAATCAGCTGAATATGGAGGTTTGTTCCTTTAGCTATTATGTCTAATAACTGCTGATGGATCTGTTCTGTCCTTCAGGAATTTGTCTTCATCTAAACAGTGTTTAAAACCATCTAAAGCTGTGTAGACTTTTATTCTGCAAACAAATGAATATGCAGAGGGGAGATCTCCCAAAGCCCATGCATTCAAGGTCCTGTTTGCCCAGGGCCCTGTTTGCCTACATTCATCTACCCCAATGCACATTGGTTCTGGTTACATGATTGGTACCCTGCAAAAATGGAGTGTATGGAGTGCACATTATTCACATGTACAGTAGGTAGAAACATGTACGTAGGACCTTTTGCAAACGCATGGAGGTCAGAAGCAGAGACAGCAGGCACAATCCAAATCTCCCCCCACCCCATACATTTTTTTGGATGTGGAATGGCAATCTGTGTAAGATGGAAGCCTACCATGACTCCTTGTGTTAGTTTTAATTTTGAATATTTACTATGCCTTTACTGCCATCAAAAGTCATCATCATATAGAAGATGATGTCATTTATCAGGCCAGACTGACCATGGAACTACCAATGCAGTCAACATCCAGATGCAAAACACATTGCGTAAACACAATCAAACAATAATCTATTAAGAGTAAAGGTGCTTCTAGGCGAGGATTTTATTGTGCAATTGCCCTGCCTCATTCACAAAATTCAAAAGTGGTGCAAATGATGTTGTCTTTCATTTGTATCCCACACACCCCAATGTTATCTTACCACTTCTTCCATCTTTTGTCATACCAGGAAAAAAACTGCTAATAGCTGCACAATACCTTTTGATTGTTGGCTCATGACAAAGACTTGTACCCAAAGAAAGCATGGGGTTGGATGAGATTAATTCAATGCCATTTCATGAAGGATGCTCTCCAGGATGTGTGGGTGTAGGATACGGTGTGGCTCAAAGTTTATTGTGGGGTGCACACCCCCAGTTCCTTCCTTTTTTCTACATATTTTGGCTATTATTGGCAGGATACATGCACTTGACAGTGCCTACCACCCAAAGGAAGGGTTTGGTCATACACAGTTCAATGCCACCTCAAAGAGCACACTCCTGGAGGTGTATCATTTGGATGGCTAAAATGTATGGTGGGGGTCATATCCCGAGCTATTTACTTGTCATCTGGGATCATCACACATTGATCAGTTTTGTGCAAAGTGGACAGTTTTGACTGGAGATCTTGATGGGGATGGTACCCTAGTCATGGAGATATAAGATACAGGGTAGCCCAAAGCTTATTTTGGGGTGCAAAGGCATATAAATGTAGCTCTTGATTAAGTTTACTGATCAAGCTCTGTTTCAAACTTTCATGCAAATAAGGAACTGGGAGCTAGTAACCAACTTCAGCAGCATCCAATGACAGGTGGCAGGAGGTCAGGGTATAGATCCTTTGGGATGGGGAGGTTGCCTTTTCAGCATTTTCAAATGTTGGTCTGAAATGCTTCCATGTAACCTATTTAGGATTAGGGTTAAATGAGCTTTCAAGTCACCAATTTGTATTCACCATGAAGTAGTGAGAGCAAAATGGAAAGCTACTTAAAAAAAAAAAAAAGTAACGAAGCAAGGATGAACTGTTTAACTGGCTTGGCTAGTTAGCACTTCAAAAACATTGGAAAACAAAGGAAGTTCATTTGTTGAGACATTTAGATGCTAATGTAATTAGAAACAATGTTCTACTCTTGCCTTTGTTCTGGAATATCATGTTGTTACATTAGATGCTTCTCTCATTACTGTTTGTATCTGAACTACACACAGTCTATGTCTATAATCTCATCTTCTCAGTCAACCAGCTTCCTTTATTTCTCTCTTGTGTTTTTTTTCTTGTATTAATAAACAGCCTGATTCATAAACTGATCCAGGTATTTGGACTGTGGTTAACGTAGCACCAATGAAGTAAATATGAACAGTTAGGATTCAGTCCAGGTACTTTGGTTCAACTGGCTCACATATGAATCAGATTGTAAAATGCCCAATTTAGCACTGCCCATTTTTATATTTATTTTTGACCAGTTCAGTCCAAAGTATCACGGTAGGACATGCAAAACGTGTCATTCTTGTTGTTGAGAAATTGGCCAATATCCAAAGAGCTACTTCAGAAACATCCAAGGCCTTGGAGGTTCACAATGGCATTGTTGATAACCTGTTCCCATTGAATAGAAGGTGCCCCAAGGCCATATCAAAAACTATATATGAAGTTTCACTCTGTTTTGACAGAGGTTTGCCATTTGGAATGGGAAGCTGCTGTTCTGGAAGCACCGTACCAAACTTCCCTTGGGCTGGTGGAACTCATCAAGTTTGGATCTAGGTCCTAGTATTTCTACTTGTTTCATCCTTCTCTTTCTAGCACCTAAATAATGCTCCATTGATTCTGTTTTTTGAGATAAATGTACTGTAAGGGAGTGAAATGATCAAACGATGTATCTTTTTTTTATTTAGTTATTTCCATTCATTTTTAAGGATCACCTCAGGAATCACTGGTGAGGTCTTACAAATATGCCATCCACAATGTAAGTTAGTGAATCCAGCCTTTGTTTTCATTTTACCCTTTTTGTATCTTTGTAGACTGTCATTGCCTACATTTTAAATGTTACTATTGCATTTTTATGAGCTGACTTGTTTTAATACTTTGTTAATACTTTGAGAACTAAAATATTTGAAAAACAAGCTGTGCATTTAAAAACAGATAATAGCACAATGAAAGTTTGTTCAGAAGCAGTGATGGTTGGTGACTCCGTCACTGCCCCTCCGGAGGGGCAGTGATTCCATTCAGGGTTTTAGTTACTGCCAACCAAAATTCTAAAGGTGCTATCCAAGGGGCTGAATCCATTTTGGAGATAAGGTTCAGCACCTTAGATAGCACCTTTAGAGTTTGGGCTGGTGGCAACTAAAACCCAGAATGGAATCATTACCCCTCCAGAACTGGAGTCAACAGCCGCCACTGCTCAGAAGTGTCTTCAACAGGGCTTACTCCCAAGTATGTGTGCATAGACTGAAGCCTAACAGCACAATCCTATACATGTCTGCTCAGAAGTAAGTTCCACTGAGTTTAGTGGGATTACTTCCAAATAAATAGGTATAGGATTGCAACTGAAATGTTTTTTAAAATTGTCATCACCACAATGCTCTAATAATTCATTTGGTATAGCAGCTTGATTGATAACTGGCAAACAGAGTGAGAAAACGTGGAGGCAGTGACAGACTTTATATTTCTAGGCACAAAGATTACTGCAGACGCTGACTGCAGCCAGGAAATCAGAAGACATTTACTTCTTGGGAGGACAGCAATGAGAAATCTTGATAAAATAGTTAAGAGCAGAGACATCACACTGACTATTTATTTATTTATTTCATTTCTATACTGCCCAATAGCCGAAGCTCTCTGGGCTGTTCACAAAAATTAAAACCAAACAGCACACAATAAAACAATTTAAAATATATAGAACATTAAAACCACAATATAACAATACAACCACAATAAAACCTAGCAGCAGTGCAGGAGTTTAAAATACAGATTTAAAACAACAAAGCTAAAAGTTTAGAAAGCTAAAATGCTAAAATGCCTGGAAAAATTAAAAGGTCTTCACCTGGTGCCAAAAGGAATACAATGTAGGTCCGCATAGTTAAAGCAATGGTATTCTCTGTAGTAACCTATGGCTGCGAGAGCTGGACCATAAGGAAGGCTGAGTGAAGGAAGATAGATGCTTTTGAACTGTGGTGTTGGAGGAAAATTCTGAGAGTGTCTTGGACTGCAAGAAGATCACACCAGTTCATACTCCAGGAAATAAAGTCAGACTGCTCACTTGAGGGAATGATGTTAAAGGCAAAACTGAAGTACTCTGGCCACATAATGAGAAGACAGGATACCCTGGAGAAGATGCTGATACTAGGGAAAGTGGAAGGCAAAAGGAAGAGGGGCCGACCAAGGGCAAGGTGGATGGATGATATTCTGGAAGTGATGGACTCGACCTTGGGGGAGCTGGGGGTGGCGACGGCCGACAGGAAGCTCTGGCGTGGGCTGGTCCATGAAGTCACAAAGAGTCGGAAGCGACTGACCGAATAAACAACAAATATATCATATGCGTGCCATTTATAGTGGACTTGTTTTTGCTTTGCATTCCCTTGAACTTCCACTAGTACAGCATTATCTTTTGCAACCTTCTCCTTATATAAGGTCCTGGGTAGGTAAGGCTGTAACAGCCTTACAAACTGTTACCTCCAGTAGCTTAGTGGCAAATCCAGAAGTGCAGGGTCCCTTCATGACAGCCACAGCCACCACCCCCTCATAACCACGCCCCTTCTAAGATTGTACAGCCTTGTAAGATATACAGCTTTCAACTGGGAACCAGAAACAGGGCAGCTGAGAGTAAGGCAGGGGTATTTCAATTGGATGTTGGAGAAAAAATACAGGGGTGTTAATCTTTTCCACTCACTCCCTCCCTCCCTCCCTCCCTCACACACACACAAACATTTTAGGTTTTCAAAATATGATACTCTGTGGAAGCTTCACCCTCAACTCAGCCCTCATGGACAGATCCCTTCTCATTTAAACAGCCCCCTTGCACACTCCCTTAGCACCCCAATGTTACCCATTAGCCTACCCTAAGCTCCTTCATCTCCCCCCTCCCTCTCTAACAGAAACGTCCACACACCCAGCTCACACACACACACACACACACACAGAGTGGTGTAGTGGTAAATTTGGAAATGCAGGAGCTCACTGTGACAGTCTCCAAGGGGAGTCCAAAAATTTCAGGCAGCTGTGTCAATCCATATTATCAAACCAGTACCAGGAGTTTTTAGCTCCATCAGGAGCAAGTCTTTGGTAAAACGAATAGATCAGTCCCTGGGAAAATTTTGGAGCAGATTATAAAGTAATCCATCTGTAAGCACCTTGAAAACAATGCAGTGATTACTCGAAGCCAACATGGATTTGTCAAGAACAAATCCTTCCAGATGAAGCTGATCTCATTTTTTGATCAGGTAACCTCCCTTGTGGACTGTGGGAATGCTGTGGAACATAATATACCTTGACTTCAGGAAAGCTTTCGACAAAGTGTCCCATGATATCCTGATGAGCAAACTAGCTCAAAGTGGGCTAGATGAAACAACTATCAGGTGGAGCCACAGTTGGCTACAGAATCGGACACAAAGAGTGCTTACCAGTGGGATTTTCTCAAACTGGGGAGAGGTAACAAGCGGGGTACCACAGGGCTCAGTCCTGGGCCCAGTGCTCTTCGACATTTTTATTAATGACTTGGAGGAGGAGGAGGTGCAGGGAATGCTGATCAGATTTGCAGATGACACAAAATTTGGAGGGATAGCTAATACCCTGGAAGACAGAAACAGAATTCAAAGGGATCTTCATAGACTGGAGCGCTGGGCAGAAAACAACAGAATGACATTTAATAGGGATAAATGCCAAGTTCTGCACCTAGGATAAAGAAACCAAATGCACAGTTACAAGATGGGGGATATGTGGCTCAACAACACTACAAGTGAGAAGGATCTTGGAATTGTTGTAGATCACAAACTGAACATGAGCTAACAATGCGATGTGGCTGCAAAAAAGGCAAATGCTGTTTGGGGCTACATTAACAGAAGTATAGCTTCCAAATCCTGGGAAGTACTAGTTCCCCTCTACTCAGCAGTGCTTAGGTCTCATCTGGAGTACTGTGTCCAATTCTGGGCACTGCACTTTAAGAAGGATGCAGACAAGCTGGACAGTGTTCAGAGGAGGGCAACAGAAATGATCAGGGGAATGGAAACAAAGCCCTATGCGGAGAGACTGAAAGAACTGGGCATGTTTAGCCTTGAGAAGAGAAGACTGAGGGGAGATATGATAGCGCTCTTCAAGTACTTGAAAGGTTGTCAGAGAGAGGAAGGCCAGGATCTCTTCTTGATCATCCCAGAATGCAGAACACAGAATAATGGGCTCAAGTTACAGGAAGCCAGATTCCAGCTGAACATGAGAAACTTCCTGACTGTTAGAGCAATGTGACAATGGAACCAATTACCTAGGGAGGTGGTGGGCTCTCCCATGCTGGAGGCATTCAAGATGAGGCTGGACAGCCATCTGTTGGGAATGCTCTGACTTGGATTCCTGCATTGAGTAGTGGGGTGGACTTGATGGTCTTGTAGGCCCCTTCCAACCCTACTATTCTATGATTCTATGACCTTAATTGCCCATTCCAGACCAAGTAATCCCAAATACATTGCATTCCAACATGGAACAATATATTGTTGCTTGGAAAATTAATTCCCTCCACAGCTACAGTGAGGATCACAGCTAAGCTCAGAGGGAACAGGGAATTCTGAGGAGGGTGGTAGGTGACATTAGAGTCCCTGCTAATGAAAAAGTGCTGGTGCTGTGTCCCTGCGAGCCCTGTCTCCACTACACCACTGGTTACTACACAACATCCTTGTTCACACCTGTTCCAGTGGTGCGGCGCACACTCAGCAGACTATGCACTGCACTTCAATAGAGTGGGGAAATCACTGTGTGAAGTGATCAAATTAGCTTGAGAACAAGTGCTCAGCATACAGCTCTCTATTCAGTGCTCTGTCTACGCTGGCATGTATCTGTAGTTCCATGGGGGCAACTCCTTTTCTTTGAATCAGTGGCACACATAATGGCCCTCTCATTCCTGGCAGGCTCCAAGCTTCTCACTCTTGCTGCCTTTTCCAGAACGAAATGCATCCTTTCCTGGCATCATCATCATGCCAGGCTGATGTTGCCAATAGAGTATCAAACAGACAAACCACACCTGTACAAAAAGCTACAATAGCTGAATTTCTCTGTAACAAAGCTCCCTCACCGTTGCTGTGCACACCAACACAAACGGTAATTCTGCTGTTTTCTTTAGGATCTGCTCACGTCATAAAAATGATCCTGTGTCTGAAAAAGTAAGAATCAGATGTGACATTCAGATCATTTGTATTCCCTTTTGCCTATTCCCTTTAGAGCAAAAGACAAGAACCATATGCGGATGGCCACAATGAATAGCACTGGTGTGTGGGACAAGACTGGGCCTGTTGGACCCATCCCCTCACCATGCCTGATCTCCACACATATCTACTCAAAGTACATACGTAGGCTCTGAATCCACAGTCCATGCTCTGGCAATGGGGAGGGTGCAGATCGTGGATCCAGAGCCCACAGACATTAGGATCTATCATGCGCGTAGGTCCATATGCAGACAGGACCTTGAATGTGCAGCAGTCAGGCATGGTGAGGGGGTGAGCCGATGGACATGATCCCAAACCTCATCACCACGATGAGTACAGGCTACACACTTGGATCATCTACACTGAGATAATGTGCAAGCTACTGCCAAGGGCCCTCTATGCTGGCCAGCCTGTTTTTTTTACCCTTTGTTGGGTTTTCCCCTCCCTCTCACCACTGCCATGCTTTTCTTCTTCTTTGTAGTGGCAGGGGTGTTCTCCGTTCTCCGTGGCAGGCTGCGAAGACTGCTGGAGCATGCAAATGGCAGATTTTGAAGCTGCAGCCACACAACCTCCAGCAAAGGAGATCGTTACCTTGTCGTGGTGCTGGAGCTTGAGCGCCTCAATGATGCCATGAACTAAACCATGAAGGGACACCCAAGACGGGAAGGTCATGGCAGAGAGGTCAGACAAAATACGATCCCTAGGGAAGGAAACGGCAGCCCACCCCAGTATTCTTGCCATGAAGGATCAGTAGAACCAGAGATATGTCAGTATACCATCAGAAGATGGGACTCCCGGGTCGGAAGATGGTCAAAATGCTACTGGGGAGGAACAGACGATAAGTTCAACTAGCCCCAGATGTGATGACGCAGCTAGCTCAAACCTGAAAGGACGGCTAGAGGCCGACGGTGCGGGTGGTGAACGACAAATCCGCTGTTCTAAAGATCAACACACCATAGGAACCTGGAATGTAAGATCTATGAGCCAGGGCAAATTGGATGTGGTTACTGGGGAGATGTCAAGATTAAAGATAGACATTTTGGGTGTCAGTGAACTGAAATGGACTGGAATGAGCCACTTCACATCAGATGACCACCAGATCTACTACTGTGGACAAGAGGACCACAGAAGAAATGGAGTAGCCCTCATAATCAATAATAAAGTAGCTAAAGCAGTGCTTGGATACAATCCAAAAAATGATAGAATGATCTCAATTCAAATTCAGGGTAAGCCATCTGCAGCACCTACTGGATAATACGCCAAAAAGAGACATTATTTTCATTACAGGAGACTGGAATGCTAAGGTGGGTAGTCAAACGACACCTGGAATTACAGGCAAGCATGGTCTGGGACCCCTTCACGGATCACTGCCTTGTTGTGGTGAAGGGGCTTGCGTAACTCAATGAAGCCATAAGCTATGCCGTGCAGAGCCACCCAAGACGGACAGGTCATGGCAGAGAGTTCTGACAAAATGTGGTCCACTGGAGAAGGAAATGGCAACCCACTCCAGTATTCTCGCCAAGAAAACCCCATGGAACGTATGACAAGGCTAAAAGAGATGATGCCGGAAGATGAGCCCCTCAGGTCGGAAGGTGTGCAATATACTACTGGGGAAGAGCAGAGGGTATTTCCAAGTAGCGCCAGAAAGAGTGAAGCGGCTGGGCCAAAGCCGAAAGGACACTCAGCTGCGGAGTGGTGGTGAAAAGAAAATCTGATGCTGTAAAGAACAATATTGTTTAGGAACCTGGAATGTCAGATCAATGAATCAAGGTAAGCTGGAGGTGGTCAAACAGGAGATGGCAAGATTGAACATCGACATCTTGGGAATGAGCGAACTAAAATGGATAGGCATGGGCGAATTTAATTCAGGTGACCATGATATCTACTATTGTGGGCAAGAATCCCTTAGAAGAAATGGAGTAGCACTCATAGTCAACAAAAGGTTGGGAAAAGCAGTACTGGGGTACAATCTTAAAAAAGATAGAATGATCTCAGTACGAATCCAAGGCAAACCATTCAACATCATAGTAATTCAAGTCTATGCCCCAACCACTGAGGCCGAAGAAGCTGAGGTTGATGGGTTCTATGAAGACCTACAACACCTTCTAGAACTAACACCAAAAAAAGATGTCCTCTTCATCATAGGGGATTGGAATGCCAAAGTAGGAAGTCAAGAAATCACCGGGATAACAGGCAGGCATGGCCTTGGTGTACAAAATGAAGCAGGACAAAAGCTAATAGAGTTTTGCCAAGAGAACACGCTGATCATAGCAAACACTCTTTTCCAACAGCACAAGAGGCGACTCTACACATGGACATCACCAGATGGTCAATATCGAAATCAGATTGATTATGTACTTTGCAGCTAAAGATGGAGAAGCTCCATACAGTCAGTAAAAACAAGACCTGGAGCAGACTGTGGCTCAGATCATGAGCTGCTTCTTGCAAAATTTCGGCTTAAATTGAAGAACGTAAGGAAAACCACTAAACCATTCAGGTATGACCTAAATCATATCCCTTATGAATATACAGTGGAGGTGAGGAATAGATTTCAGGGATTAGACCTGATAGACAGAGTGCCTGAGGAACTATGGACGGAGGTCCGTAACATTGTTCAGGAGGCAGCAATGAAATCCCTCCCAAAGAAAAAGAAATGCAAGAAAGCCAAGTGGCTGTCTGATGAGGCTTTACAAGTAGCTGAGGAAAGAAGGGAGGTGAAAAGCAAGGCAGAAAGGGGAAGATATATCCAATTGAATGCAGAGTTCCAGAGAACAGCAAGGAGAGAGAAGAAGGCCTTCTTAAATGAACAATGCAAAGAAATCGAGGAAAACAACAGAATGGGAAAGACTAGAGATCTCTTCAAGAAAATTGGAGATCTCAAGGGAACGTTTTGTGCAAAGACGGGCATGATAAAGGACAAAGAAGGCAGGGACCTAACAGAAGCAGATGAGATTAAGAAGAGGTGGAAAGAATACACAGAAGAACTATACAGGAAAGATCTGAATGTCCCTGATAGCCATGAGAGTGCGGTCACTGAACTAGAGCCGGACATCCTCGAGAGTGAAGTCAAGTGGGCCTTAGGAAGCATTAGTAACAACAAAGCTAGCGAAGATGACAGTATTCCAGCTGAGCGATTTAAAATCCTAAAAGATGATGCTGTTAAAGTGCTGCATTCAATATGCCAACAAATTTGGAACACTCAGTCCGCAAGACTGGAAAAGGTCAGTTTACATTCCAATTCCAAAGAAGGGCAACACCAAAGAGTATTCAAATTAGCACAATTGCGCTCATTTCACATGCCAGCAAGGTGATGCTCAAAATCCTACAAGCTAGGCTTCAGCACTATGTGAACCGAGAACTACCGGAAGTACAAGCTGGGTTTCGAAGAGGCAGAGGAACTAGAGATCAAATCACCAACATTCGCTGGATCATGGAGAAAGCAAGAGAATTCCAGAAAAATGTCTACCTCTGCTTCATTGACTACGCTAAAGCCTTTGACTGTGTGGATCACAACGAACTGTGGTAAACTCTTAAAGAGATGGGAGTACCAGACCACCTTACCTGTCTCCTGAGAAACCTGTACGAGTGTCAAGAAGCAACAGTAAGAACTGGACATGGAACAACTGATTGGTTCAAAACTGGGAAAGGAGTACGACAAGGCTGCATATTGTCACCCTGCTTATTTAACTTATATGCAGAATACATCATGAGAAACGCTGGGTTGGATGAATCACAGGTCGGAATTAAGATTGCTGGGGGAATTATCAACAACCTCAGATATGCAGACGATACCACCTTAATGGCAGAAAGCGAAGAGGATCTAAAGAGCCTCTTGTTGAGGGTGAAAGTGGAGAGTGCAAAAGCTGGTTTGAAACTCAACATTAAAAAAACAAAGATCATGGCATCTGGCCCCATCACTTCCTGGCATATAGAAGATGCTTTCAAACTGTGGTGCTGGAGAAGACTCTTACGAGTCCCCTGGACTGCAAGGAGGTCAAATCAGTCCATCCTAAAGGAAATCAACCCTGACTGCTCATTGGAAGGACAGATACTGAAGCTGAAGCTCCAATATTTTGGCCACCTAATGCAAAGAGAAAACTCTCTGGAAAAGACCCTGATGCTGGGAAAGACTGAAGGCAAAAGGAGAAGGGGACGGCAGAGGATGAGATGGCTAGATAGCATCACCAATGCAATGAATATGAACTTGAGCACACTCCGGGAGAGAGCGCAGGACAGGAAGGCCTGGCGTGCTATGGTCCATGGGGTCACGAAGAGTCGGACACGACTGAACGACTGAACAACAACAACAACAATGGTCTGGGAGAACAAAATGAAGTGGGACATAGGCTGATAGAATTTTGCCAAGACAACTCACTGTGCATAACAAACACTCTCTTCCAACAACCTAAAAGACGACTTTATACATGGACTTCACCATGGGATGTTACACAGAGAGTAGAGCAGAAGCGTACATTAGTTGTTACCTAAAACTGAAAGGCAGTTTAACTCACATGATTTTCCAACACAGGGAAAACCTGTGCCAACTTAGGTTTGATTTGTGGAGGTTTTCATTGTGGTAACCACTGAAGGCAAGTTGTGCACAAAGGCAACATATAAATTAGACCCAGCTATGTTCTCCCAAGTATAGGAGAAGGATTTTAAACCACAGGCAGGAATGGAAGGGTGAGTGTACTAAGACTGATGGCACAGTGATAGCTAGGCCATATTCCGCCTCACACTACTGGCAGAAATAGACTCTCCTGAACGATGTCCTAGACCTACCCAGGTTTTGGCAAGGACTTCACTAGGTCAACATTAAATTAGATCCAGGACCTGCCTTCCATGGGCAGAAGGGCTCCGCTCATGAGAGGTGTCCTCACCCTGTCTCCCCTGCACCATAGTTCCCCACATTCAGTAGGGTTCCCTAACCCTCTGTGTAGATTTCCAGGTGGCTGGAGGGGATGCCATGGGGAAGAGCGGGTACCTCCACCAGCCCAGTTTCATGTGCCTAAATCCAATCCAACCCTAGATGTATTGGGACCTGAAAAAGAACTAAGGACCAAGAAGCCAAGAAACATGGGGCAAATGAGGGAAGGAACTGAGGTCATATAACAGGCTAAGAAATGTGGTCCAAGAAGGACCACAGAAAGTGAGAAGAAGGAGTTGAGCTCTGGAATGAGGCAGACCAAGTCCAGAAATATCCACCTGTTTCCTTTTATAGGGTGTTTCCACCTGTTTCCTTTTATAGGGTGTTTTTTGGGGGGGAGGGGGTGGAAACTGGATGCTATTGTTACCAGAGCAGCCATATTATTTCTCTGATGACCAATCTCTTGAAAAGTTTTGTAGCACAACCTTGTGAAAACAGCAAAGCTTTGCTTTGAGGAAGAAGGAAAGTGACACACAATTAGTAGATATGGACTTGGCCGTAATGATGCGGCTGGGACAGCAATAAAAGGGAGATGACTCCTGGAGGCTAACTGTAACATATGCCTGTTTTATTAATGTATGTGTTTTCATTGTTAAATGTAACCCAGGTAAGCGAGGATTAACTGTTTGGTAGCGAGTGAGTGAAAGGTGGGAGGGGCCTATATGTGTGTGAAGATTCAGAGGTTTTACGAGGAATGAACTGACTGTTAGAAGTCAGATAGGGTTTAGAGACTACAGAAGCAACATCTAGTTAGTGGAGTTTGTGTATAGGATTTTAGAAGGGGTAGAGTAGGTAGGGAAGTTAGGAACAAGTATTGATTACTAATAATGGCATACAACTTCTCGTTTTAAATAAATCTTTCCTGTTTTTAAAAATCCAAATTTCCATGTGTTGTTTGATTTTACGCTACCTTTATTATATGTATGCCCTTGTTCCTTCTCCTGTAGTGGGTTGAGAGAGCAAATTGAGTTTCTCTGGAACCCAGAGGGTAAAAGAGCTGAGGCTTGTCTGACGGTGAGTGCAGCTGTCCCAAAGTGAAAGCAGGCTTTCTTGAGGGGTTTGGTTCTGTTTCAGAGGTGGAGGCTGGAGAAGAGGTGAAACCTGGTAGGAACGCCACACTAACCCTTTCCTTGAGCAGCTTTAGCCTCTAGGATGGTCTAATATCAGGGTTTGAGATGTTGGGAGCATTCGCACATAGCGCTAAACCAGAATTGTTCTATTATCCTAGTTTACTGTGAATGAGTAGTATGCTCCTGCATGCCACTCAGCAGCACCCACTTCATAGAAGTGGGTAAATGGACTACAAGGAAAGCAGGAATCATGACTGAAAACAAGGGGCAAAATTTTCCAGAAATACATCACTTGCCAAAGAACAAAGGGTGAAAGGTTTGACCAGTCACTCATAAATGAAATCTTAATTTTATTTGCATTTGCAATATTCTTCATTTGATATTTTAAAACTTGGAAGTGGGAATTAATTGAAAGGAGACAGAGTCAAACTTAATAACAATTTTCATACACATCATTTTAATGCAGTACATTTTAATATGGACTAATATGTACGAAATCCCATATAATGTCTATGTTACATTCAGATTGGAGTTACTTTAAGCACTCTGTATTACACTGCCACTCAAGAGTGCTCACTTCATATTTGCTCCTTTCTACAACATCGTGTCCTTGTTACCCACATCTTTATTAAGTAATCTGATTACAAATTACAAATGAAATACAGAGATCCTTGCTCATGCAAATTCTCACAGGGAATTTGGTATAGGAGGCATTTCCATAAGAATGACTGTTTTCATTTAATTTCAACATGTTTCTAGCCCTTATACTTATGTATAGGTTTGAAAGCACTCAGACAGCAGGTGAAAAAAAAGCACTGTTTAGTGATCAGAACTTTCTTTTTTCTTGGTTGTTGCCAGTTTCTCCATCTGTGCCTCTGGTCAGGCTTCCCTACTTATGTATATGTGCTTATTCTCCTTCATTTATCCTCTCTCTCTCCTTGTATCACACTCATACTTGCCAAAAATATAAATTTTTCCTCCGTGCCTCCAAACGGCAAATTCCGTAAGATTTCAAATATCTGCTTCCATATAAAGTATGTAAAATTAAGGAAAATCTGAGCACTTTTTTTTTCTTAAACAAACAGAACATGCATTTTTTTTAAAGCAGGAAGAGCCATCCAGCCTCCTTTGTAAGCACCTAGCCTGACTTCTGGATGTGCTCATTGCATCTTGCAAAGTAGGATAGATGGAAAATCAGGCTAAGCGTCCAATTCTCACAGATGAAGCAAAGTGACTCATTCTTTTTTTCCACCAAGTGTGAGTCCTCGCTGGTTTCTTTGATTCATATTTAATTACAGAGCCCCAGCTGTGCCTTCCTGTAGTCTGCCTTCAAGGGGGGTGGGGCTGTTCTCAGCCTTGACCCTCTGTAGGATTCTGAATCTTTCAGGTAGGAGGCATAATACTCAACTTGCTGCTTTGTGATGAGCCCTTAAAACGTTTTCAAAGGGGTCAAGGATTGTCAGATGCACACATATTCACATAAATATACCAGGGTGATAGTGGTGGTGAGACTGATGTGTTATTTTAATAGCCCATTGCTACTGTGGACTGCAAAGAAAAAGCATCTAGGACAGCCGAACAACTGGTATAGTGTCATCGCATTAGTCAGCATGAGCAGGAAAGGCCATAAAAGTTGATGGAATGAAAAGGGCTCCCTGCCATGCATGGATGGTGGAGTTAGAAAATAACAACAGTAATTGCAAGAGGAGTTTGTGCTGGCAGCCGTTATCCTGTGGCGATGTGACATGGTTTTCTATGATTGCAGGAGTGAAAGATGAGACAGACCTACTTTCTGCTTCCTTAATTGTGAGATGAACATTTCCCTCTCTGTTTTCTTTTAGTTCTGGCTCTTTCTCTCT
Organism: Heloderma suspectum; assembly: GCF_057233095.1. NCBI lineage: Eukaryota > Metazoa > Chordata > Lepidosauria > Squamata > Helodermatidae > Heloderma > Heloderma suspectum. The sequence continues at coordinate 174,295,258 of NC_139460.1, read as the reverse complement.
AATTTAGAGAAACAAGCACCCTGACTTAGGATGTATCCTGAAGAGTGACAGGACTGTTTTCCAAAGTGTTGGACAAGTAAACTGTCTCTTTAAGAAGGACAGTTCATAGAACTAGGAGAAAGTAAGGCTAGTTTACGGCAGATAGCTATCTTGTAAACTTGTAATAAAGCCAGTTTTAAATTGAAGGCTGCGACCAATTTAATCAATCAGACTTCAGCAGGACACAAAACAGAAAATGCCTTATCACTTCCCAAAATAATTACATCCAATGTCACCCTCCATGCTAACTGCTTCTGTTTTGTCCATGCAGTGTCATTACTCATGTGGGGCAGTCAAGGCCAACAACAAGGTTTTCTGGGGCCTGTACATGATTTGTATCCAGGCCAACCACCATAAAAGACTGTAGCTGAGTGGTACAGCACCTGCAGTTTGCATGCAGAAAGGCCCAGGTTCAATCCCTGGCTCTCTTCTGGTAGAGCAGGGAAGGCTCCTGCCTGAAATCTTGGAGTGCTGCTGGCTGTCAGTGTAGACAATACTGAGCTAGGTGTACCAATAATCTGATTAATTATAAGGAAGCTTCCCATGTTCCTCCATTTTTCACTTATGAATAGTAAGAAGCATATAGAAACTGTGCTAAATAATTCATTTGTTTTACAGATGAGAATCTGAAGCTGGAATGTTAGTAACTTAAGGCTATTCTATACATCAAACCCAACCCCCCTCCAACACCCCTGTGTCGGGTTCCCCTTATGATCTGGACCCCCTGAGCAACTCCTTAAGGATCTCTTGCCTCCTTATGAGTCCCACCTTCCTTCTTTTAATCTTCCCCATCCTAGTAATGTGGGGTTTAGGCTGTAGACATGGGGCGACTGATACTCTAGATACAGGGTTTAACCGCAACCGTTTACTTGTAGATTTAAAGCTAGCAAATCACAACTAAAGGTATTTACACAATAGAGATGAGAGATACAAAAGGCCTTAAAAGAAAATAAAAGTTGCAAAATGCAAGTTCTTTTACCCTAGCTGTCCTTAGACTTTTCTAGGCTGCTTCTCCCTGCTCACTCTTCAGACTCTGCTCTTACTGGCTCTCTCACTCTCTTTATAAACCCTCCTCCCTCAAAACTGAAAGTACTGCTTCAAACATGAAGGAATGAAACTTAAGTGGAGAAATGAAACTGACAGGTAACCAGAGAAATGAAACGACTCTTCTCAGGATTACCTCCTTCCAACAGAAAACTCCAGGCCTCTAAGCCTGACTCCCCTCCCCCCCTTTGCCTCTAGGCCTCAAATCTTCAAAAACTGCATTCAAACTGCACTTCTGTGCCCACATCTCATGCTATATCCCCTGTAGTAAGTGCACACGAACAGAGGAAGCGGCTTTATCTCAAGTCAGTCCATTAGTCCATCTCGCTCAATATTGTCTACACCGACAGGTTTCAGATAGGAGTCTTCCTAGCTGGAAGTGCCAGAGATTGAACCTGGGACTTTTTTTGCATGAAAAACATGTGCAGTATCACAGAGTGAAAACACGAAAGGTACAATCCTATGCACGTTTAGATGGGGGGGGGAGTTGTAGGACCTTATGCCCAAAATTGATTATGAAAAGTCTGGGCAGAACAATTTATTATAGATCACAGATGTGATCATCACATTGTCCCTGTAATGCTAATCCTTCATCTCAAGGTGTTTCCGCCTTGCTGGTCCTCGTACAAAGGCTTCCTGTCCCAAGTCTTAAAGTCTAGACTGTGGAATATACATGGAGGAAAGCCTTCCATGCAGTGGAGGCTGGTGGCTCCAACTTGGGAGGGGGGAGCTGTGCATCTATTCTGGCTTTCAGTCAGAACCAGTCAGAACACTGGTTCTGACTGAAACCCAGAATGGATTCACAGCCCCACTGAAATTGGAGCCACCAGCTGCCACTACTCCCATGTTCCATGTATCTGGGAGAAGTATGATGGTTTGATACTTTTTAATGGCAGTTGTGAGAGCTAAACATTTATTCTAAGGCATTTATCTTTCAGCTGTATTTGTGTGTGTTTGTATCATTTCTGTGGATAGGAGCTGAAGACAAACTGCACAGTGGATGAATACAGCATAAATAATGCCAGACCCACATCATTTCACTGCCTGTTGTTCCCATTGCCCCTGCTGAGAATGGCAAAGCTTCTTGGCTGAAGGCTGTGTGAACTCTGCCTATAAACCACCGTGTGCTCCAGCTGTGTGTCTGATGTACCTTCATGGCCCATAAACCTCGCCTCATAATCCCCTCAAGTCTCTGGCTTTTCTCTGCTGCTCTCCAATTTCTCTGGGCTGCTGATGCAAGTAGCTGCATTGGCTGACACTCACCCAGCATGTTCTGAAGCTGGAGATTGATCACATACTGTCGGTACAACATTTCCCTCGGTGCTTTGCTGTCATATATTCTCATAATGCTGTAAAAGTAGCGTTTTTGGCCTCTCTTCAAATCCTGTCAGAACAAGGCCTGGGCTAGTTATAGATGGCCAGTGGGCAAACATCACCCCAAATCACCCACCCACCAAAACAAGGCAAATTGAAAATGTCTGAGTTTGGGGTGGTCCCAGATATTCTTTGCTCCCCCTTTCATCATTGAAAAAGGCAAATAAATAACAAAGGCAGAAATATGCAGAGATGTAAAATAACCAAGGCTACGAGCATTCATCAGCTTCAGTGAGAGATTAAGCAACTAAAGGTTTAGCTGGCTCATTAGTTGGGGGCAATTTTCAGTGAAGGCAAATTTTAACTAGTGAAGCTGTTACTTAGGCACACTTGTTAATTTTTTTAGTCTGTTTTGGTTCTACTGTGTGTTACTGTAATAGCGAGTGAAAAAAAGAAAGTAAAGACTGGCTATCCTTCAAACAGCAAATGGTAGCTTATGTTTGTGAAACTGTATGTTATCTCACACATGCTTTAATATAACAAAAGGGCACCTGTACTGAGGTTTTGGTAAATTTTAATTAAAACATCTATTAAAAGGGAAATGATCAACTCCTTAATCCTCTGACATCCATAAAAATAACCATTTCCACTACCTGGGAGAGCACCTCCGTGGGTCAGGGTGAAAGGGAGCAATGGGACACAGAACTGATGTTTTATCACTTCTTTTATTGTGTTATGATGGACAGTGTTGGCATTCTCTTGTAGAATTATTTTAACTGTACATGGCTCCAGGAGCTTTAGCTGGGAAGCAGCATAAATTCCTAAAATAAAATAAAAGTAAATCAAACAAGCCAGGCACCATCCCCCAGTCCTGCTGACTCCATTACTGAGGATGAGGATGACTGCAGGTCTGCTTACTCTCCTTGCTAAGAAAGTAGTTGGTAAATTTCCCCACATCTTGAAAGTCCATCACTGCTCTCACATTATATAAGACAGGGGTGTTGTTGTGGTTTATTCGGTCAGTCGCTTCCGACTCTTCGTGACTTCATGGACCAGCCCACGCCAGAGCTTCCTGTCGGCTGTCGCCACCCCCAGCTCCCCCAAGGTCGAGTCTGTCACCTCCAGAATATCATCCATCCATCTTGCCCTTGGTCAGCACCTCTTCCTTTTGCCTTCCACTTTCCCTAGCATCAGCATCTTCTCCAGGGTATCCTGTCTTCTCATGATGTGGCCAAAGTACTTCAGTTTTGCCTTTAATATCATTCCCTCAAGTGAGCAGTCTGGCTTTATTTCCTGGAGTATGGACTGGTTTGATCTTCTTGCAGTCCAATGCACTCTCAGAATTTTCCTCCAGCACCACAGTTCAAAAGCATCTATTTTCCTTCGCTCAGCTTTCCTTATGGTCCAGCTCTCGCAGCCATAGGTTACTACGGGGAATACCATTGCTTTCACTATGCAGACCTTTGTTGTCAGTGTGATGTCACTGCTCTTCACTATTTTATCAAGATTTGTCATTGCTCTCCTCCCAAGAAGTAAACGTCTTCTGATTTCCTGGCTGCAGTCAGCATCTGCAGTAATCTTTGCACCTAGAAAGACAAAGTCTGTCACTGCCTCCACGTTTTCTCCCTCTATTTGCCAGTTATCAATCAAGCTGGTTGCCATAATCTTGGTTTTTTTGAGGTTTAACTGCAACTCCGCTTTTGCACTTTCTTCTTTCACCTTCATCATGAGGTTCCTCAGCTCCTCCTCGCTTTCAGCCATCAAAGTGGTATCATCTGCATATCTGAGATTGTTAATGTTTCTTCCAGCGATTTTAACTCCAGCCTTGGCTTCATCAAGCCCAGCACGTCGCATGATGTGTTCTGCATACAGGTTGAATAGGTAGGGTGAGAGTATACACCCCTGCCGTACTCCTTTCCCAATCTTAAAGCAGTCCGTTGTTCCGTGGTCTGTTCTTACCGTTGCTACTTGGTCGTTATACAGATTCCTCAGGAGGCAGACAAGATGACTTGGTATCCCCATACCACCAAGAACTTGCCACAATTTGTGATGATCCACACAGTCAAAGGCATTAGAATAGTCAATAAAACAGAAACAGATGTTTTTCTGAAACTCCCTGGCTTTCTCCATTATCCAGCGGATATTGGCAATTTGGTCTCTAGTTCCTCTGCCTTTTCTAAACGCAGCTTGTACACCTGGCAATTCTCGTTCCATGAATTGCTGGAGTCTACCTTGCAAGATCTTGAGCATTACCTTACTGGCATGTGAAATAAGTGCCAACGTTCGATAGTTTGAACATTCTTTGGTGCTTCCCTTTTTTGGTATGGGGATATAAGTTGATCTTTTCCAATCTGTTGGCCATTCTTGTGTTTTCCAAATTTGCTGGCATACGGCATGCATCACCTTGACAGCATCAACTTGCAAGATTTTAAACAGTTCAGCTGGGATACCGACATCTCCTGCTGCTTTGTTATTAGCAATGCTTCTTAAGGCCCATTCAACTTCACTCTTCAGGATGTCTGGTTCTAGCTCACTAACCACACCGTCAAATCTATCCCCGATATTATTATCCTTCCTATACAGATCTTCTGTATATTCTTGCCACCTTTTCTTGATCTCTTCTGCTTCTGTTAGGTCCTTGCCATCTTTGTTTTTGATCATACCCATTTTTGCCTGGAATTTATGTCCGATGTTTCTAATTTTCTGGAAGAGGTCTCTTGTCCTTCCTATTCTATTATCTTCTTCCGCTTCCGCGCATTGCTTGTTTAAAAATAATTCCTTATCTCTTCTGGCTAACCTCTGGAATTTTGCATTTAATTGGGCATATCTCCCCCTATCACTGTTGCCTTTTGCTTTCCTTCTTTCTTGGGCAGCTTCCAGTGTCTCAGCAGACAGCCATCTTGCCTTCTTGATTTTCTTTTTCTTTGGGACGTTTTTTGTTGCCGCCTCCTGAACAATGTTGCGAACTTCTGTCCATAGTTCTTCCGGGACCCTATCTACTCAATCTAGTCCCTTAAATCTATTCTTCACCTCCACTGCATATTCATGAGGAATATTCGTGAGCTCATATATAACTGATCTGTGGGTCTTCCCTATTCTCTTTAGTCCAATTCTAAATTGTGCAATAAGAAGTTCATGATCTGAACTACAATCAGCTCCAGGTCTTGTTTTTAACAACTGCATAGATGTCCGCCACCTTTGGCTACAAAGGATGTAGTCAATCTGATTTCGGTGTCGACCGTCTGGTGAAGTCCATGTATAAAGTCGTCTCTTAGGTTGTTGGAAGAAAGTGTTTGTTATGCACAGTGAGTTGTCTTGGCAAAATTCTATCAGCCTATGTCCTGCTTCATTTTGTTCTCCCAGACCATGCTTGCCTGTAATTCCAGGTGTCGTTTGACTACCCACCGTAGCATTCCAGTCTCCTGTAAGGAAAATAACATCTTTTTTTGGCGTACTATCCAGTAGGTGCTGCAGATCCTCATAGAACTGATCTACTTCTGCTTCTTCAGCATCTGTGGTTGGGGCATATATTTGGATCACTGTGATGTTAAATGGCTTACCCTGAATTCGAATTGAGATCATTCTATCATTTTTTGGATTGTATCCAAACACTGCTTTAGCCACTTTATTATTAATTATGAAGGCTACTCCATTTCTTCTGTGGTCCTCTTGTGGTCATTGTCTGATCTGGTGGTCATTTGATGTGAAGTGGCCCATTCCAGTCCATTTCAGTTCACTGACACCCAAAATGTCTATCTTTAATCTTGACATCTCCCCAATAACCACATCCAATTTGCCCTGGCTCATAGATCTTACATTCCAGGTTCCTATGGTACGTTGATCTTTAGAACATCGGATTCGTCGTTCACCACCAGCACCATCGGCTGCTAGCCGTCCTTTCGGCTTTGAGCTAGCTGCGTCATCACATCTGGGGCTAGTTGAACTTATCCTCTGTTCCTCCCCAGTAGCATTTTGACCATCTTCCGACCCGGGAGTCCCATCTTCCGATGGTATACCGACATATCTCTGGTTGTACCGATCCATTTAGTTTTCATGGCAAGAATACTGGGGTGGGTTGCCGTTTCCTTCCCCAGGGATCGTATTTAGTCTGACCTCTCTGCCATGACCTTCCCGTCTTGGGTGTCCCTTCACGGTTTAGCTCATGACGTCAGTGAGGTGCTCAAGCTCCAGCACCACGACAAGGTAACGATCTCCTTTGCTGAAGAAGACAGGGGTACAGAACCTCTTTCACTCCAAAGGTCCAGCTCCATTTTGGATAAGTTACTGGGGGCTTTTCCAGTAGAGGGTGGGGCCAAAGGGGCGAAGCCAAAAACACCAGCGTATTTGAGCTTTTACACTCTTCCTGCCAGTAACTAAATGTTAGGAAAGGCATTTCAAACTTTTAGAAGAGGGAAACAACTGCATAAAAGCCAGGAAACCACCAAACAAGAGGTGGCTGGAGGGGAAGGGTGGAGCCAGGGGAGGGGCGTGACCTCCTTGGGACTCCTTGAAGGGCTGGATTTGGCCCCTGGGCCTGGGGTTCTACACTCCTGATATAAGAGAATATCAACCATGTTGGAGCCTCGCTCTGTAATGTACTCATGATAACAGTTAACTGAACTCTGTGAGTCAAGGCTGGAGACCCATGTCAGGCTCTTCTAAGCACTGGGAAATGTCTCTTTAACTTCATAAAGTCATAATCAGAGAAAGGGCTTGGTAATGCGATTGTCACAAGCAGTAAAGTGACCAGTCTCACTCAGATACCTTCATGAAGGGGGAGTCCTGGGCAGAAAAAGGAACTCGTATGCATGGAAGCTTAGAATAATGGCAGATGCTGGGATTTCTTTCCCGGGCCTCTCCCATTCTCTTATCCTGTTTCCAAGATGCAAGAGGTAAAGCAGCCTGTGATGGCAAAAGAAAAGCAAGTCAGTTTTGCTCTGCACTGGGAAAGGATCATGGATTCATTTTCTGAAAACAATGATGTAACTGAGATGAAACTGAATCATCATCATCATTTTACTTTGCACAAGAAATGTCATCAAGGAAGGTTGTATATTTCAGACCCCGTGTGTTTGTTCTTCAGGAAAACCTATAACTTTGGGCAGATCATTGTAGATCAACACAGAGTGATTATTGCTATAACGCATTAAGGGTGCAATCTTATGCATGTTTAGTCAGAAAAAAGTCCTACAGCTCCCTGCATCCTCCCAATCCAGCCAGCAGGATTGTACCTTAAATGGGCTTATGTACTAGGTGTGCATACTAAAGACACAAAACAGTTTGCTTTTGAAGAAGCGATTGTTTGTCCTCTATTGACACTTTGCTTTAGTACCAATTATGAGATTGTTTTTTTAAAAAAAAAACACCCTTTGTTTCACCCTTCTTCCAATGACCTCAGAAAGGTGAACATGGTCTTTCTTCCTCCCAATTTTACCTAAAGCAGTCCTACATGGCAGGTCATCTTCCAGACAGTGAGTTTACTGCTGACCAAGGATATGAACCCACATCTCCCTAGCCATTATTACACCACAATAAATGTTCTTACATAGCATTGCTTTTTTCTTGAATATCTTAAAGGGAAGGCCCTTTATGCTAAAATGGATTTGAGGTTCAGATTTAAGGTGCCTCTGAGCATCAGTAGTGGAGAGCAACTACTGGGGCCCGTCTACATAGGAGGTTTTCTCTGATGCTGCTGTGGCTTAAAGTCATCAAGGACACATGACGTTATGGCCACTCTGCAGCAAAGCTGTTGTTTCCAGCCTGAAGTTTTTTCAGCTCCAGCCGGAGTTTTTTCAGAGGTGTTTTCTGCCGCATTTTCCCTTTAAGCTGGCTTCTGTCCACTTCCAGTGCAGTCTGCCCCATATCCCTGAATGACATGTGACTTCTTACCTGTGTGTGTGTGTGGGGGGGTGTTCTGCTGTTGCATCACTGTAGGTGGGCTGCCCCGTTTGTGTGTGTTTTTCCTCACTGCATCCCTGCTTTGTGGAATGGCGGCCGTGGGGGTTTGGGGAACTAATTACCCTCAAGTGCTCTTGAACAAAGAGCAGAACTCTCACCAAAGGGTAAACACAAGCTCAGCATCCCTACTCAGAAGTAAGGGAACAGCTGATTGCCCCCATTTAATTTCTAATTTAATTTACTCCACAACACTTTTTTTTCCCCCAAGGGCACCAGGTTGGGGAAGTAACTGGTTGTCTCTTCGCATATCACTGAGCACGGAAAGGGGGACTGCGAAGAGAAATGAGCCTGTTGTTCCTAATGGGTGCTGCTTCTCTCCTGCTGCTGCTGCCTCTGCTGGCACCTTCTCTCCTCCATCTCCTGCATTCTTTAGTTTTCACTGTATCACCCCATTCATACAGCAAAACACCAGGGCTGCAGACTGCCGCTCCTGGTTGCTACCTCTCTCTAGATGGCTAGTATCTGAAACAGCACTGCTCTGATTTTCTCAATGGGAAAAAGAAGCTACAGATTCTCAGTGGGGGAAAGCAGGCAACAGAGGCTCCAGACTGAGAATGGGTGAAGCAGCTAGATTGCTGTATTTACTCCCTGGAAGTGCACAACTGGGGTTTTATGACTGGGCAACACAGGCTGTAGACTGTCAATGGGTGAAGCACCTAGACCCTGCATTGACTCCCTGGAAAAGGAGAAAAGGGTTGGGAGCTCTTACTCCCTGACTGTGGGTTGGAATGGGGAGAAATTGCACTGGTGGGGTGGTCTCATGGGGAGCCTTCAGATGCTGTTGGGGATAATAACATGGTAGCCAGGGGGAGCCTGGACCAGGGTGGGAAACAAGCTGCTCTCACTGGTTGAGGAGCACCTGCCTGGTTGATGATGTTCAGTTCTACTCCCCCCCCAAGCCGGAAGTATGTTGCTTTCAAGTGCTGTGTGACCTGTGAAACACAGATTTTTAAGGTACGGTACACTCGGCTTTTCTTGCTTTGTGTGTCCTTGATGGCCAAAAACCAATGCCATGAAAATCTGGATAATACTCGAACGCGCTTCTCATTCTGTTGTCGTGAAGATCCCCCTGTTGTAGGCTTCCCATAGGCATCTGGTTGGCCGTGGTGGGAAACAGGAGGCTGGACTTGATGGACCTTTATTCTGATCCAGCTAGGGATGTATGGAAACCCTACCTTTCATTCCGGGGGGGGGGTCCGCGGGGGGGGGAGGTGATCCATCTCCCCCCAGAATCCTCCGGAGAGGCTCCGTGTCTGCTGGATTCTGCACAGCCGCACTCCAGCTCCGTACCACAGCTGATATGGCAATGGTGGCTGTCATTATCATTTCACTTGGAGAAAGACAGCCGCAAATGGCATAGTGGATGCCACTTGTGGCTGTAAAGCCCTGAGTTTTATGCAAATAGAGCCGTAAACAGCTGCAATTAGGTAAAACTCAGGGCTTTACGGCCGCAAGTGGTGTCCACTATGCCATTTGCGGCTGCCTTTCTCCAAGCGAAATGGTAATGGCATTTCTGGATCATCGCTGAGGATCCAGAGCAGAAGTGCCAGTCCACAGGGGATCCTCAGGAGGCAGAGGTGAGTGGTGCCATTCCGCCGCAGATTCTGGAGGCCAGATTCCAAAGAATCTGGCCTCATTTGAGTCCACGGCAGAATTCTCCGCCATCCCTAGATCCAGCTTATGTTCTTATATTGTGAGTGAATCAGGCCTCCATCTGAACTGCTTTGTTCCTTCCTACTGAAGTCTAAAGGTGTGTGTCTCCACTTTATATAGACTTGCTGTATAACCCAAATGGAGCCAAAATGACAATTCTCTTTGCACAGCTATTCCACAAATAGCGATTATGAACAATATCATTTTGTATTCATCGATTTAAAATGGGTTCTACCTATGCAGAGTGACATACTCAAAGGCCTTTAAAAACTGCACCATCTTCTTTTATGTTAGAATTCAGAGAAGTAAGACATAAACAGGAGTTTATTTTATTAAAAATAGCTTAGTTTAGTGGAGGAATATACTTTGTACAGTTTTATCCATGCCTTCCATGGCGCTGGTGGTCCCATGGAAGGCTTAAAGAACATCAGTTAGAAGGGTGGCTATGCTTATTGTCTTAAAGAACAGGAACCACATAGCAAGAAGCTACCTCCAGTCCAAACTCCAACAGCAAGTGCAACACTGGATAGTCTGTCAGGCTGAGCATGGGGAAAAGTGGGTTCAAATCCCCAGTCAGCCATGAAGTTCCCTGAGTGACCATGGGCCATTCACACTGTCACAGCCCAATCTGTTTTACTGGGAGGTTGTGGGAATACAATGGAGGTGGTGCCTGTGAACTGCCCTTGGACAACTTGGAGGAAGGGTGGAAAAACAATAATTAACTAATGATCATATCACCTTGTCACTAAACCGTATAATGACATTTTCGGTTTCCACAGATGGGTAAAACAATACCAGAAACTTCAAGACACATTTCAAATATTGCTTGCTGAGCACAGTACTATACTGTACAATACCCCTCCACCACCAATTCAAATTGTTTCCAATATGTGTGACAGTCCATGCTAAAATATACATCAATAACACAGGTATTGAATTGCAAATATTTAGCCACTACCTCCACATAGCTGGAATTTGAAAGATTCAATATAAAATAAAATTCATCCATCACTGACTCACCCCGGGAATGCAGAGGCACTGTTTCTTCACCAGACAATTATTAATATTAGATTCAGTATCTCCCAGGAACCATGGTACTTCCTGTTCTGTTGACAAATATCCTAGCAACAGAGAGAGAGAGAGAGAGAATACACTCTGAACTTGGCTGAGTGCCTGAAGTAACTTTTGACTGCCTGTCAACTTGCTGATTTGGTTTATTCATTTTGTTAAAGTGTTACTCACAAGCACAGACCTGACCATTATTGATTCAGTTTTCTCCAAGCAGCTAAACTGAACAATTACCAGGCCTTTCTTTGCCCAAGCTAATCTGTGCTCAGAAGACCAGAACATTTCAGAAGAAAGATGCATGCCCATCATCTGATGACTCAGTTGAACATGTGATCTGCCTCCAATCAAATGTATTCTGCTTGAAAAGGAGGGTCTCAAGTAATATGAACACTCTTGTCCATGGCATCTGATCTGACATTACTAATTCACACATGGAAGTCATCACTTGATGTTGTGGTCATAAAGTGGTGGGCATTCATGTGCAAACATTAGGAAGTACATGTGTAGGTATTATACTGTAGTACTCTCACCCAATATCTGTCCTGCTCTCTCAAGAAAATAACTTTTAAAAAATGCTGCCCACAAAAGGGTATTTTGATTTGTGCTGGGCCTTGGGAAGCATTACTAACAACAAAACTAGTGGAGATGACAGTATTCCAGCTGAGCTATTTAAAATCCTAAAAGATGATGCTGTTAAAGTGCTGCACTCAATATGCCAACAAATTTGGAACACTCAACAGTGGCCACAAGCCTGGAAAAGGTCAGTTTACATTCCAATTCCAAAGAAGGGCAACGCCAAAGAGTGTTCAAACTACCGCACAATTGCGCTCATTTCACATGCCAGCAAGGTGATGCTCAAAATCCTACAAGCTAGACTTCTGCCAACCTAGCAGTTCGAAAGCAAGAAATTGCAAATAGATAAATAGGTACCGCCTTGGCGGGAAAGGTAACAGCGTTCCGTGCACCTCAGTGTTCAGTCATGCCGGCCACATGACCACGGAAGTGTCTTCGGACAGCGCTGGCTGGCTCTTCGGCTTAGAAACGAGGATGAGCACCGCACCCTAGAGTCGGACATGACTGGTTGGGGACACCTTTACCTTTTACCTTTTAGGCTTCAGCAGTATGTGAACCGAGAACTACCGGAAGTACAAGCTGGGTTTCGAAGAGGCAGAGGAACTAGAGATCAAATTGCCAACATTCGCTGGATCATGGAGAAAGCAAGAGAATTCCAGAAAAATGTCTACCTCTGTTTCATTGACTACGCTAAAGCCTTTGACTGTGTGGATCACAACGAACTGTGGTAAACTCTTAAAGAGATGGGAGTACCAGACCACCTTACCTGTCTCCTGAGAAACCTGTACGAGGGTCAAGAAGCAACAGTAAGAACAACTAATTGGTTCAAAATTGGGAAAGGAGTACGACAAGGCTGCATATTGTCACCCTGCTTATTTAACTTATATGCAGAGTACATCATGAGAAACGCCGGGTTGGATGAATCACAGGTCAGAATTAAGATTGCTGGGGGAATTATCAACAACCTCAGATACGCAGACGATACCACCTTAATGGCAGAAAGCGAAGAGGATCTAAAGAGCCTCTTGTTGAGGGTGAAAGTGGAGAGTGCAAAAGCTGGTTTGAAACTCAACATTAAAAAAACGAAGATCATGGCATCTGGCCCCATCACTTCCTGGCATATAGAAGGGGAAGAAATGGAAGCAGTGACAGATTTTATTTTCTTGGGCTCCAAGATCACCGCAGACAGTGACTGTAGCCATGAAATTAAAAGATGCTTGCTCCTTGGGAGGAAAGCTATGGCAAACCTAGACAGCATAGTAAGAAGCAGAGACATCACCTTCCCAACAAAGGTTCGTATAATCAAAGCTATGGTTTTCCCAGTAGCAACGTATGGCTGTGAGAGCTGGACTATAAGGAAGGCTGAGCGCCGAAGAATCGATGCTTTCGAACTGTGGTGCTGGAGAAGACTCTTACAAGTCCCCTGGACTGCAAGGAGGTCAAATCAGTCAATCCTAAAGGAAATCAACCCTGACTGCTCATTGGAAGGACAGATACTGAAGCTGAAGCTCAAATATTTTGGCTACCTAATGCAAAGAGAAAACTCCCTGGAAAAGACCCTGATGCTGGGAAAGATTGAAGGCAAAAGGAGAAGGGGACAGCAGAGGATGAGATGGCTAGATAGCATCACCGATGCAATGAATATGAACTTGAGCACACTCCGGGAGAGAGCGGAGGACAGGAAGGCCTGGCGTGCTATGGTTCATGGGGTCATGAAGAGTCGGACACGACTTAACGACTGAACAACAACAACAAAAGAACATGGAAGCAGTGGGTAGTATCCAACATTAGTCCTATGTAGAGTGTTGTTGTTAAGTCGTGTCCGACTCTTTGTGACCCCATGGACCATAGCACACCAGGCCTTCCTGTCTTCCGCTCTCTCCCACTGAAATGAATGAGACTGACATCAGTCACAACTTACTTCAGTCCCAGTCATTTCAATAGCCTGACTCTACATAGGATTAACAGCTACCCAGTGAGTACCAGAGATACAATTAGTGGTGTGTTTCGGATTTAGACAAATCCCAAACTGATTTGGGCTGATTCAGATAGATTTGGGAGATGTCCGAATCAAAGCGGAGCCCCTCCAAAATCTGAAAACTTGTGACAGTACGGGATTCAGAGGGACACAGAGATACAGACGGTGTCTCCTCCAAAATGGATGCATTTCTCCCCAAGCTATCCATATCAGGAGAACACTAGGGTGGGGAGAAGGGGCAGGGAGAGGAGGTGATGCAGTTTTGTGTCTGGCAGCTCTAGCTTCTAATCACAGCGAATCGTTTCACCAGGGCTCTTTGATCCCAGTGTTCTGTGGGAGGGACACTGAAGTCATATATTGCAGGACTGGTGCAGTATTCAGTGCTGTTTGCTAGTTCTCTCTCTCAGGTGTAGAAACATTAAAAGAGGCTTTGTAGAGTCCATGAGACCTGGGAGAGTATAGAATTGGGTGCATGCTTCGAAAATGCTGGATGTTCACCGTATGCTCCACATCCATCATCTAACCCGGTTCTATTGCGCTTTCTGTGACTTTGATGACAATTGAGAGGAAAGCAAACAAACAACACTCTTAGATTGTTTTTCATTCATCATAACTCCTTAGCCCCTGCAGGTGTCTTGCTTAGGGACACCTCTATGGCATATGCCATTTTCATACAATTTTAAAAACACACACACACGAAAGGGAATAAACAGAAGTGAATTATTTACCCCTCCACTTCAAAATTTGAACACTCTACTTCATATGTCATTTTCATAACCATAGGAAAGGGTTATAAAAAAGGGGGGGAGGGGGGATAGACATATTTTTTGGAAACTCCCAAAGTGTAAAGGCTGCTGTTTGCACAAAGCTCCCTGAACCTATTCATCTGAAACTTGGCAGACTTGATCCCCTCAGAAGGGGGAAATATTCCTGCAAATTTCATCCAATTCTGCCAAGAAATTTTAAAAGGTATTGACAGCTCCCTTGTTTAAAAAAAATACCAAAGTTTAAAGGCACGTAGCACAACCACTCTACACTTATTTATCTGAAATTTTGTAGATCTAATTCCTTCATAAGGTATTACTATGCCTGCAAATGTCATCCAGTTCTGCCAAACAAAAAACAAAAAATAGCCATGTGTTGACTTCCAATGATAGTCAATGGGAAGCATTCAAGATTTGAAGTCAGAGCCAAAACGAAGCTGGCAGCCTTCGAATTGGTCTGAGCTCAGTCAGGCTGTTTTCTGAACTGCTGAATTGGGGTCCATATTGAATCTTGTGAATGGTGTGCACACCTGATGCAAACTATGCCTTGCAGGGGTAATTTAGGAGATTTAGCAGATTGACTATGTCACTCTTGTACCACCTTCAAGTCTCTTTAAAGCTATTGTCTGTTTTACCCAACAGTAGAGGTGTCTGTATCAGAAAGCACAGTCATTGATCTGTTGCAATTCTGTTCATGATTATGTTCGCTTTGAGGCCGAGACGAATGGGATTCCTGCCAGCCTTACATAGCATCATGATTCTTAAATAGTGGTCACAGCTGCTTTCTAGAAAAGCAGGCATAGCTGGAGACTATGCAAACATACAAGTCTAAGCAAGGAAGAAAGAGAATCATGAAAGAGCCAAAGAAACAAAATGCTCATTTTGAAGATGTCAGTGCCTCAGCTTCTCGCCATGTCATTTGATCCTGAGCGTACATGTAGCACTGGCCCACGTAACTCATCCAGCCCACCACTGTGTTCAAGCACTGATCTAGGTCATCCACAGCCTCTCCTGATTCAGATATAACAGAAAAATAGAGCTGGGTGTCGTCAGCATACTCACCCCAAATCCCCTAATGACTGCCACCTACGACTTAACGACTGAACAACAACAACAAAAAGTGGCTTTATATAGATATTAACAGCATTGGAGACAAGATGGGTGGTGCTAGGTGAGAGGTGGAGTTAAACCTTTCTCCCACACTATTCTCCTTATTAAAATCTCCCCCACAGCTGCTATTCTGTTTTCCCACAGACATGAAGCTTAGGACGCAATCCTATGGCCTCTAGTCAGTGGCTAGACAGCCATAGGATACGTCGCTTTCCGGGAACCAACCTTGGAGTCCGCACTCTGAGGTCGGTTCCCTGAGAACCAACCTTGCCCCCACTGGCGCGCTGCTTCATAGGCAGCGCGGAATGGCCCCATGCTAGCTCCATGCTTGGAAGAGGAGCACGGAGCTGCAAAAACAGGGTGTTCCAGGGTGGGGAAGACAAAAATGCCAGTACAACACACCCTACATGTTGTCTGGCTGCCACTTCCCCCACTCTGACTTTCTGCAGCTAGACAGCTGAAATCAGCTGTCTAGCCGCAAATGCAGGGCAGCTGAAGCATGGAGGGGACAATCCCCTCCACGCTTCTCCAGCCCTGCATTGGATAGGTGGTCAGAGGCAGCCGCCTATCCCGGTAAGATTGCTCCCTCTGATTATCTTTTAAGCCTATCTCACACTGACCAGGTTTGCACAATCACTAGCCCACTGTGGCTCATTGCCTGAAGAACATGTCCAGAATTGCCCCGGGCAGTACAAAAACTATGTTGTTTAGTCCACACTTGACTCTGCAGAGCAATGTTTCATCCTTGACTTGTGATGTCCAGCAACAAAATAGCATACAGCCTAGTTGCTTATGAGCTCTCAGGCTGTATCACAATACTGTCCTTCCAGTTAGTATTGGAAGAGCTTTCATTCTTTGGAAGTGCTATCATTATTTCATAGGGCAAAGGAATGAGGAGGTATTCTCTCTCCTTCTGATCATTTCTATCAATCTTAATGAAATCTCAGTTTTAATGAAAACTCAATGGGAATGTTAATGGCTTCCTTTACTTATGGCTGTTGATAGTGGGCTTTTCTACACAAGGCATTTATTGTGTACTCATCATTCCCTACTCACAGTTGTTTACAGATTCTTTAGACAGCGACATGACCCTCAGGTTTTGCTTCTGGAGCTAATGAGCACTTTCGGCAAGTTTTTTAGGGCAAGGAAAATGCAGCATTTAATAGTGGAAGCAAAAGAAAGAGCGATTTCCTTTTGTGTATTTGCACTATTGCACATACCACATTGCCACCTAGAGGTGATGTAGTGGAACTTCAGGAAAGGAAACGCTCTTTCTGTATTTCTCGGATCTCAATTCTGAGACAAACCAAAGGCAGATACAGTGGATTAACAGCCAATTAACAGCCTCATGTAGAAAAGTTTCTTGTCTATTTGCTATCGTTTTAGTAATTCAGGTCAATGGGTTGGATCCAGATTCTGTCCAATGTGAGTGGAAGGCATGTTGTGCAACCTTTTTTTCTCTCCTGTTGCACGATGTTGTTTTACTAATATTAGGATCCTGATCCAGCATACTGGATTCTGCAAGTGCGAATATAGTGCACTCTTATTTCTAGGCCAGATTTCAATTTGTGTATGTTATGCTATCACATGCACAACTTTTTCACAGGACTGGGCTGCCGCTACAAGCCTTCTGTGAGTGCATATCTGGTTTAAATCCAATGTCCAGAACATGCAGGGATTGGGGGGGGGGGCTTTGAAACTCTGTCAACCTAAATTATCAGGGAAAGACTACAAACTAGTTCTCACTGAGGTGGTAAACTGGTGACTATGGCCGTATCTAGGCTGTACCACTCACATGATGAATGCTTCTCAATAGAAAAACAATCCTTGTCCATGGAAAACTAGCATGTTAGAGAGAAGGCTAGGTTTTCCTGACATACTATTTCTCTACACAGAGGGTGTTTTCTTGAATAAGGAGCAGTTATGTGAGTTTCTAGCTAAAATCTGAAGTAGTACAGCCAAGACACAGTTCTGCCATCTCCGTGTGAGAAATAGGCCCAAAGAAAGAAGATCAGATGAACATTTACTCTTGCATTCTTAAACAACTGTTCTTTCAAGATCTTGAAGAATGGTGAGCAGTGATCAGATCTAATTCCATTAAACACACACAATCTTTTCTTTCTTATGCTTCTTTGCAGAATTTTGTTCTAATATTATGGTCATTAAATACTCTTGGGTGGCATCCATTAACCACACAAAATGCATTACACCTTTTGATCACGTTTGAGCCAATGGATTTGTTTGTGAGATAAATATTTATCAAGAAGGATGGAACAAATCTTATTCTCCTCCTGTCTTTACAGTCACACAGAATTTGTCTCCCACCAATTTCTAGAAAAAGCCAAACATTTAAAAAATGATTCTAAAGGATCCCAGGGCCAATTAAAACTTTGCACTGAAAATTGTCTGTATGTGGGGATGTGTTCCGCATGGGACCATAATGGCTGAAATGTGTTTAATGTGTGGATGGTCCTTGTGACATAGAGTCTCCACATCACTGCTATAGTAGCTGCCAGGAATAATTACAAACTCAGCTATTATTACAGAACAATCTTCAAATTAGACATGCTGATACGATCTTCACTGAGCTCATTGAGGGCCAAACTACATGGGATGCTCAGGTGTGTAACTCTTTCATTGTTCTGGTGTGCTTCATCATCAATCATCATCATGATCAAAAGCATTTTTCAGAGCTATGATCGAGAAAGCAGCAGTTTGCTTACAGTTTTATGCTGGGAGTCTTAGGCCTTTTCTCTGTCTAAACATGCCTAGGATTGTGCCCTTAATGAAGTAGCTTCCTTTTCAAAGCACATTCTTCGTACCCTGCACCCCACCCTGAAATCTCCAGGGTATGTCAACCCCTCTACTACCCTTAAGTGCCCTAAGGGGAAAGATAGAAGGAGCAGAGAACTTTATTAATATAGAAATGCTTTGAAAAGCCTATTGCCAGAGACAGGATTCTAGGCTGGATGGACCTGGGTATGTTGGATATTATTTGCTACAGCCCTATACATGCATGCACCCTTCCATGATTACCATTGCTTAAGAGGGGAAAACAGGACCCCACTCCTGGTCCCAGCCCCCACTGCCACATCCTTGCTGACCCTCCCTGCCGTCTAAGCATTGTGGGGGTGGTCTGAAGCAGAGACCCTGCTCTATGTGTGTAGGCTTCCCACATGATCAGGTTTCCAGGGCCAGGACAGATGTTACTTTAAATCCATATCTAGCAGCTATTTTTCTATTTTTACTCTAGAGTAGGCACAGGGCCCCAATCTGGATTGGGACTCTCATTGGGGGGGGGGCTTTTAAGAGCCTGATCCCCTGCACCTGTAAATTTTAATTTTTTAAAGAAGAGGCAGCTGCTACATATGGATTTAAAGTAATAACTGTTTTGGTCCTAAATCACAATGGGAGCATACATGTGTACAGCCCCACTTCAGCCTCCCCCACCCCCACCCTGATGTGCAGGGGCAATGGGGATGCAACACAATGGGCAGGACCACATGTGCAGCCCCGCTCTTCCCCTTGCGCAATAATAATTGTGCGAGGGTGAACACCCGAATAGAGCTATCAGGGAAACCCAGCTTGTACTTGCGGTGTTCTCGGTTCACGTGCTGCTGAAGCCTAGCTTGTAGGATTTTGAGCATCACCTTGCTGGCATGTGAAAGGAGCGCAATTGTACGGTAGTTTGAACACTCTTTGGCATTGCCCTTCTTTGGAACTGGAATGTAAACTGACCTTTTCCAGTCTTGTGGCCGCTGTTGAGTGTTCCAAATTTGTTGGCATATTGAGTGCAGCACTTTAACAGCATCATCTTTTAGGATCTTAAATAGCTCAGCTGGAATACTGTCATCTCTGCTAGCTTTGTTGTTAGTAATGCTTCCTAAGGCCCACTTGACTTCACACTCTAGGATGTCCGGCTCAAGTTCAGTGACCGCACTATCATGGCTATCAGGGATATTCAGATCTTTCCTGTATAGTTCTTCTGTGTATTCTTTCCACCTCTTCTTAATCTCATCTGCTTCTGTTAGGTCCCTGCCTTCTTTGTCCTTTATCATGCCCGTCTTTGCACAAAACATTCCCTCAAGATCTCCGATTTTCTGGAAAAGATCTCTAGTCTTTCCCATTCTGTTGTTTTCCTCGATTTCTTTGCATTGTTCATTTAAGAAGGCCTTCTTGTCTCTCCTTGCTATTCTCTGGAACTCGGCATTCAGTTGGGTATATCTTCCCCTTTCTCCCTTGCTTTTCGCTTCCCTTCTTTCCTCAGCTACTTGTAAAGCCTCATCAGACAGCCACTTTGCTTTCTTGCATTTCTTTTTCTTTGGGATGGATTGAGTTGCTGCCTCCTGAGCAATGTTACGCACCTCCGTCCATAGTTCCTCAGGTACTCTGTCTATCAGGTCTAATCCCTGAAATCTATTCCTCACCTCCACTGTATATTCATAAGGGATATGATTTAGGTCATACCTGAATGGTTTAGTGGTTTTCCCGACGTTCTTCAATTTAAGCCGAAGATTTGCAAGAAGCAGCTCATGATCTGAGCCACAGTCAGCTCCAAGTCTTGTTTTTACTGACTGTATGGAGCTTCTCCATCTTTGGCTGCAAAGTACATAATCAATCTGATTTCGATATTGACTATCTGGTGATGTCCATGTGTAGAGTCACCTCTTGTGCTGTTGGAAAAAAGTGTTTGCTATGATCAGCATGTTCTCTTGGCAAAACTCTATTAGCCTTTGTCCTGCTTCATTTTGTACACCAAGGCCATGCTTGCCTGTTATCCTGGTGATTTCTTGACTTCCTCCTTTAGCATTCCAATCCCCTATGATGAAGAGGACATATTTTTTTGGTGTTAGTTCTAGAAGGTGTTGTAGGTCTTCATAGAACCGATCAACCTCAGCTTCTTCAGCCTCAGTGGGTGGGGCATAGACTTGAATTACTGTGATGTTGAATGGTTTGCCTCGGATTCGTACTGAGATCATTCTGTCGTTTTTGAGATTGTACCCCAGTACTGCTTTTCCCACCCTTTTGTTGACTATGAGTGCTACTCCATTTCTTCTAAGGGATTCTTGCCCACAGTAGTAGATATGATGGTCAACTGAATTAAATTTGCCCATGCCTGTCCATTTTAATTTGCTGATTCCCAAGATGTCGATGTTCAGTCTTGCCATCTCATGTTTGACCACCTCCAGCTTACCTTGATTCATTGATCTTACATTCCAGGTTCCTAAATAATATTGTTCTTTACAGCATTGAACTTTATTTTCACCACCAGACACATCCACAGCTGAGTGTCCTTTCAGCTTTGGCCCAGCCGCTTCACTGTTTCCGGCGCTACTTGAAAATCCCTCTGCTCTTCCCCAGTAGTATATTGGACACCTTCCGGCCTGAGGGGCTCATCTTCCGGCATCATATCTTTTAGCCTTGTCATACGTTCCATGGGGTTTTCTTGGCAAGAATACTGGAGTGGGTTGTCATTTCCTTCTCCAGTGGACCACATTTTGTCAGAACTCTCTGCCATGACCTGTCCATCTTGGGTGGCCCTGCACGGCATAGCTTATGGCATCACTGCAAGCCCCTTTGCCACAACAAGGCAGTGATCCATGAAGGGGTCCATGTTCTTTTACATTTTGGCAATTCTATCTTGAGTAAGATGGCAGGCATTAGGAACAGAGGACCTCACTCTAATTCTGGAACGCCAGTCAAGCAACAGCAGTAGCACATTTTGGAGGTTTGGGGGCAGACTGGTAGACCAAGACTCAAATCCTACATCAGTCAACCCAAACCTTCTGTGAAATGCTCATGTAAGCATAATTCCTCTATGGAAGGGAGCTTCCCGTTGCCCTTAAGAAAAGCAGGGAACTTCCACCTCAACAAGTGGGGATGCAACAATATCTTCCTCTTTGCCTAGTATTCAGAGTTCTCATTTTGGGATGGCAAGACATATTATGCATGTAGCTCTGCCACAGGCAATGCAATATAGCTCCATCTGACAGTCTGGCCATTCCCTGATTGATTGTATGTCACTTTATTTAATATTTCCATTTTTCTCCCCTGCTATTTAATTCTCTCTCTGTGCTGCTTGACTGCACTCCTTTATGTCTTCCCTTCTTTCATTCACCCTACATTTGTATTACTTTTTTCGGTCTGCTGTATTTTCTTCCTTTTTTGTTAATTTACTATTCTTCTCTTTAAACCTTTTATTCCCCTATTTGACTCCTATTTTGTTGGTCAAAATATTTTACACACTTTATCTCCTCCTCAATCATGCGCGCACACATACACACCTTTTCTGAGTCACTCTCTCTTTTCTCAACTGCTTTGGCTGCCTTCTCATTTCTAACTTATTTTATTTTCCAGAGGAGTTAGAATCATAGAATCATAGAATAGTAGGGTTGGAAGGTGCCTGTAAGACTACTGAGTCCAACCCCATGCTCAGTGCAGGAATTAAGTCAAAGCATCCCTGACATTGGCTGTCCAGCCTCACCTTGAATGCCTCCAGCGTGGGAGAGCCTGCTACCTCCCTAGGAAATTGGTTCCATTGTCATATTGCTCTAACAGTGAAGAAGTTTTTTCCTGATGTTCAGCTGGAATTTGGCTTCCTGTCACTTGAGCCCATTATTCTATGTCCTGCACTCTGGGATGATTGAGAAGGGATCCTGGCCTTCCTCTCTCTGACAACCTTTCAAGTACTTGAAGAGCGCTATCATATCTTCCCTTAGTCTTCTCTTCTCATCTCAAGGCTAAACATGCCCTGTTCTTTCAGTCTCTCCTCATAGGGCTTTGTTTCCAGTCCCCTGATCATCTTTGTTGCCCTCCTCTGAACCCTCTCCAGTTTGTCTGCATCCTTCTTAAAGTGTGGCGCCCAGAACTGTACACAGTACTTCAGATGAGGCCTAAGCACTGCTGAGTAGAAGGGAACTAGTACTTCCCACGATTTGGAAGCTATATCTCTATTAATGCAGCCCAAAAGAGCATTTGCCTTTTTTGCAGCCACATCACATTGTTGGCTCATATTCAGCTTGTGAGCTACAGCAATTCCAAGATCCTTCTCGCTTGTAGTATTGTTGAACCAAGTATCCCCCATCTTGTAACTGTGCATTTGGTTTCTTTTTCCTAGGTGCAGAACTTGACATTTATCCCTATTAAATTTCATTCTGTTGTTTTCTGCCCAGCGCTCCAGCCTATCAAGATCCCTTTGAATTTTGTTTCTGCCTGCCAAAGTATTAGCTATGCTACCCACTTTTGTGTCATCTGCAAATCTGATCAGCATTCCCTGCACCTCCTCCTTCTCCAAGTCATTAATAAAAATGTTGAAGAGCACTGGGCCCAGGACTGAGGCCGCAGTACCCCGCTCGTTACCTCTCCCCAGTTGGAGAAGGTCCCATTGAGAAGCACTCTTTGAGTCTGATTCTGTAGCCAACTGTGGTTCCACCCGATTATTGTTTCATCTATCCCACTTTGAGCTAGTTTGCTCATCAAGATATCATGGAGCACTTTGTCAAAAGCGAGCCACAGGTGGACATCTGGCTAGCATCTCAAGCGCAGAGCCACAGGTGGACATCTGGCTAGCATCTCAAGCGCAGAACAGTTTCTTGCAAAACTGGCCACTTATCAAGGACAACCAAGAGCCCAGTTGTGGACAGGAGGAAGCCACTGAAAGTTGAGTCCAACCAGTGCAACACTAAAGATTGAGTTTTAGATGGACAGCTTTAAGGCACTATCAATCAAAAGGCATTGTGTCGCTCTTCCGTCTTTCTCTCCTTAACAGGATTTTTTTTTTTGTGATAAGGAAAAGGCAGAGGCAGGGGCAACTGCACAATAAAGACGTCATCTGAATGCACCCTAGCAGGCAGCTGTGAGTTTCATTCCCAACAGAACCCCCCCCCCCATCATTTTAGAGTTCCACTACCAATTAAGTAATGGTGATACTATATACAAAAGCAAAACATGTGACTAGGGCTGCAGTTCTATGCACATGTAACCCTTACTGAACTCAGTGGAACTTACTTCTGAGTAACAGGATTGCACTGTTAAATATTTTCCAGATACAATTAAGTTACAATTTTAACTCCACAAGTCTTCCCAGTGCTGACACAGGGAATCTTTAAGTCAGCCCAGGTGGCGGCTGATTTCCCAGCATCATCATTGTCCCTGTTCCATGGGCAATGGTCCTTCTCTCTCAACAAGGGGAAGAAGAGTATGCAAATTCAGTGAATGCACATGCAGCTGTATGCCCATAGTGTTCCCAGCCCACGTCTTCTTTTTCACACAGTAGGGAGTACACAAAGGATCCCAGGTTGGATGAATGTGGGAACCAACCCTTGGACTGCATCCTCACACTTCAGTGTTTAGTTTTTCAGCTCAAACAACAGTATGCTCGGCGGGGGTTGGGTGGATCAAACTTGCTGTCATTAATATTTGAAGGGAAGGTTGGCTAACACACTCAATAATGGACCAAAGTGTTATTCTACATCTAATTAAAATGCTCAATTTAGATTCTTGGAATAAGCGATGCCCAAGGAACAACACTGAGTAACAGATTCCAGAAAACCTCAGTCTGTTTGCAGACAATCCCATCCTTCTAATAAATTATGTACCACACATTATCCATGCCATTCTAAAGTACAAAAACCTTACTGCAGGCAATAGACTTCTGTGTACATCCCCATGAATTCGCCCCTTGCTCATTCAGTTTCAATCCTATTTGAATATGAAAATACCTGAACAGTTTACCATGTGGTACGATGGTCTTCATTAAATTCCTGCTTTATTTTTCTGCAGGGGTCTCCTCTAAAATAGACAGAGGGCTCAGGGCCAATTTCATTCACCGTCCGCTGAGCTCACTTATTCATGCAGCCGGGGAAACAACTGAGAGTATCCTGAGCATCCCTATCTGCTTGAAGTTAAATATAAATATAGGAGGCTCCACATATAAAATCTCTGCTCCTACCCAGTATTTTCTTAATTTATCCCAAACCTAGAAGGGTCTGTCCACCCCTTAAAAGTTCTAACTATTAAATGTTGCTGTGTATTCCGGTCACTTTCCAAGCAACTGATGGTTTGGTTAAAGGGATAATTAGCTCCAGCATTTTATCTTGTTTACTTTGTGACATTGAAATAGACTTAGAATACAGCAGGTGGAGGAGGTTCATTTTAGTACTTTCTTAATGTAATTTGCATCCTGAAGTAGCGCTGTAGAATAAAGCAGTAGGCACCCAAAGAAAGACATTTAGTCCAGATTCACACAATGTTTGAGCTTATTGAGCATTTGAGCTTATTTGAAATAAGCTCAAAGTAGATAATTTTTAATTTTTATTTTTTAAATCAAGCTTCTTTTTAAATCAAGCTAGTTCAAATCAGAGTGGAATGGCCAGCTGAACAAAATGTCATCTGTTTGACTCTCCCACAGCACCATGACATATATCTGGCAAGCAACTGCGTGATACAGATGGAAAAAGCAGTAAATGTTGGCTGAATCTGCAGAGCACAGTGCAACAGAAATGCACCGAAGAAATGCACAAGAGATGTTGTGTTAGTCTTGTCAGAACTGTTTTATCTTCCCTGGAAATCAGATATATTTCAGCTGTTTTGCTCTGGGATGAACCTCCACATTTGCCCTGAATTTCACTTTAGACAATTTGGTAGCATCCGTACCTTGAGAAATGTTTGCAAATATTATCCCAAAATATTTTGACTCCCCTTGAAATCGTTCACGGTTGTATCCAATGTTACAATCTAAGTCCTACTTAGAGTAGACCTATTGAAAATAATGGGACTTAAGTCAGACTAACGTTGGATACAACCCACATTTTCCAACAACAACAAAAACTAAGGTAGAATCCCCACATTTCCTTTGACGTTTACTTAAGGTAGCATTTTGGTCAGAACTCTAATTGCAAGTTCCCATTCTCCAGACCATACGGTACCTGGTACTTTAAAAAATGATGGTGGGGTGGAGCTCGTTAAAACAAACCCACTTCATTTCGCATGCTCCAGCACGGCTTATACAAGAACACAAAAATTTATCAGGAAGAAATTCCAGAGGAGTAGCTATGTTAATCTTGCTGTAGCAAGAGCAGCAAAAAGTCCTGTAAGATGTAACAAGACAGGTGTGGCTGAAGTGGTCTGAACTGCCCAGGAGAAGGACAGTGTGTTCAAAACACTTCCACCATACTTGAAATGTAACACCTGCTATTCCCTTTAAAGCTTAAGGGTGCATCCAGACATACATGACTTGAGTGGTGCACTCAGTGTGGAACATCACTCAGCCCATTGGGATCAGATGTACAACCTCCTCTTAAGCACAGAACTGAGGGGAAACCAGGGGCTACATTGCATCTGCTAGCACATCGAATTCGGTAGACTGGCGAGGTAAATGCCATCGCATTAAAACGTATCCACACTCACCCTGTTTCCCTGTTGCAGTACTTCATCGAATGCACAAGTTCATACTCAAGCGCTGTGCTGTTTTCCTGCTCTTAAAGATGGCAGCTCTCATTGGAGGAGCAGAAACTCTTCCTGTTTCTGCTGATTCCCCGCCCACCGTCCCTCTCTTCCTCTATCCCTGTGTGTGTGTAGGGATTGCGCGAGCATCCTATTGGGGCTCAAAGCCCTGTGAGAAGTTGCCACTCCCCCCCCTCGCACACCAGTTCCCTCAGCAAGAAGAGGGGAAGAAGGCAGTGCCTCTCATCTTCCCCCCATCCTTGCTACAGCGGCAGTGGCTCAGGAGATGCTGGTCATTTTCCACAGGTTTTCCTGCCGTTAGGGAAAATGACCAGCTTGTCTCTTGCTGCTGCCGCTGTAGCAGGTGGGAGTGGAGGGAAGAAGTAGGCACCTATCCTCTTCTCCCCCCCCACCTGCTTGAGGCCAGGGCGAGAGGCTGGGGGGTGTCTGCTGATGCTCTTTTCCCCATGCCAGCCCTTGACAGCCAGTGTGAGGAAGAGGGGCAGCGGTGGCATCCAGCGCTCGTGTTGGGGGGGGGGGGCTGCTAGCATCTTCGAAGCTTCAAAGATTCACATCTTCGAAGACTGCCCTGAGTTTGTCCCCCACTCCTGAGATGACATTAAAATTGTCCATGGACATTTTTATTGATGTTAGTCCATGGACACTGAGGACTGTCTGCGTGGATATGTGTGTGTTTTTCTTTCCATGTAGCAAGCATGGATGGAACTGTGAAAACATTTACACTTGCCTGGGCTTGCCCGAGCAAGTTTGTGGAGCAATCGGGCTGGAGAAGCTACTATTCTTCGAAGATTTGCTTCTTTGAAGATTTGAAGATAACGCCTTAATTAAAAAAGAAAAGAAAAGCCGAAGGGGGTAAAACTTAGTCTCATTTGAAGGGATAGAACAACCCCCTGCTCAATGCAGGAAGCCTGATTCTCAGGCAGTCGCCCATCCAGCTACTGAACGGGGTCAACCCTGCTTAGCTTCCGAGATCAGACAAGCGCACGTGCATCTAGCCCTTTGCTTGTTGCTGAGGAAACACTGAGTGCTGAGGAAGCTGTGCGATCAGTAGCCAGAAGACAACATGGGGCCGTCGAGAGCTGTGATTGGACAGGAGGGAAAAGCAACCACCACCATATATGGACAGGCGTGGGATGGGACTACAACCAGATACGGTAGCGAAGGTGGAAAATCAGAAAAATCACATTAAGGGGAAATACCGGGACAGCAGGGTATTGAAAGCGGGAGCACGGAAGGGGGAAATTCCGGTTCCAACTCAAGGACGGTACTGCATAGTGTGAACGATGGGTGGTGAAACCTCATTGGAAGCGAAAAAGTCTGTAAGTGTAGATCAGCCCCAGTTCTTCCTGTTTGCACCTGGCAGGGCTGTGTACAGCACTCTTTGGCTGTGTACACTGATTTTAATTTTTTTTTTAAAAAGGGAGTGTATGAAAAAATATTTACTTGGATAAACTTTCAAGGTCCTTGACATTTAAAAACAAAACAAAAGGTAGATAGCCATCTTGAAGAAGTTGTGGGGGTGGGGAGCAAAGATGCAGCAGAAGCCAGCACTGGGTTTAGAGGCAAGTACATGTGCTAGTTAAGGAACAAAGGTATGTGGGGGAGAGAGTCCAAGCTCACCTAGCTGCAGAAAAAACAGCACATCCTGGTTTGTAGGAATGTTTGAAAACACCCTAATGAATTCATTGTAGGATACACTTTTCTAGCACAAAATTATATTCCACATTAAATCTGCTCATTTTTCAGGTGCCATGGGATCCTTTGAGGTAAAAAGAAGATTTGTCTATCAAGAGTCCTTGGATTTGATTTTGTAGTGTACTCACATTTACCTCTTTTCCTTCGAGTCCAGAAGAACTGGAATGGCTCTGACTGCAACAGAAGACTACCTCTCATCTGTAGCTACAAACCTGAACTGACACCCCCTTGATCCACAGCAGGAAGATAATCCAAAACACACACACACACACACACACACACACACACATGATCAAGTTGCTATTTTTAAAATGTGAAAGCATCATTTGCTAATGTGGGTCAGATATTGACACAGGCCATTATTCAGAGCACTATAAAGATTGTACTAGTTAAACAAAGTCTGGTTTAGTCTGAGTGCTTAATAAGATCTATGTGCTACTTAAGCCCCACAGGGATTTAAAGAATATTGATGAGAAATCTCTAATTTAAAGAAATAATTACAAATTAATGATTTAATTAATAGTGTAATTACAATTACACTTCTTAAAACATTATTTATTTCACCATTTAATGACCCTGTCATACATTTTAAAGGCTTGAAACCTGCCTCTTATGAGCGTCAGATAAATCCATGAAGAGTTAATTGAATGTTGTTATTGGGTTTTTATATATAAAAAAAAGAAAATAAAAAAAATATCACTGTAGTTTAATCATCAGTTCAAAGTAAAGTCAAGCAACCATAAAAGGAAAAAGTAAAGTCACGCAACCATAAAATCAAAAGGAAAGATCATGGATATATCATTGTATACAAAAACATACAGAAATTTGTCAATAGCATTGGTGAATGCAAACTTGTTATTATGGTTATGTATGTTGAATTGCTATGTATAATACATCAATGTCTCCTGTGTAAACAGACAACTTTCCTTCCCTGCCCCCCACCCCTTAATTACAACTTGTGTATCGCAGACTCATTTGTTAGACATAATAGAGATATGACTAGACGTGTAGGGCACAATCCACCAGGACATTCTCCTGAACAGTATCAAATAGAAAGAAATAGGAGCAATGTAAAAGCACATCCATCTCTTTATGCAACTTCCAGTCATTTTGATAATAGATCTTGCAAGGGAGAAGTTCCCAATGGAGTGTGCTTGTAATTAGCAGCTAGCAAGCATCAAAGGTGCGACTTGCAAAAAATAATTATGCTTATAAGTGGCTTGGTGGCTATCAGTGTCAGATATCTCTATGATCATGGTCCCTACACACATCATTGTAATGCCCTAGAATCGAGGTGGAGGTTCATGGGATCACTAAGGAGCAACTTATGAATATAAGCATTCACATAACCCATTTGAAGATGTATACAGTCATGGGATTCACCAAAAGAAGTCCTCCCATGTCTGGAGAGCATGTCTTATTGTTCAGGTATAGGAAATTAAGACACAGCTTACAAGGCACAGTTAATAACTTTTTATCATAGCACATATATGTACTACATACATGAAAATTGGTTTTGCAACAGTTTCTGCCATGGATTCCTCCAAATGATCCTGAGAACTGTAGTTTGATAATAGTGCTGAAAAGTCTCTGTTGAAAATCCTTGGATCTCCTCACAGAACTTTAGTGCCTGGCATCCCCTGGGGAAAGAGAATCATTATAAAAGCAGTTTAAGTCATTGATACAGTTAAGCCCAAAGTATGCCTTTCTCCATAAAGGGGGAAACCCCTCTTTGACTCCCTTCAGGGGCAACAAAG
This sequence comes from Heloderma suspectum, assembly GCF_057233095.1. Lineage (NCBI taxonomy): Eukaryota > Metazoa > Chordata > Lepidosauria > Squamata > Helodermatidae > Heloderma > Heloderma suspectum. The sequence continues at coordinate 174,265,841 of NC_139460.1, read as the reverse complement.
CATTGCACAAAAAAGCAAAGGTGCTGGGGATTTTTAAAATTTAAAATGCAATTGCAGTGCCAGCATGTCCAATATGGGTTAGCACATAGAGGTCATTTTGGAGAGGCAAAGGTAGTATTAGAAGGTCAATTTTCAGCGCTATTGTAATTAGTAGCATGCAGCTTCTGCCCCTGTTATTGCTTCCTGCTCAGTATGGCATCAGCATGACAGATGCATAGTCTCTTAGGTCACAGTCCTATCGGGATAGGTGGCCACCTCTGAACTCGGAGGTGACCACCTATCCAATGCAGGGCAAGAGCAGCATGGAGGAGATCATCCCCTCCGTGCTTCTGCCGCCCTGCATTCGTGGCTAGACAGCTGATTTCGGCTGTCTAGCCACAGGAAGTCGGAGTGGGGGTATGGTGGACAATGCATAGGAAGCGTCAAAACGGCAGTTCCGCTCTCCCCGCCCTACGCCCAGGAATGCCCTGTTTCCTTGGCTCCAAGCTCCTCTGATGAACGCGGAGCGCAGGGCTGATCTGCTCTGCCTACAAGGCAGTGCAGCAAGGGGTGGAGGTCGCTTCCCAGAGACCAACCTATCCTATGGCCGTCTAGCTGCTGACTACGATTGTGCCATTAATCAGTCAGTTCCCCCAGAGGGGAAGAGGGACTGACTCATTAAGGGGCAATTAGGAGGCTATTTATTAGTAATGTGTCTGCCATGCTGAGCAGGAACCTATAAAAGGGGCAAAAGCTGCAAGAAGATACTAACTGTAGGGACAAAGGGATTTTGTTGACTAAGACTGACTTCTGAATAAATATTATAGATTTTAGCCACAGCAGTGGGAATTGCTGGATAATATAGTGCTATATAAAGTACCATGTGGAACCACTGTTTTAATTTTGCTTCCAACTTATTGCAGAAAAACAATCCCTTGGCAGAATGGAAGGGCCCTAATTTGGGCGTAATCCTTCCTTCCTTCCTTCAACTTGTGGGAGTCCAAGGTCATACCAATGTCTAGATAATGGGCTGGATCCAGAATCTGCCTTCTGTTAAAGGAAGGGACCGTCTGCAACAGGAAGGACTCCATGAGAGGAAGGTCCCTCTGCCCAATTCTGCCCAATTCTTGGGGTTTCCCCACTCCCCAACATATCCCAGCTTACCCCATTCAGCAAGGTCTCCTGTGTAGCATTTTCAGGCAGCTGGAAGGGGTGCTGTGGGAAGGAGGGGGTGGGGAAGTCCACTTCCACTCACGCAGTTGATCCAGTGTAAATCTGGATCCAACCCAATATATGATAATTAAAAGGGGGTTAATGTGTGCATGTGTGCAAGAAATGTGTGCAAGAAAGCAAAGTGGCTGTCTGATGAGGCTTTACAAGTAGCTGAGGAAAGAAGGGAAGCGAAAAGCAAGGGAGAAAGGGGAAGAGATATCCAACTGAATGCAGAGTTCCAGAGAATAGCAAGGAGAGACAAGAAGGCCTTCTTAAATGAACAGTGCAAAGAAATCGAGGAAAACAGTAGAATGGGAAAGACTAGAGATCATTTCAAGAAAATTGGAGATATCAAGGGAACGTTTTGTGCAAAGATGGGCATGATAAAGGACAAAGAAGGCAGGGACCTAACAGAAGCAGATGAGATTAAGAAGAGGTGGAAAGAATACACAGAAGAACTATACAGGAAAGATCTGAATGTCCCTGATAGCCATGAGAGTGCGGTCACTGAACTTGAGCCGGACATCCTAGAGAGTGAAGTCAAGTGGGCCTTAGGAACCATTAGTAACAACAAAGCTAGCGGAGATGACAGTATTCCAGCTGAGCTATTTAAAATCCTAAAAGATTATGCTGTTAAAGTGCTGCATTCAATATGCCAACAGATTTGGAACACTCAACAATGGCCGCAAGACTGGAAAAGGTCAGTTTACATTCCAATTCCAAAGAAGGGCAACGCCAAAGAGTGTTCAAACTACTGCACAATTGCGCTCATTTCACATGCCAGCAAGGTGATGCTCAAAATCCTACAAGCTAGGCTTCAGCAGTATGTGAACCGAGAACTACCAGAAGTACAAGCGGGGTTTCGAAGAGGCAGAGGAACTAGAGATCTAATCGCCAACATTTGCTGGATCATGGAGAAAGCAAGAGAATTCCAGAAAAATGTCTATTTCTGCTTCATTGACTACGCTAAAGCCTTTGATTGTGTGGATCACAACAAACTGTGGCAAATTCTTAAAGTGATGGGAGTACCAGACCACCTTACCTGTCTTCTGAGAAACCTGTACGAGGGTCAAGAAGCAACAGTAAGAACCAGACATGGAACAACCGATTGGTTCAAAATTGGGAAAGGAGTACGACAAGGCTGCATATTGTCACCCTGCTTATTTAACTTATATGCAGAGTACATCATGAGAAACGCCGGGTTGGATGAATCAGAGGTCGGAATTAAGATTGCCGGGAGAATTATCAACAACCTCCGATATGCAGATGATACCACCCTAATGGCAGAAAGTGAAGAGGATCTAAAGAGCCTCTTGTTGAGGGTGAAAGAGGAGAGTGCAAAAGCTGGTTTGAAACTCAGCATTAAAAAAACGCAGATCATGGCATCTGTCCCCATCACTTCCTGGCATATAGAAGGGGAAGAAATGGAAGCAGTGACAGATTTTACTTTCTTGGGCTCCAAGATCACCGCAGATGGTGACTGTAGCCCTGAAATTAAAAGACGCTTGCTCCTTGGGAGGAAAGCTATGGCAAACCTAGACAGCATAGTAAGAAGCAGAGACATCACCTTGCCAACAAAGGTCCGTCTAATCAAAGCTATGGTTTTCCCAGTAGTAATGTATGGCTGTGAGAGCTGGACTATAAATAAGGAAGGCTGAGCGCCGAAGAATTGATGCTTTCGAACTGTGGTGCTGGAGAAGACTCTTACGAGTCCCCTGGACTGCAAGGAGGTCAAATCAGTCCATCCTAAAGGAAATCAACCCTGAGTGCTCATTGGAAGGACAGATACTGAAGCTGAAGCTCAAATATCAAAATATTTTGGCCACCTAATGCGAAGAGAAAACTCCCTGGAAAAGACCCTGATGCTGGGAAAGACTGAAGGCAAAAGGAGAAGGGGACGGCAGAGGATGAGATGGCTAGATAGCATCACTGATGCAATGAATATGAACTTGAGCACGCTCTGGGAGGGAGCGCAGGACAGGAAGGCCTGGCGTGCTATGGTCCATGGGGTCACGAAGAGTCGGACACGACTGAACAACAATGTGTGCATGTAGAGGATCCTGCTTTGGGGCAAAGGGCTGCATTAGATGATACTTGGGTCTAATACAGCTATACTCTGGGGAAGTTAGCTCATTTGGTCGAGCACAAGCTTTGCGTATTGAGGATCCCACTTTCCGTCCCTGTCATCTCCAGTTAAAGTACCTCATGTAGCTGGATTAGGGAAGCTCTCTGGCTGAGATGCTGGAGAGCCACTGCTACAATCAAAAATATTGGGCTAGAGTAACCAATCGTCTGATTCAATACAAGGCACTCTATATGTACTGGTTATTAAAGCTATAAACTCTGCCTTCTGGTCCAGTCGTTAACATATTGTTCTTGCAGACTTTTCCATTAATTTCAATAACAGAGGGCAGTACTCTGTGGGAATGCAACGGCCTTCTCACTTTGTTTATCCCCCAAGTGCTGCTTTTCCCCTTGCTAAAAGAATCCTAACCCAAGTACCAGATTTAGAATAAGTATCGATTCTGACCAGTGTGTTGGTTACTTTTCAAATTTGCCCAGCAGCCAGCAGCCAAGCTCCTTCAAGCTTCCCGAGCAACTGTTCAGTGGCCAAAGACCTTGGTCTACATTTTCCAGACAATAAATCCAGGCGTTTTCCATGAGTAGCAAATGTGGTGAAGGCCTTGGTTCGTTCCGTTACCATGAAAAAGAATAACTACTATGATGTCACTCATTCACGGTTTTTCTGGCAGAAAGACAGCCAGGTTAGAGAACAAGCTGCTGCCAAAGAGCTCATCTGGGTTCCCCAGCTTGAAAACACTGCAGGGAGCAGGGTGCCCCAGCAACGGCTGGCTCAGCATTTCATCCCAAATTATAGCCTGTAAAATGAGAGTGTAGGTAGTCCTCAACATAATATTTTTGGTCATATTTGGAAAAATTGAAAATAATTATTACAAGCTAAATAGAAATACAATTTACACCATAATGGGAATGACTATGACCAGGTGGCCTGCGTGCCTGCTCCGTCTGCTGCCCACATGCAAGTTCAAGGCTCCTGGGTTCTCCCTTCTTATGGTTCTTTATCTTTAAATTGGACTTGGCTTGGACAGCCCTTTTAACAGAGGACACCTTCAATGCAGGGATTGTCCTCTGACAGCCCTTCAAACGGAGGACTGTCCTCTGTGAAATACAACACATGGCCATCGTAGTTCTGTAAGGCTTTCTTTTTCAGTAAAATGAACCACATTTCTTCCTGAATAAAAGGGGAAACAAGTATATGAGCTCCAATTCAGAAGTCAAGGAGGAAAATGCTATTAAAGCCCTGGCTTCCTGCAATTACAGATTGATATCACAAACACTTTTTCATGAACTCAGTTTAAATAAGAAGGTGGGAAAGGAGGTGGAAGGGAGAAGAAATTGCAAATGAAAAATAAATAAACCCAGAGAACTACTTTAAAAGATTGAATTAGGTTCTTACTGTGGTTCTTATTGCAGATTACAGAAGAGAAAGCCACAAACGTTCATTAATGCACTCACACAACCATACTTCCCCCACCATGACAGCAAAGCCAATCAGCAAACCACTGCATATCTAGGAGCTAGACAGCACATGGCTAGGAGGTTTTCTAATTGCTTTGCCCCACAAATTCTCATGAACACAACCCAGTTTCTTACAAAATCCAAACTACAGAGTCAAACTGTGAATGCTTCAGAATTTGGCTTACAGGCTGCAGTTTTGATATTTTAAATTTTATGATGCACATTTTTCAGGTTTTTTCTTTTTAAATCTGCTCAAAGAAGTATCACTTTCAAAGTTTAGAGCCACACAAACAGCACTAGGGCTGTATCAAGCTCTAGTGATTGCTTTGAGCTGGAGCACTGGAAGCTTTTGAAGTAAAGGCTGACTAGCCAAATGAGCTATGACAGCCGCTTGTACAAAGACATGATTAACGTTTTTATTTCTGGTGAATGGTTTGAAAAGTCTAGTGCTCCTGCAATATAAAATGTCCTTGATAAAGGCCATGTTCAAAGTGATGTAATTCAGCAGCTCTATTCATTTTTTATTAACGAAATGGTGAACAAAGGCAGCCAAAAATAAATTATTTTATGAGGGGTAGTACACCCAGCTTGAGGGCAGAAAGTATAAAATTAATTGGTGGCTCACTTATTTTGATGCCAAGGATTTCTGCAGTACAGGAAGATGACTCTTGAATTTAAATTTTTTTCAACAGAACTGGATATGTATACTAATCTGAAATGCACCGGAAGATACTTTCCTTCGGTAGAACTCAGTCTCAACAAGGCCTTTTGGGGCAGGCTAATTTCCTAAGATCAGATGCATCTATTCCATATTCCAGAATAGTTGGTCCATATGTAATACACAATTCTTAATATGTAATACACATGGCTTTACATGGATAACCTCAATACTATTTTAATACTTAGGCAAGTCCAAGAACAAGCTCTGCTAAATGGAGGCCCAAAGTTCTCACTTCAGCAAAGCGTGACCAATAAACATGTGCTGAGCTCTATAGAGGTTATGAACGGTGTTGAATATAGTTCCCACGGTGACCTGAAATCCCAAGTTAACTAGATACATGGGCCCTATCTTTTGGGATTATAATGTGTGTGTGTGTGTATTAAGAAGCCTGCAAGGGTTAGTTTCTCAGTTTCTCTTTCCTTTCTGGAGAGGGCTAGCTGGGCCCTCTCTTCTATGCTTTTTGTGTAGGCCTTCAAGCCAGGGCGGTCTGGTGTGTGGCTCCTTAGGAGTTGATCTCTTCACATGTATATAGCAATAAATAATGCTATTGTGAGAGCTTCTAGGTCTGAAGTGTATTGACTGGAGAGCAAGGCTTAGGGGTGGACCACAAGTTGAGCAGGTAAGCTTACCCCCACATTAACCACCCCCAACAGCCATTACATTGACCATCCTTCTTAGAACATAAGAAAAGCCAGGTTGGATTAGACCAAGGGTCCTCTCATCCAGCATTCTGTACATATAGTGGCCAAAAAGCTGCCTGTGGAAAGCCCACAAGTAGGATTAGAGCGCAATAGCACCTTCTCTCCTCCGTCAGTCATGGTCTATGAGCTTTTCTACACCAGGCATTTATCTGTGCACTCATCATTCCCTACCAATGGTTGTTTATGGGTTCTTTAGATGACGATGTGACCCTCCAGTTTTGTTTCTGTGTCCAATGAGCACTTTCAGTGCGTTTCTTTTAGAGAAGGGAAAATGCGGCATTTAATTGTGAAAATGAAAGAAAGGGCAATTTCTTCTTGTTTATTTGTGCTATTCTGCTATACGGCAGTACCACCTAGAGGTTATGGCAATAGCGGAAAACCAGGAAAGGAAACATTCCTCATGTAGTACTGGGATCTCAATTCTGTGACGAAACCAAAAGTAGATACAGCTAATTAACAGCCTTGTGTAGAAAAACTCTTATGTCACATACATCCCTATTCAGCGGTAGATTCCATCCATCTAGTCCTGATCCATGCAGTTCTGTCCTTTCTGAGTCAACTTACAAACGCCTGCCTTGCCCACATATTTGTAGGACTCCACGGTTAGCCATTTGGCCAAACTGCTGTTATTCCCACAAACTATCCCCAGCCATTGTATGCCACACTCATTTCCCAGAGATACCAGGCCAGATATACTATAGGAAATCCTATTTCCTGTCCTATAAGGAAAAATGCAAGAGGGAGGCCTAGTTTGAACATGCTAGTTTTTACCTGCACATGTATGTGCAGGTTAAAAAAATGGCATATCTATGAAAAGGTTACCCTTCTTCCAAACATGCTAGTTTTCTATGTGCAGGATTTTGTTTTGTTTTTAAATGTAAGAATATACACTCATGCAGTTATTAGACTAGACTAGAATCTGTCTCCCTGACATGTTAGTTTGCTATGTGCAGGATTTTTTTTTAATGTAGGAAAATTAGGAAGCTGCCTTATTCAGAGTTAGACCATTAGTCCAGCTGGCTCAGTATTGTCTACACTGAGTGGCAATGGCTGTCCAGGATTTCAGACAGCAGTCTTTCCCATTCCTACCTGACGATAACGGGGATTGAATCTGGGACCTTATGCATGCAAAGCATATGCTCTACCATTGAGCTATGTATGCCCACATCAGCAGTCTGAGGTGGTGTAGTCCAGACATAGTTACCACCTTAGTGAGAAGTAGGCCAAAGAGACAATTTCATGTTAGAAATAGTGGGCAAGCTTTTTAAGTGGCTAGAGTGTTGGACTGGGAGCCAGGAGATCTGGGTTCTAGTCCCCACTCAGCCATGGAAGCTCACTGGGTGACTTTGGGCCAGTCACAGACTCTCAGCCCATCCTACCTCACAGGGCTGTTGTTGTGAGGCTAAAATGAAGAGGAGGAGGATTATGTATGCCACCTTGGCTTCCTCAAAGAGGAAAAAAGGTGGGATATAAATGTAATAAAATAAAATTTAAAAATTCATGAACGTTCGTGAACTCTGGTTAATTTTGGTCAGCAATGAGCTTTGTAAAACCTGAACCTTATCCACTTGATCTAATCAATGCAATGACAATTGGGTTCCCATTGTTATTTTGCCAATTTTACTATCTTTGACTAATATGGCAACAAAACTCCAAATATCACACAGCTCTATAGGAAATATACATACATCTTTGTATCATAAGTATAAAAATACTGGTCTGAGTCATAGGAAACTTAGATTTGGTGTGGTGTAGAAGATTTTCTAGCCATCAGATTTAATATAGGAAGTGTCTTGTGCATCCTGCTTTCTCTGACCCTCGCAAAGAGGAGCTATTCCCTTCCCTAGTTTAAAACAAGAAGACCAATTTAAATCTGGCAACTGTTGGAAAGTAAGCAAACCAAGTGGGCAAACTCAGTTGGATGCTGGTTTTATTAAACTTACCAAACTCAGACAAGAGTCTCCAAAATATTTACCAAAAACATTCACTAACTTATGGGCAAGCCAGAACTGTGGTTAGAGTGAGCAGGACAATGAGTTTGAATTATAAGGCATACAGAGATGATTTGAGGTGGAAGGCCAATGGTTTCATATGGCTTTGCATCTGGAACTAAGCAAAACTTGGTTTTTAGTTGATTTGCATCTCAGAGTGGTTTTTGGTGATGGATACGGGAGTTACTCATAATGAAACCATAAGCAAATATAAGGCAAGAGCTCTCCTAAATGAATCTTGCAGAAGGTTCATGCATAGGTCATAAAACAAACCACTAAATGCTTCACATCCTTTAATGGAGCCAATGTGATCCAGTAGCCGTGTTGGACAGAGACCTGGGTTCAAAGTGCTGCTCGACTTTGGACTCGCCTTGGGCTAGTGTAGTATCAAGTGTGCTAGCCCCTGCCACAGTGTTTTTCCCACTCTACGACCGCAGTGGTTTGGCACGCTCCCAGGTACTGAAGAGAGCAGTACTTTGGGGAGAGTGGTGCCTTTGTTTTTATTCCGTCCCAGAGCAGTTTCCTGATTGGACCCAGCAAAGGAGAACATACAGAAGATAATCAACAGTGACAGTCAGTGTCGAAGACAAGAGATACAGCAGGTGTGACCATGGACTTAGCCCCTCCTGTAGTGCCCCCCCCACTCCACTAGAGCAATTTAAGATGGAATCCTATGCATGTTTAGACAGAAAAATGTCCTACAATTCCCAGCATTCCCCAGCCAGCATGACTAGCCAAGGAATGCTGGGAGTTGTAGGATTTTTTTTCTGTCCAAACATGCATAGGATTATGCCCTTAATGTATGTATAATTCATACCCCATAAGCATTTCTGTGAGTCTTTTTTAATTAACACACTCTGAAAACCCAGTTTGCACCACAAGGTGTCACGAAAGTTCAGAACATTTAGGCAATACTTATGCAATTAATTTAACAGAAGTTGCTTAAGGGGGGCGCTTAAGGTCTAAGGTCTCCCTAGTCTCCCTTAGCACTCAGCTGCTGGCCCAAACTCTACCCATCTACTGTGCAACATCAGAGGAGCTAAACCACCTTGGCATCAGGACTAATCAGCCATCTGTTGCTGGATAACACTCCCACTCCCATTGGGATATTTAGTTATTTATGTTAGAAATTTAAACGCTACCCTTCAATATAAATATTTCCAGGGTGCTTACAAAGACAGAGAGGATGCCCCAAAATAAGAACATAGCACTCTGTTGTGATTATGGGCCTTGAGTACCGAAGCAGAAAAGTCATCCATCATTTAATTAATTAAGGGCACAATCCTATGCACGTTTAGACAGAAAAAAGTCCTACAAACTCCCAGCATTCTCCAGACAGCAGTTGTAGGATTTTTTCTGTCTAAGCATGCATAGGATTGTACCCTAAATTAATACGCCCCACAGAAGCTGAAAACCAAGCAAGCCAGTGTGTCCCTGGTAACATAATTGCAGAAGATGAGCCCTGAAGTGTGCAGTGAGTGGACAATGCTTCGTGGTTTTTTCCATGCTGCATTTGTGATTAGCTCACTGTATTTTCACAGCTCTCTGGGCTTTTCTACACAAGGCTGTTAATCCATTGCATCCATTGCATCGCAGACTTTTCTGCCACATAACCTCTAGGTGGCACTGTGTTATAGCAGAATAGCACAATTACGCAAGTGGAGACAGCTTTTTCTTTTGCTTTCAGAAATAATATCCCATTTTCCCTGTTCTAAAAGCACTCGCAGAAAGTGCTCTTTACAAACAGAAGCAAAACTGGAGGGTCATGACATCGTCTAAAGAACCCATAAACAACAGTGAGTGGGGAATGACGAACGCACAATAAATGCCTCGTGTAAAAAAGCTCTCTGAGGTACAGTACCATTATTGCGATATTATTGATAGAAAATTAAGACCAAGAGAGTGGCTCACTTAAAACCTCCCACTGAGTCTCTAGTAATACTATAATAAAAAGCTAGGTCACCTTGGCCCGGGTCCAATATTCTGGGCCACACTGCTGTTTGTAGACGGTTTTCTTCCACATGGGAAATGTAACTTTGTATTCTATTTGTTTTTGTGTTGCTAGAACAGTAAAGAATCAGATGTCTTGTATTTATATATGAGATCAAACTTTCCTATTGACTTTTTAAGATCGAAGGATGTCAAGGAGAAAAAGCATTGCTTAACTCAAAAACACTCAATTCCAATGCTGCAATTATATCTTCCAAGAATATTAGAATAATCCCTTATACTCAAGAAGAAAAAGGAAGGGCACAGTCAGTTTTATCCCTCCAGCCCCCAGCCCCTTTGTCTTTGTCACCAAGACTTTGTATTCTATTGATATTATTATATTTTGCTCAAACTCTTTTTCATTTTTTTTCTCCTTGCTCTCTGGGGATTAAAGCTACAAAAAACAAAGCAGGGTTATCCAACCAATTTCACAAGATCCTAAAGGGAAATATTTATGGAAATGCCACCATTAGAAAAGATAAGATGCCTGTCTCACTTTCCTTCATGTAGTTGAGGTTATGAATGACAGCTGAATATATCAGCACCACAGTTTTGCACAGCAAGACCGAGGATGCCACATTGCAGCAAGAGGAAAAGGCCATCTTTTGTTTTAGGAAAGCCTTTTCTTTTACTTTCCCTGACATTTCCAGTTTCTTTTTTTACCTCTGGCAGATCAATTAAGGTCCTTCCTACTGTCATATGTCTGTCGTCCTGCAACGACAACACATTTCATAGTTTTAATTGCAAACGGAACCTTCCTCGCTCACTTCGCAATCCAACAGCAGCTGGCTGAAGAAGTGCCGGATCCTCCAAGAGCCACTGATCTTGATCTTCACTTTTGTTTTGAAATTCCACTGACAGGTGGACATTCAGCCTTTCCCGCCAAATGAATGCAGCTAGATTTGCTCTGTGTGCCACCTGCTGAGTGCCAGTGAAGGTGCTCTGTACCTTTTTGTGGGTAGACCTCTTGTCAAACAAAAAGGGACAGTTGTCCCTTTTTCCCCAGGGCCCCCTCCAGGACCCTCAGATCCCTAGGGCTTCCTGGGCCCCATTGTCCCATGGTTCTCTGAGGTCTCCCAGGACCCCACTTGACCCACCTCCACAACAGGGAGCCCACTGCTGACCCACAGGGCCACCCAGCCCTGCTGCGGCTCCTCTTTCCTCTTTGCTGTTCTTGCCCATTCACCTGCCCTCTCCAAGCACGTGACACAAGCAAAGAGAAGGAGGCCCAGTCTTTGTCTTGCCCTCTCCTCCTGGGCCATGGTTGGGAGGGAGAGGACAAGTGACTGGGGAGTAGTGACCGTGGCACGGAGGCGGGCCCACTGAAGGCATCTTTCCAAGGCCACTCCCCCAAATCTGGAGCAGACCCTGTTTCTGTCTTCTTGTCTAGTTTGCCCTGGGACCCCTTAGTTTATGCTCCATAAATGTATTAGTCGTATACTAACTCTACTGCCTGGAATTCTTTTAACTGGATATGCCAGGGATTAAATATTTTTCATGAAAAGCAGTTCTCTACTACAGGAGTGGGCAGAAGAAGGTGGATCAGGACCTACCAGTTGATCTCTGGACAATTTGCAATAGACCGGCAAGGGCTTCTGACTCTCAACAGCAACAACTAACAAATCCACCCCGCCCCTGCCCAATTATATTGCTGAAAAAGAATACTTGGGGGAGCAAACTGGTAGTGGATTTTTGTGTGAATGAACTTGTGAGCTTGGTTCTGCTCTTGTTCACAAATTCCTGGGCTCAGCATATGCTCAGGAGCACCCTGAGCCTTAATTCTTAGCATTTGTTCACCAAACTGAGTCAATCTGGCTCCTCAGGGTTCTAGTAAAAAATAAACCAGATCCCACAAGCCTGAAGCCTGCCCACCCCGTTCTACCCCTGAGGTACAGATCCATCCTTGCTTGTTTCCACAAGACCCTCTGTTGGTATGTCCTGTTGTCTTGCCTGCTAATGATAATGTGTCAAAATATATTAGTCAGGCCTAGTAGAAATAAATGACCAACACAAGCAGTGAAAGTCTATAGTTCAGTGGTAGAGCAACCCCAGTCGCATTATCTGTGGGAGACAGAAAGAGGTCTGAAGCACAGTGGAAACGGAAATTCAGAAACAACCGCTTCTATTGTACTGAGGTAATGCTGCTCTAAATTAAATTGATACTGGCAGGCAGAAACTTTCCATAGAACAGGTTAAATTGGAGTCACCACACCTCAGTGGCTTCTTTGTCTCCCATAATTTGCGCATTTTATGTGTAGATGTAAAGGTTGATCACAAATTTGACACATAAATTGAAAAATTAAATAGATTAAAAGCAGCAGGTTTAAAAATATAGGTATTTAAAGAGAAGTACATGCAATCACTATTTAGACATTTAGTTGGCTCATTAACTCATCCTCCCCCACTTTTTTTTGGCATATTAAAACATAACCTGAATTTTGATCTCAAAATTTGATGTCAAAATCCAACATTTGGGGAGGATGTTCTTGACTGGATTGACTGGACTGGCTAGTGGGCCTCTGTTTTCTGATTGAGAGGATGTAAACAGGTCTACACAGGATTGGACAGTGTGAAGTTGTTTATAGAAGAATGTCCTGTCCAGCACTGAAATGCATCCGTGTCTCTGAACATATGGTACCAGGCTTATTACGCATTTTTGTATAGGTACAAAACCAAGTTGCTGATTAGCTTGCAAAATTTTCACTGTTTAAAGTGTTTCCTTTCATTTTCATGTTGCCGGATTACAGCAAAGTGCTGTACATGGGACTGACTTTAACAGTGGTTCAGAAAGTTCAGTAGGCACCTAAAAAGGATATTGTAGAGCTGGAAAAGGTACAGAAATGGACAACCAAAATGTTCAAAGGGCTGGAGCAATTCCCCTATGAGGAAAGGTTACAATGGCTGGGACTGTTAAGCTTAGAAAAATGGTGAGCAAGGGGGAAATGATAGAGGTTTACAAAATTATGCACAGTGTGGAGACAGTGGACAGGGAGACAATTTTCTCCCTCATAATACTAGAATTTGAGGTCACCCCATGAAACGGCTTGGTGGGAGATTCAGGACAGATAAAAGTAAGTACTTGTCAAGGGCTCCTTGGAGGCCTCTCTCAGTCTAATCCAGTAGCCAAGTCCAGACACAGACAAAGGGATTCTTTTCAAAGCTTTATTCCTCTTTTACAACTTAACAACTCTACTGTTAGCAACTAGATATGAGCAGCAGAGTACCTATGCCCTAAGTTGGAACAGTTGGTCCCCGTTTGAAAGGGAATCACTGGCAGACCCCTGAACTTAAGGGCTAGGGAGAGTCCCTCCCCTTTTCCCTTGGATCCTCTGGGCGCAGCTGTTGTTTGCGCGCCAACCGGGCACTACCCCTCCTTTCCGCGCCCTCCATTTGGCGCTGCTCTCTGCGTCGGCATCGTGCATCCATCAAGTCTGCTTCCCGTGCTCTGTCACTCCCAGGACTGCTATCTAAGTTAGGAATGCTGGTGGGAGGAATCTCCGTCAGCTGTTGGCCCTGGGAAAGAGGAGCGCACTCCTCTCCCAGGAGCAACTCCTCCTCCTCAGAATCAGAACTACTCTGGGATTCTGTGGACTCAGTGTCCACCCTGACAGTACTTCTTCACATAGCGCACAGTTAAACTATGGAATTTGCTACCAGAAGATGTAGGGCATTTCTACACCTCCAGTTTATTGCACATTCATGATTGGCCTCTCACTGAATTGTGCAGGTCCATTACATGATATCGTGATCATCTGGTCATTATCCCATTTCCACCCACCTATCCCGTGTTTTCCTCAAATGGAAGAAATGTGTCATTCTTCCAAATATGCGCAAATGGAGCACCATGACCTCCCCGTGCATTTCTCCCCTAGCGCGAATGAACCACTGTGTGTTGGTGGCTGTGGGCAGTTGTTTGGGGTTGATGGGGGTGTGGTCATGATGGCGAAGGTGGTGACGACAGGCTGTGGGGCATGTCACCTTCCCATGCCTGCACCACTTTGGGTCCTTGCCATTTTTGGCCTGCAGCGTTCTGAACAAGGCAGCAGAGCAGCAGGTCGGCAGAGTGGCATGCCGGCCTTCCGACCTATGGGGACGCCTCCCTGCTGTGCATTCCCAGTGAGTAAACAGCTGAGTAAATGGCAGAGATCCTCAAAAACACTGAATGGGAAGGTGGGGGCCCGGCGAGATGGTGGAGGGACTGTCTGCCTGTCAGACCCCATCCACCAGTAACATGCAAGGGGAGGGAAAGGGGCAGGAAGCAAGGAGGAGCTGTCACTATACCCCAAGCACATGCAATGCTTTTTTGCGGAAAGGTGGCAATGCCTCTGAGCGGCATCGCCACCCCCGTGCGAAGGAAAGAAACGAAAAATAACGTGACGGGGACAGCCATCTAAAGAGAACGACCCAGTCCTGCAATGATACTGGATGGGAAAAGAACCAGCATTGATGCGGAATTCTCTGCCTGTGTGATGGAGCCAGAAAGGATGACCACCAATTTGGATGGCTTTGAATGGGGATCAGACAAATTCATGGAGGATAAGGTATCAACAGCTACTAGGCATGTTGGCTATATGCTACTTCAAATATCAGAGGCAATATGCCAGTTTCTGGGAGACGCAAGCTGGGTGGTGCTGTAGCACTCATGTCCTTCTTGTGGGTTTCCCAAAGGCAGCTGGTTGGCCACTGTGTGAATGAAATGCTGGACTAGATGGACCCTTCCTCTGATGCAGCATGGCTCTTCTTATGTTCTTAATAGGTACCAAATGTAGTGGCAGGTCTGTTTGTGGGAGCTAGACAAACAGAACATGTTATTCTGTATCAATTATATTGGCTGCCTACTTGTTTCCAGGCCCAATTTAAAGTGCTGGTTTTGGCCTTCAAAGCCCAAATAGGTTGAGGTCTGGCTGTCTGAAAGAGTGCCTGCACCTATATGAGCCTGCCCATGCACTGAGAGCAATGTCTGGGGCCCTGCTCTTAGGCCCATCTTTAAGAGATGTTCGATTGGTTAGCCCCAGGAGAAGGACATTCTCAGCGGTGGCCCCACATTTGTCGAATTTACTCCCCCCCACCCCCACCATGAGGTTCATGCAGCTCCATCATTATCCATTAAAAAAAAAAAAAAACCTTTGAAGAATTTTTACATTACACTCCATTTTAATTGCTTGTCCTGTGGATTTTTAGTGTAATTTGTTTTACAGGTTTTTGTGTGTATATATTTTAAGAATGTTTATTTTATTTTTGTAGTATTGTGATCTATTTATTCTTTGTACATCACCCTGTAAAGGCTTCAAGTTGTGAAAGGGGGGTTAGGAATCTGTTAATAAATAAAAGAATAATAAAAGAAATGAATCCCCATCTGTATTGCAGCACACTACCACCCTTTAGTACACATTTAAGAAGCAAACAAACTTCCCCACATTAACTATGTGGTAAGTTGGTTTGGTCACCCTTAGGAATATACTGAAGTAGCTCCTGCAGAATCCTGATTATGTAGAATCAAATGAATATTTAACTGATGATCTAGGTACTGTGAATAACACCATGCTTCATTTAGAGCCTTTCTACATGAGGCATTTATTGTGCGCTTATGATTCCCCTTTCATAATAGTTTGCAGGTGCTTTACATGACATCTTCATCCTCCAGGACCTTTCCCATTCTTTGTGACCTTTTTAGCATGTTTTTTTTTTTTTTTTCTGATGAGGAAAGTCTGGTATATCCATGAATGGTGGCATGAAACCCTGCTGAATTTGCGCAATTCCACTATACCACAGCGCCACCTAGTGGTTATGTCATATAAAAAGGCAGAGAAAGAAAAACCCCAGAAAAAAAACAAAACATATGCAGCTAATCTTGATCCCACAAAGAATCTGGAAGCAGAAGCTTCGGTAAAGTGACGGGTCAAATGCCTCATGTAGAAGTGCCCTTAATGGTTCTGATGATTTGCAGTTTAATCCTATGAATGTGTAAGTCCTATTAAGTTCAGTAAGATTGAACTCTAAGGATAGCAACCTTAGATACTTCAATGCAGGAGTGTTGAACCTCAGGCCAACGGGTCGAATCTGACCCTCCAGAGTTCCCCTCCCATTTCCCCTGGCTGCCAATTGTTTGGCAGTTTCCCAGCTTTTGTACAATTTTTTTCCCTATTCGAAAAGGTTGACATGCCTCTCCTAAGGCTTGGTTACTGGCAGGAAGAGCTTTAAGGTAAAATATGCTCGTGTTTTCAGTATTTCGGCTCTGCCCCTTTTGCCTTTGGCACCGCCCACCCTGGAATGCCGCCACTGAGAGTCCTTCCAAAACTGAATTGGACCCTCAGGCTAAAAAGGTTCAAGACCCCTGCTTTAATGAGATCCACACACACTGCTGTGTGAGCAGATCTCCCACCCTGAGAAAGAAGGAGAGTATATGCCCGGAATTAGAGAGAACCAAGAGGTCTGCCTCTATCGGAGGTTCCTGTAGGGGGATAGTTCTTACTGAGGTGACATCTTGTGTCTGAGCCGTACCACTTCAGATAGTAGTTAGGGGCCCACATGATTAGATGCTCCTCCAATTTAAAAAAAAAAAATCCTACACATAAAAATAGATGTCAGGAAGAAGGCTAAGCTAGAATCCTTCTCCCTGACAAGCTAGTTTTCTATGTGCATGGAATTTCTGCATATAGAGGAGCACTCGATTCTGTGAGCCCTCACCTAATGCAGCTAAGGCAGAAGAAAGCCATGGTTCTTGGAGAGAAAAAAGCCATGGTTGCCTGAAGACCATGTTCTGAATGTGGTCTTTTCCTACATTTTTATGTGCACACTGGATCCAAACTCTTAACCTGCACTCAGGATGCCTTTTTCTGCACAATGCTGCTATTGTTGGTACTGTGAAAGTGAACTTGAAATTGTTTCCAGTATATTTAGTCTACAAAAAAAATTAAAAATAAAGGTCAAGCAGAGGGTGATGTGGAAAATTGTAGCATATTCTGTTATAGGAATCGTACTATAAGCATGTTGTGATGTGGGCTTTTTAGTACAAAGGTATTAGTCAACTACAAAGATGAAAGGGTAAATAATATTACAGTTCCAAGGCATATTTCTGAGCTGCCAGATGTCCTGGGGGGGGGGGGAGGGGGAACCACTGAAACATAAGGAGTCAGCAACAGCTCAGTTTAATTCCACCACAACACAGGAAGGAACAGAGACATTCAGATTATATATAAATAAAACCTGAGAAGTTCCACGCAAATTAACACATCTCCAGAGCAGCTACTACCAAAAAAAAGCAGCTGTTGCTGAGGCAACAGTGTTTGGATAGCAAAGAAATAATTAGAAGCTATCCTTTGGAAAGGAGTGCAGAGAGCATAAACAGCGCACGATTCGAGAGCCAGAGAGCTGCTTTCTCTCTCCCCCCACCCCCTTGCCTTCAGTATTTCCTATATTAAAATGTTTTAAGCTTTAAAATGGTTATGTGGCTTGACATTTCAATTCTGATGAAACAACATAAAAGTCAAGTTGCTGCGAGTCAGCACTTCCTTAGTTCAGCCCTTGACATGCACTCTGTAGCTCCCTTTGAACTACACCGCTCTCACGACTTTGACTCCTTCCCTCCTCTCATGCTGCTTCTGCTGGACTCGATGGCTAATTTCTCACTGAATATTCACAAACGAGAGGAAGCCTTCTATAAACTCAAACCCTCTCGAATTGACCTGGTGGGGGACCATCTTCATAACCAGTTGCATGCGTAATAGCTTGCTTGGAGTGTGAAATCACACAGACCGCAATTTTTAAAAATCTGCCCTGTGCCATGTCAGGGCTGTGGGCAGCCACGCCAGAATCCAGAGTGGGAGGGTGCAATCTCTAGCTCAGGGTTCCCAAGGTCAGGAGCTAGAGTCTGAAGGTCAGCCAACAGAATACAATACGCTGCACTCTTGGCCAGGCTCGCGTATGTCTCTCTGTGTGTACGCACACACGCGTGCGCACGTAACTAAACATATGTACATACAAGCCCCTATGCAGGTGTTTGCCTGCTTGTGTGTATGGCTACAGTGGGGAGAGGGACTTGAGCGTGCACATGAGCTTCGCCCCCAACATCCCCATGTGCCTGGCTTCTGGTTGGATCCTCATGTGTTGAGCATGAAAGTCTGAAAAGGGCTGAAAAAGGCTATCGATGGCTACTAGTTCTGATGGCTCTATGCTACCTCCAGTATCAGAGGCAGTATGCCTCTGTACATACTGGGGAATACGGGCGGGAGGGAGGCTGCTGTTGCACTCATGTCCTGCTAGTGGCTTTCCTGTGACCAGTTGGTCGGCCACTGTGTGAACAGAATGCTGGACTAGATAGGCCCTTGCTCTGATCCAGCAGGGCTCTTCTTATGTTCTTATGATCACAGGAGTTCTGTCAGTGCATTCAGCTGGACATGCTTACAGAGCCCTTTCCAGACATTTGCGTGCAATGCATGAAAGTCTACAGGGCAACTGGGTACGCGGGGATGTTTAAGCTGGGGCATATGGGCAGTATCCAACGGGCTGCTCCAACTCCGCTGGCTCTGTTGCACTTGGAGCAGCTGCTCGGGCAACGCAGCTTTTGCACCTCTAAAAATAACACCAGAAACAAGTAGAAACACTTGTTTCTGGATTGGCATAGGGGAAGTCCATGCACCTGCCCCATTCCAGAAACAAGTGTTTCTGCTCATTTGGGGTTATTTTAGAAGTGGAAAAGCCCTACTGTGCCAGGATTAAGAATTTAGGAATGTAAGAAGAGTCATGCTGGATATAAGAAGAGCCATCCAGGCTAGCAAGGGTCCATCCAGTCCAGCATTCTGTTCACACAGTGGCCAATCAGCTGTCGACCAGGAACCCACAAGCAGGACATGAGTACAACAGCACCCTCCCACCCATGTTCCCTAGCAACTGGTGTACATAGGAGGCTCACCGCCTCTGGTACTGGAGGAGCACATAGCCATCAAGACTAGTAGCCATTGATAGGCTTCTCCTCCAGGAATGTGTCTAACCCGCTTTTAAAGCCATCCAAACTGGTGGCCATCACTACATCATGTGTTAGCAAATTCCATAGTTCACCTATATGCTGTGTGAAGAAGTACTTCCTTTTCTCTGTCCTGAATCTCCCACCAATCAGCTTCATGGGATGACCCCGGGTTCTAGTATTATGAGAGAGGGAGAAAAACATCTCCCTCTATCCACATTCTCCACAACATGCATAATTTTGTAGACCTCTACCATGTCTCCCCTTACCCTCCTTTTTTCCAAGCTAAACAATCCCAGCTGTTGTAACTTTCTCTCATAGGGGAGATGCTCCAGCCCCTTGATCATTTTAGTTGCCCTTTTCTGCACTTTTTCCAGCACTACAATATCTTTTTTTAGGTGTGGTGACCAGAACTGTACACAGTATACCAAGTGTGGTCGCACCATCAATTTGAGCATTGGGCACAATAGGATACTACCCTGTGTAGTACCTATGTAGCCTGTGTACACACCTGTGTCCTCCTCCCCACTTTAGCCTTATGCACAAGGAAGCAAATGCTGGCATAGGGCTACAGTGCCTGGCAATCCTGAGGCTTTATACTGCATGCCAGTCATAAGTGCTGACGCAGCATAACTCTATTCCCTACTGTGCCTGAAGAAACGTGACTCCACAGTAGATCACTTTGCTAGGCTCCAGTCCCAGATTTTGAGGCTTCTAGTTCACTATGAGACACTAGATACCAAATTTACTGGAGATGTAGGACCTGCTATTAGAAGTCCTAACAGGTTTGTTTCTTTTGGAAGTTTCTTCCTTGCTGCCACTATTCTTGCCACAATCTGCCATTAATGTGCAGTATCTACTTTCAGTTTCATCACAGAATGGAGATCCGAGCACTACATGAACAGCATTTCCTTTCTTGCTTTTCTGCTACATAACCTCGGGGTGGCACTGTGGTATAGCGGAAGAGTGCAAATACACAAATGAAAAAGCGGTTTCTTTCACTTTCACAATTAAATGCCGCATTTCCCCTGCTCTATAAAAACTTGCTGAAAGTGCTCTTTGAACAGAAGCAAAGCTGGAGGCTCACAATATCACCTAAAGAACCCGTAAACAACTGTGAGTAGGAAATGATGAGCGCACGCCTCATGTAGAGTGGTGAGAACATGCCTCATGTAGAAAAGCCCATATAGATGCTCAGTACTTAAAAGTCTCCATTTGAGGATAGGTCAGAGGAAATAGCTAACCACTGGCAAGATGCCCAGCCCTTTCTGAACAAAAAGGGGAAGAATTGAGTTGCTTACAGCTACTTGCATGATTGCCTGCCTTGTGCTCATTTCAAGGAGCTTGATCATGGCTGCTGTCGAAGGTAGGCATTGTTGGGTGCCTGCCAAGGCCCAAACCCCAGCAGGGGCCACCTGACAAGACCCCCCTGTAGTTCCAGCTCCACTTCACCATTGCAACCTGCATGTTCACCTGCTGCTTGCTCTGGCCCAGATGGTGGTGAGAAGGAGGAGCAGTAGATGCCCCTGCCTCCTTGCTCACTGGCTCTCTGCCTGCCAAGCAAGCAAGAGGTAGCAATGACGAGAGAGAGAGGACAAGGAGCAAGGGCAGCTGGGGACAATGGCAGTGAGAAGGCCGACTCACTGAGCGAGGAGCCCCGTTGAGGATGCCTTGCCCAAGGGCGCTCCAAAACCTGGGCCAGCACCGAGCATGATGGTTCCTCTTTCTCCGGGACCAGGCTAGAGAGACAACAAAAAGGCACAAGAAATAGCTAAGATAAATCAGCAAGGAGCTCCGGTCTCTCCTAAAAAGTTCTTTTTGCACGTTTTGGGAACCCATCAGCTTATACATTTTGAGAAGCTTACAGAACATGGCCAGCTTATTATATATAGCTAGATCGTGTTTGCATCCTGCAGCATGCTTTCTGCTTAGATTTTGTGATACTTGATATAATAGCTGTAATAATTTGGCATAGTGAATCACAGCATGGCTCTGAATGTCTACTGTACTCCAATAAAAGATACAACAAATAAAAAAAATGCCGTAATAGAATATTTGTTTATTTATTATATTTATATCCCGCCTTTCTTCCTCCTTAAGGAACCCAAGGTGGCATACATAATCCTCCTCCTCTCCGGTTTAGCCTCACAACAACAACCCTGTGAGGTAGGTTGGGCTGCGAGTCTGTGACTGGCCTAAAGTCACCCAGTGAGCTTCCATGGCCGAGTGGGGACTAGAACCCAGATCTCCCAGTCTAACACTCTAGCCACTACACCATGCTGGCTCTCCCAGTTCAGTGAGTGACAGAAAAGTAATGATAACCCATTTCTGAGAAATTAAAATCATTTTGTTCTGATATACGGCACATGTATTATAATCAGTTCTCAGCTCAGCTGATCACTTCAAAAGAGGAGAGCCAGTGTGGTGTAGTGGCTAGATAGTTGGACTGGGAGCCGGGAGATCTGGATTCTAATCCCCACTCAGCCATGGAAGCTCATGGGGTGACTTTGGGCCAGTCACAGACTCTCAGCCCAACCTACCTCACAGGGTTGTTGTTGTGAGGATAAAATGGAGAGGAGGAGGAGAATGTAAGCTGCCTTGGGTTCCTTGTAAGAGGAAAAAAGGTGGGATATAAATGCAATGAATCAATGAATGAATGAATGAATGAATGATACATATCAATACAGGAAATTGTATTAGATATTCAGAAACTGAGACGAATATGGTTTCTGAGTCCAGGTCATTGTTAACTACCCTTAAATGCCAATGAAATCAAGGGCTAAGTGTGAGCATAACTTGAGCATGAATGCAGCTCCATAACAGTGTATACTGGCATAAATATAAACAGAACTTGGTGCAGTTTTTTCTGCTTGGTTTTCTCCCAACTTCTGCTTCACATACCCAAGCCAGCCAGCTGCCACACACACACACACACACATCACTGGTTCACTTTGGGCCAATCTACATTGCGCCCGCCATCGCAATGAATTTGGTGTCCCATCGGGTTAAACGCTTTCGCATTAAAATGTGATTATTCACACTCACCCATTTTCCCCATTGCAGCGCTTCATCAAATGCGCGAGCTCGGTTCACACTCAAGCGCTGTGCTTTTTTCCTGCTGTTTTCCTGTACACACTTGTCTGATCTCGGATGATGAGTGGGGTCGGCCCTGGTCAGTAGTTGGATGGGCAACTGCCTGGGAATCAGGCTTCCTGCACTGAGCAGGGGGTTGTTCTATCCCTTCAAATGAGACTAAGTTTTACCCCCTCCTATCCCCCGCTCCGGATGTTTTTTTTAAAATTAAGGCGTTATCCTCGCGGAATCAGGGCTTCTCAGCGATGTTTTTTTTTTTTTCTCATTCAGGCAAGATCTCTGAAGATTCAAAGTTGTGCTGACCGGGGTCAACCCCTAGCTTCCAAGATCAGACAAGTGCGCGCACATCCAGCCGTTTGCTTGTTGCTGAGGAAATGGGGGCTGCTGAGGAAGCTATGCGATCAGTAGCCGGAAGAAGACATGGGGCCGTCGAGAGCTGTGATTGGACAGGAGGGAAATACAAACACCGCCGTATAGGGACAGGCGCGGGAGGGGACTACGACCGGATACGGTAGTGAAGGCGGAAAATCAGAGCACATTAAGGGGAAATACCGGGATAGCAGGGTATTGAAAGTGGGAGCATGGAAGTGGCAAATTCCAGTTCCAATTCGAGACGGGTACTGCGTAGTGTGAACGGTGGTCCGTGATACCTCATTGGAAGTGAAAAAAGGTGGTAAGTGTAGATCCAGCCTTTGTTTCTTAATAGGAATGGAGAGTAGAAAAACTATAGCTTTCTTTGCTTCTGTCCTTATATTGTTTCTGTTTTGTCTACCAGTTGTTGTTATCACCAATGGCAGAATTATTCCCTATTTGTCCCCTGCAATTCATGTTGGGAATGACTGCCCAAGCGCCAGTGGGACTCACTGCTTGTGCAACAGAAATAGGATAGGAAACAAAATGAGTAGAAACACTCTTTTCCAGAACAGGGTAGGTCAGCGGAGGTTGCATAACGGAGCTCTGCCAACCTGTCCCAATCTGGTAAAGAGCATTTCCACTCATTTGGGGGCTTGCTTTATGAATTACTAAATTCCTGTTGCGCAAACAGTGGGTCCCACTTGCGCAACGAAATCGGCAGGAGCACAGTGGCCCCACTGGATACTTCTCACTGCCCCTAATCCATAACCTCCCCCAACCCAATAGCTGACCAACTATTCCTGCCCAGGTTGAATCTGTCAATATAGTCCCTCTACTACTGAAACTTATCACTCTCACAGCTAATCTGGATTCCATCCCAAAAGCATCAACAGGGAGTACAAACCTTTGTTTGAGAAGGGTACTGCTACTATCCCAGGAGTACAACACTAGCAGTAGAGTGTTACTGTGAATGCCCTGCACAATGCATGCCTCATACCCATCAACCGGCATCCATGCACACTTTATCCAGCTGGAAAGCCAAGCCATGTGGTACATCATATGCTTGGACGTACTGAATGCTCCTTGTTATACGGGGGCAGGACAGGGGGGAGTTGATGCACTGTGAACTGAGGTTACTGGTATTTTCAGGATTCTAGTAAAACATGTTGCAGAGTACACACAGTTTACAAATACCTTTAAATTTTGTTCAGCATAATGGGATCACGCCTTTTCTGCATGCTATATATGTGATTTTTTTTCCAGAAGAGGGAAAGCAAAGCTTGACCTCACTGAAGGCACAATAAACCAGTAACCCTCAGTCTCGCTGGTGTTTATAAGAGGTTTCAGTTAGTTTCCATCCTGACTGGGTAAAACTGACATGAGCATTAGAGAGCAGCCTCTCTTTCTTTCTTTCTTTCTTTCTTTCTTTCTTTCTTTCTTTCTTTTTAAATAACTGGCTAAAGAAAACAAGTTTTCTGTCTTTGAAGCTATCTTCTTCTTGTACAGAGGTCATAAGAAAAATACGAATGGCACATTTTTCTTGATATGTTAAATTTCTGCCTGTCATGCAGCTATTATGGCCCAGAGCATATGCTGCAGAGGAAAAGGTGCCAACCCTACAAATGCCCATATTTAAGCTTATGGGTATAGTCTAATAGCAATTAGTTTCATATTTGTCAATACAGAGGCAGTTCCTTTCAGGAGGTAGCAGACATAGATTTACAGCATAAATGTCCTTCCTAAGGTGACAGAATTGTGGAAGAAAAGATTTTCTCCAAAGGAGCAAAAATAGATCACTAGCATTTAAAAGAGATCTATAAGGCTGCAATCATCTATAACAACATAAGCAAGCAGGGTTAGGTAGTATTCAGAAAGATGTGCTTTACTTCTGTATTGTTCCTATGTCATAAGAAAGACAGGCTTACTTAGCAGTATTTCCCCCCAGGAGAACTGCATTCAGGCAAGACATCTTAGGCTATCTCAAAATTCTTTGGGGCCAAGTTTCCGACAACAAAACTAACCATTCCCTGTACAGTGGACAGTAGCAGCAGTACCCTGCTTGGGAGGAGAAGGAGCAGCTCCATCACTGATAAGGTTTAGCAACGTAGGACTTAGGATATCAGGAATAAGTCACATTGTGTTGAATTAGGTTTGCTCTCAACTAAGTGTGCATAGCATTGCAGTCTAATCCTAAGCATATTTACTCAGAAGTAAGTCCTACTGAGTTTAAGGACTCTTACTCTCTGATAAGTGTGTTTAGGAATGCAGTGTAAGCTTGGGAAGACTTGAAACAGGAGTTCATTTAGTTATTATACTTTAATTATAATACTTCTATAAAAGTATAATTCTTTTATAAAAAGTATTTCTGGAAAACCCATCTTCAAACTAACCCATGAGTAATATTATTAACAATTTTATGTTTAGTAACTGGAGATCCTTCTTTTTATGGAACTTACAATGAATATCAGATTGTGCACAAATCACCGTTGTGCTTTATAAAACTCTAAACACTCTAGCAATATAGTAAGCCAGGTTACCATCTGAATCCTGCCTTGACATGTATCTCATTCTGCTTTTCAAAGTGATGGGACTTCAAAAAGGAAAAATAAATAGCCATTTACCTGGCTTCTTCACTTTGTCAGTTTGGTTTATTCTTTTGTCAGTTTGGTTTATTCTTTTTGGCAGAACTATCTCAAACAAAATTGTGTACAGTAATGGTTTTGTGGTTTAGGGCACTGCTAGTCAGCAGCTAGATGACCAAAGGATAGATTGGTTCCTGGGAACCAACCTTGGAGCCCACGCTCTGAGGTTGGTTTCCAGGGGACCGACCCCCCACCATGCTGCCTCATAGGCAGCGTGGATCGGCCCCGTGCTCCGCACTTGTAAGAGCAGCACAGTGTGGTGAAAAAGGGGCGTTCCTGGCAGCAGACCAGGGCAGGGAGTTTGGAAATGCTGGTACGACACATCCTATGTGTCATCCGGCGGCTGCTTCCTGCACTCCAAGGTCCCATAGCTAGACAGCTGAAATCGACTGTCTAGCCACGAAAGCAGAGTGGAGGGAGCGAGGAGGAGATCCGCTCCTCACCACTCCTCCCGCCCTGCACTGGATAGGCAGTCACCCCCGGGGTTGAAGGCGACCATCGATCCACATAGGATTGCTCCCTTAATTGTTAAAATTGTACAGGAAGTTCTGTTTCTGCTTCTGATATCGCCAAGGTGCCGTGGGAAACGGACATAAACTACTGGATTACTGTAATGCATTTTATGTGGGGCTGCCTTTAAAGATGGTTTGGAAATTTTAGCTGGTTTACAACAATACAACAGCTGGATATTGGTGGGGACTGGGCAGTCAGCTCATGTGACACCGGACTGCGCCAGCTGCACTGGTTGCTAGTATGTTTATGAGCCCAATTTGAAATGCTGGTTTTAACCATTAAAGCCTTAATAGTAGGGTGGCTGCTTGCAAATTGCAAGAAAAAAGGACACGCACCACCACAAAAGAAAGAGGACAGCAATTTGCAAGTAATTTGCATATGCTATAATTTATACGTATAGTTGCCAATGTAGAAATTATAATTATAATTTAAATGGAAATACAGTACATCTCACCATAATATGGGAGACTGTGGCCAGGTGACCTGTGGGCCTTGCTCACTCTGATGTCTAGGTGCTGCTGATGGGCATCTTCAGGGCTCAGCTCTTCTAATTCTTTATCTTTAAACTGGACTTGAGCTGGACAGCCCTTCCAATAGAGGAAGGCTTCAAAACAGAGGAGAGTCCTTCAAACAGAGAAAAGTCTTCTGTGAAAGAGGCCATATGGCCATGCCCAAATTACTTGAAAGACCACCTTCATCTGCACCAGCCTATGCACACTCTGAGGTCATCAGCAGGGGCCTTTCTCACTTGTCCACCACAAAGGGAAGTTAGGTTGGTGAGTAATGGCCTCACTATTCACCAATGGAATGAAGTTCCATTCACTAGGCCCCTTCACAGGCCTTCAGGAGAGCTCTGAAAATCCACCTGTGTTTGCTGGCCTTTATTACATTTTTCAGCTGCTGGTTTTATTTATAACCACTGTTTTTATTGAATTTTATTGTTTTGTATTGTTTATTTTTAGCTTGCACTCTGCCTTAAGAAAGTTCCACACTTAAAGGCGGCCTACAAATAATGTTAAATAAATAAATAAAAATAACTGCTGAAATTACAACGTAAAAGATTTGCAGGAGATAATAATCCTGGCAGAATCAGGTGAATTAGAGCCATTTTTGTCTTGGTATCTCAGAATCTGGTTGTTATTCACTTAGATTGTAACTCTTGGGCAAGAATCTTCTTTCTGCTAAATCAACTGTTAAACATTTTATTTCTTTAATATTTTTACTATGTCTTATAAAATGCATATCCAAAGATGCCCTTCAGAATGAGAGAAAGTGCACTGCACATGCTCAGAAGTACTGTGTCCTCAAGTCCATTTTTTAAGAAGAAATGTTGCATATCTTCAGGAAGAAAACACTCTGCCAGAAGTCCAGAAACACTTCACCCATTTGTCAAAAGAAAACATTACCTTCAGAGGAGCGGGATTCTGCACATACTTAGAGATTATGGGTTATATCCAACATAGTCTGACTTAATGGGTGTTAATTTTCAGTGGCTTTTGGTAGCATATGATGAGCTTTAATCAGGTCCTAAAAAAAAGGTAAAGATGTCCCCAGCCAGTCGTGTCCGACTCTAGGGTGCGGTGCTCATCCCCGTTTCTAAACCGAAGAGCCAGCGCTGTCTGAAGATGCTTCCGTGGTCATGTGGCCGGCATGACTGAACACCGAGGTGCACGGAACGCTGTTACCTTTCCCGCCGAGGCAGTACCTGTTTATCTACTTGCAATTTCTTGCTTTCAAACTGCTAGGTTGGCAGAAGCTGGGACTGACGACGGGAGCTCACTCCCTCACGCAGCACTCGGGTCTCGAACTGCTGACCTGCCGACCTTCCGGTCTGCAGTTCAGCATCTTAACCACTAAGCCACGGCGGCCCCTTAATCAGGTCCTAGATTTGTCTTATGGCCAAGGTTGATTGCTTAAAGCTGATTTTAGATATATGTTATCTGTCTGTTTCTGTGTAAATACAGCGAGCTAGCTGTTTCATCCATTCTGCAGCCTCAGTTGCCTCCTTTTCCCCCACTGAGAATCTGTAGCGTATTTTTCCCATTGAGAAAATCGAAGCAGCGCTGTTTCAGGTACTAGCTATCTAACAAGAGGAGGCAGCCAGGAGCAGGAGCTTGCAGCCCTGGTATTTCACCGTATTGATATAGCCATACAGTGAAAACTAAAGAATGCAGGAGAGGAAGGAGAGGAGGTGGCCAACAGAGGCAGCAGCACCAGCACTACCAGAGGGAGGCAAGTCCAGCCAGCCCCGTCCCTCCGTGCAGAGAATGGGCGAGTTAACACAAGTATCAGAGGAGCAAAGTTACACAAGCATCAGAGAAGCGGGGAAGTAACACAAGCATCAGAGAAGTGGGGAAGTAACACAAGCATCAGAGAAGCGGGGAAGTAACACAAGCATCAGAGAAGCGGGGAAGTAACACAAGCATCAGAGAAGCGGGGAAGTAACACAAGCATCAGAGAAGCGGGGAAGTAACACAAGCATCAGAGAAGCGGGGAAGTAACACAAGCATCAGAGAAGCGGGGAAGTGACACAAGCATCAGAGAAGCGGGGAAGTGACACAAGCATCAGAGAAGCGGGGAAGTGACACAAGCATCAGAGAAGCGGGGAAGTAACACAAGCATCAGAGAAGCGGGGAAGTAACACAAGCATCAGAGAAGCGGGGAAGTAACACAAGCATCAGAGAAGCGGGGAAGTAACACAAGCATCAGAGAAGCGGGGAAGTAACACAAGCATCAGAGAAGCGGGGAAGTAACACAAGCATCAGAGAAGCGGAGAAGTAACACAAGCATCAGAAAAGCGGGGAAGTAACACAAGCATCAGAGAAGCGCATAGTCATGGCTCTCAATGGGGATGGGCTGGGAAATGGAGGCTAGTTACTCCCACTGGCGTAAAGGAAGTACAGCACGATTCTGAAGGCATGGAAGAGCACTTTGATGAGTTGGAAAGGCAGGCTAGTTACTGTATTAACTAGGTTACCGAGGGCATGGCCAGGTTAAAGACAGACCCCTAGGAATGCCCAATCATACCGAATTTAAAGCGGAGGGCTGGGCACACAGCAGCAGGGGAGCTAAATTAAAGAAAAACAACAGAATAAAAGTGGTCTGCAAAAATGTGGCTTCCTCACAGGTGAACTCTGGGGTGGCTGCAGACTGGCCATGACATCATGTGCCGCAAAGGATCTCAAAATGGCCCCAATCTGCAGCAAATCATCTGTGAAGACAAGCCCAGGGATAGATCACAACAGTATTTGTGAAAAAACCTATTTTCCCCCAGCTACTGTGAAGATTGCAGCTAAGCTCAGAGGGAACAGGAAAGCCTGAGGCAGATGATGTCATAGTCCCTGCTAATCAAACAGTCCTCAGAGATTTCACTCTGTGTTCCATGGCTCCACCACACCAGTGATGGTGGGGCTGATTTGGACTGTGAATGCAAAGAAATAAAAGGAGACAGCAAATGAAAATGTAAGTAGGCAGTTGGTTGCTGCCCATCCTTTCCTCACCCCTAGATGGAGGGGGCATGCCATTGGATTGGCAGCAGCTAGTGGTCTGCTCAGCCACCCGTCCCCCCATCTCTCTCTGAGATTTTATTTATGGAAGGAAGGAACCGGAGGGGGCGGGCAGGCAAGTTCCCCTCCTTGCTACTGTGGCAACATCAGGGACTCCATCCCATCAATACTGGGTCCTAGCAGATGCTCAATGATGCTGACAGCTGTTGCTTTAAAGGGAAATCTACATGATGAGCTACCTACACTAATTTGGCTTCTCCAATTTTCCCTTTCTTAAACATTGTATATAATCTTAAAGACTAGACAGTTACCATCCATCCCCCATTCTTAGAAGACATATTTCAGCCCTAATCACATTACATAGTAATGGATATTAGTAATAATCACAATACTCAGTCTTGAGAAGGTAATCATTCCTATTACAAGACTGCAAAAGCATTAAATGGAGTTGTCATTTTCTAAATCTTGCATACTTTGAAAATAAACAATCATATTTTAATTTTAATATTTAACCAACCAAAATATTATTTCTGAATTACAAACTTTCAGTAGCATTCATGAACAAATTTCTATCTTGGAGTTATAAATCTAGCAATAATGAGGGTTTAAAAAAAATGAAAACAGGGCGAACACAATGTGAATTGTAGCAGAGCAAATTGTATCACTGCAAGAGAAAGTTAATGACAAGTTAATGGAAACATTTTTTCAGATTAATTTTTAATTTATCAAAACTCAGCCATTTGAAATACATCCTAAATGAGGGACACTGTATTCAAAGGGTGCTATATTACAATTTGGAAAGCGCTGTGATGTCGCATTTCTCAGGGTTGGTTTATCTCTTCAGGTTGTCATAGATGGAAAATATGATATGAATTTGATGGTTTTAGCCAGAGTGGAACAGGAACAGGACTTGTTTTCTCTTACATTCTCCTCCCCTTCAATATTCAAGGATTCTTCCTGGCCCTAGAAGTTAGATTGCTACTATTGGGTTGGATCCAGACTAAGTCATACTTATAACCCATTGAAATGAATGGGACTTAAGTTAGTCATGGGTCACTGCCTTGTTGTGGTGAAGGGGCTTGCGTAACTCAGTGAAGCCATAAGCTATGCCATGCAGGGCCACCCAAGACGGACAGGTCATGGCAGAGAGTTCTGACAAAATGTGGTCCACTGGAGAAGGAAATGGCAACCCACTCCAGTATTCTTGCCAAGAAAACCCCATGGAACATATGACAAGGCTAAAAGAGATGACACCGGAAGATGAGCCCCTCAGGTCGGATGGTGTCCAATATACTACTGGGGAAGAGCAGAGGGAATTTCCAAGTAGCGCCAGAAAAAGGGAAGCGGCTGGGCCAAAGCTGAAAGAACACTCAGCTGTGGATGTGTCTGGTGGTGAAAATAAAGTCTGATGCTGTAAAGAACAATATTGCTTAGGAACCTGGAATGTAAGATCAATGAATCAAGGTAAGCTGGAGGTGGTCAAACATGAGATGGCAAGATTGAACATCGACATCTTGGGAATCAGCGAACTAAAATGGACAGGCATGGGTGAATTTAATTCAGGTGACTATCATATCTACTACTGTGGGCAAGAATCCCTTAGAAAAAATGGAGTAGCACTCATAGTCAACAAAAGGGTGGGAAAAGCAGTACTGGGGTACAATCTGAAAAACGATAGAATGATCTCAGTACGAATCCAAGGCAAACCATTCAACATCACAGTAATTCAAGTCTATGCCCCAACCACTGAGGCCAAAGAAGCTGAGGTTGATCAGTTCTTTGAAGACCTACAACACCTTCTAGAACTAACACCAAAAAAAGATGTCCTTTTCATCATAGGGGATTGGAATGCTAAAGCAGGAAGTCAAGAAAAAACCGGGATAACAGGCAAGCATGGCTTTGGTGTACAAAATGAAGCAGGACAAAGGCTAATAGTTTTGCCAAGAGAACACGCTGATCATAGCAAACACTCTTTTCCAACAGCACAAGAGGTGACTCTACACATGGACATCACCAGATAGTCAATATCGAAATCAGATTGATTATGTACTTTGCAGCCAAAGATGGAGAAGCTCCATACTGTCATTAAAAACAAGACCTGGAGCTGACTGTGGCTTAGATCATGAGCTGCTTCTTGCAAAATTTCGGCTTAAATTGAAGAACGTAGGGAAAACCATTCAGGTATGACCTAAATCATATCCCTCATGAATATACAGTGGAGGTGAGGAATAGATTTAAGGGATTAGACCTGATACACAGAGCGCCTGAGGAACTATGGACAGAGGTCCGTAACATTGTTCAGGAGGCAGCACCTCAATCCATCCCAAAGAAAAAGAAATGCAAGAAAGCCAAGTGGCTGTCTGATGAGGCTTTACAAGTAGCTGAGGAAAGAAGGGAAGCGAAAAGCAAGGGAGAAAGGGGAAGATATATCCAAATGAATGCAGAGTTCCAGAGAACAGCAAGGAGAGACAAGAAGGCCTTCTTAAATGAACAATGCAAAGAAATCGAGGAAAACAACAGAATGGGAAAGACTAGAGATCTCTTCAAGAAAATCAGAGATCTCAAGGGAATGTTTTGTGCAAAGACAGGCATGATAAAGGACAAAAAAGGCAGGGACCTAACAGAAGCAGATGAGATTAAGAAGAGGTGGAAAGAATACACAGAAGAACTATACAGGAAAGATCTGAATGTCCCTGAAAGCCATGATAGTGCGGTCACTGAACTTGAGCTGGACATCCTAGAGAGTGAAGTCAGGTGGGCCTTAGGAAGCATTAGCAACAGCAAAGCTAGCGGAGATGATAGTATTCCAGCTGAGCTATGTAAAATCCTAAAAGATAATGCTGTTAAAGTGCTGCACTCAATATGCCAACAAATTTGGAACACTCAGCAGTGGCCACAAGACTGGAAAAGGTCAGTTTACATTCCAATTCCAAAGAAGGGCAACGCCAAAGATTGTTCAAACTACTGCACAATTGTGCTCATTTCACATGCCACCAAGGTTATGCTCAAAATCCTACAAGCTAGGCTTCAGCAGTATGTGAACCGAGAACTACTGGAAG
This sequence comes from Heloderma suspectum, assembly GCF_057233095.1. NCBI lineage: Eukaryota > Metazoa > Chordata > Lepidosauria > Squamata > Helodermatidae > Heloderma > Heloderma suspectum. The sequence goes on along the minus strand of NC_139460.1, from coordinate 174,233,579 downwards.
TACAAGCTGGGTTTCGAAGAGGCAGAGGAACTAGAGATCAAATCGCCAACTTTTGCTGGATCATGGAGAAAGCAAGAGAATTCCAGAAAAATGTCTATTTCTGCTTCATTGACTACGCTAAAGCCTGTGATTGTGTGGATCACAACAAACTGTGGCAAGTTCTTAAAGAGATGAGAGTACCAGACCACCTTACCTGTCTCCTGAGAAACCTGTATGAGGGACAAGAAGCAACAGTAAGAACCAGACATGGAACAACCGATTGGTTCAAAATTGGGAAAGGAGTACGACAAGGCTGTATATTGTCGCCCTGCGTATTTAATTTATATGCAGAGTACATCATGAGAAACGCCGGGTTGGATGAATCACAGGTCAGAATTAAGATTGCCGGGAGAATTATCAACAACCTCAGATACGCAGATGATACCACCCTAATGGCAGAAAGCGAAGAGGATCTAAAGAGCCTCTTGTTGAGGGTGAAAGTGGAGAGTGCAAAAGCTGGTTTGAAACTCAACATTAAAAAAAATGCAGATCATGGCATCTGTCCCCATCACTTCCTGGCATATAGAAGGGGAAGAAATGGAAGCAGTGACAGATTTTATTTTCTTGGGCTCCAAGATCACCACAGATGGTGACTGTAGCCATGAAATTAAAAGACGCTTGCTCCTTGGGAGGAAAGCTATGGCAAATCTAGACAGCATAGTAAGAAGCAGAGACATCACCTTGCCGACAAAGGTTTGTATAATCAAAACTATGGTTTTCCCAGTAGCAACGTATGGCTGTGAGAGCTGGACTATAAGGAAGGCTGAGCGCTGAAGAATTGATGCTTTCGAACTGTGGTGCTGGAGAAGACTCTTACGAGTCCCCTGGACTGCAAGGAGGTCCAATCAGTCCATCCTAAAGGAAATCAACCCTGAGTGCTCCTTGGAAGGACAGATACTGAAGCTGAAGCTCAAATATTTTGGCCACCTAATGCGAAGAGAAAATTCCCTGGAAAAGACCCTGATGCTGGGAAAGACTGAAGGAAAAAGGAGAAGGGGACGGCAGAGGATGAGATGGCTAGATAGCATCACTGATGAAATGAATATGAACTTGAGCAGACTCCGGGAGAGAGCGGAGGACAGGAAGGCCTGGCGTGCTATGGTCCATGGGGTCACGAAGAGTCGGACATGACTTAACGACTGAACAACAACAATGGGATTACTCTAAATATGACTACATCAGTATCCAGCTCATTATGTTTTAGCCTCACAACAACAACCCTATGAGGTGGGTTGGGCTGAGAGTCTGTGACTGGCCCAAAGTCACCCAGTGAGCTTTCGTGGCCGAGTGGGACTAGAACCCGGATCTCCTGACTCCCAGTCCAACACTCCAGCCACTACACCACACTTACCCATAAGCCCCATTGAACACAAGGGGCCTTACTTCTGATTAGACATGAATATGATTGCACTGTTCACCGATGTACACGGTAGGCTACTCTGCAGACTTTGTAGGCAGTTTCAAGCCGCTTCTGCAGGAATTTATTTAATTTTTATCCCACGTTCCTCCCCCCACTGCTCCAAAATGGTGCTCGAGGCAGCTAACAATAAAATCTAGATTAACAAAATTGTAATTAAAGCAAAACATAAAAGCAAATATTAAAAGCACAATTAAAAACACAACAATAAAAGAAATAAACAGCACCAGCCAGTTAAACAGCCTAACGTGTGGGTGTCCAGGAGAGCAGCCTCAGTTTTGTCCTTGGAACAGGAGACTATAGATGTTAAAACAGCAGTGACTTTTAGTCTCCACTGTGTCTGATTTCTCCTAGATTAAAATCAGGCAAGTAATTAAGGCAAATAAGACAGTTTAATGCAAACCTAAATTGTGATTTGAAAAACAACACAAGAATAATTAGACATAATGCTGAGCCCATTAAGAGATTATTATAAAAAAGCAATTTGGAAGGATTAGAATGGTAAATATTTAAATAGCTTTAAATAGCTAATAGGGAGGAAGGCAGTCTATTCTAATACTTCTTTGGTAATCCAGATTTTAAAGCATTTTTTGAGATTCTGCTGCGTTTGAAGACCTGTTTTATATTTTCATGGATACAGCTCTCTTACTGTTGGTTTACGAACTTTAATATATTGTTATGTAAAACTGGGAATGGCAGGTTCTCCTGGCAAAGTGGTGATGTTCAGCCTCCACCCATTCACTCAAGCTTGCCCCATCCCTGTCAGGTCGCACAACCTCTTCCTACCTGACACAATTACTTCCCACTTGCCATATCCTGTTCTCAGCAGGATGAGGAAAGGGGGTGTTTTTGTTCTCCCTGGGCTTCCCTTGCCATCTACAGCTGTAAAAATTCTTTGTAAATAAAAGCACAAGCTCTCTAAGTGATCATACTTTTCTATACAAGTTTTCACTACAAAAGCATACCTAATTATAGTTGGATGGAATCCACAAACAACGGTATCAATACCAGTCTGTTTATAAGCTTCACTCAGGGATCACTGGATCTTTTGAAGGCTACAGGCAGCAATACAAACAGTGCCACTAACCTGAGGTATCTGTATGTTCTGTGATTCAGTGTAAACACAGCAAAAAAAAGCATGGAGTGTGGTACTGGGCACAGAATTCAGCTAATTGAGAATCTCAGTTTTAAGGCTCTAGTCCTTATGGTTGAACATATAGGTTTGAAAGCACATGGTGAAATCTCAGAAGCCAGAGATGTGACTGAACAAGAATTCTAGCCATACATAGTTCCTTGATCCAGAAGGATATTGTGCAAAATTGTGCATAATTATATGCAAAACCTGATTAATATGCATAATTGTTACATGTTGCAGAATTCGGTTTTTCTTGGTGTGGAATTTGCATTATCTTGACACAGAATGTTGGCTTAGTGGTTTTTTTCAGCATTTATTGAACAATTTCCTTTCTAAATTTCTTCCCAGGCTGAAAAAGAGAGTCTCGCTGGCATCATTATCTGAACAATAATCTTGAGGAAACAGGCAAGGATAATTTTAGTAAAACAAAAATGCTTGATAGCTTTGTGATAGAAAAAAAAAAGAAAACTGATTGATCCACAGGTCTGCCTCCTGTGAAATAAGATTTTGATCTGAAACAGTCGTACAATTTGTATTTACGAAGCAATGTTGCAAATTTATATTACACTGCAATTTTACTCTTTGCCAGACATATCAGTTAATTTTAGAGACACAATAAAATGTTTACTACATTGCAGCAGAGCCAGTATATACCAGCTGCTGAACAGTAAACACTATCACAGTCTTCCTTGCGCACCTTCAGCATAATTTCTAGATTCTTGTAATTGTCTTTAAAGTTCATTGGCACTGAAGGACAAATTTGATAACCAGATAATTGTTGATTTCTGCAATGCTCTCTTCTTCTTCTTCTTCTTCTTCTTCTTCTTCTTCTTCTTCTTCTTCTTCTTCTCCTCCTCCTCCTCCTCCTCCTCCTCCTTCTTCTTCTTCTCCTCCTCCTCCTCCTCCTCTGTGTGTTGTTGTTCATGCCGTTTATTACATTTCTGTAACGCCCAATAGCCAAAGCTCTCTGTGAGGTTTACGGATTAAAACCCTAAGGGAGCAATCCTATGACCACTAGACAATGTCTGAGGGGTCATAGGATATTCTGGGTTCCCAGATCCGAGATCAGAGAAACCGCTCCGACCTTGGACTGGGGAATCTGCACTCTGCCCCCCCCCCTTGCAGCTGGTGTTGAAAGAACTGCTTTGGCTACTCTCCGAGGTCAGGAACTTGACCTCGGAGGATGAGGAAAGGGGGTGTTTTGGTGGGTGGAGAGGGGAGGAGACTGGAGAGGCCAGGATACAAGCTATCCTGAAGCCACTCCAGCTGCCTCCCCCCCCCCAATATGTCCCAGCTAGATGGGCAAAAAAAGCCCACCTAGCGGAACTGCAGAGCAGGAGGACAGGGAGGTAGAGTGTTGTTGTTGCTGCTCTTGTTTTAAATTGATAGAACTCAGTTCCAGAAATGTGTGTGAGGTTACCATAGCACTCTCAGAGTCCCAACCCAATGTAACAGCCAATGGGCCATATTGTTTCTCTTATTATATATAGTAATCAAACCCATAAAACACATTTTGATCTTGCAGCTGCCATGCCATGCATATCCAACCTATTGCAGAGCTGCCACCATAATCTCAGAAAACGTAACTTTAAAGGAAATCTAATGGGCTGACCTCACTCTACAGAATATCATCTGATTGGGCCAATTTGAGCATTAAAAATCTCAATGGACACTTAGCGTTCAACTCTTTAAAAATACTAAGGTTAAAAGTGTTCTTGCTATGTGATGGGGAAAAAAAGGGGGCAGTAGAGCAGTTACATAAAGCAGTAAAGGGGGCAGTGTCATCAGTATGCGGATGACATGCAGCTCTACCTCTCGTTCAAATCTTCACCAAGGTTGGCTGTAGAATCCCTGACCAAATGTCTGGAGACGGTGAGTGGCTGGATGGGGAGGAATAAGCTGAAGCTGAACCCTGACAAGACCGAGGTACTTTTGGTGGGAGACAAGAGGAGGTTGGGGAATGTTGACCTGATGTCAAATGGGTTATGGCTACTCTTGAAAGTCCAGGTCCGCAGCTTGGGGGTCATCTTAGACTCCCAGATGTCCATGGAGGCTCAGGTGTCAGCTGTGAGCCGGACAGTGCTGTACCAACTCCATCTGATACGGCGGCTACGACCCTACCTTCCTGACCATCTGGTCCCAGCGGTAGTACATGCCCTGGTCTCCTCTCGTTTAGACTACTGTAATGTGCTCTACGTGGGGTTACCCTTGAAGACAGTTCGGACGCTGCGCTGGTACAGAATGCGGCGGCTCGCCTGATTAAAGGCAGCCGCTGGCGAGATCACATCACTCCAGTGCTGAAGAAGTTGCACTGGTTACCAGTTGTTTTTTGGGCCAAATTCAAGGTGTTGGTTTTGACCTTTAAAACCCTATACGGTTCCGGCCCAGCCTATCTCAAGGAGCGCCTCCAGATAGGCCACTCAGCAAGATCAGCCTCGGATGGCCTTCTCTCTGTCCCATCAGCCAGGACAGCTAGGCTGGCGAGGACAAGGGAGAGGGCCTTCTCTGTGGTGGCCCCCACTCTGTGGAACTCCCTCCCTAGGGAACTCTGCTGTGCCCCCTCTTTAATGAGCTTCCGCCACGCACTAAAAATGTGGTTGTTCAGGCAGGCTTTTGGGGTTGGTTAGGGTAATTTTAGAAATGTGATGTTTTTAATGTTGAATTTTTTTGTTTTGAACTGTTTTTAATGTTGTACATCGCCCAGAGTGGCTGGGTGACCAGCCAGATGGGCGATAAATAAATAAATAAATAAATAAATTTGCCCCTCCCCTGTCCCTTCACGCCCTTTCTCTCTCCTGCTGCCTCCGTTCATCCTGCCACTCAGCTCACCCAGACTCCACTGTTCAGCCTTCAGCTTATTCCTTGCCTCCTCCTAACATTCATCCTCAGCCCCCACTGACTCTGCCTTTTTCTACCTGTGTCTGCAATGCTTCAGGGAAAACAGAAGCACTAAGCTAGCATCATTGGGGTGAGCACTAGAGAAAGTAAGGAGGGGTCCGGTGACTAGCAGCCCCCATGGTAATTTTGTGAGCAGAAGAGGATCAGGTCCACAGGTCAAGTCCGCCAACTGCATCTGAAAAGCAAATAAGGGGGAACATGATAGAGGTGTATAAGGTTATGCCTGGTGTGGATAAAGTGGAAAAAGAGAAGTTTTTCTCCATTTCTTGTAATACTAAAATGTGAGATCGTCCCATGAAGCTGAATGGTGGGAGATTAAAGACAGATAAAAGGAAGTACTTCTTCACACAGCACATAGTTAAGCTATGGAATTTACTTAAGATGGAGTGATGGGCTCTCTTCATACCTGGCATTTTTTCCCACTACAAACTGGTCCTTTTGATTCTGGTTCCTTTCCGAGATTTAGACTGGCCCTGTATACAGGCATGTCTCCTAGTGCGTCCCTCAACTCTATACCTTTTCATGGCTGGGTGGAGCGTCGTGGAAAAATCAGGACAGAAGGGGGCTGCTGGCCCCATGCCCCCTCCCCTCCCCTGATCATTGGTTCCTCTAACATGATTGATGGCTCTGCCCGTCCTCCACTCCTCCACAGAAGGAGGGAAGTCAGAAGCCCTTCTAGTGACCTGGATAGTGGGCTATGAGAGCTCATCCCCTGCCCCCTCCTTCCTCTGACTTTGTGGAGAGGGAGAGTCTTCTTGGTGGCTTACCCCGAGGTTGCTGGCGCTGCTAGTCCTTCTCTGCTAAATATGTCAATGTGTGATGGAATTAAATGCAGTATATTGCTTGCACTACTGACTTTGAAAGGTATACCGATTTCCGGGTTCCCAACTATAGAAGTAAGAAATCCACAAATGGGCTTGTATACAGTCAATGCACCAAGCCTTCCCTAGCAGCCCACTGCCCCCAAGGCGACTGCTTCACGGGGACACCTTCTTCATTAGACCTGGCTTGCTTCCTCCCCCCCCCCGCCCCCACACATGCTGTTTTTGCTGTTTCCCCTTATTCTGGCTTCCCAACGACCCTGCAAGGTGGGCTAGGAGAAAAGATAGTGGCTGGCTAGGTGGGAGGGAGTACTATGGAAAACCACCTCAGTATTACTGCTTTATCTAAAACAACTCCACACACAAAAAAGAAACCATTAAAAATGACAATTCCAAGCTCTGCATGATGAATTTATTCAGGGGAGGAGAAAAGGCACTTTTAATACCCACTGAAATCCTAACTGTCCAGCCTTTCTCCTTGACCTCACTGACTGCTTCTTCTCCCTTTTGCTCACCAGATTGATGGGCTTTTTTCCTCCCAGGGTGGATGGAGCAGTCTCCCTTCTCAGACTTATTCTCTTCAACTTTGCCTCTTCTGCCTGCCCTTCTTTTTTCGTTCAGCCTTCTGTTTTCCTCTCTCAAGCTGTTCTCTGCCTGACTCCAGCTCCAACTGATTGACCCCCGACAGTGCTGTGTCTGGCCTATTTATTCCCTGCTGGCCATAGCCTCTGGCTAATATTATGTGGCCAGCCACCTTGCAGGTCCCCCTCTATTGGTTTTGTCCAAGGACCAACAGAAGTTCTTTTAGAGTGACCCCAGGACACCAACCAGCTTAGTCCCTTCTAATGTCCCTGATCCAGCCTTCCCTAACCTCGTGCCCTCCAGATGTGTTTGGACTTCAATTCCCAGCATGCTCACCTAGTGTGTGTGCGTGCACGCGTGTGCTAGAAAATGACAATCCCTACATAGAGGTCCCTTCAAAGTCCCTATGTAGGGATTGCAACAATCCCTACATAGAGGTCCTTGAAGGAAGGCTCAGAGTATTTACTGGCTCCAACACCTGACAATTCCCAGAGAATTAGCTGGGGAAAAACAAATGTATAGATGGCAGGAGATGGTGGGAATTTCAAGGGCCTAGCCTCACTTGAAGCCTCACCCTTAAGCCTCACCCTTAACTGAAGAGAGACCACTCTTCCATTCTTACCCCATTCCCCTGCCATCTACACTTTTGAGCACCAACTCAGATATTCCCCCCCCCCCCCCCGGCTGCAGCATTAATTAAATGCAGGGCTTATCTCAGCTGAATCAGTTTTTCAATGTGCTTATTTTATCAACAGCTCTACAGTAATGCCTCTCCCTTTTTTCAGAAATGAAGGTCACATATTCAGGTAATTAGGTCCATATCTGAAGCATATATTAACACAGTACTAGCAAGAAGCCCTGCCTGAAAAGCTTTTTATCTTACAGCTATAGGTATTATAAGTACATATTTCAACAGAGCAGTCCATTGATAACTGATTTGACCTGAATTGAGCTGAAAACTGAGGCATGCTTCCTAGCCAAACATTTCAATTTTCCCATTTATTTCTCCATAGCATCTTTCAAATGCCTGCAAGACACTTGAATTCCTCAGCTGTTTGAGACTGTTGCTATTAAAGAGTTTATTCAAGATTCTGAGTGAGTGTTTCAGCTTTTATTATACTAATTTGCATTTTATATTTCTCACTTCAGTTACTCTGTTTATGTTCTTAGAGATGATTCTGTCATTAAAAATATGAACCATCTATCGGGTTTATCAAGCTATGGCCCAATCTACAACCCAGTTAAAGCACTTGAATTTAAGACAATTTATAGTCTGATATTCAGGGCCAAATCCAACAAGCTCATGCAAAATCATTCTAGCAGCATATATGTATGGAAAAGTCATAGCCTAATGCTGGCTGGGGCATGCTGGGAGTTGTAGAACTTTTTTCTGTCTGAACATGAATATGTTTGTGCCCTAAATAACTAAGGGAACAAGCCTACTGGGATAGGCGGCTGCCTCCAAACTCGGAGGCAACCGCCTATCCAATGCAGGGCGGGAGAAACACGGAGGGGATCAACCCCTCCGTGCTTCAGCTGCCCTGCATTTGTGGCTAGACAGCTGATTTTGTAGAGGAAGTCAGAGCCGGGGAAGCGGCGGCCGGACAACACATTGGATGTGTCATACCAGATTTCCGACTTCCTTGCCCTGGCACACCCCCAGGAACACCCCGTTTTTGCCGCTCTGCTCTCTTCTTCCAAGCACGGAGCACGGGGCCGTTCCGTGCTGCCTATGAGGCAGTGCAGGAGGCGGTGGAGGTCGGTTCCTAGAAACCGACCTATCCAATGGCCATCTAGCCACTGACTAGCAGCCATAGGATTGTGCTTTAAGTTAACAGCAATATTTATCCACAAGGAGCTCTATAAATATTATGGTGTTTGAGCGCTTATGTTTCATTAGGATTAGGGTTTTCCTTATACATTAAATATAGCTGTTATACTAAGTTAACATGTGTGTCTGTATGCGTGTGTTGGTTTATTAAATTAATATGTGAATTTTCATCTAAAATTAGATTGGCAAATGCATGAAATCTGTTCTAATGCAACAGAAACTAAATGTTGATGTGTATGAACAAGATGGTCCCCCTTAATACCCAACATGGTTAATGCATAAAATTATAAGGTTGTAACAACTGGTTCAACATATCATCATTGAACTCAGAATGACCATTCTGATGGGGAGGGCCATATCTGAGCACATATTTTGCATGCAGAAGACCCCAGCTTAAACCCTTCACATTTGTACTGAAAAGGATTTCAGGCAGAAGGGCTGAGAAAGGTTTCTGCACAATACCTGGGAGAGATGATGATAGTCAGAATAGACAATACTGAACTAGACTGACAACCTCAGTACAAGGCATCTTCTCAGATCAATAAGTAGCAAATAAAAAAAGAAGTAAAATAAAGTAAAAATAAAATAAAAATAACTGTGCTGGTCCACAAACACCCCCTACACACACACACACACACAGAGGGAGAGAGAGAGAGAGAGTTGGGCAATCTCATTACGACCAATGAAAATGCCACAAAAGAGTGTGCAATCTTTCCAGTTCTTCAGAACTGTGGATTTTGGATTAAGTAGCAAAGAGATAATAAGTTTTTTTTTATGTTCTAAAGAATCTAATCAGTCATGTGGTATCCTGCATGAACAATTTTTATTGTTTACATAGTACCCTGATGTGCCACATACTGAGATCACAGCTCAACAGGTTCTGGAAAAACTTCTGAAATGTCAGTTGAGCCAAAAGAACATGGCAAGACACAATTTCAGCATATAACCCCTGATGATTCTTTCCCTAATGCTTAAGAAAGCTTCAGATTACAAATAAATGGTCTGTGCAGTGTAAATTATCTGTACTTATGAATTCGTTAAGAGAAGGCAAACCTCAGTTACCTTAACAAAAAGTTATTTAAACATACCAGGTCTGAGTAAGCCCATATTCGTGTATCTATAGCAATAGTTGTCTTTACTTAAATTGCTGCTCAAGGCTGGGAAAGACTTCCCATCAGAGACATTGGAGAGCTTCTGCCACCGAGAGGAGGACAGATGGTCAGACTAAGTACAAAGGCAGGTTCATCTTTTTGAAACTTCGCTAAGAGTTTTGTCTTAAGTTTTATTATTCCTGTTTCTATATAGACAGTACATGTACCTCCAAGATCCTGACAAAGCCAGGGCTGAAACTACAATAGAACTGTGGCCCCTTTCAATAAATTATATTTTGATCCTATTTGAATTTTTGTTAAAAAACAGTAATTGCAGTATGTAGCATTAGCAGAGTCTTCAAGCCAGGCAAGCAGTAGAGTACAAACAAACAGCGCCATCTTTTGGAGAATGCTTAAATCCCACATGGATATATAAAATACAAGCATCTTTCTTTGCATTTTTCTACTCTGAGGCAGTATTCTGTCAAAGGAAGAGTATGTTATTGTGGCCAGGGAGACTCAAAGCCCTTTCACACCTCTCCCCCAGCAGAATAACGCCCTCCAGTTTAACATACCCTGTGTTCAAATCTAGAGCTAGAGGCAGCAGTCTGTAGCTACCAAAATGAAGCACAGGCAAGTAGCCACTATGGCTAAATGGAATGTCCCGTGTTCAGTGGCAACGTACCAGGTGCTGGGATTAAATAGCAGGGCAGAGCTGGGCCAGCCGTTAAACAGCGAGAGGTGGCTGCCTCAGGTGGTGGATGTTGGTGGTGGGGGGGGGGTGTAATAAGTTTGGGTCCATATCTTAAGAACATAGTGGTTTTTAGTAAAAAGAGTTAAAACAACAAACAGATCTTTGCTGGAGCTCTCTCAGCCAGTCCAGGCTCCACCTCCTCACCCCACTGTCTAGGGATCATCTCCAAATTCCCATCCTAGTGTTTCTTGTAAGGAAATGTCTCTAAATTACCCCAATCACTACATCTCCTTTTTTCTCAACCAATAGTAACAAATAACAACAGTCAACTCTGAACTAAATTCTTTAGAGGAGAGGTGACTACCACATCACTCTAGAGTGAGTCTTTACCACTCACTTCCCTGCTGTATACCAGGCTGCTCAGCAAGTTTCTGTAAGTCTCTGTGGAGCTTTCACTGTCCTTCCTGACCACCGGGGCATCTGACCTTCCTTCACCTTGTCTTTCATAATGTCATGCCTTTTTCATCCTGCTCCTGTAACCATGCAAGTGGTGCTGATGTATGGGTCTGCTCTGTTCTCACCTGCTGGAGCAACTATATAATTTGTTGCGAGTGCCCGGAGATCCTGACGATTACGCCAAAAAGTCTCTCCCTGATCTGTCTGAACTAAATATGATTGTGGGTGTACTAGTTGCTGGACAGTGCCCCTCTGATCCCAGATATTGGAGCTGTAATTTCTCATGCACACTTTGTCACCCGGTTGCAGACCAGGGAGCTCTTTTGCTCTTTTGTTATAATGATGTTTTTGCAGTTGCTTCAGAACTTCTTTCTTTCTTCGAACATCTATATGGCCATGCCTTGTAAGTAATTCCTCAGTTATGGATGGGTAGTGTAGAACGTATTCTTCTTCTCATGAGTGCAGGGGACCAGCCATTGTCCAGTGGTGTACTGTGGTAAGCCAATTTGTTGTTGTTGCTCAGTCGTTAAGTCATGTCCGACTCTTCGTGACCCCATGGACCATAGCACGCCAGGCCTTCCTGTCCTCCGCTCTCTCCCGGAGTGTGCTCAAGTTCATATTCATTGCATTGGTGATGCTATCTAGCCATCTCATCCTCTGCCGTCCCCTTCTCCTTTTGCCTTCAGTCTTTCCCAGCATCAGGGTCTTTTCCAGGGAGTTTTCTCTTCGCATTAGGTGGTCAAAATATTTGAGCTTCAGCTTCAGTATCTGTCCTTCCAAGGAGCACTCAGGGTTGATTTCCTTTAGGATGGACTGATTGGACCTCCTTGCAGTCCAGGGGACTCATAAGAGTCTTCTCCAGCACCACAGTTTGAAAGCATCAATTATTTGGCGCTCAGCCTTCCTTATAGTCCAGCTCTCATAGCCATACGTTACCACTGGGAAAACCATAGCTTTGATTATACGAACCTTTGTCGGCAAGGCAATGTCTCTCCTTCATACTATGCTGTCTAGATTTGCCATAGCTTTCCTCCCAAGGAGCAAGCATCTTTTACTTTCATGGCTACAGTCACCATCTGCGGTGATCTTGGAGCCCAAGAAAGTAAAATCTGTCACTGCTTCCATTTCTTCCCCTACTATATCCCAGGAAGTGATGGGGCCAGATGCCACCATCTTAGGTTTTTTAATGTTGAGTTTCAAACCAGCTTTTGCACTCTCCACTTTCACCCTCAACAAGAGGCTGTTTAGATCCTCTTCACTTTCTGCCATTAAGGTGGTATCATCTGCGTATCTGAGGTTGTTGATAATTCTCCCGGCAATCTTAATTCCGACCTGTGATTCATCCAACCCGGCATTTCTCATGATGTATTCTGCATATAAGTTAAATAAGCAGGGTGACAATATGCAGCCTTGTCGTACTCCTTTCCCAATTTTGAACCAATCGTTTGTTCCATGTCTGGTTCTTACTGTTGCTTCTTGTCCCTCATACAGGTTTCTCAGGAGACAGGTAAGGTGGTCTGGTACTCCCATCTCTTTAAGAATTTGCCACAGTTTGTTGTGATCCACACAATCAAAGGCTTTAGCATAGTCAATGAAGCAGAAATAGACGTTTTTCTGGAATTCTCTTGCTTTCTCCATGATCCAGCGAATGTTGGCGATTTGATCTCTAGTTCCTCTGCCTCTTCGAAACCCAGCTTGTACTTCCAGTAGTTCTTGGTTCACATACTGCTGAAGCCTAGCTTGTAGGATTTTGAGCATCACCTTGCTGGCATGTGAAATGAGCGCAATTGTATGGTACTTTGAACACTCTTTGGCGTTGCCCTTCTTTGGAATTGGAATGTAAACTGACCTTTTTCGAGTCTTATGGCCACTGTTGAATGTTCCAAATTTGTTGGCATATTGAGTGCAGCACTTTAACAGCATCATCTTTTAGGATTTTAAATAGCTCAGCTGGAATACTGTCCTCTCCGCTAGCTTTGTTGTTACTAATGCTTCCTAAGGCCCACCTGACTTCACTCTCTAGGCTCAAGTTCAGTGACCGCACTCGCATGGCTATCAGGGACATTCAGATCTTTCCTGTATAGTTCTTCTGTGTATTCTTTCCACCTCTTCTTAATCTCATCGGTTAGGTCCCTGCCTTCTTTGTCCTTTATCATGCCTGTCTTTGCACAAAATGTTCCCCTGATACCTCCGATTTTCTTGAAGAGATCTCTAGTCTTTCCCATTCTGTTGTTTTCCTCGATTTCTTTGCATTGTTCATTTAAGAAGGCCTTCTTGTCTCTCCTTGCTGTTCTCTGGAACTCTGCATTCAGTTGGATATCTCTTCCCCTTTCTCCCTTGCTTTTCGCTTCCCTTCTTTCCTCAGCTACTTGTAAAGCCTCATCAGACAGCCACTTTGCTTTCTTGCATTTCTTTTTCTTTGGGAGGGATTGAGTTGCTGCCTCCTGAGCAATGTTACGGACCTCCGTCCATAGTTCCTCAGGCGCTCTATCAGGTCTAATCCCTTAAATCTATTCCTTACCTCCACTGTATAAGGGATATGATTTAGGTCATACCTGAATGGTTTAGTGGTATTCCCTATGTTCTTCAATTTAAGCTGAAATTTTGCAATAAGAAGCTCATGATCTGAGCCACAGTCAGCTCCAGGTCTTGTTTTTACTGACTGTATAGAGCTTCTCCATCTTTGGCTGCAAAGTACATAATCAATCTGATTTTGATATTGACCATCTGCTGATGTCCATGTGTAGAGTCACCTCTTGTGCTGTTGGAAAAGAGTGTTTGCTATGATGAGCATGTTCTCTTGGCAAAACTCTATTAGCCTTTGTCCTGCTTCATTTTGTACACCAAGGCCATGCCTGCCTGTTATCCCGGTTTTTTCTTGACTTCCTACTTTAGCATTCCAATCCCCTATGATGAAGAGGACATATTTTTGTGTGTGTTAATTCTAGAAGGTGTTGTAGGTGTTCATAGAACTGATCAACCTCAGCTTCTTCGGCCTCAGTGGTTGGGGCATAGACTTGAATTACTGTGATGTTGAATGGTTTGCCTTGGATTCGTACTGAGATCATTCTATCATTTTTCAGATTGTAGCCCGGTACTGCTTTTCCCACCCTTTTATTGACTATGAGTGCTACTCCTTTTCTTCTAAGGGATTCTTGCCCACAGTAATAGATATAATGGTCGCCTGAATTAAATTCGCCCATGCTTGTCCATTTTAGTTCGCTGATTCCCAAGATGTCGATGTTCAATCTTGCCATCTCATGTTTGACCACCTCCAGCTTAACTTGATTCATTGACCTTACATCCCAGGTTCCTAAACAATATTGTTCTTTACAGCATCAGATTTTCTTTTCACCACCAGACACGTCCACAGCTGAGTGTCCTTTCGGCTTTGGCCCAGCCGCTTCACTCTTTCTGGCGCTACTTGGAAATTCCCTCTGCTCTTCCCCAGTAGTATATTGGACACCTTCCGACCTGAGGGGCTCATCTTCCGGCGTCATCTTTTAGCCTTGTCATACGTTCCATGAGGTTTTCTTGGCAGGAATACTGGAGTGGGTTGCCATTTCCTTCTCCAGTGGACCACATTTTGTCAGAACTCTCTGCCATGACCTGTCCGTCTTGGGTGGCCCTGCACGGCATAGCTTATGGCTTCACTGAGTTACGCAAGCTCCTTCACCACAACAAGGCAGTGATCCATGAAGGGGTGGTAAGCCAATAGTGCTTTATATAAATCCCATCCACTGTCATCTGCTTTTTTCATCAGGTTTTTAACAGTTTGGATGGACCTTTCCACAAGACCACTGGATTGGGGGTAATGGGGACTGGATGTACTGTAATGAAAGTCCCAATCCTTTGCAAACTGCTTAAACTCTGAATTGGAAAACTGAGGTGCATTGTCACTAAACAGTTCACATGGAATTCCATGCCTTGCAAACACTGCCTTCAAGCTGGCTATCACTGACAACTGCTTGTACCATTCAGACTGCAGAGCTCTGGATACAGAGAGTAATAATCATTAACAATCAAGTATGTTCATGAATTCCAAGTGAAGAGGTCAGTGCCTACCTTCGTGTATGCCCTCAGTGGGACAGGGTGTGGATGCAGAGGCTCTGCCTGCTGGGATGGCTGGAACTTTAAACAAGTGAAACAGCTTGCTACTGTGTTAGTAATATCCTGGTTGATCCGTGGCCAATACGTGACCTCCTGCGCCCTCTTCTTACATTTTTCAGTTCCTAGATGACCTTCATGGATCTTTCTGAGCATTTAGTGCCAAAGGATCCTTGGAATCACTACCTTGCTGCCTTTGAAGATCACCCCATCCATTACTGAGGGTCATGCCTGCAGTTCCAGTACTCCCATAGGCTTGGATCACAGCTGCAGCAGTCCTGTGGTCACCCTTCAAGTATATGTTTTTTAGGAGACCCATGGCCTCATCGTTCTCTGTTTCCACTTTGATTTGCTGGAATTTTCTATCAGATATGGGAAGTGACTGTACGATCAGAACTACATGTGCCTGCACCTCCATGTCAGAAATATGCTTTGGGTATAATGAAGGTTGTATGGCCCTAGACAGTGCATCCACTGTGAACATCAATTTTCCTGGTCTGTAAAACACAGTCAAGTAATATTTTTGTAGTTTGAGCATCATCCTTTGGATTCTCAAAGTGCAGTCATTTAATGGCTTCTCAAACAATGCTATCAGAGGTTTATGGTCAGTTTCTACTTGCACTTTCTGTCCATAGATAAACTGGTGAAATCTCTGGCAAGCAAACAGGATGCCCAACAGCTCTTTTTCGATCTGGGCATACCTGATTTCTGCCTTGGATGCATATGCCACTGGTTGCCAGCAACCACCATGGTCCTGTATAATCACTGCACCCAGCCCTGACTGTGAGGCATCAGAAGAAATCTTGAGTGGCTTGCCAGGTTCATAGAGTTTTAACACAGGGGTTTGATAAGTTCCTGTTTCAGGATGGTCCATGCTTCCTCCTGTGGTGCATCCCAGAACCACTCATGTTTGTTTTCAAGAAGTGCCCGGAGGGGTGTTGCTTTAGATGACAAACTTGGTATAAATTTCCCAAGGTAATTAACCATCCCTAGAAATCATTGCAGTTCTTTCTTGGACTGGGGCCATGGCATCATTTCAATGGCCTCAACCTTTCTCTTGTCAGGTTTCACCCCCTCAGTAGAGATCACATCTCCCAAAAATGTCAGCTCAGTGACTCCAAATACACATTTTTCTTTATTTAATTTCAGATGTGCTGCTCTTGTTGCATCTAAGACCTTCCGAAGCCTCAGATCATGTTCATCTTGGGTAGAACGCCACACAATGGCACAATGGTGTCCACTCCATCAATGTGCTCATATATCATGTGAATAGTTCTCTGGTACACTTCAGATGCTGAAGCCACACCAAATGGGAACCGCAGAAAACAATATCTGCCAAAGGGGGTATTAAATGTGCAGAGTTTGGAGCTCTCCTCTGTGAGTTTTAACTGCCAAAAGCTGGAGGACGCATCACGTTTACTGAAAAAACAGGCATTCACAAATTCTGCGATGATTTCCTCCCTAGTGGGAAGTTTGAAATGCTCCCTCTTGATAGCCTTCTTGAGGCTTCTGGGATCAAGACATACCTGTAACTTGCCATTAGGTTTCTCTACGATGACTAGGGAGCTCACTCATTCTGTGGGTTCCTCAACCTTCTCTAAGACCTTTAAAGCCTCCATCCTTGAGAGCTCCTCTCTGAGTTTGTCAAAAAGTGCAAAAGGCACTCTTCTGCATGGATGGATCATTGGGGAAACTGGTTTATTTATATGGATGGTATGTTCACCTGGTAAACAGCCAAGTCCTTCAAATGCAAAAGCAGTGTCTCATATTCTTTCCCCCCATTGGTTTGTATGGCCAGGACCCATTTAACCAGGTTCAGCTTCCCACATGCCGCCAAACCTAGAAACAGGAGTCACCTGTTTAGAAACTATAATAAATGCCAACTGTTATACACAGTGTCTTTGTATCTGATGCTGGCAATGCAGCGCCCCTTTACTGGTATCTTTACTCCAGAATACCCAGTTAGCTGAATACCTATGGGATGTATTTTTGGCCTTACTTGGAGTCTTTCATAATCTTCTTCATGCAACAGCCTTCCTCGTATTGCATTCTCCCTAATACCACAAATAGTCACGTCTCTGATCAGAGTGTCTGTTAGAGTTCCAAAGGCACAGGTCTTGCTAAGAGTTTTTAGCTCCATAGCATATTGCTCTATGCTTTCATCCATTTTCTGCATGCATGTAAAAAAAAAAAAATATGCCTTTCAAAGGTCTCATTCTTTTTGGGTATACAATACTCCTCAAATTTTAACATTACTGCACTGAACTTCATATTTTCCCCTTCTGCAAACTGGAAGTTATTGCAAACCTCTAATGCTTCCTCCCCCACCACATGAAGCAGTACTGATGATTTTACTTTATCAGGTTTCCCTTCAGCCCCTGTGGCTGCCAAATAGAGTTCAAATCTTTGCTTGAATTTTCTCGTTTTCTGCAACATTCCCAGACATTTGCAGGCTGGAGGGGGTTGTAACAGCTCCATAGCCACCTTTGTGCTATAGAAGCTGGTGGTTCTGCTGCTAAATTGAGGCCAGGCCACAGGCCTTTGGGTAGGGCCCTTCTTGCCCATAGTACTCAGCTGGCCCAAGGCAGAAGAAAGCTACACAGCTTCAGAAGCCTTGTGACCTCCACTTCTGACACCATGAAATAAGTTTGGGTCCACATCTTAAGAAGATAACAGGGTGGTTTTTATTAAAAAAGAGTTATAACAACAAACAGTTCTTTGCTGGAACTCTCTCAGCCAGTTGAGGCTCCACCCCCTCACCCCTCTGGAGGGATCATCTCCAAATTCCATCCCAATGTTTCTTGTAAGGAAATGTCTCTAAGGTACTACAATCACTACAAGGGGTATCCATTCTTCCTGAGCGCCCCCCCCCCCCCTGCCATTCCCATCCTCCTGATTGGACGTTTTGGCACCAGTGACGCTTACTTGTTGCTGGCTTGATCTGGTAGGCTGTCTCACCTAGCAGCCTTCTCCCGATGGGTCACTGACAAGCCTGTTGGGAAAGGTCCTTGACTCAGTGAGCCAGCAGAGAGGCAGACACTCTACATCATCCACTCTCTTTGTAAGCTTTATTGCATGTGTTGCTCTGCTCACATGACACATGCTGCTGCTGCTGCTGCATTGCAGCATTTGTTTGAGTGGGCAGTGAGTGGTGGTGAGGTGCTGGAGGTCAAAGCTGTGTGTGCCACACAGCCTGCCCTGTGGCCCTAATCTAGCCTGCTGCCTTGCGCAGACTAGATGGTGTGGTAGAGAACACTGTCCCATTGCCAGTGTTGCAGTAAGATCCAACTGTGAGTCTAGTCAGCTTGTGTACATGAAATCGGGCGGTGGGACATACTAGTTTGCCTCAGGAGATAGCTTTCACCTTCATGTTCTTCTTGTATGTTTCCAGAAGTGCCTGGCTAGCCAATTTTGCAGGCTGAGTGCTAGATTAAATGGACCATAGTGTGATGCAGCTGGGTAGCCCTTACGTTCTTATCCTTCTGTTACTTTTCTGGCAGAGTGCCCTGAAGAGCACAATTTTTTGCAGCTACTCTGTGAGGGGAAACAAAACAAAACTGCAGTGTCACTTTTACAGCTAAAATAATTTTGCTCCCCAAAATTCTCCTCAGAATTCTCAGTGGTGAATTTTTATTCTCCAGGTCTACTTTGAATATTTGCCAAATGCTCTCTAAATATTAGATCCCTGCAACTGACAGTAGTGCGATGTGGGGGCTTTTTGGCAAGACCAGCGTGAAGCACCTTTCAAGATATTGAGCAAATTGTGATCAATATATGTATATATATATATATATATATGCAAGCAATGTTAAATGATCAAGAGTTCACTGGCGTATTATTTTCTCAATGTCACTTTTAATTACTGCCACTTTTTTATTTCCTCCCCTTTAAACTGCCCTGTGAAGATATCAGAGGGATCTGTCTTCTGGTATGTTCGCTTGTTACGTTGCTCTGCATACAATAAGACTTCAGCTGGGGGATCCAACGATTTAATTTGCCTCTAGCCACAAAAACCTTGGGCTGAACCTCAGTAACTTTCTCTGAATGTGTTGGATCCATTTAATTATCACAACAAATAGCCGTTGATAGACTTACCTTCCATTAATTTGTCTAACAATCCATTTAAAAAGTCACCTTCTTTAGTGGCTATCACCACAACGTGTGGCAGCAAAGTTAATTATGCCTTCTATGAAAAAGTCTGTCTGTCTGAAAGCTACCGCCAATCAAATCTATCATACCATAAAAGCCACATATTATGAGTGAAGGAGAAACGATTTACTCTGTATTTATTCCCTCTATATCATTTAATTTTTTATAAAACCAAGACATGGCAGCAACTACTCCTACCCCAAGGTGCAACATGTGCTACATGGCTTCGGGAATAAAATGATTGTCAAAGTATCTACGCAATCTCCCTGTGCCAGGTATTGCTGATGCATTCCCATTATTGTATCTCCATACAAGTCTGAAAGCAGGCAGGCAGTGCTCACTGAAAAATACACAATTGGAATAAAATTAGGTAAACTTAAGGATAATGTTGGCATCTATTACTTCATTTTAGAATGGTGTTTATCACAGTATAAACTAAAAACAGGTCAGAAGAAGCAATCTGCATTCAAAAATTCCTCTATAAAGGTCACAGATGGCTGAATCACCCCCAAACTCTGCCCACTGTATAATTACATTGTCTCCCTCCGTGGATATACAACTGCTAATGACGGGTTCTTCTTCCTGGGTTCCAACAATCCTAGGACTGAGAGTGGGGTACTATCACAGGCACCCCTTAAAAACCACAGTAGATCCTGGCAGCCGGGCAACACTCTTGAGCTGTGGGAAAGCAGCCTTATACTTCTCATCTTATGCCCAAGCTCTTTTCAGAGACATTTTGGGTCCTGGCAAAGGCAGGGAGATTTCCTTGCAGGGAACAGTCAAACTGCTCAACTTTGCTTGAAATGAAGCAGTACATGTCACCATTTGCTAAAGCAGACATTGGCGTGTTGGGGTCACAGAGAGCCTTCCAGTCTAGTATCTTAATCAAAAGAACATTGGTGCAATCTTGTGTCTAGATTTTTGAATGATAAATATGCTATGCTACTCCAGCAGGAGTCTGCAACGGGTTTAAAGATAAAGTGGATTTATAGGATGAGCTACCCAAGACAGAAAAGGGTGGGGGGAGTGCTTCATCACAGAAAGATCAAAGCAAGGAAATGAAGAAATTGCTACCAGTAAAAAAGACAAAGAAGTATTTTTGTTATTTGGAAGTGACTAAAAAGCAAGCAGTAATATTGACATGGCCATTCCAGTTCAGACTAGCCATACAATTGCGTGATTTAAACTAGGATGCAAATATTAATACTAAGTTTGCAGATGAAAAAGGCAGCTATAAAATATTTTTCTATTAGGTTCAAGTCATAAAACAACACAATTGCTTATGGTAGGTGTAATTTACAGGTTAACAACATGTAAACCTTAAAACACACACACACACCATAAACTGCAGATGCAGGATACTGGTGGCCACTGTTAAAGTTGCCAGAGACTGTCCAATAACCTTGGGGATGGGGGAATCTCCCTTAGGTATTTCTAAAACTGCCTGACAAAAATAGTCTCAGCAGGAAACTTTCAATATTATGCAGGGTGCTTTCCATCCTCACATCTCCTAGGCCAGTTTCAACGTCCTCCACACAGTTCGTTTACCAGCTATCAACATTCAGTCTTACGCACTGTGCTCTTTAGCTTTGGAACTCTCAGTGTTGATTCAGAATTTGCCCATGCTGTTTCAATGGAAGCCCAAGGTGCTGAAGTGACGTGCCCTCAACAAGGGCCTTTCTAGCTCTTTATAGACTGTGTGGGTTCACTCTGCCCCAGCTTTTTTTTATTTTTTTGCACATCTGGAGTTTCATTTCAGTGTTGAACCAAGTCTGTACAATTTTGGTACGTAAACTGCAAATTAATTCGAGTGCCTATCTTTATGTAGCCAAAAAAGTGGCACAACCCATTAACAAGAGGGAGGTATTAGTATGCTCGCAGAAACCCCAAGGTTTGCAGAAGTACAAAAAAACTTCAGGAGACTGAAGAGCCAGCACACTCAAATCTGAAAGCCTCTTTGTTCCGAATTGCTCTGATGACAGACCGTTATAAATAAAATGTCCAACATATATTGAATTAATACATATTTGTTCTCTTTAAAAAAACAAAAAAACTCTAGCTAGCAATGGGACCAACATGAAGGGGAAAGGCTACTAATCCATGTGTTCTAGCACTGACTAGAATGGGAATCAGGTGTCTGAACATGTGGTTTGTAGGGGATTGCACTCTGAATCACACCACCAATCTGCAAAGGATGGAAATTCTCTAATGCACTACTCCAGAGATTTATATGTCTGGTTGTTCAGCTATGCTTGTTTGGGGGTTTTGCGTGGGCTGTGATTTGTCATGGGTTTTTCCCCTACTTTGCATCACAGTGGATTTAATCTGTGGTCAGTAGGTTGTCATGTAGATGAAATGTGCCCTGAATTAACATAAACTGAGAAGCATTACGCATCCCCTAGCAAAAGAGAAGATCTCTATTTTATTCTGAACTAGAAGTGTCTGCATTTTTTATTTCCTAAAATCAGATGTTCCACTTGGTCTGTCCAGGTGACCTTCAATCTGCGAGCTTCATGGACCTGATTTAAATTCATCTGACAAATTAAATTCATCTGACGAATTAAATTCATCTGTCTTGAAATATCATAGCTTCCAGACTAAAGAACACCCACTGTATCACTTTAAAAGGTTATGGTTCCACATTGCAGCATAAAGGATTGAAAATGGAAATTAATATTTCAGTGGCAAAATCTAATATGTTAGCATAATCTCTGAACCCAAACGTGTGACATCTCTATTTTTATTTAACGCTATGGAAATGTAAGTGCAGCATAAGGGCATAAAATAAATACAAGTTAAACAAACATATGAAAGAACAAAGCTGAATAAGTCTATCCTGCAAAAAGGTCTAAATTGTACACTACAAGTAGCAGTACTAGGAAGAAAGATCTCTGTAGCCAGCCCCATAAAACCTCTACATTTGCAGATCTTGTTTAATCCAACCTCATTTTGGTAGGTGTTGGGTGAAGGTCTCTAAATTTTCCTTCCCCTTTCACACTCCTTCCTCTGGACTGCCCCAGAGTCCAGAGGAAGGCAATTTTCAACCCTCTGGGCCCCATCCTTCTTCCCTAGGTGCCATCCATACTCATCTTCATCTACCACCTCCTTACTGCTTCTTCTTTCTCCATAGCCCTGCTTCTTCTAGCCATCCTTTTTTGGGTCCTTCTGTTAGGACAGCTTAACCAATCACTGCTAGTCAGTGGTGCCATTAGGGCAAGACTTTGGAGTAAATGTCCAGGGCCTCATTCAGCTGAATGAGCAGAAGGACCCTCCAACACAGCAGGGCTGACTTTCCATATTTTGAATTAATATACATTACATTTTGAAGGAATATACCATACCATCTAAAAAGCTGGGGTGGGGATAAGATCATTAAGTTCAGAATCTAAATTACCTAACTGTGCCACTGTGGCTAGGTCCAGAAGTTTAATTAACGCCACTACCACAAAATACCATAGTGCATTGCAACAGATAAACGATATGCATGCACATGCACAAACCTAGACACTTCGATGTTTAACTGAATGCCTGTGTATCAACCAGAATTTTCCCATTTTGTGGCATGTATTACACTTCGTATTATTAGGTTTGCAGAAGCTCTGGAGGATGCCTCTTCGCGCTCTCATTTTTATTAGATAATGTTGTATGCATTACTTACAGAACACGAAGGATTGCTCATACAATTTTAATTTCAGATTCCTCCCCTGCCACAAATACTTCTGCAAAGTATACATAGGTGAGACTCCCCATTTGTAATTTAATGCAGCACAGAAAGAATTATGTCACCAGTTATTATTTTGGATTATTTTAGAAGGAATGTACATTTTCAGTTGTGGAAGTGGAAAACATGAACCATTTAATGAGTTGGCTCATCTTGCTGACCAATCTAGCTGGATATCTGGTAGTTTGGATAATAATATATAATTGCTGGGAGTTTTCCCAGAATAAAACACTACCATTTTTTTAAAAGCACATGTTTATCACATTTGTGTCCCTTTTCCTCCAAAGAGCTCATGAAGACATACACAGGGTTCTTTCACTGTATCATCTCAGCAACTATTCTAAGGTAAAGCTGATAGGTAAATGATTTTTCCAAGGCTTTCCCAGTGAGTTTCATGGCTGAGCAGGGATTTGAACCCAGGTATCCCCAATTTAACTCCAGCACTCTATACATAGCACCCCAATAATCAACAGGACATCAAATTGTAGGTGCCATAGATAAAAGTCTTAAAAGAACAAATGCTGCCTAGAAAAGTCTTAAATCAGCAACTAGCATGTCATAGTCAATGGCACCAAAGATTGAGCTGAACCTGTCTGAAATTTTGAGCCATTGGGTTACTTCCAAAGGTGTCCTTCAGCATACAAAAGGGCTGCTTTACACCTTGTGCTAAACTGTTGTACAAAAAAACCCCACCCCCAACCTGAGAAAAACTAAATCCAGAGAACATTCTTCCTCTTGTGTAAAAAGGGAAGTGTGAGAATGGCTATAGAGCTTACTATAACATTGCATGAACACTTGGGCATCTGAAACGCTAGCCGCAACATTTCTTTTGCTCAAAATACTTGGGATACAACCCGGTGTGTAAAGCCAGGACCCAATGGGTTATATCCAATATTAGTCCTACTTAGAGTAGACCCATTGAAAGAAGGGGCTTAAGCAGTGTTAGCTCCAGGTTTTGGAAGGCCCTTGGGCAGGACGCCATCAATGGGTCCCCTTCCTTAGTAAGTCTATAACCCGGTTTGAACGTAACAGCAGGAAACTGAGCAGTAAATTTATGTATTAATTAACCCAAAATTTGGTGAGTTGTGTGCCATGCGTGCAGCACTTCCAATCTGACTATGCAGCCTCTGATTGACCTGATCATAGGTTGGTTTGTGATGTGCAAACCCAGACACTTTGGTTTGTTCATTGGTTAAACAACCCAAAGTTAAGCTACAGTTAGTAGCTAGATTAACTTTGGTTTTTTTAACCTATGGACCAGACGTGGCTTGTGTATGGCACATAACCCATCAAATCCTGGGTTAATTGACCCCGCCAGGCTCTATCTTTTCACTGCCAGTCACAGCTGTTCTTGCTCCTCAGACTCTTTCTCATCATTGCTACCTCTTGCTTGCTTGGCACGCAGAGAGCCAGTGAGCAAGCAGGCAGTGGCATCTACTGCTCCTCCTCCTCCTCGCCACTACTGTTGTCTGGGACAGAGCAAGAGGCAGGTGAACAAGCAGGTTGCAACAGTGAGGAGGAGGAACAACTCCAGGAGGCTCTTGTCAGTAGGCCCCTGCTGGGGTGGGGTCCTAAGCGGGTGTCTGATCATGCCTACCTTTAACCTGCCCTGGACTTAAGTTAGACTGCTATTGGATACAACCCATACAATTTCACTTGCAAAACAAGAATGAAAACTAGAATGAAAAGCATACTGCAAAGGTCACAGCACTTCATTTTCCCTCCTCTGCTGAGAACATTTAATAGAAATAGACTGATACTTGGAATGATAAGATAGCCTTTTCCTTAAGACACTATTGGTTTTACTCCATCAGCACTGGGTTCAGCCATCCCCCAAGTTGGCTTGCACAAGTCACATGGCCACAGAATCAATTTGCAGAGTTTCTTCATGCTTTATATCCAGAAAATATGGAATCTGCATTAAAAATCATTTTTAAATGAAAACAATACTTGGAATAAAATGATGCACAACAAAATACACAAAGATACTGTGATTTCACAAGATGTGTTTTCAGGTGTAAAAAAATATACCCAAAACTTTATGAGTTAATGAGCAGTTTGAGGAGTTTACATGGAGTGCAAGCTCTCTGTAGGCCATGTAGGCAGGTGGCAAAGCAGGTCATAAATGGCACACATTCCTGAATATCGGAGTGCGATACAGATGATTACATCTTCACAATCTAGAGAGCTGGATGCAATGCTTTTACAAGGAAAGTGGAAAACCCCAGGAATCTGTATTTGACAATAAATTATGTGAAAATTCTGCATCTAAAGAACACTGGCCTCTGTAACGATAGTGACAATCCATTCAATAAAAGCAGAGCGGCTGGATTTTTCAAAAGATTTAGTGTTCTGAGTATGCTATAATGGAAACAAAGTCTAGACTGGGGCAGTTACAAGAACACACTTAGGGTGCAATCCTGTGCATGTTTAGACAAAAGAAAAATCCTACAGTTCCCAGCATGGGTGCCTGGAGGGATGCTCTGAGTTGAGTTGTAGGAATTTTTTCTGTCTAAACGTGCATAGGATTGCACCTTGAGGAACACCTCTTACTAACAAAAGCAAGTAGTTAAGAAAGACCAGAAAGACAGCAACCAAGTGATAAAGCTACTACCCACAAACTGTTTAATTTCCAAGTACTAAGGAAGAGGTTCCTTGAACCTGATAGTTCCAGGGCTTCAGGTCTCTTTCAAATCTAGGTCAATAAATGCAGAGACAATTCCAGCTTAAGCAATCGTGTCTATGCAGTGATTAATGGGGGAAATACCCCATGGTTTTACCTTTTAGAGGAACTTTGTAGCACAAAGAAGTATAAAGGAGAAAAAGACTAGATTTTTACTTAGGCAATCTTAAAAAATGCAAAATGTGGACGGGGTTGCTAAATCTTCAATTGCTATAAAAGGTATAGATTAACAGATTTACAGTAGTGGGTGACAGTGCTTCTTCCTTCAAGACCTAGGGTGCCCATGTGTCCTCTGTTTTGAAAGCATCCTCTATCTGAAAGGCTATCCAGTCCAAGTCTGGTTAAAAGATAAAGAATATCAGAAGAGCTGGGCCTTGAAGTTCCCATCAACAGCACCTGGACTGAACTAAGCACACAGGTTATCTGGTCATAGTCTTCCACACGACGCTGAGATGTACTGTATTTATTTAAATTATAATAATTTCTAAACTTGCATCTATACATATAAATTATGATATGCACATTTTTATCCTCTTTTTGTGATGAATTTACTCTTTACTCATAAATGGCCATCCTAACTTGGGGCAGTCCTTGGAAATTGGTCTTAGGCCTGGCTCTTCTGCCCCCACCCACCCCCACCCCACCAAGCCTGCACAATTTGACCAGCCAAGACAAGCACAACCTCACCAGTCATGTATGGTGGCTGGCCAACACTTCCTCCCCCATTTTTGCAGGTCCAGTTAAGCAGCAAAACCAGGTGCTTTATGAAGCTCTTGATGGGTCAACATGCATGGCAGATGGCCTGCATTTGGCTTGGAATGGGTAAAAGTTGTAAAGTCCTACTCTGTGTTCTTACTGCCTCACCATATTTCCCCACCTTAACCCAGCCTTCTGTTTCTCAGCCTTTACCTAAAATCAAGAATGCAGTTCCAAACAGAAACATAAAATCCGATAAAACAAATTGCACAACTCAGTGGACAAGATTCAGCCAAATTAAGTACATTCAAAAGCCATTGATTCCAATGGGAAAAAGCTAAGTACATATTTAATTCTCCCATTAAATCAAGCAGATTTTTTTAAAAAAATGCTTACCTACAGATAAATTATGCCCAAAGTATACAAAGTATACAAAAAAAACTCAGCTTGTCCAACATGCAAAATGTCAATATTCTGTCACAAAATATTGTCATTCTTAATGTCAGACTTCTCGAATACACCATTCTATAAAAGGATCCTGGTCTTAAGCACCAGAATGATAATTGCCAACAATGAGGCAGCTGCAATTATAACTGTACTCAAATGGAAGAACTTTCATAGCACATTCTTGGTACTGCTTATTTAAGTGGCTTACAGACCTTTGTTGTTTTGTCCTCTCTCCAGGCGAGGAAAATGGAGCTGGAGGTCCTGCAGTTCCTTTGGTAGCTGTCCCATTCCCATTGTTGATGCAGACTGTCTCATACTGGTAGCAAACCCACACTTGACCAAATTTCATTCCTTTCTAACCTAAGATGACCTACAGCCAATTTGTTTTCTCTGCCTTTTATACAGAGGCAGTCAGACAATGCTGGGTTGGATTCTTCATTGCCTTTTGTTTCATATGGTCCAACCCACAGTCAAGCTAAAATAAGTCTAATCCCAAATTCAATGCATTATCAGACTTTGACTTCTAATTTTTATAGCACAATTGGCTAAAATCCATGCAGAGAAAATGTCTCATGATGGGATGGCAATGTCATTGCTTTCAGCAAATAGTTTTGCTGAGCTTATTCACATTCTCATTTCCTTTGTTGAATCATTCTTAAAATAGGATTGTTTGGGGATCCAGTTGCCAGAATATGTAGAGACAGAGGATGTGTTTGTGTACACACACACGCACACACATACTGTAGCCAACACAAATTGGAACAAAACTGCATTTCAATTCTAATAATTTTTTTAAAGGTAGAATTAATATCAAACTTTCCACCTCACCCCCCCCCCCCTTCAATCCCTTTAGCCGGGAAAGTTGTTCTGGCAGATTTCTGATTAACTCACTCCCATTTTACCATCCTATTAATATGGAAGCCATTAAGGGTGCAATCCTATGCATGTTTAGGCAGAAAAAAGTCCTACAAGTCTCAGCATTCCTCTGGAGTTTTAAAAGCTGAAGTGCAGAACACTTTCCAGAAAAAACAAATACGCAGCTTTCAGTTCCAATGCGGATCAGTCAGGGAGTGTAGATAATTTTGCCTCCCATTCAAAAACACAAACATGTTTCTAATGATACGATGCGGTTCTGATTCATTGTGTGCAATAGGCTTTGCATCCAGTGACCACCTTTTCACATATATAACCCTGCTGTCTATTCAGGAAACTTATCTGTAATAGCAAATTTGCAGGTTTTATACTAGGAACCACGTATGTTTATAGCATCTGGATTCAAAGCATTAGCAAGCTAGGTGGGGTATTCAGTGGCAGAGCAGGTGGACTTTTCGGTCTATCTGTATGAAATATATGTAACCCACAAGCCTCACTCCTCTTAGGCCTTCATCTCTCTTGATTTTAATATATTTAAGTCCCCAAAGTGCTATTGTATTACACTTCTACTTTTCTTAATCTTAATTTTGCCAGGCATGTATTTCATTGTCAACGTTTTAAAAAGCAATGTGTCCCCACCTCCACGCTCAAAAATAAGTCTACCAAACACTAGCTCACCATGCCACAATTTACAAGCCGACCCAGAACTGGCTTTTCATGGTCCATGAGATGTACTGCATTTTGCTTAGGACTTGTGTTGAGCAACATCTTTAATGAGCTTCTGTCGTGCATTAAAAACGTTGTTGTTCAGGCAGGCATTTGGGGTGGGTTAGGGTATTTTAGAAAATGTTTTTATTGTAAAATTTTATTGTTTTAAACTGTTTTTATTGTATGTTGTACATCGCCCAGAGTGGCTGGGTGACCAGCCAGATGGGCGATTAATAAATTTAATAATAATAATAATAATAATAATAATAATAATAATGACGAACAGAAGTGTCAAAATACTGGGTCGGGGTGTCCTACAGGCTGCTAACCAAAAGACAACAGGACTGCTGTTATAGGCTTGCATAATTTGCATTTATTCTGCTCACATGAAATGGAACAGAATTTGATATTCCCTTTTGCAATGTGTGCTTAACGAATACCAACCACATTTGTTATAATCCTTTGCACTTACAGTACATGATATAATACTGGTTAGTACTATTAACTGTCAGAAGAGCACAATCTGCAGAGAAAGGATGTGGGAGCAGGACAGAAATGCAAACCACAAACTCCCTTTTCTTAGAAATGTGTTTATTAAAAAAGTTGTAACATTCAAAAGCAATGCATACTGTACAGTATAAAATAATTGTAACATGGACCTCTAAGTATTTACTGGGAAAAAATTGTTTAAAAAACTTATTACAGCATTGGTAGCATGATAAAATGTCTGTTGAATAATTACATAAATACTCTTAGGGCGCAATCGTATGCATGTTTAGACAGAGAAAAAGTCTACAACTTCCAGCATGCCCCATCTAGCATTGCTGGCTGGGGCATGCTGGGAGTTGTAGGCCTTTTCTCTGACTAAACATGCATACGATTGTGCCCTTAACAAATCATTTTGATCTGTTGCACATTCTTCCATAATACCATATTATGTTAATTTCTTTCCAAAGCCACAGTCTTGAAGATGCTTATTACTACCACCATTCCCTCCCTGAAAGAACCCAATGCTTTTCTCTCTAGAATTTGTATACTGACTTTGGAAGGATTTCACTAGAACAAGTGATTTCTGGAGTAAAGCTCAGATGTGAAAAGCACCTAAAATTATCAACAGTTGTCATCTAATGATGTGTGACCTTTGACTTTTTAATAACACTGATAAGATCAACTGAAAGCTATTAAATTAATAAAACAGAAAGAAATATATCACATTTGCTAATGGCAAATGATCATTTTAGCTGCAGTTTTTCCCACTGGGATTAACAAAGTGCACCAGTAATGTCTGTACAAACCATTTTCAAACATTAAATATACATACAGTGAGATTTTAAATATTTTGTATAAATTACAGAATTTTTCAAATAAAAAATTACATCTGAAATATAACTTGATGTTACAGAATATAAAAATACCTATTTTTGCCTTTTTGGAAACTATGTATTTGCAAGTTCTGGCATGATGAAACAATGCTGAGAAGCCATTAACAGCATTTTGCCTGTCAAAGTGAAATACTTAATGCTTAATATATGGGACTTACAACCCTCCTTCTACAATGGCAAACCAAGTGCAGAGCCAAAGAATCAAAAGGAGGGTTTAATAAACAGATCATGCCAACCCCAAATGATTTTAATCAACTAATGACCAAGACTTTTATTCTAAACTGAGGACAGATTCTAAACTGAGGATATTCTGGGCAGTAACCAACACTGCCGGTCTGCTCATGCTATTGAGGTACCGCTAGTATGCCAACAGCATAAGCTGTTGCGGTGCGTTTCTCTGGAAAACCTGTCGCACCAGCTTATGCTATTGGGATACCCCCAGAGGTTGCTTTCACTAGCAGTATGTCAATAGCACAAGCGGACCAGCAGTATTGGATACTGCCCATTGTGTACACAGTGTCCTATAATGCTTGAGGTGCCATTTCAGTGGCATGATCACAGGGAAGAGACCATAGCTCAAAGGCAGAACATGTGCAGAAGGTCACAGATTCAGTCCTTGACATCTCCAGTTAAAAGGTCCTGAGGCAGCAGGAATTAGAAAGATATTTTCTGTCTGAGACTTTGGAGAGCCACTGGGTAGACCCAGTTCAGGAATAATGCGCATCAGCTAACATGATCCTCAGGCTTGTGTGTGCTCACATCCCTCCCCTTTCCATATGAGAGATGGACAATAGACAATTAACACTTCTGTTCTTGGTTTAGAACAGTGGTGGGCAACACACAGCCCGCGGGCCACATGCAGCTTCCGCTGCCCACAAACTAATATTTTAAATGTTTTACATGGCATCCATAGTGGCTATGGAGTGCCCAAAGGGACAAAATTAGTTTGTTTGCAAGCTAATTTTGAGCTTCTGGCACTCGGTAGCCACTACGGATTCCATTTTTTATTTTTAAATGGCGTCTGCGAGGTGGGGTAGAGCCCTCAGGGGATGAATTCTAGGGAGCCAATATGGACCACGGACCTCCCAAAGTTGCCCACCTCTGATTTAGAAGAAACTGCAGTTTGTTGTTGCATTTGAACTTAGAAAATGGTGGTTTGTTCAAATCTCAGTTTAGCTGTAGTTTGATATCTTGACTTGTTGAATTGTGGTTTAAACAACCCATCATTTGTCAAGTTCAAATGCAACAACAAACCACAAGTATTTCTGACCCAAGAACAGGTTTAAATCTCCTTCCCTCATGCACAAAAGGGATAAAGGAATATGAGAGCCTGAGTCTTGTGCTCATAACAGATCACAGTTTGTTGTTATGTCTGAATCAGACCAATATAATGCAGCTTCAGACATTCAGTAACTCTAAATGCATTCTGCAGCAAGCATTAAGCACATAAAAGGGAAGGTGTTTACCACTGAAAGTTTGTAAAGTTACTGGGTATTCATAACTTACAGGTTCTGAAGGCCTAGAAAGTTCGAAATGGTCCTGTCATTCAAGCCAGCTGCCCAGCTCTATTATACTTCCCACACACAAAATTATATTTTAAAAAATGCAAAATTTGATTTGAGGAATTAATGAAGAAGGATCCATGTCTTAAAAATCACTATTTTTATGGAGCAACCACCACCTTCTCACACTTAACTACACTTTATATGTACCTCTTGTCACCCTAGGATTATAATGCAAGAACTTTTATCCAACCTGCTGTTACATCATTGAACAGTAAAGATGCTAAACCCAGGTTGTTTCTGGAAAACCATGGCTTGCTGCGCTGCCGGGGCATTTCCATATATTTTGTGGCAGAAAACCCAAAGTTTGTGAGCATGCAAACACACTTTGACAAGGAGATGCAGGCAATCCTGGATCATTGGTGGCTATATCTGTGTGAAAAATATGTTTCTAGACATGAATTTGTCTTATTCAATCATTATGAGTTGGCTCTAGACTAAGTTAGCTGGCAATAAATTAATCATGGCTTAAGTTCCTTTGATTTAAGTAGGAACTAAGTTAGTTGAACTTAGTTCCTACTGAAATCCAAGGAACTTAAGCCATGACTAACTTGTCCTATTGATTTCAATGGGATCCAAGTTCAACTAATTTGAGTCTGGATACAATCTGTTATATTTAAATGTACACTTAAAATATAGATCAGCACCTAAAAAACAATGGGCGAAATCCTGCAGGGCGCTTACACCTCCAATGATTTTTTTATGCCCTGGCAATTTCTGTCTGCAAGTGGCACCTACCGCTTGCGGAATGAAGATTTAGCATTTCCAGGGCAAACAGAAACAAGTGAAAATGCCCATTTCTGGAGCAGAGCAGGGCAGGGCAGCGGAGCTCCGCTGACCTGTCCCAATGGAGAAACAAGCGTTTCTGCTTATTTCAGGGCTTCCTCAGGGAAGTGCTAAACCTCTATTGTACAAGGGGTGGGTCCTGCTCATGTAATGGAATTGCCAGGACCCATCACTTGTGCAACAGAATCTGCGGGGCACAAGAGAATCGGCAGGGGCATAAGCACCCAGCTGGCTTCCGCCCAACGTGTGGATCAATTCTCAGCATCACTGCACTGCCATGCAGTCAATTCGCCTATACTTGAGTGTCATCTAGATAACAGATTTGCCCCATTTTATTGCTGACTTTACACCACAGCAGGAAAACCACCTTCATATTTTAGTCAGTAGGATAGCCTATCACAACATGCAAGTCAGAGACAACTTCAGTGCTAGAAGTTCAAAAATGTACAATAGCAGACCTTATGATCCTGCACAGCTCTCAGGGTAGGGGTGGGGACAGGGAACAATCATGAAAAACAATGAAGGCACATAGGTATAAAATACAACACACATAAGATGCAATTCTGCCTGCAGAAGAACAGGAAAAAATAGACATTTTCATCTGGAAAATATTTAAAAAAAATAGGTGACAATTTCCATGTTTAATTAAAGATTCTAACATTGCTCCTGAATTCATTGTCTACAGAGATCTCTACACTGGGCAAAATGTGATTTCCCCCCCCAGTGTTTTGGCTGCCAAAAATTATTGCTAACATTTATTTAAATAGTGCTTTCAGTGCACAGGTTGCTTTACAGCAGGGGTGCAAAACCTCAAGCCTGGGGACAAAATCTGGCCCTCCCAGGCTCTCAGTGCAACCCACCAGGTTCCCCAGAAGGCCACACCCCCTTCCTCTGGCCCTACTCCTATTCCCCCAACCATCAATCATATGGTGGCTTCCTGGCTTTTATGCAGCTTTTCCCATTCTAAAAAGTTGAACTGCCTCTCCTAAGGCTTGGTTAATGACAGGGGAGGGGTTGGCCCTGCCCCATTTGCCTTTGGTTCCACCCAGCACTGGAATCTGGCCCCCGAGAGCTTTTCCAAACTAGAGTTTGGCCCTTGGGCTGAATGAGGTTCTGCACCCCTATTTCAGAGAAACATACAAAACAAATGTTTGAAATGTTCTGTGCCTTCCATCAAAACTGGAGGGGTTGGGTAAAAATGGGAAAACACACTACGGGTTGGATCCAGAGTAACAGTGCAATCCCAACCATGTCTACTCAGAAGTTGGTCCAACTAAGTCCAATAGGACTTGCTCTCTTGTAAGAGTGGTTAGGATTCTGGCCATAGGATGCAATCCTATATACACTTTGGTAGGAGGAAACATCATTGAACTCAATGGGACTTCTGAGTAGATGTGTATACGATGGCTTTGTAATGTAGTTACATTTAGTTTCTATATAAATCAATGGAACTTAACTATTTGCATTGATTTTATTGGGGCCTAATCACAACTAACTTAGTCTGGATCTAAGCCTTTATTTCCCATGCAGCACAAAACCAAAGTGTGTTTGGATTTTAAAGTGTTTTTACAACCGATACTTTAGATGCGATTCTGGACTTGCTGCCAATTTATATCCACATGATATCCCACTCCACAACCGAATTACCACGAAAAAGTTTGAATCAAGCACTGGAACTTGATTCAATCCTAACACTATATGTAGAGCTGCAACTGAGCTGTGGGTAAGGCTGCCATAGAAAAAGTCTCATTCGTGAACAATTGGACCCCACAAGCTGTTAATCATGTCTCCCAGTAATCTAATCCAGTTGAATAAATAATTTCCCTTTAAAAAAAAATCTAGCTAGGCTCAATCTATATCCCTTATTTTAAAGGCTCCAAAGTAAGTTCCTTCTGGAGAGGGGTCCAGTAATGAAGGGTATGATACCTGGATGCCTACTATTTCACCAGATTTTAATTTGAAAAACCCTCCTACATTTACAGAATAAAAATGAAATTCTGAGTCTCCTGACCAATTCTTGGTACTTCCTCCCTTCATCAGGACTACAGAGTTTCTCCTTTTAACATCAGTTTTTGTCACATACACCATCAACTGCAGAATTTTTCCAGTTAGATTTCCCACTGCTTCATGGTGTCGAAAGCATACGCTGGCATACAGATAGTAAAAGCCATCATGATTGGCTATTAATTTCCCGTCACTGAAAGTCATATTTAATATGTTTGCCCAGCCTTTGTCATGATGCCAGGATGTAAGGTTCACCCTACGGGCACCTAAGAGAAAACACAAATTAGATTTTCTTTTAATCCTTTCAAGTTTAATTTCACACATAAATTGTGCAGCATATGAATATCATTTTCTGCAATCATTCTGCCAGCCATAGGGTGGTGCATGCTTGGCAATGGTAATGGCTACTCGCCTATCCTTTGGATAATTTCCTCTACAGAAAGTATAAGTAAGACACTGAAGAAAGTCTCCTCCTGCCATTCCTGAACTGATTTCTGAGCCCATTTCTACTGCATCTTCCTGCTACAAATCAGAGAATTTGCAGAGAATTACTGTAATGTCTTTGGTCTTGCCTTCTTTCTAATTCCCATCTTGCTTGCTATACTCAGTTTGTTCTTTGGGGAGTCCAGAGCCTTTGACCCATTTTTCATCTTAAATCATTTGTACCTCAGCTTCCTCCATTGCTCTGGTGGGTTTTTTTTCTTTGTGGATTCATGTTTAGTGTAATTGTGTGTCATGTACACCACAACTACAGCATAATGCACACCACAAATATATTGTACTTGTGGTGTATAATGACTAGGCAAGAAGGCTTATGCTCCAAATGTTTGCCATGTGAAGTCTTTGCACAGAATGATGTGTTTATAGGCTGAAGTCAAGGCAACATATAAACCAGTAATTCATCTCCTGAATGCAGTTGAGTCTTTCCTCATAAGACACTTCTAGTTATGCCTGGCTGGGCAGAATCAGATGGTGACTGTTTAAAAACTCACCACATGATGGTTCTATCCATATAATGAGACCCTCATCTCTAGGCGCCTGCCATGTCGTGAACTAAGGGTTACCATGTTCCTCAACTGCTCAAAAATACAGGTGATGGTGGACATGGTAACACTTGATTCACTGCATGGATAGCAGCTACAGCAGCAGCTAGCAGCTATTGGCTCTCCACAGTATTAGGCCATTTATACAGTGAAGTTTTGTATGGCCACCAGTGAGGTTAAGATGATCTAATTCCACCTGTACATAAAAAGGTGATCAGAAGCACAGCTCTCAGCTGATTATTTCTTTTAGTTCATTAACCTTTCAGCAATCAACTGACCAATTCAATTTAAATGAACTTCCACACTATCAAAAACTAGATATAGATGCCTTTTAGAGATATTGAAGGATGTGCAGGGTAACTTACTCTTTCATCAACATAGTAAAAAGCTACCATTAATTGTCAGAAGAAAAGGCCATTTTTAATCTTTTCATCTTAATTTCTTATTACAGAAACACACTAGAACCAAAATAGCCTACCACATACAATTGGTTTGTACTGATTAATCAGCTACCACTTTAGTAAATAAATATATCAAATGAATCAATAAAAGCTTGCAGCTTACCATCCAAATCTTAACACAAATGAGATGTCAACTGTCTAGGATTATTCAAAAGACAAAGAATCCATTCAGACAGGGAGACAAAGTCATGACAGAAAGAAGAAGAAACAGGTGCTACAATGTCACATATTAGAAGCTATAAATCTAGATTGTAGAATAGAATTCAGCTCCAAAACCTTAGCTTTTCATATAAAGAAAAAGGCAAGCTTTATAGGTCCTTATGGTTGAGGAGAATGATTGGAAAAGTGCAAACAGTGTCTGAATATGGCTCAGGAGCATAAAGAAACTTTTCAACCTTTTTTTTCTAAAAGTTGAATACACACACACACACACTCTCTGGGTTCATATTTCAATCATATCCTTGCTACTACTGCCCACTGCCTCCTTCTCTTCCTTCGATTTTACCAGCCGCATATTTGCCAAAATATTTCACATTCTACAAAAGCCCCAATATCTGAATCAAGTTTAACATTTTGTAAGAACAACAAAAAGGTGTGTTCCTATTCCATATATTAGGGTCCTTTGCTGCTCTGGTGTAAGATTTAAATTAACTTCATGAAAAGTTGAATAATGACATAGTTTACTTGTGGGCTCTCACAGCCAGACACTCTCATAATTTTACGTGTCTTGTTTTGGACTCAAGATGCATGATAAAGAACTAATTCAAGAGGGATCTCAAGTCAGGGGGCCTCATGAGGGATTTGGCATCCTACAAATATTGAGATACTGAAAAATCCATAACCTTACAAGAGCTTGGATGTTTAGAGGTTTAAAATATCTAGTTGCTGACTTGTTTACATACTGGCTCAAATTCAGATGTCATACAAAACCATGCCTTGCATAAACCATCATTTAGAATCCAAACCATAGTTTGAGCTCCCAAACGTATGGGCAAACTATGCTTTAGAGCTCCTTTTCTACTTTCATTTTTCACCTGCTCAGCAGACCAGTCTAGATGCAGAGGCCTCCCGAGGCAGAACAATGGACATAACCAGAGGCCTTCCGAGGCAGAACAATGGACATAACTATGGTTTGTCAATTTAGATATTGCTCCAAGCTATAGTTAATGCAAACCATGGTTTTCAAACCCAGTTCAGACTGTGACTTCTGATTCTAGTTTGCCAAACTTCTGCAAACCATGGTTTATCAATTCAGAAATAACATCAAACCATTGGTACACTTCCTTAATCATGGTTTAGCATGATAACTTATTATGGCCCAGTTCAGACACCAACATACATATCGGTAACCTACAATAAAAATTATTTTTTGGACAAGATTAAAAAGGAACTTACCAGCTGGAGTTTTATTACCATCAATGATGAGGTGGGCAAATGGTGGTTTGTCAGGTTTGTTTTTCTTGGTCAAATCCAACCGTGATGCTCCCATTATAGCTATATAAAAGACAGCATGTTAAAATCACCACAAAATTCTCACAAGACTAATAAGATCCACAATAATAAACCACTATAATACTTACACTTCTCTGATCTTGACTGGTCCTTCTCGGTAATAAAACGCTGGACTTCCTGAAAATGAAAGAAGCATGCTTATTTTTCCAGAGTCATGATACAGATAAGTTTCTTACAGGCCCAATAGCAGTGCCTCATTCCTAAAATAAAAGGTGGTGAAGTTCACACCAGCCTGCAAATCACACTCTCTGGTCTAGAAACCCTTATCTTGGGTTTCCAATACCAAGGTTCTTTTGTAGATGTTGCTCCTTCATTATTACATCACACACTTCAGGTATGGATCCTAAAACCCAAATAGATTTTAGAGCCAAGATGTTTTGAAGGAGCTCTAACTCAAAATAATCAGGGACTTCTGTTCTCTTCTTCTTCTTTTTTTTCCAAACTTCAGGGGAGGTCCTTTATTCCAAGTGGTGTCAAGAACCCACATCACTTTACCTACCCCCAAATAAAAAAAGTCTTATTTTGCATGGCACAAAATCATGACCTCTGTTATAGCTTAGCACACAACTACATATTATGTAAGATAATTCCACTAAAAATGGTATCCATGTGTCAAATTCTTAAGAGATTTCATTTTATTAAGTAGTATAGAAGTAATATAAATAAGTAAATAAATAAATAAACTCTCCCCCACTCCCTCCAAACCATGTAGGAATGCTTATCCGTGATGACGTCATCATATTGTGCATTTCCCTAACCCACATTATTAGCAGTCACTGACAGTGCAGGGCAAGGCAAACAATATAACCTATTCACACATTACTGGTGTGAACAGGGCCCAATCTACACAGGTGATTTAGTGTGGAATGAGAGCACATCAGGGTCGTTTGCAACACATGACGTCACCACCCTGCAGCTTCCCTCTCAAAAAAGGTGCATTTTTGCAAAGCCCTTTTAGTGCATCTTTTTTCCTTAAACACGGCTCCCACGTGGTTCTACTACAGTGTCCCTCATTACGCCGAATTAAATCCTGCATGCTGGGGTGGGGCTGCCACTCCCCCCCATTCCTTTTTTTTCTCCCATTGGCAGTAGCCACTTTGGACACAGGCTTCTCTTCCCACTTAGCGCTATTATGCAGTAGCGCTATTTGGCTGCTGGCCTTTCCTATTTATTTTTACTTTGCATTACAAAATTGCTTCTTCACAGTCCTATAATCGCGCAACTGTGCAATGCCGCATTAGCACGATAGTCAGAATTGAATTGTACTGAGGCAGTAACTCACGCAGGGGAGCAGGGCTTCAATACTGCTGATTGACAGTCCTGTAATTGCACAATTGTGCAATGTTGCACTAGCGTGCTATAGTACCTAACGCAGAGAGCAGGACTTCAATATTGCTGCTTGTCCTGGTGGATGAAAGGGGAGAGGCGTGGGGTAAACCACGGGATGTAATTCATTTCTTCCATTAAACTTCACTGAGCAGAGGAGCATTGAAAGGGGCAGGGAGCAAGCCTCTCTCATTCGCTAAGCAGCACCCACGCAGTTGATGATGTTCAGTTCTCACGGACTCCTCCCACCCAACCATGAACCATGACAGCTTCAAGTGCTGTTTGACCCATGAAAGTGGGGTTTTAGGTAGTGTATACTCTGCTTTTCTTGCTTTGTGTGCCGCTGACAGACCAAAGCAATTTCATGAGACTCTGGATATAACCAGAAAATGCTTCTGAAACTGTTTCCATGTAGACTGGGCCTAGGGTATCCTTGATTAAAGGGATAGTGGAGCCATGCATCTAGCTCTGCTCCCAAAGTCACACTGCTCCTTCTGTCCCTGCTGTCGCTGTGATCATGTTGTCCATAACTTCTGAAGTGGGGAGGGGGGGCACTCCTGTATTCATGGAGGGTCCTGTACAGTTCAGAACCCTGCATAATCAAGGTTCTAAACAAGACAAGGAGCCTCCATGAGCCCCTCTCCCTGTTGCAGAAGCTATGCTAAACACAACAACAGCGAGCGGAGGAGCAGGAGGAGATCCAAAGTGCAACTTTGGAGCAGGAATACACATGGAGACCCACTGCTCCTTTCACCAAAGATGCCTTATTCTTACGAATAATGTGTGAACAGGGTTTCTGTCACTGTGGCATGTGTAGCTCCACACTATCAGAGCACAACGCAGATAGAATACTGGAAACTGGCTATGTGACTGACAGCAAAAAAAGAGATCGGAATCAATATCTGGCAGGAAATTCACTGGTTTCTATCTTGGTAAGTCAGGAAGGAAATTGAAAAGTGTAAAACTACTGGTTCAGAAGGTTCACAAGCAAGCCACGGAAACTGGTCCAATAAATCTTTATAACAATGAATATTAGCATTATGCCTAACAATGGAAAAAGTGACAATGAGAGCAACAGATACTGAAGCGGTTCTGACTCACTGCCACATTTTCAACTGTACAGATGCTGGAATACCCTAGTTAGGGACTGGACCAGAAAAGGGCAAGGAAGGAGGGAAGATGTGAGCTTGCTGGCATACAGGCTGCTTTCTGTTTCCTGGTTGGGATCCTAGTAGGTCCCAGTGGAGCTACAAGGGTATGGCAAAGCACTGATCTTCCTACCCAAAGGAGTCTAGGTTGGCTGCCTCTCTGTTGTCCTTCTGCCAGAAGGCAAAGACACTTTTCTTCAGGCAGGTCTTTAGCATAGAAGCTGCTCTGCTGCTGATGGGGCTTTAACTGTTTGGGTGCTGTCTATTTCTCTTATTCCTGTGTCTTTAATTTGATTTGTTTTTATGTTATGTTTTAATTAAGGTTTAGTTTTGAATCTGGATTTTATTACTGTCAGCCACCTGGAGCGCCATTTTTTGGTTGAAAGGTGGGCTGTAAATTAAATAAATAAAATAATATCTTCAACTGGTGGGTTGCAGCTGTGAATTCACCTGCATCACCATCATTATTTTTTTAATTATGTTTCTTTACTTTTATGAGAAAGAAAGGATTAAAGGCAAATGTAAAGTATAGTCCTCCTATAC
This sequence comes from Heloderma suspectum, assembly GCF_057233095.1. Classification (NCBI taxonomy): domain Eukaryota; kingdom Metazoa; phylum Chordata; class Lepidosauria; order Squamata; family Helodermatidae; genus Heloderma; species Heloderma suspectum. The sequence continues at coordinate 174,193,464 of NC_139460.1, read as the reverse complement.
TCTACACTGTTGTGCAACGGGAAATTTCAGCAGGCTGGCTTTTCTTACCACAAGTTGCATCTACCCAAAATCACTTTTCTATGCAACTATTAGAAGTACAAGAGCCCTGTTCCTCCTTGGGATTTGGTCGCCCTAGAGACAAAAGCAGGTAGAGGGACAGGTATGGTTAAAAAATGTAAGGTGGGCCATATGTTGCAGTTAAGGATGGGCCATGGAAATGAACAAGTTGAAAGGGTGGTTCACCTGAACCCTGCCCCCAAGTGTCGAAAGAACATGTAAGGGGCGGGGTCGCAGTGGCTAGCCCCATCCCTCATGGAAATGTTTCACTACTGTCTGTGTGAGAAATGGGGACAACAGGGGAAATGGGTTTCCGCACATACTGATGTATGTATGTACAAGTCCTGCCTTCCTTCATTCCATGCAACAAGGGACTCTGGCCCAATCAGGGCCTGCCCTTAATGTAGGAGCTATGCCTGTGTACATGTGGAGAGCTCTTTCCCACGCTGTCCAGATGTGTCTACTTTTCTGTTAGGGGTGTTTTCATGGTGTGCAATGTCAATGGGGGCGGGGCTAGCCCACACTGCCCCATCGAATCATAGAATCATAGAAAAGTAGGGTTGGAAGGGGCCTACAAGGCCAACGAGTCCAACCCCCTGCTCAATGCAGGAATCCAAGTCAGAGCATCCCTGACAAATGGCTGTCCAGCCTGCTCTTGAATGCCTCCACTATGGGAGAGCCCACTACTTCCCTAGGTAATTGGTTCCATTGTCGTATTGCTCTAACAGTCAGGAAATTTTTCCTGATGTTCAGCCGGAATCTGGCTTCGTGTCACTTGAGCCCATTATTCCGTGTCCTGCACTCTGGGATGATCGAGAAGAGATCCTGGCCTTCCTCTCTCTGACAACCTTTCAAGTACTTGAAGAGCGCTGTCATATCTCCCCTCAGTCTTCTCTTCTCAAGGCTAAACATGCCCAGTTCTTTCAGTCTCTCTTCATAGGGCTTTGTTTCCAGTCCCCTGATCATCTTTGTTGCCCTCCTCTGAACCCTCTCCAGCTTGTTTGCATCCTTCTTAAAGTGTGGTGCCCAGAACTGGACACAATACTCCAGATGAGGCCTAACCAGTGCTGAGCAGAGGGGAACTAGTACTTCCCGGGATTTGGAAGCTATGCTTCTATTAATGCAGCCCAAAAGAGCATTTGCCTTTTTTGCAGCCACATCACATTGTTGGCTCATATTCAGCTTGTGATCGACAACAGTTCCAAGATCCTTCTCGCTTGTAGTGTTGTTGAGCCACGTATCCCCCATCTTGTAACTGTGCATTTGGTTTCTTTTTCCTAGGTGCAGAACTTGGCATTTATCCCTATTAAATGTCATTCTGTTGTTTTCTGCCCAGCGCTTCAGTCTATCAAGATCACTTTGAATTTTGTTTCTTTCTTCCAAAGTATTCGCTATCCTGCCCAATTCTGTGTCATCTGCAAATTTGATCAGCATTCCCTGCACCTCCTCCTCCAAGTCATTAATAAAAATGTTGAAGAGCACTGGGCCCAGGACTGAGCCCTACGGTACCCCACTCGTTACCATGACCTCCCTCATGCGTTCTTTCGGCATGTGGGGCAGGTACTATGTGAAGCACCCTGAAGACTACTTGTATAGAGCACACTGTCATGATCCCAAACCACTAGGAGGGCTACCTCAAGTCTTATATTGATTGATTGATTGCATTTCTATACTGCTCCATAGCCCAAGCTCTCTGGGCAGTTTACAGAAGTTAAAACATTCAATACAATCTAAAAAGTTTAAAATCCATTTACAAAAAAAGCACATAAAAGCACACCAACAATATACACAAACAAGATATAACTAAAAACAACATTGTACGATCAGTCAAAACTAAAGACACATCTAGGGCTGATTAAAACTCATCATGTGCTGTCAAATGCCTGGGAAAAGAGATAGGTCTTAACCTGGCGCCTAAAAGATAATGTTGGCGCCAGGCAGACCTCATCAGGGAGCTTGTTCCACAGATGGGGGGCAACCACTGAGAAGGCCCTCTCCCTCACTGCTGCCTTCTGAGCTTCCCTTGGAGGAGGCATTTGGAGGAGGGCCTTAGATGCTGAAAGTAGTGTACAGGTAGGTTCCTTTTGGGAGAGGTGTGCCGTCAGGTATTGCAGTCCCAAGCCGTATAGAGCTTTATAGGTTAAAACCAGCACCTTGAATTGAGCTCGGAAGCACATAGGTAGCCAGTGCAAGTGGGCCAGAATTGGTCTTATATGTTTGGACCTTCTGGTCCCTGCTAGCAATCTGGCTGCTGCATTTTGCACAAGCTGCAGCTTCCAAACCGTCTTCAAAGGCAGCCCCACATAGAATACATTGCAGTAATCTAACTTGGAGAGTTGTTTCTATCCCTGAATAGGCACTACACTGTATACTGCCTAATCCAACAGCAGCAGCATTTATAAATGCTTCTGAGATTGTTTACAGTTGTACACATTCATCATCTTGGTGCAAATCATTATGACAATTCTGTGTTATTATCCCCATATTTCAGATGGTGCGGTTGAGGCTGAGATAATTTGTCTTGCGTATGGCCACCCAGTGGGTTCATGGCAGAGGCAAGATTTGAACTGAGGACTTTCCTGACTTGTAACTCAGTTCTTTAATTACTGCCCTACAGCAGCTCCATCTGCTTCTCACTGTAACCTTAACAGCCAAAAAGTGTGTGTGTATTTTCTTTAAATTAAAACAAACATTCCCAGAAATCCAGTTCTGTGCCAGCTCCCAAGCTACATGCTGTACATGATATATTCACAAACAAATACAGGATCTCTTTGGAAAATACTTTTACCCTACCTCCACATACAGTAAGGTCATGAGTGGGTTTGGGGCTTACATACACCCTTCTTATTTTTCACCCCCACTACACAGAACGCCTGGAGGCCCAGGGCTGCACTCTCAAATAAGTGCCTCTGAAACCCCTCTGCTCAAGCACTCTCATATACTTCAATGTTTCCTCATGAAAGGCCATCCTGGAGATTTAACCTATGAAGCACTTTGTTGCCATGTTCAAGACGAGTCTAGGCCTGAATTTCTCCCAAGCTGACAGGATCTGGGAATCCTGCCAAGGGGAGGGGATGGTGGAAATCGCTCCATGAACTGACCCATGAACTGATTGTGTTTGCCAATCTCTCTTTCCTGCCAAATTGATCGTAGACTTTTCTAAAGAGTGTGGTTTGTGACTCTGGAGTACCAAAGACCTTGTAAGGTCATATGCAAGAAACCAGCAAACCGACTACAAGAAAGAAAAACATCAATTTGTTTACTTAATTTGAATAAATTTGAAAAGTTGAGGAATTTACTCACACTTGCCAAGAAGATCCAAGAAGGAATATTGGCACCATAACTTTCAACATATTTCACTGGAAACACTGATTTCAGAAGATAAACTGAAGAGGCTGCATGCAGAGGGTGTTCTGAACTTGACCAGCATCTGAACATGCCAGGAGGGTCCTCCTACCCACTTAAGAGACAACCATTCCAACTGAGGTGACTGCCACACACCTTGAAATTTGCTCTTTTGCAGAGGACTACAAAGAGGTCAGGACATTTTTAAATTGCTAGCTTCCTGTTCTTCAATTCGATTGCTTTTCCATTCATCACGTTCTCTCTGCACCTGGAATTCACTGATCACAGAGATTGCTGCTATCACTCCTGTACAGAGAGTGCTACAGAGAGCTTGCTACTGTCACTCCTGTAACATTTGGGAGCTATATAAACAGATGACCTGACACAGCCTCCAACTATCAGCACCAGATCATCCTTGTCACTATAAGGCAAACTGTATAACTCCATCCTGCTTCCCTACATAAGATACCCTAAAAACATCTGTGGTGCAAACTTATCCAAGGTTGCAGCACGTGTTTATTGGCCCATTCTCCTGTCTTGCAAAGTATGTACAAGCATTTGCAATTGACAACATACAAGGGACTCCTGATATATTCAGGTGTTCACAAAAATTAGATAACAATACAAGGTACGTAGATGCACAGACCCAGCATTTCACTAGGACAAAAGAGAGTAAACTTGCTCCAACCCCACCAAATGCACTCTGAAGACAGTTTGCCCTGGCACAAGATATTAGCTGTGCTCTCATGTCCCTCCCAGAACCCATGTAAGAATTTATAGTTATAATTTTACAATGTACAACATTACATATGGTTCTGTTAAGCCCACTTCCCTCAGCACAACTCAGACAATGTTTCTCTTTAAACTCTGAACTAGTGCAATTAAAACCTATTGCCGTAATTTTTATTATCAGCACGGTTAGGGCGTTAGAATCCCTCAAAAGCAATCAAGAGGAAATGGACCAAGAGATTCCTATGCAAGGGGCTATTAGGAAAGACAGTACATATCAAGTGCCTAGTGCTCTGTCAGCTCTTAAACAGCCCTAGATTAGATTGTAATTACATTTAAATAGAGCTAAATACTCAGTGATGCGTAAGAAATCAAACACTCTAAAGGCCCTCTGGAAGTCAGTTGAGTCCTCCCATGAAATGTTGGCATCATGCTTGCTGCCAGTTGCATGTGAAACAAGCATATTGTGCTCAGCTTCTCAGGACTTGCTACGTCCAGCAAAAAATGAAAGCCTGAGAGCAAATGTTCATGGAGGTATATGGTGCTCAAATGGGATTGTACCTCTTTTGAATATCCATAGCGAATCTCTTGTTTGAAACCATCCCTGTGGCAAAATCTTCCTGTATGTGTCCCAGGCATTAGATGCTTTGGAATGAAGTTGCTTTCAAGAAAGTTATTATTATTAACTTTCTGAGGTGGTAGAATTTCATGGAGGCCTATACAGTGCATTCTGCTGAATGTGTGAACTCCCTCCAAGACAAAGCATCTGAAATATACATGGCTACCTGATACGACTTCTCTTATCATGATGATGAGAATCCAGCCCTATTCAGGCATTGAGAAAGGGGTTAAAATCAACACACGAGGAAAGCTCCAGCCCTGCCCCTCTCTCTAGGCATTTGTAGCCCTGTACTCATGGAAGGTGACTATCTGAAGAGGAGAGCTTCCTGTGTCTGTGCTGAAAAATCTGCATTCTGGCTTATGTGGACAGCCTCCATAAATACAGGAAGCTCTCTTCTTCAAACAGTCTCCCCCCAGAAGTAGAGGGTGACAAATGGATGAGGGAGAGGGGTGGGGCTGGAGGTCTCCTCTTCATGCATTGATTTTAACCCTTTTCTCAATGCCTGAATAGGGCTTGTCATTTATATCTGGCATTTGGCCCCTGAGCTGGGGTTACCGATCTTGCTAGGCTTGTTCATTTGCTTGCCTTTTAGGCACCAGAGTGCTCTCCAGCCCTTCGGAGGGTTCACTGTCCCATTTTCCCACCTCCCATCACCTCTACTCCACAGCCTAAGCTCCCCAACTCTGCTCACCAATGTCCTCAACACAGAGTTCCATTGGTGGTGATTTGCCTCTGTAGTTCTTCGCTCCCCATCCCTGCCGTTTTAGCACTGACCAAATCCTTCAGTAATGGCATTTTTTTCTCTCACAGACACAGGAGACGTGAAGCCTTGTGAAAAATATAGGAAAATTCAGGGATAATTTGTGAATGATATGGGAATTCTATAGGAATAATAATGATCTACTGAGTCCGCTCGACGTATCACTATGTTTGGATCCAACCCATAATAAGCATGTTTACTGTGAGTTGCTTTGGGCACAGTTTACTGTGGAAAAGCAGCATATAAATAAATTAAACTTAGATTTGGGTGATAGATAGCAGCTGGGGAGAGTTTTGGTGGGAAACTGGCACAGGGCCCTAGTCCAGATTGGGAGTACAGTGCAGGATCAGTTCCTCCTCAGCTACTTTTTCTTCAAAATAAAGGTGGTGTCATTAAGTACATTACTCACAATTTTAGTATATTGTAATATGTAGTTTGGCCCTCAGTAATGGTCCTCCATGCTGGCTGGGTAATTCTGGAAGTTGTAGGACTTTTTCTGTCTAAACATGTATAGGACTGTGACCTATGCATGCATAAGATCCCAGCTAGCAGGGTTGAGGATAGCCTTCACCAGAGAAACTGGAGAAATGGGATTCTACAGGCAGAACCCAATGGTGTGCTTACGCCCCCACTGATGCCCAACTTTTAGTGATCTATCAGAGAAGTCAAAGTGCAAAACAATTGCTTTTATTATGCAAACTACAGTTATACATCCCTACATCTGATTCCTTTATGCCCTGCTGATCCCTTCCGCCAGTGGTGGATCCCGCCAATTCCACTGAGCAAGCGGGACTCATCACTTATGCAAGGGAGATTTAGTGCTTCCTAGGGGAAGCCCCGAAATGAAAGAAAATGCTCATTTCTGGAAGGAGGCAGGTCAGAGGAGCTCCCTTATGTGAATGCCGCTGACCTTCCTCCTTCCAGAAACAAGCATTCCCACTCATTTCGGGTTGCCCTGAAAGCACTAAATCACCATTGCACAAGCGGTGGGGGCCACTCACACAACACTGGTGGGGCCTAAGACAGATTCAAACAGGGTTTACCTTCCATGGCTACCTCATTGGTCTGACCTCAATAGAAGGCAGCTGCTTACACCCTCATTGTGAATTTTGTGTGTGACGGTAACTCACTTGGCACTGGAGTAACATTAAAGCATAAAGATGCAACAAGATGTAGGCTTTATGCACTGCTGAAATGAACTGACCTTTTGCATGGCTCTCTGGAAAGCCAGTTCCATCATTCTGCACGATTCGGACATGAGCCTTGTTTCTTGGTTTGCCAAAGTTGTTTCCTGCAGGTCTGCATTCCCTTGAAGTCTCAGGAAGGTTCTCAAACAGTGTGTATCTTCTTCTGACATTCTGTGAGGGTCCATCTGAAACAAATTATTCAAAAACAGCTAATTGCTTTTATGTCACAGGTTGTTCATGTATCCAAAAGCAGACAAGAGATATTATCCTAGAGAAACCAAAAGGCAAAAACCTTGCTCTGTTCCAGCTAAGCAATTCTTATGTTCTTTAAATGTATTACATCAATTTTTGGCGGGCAAGTCAACCAGCAGCTATGAACCATGCTAGCTAAAAATGGAACCTTCATCTACTTCCCAAACTGAACTGCACCAGTATTATTTATATTTGGGGGAAGATAACATGTGAAAAAAGCTTCTGATGGTAAGTTAAAATTAATTTTTCTGAGGAAACCTCATGGAAGCCATAACGTCAGAAAAGGTTTTATTTATTTATTACATTTCTATATTGCCCATAGCTAAAGCTCTCTAGATGGTTCACAAGAGTTAAAGCCATAAAATACAACAATGTGATAAAACGTAATATCGTCTTTAAAACTACAAAATAAAACCAAACCAAAATCAAAGCCAGCAACAGTATAAAGATATAAAAACGCAATGGCACATTTAAAAACAGCAAAAACTGGTGGACTAAAATGCCTGGGGGAATAAAAAGGTCTCCACCTGGTTTGAAACTCAACATTAAAAAAACTAAGATCATGTCATCTGGCCCTATCACTTCCTGGCATATAGAAGGGGAAGAAATGGAAGCAGTGACAGATTTTACTTTCTTGGGCTCCAAGATCACCGCAGATGGTGACTGTAGCCATGAAATTAAAAGACGCTTGCTCCTTGGGAGGAAAGCTATGGCAAACCTAGACAGCATAGTAAGAAGCAGAGACATCACCTTGCCGACAAAGGTCCGTCTAATCAAAGCTATGGTTTTCCCAGTAGTAATGTATGGCTGTGAGAGCTGGACTATAAGGAAGGGTGAGCGCCGAAGAATTGATGCTTTCGAACTGTGGTGCTGGAGAAGACTCTTACGAGTCCCCTGGACTGCAAGGAGGTCAAATCAGTCCATCCTAAAGGAAATCAACCCTGACTGCTCATTGGAAGGACAGATACTGAAGCTGAAGCTCCAATATTTTGGCCACCTAATGCGAAGAGAAAACTCCCTGGAAAAGACCCTGATGCTGGGAAAGACTGAAGGCAAAAGGAGAAGGGGACGGCAGAGGATGAGATGGCTAGATAGCATCATGGATGCAATGAATATGAACTTGAGCACGCTCCGGGAAAGAGCGCAGGACAGGAAGGCCTGGCGTGCTATGGTCCATGGGGTCACGAAGAGTCGGACACGACTGAACGACTGAACAACAACAACAACCTGGTTCCAAAAAAACTACAATGCAGGTGCCAGGCAAGCCTTTCTAGTGTCATTCTACAACGATGGTGCCACAGTTAAAAAGTCTCCCTCCTTAGTAACCACCAGCCTCATTTCATTTGGCAGCAGAACCCAGAGGAGGGCCTTTGAAGATAATCTTAGGTTCAAGCAGGTATATATGGGAGGAGACAATCCTTTAGGTAACTGAGTCCCAAGCAGTTTAGGACTTTGAATAATAATACCAGCACTTTGAATTGGGGCTGGCAATGGACTGGAAGCCACTGCCATTCACAAAGCACATGTAGCTGTCAGAAAGGGAAAAGAAAAGGTAGGGGTGACGTGGAGGCTGAGGGTTGAAAAACAGCTGAGGGTTAGCAATACCAGGGACTGCGGACAGTTTGCAAACAAAAGGGGCACAATTTATTCAAGAATTATCATGTGGAGAGTTCTGGACATTGAGAACAACTGTGTGAACCAGACCTCAGAGTTCTTTCTCTAGCATAATAAGAAATCTTACTCATGCAAAATACAAAACAGGAGAGCAACCACCATGTCCTGAGATTCACAGTGCCATTCTGTTTCCTGTTCTAGATAACTACATACAGTTTTCACTTTTGTGTATGGTTTCACATGTGGTTAGAGTATTATAAACCAAGACCTCAACACACAAAATCGCCCAGAAGCAGTGAACTAGGCTATAGCTCAGGGTGAATTTAATGCAAAATATGGCTTTCAAAAATACTGTAAGGAGGGCATCATTGTAACATTTCAAACGTTTAATGAAACTACACAATTTAAAAAATGTTACCACTTTGCAGGTGGCTTGGGGGGGGGGGGCTTTTAAATTCGTCCAGCGAGTTGAAAAAGTGAAGGGTGGGACTAAGACAGAAACTAGATGCAATGGTGCTAAACCCACTGGGTCTGCTGCTAAATGTATATGAAGCAAGGTGTGTAGGTAGAGGGTACGAAAGCACCACATGAGCAAGTAGGAGGTGGGAAACAATTCCTCCACTCACCCATGCTTTTCATTCTCTAACCACTGAACCTCAGGTAGGATTTTTCTTCCCAGTGAAGCTCCAAAATTGGAAGTAGTCTCTCACCAGAAGAAAAACAGCTGGATTCAGTGGTTCTTGAAAGCTTGCACAATTTTTTGTGTGATTTTTTTGGTTGGCCTAATAAAGGTATTACAGCAATATGGATTTTGGAAATTTTCTTATGGTCAACACAGCTTCCTTTGCTTTTTTTGTGATACAAACCCACTGACGTTCATGTCACTGAAAACTTTACAGTATTGTTACATTTCTGTCCAAAAATCATCATCTGCTGACCAAAAATCAAAAACATTGCCTAATTAGTAGGTGCTTAAGTGTGCGGTGTCCAAATGAACCTGAACCACTTTAAAATGGGATGTCCAGTGGACCTAAACCCTTAGACATAAAAAGTGGTAACCAGTTCAAAACTAAATGTAAAGCTTCAGAAGATCTTTCAATCCTAGACAGGCAGGTGAGAGAATGACTGGGTTCACACAACCTGATAATCCACACTCACAGGTTGAGTATGGGTTGAGTGTAGGTTGTCACTGAACTGTGCATGAGTTATCATGCTGTATGAACCCAGCCACAATAACAAACCATGATGGTTTGTTAACTGCGAACAACCCACAGTTCACAACCCAACAACAAACTATGGGTTCTCTTCATGGGTTGTTCGTGGTTAACAAACCATGGTTTGTTAGCACGGCTGGGTTCAGACAACACAATAACCCACATTTCAACAACAACCCATGGTTCAATGACGACACTCAACCCACACTCAACCCATGAGTGTGGGTTATCATGTTGAGTGAACCCAGTCAGTGTGACCTAGTTCACACGTGACGATAACCCAGGTTGAGTGTGGCTTGTCAATGAATAATAGATTGTTGTTGAACAACCCAGCGTTCATAACCCAACAATAAACCATGGGTTTTCTTCCTCTGTTGTTTGTGGTTAACAACTAATAGTTAAACTATAGTGCAGGGTTCACATATAACAACAACTCACGATTCAACAACAAGCATACGCAACCCACAGGGCTTGTTCACACGATCAGCACAGCCCATCGTGGCTTATTTAAGGCAACCCCATGGCACGGGATTGCCATGAGTTGTCATGTCATCCAAACCTAGGTGTTTCAGGGTTAAATAACCATACAAAAGACCACGGGTTATTTGAAAGCTGTTTAATCCTCAAATGACTCTGGCCAGGTTCAGATGACATGACAAATTATGGCAAAATGATGGCCAGCATGCATCACAACCTATGGCTTAATTAACCTGGTGCCGAAAAGATAACAATGTTGGAGCCAGGTGGGCCTCATCAGGGAGATAATTCCATAATTTGGGGGCCACCACTGAGAAGGCCATCTCCCTTGTTGCCATCTTCCGAGCTTAGAATCATAGAATAGTAGGGTTGGAAGGGGCCTACAAGGACATCGAGTCCAACCCCCTGCTCAATGCAGGAATCCAGGTCAGAGCATCCCTGACAGATGGCTGTCCAGCCTCCTCTTGAATGCCTTCTGTGTGGGAGAGCCCACTACCTCCCTAGGTAATTGGTTCCATTGTCGCATTGCTCTAACAGTCAGGAAGTTTTTCCTGATGTTCAGCTGGAATCTGGCTTCCTGGAACTTGGGCCCATGATTCCGTGTCCTGCACTCTGGAATGATTGAGAAGAGATGCTGGCCTTCCTCTCTGTGACAACCTTTCAAGTACTTGAAGAGCGCTATCATATCTCCCCTCAGTCTTCTCTTCCCAAGGCTAACCATGCCCAGTTATTTCAGTCTCTCCTCATAGGGCTTTGTTTCCAGTCCCCTGATCATCTTTGTTGCCCTCCTCTGAAACCTCTCCAGTTTGTCTGCATCCTTCTTAAAATGTGGTGCCCAGAACTAGACACAGTACTTCAGATGAGGCCTAAGCACTGCTGAGTAGAGGGGAACTAGTACTTCCTGGGATTTAGAAGCTATGCTTCTATTAATGCAGCCCAAAAGAGCATTTGCCTTTTTTGCAGCCACATCACATTGTTGGCTCATATTCAGCTTGTGATCGACAACAGTTCCAAGATCCTTCTCGCTTGTAGTGTTGTTGAGCCACGTATCCCCCATCTTGTAACTGTGCATTTGGTTTCTTTTTCCTAGGTGCAGAACTTGGCATTTATCCCTATTAAATGTCATTCTGTTGTTTTCTGCCCAGTGCTCCAGTCTATCAAGATCACTTTGAATTTTGTTTCTGTCTTCCAAAGTATTAGTTATCCCGCCCAATTTTGTGCCATCTGCAAATATGATCAGCATTCCCTGCACCTCCTCCTCCAAGTCATTAATTTATAATCTGCTCCAGAATTTTGATTGATTTATAATCTGCTCCAGAATTTTCCCAGGAATTGATGTCAGACTGATTGGTCTGTAGTTCCCAGGTTCCTCCTTTTTGCCCTTTTTGAAGATAGGGACAACATTACCCTCCTCCAGTCATCTGGCACTTCACCTGTCCTCCAGGATTTCTCAAAGATAAACTACAATGGTTCTGAGAGCTCTTCTGCCATTTCCTTTATTACTCTAGAATGCAGTTCATCTGGCCCTGCAGATTTGAACTCATTCAAAGTAATTAGGTGTTCCTTGACCATATACCTATCGATCTCAAGCTGCAATCCTGCTCCTTCAGCCTGTACTTCACCTTTGCCGGGGTGGGTGGGGTCATAGACCCTCTTTTGGGAGAAGACTGAGCCAAAGTAAGAATTGAGCACCTCTACCTTTTCTTTTCCTCTGTTATCATTTATATATCTGGCTTCCCTCGGTGGAGGCAGCCAGAGGAGGTCCTTAGATGTTGAGAGTAGTATACGGGTAGGTTCGTTTCGGGAGAGGTGCTCCGTCAGGTATTATGGTCCCAAGCTGTGTAAGGCTTTATAGGTTAAAACCAGCACCTTGAATCGGGCTCAGAAACATACAAACATACATCTTATATGTTCGGACCTTCTGGTCCCTGCTATCAATCTGGCCGCCACATTTTGCAGGGGTGTAGCTGGGCCACCAACCAAAGTTGGTAGGAGGCACTCCATGTCACTGAGGCCACCTGAGCCTCAGGTGACAAAGATGGCTCAAGGAGAACCCCCAAGCTATGAACCTGCTCCTTCAAGGGGAGAACAACCCCATCCAGAACAGGTTGAGCACCCTCCATCTGGTCAGAAGAACCACCCACCAACAGCATCTGTCTTGTCTGGATTGATATGAATGGAGGATAGGTCTACCAGTGGCCAATTCTAAACCTTTTTAGAAGGTTTAGAAGGTTTTAAAACCATCTAAGCTAGCAGCCATTCTTTGTTTCCATACGTTAAATTATGCATTGTGTGAAGAAATATTTCTTCTTGCCAATCCTGTACCTACTTCTAGTCAGTCAGCTTAGAAAGCAGAATACCAGAGGAAGCTGCAGCTGCACAGCCAAGGCAGGATATCGGGGTGCAGGTCTGGGGCACCAGGATTCTGAAGGCCCCCAAGTGACCCCCTGAACTTGTGTTGGCAGCTCTTCCTTCCTCTCCTTGCATGACCCCAGCTGCAGGTTTGCCCAGCCAGCTGTAAAAGAAATCACCATAGCAGCCAGCTGGGCGCGCCTGTTCTACGGTGCACCATTTTTAAAAAACACCACATCTTTCTTAACGTTTTTAATTATCTGAACCAATCAGATGATGCTGCCTTTGGGAGACATGGCCAATGGGGGCACAAGAGCAACATAAAGACTGCCCCTTCACCACTCCTGAAGGGAGTTGTAGTCCAAAACATCTGGCGGGGACCAGGTTGGCCTAGATCAACAAGCCAGACCAGCTTCACTGGGTGCTCCAAAGTTCCAATACTGATAGGCAGAGAAAACTATCTCCTCTCACCATCCATTCATAATTTTATCAGCCCTTGTCATGTCTCCACTTCATAAGGGTTTTCCACCAAAACTATGAGACTGAAACTCCCTAGGTTTTCTACATAGCAAGGTGCACCAAAGCCATTTTATCTGCCTTTGCGTACCCTTTTCAGTTCCCTATTTTTATTAGATGGTGCAACCAGAGCCGTTCATCATATTTGGTACGTGGCCATGGCACAGACTTACATAACAGAACTATGCTTTCTGTTCTGTGCTGCTGGGAAAGTCAAAAAGAGAAAATGAAAAAACTGAAATGAGTTTTATAAATTTGTTTTCTGTTTCTAGTTTCTACCGTGTCAGTCAATGTAGAAAGATGTTAATTCTGCTCTCTCCATTAGCAAATATAGCAGAGTTCTGGAGGATGTGGTATTAGTGCATGCAAATCACATTCGAAACAATATCTTGGTCACTATATTAATTTTATAGGAGTTGCGCTGCGACAGTAAGACACTGTGATTAACCCAACACTGCACAACTTGTGACCTGCTGAGCCAAATTCAGCCCACCAGGCAACCACTCAGTAAACCTCCAGTTCTTGCTGGCTGTCTAGGACTTCCCAGATGGACAGGGCATAGTAAGCATGGTGTACGCCAGAGTATATGAATGGTGGCCTGCCTTCAGCAGATGGATATGCAACTGATCAGATAGTTTAAAAATAGTGGTAAACCTAAACCCAAATTTTGAATTTGATTATCTGGATAATCAGAATCACCTGCTGCAAATGACCACGGTTAGAAACAGGGTTTTTTTTAATTAATCAGATTAGGAAAGAGTACTAACATAAGGCCAACCTCATGCATTGTGGGATAAATCCAGTGGGCTATGCAAACTCATCAGTAATGGGCTGCATTGGGAGTTGTATATGCATAAGCTCCTATGTTGGAAAGAAAGCCTGAAGACAGACATAAGAAATGTAAGTATAGAAAGATTTCTGACAATGAAAACAGATATATTTGACAATTCCACATTCGCAGTACTGCTTTACCAAAGCGAATTCCCTTCCCAAGAACCGGGAGATTTAATTCTCTTGGTTTGTGGTGGCCCGTTAACCTAGACAGAATATATATGACGCAACTGTCAAGTCACTCCTTCTAGTATATTAGTACTCGAACTAAATTGCAGCAGTCTAGCTGCGCATACAGTGGCTTAAATGGTTTGTTAATGGAAGTGTGAATGAAGAAATCCTTGCAGCCCAATCCTATGCATGACATACAAACAGAAGAGCATCCTTGCTGGATCACACCTATTGCCCACCTAGTTTAGCACCCAATTCTTCACAGTGGAGAGCCAGATGCTTCTGGGAATCCCACAACAGTAGGAAGGGAACAGATTCCCCATTGGCAGTTCCCTAGCAACATGTACATGACCACTGAACAAGAAATTCCATTTAGCTATCATGGGTAATGCTCACTCAGAAGTACATCCCACTAAGTTCAATGAGGTTTACTCCCAAGGAAGTGGGCATAAGATTGGTTCTTCATTAATCAGGTTGGTCAATAATAGTGATACTGCTCAATACTGGACAGTTGACTATCCAGTAGATTGTCTACATTATGATTATCAGAAATTCTGTACTACTAAAAAGTCATTAAGATATTAATACATTTGTGAAGCTCACAGTTTCAAATGAAGTGATTTGTATCAGACCACAAATTGATATGAGAGAGAGACACACACACACAGAGAAAGAATCAGAAACCTGATTGAACCACATTTATTTCCAACTCAGAACTGATTCATTGACTCTGAACAGAAAAGACCCAATAGGTAAAATCCAGCCAAAGTTAAGCCATTTCCCCATTAATTTTGATGTGAGAGATTAAAACAAATGCTTAATTCTCCCACTGAAATCAATAGGACATAAAAGTGTTGAACTTTGGCTGAATCTTTGTACCACCTTAAAAACTAACTTACGTTAAGATCAAGGGCTCTTGGAGACTAGAGTCAACTTTGTCAGATGCTGAAACAGACTTAACAGCAGCAAGCATATTAGGGCAGTCCATTTCAAAGGAATCACCTTCGTAGACTCTTCACATTTATACTTTTATTTAAAGCAAGCTGTATAATGTCTTGAGGGCAAAGGCCTTCTGCAATACTTACACATACTGTATATCTCTATGAGGCATTACTGCCTGCACAACCAAGTAACTTTTTGTTTCATCAAGATCTGAAAAAGAGAAACTCAACCCCAAAATTTGCTTCTACCTCTGGGGAAGATAAAAGCAAACATCAGCCTCCAACTTCCTTTGAGAAAGTTGAGAACACTAAACTGAAAAAAGCAAACTCAACCAGTGCACGGGGTAATTTCCAAGAAAAAAAAGCTCTTTTCAGCCCAAAAGCATAAACCACACTGCAAACTGACTCCTCCCTCCAATCCTCTACCCCAGCAATTCTAGTATAATATGTATTGTGCTGCCCACAATAAAACCGTATTTGTTTGCAAGCTTTCTGTGGCCTGTTGCGCTTGGGGTTTTCTCTTTCAGAGATGAGATAATGAGGCATTGCTGGCATACCTCAAGAAACAGAAGCAGCACTACTATTTTCCCAAGTTCCAAAGATAAAACTTTTGAATAGATGCCAGTCATAAAAGGCTATTTATTTCTCAAAGTGAATCTCTATTTCTCTGCAGTAGGAAACATCTTCAATCCATTTTCCTTCTACATTAAGGTTACTACTTCCATATCAGAGGCACAATCTCCATCCTGCAACCAATCACAAGTATATTGAAGGTGACTGCTGCCCGGAGCTTGAATTTGGTATACATGGTTTCAGAACTTACCAGAGTGCCTTACCTGAGACTTTTTCAAAACAGTCACATTTCTGGCTGGGGAATGCTGGGAGTTGTAGGACTTTTTTCTATCTAAACATGCATAGGATTGTGCCCTAAAATCCCTTAACTTTCCCATTCTCAAATTCTCTAAGTAATTTATCACCAAGAGCATTGTTTATAGTGGCAACCATGTCTCTCTTGAAGTTTCTAATCGCAAGTTATCAAGCTCATGTACAAAAAAAAAACAAAAACTTAAGGCTTTTGTATCCTTAAATCTCTCAGAGTTTCCCAGTTTAATGGAGATTGTTCACAGCTTTGGAACTGGACACATCATTTCAATATTAAGAGCAAGCAAAAGCTCAAGGTTATAACCATCAACACAACTGAGGACCACTTCACAAGATTGCATAAAATCAGCCACAAAATTATTCCATTTACATGTGCCAGACTAAATAATGGTCGACCTTGAATGAGAGGTTATAAACAGAACTGGACATAGTACTCTGAGGGGTTCCATACATACACCTCGAGCAAACTTCATGATCGCCATTCCCCTCTGCTAAAGTTTTGCAGCTTACAACACATAGGTGCCCGCCGTTACACACTGTGACACCAATTAAACAATGGTGATGACCTCATGGTCCTACTTTCACACTGCCTGTTGTTGTGTGCTGCTGCAACCCAGTACCTGTCCTGATGTAATCCTGGGCCTCATACACCCATTCTGTGCAAACATCCAGATCCTGCGCAGTGTGAGCTAGAAATTCAAACTCCACTTTATTAATATTAGGAATAATTCAAAATTTGGAGCATCTACTACTCCAACAACAACCTGACTGCAACTAGTGTCAGGGAAATAAACTATCTCACAGAATTTAAATATAAAAATTGGTCCACTCCTAGCAAAAGATGCAGGCAATCTGCAAGCATTAGACTCTACCAGTGGAAGAGGGAGTGGAGACCTCAGACAAAATGGTCCTCTCCTCAATGGTTTCTTGTTTTTGATTTTGTTTTTTTTCCTGATTGATAACAAACTGAGCAGGTCCTTGCAAAGATCGACAGAGGCGAGAGCGTGCAACCATCCGGAGAGCCAATTCGCAAATGAAGAGAGAAAGTCTCTCCCGATTCCTTTCCTAAGAGATGGCCAAATTAGTGGTGAATCCAGGGAGCAAACCGCAAAGGCGCAGTGAGGACCCGTCTTCTTCCCGCGATCATCCTTCTTGGGAATCTCCTTCGATGGTCTCAAGATCTCAGGACTGGGGACCAACTTTCCAAAAGGCGCGACCGCAGCAACGACGGGCGGATCAGGCACCTGCCGCTCCCTCCCTTCCCAACGCCTTACCTGCGCTCTGAAGTAGAGGAACAAGGCCACGCTGCAGATCACCTGTCCCAAACCCAGGAGCACCAGCGCGGCCAGGAGGGATCTGGAGGCGGACGGGGAGTGGGACTGGGCGGGCGCCCCGCCTGGCGCCTGGAGCGGCGGAGGCGGCGGGGCGCACTCGTGGGCGGCGCTGGCGCCCAGGTCTTCGGCGCCGCGCAAGTACTTGGAATAGTCTCGGCTGGCGCGCCGCATCTCCAAGCGCTCCCGCGACACGCAATCCAGACCGGTGAACAGCCGGGGCGCGCCTGCCGCGCTATTTATCAACTCGGCCGGGGGCAGCAGCCAATCGGACGTCTCCTCCGCGGCGGCGGCGCCGCCCCCGCCGAAGCTCTAAGCGCCGCCCGCGGCAGAGAGGACGGCGGAGCGCCACGCGGGGGTTGCTCGCCTGCGGCGGAGCGGGGACGCGAGGGCGCCCTTTCGCCGGCAGGTCTCGGTGCTTTCGCGCGGGCCGGGCAGAGCCGCCTTGCCTATTAAAAGCGCAGCGGCAAGGTCAGAGTGAGAAGGTGCCGCAGACTTGGGAGTAAGCCCTACTGAGCCCAGTGGGGGGGCTTCGTGCTCAGCCACGACCACCACCCCTTCCACCATCTACATCTGCCTTCCTGGATGATGGGAGTTGCAGTCCAACACATCCAGCGGGCGCCAAGTTGGGGAAGGCTGACAGATAGAAACGCCATCCAGGCGCGCGCGTCCTGTTCCCTGCAATTGCCCGGCGCTGATGGGGATCCTGCATCCTGTCGAACCCTCTCGGAAGACAAAAAAAAGGGCTGGATGTGCCCGATCTTGTCTGATGTCGTAAGCTGAGCAGGGTCAGCCCTGGTTAGTGCTTGGATGGGAGACCGCCTGGGAATCAGGCTTCCTGCATGGAGCAGGGGTGGACTCGATGGCCTTGTAGGCCCCTTCCAACCCTATGATTCTATGAGTCTAAGAGCAACCTCCGTCAGGGCGCTTTGTCCGTTTGTGTCCGCGAGCTTCCCCGTGTTTCGCGCTTGCCCAGCTCCCTGGAGGAAAAAGCGCGCGTGTTTGCAAAGCCTCCCGCTTCGCTACCAGCCCCAAGGCTCGCCGGGCTCACTCTCTGTCCTGGGGAGCTGTTGCTGCTGGCTGGCTACTAAACGGCCTATCGACATGTGATGTTAAAAAGCACTTGAAAAGGGCTGCTTCATCTTAATACTTTTCTTTTGAAGGAAAAGCTGGGTTTAGAGAAGCAGTCAATCTGTGAATAGTAAATAGCATTTTCTCTTTTCCCTTGCCCCTTCAGCAGAAAACTGGTAAAGAACAGGGGGGAAGGCCACAAAGGCCCCAGCCACAAAGGCCCCAGGTCCGCCCTGCTCTACGTTTTGCTGCTTCTGGAGGTGGGCAGGAAACTGGATCCTCCTACCTTGTCTCTCTTGCTCAGCCTTCCTGGGTACCACAGAAAAGAGAATTGGACCAACAGTGCTACCTGTAGAGAGTGTTATAGATGCCTCTGCCCACGCGCTCACCCTCTGGGCAGTGCAGCATAGAGAGTTGGTCACTGAAGGAGCACCCACCTCCCCCTTTCAATCACTAGTGAGTGAGAGCCAGTGTGGTGTAGTGGTTAGAGTGCTGGACTGGGACTCAGGAGACCTGGGTTCTAGTCCCCACTTGGCCATGAAGCTCACTGGGTGACTTTGGGCCAGTCACTGACTCTCAGCATAACCTACCTCACAGGGTTGTGAGGATGAAATGGAGGGGGGGGGGGACTATGTAAGCCACCTTGGGTTCCTTGCAAGAGGAAGAAAGGTGGGATGTAAATGTAATAACAAATCACCTGGGCTCTCTCTGCGAGTGGCATGATTGGTGGGGCTTGGCCCCAACTAGCCCAATCCTCCACACCACCCAGTGAGATAGCAAGAGTGAGAGCAACATGCAGCTAGGCGAGCAGAGGGTGAGTGACCAGCTGCCACCTCCTTTGGGTCCCTCCCTCTCGATGGCTCTGCTAAGCTCAATACTTCCTCCTGCATCAACAGAAGGCATAGAATGCACAAGTAGGTAAAGCACTGCAGAGGGAGAGGGCAAACGAGCAATCAGAAACGGTGCCAGCCATCATTTGCCCAACCCTCATTGCTGAGAGAGAGAGAGGTTGAACAATCATGCGGAGGTAGTGGATGCTCCTGCAAAGAGCAGCCACTAGGGATGTTAGAGAATTCCACCACGGACTTCTTTAGAATCCGGCCCCACGGAGTCCGTGGCAGAACGGAGCAGTCCCCCCCGCTACGCCGTGAAATTTTCCTGGGACAGACCCTACCTGGCGTCGGCCAGTCCGGTCTGTCCACTGCCCTGGTCTGCAGCCGCGAATGGCTGCCCCGGTCTGCGGCTGCCATTTACCTCCCTACTTTAGCCGTGATGGGCTACGTAAGTATTTACGTAGCCTATCACGGCAAAAAGCAGGGATGCAAATGGCGTCTGCTACGCCATTTGCGTCGCTACTCTTTGCCGTGATAGGCTACGTAAATATATACGTATCCTAGCATGGCTAACGCAGGTATGCAAATGGCTCCTGCTACGCCAGACGCCATTTGTGGCCGCAGCCCGGCAGCGGACGGAAGTCCGGCTGCAGGCAGACCCAGCCAGCGGCTCCACGGACATGCCGCGGAACGGAGCTGGCTGGGGAGGATTCCGGGGGAAGGGACAGATTGCCTCCCCCCCCCGGGGGACGCCCCCACCTGGAACGGGGTAAGTAATCTGCCCATCCCTAGCAGCCACTGCCTCCTCCTGCTCACTGGTCTGATCTACAGGACATGGCCAGCTCACCATGGGTTATTTAAGCCACAATGAACAGCGGCATGTGCCAGGCAACATTTTGAAAATGCCTCCCCAAGTGGGGGTTGTTGAGTCCTATGAACACAAGGGCTACTTGAAGGTTAAAAGGGCTATATAACAGAAGGCTATTTGAAGGTTAAAGAACCCTTGCATAACCCTACAACAGAGGGTTATGCAAGGGTTGTTTAACCCTCAGTGGCTGGGTTTGCATGACACGTCAACCCCCAAGCAGGGGTTGCATATTCAAAATGTCACCCACACATGCCTGGCACGCACCACAGCTCATTGTGGGTTAAACCTCTGATGAGTTTTCCCTGTCATGCAAACTAAGCACCTCTCTCTCTCTCTCTCTCTGTCTCTCTGGCACTGCAGGGAAGACTTGGTTCATGGGGCAGAATCCCCACCACTGTGCTGCCCAGAGGAAGGATTCAGGGGAGCAAGCGAGGAGAAGGTGGCTGCTCCTTCCGTGACCAAACTGGCAGGCTGCATGGCCCAGAGAGAGTGCACGAGTGAGCCGGCAGAGGTGGCTGCACTCTCTTTCTAGGGCCCAAGGCGCCCTGCTGCAATGCCCAGAGAGAGGGAGCAAGAGGGAAAAGGTAGGGACAACGTGCCTTTTCTTGCTTGCGCACTCCCGTGCCTGCCCCCAGAAGCATGCTGTACTACCCAGAGAGAAAGTGAGTGAGGGAGAGGAAGCGGCAGCTGCTTCTTGAGGGAGCAGCCATGAAAACTTAGGCCAGAATGAATGTGTGAGGTGCCACAAGACTCTTCCTTGTTTTTGTCACCATACCCTCCCTCAGCAGGAAAGAATGGACAAATGAAGGCTGCTGCTCCCTCTGGTTGCTCACCAGCCTTATCCCTCTGCAACACTGCCTGCTTTGGCAGCTTATATCTTTGGGTGAAGCAGCAGGAGGAATTGGGTGTAGCCACCCAGAGGGAGCAAGCGTGGTGGCTGCTCCTTGGGGCAGATATTGCCTGCACACTCACCATCTGTCACTGGCTTGTGCGGAGGACTGGGCTATTTAGGTCCAGACCCCATATGCCACTCAGGGAAAGAGTGTGTGGGTGTGTGAGTGGATGAGGTGGCTGCTCCTTGAGTGACCAGTACTCTGCTCCACCTCCCAGAGAGAGAAGGCAAGACAGTGGGCAGAGGCAGCTGTTCATGCTGTGCCTCTAGACAGCACTGTGGGCCCAGTCCACCCTGCCACACTACCCAGAGTGGGTGACCAAGAAAGAGGAGGTAGGAGCAGCGGCGACTTTCTCTTCCTTGTACGCTTCCCTGCTTGCTCACCCCCAGAAGTGGCAGACCTCAGGAGGGCGGAGGCTTTTGCTGCAGGCCAGGGGAAAGGAGGAGAGATTGATGTTTAGTGCTTTCCTCAAGAATTGGTTGCTTTTCCTTCAAAATAAAAATGGCAGTATGAAGCACCCTTTTTCAAATACGTGTTTCATATCATGCGGAGTTAGGCCCAAAGTCCATCTGAAGTATAAGAACTGTTTGAGTTTCCAACTCTTTCTTTCTGTAATTAGTTCTCTTCCTCCATCCCCACAAAGATATTTGAGTTTATAAACTGAACAGGTTTCAGTAACTTCAGAAAACTCGATTACACATCTCTTCCAAGGGGCCGAGTCCATGTTATGCATATATCCGGGTAATGAACCCATCCAACATAACACAAGTGGACTTGTGTTCATGTAGCAGGACTTCCCCTTCCTTTCCCTTCATGTGTCCCCCAAATCTGCTTGGGGGAGGTCCCCCCTGCCGAAGTGGGTTGCAGGAGGGATTTTTTTCAGTAGCCCTGTCTATCTTTTACAACCCAAAAACAGCTTCAGGTGTGTGATTTTAAGTGAAGAGGTGGTGTGGGGGAAGGAGTGCTTAACCCTTCCCCACCTTACTGTTTTTCTGTTCCAAATCACCCCACCCCTGTGGAGTTCAAATCAAACCATGCCCTGTCTGCGTTTCTGCTCCAAATCAGTTGCTCGTTAAGTAGTTCTTAAAGAATAGTATAAAGACTCCATTGCATATGTTTGTACATGATGGGCAGTTAGCCTCTAAATCTTGTATGGCCAAAAGAGAAAATCTGCAAAAAGCATGTGAAAGTATGCAGCCAGGAATGTTGTTGTAGGGTGTGTGTGTGTGTTAAATTTTAACAGTGGCTTTAAAAATTGTTATAGTTTCACTTTTTCCATTCTCTTATATATTGTGCCCTTAAACAGTCAATTTTTGTAGGTGTCAGTGTCCTGGGATAGGGGGCAGATATCTAACAGCCTGTTCTGGTGTACCAAGATTTAAATGGCTTAAACCAGCAGCCCTCAATGTGGCTCCCATGGTGCCCGCATGGACCTCCAGCAACACCCACAAAGCTCACCACTCCCTGCCCCCTTCAAGATTTTTTTAAATAAAAACCTTAAGGTAGTCTTTCTATTTCTAGCCTCTAGCCTTGCTATTTCTCTCCCCTCTAACCCTTTGCTTTGTTGTTTCCCCTTCCCTCCCAGCCTCTAGCCTCCCGATTTCTCACCACCACCACCCTCTTTAGCTCACTTTTGATTAGCCAGATCCCCATGGCAGCCATTATGTGACTAACCACATCCTCCATGGGGCCATTTTGTGGTGGAGCCCACAGCAGTTTCTCAAATTCCCAGATGTGCCTACAGGTCCAAAAGGTTAAGGACCCTAGCTTAATAAAACCTAATTCTGCATAGAGCCCAGGCTGTACATCTGCCATCCTTATGCCTCTCCCTTTCTGCTATAGGCCTCAGCACAATCCTTATGCACACCTTTTGGGAAGCAAGCCCTGCTAAGTAGTGTTGGACTTACTTTCAAATAAAAATACGTTGTAAGTGTAGGTGCAGCCCAGTCCTATGCATGTTTACTTGGAAAAAAGTCTCACTCTATTCAATGGTTCTTACTCCCATGTAAGTATGTGCAGGATTGTAAACTTTTTTAGAACTAAGCCCCATAGTGGGACTTACTCCCAAGTAAACATGGAAGGAATCAAGTGTCTGTGCCCTTCTCTGATTTGGAAACATGGTCTTTTCAATAAGCAGTGCTGTGGTGCTTGTAGCCTCTTATTACCTATTTCCTGCTGATTGTACTAATACCACCGTAGCAACATTTGACAAAAGAAAGCAAGAGCAGCTAGAAAAAACAAGTAGGTGTCCCTTGAAAAGAGCCAGCCCTTCCTTCTCTATAGTAGGTAGGGAAAAGCCTGTCCAGTTTTGTGGGAGCGGGCTATACGCTCCTGGTATACAAACCAGCAACCACACAGGAAGCCTCAAAAGTGTAACCCCGTGAGAAGACTTTCAGGGCGAAAGGGCTACTGTAAAGTGTAGTAAGAGTCGGAGTTCAGAACAAACATTCAAGGACTCACATGGGATACTGATGGCGTAAGCAAACTTCATGTAGGTCTTTAGCTCTGTAAACTCACGCTGTACTCCACAGTTTGCAGTAGCTTATAGGGTAACTGTTGCAAAACAAACCACTTCTCAGCCAGCCAGGCACACTGAAATGCTTCATATAGGCCTCCAAAACAAGAAATGGATAATCTATTTTATTTCTAAGTTTTGAGCCAGCCCATTTACACCCAACATACTTCTGACCTTTCTCTTCCTCGACATAAGAAGACTTTTATTGTTTCTAATAGTACCAAAACCTGCTGTTGAGCCAGTGCTGGTAGGGGGAGGCAGCTGTAGTGGGGGGGGGGGCCTAAGGGGGGGCTGGCCCTCCTTAAATTTTCTTTGCCAACCTAATTTTTTTTTACAAACAAATAATTAAATTTTTTTTACAATGTTATCTTTCAAAGGTGTACAAACCAGATGACCTGCCCCCCTCCCGTTACTTTTTTGGCAGCCACTCCAGAACTTTTAGGCTGGCTGTGGGCCTGGGAGGCTGGGACTCAGTCTGATCTAGTATTGGATGCTGTACACATTAAGGGCCAAACTAGATGTGACTTGTGAGAACCTGCATGAATCCAAATTAACATGCCTCAGGACCGTGGGGGTTGAGAGGGGGAGCAGAGCTTTCTCCCCCCCCCCATCCCAACTGAAATTTCCTCTCTGAAGCTGCTGCTTGCATTCAATGGCACCAAAGGGAATTTCTGTTGGAATTATATCTAGTTTGGTCCTTAGGAAACCTTTGGACATCACTACTCTGTTTGGATAACTCCTAAAGGTAGAACTTTTTAGTGGTGCTCATGCGTGGAGCAATAATATTTGAGCTGGCCATGAGTAGTGATGCTGAAATGCTTTCGCATTGTTAGTTTGCATGTCACATTGTGGGTTTCTGGCATCCAGAATTAGTTTAGGTGCTAAGTCCAGGATCAAATGGTGTGCTGTAACACACAAATGTATATTTTCAGAGATGGAGTGGATTTGGAGTTCTGTTATTCGTGTCACTGCCCTATTATATATTAAAGTGAGTCCACATCTACTACTTGGGAAAGGAATTAATGCCACCTGCAGCTACTATTTATTAGCTCCATTTGTTGTTGCTCAGTCGTTAAGTCGTGTCCGACTCTTCGTGACCCCATGGACCATAGCACGCCAGGCCTTCCTGTCCTCCGCTCTCTCCCAGAGTGTGCTCAAGTCCATATTCATTGCATCGGTGATGCTATCTAGCCATCTCATCCTCTGCTGCCCCCTTCTCCTTTTGCCTTCAATCTTTCCCAGCATCAGGGTCTTTTCCAGGGAGTTTTCTCTTCGCATTAGGTGGCCAAAATATTTGAGCTTCAGCTTCAGTATCTGTCCTTCCAATGAGCAGTCAGGGGGGACTCGTAAGAGTCTTCTCCAGCACCACAGTTCGAAAGCATCCATTCTTCGGCACTCGGCCTTCCTTATAGTCCAGCTCTCACAGCCATATGTTGCTACTGGGAAAACCATAGCTTTGATTATACGAATCTTTGTTGGCTAATAAATAATATTAATAAATATAGTTTCATGATATATTATAGCAGAGGTGCACAACTTGAGGCCTTTACTGGGACCACTCATGGGTGCCCTGACCCCACTACCAAATTCCCCCCCCCCGCCGCCTCTACGCCCCCTCCAGCCTCCAGAGATCTTCATACATATTGCTTTTGCCTCATTGCGGCTAGCAGCAAGGAAAGAGCACTGCCAGGATCGCTGGGATGTGTGTGTATGCATGTGCATGCACACATGTGTGGCCCCTGACTCCCGAACCAGCGCTACATGGAGCCCTCGAAACCAAGGAGATTGTGCACCCCCAATTTAAACTATCAAGTGACCTCCTAAGCAAAATCTCTTTGAAATTAAGGGAAAGATCAGCTCAATACCATGTAGATAAATGCCTGACTCATAGGAAGATGTTTGGGTTACAGAAGATATTTAGGTTATAGAGTCAGTCAGTCAAAAGTTAGGAAACATGCAAGTGGTAAACTTAAAAAGAATGGCGGGAAGGCTTTTGTGTTAGCCAGCGTCTGGGCAGATGTACTGTTGGACGGATGTGGTTTCTCATGTCTTATCTTATGATTAAATATCAAGATAAATAGTATTTGAAGTAGTATCTCTTTAAAAAGGAGGTATTTTTTAATAAGGCTGGAAAATAGTACATAAGAACAGGGTGATGTCACTGTTGAGGCGAGTTGTCTGGTCACGAAAATGTTTTAATAAGCTTCCATTAAGGCTATAATCCTATACCAGAGGCCAAGCACTGTTGAACTCAGTGTGGCTTACTTCCGAGTATACACATATACTGGTGACCGTGGGTAGGAAGGAACAGAAAGAGAGTCCCAGCAAAACGTTTAATCCAGTTCATCGATAAGGTTAATGATGAATTAACCTTTTTATATTATGTCTGTTTATGTTGCTGTATTTTATAGTGTTAAGTTTGTGAACTGGCCAGAGAGCTTTGGCTATTGGGCAGTATAGAAATGTAATTAATTAATTAATCAATCAATCCACCAATCCCAGAAAAATATTTAATCCTCTTTCTTCACTGGCTACCTGTAGTCACTTGCTCCTTTTGGCACTGCCAAAGAGAAGAGCACAAAAAGAACAGACACATGTTCACGATCACTGAACATGCAGAAAACCTTGGTATTCTTCATTGGCTCACTTTTGATAGGGCATCCACATGATACCATGATCCAGTCATTTTCATCCTGTATTTTCCCTGTGTGTCTGCTGTCTTTTCTCAGACCACAGAAAAACTATTTTCTTGCTTTTTTCTAGAAAAATGGGAGAGCACCACAATCTACATGCCTTTAGCAACACTCTTCCATCTTTTTAAAGGGCAGGGTTTGGGTGTGGGGAGGTGAACCTGTACATTCACTGTAATTTTTGTGGTATTTTTCAATCTCTCTTTTAATAGTGCTAACGCACATTTATATTTTTTTTCTAATGAAAGTGTGGTATGATGCTATCACATCATAATGCTACTGTGTAGCATTATGATGCATCACAGCATTATGGCGTATCACATCATAATGCTACTGTCTGATCACTGCCATCAGTTAACCACATTGCTAAAAAGATAGCGTCCAGAGATAATTTTAATCTTTTTTTTAATTGGTATTATTTTATTATGGTACTTTAGTGCTATGGGCTTTTCTACATGAGGCTTTTATTGTGTGCTTGTCATTCTCTACTCACAGTTGTTTACAGGTTCTTTAGATGATGTTGTGACTCTCCAGTTTCGCTTTTGTGTCTAAAGAGCACTTTCGGCAAGTTTTTTTTTAAGAGAAGGGAAAATGTGGTATTTAATTGTGAAAGCAAAAGAAAATACTTTTTTTTACTTCCATATTTGCACTATTTTGCTATACCACACTGCCACCTAGAGATTATACAGCAGAAAAGCAAGAAAGGACACATTCCTCATGTAGTGCTCAGATCTAAATTCTGTGATGAAACCGAAAGTAGATACAGCAGATTAACAGCCTCATATAGAAAAGCTCTATAATACAATAATGCTGATTGATTATGGCATATTACATTGCTATTATATATGTGTACACACATACTCGCACACATACATAATGATCAAATGGTGCCCCCTCCAAAGGTTGTAGTGAATGAGTGCTGAGTTTCAAATGTATGCTCAGGTCAATTGGATCTTCCCTTCCCCACCCACAGCAACTGTGTCATACCCACTGCTGTAGATGCAATATAGTGGGATGTACACATAGAAAAAGTGCAATTCTCCCAATAGTGTGGAAAGTCAACTGCAATTCCACTTGTAACTTACAATGGAGGGCAATGCTTGGGTAGCACTAGGAGCCTCCCATCTCCAAAAATCCTAAATCTGCAATGGGGAGAGCAATCCTATACCCCCTACACAGCATCTGGAGGACAAAGGATTCTTCGGTTTCCTGGCAGACCTCCTAGCCAGGAAACTGTGTTCCCCTCCCCTTCCTCTTCCCCTTCATAGCCAGTGCGGAGAGAACCATGCCAGCTATCTCTCTGGGCTCAGTAAATGGAGGACAAAGATGGGGGAAAGGGGTGTCCCTGGGGGTGGGGAGGGGCAGAAACCAGGGCAGCTGCCTCACGCCTTTTCCTATTGCTGCCCCAGCCTCCTTCCCTTTCCCTCCCCAAAGCCTTAAATGCAGCACAGACGGTGCAAGGCGCCTCCCGCTCTGCATAGGATACTTGTAAGCCTCCATGTTTGGGGGCTAATAAGTACCCAGGGCACAACTCATAGGATTGTGTGCTAAGAGGACAGTTTTGCAGAAATTAGGAAGATTTGAAAACAGCAATTTCTAAAAAGCTAGTTTCTTCCCTGAATCCAAACAAAACTCCGCCACCAAATGGATCAGACATTAATATTTATGGAGAAACAGGACCTGCAGGAAGAAGTCAACTAAGCCATGTAAAGCATGATCCTAAGTCATGTATTATTATATAACGAGCCTGATGCATCTAAAGTTGATTGTACTTAAGCCCTATTGAAATCAATGGAACAAATTAAACACAACTAACGTAAGCTCCATTAATTTGAACAGTGGTCTTGGTCTTTGCAAACTGGGGATCTAAAGCATTCATGGGGATATCCCATTTTATTTTTACAACCCTGTGAGGCTAATCTGTGAGTTTTTTGGCTGGGTATATATTTGAACCCAGGCTTTCCCACTCAAGATCCAACATCCTATCTTCTCGGTATTTTTTATCAGTGTTCACTGTACCCACCCGCCCCGCCCCTGCCTGGAAGCCTCATTGGAAGCAGCTTCAGCAGAAAACAGAGTCAGATTCAACAGTCAGAGCAACACAGAGCAGGAGTAGATGGGCTTTTTAATTGATTTGTGGTGTCTTAGATTCCAGTATGTGTTTGAGGGGAGTTGGTGTGTCTGTGGGGAGTGGCGGAAAGGGAGGGACCACCACAGAAGTAGTAATGGGCAGAGGGTGTTATGGCAGTTGGGGATGGGTACGTCAGAAGTCGGGAAGGCAACGTTGACATCTGTGTGCAGCTTCATCTTCTGGCCTATCCCCCAGTCTGGATAACAGTGTTAGCCTTTCTGTAGTTCCCTCAAGTGCTGTTGATAAATGCCGAGTCAGTCAGGGGGAAGGGGGTGACCATCTTTGATCTGATCCAGGAAGAGAAAGCTGACTGTACGTGCAGAACAGAAACCTGGTTGGATGAAGTGGGAGGTGTAAACCTCTCCCAAGTGTGTCATCCAGGGTATGGTCCATAAAGATTCAATCTCCCCATTCAACTGTCAGCCAATTTTGAGTGTCTGTAGTACAGTGTTGAGTCATAGAGACAAGATGGGGATTCACTGTATCCATGATATTACACTATTGCTGTGCATCCACTCTGCTGCCTAATGGTCTTCCTACTTGAGCTGACAGAAGTGATCTCAGAAGTGAGGTTAACATGCACCCTGAGGCTGCCTTGTGTGGAGCAGCTCAGGTCTTCCTGGCCCCATGACAATTATGGGCCTGTCTTAAATAATAACTGGCCCGACACATGTGGCAGGCCACACATTAGAGTTGGTCTTCTGGACTTGAATGGGGGAAGGTGATCTGTGGGTGGGGAAGCTTACAATAAGTCTGTTGTCATGGAGAGATCACTCTCTGGTCAGGTTTGGGTTACAAGCTGTCTCCACCCTTTGCAAGGATGGAGGACCAACTTTAATGGTCTGCCCTTGGTGACTTATCAATCCAGATGATTTCCTAATATTGCTGGGGGAGTTTTCTGCAGAATTGGCCTGTGGTCCTGCCAGGGTTCTGGTTAACTCTTGGAATCAAGAGGTGACTAGGGCTATCAGTGCAATCAATCCTAAATGTCTTCAGCCAAACTGTAGAGTCATATCAGCATCATGGTATTCTGAGGAGCTCAGAGTGATGAAAAGGCAAAGTTAACAAATAGAATGCAGATGGCAGAAGACTCAAAGGGAATATGACCAAATACCGATCAAAGCCCATATTAGGGCATATTCTGTGTCTGTGATGGCAGTGGGGGAAAAAAGCTTATTTCTCCATTTTATCTGTACAGTGTCAGCAAATGGGCCTGGTTTAGGTGGTCAGCAGACTGGATGGTACACAGGGCTGGCATCAAGGGTAGGCATGGTTGGGCCCCTGCTGATGGCCCACCCCCCATCAGGGGCCCACTGACAAGAGTTCCCTGGACTTGTGCCTCCTCTTCACCCAGCCTGCTTCTTAAGCTGCCTCTCATTCTGGCCCAGATAAAAGTGATGGAGAGAAGGACAAGCAGTAGACGCTACAGTCTTCTTGCTTGCTGTCTCACTGCCAGTCCAGCAAGCAGGTGGTAGCAATGATAAGGAAGGGGGGGGGAGCAACAGGAGTTGGTGACAATGGCAGTGAGAAGGCAGACTCACTGAGGGACCAGGCTCTTGAGGGCATCTTGCCCAAGGGCCCTGAAAAACCTGGAGCAGGTTAAATTAGTACAGGCCAAATGAGTCAGCAGTTGGAACTTTTGAGGGCCCATTGTGATCAATTGGCATTACATTTTTCAGATAAATTTGTTCATGGTCGTTCCAGCTTGGATGCCATGGTTTTGACAGAATCAGAGATGGATGTAGCCATGACATGGCGTGGTCCTGTTGCTATGATGGCTGTTCAGCCTGGGCAGCCTGAGGATGTTGTCAAGCTACTTGGAGGACTGAGGCCTACCACTTGCTCTTTAGACCCTTGCTCCTCCTGGCTAATGAAGTCTGCCAGGGCTGGGTTTACAATCTGGATATCAGAAGTGGTCAATGTCCCATGAGATAGAGTAGTTGTGGTGGTCCTGAAGAAGGCAGTAGTAAAACCACTACTGAAGAAGCCAGCTCTAGATCCCTTGGCTATGGAGAATTATCACCCAGTTTCAAATCCATTTCTGTCTTGGAGCAGGTTGTGTCATGTCAGCTACAGGCAGTTTTGGATGACATTGATTATTTAGATCCATTCCACTCTAGCTTCCAGCCTGAGTTCAAGACTGAAACTGCCTTGGTTTCCCTGGTGGATGACTTTTGACAGGGCATGGATAAGAGGAGTGTTACCTTATTGGTTCTCCCGAACCTCTCAGTAGCTTTCAGTACCATTGCCCATGGAATCCTTCTGGATCGTCTCTCTGGGGGACTTGGGGGCACAGTGTTGCAGTGCCCCAGTCCTTCTGGGGGAGGGAAGGACCCAGAAGGTGAATCATAGAATCATAGAATAGTAGGGTTGGAAGGGGCCTACAAGGCCATTGAGTCCAACCCCCTGCTCAATGCAGGAATCTAAGTCAGTACTAGGTGACTTTTGTTCCACCCTTTGGTCATTGATATTTGGGGCACCCCCAAGTTCCATCTTGTCTCTCATGCTTTTCAGCATCTATATGATACCACTGGGAGAAGCCATTCATAGGTTTGAGCTGAGGTGTTATCAATATGCAAATGATACGCAGCTTCACCTCTCTTTTCCACCATCTAATCCCAGGGAGGATGTTTAATCCTGGATGGGCATCTGGGGGCAGTATTGGAATAGACAAGGACTAACTAGCCACAACTTAATCTGCATAAAACAGAAGTACGGGAAGGTTGGAAAATCTGCTAATCTGGATGGAGGTTTAGATCTTACTCTGGATGGGGTCACATTGCCCCTGAAGGGCCAGATATGTAGTCTGGGAGTGCTACTGGACTGAATGCTTTCTATGGAAGCACAGGTGGTGTCAACTGCCAGGAGTGCTTTTTACCGGCTTAGGTTGCAGAAAGCTAACTTAGCCACAGTGACAGAAGCTTTGATTATGTGCAGTTTAGATTACTGCAACACACTCCGCATGGGGCTGCCCTTGAAGACAATTCAGAAACTGCAGCTGGTACAGAATGCAGCAGCTAGAACGCTTGTGGGAGCTAGGTGCTTGGATCATATTATTCCTGTTCTGTATCATTTCCATTGGCTGCCTGTTAGTTTCTGGGTCCAATTCAAAATGATGTTTTTGACATTTAAAGCCTAAATGGTTTAGGACTACTTTATCTGAAGGATCACTTAACCTCTATGAGCATGCCCAAGTTCAGTGTCAGAGGCCCTACAGTCCTGCCCAACAGCAAGAGCCATTAGCTGGCTAGGGATAGGGCTTTCTTAGTGGCCCATGCCTTTGAAACACCCACCCCAGAGAGAATCATATGGCTTCAACAATACTGGTATTTTTGTTGTTGTTTTTAAACTTGAAGACTAAGTTATTCCAGTCAACACTTGGTGCTTAAAAATTATTTGCTGCTGCTGTTGCTCTTGCTGTGTGTGTGTATAATTGTAACTACGTGCTCATGTTTTTGAAATACTGTAAGCCGCCTTGGGAGGGCTGTGCATCGTGAAAGGGAGTTTGAAATTCCTAAATGAACTAAACCCAGGGGGTCTGTAGTCCAAAACACTTGGAGGGTACCAGGTTGGGAAGGCTGCTGTGTAGCTCAATGATAGAGCACAGGCGGGCCCTGTTCAATCACCTCCAGTTAAAGAATCTTGCGTAGCTAGGCTGAAAAAGACTTCTGTCCCTAACACCTTGGAGAGCTACTCCCAGTCAGAGTGGTAGACAACGCTGGAGCGGATGGACCAGTGTCTCAGAGTATACGGCAGCTCCTTGCGTTTGCTGCAGCTTTAGAGGTGCACGCCCTGCCCAGCTACAGCACTACTAATTTAATATCACCCTCAGGAACCGAGGCTGCCCAAACCTTCATTTTTGTTTCTTGCACTTTTTCTGCCTTTCTGTATATCTTGGGTGCAGCAGATGGTTAGTCCCAAGGCTTAATTTTCAGCAAGAGCTCCTCAGTATTCACTAAATGAATTTGTTAGCCTTCCTGCACAGCCAGTGATAGGATGCAAAGAGTTCGTGAAGTTCATGAACTAGCTCACCACAGTGATCTTGAACACAAACTCAGTGATTAGTCAATAGCTTAGGAAAACAAGGCTGGCGAGCTTGTCTCCACACTATTTACCACAGTCTCAGGGCAGGGACAGAGGAAACCTACGGTTTTTCCAAATGCATGATGCCAGATTATTCAGATCTGCAGCCTATCCCTGATAGATATCTGTTATTCACTTTGGAATCAACTCTATACTGCAGTGCATGCACTCACAACTGTTCTGTTTTTATGCTGTCAGATGGACTTATCTTAAATGAGCCTATTTTTAAAACTCAATATCCCACCACTATATCTGGCAGCATCCTCCAGACTGGGGAAGTGCCCTACCCACAAGTGCTTGAGCCACAAATGATGGTCAGACGGATTAAGCTAGAGGATGTCTTTTTTCTGTCTATGCGGGTCACTCTTTCAACACGGAGAAGAACCAAGACAAATAAACCAAAATGGAACATACCATAAAATGTCTCCAGTTCACAATAAATCTGAGCTTCAAGTTTCCTCCCTCCCGTTGCCCCCTGCCCCAGCCTCCAAACTGTGCCTCCTTTCCATTGCCACGTTAAACATCAATTAAAACTCAGGTTGTTTACATCTTCACTTTTTGCTGTTCTGAAGTATACCTTTGAGACAAGGTTCTTTCATGGAGGAAAAGGGAGGGAGCCCCAGCATGTATTGCAAATGCAGAATTTGGCTCTTTAAGCACAGAAGGCAAAAACCCTTATTCATAGTGTAAGAGGGTGTTTTTCTTACAGTATTGCTTCTAATTTCTAGATGAGAGTTCTTGTACCAAGGCTCTTAAATATAATTTAAATCTTGTACATTGAAAGTACCATTACCTAACAACCACACTCAGTGTCCTATGTTGTCTTTCTTATGTCATGTGACTGGTTTGGGAATAGCAGTGTTCTTGGATTTTCTGCCCTGCTTTGGGGTTAGTTATGATGGTCTCATTGTGCGTAAGCAAGTGGTTTCACTCCTTAATTGCAAAGGGGAAGTGGTCAGACAATCCATGCTGTCCCGGCAAGAAACATGGTAAAATGTTTCTGGAAGAAAACCAGAAAAGTACAAAAAGTTGCATGTGACATTAAAAATGATCTCTCTCTCTCTCTCTCTCTCTCTCTCTCTCTCTCACCCTCCCAACATAATTGGAACAATTTATCATGTATTACTGAAAAAGGCACACAAGATTTTCAAAAAGTTTTGTCATCTGTCACTGTTAGTCTTGATAGAAGTAAGAGCTAATTCTATTTTCTTTTACATAATTCTACATGACTCAGAGTTTTACCATGAAGAAGAGGATGTGGGTTTGGGATTCTGAGTGAGGTTTGTTTGCCAGCCCTCAAAGTTATCACAGGGGTCTTCAAGAATGAAAGATATTACTATTCAGTATACTGAGATGCTATAACACAGGGGTCCCCAAAAGGGCTCCCAAGGGCACAGGTCTTTAATGGCCTCATGGTGATTTCCGTGTATACAAGTCATATCTGCTAACTTCCTGGTTGCTCTGTATTTTTAAGGCTATGGATGTGGTTTCTCTAAAATCATAAGGCTATGTACCTCTACTTCCAGTTTTGACATGCCCCCTTACTCTCCGATTGGCCAAAGTAATAGGTTTCGATCCTTACTCCCATTTTGTGCCTGCTAGAAGTGGGTGTGAGCAGTGGGTGGCTGTGTTGGAAGGGAAAGGTAAGTGTTCCCCTTCAACTCAAACTAACAGTACAGGGATGGGACCAAGCGGGCTGGAGTCTTTTCCATCTGAGAGGGGAGCAGAGGTAAAGAGAGGACATTTCCTGTTTGCTTGCTCACCCTCCCAACTGCATTTTTGGGGGTGAGGGGAATGGTGCTGGGTCTCCAACCCTTTATTTTTGTGTGTTGAGAGGTGTGGTATTGTCCTCTGTGCCCTTCCGTTTGTTTGTTGTTGTTGGGTAAAGCAATGGAATTTCCAGCCTGTTCACTCATCTGCCTGCATTGCTTTACCTCCAGGCTTTTGTGTTTGGGGTTGTGGTGATGTAGGGGCATTTCCCATTTTCCCCCATGGCCACCTGCCTTCTGTTTTCTGTGGCACTCTGGATGTTGTTTGGTGAATATGGGGAACATGTGCAAAGTTAAGGATTTTGCCGTGTGCTCGCTCACACGCCTGCGCTATTTTTGTTCATTGTGCATGCTAGATTTCTTGGCTCACTGGCTGCTCCACCCAGCCTTGTTTGTTTGTTTTGCAGCGTGTGGTGGTAGAGGGCCTTTATGGGGGAGGGGGGAAGCCAGAGCCTTTCCCTGCTTGCTTGCCCACCCAATTCCTTTCTGTTGGTGGTGGCTGCCAGGATTGGCACTTCATACAGCGGGGAGGTGGCGTGGGAGAAGCTAGGGTGTTTCCCCACTCTCTTCCCTCAGTTTTGTTTCTATCCACCCCACCACCCCAATTTTACTGGCCCTCCTCTGCCCTGCTTCAGGGCATCCCTGCTTCCACTCCATCCTTCCACCATCATGTTTTCAGAGACTCCTCAATGGCACATTTCTGTGTGTGTGTGTGTGTGTGTGTGTGTGCATGCTCATGTGATACAGAGTGTGTGTGTGTGTGTGTGTGTGTGTGACTAAAGTTGGTTATAGCCTATGAAAGCTAATGCCGGTTAGTACTAACATGTTAGTAGTCTTTTTGATAGTGCCACAGAAGCCTCACTGTTGCTTTTAAAGTTGAGTTTCCCAGTAGGATGAAAAATGGGTACCCTATTACTCATGATTCCTACTTGTGATCTCCCCTAAACCACCTTGAAAATCACAGATCTGTAATGTGACCTGCAATTTCAGGTTGGTTTGAGGGAGTTCCCATAAAAAGAATCATGATGATCCATGCCTCCAGTCCGTCTATGCATGCTCTGGTTGTGCTGGCAAGTTTGGATATTTGTATTTCTATGGCAGGAATGTTTGGATGTTTGTTGTTTGTATTTCTCTGCCAGGAATATTTGGATGTTTGTATTTCTGTTATAACTATTTGTTGATAATGTTTGGATGTTTCTATTTGTGTTTTATGTATTTGTTAGTAAATTATTTCATATTTGAACTGTTCTGCAGTCTTGTTGTCTTTCTGACCTGACCCCCACCCCTACAGTGGCCCTCTTGTAAGAAGCCACGTCCCCCTCCAAGGTGGCCATTTTGTGAGTAGCCATGTTTACATGGTGGCCATTTTGTCACTGGTGCCCATGGCACTTGGTCAGGATATCAAATGCGCCCATAGGCTGAAAAAGGTTCGGGACGTCTGAACTAAAGGGAGGGGCTGCTCTTTCCCTTTGTGTTGAGTTTTGGAGGAGTTAAGAATGACACAAAATGGGAGAATGATTTCTCCCCTGGGTCTTCTGGAATTCATAGTAAAGGAGGAGTCATACACATACTTTGCAACCTGCCTTGGAGTCACTGGAAAAAACAAGAAGGATTTTCACAATTTCTCTCTAAAGCCCAGTGCAAATTAAGAGGCAGACCCTGGGAGGGACACAGAGAAATGACAAATAATGACTGGCTACTAACAGGAAACCAAATGTGCCCACAGGCTGAAAAGGGTTGGGGACAGAATAATAATGATTTAATGTTGCAGAAGAACAAAAGAAAAGAATTGCAAGCAATGATTCAAGTGACCATGGGCATAATCCAGAAGGAAGGTCTCCTGTGTAAGCTCGAGTAGAGGAGCACTACGCATTCTAATGGGGTTTGCGCAGGAGAACTTTCCACGGGATTGGCCCCCATACCTCCCAACCCATGTACTCCCAAATGAGGGCATTGATGTCCAGTCTCTAAAATAATGCAGAACACAAAACGTTGGCCTATTCAGCATAAATGTTCCCTGCCTATGTTGTGCCCGCTGCACATTTCATGCAATTCAGAGGGTGCATTTTTGCAAAAATGAGCACATATTCTTGCACTATTCGGCTTGAATCCAATGGTGTCCTTCCGCCAGCAGAACAGACATCACTGGAGGAAGGGATATTTCCTGCCCCCTGCAGCTCCCCCGCACCCCCCCCCCAAATCAGCGCAGATTTGGGGGGCACACAGCGGGCTGCAGAGGGGAGAAGAGGATGGGGAAGACCCACTGCATGAGTGAAAGTCCACTCATGCTATGTTGGTTTTAAGCCTTAGAAAGGAAAACACTTAAACATTTGGTGTTCTTTTTTTTAAACTTACCCCATTCCCCCAACACAGCTTTACTTCAGCCACTGACCTCAGCGGTTTTTCACTCCCTAGTTTCCCTCTTAGCCATCTTTCAGGACTGTGGTCTTCCCAAGGTGGCTTATGATATAAAACAGTTACATTCAATATAAAGTTATAAAAGCACTTTAAAATTTAAGCAGTTTTAAAATAAGCTAGTTTAAATTAAGAGTCAAATGGGTGCTGAGTCAATGGCATTTTCTCTCATCTTGTGTCTGGAAATATAAGGGCCAAGCTATATTTTACACAATAGATCTGTAATCAGATCTCCTGATATTTTTATTTTTATTTAAAAGCAACTGAGGAACACTTGGAATCTAATTGGAGCAGAGGTCCCAGAAGAGGATGTATTTAAACCTCTTCCCTACACTATTTTCCTAGTCTGAATCAAACACACGTACACAAAGCCTATAACCCTATAGTCCTATTGGGACTAATAGGTAGGTTTTCCCTATCCCAGCAGGGCTAACGTCCACTTGATTCAGATTGGGGAAAAAGTGCATAGAGAAAGTGTTGAATATCCTCACATTCTAATCCCCCCTCCCCCCACCCCAACTCCTTTTAAGTAAAAATCAAAATTTGGGAAGGTCAGATTTCATGAGCAACATTTCATGTGCCTTAATCCCACTTTTTTCACAAGTTCCGCCTGGCGCCAACATTCTCAACTTTTTGGCATCAGGTTAAGACTATTCTATTCTATTCTATTCAGGTGCAATCTTATGCATGTTTAGACAAACTGGAATGCTGGGAGTTGTAGTACTTTTTTCTGTCTAAATATGCATAGGATTGCACCCTAAGGGCTCAATCCTATGGGGATAGGTGGCCGCCTCCGAACTTGGAGGTGACCGCCTATCCAAAGCAGGGCAGGAGAAGCATGGAGGGGATCGTTCCCTCTGCATTTCTCCTGCCCCGCATTTTTGGCTAGACAGCTAGATTTCGGCTGTCTAGCTGCTGGAAGGGGGAGGGGGGAGGGAGGGAGGTTGCCGGACGACACATAGGATGTGTCATACCGGCATTTCCTCCTGGAACACCCCATTTTTGCCGCTCCGTGCTCCTCTTGTGAGCTCGGAGGACAGGGCTGTTCCACGCTGCCCCAGAGGCAGCGTAGAAGTGTGGGGAGATCAGTTGTCTGGGAACTGACCTCGGAGTTCGGGCTCCGAGGTCAGTTCCTGGAAAACCACATATCCTTTACCTTCTAGCCACTGACTAGCAGCCATAGGATTGCTCCCTCCATCTTTTAGCTTCTGTTGCTTTAAAATCTGTTATTGTATTTTTAAATCTTTAAACTGCTGTTGGTTTTTACTTTGGTTTAATACTGTAGTTTTATACTTTTAAACGTGTTATATTATGTTTTATTGTGCTGTATTTTATGGTTTTAATTGTTGTGAACTACCCAGATAGCTTCAGCTATTCGACTGTACATAAATGTAATAAATACAGTTAAAATGTAATAAATAAATACATTTTATTTATTTGTGTTTGATGGCATATAATGGGGCTTTTTAATGTCATTTTTAATTGGGTCCTAGTACTTTTATTGTTAATTTTTTTGACTATTTCAAACTATGTTAAATTTTTCTGTGTTAAATCTTTTATGTTATGTTTTATATTGTGAACCACCCAGAGAGCTTTGGCTATTCGGTGGTATAGCAATGTAATAAATGAATGAAATAATGAATGAATTAAATTAACATGAAAGCAAAAAAATTTCTTTGCTTGCTAAAATTGCCAAAAAAACAACAACACCTAGAACAAAATCCCACCCTTTTTGAAGTTGGTTGTTGCACTATTACATAGTGATGTAACATTTACAACAGCAATAATTTCTGTAAGGTAGAAGTACAAATATTAGTCTAGGGAAAAAGAAAGACACATGCAAAAGCAAAACAACAACAATGACAAATTGCGTAAGGGTGCAATCCCATGTTGACTAGGGAATGCTGGGAGTTTTAGGACTTTTTTCTGTCTAAACATGCATAGGATTGCACCTTAGGTTTGCAGTGTGCATAGGACTGCATTGTTACTTGCCAGGACAGATTTTTTTTTAATTCTGATGTAAATACAGGAAGAAGTAAGGGGGGGATCAAGAATTGTTTTCATAAATGAAAAAAAGGTCATCCAAGACTGTTTCATGTATTTTATATTCCAAGGGAACGAAAAAATTCCCAGACTCAAAAATTAACAAAGTCTGAGAAATAACATCTTCTCAGGCTTGTCTGTAGGTGGGCAAACTCAGAACGCCTCTGTTATTTTGGGGTTTTTTTTTAGCACTGTGAGAAACTGTATTAAAACATCTTACTATGCATATCTATATGGGTAATAACTTTATTCATTTGCAGATTGCATTTCATAAAACTAAGAAGAGGCCTATAAAGCTGTATGGTTTTTGTACATATCTGAGATCTAAGAGAATTGCCCACGCCTTTGGTGAAGTTAGTGATCCTTTAGAGATGGCTGTGAAAACTACCAAAATGTTTTGCTCCTTCAAGAAGCATTGTCCTACTCACCCACCCCAAATGTGCCAAAACAGCAACAGACAAGGGAAACAAATAGCAGTGAAAAGGACCTTTTAAACATGTTAACATTCACACATTAAGGGTGCAATCCTATGCATGTTTAGACAGAGAAATATCCTACAACTCCCAGCATCCCTCTAGCCAGCCATGCTGGCTGGGGCAAGCTGATAACTGTAGGACATTTTTCTGTCTAAACATACATAGGATTGCACCCTAAGGATGCAGTCCTATGGAGATAGTTGTCAGACTCCAAACTTGGATCCAACACAGAGTGGCCAGAACATGGACGTGATCCTTACTTCTGTGCTACAGCTGCCCTGTATTTTTTACTAGACAGGCGATTTCACCTGCTGCCTGGGGAGCTTCGGAGCATGGGGAGGGAGGCCGTACAGCGCATAGGAAACTGGGTAACATGACTTCCGCTATCCCCTCCCTTCCCCCAGGACTGCCCCCTTTCCCCCAGCTCTGTGCTCTGTTTCTGAGTGGGGTGAGGGAGGGGAATGTGGTTTCTGGGCTCTGACCTCAGAGCCCAGAAACCAAAAAATCCTACGTTGCCCAGACACTGTCTAGGGGACATAGGATTGCTCCCTAAGAGAATTTTTAAATAAATATTTCTGTCCTCACACGAAAGCACTGCTTTCACCCCCCCAAAATGGAAGTAGGCAAATATTTGCCATGGTCCTATTTATAATATGGCTGACTGGATAGTGTTTGACAAAAAGCAAAGTTAAAGTACAAAAATAATTTAATGTTAAAAGTGTAAATATTAAAAAAAAACATTGTATCCAAACATAACATTGCATTTGTTGTTTTTACTTTGTAGTTGTGTATACTGACAAGACAAAAAGTTGAAATGCGTTTGGCCCATTTGTAGTTTTTAAAGTTTATTATTATTATTATTATTATTATTATTATTTACATTAT
This sequence comes from Heloderma suspectum, assembly GCF_057233095.1. Classification (NCBI taxonomy): domain Eukaryota; kingdom Metazoa; phylum Chordata; class Lepidosauria; order Squamata; family Helodermatidae; genus Heloderma; species Heloderma suspectum. The sequence continues at coordinate 174,153,511 of NC_139460.1, read as the reverse complement.
TGTCATGTGTGTCCTTTTATAATATAAGATTTTAAAATCTCAGTTTTAGGGTTTACAATTCTGTTTTTATTTTGTATATTGTGACACATATATTTTGGATACAAAGTTTTTAATATTTGCACTTTTTAACCTTAAATTACTTTAACTGTGTATATTTTTGTACCTCAACTTTGGTTTTTGACAATTGTACTTATCATTGAGGACTATTGCTGCTTTGTTTTCATCACCATTGTTCTTTTGGTTTTCTCCACAAGGTTTCACCTATGGGACTGCAGTGGCTAATGGTACTGGTATAGTCTATTCAACTATACAGACGAACGGATAACATCACTGTTAGATGCTCCTTTAAAAAACAACAACAATTATACTAAATGATAAAATTGATTGGGACAAATACAAGCATCTGAAAGAGAAATGCGTGCAATTGAACACTCATGCAGCGGCCCCTTGGGATTACTGCAGGAATCAAAGAATTCCTTAGGGCCTCAGAATACTGGGACCCTGGGATGCTTCCCCATACTGAAAAGTTTACAGATAGATGGTATGCCATCCTCAGTAAAAGCTCTATGGATCTGATGGTCCTTCTCATGGAAACAGCTAAGGAGGAGTTTAGGAAAGTAAACATTGAGATAAACCACCTCAAATAATCCATGAAAAATAACTTGAGTTTGGTGAGTCTGACCGAACACAGGTAAAAGCCCACTATCAAGCCTACTCTGTGGCGGTGAGGGTGGCAAAGAGGCAGTTCTTTTCCACCAGCATTGCATCTTCTCAGTGTCGTCCAGCGGAGCTTTTCTGAGTGGTTCGCGGCCTGTTACATTCTGGGCCAGGAAGAGAGACGGTGGAACCCTCAGTAGCACGCTGTGACAGGTTTGCGCGGCACTTTGACGATAAAGTCGCTCAGATTCGTCATGAATTGGACACCACCATTAATGCAGTTCCATTGGTAGAAGCGTTCAGAGCACCGTCTGGTCCAGTTTTATTGGATGAGTTTCAGTTATTGAGGCCTGAGGATGCGGACAAGGTGCTTGGCCAAGTCCGATCGACCACTTGTGTGCTTGACCCTTGCCCTTCATGGCTTATTAAATCAAACAAGGAGGGGTTGTCCGGCTGGGTCCAGGAGGTTGTAAATTCCGCCTTGAGAGAGGGAGTGGTGCCTGCTGCTTTAAAAGAGGCAGTAATCAGACCACTCCTGAAAAAGCCTAACCTGGACCCAGAGGATGTTAACAATTATAGGCCAGTGGCCAACATCCCCTTCCTGGGCAAGGTGCTTGAGCGGGTGGTTGTAGGACAGCTCCAGGCACTCTTGAATGAAACGGATTATCTAGATCCATTTCAATCGGGCTTCAGGCCTGGTTTTGGAATGGAAACTGCCTTGGTCGCCCTGTGGGATGACCTCTGCCGGGAGAGGGACAGGGGGAGTGCAACCCTGTTGATTCTCCCGGACCTCTCAGCGGCTTTCGATACCATCGACCATGGTATCCTTCTGGATAGCTTGTCTGGGTTGGGAGTTGGAGGCACTGCACTACAGTGGTTCCGCTCCTACTTGGATGGCCGATTCCAGAAGGTGGTGCTGGGGGATTATTGCTCTGTGCCATGGCAATTGTGCCATGGGGTTCCACAGGGCTCTATTTTATCCCCCATGCTGTTTAACATCTACATGAAACCGCTGGGGGAGGTTATCCGGAGGTGTGGGCTGAGGTGCCATCAATATGCGGATGACACCCAGCTCTACCTCTCTTTCTCATCAAAACCAGGTGAGGCAGTGGCTGTTCTGAACCAGTGCCTGGGCATGGTAATGGACTGGAATAGGGCTAATAAACTGAAACTCAATCCAGACAAGACGGAGGTACTGTTAGTGGGTGGTTCGTCTGCCCGGCTAGGTGATATTCAACCTGTTCTGGAGGGGGTTGCACTCCCCCTAAAGGATCAGGTTCGTAGTTTGGGGGTGCTCTTGGATCCAGAACTGTCACTTGAGGCACAGGTGAACTCAGTGGCACGGAGCACTTTTTATCAGCTTAGGCTGGTATACCAACTACGCCCTTATCTGGACAGGGATAGCCTAGCTACAGTTATCCATGCTCTGATAACTTCTCGTGTGGATTACTGCAATGCATTATACGTGGGGCTGCCTTTGAAAACGGTCCGGAAACTTCAGCTGGTCCAAAATAGGGCAGCAAGATTGTTAACAGGGACTAGCCTGCGAGCTCATATTACGCCAGTACTTTTCCAGCTGCACTGGCTGCCAGACCGTTTCCGGGCCCGATTCAAAGTGCTGGTGTTAACATTCAAAGCCCTTAACGGCTTGGGGCCAGGTTACCTGAAGGATCGCCTCCTCCCATATGTGCCTGCCCGGACCTTAAGATCATCATGTAGGGGTGGACGAAAGTCACTTACCTTTTCTCGCAGCTTGTTCGCGGTGGGGGGGAGCGCTTCGCTGCTCCCCCCGCGAAGTTCAGGCCGGGGGGGGGAGGCTTCCCGCCTCACCCGGCCGAAATTCAGGCCGGGGGGGAGGCTTCCCACCTCGCCCGGCCGAAATTCAGGCCGGGGAGGAGGCACCTTGCCTCGCCCGGCCACGAACGCGAAAGTTAAAAAAAAAAACAAAACCGCCCCCTGATAGGCTACGTGACGATTCACGTAGCCTATCACGGCTAGATCTGCAAAGTCAGCCGTGATAGGCTACGTGAATCGTCACGTAGCCTATCACGGGTGACTTTAAAAAAAAAAAAAAACGCGTACGCGAATGGCGGCCCCCATAGGGAGCCGCCATTCGCGTTCCTTATTTAGTTGCTGTAGTCTACGTAAATGTTTACGTAGACTACGGCGAAAATAAGGGCAACGCAAATAGCGACGAACCGCCGCCGGGAGGGACATTCAGGGAAGGTAACGAACACGTTGGCGCTCGGCCCCCCGAAGTTTCGGGGAGAAATTCTCCGCCATCCCTACATCAGTGGCCCTTCTCCGTGAGCCCCTGCCAAAGGAAGTGAGGCGGGTGGCTACTAGGAGGAGGGCTTTTTCTGTTGTGGCACCCTGGCTCTGGAATGAGCTCCCTAGTGAGGTTCGCCTGGCGCCTACATTGTACTCCTTTCGGCGCCAGGTGAAGACCTTTTTATTTTCCCAGGCATTTTAGCTTTCTAAATTTTTATCTTTGCTGTTTTAAATCTGTATTTTAAACTCCTGTACTGCTGCTAGGTTTTATTGTGGTTGTATTGTTATATTGTGGTTTTAATGTTCTATATATTTTAAATTGTTTTATTGTGTGTTGTTTGGTTTTAATTTTTGTGAACCGCCCAGAGAGCTTCGGCTATTGGGCGGTATAGAAATGAAATAAATAAATAAATAAATAAAATAAACTTAAGCAAGGGGCGTTCCAGCAGAAAATTGGTGAAGTGGATAAGGATTTAGACAGATAATTTCAGGAACTGAAAGAGATTAAATTCCAAAAATTTTAGAGGGGCTGTAAGAATTACCAATAGAACAAGGTGTATAATTAGAAAAAAACCCAAACCTGAATTTGAACATCAGAAAACTGTCTCTTTCCCTAGTGATCCGGAGGAGGGTCAGTCAGATGGGAATGGCAGTCATGGCTGACACTCTATGGACAGGTCCTCCGCTGAGCCTTCTACCTTTTGAGCTGAAAGATCTTTTTTAGCAACCAATTGGTTGCTAAAAAGAGCATGGAAAAAGAAACAGGCCAAGAGAATTCGGAAAAAGAGTACCGGGGGTGGCGGGGAGGATGGAGGTACAGACCAAGAGAGGGCAGGGAAACACACCAGAAGGAAAAAAAAGAAAGAAAACCAACTGGTAGTCAACATGTCAGCTAGCACTTTCAGTGACATTGAACTGAGTGTTTTGAAAAAATGTTTTTGTTTTGTTCCCACACCGAAGCATGACTCTTTTAACACCATAACTGAGTTACAGCAACCATTTAGAAAGATTAGGATAGCTGATTTCTTTAAAGACAAGGTTGTGTCACTTGGAGATGTCATGGGAGTCTGAGAACGGGGTGGAGTCAGGCAGCGAACAGGGCCAGACAGCTGGCAAGGGTCTGGCACGTGGTGCGCAGTGCGGACAGGGGTGAGTTCGGCCAGCCGTAGTGTCACATATGAAGGTGAGTTGGAAATTCAAGCCTAAATCTGTTTTCAACCCTTCCCCTAGCAATCGTAGTGTACAAGTCTTCGAGGAATTACTTCTTGATGAGATAAAGGAGATTGATAGGAAGAATACTAAGGTTTGGCACAATTTAAATGGACAAGAGACCACAGTCTTAACCAATTTGAGAAGGAGGGAGGATGTAGTGTTCAAGCCAGCTGACAAAGAGGTTGGAGTGGTCATTTGGGGCATATAGACATATCTCACAGAGGCACACAGACAATTGGAAATAACACACTTTGCTAGATGCAAGTGTGATCCATCTGAGAGGATGAAAAAGAAAATAGTTCAGATCCCAGATGAGGGACTACTGGAGGGTTACCTTGACAGAAAAATGTATGAGCTTTTATTAGAATCGGAGGGCAGAATACCAGTGCTTTAGCTTCTACCTATGATCCACAAGAAGACTGTACCAGTACCAGGTGGCCTAATTATCTCTGGAAGTGATTCCATATTAGAACCCCTTTCAGAATATGTAGATTATTTTCTTAAGCCATTTAGTCCCTATATACAATCATATATTAAAGATAGAGGTCACTTTTTAAACTTCTTGAACACAGTGATCCTAGATGATGAAGAAGCTTGGTTGGTTACCATGGATGTGGTGTCATTATACACTAACACACCCTAGATGCAGGCTGTGGAAATTACAGAACTGACCTTAAATAAGAGAGAGGATTCATTTTGGCCACCGACTAGCTTCACATGTTCTCTAGCAAAATTAGTTTTCAAGAAAATCTTTTTTCAATTCCAGCTGTAGTATTTCTGGCAGTTAATCAGGTACGGCTCTGGGTTGCAAGTTTGCCCCTGAGCTGGCCAATTTTTTCATGGATTGTTTTGAGCAACTGCATATTTTGAATTGTGAAAATCATTTCCTCCAACACATCCATATATATATATATATATATATATATATATATATATATATATATATGAGGTACTTGGATAACATTTTTTTTTTAATTTGGAAAAGAACAGAGAAAGCCCTATTAGAATTTAGGGAATACATCAGTGGCAAGCATGAGGCCATCACATTTGATATCAGTTACAGCAGACAGGAAATACATTTCTTTGATGTCAGAATATTGAAAAATTACGATCAATTAACATCAGTGTCTTCGGGAAGTCAACAGATTCAAATTTGTTTTTAGCTTATGACAGTTTTCATTCAGGACACATGAAGAACAAATTGCCATATTCTCAAATGGTAAGGCTAAGAAGGAACTGCAGGTCTGTGACTGATTTCTGTAGAGAAGCCAAAACATTAATGGGGCAGTTTGCGAGCATTCTCAAAAAAGAATTTTGAAATAAGCCATGTCAGGCCTAAGAATATGGACAGGTGAGACCTACTGCAACCTAAGGTAGAGAGACAGAAAAATAATCATATGATGATTCTTCTTAAGCATGATGGCTATAACAGCCAAGTCCAATAGATAACATTGAAGCACTGGCATCTGTTATCTGGAATCCCAAAATGTAAAGAAAAACTTCTCTGTCCAGAGACGAGCATCAAGCTTGAGAGACATATTAGTCCATGGTTGTCTAAAGAGACAAAGTCACTTTTTTCCATCAGGTGGTACTTTACATAAAATCAGTGGTAATTTTCCGTGCAGCCACTGTGTTAAGGTAAAGGAGTTTGTTAATAACTGAAAATGTGTCTTGATACATTTGTAAACTGTAACACAAAAAGTTAATCTATGAATCTATGTTATTCAATGTCCACGCAATCTCCTTTATGTCGTGATGACCATAAGAATGGTCAAAACAAGAATATGTGAACACGAGAGCTTCATTAGAAATAAAAGACTGTAAGTTCCACTGGTTAAACGTTTTGTGGATTCTGAACATAGTAAGAAAGATCTGAAATGTTGGACCCTCAAAGAAATAATCAGATCCACCATACAACTAGAATCCAAATCAAAAAGGAGAGAGAGATTTTGGATCCACTCCTTGCAAGCACTGGCTCCCACAGGCCACAGCAAAGAACTTAATGAGACTCCTATATTGTAAGACTGGTTCACACTTTTGATATGCTTCTCTGTTTCGTAATATATCTATATATATATATACACTGAGGGAGAAATCCTATGGCCGCTAGACAGTGGCTAGACGGCCATAGGATATCTGGTTTTCCAGGAACCAACCTCGGAGCCTGCGCTCCGGGGTCGTTTCCTGGAGAACCGACCTTCCCCCCCCTTCAGGCAGCGCAGAACAGCCCTATGTTCCACGCTCGCAAGAGGAGTGCAGAGCGGCCAAAACGGGGTGTTCCAGGAGGAGTTCCAGGGTGGAGAGGGCAGAAATGCTGGTACAACACATCCTGTGTGTCATCCAACAGCCTCCTCCCCACCCCACCCTCCTGCGGCTAGACAGCTGAAATCAGCTGTCTAGCCAAAAATGTGGGGCAGGAGAAGCATGAACGATCCCCTCCGTGCTTCTCCTGCCCTGCATTGGCTAGGCAGTCACCTCTGAGTTTGGAGGAGGCCGCCTATCTGCACAGGATTGCAGCCTAAGCCATTGTGGTTTTCGTTGCTTGTTTACTATATAGGTTAGGATCCAAATGTCCCAATTGCACTCAGCATGGAACTGACAAGGGTAATTATACCATCTTACAGACATCGCTGATGGAGTTTTGGGCTGTGACAGGGAAGGCTTTTGGCATTTGGTATAAATCCACCAACACTCTGAGGCAGGCTGATCACATACACATGGCCTTGGCATAACTGTAGGCAAACGGCGAAGGATATCTTTTTATTTTCAATCCACATTGTTTAGACTTTGCTAAATCTATTTTGGCAACTATATTCATCAAGTAACGGGTGAGTTTTGGAATCATTTGGAGGCGGGGCAGTTGCTACATGGCAAGATATTAATTTATGTTTGCTCATTGCCAGCATACCTAGAATTAACATCTGATTCATTCAAGATATAGGGATACACATTCATCCCTCCAATGAAATAATTTTTAATTGGAGCCAGGCCTTAGTGGTATCAGGTACCTTTTAAAAATGTAATTATTTTGTTGAGAGCTGGCTGTGCTATTGTTGATTTGTTAAGTTTTTACTTTGCAGTTTTGTATAGGCCACTGGAAATGAAAAGTTGAAACGTGTTTGGACCATTTGTACTTTTTAAAGGTTTTATTATATTTTTTACATATTGTTGCATGTGTCCTTTTATATTATAACATTCTAACATCACAGTTTTTAGGGTTTACAATTCTGGTTTTATTTTATATATTGTGACATATGTTTTGGATACAATGTTTTTAATATTTGTATTTTTAACAGTACATTATTTTAATTGTTTATATTTTTGTACCTCTACTTTCCTTTTTGTCAATTGTATATAGCACTAAGGACTATTGGCTTTGTTGTCATCACCTTCGTTCTTTTGACTGGATAGTAAACAAGAAAAAGTGGAGAGAGAAGTAGGTTGGGACAGGAGGTGGACTGTTGTCCTAACTGTTAAAGCTACGTATTTATTTATTTCATTAGGTTATATCCCGCCTTTCCTCCAAGGAGCCCAAGGCAGTGTACATGATCTTCCTCCTCTCCATTTTATCTTTACAACAGCCCTGTGAGGTAGGTTAGGCTGAGAGTCAGTGACTGGCCGAAAGTCACCCAGTGAGCTTCATGACCAAGTGGAGACTAGAACCCTGTCTTTAGTAGATTTATATCCCACTTTTCTTCCATCATGGAACCCAAGGCAGTCCCCAGGAGATCCCTCATCCAGACACCAACCAGACCCAGACCTTCTTAGCTTCAGCAAGGTGGTAGACTCGTGTGCCTCCAGACTATATCCTGGGACCATGTATACTTCCTTTAGAGCCTTCTGGCTATCCAAAGTCCTTCTGGCATGAGGACTACTGGTTCTTCCAGAGGCTCCCATTCTTCCTTAATTTTGTTGTTTTAAGCTGGCCGGCTCTCGCCTGTCCAGCTTCCTTACTTTCCAGAGATAGGTGCCAGAGAGGCTGCTGGGTCTTACAGATCCTTCCTCTCCCCGCCCACCAAAATGCTCTCTTTCCACCCTCTCTGACCTCTGTCAAGGTCACTTTTGTGAGCCTAGAAAGAGGAGATGCCACAGAGATTTCTACGACAGTTGGGGAGGGGAGGGGACAGGCAGGGAAGATCCACATTCAGATCTCTTCCTCCATGCTCCACGCTCTGCCTAGGAACCATAGGGTTGCTCTGTTAGAGATCTTAATATGATGTCCTTCTGATGTTGCTCCAGTACGTTACTGAGGGGCAGAGAGAGAAAAGAAAATAGTCCGCTATCAAGTGATCCTCCTTTTCTTTGGGGTTCTTTTTCTTGATTACTTCAAAAACACAGTTGGATTTGGGCTCTGTCTATGGCACTGAGAAGGTGTTTTGCTGTCAAGCAAACACACAGGAACCAGTACAAATTTTACAGTCTGCACATGAACATCAGCAAAAAATACTTCCATGTGGCAATATTCCACATGGGAACAGCAGCATTTGTAAAGAGCTTACCTCATGGATTGGATCAACCACACAAAGTGTTTCCATCCCAGTGCTGTATACATGTGATGCCAGTTGACACTGGCCTAGATGTTCGCCACACAATCAACCAGATTACTGGGTGGGAAGTACTTTACCAAATGTCATGGTTCCCATGTGAGGTGCTGCAACACAGAAATCAATACTTTGGGTGGCTTTCATATGTGGCCCATAATGTTCCAATCAGCCATTAGAATAGGGGATGCTTAAAGCTGCAACAGTGCAAGGTGGTGCCTCATGGCATCACTCAAACATGTTGCAGGAAATTCACTCTGGAATTATGGGCAGATACATTGGTCCCAATTCAGGATGTCTGAAGTGAATTGACTTTATTCTGCATGGTGTTGCATGCCTCTGGTGAACTCAGCACTGCCACCTTGTGCTGTTCTCAGGTAGTGTGCATTTTGCTAACCTGGTAACATACAATTTTATGGGCATTTGTTCAAGAGATGCTAAGAAAGAATGCATCTTTCATAGTTGTATGATAAAACGTCTGTATACTTTTTGTATGAACAGTATATATTTACTATATGTGTGTATATTATTATTATTATTATTATTATTATTATTATTATTATGCATTCATTGTATAAGATTATGAAAGAGTTGGTATCTGCATGAATCTTTTCCTCTTCCCTCCCTATTCTTTCTTCCTTTTCTACTGTATATATTAAATTGAAAGCCATTAATTTAAATGGAAAACTACTTGACTGCATTGGCAGAAAGGTAGTAGACAGATAAAATATATAAAGGAATGACAGCAACACACGATCCTTGCCAAGTTTAAAGAGCAAGAAAGAAGAGACAATGCACTTTTACTTTTTATACAGTCCAATGCAGAATAAAAAATGGATGAGACACTATTTGAAATCAAATATACATTGTTGTCAACATAGATTGTACATGTGAATTATAGGTGCAGAAAATGTGAAAAATATTTATGAGACCCTTCCTAAAACTTATAATCGGTATTAGGTGTGACTCTTAACCACAAACTTTTTACACAGATTTTTGAAGTTTCTGTATATTTGATTGCTTTATTGATGCCTAAGCTGCTGTGGGGCGGGGATGTAGAGAACTGAAAATCCAGTATGAAATCTTAACAATGCAATCCTCTGTATGTCTACTCAAAAGTACGACCCTTTTAATTCAGTAGGGCATACAGCCTAAATAACCCTCGTAATTTGGACCGTGAATTTACATTTTAAGGTGTGATTTTTACATTTTGTAAAATATTCCAAAGACCAATAACTGTAAATTTATGCAATGAAACACATAGCCATGCTAAAAGAATGAAATTGCATGCAACATATTAATTTCGTAGTAAAACTTCATTTGGTAATTAAGTTCCATTCTTATATGTGGCCTAATCTTAGTCATGATCCTGCTGAACAGAAGTACTTTTAAGTCAATTTATTTCATACATTGCAGGAAGAAGGGGATAGGTGATTACTAGCAGCATACTAGCGGCATGAAGAAAGGGCTATACAGAGCTTTGTGGATCCAGGAAACCCCATGGGCCAATCACAGGAAGTTCTGCTAAAAAACAAAGCCACCCTTCTACTTGATAGATTATGGAGCAATCCTATGGCTCCCAAACAGAGTCTGGGGGGCCATAGGATATTCCGGATTCCTGGATCTGAGGTCAGAGTCAGTGCTCGGACTCAGGAATCCTGGGTCCAGCTCTCTGCTCTCTCCCTCTTCCCTTCGCAGCCAGCTTGGAGAGCACTGCACCAGCTGCCTCTCTGAGCTCACAAAAGCGACCTCAGAGCGGAGGGGAAGAAGGCGAATCAGTGGCCGGGGAGGCCGGCTTATGATGTCTCCTCAGGCCTCCCCAGCTCCCTTCCCTCCTGCTCCAATGTGCCCCAGCCAGAGTGGGAGGAGTGCAGAGGTGAAGACAGAGGCAGAGGTGACAGCAAAGGTGAAGACAGAGCAGGAGCAGCAGAGAGGTGAAGATCGCCTCCACTGCTCCTCCTGTTCTGCATTGGATAGCCGTAAGCCTTCGAGTTTGGAGGCTTACGGCCATCCCAACAGGGCTGTGCCCTATGTAGGTCTTCCAGTTATGTACACATTCCTAGGTTTTTCTTCCTTTTTATTTTTTGCAGTGAATGACAGCTAGAAATGCATATACTGACGCTCTAGAGTTTTAGAACGCCAAATCCTGCATTTGATACCAGGTTTCAGGTAGACTCAACCCATGGATTTGCTATATCATACAAGAAAGCTCATAGTCTTACCACCATGTTACACAAGCTCTCAGCATATACAGATGTCCCCAGTCACACATATCCCCAACTATGCCTGGCACTGGGAAGGGAGCTGCATCTTTAACAAACCAGGGCACATGCGTTTCTCAAAAAGCGATCTCCCAGGCCACCTGGCAAACCAATCTGTAGGACAGAAGAGCATTCCAAAGTGGTTTGTGATGTGGCACACAGGCCTGCTGGTTAAACGGGAGGGGAAATTGGAAAGAGGAAAAAAAACACCCTTGGGCATACCTAATGTAGTTCTTTGAATCCCTGCCCAAACATTTAGCTGACTCCTCTTCGGGTTGATCCCCTAATTAATCAGATAATGGATATAATGAAGACCATCCATCAAGCATCGTCAAACTGGTACTGCATTTTGCAGACAGGACTCCGTTTTGTTGTTAAGGATTCCAGATGCAAAATTTCAAGGGCCTCTCAGTGCGACTTCTTGTTCATGTGCTCCTGAGGAGGAGGTAGTATTTTCCAGAGTCATGGCCTGCAACTTTCACCCATAAAACGCTTCCCAACTGTTGACGAAGCAGAGTGATACCCTTTCTCATGATTTCAACACGAATTTTAGTTTGCAATATCAGGCTAAAAAAGCACTTTATCGAAATAGTTGCTGTTTTGCTGCACACTCACACATAACACAGAGGATTCATTGCCACCTTTTTTCTTTGTTATAGTAGAAGTGGAGAGACAGTAACATGGAGCTCAGTTTATTAGGAAGTAGCTAATGTGCTTTCAGTTCAATCCACAAGAACCAACAACAGCTGCACCATAAACACTGATGCCACTATTGACCATAGGGCAAAGACCAAGTTTAGAGATGGAATAACTCCTTCACGTGTGCTTTTGTCCCAGGAGTAGCAACTAATGGTGTTCCCTGCTGAGAGAATTTTGCCAGTTGCATATGAAACTGCCAGACCACTGGGTCATCTAACCACTACTCTAGCAGCAACTCCCTAAGGTCTCTGGAAGAGCACTTACCCATCGCTCCTGCCAAAGAGCCTTTCACTTGAGTTCCCAGAGACGGGACGTGGGATTTTGTGGATCTTCATGTGGTGGGAAGAGACTGTGTTTGCTCTCAGGCTGTGTTGGTTGTTTACATCATTGGTTGTTTCCACCTGCCTTACCACACCCCCACCACTGGGAGCCTTCCTAAGGAAGATGCTATTTGGGGGGACGGGGGGATGGGTGCAGGTGCTGTCTCCAGGACAGCTTGGGGACATCTGGGAGAGGCTTTTCCATCTTGCCTCTCCTGGTGTACTGCTGCCAAGAGACAGCCAAGAGGGGAGTTGCCGTCGGGATGAGGGTGTCCTTTCTTTGCTCAGGACGTGACACCCTGGTGAGAGCAGGATCTCTTTCTGCAGCTTGAGGGTGAGCTGCTTGAAGTGCCTTGTCTCTACTTTTTCTTTACCTTTTTTGCTCTGAGTTTGATGTGGATTAGTATCTTATTGTTAGATCTCTTAAAATGAACTGTTTAGTCAATTGTTTAATGCAATTATATGCTATTTTTGGTACTGGATAGTGAACAACCTACTGGTATGTCTTGTGCTTATTTAAATTTGGATATGTTTTAAATGAATGTAATTCAGCTGATGGTATATTGTAGTGTATTAAAATTATGGTGATAGTATTTGTTTGCATTGAGCACCATGTATTGTGGAAAATGCAGTATACAAACAGATTTACTATGACTATGTGCAAAACCTATGCACAGTAGAGCTTTAGGTGTTACTGAGCGGGGCCAGCCCAGACATTTGTTGCTTGAGGAGGAGCAGCAAATTTATTTTATTTAAACCATTTTTACCCTGCTCTTCAGTCCAAAAATGGCTCCTAGAATGGCTTACAGAAATCAATAATTAGACCATCCCTACCTTCAGGCTTACAATCTAAAAGACATGAGACACAAGGAAAGAGATGGAAGGAAGACGAAAAAAGCATGGTTGTCCAAATGGATGGGAAGACACCTATTCTAGTTCCAATTATATTAAGCTTTGCACAGTATCTGTTCTCCTTCTTGGCTCGGCTGTTCTTTGCTGCTCCGTTCCTCTTTTCTTTTTGCTCTTCTGCTGTTTGTTGCCTCCCATCCCTTCCCACTAAGTGAAGGTGCATCGTGTCAGGGTGGACACTGAGCCCATAGAATCCCAGAGTAGTTCTGATTCTGAGGAAGGGGAGTCGCTCCTGGGAGAGGAGCGCGCTCCTCTTTCCCAGGACCAACAGCTGATGGAGATTCCTCCCACCAGCATTCCTAGCTTAGATAGCAGTCCTGGGAGTGACAGAGCGCGGGAAGCAGACTTGATGGATGCATGACGCCGACGCAGAGAGCGGCGCCAAATGGAGGCCGCAGAAAGGAGGCGTAGTGCCCGGTTGGCGCGCAAACAACGGCTGCGCCCAGAGGATCCAAGGGAAAAGGGGAGGGACTCTCCCTAGTCCTTAAGTTCAGGAGTCTGCCAGTAATTCCTTTTCAAACGGGGACCAACTGTTCCAACTTAGGGCATAGGTACTCTGCTGCTCATATCTAGTTGCTAACAGTAGAGTTGTTAAGTTGTAAAAGAGGAATAAAGCTTTGAAAAGAATCCATTTCTCTGTGTCTGGACTTGGCTACTGGATTAGACTGAGAGAGGCCTCCAAGGAGCCCTTGACACATCGTACCCAAGGCAAGGCAAGTTATTCCAGCTCCGAGGCAGAAAATCCCACAAGTGTCTCTCCCTTCCCTGGCAGTAAAAATGCAAGCATAATAAATAACTAATAATTTGATGCCCTTTCATGGCACCCCAAATCTGCTGCCCTGCAGCAACCACTTCACTCTGCCTAATGGTAGGGCTGGCCCTGCTATAGTAATCAATATTGGTCAGCATCATTCTAATTTTTTTAAAAGAATTTGCAACTCGGGAGGGAGAGTAGACAGGCCAACCTCTCCAGTTTAGATAAAGCAATATGATTAAAGAGTGATGTTTCTGGAAAGTTATAATATTGGATCACAATTTTATTTATGTAAAGCCTATAGATATGACTTAACTTTTGGTGATGCATAAACTTCCATACAGAAGAGTCACAGAGTTATTGTATTGTGGAAAGTATCTCTTTATCTTGGAAACATTCCAGCAGTGAAATAACAGAGACCACGATGGGACTGAAAAACCATCATTAAGCAAACAATACAGTATTATGGCAACTGATTACATTACAGGCTCTGCTCCATTTTATTATTATTTTTACTTGCAAACACATTTTCTTCATCTGGAGATTTTCCAGGAAGTGGGATGGATACATTACATATGTGATGTTCCCCCAAATAATATTTTAAAATGCTATAATAGAAAAGCTGTGCTTAGCATAAAGACAGACATTCAATGTGGTCCTCTGGCTATTTGCTTACAGGACTTCACAGCCTTTGACCTTGATCTAGAGTCAGAGAATCTAGGCCTTGAACATGTCTGTAAAGTTGCCAAGGTTCTGGACATTGAGGTTAATGCAGAAGATCTTTTTGTTGAGCTTAACCTAATTCAGAAATTCCTGCCAGAGGTGAGAAAACTGGATCTTCCTCTGGAACAGAAATTGGTGCCATTACTGAAATACATCAAATCTATATGTCTTGCACAGGTTATTAGTGCTGTGACTGCCATCCCAGTAAGTATTGCATACATACAATGGGTGTTTCCTCACATGGGAAACATACGGTCAGATAACAGGAACCCGTATGCTAGCTCCCCTAGTTAAAGCAGAGCTTTGTGTTAAATTCAGTTATGAATTGAGCTGTATCCAATTTTTCAAATATATAAAGTAGCAAGAGTTGCTCAGAGAATGCATTTCAAATTCCAGGTATAAATGTTAAGCATTATGTAACTATTTCTGTGATTGCAAATTGAGTTTGTTCATTACTGTAAAAATAGTTAGACAAAATTCTTCTTGTGTATTTAATTGCATACAGGAAAGCCACATTCTCTCTTTCTCTCCCTCACATGCTTTCATTGAACATATTGATATTAGTGAAGCGTGTGTGGATTGCAGACTGTTAAACTGCACTGCAGACATAGAAAGTACACACAGAGAGAGGCTTCCCCATTCACTTCTGAGTCTAGGATGTTCCTCAGGTCCAGTGAGATCATACTTGTGGAGCTGCCCTTCCTAGTATTGAAGGGAAATGGAACCCTGTCCCCACCTGCCAGTTATACACACAGAATCTGCCCTACCCCACTCTACCCTAAATCTACCAGATCAGGGGAAATTGATTTACAGATCACCATTTCTTTTCTTTTCTAAAGGAATGGCCTGAGCAACATTCCAAGTGTTGTGCATATCCAAAGATTTCCTTGACCATTTAAAATACATTGTGGTTAATTGATGACGTGGACCTAAGAACTTAAACTAAGAATATAAGACAAAGGGTGGGAGGTAGGCCAAGAGTGGAAATTGCTTTAAAATGAAAGCTCAAGCCCAATGACATGGCCTCTTGCAAATCATTTGGAAAACTTCTGAATTTGTTCAAATAGCAGAAATCCAGTCCCCTCCCTGAGCATGTGCAAGGTGATTTCCCTACTGATAACTGTGTGCTATGCACCCAGAGGAGAGAGAGATTATTTGCTGGTAACATGGACTTGATTCATTCAGTTTTGGAATGTACTGAGGTTGGACCTGGACATTAGTGACAACTGCAATTTCTCTGTTAAGGTCACCTACCCCTTCGTGTCATTACATACGCAGACATACATACCCAAGACTGCTGTATTTATAGTGATCTGGAAAGCACAGGAAGTGAATCTAAATTACAAGCAATTTCAAATACAAGCAATGTTCAGATGACGTGCAAAACAGTGCATCCTGAGCTTGATTTGCTGGTATAACCCCCAAGGGAACTCTACCACAGCTAAATCACAGGGAGAGGCAACATCGTAAAGGGTATTCCCAATGATTTCAGTGGAAATTTAATGGGTGCACGTGCAATATAGATATAGATATTCCGCAGTTGCTTTGTTAGGTCACATGCTGCTGTCTCTTATTTTTATGGGCAGTTTCCTGGCAGTTTTTTAAGCAGTACAAAATCTCTGATTTTCTGCAATGAAGCAAGGGGTGTTTCTGTGCTGTTTCCATACCCTGCCCTGCCCTGCCTGGCTTGCTTCCCTCTCTGCCCTTCCCCACCTCTTCCCGCCCCAGGTCTTCTCGTCTTACTTTAAGTGCTCATGGAATTTCTGAAGTGACCACAGCTGATGAGAGATTGTTTTCCTTGTGCCTCTCAGCATGTGGAAAATCATACATGATGTGATTCAGGCACCAAGCAAAGCAGGAAGTGCATGACTGCCATTGCCACACCATTTTATTAAACAGAGAGCCCATCATCAGCTGCAGGAGGCTGCAGCTCAAAGGCCACCATGGGGATAAACTACACACACATTTGTTTGTTCAACTTATTCAGAATGCCAGCTACCCTGAGGTCTTTGTCAAACCACTTAAGCAGCGGTCAGTCTGGTTCCCGAAATTTGTGCCACTGCTAAGGCTGTTGGAGGAGACATTTCAGGAATTTGTTAAAATGCACACACAACATCCCCCTAAATCAACAAACACAGCTAGATAAGAAACACATAAAGATGGATCTTACTGCTAAACTGCTTGCTCATTTCATTTGCCCAGATGGGTGGCTAATATATCAAATAAATAAATAAATAAATAAATAAATAAATAAAATTTCTCCACTATGACCTTGGTCGCCACCTGCCTCATTGGTGAGGAACAAGCCACACTTGACACTTCTTTTCAGCTTGTGGACATGGAGCGGAAACTATGATGAAAACGCTTAATTACTAGCTAACAAGACAGCATTTTAGAGGCTATAATCAAGATGTAGCGCTAGAAGGACAACATTAAACATTTTAGGAAAGTTTCAAGAAAGACTTCAAAGAAATCTGATGATTTTGGGGAGAATATAGCATTCACTCTCTGATTGTTCAAACTACTTCATGTATATTATCTTAATTCTTATGACAATCTTGTAAGGTAGGCCAGTATTATCCACATATTGAAGTTGGGAGGGCTGAAGCTAAGAAATAATACCTTGCCTATGGCTACCTAGCAAGTTCATGGCAGAGGTGAGATTTGACTGGATTCAGAGTGCAGACTCTTAGCCACCCACACTATGCTAAAATAGCTCTTCAGTACTATTTCTGCATAATTGTGATTGCTGCCCTTCATAAGAACCTTTGCATGATCTGTTTTTTTCCAACTACAGACATGTTTGGGGTTCTCCGCTAACTCAATCCATAAGTATTACCAGTGCCTCTAGTTGCCATCCTTTATTCTTGTTTCTATGTAATATTCTAACTCTGCTCAGCACCTTCCCCAAATCCTCCATCTCTGTTCTCCAGCCTGCCACTTAGGAGATCTGCACTAGTTAAGGGGAAAACACTAACCCAGGGGTTAGCAGGACATTTCTGGATCACCCTTGGGTTCATGTCAAGTCAAAGATGATTACTCTGGTGTAGGATATCCGGCTAAGACTTGAATTGTTTTAAGATCTTTGGCATCGCCATCACATGATAATCTATACTGGCCTTCAAATAATATTAATAAATTTCACAAACTGGATCAAACAATGGGCTTTTTTCAACAGAATACAGTTACAAGTTGTTTAAAAAGTTCTCTCTGCAGTGGCTTAAGCAACTTTGCAAAAAAAAATACATTAAACCAAACACTAAACCAAATAAACAGGATCTAATAGAGCACCGTCTGGGTTGGATGAGCTAAGCCCCAAGGTGCGGTAGATTCTGGAAACTTCT
Organism: Heloderma suspectum; assembly: GCF_057233095.1. Classification (NCBI taxonomy): domain Eukaryota; kingdom Metazoa; phylum Chordata; class Lepidosauria; order Squamata; family Helodermatidae; genus Heloderma; species Heloderma suspectum. Next base: position 174,135,820 of record NC_139460.1, on the reverse strand, counting down.
GGTGACTCAGTGGGGAATAACAAGCAGAAAACTAAAGGATCAGCCCACACAACAGTTTCCATCCATCTTCCATCATTCTTCATCTGAAATACAAACTGAATAATTATCTCATTTAATTTGATGGAAAAATTAATGTACATGCAGATACATTTCATTATTGTTTTTCTGTTTTTATTTTTAAATGCTCACCATCCCTTGCATGTATGTGTGTGCATGGGGTCAGTGGTAGGGGGATGCCATACATAGAGTAGTGCAGGAACTAAGGCAAGGATGGGGAGATTGCTTGGGTCATCCCTATCATATTTATGTATTTCTGACCTGCCTTTCGGCCTCATACAGTGTGGCCCTCAACTGTAATTGAGAGGAGAACGTAATTAAAAACAAAACAATTGTTTAAATAACAGCTTATTTATTTATTTTATTCTCCACCTTTCTACCAAAAAGTAGCACTTAAGGCAGCTTTTAAAACAATTTAAAATAGATTAAAACAATAAAGCACATTAAAATTCTGAGCCATATAGGGCTTTATAGGTCATAAGCAGCACTTATGACCAGCACCACCTTTTAAGAAGGACTGCAGCCACCATATAACAGTGCCTCCCAAACCCCTCCCAGACAGACACCCCAGAAGGATACCATGGTCGATAGTATCAAAAGCCACTGAAAGGTCCAGCAGAACTAACAGGGACATACACATACTCCTCCTGTCCAGTTCCTGGCATAGATCATCCACCAAGATGGCCAAAGCAGACTCTGTTCCATAATCAGGCCTGAAACCAGATTGAAATAGATCTAGATAATCAGTCTCATCCAGAAATCCCTGGAGCTGAGAAACCACCACATGCTTCAGCACCTTGCCCAAGAATGGAATATTGGAATGTGGCTGGAAATTATCCAATACAGTGGGGTTCAGGGAGGGCTTTTTTCTTCCTTTTCTTTTTTTAGCAAAGCTGTTATGGAATTTGCTACCACAGGACGTTGGCCGCCAAGTTGGATGGCTTTAAAAGGAGGTTGGACAAATTCCTGGAGGAAAAGGCTATCACATTGGCTACCAGTTTTGATGGCTACGTGCTACCTCCAATACCAGAGGCAGTGAGCCTATGTACACCAGTTGCTGGGTGCTCATGCCCTGCTTGTGGATTCCTGGTCGACTGCTGGTTGGCCACTGTCTGAACAGAATGTTGGACTAGATGGACCCTTGGTCTGATCCAGCATGGCTCTTCTTATGTTCTTACCACCACCTTTAGGCAAGAAGGAATCACACCTTGCCATAAAGAGGCATCCACCATTGCCACTACCCACTCAACTGGTCCCTCCTTGGCTGCTTTTATAAGCCAGGAAGGGCAAGGTTCCAGCACACAAGTGGTAGGCCTTACCTCTCCAAGGACCCTTCCACATCTTTAGGCTGTACAATTTGAAAAGTATCCATTGTCATTGGACAAACAGGAGTCAAAGTTACCTGTACAACTATGGCATCCAAGTCAGCATAAATACAATCGATTTTTATCTGCAAAGCATTGTGCAAATTGATCACAGGGGCTTTCGAGTGGTCCACCTCTTCTCGTGAGCCACAGTGTAACAAGCCTTTGACCAGCTGAAAAAGCTCTGTTGGGCAACTCTGAGCAGACACAATGGTAGAGAAGTACAATTTCTTCGCCACCCTCATTGCCACTGAGTAGGCTTTCAAATGAGCTCTGGCCCATGGTTGATTGGATTCATTCCACGTTTTCCACCAACGGTGCTCTAGTTGATGTCCCACTCATTTCATCACCTGCAGCACCCTGGAAAACCAGGGGGTTCATTTGGCTCCACTCCATGGGAGAGGATGCTCAAGAGGGATCCTGTCAACCACTCAGGCCATCTCTCATTTCCAGAGATTAACCAGGGCTTCGACAGAATCACCTGCTGAGGCGACAGGAAAATCCCAAGAGCCATCAGAAAGCCATCCAGATTCATCAGTCTCTTGGGGCGGACCACCTTAGTCAGCTCCCTGCCCATACAGAAGCTCCCAGTCCCGGCAAGTCTAAACCCGACCAGGTAATGGTCTGTCCATGACAACAGAACGTTCCTGAAAGCTCATATCACCATCATCCCATGCCGCAGAAAAAACTAGATCCAAAGCATGCCCTGCTGAATGAGTGGGGCCAGATACCAACTGGGACAGATCCAGGATTGCCATGGAGGCAATAACTTACAGGACTAGAGAAAGCAGTCTGAACTCATATATATACTAGAAGTATATACAACATTTACAGAAATCCAAATTATTATTATTTATTATTATTATTATTTATTTATTACATTTCTATACCGCCCCACAGCTTAAGCTCTCTGGGCAGTTTGTTGTTGTTCAGTCGTGTCCGACTCTTCGTGACCCCATGGACCACACCACGCCAGGCCTTCCTGTCCTCCGCTCTCTCCTGGAGTGTGCTCAAGTCCATATTCATTGCATCGGTGATGCTATCTAGCCATCTCATCCTCTGCCGCCCTTCTCCTTTTGCCTTCAGTCTTTCCCAGCATCAGGGTCTTTTCCAGGGTGTTTTCTCTTCGCATTAGGTGGCCAAAATATTTGAGCTTCAGCTTCAGTATCTGTCCTTCCAAGGAGCAGTCAGGGTTGATTTCCTTTAGGATGGACTGATTTGACCTCCTTGCAGTCCAGGGGACTCGTAAGAGTCTTCTCCAGCACCACAGTTCGAAAGCATCAATTCTTCGGCGCTCAGCCTTCCTTATAGTCCAGCTCTCACAGCCATACGTTACTACTGGGAAAACCATAGCTTTGATTATACAAACCTTTGTCGGCAAGGTGATGTCTGCTTCTTACTATGCTGTCTAGGTTTGCCATAGCTTTCCTCCCAAGGAGCAAGCGTCTTTTAATTTCATGGCTACAGTCACCGTCTGCAGTGATCTTGGAGCCCAAGAAAATACAATCTGTCACTGCTTCCATTTCTTCCCCTTCTATATGCCAGGAGGTGATGGGGCCAGATGCCATGATTTTAGTTTTTTTAATGTTGAGTTTCAAACCAACTTTTGCACTCTCCTCTTTCACCCTCAACAAGAGGCTCTTGAGATCCTCTTCGCTTTCTGCCATTAGGGTGGTATCGTCTGTGTGTCTGAAGTTGTTGATAATTCTCCCAACAATCTTAATTCCGACCTGTGAAGAAGTTAAAACCTTAAAATATGATTTAAAATATCCAATCCAAATCATTTAAAATATGAATGACACTGACTTCCAACACAATGGCTAGTCTCCCCCAAAGCTTAATATAAATCTTAAAACAGTACTGGGGAATCCCCACAAGCTCAAGGGCCATGAAGGCCATAGAATGCCCACACGTTCATATCAGTCACATCAGTGGCATGCATTGGCATTTGAACACCTCTGATATGGACTTTACAAGAGGTACTGGGTGCAGGGGTGGAAAAAACCTTGAACAATGTATTCCAGATAACCTAACCCAACAATCTGCTGTGGGAGCCAGAAATTCAGGTTCCAGCATTCCCTTAGAATAACCCACTCAATTAATTATAGCATTTTTTTTTTAAAGGACACATTTTCTGAAGACTATTAACATGAAATTTAGATTTCTAATGAGCTAATAAGATTTTCAGTTACTTAATCTCACTACAGTTAATCACCTTGCAATATCAAGATTTCCATGCACAGTTAATCACTTAATTAGTTTTATGTATCTTAATCAAATAATGTTCCTTTATCCTCCTCAGGTTCTTTCTTATTATAATTAATGGATATCATTAAATTAAATCTCTTTTTTTTCTTCAAGTTTCCAATTTAATTAAAGACAAATTCAGCTCTTTACCTGTTGTAAATATGGACCAGTAAAGTTAGTTCATCCTTCAAGGCAAGAATTAGTCCATTACATTTTATACAGACATATGCCTGCTTCCTCCACTGAAGTCCATCACTTAATGAACTTTAGTTGCATGAGTTTATTTAAAGTCCAATCCACTCAAAACAAACAATGCCTGGGATCAAAAAATCTACTTTATGTGTCCAAAGACTTTGGCATGCCCTTTGGGATTTCTTTACTCAGGGGTGGACCACCTGGATTCCTACAATTCCCATAAACCTCAACTAACATGGCCAATGGTCAGGGATTATGGGACTTGTAGTCCAAAACATCTGGAGGGTTCCAGATAGGGATGTACGGTTTTTGTAAAATCCATTCTGTCTGTGTTTCGTGGATTGTCAGGTGCCTGTTCTGTCGTCCACTCATTGACAGAATTGGATATTTTCCCATTTCCTGAATGTGTACAAATTCGCAATTGTATAAATTCACACTTGCAAAATGTGCAAATATTAATTTTCATGCTTCATCTATGAGGAAATGCACATTTCCCCCAGATTTTTTTTATTGTAGGTATTTTTCTACAAATAAATTTGTGTAAAATTCCAGAAAGTTGCAAAACTGGTCCGCCAGTCTAAGGAATCATGCTACTCAAGAAAAGTTGGTCTGCTGCGGAATCTGCAAGTCGGATTCCTAGAAATCCAAACTCATTCGATTCTGTTGTGAATTTCTCTGATACCCCTAGTTCCAGGTTGCCTATCCCTGATTTACTTATTTTCTGAGAACATCAGAGAAATGTGAGCCATATTTCAAACTACATTTGCAGTTCCTCCAGTTTTAACAGCATCTTGCTATTGCATTGGTGGCAGAGATTACTGATTGAGAAACACAAGCAGAAAGATACCTCATGGGCACTTTTTGGAAGCCAGCTGTTATCTTGCTTAGTTTACCTGGTACATCCTGGGGCCTTGCTATAAGGTGAGTGGCCCCATTACCTTCAACTACCCTGTTTATGTTAATAAAGCAGTGCCACTATTGAGACTTTGGGGGCAATACAGGAAACTGCCACCCAGCCTCTTCTTCCCTAGGGCTAGGAGTTGCTGGCCTTTACCTAGATGAATAGTCTTCAGCCTTTTTAGGCTCAGGGCCCACCTTTAGTCCAAACATACCTTTAGGGACCCACTCCTTAATTATTTACCATGTATTTGCTGGATGGCAACGCTGCTCTTGCTGCAACCCTTTGGTGGGCCCTGACCACTAGTTGAAGGATCATTCATGTGGGGAGCCAGCTGATGGTGAATGCTGGCCAGGAAGGAGCAGCTGACATCCTTCGCATGGGCCTCACTGTCTACTTAGGCTGCTCCTGGAAGACGGGGAATAACATCGGAGACTGTAGGAAGCCCTCTGCTTCCTTCCTTCCTGCCAGCCACATCTGAAACTCCATGTTGAATATCAGCTGGAGAGAAACAGGCTCCCGCTCACAATTTCCCTAAGTTAATTTCTTTCGACAAGTGCAGTGAATTATTTTTTAAAATGGCTGTTTATGATCCCCCTCCCCTCCTGCTGCTGAGAAGGCAGGTGGGCTGGAATGCTGAAGTGTCAGCGGTCCAGAAGGTTGTCCTATTTAAAGAAGACGTTTTCACACCGCACATTCCATTGCTAGTGAGTAAGTCGTAGTCCAATTTAAAACCAGAAGCAGTTAGGAAATTCAGGAAGCAACTGACAAGCATTGCAATGTGATACAGAGTCATTAACACTTCAGTTAATTTCATAAATGGGTGTATACTGGCTTAAATCCAAGTACTTCAGTTTAGTTGCTCTGTCTACTGGACTGCATTTCTGTTAGCGTAAACTAGCCATGGACATAATCTGCTGCTAGAACACTAAACAACATCCTTTTGTTTCTGTCTTTTAAAGAACAGGGAACATGATGCTGCAGTTTAACGGTTGGAATGGGTGAATCTATCAGTTTTTCTTTCTCCTGCATTTGGTGTGTGTTTTTTTTTAATCATCAAGTTCTTTCTCTCATGAATATGAAGGACCTTGCTAATTTTAGTAAATTCTTATCAGAAATAAACTGAAACAGAATTCTATCCCATCTGCACCAACCAAATTCCGTAGGTACAGCCATTCACAGCATGGGGAGGAACATGATGCACTGGCCTTATAGCTGTTAGGGATGAGGAGCCTGTCAAAAAGAGGGGGGGTTACGTGCAGTCTTAATGAAGCACTAACATGACTGAATTCACAGGGAATCAAACCGAGACGTTTAAGCGCCAAGTACTCAAATGGTTCCACCCTTAAAGGTGACCTAAAAATAATTTAAAATGAAAATATAACATAAAAAAATCCTGGGTCTGGATGGATGAATCTGTCAGTTTCAATTTCTCCCACATGCGATTTTTTTTTAAATCTAAAACAAAAAAAAAATTGTCCTGAATATGGAAAACGTTGCAAAGTTTAGTGAATTATTATCACAACCAAACAAATGAAAATCTCACTCATCCCTGTTTAATGGATACATGGGGAGATTAAAAGATCAACCAGGAACTTTCAGTTCCGCATTAGCAAATGTGCAGGACCAGCCCAATATATTTTGCTGCTCAAGGCAAAGGACAAGATGACACCCCCCTCCCTCCCTCCCTCCCTCCCTCTCTCCCTCCCATTCCATGGACTTATGGAATGTTGATGGCAGTTGAGACTATAGAGATAAGATATAGACAGGTTGCTGACCTGCAATTGTAGTTCTTCAAGTGGTCATCTGTGCATTCACACATATGGGCTCTGCACCTGGGTGGAGCCCTGTTTTGGGAAACTTCTATAGCTGAGGAATTCGGGGTGGGAACCTTCCCCCACCGTCCCAGTGTGCATGTCCCCAGCAGGTTCCCACTTATTCCCTCAGTTCCTTGAGACCACAATTGTGGTAGCCTTTGGTACCCACACTGAACTTGAGTATGACACCAAAGAGGGGACAGTGGTAGGTTATGTGAATGCACAGATGACCACTCAAAAGAACTACAGTTACAGGTAAGTAACTTGTCTTTCTTCTCTGTGGGGTCTGTGTATCACGCATATGGGCAAGTAGCAAGCTGACTTACTAAAGGTGGGTCGGTGTCCTACTGCAGAACAAAGGAAGGACAGCATGACCAAAGGAGCAGTTCGCTCGAGCCCAGACATCCAACTGGTAGTGCCAAATGAACATGGACAGCCTTGACCAGGTTGCAGCCCTGCACAGGTCAGGGATGGTGACCTCCCTCTCAAACGCGACTGATGTTGCTACCACACGAGTAGAGTGAATTCGGATTGGGGCAGACAGTTCAAGACCAATCACATCATATGCTACCTCAATAGTCTTGACGACCCAGGAGGCAAAGTGTTCTGTTGAGTCTGGGATCCCCTTATGCTTGCCACTGTAACAGACAAAAAGACAGTGCGACTGTCTGAATAACTCAATCCTCAAGTTGTAAAAAGCCAAAACCCAGTGAATATCCAGAGTGTGAAGGGTTGACTCAAGGGGAATAGATGGTGAAGAAAAGAAAGGTGGAAGGATGATGTCCTGCTTGAGCACCTTTGGAAGAAAGCTGGTGTCAGGCTGGAGAACCACCTTGTCTCTGTGAAAAGTGAGATAAGGAGGGTCCATGCACAGGGCGCATAGGTCACTAGAGCACTGTGCCAATGTAATGGCAACCAAAAACGCCACTGACTTTCCAAGATAAGAGGCGAAGATCTACTGTCACCAGCGGTTCAAACAGCTTTGTTGTTGTTGTTGTTCAGTCGTTCAGTCGTGTCCAACTCTTCGTGACCCCATGGACCATAGCACGCCAGGCCTTCCTGTCCTGCGCTCTCTCCCGGAGCGTGCTCAAGTTCATATTCATTGCATCGGTGATGCTATCTAGCCATCTCATCCTCTGCCATCCCCTTCTCCTTTTGCCTTCAGTCTTTCCCAGCATCAGGGTCTTTTCCAGGGAGTTTTCTCTTCGCATTAGGTGACCAAAATATTGGAGCTTCAGCTTCATTATCTGTCCTTCCAATGAGCAGTCAGGGTTGATTTCCTTTAGGATGGACTGATTTGACCTCCTTGCAGTCCAGGGGACTCGTAAGAGTCTTCTCCAGCACCACAGTTCGAAAGCATCAATTCTTCGGCGCTCAGCCTTCCTTATAGTCCAGCTCTCACAGCCATACATTACTACTGGGAAAACCATAGCTTTGATTAGATGGACCTTTGTCGGCAAGGTGATGTCTCTGCTTCTTACTATGCTGTCTAGGTTTGCCATAGCTTTCCTCCCAAGGAGCAAGCGTCTTTTAATTTCTCAAACAGCTTAGAAGATAACATATGCAATACGAACAAGAGACTCCAACCCAGTACCATCCATCGAACTGGAGGAGCTAGGTTCCGGACCCCTCTGAGAAACTGCTTTGCCTTTGGATGCAAAAAGATAGCCCTCAATGGGAAGGTGAGAAGCAGAGACAGTAGCCAAGTAGACATGGAGAAAAGAACGTTTTAGACCTCTGTCAAAAGGTGACAACAAGAACAGAAGAACGTGGTGCAAGGAGCACCTGACAGGGTCAAAGCCTTCAGAAAGTGCAAAGGTCAAGAAAGCCGTCCATTTTCAGGCGTAGGACCACTTTGTGGAGGGCTTACAAGCAGCATCAAGGATGTGCTGGATGGAAGCAGGAATGTCTTTGTTGGGGTCTATCAACAGATCCTCCACATCATCGTACAGAGTATTTGAACATCTGGGTGCTGAACTCTGCCCCACTCCCGGGTGAGAAGATGCGGCACTGCTGGACTCTGCATATAATTACCCCTTGCTAGGCACAGAAGTGGAGCAAACCAAGGCTGGCGAGGCATGATCCCTCTGTACTGCTGCCATCAAGAAGACGGATTTGGTCTGAAGGCAAGGGTTTGGGGGTTTTCTCCCCAGTCTCCAAACTGCCCCCCCCAGCTGCATATCAATAAAATGCTTAGGTTTGGGGCTGGCAGTCACTATGAAACCTGAGTCCTCTACCACTATATATCATAGCAGAACAAGACCTCACAGGGATGAGGCCCCTACGCCTACCCTAGAATAAAAATGAACACAAGGCATAGCTGCTAGATACAGATTTAAAATAATATCTGTTCTGGAACTAAGGGTAGTATCCAACAGGGAAGCTCACCTCCACTGGTTCCATTACACAGGTGGGACCCACCACTTGCACAAAAGGGAAGTCCTTCTTGAAGTAAGCCCGTAAATTAGCAGAAACACTTATTTCTGGAACCAGGCTCATCAGCTGATCTGCACCCTTTCAGAAATGAACATTTTAGCTAATTTCTGATTGCTTCAGGAACCACTAGATTCCCATTGCTCAAGCAGGAGGTCCCGCTAGTAGGCGGGCAGTATTGGATATTGCCCAATGGATCCTATCTCGGTTAGGCCTAGCTTGAGGAACAAGGTCTTTCTGAACAATGGTGTGTTATCCTTTGACTATCTCTCAGTACTGACTTCAGCCTTGCTCCTCAACCGTGCTTCCAATTTTGTCCATTAGTCCTGATGCTCTTTGGCCCTGACTTCTGGCTTAATTCTGGCTCCTGGTTAGCTCTAAGGCATTGAAATCTGTCTTGCTTCTCAATCCTGATTCTTGGTTTGTTCTTTAGTCCTGACCTGCTGTTTGGCCCTGGCTTTTGGAATGTTCCTCAGTCCTACTTACTGCTTTGCCCTTTGGTCCTGACAACTGAAACATTATATCACCCATCAAGAAAATTATTCATTTTTATCTTTTGAGGTTGTATGTTGGGTGGACTCTTTTCTTTTGGGAACTGTATATGCAGCTTCACTAATTTCCCCCTTTTATTTTCGGTAGAATGTTATTATCCTCGAGGCATATTCCAGTTGGCTAGAAGGTAGCTAATCACAATGCAGTGTTGTTGTTTTTTCTAATCAGCTTGCTTAAGAATGATTTAGTTAAGAATTATTTGCTTTTCTTTGGTATCACCTTAAGTTTCCTCCAAGATGCTGACTCTACAATTGCTGTAATTATTAGATGCCTTGGCTTCAAATAGCGCAAATATGTTCATGTTCTTACCCAATGCGCATGTCTTTTCATTTTTGTTTCCCTTGAAATAAAAGCTGTTAATATGCTACACAGGAAACCTAATAGTGGGATGATGTGTGGATACTTCGTTTGACATGGATTTGGTCTGAGGGGTTTTGGTGACTGGAAATATGGGGCTCCTAGGAAACATGCCACAAAATACTAGGTCACTAATGGTTTCCTAGGACTATATTTTCAGATACAGCAGCTGTAGTACATAAAAATAAGTCAAACAAATAATTTCCTCTATGTCAGGAAATTCCATTTTCATGTCAATGTGCTGAAAAAAGTTTCAAATTGCACAATTTCACAAATTAACGAATACAATTTAGACTGCTTTGACAACCTAGCATAGAACATAACCTCCCACCCTCCGTCCCTTCCTGTCTGTCTCTTTTCCTCCCATTTTGAGTGCTGAGACTTTCTGATTTTCCTAGTCTAACACAGACTGAAAACAAAGCTTGCATATAAAAACTTGCATTTATCATGACTAGCCGAAACCCACCACCAGCTGATCACAGGTTGGGAAGGGAAGGGAGGAAATGAAAGCCAATTTTTGACAAAGTTAAGCCAGTCCTCCTCCTCCTCTCAGGTCAGAGCATAGCCCAGGACAAGGTAGGCTCCTGCCCAACCACACTGTCAGGAGAATTAGCAGCCTACAGACTTTTGTTCTCTCTACCCTCAGTGATCTTCCCATTGCAGAAATAGTCTAGCTCAGGGCTGTTCCTTTATTCAACTAATTTATATCCCACCCTAATTTCTATCCTCCCCCAAGAATGGCACTCAAGGCAGCTAACAATAACATCCCAAATAAAAACTAAATCTTAATTAAAACATAATAAAATAAATTACACACACAATAAAAGCACAACAATAAAAGAAATGAGCAGCACCAATCAATTAAAAACCCCTTCAGCAACAGACCAGCTTTTATGTCAAAGACCTGCCTGCGTTAAAACATCTTTGCCAGCTGGCAGAGGGGCAAAAGTGAGGGGGCCAACATAGATTCCCTGGCCAGGGAGTTCGAGAGCCTGGGAGCGGCCAACAAGAAGGCCCTTTCTTGTGTCCCCACCAAACATACCTCTGAAGGAGGCACTACTGAGAGAAGGGCCTACCACGAAGATCTTAAAACCCAGGTGGTCTTTCAGGTACACAGCGAGGGTGGGGTAGGTCTTTCCCTTCCCCATGCTTTGTTTGGAGTAGATGTTTTCACTGAAGATGGGAAACAGAGGTGAAGGAGAGAAGTGGAGTGCAGCTTCTCACTGCTATTTCCCCCGATATAGCTGTGGGGAGGGATTGTTCTATCTATGCAAAATTGCAGTATTATTCATTTGTGCAGCGGGAGGGTTAACTCTTTCCTCCCAAACTGCAACCCACCCCGGAGATACCTACCTGCATGGCAATTGCATTTAGAACAAAAAATACTTCCAATGGTACCGGTGGAAGTGGTCTTCCTAAACTTCATCATCACACTGCCCTGTGTGTGTGATATCTTCTTGGGGGTTTGCAACACATGGGGAGGGAAAGATTAACACCTACCTCCTCAGGTGTGAACCCCCTGCCCCAAACACACACCACTCATGGCAATTAAGCTTAGAATAATACTTCCATCTGCAGTAGCAATGGACACTCAGAGCCCTTGGAAATAAATCCAGAGTCCTGGAAAATAGATTTGGGGCCAGGCCCCCAAGGCCTAGCAACATCCTTGATTGGGCCCACCCACCATTATCATTTGCACAGCCCTGCCCACCTCTTCATCACACTCCAGCGCCACCAAGGAAGACCAGGCTTTTAAAATACAATTCTGTATTTTTCACTCAAATGTTCATCCAATGAATGTAGACATCGTGACCTGGTCCACATCGCAGCTATTTAGCCTAGGTATAAACAAGCATTCTGCTCACCACAGAAGTGAATAAAGTGGAACCCAAACCAATAATTATCAACATAGACTCATTTCTTCAGAATGCCTTAAGGTAACAGGGTTTGTTTATGTTTTCACAAGATCCTTAAATAATGGAAGAGGCTTTAAAAAAAAAAAAATGATAACAACTCATTTTCATGGAAGATGAACCGAGTGTTCTGAAATGTGATTGCCCACACACCCCAGCAAGGAACGAGAAGTGTAGCTCTGCTTCTTGATGGGCTGCCAGATGAACCGAGTACCACACAGTGGATGATAATAGGAAGCTGCCGGGCACCACACAGACAGCGTGTTTTTGGTGGTTAAGAGGAAATCGGAGAAGAGTCACCTCTGTCATTAACTCTCAATACTGTGCATCTTGCAAAGGCCTAACTTGGCCAGATCCCTTATGGATAAAAACAGTCCTTGAAAACAACAGAAGCTTTTCCTCTGACAGAAACCCATCCTCCTGTTTAGGTTTGGCTTTTAGAAGCAGTACCATGACCAATGATGACCAAAATATAAGCATTCACACAGCATCCTCTTTGGGATGAAGGTGCCAGTGATGAAACCCCTCCTTCACCTAGCCTATGCCCCCTCAAGATGCGGGGGGGGGTCGCCTTTGCTTCCACCTAGGTAGGTTGTTCCCACCCACCTCAGGTTTCCACCTTTAACCACCTTTCTTATACTCCTTTTTTCCTAGAGTATAATTCTGTGTGTGCATTGTGCCCTTCTTTAAACTTCTACCTAGGTTAAGTAGAAGTAGTGTGATGAAGACTCAAGTACAGACTCAGTGTAAAAGAATCCAAATAATTTATTTAGATTATTATAAAGATTGAACTTTAAAAGATTTCTGGAATATGATGTTGGTTTTCTTAGTTATTTTATAGGTTATCCTCTTAAACTAACCTAAGCTAAACTAAGGCCTGAAGCCACTAACTATCACTCCCTATCCCCAGGAAATGTTTTGCTAAATCACGCTAAAGTTTATATCCACCATTTGTACTTTATGAGATGCACTTGCCCAGGCAGCCTGCAGTAAAATGCCCTGACCATCTTGGTTGTGTTTGCCTCTTGACTGACCTTCTACCAAATGTCAAACCATAGTTTCTAATGGATACAGCTGATCTAGATTCCTTCAAGATGAGACATAAGGCAACATAACAGCAAAAACAGAAGATGTGGGGAAGGGAAGGGCAAATAGGCAGATAGACAAGATTAATTCTACCTGAAGGGAGTAGGAAGCCAATGTATTTCAGTATACAGCATTGTGAGTTTGGTTGACTTGAACTTGATTACTGTGACTGGATCTGTCATTCTGGTTTTCCCTAAATTGTTGCTCAATAAAGTCAGTGTTCCTTAATAGCTGGGAATCTTTCTCCAGCCTTGGATCAGAATACCCATCTATATATGAAAGGGGACATTCTATCTCAGGGGTAGGCAACATGGTGCCTGTGGATCCCAGTGTCCGCCTGGACACCTTTCTTGGCATCTGCCGAGACACCCCACCCCTTCCACTTTTTTAATTTATTTTTTAAATTAACAGATTTTCTTACCAGCAGCTGGGATTGCTTAATGTGAAGTGTGGCCACCGGTGCTGCCATCTTCATCTCGTGTGTGCACATGTGATTGCATGCATCTATGTTTACATGAGTAAACATGTAAACATATGGCTGTGAGAGCTGGACTATAAGGAAGGCTGAGCACCGAAGAATTGATGCTTTCGAACTGTGGTGCTGGAGAAGACTCTTACGAGTCCCCTGGACTGCAAGGAGGTCAAATCAGTCAATCCTAAAGGAAATCAAGCCCGACTGCTCATTGGAAGGACAGATACTGAAGCTGAAGCTCAAATATTTTGGCCACCTAATGCGAAGACTCTGGAAAAGACCCTGATGCTGGGAAAGACTGAAGGCAAAAGGAGAAGGGGACGGCAGAGGATGAGATGGCTAGATAGCATCACCGATGCAATGAATATGAACTTGAGCACGCTCCGGGAGAGAGCGCAGGACAGGAAGGCCTGGCGTGCTATGGTCCGTGGGGTCACGAAGAGTCGGACACGACTGAACGACTGAATAACAACAACAACAATGTTTACATGTGTTCCAGATACATGGGGTGTCTTGCTCAATTAACAGTGTACATGTGAATTGATGGGGGTGAATGTATGTGTGCATGGGAGTGTCTGTGAGTGGTGAGCCTGTGTGTATTGGAGAGAAAGAGATGTGGTGGGCAGGGGAATGGGTTGGCTGGCAAAATAGTCATGAGGGGGAACAGTTTGCCTTCTGTGAAATAGAAACTGTGGGTTCGAAGGAATTGTTCAGTGTGTTGGGGCATAGACCCCACCTCTGCCTTGTATTCAGTCTTTTTGGCAGGTTCCTTGTTCCTTGTGACTAGCTACTCCTCCCATGGCAGCCATTTTGTGGTGATGCTCTAGAACAGCTTCTCAGATTGCCAAATGTGCCCACAGGCCCCAAAAGGCTGGAGACTCCTGTTCTTGCTAGTGGAAGCAGGCAGAGAAACAAACTGGGGTCAGTTTGCAGCTTGGACTGGGGAGCCAGAGGAAAGCAGGGAAAGCTGTGGATAGGCGGAAGCATCCATGGAGTGTCTTGTTCTCTTTGGAGATTAGCAGCTATGCTGTCTGCTTACATGAATGTATTTATCTTATTATGCTCTGCTTATACATTTACACATAAAGCAAATATTACAAAGACATCATAAGTCTGGATGAGAACACAGTCAAAGAGAAAACTAAATTCTGGAGTCCTGCCCCTGGATTTCTCATTGCTCAGGGAAGTAAGTATGCAATTAATTATAAATTGGACCTGGACATCCACAGTTGAAAGCCAAATTTGCCATGTGGCCATGCAGAAGCTTTCATTCCCAGTCACCCTGTTTGTAAAATGTGAACTATGGCTTGTCTCAATGGGGTCATCCGTAAAATGGAAGGAATAACCGTTGTAAAGCATTTTGCAACCTAGAAGTAATTATAATTTAATATTTATAAAGTGTCTAAATTATATTACTATATCATTGCTGTATAATGCAAAATAATACCACATAATCAAATAATGCAATTCTTACTTTGAGCTCTCAATTATAGTCCTATGACATTTCACACTCTGGATGCCCCAAATCAAAAGTTATGAGGAGATTGCGTGTACAAAGGCAGGCTTCCAAGTTCACAGAATCTGGTGAACCAAGAACTGTGTCAATTGGATGGGTATCCAAGCAAATGTGGATCTCATATCTCCAAATTGTATTACTTTTAGTGGAGTAGACATTGAGGCTGCAACGCTATGTATGCTTACTGTGGGAGCAAGCCCCACTGAAATCAGTGGCACTTACTTCCCAGTAAATACGCAGAGGATTCTGCTGTCAGATGTGCATCTCATCCACATACTGGTGTGAGGGCAGAGCAGTCCTAACTTTTATCTTGGAGAGCGCCAAAGTCAGAGCGTCTTAGATATCACAAGCCCTGCTAGGCTCGTGGTGGCAGAGGTGAAGGAGGAGCAGGTTCCCCTGTTTGTCTACACTGACTTATTTGGGGGGGGAGTTGTATTGAGATACTGGCAGATCTATTTAAAAAAACTGATTTTATTTGTTGCATTTTGGAATAGCAGATTTCAAGGTTCTGTAAATGCCTTCATGTTGTTGTTGTTTACTACGCTGTAGATATGCTAGATATGATACCTAGATTTGATTTGATTTTCATATAAGTTACTTATTTTGGTTAAGCATGCTAAAATGCATTTCATTTAATATTTAGAATTTGACATCAATCATCCTTTAGTAAAGTACAATAAAGTGTATGATTCCCATCCGTTTTGACTCAATTACTCTTTTGCATGTGACAGAGTATGAATAATAACACGACATTTGTTTTCAAGTGTAACTAGAGAACAAAATGTGTTTGTTAATTTTTTAAAACGCTTGTCTCAAGTGATCTCCTCTGGTTTAGTGTCTATGTGCACATACGATAAATTAATTTGGGTATGGCCAGTCTGGCCTTGTACACAAAAGACTTCCTGCTGAAGTACCAGTTTGCTCATGCAAAAGCTGTGGTTGACAGAAGAACAAAATTATACTTATAGTGCAATCCTATACATGTCTACTCAGAAGTTCCATTGAGTTCAATGGGGCTTAGTAAGGTGGGTAGAGGACTCCACTCAGGAAGAGCAATCCTAGCCCCCAGATCCAGTTTGATGAAGGGGATTAGGATTAGGTGAAGGTTCACCTTTGCTGGCACAGTTAAGTTCTACTGGGGTGGGATGGGGGGTTCTGCTGTTATGAAGGCCTCTACTGTGCCACAGAGAGCTTTAGCTAGAAGGCAGGCAAAAGCATAACAGCTTTGTTCAGAACTGGAAGACTTTATTTTTGGCATAATACAGCACATTCTTCCAGAAGCATTAGATATTCATTTGATATGCTTTATCAGTTTTTTTTCCCTCTTCCTAGATGACTAGGTGACCTTTGAGGTAATTTCCAACACTATGATTCTATAACCATAGTTTGTAATTATTTAATTAGGTGTTGTTTTTGTTACTTCTATGCAGGTGGGATATTCCTATGCATGAGATATTCCTATTGTTCTGTTTGTAAAAAAACAAAAAACAAAAAAATTGAATAATAAAAAGACAAATCAATTTAATTAAATGACCATTACATGAAAAGCACTAAAGGCATTTTCACAAATGTCGGTCTGCAAAGCAAAGTAATTAAATAATTAATTAATGCAGAGCCTACACTGTCCAGAGTGTTCTTTTGCATTCAAAAATGCCTTTCTCCCACTTCCTCTTCTGCAATCATTAACATATATAGTACAAGAAGGCCTCAAAATTATTTAAGCTTTGCATGTGAAAACCCCCTAAGGTACCTTGTGTGCTGGAAACAGATGCATAGCACAATATGGGGATTTGAATTTGCTTACCAGGGAGAGGCAATACAATAACATCTGAATTTCAAAACAGTTCTTCTGGGACAGAATTCTGTCTAACCCCAATTAATTACTTTTTCTAGTTCTACAGTATTCCTTTAAATATGTTGCCATTATAGAAATGTAATGGAATTTACTGGCTTGGGGATTCTTTTTCAGTTGCATGTAGAGAACTTACCCAACTGGCTACAATGGAAATCCCCCTGGTTTCTGGTTCAGTTGTGTACAAATTATTAACCACTTCAGCTTGACTCTATGGGAGCCCTGCTGTTGCTTTTCCTCTTCCCCTGGAAACAGTCAAAAGATTGGCTGTTGGAGCGAGAGGCTATGTAAACATTTCTGTCATGCTCTCAAGAACTAGGAGTAACAGAGCAGAACAACACAATTCTGCATGAAGTGTAGCTAAAAATATTTACGTCACCATTGAATGTGCATGTTGGCTGGGCAGGGAATGGAAGTTATGCCTGAGAAAAAAGAAAAGGGAATGAGGAGGCTACTAGAGCCTGAGTGGGCAGAAGACAGATCAAGGTCTGCTGATAAATTTCTGGGCGATGCGCAGAAGATCACCAAGGATGCCCAGCTCCCAGTGGTTTAACAGTAGTGACAACAAAAACCCTTTCTTTTTTAAAAAATAAAAAATTAGTGTCCAGAAATCAAGAATGCTGGGGGCAGTGGGAAAGGATAATAGGTTTGTGTTCAAACTCTAGTTCTGGTACTGAAAACAATTCCTCAGCTGAGCATGTGATCAGAGGCACCTTGTTCCTCAGTTATGTATCCATCTTCCTGAGCCACTAGTTTGCACCTGGCTCTGTTTGATAGACCCCAGGGGTCCAGTGAAAAACAAAGTAAATCCTGCAAGCCTAAAGTCTTCCTGCCTCTGCCCTAGAAGTGGCAACCAGGGAAAAATGACCTCAAAATGACCTCTAAGAACATAAGAAGAGACATGCTGGATCAGGCCAAGGGTCCATCCAGTCCAGCATTCTGTTCACACAGTGGCCGACCAGCTGTTGACCAGGAACCCACAAGCAGGACTCGAGTGCAACAGCACCCTCCCACTCATGTTCCCCAGCAGCTGGTGTACACAGACATACTGCCTCTGGTACTGGAGGTAACACAAAGCCATCAGGACTAGTAGCTATTGATAGACTTCTCCTCCAAGAACTTGTCTAACCCCCTTTTAAAGCCATCCAAATTGGTGGCCATCACCATGTGCTGTGGTAGCGAGTTCCATAGTTTAACTGTGTGCTGTGTGAAGAAGTACTTCATTTTATCTGTCCTGAATCTCCCACCAATCAGCTTCATGGGATAACCTCGGGTTCTAGTATCATGTGACAGGGAGAAAAATGTCTCCCTACCCACATTCCCCACACCATGCATAATTTTGTAGACCTCTACCATGTCTCCCCTTACCCTCCTTTTGTCCAAGCTAAACAATCCCAGCTGTTGTAACCTTCTCTCATAGGGGAGATGCTCCAGCCCCCTGATCATTTTAGTTGCCCTTTTCTGCACCCTGCACTCTGGCTTTGTGCTTAGAGTTGTATCAGGTTAAAAAAGACAACAAAAGTACATAAGGATCTGTTGTATAGCAAGCAGCATTTTTATTTTTTCAAAAAGGGGACCGAAATTCTAAAGGACTGGTACTCAAAAGATGGAGGGCCTCGATCTCAGAGCTCTGTGTCTAGCCAAAGACATGTAAGCAAGAGCCAGTGTGGGAGGGGAGGCAGGAACTTTTACAGCCTCTCTGTCTTCTGTTCCCAGCCTCTGAGCCCATAGACTTTGCTTGCCTGACAGTGAGCAGGAACAGGAATGGAAAGGCTTGTGGATCTGGCAAATCCACATTCCCCCCCCCCCCTACACACACACACACTTCCTAATGTGCCCTGAGAAGTAAATAAGTTATACACCAAAGGCGTCTTTGAATCTGGCCTTGTCTCCTGCATCAGCCTCTGCAGAGCTGATCGCTGTCTGGAGGGACTGTGGCTCAGTGGTAGAGCAGCTGCTTTGAATTTCAAAAGGGCCCAGATTCCATTGCTGGCATGTCCAGGAAGGTCTGGAAAAATTCCTTCCAGAAACCCTGGAGAGCTGCTGCCCATCAGTGTCAACAATACTGGGGTAAATGGACCCATTGTCTGACTCACTATAAGGCCTCCTCTGAAGGTAGATACTTCTTGCTCTTACACGTGCGTGGCCAGTTAACCATTTCAGGTATAAAAATGAAGTGTGCCTCCAATTTTCTTTCACCAAAAAAGCATACTTCACATACCAGATGCTTAGGAAACACATGAGTTAGTGTGTTGGTCTGGTGGTGAAAAATAGAGGTCTGAATCCCTGACCAACCCATGAATCTCACCAGGTAACCTTGGGAAAGTCACTGTGTCAGCCTAGCCTACCATGCAAGGCTATTTGTGAGGCTAAAATCTAGCTATTTGGAGGAAGGATGTGGTACATGTGTAATTCCTTAATGAAATCAAAGTTAATATTTCTATGGAAGTGGGCTGTGTGGTCTAAGGAAGAGACTATGGGATTTGGAAATAGAATATCTGGGGTCTAAAGCATAGCTCATGTATCTCACTCTCTCAGGCTCAAATTCCCCCCTTTGTAAATTGAGAATAATTGGGGTTCACAGGCTAAAATCCTTCACAGTTAAAAGCTTTAAAGCACCATATAAATTATATTATTCCTCTCTCTAGCTTAAATGTATTTGATTGATGTGACTTCATTAATTGAAGGGAGTTTAATGTGATGTTAGCATGGCACTGGAAATGATTTCCTTGAGCAATTCTGCTCTAATTAGCATCTCCTTCAGTTAATTTTCCATGGAGACACTCTTGTCTGGTCATTATTATTTTTTTCAGGCCATTCTTAAAAACCAACATGTATCGTGTCTTTAGGACTTAAAAGTTTCCATGGTGAAGAGATGGTTAGTTAGCATTTTTCAATGTTTTGGTGTTTCTATTACCATCTCATTCTTGAAGCAGCAGGAAAAAGCATGACTGGTGGTGTGGTTAACCAAGCCAGCTGTAGTATCTGTCCAGAACACAGCGAGGTAGTGAAGACCATGACAGCATCTCTTTTCTAACAAGGGACTTAAAAATTATTATTCAGATACTCTGGACCAAAGCTGAGGCTTGTGTAAATAAATGACAGACTGACGTAGCATAGTGTTCTATCACTCTATATGTACCAGTCAATAGGATACCACAGGTAAGAAGTCAATTGGCCTGAGCCAATATGAGCAAATCCTAATTTTCAATACCATTATATTAAATAGATGTGAAATTCCAAAACATCATGTATTTGATTAGTATAATGCTGGGATCAGCAGCATGGTGTTGACAAGTGCCATTATACCTATGTACACCATCCTTGGAACTTGCCAGAGCCACCTGCCCAATGCTTCACTCTGAGTAAGGCATAGATAGGTGGCCGCTCTGGAGAGTCACTCCAGCCGCTCCCCTGCTGTGGTAAAGGCGGCAGCAAGAGAGCACCTGGAGTGACTCCCTGTAGCGCTGCCCACCCATTTCCTTGCTCTAAGGACCCCTTAGAGAGAGACAACAGGAAGGTAGGCTGTCTGGGGAGCCATGCCAGCAGCTTTCTGCCATGCCTCTCTATAGAGCTTGCCCAACAGAATGTGCTGCTGTAGCACAGTCTCCAGGGCCACTTTCCTGCCAATGCCTTGCTCTCAGGAAGGACCCCTCAGAATGAGGTACTGAGGGGAAGGTGAGAGAAGAGGAAGACAGAGGAGGTGGCAGTGGCTCCTTGCACTCCCCCCACCAGCTGTGGAAGAGCGGGAGGATGGCTCCACTTCTGGCACCTCGCACTCCTCCTGCCTTCCTGGCAGCAGCAGCGTGTCCTCCTGCCTCCGGTGGCAGGAGATCTTACACCAGTCCTGTGGAAGAGACAGTCAACTATGGAGTTTCACAGTTAGGTTGGTTGTGCAGGCCCAGAGGAAATAGGATGCGAGTGCACAAAGCACTGGAAATTGGTATGAATGCATTGTGAGCTCTGGGTCGACCCCGTCTCCCCTCCTTATTAGTGTGACAGGGTCTTAGGACTAGCCTAAACACAAGCTCTTGTCTTAGGACAAACCTCCCTCAACCCCCTTCCTTCCTCACAAACCACTTTAGGGTAGCAGGGGGAAAGAAAACTTGCCTCCCATGAACTTCCTGAAGTTAACTTACCTTAGGGTGCAATCCTATGGCTGCTAGTCAGCAGCTAGATGGCCATAGGATAGGTCGGTTCCCTGAGAACTGACCTCTATTCCCTCCTGCACTGCCTCATAGGCAGCACGGATTGGCCCCGCACTTGTAAGAGGAGCACAGAATGGCAAAAACGGGGCATTCCTGGGGGCAGGGTGGGTGGATGTGCCATTCCAACGCTTCCTATGCATTGTCCAGCATTCCTGCCCCCCGCTCTGACTTCCCGCAACTAGACAGCTGAAATCGGTGGCTAGTCATGAATGTGGGATGGCTGAGGTGCGGAGGGGAAGATCCCCTCCGCGCTGCTCCTGCCCTGCATTGGATAGGCGGTCGCCTCCGAGTTCAGAGGCAGCTGCCTATCCCTATAGGATTGCGCCCTTAGGCTCCAAGCCACGATCTCTCTGAAGTTTTCAGCATTTCATTGTATCATCAAGGTTCTGCCCACAACCATCCAAACCATTTTATATTTTGGAATATCCAGATATTGCATTACATGATTACAAGGTGTTGCTAAGAGCAGAAGTTCACTTCAGGCCAATAATATGATGAATTAATTTAGTTGAAGCATCACTTTAGTTGATTGACATCTGCAGTTTTCTGTAGCAACTTCCTAATATACTCAGTTAAGAAACGCGTCCAAAATTACAAGATCCCCCATCTAAGAAGTTTCATGCAATAAACCCTGCTTTTGTTTGAAAGAGATAACAGCAAAAGGTAACAATTTACATGACAAATATGTAGAAATCATTGCACAGAAAATAATTTTATTTATATACAATTTATTTTAAGATACTGCTAAAACAAAGACAAGTTTAGTGCAACCTGAAATTCACATCTTGTAACTAACGGTATCTAAAAACAACAAAATGTCACCATTGCACAGTGAAAGACCTTCTTCATGTCAGCTTCATTTACTACAGGTATATCTAAACAATTATACTTTTCAAACTGCTTTTAGGTTTATAACTGTCACACTAAGGGTCACTCTGACGGTTATGCACTTCCTGAACAGAAAGCACTACCAGGTGTAGGAAGAAGCATGAAAACTGTGTGTAGTTCACACTCATCATTCACACATGTATTTTGCTGTGTTTACATATACTGGGAATGCATGTAAAACACCATATTCTTTGCTTGTCATATAGGAAAAGCATAACAAAGCAAACCAACAGCAGTAACCAAAGTGCAGTGCAGCTGCAAAGCTTAAACCATTTACTTCTGGATTTGCTGTTCAGACTTGAATAAGACCAGGGCTTGAACCTTCCCTTGAACCCCAGCAACTGAGCTTGGAGGTGGTTTAGACCTGAAGACATGGACCCTTCCCAGCACACCAAACTCTGGTGAAGAATCCTGGAAAGGATGAAAGGTTCCTTGCCCAAGATGCCCTTGGGGTTATGCTCTTGAAGCTCCTTAATCCCCACCTCTGGACAGCTGTGCTCATAGAGACACATGCCTATTAAGCATCCTCCTCATTTGGAGGTAAGTGGGCTACTTGAGCGTAGCAGGGTTCAGAGTCTGACACGGAAGCCAACAAGGACTTTTTTATCATTCCTTCCCCAGCTGTTCACAATACATGCTTCTAGCTTTTTCCTTCCTCAGTGGGGTTTCTGTGCCTTCAAGCTGCGTTCTAGGCAAAACTTCAACAGGCAAAGATGTCAATCCTGCATGTCTGTGCCATGGAAAGCTGCATCTGCTGAATTTCTACTTGCCTCAGGATCCCTGCCATACTAAGGAGGTGGCAAAGAAACCATTAGGCTTCATCTAAGAGTGCAATGCTATTGTGAGGGAAAAGGTTCAGGAACCAACGCCCCAGTCACCTTCATAGTCTGCAGCTATTTACCCCATGTCAAGTAGCTACAGTTCCCATGATGGCACCTGATTTCACAGTACCTGGGTGCTTAAAGAATAAAGACCATTCTTTTGTACTTCAAATTAAGGCCTCGGGGTTCAAAACTTGTACATCACTACTCATAATTATCTTTATCAATGGCCAGCTGGTACTATAATCCCGAACAGATTATTACTTCCAAACTTGGAAGTAATTTCCACAGACTTCATTCCAAGGAAGTTCCTTCCAAGTAGATTACCTCAACATTAAGTCAGGCTGTGAATTACCTTAACTCTGCATAACTAACCACATCAACTGCATTTCCAACTAAAAAAAAAAAAAGTCTAGGATTAAATAATATCCAAACTTTACATCAGAACAACTACTGTTTTCAATATGGCTTCAGCTATAACAGGAATGTACAAAGGTGGCTCAAAACTAAAGTGAATACAGTGATCAAAAACTGCACCCTGCAAGGTAAAATAATATTGAAAGTGGAGATGTTCAATGAAAAACTGAGAGTGTATTTGTACTTCAAATGCTGTAACCTGAATTAAGCTGAAGCCCTAGGGGAGCCACCAGCATTTTGCTTCCAGACTGGCACCAGCACTTTTATCCCTACTGGGAGTAAAACAAACAAAAAGTATCTTCTGTGTTTGCTGGAGTGCAACATCAATTTTGCAGTGCTGCCCTTCAACTGATAAGGATCAGATACAAGGTGGTTGTTGCCCCAATAATTAAGCATTGAGATGGTCAGAGGGCCAAGTAGAGACATCTCTCTCCATTTCTGATATACAAACAAGTTCAGCTTTACCCAGACTGCAGTGTGGAGGACCTGTATTTTTTGAAATTTATGATCCCACTCCCAAAATGAGTTAATTAAAATAGCTATGCAATGCTAACATGTCTCACACTAATGACGAAGCTTCTTAATTGCATTGTTCTCAATCTACTTTAATACAAACAGCTGTTTACAGAAAAAGTCCCAAATAAAAACTTAATGTAAAAAGATGAAACATTGGTCCTGGGACAGTACTTTGGAGATTAAAAAAAAAATCAGATATGCTTTTTGAAGCCACCTTATAAAGTACAAACATCCAGCTACTGGTGGTCTAACAATTCTTATGCTACTGGCCAATTTCACTAGGACACATTAAAAAGCAACCCAGATATTACACGTTTTCTTTGTGCATATTCAGTTTACATAGAAAGAGAGCAAACGTATGTTATTTAAACACAGAGACCTGTTCTTGAAGAACTCTTGCCAAAGAATCCTAAATAAGAAATAAAACACTGGAGCTCTTTAGAACGTGCATCTGGCACGCATATCCACAGCTATAACCAATACAAGAAGTTAATTTATAAGAAATACAACCTTCCACCATTCTTCAGTAGTGAAGAAAGAACATTCATTGTTTCACAGGCCAGAGTGATTAGACTCTGTGATGCATATTGATAGCGATCCTCCCTGCCCCTTAAAAGCAACAACATCCCAATCCCATTTGGTCCTGCTCTACTTTCATGTTCATCTTAAATTGCTTTAAACTCCTTAGAGGCAGCAGAGAAACAATAAGAAATAGAGTTTGTGTGCCAGTCTTGCTGTACTGTAGAGAAAGTGGCAGTGGTGAACTATCAGTGGACTCTGTGTTCACTGAATATCTCCTTAAGAGAAAAAAGACAGGAAAGCGGGAGGCAAGGAAATAGAGGGAAGACGAAATGCACTAGATTAAGGTAGTACAATGTTTGTCCTAGCTTGGTTAAAACCCTTAACACACATGATAGACAAATTCATTCTTCTCACCACTGCAATAGGCTGAACACAGCATACCTATAAGTCCAAGAGAACAGACTAAATGGAGTGACTGATTATGAAGATATGCACGGGACAGAAAGCATATAGAGCATCACAAAGCATCTGACAGTACAGCTACATTTACTTTCACCCCAAAGTTTCTCACAATGCAAACAACGGTACATTTGCTAGGTGATGTGTATGATACATATTTCCATCCTTCTGAAGGAGGCATGAAGTAACAAAAATAGCACATCGATATTCAGACATGTTCCTGAAGCCATCCAAAGAATGTTTTGCTTTCCAGAGCTCTCTCTCCATCAGTAGCCTTCTCCATTACTTCACAGTACTTCAGCACTGCTTGAAAGAGGTCTCCCACTTTCCAGCCTCTCTCTTGCAATTTCTTTGAAAGCTAGAACCCAAACAAAAACCAGTTTGAGTTAGAAGTAAAATTGAAATGTGATAGCCCGTGGTAAAGCATTTATTTAAAATGTAAGGGTACGTTACAATGCTAGTTCTTCAAGCATGAGAAAACCCTTTCCCTACAAAATCCCCATCACTCCTCTTTTGACATGGAATGCTGGCCTGTCTCCACTAATCACATCCATGTAATCACTTTCCCTCCCATCCCCACAAAAGACTTTGGCTTTAATTAAAGACAGTCAGTGCAGCAATTAACTTTGTTTCACTACATTCCCTCCCTCAGTGTCAGCAAGAAAGGGAGTACTTCTGGTCAAGCCATTGGTCTTTGTTTTTGTTAACTTACATTTAGGGAGGCTCAAGTAGACGTTAACCCTTCTTTCCTTGTTTTAAAAAAAGACTTAACACCCATGGTATTAAAATTACAAGCCAAAAAAGGTTAATATTTTACAGCTGCAAAAGCAAGGCACCCTCAAAGTCCAGATATTTTTCTTCCCTCTGGTTTCCTTAAAGATGCTTTTCAGAGTGACATTCCTAGAAGCTCTGTGGTCCATGGTTATGTGGGTAGCACACAACAGCAAAAAAGTTTCTGTACCTGAAAATTAATATACTTATCACCATCCCCATTAATTGGTGTTCAACAGTTGCACAAATGAATACTAAAAGATCTCTTTGTCTCTGTCCCCATCAACCCTCTCTCTCCCCATTCCATCCTTCCATGACAAAAAGTGTGGTTTCCTGGGTATATGTACTCTATTCTCAATGGAAACCACTGACTCCAGACTTGCACATTTAGGAAATGTAAAGGTCCACAAAACAGAAAATTAAAATTTCCAACTACAAATTAAGCTGATGTAGTTCAATCACTTTTCTCCTCAAAAGGCCTGAGGAAAGTGTTTTCCTTGTCTAGCAGTTTGAACAGAAACACATGTGTATGGTGGATGATATGCACAGAGTCACTGACAAATTGAAACTGGTTACTACCCTGGTTGAATACTTTGGAATTATGCAAATTCTGGAGGTCTCTTTTGACCTAACAGATCACACTTAATGTGTTTATGTTCTTCACAGTACTTTTTGGGAATAAGCCATCTGAAGACCAGGCAAAAAGGATAAGGATTCCAACAGCCCTTACCGGAATGCAAACTTATATGACATTGGTAGGTTTCTGTGAGTGCTACTGTGTCAAGCTGACTTCTGGCACCAATTCCCCATGTGTGTGCCTTAGGCCTAGTTCTCAAACACAGGAGACAAACTGAACTACTTCAAAATGTGGGTGGGGGTCTCACATGACTGAATGTGCTCCTATACACACAATAAATCCAATTCCTACACATTAAAAAAAACCCTACATGCCAAAGAAGAGTTCAAGTGCACTTTTCATCTTGATACGGTAGTTGTTTCTGTGCAGTGATTGTTTTATATAAAGGAATATTCAGTCTTATAAGTCCCCATGGTCATGATATGGATAAAAAACAGGATCACCAGTTTATCTTCTACTTATGAGAACTACGCCTATATCACACTATGTAGCACGCAGGAATTAGTAATCTCTCCTCACTTACAGCCTAGAGAAATAGTCTGCTCAGATCTCATTGTTTCCAATCTTGGCTGCTGGTGGATTGGTCTTCAGCTTGTATATTGGATTCAATTGTGCTGCATCTGTATTTGTGAGTTTCTCTCTTTAATGCTTTGCTTCACCCACCTTTTCCAATCCTGTCTGCTCAGAACTAGGTTGCTAGTTCTGACTTTGCCAGCAATAGCTTCCTGGACCTGCTCTGATGAACACAGCTCATACCTCAGCAATAATGTTGCCAACCTTTTGTCCTGGCAGGACTCTTGTGCAGGGGTCAGCAACACTGGTGCCTGTGGGTGCACCAGAGCCTGCCAAGATGCCCAAGTGCACCTATGATCGCCACACTTTTCTACCTCCATTAAACTCAATGGAGCTATCTCACTCCATTGACTTTAATAGGGGTGGGGAAAAGGGTGCCTTACCAAAAAACGGCTTGGGGGAGAACTTACCCCCCACCCATCAAGAACCCTTGGAGTAACAGGGTCTTTGTGTGTGAGCGGGCTTCCTTTCCTCCCAGCTGTTTTTTGGTAGGGGGGGAAAGGGTCCCTACCAAAAAACAGCTGGGAGGAAAGGAAGCCCGCTCACACACAAAGACCCTGTTACTCCAAGGGTTCTTGGTGGGTGGGGGGTAAGTTCTCCCCCAAGCTGTTTTTTGGTAAGGCACCCTTTTCCCCATCCCTATTAAAGTGTATGGAGCAAGATCTCTCTCCATTGGCTTTAACAGAGCTGGGGGAAAGGGTGCCCTGTCGAAATACGGCTTGATGGGGTAGGTGGGAAGGAAAGTGAAAACCCAGAAAGGGTGAAAATCCAGAGAAGGGGGTGCTCCCAACATTTTACCTCCCATGGCAACTTGTGATGGTGCCTGGGATACTTTTTCAATATGTCAAATGTGCCTGCGGGCCCCAAAAGGTTGCCTAACCCTGCTCTAGGGTTGGCTAACCCTGCCTCTAATGGCTTTATTCTAAGTTACAATTCAGCAGTTAGAGCTTTTCTCAGCATCATTCAAGATACACCAATGGCAAAAGCTTCACATGCTGAATTTCTGCTCACTACACAACTGTTAAAGGGAAAAAGTTAGCAAGCCCATTTGATGACTAATGTGGTTGCACATTTTGACCTACCACAAGATAGCAAAGGAGGTAGCTTCCCATGCCTCTTTTGGTTCCCCCCTTGCTATCCAGACCCCCAGACAGCAGGTGCTCTGAAGGTCTTCTCCAAAGCCCCATGCTGCCCGCTAGTGGAAAGGTTATCTTACACTCCTGCTTACACTTTGAGCTACTGCTACAACTGTGGCTGGAGGGAGCTCTTACTCAAAACCAAGCAACAATTGCATTGCATGACAACTCCTTTTATAAAACAACAACACTGGAATTTTGTATGTTCAAAAGAAACTGAGATGGCAATGGGTGTGGAAACTTTTTATCAGTAGTTTTTAAAATATTTTCCATTATATTTAACAATAAGCAAAAGCAAAACAATCAATTTAAAAACCTGAAATTTCAAAAAACAACCATTTGTTGGTATGGGAGCAAGCCTGCACAAGTCTTGCACACTTCCCACTTCACATGCAAGGAAATTGAAACTTCTACTTTTGCTTTTGAACAGAGTTCCCATTGCATCCACACTTGGGATCTGTGGTTTGTTTTAACTAACCACCATTAGAATAAACCACAGTTTCCTGAGCTCTGATATAATGGGAAAAGACTGGTTGCTTACCTTTAAAGGTAGCTCTTTGAGTAGTCATCTGTGCAATCCCACATAAGGGTTCTGTGCCTGTGCTTGGTCTCATCTTCTACAACTCTGGGTAGAGTTGAACCCATACGTGGGACTGCCCAGAGACCAGAAAGTATTGTGATTAGTTCAAAAGTGAGAGCAGAAGCTTTCACTCTCCTCCCCTTGCATGTGGAAGGGGAGAGGAAACACATGACCCTGAGGTTGTACAAAATTTTCTGGAAAAAATGAAGCTCTGATAATTTGTCTTTTTGTTGTTTGTTATTTATTTTATTACTTTTTATTTATTTATTTATTTATTTATTCAATTAATAACCTGCCTATATACAAAATGCTAAAGGAGGCATACAGAGTTAAAAACAATTTTACAAAAAAACAAAAACAAGCCGACAATAAAAAAAATACAGCCTAGAAACGGTATATAACAATCAGCAAACAGAAACAAGAATTCTAAAAAGCGAAGGCCTGCCGGAATAATAGAGTCTTTAACTCCCACTTGAAAACATTCAGAGAGGTCAGCAGGCACATTTCAACTGGAAGGTCATTCCACAGCTGAGGAACAGCAAAGGAAAAGGTCCTCTTGCATGTGGCTGCCAATCTCACATTAGCTATCTGCTGCAACTGCCTAATCACAATTAAATTCATATTTAATATATGAATTCAGTCTAGTCTTCTGTCTTCATTCAAATGCAACAGCAAGGAAGGAGAAAAGGAAAAGGAAGGGCAAAGCATGGTTTCAAGCATATAGAAAGAACAGTACCTACCTAAAACAAGCCAACTGTACTGCAGTAAAATTTGTTATATGGTTCATAGCTGGACTTCCAAGAATTTTAGGGTGAATGTTATCAGGCAAAGCTACTAATTTGTGAGTTACCCACAGCTATTTCTCTAATTCTATCCAGGTTGCTCTGGAGACAGTTCTGAATACAGTATTGATGGGAGTTACCTGATTATTCCATTATTAATCACAACTGTAAAGGTATTTCAGCTCTTGCTTATTACTGTATAAAGTGAGATAAACACAGTTGCAGGATTGCAGTTGTAATTTGTATAGTGCCAGCACTTTTGTTACTCACAAGAACAAATTCCTTTGGGGCACCATCATGAAAATGAAGTTCAGCCACCTCTGCTTCTGAAGCGGTCAACCACTGCAGTGTCTTTCTTAGCTGGGAATCCACCATGGATGGTCCTATGTCAACATTTATAATTACCAATGCCTTTCCTGTACTTGCCAGCCCTATTACAAGCAAAACAGAATTAAAATGAAAGTTCTGTTACTTAGCCAAAATATTTTAGGGCACAATCCTATGGACTGTGTTCTTGCTGGTCAGAAGCCCCCGAACCCGGAGGATTCCGAGATTCCTACGTCCTGCTGGGCTGAAGCTGGCAGCGCGGGAGCAGCAGCAGAGGTGATCTTTGGCTCCCTATCCTCCGATCCCCTATATTTTCACTAGATGGGTTTTTCAGCCTGTCTAATGAGGGCGTTTTGGAGGGGAAAGAAAGGAGGCTTGAGGACGCTCAGGATAAACCATATCTTGACCTCTCCAGTCTCCTCCCCTCCCTGCCGACTAAAACGGCCCCAATTCCCCCTGTCTGAGATTGATTTTCTGACCTCGGAAATGCAGCCAGTGTGGTTCTCTCTGTGCCTGCTGTAAGGCAGCGGGGGCGGATCTCTGACTCCCCCTTTCGAGGTCAGAGCACTGTCTCTGACCTTGGAAGGGATTTTCTGAGACATCCTATAGTCCTGAGGACGCTCAGGATTGCTCCCTCTGTCAATTAATTATGTAGGTAATTCTGTAGATAATGACATTGGGAAAATTCTTGCTCATAAATGATCTGGAGTCAGGGCTGAGCAGAGGTAGTCAAGTCTGCTGATGGCACCAAATTATTCACGGTGGTATAAACAAAAGGGGATTGTAGAGCTCCAAACTGGGGAATGCATATTAAAATGTCAAATGCAGTCCAATGCAGCTATAAAGTGATGCACATTGAGTAAAAAAATCTTGACTTCACATATTCATTGAACTGGTGCCAACTCACCAGGAAAAAGATAGTGGAGTCATGATAGATATTTCAATGAAGTTTTCAACTCTGTATGGGGCAGCTGTGAAATAGGCAAATTCCATACTAGAAATTATTAGGAAAGGTATCAAAAATAAAACTGCCAGTATTATAATGATCTTATACAACAAGGCTGCATATTGTCACCCTGCTTATTTAACTTATATGCAGAGTACATCATGAGAAATGCCGGGTTGGATGAATCAGAGGTCGGAATTAAGATTGCCGGGAGAATTATCAACAACCTCCGATATGCAGACGATACCACCCTAATGGCAGAAAGCGAAGAGGATCTCAAGAGCCTCTTGTTGAGGGTGAAAGAGGAGAGTGCAAAAGCTGGTTTGAAACTCAACATTAAAAAAACTAAGATCATGTCATCTGGCCCTATCACTTCCTGGCATATAGAAGGGGAAGAAATGGAAGCAGTGACAGATTTTACTTTCTTGGGCTCCAAGATCACCGCAGATGGTGACTGTAGCCATGAAATTAAAAGACGCTTGCTCCTTGGGAGGAAAGCTATGGCAAACCTAGACAGCATAGTAAGAAGCAGAGACATCACCTTGCCGACAAAGGTCCGTCTAATCAAAGCTATGGTTTTCCCAGTAGTAATGTATGGCTGTGAGAGCTGGACTATAAGGAAGGGTGAGCGCCGAAGAATTGATGCTTTCGAACTGTGGTGCTGGAGAAGACTCTTACGAGTCCCCTGGACTGCAAGGAGGTCAAATCAGTCCATCCTAAAGGAAATCAACCCTGACTGCTCATTGGAAGGACAGATACTGAAGCTGAAGCTCCAATATTTTGGCCACCTAATGCGAAGAGAAAACTCCCTGGAAAAGACCCTGATGCTGGGAAAGACTGAAGGCAAAAGGAGAAGGGGACGGCAGAGGATGAGATGGCTAGATAGCATCATGGATGCAATGAATATGAACTTGAGCACGCTCCGGGAAAGAGCGCAGGACAGGAAGGCCTGGCGTGCTATGGTCCATGGGGTCACGAAGAGTCGGACACGACTGAACGACTGAACAACAACAACAACAACAACAATGGTGAACCCACACTTGGGAAACTGTGTGTAGTGCTGTGTACACTTCTAGTTTTTGAGCTGGAAAAAGTAAAGAAACTGAAATGGTGCACCATTATAAAATTATGCCTGGTGTGAAAAAAGTGGACAGGGTCTTCTCTTCCTTTTCTCATAGTACTAGAACTGATGGTCATCCAATGAGATTGACTGGCAGGAGATTCAGACCAGATAAAAAGAAGCATAGAATCTGTTGTGGAATTTGCTGCCAAAAGATAGTCTCTAGCTTGGATGGCCTTAAAAGGGAACTAGTTGCATTTATGATTAAGTTTATCAATGGTTACTAGCCATGATAGCTATAGGCAACCTCCTGATTCAAGGGCAGTATGCTACTGAATACAATTTGCTGGGGAACAACAAAGGGAAAGGGCTATTGCCTTTATTTATTTAGAAATTCAGAAACATGTATATCCAGGTCTTCCACTGAATTCACAGGGCAGAATACAACAATTGAAACCAAGAAAACACAGCAAAATTAGCAATACATGTACCAAAGAAATGACAGGGATTCTCCTTATTCAATGCATAATGATGTAGCAATCTTATACAAGAAATTTAAGTCTGAGGTATTATTATTATTATTATTAGACTGAAGTTGGTACAGAAAGACACCTGTGACTGGACTGGTTTTCAAATACACTTCAAATTCATTTATTTAGAGCGCAATCCTATTCATGTTTAGACAGAAAAAAGTCCTACAACTGGCCGGGGAATGCTAGGAGTTGTAGGACTTTTTTCTATCCAAACATGCATAGGATTGCACCCTGAGTAAATGTGCACATTTCCCTAGTGAGTTCCCACTTATACCCTAAGTTCCTTGAGACTGACATTGTAGCCTCAGTACTGACAGGAAATACGTTCAGTAATCCAATATCGAACTAGAGTATGACACCCAAGAGGGGACGGAAGTGGGTTGTGTGAATACACAGATGATGGCTTGAAGAACTACAGTTACAGGTAACCTGTCTTTCTTCTTGGTGATCCCTACGCATCACACTTATGGGCGAGTAGCAAGCTAACTTACAAGGTGGGGTGTCGCTGTCCTATTAAAACACAGAAGAAAGGACAGCATGACCAAAAACACAGTCAGCTCTAGCCCAAACATCCAGTCTGTAATGTCTGACAAAGGTAGACAGTGTCGACCAAGTTGCTGCATGACACAGTTCAGGGATGGTGTCTATTGAATGCAGCCAACATTGCTACTGCGCAAATAGTGTGAGAAGACAGTTTGTCTGGGGCAGACAGTTTGAGCCCAGCCAGCTCATACAACAGCTCAATAGACTTGACAACCCAGGATGCGAAACACTGAGTCGAGAGAGGCTGGCCTTTGTGCTTGCCTCTGCCACAGACAAATAATCAAGGCAAAAGTCTGAACTGCTCAGTCCTCGACTTGTAAAAGGCCAAAGTGTGACAAACATCAAGCGTATGCAGGGTCGACTCCACAGTCCAACCAACTTTTGGCAGAAAGGTAGGATCAGGTCTGAGCACCACTTTCTCTCAGTGAAAGGTGAGATAGGGCTGGTCTACTCTGAGTGCACAGAATCCACTAGGCTGTCGTGCAGATGTGATGGCCACCAAGAACGCCACCTTCCAGGAAAGAAGGTGTAGGTCTATAGTTGCTAGCAGCTCAAACTGCTTGGATAAAAGTGCCTTAAGAAATGTTCCAACTCAGTACCGCAGAGTGAATTGGTGGTGCCAGATTCTAATCCCTTTTAAAAATCTCTTCACTGTCGGATGAGAGAAGACACAGCAACCCTCAACTGGAGGGTGAAAAGCAAGGAACACAGATAATTAAACTCTTAGAGAAGACCGTTTAAGTCTTTTCTTGAAGCGGGGGGGGGGAATTGAAGTATCTGGTGTAGAGAGCACCACAGAGGATGGAAGCCCTGAGCAAAAGCAGTCCATTTCCTCACATAGGAAGGCTGTGTAGAGGGCTTATAAGCAGCATGGAGCATTTTTTGTATCGATGGCGGGACCAGTTCAGCGTCTGTCACAGGGTCTTCCACGCCGTTGGGTGGAAGGTTGCTAGATCCGGATGCCAGCTCCAGCTGTCTCCCTGAAGAGAAGGGATGGATGAGACAGAAGACGATGGTACTGACCCTGCGCCATCCTGAGCAGTGGGGTGAATTGCAGCTGGCGAGGCCACCAAGGGGTTATGAGGATGCACTTGGTGCCATCTGTCCTAATCTTTGCCAGGGCCCTGGTGATCAGTGGGAATGGGGAGGAAAGGTAGAACAGTGTTCCTGTCTACCTCAGAGTGAAGGCATCCCCCCACAAACCTGCACCGCAGCCTGCTTGGCTGCAGAAATTCTGGCACATGGAATCGTCCTGAGTGGTGACGAGGTCTACCTCTGGCATGCCCCAACTCTGAAACTGAGTCCCAAGGACTGACTTGTCCAACTCCCACTCATGGGAGGTAAGCCTGGTTCTGCTGAGCTGGTCTGCCAGGACATTGTCTGCACCTGCATCATGAGTCGTGACTAGTCTGATCCGACAAGGTAGGCACCAGCTAAAATTTTTTAATGTTAGAGCAAGGAGTGGCAGCAATGTCATACCCCCCACCTTGTTCAGGTATGCAACAACCATGGTACTGTCCAAGGTGACCTGGACCAGTCTGCCCACCAGGTCCACCTTGAATGCCTGTAGGGCCTTTTTCACTGCCCTGGGCTATGCTACTTTGCCTCCATGATCAACCATTGTCCACGGACTGTAAGGCCTGAGTAAAGAGCTCCCCATCCCGAGAGTGATGCATCCGTAGTTACTACTCAGGATGGCACGGTCAAAGGAAAGGCATGCCCTCCAATTGGTTGGCTGGTACTGTCCACTACCGTAAGGAGTCCCTGACGTCCTGTGGAAGTCGTAGCTTGGTCCGCTGGGCGTCCTGCTTGGTATCGAAATTGCATATGAGCCAATTCTGGAGCGGCCTCATATTCAATCAAGCATAGTGGACTACAACCATCGTTGCAGCCATAAGACCTACTAGATGTGGGATCTTGAGCGCTGAAATGGCTGCAGGAAAGCTTTAGCTCTGTTGCCAACATAGCCAACACCTCTGCTCTATCCCGAGGGAGGAATGCTCTGCCTGAGCAGGCATCCAGCAGCACCCCAATAAATTGCAGAGTCTAGGTAGGCTGTAGGTGTGATTTCTCGAGACTGAGACAAAGTCCAAAACTTCAAAGAAGATTGCAGGTCGCCTCTATCGACTAAAGAAGGTGGTTCCATGTCAACGCCACCAACAGCCAATCGTCGATCTACAGGTACACCTTGACACCTTGCAAGTGAAGGTGAGAACAGACCACCACAATGCATTTGGTGAATACCCTTGTGGGGGCGGCTAGGTCAAAAGATAGCACTTGGAACTCGTAGGCATTGGAATCGATGGCAAATTGGAGATAATGTTGCTGCAACTCTACTATGGTGATATGAAAATATGTGTCCTTGAGATCAATAGAAGCGACATGCTGGAATAAAGATGGGTAAAGCAGTCAGAGTTGAGGGACGTACTTCATCGCGAGTTAGAGTGCTGGGAGATGCAACCAAATGTGGAGGTTGCTATTAATCCCGACGTGCTTGCACAGAGTCAGGAAGAGTGTGTGATTCCAAAGGGGTGCTCGATCCTGATTAAAGTCATCCAAATTTTTAGAAGTCTTTTTCTTCTTCTTTTTAGGCTCTGAAGAAGGCAGGCTAGCCTGTTTGGAAGCTTTAGGCCTTCTGGTTAGCTTCTTAGCCAGTGAGAACATCAGAGACCGACCTGGAGTAGAAGGGTTTTGTGTACTCGGAGGAGTACAATGTTGAGGGGACGATATCTCCAACACTCGAGCAGGCTCCTGCATGGCAGACAAAGTCTGGCTTGTCAGGCATACCTTTTGGCTCCTCAACAGCTCCCAGTGCTCATTTCCAGAGAGCGGCTTTCAGCTGGTAAGAACAATTTTGCCTTGCTTGTTTCGAAAAGGATAGGCAATGAGGACAAGCCTCAACAACACAGCCTTCACCAAGGCAGAAAAAGCACAAAGAATGCCTGTCAGAAGGCAATAGCTTTGCCTCACAGCGGCCACACTTCTGAAACGGCACTATAAGGGCTATACGCCCAAGAGGGCAATAGCAAGATCATGAAAACAAATAGAAAATAAAAATAATGCTAAGAAAAAGACAGAAGAACTTTGATAGGTACGACAGAAAGATAGAAGAAAAACCACAGCTTTGAAATGCACTTTCCTATTGAACTGAATACAAGAGAAGTTCCCAGACGAGGCTACACAATGATGGTCGAAAGAAAACTGAGGGAATAAGAGGGAACCTGCTATGGACATGTGCACTGGGACAGTGGGGGAAGTATTCCCACCAAAACTCCTCAGCTATAGAAGTTTCCTAAATTGAGGCTCCACACAGGTGCAGGGCCCATATATGTGATGCACAGAGACAACGAAGAAGAACTTATGTTCGTATAGGTTTTTGTACTTTACATTGTAAGGTATTATTGACCCACTGGCTTATGTGCAACTATACTGTTTTACTGGAAAAGGGAAAGTCTCAATAATAATGCTCAATAACTTTCACCAGATTCTATTTGTATGGCTTTCTTGGGATTTATTTATTTGTTACATTTCTATACCACCTCATAGCTGAAGCTCTGTGGGTGGTTCACAACAATTAAAACCATAAAATACTACATAAGATACATTATAAAAGTTTAAAACTACAGTATAAAATAAGAGTAAAAACCAAAATAAAACCTAGCAGCAAATGCAAAGATTTAGAATACAGTGACAGATTTAAAAACAACATTTGATCTTGATGGGTACAGTCAACATTTCTTTTGATGGAGAGTTAAACAGAGACAAGTGCAGCAGATAAGAACCATGTACAAACCAGGGGGTTCGCTACTAAAATCGTCAACTCGGCAAGTCAAATACTTGCAGGAATTTTAAAAAAAAACACATCTTGGCCAGGTGACAGAAGAGAAGGATAGGGAGTCAACAGACCCCCCCATAATCTAGGCACAGCCACATTAAAGGCCCTCTCCTGCATCCTGACTGTTGTACCTCGGCCACTGCTGGGACACACGCCTCCTTAACAAATCTTAGGAAGGAGGCAGGCTGGGATGGAAGACTCACCAAGGCTAGCATCCTATGCCCTAATTCCCCAGATTTGAGGGAGAAAAATTACTTTGTACATGCTCAGAGGAACCTCTCTCTATTCATTCACATATGCCAGGCCTGAGTCCTAACACTAAAACAAGAATGCTGCACTGAAGCATTTTGCAATTTTTGTGATAATGCACAAGACAGCAAAGAAAATAATGCTTTGACTGCTTCAAAAATCAGTGCAGGATGCAGCCATGGGGCTTTTGGATCACACATAGGAATTACTGACAACATTAGTGTGGAGCAATTAGGATTCTTTCAAGCTATTGGGACTATCCCTTTGTAAAATGAACACAGAGTAGGATGGAACATCATGGAAGGGAACCTAAAGAGAGGAATGTCCAATCTGTTCCTTCCTGCTTGCTGAACTGAACCACCACAAAGAACTTTCTGAAGTTCTGGGTCTGACAAAATGGTTCACTATGTGGACTACACATTTTCCTATCAAATGGAAGATTAGATGCTTCAGAGTGTTTTGTGCTGGATTGGTGACTGCCAATTTAGTCAGGGACTGCTACTTTAGGAAAAATGGAAAAATGTCCATAAGGTGGAGCTAGGTCTTTCATGTTCAGACTTTGCTTAAGAAATATAAATCAGAATAGCTTTAGCACAAGCCTCCCAGAAGTCAGCAATTTCCACAGATTGCGGTTTATAGCAGATTAGAATACACATTACATAATATGTAGAGATCATTCTTAAATGGCCTAGGATTACTTTTCTGACAAAAGTCTTACAAAAGCTGACACACAGGTAGAGCTTACTTTACCTTCAGTGGTATCCTTAAGCTCTTCGTCTTTATCTTCTGTTCCATCACTGGAAAAAAAGACAAATTATTGCCATGTGTGGTAAAGTTAATGTGTTCTGCTGCAAAGAGACAGAGATGAACATTCAAGGAAAAAATAGTATGAATTGACAAAAGTATCAAGGAATGATTGTGAAAAGGAAGCATTGCTTCTCACACCATTTCCTGTTACAGGACTTGCAAATTTTCCAAGTAACACAATTAAGTAAATTGTCCCTTTTATTTTAAAATACAGAGTGCTTTGATGAAGGTAAAATATGATTTCAGCCTTATTTTGAACTGAATTATATGAAAAGTTCTAATTGATAGCAAAGAAAAGAGACAGGTTGAAACAAAAGAAAACCAGAAATTTTGTAGGAAGCAAGCTCTTATTTTTATGAAGAAATAATTGGAGGCATCTAAAATAGCAAGCAGGACATGCATAACAGTGTTTTGTTTCGTTTTTCATTTTGCCAGGACATTCACACTGTAGCACAGTAAAATGGACCCATTTGGTATGAATTTGTTAAGGAAAACCATGATTAGGTGAAAAGCATTTGGATAATGAATCAGATTTCATATATGCCAGTTCCTTTTGTCTTGAAAAAGAATGACTTCATGCATTAAACTATGAGGAACCAGCCTGTTTCAATGTCTTGGTTTGACCAACCTGTCTGATGTTGGAAAGGATAAATTCTCCTCATACATATCTCCTTCTAAACCAAGACTGCTCCAGCTACTGCTGTTACCATTACTGCCAGAAGAAGAAGAGAACAGAGCTGAACTAGAAAAAAATAGTTAGCTCAAACCAGAACCTTCATTTTCCCTTATGCTGTCTGTCTGGATTCCAGAGCTGTATTACCATTTTCTTAAAAGGGGTACAAGGACAAAATGCAAGGACAGGGCAGCTAGCAACACTTTTCTGAAGAATAAAGGCCAGCTCACATGGCACTTTGCCCAACACAGTGGCTCTGCTAGGAGTGGACTGCAGGGTGCAAGTCCAGGGCCCTGCAGCCCACAAGATCCTGAAAGAACTGGCAGATGACGAGACAGCAGAGGCAGGAAACAGGCACAGAAGCTGCTGCTGTGGGCAGCCACATACCAGGGCTGACTCCTATCCCCACACATCCCTTTTTCTTTTTCTTTTACACATTTAGATGGGCAGGTGTGCCACACAGCAAAGTGCCTGCTACTGGGGCTCCAGCCACACCCACCATCTTCATTTCCTCAGAGTGCTTTAGGCCCCACCCAGAGAGGCCATTTTAACTGGACATCCCAGGGCTCGACCTTGGGGCCTTTTGCAGGCCAGGCATGTGCTCCAGCTCCAAGTTATGGCACTCTTGTGAACCACAGCATCCTTGTGCATCATATTCTATTGCACTCTTGAGATTCATATTCTATCGCACCAATGGTCTGAAGTTAAGTTTATAAAGTTTAATCACAATAGCAATATTTTTCTTATTCAAAACCTACTTAAGAGAGCTGTTCTGTTTATTTCAACCAAACAAAAAGTCAAAACATACATTCTATTAAAAAGCACCTAGCAGTGATGCAACAACAGTAGTTAGGTGGTATTTTGAACTGAAAATAAGATCCCTGTTCAAAATTAAGTTCAAAGCATCAGAAGTGTGGCTTTTACAATATTGAAAGCAAAAAAAAAATGGAATTCTAAAGTACTTTTAAGATCCATCCCCCTTTGCTAGAGATGCATTTTACACTCTGAATGAATTCATAATGGAGGGAGCAATCTTATGTCCCTAGACAGTGTCTGTGGAACACAGGGTTTTTCGCTTTCCTGGCTCTGCGCTCAAAGACAGAGCTCCAAGCTCAGAGCCAGGAAACCTGCCCCTCCCCCTCATAGCCAGCGCAGAGAGAACAGTGCCGGCTTCCTCTCCGCGCTCAGTAAACGGAGTGCGGAGATGGGGGAAAGGGGGCATCGCTAGGGAGGGGAGGATGCCGGAGTGACTGGCTTACGCCTTTTCCAATTGCCGCCCCAGCCTCCTTCCCTCCCCCTCTCCGATGCCTTCACTATACGGGCAAAATCACCCGTCTAGCTAAAATGCAGCATGGGAGGCACAAGGCATCTCCCTCTCGGCATAGGATACTCGTAAGCCTCCGAGTCCATAGGATTGCACCCTAAACCAATATTATTTATTATGTAGATGAAGAGTGAAATGGGGATGAGAATTTTGCTTTGGAAAAATGGGCACATTGCTATAGCTAATTTAAGAAGGAAAAATGCTGCTGTTCTCTGGTCTGACAAAGCACTTTTAATATATAAACATGGTGTCAATTTAGCAAAATAAATGTATAAATAAATTCTAAACTAAAGGGACACACTGGTATAAAGAAGTTGGTTGTGTCAGTCTATCTTACATTTGTAACCAGCGAAGTTAAGTCCATACAAAGTGTGTGTAAGTATGTGCACACAAATGTAGACAAGTGGCCTGGATTCAAAGAATGGCACAATTAGTTCAAAGTGCCTGAGGCAGCTTCTGACATGTGTTGGAAAGCAGCCTTCTCCCCTGCAATTTGTTATATGGAATGAGTGGTAAGTGTCTGTCATTCAAAGGAAAATAGTTAAAAATTCCACTGGGCATGCCCAAAGCCTTCGGTAAGCCTAACATAGCTCTTTGGATGCCAGTCTATGACCTGCTTTGCATGATCACCACAGCCCACCATGGCTTAAGCCACGATGAGCTGCAATGCCCGCGGATGCTAAGTTGCCTATTCAAGCCCTGGCTGCAACTGTTGTAAGGTCCCAAAGAGTTGTTTCCCCTTAACAAGCCAGGCTGCCCAGGTTCGGACAACACAGCAAACCATGGCAACGCCACCGTCGGGTGCGGAATATTCAAAATGGCCACCAGCATGCACTGCAACCCACTGCGACTTAAAAAACCCACCACTGGGCTGCAGTGATTGTGCAAAATGGCCCAATGACTTCATGAACTGTGACACAATGACTGGGTTTGCATGATCACAGAGGAGGAAATAAGCCAACGTGGCTTATTTCCCCCACTGACATTACTGGTCATTACTGATGGGGATTTGCATAATTACCCTCACTGGCGCAGCTTGTTATGCTGTGTGAACCCAGCAAGGGTGGCCTGTTGCCATGGATAACAAGCCACCTGGAATGCATAGAGTGTTTTAGGGTTCTGGGGTGTTTCGTTAACCATGGCAACAAGCCACCCTTGTCAGGTTTGCACAACATAGCAAGCCACGCCAGTGAGGGTAATTATGCAAATCCCCCAGCATGTGACCGGCTGTGAACAAGCCCAATGACAATTTTCTGCATAGAGAACCAGGTTACAACAACAAAATAGCCAAAAATATATAAAACATATAGCTCAACAGAGCCTAAAACAATAATCATGGAAAACAACAGTTAATATAAGAAGCCCCAAACTCCGTATGGACTGACGGAGGCTCAGATATTGAAAGGGGTGGTGGAATTTATCTACAGTTTGAAGACAATGCTGAAGGCCTTGATCTGGTCAATGCCTACACTGGAGGCTGCCTGGGAGCTCCTATGTATGCCTCTTGAGTTCTAGCATGGAAAACAGGTTTAATATAAATGTAATAAATACATACAGTGGCGTGCATTCATTTTAAAAACAAATGAAAAATGAAACAAATGAGCCTGAAACAAATGAGCATTTGAATGAATGAAAACAAAATTAAAATTTCATTCATTCGTCTATTTGTTTTTAACTGCTTTGCATTGGAGGCACTGTTCTGCTTTGAAGAAATTAGCTAGAACTATGTATAGCTCACAGAAAGGTGACTGGAAGAGGGGAAGAAAAAGAGCAATAAAACTGTCAGAGTGAAAAACTGTTTAGTTAGGTGGTGCTTGTGTAGCTCTTAAATTGCCTATGAAATGGGGACCCAAAGTAGAATACCTAAAAAAACAGTCCCAATTAGATCAAAAACACAGACGTTACAAACAGGAGAAATGCAGCTGGGTCTCCCATTGAGGATGTGCACTCTTCTTTTTTGGTTCCCTATAAAATGGGGACCATTTGTCTTATCTTTCTGAATGTTGGATGGTCTGATGTCCTGGGTGGACAGTGAAATTCCTCCAAATTTCAGGCCCTTTGAATAGAAAACACCAAAGAAATAGGCAGCAGAAAACTGGCTGAGTCTTTCACTGAAATTTATTGAAAAAATGAACAAATGTAATTCAAAAGCAAAATGAAAAACAAATACGAATGTGAAATATTTATAAAATGAAAACAAATACGAATGTGAAATTAATCTGTTTCCTTGCACACCCCTATTTATCTAGGGCAGCCTTCCCTAACCTGGAGCCCTCATATTTTAGACTATAAGTCTCATCAGTCCCAGCTGATATGGTCAATGGTCAGGGCAGATGGACCAAAACATCTGGAAAACACTAACTTGGGGAAGGCTAACCTAGGGTCACCGTGGCATCAGTCCAGCCAGTGAAGATATTACTGAAGCAGCTCAGTTTACATGGGGTGCTTGGGAACAATTAGTGAGCAACGTTAGTGAGAAAACATTATTCCAAGTCTGCCATAAATATATTGCCGTATTGCAAAGCCATGTAAGTACCTATTCCAGTCCCAAAATTCCCCAGAATTTGAAGTAGTTGTGGGTGAAATCGAAGTCTGAAAGCTTGAAAGTTTGTGGCAAAGTGTAATCATGGATTACAAATTCCTGATACCTTGTAGCTCATCTCTGTGCAAAATGTTAATCTATAAAGTTTCTGCATTCCTTGGTTGCCAGGAAGGTTTACTGGAATGCATTTTATGAAACTAAGAAAGTTTGTGGTATTATGTGGATAACTTGAGAGAGTTGGTGACATGAGGTTTGAAGACAGAGTCCACATAACTAGACTATCCTATTGTGGAAGTCTCCACATTGGAGTCAAAAAGAAGTTTCCATTGATTCTGGTTGCATTTCCTGCACCAGGGTTGTGTTGATTTGTCCCTCCACATGCACATTTCATTAAGTCATACACTAAAACAATGTTTTAACTGTGATGGAATCATACACCATAAAAATAACAGACTCTTTTGAGGAAAACCTGTGAAGTCACACTTGTAGACCATGTTTTTATTTAAACATATATGAAACTTGAAAGTTGGGTTTAATTAATGAATGTTTTCCAAATACTACTTTCTCTGCTTTTCACATAGACAAAGATTACCATGCTGTCATCCAGGGCAGGAATTGCTTGATTTAGGATGTCTTTTTAGATAATGGTGTCATCTGTTTATTTATTACATTTATATCCCACCTTTTTTCCTCTTGCAAGGAACCTAAGACGGCTTACATGACCCTCCTCCTCTCCATTTTATCCTCATAGCAACCCTGTGAGGTAGGTTAGGCTGAGAATCAGTGACTGGCCCAAAGTCACCCAGCGAGCTTCATGGCTGAGTGGGGACTAGAACCCAGGTCTCCTGAGTCCCAGTCCAGCACTCTAACCACTGCACCATACTTGCTCTTATCTCTGTACTTAATTTTTCACTATTAAAATGCCATATTCCTGAAGCTGAATTCAAGTAAAAAATTAACATTTTTTAAATGAAGGATTGGAAACCATATCATTACGGTTGTGAGCATTTAAAAAATGTATTTTAGTTACCTGTCACTGAGGTGGAGAAAGCTGCTATTCTCATCTGGATGCTCATCTTCAAAACTCAGATTGGACCAGCTGCCAGTACTGTCATCACCAGTGCTCAGACTCATTTGCTGGCTGATTATGGATTCGGCAGAATTAAAACCCTCTTTTCCCATGGAACTAAATAAAAGTTAAAATCATAGTATCATTATTATTTTACATAAAGTTCCGAGTTCCCTTTCTTGCCTTCCCCTGCTGTTGTCTGTTGGTGGAATGTTGGATATGCTCATTAATGTCTGAAACTTTAAGGCAGCCTTCCCCGACCTGGTGCCCTCCAGATGTTTTGGATTAGAGCTCCCATCAGCCCCAGCCAGTATGGCCAATTGTCAGGACGGTTGGGAGTTGTAGTCTAAAACATCCGGAGGGCAACATATTGGGGAAAGCTGTCTTAGGCCTTGCAAGCCTAAGGGAACTTTTTTCCTTTGAGAGCAGCCCCTTCACAAATATTTTTTCTGCAAACTGCTTAAGGATTGTATTAAAACCCAAATCAACTACTTCCAACACATGGTACTGGTAAGTTCTTGTTGGTACATAAACAAGTGGCTCAGAACTGGAACATGTGAAGCCATAGAGAGTGTACTTTTGAGGATGTGGGAAGTCCCTTTCCTTTCTACTAAGTAACTACAGGCATCTGACATGCAGGATTACAAGGAACAGCTTCCAGCTAGAGGGTGTGAATTCCAGAGTGGGTGAAGCAGCATTGATCTGCATTGTGTTTTTAAAAATTATACATCACCTCACATGACCTTGTGCATAGAGTGCAATTTATAAATAAAGTTCAAGGGATGGATACAGGGGTCCACAAATTCTGGCTGGCCTTAGTAACCAATCATTGTTTTCTTACCCAGTGTGTATGTGTGATGCACTGACCGGCTCAGAGAAGGTGCAAACCAGGTATTTTATTTTATATGAAATATACATACATAAACGATACATTTATATATACACTATATATGCACTATCTCAAGGAGGACAATGTACTCTGGGCTTTGAAAGAGAAACCTCCACAATCATACCAAATGAATCCCATGTTCATATTTTTTAAAGAACATGACAGATCTTACATCACAGTTGGACATTAAAAAATGATGAAGCACTAAACTGTATACGAGGAAACTAGGCCTAGCTTAGGGTTATCAGCTAATGTACTAGCAAATT
The DNA here is from genome assembly GCF_057233095.1 of Heloderma suspectum. Lineage (NCBI taxonomy): Eukaryota > Metazoa > Chordata > Lepidosauria > Squamata > Helodermatidae > Heloderma > Heloderma suspectum. The sequence goes on along the minus strand of NC_139460.1, from coordinate 174,091,688 downwards.
CAATCACATTTTAAAATAAGTTTTTTTTCATTATGTCCTTCCTTTAAATACAGTTCATGTATAGATCTGTCACCTCCAGTTGCACTGTCACAATCCGATTTTATCCTTTGATGTTCTCCCACATCAGTGTCTGGTTCTAAATGACATATTTTCTGAGGCATGTGGTCTGATCATAGCTGATGCACCTGTGCAAGATTCCACAGGATTCACACCACATTCAACTTCCCATTCAACTTCTACAGTTTGAAGAGCCTCTCCTGAATTACAGCATAATTTGCTATAGGACGGCAGAATCCAATGGGGCACTTACATCCCCGTCAATTCCTTTATGTCCTGCCGATTCCCTTCCTCAAGCAGTGGGACTCACTGATTCCGTTCCACAAGTGGGACTGACTACTTACACAAGGGAGATTTAACACTTCCTAGGGGAAGCCCCGAAATGAGCAGAAATGCCCATTTCTGGAAGGAGGCAGGTTGGCGAAGCTCCCTTATGCGAGCTCTGCCAACCTGCCTCTTTCCAGAAACAAGCATTTTTGCTCACTTCAGGTTGCCCAGGGAAGTGCTAATTCACTGTTCTGCAAGCAATAGCACAGTGGAATTGGCGGGGTGTAAGAGAATTGGCAATGGTGTAAGTGCCCCGTTGGATTCTGTCCAGAGGTTCCAGTACCTTTATCCAAGGAATATGTTATCTGAACAGCATGGAACCTTGTGTCAAATATATAGATATATCATGATGTGTAGACTCCAGCTATTTTACTTCTATATGTATATGTAATTAATTTGATCCATATATCATTTTCACTGAACATGGCATATCAAATTAAAGCTGACAGCAATGCCACATAAGTGAGAGATTCAACTTAGAGGGGTTAAAAAATGAGAAAAGTCTGAGTTTAGCATTAAAACCTATGTACATAGCCTTTTCTAGGCAAGTAACACATGCACTGCCATCACACTGCATTCTCTTGTGCATGTAACCAACAGGTCTAGAGATTTATTGGAATTTTTAAACAGAAAGATGGATTTGCAGTCCCCACCCCCTTCACTGAAGTGCTTCACAGACAATCCCAGCATGTGAGCTATTAATAGGGCTCACCCACATCCTTTTGTAGTAGCTTGATGATGGTAAATTAAAGGTAAAGATATATTTTTCTTTCATCATTTAGCAGGTTTCTTTCTCCAGTAGGTTGCAACAAAAAAGCAACTGTACACTATATAAATAGCTTACTGGACACATTTGCTTCTCTCCTAGAAAAAACCTGAGATATTCTCTTGTTCTATGAGATTTACAAAGCCTATACAGCTTAGGGACAGTGTGGATGCCCAACTGGGTGCGGGAGTCTGTCGGGCTCCCCCCTGCTCACACCCCCAGATCGCGCCCGCTGAGCCTCTGGCCTCAGTCACCCCCCTTGTGTCCTCCTGGATGTTCCCCACACTCACCTGGACCAGTCTGCAAAAACCCAACATCTTCCCAAGCTTGTTTTTATGAAAAAAGAGGTTAAAAATGTATACATTTAAATATGTGCAAATTTGGGTTGGGAAAGGCTGATCTATGCAATATTAGAGGCATAAATGGCCCATTTACGCCTCTAATATTGCATATATCAACCTTTCCCAGGCCAAATTTGTGAATATTTAAATATGTGAATTTTTAAAGACCTCCCTTTTTTTTGTAAAAACAAGCTCAGGAAAATGGTGGGCGCTCACGGACAGGATCCAAGGTGAATGTGGGCAGCTTGGCAAGCTCATGGGGGCTCGAGCGTGGGTCCAGGGGGGCTCGAACAGGGGCAGCACTTCAGCTGACACCCACCAATACCAGATGGGGCTGGGTTCATCCATCTTTAATACAGCTATGAGGAAAAACTGGATTCTACTATGCTGTATTACTAAACAGGTCAAATCAACAATGGAGTCCAACTGAGCTTTTAAATTTAATCATGAATTTGGAAGCAAGATAAAGAAAACAGCATTAAAATTGTTCATACACAATATTCATATATTCTGCAAATCTGTATGTTCTATGCTTTAATTTTCTCTCCTCCACCTCAACCATCATCACAGTAAGTGTCCTAAAAGATTATCCAAGTTGGATCTGATTTTGTAGATACATATATTATTTTTCATTTTCATTCCAAAATTATTAAATGAGTGTCCTTGGTTTTTAAGCTTTATCACAAGGCTAGGATGCTATGTTTTTTGCGACTCCCGTTTCATAAATTAACAATTACTAGTGAAATATATATATATATATATATATATATATATTTATTTATTTATTTATTTATTTTCCTTCTTCAAAACAAGACTATGGGGTTTGACCTTAAATGCATTAAAAGCAATATCAAAAAATAATTTAACGTTACCTTATGTTGGCAGCTGGACCAATATTTGTCATACAGGAAGTCATGATTTCTGTAGTAAGGCTTTCAGCAAAGCTGACTCCATCCTGGCCAATTCCACTATCAGCTGTCAAGCTTGTGTTACTAAGCTGCCTCCCTGCTTTGTCAAACGCTGTAGCAACCACATTTTCAGCAAATATTACCTTCTCGTCCATATCAATATGAATTTTGGGAATATCTAGGTGAAGACCACGAGATTTTGGACAGATGCCACTTGAATTTGGAATCTGCTGAACTTTAGAGTGGAGTTCTTGTCCAGTCAGCTGATGTTCCTTCATACTGCAGTATCTGCAGGCAGTTGCAGAAAATGGAGATAACTTTTGTGTATGTGTTGATCTATCACCATTTGTCGAGTTTTCAGTAGTTTGCAGAGGACCAGATTCCAAGCTTACTTCTAAAGTGTCATCTACAACCTTCCTAGCATATTTTTCTATGGCATGAATAATGCCATCTCTGTGGGGATATTCATTTAAACTGCCTGTGCTATGATACAGCTTTTGTTTGCAATAGAAAGGAGAAAGCATTTTGGAATATGTTTTAAGATCAGTGACTTCATCAACCTTAGATTTTTCATACAAACAAGAATCAGTTAAGGATTTTGGTAAGCAAGCTGCTGACATTAATTTTCTTCTGACATCAGATGTTATTCTATAAGCAAGAGATTCTGAGAAATCTAATAACTTTGTACACTCAGTTCTCTGTATGTGGCATTTGTTTCCGCAAGCTCGTTTTCCAAATTGCTGGATGTTACCTTCTGTCGGGTTCTTTTTATCCACTCCCTTATATACCATCTCAAATGGCTCAAGCTTACTGCTTAACTTCGAGTTATGAGCAGAAGCTATCTTTCTATTATACTTCATCTTGACTTTCCTGGCAGCTTGTTGCATACCAGATTTTATAGATCTGTAAGCAAGTCTACTGGCAAATTGATCCATTATTAGTTCATTGTGACCACCTTCTCTTTTCAGAATCCGAATGATGTGATCTGCATATTCATCAGTAACACTCTCACAACTTGGATATTTGGAGGTGAGACCTGGAGTTTCTGAATTCTGGGGTAAAGGAAGTATAAAGGAGTCTGTTTCTCTAGACCACTGGTCTGCCAAGGGATAGTTCTTGTCTTTTGACCAACATTCATAATAATTTCTTTTAAGATGAAAGCCATCAGCCTGGTAATTAACTTGCTTCAGCCTCAGAAGCTTGCAATGCCTTGATTTTACCACTTTCTTAGCTTCACTAATGACCTTTCCAGCCATGTCACCAGCATAAGCCCACAATGAATGTACGTTTTTTTCTGGAACATTAGTAAATGCAGTATATCTTTGGTTTTCCACATTTACTTGAAGGTATTTATTATTCTCCATTTGAATAGCTTTATCATCTAAATGTGAAGCAGCCATTTCAGTTGCCATAGAGATTATACCAGTGGCTAGGTGATCTGCATATTCTATTGTTCTTACTGATGTTTTAACATTTTCTGCCAGTGTTTCAGAATGCTCTTCATCTTCACTGTTTTCAACCTCTTCAGAAAGAGATCGCATTAGTTTCAACATAAACTCTTCCTTTTCTAGGTCATGACATTTATTTTCACATACTCCATCTGTTTCTGATCTGTAAGGTGTAGAAGGGGGTGTAGCAGGTGCAAACTCCTTCGCTAATTCACCTTTAAGTTTCTTGGTTAACTTTCTTAAATTCCACTCAGAACTAGCCTGGGAGGGTACTAAAGGTGTTGGTGGTGGTGTGTCTGGTACTACACAAAGATTTCCATCTCTGATGCTCGATTTATCTTCCATTTGAAATGCATCTTCACAGTTGGACACCACAGAAGTAAAGGTGTTCATGTCGAGAACAGTTCTTTCAGGATAAAATATAGAGCATCCTGGTGCTTTGTGTTTTTCCAGTGGATTACTTGAGGATTTTGATGAACTTCCTGGATCTGAAAACTCTTCAATATGCTTTACAAAAGTGATTGCAGAACAAGGAGGGGATGTCCTGGAAGCTACATGTCTCTTTTTTTCCTGTATACAACCTTTAGATGCTGAAAGTGAACACCTATTAGAGTAAACAGGAGTTACATGAAATTTAGATGAGCTGTTCAGGGGCATCTGCTGTTGCCCTACAATTACTGGAATGCTCTTGTTTTTTTCAGATTGTTTCATTGCACTATGTAATTCTTTCCTATTGCTTTTTGTGTTAGTTCCCAATCCCACACAGTATGCTAATTTCTCACTTGTAGCAGAACATGCAGATTTGGTTTCATCTACAGGCTGTTTTACTATTCCCTTGGCCAAATAATTAGCAAACATATTCTTACAAGTATCTTCACCAATGCACTGCAAATATGGCATTTTCTCAATTGTTAACGTATCTGTGTATTGCTCTGCAGATTTAGAAGCCTTAGAAAAGGTAACTGTTTCATATGCCTCCGTTACTATCATATCTACCATCGTTCCTGAAAACTTATTGATGCTTGGCATCCCAGTTGTTAAGTCTGAAAATTTACTGACTTCAGGATTATTTGCTTGTTTAAAGTCACTTTGCGTACATAAAATGTGTGCATTACATTCACTATCTGGTTTATCTGTTAGGTAAATATTTCTAACCGATGTTACTTCACTTTGTCTCTTTTTTGTTGCATAACACAGTTCTGTAGAGTCTTTGTACAATTTCAGACTGTCATCTGATTCCAAATGGTTCCTAATCTTTGTGTCATCAGCTAAAATCTGATTTGGGCAAAATAAGCTTCCAGCTAAGGGCACTGGGATCGAGCTTGCAATGCCAGAAGTATAGAACAAGGCTTTATGAACAGTGTATTCCTTTCTGAATTCCTGCACTGGATTCAAAGCTACTGTCAATTTATCATGAAACTCAGAGGAAGCATGGGAGGACTGCGTTGACGCCAACATACTTTCTGCACTTACATACTTTCCATTGTCCATGGAAATGCTGATCGCTGCTTGTGTTGTAAACATCACATCAACCTGTGATAACTCAATAAAAGCTTCCTGAATAACCGACTCAGACAAGTCTTTGGCATATGACCGTACAACTTTATCATTATAATGGAAGGACCAGTTCTGAGAAGCTGTTGGAGTTGATGGGTGTGAAAACTGACATACTTCCATGATCCCCTCAAAAATCAGCTCTTCAGCAAGGTTTGCTGCAAATTTTGCAACAGTATTGGTAAATATTTGTTGTTTTACAGAGTGCAGCTCTTTCAAAGCACCTGTTATTGCTTCACTCACCAAAAAGCCTGCTAGCCCATTAATAGCTTTCTTCTTTAGTGAAAAGGCTTGCTGCCTCCCAATTTCATAAAAAGCCATTTGAAAGACTGAAGAAGTCAGTTTAGCAGCCAAGTGACAGAGTGCATTAGTACATGAAGAAACACCTTTCTGAAGGTCTTTAAAAGCACTGCCCAAACTCTTCTCAACAAGCTCCGATGCAAATTTCTGGATATGGTCTTTAATCATTAGTGATTTGCATTTAGATTTACCTTTCTTATCTAGTCCTTTTCCGGAAATGTCCCCTTTAGTTTTTGCAGTCTGATCTTTTTCTTCTTTTGAGACAATCCTATTATTGTTGGAAACTTCCTGTGTACATCTACATAATGAAGACCTAGAATTAAAGACAGAGCCCAGAATTTCAAAGGAAATATTATTTGCAAAATCTGAATATGTGTGACAAACTAGATTGCGGTTTTGGTTAATGGCATCTCTGTTGACACCCATTCGACAAAGGCATTCTGTTGAAAAGCAGCTGCCTAATGGACTGAAAGCTGATGATCTGATAGGGCTGAACAAGCCTCCACTGTCATCTCCTGATGTTTTCACTGGACGGGGGGAATCTGGAACATCCAAAAGGTTGCTATATGGAGATTCTGGTTTGCGAGGAGTTGGTTTCTTTACATTGGCTGGAAGAGTGGGACGATCAAACTTGAACTTCTGAGGATTCATTGCAGTTGTTGCATAGCATGACCTCTTATATGAAATCATTTTCTTTTGGGATGGATTACCTAGGATGGGATCCCTAGTATGTTTAGAACTGCTTTCCAGAGTTTGTTCTTGTTCATCAAACTGGTCAAAACTATCAAAAAATTCACTTACTTCAGAGTCTGAATCTTCTATACCATCTTTCATTACTGGGATTTTTGGTAGCTGAAGCTTTGCCTTCAAGCTTTTTTGATACCCTTCTTCATCTAAAAAAATAACAGGGCTTGGGCTAGAGCAATCTGATTCTGATGATTCAGCAGGAGAAGAAGAAAATAATGTTTTATGTAGAAGATTAACACTGTGGTCAGAGGAATTATGTGGCCTGAAGAAACTCCTTTGTATCCAAGGATCAGAAATAGAAGTTGTCACCGAATTTCTTACAGAAGATGACAATTCTTTAAGTTCTAAGATGTTAACGAGAGAAGCTGATGACCTGACAGATAGCTTTGGATGCAGAGAATTAACAATGATCTTTGGATCAATAGATTCTAAACGAGGAGCAGCAATGGTCTGTGAAGTAGCATCTTGACGTTTCTCAGGCGTAACTTGGTCTATGCCAGCAGAGGAGAAAAAGGAACGGTTAACACACAAATATCACACAATACAATATTGACAATAACTACAGCAGAAATAGTTAAGTAATGTGCAGCGCAATCCTATTCATGTTTACTCAAAAGTAAGTCTCATTAAGTTCAGTAAGGTTTATTCCCAAGTAAACATGGATAGAATTTCAGCTTTAGAAGTAGGGCTGCCAGTGAAATTATCCCAAGCCCAGAAAAGAACTTTGAGGGCTTGGAAAATCCCACCTCAAAGGGAATTTCAAAATCCTAAATTCTTGGAAATCCTAGCCAGGTAAGAATTCCTGGCTTCCTCCTCCCTCCCTGTCTCCACAACGCCCTCCCTAGAACATGTTATGCCCTTCCCTATACTTATCTGAGTTTTCAGTTACTGAGGCCTGAGGATGCGGACAAGGTGTTTGGCCAAGTCCGATCAACCACTTGTGTGCTTGACCCTTGCCCTTCATGGCTTATTAAATCAAACAAGGAGGGGTTGTCCGGCTGGGTCCAGGAGGTTGTAAATTCCTCCTTGAGAGAGGGAGTGGTGCCTGCCGCTTTAAAAGAGGCGGTAATTAGACCACTCCTGAAAAAGCCTAACCTGGACCCAGAAGATGTTAACAATTATAGGCCAGTGGCCAACATCCCCTTCCTGGGCAAGGTGCTTGAGCGGGTGGTTGTAGGACAGCTCCAGGCACTCTTGAATGAAACGGATTATCTAGATCCATTTCAATCGGGCTTCAGGCCTGGTTTTGGAACGGAAACTGCCTTGGTCACCCTGTGGGATGACCTCTGCCGGGAGAGGGACAGGGGGAGTGCGACCCTGTTGATTCTCCTGGACCTCTCAGCGGCTTTCGATACCATCGACTATGGTATCCTTCTGGATAGCTTGTCTGGGTTAGGAGTTGGAGGCACTGCACTACAGTGGTTCTGCTCCTACTTGGATGGCCGATTCCAGAAGGTGGTGCTGGGGGATTATTGCTCTGTGCCATGGCAATTGTGCCATGGGGTTCCACAGGGCTCTATTTTATCCCCCATGCTGTTTAACATCTACATGAAACCGCTGGGGGAGGTTATCCGGAGGTGTGGGCTGAGGTGCCATCAATATGCGGATGACACCCAGCTCTACCTCTCTTTCTCATCAAAACCAGGTGAGGCAGTGGCTGTTCTGAATCAGTGCCTGGGCACGGTAATGGACTGGATGAGGGCCAATAAACTGAAACTCAATCCAGACAAGACGGAGGTACTGTTAGCGGGTGGTTCTTCTGCCCAGCTAGGTGGTATTCAACCTGTTCTGGAGGGGGTTGCACTCCCCCTAAAGCATCAGGTTCGTAGTTTGGGGGTGCTCTTGGATCCAGAACTGTCACTTGAGGCACAGGTGAACTCAGTGGCACGGAGCACTTTTTATCAGCTTAGGCTGGTATACCAACTACGCCCTTATCTGGACAGAGATAGCCTAGCTACAGTTATCCATGCTCTGATAACTTCTCGTCTGGATTACTGCAATGCGTTATACGTGGGGCTGCCTTTGAAAACGGTCTGGAAACTTCAGCTGGTCCAAAATAGGGCAACAAGATTGTTAACAGGGACTGGCCTGTGAGCTCATATTACGCCAGTACTTTTCCAGCTGCACTGGCTGCCAGTCCATTTCCGGGCCCGATTCAAAGTGCTGGTGTTAACATTTAAAGCCCTTAGTGGCTTGGGGCCAGGTTACCTGAAGGATAGCCTCCTCCCATATGTGCCTGCCCGGACCATAAGATCATTGTCAGTGGCCCTTCTCCATGAGCCCCTGCCAAAGGAAGTGAGGTGGGTGGCTACTAGGAGGAGGGCTTTTTCTGCTGTGGCACCCCGGCTCTGGAATGAGCTCCCTAGTGAGGTTCGCCTGGCGCCTACATTGTATTCCTTTCGGCGCCAGGTGAAGACCTTTTTATTTTCCCAGGCATTTTAGCATTTTAACTTTCTAAATTTTTAGCTTTGCTGTTTTAAATCTGTATTTTAAACTCCTGCACTGCTGCTAGATTTTATTGTGGTTGTATTGTTATATTGTGGTTTTAATGTTCTATATATTTTAAATTGTTTTATTGTGTGTTTGGTTTTAATTTTTGTAAACCGCCCAGAGAGCTTCGGCTATTGGGCGGTACAGAAATTAAATAAATAAATAAATAAGTCTGGCTAGTAGCAGCAGCAGTGAGAGCAGTGGTGGGACGCAGGGAGATCTGGTTCCTTTCCCCCACCATTTTTTGTCACCCTCCTGCACAGCTATGCAATGATCTGCTTCATATGATCACCACTCCCCACCATGGCTTGTTTAAGCCACAGTGAGCTGCTGCATGTGCCAGTTTTTGAATACTCAAGCCATGGGCACAGCTTGTCAAGCTGACTGAACGTGGGTGGTGGGGGTTGTGTGAGGGTTAAACAACCCCCACATAACCCTAGAACAGGCAGTGGGTTATACAAGGTTGTTTAACCCTTGCACAACCCCCACAACCTGGGTTTGGACAACACGACAAGATGTGGCTTCAGTATTCAAAATGGCCACCAGCAGGAACCGGCATGTACCACAACCCACCCCACCATGGCATAAATACGCTTAAATAAGCCTCGAATAGGCTTAATGGGCTGTTTGATCATGCAAACCAGCCCAATGTATCAGACCAACAGGGGGGCAGGAAGAACTCTTTCCCTCCTGCCATCAATGGCCAGGAAAGGAAGGGGGAATGGCATTTTGGAGAGTAGAGGGATAACAGGGGAGGAGGGGTTGGGGAACTGGAAAAGTTGGGGGAATAATAACAGATTGGCAGCTTGTGTTCTACTCCAGGGACATCTCAGATTTATGCAATCACAAACTGGTATTTCATGAAAAAGAATGAAGTCTGAAGCCAGACATTATATAAAATTAATTTTGAAAAACATACAAATACAACAGGAGATTTGAGCAAGTATAGTAAATGAGATTGTATTAGAGGGGCATTCAATAAAATTAGACACGTTTCAAGCTGAAAGAACTCTTAATTGCAGGGGACAGTATTGCTTAACCCTCCATCAACAGGTGGGGTCAAATTAACCCTGACAATACTGAAAAGAATTAATAAAACTTTTGTGCCAGTCTTCCACAACTTCATGTTCCAGCTAGCCCTCAACCATGATGGGATGTGAATTCTCATGTGGTATTTCAGGGCTGACTCTCCTTAATTTAGAGAAAAATTGACGTTTTTAGTCTTACAACTTTTGGAGTCAATTCTACCCCAATCAGATTGACTGGGACAACTGAAAAGCCATTCACATAAGGTGCTGGAGGGAAAATTGACCCTGCCAAATGTTGTTTAAAGTTATTAGTTATTCCTCAGGTTTAGATCAGAACCAGTTCTATTTTGTCTGAGAAAGGAGCACAGTGGGTGAAAAAACAGTATTTTGTCTATTTTCATAATAGACGAATTTTCCTTAATGTAACCAAACAGAGTGTGTTACAAAAAAACCCTTAACAAACCTGATTTTTAAAAACTCCCCCCCACACACACACACACACTCAGAACCTTCTTTGTGATCCAGAAAAACTGGTTTTTCATTGTGTGCAAAATGTACTAATTTTTCTTTTGGGGTCATTTTGGCTGCAGCTGTGAGACTCTCCTACAGTGCTCAATAAAATGTAAGAATGTTACAACAGATAAGCATTTAGTGCAATTCAGCACTGTCAAATAAGGCAGTATATGTCATTGAAAACAACAAAATAAGACATAAAATTCTACTTGTGTTGCAATTCCAAAACATCATATATTTATTATGCTGACATACAGGTGTCCCAGCAGCTTGGACTCTATGATAGGTAGTGGTTGATAAAACAACACCACATTTACAGGGTTCCACGTGAATGTTAACAACTGACAGCTTTTTCACCAGTGTGCCACTAGCTAGGGAATAAGCTAAGAAAAACATGGCTCTCATTGGCACATTGAAAAAAACACCCCTCCCCAAAACCAGAAATTCCCCCAGCGTGCCCTGCCCACAAATCCAGACATGTAAACAGTAGCATTTTGAGGTTTGAAAAAATATCTGACAATTTTTAATTATGTACCAAAGAAAGGACAGTGATCCCCCTTTTTTCAATGCATAAAGGTGTAGCAATCTCAGACAACAAATTTTAACCTGAGATCATTCATTATTATAGTAACACTAAAGATGGTGTAGAAGAGAGGGTCTTCCCGTGTACTTCTAAACACATTTTATTTGTTTGTTTATTTAGAACATTCATATGCCACCCCATAAACGAAAGTTCTCTTAGAGGCTTGCAGTAAATATACAAAAGAAATGGTGGTCATTACTGCCCCCACTTCTTTAAATGCCTATATTCTTTGGAAGCTGAACAACCCACAATAGCGTGAACATCCCAAAAGATGTCTCTTACTAGTATACCTGGGTCTAGAGATAATCAAACACTGTGTTTGATCCTGTGTTTGAGGGACATAGCCGGCTTGCTTGGGATGTTGAAATAAACAGCCTTGGAACTGGTAGGGTCTGCCACTGCTGACACCAAGGTGTCATCTCTGCAGTTGATACAATGACAGAAAATCACAACCATGATGTGCTTCATGTAACTGGCCTGTTCTACTCCTGCAGTTGTCGAATATGGAGTTTGTGCACAGGCTGCTCAGATAGCATGCCTTGTGGTTGCAAGGAATGTGAGGTTTGTTGCTGTAACTGGTAATTCGCAATTCATGATTATTGCACTGTTATACTTGTGCAACTATTATAATTAGAATCATAGAATCATAGAATAGTAGGGTTGGAAGGGGTCTATAAGAGCATCAAGTCCAACCCCCTGCTCAATGCAGTAATCCAAATCATAGCATCCCTGACAGATGGTTGTCCAGCCTCATCTTGAATGCCTCCAGTGTGGGAGAGCCCATTACCTCCTTAGGTATTTGGTTCCATTGTCGTATTGCTCTAACAGTCAGGAATTTTTTCCTGATGTTCAGGAGGAATCTGGCTTCCTGTCACTTGAGCCCATTATTCCATGTCCTGCATTCTGGGATGATCGAGAAGAGATCCTGGCCTTCCTCTCTGTGACAACCTTTCAAGTACTTGAAGAGTGCTATCATATCTCCCCTCAGTCTTCTCTTCTCAAGGCTAAACATGCCCAGTTCTTTCATACGGCTTTGTTTCCAGTCCCCTGATCATCTTTGTTGCCCTCCTCTGAACCCTCTCCAGCTTGTCTGCATCCTTCTTAAAGTGTGGTGCCCAGAACTGGACACAGTACTCCAGATGAGGCCTAACCAGTGCTGAGTAGAGGAGAACTAGGACTTCCCTGGATTTGGAAGCTATGCTTCTATTAATGCAACCCAAAAGAGCATTTGCCTTTTTTGCAGCCACATCACATTGTTGGCTCATATTCAGCTTGTGATCGACAACAGTTCCAACATCCTTCTCGCTTGTCGTGTTGTTGAGCCACATATCCCCCATCTTGTAACTGTGCATTTGGTTTCTTTTTCCTAGGTGCAGAACTTGGCATTTATCCCTATTATATTTCATTCTGTTGTTTTCTGCCCAGCACTCCAGTCTATGCAGATCACTTTGAATTTTGTTTCTGTCCTCCAAAGTATTAGCTATCCCGCCCAATTTTGTGTCATCTGCAAATCTGATCAGCATTCCCTGCACCTCCTCCTCCAAGTCATTAATAAAAATGTTGAAGAGCACTGGGCCCAGGACTGAGCCCTGTGGTACCCTGCTCATTACCTCTCCCCAGTTTGAGAAGGTCCCATTGAGAAGCACTCTTTGAGTCCGATTCTGTAGCCAACTGTGGATCCACCAGACTGTTGTTTCATCTAGCCCACTTTGAGCTAGTTTGCTCATCAGGATATCATGGGGCACTTTGTTGAATGCTTTGCTGAAGTTGAACATTTATATTTATGTTAATGGCACAATATGTTGTTTTAAATTATAAAAAGCTGTGGGATCAATTAGATCCCACATACTGTTGGTGTAAGTTTTTGCACTTTACGTTGTGGTGTATTAGTGACCTTGTTGATTAATGGGCAAATATATTGGAAAAGGAAAGGTTTCAAATAAAGGCATGATCATTTTACTTGCAAATGGTGTTATACTTAATAACTTTCACCAGGTATTTTATTTGTATGGCTTTCTTGGGGTATACCTGACCCTGATATAACTTGGTATAGTTAATTTTTCTATTGATGGAGGGTTAAGGATGTGTGTGTGTGTGTGTGTGTGTGCACGTGCGCGCATGTGTATATGGAAGCCATTAAAAAAATGCAAATATTTTGCTAAATTAAAGTTAACTACAGTATACAATCCCTTTAAACATACATTGCAAAGTCCAAACTATAACTCCAAGCTATTTAAGCTGTCACAATACTGCAGGAACACTAACCAGAGTTTATCATCTTTGTCGGCTCATCTTCATCTAAATGCTCTAAAGCAGTAACGAAATCATCCTCAATTGATGACACTGACTGATTAGTATCGTCATCCTCTGTGTGGGACATGTCTGATAGGTGCTTCTGCAATGAGTACAAGTCCATGGTACATCTTATACCAGCAGCATATTTGCTCAGCAAAGTAAATATGGAATCAACTCTGAGCCTTGGAAATGAAGGAGACAATCTCATCACACATAGTATTCGTGAAGGGTAATTCTTGTAAAAAGAGAAAAAAAAGATTATGTAATTTAACGATATTTACTCATCTTCTCATTCTAAAATCATTGTTAAGGTTATAATGTGAAGTTTCTGCTTATAGTTTTGCCAGAATAGAAAGCATATTCCCTGAATTTACTGTGGGAAATACTACGGGCAGTTTTCCATGATGAAAACGTAAAACTTTGTTTCAAAGACCTTTTTAGCCAAACACTCCCAGTGTGTGCACTTAAGCCAAATCACATCTTTTTTTTAATTTGTAGCATGGACTGATATACATAGATACCCTGGAGTCAAATTTTTGTCCTATAGGCCTGAGCCCCAGGTCTTTTCGGTAACTAGTACCACCCCTGCCAATCATACATTAAATTATCATACAAAAAGCTTAACTCTCTTACCTTTTCTTTAAGAACATCACTAGTCTCCAATGGTTTATGTTTATCTTTTAGAAATATAACTTCATTTTCATGTAAACTGCACAGGTGGAGCGATTTCAGAAGATCTGGGAGCTCTACAGACATGGCCGCCAATTCCTAAACCAAACACAGCACACCTGAGAATAATACATTCATTCTAGGGAAACGATCTTTTTATATGAGGCACAGAGGACCACTGGCAAATTGAACCTACCAGTTTTTTCTTTCAGTTTCCCGCAGTACAGGAATCCCATTTATTTATAAGGAATTCTAGCTATTTATTCATAATGGGTTAGAGCAGACCCATACTTAAAGGAGATCCATTCCAAACAATAGGACTTAAGTTGGATTTCCCATTGGGTGAAATCCAACATTGCACAAATGGACTTTTACTGGGGCAATGGGACTTATCCTTCTTCTACTTTCTCCTGCAGCCCCTGCACCTGCCCAAAATCTGCTCCAGAGGGTTCCCAACCCCTTTGGAGCAGATTTTAGGGGTGTGCAGTGGACTGTAGGGGGAAATTGCTCCCTTCCTATTCCAATGATGGAAACGATTCTGTTGCTGGGAGGGGCTAACGTAATTATTTATTTACAAGATTTATATTCTGCTGTACATCCAATAAAATATCCAAGCGGTGAAGAATAAATGGGGGAGCAAAATCATCATCATCATCCTATTACAGAATTAAAACCTTTAAGATCCAATAATGCCAATTAAACTGTGGCTGGTTAGTCAGGAAAGACTTGTTTAAATAAAATGTTTTCAGCAAGCACAAAAAATGAAACAGTGTTGGTTCCTGCCTGACATCAATGGGCATGGAGTTCCATAGAGAGGGAGCCAATACATTAAAGGATTTATTCTGAGTGGATTCTAAACGGACAGCAGGTTCATGCAAAACCACCAGGAGTTCGTCTGATGACCTCAGTGACTGGGCAGGCTAGTATTGGATACAATCCATTGATATCAGTAGGTCTAATCTAAGTATGACTAAATCTGGATCCAGCCCATTAACATTTATATCCTGCCTTTCTCCACAATGCAGATACAGGGCAGCTTACAACAATACAATAATTTAAAATATAATAAAAGAGCTGATAATTGAAACAATAGAAAGCAGACAGAATAAAGCAACAAATCCTAAATAGCCTTAATGAAAAATGTCTTCTGAAATAAAATTGTCTTAAGTGCCTGCTTAAAAGTGGGAGCATTGAACTGTAATGTGACAACACTGCTTCTCATTGTTCAGGAGAACTTTAGCAGAGAAAAATCTACAGACATATTTAGTAATGGAATTTAAGCTGCCAACTCAGAAGGCCAAGGTGAATGCCATCTGGAGGCAGGGTTAGTCCCTTACGGCAGGGGTGTTTTGGCCTACAACTCCCATCAGTCCTAGCCAGCATAGCCTAGGACTATGCTGTGAGGGATAGTGAGGGATAATGGGAGTTGTAGGCCAAAAACATCTGGAGGGCCACAAGCTGCCCACCCCTGCTTTAAGGAAAGTAATTTTCTGACTCCTAAAAAAACTGTGAAAAGGGCACTTTAAATCCCAAAAGGCACCTTAACACATTTTTAGTGTTTACAATCATAAGCTGATAACTACACCAGTTTTGGCACTGCTTCTGAAGTTATCCACATGGACCTGCTGCAGCATGCATGTTTCTGTGCTAATGTCAAAAACTCCATGTGGAAAGAGTCCTCAGCATGGCTCCTCTTATGTAGTCCAGGGCTTCTGAGATAGCCCCAACATTGTAGGAGGGAGCCGCAAACTACTGCAGCTTCCCTGTCATCCACACAGTATCAAAATGGGCCCTCTGTGCGGCCTCACTTTGAGGGCTGGGGCCTGAGCTTGCATTTTCGCTTCCTTCCCCCGATCCCTTTTCCTGATGCGATAGGTCTTTTAGACTGTAAGCCTAAGACAGGGACTGCCTTAGTACTGATAGGAACATAGGAAATGGCCCTACACTGAGGTCAGATCATTGGTCCGTCTAGGCCAATATTGTAAACACTGATGGGCAGCGGCTCTCTGGAGTTTTGTTGGATTTCTTTCCTAGCCCTACCTGGAGATGCTGGGGATTGAACCTGGGATCTTTGTAAGCCCCTCTGGGAGCCTTTTTGACTAAAGAGCAGGATAAACATGTTTAAAACAAATTAATGTTAATATTCCATAAGCTAAGAATGTTTAAAAATGGTTTTCATAATAGTACAAAGCCATGTATTGCCAGCATGATCCTGTCAGCAGTGTTCTCAGTCTGTATCCAAATCCTGTTCTAGCCATATAATCACAAAGTCCAGGTGCAGATGAAAAACTAATAAAAACCCTAATCCACCATTTCCCTCTTGCACACAAATCACCACCATAGCTTGATGTTAGGACAGTTTCTGTTACTTATCATGGTTAAGAGCACTCCTAGACACCAATTCAGAACTTGGGTTTAAGAAAGGGTTTTGAATTGGCATTTAGGAATGTCTTTAATCATGGCTAGCAATAGTCAGATATAAGACCAAAACATGGGGGGGGGGGGGATTCTGCATACAAGAGGGAAGGATGGAGAGAAAGGGAGCATATAGCACCCTGCTCCCACTATGTAAACCATATTTACTGTTATGTTGGATTGCTCCCGAGTGACCTAGTACATCTGGATTTTAACTTATGGCATTTCTTCCATCCTGGTGGGGGAACACATTCGGATGGTCTGCCCCAGGAGACTGATGGAATCTAATGGATTTCTGAATGCTCTTGGGGATTTTCCAGTGGAAAAAGCTGGCGATCTAGCTGAGGCTAGATCTAGTCTCACTGTGGAACGATTGCACTTGAGTGCCCTCTCCAGCACTGTGGAGCCCACTCTGCTCCTTGGTATACTGAGACATTGGCTAGAGTGCAAATGGGGCAAAACTGGAGGCGCAGATGACCAAGCACGCTCTAGAGCACATAATCGTGCCTATTGCATGGCGGTGCAGGCACCAAAGAAAGCTGCTCTTGCTGCTTCCATTGCATCCTCAAGTAGCTGTCCAAGTAGCGGAGCTCTTTTGGGTGGTCTGGGGGTTGTTAACACTCTCCCCAGCGAATGGGGCCCTGGTCCCCTCAAGGGCCCGCTGTGAAGTTTTTGCATCGCATTGAGGACAAAATCGCTTGTCTCCTCAGCAAACTTGACACCGTTGTTAGCGCAGTTCCAGTCGAGGTGTCTGACACCACCATCTGCCCAATTTTGTGGAATCAGTTTCAGTTGCTGCAGCCTGATAACTTGGACAAGGTACTTGCAGCAATACAACCGATGATGTGCCTTCTTGATCCTTGCCCCTCCTAGCTAATAAACGCTAGCTGAGGGGGTATGACCAGGTGGGTCAAGAGTGTGGTGAATGCTTGTCTATGGGAAGGGGTGGTCCCTGCTGTCTTTAAGGAGGCAGTAGCACAACCACTCCTGAAGAAGCCTACTCTGGTCCCAATGGTATTAGACAACTGCTGCCCAGTTGCAAATACCCTTTTCTTAGGGAAGGTATTGGAGACAGTTGTAAAGGACAACTGCAGGCACTCTTGGGAGGATAGTGATTATCTAGACCCATTCCAGTCTGGGTTTTGACCTGGTTATAGGACTGAATCAGCCTTGGTGGCCCTGATGGATGACCTTTATCGAGAGAGGAACAGGGGGAGTGCAACGCTGTTAATTCTACTTGATCTTCCATCAGCTTTTGATACCATCTAACATGGTATCCTCTTGGATCAACTCCATGGGATGGGCATTGGGGGCACTGTGTTACAGGGCTTCCAGTCCTACCTGCAGGGTCAATTTCAAACAGTAACATTGGGTGACCATTCCTTGGCCCCTTGGCAATTGAGTTATGGGGTTCCTCAGGGTACCACCTTGTCCCCAATGTTGTTTAACATCTATATGAAGCCACTGGGAGTGGTCATTAGGGGATTTGGAGCCAAGTGCCATCAGTACGCTGATGACATACAGCTCTATTTCCCTGTGAATATATTTCTCCTCTGAATCAGGAGAGGCTGCGTAAGTCCTGGACTTAATGGGCTAGATGAGGACCAATAAACTAAGGCTGAATCCTGGCAAGATGGAAGCCCTGTGGGTGAGTGGTTCCCGAGCCTGGGAGATAGGTTCATTGCCTCTTCTGGATGGAGTTGCACTGCTTCTGAAAGATCAGGTGTGTAGTTTGGGGGTACTCCTAGATCCATCATCACTGGAGGCCCAAGTGGCCATGGTGGCTTGGAGTGCCTTTTCCCAGCTTTGGTTGGTTTGCCAACTACAGCCTCTCCTGGACAGGGATAGTTTGGCCACAGTGGTACAGATATTCGTAACCCCAAGACAGGATTACTGTAATGAGCTCTATGTGGGGCTACCCTTAAGGCTGCTCTGGAAGCTGGAGCTAGTGCAGAACGCAGCAGCTTGGCTGTTGTGAGGAGCTGTCCCTTTTCAGCATGCAACTCCTTTGCTGAGGGAACTGCACTGGCTACCAATTTGCTACCAGGCCAGGTTTACTACTGGTACTTATGTACAAAGCCCTAAACAACTTGGGACCAGGATATCTGAGAGAGTGCCTTCTCCTTTAATAACCTGCCCAGTCACTGAGGTCATCAAAGGGCATGTTCGTGGTGGTTCCACATGGACCTATGGCCCAACTGGAGTCCACTAGGAGAAAGCCTTCAGTGCGGTAGCCTCCTTTGTTTGGAACTCCCTCTCCCTGGAGGTCAGGCAGGCTCCAACATTGTGCTACTTCCGGCACCTCCTGAAAATAGCTCTTTTCCAGGAAGCATTCTTTAACTGATCAGTCACAGTTCTTATTGTTATTCTGTTTTTAAAAGAACAATTATAATATGGTGCTTTAATTCTTTTTATGTTTTTATTAGTTTACTTTTTATGTTCACCACTCTGGAATCTGATTTAGATGTGGAGCAGTATACAAATGTAAATAAATAAATCTGGGAAGGGGTTTTTTTTTCCACAGTCAAGAGGTCTGACTGCCATTTTTATGAATTAGAAGGAATTTTTCCCACCTAGCCCACATCATTAAGTTGAGCTGTGACCATGGAATTTTGGTTTGCCTTTGCAGAATGCTTATTTACATGTACCATCTTGTGTTATTTGCTCTTAAGGCATCCGCTCTGCAATACACTGACTCCTTGCTTCTGACACACAGTGATCAGAATTCTATAGATGTATCTGTGGAAGTTCCATGTGGTCCTACCTCTTGGCAGTGGACTAGACTAAATAGACTTTTCATCCTTTCCAGTTCTCTATGCTGTCACAATAGCAGACTATGATTCTATCTGGAAAAAGGGAATTGTGGTGACCTATCTCACAGGGATACTACAAAAGGAGATTAAGGATTGTAGAGCTAACAATGATAAATAAGGTTAACACCCACTTAGTACCACTAATTCTTTTGGCTTTTACACAGCAGCCAAACGCATTACTATTTTATCTCTGGGTGTTACACAACTCAGTTTGCTACACAAAACCAATCCTATGCTCTCTGTGAGGGTGGCTAAGGAGCCACTGGATACAGCAGAAGTGCCACTCTGCTAACAGAGAGGGAGGTCTGCCAGCAGGAAGACACATCTGCTGCCAGATATCTCTTTAATATAGCAATGGAAAGCTCCGCCGCCTTCACTTGTCCCACTGGTGGTGTTCCACCAGTAACAGTGATCAAAATGGGGAATTCTTGGGGACAGGGGGGTGTCAGAGGAGGCTGTGGAGCCAAAGGATCCTAAGCTCCCCGGGGTTCCTCCAACCCATCCCAAACAGGACCTAAAGCTATGCCAGTCTTGAAACTGACACAGTTAATTCCTTCCCACTGTGCCAATGGAATGGGATGGCGGAAGAAAAACAACACACACACTCCATCAGAGTGTGCAGGGCTTTAGATGTAGTGGTTGCTCTGCCATGGAATCTCTCCTCACCCATAAGATTGCTCTGCAAGTCAGCTGCCCTTCTGGAATGTGTTATTTGATCTCCATCATAAACCAAATTATTATGAATTACATAAAACAAAAATTACTCTCAGCTGACGATAGTCTCTTATGCAGGTACTATACCTTAGGAGCAACAGTTGTCTCATCAGCAAAACACAGAAATGTGACCTGTAATAGAAGTATATATTATAAAAATATAGAACAGAAATATATAAAAGCTTTAAGTATATAACCCAGTGTTTCTTTGCTAGATGGCCTTCCTGTCAACACCTTTTACAAGCAGATGGATAGGTGTCCACTACTACTTAGTTCCCTTATGAATACCACCCAGGATTTTCAGAGCACAGGGTATTTCTTTTCCTTATACAGACCCTGGACAGGGGCAGACCACTCAATAGCCTTCTGTGAGGTGAGCATGTAAAGGCCAGATGTGGTGCAACTGAGATTCAGGAGGAGTATGGAATGGTTCTGCATCTCTCCTCAATCCCTGCAGTCACACTTGCACAACACCTTTAAATAACAGGAAGATAATTCATTGGGAAACAAGTTCAAAGAGATAATGCTGTGCTTTGGTCGGGAACCTTAACCTTTATCCTATGCAATTCAGCAGGGAAGAACTACACCAGGGGACCAGGCTATTGTCCAATTAAGCAACAATGTATTTCAAAGTAATCCGGAAAATTGTTCTGTACTCCAATTTATGATTTAATTTATCATTAGAACAATGTTCAGTGTTTGCATTATTAGGGTTCAACCAATAATAGCTTATATTCTCTTTAAAATGCAGCGTATAATCAGAATCTGGTAACATGGCTGTAAATGAAAAACATTTTTCAAATGTATAAAAAAACTAAAGTATCAGCACAATGCCAAACCTCATTGAAATTGTCTGGCTCCTCCTTCAACTCTTCTGTTGACACTGTGCATAATTCTTTTTGACTTTGCAACAATGCCTTCATGGGAGGCAGTGCACATTCACTAAAGCTCTGGAAAAAAGAACATTTAACTCAATAGGAAATGAAAACACTTTTTGTATGCAGTATCATGCCACCTTAATATCGTTTCCAAGGACAGGTCAACCAATAGGTTACACTTTAAGTTTGTTTATAAATAGAGGCATCAAGGAGTTTGGATTCAAGTATTACCTCAGGTACCTAGATGCATACGTGCTCTCTCTCTGGCTCAAAAAAAGTGGGATATAAATGTAATAAATAAATAAATCCAGACCATGTCCCCAACCATTGTTTGAAGGATTGAGAATGAGCCTCAGGCTTACATGCTCAATCTTCTCCTCCTTTTGTGTGTAGGCTCACTTTCCATTTGCAGTTTAGCACTAACCATAGTTTACCATAACATCAACACTGATAAACTTTTGCCAAACCAGAATGAGAAACCCACTTCAGGTTGTTTGAAGGAGAAACGCTAACCATTTTCAGACATAAGTTCTTCTTCTAGCCTTAAGGATGGTACAAATATAACAGTAGGTGGCCATTAATTATGATTTAAAAAGCAGGTTGTAAGACAGTTGCAACACATCTTTAGGGAGCCGAGACATTTGTGCATGAGAGGGGAAGGGTTAGACACCAGGGAGAATGCAATTCTACATGCAACTCCCTCAACCTAGTTCAAAGCCACCTAATATTAGGTCTTTGCCAGCCCTTAAAAAACAGAGCTGCGGTATCAAATTACAAATTAAATAAAACACAGATGCTGGATATAGAAGACCCTTGTCAGAAGTTAATTTTTAACAGGGCATTTTTTTGAAGTTGAGAAGGGACGAAGGGCAAGCAACACTGCCTCTACTCACTGATGCACTCTTGCCCATTGATGCACTTGAGAAACAAGCAAAGGCTCTAATGTCTTCCCTGGTATGAGCAGCGTAAGAGGGCCAAGCCAAGAGCCTTTTGTCTATGTTATGGCTTGTACTTCAGCCACTCACTTTGAGGACCAGTAGAACAATTAAATGGTAAAGCTTTTCTTTCAGTGTATGATTTTGGATGCTGCTGGTGGAGGGCTACATATATGAATATTTCTGGGGGTGCGTGGTAGAGAAAGCATCCCTGCATGAACAAATCTGAAAACATTTTAGTGAGAAAGGTCTAGCCTAGTATTCTCTCTGACATATTATTTTTCTGTGTGTAAGGATTTCTTTTTAATGGGACATTCAAAAACGTGATTTCCCCACCTGCAGCCCAAAGCACTATCATCTTGGAAATGTTTTACCACTTGATTCTGCTGAACACTAGCTGTCCCGTTTGCAAATGATGTGAAGATGTCCCATTTGCACCCCTGAATTCAAACACAAGCAGAGTGTAAATCTCAGGAAATGTTTGCAATTTCCTGAGCTTGTGTTCACATTCCAAAGACCAAACTTGTGCAAGTGTGCACTTCTGAAAATGTGTACACACACACACAATGCATTTTTATGCTTTCTAAGCAAAATGAACGTTGACAGCAACTACTTGAATTGAGGGAAGGCTGTTTCATGTGTTTGTCTCCAAGAACAGTAAGAAGATCCACCTCATTTAGGAAAACTTTGGGTGTAAGAGCTGTATAAGAGAAATCGTAGAAAAATATATTCAGTGCACTATGGGATGACTGTATATTTTCCACTACAGATTAAGTATCTTATTTTCTAAAAAGATATACAAAGCAAATAAATACTGTAGCATGCTACTACCTAGATGTGAGGCAATAAAACACAAAACTATACTCAACAGAAGATTTAATGACAAGAATGCTAGAAGACCGTTTAGGAAAATTAATCCAGTTCCAGTTACCAAGAAGCAGCAGACCCATAATTCTTCTTATATTATCCAGTGGGTTACTGCCAGCTGCTGTTAATTATATATTATATCACTATTGTCCAGTGCAAAACTGACTACCTTTCCAGTTTCTTTTAAGTATTTCAAACTGTCAGTACTCTAGAAGTTTCTAACCTGAAACTTCTTTTTTTAAGGCCAGGCCTACACAACTTGTGACCCAGCAAACTTAATCTAACACTCCAGTGGCGAAATCAGCTGAAATATTTTCACCTAAGAAATTGTTTTTGAAAAACCTTTCACAGGACTGCAAGACAGTACAAGTTAGATTTAGTCAACTGTGAGACAAAAGAACAGGATATCCAAAACAATGTTTTTAAAGAGCGGGGCTTTACCTTTTTCATTGGTACTCTAGACTTCCTTTGACTGCTTCGGACCCAGACAGGGCCATCCATTTTTAATTTTTGTTTCCAATGAAGAATTCAGTAATGTCTAAAGAACAAGAAAATGGACATAGTGATATGATATCTTTTACTAAATCAACCTTTTTATCATTTTGTTAAAAAGAGTGAAAGCATGTGAGTTAAATGGTATCAGAAAATACAATTAATATAAACTCCATACCAGTCAGACTGCTTCACCATTAACAAACAGCCAGGCTTACTGGAGTATGATTCTCACTATGTGTGTGAGAGATTCAACAGCACATCTCAAGGGCTGCTGCCTCAAGATCACTATTTGTGCTATATGGTGAAGTATATGCTGGAAAAAAACAAAATTTAAGTTGCTGTCATCAGCAATCAAAGTTCCACAAATGCAATTGCCAGGCTGTCATCAGCAATCAAGAATCTCTTCCTGTGGTGACTGCTTTTGTGGACAACCATGAAATGAGACTCTGTTTCTGTTCCTCAGGGGGAAGGTTTCTCTCACCATTTTAGGTGAGAGACCCCTCTTCTTCCCCAAATCCTCTCATGGACACAGAGCTCTTGGGAGAAGGAAGAAATTCTCCCCTTAATTCATGCCATGCTGGGAATGACTCAGAAGTGACGAGGTTCATTTGGCGCTTCCAACTGCGTCCAAAATACAACAGAGGTTGACTGACTGACAGTTTTGACATGTCCCCTTGCTCTCTGAGTGACTAAAGTAATAGGTTACATCATCCTTACTCCCATTCTTTGCCTGCTAGGAGCAGGTGTGAGTAGTGGGTGGCTGTGTCAGAAGGGAAAGGTAAGGGTTCCCCTTGAATGCAAACCAGCAGTATGGGGATGGGACCGAGTGGGCTGGGATGTTTTCCATCTGAAAGGGGAGCATAGGCAAAGAGAGGGATTTCCTACCTGCTTGCTCACCCTCCTATCTGCATTTTTTGGGGTGAGGGGGAAGGTGCTTGGTCTCCAACCCTTTAATGTTTTGTGTGGTATTGTCCTCTGTACCTTTCTGTTTGTATGTTGGGGGTGGGTGGATAACACAATGGAACCTCCAGCCTGTTCACTCATCTGCCCACGTTGTGTTACCTCCAGGCTTTTGTTTTGGGGGAGGTGGTGATGTGGGGGCATCTCCCATTCTCCCCCATATGGTACTCTAGAGGTTGTTTGGTGCATGGAGGAGCATGAGCAAAGTTAAGGATTTTTAAGCTCACACACCTGTGATGATTTTGTTCATTGTGCATGCTAGATTTCTGGGCTCGCTGGCTGCTCCACCCAGCCCCATTTGTTTTGCTATGCGTAGCAGCAGAGGCCTTTTATGGGCGAGGGGAGAGCCAGAAGCTTTCTCTGCTTGCATGCCCACCTGACTCCTTTCTGTTGGTGGTGGCTGCCAGGACTGGCACTTCATACAGCGGGGAGGTGACATGGGAGAAGCTATGGTGTTTCCCCACTCTCTTCCCTCAACTTTGTTCCTACCCACCCCTTCACCCCAATTTTCCTGCCCTTCTCTGCCCCTTCTTAAGTCTGTTTTCCAATGGCAGAAAGCTATCCCTGCTTCAGCTCCATCCTTCCACCATCATCTTTTCGGGGACTCCTCACCGGCACATTTCTGTGTGTGTGTGTGTCTGCTCATGTGATATGGAGTGTCTGTGTGTGTGACTGAAGTTGGTTATAGCTCATAAAAGGTTATGCCAGTTAGTACTAACATGTTGGTAGTGTTTTTTATGGTGCCACACAAGCCTCATTGTTTTTAAAGTTGAGATTCCCAGTAGTATTAAACATGGGCATTCTCTTACTCATGATTTCTACATGCTGTAGAACTGGAGTACTGTGTCCAGTTCTGGGTGCCACACTTTAAGAAGGATGCAGACAAACTGGAGAGGGTTCAGAGGAGGGCAACAAAGATGATCAGAGGACTGTAAACAAAGCCCTATGAAGAGAGACTAAAAGAACTGGGCATGTTTAGCCTTCAGAAGAGAAGACTGAGAAGATATGATAGCACTCTTCAAGTACTTGAAAGGTTGTCACAGAGAAGAAGGCCAGGATCTCTTCTTGATCATCACAGAGTGCAGGACACGGAATAATGGGCTCAAGTTACAGGAAGCCAGATTCCGGCTGAACATCAGGAAAAACTTCCTGACTGTTAGAGCAATGTGACAATGGAACCAATTACCTAGGGAGGTGGTGGGTTCTCCCACACTGGAGGCATTCAAGACAAGGCTGGACAGCCATCAGTCAGGGATGCTCTGACTTGGATTCCTGCATTGAGCAGGGGGTTGGACTCGATGGCCTTGTGGGCCCCTTCCAACCCTACTATTCTATGATTCTATGGTTCTATGCATTCTCCCCCAAGCTACCTTGAAAATCACAGATCTGCAATGTGACCTGCAATTTCAGGTTGATTTGAGGGAGATCCCATTAAAAAAAAACATGATGATCCATGGCTCTGATCATTCTATGCATGCTCTGGTTGTGCTGGCAAGTTTGGATGTTTGTGTTTCTATGTCAGTAATATTTGGATATTTGTATTTCTGTTATAACCATTTGTTGATAATGTTTGGATGTTTGTATTTCTGTTTTATTTCCTAGAATCATAGAATAGTAGGGTTGGAAGGGGCCTATAAGACCATCGAGTCCAACCCCCTGCTCAATGCAAGAATCCAAGTCAGGGAGCTGTCTTATTTGTTAGTAAATTATTTCATATTCAAACTGTTTTGCAGTCTTCTTGTCTTTCTGACCTGACCCCCACCCCCACAGTGGCCCTCTTGTAAGAAGCCACGCCTCCCTCCAAGGTGGCCATTTTGTGAGTAGCCATGCCTACATGGTGGCCATTTTGTCACTGGTGCCCAGGTATAGTACAGATACCTGTGCCTTAACTGATGTTTTCAGGAAGGGATTCTGAGGAACTGAGGCAAATAGTGGTGACAAAAGATGAAGTTCTCAACCTTATTGACAAATTGAAAGCAAATAAATCATTGGGCCCAGATGGCATCCATCCCAGAGTTCTCAAAGAACTCAAATATGAAATTGCTGATCTTCTAACCAAAATATGCAACATGTCCCTAAGATCAGCCTCTATACCAGAGGACTGGAAGATGGCCAATATAACACCAGTTTTCAAAAAGGGATCCAGGGGGGATCTGGGAAATTACAGGCCAGTTAGCTTAACATCTCTTCCAGGTAAATTGGTTGAAGGCATTATTAAAGATAAAATTAGTAAGCATATAGAAGGACAAGCCCTGCTGAGAAAGAATCAACAAGGCTTCCGCAAAGGTAAGTCCTGTCTCACTAACCTTTTAGAGTTCTTTGCTATTGTCAGTAAACATGTAGACATTGTTTACTTGGACTTCCAAAAGGCTTTTGACAAAATCCCTCACCAAAGACTCCTGACCAAACTTAGCAATCACAGAATAAGAGGACAGGGCCTCTTATGGATCAGTAACTGGTTAAAGAACAGAAAGCAGGGAATAGGAATTAATGGTAAATTCTCCCAATGGAGGGAAGTAAATAGTGGGATCCCACAGGGATCGATATTGAGACCAATGCTTTTCAACCTGTTCATAAATGATCTAGAATTAAGAGTGAGCAGTGAAGTGGCCAGGTTTGCGGATGACACCAAATTATTTAGGGTGGTTAAAACAAAAAAAGATTGTGAAGAGCTCCAAAAGGATCTCTCCAAACTGGGAGAATGGGCATCTAAATGGCAAATGCGGTTCAATGTAAGGATATGTAAAGTGATAAGTGGCAAAAAATCCCAACTTCAAGTATAGCCTGATGGGATCTGAGCTAGCGGTGACAGACCAAGAAAGAGATCTTGGGATTGTGGTGGACAGCTCAATGAAGATATCAACCCAGTGTGCAGCCGCTTTAAAAAGGCAAACTCCATGTTAGGCATAATTAGAAAAGGAATTGAGAATAAAACTGCCAACATCATACTGCCCCTATACAAATCTATGGTGTGACCACACTTGGAATACTGTGTACAGTTCTGGTCACCACACCTAAAAAAAGATATTGTAGAGCTGGAAAAGGTGCAGAAAGGGGCAATTAAAATGATCAAGGGGCTGGGGCATCTCCCCTATCAGAGAAGGTTACAGCAACTGGAATAGTTTAGCCTGGAAAAAAGGAGGTAAGGGGAGACATGATAGAGGTCTACAAAATTATGCATGGTGTGGAGAATGTGGGTAGGGAGACAGTTTTCTCCCTCTCTCAAAATACTAGAACCCGGGATCATCCTATGAAGCTGATTCGTAGGCGATTCAGGACAGATAAAAGGAAGTGCTTCTTCACACAGCGCACAGTTAAACTATGGAATTCGCTACTACAGGGAGTAGTGATGGCCACCAGTTTGGATGGCTTTAAAAGAGGGTTAGACAAATTCCTGGAGGAAAAGGCTATCAATGGCTACTAGTCTTGATGGCTATGTGCTATATCCGGTACCAGAGGCAGTGAGCCTATGTACACTGGGGAACATGGATAGGAGGGTGTTGTTGCGCTCATGCCCTGCTTGTGGGTCCCTGGTTGAGAGCTGGTTGGCCACTGTGTGAACAGAATGCTGGACTAGATGGACCCTTGGTCTGATCCAGCATGGCCCTTCTTATGTTCTTAATTGAAGGGAATAATTAGAATCAGATGTTTAAATAATTAGCTAGATCTTCAGGGGTGAGTTTGGGAGGCCCTACCCTATAAAAGGATCAGAAACCTTGTGAGTTTGGTCTTCACCATATGATTATGTGGAAACACATCATGCCACTATCAAAAGACATCTCTGAGGACCTCAGAAAAGCAGTTATTACTGCTCATCAGTCTAGAAAGGGTTACAAAACCCATTTCTAAGGATTTGGGACTCCATCAATCCACTGTTAGACAGACAGTCTACAAATGGAAAAGGTTCAAGACCACAGTCACTCTACCCAGGAGCGGTTGTCCTACCAAAATCTTTCCAAGAACAAACTGGCACATCATCCAAGAAGTCAAAAAGAACTCCAGGGTAACATCCAAGGATCTGCAGGCCACTCTTGCCTTGGCTAATGTGAGTGTTCATGACTCAACGATCAGAAAAAGACTGAACACAAATGGTGTTCATGGGAGGATAGCCAGGAGGAAACCACTGCTCTCTAAAAGGAATATTTGCTAAATATCACATAGATGACCCCCAAAACTTCTGGAACAATGTCCTCTGGGCAGATGAGTCAAAGGTAGAACTTTTTGGCCTTAATGAGAAACGTTATGTTTGGTGAAAAACAAATACTGGGTTCGAACAAAAGAACCTCATCCCAACCGTCAAGTGTGGTGGTGGGAATGCGATGGTTTGGCCTGCTTTGCTGCCTCAGGACCTGGAGGTTTGCCATCATTGACCCAACCATGAATTCTGCAGTGTATCAGAAGATTCTAGAGGAGTATGTCAGGCTATCCGTCCGTGAGCTGAAGTTGAACCGAAAGTGGGTCATGCAAAATGACAATCATCCTAAACATTCAAACAGATCTACAAAAGAATGGCTGCGGAAGAAGAAACTCCATGTTTTAGAACAGCCTAATCAAAGTCCAGACCTAAACCCCATCAAAATGTTGTGGCAGGACCTGAAACTAGCTGTTCATGCAAGGAAGCTCTCAAATGTCACAGAGCTGAAACAGTTCAGTAAGGAGGAACAGGCCAAAATTCCTCAAAACCAATGTGAGAGACTGACCAACAGTTACAGGAAATGCTTACTTGAAGTCATTGCTGCTCAAGGGGGTGCCACCAAGTACTGAATCTAAAGTTTCACATACTTTTTCACACATGGATATTGAATGCTGAATCAGTTGTGGGTAAATAAATGTTTAAAATGTTTAAAACAAATGACAATGTTTGTGTGTCATTTGTTTAATCAGGTTATCTATTCTTTATCTAGGATTATGGGGTTAGATTCAGATCTAACAACATTTTAGTTTGGAAATATGTGACAATCCTAAGAGGTTCACAGACTTTTTCTTGCCACTGTATCTAGTTCAGCATTATGTTCCCATAACAGCCAACCAAATGCCTATGGGAAGCCTGCAAAAAGACATAAGTGCAATAGCACCTTTCTGCTCATGTTCCCTATTAACTGGAATTCGGATGCACACTACCTGTGATACTGGAGGTAACATACAGCCATCATGTATAGTAGCTACTGATAGCCTTATCCTCCATGAATTTATCTAATCCCCTTTAAATGGTGTCCAAGTTGGCGGCAATTACTACATCTTGTGGCAGTTTAGCTATATGCTGTGTGAAGAAGTAAACATATACCTATGGATTCAATAAAACACTTGGATTTTGAAGTGGTACTATACCATGTGAAAGTTTTACATGTATAGCTCATATTTACCTTGTCCCAAACTCTAAATTTTCATGTATTAATAATCTGAGGTGTAGCTCTGCAGCTCAATTCAAGATCAAAAAGCTCTCCCAAGTCCAAAATACAAACAGTTATATTTTCCTAACATACTTCTGAGTTCATAGCCTCTCTAAAAATGTTACCTCTTGAAAAAATAAAGCAAGAGGATATATTTTTCAAACATAGATTTAAAAAAAAAATACAATTTTTTTTTACTTGGATTACAACCAAGTCTACACCTTCTTAATCCTTCCTCTAAAGAACAGAAAAGTGGAGAGAGGTTTAATCTTACTACAACTTTGTGGGATAGGCTATGATGATCATTGTTTTTCTTCAATTGAGGCAGCCTTTGGCAGGTGGGTGCTTCAGGGTATAGCAGAGCCTTGAGTCTAAGCAAGATTTTCCTGCCCTGGGCATTTTGGGCACTGCTTCAATATACCCCAGCACCTTGACCACCCAGTGGTGACAAATTGTAATAGGTGAAACATGCCCATCTTGTTTTGGAATGGGCTGGGTGCTTCTCCTCTTTGAAGAATTCTTTGAAAAAGCTTGGGCTTTTCCTTAGAATTCTCCCATGCTTGCAAAGATCAAGCTTGTCAACAGCTCTCTCAACTCCCAGCCTTCCTCTCTCTTTCCACACTTTTTTGTTGTGGAGCTGCGACTCTGGTAAAGGCTTCAAGCTAAACTCACAAAAAGTTCCCTACAGTCAAAATATCTTAAGTATGCTTGAAACCTACACTGTCAGCAACACCCATTGTAGTTAAAAAAAAAAAAAATTCTACTGGTAAAAGAAACATGAGGAATTAAAAAAACCAAAAAGACACTTCTCAGAGTAAGCAATGCAGACTCTGAACACACTAAGAAATCTTCATTCAGAGCAAGGATCTATGGTTGATATGAAGGAGAAACTGGACGATACAAGCTTTCAATGTTCCAATGTATGCAAATACTCGTATACAAGTCCTCATGTGTTACTAGAGGTAATGCACCCTTGCCTAACTTTGAATGTCTTTTAAGTTCAAAGTATGTACAGTTAAATAGCATAGTAGCCAAGCTATACAAATTCTTAACTGAATTATTTTTGTGGGTAATCTGAAATATTAACAGCATATTGGAAAGTGGATTGAGGGAAGCCAATAAACAATTCCCTTTGGGACAAGTGTTGTATTTCTGGATCAATGAAAGCAATAAGTATAAGAACAAGGGAACTGACTCTCACAATACTTTCTCAGTGGCTCTGTCAAGGCACAGAAGATCTTCAAAACAACTTTAAATAAATGTTGGGGCGGGGGGTGTCATGGGACTGATATACTTATCTACATGTGGTGGGCATGCCATCTTAGTAGAGACATTTTGGGACAAAGGCTTCAAAGAAATTAATAATACGACCAAAGAAAACATCACCAAGACTCCAGTTCTTACAATTCTGGAAATGTTTCCAAAGGATCTACAGTCTACACGGCATAAAGACATTATTTTACACCCTTTAGCAGCAGCAAGAGCACCAACTGCAGCATAGTGGAAACGTTCAGTGGGTTTTTGGAGGCTTTGGGATCATTTATTGATGAACAAGCTTTTACAAACCATATGAAGTTTGTTAAAAGTCATGCAAAACCTAAAACATTTTATGTAACATTGTACCCATTTTTGTAGTATGTCATCCCAGGCCCAGGCCCCTTGAGATCATTGTAAGATTTTGCTGATCTACTTCGAGAAAACAGCTTCTCCTTGAAGGTTTTGCAATTCTGTATTCTATGCATCCTAGCTAAATTGTTTGTGTTTGATTGTTTTCATTCACACACACACACACACACACACACCCCTTCTCCATTTCCTCTTCAAAGTTTCATATCAGATTAAAAAGTGAGTAAAAGTGAGTGAATCAAAAAAGTTTGATTAATAGATTTCAGCACTTTAATGTCCCACTTATTTAATTCAGAGGCATACTTAAGACAGCAACCTGAATAAAACCACTACAGTTAAACATAAGCCCAGAACAATAGCACCCTACCCCCCCATGACTTGCTCCACATGTTTAATGTGTGAATGTGTGGAGAGGTAGAGCTGCATGCAAGTTAGCTTCCCCTTCAGACCTTCTACCCAATTTGTGGAGGTCAGAGCTGGTGGAGACGGCGATTCACTTTTCCACACATTCTCTGAATGCATAGAACAACGAACTGAAGGGGGCTGAGATCCTAAGCCGAGATCCAATGACACTGAAGTAAAAGCAGCATCTGCTATATGCATATAGAGCTCTGTTTGAGGAGGGGCTGCATTCTTCTCTTCTACGTTACTGAATATTTCATTAGTACAATTTTATGCGCACAGTGCTTTATCTGTTATCAAAAGCCTACAGATAATTTTCAGAACTTAGCACTTACCTGGATCTGACTACAATATTCTGTTACATTCAAGGATTAACAAGAACCCAATGTTTTTGTTTTCACACTGCTTAAGAAGAGTTTGCTTTAGGATTGAAAATTTGACTGGTCAAATATTGACAAATAACCATTAACTATTTTTAAAGCATTAACTTTCTTAATACAACAAAAAGATACTTTAATTATCAATAGAACTGATGCTGAAAACAAAACAAATTAGTTAACTGTTATTATGAAACAATTAAATTAACTTTTGAAGGCTGCAATTCTATAAACACTCACCTGATTAAACATGCATTGGATTGCACTATATGAGTTTTAGATCCAAGTCCAATCCCTCACAAGAGGTTTATATAGCAGGCAAATCAAACTGATGGTGCACTCCCTGATTCCTGAAGCAGGCAAGATGAGCCATGGGCTGTCCTAAGCAATTACTCTGATGGCTGTTTGTGTTCCTGTTTGGAAATACCTGCAGTTACAGATGGCCAGTAGAGAGATCTTTGCTATGCCTCTAGATTTGCCCCGACAACTGCTACAATAGGGAGCAAGCAGCCTTCATTCCTGTCCTTGCTAACAAATGAACCATAATGAAATAAAAAGGCAAGGGCCAGCTACACAGTGGCATTCTTGGCTTCATAAAATATTTGGCAATATTTGACTGCAGCTAAATAATAATAGGTAGTCAACTGATAGTACTTGATGGGTGTGCCAATCCTAGTTTGTTTTATTATGATCTTACAGAAGGAATATAATTTAGTTGTTTCCGTTTTCCTAATATGTTAAAAATGCAATTTTACTCTATGAAGTCCGCATCCTCTTCTCACATTTCCAAGAGAGACAAAATTAGTCTAGCTATTTATGTGTACTTCCTGACTGAATATGAGTAACATGAATAGTATCACTGCATGCCATAAAATATGTTCCTCTGCCAAATTGCTGCTGCTGGCAAACAAAAGAAAAATACTCACTCTAAAACACACATTTTCATCTTATCATCATATGACTGCAGACTTTTAGCATTTGAAAGTAAAAATCAATAACAAGAGAAATAGCATAACTTAAGAGTAGAATAAACTTGTACAGTATCAAAATTTGGGATGAGATTTGGAGTTGACATCTGCAGCAGGACCAAGTTAAGAAGCTGCTGTATAGTTCAAGGGAAGGTAACGTGATGGCTGCACCAGTGCACCCCCAGGCACCTTTCTTGGTGCATGTCAAGGTGTCCTACCCCTCTCACTTTAAAAAACAACATGTTTTTTGCCAGCAGCTGAAATTGCTGTGAAATAGGTTTCTGTTGGTGTTTGAAGTAGTTGTTTAATGTTTTGGGCCTACACACTAAACAAGGCCATCTCTGCCTTGTACTATACTCAGAGGGGCAGTTGTACTATACTCAGTATAACCCCACCTCTGCTTTACACTCAGTATTTGGACAGGTTACTTGTTCTTTGCCATGTCTCCCATGGCCGCCATTTTCTGATGGTTGCCATGGGAGGACTGGCCCAGGACAGTTTCTCAAATTGCCAAATGAGCCCAGGGGCCAAAAAGGTTGTCTACCCCTGGTATAGTTGGTGGCTTATACATAATACAATTGAAATTATTCAGCTACAAAAGTGCTACTTAGCACAAAACAGAATCTGATTCTATCACTTTGATGAAAAACTAAGTAAACAACTAGCATAGAGTAACAGCTAAGTCCCTAGTTATTGCTTCTGCTATGAAATCCCAAGCTGGCCTACAGAGCGAACCTACCCTCTGAAATACGGGGATAATAATATAGACCTACTTTACAGAGTGATTGTTAGGATAACAACTTGATAATCAGTGATGTGAGCTGGAAAAATTCCTGAAGGAAATTTTCTGCTGTGAAAGTTTCCTCCCAGAAAATTTTATTTCTAAAACTGCACTGTTTCATAAATTAATTAGTAATGCAATGAACGGATACAAACTGGTCAAACTGGGCAGTTTCAAAGTTGTAATTGGTTTTTTGGTTACTATTCCTAGGAAGCAATTTGATATTTTGTGCATGCACATAGCTTTTCAGGTATGAATATTAACAGTTTTTAGTACCTTTTTTCTTAAAATTTAAACAATGTAAGGGAAGTGAATGCCACTGAGTTGTCATGTCTTAAAATATTTACTAATAATCCAATAAAATAATTTCCAAAGCTTTCAATTTGTTATGGCTGTAAGAGCTGGACTATAAGGAAGGCTGAGCGCCGAAGAATTGATGCTTTCGAACTGTGGTGCTGGAGAAGACTCTTACGAGTCCCCTGGACTGCAAGGAGGTCAAATCAGTCCATCCTAAAGGAAATCAACCCTGAGTGCTCATTGGAAGGACAGATACTGAAGCTGAAGCTCAAATATTTTGGCCACCTAATGCGAAGAGAAAACTCTCTGGAAAAGACCCTGATGCTGGGAAAGACTGAAGGCAAAAGGAGAAGGGGACGGCAGAGGATGAGATGGCTAGATAGCATCACCGATGCAATGAATATGAACTTGAGCACGCTCCGGGAGAGAGCGCAGGACAGGAAGGCCTGGCGTGCTATGGTCCATGGGGTCACGAAGAGCTGGACACGACTGAACGACTGAACAACAACATATATTTAATAGATTTGCACTATTTGCATTTTACAGAGCAATCCTATGGTTCCTGGGATGCTTTCCCAGAGGCTGTAGGGTCAGATCTTCCCCACTGAGGGTGGAAAGGCCCACTCTCAGAGGGGGAGATCCAGCTTCGGAACCCCTCTTCCAACTGCTGCAGAAACCTCTGCAGCTGGTGCTTCTCTGATGTGAGAGAGGGGGAAAGGCAGTACTCTGGAGGGGTGGTTGGAGAGGCAGAGGATCCACAGGATCGACAGCCCTCCTGGTCCCCAGACACATGCCTAAACCAGCACTAGATCTATGCTAGCCCTGGAGCTGGTGTAATTAATTCCTTCCCATTGAATTGATTAGTTTTTAAAATCCCACAAAGGTAATTCATTAGAAGAAGAAGAATCTGTCATTACCTCAGTAGCAGCAGCAGCAAAAATGCTGCTCCTCCTTCCCTGCCAGCATGACCTGGCAGGGCTTTAAATGAGGTGGTTCCTCCATCCTCAGATTTTTCTGCTGCTAGATGTGGGATTGCTCTGTTAGTTGTTTCTTTATTTGCTTCTTAGATAAATAACTAGATTTTTTTTAACTGAAGGGCAGTATAAAATTATATTTAATAAATACATATTATTTAAATTACACCAAGTGGAAACCAAACTTTATTGGTTTTTTCAGTTCAACTACTTTTGGCTATTAGAAAAATATAGGCCAGAGATATAGGCCATCAAAAATATTTCCTGGCAAATTTTCTGATTCAGTTTTTTCAGAAAACTCACATCACTTTTTATAATATTTGTGAAGAGTGTTCAACATTTGGAAGTGCTATATAAATGCAAGGTATTGATATTAAAACTTTGTTCTCAAGGCAATTAAAAAGATATCTAGAGCACAATCCTACAGGATTGACACTTGATAGATGGAGGGCTCCAGTCTTGGAGCCCTCCATCTATTCTAAGTTCTGCCAACCAGGCAGGACAGGAAGAGCAATGGAGGCTTTTATGGCCTCTCCATCCTCCTTTGTTGTAATGTGTGCTAGATGGCCTCTGAACCCATCTAGCTCACCTACCTGGCTGAGGACATGGACAGAGGCTTAGAGATGTGGATCTACAGCCATTCCTCTCCTCTCCCTGCCCAATAGCATGCCCCCTTACACCATCCCCATTCTTATTCTAGCCTGGATATATTTCCTGACATTTAATGAGATTAACATTAGTTTATCAGGAATTTAAGATGGACCAAGACAATCATCTCTGAGTAGATAAAAATTATATTATGCAGAAAGGCTTCTACACAGATTATTTTTCACAACCTATGAAGGGAAGGCACTGCAATCTTTGCCAGGAAGTTACTTTTGCCTGTAAGAAAATATTAGCTGGAGAGTTGCCATCATAACCACTGTCTTACATTTCCTTAACCTTAAAAAAAAAGTAAAAATCACAGGGACTTTCTGGTGGAATTGGCTGCGGACATTTTATTTTAACTTACGTCAGCTTTCCATTTAGCCAACAAGATGCTTAAACCTAAATAAATGGACAAATGGCATGAAAAAAACAAAAAATGGAAAAATTATAGTATACTTATCTTCTTCTGGATGTCCTCTCTGTGCATAGGATGTGGATGCTACGTAGGGTTGATTTTGCTACTGATCCCTTCCCTCCCCTGTCCCCAAAAACTGTTGACCAAGTAACCTACCAAGTTCTCATAAAGTATGTAAACCATTAATTTATTAGAAAAATAAGATAATTACAATAATGACAGCTATGACTATGACTGTATTTTAGAGCCTCTCCATAGTCTAGTCCCTCCCAGAAGCTTTACAGAGTACATCAGCTGAAATATAGACCTCCTCCACCCCAACAGCAAATGTTGTCAAAGTGGGCACTTAATTCCTGTGGGTTTATTCTGAATTCCTGGGCACTTACGACCTATGTAGGATTTCCTCCTTTTGTTTACAAAAATTCTGGCACCTAGGTCTGAATGCGCAGAGTTCCTTTCCAAGGAAATTTTTTTTTTCCAAAAAAGGATCAAAGAGCAAAGTAGCTTTCCTATGTGAAAGGGAGCTTTCTTGCCCATTCAGAGGCTATGGAATCTGAAGTCATGTATCTTGCCATCAACCTGCCCATCTATATTGTGTTGCCTGAAAAGCGGCGTAGGATGAAAAGCCAAGCAGTCATTTGAGTGTGGAGAAGCTCAGGCTATATTCTGGGCTGGCTGCACAGCATCTAGGAAATCAAAACATATTTATGCAGTCTCACTAAACAAAACCCTGGAAAATGGCCACACCACTCTGGTGATTTGATTAAGGGACAGAGCTGTATGGAAAAGCACAATGTTATTGCATTCACCAAAACCTTCACAATGCATGCATGGACACTATCCTACAAATGCAGCCACCAACCTCATGAAGAATTCTAAACACCTAGCGATCCCAGTCCTATGTTACTGTGATGGGTGCTGCATATCTAAATCTCACGCTTCCTCCTGTACCCACTGTTGTGCACAGGCACCAATAATTAAGCAAACGGACAGTAGAAGAAGCTAAGCCACTGGGAGAGGAAAGGGGAAAGCTCTCTAGTTACAGTGCAGAGGGTGCCTGCTTCTAAATGTCTTATCTCTATGATCCTGTTTCCTGCAGGTCTGGGGAGCAGAGGCCTTCATGCCTGCCATTTCTATTAGGTGACCATAGGATGCAATAAAAAAGCTTGCAACTTACATGAGAACATTCTTGATTTTATGTACAATATTTGACTGATATTTCAGTCCTAATGCTACAAGTAAAAGCCTTAGTCATAGTCATAATGCTCTCGTAAATATAGGCAACAGCCTATAATGAGATCTGAAATAAGGAATGCACACTTTATTTCCTGCTTCCCAAACTATAAAGTCTGTAAGAACAGCAATTTGATCAGAACATAATGCTCACTGATAAAACTGATTAAAATTGGTGGACAGCTACTATTCATCAAAATGATGTAAGAGACAGGCCCAATAATCTGTGTTTCTTATACTAAATATCACTGTATATCTGATCAGAAGATAGCAAAACTGAATAGGTAATTTCCAACTGCTGCAAATTTTCCAAATAAAGCGGCATCTTTTGTCACATCACATTTTTGTGTTTTTTTGTGATTACACAGAAGTATTTGCAAGGTAGGAGTGCTTACTTTTCAAAAACAGGTGTTATGGCTCCAGTCTGCTTAGAAACTATACCCTCTCTCCTGAAAACCACCCCGCAGAACTCAACAGATATGTGGGGGCATGCTGTGGGTTAGTTGGTGATACAAAAAATGCACTCTAGTTAGCCCCCCTCTGCTTTGTTATTAATTTGCATCTTCCAGGACTGAGCCCTGGGAAAAGTTTCCAAGGGTAAGACCTGGCCCAACAAGGCAATAGAGCATAACTTGAAAATATGTATGTTCCGTCACTAGCAACAATTGGGCCAATAAGATACTTACCTTACTAATGCTTTAATTTTGCCTCTAAGCCACAATATTGGTCTTTATAACTGAGTAAGGCAGGATCACAATGGATTGTCCAACTTAGGCACCAAAATTTATTGGCAAGCCCTGCTTGTCCTTTTATGTTTTTTTCCTGAAGAAGATGCAGTTTGTCATACAGGGTAAGAAGAACTGTACTGCTTGAGAGACTTTAACTTCTATATAACTATTACAAATACATAAGCCACATCCCTCTTTACATCTAACCATCCAACCTGGTAATAAAGGTACATCAGTTTTACAGGCATAAGGTACACAAGAGATTGAAAGAGCTAACACCAACTGATGGCCAACTGTGACCTGTGCCAAACCAGTTAAACTCAAAAGTTCTCAGCTTAGTCAGATAGTTTCAATTTGATCCCTTTTTTACTACTGCAAAATCCTACAGTGCAGAAACTAGTAATAATCGGCAAAAGCCTAAACACAGTGTGGCTAGTAGACACAATTACTTTAGTGCTATCACTGAAGTACTGAATAGTTGTCTTCAGGCCCAGCATCAATATCCAGAATGGTGGGGAAA
Organism: Heloderma suspectum; assembly: GCF_057233095.1. NCBI lineage: Eukaryota > Metazoa > Chordata > Lepidosauria > Squamata > Helodermatidae > Heloderma > Heloderma suspectum. The sequence continues at coordinate 174,053,226 of NC_139460.1, read as the reverse complement.
ATGTTGGGGCCCACTGGGGCCAACACTGCCCTCCCCTTAAAAAATATTTTTCTTTATGTTCCAGCAGCGCAAAGAGAAGTGTTCAGCCAGTTGACTGCAGCTGCCACTATCTGCTTTGTCCCCAATGCCTCTGTGCTTTGCCCCCAAACTACGCTAATCTCAGCATTGCTGCCCAACCATTCTGCTACCACCATTGCAGTGTTACCAATGAAAAGGGGCTGTGCAGCTATCTATCCCTTTTTGTGTGTTAAAAAAAGATGGGAAAAGTAGTAGGAAGACATGAGAGGGTTACAAATGGAAGACAAAATTGTCTTGACTCCTTGTAAAATTCTGTGTTTGAGGCAGGGTGCATGTACAATAAAAGGCTCATCTGGAAGAACCCCTAGTCCAATGCACAAGTTAATATGCCACACTGGCAGAAGAGAGCAGCAAGGAGGCATGATCCATCTTGCTATTTGTTTTTGTCCAGCTTGTGGAGGGAATGGAATTAGCCTTGGAGAACGCTTGCGGGATGGGGGCAGGGAAGCGGTTCTGCTAGAAATGGTGTGAGGGAAAGGGTTGAACCCCTTTTCCTGCACTGCAGCCCCAATCTGGATCAGGGCCCCATGCAGTTGCTATTTTATGAAAGATGTGGGAGAATGAGAGGCACATGATTAACTCTCACCTTAAGGTTGAGCTGTGATTTCCATCCTCCCCTTCCATCAGCACTATATGGATTCTATTAACTTAGAATTTTAAGTGGGGCAGAAGCAGTTGTCACACACATTCCCTGCCCAACAAATGTAGCAAGCGTGTGTTCAAACCAATTCTTCCCCATGAAAAAGATCACGTCTGTCCTCACTTTTACTGACCTACCTTATAGGGTTGTTGTGACATTTACTGACAACACATTGCAGACCCTTCAAAACCAGAATGTAAATATTACGTATTATTATTATTATTATTATTATTATTACCTCGCTTGGATTTCTGAATGTTGACAGGGCGTAAGAGAGACTCCCTTTCATCAACCACTTAGAGAGACAAGGTGAAAAGGGGTGGGGAAAGCGGGTCGCGGGGAGGCGGAGGGGAGGACTTGAAGGGAGCTTTCCCAGAACCGGGAGAGACCCGGGGGAATGAGAGCGGTGGGGAAGGGGTGGAGGATGGGAAGGGAGGCGCGCCAGAGTGGAGCCCGCACAGGCCGAAGAGGGGGCGCGCAGGGCGGATGAAAACACGGACAGGGCGAGTGACAGCGTCCCCTCTTCCCGGCGAAGACCGAATCCTCGACCGTTGCTGGCTGGCTGGCTGGCAGCCTCCCGCCCCCGCCCCCGCATACCTGTCGCCTCGGCGGCTCTCGCCTCGCCCCCGCCTCGCCCCCTGCCCGGTCAAACCTCGGGCGGGCCTCACTGCCTCGGCAGCCGGCAAGCCACCCCGCAGGCGCGTTTCCTTCACACACGGGCAGGCGCGCACCGCCGTCGCGGCGCTCGCCTCACCTCTTTCGCTGCCCGTCCTTCTTCTCGCGAGACCTGCTGCTTCCATCGCCGGCCGCCCCCTCCCCCGGCTGGCTCTGCATCCGTCGTCGCCCCCGTTAGCGCTCCGCGCTCGCTCGCCGGAGGCCGCCGCCAGCCCAGGCAGACGTCCGCGCGGCAGCGCCTGGCTGCGGCTGCGGCTGCGGCTGCCGTCCCCCGCATGCTCAGTAGCGGCGGCTGAAGTCGGAGGCTTCCCGACTGCGCGTCCGTCGCGTCGACGCTAACATGGGGTGAGAGGTCGAACCCTTTCGAGCGCGCAAGTGGCCAAGGAGGAAAGACAGCGGGGGGGACGGGATGTTTCATATACGGGCGTGCGTTCAGGATACATCGCACCACACATCTAAGCTATACAGAGGTATACAGAGAGAGAGAGAGGTGCACGCACGCATCTATATATACCTATACGCAGATGCGACTGAGCGAATAAAAAAAACAGAACAGAGATACATATAGATGCCCGCACGCACGCACGCGCTCTCTCTCTCTCTCTCTCTATATATATATGCAGGGTGGCCCAAAAGTAGGTATACAGTTTAGAATGGTGATGGGAGGGTGAGAGAATTTTCAGTCTTCCAGTTCTGCTTTAGAATCCACTTTCTTTGTTCTTGACTTCAGTTCGCTGCCATCATTCACAAAATCAGTAAAAAAAAAAAACCACTAAAAAATTAGTCTGTTGCTTTCCCAGCATATCTCGTTGTGTGCATGTGTGTCCGTTACATGTGTGATGTGATGTATACGTACAATCCACAAATACACAACACACACACACACATATATATGTGCATATGTGTGTATGAGAGAGAGAGAACAAGTAGGGCCTCTGTTGCAGTGTGGAACGCTCCAGTTCAAGGTGTTTTCCTCTTCTGAACAGTCAGTCAGCATTTTGTGGACAATGAGCATCCTCAGTTCTTGAGCAATTTGGAGGGGTTCCCTCCTTTGGGTGTTTTTTCCCCCTAAATATGTTTTCTGTTTCTGCAAACCTTGGGGTTACCCTAAGTCTGCCAATACCTCCTACCTGTGTATGGATGCTCTTGTTTTGGCTACATAAGCATGAGCGCCTTCAGCTGAAGATCACTATTACTTATATACACTTAGACCTACAACGAAGTGTTGCAGCATGGAGAGCAAGCCCAGGTTTGTAGCCATTCCATTGCCCCTCCTCCCTCATTTCCCATTTCCCCCTCTCCAACAGGCAGCCAGCATTCTGTGTCTATTAAGCATGTTCATTTCTCATTGGGCTGTTTTTAGGGTCCCACCAGATACTTTTTCTAAAGTATTTAGTACTTCTGCAAACATTTTGCTCCCCCACTGCCCTGCCTTGCTCCGCCCTGGATGCCAAATGATGCCGATAGGGTTCCGATAGGGGTTTTGCTTTCAGGGAGCCCACATACACATCCTGCTCCATTCTAGACCCCACTAGAATACACTCTCAGTGTGGAAGACAGCACTGGGTATCCTACCTCAATGGGCCTCCAGGTCTGGGACACATTTCTACAACAGCTCCACAACTGGACAGGGTACACCCCAATCCTGGATAGGTAGCTACTCTCTCTGTTCTGCTTGGCCTGACCATTCAAGATGCAGTAGAGCTGCAATACAAGTGAAGGGTTGGTGGATATGGGCACCTGGAGAAATTATTACTAAGCATTGCAACTAGTGAAGGGGACACGAGGTGGGCCAAAGCAAATGAGTGTGTGGGGCCAGATGGGAGGCAGGTGGTTAGGGTAAGTAGATTACTTTGGCCATCTATTATGTGGGATTATTGATCAGTTTATTCCAGTATCAGCTAGTTGGATTGGCTGAAACACTCCAGCGTCTCAAAGAGGGTTCTTTTCTGGCCTTCCGACTGGAGATCATTTAACTAGATTTGCCAGGGTTTTAATCTGGAACCATCTGCATGCAAAATCTGTACTGCTAAACTATGATTATTCCCAAACTGGGTAACAAGTTCAACAGTACAAAGATCACAAGGCCTGAGGAACTGGGGGTTAGGGAAGTGAGATTTAATCACATTGCTTCCTAACTAGATCAATCTCTCCAACAGGATCTGCTTTTTACTGTTCAAAATTAGCCTGTCAAGCAGGATATGCCACATAAGCCCCTCTTCTCCACCCCACCCCCCAGCCATTTAAGATCTTCTGAGGAGGACCTACTCTAGATTCCAACCCATGAAAAGGCTAGATTAGCCTCCACAAGGAGCAGGGCCTTCTCTGTGACAGCCCTGACACTCTGAAATTCTTTCCTGGGAGAGGTTTGTTCAACTTCCATCCTCCTGTCTTTTTGGAAACAGCTGAAGATCTTTTTTTTCCAGAGAGCCTTTGATTTTAAATGCTTCCTGCCCTTTGTATGTTTGTCGTGCTGCCTACTGTTTTATTGAATGTTGTTTTTATTATTTTATTTTGAAAAACTTCTGAAATGTTATGGCTAGCCATTAAAAAATCTTTTAAATAAATAAAAAACACAAATGTGTGTTGCAGTCCATTTAACCAGAATTTCAAAGATCCGAAAATACTTAGTGAGATTGTATGTTTCTGTTTATTTCAGAAGGAAGATCAAGCGAGTGCCCTTTAAGGGAGGCATCTCTCATAAAAGTACAATAAAATCAACCATAGCTTCCAACAGCATACAAAAATACACATCTTCATGACTTCCATACAATAATAAATAGGTAACCATGCATCCAATAATAAAAAGGCACAGAAAACTGGTCACTTAGGAGTCATAAAATTACTATTAACAGAACCACTCAAATATTCTGTACAGAGAAATGTAACAATATATCCCAAAGGTGCAAAACACATAAAACATCTTTCAAAATAGTATATGCAATAAATATCTCAATTGTATATATTAAAAATAAACCTGTGCCATTGTAAACAGTATGTAAACAAACAAAACTCACTGTTTCTTAAAACAATTACAATAAAATCCAAACTTACAACATTTTCTGCTCAACAGATTTCATGGGCAAGTTTGTTAGGCATTTAAACATTTAATTTTTTTTTACAGCACACACAGGGTGATCTGCAGAAAGTTCCAATGCCATGTGCCTCTCTAACCTGAAGGCGGTCTGGTCTGGCACAGTGCTTTGGGAATTGCTAACCATCAGTGGGAAATTCACACAGTACTTGCACTATGGTTATCCCACTAAATGCAGCGTGGTTATCGCTGTTGCAAGGAGTCTGTATCACCCCTTAGGTACAGATCTGACATGTAATGTATTTATCAATACCATTAAACCTGTAAAAAATGAAACCAATCCCAGTGGCAACTGCAGGTTAACATAGGACAACTGTTAATCATTTGCATGGCACTCACCATCTCAAAATACCCAAGACTAGTGCAATTCCCATTGATTTCATGGGTCTACTTAAGCATGACTAAGTCTGGATATGACCCTCTGGTTTACAAATAGATTGATAAGCATGATCCCCATTTTCCAAATGGAAAAATTTAGGCACAGAAAGGTTAGGTTGTTCACAATCGCACCAATTGGGAACAGAAACCTGGCCCCAACTGATGCGGGACCCTCAATGAGGAATGGCTCCCTGCTCCTAAGAGAGTTTCACTTGCATTCAATGTTGCAATCCTTTAGGCATCAGGGAAAAACTTTTTTTTACTTTATCCAGGTATTCTAACATTTTATTTTGAGCAAATTTCAGTCTGTTTTAAGATTTTATCTGTTGCTTTTACCCTTGTTTTGGGTGGGTGGGGGTTGTATTTTGTGATATATCACCCTGAAAATCTAATAGGATAATGGGCACTATATAAATGTTGTTATAAAAAAAAAAATGTTTGTCCAATTAGGCTTGAGTTGTCTTCATTTATCTTCTTTCTGAATGACTTATGATGGCATTTTAAAAAGAAACCATATACACCTGTATAATCACAGTAATAAAACCCCTTGGACAAGAACCCCAAAGGAAGGAGAATCTTTGAGCTCTGAAATATTAAACATAGAAGTATGCATCTGTTCAATAGTTTATAGCTAACTGAGGAACAGTCTTGGACATGCCAACATCAAGATGACAGGGAGAAAAATGTGAGAGAGAGCAAGCATCAACATTTGAAGGACTGCTTCCAACCAAAGCCAATGGGAGTTTTCTGATGATATTCCATACAAAATTATAATAATGTTGCTATCTGATAATTATGGGCAGTTCCATATGATTGTGGACTTCCCATGTCTCTGGGCTTAGTGGTTAACTCTTGTTGAGAGTCTGTTTTTGTTTTGTTTTACTGTCTGAAATGAGCGGACCTTGCAGAATGGGAAAACAGCATGCAGTGGGCAATATCCAATGCAGCTGCTGCACTCCTGCTCGTTCTGTTGCGCTTGTGTGGCCTATCACTTGTGTAACAGGAAGTAGCACTTCTGAAAAGAATTCCGGAACTGAACGGACACATTTGTTTCCAGATTGGGGCAGGTCAGTGGAGCTCCCCTCTGTAAGCTCCACAGACCTGCCCTGTTCCAGAAATGAACATTTTGTTAATTTCCAATGGCAGGATCCGTTAGCTTCCAGTTGCGCTAGCAGTGAGACCTGCTAGCATAGGGGTAGTGTTAGATACTGTCCAATATATTTTCTGCTTCTGTGAATATACAGTATTTTGCATAATTGCCATCCAAAGGCAGGACTGGCTTGTTAGGGTTTTCAGCATTTGTTGACAGCAAAGTTACCTTGGCGGCTCTCGACTTCTGATCATATGTGGGAGTGAGATATTAGCCTTATCAGTGATCGACATGCCCTAAAATACACAGACACTGACAGAAGCATTTAAGATGCAACCTATATTTTATTGTTTCATGGCTAGTACCTACCGTACACATGCCCTAAAATGATTCAGGAAACAATAATGTTATATAATATGTTGACCCAGAAAAGTTCTGTTTTTTCCCATAATTCAAACTGACCTCATCAGTCCAGTGTGGTGCAGTTTGACCAAACTACAAATACTCAGCCAGCTTCACAAAAATCTAGGTGCTACACGCAAGCCATCAACTAACAGGTGATTACTGAATGCTCAGTGGATACACTTAGTCCTGAGGGAGCTCATACAAGGGCATCCATTTTAACTGTGAAAGTCCACCAACATAAAGCTCTTCCGGTCCAGATTCACAGTGCTAAGGGCCCACTGCACAGCACTTACATGTTTTTTAAGAAGCGTTTTCCGGCATATCACACAATTTCAGAATGGCTCCAAATTAAAATTAGGAGTTGCTGATCAGGCGCATTCTGCAATACCTCATAGTACCATAATTACACAATCTTCCCATATAGATTTAAGTACTTCAGGCATGATCCAGTCATAGTTAAGTACTTTTAAAAGCCACTGATTTCACTGGGAAATATTTGTGCAGACACTTTATTATCACACTGAAAATCTATGAGGCAAGGGTAGTTTGCTTTGGTTGGGCCATGCCTTTATTCTTACTGACGAAAGTTGCATTCATGGAATTTGCTGGCAGGATCTGGCCCCAACATATTTGGGTAATTTTCTAATACGTTTCTGCATTCTATTCAAAAAATGTCTATGGACATTTTAAAGTTAGATTTTAAAGTGCTTATTGAAAATAGGCTGATGCCACACAAAGACTTTGTAACGTGCAGGTGTTAAAATTGATACCTCCCTTGAAAAAGTGAAAAAGTGAAAATGTGGGGGAAACAATGAAGAGAGAAATCTTTTTGGAGAGCATAATGAGAAATGTGTTTATGTTACTTGCAGGTATTACACATTTTTCACATTAGAAAACTTGGTGGCATTTCTTAGGTTTTCAATTTCCTATGTTATATGGTAGAATGTGTGACGTACAGAACAAGTTAACAGTGTCAAACTTTACAGGTTACAAAACAATTAAAACCTAATTTGACAATGGGAAAAGTAGACCTATTTCATTTTCCTGAAAAAGCCACATTAGAAAAGATAGTAAATAACAGAATCAAAACCTATATGAAATCTTAGGAGGTAATAGTCAAAAGCACTCTTGCTTTAAGCTATAGAAGTTTATAAATATTCAAACCAGGGATGAGGAACCTCCAGCCTGCAGGCCGACTCTGACTCACAGAAGGTCCCCACTTGGCCCAGAGGTTTTCTCCCAGGCCACACCCCTTCTTCCAGAGCTAGAGAAAGGCAGTCTCTAGTGCTAAGAGAGGAAATCCGACCCATATTTCTGATCATTGATTGCTCTGTGCCTCTCTCTACATGGAGAAATGGTTTACATTTTAAAGCATTAGCAGGCCAATCCTTCGCTGTAAAGTGTGCCTAAATCCACTGGGAATAGGTGGCAATCCTATGCATAGTTAGGCATGCCTAAGATTCTGTAAACGTTTGGGCAGAGCAATCCTAAATGGAACCAGGGACAACAGGAGCGATGGAACACACTCCATCCCAAGCCCTACCAGCTCATACTGGCCAGGGTAGAAAATGACCAGGGGGCAGGGGGGACACTTTGCATTCACAATTCCCTCTACCATTGTGAAAAATGGGGGGGGGGATTAGCTATGCTGGCTCCAGGGCTGGCATAGGTGATGGGCCTGGATCAGGTCCATCTGGAGGAATGGACCAGCTTTGTAACCTGTGGATCCAAAGCCAGCTCCTCTCTACTCCACCTCTGGAATGCGCCATTATGGGGCTTTCTGCTGGTGGGAGCTTTCCACCCAACTGCACACAGCAGCTCCTCTGCCACAGGAGCTCTCATCTGGTGGTGCTCCTCTCTGCCACAGAAGACCAGCAGAGTCACCAATATACCATCCTGACCCTCTCCAGCTGTCGACATCAGGGCAGGGGGATAACACTGTCAAGCGTGAGTTTCCCACCATTTCTCTTGATACAAAAACAAATATTATAAAAGCTATCCATCTTGTATGTTTACATTCCCTACTCTCCACAGGACGAGAATAATTTTGTACACACCATGAATGTATATGTGACATTCTACACAGATGTGGGAAGATGTGGCTATTTTTACTTATTTAAGTAGAATTAAAGTGACAAATTCCATTTTCCATCAATACAAAATCAATCCTCCTGAGAGAAATGCTTTGTTTCCATGTTCTAATATTTAGCTGCAATGAGACTCACATTTAACATTAACTTTGCATACAAAGCATTTGCAGATCTGGAATATATAGATATGGAAATGTAAAATGATACATTTAATGTAAACATTTATTGTAAATAAATGCTGCTGTTCTTTCAATATCAGATTCAGGCTGAAATCCTATATACTCTTATCTGGGAGTAACTCCCATTGAACTCAATGGAGCTTACTTCTGAGTAGACATGTACAAGACTGCACTGTCAATGAATGGGCATTGTAGCCTCTCCCTTTCATCATTAATTTAGGATTAAGAGGTAAAAAAACGCACGTAAACAACAGTTTATTCCCCAACTGATAAACTAGTACCAGTTATATGACATTTGGGGGGCAGGCTGGAATGTGAGTTGAAAGGATGTGCTCCAACTCACTTTTAGAAGGTAAGAAAGAACAACTTTCCATGGTGATGTTTCCAGACAGACTAGTCCACCTCAAGCGAATTGTCAGCCTGAATTGCTTCAACTAGCTTCAAGTCACTGCCAGAAAGTAACGTATATCAGCCTTAATTCTGAAGCCTTTGCTGTGTTTGTTGCTCTATTAAGCAAGGATTTACTTAGACTAAATGCATGGTTGAGATCTGATGCTTTGGTGCTTGGCTTGGCTACCTAGGGTGTTTCCAGGCAAAGGGCTCTTAGTGCAACCAATCAAAACGCATTTTACAGGTATTCTGTCTTATCCTTAATGGATTTTCTTTGTAAGAAAAAAGATGGAAGAAGCGGTGAGCAAACACAAGATAGTTATGAGTGGAAGATGATGAAATTTGGGCCTCCACCACCACCCCATACAATTTCGTGAATGGGGCAGAGCGAAGGCCCAATAAAAGCCTCATCTGTCTTTTATCCGACCCAAGAGAACCAACTCCACTTTACACTACAGCCCCTTCTACATTATACACAGCACACACCAAAATTGCTATAATACATTATAACGAAAGAACAGCTTAAAAAAATTATTAGAACTTTCATTTGTTCCCAGAACCTACTCATTTACTTCACATCAAGTTCCAGAATAAGACATATGCAGCAATTTTCAAACACCACCACAAATCCATACATGCTTTAACGACCACAAGGTAGAAATGAAACACTATGACCTGGTTCTCACATCATGACTGCAATTCCTGTTTGCAGGGATAAGTGAACCACCAGAGTGGCACACTCATCGTTTCCACTTTTAATTAACAACCCAGGAATGCCTTGTTCTTGGGTTGTTCCATTACATGCAAACCTGGAAACTCTGGGTTGTTTATGGGTTAAGCAACCCAGAGTTAATCCAACAACAAACCATGGGTTAGTCCATAAACAATCCACGATTGTCATCACTCTGCTTGTCTCCGGCAATTCTTGGATTAAATACGACTGCCATGACATGTGAACCAAGTCTACAACTTCATCCTGAAAAGCACATTTCTTTCCCCTCTAAACTGCTACTTGATAGCTCAGAACAAGATCAAGAGAGCTGGTTTCTTTCTATGTTACAGGTTTTGATTTTTAAGATACTTTCCTAAGAGAAATGAAATTCATGTTATTTGAAGTCATAGCATTAAAATCAGCATCATCCATTCCCACTGTTACAGGAGATGAGTACACTAGCCCTCCTATATCCACAAGGGCCCACACTAAGCCACCCACCTCTATCACTTCATGTACAGTTATGTACAGTGAAATGATCCAAGGGCCTACACCAAATGTTACACTTAGAAAAAAAACTGTTTCTCTAAAATGTGGCTAAACAAAACTGAATGCCAAGCTAAATGCGATTTTCTCTCTCTCCAAATAGCTATTGAAAGGCTATTGTCCTCCATTTGTCTTTTCTTGCCCCAACACATACAAATTTACCTAAGTGATATGTTTTGAGATTATGGCAACTAAGAACTCAAAATATGGTGCTCTACACTGGGCTGGTTCACACGCAATGCTAAACCATGGTTTAGCACCAAGTGCACAAGCTGGAATGGGTCCAAGTGAAGCCCTGGGCTCATGTGGCTGGGAGAAGGAGTTCTGCAACATTTAGTTTCACTTTCCACAAATCCTGGTTTCTTCTTACTTATGAACCAGAGACTGTGGGTTACAAGAAACTCTGGTTGGTTTTGAAACAAGCCAACTTGAAACCATACATTGAGAAACTGGCATGTTTAGAAACTGAACATTTCCTTTCAGTTTCTTTTAAGAGTTTCTTTTAAACTGTGATCTCTGGTTTGTACGTAATTTGTAGAAAACCAGGAAATCCTACTCTAGACTGGAAACCAGTCTGGTTTACACATCCCTGTTTTGTGTATTCCTTCCAGATTCCATTCTCCCATACTTATAATATTATCTTACCTAAATGCTACATAAAGCCCACCTCACGTCTGTAGCACTTAAAAAAAAAAAAACACCTCAAAATTCTTTGAAAATCAAAATTTTACACATGGAGATTCGCACGAGTAAGCACAAGAGTAGTTGGCATATACAAGGTTACTTAATTTATTCAAATTGCAGAATGGGTTTCCTGCCCATATAACTATTTGATACAGAATTCTGGGACTCAACCCCATCCAACCCCTCTATGATTTTATTTAATATTGCATTATCAAAAGCTTATTATAAGAATATTTAAAACAGTTATCTGAAGATATTTTCATATTCTCATGCTCACATCCAGGAAGATATGGGGGAAGCCATTGCCATATCTCTCTCCAACTGCACTCCCATCAAAATAATATTGATGGTAGAAGCTGGCATTTATTGCAATACAAAATTGTGTTATGTCCTGAATGACACAAAAAGGACCTATTTGCAGTGTGAAAGCACTCTTAACAACTTAGTCTTCATAAACAGTAAACTATATGAATACATGGGTTGTGCAACCATTGTGGAAAGACAGGGACATGGAAGTAAGGCTGCAATCCTATGCATTTACTTGGGAGTAAATCCCTTTCAGCTCAGTGGGACTTACTTCTAAGTAAGCACTTTAGGATCAGGTTGCAAGGAGATGAAGTAAGAATTTGGCCCACTAGGTCGTGAAGCACCTGTTCATAAAAGTTACAGTTGTATAAACAAATAAGGTCCAGATTATTCACACAGGCCTCTGCAAAGAAGAAAGGCTGCAGAATTATACCCAATATTGATATAGGTTTTATAACAGTTCCACAAAACAAGGTGTTCTAGTTGAAACTCAAAGGTTCACTTGATATTATCTTTTATTAGATAAACAGGGCTACAAGAATCCAGATTTTAAATCGTGGGTGCTAGTTTACATCATTGCTGCTGTTTGCATGCTGAATACTAGAGAGCAAATTTCATTAGTTTTAGCTACAGTTGACTGCCAGTATGCTATGCAACTCTGCTAGCTTATTTCATGCAGTATTTTTTAAAACATGCAGCCCAACCAGATTGCTTTGTGTGAAGGAACTTGACTTTCAATAGGACATACCCATATTTCCTATTTTGAAACCCAGAAAGATTCAGCCAATTTCTTCAGTGTGTAGGTATCCTGCTATTTCACTGCACTGCCCCAAAACCTACCTCTTGAATATCTGATTGTTTGTATGTTAACACGTTGAACATGTTAAAGTGCACATCTGGCACACTGCCACTTGTGCTCAGTAGTGCCTTTGGATGCACTTTGTCTCCTCTGTGATTTAACTTAATTACTTTTCTACACTTGTTGCCTATAATCAAAAAGGATTAGGGAAACCATTGTGGATCCCTAGTTACAGGTGAGAACATTACTGCTTTCATGATTTGTCAGATGACATATTCTTTCCTATGGTATTTCTTTTATGACTGGGTTTCAGGCTATCCCATATTTTCATAATGCTGTATTATTAACCAGGTTAAAAAGCAGATACAACTGCCAGATAGCTCTACAAGGAAGAAACACTGGATGCTGCCCCAAGCTTTCTTCCTATCAGGTGTTACAACTGCAAACAAACCCCCTTTTGCCTGGATCAACTACTAAGACTGTTTTCCTTTTTGAGACCTCAGCAGAAAAAGACTGAGTGGAGTCATTCACCGCCCCTGACAAAGCAAAGATTTGGTTGCCCATTACTTCATCCCGTCTTGTTTCAAACACAGGATTCACAACTAAAAACAAACAGTGCAGCTGGACCCTGACATTGGGAAAGACTCTCCAACCTGCCAGCCCAGTAAATGAATGTGTATCAAGGACGGACCCTGTTTTTCATCTGACACTGGTTTTCTGTTCTGGGATACCTTTGTTTTCTTGAAGCTTCTCTTAAGGCTCAGTCCTACGCATGTGTAAACAGAAAGAAGTCCTACATCTCAGTGCTGCCTGAGGAATGCTGGGAGTTGTAGGACTTCTTTCTGTCTACACATGCATAAGATGGCAGCCTCACGCACACAATTTCAGGGAAAGGGAAAGACTTTGCCAGCCACACATCAGAGAAAGTATAGGTGAAGAGCTAGGAGAAGCTTACAGGCACATATCATATGTATTACATTAAAGAGCCCCCAGATTGCTTTTCTTTTAAAGAAGCATACCACTGCGAATTTGCAAGAGGTGATTTTTTTAATTATTAAAAAGATAAAGAAAAAGAAAGCAGGTTACTCTTCAATACGTAATGCAAAAAGTCCTAAAAGTAGATATAAAACTTCAAGAATTACTGTATTAACATTCTTTATTTTTATATGTCTACATACTGGGGATATTGTGATAACTGACGTTATAAATGAATTGATATTTTAAGTTCCTGCTTTTAGAGAGCAATCCTATGACCCCTAGACAGAGTCTGGGGAGGACCGTAGGATAGTTCGGATTCCTGGGTCCAAGATCTGAGACAGCGCTCCAACCTCAGACCCAGGAGTCCAAGCTCCCCCTTGCAGCCAGCATGGAGATAACCACACCAGCTGCCTCTCTGAAGTTGCAAAAGCAACCCTGGCGGGAAGGTAAAGGGGGTGTTCCCATGGGTAGGGAGGGGTGGGGACTGGGAAGGCCGGCGTACGAGGAATCCTCCGGCCTCCCCAGCCTCCTTACCGACACCTCAGTTAGACAGGCGAAAAAAACCCTGTTGAGCCGAAATGCAGAGCGGGAGGAGCAGGAGGCAAAGATCACCTCCACTGCTCCTCCCGCTCTGTGTTGGATGGCCGTGAACCTCTGAGTTCGGAGGCTTACGGTCATCCGCATAGGACTGCGCCTATGCAGTCTCTAACTGAAAATGCAAAATGGCAGCTGATCTAGTAACAGAATCAGTGAGAGTTTTCCAGTTGACTTCAGCAGATTGCTACTTCACAAGAGTAGAAAAACCTACAGGTTTTGTTGTGGAATCAAACTGGGCTTCAATCAAGTATTTCAGGTTTATTTAAAAAAAAGGAGAAAAACCATTTACAAGCCTATGAAAAAAAGTAATAGAAAAAGTAAACATTGCACCATGAATAATTAAAACCAAATGTCATACTATATTTTTATATTTATAGGTGTATATAATCAGTGAGGGCCCTCTATTAGCAGAACACATGGCATTATGATAGGGGGATCTATCTTCAGTGATGCGCTGATCTTCCATTGTCAAGTGTATATGTTGGAAACCATTTTGCAGTATGGCCAAGCGGTGGTGTGTACTTTTTCCCACAAGAGTGAATGGCAGCCATTCACTTATGTGGGAGAAAATAAGACATGTACTAATAAGGTGTCAGGATAAACTGCCCTCTGTCCCTGCTGGCATCAGTTTCTTTGAAGGAGGAGGCTGTGCATGCCTAATCTTGCTGATTAAAGCCCTTTTACATTGTTCCATGGAATTCAACAGAAGCCACTGAGAATTGAGCCCAAACCTATCTGAATAACTCAGCCTGATTTCCATTTCCCAGTGATGCTAGAATCCAGGAGCTGACTTTTACATACATGAAAATATATCATTTTCTACCGGTAATGACACATCAACTGTTTATTCTGTACTAACTCCTCAAACACTTAAAGCAAAACAAAAATACCCCCCCCCCAAAAAAAAGATAAATTTGGCACTCTGCAAATTATACAGGATTGTAAATTTAATTCTTTCAGACTTTAACATTTCTGTAGTGGATTAACAGCAAGAATCTATATATAGCAAGGGTAGGCAATCTGGTGCATTTCAGATGTTTTTGACTACAACTTCCATGATCCCTGACCATTGGTCATGCTCGCTGGGTCCGATGTGAGTTATAATCCAAAACATCTCAAGAGCACCAGGTTGCCTACTCCTGATATAAAGGATCAAATCCTAGTCTAAGAAAACCTTACTGTAAAAGTATAAAGGTATTAATACATAGTACATTAGTGCCAGTACATATATTTAATTTGGGCATGTGCTTAGCTAACTCTCTTCCACTAAAACCAATGGGACCTAGAAATGCTCACTGGTATAAGAACATAAGAAGAGCCATGCTGGATTAGACCAAGGGCACATTAGTCCAGCATTCTATTCACACAGTGACCAAGCAGCTGCCCATGGGAAACCCACAAGCAGGACATGAGTGCAACAGCACTCTCCTGCCCATGTTCCTCAGCAACTGGTGTACATAGGCATACTGCCTCTGATGCTGGACTAGTAGCTGTTGATAGCCTTATCCTCCATGAATTTGTCCAATCCCCTTTTAAAGCCATCGAAAGTGGTGGCCATCACTACATCTTGTAGTAGTGAATTCCATAGTTTAACTATACGCTGTGTGAAGAAGTACTTCCTTTCATCTGTTCTGAATCTCCCACCAATCAGCTTCATGGAATGACCCCAGTTCTAGTATTATGAGAGAAGGAGAAAAGTGTCTCCCTATCCACTTTCTCCATACCATGCATAATTCTGTACACCTCTATCATGTTTCCTCTTACTTGCCTCTTTTCTAAGCTAAACAGTCCCAGATGTTCTAACCTTTCCTCATAGAGGAGTTGCTCCAGTCCCCTGATCATTTTAGTTGCCTTTTCTGCACTTTTTCCAATTCTAAAATGCCCTTTTTATGTTTGACTGCCAAACTTTAACAGAACCAATTTTTAATTAGAATATCACTCCTCAGTATTTTGGGTAATTAATTGGATGGAATCCCCTCCCCCATGCAGCCTCCTGCAGACCCGCCCCCAAATCTGTTCCAGAGAGTTGGGCAGATTTGGGGATCATGCAGGGGATTGCAGAGGGGAGGAAAGGATGGAGAAATCCCATTGTGTGAGCAGACTTCTGCTTGCACAACTGCTTGGAGCCATCCCCTCGACTGTAATTTTAAAATATTTTTCTATAGTACCCGTTTGCCCCAACATTGTATTTCGTACAATTTGAAACACAAATATATATATAAACTTTACACAATTACCAGAACTGTCAAGCAGGTTTTAGCAATGTAAAAAATATAAAGAAAGAGTGATGAACCTTAGTGCAATCATAAATCCTAAGAACTGAAATCAATATTGATTCTCTCTTTTTATCTCAATTCTCTAACATGGCATCAACGTACAATATACTCTTTCAAACTGCTGATAGTTTTCAACATACATTTCACAAGAAAAAATACTTCTGTACTTTCTCATTCATCTATACATTTATGTGACACATCAAATCTTAAATTGGCAAGTTGCCTTCTAGATAAAATAGAAGGCTACAACCATAAGAAGAGAACACATTTTCTCTGTACATCCAAGGGGAAAAAATAAGTATACATATGGTAAGGACCTAGTGAAGTTATTTCCAGTTCAAAAGCAAAAAGCATATAAAAGATTTGGATATCTGTTGGCAATAGTTGAGTGAATGAACTGAATGAGAAAAAAAGCAACTTTTTGTGAACATGTTAAGAACAGTGAAACACTGTTTAGTTAAGTCACTAGGAAACAGTGGAGAAAATTCTATTTTAAATATTCAACACTCACATTTTTAAAAAAACCTGACTGACTTTCTGTATTAAATGCACACCAGCTAATCCACTTCCTTAGAATAGTATATTGATATTCTATAAGAAAGGCATGGGGCTTCGATCAACATTGTTATGGGCAAAATGAACACAATTATAGCTTCTCTTTCTAAGTAACATACAGTCAGGGCCAGAAATACTGGAATAAGGATAACTGTTTTGGCAGTTGGCCTCTGTACACCACCACATTGAAGTTGAAAGGAAACACATCCAGTTGGGAGCGAAGTTAGGACTTTTAGCTGTAATTCAAGGGGCTTGACAAAAGTGGGGCACTAACCATTCAGGAAGGACAGTCAGTGGCATACACACACACCCATCGTTGGTGGCTCATAAGTAATGGAACGAATGGCTGACAAGCAGCTGCATGGCCAGGTGTGGCCTGTTTCCTGGGTACTCCATGGCCAATCAAGCAGATAAAAGGCCTGGAGGTAGTTATGAGTGTTACATTTGCATCTGGTAGCTGTTCACTGGAACTCGCAACATGAGGCCCAAAGAGGTGTCCATGCAAGTGAAGGAGGCCATCATTAGGCTGAGGAAACAAAATAAACCCATCAGAGAGATAGCAAAAACAGTGGGAGTGGCCAATACAACAGTCTGGAACATCCTGAAAAAGAAGGAATTAACTGGCAAGCTCAGCAACAGCAAAAGGCCTGGAAGACCACGGAAGACAACTCAAGTGGATGACTGCAGAATTCTGCTCATGGTGAAGAGGAACCCTTTCACAACATCTAGCCAGGTCAAGAACGCTCTTGCGGAAGTAGGCATGTCACTGTCAGCATCTACAGTCAAGAGATGGCTTTATGAATGTAAATACAGAGGCTTCACAACAAGGTGCAAACTACTGGGAACGCTCAAGAACAGAAAGGCCAGATTAGCCTTTGCCAGCAAACACCTAAGAAAGCCTGCCCAGTTCTGGAATAAGATTCTTTGGACTGATGAAACCTAGATTAACTTGTACCAGAATGATGGGAAGAGGACTGAATGATGGGACTGAAGGCAGAAAGACCCACAAACAAGCAGCAGCTGAAGGCAGCTGCAGTAAAGGCCTGGCAAAGCATCTCAAGGGAGGAAACTCAGCATTTGGTCATGTCCATGGGTTCCAGACTTCAGGCAGTCATTGACTGCAAAGGATTTTCATCCAGGTATTAAAGGTGACCCTTAAGTTTGAAATGATGTTGGTTTGTTCCATTACGTATGAGCCACCAACGATGGGTGTGTGTGTATGCCACTGTCTGTACTTCCTGAATGGTTAGTGCCCCACTTTTGCCAAACCCCTTGCATTACAGCTGAAAGTCCTGACTTTGCTCCCATCTGGGTGTGTTTCCTTTCAACTTTAATGTGGTTGTGTACAGAGGCCAACTGCCAAAACAGTTATCCTTGTTCCAATATTTCTGGCCCTGACTGTACCTTTCAGATATTGTAGAAATTTTGCATTTCAGTTTTGCTCAGAATACTTAGCTGAAGAAGGCGTTAGGCATTTTAAAGGCAATATATGCAACATTTTGTTGCAGGTAACATTGTAACAGAATATCAAAGAACCAGAATATCAAAATAGGTAGAGAAATTGTGGCAATCCATAAAGATACTAAGAGGAGATGCACACCTCCTTCAGTAAAGTAAGTTGGCACATCAGAGCCATGTCACTTTCAAAATCAAGCTCCCCATAGCCAATGACCTGCAAATGAACTGTTTGCATTCACAAGCCAAGTCTTCCTAAATCTATGTCAAGGTAAATATTTAGCATTGGCTACTTTCATCCTCTGGTTCACAAATTCTCATCTTTGGTGATATATATATACTTCTAGGCCTCAAACTTCTTCAGAGCCTGCCCTACTATTAGGCATAGGGATGTGACACCTTGGGCAGCTGATTTTGGGTCTCCTGAAAGGACAGCAAATGATTATTTATTTATTATTGTTGCATTTTTAATCTCGGGAGGGGGAAGAGGCATTTGTGAGATTTTTCTGCCTTGGATGCCAAAGTAACTTGGCTGGACATGGGTACTGTGCACCTTAATTTGGAGTGGGGTGGGTGTCAGTTGCTGCTCTGCCCCAGGCAGAAAAATGTCTTAAGCCAGCCGTGGACTTCTTTCATGTTCAAATACTACTCCATTCACTAGAATAGCCAAGCAAGCTGCCTGTGTACGCATTACATTATATGCATAGAGCTACAACCCAATGTTAAAATGTGTAAAGAAACCTTTTCATAAGATGGCCTGAGTGCACATCAAAGCTCCCACAGATCTTTAGAGTACAGCCACTACTAAGAGTCTAGAAATCTTTCTGGATTAGAAATTTACTGTTGCAGTTGTAACCTCCTGCTGAAAATGTTGACATTTTTAAAGAATCTGGAATACTTTTACAAAGAACACCTGGACATCTTATCCTCAAATCAGTGAAAGAGTGTGTGTGTGTGTGCGCGCGCGTATATATATATGAGTAGCAATGTCATAGTTGTGGATATCTGCTAAATAGGCTGTTACTTTTCAAGGATATATTAGTCTTTGCATTTAATCCCTGGATCCATCATTCATTTTTATGAACACAGAACAGAAAAGTTGACAGAGAACCAGTTCTGTCACTGGAAAAGTAAACATGTTATTGGACTTTAATACATAACAATAATGGCATATCTTATCTTTATCACCATAAAACTAGATAATTAGTGTGTGTGCTCTGCATCATACAGTTTACAAAATAAATAGCCAAAATATAACAATAAAGAAACAAGTTTCAACTCAATATAAAGCGATCAGTGCCAAGTACTTATATTTTAAAAGTATATGTAACAAATAATTTGTTCATACACTGTTAGTACCAAAGCCCACGTCAGTATATTTTAAAGCTTTGTATGCTTAATGTTGTTTTTGTGGAGCTCCATCTACCTTCGTTGGAAAGTCACACCTACTTTGAGCGATTAAAATGCTGTCATGGATCTGGAAAGCAATCATTGCTACCTGACCTTATTAAATTTCTTCCAGAAGCCACAATGGATCACATTGTTTGGAGATGTGGTAGCATCTCTTGGGATCCCCTATTGCTCACTGTTGTTTAAGCAAGAAGGCAAAGCTGGGATATATTATGAACAGGTTGTTTGTCTTGTAGTAGATAATGGCTGCATTTGCATGTAACAATAAGCAAGAATTCTGGTGAATCCTGGATTGTTCATGAGCAGCGTGCTTGTGCTCATGCTTGGCTCTTATCACCAGAAACTAACGAGGAAAGCATTTTACTTTTCACTTTCCAACCAGTCAGGAATCAGAAACCAACTACAAACCCTGCCTTCAGATTCTAGCTTGCTAGAGAGGTGAGAAACCAGAAATCTTGGTTCAGACGTAATGCTAGGCTTTTCTTTCCTGGTTAGTTTGTGGTTATGTTAGCTGCTTCTGCTGGCAGGAGGAGCCAAGGCAGAATTATCAGGCATCATGGACCATCATACAGCTTGTCAACAATAAACCAGGATTCTCCAAGATTCTGGTTTTCATTACAAGCTATTATCATTACATGCTAACATGTCTTTATGCTTACAAAGCCTTTTCATTGTTGGACCATCTTTAGATATGTGACCCAAATCAATTTAGAACCTAGTACTTGACACTGTTCCTTTTTAACATGAAAAGCTTAAGCACAACACCTGAAAGGCCACTGCCCCAGTAGAGAAACAAAAACAAATACATT
The DNA here is from genome assembly GCF_057233095.1 of Heloderma suspectum. NCBI lineage: Eukaryota > Metazoa > Chordata > Lepidosauria > Squamata > Helodermatidae > Heloderma > Heloderma suspectum. Next base: position 174,033,080 of record NC_139460.1, on the reverse strand, counting down.
TTATAATGTTTTAGAAAGGGATTAAAAGTTTAAGTCAAACAAACATTTCTTAAACCAATTTACTAATCCATATCAACAACTGCACTGATAAAAAAAACCCTGCATTGATTAAAAAAACAAGCTTCACACATATCCCAGGCATTACATATTTCTAAGATGATAATACATTCGTGTACTGAAAAACATCTTTGTTTAATGCATACAGGAAAGACATGCCTTGTTGTGATAAACTGAATACATCTTATCTGTAATTCTTACTGATTTCATAAAAATTGCATAATCAAGCCCTGATAGTCACAAAATTGGTCCTAGTGGTGCCTTCAATATGAAGTAATTTTAGGTCATTGCACACCCACTTCACTATCAGCCACAACACTGTCATGCTTTTAAGTTCAGAGATTCAAGGTAAACTAGCAGTTGCCTTGAGAGGCTCTAAGACATAAACATTGCATATTTTATTCAAATAATTATTCAGGAAATGTTCAGATAATTCTGTCTCTTGAGAGCGAATTCATAATTGCATGAGGTACCGGCGTTTTAAAAATACTTCGAAGTTACTTAGCCAGAGTACAGAAACTTTTCATCATTTTTGTATACATCCCTTGCGAGAGCATGGCAGAGATGTCCACAGCACATGACATATTTAGGTAACATATAACAGCAGAAAAAGTCTTTAACGAATATGAGTAGTAATAAATTAAATCTTCTTAAAACAGATATAAAAGTTGTTCAAGTGTGTGAAGTATCAGATGTGTCATGCAAGAAAAACTGTTCGGGCAGGCAAACCATGCATTACAGTTTGCATTCAAACTGTGTACAGCATGGCTCCAGCCTAATTTCTTGGCCAGTGAAAGAGAGAGAGAGAGAGAGAGAGAGAGAGAGAGAGAGAGAGAGAAAGGGAGGTTGCTGAGGTATCAATGTCACCTAAAAACCCATATGTGATCAGTCTCTCAGACACTTATGTAAGAGATTCCAGGTAAGCTTATGCGTCGGGAATTGTTCAAACCCAATGATCTCATTTCATAAAGTTACTCGCTACTGCACTGAGAAAAAACCATATATGTAAGGAAAGCAATCATGGGTTGATTACCCTTGTCAGGTAATGCATAAACTACCTAGACAACATTTTTACCCATATGTAGACATTTGAACTGCTCTTCACAATATACTTCACAGCATCTTTAGGCTCACAAAACCTTTCAAGTTCTCACATCAGGCTCTTCAGTCATACAACACCCCAAACACAACATCATGCTTTTCACGTACTGATGCTCACTCATCTATGGAGTAACCTACACAGGTCACGTGTCTCCATGGCTTTGCATAAGCAGTGTTTCTTCTTTAAAGGGTATCAACAGAACTATACTTCAGACAAAGGTGTGGTCCTGCCAAGTTCTTTAATTCCCTGGAGAATTCGCTTCATATGACCCACCTTCGTTATCCCCAGGTCCTACAAGACAAGGAGAATGGAAAGTTCACTTACAGGAGACAAAAAAGTATCCAGTGATCCTTTTCATGAGTGCCAGTTCAGATGGCCAACTGAGGTGGCAGATAGTCTGTAATGACCCTCTCTCTCCTGAAGGATAACATGATCAATGCAATGAACCCATAATAGATGTTTCACCCAACCAGAGCCACTGTGTAACAGTCATGTGATAAGTACTAGTTCATATGACTCACTTTACAGAGTTGTTAAAAGGATTATGGCAACAAAGCCCAACAACAACAACAACAATAATGTAATTTCATGCATAAAAAGCATTTCTAGATATAAAGACAGGATAGCATTTCTTTCTTGCAATTTAGGGGAAAAACATTAGAGCCTACTGATGATTTACTGAGATGTCCCTAACAGAAAAGTACTTACCTGCAACAGTTATCCAAAACTGCCCAATAAACTCAGTGCTCACAGGACATCCACACACAGGAGTTTTCAGAGTTTCTAGAAAATGCTCAAACTCTGTCTAGTTGTATCATAAATATCAACATGACCGTTGAGAGATATTTCTGGCTAGAATGTCACAATTTGTCTTTTGTTATGTTTGTGTGTCCCAAAAAGTCCAGTTCAGATTTTTCTCTTTCATGACATGGTAGAATAAATCACTTGGCATAGAGAACAACTTTCCTTCAGAGAACAATAGCTGAGGACAACTTTATACACAGACATATTGCCTACAGATCATCTCTGTGTGACAAAAAAATAGTACACATTGTCACTTGTGAAATTTTAACCTTTATTTTTCTGTGAACACCCAAGTTGGAAAGCCAATGCATGCATTGGCAAAACACACACTCAAGCCCACGTTTCAGAATGAACAGTGTCACATTTCTCCTACATGGAGATCATCATGAAACAGCTATTATGAGACATGCATTTTAAAAAGGGATAGTGCTTGTAACTAGAGAATTGGAAGAAAATTTCCTTCCAACAATTAGTTTACATCCAGGCTAAATCAAGAATGCACCCTATAAAATGTTTACCAAAAATCTTACCTTAGGAACACAAAAGTTGCAATAATTTATTTATTTATTTATTGCATTTATACCCCGCCTTTTTTCCTCTTGCAAGGAACCCAAGGCGGCTTACATTATCCTCCTCCTCTCCATTTTATCCTCACAACAACAACCCTGTGAGGTGGGTTGGGCTGAGAGTCTGTGACTGGCCCAAAGTCTCCCTGTGAACTTCCATGGCCGAGTGGGGACTAGAACCCGGATCTCCCAGCTCCTAGTCCAACACTCTTGCCACTACACCACACTAAGATTACTTCTTTAACAAAACAATCCTATGGTTCTAGGGACAGCATCCCAGGGACCATAGGATTACTCGGAAAAACCCTTCCAAGATTGGAGACAGCACTCCGACCTCAAAAGGGAGAGTCGGAGATCCGACTCTCCCTCTCACTTGACCCCTTGCAGCCAGCATGGAAAGAACCATTCCAGCTGCTCTCTGAGGTCAGTAAAACAACCTAAGAGGAGGAAAGGGGGTGTGCTAGTGAATGGCGAGGGGGGGAGACCAGAGAGGCCAGCATACGAGATATCCTGAGCTTCCTCCCCCCGCTCCATAGCACCCTCACAAGACCGGCTGAAAATCCCATCTGGCTAAAATCACCAAAGACAGAGGACAGGGAGACAAAGATCGCTATACCACTCCTGCTGGCTTCATCCTGACAAGGCATAGGAATCTCAGAATCCTTCGAGTTCGGAGGCTTCCAAGCAGTGAGCACAATTGATAGGATTGTGCCTGAAGGAAGGACTCTGAATAGCCTCCCATATTAAATCTTCCATAATAATCAGCAACAAACTATATTATTTATATTGCAACTTCTTCTACCCAGAAATTGCAATTAGGATACTTAATCAGGATAATTAATTAGGATACTTATTCAAACCCTAAACACATATATGTGCATGCATACACTCACACACCACCACTGTATGGTATAGTTCTCCCAAGACTGTGCAGTTTGGAATGTATGTGGGGTTGTTCTTATGTTTAAATGTTTTCTCACTTTAACTCTCTACCCCATACATGGAAAGTCAGCATGTCACAGAGAAGGCTAATATAGATACTTCTCCCAACATGCTAACCTTTCCACATGAAAAGAGGCTTCTTCACATGAAGAAATATTTAGATATGCTCTCCCCCACCAGAACAGGGTTGTACAGCCCAGGAATGATTGAACGATGTTCTTTTCCTGAACATTTATCTTAAAACAAGTGGGATTCACAACAAAATGTTGCAGTACAGAGTGCTCCTTTTCAGACAGTCATGACCTCTTCCAGGACACTCCATTTCAGCCCTTCTCACTCAGTTTTCCCCCTAACAGTCGGTCAGCATTCCATAGCTACAAAGGGTGCTGGGGTATCACTGGGTTTTGGGGGAATACACTCCCTTTGGATTTTTTTCTAAATACAATTGTAATTCAGCAAGCATGAGGTTACCTCAAGGTTAGCAGATTTTTTTTTACTTTTTATTGTTTTATTTCTTACATTTTTAGACCACGCAATAACCAAAATTATCTGCTGATACCTCCCTCTTATGCATGGATTTTGGCTATGCAAGGTTCCACAGTCACTTCGACCTTAGATAACTTTACAGCATAGATATGTAACAACATTATGTAAAAATTACAAACAATATAAAACCAAGCCAATCAAATTAGATAAACATCACTACATAGCAGCCACAGAGCAAAACCAAAAAAGCCGCCCAGTAGATTCAAGACAAATACCAATCCCAGCTCACCAGTGAAGTCTCACTTCTACTAAGACCTGTTGGGGCAATATGGTTTTCACTAGACATCTAACATTAAAAACCAAGGTGGCTCAGTGCACCTCCTTGGGGAAGGAGGATTCCACAAAAGCGGGGGGGGGGGGAGAGTTTCCACTGGAATTTTTTTGCTTTTTGTTGTCATTATTCTGACTTCTTCGAATGAACTAAGACCACAACAACAGTGCTATGCTATATAGCACTAGAGAGCTTCTAGCCTGGAACCTGAACATTTTATAGCTATATACCAGGGAGTGGGGTTTGGGAGACTTGGAGAGGGGAAATGTATACTTTTAAATATATACTGTGTGTGTGTGTGTGTGTGTGTGTGTAAGGCAGGGCCAGTCAGACCAGATTTGTATCCACCCAGAATGGGAGGAACCCCTCTTATATATACTTCCTTATAAATATATACTTTCTTATAAGAAGGGACATGGAATATAACATATATAACATTCCTTGTCTCAAGTATTCTCAACTATACACTTAATTAATAGACTTGGTGACTGACCAAGAAAGAGGTCTTGAGGTTGTGGTGGATAGCTTGATGAAAATGTTGATCGAGTGTGTGGCTGCTGTGAAAAATGATCAAGGAGCTGGAGCAACTCCCCTATGAGGGAAGGTTATAACATCTGGGACTGTTTATCTTAGAAAAAAGAAGAGTAAGAGGAGACACGATAGAGGTATACAAAATTATTCATGGTGTGGAGGAAGTGGTTAAGGAAACATTTTTCTGCCTCTTTCACAATACTAGAACCCCCCCCCCCCACTATGACTTATGAGGCTCTCCGATACTAATAAATAATTAATTAAACCCAAACTCTGCCCAGGCAGTATTACTGCCATCACTCCCAGTTGGTCATATTTGTCTGGCTAGGCTGGGAACACCGTGATCTTTATAATTTGAACACAGTAAGTAAGGTCGACGATAAGGCATCATGGGGAGGTTTGTAAGAGAGGGAGTTTAGCTTCCGTTTGATCTCCCCATCATTGCCCGTCCAAAAGCCTTTCTTTTGGATGTTTGTGGACAACGCGGTGTAGCTCATTATCATCAAGGCCAGAGTAGCTTGAGGTTATTGTCCCAATATTTTTCAGTTTTCTGAGGGTAGTCTGTGTCTGCAGCATTTTTCTAATTTTTGCCAACCAGGTAGTGAAGTGCTTTGGGTTCCCCTTCCTCTGAAGTCATGTAGTTATAGCTGCTCCTGCTCTATTTATTTTATGTTTCTCCTATATCTATTCATTTCCACCCTAGCAGCTCACCATTATCACCAGCACTTGAGCTTCCTTGGTCACATAACCATCCAATCTCCCCATCTGCCATTTCCATAGGGCCACCTTCCCCTCCGTATTTGGTAAATGCTAATTTCCCAAATCTTAATTTTTCTGTCTTTTCTAGTGAGGCCTATTAAATCAAGTATTCTGGCACATGTGGGTATATTACCCAAGATGGGTATATTAACCAAGCTGTTTTTCTGTGTGTGTGTTTGAGAACAAACATCTATAAAAATAAAGTCCATGCTTTTGAACTTTGAACAAACATTTGAACTAATTTCCCTAACTCAGAAGTAGCTATTCCCCATTTTAGTCAGAACTTAGTGCATAAATCCACCATGTGCGTACCACACCTCTGATTAAAGGCCACCTTAGACCCACATTAGTCTTTACATGTGTATACATGGACGTTACATGGCTGTGTGTATGGGGACATGTGACAACAACTGTGCTTCTCTAGTACTCTCCCATACGATAATACCCACCTGGAAGAGCTGTATACCTCCTAGTTGAGCATTAGCTTCCGGGGGTCTAGCAAAAAAAAACAACTGAAAAAAAGACACCACTACTAGAAAAACAAGCACTAGCTGCTACACATCAGCCTACTAGAGGACTGCTTAATTCAGTTTTCCCATTCTTATTTCAGCCTGATCCATGGACCTAATCTATATTCGTATTAGTTTCCAGAAGACTAAATCTGAGGTGTTTAAATCTTATTATAGTGTGACAAATGGGAATTTCCCAATTTGATATATAACCAGGTTCTAAGGCCAGGATCCAAAGAACCATAAACTATTGCTGAAGTTGTTTGAAGTTCTGTGCAATGGATTGAGCTACTGCAATATAAATCTCAGTGGGACAAGTATGACCAAAAAAAAAGACATTGATACCCGATGATGTTCTCAATTACATCCTCAACAAAGACTACCAACAGGATTTTGTGTGACTGGTACACACTTTGTATTCAGGTGATGCCTAAGCTTTGGGGGAGTACTCTGGGATGCATACCCTCTTCTATCTTCACCTGGCAAATGTCAGAACCTAGACTTCACCTTCTTTGCCCTAGCACCAAGATCTCAAAATGTGGTTGAACCCCAGTATCATCCAAGGATAGATTACCAAGAACCTCCAGCAATTCTAGGCTTTCCCGTGGGTACATCCAGACTACAACATAAGCTAGAGGTATGTGTCCTAGTGTTATCTGCTAAGTTTACTGCCAATTCTTTCGAAGTGAATGAAATGTGTTATAGCTGGTAGGCACAATGTGAGACAGATCTATTCCATTACTCCTGAACTCTAGGCCTGATGAATAGGGTCAAGCTATACTTATCTGCTCCAAGCAAGCCCCCAATTCTCTGTGAAGCTCAATGAGAATGGGAAAGATCCCAGCAAAGGCAGAGAGAAGTTCCTTTAAACCAAGAATAATCTGGATAATGTTTAAAAGGATTGAAGTACTTATTATAAACCTCAGCTATGCCTTTTAAGGGTGAGAGAAATGCTGTAATCAATCCCGCAAAATTGGAGTCTTAACTATTCGTGCCTTAGGTTTTTCAAATCAAGCAGAATACTTTCCAAAGATTACTGAACAACAGACAACTAAAGTGTTGTCTGTAAAAGAGTTTTCCTTTCCCAGATAGCTTTAATTGAAGATTAAGCATTCTAAAGATTAACCAAATCAAGTTTCCACCCTTATATTTCCTGCCTTCCTTCCCTGTCCTGAATTTGTAATAAAAGTGAATACTCTCCATTCAGCTTCTGTTATCTGAATCATGGTCCCCTCCTTTATCTTACGTTTACTCCAGCATCTTGACAGTGCTGTGTTGCTCCCTTATGTTCATTTCTGATCAGTGCAGGCATTGACCAGTTTCCACCAAGCTGAAAAACAATGCTGTAGAGCCGGAGGCTCAGCACAGCTGTTTAAGAGTTGAAGGGTCATTGGGGGATTGTGAAACATTGGGAGGGGATTCTCTACGAAACCTCATATATGTGGCACTATGAGAATGGGGTTAGATGAATCCTGTCCCGCCAATAGCACAAAAACAGTAGTCTATTGATAATATTGGAGTATCATGACAATGAATTACATTACATGCTCAAGAGGGAGAAAAGACTGGACTGGATTCAGTGCCTCTAGAAAGCCTTTACAAGGTGGGAGCCTGGAACATTTGTGCCAATATAAAATCACTGGACCTACAGGAGCACTCTAGCCCTCAACTCTTTTCCTACTCTTTCATCCACCTCCCTGAAAAGCCATGCTGAAGGCAAAGGAAATACAAATATGTGCTGCACAAATATGGCAGTCCTCCACCATCCAACCATGTACTGCCAACATCAGCAGTGGGCAACTTGTGGCCCTCAAGGTGTGTTGGCCCACAACTCCCATCAACTCTAGCCAGCATTGCCAATGGTGAAGGATTATGGGTGCTGTAGTCAAAACATCTGTAGGGCCACAAGCTGCCCACCCCAGCCTACATTATTTTTGTTGTCATTTAAAAGTGGATTATTTCCACATATGAATGTACTCACTAGATGTTCTGAATTTGCCATATGTCCAGTCCCCAAACATTTGTCTGCCAGTCACTGCAAATGGGATGGGGGCATTTGCAAGAAAGAACTAGCATGCAAAAATAGGGCTGCTTAATCCTTTGCTCTAAAAGTCCCCCTCCAGTTTATTTTCTCTCGCAGCCACGTTTCATTCAGTCTGACACTAAAACAAACAAGCAAAACAACTGAGGGTGCCTTTGCAGGAAATATTTGGCATGTGGAGGAAGGACCTGATTCAGCATGCCTCCTGAGTATCCCCTGCAAATGCTCTCTCACATCTGCATTGGTATTGTAAGAGGAAACACCGAGTTGCAATGGCATTTTACTTGCAATGTCAAACTCTGCTCTTATTCTGAAATCCCTCTAGGTTTGAACCACCCTCTGCCTTGAAGCAGAAGAAAAAGGACAAAAGACTTGCAGTGCATTCTGACAGACATGTAGATTTCCAGATACCCTAATAGAAATATTTACCTACCAGGTCCACAAAATACCTATGACCTGCATGCTAATATGTTCTGTCACCATCAACTCTTTCCTGACAGTGATGGTTAATGGGAGGATGGGGTATCAATGCTCCAGTGCCTAATAGTATTCCAGGCAGAATTCCAACTGTGAGCTTTGCTGCACAAATACCTATATAGGTTGGACCTTGCATTCTTTAGATACCAGCCCTGCCCCAGGGTCAGTACTGATCTCCCAATAGTGTTGCGGTTTGGACACCATGTCCAAACAGCAAGGCAATTATCCCTGACTGCTCACCAGATTTCAAATTCCTTTCCTCTGGAAGTCCAACCAAGTCCAGGAAGCTATCCAAAAGCATTTTAATTCAAGCAAACATTTTGTGGCTGAGGATTATTTTAGAGTAGTTTTTTTTCCCCCAAAAGCATTTTGTTACTGGTTTCTAAATGTTATCTACACTGAGCCTTTCAGGAATAAAAACTGAGGCTCTGATCCAAGTCTGCACACATACAGTTCTCCCTGTAACCTGAAAACAGCTGATTTGTGCTGTTGTTTTTTGAAAGGGCAACTCATTCACAGCCCTGTCAGCTAGATCAGGCAAGAGTGAAACACTACTTTGCACACACAGTTCCTTGTACAGCCAGGGTAGCCTCGTACAAGTACAGCTGGCTTCAGATACAGATAGTTTATGAACATAGTTTACTTGAACAGATTATTAAAAAAATAAGCACTGGGTCTTACAGAATTCTCCCCTGACATTTGTTAAAGTAGCCTAAAAAGCATATATAATTCCAAAAAACCACTGTGAACATGTAACTCCTAAAACGTTAATCAGTGGATGTAGTTCAGCTTATCCTCAACAGCTCCTGAACACTGCTCGTTATTAAGATTCCATTCAGTTACCCTATGCATTTGACAAAGGTCTCCAAAGGGATAGCCAGACGGAGAACAGGAGTGATGGGAGTGGACAAAACCTGCTGAAAATGTACGTCATAGAGCCAGGAAGAACTACAGCTGCTTGGTTGTCCTATCTACACTGCAAAGCTGGCGGAAAGCATTCATTCATTATTTATTTGATTTGTATCCCACCTTTCAGCCAAAAAATGGCACTAAAGGTGGCTTACAGGCACAATTAAAATTGATTAGAAAAATCAATTAAAATACAATAAAAACATAATTATTACAGAAAAAAAAATACTTAACCCACTTAACAGGCCAAAGTCCTTCTTGAATAAAGCGAGTTTTGCCTACTGGCAGAAGGACAACTGGAAAGGAGCAAACCCAGCCTCCCTTGGGACAGAGTTCCACAGCCTGGGAGGAGCCACCGAAAAGGCCCTTTCTCACGATGCTACCAAACACGCCGCTGAAGGCAGCAGTCTTGAAAGAAGGGCCTCTCCAAAGGATCTTAAGAACCAGACAGGCTCATATGGGAGAAGACGGTCTTTCAGGTAGCCTGGTCCCAAGCCATATAGGGCTTTATAGGTCATAAGCAGCACTTTGAATTCTGCCTGGAAACAGACCAGTAGCTGATGTATCTTCTGTAAAAAGGGAGTCACATACTCCCTGTAACTAGCCCTGGTTAACAGTCTGGCTGTAGCATTCTAGACTAGCTGAAGTTTCTGAACAGTTTTCAAAGGCAGTGCCATATAGAGCACATTACAGTAGTCCAAATGGGATGTAACTTAGGCATGCATGACCATGGCCAGATCAGACATCTGTAGGAATGGCAGCAGTTGGTTCACTACCCTTAGGTTCAGGGCTGAGTCCAAGAGTACATCCAAACTGTGAGCCTAAGTCTTCAAGGGGAGTGTGAACCCAATCCAACACAGGTTGAATCCTTATTCCCTGATTTGCCATTTCAACTGACCAAAAGCACCTGTATCTTGTCTGGATTAAGCTTCAAAGAGTTTGTCCTTATCCAGTCCATTACCAGCATGATTTAGAACCAGAACAGCTTCCTTGGATTTAGATGGAAAGGAGAGAGAGAGTTGGGTGTCATCAGCATACTGGTGGCAACAAACTCCAAAACTCCAATCTCCCCCAGCAGTTTCATGTATACGTTAAATAGCATGGGGAATAAGATGGAACCCTGAAGGCCACAGCATACCCAAGCACCACTTTCTGAGATTGCCCCTCCAGGAAGGACCAGGGCCACCAAATAACAGTTCCTCCCAGTCCCACTTCAAAAAGTCGCACTAGAAGGATTCCAAGGTTGATGGTATCAAAAGTCACCAAAAGGTCCAGCAGAATGAAGAGGGACACACTCCCCCTGTCCAGTTCTCATCCTAGAATGTCCACCAAGGCGACCAAAGCAGTCTCTGTCCAATAACCAGGCCTGAAACCAGATTGAAATGGATCTATATAATCCATCTCATCCAGAAATCCCTGGGGCTCAAAAGCCACCACATTCTTCAGCACCTTGCCAAAAATGGAATACTGGAGACTGGCAGGAAATTATCCAATACAGTAGGATTCAGGAAGGGTTGTTGTTGTTTTAAACCAAGGTCTTACCTTTGCTTCCTTTAGACAAGACTAAATCACACTTTGTCGTAAAGAGGCATTCACCACTGCCCTTACTCACTCAGCCAGTCCCTTCCCCCACCCCACCTCACCGCCCCTGGCTGCTTTTATAAGAGAGGAAGGGCAAGGGTCCAGTGCACAAGTGGTAGGCCTCACCTCTCCAAGGATCCTGTCCACATCCTCGAGGTGTACAAATTGAAAAGTATCTGTTATACCTGGACAAGCAGGAGACAAAGTTACATCCACTGGATCTGAATCAACTGTGGCATCCAAGTCAGCATGGATACGACAGATTTTATCTGCAAAGTGTCATGCAAATTGGTCATAGCGGGCTATCAAGTGGGACAACCTATTCTTGTGGGCCAGAGTGTAACAGGCCTCTGACCACCCAAAAAAGCTCTGTTGGACAATTCTGAGCAGACGCAATGGTGACCAAGGAGTATGATTTCTTCGCCGCCCTCATTGCCATGGAGTGGGCTTTCAAATGAGCTCTAGCCTGTGTTTGGATGCATTCTGAGTTTTCCACCAACATTGTGGAATGTTGTCAATGTCCCACTTTTTTCATTGCCCACAGTGCCCTGGAAAACCAGGGGATTCATTTGGCTCCATTCTATGGGAGAGGATGCTCAAGAGTGATTGTGTCAACCCCCTGGACCATTTCTCAATTCCAGAGATCAATCAGGGCTTCAACAGAACTGTCTGCTGAAGTGACAGCAAGAGCCATCAGAAAACCATCCAGATCCATCAGTCTCCTGGGGTGGACCATCTTAATCACACACACACCCTGCCACCATCCCTGCAGAGGCTCCAAGTCCCAGCAAGTCTAGACCCCACCAGGTAGTGATCTGCTCATGACAACGGAACTATAGGAGGTTCCTCCAACCGCAAATCACTGTCATCCCACCCTACAGATCCAAAGTGTGACTTGCTGAATGAGTAGGGACAGATAGTAGGGACAGACCTATGGTTGCCATGGAGGCCATGAATTCCTGAGCCACTCCTGACAAGGTGGCTTCCGCATGTATGCAGATGACCTCCAGCACAACAAGCCACAGAGGCTCAAGGGCCAACCCCAAGACCACCTCAGCTAGCTCAGGAATGAAGACTGTTGAGTAGCGGGGCAGGCAGCACACCAACAGAACCCCTATTCTGTCCGAAACCCCCATGTTCAGATACACACACTCAAAACTGTGGGATGGGGCACCTTGGCAAGGGGATAGAATCACAATAGACCACCGCGACTCCGACTCCCTGCTCCCCAGGTCTTGCCTGCTGCAACATGGAGAACCTAGGTGGGTGAGACTGGGAGAGATTTACTCCCACAGTCATCCAACCAGGTCTCCATGGCACAGGCCAGGTCTGCACGCTCATCCAGGATCAAGTCTTGGATGGCTGTTGTTTTCCCATTCGTTCAAATGAATTCACTCAAGCAGGAATAATAGAGATGAAATGCAGAAGACCCAGTTACATTATGGCTGGGTGGGTAGAGCTTGCTGCAAAGCATGCAGGTGAGATTTTATCTCCTCAAAGAGAAAGGGGGATTCATAAGTGCTGAGGAAAATTTAGGAAACAACTGTTTAAATAAATGTTAAAATCTTGCATCACATATATCTTTATAATGATCAGGTTAGTTAATGAATTACAAATTATCTTCTACACAACCCCTTATTAAGAAAATGTCTTTCAAGTGAATGTAATAACTTTCACATAAGTTAATGTGGCTAACACACATAATGATTTTCCCAAGCCTGATTCTACTATCATTCTGTATACATTCTTAAAGAAGCAAATCTTCAATATTCCTGATATTACCAGATGAAAGTATAGCCTGACTGGTAGCATATTAGTTTTAGTGTTTGTTTTTTGCAGGTTTGCACACTAAAAGCCAAGCTACAAGCATATAACTGGAGTGGGGACAGAAGAAAGGTTTCAATTAATTTCTATTAAAGAAAAATTCTCATAAGCAGAAAAGTAGCACAAAGAAAATACCTTAAGATCTCGCCTTTCCAGATGCAAAAGCTCAGAGCCTCGGATGTCATGGCTGATGAAGTTTTCCTTGTACTCTCCCAAACTGAGTAGATCCAGCCAAGCAGCAACTTCATCTGTGCCCCATTTTTGAACTACCAAAGTTAAGAGCAAAACCCCCTTAATTTCTACATGCTCAACAGCATTAAAAGCAAAGGTTAGGCCACAAAGAGTGGAAGACAGAGTAGAACACTGCAGTGACAGCAAAAGTCAAACATATTTTGGGGGAAATAGGCGGCTTCTTTTTTCATGCAGGTTACAGGTAAGGAAAACCTGAAAATGTGTCTAAAAACAGGATAGGGCAATCTGCATTGCAGCCATGCTTTCAGCTTCAGCATCAAAACTATCAAGCTTCTAACCATCAACTGATTCACTCACAACCGTATTAGGATCTGTACTGCAAGGTCTACGCATGTTTTGCTGTCCACAGATGATGATTTATTGTTACAATGTAAGTGGAAAAAAATTAGCACTCATTAAACAAACAACTGCAGCCCTGCATTCAGCAAATACTCCGTATCAGGTGAACAGCACATTTAAAAGTTCTGTCAACATTGTTCTCTAAGGTTAGTTGCCAACATTAAACTGAAAAAGGAGTTTAATAAGGAAGTAGGAGTATTTAAGCTATTGTCGCAGTTTTCGTCTATTTTATCCAGTGCCATTTCACTTCAGAAAGTAGACATGGCGCAGGATATCGTCAAATGTTAGTGACAGCCAGTTAGTCCACACTTTCAACTAAGCTTTTCAGATTTACTACCAATTCTGTGTCCACTGTTCTTTTTAGTATTCTGAAACATGTTGCTTGCTAAAAGGTGCTGGTGTGAGATCACTATAATAAATAGTGGTGAGGTATCATGTACACAGCCTATAACAATGGGGAAGAGGATAATGAAGTTCTGTTTTCTATTGAAAATGACTCTTCAAGTTAGCAATGTTTTTTTAATCCAGCATATGCAAGTAGTATAATTATCTGAGACAGTGGCTTTCTAATTTTCACCGTTCAGGCAATGCTTTCCACATTGATTTGCCTGCCAAAGAATCCTTGAGCACTACAGAGAACTCTGGGACATATAGGGTGTATGTTCCTATTCATACAGGGCACTTGTGGCCCTCTCTTTTACATTACATATACTGAGTGCACACTCTAGAACAAACCCAACACTTGCCTGCAGCTTCACATGACAGAGGAAGAGCAGTAATGTCACAGGAAAATTAATAATGGGGAAAGCTCATTGGTCATTAGTGACTTTCTCATGAAGCAACATCTGAGAAGCTTCTAAGGAATTCCAGGGTTCCCTGGGACACAATTTAAAAACCAGTAATGTAATATTAGACTTTAAGGGACAATTAATCCAGTTACAGACAAATCAGTGAAAGATACTTCACATTATCCCGAAGGTAAAACAACACAGAAATCCTCTACGTATTGGAATGCATCTGCAAATCACTTAGCCCAGGACAACTTGTGACAAGACTCCCTTCAACTCAAGGCTTAATAGGATGTTCACAGTTTACAAGCATGTAATTAAATATTTAAAGCTATGTCTTCCCCCAAAGCAGTACTATTTTTTAAAGCATACCAGGTTGAGAGCTAGTCTTCTGTTTTTGAACCTTTTCCTTTTTAAACTTTGGCACTATGCGAAATACTGTGCTTCTGTTGTTTCTTTTGGTATATTCCAAAGGAGGGTCCTAAAATAAAAGAGACAGGAAAGCTATAATTGATTTAGTTATTTGCCTTTACTAACAAAGGTTCTCAGGGTGGTTTACAATAAAAGAGAATTGATACATGAAAAGAAAAAAAGCCTTGAAATCTACATACAACACAAAAACCAGCAGCAGAGAAACTATGTTGAAAAGCAAATTTTTAAAAATCAGAAAGATTGATAAATTCCACAACAAAAGGAGATGAATGGAAAGATGGAGATGCTTCAAGATTTATTCCACCAAGGGACCATGAAACTCATATAAGAAAGGGAAGACAAAATATTCTTATGAAACAACTTGTACCATTTCTGGCAGACAGCCTAGACCAGCCTTCTCCAACTTGGCACCCTCCAAATGTATTGGACTACAACTCCAATAATCCCCAGCCATGGGCCATGCTGGTTGGGGATGGTGGCAGTTGTAGTTCAACATCTGGTGAAGACCAGGCTGTGGAAGGCTGCCCTAAACAGTAATTGTCAATATCAATGTGCTCAGCCCATCTATTAGAGAAAAAGATTCACACTCATGTTAAACTGTCAGTGTGCGGTTTCTTTCTTTCCCAAGTCCAGAACACTCTTGCAGGACAACTAACTGTATTATAACCTAACTATTCTACTAGACTACATCCTGTGTAACTTAAAGTCTGATCAAAAGCAAAAAGCACAAACCAAACTCACATTATCTGCCAACTACATACAACTAAACTGAAAGTTCTACAGTCTAGAATGTCATTTTTTGTCACTGTTATTCACCTCAGTTGCTTAGACTCCCTTTCTTAAAATGACAGCTTAAGGATGGATATCTATGTTACATTTTCTGCCGCAAAGACAGACACAAAATATTCATTCAACTTCTTTGCAATCTTCTTATCCTTTTTAACTTCAGCGTCATCCAATGTTCCAACTGCCTCCCTAGCTGGTGTCCTACTTCTGATGTAATTAAATAATCTGTTATTATTGGTCTAAATCCCCTTCATGGATCACTGCCTTGTTGTGGCAAAGGGACTTGCGTAACTCAGTGAAGCCATAAGCTATGCCGTGCAGGGCCACCCAAGCCGGACAGGTCATGGCGGAGAGTTCAGACAAAATGTGGTCCACTGGAGAAGGAAATGGCAACCCACTCCAGTATTCTTCCCAAGAAAACCCCATGGAACGTATCACAAGGCTAAAAGAGATGACGTTGGAAGATGAGTCCCTCAGGTCGGAAGGTGTCCAATATACTACTGGGGAAGGGCAGAGGGAAATTCCAAGTAGCACCAGAAAGAGTGAAGCAGCTGGGCCAAAGCCGAAAGGACACTCAGCTGTGGATGTGTCTGGTGTTGAAAAGAAAATCCGATGCTGTAAAGAACAATATTGTTTAGGAACCTGGAATGTAAGAACAATGAATCAAGGTAAGCTGGAGGTGGCCAAACATGAGATGACAAGATTGAACATCGACATCTTGGGAATCAGCGAACTAAAATGGACAAGCATGGGCGAATTTAATTCAGATGACCGTTATATCTACTACTGTGGGCAAGAATCCCTTAGAAGAAATGGAGTAGGACTCATAGTCAATAAAAGGGTGAGAAAAGCAGTACTGGGGTACAATCTCAAAAACGATAGAATGATCTCAGTACAAATCCAAGGCAAACCATTCAACATCACAGTAATTCAGGTCTATGCCCCAACCACTGAGGCCGAAGAAGCTGAGGTTGATCGGTTCTATGAAGACCTACAACACCTTCTAGAACTAACACTAAAAAAAGATGTCCTCTTCATCATAGGGGATTGGAATGCTAAAGCAGGAAGTCAAGAAATCACCGGGATAACAGGCAAGCATGGCCTTGGTGTACAAAATGAAGCAGGACAAAGGCTAATAGAGTTTTGCCAACAGAACACGCTGATCATAGCAAACAGTCTTTTCCAACAGCACAAGAGGCGACTCTACACATGGACATCACCAGATGGTCAATATCGAAATCAGATTGATTATGTCCTTTGCAGCCAAAGATGGAGAAGCTCTATACAGTCAGTAAAAACAAGACCTGGAGCTGACTGTGGCTCAGATCATGAGCTTCTTATTGGAAAATTTCGGCTTAAATTGAAGAACGTAGGGAAAACCACTAAACCATTCAGGTATGACCTAAATCATATCCCTTATGAATATACAGTGGAGGTGAGGAATAGTTTTAAGGGATTAGACCTGATAGACAGAGTGCCTGAGGAACTATGGACGGAGGTCCGTAACATTGTTCAGGAGGCAGCAACTCAATCCATCCCAAAGAAAAAGAAATGCAAGAAAGCAAAGTGGCTGTCTGATGAGGCTTTACAAGTAGCTGAGGAAAGAAGGGAAGAAAAAAGCAAGGGAGAAAGGGGAAGATATATCCAACTGAATGCAGATTTCCAGAGAATAGCAAGGAGAGACAAGAAGGCCTTCTTAAATGAACAATGCAAAGAAATCGAGGAAAACAATAGAATGGGAAAGACTAGAAATCTCTTCAAGAAAATCGGAGATATCAAGGGAATGTTTTGTGCAAAGACGGGCATGATAAAGGACAAAGAAGGCAGGGACCTAACGGAAGCAGATGAGATTAAGAAGAGGTGGAAAGAATACACAGAAGAACTATACAGGAAAGATCTTAATGTCCCTGATAGCCGTGAGAGTGCGGTCACTGAACTTGAGCCAGACATCCTAGAGAGTGAAGTCAAGTGGGCCTTAGGAAGCATTACTCACAACAAAGCTAGCAGAGATGACAGTATTCCAGCTGAGCTATTTAAAATCCTAAAAGATAATGCTGTTAAAGTGCTGCACTCAACATGCCAACACATTTGGAACACTCAACAGTGGCCACAAGACTGGAAAAGGTCAGTTTATATTCCAGTTCCAAAGAAGGGCAATGCCAAAGAGTGTTCAAACTACCGTACAATTGCGCTCATTTCACATGCCAGCAAGGTGATGCTCAAAATCCTACAAGCTAGGCTTCAGCAGCATGTGAACCAAGAAGTACCGGAAGTACAAGCTGGGTTTTGAAGAGGCAGAGGAACTAGAGATCAAATTGCCAACATTCGCTTGATCATGGAGAAAGCAAGAGAATTCCAGAAAAACGTCTATTTCTGCTTCATTGACTACGCTAAAGCCTTTGATTGTGTGGATCACAACAAACTGTGGCAAATTCTTAAAGAGATGGGAGTACCAGACCACCTTACCTGTCTCCTGAGAAACCTGTACGAGGGTCAAGAAGCAACAGTAAGAACCGGACATGGAACAACTGATTGGTTCAAAATTGGGAAAGGAGTACGACAAGGCTGCATATTGTTGCCCTGCTTATTTAACTTATATGCAGAGTACATCATGAGAAACGCCAGGTTGGATGAATCATAGGTTGGAATTAAGATTGCCGGGAGAATTATCAACAACCTCAGATATGCAGACGATACCACCCTAATGGCAGAAAGCGAAGAGGATCTAAAGAGCCTCTTGTTGAGGGTGAAAGTGGAGAGTGCTAAAGTTGGTTTGAAACTCAACATTAAAAAAACGAAGATCATGGCATCTGGCCCCATCACTTCCTGGCATATAGAAGGTGAAGAAATGGAAGCAGTGACAGATTTTATTTTCTTGGGCTCCAAGATCACCGCAGATGGTGACTGTAGACATGAAATTAAAAGACGCTTGCTCCTTGGGAGGAAAGCTATGGCCAACCTAGACAGCATAGTAAGAAGCAGAGACATCACCTTGCTGACAAAGGTCCGTCTAATCAAAGCTATGGTTTTCCCAGTAGTAACGTATGGCTGTGAAAGCTGGACTAAATGGAAGGCTGAGCGCCGAAGAATTGATGCTTTCGAACTGTGGTGCTGGAGAAGACTCTTACGAGTCCCCTGGACTGCAAGGAGGTCAAATCAGTCCATCCTAAAGGAAATCAACCCTGACTGCTCATTGGAAGGACAGATACTGAAGCTGAAGCTCAAATATTTTGGCCACCTAATGCGAAGAGAAAACTCCCTGGAAAAGACCCTGATTCTGGGAAAGATTGAAGGCAAAAGGAGAAGGGGACAGCAGAGGATGAGATGGCTAGATAGCGTCACCGATGCAATGAATATGAATTTGAGCACACTCCGGGAGAGAGCGGAGGACAGGAAGGCCTGGCGTGCTATGGTCCATGGGGTCATGAAGAGTGACTTAACAACTGAACAACAAATTGGTCTAAATGTTTTTAGCAATATGCTCTTCAAAATCCTTTTTTTGGCTCCCTTATTGTGTGGTTGCATTTCTTTTGTACACGTTTGTGTTTCTGTTTGTTCTCACTTTTTGGATAAGACTTTTCATTTTCTGAAGGAAGCATCCCCCTGCCCTTTCTTGATACTGCTCATTAACCACACTGGTAACCTCTTGGAGTTGGTGGTAGCTTTTCTGATCTGTGGTATACATTCTAGCTGGGCTTCTATAGTTGTGGTTTTGAGTAACCCTAAGTTTTTTAGACAGGCTCTTGACTTTCCCTTTCAACGTCCTTTTTTTTAGCAATCCCCTCAATTTTGAGAAGTCTCAATAGGCAAGACTTAGTTTAAATATGCTAGGGGTTGATATTGCCCAGACTAAACAAGTTGTACAAGCCAGTAGTCATAGCACAAGACCTATCAACATCTAATACCTGGTAGTAGTATTTGGGTATGTACCATACAGTTTAGAAATAAGGTTTTGACTCTAGAGCATCCCTTGTAATGAAAGGCACCCTGGATTTGGCAAAGAACCACCTAATAATGAATAAGTGGAGGTTATGGGAAAGCAGAACCTGGCTAAGTTAATGAGATACAGCAGCTTCAACAAATATAAACAATTTAGGACAACTCCTGAAAAGGCAGACATTTCAGGTAAATGTTACATGATAAGACATAAAACGTTATTAACGTTATATGATAAGATATAAAATGTTATCAATGTTATATGATAAGATATAAAACGTTATCAATGTTATATGATAAGACATAAAACAATATGATAAGACATAAAACAGTAATTTAAGGAGGCCTGAGCTGAAGGGGTGGGGGACTTTTCACAGACATTATCAGCAGCAGCAAGAAGTGTTTGCTCCTCCTTCAATGGGGTTCATCGAAAAGTGAGGAAAATCCATAGGCCAATTTAAAGTGAAGAGAAACAAAGAAGAAAGGTATTGTATGCAGCAGAAAAAGAAGGGAGAAATAAATTCTCAAAAAGTGCCAAAAAAAATTAGCGCCTGATGCATTTCAGAAAATGACTTCTCTTCTTCAGGGGCAATCTGAATACATATACTTCCTAGCTCTAGGGCTATGTAAAGTCTTGGGGTTGGGAGGACATTTTGGCCCCTTGAAAGGCATGATTTTTATTCCAAAAATGGAATAGGAGAACATTTAGTACAACCCAAAAGACAAGTTGAATATCAGCTGAACTCGCTACAACCCCAACGGGAAGCTCTGAAGCAAAAGAATTGCATTACCAAAAAAACACAACACGCTTTGCAAGGAATTACAGAGTTGGCTCAGGGTGCCTTGAACAGAAAGATGTGATCAGCTTTGCACTCACACACTGAATTGGTCTTGAAAATGTACTTAAGGCAGGACTGACAAAGAGAAACTGGAAGAAGGAAATACATTTTCCAGGCGGTTTAAAATAATGGCATAGTTTGTCTTGAGTAATGGCATGGGGCTCATTTATTGTAGGTTTAAGCAGCAATCCGCAATACTCTGCAAAAATGGCAGCATTCGTAAATATGAATATAATACTCGGAAGGGTTTAGGATGACAGCATAATTTAGTCATCTAATAAAATGAAAGCAAGTTTGCAACTGTGAGTTTCACCCACCTCATCATCATTTAGTTGTAGAACATAAAAGAGCCAAGGAATTTCAGAAAGCTTTCTTAATTCAGATTCCAAACTGTGCACAGCTGTTGACAGCAGCTCTTCCTGCGGGGAGTCTAACTGCTACAGAAACAAACCACAAGACCTTATGAAGCTTTTGTTCTTCAAAAGGGAGTATCTCATAATCATCCTTAACAATGAAATAGATATGCCAAATGCTGTCATAAAGCTCAACGATTGAGATCAATATAATTTTTCTTTAAAAAAATAAGGATATTCATGCTGCTGCAAGTACAATTGTGTTAGAACAAAGTAATGGAAATCAGCAGGCCATCCATGTGTACAGATTTAAAAACATTTTCAGTTTCACCAATATGCTAAATTTGTATTAAAGCTGAAACCAAGATGAAAATATGAATATTACTAATTCATAAAATTCACACTAAGTCATGACATGCTTCAAACTGATGCACACAGATGGGATAAATTACTTCTGTCAGTGAACAATATCTTCACTCTGTGGAGTGCACTCTCTGAATGTTTGATAAGTGATCCATGGTGTAGCAAAGAGACTGCCTTCCCTTCCTGAGTTAGATGAACTCCTGCCTCCAAGGGGAGAAAAAACACATACAGCAGTCTTCTAAATTGCACTGTGCAGGAGAGGGAATCCATGTTTGAATTCGCATCCACATTTTTCAAAAGAAGAAAAGAAATCCCTGCACACAGAGCACTAAGAAGGAAAGGCTTTAGCCTGGCCTCTCTCATGTGTTCCTTTTCCACACTCAAGAAGAGACCCAGATTGAAAACATGCTGTTCTTCACCTGGGCCAGGAAAGACTGTGCCACACTTATCGTAACTATTTATTGGCTCTAGTTAAGAGGGGAAGTGCACTTCCTTCACTAATAGCCCAGATAAAGTGAAGGTGAGTGAACTTGACCAAGTTCAGCAAGGCCTCAAGGTTACAAAGCCATTAACTTCCTGTGTTGTCAAGAGCAGCTGTTGCCCTCATTCAAATAAATAAAGGATGTGGCTAACAGGACACAAATCATACACTGAAGCTCTGCTTCAGAAGTGCCCAGTCTTCCAAATGCCAATGCTTTTTCCTTAAAGAAAGGCACAGCCAACAGATAAGCCTCCCCACTGCCATTTCTTCAGTCTCCCCCTCCTCAGCATGGTGCATTGGCCTTTTCTGTCAAAAGCAAATTCCTTATGGATTGGATGTCAGCTTCTGTAAATATAATGTGTTAAATAACCCTGTAAAAAAAAAGTTATGTTTTATCACCATCTTACCAAAGGAACCCTTCCTACTAGCAAGGATTCAGTTTCATCATGCAGCGCCTTCACGTTGATAGCTACCTCAAGAGCAGTGTTTCTTGTAAGGCTCTGTGGGAAGAAAAACATATGAAGGTCAAAAATAAAGGGCCATAAATTTAGTTGTGAACAGCTTTGCAACAGTGGGAAAATCTAATAAATCAAAAGAAGTCAAAAGTGGCTTCCCCTACCAGAATCTAAATAGGGTTTTTCACTTCTTTTGAATATATTAGTTGAAAAGGTAGTCTAGCAATATTGTAAATAAAGACATTTCGATGGCTAATATAAAACTCACATTCAGAATTTTACTAAGCGCCATATTTTGGGTCAGGAAAGAAATTTCCCTCACGTCAAATAGGGGAGTTTTGTGCAGTGCACGCTTGAGTCATCTGATGCTACTTGCTCTGCAGGTACCTTCTGCAGTGTATCTACTGTCCACCGAGGACGCTGTGTCATGTGGACTGGGGTAGGTAACGTGGTGCGTTTGGGCACTGACGTGCCACCAGACACCTTCCATGGCACCCACTGAGGTGCTTCTCCCCCCTCCATTTTTAATTCTAATTATTATTTTAAGTCTTACAAGCAGCTAAGATTGCTTCAAAGTGAAGTGAAGGCCTTCAGCCACTGCCATCTTCATTCCTCATGGATGCCTCTGTGCCACATGTATGGCTCAGATACATTCTTTGGAAATAAAGATGGTGCACTGCTGCAGGTTGACATTTTGCTCTTCAGGGTGCCCAGCCACCAAAAAACAAGAAGAGAAAAAAGAAAAAGGAACCCTTTTTCTTTTCACTGCTGTCTGGCGATCGGGGGCAGGGGGATAAAGAGAGTGGCCAAGAGCTAGGAAGGGCAAGGTGAGCGGGCTAGGAAAGGCAGCTGTAAGCCAGCAGTGGTCAGGGAAGCCAGCAGTGAAGAGGGGCCAGTTGGGAGCTACCTCGGGTGTTGGGAAACGTTGTGTGTTTGTATGCCTGAATGGAAGGGGGCTGCTTGTGTGTGTGTGAGGGAGAGAGAGAGTGAAAGGGTTTAGGGATGATCCAGAGGGAGAGTAGATTTTGGACAAATCCTGAAAAAGAATGGGTGTGGTTTTTCATGTGCTTGCTGTGAGTGTGTATGTTAATCAGAAAGACAGAGAGAAGACAGAGAACGGAGACAGAGAGACAGAGATGGGGGGGTTGAGTGGTGATTCGGTGTGAGAGAAAAAGTGATGGGGGGAATGAGTTGGCTGGCAGGGAGAGAGAGAAACAGAGTCTGCCTTCTCTGAAATAGATTTCTGTTAGTGCAAAAAAGTGTGGATTCAAAGGAGTTGTTTTGTATCTTGGGGCTCAAAATTCACCTCTGCCTTGCACCCAGTCTTTTGGGCAGGTTACTTGTCCTTTATAACTAACCATGCGTTTCATAGCACCATTTTGTGGCGTTCCCAGAACAGTTTCTCAAATTGCCAAATGTGCCCATGGGCCCAAAAAGGCTGGAGCCCGCCGTAGGCTAACATGGGTGCTGGGAAGGAGCAAAGATGATAGGAAAACTATTACTGCCCCTTACTAAGCTCTGTGTCCTAGAGTTTTGCTATGTAGCAACAGCCTCAGTAATTAATTCTCAATGCAAGGAAATGCCAAATGACAAGAAACTTTTTTCTAGAACCTGAACTCAATTAAATTTCTGGTATATGTTGCAGATAAATAATATTTTTAACAAATATTTATATACCAATGCTTCATTTTATATTGATAAAAAATAAGGATTATAAAACCACAATGCATTTGAAAACCATCGCACCGTGCAGGTGTTAATTGTTGCTTATTTATTTATTTATTTGCTTATTTGCTTGCTTGCTTGCTTGCTTGCTTATTTATTTATTTATTGCATTATTTATACCGCACCAAATATTTCTTTACCTCAGGAAATCGTGGACTGGCTTTGTTTAATGCATGAGAACATGCATTGACAGCATGAGCCAGCTCTTGTTCCAACAGGCTGTGTATTTGTGCAGTTTCACAGATTCTGCAAGAATGGTTTGGGGGTATGGGGGAGAGAAGAGGAATTAGAAATGCATTGTCTGTTGATAAACAGCTGCCTGAAAACATTGACAAAGAGGAACAGAAATCTACACTTTCAGTAATTATTTTTTAAGTATACTGCATCCAGACCAGCCATTTTTTGCACTGACTGCTATAGAGAATCATACAATAAAGGGTTGCAGCCGCGCGGTATTCTCAATCGTTTTCCCAACACTCCTCCTCCAACACAGTCCTTTCTTTTATGTTTAATTTAACCCTAATCTCATGAATTTAGTCACTGTTTTCATGCCTTGGAGCATTACATACCTGTGGTTCCCCTTCCCTTATTTTCCCCACAGCACTACATACACTTTGCATGTGCAGAGATCAGTATGAAATGGAGTGTGTGCCTCGGGAGTCTGCTACATACCATAAGCTAGAATGAGCAATGTCACAGCAAAATTTGCAGACTCAGTCCACTGACATGATACCTTCAGAAGAATTTTAGATCTAGGTTATGCTACATTAGATGCAAAGACAATGGTCAGACCTAGATCTTGTCAAATCTAAGGCCTAGTGAAGCAAGGTAGTATACAGCCATCAGTAAAACAGTGGCAGTAGTCTTCCAGTTGTTCAGACCAGTGCTGAATCCTGAACTGGAAGCTTTTGTAGTGGTCAGGGGGCACCATCTGAACTTATCTGGCCTATTAATGTCAAGAGGCTTTCTTACTGGTATGGTCGGTCTCCTTGCAGTTCCCTCCTCTGTTGAGAGCTCTGTTGGCACACAGGCTGAATTTCTGCCTGATATCTCTCACATTGCCAGTTCAATACTCACTGTGAGCTTGAATCCTTACAATAATTTAATCTAGAGCATACTACTCATGTCTGAGAAGACAGATGAATGAACCCACAAGGGCTAATCGAACAGGAATGTGTCATCATAGCAGATTCAAAAGTAAAACAAAACAAAAACAGAATGTAGTACTTCACAGAATATATTATTATCATTACAGCATTGTTCTAAGCGTGTTAAGTATTTAGAACAGGGAATACCAATACCAGAAAATTAAGATAGTTTGAGCATTAAAAAAAGCAACCTTTTCACAGTGAAACAATGCAACTGACAAGTCAACAGACTTAGCTCAGCACAAAGAACTGATGACTTTCACACTACAATACCCTATTTAAGAATTGACTGATAATACTAAAGTGCTTAGCAGCCATTTGTTTCACTGTACCTGGTAATCAGTTCTTCTGCAGCCTGAGAACACAACTGGATTTGTAAAGCCTCTTCTTCTGTAGTCAGTTCCACAGCCTGTTGAGGGTACAAAGGTGATCTCAGTACTGGTTTGCAGGAATCACACTTCTGCTTGTCTTCCCAGGACTTCAGTGTACTCTCAAAGGCCTGTTTAGAATTGAATAAGTTACTTGACATTGCTCCCAGTTCTTCCATATATGGTCACTATGCACAAATACATTGATAAGTATTTTAAATAATTATTCAAGTTGCTCAATTATTTGTTGTAATTATAGGTAATACAACAAACTAACAAAAAGAATCCTGTGTGTGTGTGTGTGTGTGTGTGTGTGTGTCACATCATCCCTGTGTTTTTATAAAAAGGTAAAGTTGTCCCCAACCAGTCGTGTCCGACTCTAGGGTGTGGTGCTCATCTCCATTTCTAAGCCGAAGAGCCAGCGCTGTCCGAAGACGCTTCCGTGGTCATGTGGCCGGCATGACTGAACACCGAGGTGCACGGAACGCCATTACCTTTCCCACCGAAGTGGTACCTATTTATCTACTTGCAATTTCTTGCTTTCGAACTGAAAACAACATTCTCCCCAATAGTACTGGACTATTTTCATATCAAATTATATATACTTTCCCGCTCTCTCTCTCTCTCTCTCTCTCACACACACACATGTGCGAATGTACATCTATGTATGTATTATGTTCTCCTTTTTACATAGAGTATGGCATTTAGAAGCAGTACGCAAACCACTTATTCTTACATGTTACCTTTTTTTTGTTAATGAAACTAAATCAAATTTGTCACAAAGGGATTATGCTGCCTCTATCGCATCTGCAGAGTGCTGTCCCATGAGCCTGTTCCACGTGGTCCGGAGCCTGGTCGGTCCTGTGGCTCCGGAACCACTGGAGCATTCTAAGGCCTCATGTGAGGCCTTGGCAAGGCACTTTGCAGATAAAATTGATAAGATTAGGCGTGTTACTCTTCATGCTGTGGATACAGTTAGTGAGCAAGAGGCGGCCTGTGGCAAACCGGTTTTGTGGGATCGGTTCCAGCTTCTTCCTCCTGATGAAGTGGACAAGGTGCTTTCATCTGTACGGCCGACCACCTGCTTACTTGATCCTTGCCCATCTTGGCTCATTATGGGCTGCAGAGAGAGACTGGGTGAGGGGATCAGGGCGGTGGTGAACGCCTCCCTTGAGGAGGGAGTGATGCCATCAGCCTTCAAGGAGGCAGTGATAAGACCGCTCTTAAAGAAGCCCTCCTTGGATCCTCAAGTTCTGAACAACTTTCGCCCAGTCTCAAATCTGCCATTTTGGGGCAAGGTGATTGAGCGGGTGGTGGCGGTGCAGTTGAAGGCACACTTGGAAGAAACTGATTATCTAGACCCATTTCAGTTGGGCTTCAGGCTTGGGCATGGGACAGAAACGGCCTTGGTCGCCTTGGTAGATGACATGAGGAGGGCTTTGGATATGGGTGAATGCTCCTTCCTTGTTCTCCTCGACCTCTCAGCGGCTTTTGATACTGTTGACCACGGTATCCTCCTGGACCGCCTGGAGGGGTTGGGCATTGGAGACACCGTATTGCGGTGGTTCCGGTCCTTCGTCTCCGGCAGGTACCAGAGGGTAGCACTGGGAGAGGAGGTTTCGGACCCGTGGCCACTGACTTGTGGGGTGCCATAGGGTTCCATCCTCTCCCCGATGCTATTTAACATCTATGTGAAGCCGCTGGGGGCTATCATCAGGAGGTTTGGGGTGCAGTGTCATCAATATGCGGATGACACGCAGCTCTACCTCTCATTCAAATCTTCACCAAGGTTGGCCATAGAATCCCTGTCCAAATGTCTGGAGATGGTGAGTGGCTGGATGGGGAGGAATAAGCTGAAGCTGAACCCTGACAAGACCGAGGTACTTTTGGTGGGAGACAAGAGGAGACTAGGGGATGTTGACCTGGTGTTGAATAGGGTACGGCTACCCTTGAAAGACCAGGTCCGCAGCCTGGGGGTCATTTTGGACTCCCAGCTGTCCATGGATGCTCAGGTGTCAGCTTTGAGCTGGACAGCGCTGTATCAACTCCATCTGATAAGGCGGCTGCGCCCCTTCCTTCCCAACCATCTGCTCCCATCGGTAGTACATGCCCTGGTCTCCTCTCGTTTAGACTACTGTGATGCGCTCTACGTGGGGTTACCCTTGAAGACGGTTCGGAAACTGCAGCTGGTACAGAACGCGGCGGCTTGCCTGATTAAAGGCAGCCGCCGGCGAGATCACATCACTCCAGTGCTGAAGGAGTTGCACTGGTTACCAGTTGTTTTCCGGGCCAAATTCAAGGTGTTGGTTTTGACCTCTAAAACCCTATATGGTTCCGGCCCAGCCTATCTTAAGGAGTGCCTCCAGCAGCACCAGACAGGCCGCTTAACAACATCAGCCTCGGATGGCCTTCTCTCTGTCCCATCAGCCAGGACAGCTAGACTGGTGGGGATGAGGAAGAGGGCCTTTTCTGTGGTGGCCCCCACTCTGTGGAACTCCCTCCCTAGGGAACTCCGTCATGCCCCCTCTTTAATGAGCTTCCGTCGTGCATTAAAAACGTGGTTGTTCAGGCAGGCATTTGGGGTGGGTTAGGGTATTTTAGAAAATGTTTTTATGGTAGAATTTTATTGTTTTGAACTGTTTTTGTTGTGTGTTGTACATCGCCCAGAGTGGCTGGGTGACCAGCCAGATGGGTGATCAATAAATTTAATAATAAATAAATAAATAAATTTATACAGAACACATTATATATTAGGAAAGATCCTTTCTGTAACATACTCTGTCTCGTGTTAGCATTTGTGCTCTGTTTTTATGCACAATTTTAATAATTCCTGGGGGCTGAATCCATGCCTCTCCATCCACTTGCACAGGGACTCCTTCATCTCCAAGTATGGTGATCTTTACTGACCGGCACTGAAAGTGAGTAAACAGGTTTCAATACAGACAAATAGGTTCATGACAATTCCCATTAAGACTCGTCGTTAGCAGCTATGGCTCCTGTCCAAGTACATCTCAAGGGCAAAAAGCTGTTCCCATTTGGCATTTATGATGATTTGTTACACACTTAAAATTAAAACAAAAAGTCAACACTTGATTCATGTGTACTTTAGCAGCCTCATGAACTACTGTACCATCTCGTTGCTTTGCTCCTGGACATTACACATACCTGAGCTATCCTATGGTGTTGAAGCTTGATAACACGGGAAACTGCCATCTGCATGCTGCCAAACACTGCAACAACCTCCAAGATCTTATCATCAAATGATGGTGCCCCAAATATCTGATACAGGAAAAGGAAACATCAGTTTTGGTGAAACCCTACATGGAGCTTAGAACTGGGATTTTGCCTGTTATGCTCTGTAACTCATCAAGGACACTTAAGTACTTCCATGCCAGCACTAATGTAATTTAGATATTACATTTTATACTCCAGAATATAAATCAGCATCTCTTAAACATCAGTGAAGTGAAGCATTTGGCACACATTGTAAGACTGTAATGTCAAAAATAAGTGTACTCATATTTGAAATAGATACAAACCAGAAGCACAGTACCCCATAGATTTTGGAAGCAGAATGTTTAAATATATATGCACCAAAATATTTTGGCTATTGAACATGCATCTGAAGATTGAAGTACCATCTATAAGCAACAACACTACTTGTAGCAGATGTGTCATTTTCACATAGACATTTTTTTAACAGGATACAACTCTGGTTCTCAAAATGGGGAGAAGAACCTCCATAGAAAAGTGAAGACTGTTGCCAGGTAAACCATAACTTCTTTCCTGACCCTCCCCTTGTCTCAGATTTATTCTGCCTCCCCAGCCTATCCAACTCACTGCATACATATTTACTGGATCCTATTCCAATTAGTGCACTGTGGGGGACTCTCAACATTTTTGAACCCCCTTTGTGATGCTGATTTGCTCAGTGAAGGGTTAGAATTCAAACCTTTTGGGAGCTAACTTAAACACTGTACTTCCCAAACATATTAAAAAAAGGATCAAGTTGGTTTTGTATTCAACCTGAAATTAAAGGATAACATTAGTAAATTTATAAATCTTAACAAGTTACATACAACATTGATGATATTCCTTGATGCCAAAAAGGGCTTTGATAGTATAGAATGGCCTTTTTAAAAAGTATTGGAAACTATGACATTGATTCATCCTTTAAGGAATTTAGAAAAGCCATATAGTCTCATAAATAAATAATAAATATGTATGCATAAAAAAAATCCAAACCTTAACTAAAAATCTTCTGATATTTATATAAACTACATTTTGTCAATAAAACAGAAAAACAGTTACTGATAGGAAATAATACATTTAAAAACAAACAAACAACAACACACTACTCACATCGTCCTCCTTGGTTCCACCCCAGAAATTAGTTCCACCAGCATAGCTTGGAATATTCAGAACAGCTATGCCTTGAAGACTTGGGAGAGGGATATATTGTCCATCACACTGCAATGCATAAAATGCTACATAAATAATCACTGGAATAAGTTGCTATTTCCTTTAATCACAGAACTAGACTGGAATTAAAAATCATCTAGTCTAGCTTCCCATCCTTAACCAGGATGTTCTACACATTTTTAGTACATCTAAGTTGCGTATCAAACCTCTTTAAATTATTGTCCCTCAAGCCAATTATACAGTACCACAACAGAAGAAAAGGGCAAACATTGTTCCCAATATAGAGATGATTGACTGGAAACAATCCAAACAGCTGAAGCAATTGATACAAGCCAAAGATTACAGTGAAAGCAACTGGCCCAAGACAGTTAGCCAACTTTCTGGTTCCAAATATGGCAGTCACTTATATCCCAAGCATGAGACAAAATTTATATAAACATAGGTAAGGTAGCTTTACACACTGTGTAAACACACACTGTGACACTGTAACTACTGGACTACTGTAACATGCTCTACATAGAAGTGCCTTTGAAAACTATCCAGAAACTGCAACAAACTGTAACTATCCAGAAATTGCAACTACAAGGCCAAAATGAACAGGAATGTGTCATCATTCTGCATCCTAACAGATTCAAAAGTAAAATCAAACCAAAACTGAAACAGGTGCACAGTCTGGGGATGTTCTGGATCCATCATTGTCTCTTGGGCCACAAGTGACTTCAGTGGCTAGAAATGCCTTTTATCAGCTTATGCTGATATACCAGCTACTACCCTATCTGGGAAGAGATAGCCTGACAAAAGCTATCCATGCTCTGGCAACCTCCCAGCTGGATTAGTGCTGGGACATAGGGCTATTTTTGAAAATGGTTTGGAAACTTCATGTCAGGGCCTTGTAGGTTATAGCTAAGATTTGATTAGAAGTAGCCTGGAAGGGCTTGGGCCTATATTCAACCTCTGGAATGTCAGCATCTGTGTGAGCTTGTCTCTGTCACTGTTCTCAGAGCAGAGCTAGGGGGAGTCACCCTACTCCCTGTTCACCTGCTGGTCTGGCCTTGGCAGGCAGGGAGGCTGGAAGTTGTCCGTGAGAAACTGACAGGGGTGGGGTGGGGTTTGCAGGAGGTCGCCCAGGTTGAAGTGTCACTGCTGGAGAGCTGAGTAGTGACGCCCTGTTTAGACAGGGGCCTTGCTGAAAGGCTAAAGGCCCTTGTCTGTTAAGGGATCCGGAGGGGGTGTCTTGCAGTCGCGCCTTTCCTTTTAAGCTGATGCAAAGGCAAAGAGCCTTTGCTAGGAACATCTCATTTCATTGCCCGAAGCCTTCTCTGTTTGGATTCATCATTGTCTGGGCTTTTGGAGAGACTCTGCACATGGACTGGAACTCTGGATTGTTAAAGACTTGCCATGAAAAGTACTGTGAGACTTTTCATAGACTTGAACTCTAGTTTGTTGTGGATTAGGTGTCTGTGTTTGTAGTCAGCTCAATGTACGGCAGGCTGGGTTTGATCTATGACTTTTGGACTTCCTTCTGCCAGAACTCATGCAGCGTGGAGCTGCCAATATGAAAGCGGTGGCTCGGAACTCCTTGTGTGTGGGGGTATGCTCTTCCCTTGATCTTGATGGGCCTTGACCATGCAGCCTGGAGTTATCAATCTGGAGTTATCAGTCTAACTCTCTATGGTGTGGTTTTGTTTTGGCCTCTTCAAGAAGCTATCTCTTGATTACCTGATGGGTTCATTCCAGGAATCATTCCCTTTCCAGGTCCGGGGTTGGAACCCTGTGTAAGAATTGCCTGGGTTAGGTATGCCAGGAATCCAGAGTACCTTCCCTTGTGTCCAGAACCATGGAGATGGCAACGCAGAAATCACGTTGATGAGGATCTCAGTCACAATAGTAGTGTTTAGCTTTGGACTGTTGAATTACACAGAGCCTATAGCTACTGGCCATCAGCTTTATGATTTCTGAAGAGTGTAACCACTAAGCTTTTGCCTTGGGATTTCCAGCAATAAAGAAATCTCACTGATTTGGGTGTCAGATTGCCTGAGCGTGTGCACTGGGGGGATTGGGAAACCTGACACTTCAGTTAATCCACAATAAAGCTACCAGGATACTAACTGGGCCTGATCGATACAATCATGCAACAATGGTGCTTCATCAGCTGCACTGGCTTCTAGTCCATTTCTGGACCCAATTCAAAGTGTTGGTGTTGACCTTTAATCTCCTAAACTTTATCCATTTCTAGGTAAAGGTAAATCTTCTCTCATATGTACCTGCCTGGACCTGAAGTCTTCTTCGGAGGCCCTCCTTTGGGTGCCCTGGTCAAATGAAGTTAGAAGGATGGCTACATGAGAGAGGGCCTTCTCCGTTGTGGCACCATATTTATGGAATACTCTCCCCAAAGAGGCTTGCCTGGAGCCCACACTTATCTTTTCAGCACAAAGCAAAGACATTTAGATTTTTATTAGTATGAGGCATTTTAATTGGGGGGAGGATCACTTATTGATGCTGTTTTTAACCTGTTTATTGTACAAGCCTCCCATAGAATGTTTTGTTATAGGGCAGAATATAAATATCATACATAAATAAATATGTACTTCCTTATTCACTCAGTTCAGCGTCTGAGGTCCTGCTCCATTTGCCCCTTCTGACTGATTTCAACAGGGAGTTACTGGGAGCAGAAATGTTTCAGTACTGACATCAGCTCTGTGCAATGTTTTCTGTAAGAAGAGCCTCCTAGCACAAAGACATGTCAGCATTTGTCACATAGTTTTCCCTGGTGTGCTTGTCTATCAAAAAATAAATAGCTCGTAAAGGGGAGGGGCCAACCAGGATTGGGACTGTGGCGTGTGTGTGTGTGTGTGTGTGTGTGTGGCCTTTAACCTCCATCCAGTCCATTTCTGGGCCCGATTCAAAGTGCTGGTATTAACATTTAAAGCCCTTAACGGCTTGGGGCCAGGTTACCTGAAGGATCGCCTCCTCCCATATGTGACTGCCCGGACCTTAAGATCATCTTCAGCAGCCCTTCTCCGTGAGCCCCTGCCAAAGGAAGTGAGGCGGGTGGCTACTAGGAGGAGGGTTTTTCTGCTCTGGCACCCTGGCTGTGAAATGAACTCCCTAGTGAGGTTCGCCTGGCACCTACATTGTATTCCTTTCGGCACCAGGTGAAGACCTTTTTATTTTCCCAGGCATTTTAACATTTTAGCTTTCTAGACTTTTAGCTTTGCTGTTTTAAATCTGTATTTTAAATCCCTGCACTGCTGCTAGATTTTATTGTAGTTGTATTGTTATATTGTGGTTTTAATGTTCTATATATTTTAAATTGTTTTATTGTGTGCCGTTTGGTTTTAATTTTTGTGAACTGCCCAGAGAGCTTCGGCTATTGGACAGTATAGAAATGAAATAAATAAAATAAAATCCACATGCCTGCTATTCACAATGGAAGGAAAGCTCCCACAGGCACCAGTTAATTTAATTAATTAATTAATTAAACAGACACCTTTAGGGACAGCTCACCTCTCAGGAATAGTGCAAAGTTGGGTAAATGTAGAGCTAAGGCACATGGGCAGGAAGAAGGAAAATCTATAGCACCTCTCACAGGACCCAGTTCAATAGTGGTTTCCAAAAGAAAAAGAAAAAAAAGCAATCATGGGATGGTCTTCAGGAATGCCTTTAAGAAAGTTATTTAGTATTTCCTGCCTCAAATAGATCAGAAGGGAATATTTCCCCATTTGGAATGGCACCTGAGATGATCTCTTTTCCCTTCTCCTCTTTCCTGAATCAATCAGTAGGGCTCACAACAAGCAGAGTCAGGGACTCCTTAAGAACCTGCTTTCAATGAATATTTTACATCAGGATGTCCATAATACTCATACTCAACAATACTTAAGACCAAGCTTGAACTTATTTATCTTAACCTATTTTGAGATGTTCCTATATTAGGGAGACGTCCAACATCACAAAGTAGCAATCCAGTATGAAGAAGCTGGGATGCTGGGGTTAGAGGACTTGGCTTCCCCAACTTACACTTGACAGGATCTAGATAGCGATAAATAAAGATTACCTCAAGCTGCACTTTTTGTTCTAAGTTTTTGTAGGTCCGTTGCAATAATTCTTTAGTGCCAAGTACACCATACCACATCATGTTCTTTGTCCTGCTTCTGAATGCAAAGGAAAAATGATCATGCCGAGGCACAGAATTCACATACCAACCATATTTTGTACACTACCAACCCCTCTTAAGAAGTTGAAAGAAGAAAGGACAGTCATTAGACAGATGTTTAAGTTAAATGTTCTTATTTAAAACCTCAGTATTGACTCAATTACCTGCATTTTTCAGGGTGCTCCTCTCGTTTATTGTTAAATTCTAATGAAATCTTTGCATCTAATCCAATTCCAAAATAATTGTTCATGACACACTTCTCTGAATATCCTTCCCTGTAAGCAAATACACAACTGTATAATAATCTTAGCATAGATAGGGCAGATTGTAACTATCATACGCATAAGTATACAAACAATGCACATTTCTAGCTTTTCAACAGATTCTACAATAGCCTCCTGTTCAGCTCTCCCAATGGTTGTCCTCCCACCCCTCGCTATGTGAAAGTAACAGAATTGTGATAAGTAAATATTTAGTGCACTACTATTTATTTATTTTGGGCAGGATACACCGGGTTGTATCCAGTGATGGCTTTGCACTAGCAGAAAGCACATTGACTCTTACAAGGCGGTGCACCCAATTTTCACAGATACCACACCCCACTGCACCCCCCACCAAAGTGCTCCTGAGGGTTGAGTGCCATTCTGGAAATGTATGGGATATGGTGCAGAGGGCTGCAGTAGGTCCTGAGGTTCAGAAAAAATCAGGTGTCTCACCTTACACAGGTGGAAGTGCAGGATTCATGGTGGATCTCTTTTTCAGAGATCTCTGCAGGCATTTATATTTTTTAAAAACCCCTGAAGCCCATTCTCAGGGACAAAGCACGTAGGGCTACTGCTTAGAATAAAACCACATATATTTTTTTACATCCTGAGACTTCGCCTCATTATTCCATTCTAATAATTGATAGACATGGCTCTGCATATTTGAGTGGCTTGGCAACATCACTAGGCATAACAGAGGATGAAGACTGGGAGCATCTCTACACCAGCCTAAAATCCTGCATTTAAAATGGGGCTTTCTGCTTCTGTTTTAAATGCAGGATCATGACAGACTCCCTTTATATGTGCTTCCTCCCCGCTTTCCACCTCCTTTTCCGCCTGATCTGAGTCTTTGATATGTTTTATTATACAGCCGCTAGATGGTGCTGTTGTCTAGCTCCTCTTATTGTGGGTTTTCCTCTTTTCACAAGGGAACTTAAGCGGAACTCAAGCACTGTAATTTGATAACTCATTATCTGCGATCTTTTAAAAAATGGAATAAAGGTCATTTAGTGTGGGAGACAGCCTGGACGTTGACAACATCATATAAAGGACTCACAAACTTCCATAGTTACTGATCTCAATAGCAGGATAAAAGCTCTGTGTGGAGAAGCCCTATGCCTCACTGTCCCACCCACGAATTCAACCTAAGAGTTTCTATCAACTCAAGAAGTGATAGCCCTCCAGTGATTTATCTTCTTGTACCAAACTAGCTCCTTCAAAACTCTTGATCAGATCTGGCAGTGGCAGCATGCTCCATCCCTATGCCCAGTGTCTTCTCACCAAACTAACCCTCAATAAGGTGCATTTTTCTGAATGCTCTGAATAACAGTAGACTCAAGATATGCTCGGCAGAAAGTTTCAGCACCGGATTGCCAACTTACTCTGCAAGAAGCGCTCTGTTCTCCTCTGTACATGACTAACACCCCTTCACTATGTGTTCCATAGAGGATGGAGGCACCTTGGCTTCAAAGAAGCTTCTGACATAGCAGACTCTGTCTTAATTGTCTTCAAAATAGCAAGAAGGCCAGGAGGACTACAGTGAAGATAATTTTCCTGCTTGTGGATGTTAACTGGAGGAATGCTTGCTGCTCCAACCTTGAATTTAAAATTTTCATTCAGACCATAGTGGTCTGAGTAGAGAAGTATTTCACAGCATCCACTCTAAGTATATGTATATGTCCTGAGTGATACCATTTTTGAAACTGGATGCTTTGGATCCATGCTGAAGCCGACATTTGGAGTCTCTTTAATCTGCCACTGAAGAATACCATCCAATCAAAATGCATTTGACATACAAGAATGTTAAATTTCACAGATTAGTTTTGTAATTTGATAATGTAATGCTTGTAACAGGATAGAGAGGCTTCTGAATCTCCTTATAACTCTTGTGTGTGTGTGTGTGTATGTGTGTGTATGTATGTATGTATATATATATATTTAGCAGTTGGTTCAAAAATTGACTTTTACCTGCACCTTTTGTTGTAAAATTTTAGCTATGTTTTACAGTTTCTTATAAATGTTTTATAGTGCTTTATAGATTGTATTACTACTTTGCACTTGCATCTTTTGCTGTGCAATTTTAAGCCATGTTTTATAAATGTTTTATAGTACTTTATAAATATTATTATTATATTCTTGTTACTTGTGTGTAAGATTTGCAGTTTGTCCTGATCTTTCAGTCTCACTTGTTTTTTATTGGTTAGGAAATTGTCTCCTTTGTTTAAACTTAGGCACAGTATGCACATTGTAACTCCATTGCTACTTCCTTACTATCTCTGACAGTGGAGTTGTTACAGAGTGGAGGGTTGCTTCTAGTCCCACACAGAAGGGTGATTGGGCCCTAAAAACTGCTGCCTATGCTGAACATAAGAACCTAAGAGCCATGCTGTACCAGACCAAGGATCCATCTGGTCCAGCATTATGTTCACACAGTAGTCAACCAGCTGCCTGTGGGAAACCCCCAAGTAGGACATGAGTGCAACAGCACCCTCCCAGTTGTGATCTCCAGCAACTAGTGTACAAAGGCATACTGCCTCCAATACTGGAGGTAGCATATAGCCATCAGAACTAATAGCCATTTATAGCCTTATTCTCCATGAATTCATCTAACCCCCTTTTCAAGCCATCCAAGTTAGTGGCCTTCACTGCAACTTGTGGTAGCATGTTCCCCACCAATCAGCTTCATGGGATGAACCTGGGTTCTAGTATTATGAGAGTGGGAGAAAAATGTCTCCCTATCCACTTTCTCCACACCATGCATAATTTTGTACACCTCATCTCTCCCCTCTTTTCTAAGCTAAACAGTCCTAGATGTTGTAACCTTCCCTCATAGGGGAGATGCTCCAACTCCTTGATCATTTTAGTTGCCCTTTCCTGCACTTCTTCCAACTGTACAATACCCTTTTTTAGGGGTGGTGACCAGAACTGTACGCAGTATTCCAAGTGTGGTCACAGCACAGATTTGTGTAAGAGCAGTATGATATTGGCAGTTTTATTTTTGAGGCCCTTCCTAATTATGACTAACATATAATTGTGTTTTTTACGGAAGTAACACACAGCACAAAACATAGAATGGATGCAATGTTTATCTTTGCGCATCTCAAGGCCTAACACCTTCCATTCCTACCTGGAGCAGTTGGGGGAGCAAGTTATTCCATGAGTCCTCCACTGCTTAAGGAGACCCATTACCCCAAACCTTGCTAATCCTCTGTCTCCTCCTTGCTCTTAAGATTATGTTGGGAGTGGGTGGTTCAGGAATTATAAGTAAGCTGTTACTGGAACAGTTTGCACAGTCAGGAAAAACTTCCTGACTTTTAGAGCAACACGACAATGGAACCAATTCCCTAGGGAGGTGGTGGGCTGTCCCACACTGGAGGCATTCAAGATGAGGCTGGATAGCAATCTGTCAGGGATGCTCTGACTTAGATTCCTGCACTGAGCAGGGGGTTGGACTCAATGGTCTCAATGACCCTCCGACCGTACTATTCTATGATTCTATGATCATCCTAGGCTAAACAAGCCATTGTGGCTTGTTTAAACTGCAGCGTGTGCTGGCGCATGCCAGGTGTGATTTGCATAATCATCTGCCTGGTCGCAGCTTGTCATATCATCCAAACGCAAGTGGCATGGCTTGTCTGAGGGGGAAACAACCCTCAAATAGCCCAACAACACCCTGTGGGTTATTTGAGGGCTGTTTCCCCCTCAAACAAGCCATGCTGCCTGGGTTCTCGCTGCAGTTTAAGCAAGCGACTGTGGCTTGTTTGGCCCACAATGATCATCCAAACCAGGTCACTGAAGCTCTAGCTCAAATCTCAAACCAAAACACTGAAGCACACCCTACCTGACTTCACGGGACAATAAGCCCACCTTTTCTCCGAGTGAGAACCACTTCCCAGTTAGCTCAAAACTCTAGTGTACTCTTTTGGGAACTGTAATTGCATAGGTCTGCTCCATTTTTATGTTTTAATAAACAAATTTCCACATTTTTGACTTCTGAATCTATTAAAATCACCCAAATTTCCTTTTTGTGTGTGCATGTATGACTGGATGTTAATACTGTGGGGAAAAAAACCGGATGTCAGCAAAATGAGAAATAGAAATAATCAAACATTAAACAAATAATTATTTTTCTTACAATGATTCTGGATCAGGATCAATAAAGGGTGTGGCGCCAAATGGGTCAATGTTGGCTAGTAACATTTTGCTGATAATAGAACTCCCTGCAATAGAGGCAGCAAGACCCGCTCTGAGGCCTGATGGGAAAAGAGAAAAATGCATGTTGTAATTACCTAATGCTGTAGACATTTCTTGCATAGTTTATTAGACAACATTTTAAAGGGAAAAGGGGGAAGGGCAACTAAAATCTTTTCTTAAAAATTATTTAACTTACCCTTGTAAAAGAGAAAATTAGTCAGCTTCATCAGTAAGGATTTAAAACTATTATCCTTAGCAGAAAGGTCTCATTATGACCAGATATAGACAATCAAAATAGTATAATTTACAGTACAGGGAAACATAGGGCCAAACTACTTGTTATTTTAGATGTGTTACTGCATTTAACATTACTGCCTGATCAAGATCATTACCACACATTAAATGCAATAATACAAGTATTTTGTAGGTTGGCCCATAGGAACTAAAGAGACAATGGATTTCAAAAAATGTTGTCTAACTTAAGTCCCATTCATTTCGATGAATCTACTGTAAGTAGAACTAACATTGGATAGAATACAATGCAGGAAATCATGTACTTAACTACTAGAAAAATCATTGGGACTTAAGTACTTAGCTATGTGCATAGCTCCCATTGGTTTTAATAAGACCAAAGCACACTGAACTTTCTCTGGATTGGGCTATAATCCTGTTACCGGATCAACTTTTGGTTATGTGCACAGACTTCTTCATCAGGAAGTATCTGCTTATTTCCAATTATTCTTTTTTACATTTCAACACCCCCTCTTCCTGGCTAATGATGTCTGAACAAGCCCTGAACATAAGTATATTCTTGAGTGACCTGTATTTGCTGTATTAAAATACGACACACGAAGACCCTTTGCCCCTGAAGATACATTGGATATTTTTTCATAAAAACTCCTGCTTTGTAGCATCAGCTTGAGGCTCGCCTCTTCCTTTACTGTTCAGGTGGACACAGTGCCATTTAGAGCAAGTGTATTTAGCAAATATTTTATCAGTCAGATCAGTCAAACAGTTGCATAATCAAAAACTATTAATTCAAAATATATTGCGCATTGACTGATGGTATTTACAAACTGCGTCAGTCTTCTAAGAGCTCAAGATATACATTCTATCATTTGCTTAACTCAGTATCTAGAAGCATCTGAAAACCTATCTTCATTAACACACAAGATTCCAGATGAACACTGATAACTCATTAGCTTCATAACAAGGTGCAGATGCTTTTAAAACAGCACAAAAGTGCTTATTTATGTTAACTAATGGGGAAAGCAATCCCATGGTCCCTGGGCGAGCATCCCAGGGACCATAGGAGGGTTCAGATTAACCTGTCCGAGGTCAGGGAAAGTGCTCTGAACTTGGAAGGAGGAGTAGGAGATCCACCCCCTCTCCCCTGCTCCCTCATAGCAGGTGCAGAGAGAATTGCTGCCTCTTCAGGATTAGAAAATCAACCCTGGAGAGAGAAAATGGGCCATTCTGGTGGACAGGGAAAGGAGGAGATGGGAGAGCCCAGGATACAATGTATCCTGAGCCTCTTCCAGCCTCCTTTCCTCCCCATCCAAAGCACCTCACCTAGACAGGCTGAAAAGTCCATTTAGCAAAAAAAATCAAAGAT
Source organism: Heloderma suspectum (assembly GCF_057233095.1). Classification (NCBI taxonomy): domain Eukaryota; kingdom Metazoa; phylum Chordata; class Lepidosauria; order Squamata; family Helodermatidae; genus Heloderma; species Heloderma suspectum. Next base: position 173,993,249 of record NC_139460.1, on the reverse strand, counting down.
CAGAGCATGGGGTAGGGGGCAAGGATCACCTCTGCCGCTCCTCCTGCCCTCTGCCTGGAAGGGCATAGGAATCTCAGAAACCTCCGAGTTTGGGGGCTTCCAAATCATGAGGGCAACGTTTATAGGATTGCGCCCTAAACTGTTTTGGTATAACTCGGAAAAAATCCACACCAGTATATTTTTTGAGGCAGTGAAAGGACTAGCAAATTGTAAACCCTGCATTACCTGGGCAAATTATCCTTGTGTTCAATACTGGAAGATTTTCTTTGCTGACTGTGCAGGCTGGGGCTGAAAAAGAACTTGCATGAGAAAGAATGCGACTTCTCTGTCCATCTGGAGATTTGGGGGCGGTTTTAACTGTTCAGAGGGGGAAAACAATATGCATTATCTTTCTACATATAAAAATGATATAAATCTGCCATATGGGTACTATTTATTTATTAGGACAACATGTAGCTACTAGGAATTTTTCTCCCTACCTCTCCCTTTAGGACAGGGAAAGGCAACCTTTCATCTGCAGGCCTAATCTGGCCTGTGGAAGCTTGGACTCTCTTCACAGGCCCCTCCCCATCCCCAAGCTACCAGGGGCTTTGTGAGGAGGCAGGAGGAGGAATCTCCTTCAGAGATCAGAGATAACATGGAGAGTCTGCTGAGTGCCGTACTGCGTATCACAGATTGGAGATAACAATGGGATTGGGTGAGTGGTGGCCTTCACCTGCCCTGCATCATCTCCCCAATAGCTTTTTCACCAGAGGCTTTATAACAGGAGTCCCCAACCTTTTTTGGACCCCTGGGCACACTTTGGAATTTGAGAAACTGCTGAGGGCACCACTACAAAATGCCTCCCATGGAGGACTGGCTAGTCACATAATGGCTGCTGTGGGAGTTTGCTAGTCAAAAGCAAGCTAAGGAGATGGGGTGGGGAGAAATAGTGAGGCTAGAAGCAGGGACGGAGGGAGGGGGAAATAGCAAGGCAAAGGGGTAGAGGGGAGAGAAAGGGCGAGGCTAGAGACTGGGAGGAGGAAGAAACGAAGAGGTGGGGAGAGAAACAGCGAAGCTGGAGGCTGGGAGGGAAGGGGAAACAACAAGGCAACAGGGGAGAGGGGAGCGAGAGAGCAAGGCTAGAAAGGGAAAGAAAAAGGCTAGGGATGGGGAAGGGAGAGAAATAGCAAGGAAAGGGGTTGTGGGAAGAGAAATAGTGAGGCTAGAGAATGGGAGTGGAGAGAAAGAGAAAGTTCTGTGTGGCCAGAAAATCAGAGAGGGGAAGAAAGCAACTCTTTCCTTTCGTGCCTGTCACCAAGAGTTGAACTGCAGCAGGTTCAGGAACAAGAAAACATACCTGGTGCCTTTACATTTTCCAAAGTTTTTATTTAAAAATTTATATATATTGAAGGTAGTAGGGAGTGGAGAGCTTCGTGGGTACCACTGGATGTCCCTGCAGGTGCCATGGCACCCACGGGCATCACGTTGGAGGACCCTTGCTTTATAGCTTCACCAGGTATATCCTTTGTTAGCTTACATGGAGACTCCAATCAATAAAAAAGAAACTTGTGATGCTGAATGAAACATTAAACTCAGAAACTATTTTCCAAGTGGGATCAGTGCCACCTGGAAAATAACCACACATAAATAGAATATCAAATGAGATGAAGTGATGCACTATTATTTATAAATAATGTATTAAATGCATAAAATTGCTAGGTACTGAACATGAAGATAAATGTGTAAAAGCACATATTAAATTTATTGTACAACACGTATGATCCGATAAGCCCTTTGTGTTTTATGTTTGCATCCTATCCTCTAAACAAATATATTTACAGTACAATCCTATGCAAGTCTACTCAGATGTAAACCCTACTGAGTTCAATGGATCTTACTTTCGTCGCCAAGTAAGTGGGAATAGGGTTGCCGCGTACTGACTTTAAAATAAATACATAAATAAATAAATAAGAAACTGTTTTCCCACCAAAAGCGTACTAATTAGATAGAAACTGTAAAGTAAAACCAACTCCAACTGCTTGTTTGGAATTCTTATGCAATTATTGTTTTCAGGTTGTTTACTTGGATGACAGTCAGATTCCTTCGTATCTTCATCTTTTTCTTCTTCTTTAGATTCATCCAACTCCTTACTATATTCCAGTGATGACTGTTTTATTTGCTCTTCTGTATGGGCATTCTGTTCATCCACAACTATAAGAGCAGATAAATAAGTGTAAGTACTGTTACAAAATAGATTTTGCAAAATCGGGTATCACTAAATAAGAGTTAGCTATAAGTGAAAAAGATAAAGAGTTTACTGCTGGGCCCTTAATTACTATATCTGTCCTGAATATAAGGGCAGATTTACACACTTTGTTTTTTATTAGAATAACTTATAAGATAAGCGCATATTCCTTCCGTGTACATTTGCTGTTATTTCTGTACTTCCCCATAGCAAAAGTGAGATAAACAAACGCTGCTTAATTCTGAATAGAAATCTACAATACAATATCTCATTCACAAGGAAAGTACAGTTATTATTATGTGAACAATAGACATGAAAAGAACTTCAGAGACTCCTAGTCCTGTGGTTATTCTCCAGCAAAAATGCTCATGTCAACTTGCCCTGTTCTTCTTGGTAAATTTCTCTGGCCCTGTTGGAACTGCCTTGATGTCATCCTCTGGAGAACTGTATTTCAGACTTCATGCAATTGACTGTGCCATAGTTTTTCATTTTGTTTTTTAAACGTCATGTGCTATATTATGTTTTAAAAGCCCCCAAAACACCTCAAACCAACCAACACATCAAGGATGTGTTCAACATCAGTTACTAAAGTGACCTAACAAAAACAGTATCTTTGTCTAGGAACAATATACCAATCAGAAAAATATCCTGAATCTATAAAGTTTTCACATGTATGTCCTGCCATAACACTCTGAGCCATCCGGATGCTGGCCATGTATTTTAATCGCACATTATTTTAGAAACATTTCACATTCATAATGTTTTGTTTTTATGTTTTTGACTTAATCTAAATTGCAAAAGGGGTTAAAATAAAGGGGTCCATTTATGATACTGCTACAAATTATACACAAAATAAAATAGTATCTGGCTCTCCCATGAAGAAACTCTGACTTGGGACACGCAACATTTATCTTTAGGCAGATGGATACAAAGAAGAATGGTGGCTCTATAAAGCATACCACAAATGCAGAAAAAATATAATTAAAAAGTAGTCTGTTTTGTACAAAGGGGAAATCACATGTTAAAACTGGAATTTTGGCCTTGTGCAGATAAAACACATGCTTTATCGGTCCTCATTCGGCACAGCTGTGAGGAGATCAGAAGGTTCTGCTTCCATTTTAGATTAAAGGTCATTTTAATCTAAATTCATTTTAGATTAATGGTCTGTTGTTCAAACCATACACTGTAGCTAATCTTAATTATGGTTTGTTGAAACAACTCAGATCCATGGTTTGAAGTTGGCTTGTCTGAAACAAACCATAGTTGAGATTAACCACAGTTTCTCAAGTTCTGACAACACAACAAGCTGCAGTTAATCTAAAGTACAAGCAGAAGGTACCAAACCTCTCCTTCTGGCTATGGCAGAGGAGGAAGGGGAGGGAAAATGCAAGCCTGAGGTGAGGCTAGGCAGCTTCTTGTAAGGCTGAATCAAAGTTTCACTCTTTAAAGTGGTTTAGCATTAGGTCCAAACCAGTCCTTTATGTCAACAAGGAAGTATCACAAGCAAACTTAACAAGCAAAATTCTCTTCCAGGTGCACACCTTTTTCTGCTTGCTCAATTATTTGCCTTAGAGCTTTCTTTAAACTGTTTGCTCTGAGCATTAGCTGTTCTCGTGGCTTGAAGATCTGGTGTGTGAGGGGTGTTGTATTGCCCTCTGTCAACTGTTCCTTGACATCAGACAAAGATTCTTCACTTGATGACTCTTCAGCTTCTTCCTCTACAATGGGGGGAGTGATCCTTGGCACCATGGGACTAACCTGGGCTTCAGAGTGAAGAGCCTGAAGCAACAGGTTTAGCTTCTCATTCAATTCTGAACACTAACAAAACGATAGACAAACAAAAAAGAAAACAGACATATGGAAATACTTAAATAATCTTTTAAAAAGTCTAAATAGCTGGTTCATCACACTTTAAAGTCACAAAACACTGCTTAATTCTCATAGGAGTTCAAAACTGTTTCAACTCTCCACAGTTAATAAAGTTAATGGCAACAGGAGAATGAAAACAGTAAGACTTTGCAAATCTCACCCTATCGTTTTGTACTATCAGTACCCTGTCATCACTCCTACTACCATTTTTATTAGAAACAAGCAATGGACAATTGGTGTGGTGTTTACTATTTATGTCACAATGAGTAAATGGTGGCTGCCACCACACCTCATCAGGAAGTGGACTCCCATGCTCTGCATAAACTGAAGCTTCGGTGAAGGGACGAATCCATGCAGACCACACTAGGTCCCTACTAGTTAAAAATACCCTATTGGGCATTTAAAAATGGTTCAACACATCTGCCTCTCTGTCACTGTGAAAAGGACAATGCCAAAGTGTTCACTTTGGCATCACTGACTCCAAAGTGTCCAACCCCAAATAGTTTGTCCCCCTATACACAGCCCTTCAGTTTGCTGGGCCTTGCTACAGCATCCAAACAGCTGCCTGCTCTGGGACACAGCTTGGCTCCTCTATGTTTCCTCCTCTTTCTCCTCTTAAAAGTCTTTGATGTGAGGACTACAGAACTCATTGCATACCACTCTATGAAGCCAGAACCAAGACAGAGACAAAATGAAGTCTAGAAAAATTCTATTCATTAAAGCTATTTTAGGATTTGGGACAGACTTTACTTATTATTAATAAAAATTACTCTGCCTTTCCAATTGAGGTTCAAGGCAGCTTACATCAAATTAAAGACAAATACAAAACCAATAAAGCCAAAATAAAATACAATACAGATTTAAACAGTCCCTAGCCCCGAAAACTTCCCTTCTGGCATCTATCATTTACTATAAATATTTTGTGAATACATCCAAAGATGGAAACGCTAATGCTGGGAATAATTTAATACTGATGTAATTAAAGTATTTTAAAAAAGGAATTAAAGCTTAATTCTTACTTTAATGGCCATAGCATCAGCTTCTGCATTTTCCATTGGTTTTTCACAGGTCTTCCCTATTTTGGCAACAAAGCCTTTTACAGTTTCACATAATATCCTTTTGTGAAAGAGACAGAAATGCCAAAGCAAAGAGAAATTGATGATGCTGAAACATTAATTTTGTACGAGATATTAATATAGTTTTGCCATTCCTCATGAAAACCCATTAAGATTATAATTGCCATGCATTTTATATCTCACGAGTGAAAGGCCTGTGAGATTTCACAGATTCTGTGTATTCACGTCTCTTCCCCCATTTCCTTTTCCCCATCACTAGAATCCAGAGCTGGCTTGGGGCCAGGACTAGATGCTCCTCCTTCTCCGTTGCTTCCTTTTATAGTTACAGCCACCACCCCTTGCTGAGCGGAGGAAAGGAACATTTGAGATGGGGTTGATGACTGGAGCGGTTGCTTTGTTTTCATAGTGACATCACACAAAATCAAACAAACAGACACTCCAGGCACTGGCACCTTTTCAAATGCTCCATTGCTCTGTAGAGGGAGAGGGAGTATGCCATAGCAGCATGAGATATGGGGACTGGCGGGGAGCAGAGTGGGGGCAGGAGTTTCCAATCTCCCAAGGTATGAGTTTTGGTGAGGAAGGTGGCCATCACCCCAGGACATTGCTGCTTTCTGCTTCTCACCAGGAGCCGAGCTGGTTCACTTTTGTCACATGTAGTCTTCCAAACATGACAGAAGTTACCCAACAGGCTTTCCCTCCCCAAACCGATTGTAGTCAGTCTGTTACTCCATGGGACCCACAGAATAAAAGACCCTGAATGAAAACTATGTATATATAGCTTTCCTAAATAAAAGACAGCTTTAAAACCTTTGAGATTTCAAATATTTAATGAATCACATTGTAAATTTTGACACTCTCTAAGAAATAGTATTTCATTTTCAAGGTATAAAACATTGCTTTGCCTTTTTGATTTGCCCTAAGCCTAGAGTCTTGATAGCAATATGGAACTCCACCAACAGCAATTTCATGTAGCGAAAACTAGAGCTAGGAGTACTTTTTCCGTTCACCAATATTTTTAAGAGGTTTGGCCACTGCCAGTACACAACTTTTAAGTTTTGATTGAAGTTCTTTATAATTCACTTTAAAACATAACTGTGCAAATGTTTATTTATTTATTTATTACATTTATATCCCACCATTTTTCCTCTTTAAGAAACCCAAGGGGGCGTACATAATCCTCCTCCTCTCCATTTTATCCTCACAACAACAACCCTGTGAGGTAGGTTGGGCTGAGAGTCTGTGACTGGCCCAAAGTCACCCAGTGAGCTTCCATGGCCGAGTGGGGACTAGAACCCCAATCTCCCGGCTCCCAGTCCAACACTCTCACCACTACACCACACTGGAATTGCAAATACAGCAGTCACACTTTTATGTAAGCCATTTTGAAATGTTTAAATCTAAAGACAATAAATACATTTCTGAATCCCTACTAAAACTCATGCCTGAACTGGGCACACATGAATTTCACTCACAGTCAGATTATATACTAAATTGAACTGTGAAGGATCAATACACATATGATACTGAGAGTGAGCCATGTGCCTCCATACCAGATATGAATTTATTAAAAGCAGTAGTCTAGAAATACAAGTGATTCTAACATCTCCAATCCCTTGTATGAAATATTTGAATTAGCTGTGTCAGAATCTGAATTTAGAAGTAAAATTTTCATGCTTGCGTGTATTCTACAGAAGATGCTACGCATACATTTCTGTGCGCTACATTGGGAATTACAGATTATTCAACTTACTTGGCAGATGATATGACAACAGAGTGCTGATCAGAATCAAGGATCTTTGCCAAATGAGCAGCAACTGAATCCTCATACGTAGACATCTGAAAACAAAGCAAAAATTATTCATATTCTTCCTTCGATTATGTTTAAGTAAAAAAAACAAACTAAGCTCACATATGCACAGGGTCATTTCCCATACCCGAAGTTATTACATGGTAATGACAGATACATGTGCTTTAACTGCATTCTTAATTTAAGAATGCTCCAAATCTAAGCATAACAAAGAAAATAAAACCAGGGAATATTATGATACTTCTATATTAAAAATACAATAGCCACAATAAAGCGAGCAGCTCTAAGTGTGCTCAAGGATTTGCTTGCACACAACAGAATTCTTACTTAAAAAAAAGTCAACACCCCATACCTATGTTCATCAAATCAGGCTCTGTTTCAGTTACTATTTTTATGTGTTTATCCATGCACCTCCTCCTAGTAGCTGGATCTTTACAGTTCTGGCCCCAGTGCTGTGGAACAACATTCCTATGGAATGGAGGAATTGTTCTTCCCTGCTCTCATTTTGAAGAGGCTGTGAAACCTTCCATTTTGTTGGGCTTCTGATATTTCTTCCTACAAATACTGTTTCTCTCATTGGCTGATTTAAGTTTTTTAGTTGCTTTGTTAGGCTGTTAAGTTCTTATTATGTTGTTTTATTTATTTTGTTATTGTTTGAGCATGTGACAAAAAAGCAGCATAAAATGCTATAAACAAACAGAAAATAGTTTCTATTTTATTCTAGAAAATGTATGATTTTCTATTTGCAAATCAAAAATAATAAATAATAGCAGGACCACCATCTCCCAAGATTCAGAACTGGCTTGCTGTGTTGCATGGGACAGCAGCTATCCAAGAAAACAACCCCAGGGTTAGCACAGCATTTATTAGGGCCATTTGTTATCACACTGGGGAAAACTAATTAATCGGTTTTGAGGCATTAGCACTTACTGCTTTAATAGTGCTCTATCAATACAGTATTCATTCCGTTTTGATTACATAGTATGATAGATAGTACAAGATAACAGATATATAGATGAAACTCATTTGCATAAATAAAAGATAAAACTTGCAGTAATATTGATATATGCCCTTTAATATACAGCAATACCTGCATATATGTAGAAATGTGATTTTTAAAAAATTAATATTAAAAGCAAAATCTTACAGAATGTCTCAAAAAACTGAAACTACTAAGCCACTGAGGATTGCCCCTGCAGTCATCTTCAGCTCAGAAGTCTGATTCAGTCGAATTCGTCATTCTTCTTCTCACTACGTTTTGCAAAAGATGTTGCAAGCCCATTCATGTCTTCTATGTCCTTCCTTCATCTAACTGCTCACAGCCAAAATGCCTGCCCACTGTATCAGATATGAAGAGCACACACCTGTATAAATTCTCACTTTCCCTTCACTGCTCACATTTATTTCAGAGGGAAAACAGGGATATATACCTGTGTGTACCCTACCTGTCTGGCAAAGGATCACAATACTCAAGTGCCAAAACTGAATGTATTCACAACCACTCTTAGCGGATCACCTAAGAAATAGCTGAAGAGGTAAAAAAGGGGGTATTCCAGTGGGTGTAGAGGGCAGGGAAAAGGAGAGGCCAGGATACGCAAAACCTTATGGCCTCTCCAGCCCTGGTCCCACCCCTGCCTGTGTGACTACTCTAGATGGGTTTAGAGGCCCAGTGTAGAGGGAAAATGTAAAAACAGGAGGATGGAGACGTGAACATTGCCTGCATCACTCCTCCCACCCTGCCAGCAACAGTATGGCAGGGGATAAGATACTCAGAAGCCTCTGTCAGCATTCCAAGACTTCTGTCTAGTAGGTGGCAGCCCACTAGGGTTGAACCCTAGGTTGTGACCGGGACTGTGCCCAGTACTCCAAGTGTAGTTGCATCTATATAAAGGCATTATGCTATTGGTAGTTCTACTTTTGATTCCTTTCCTAATAATCCCCAACATGGAATGTATCTTTTTCACAGCAGCTGCTAGGTTGACATTTTCATCGAACTGCCCACCACACCCCCAAGTTGCCTTTCCTGGTGAGTCTCTGCCAGCACGGACTCCACCAGTTAGGACTTAATACTCCTATGTGCATCATTTTACACATGCTTACATTGAACTGCATTTGCCATTTTAATGCCCATTCACCTAATTTGAAGAAACCCCTTTGAAGGTCTTCATAATCCCTCTTTGTTTTAACCATCTTAAATAATTTGGTGTCATCCCTTAGCTCCAGATCATTTATGAACAAGTTAAAAAATACTGGTCGCAGTACTGATCCTTGGAGAGGGTACTGCTTATATCCCTCCACTATAAGACCTGCCCATTTATTATTACTTCCAGCTTTCTGTTCTTTAATCAATCACTGGTCCATAAGAGGACCTCTCCTCTTATCCCATGACTCCTATGTTTGTTCTGGAGTCAGAAAATCAACTCTGATTTCTTTGTCCAAAGCCCTTTGAACAGCCACGTAAGCAATGTCTACCACATCACCTCAGTCCACACTGATATATAATAGAATTAATTTGCTTATCTCACATAGAGAACGAAACATGCAGGACCTCGGACAGTTCCAGACTGATAGATTGCTGCAATAACGTCTGGAGCCCAACTTGTACTCCCTTGTACTTTCCCCTGGCATGGCTACCTATCCCAGGATGTCTTTCCTACCCTTTGTAAACTCCACATGGGACTTGAGCTCTCATGTGTAGTCTTCTTCTAAAGAATCCTCAAATAAGTAATCTTACTTTTTATAACAAATGTAAAGCCAGCGTGGTGTAGTGGATAGAGTCTTGGACTAGGTAGGATTGTGGAAAACTTGTTTCTAATTGATGTGCACCCATTCCGCATCTCTCAGCCTAACCTACCACACAGGGTTATTGTGAGGACAAAATGGTGGAGGGCTGGAGACTATACACAGTCCCCTGAGTTCCCTGAACAAAGCATAGGATAAAAATGTAATTAATAAATGTGAATCCCCAAACTGGTGATAAGAAAAATCTATCAATAGTTGCTAGTAATGACTATTTGTATTACACCATCAGTGCATTTTTAAACAAAATTATATTGGCATATAAGTTGAAACTAGACACTTCAGTTAAGCCAACATAGTATAACATGACCTTGATCTCACAGTTCAGCTGAGATACTTCCCACCCTAGTTTCTCATGCCACTCTTAGGCTGCAATCTTATACACACTTACTTGGGAGTAAGTCCATTGAACTCAATGGGATGTATTTCACAGTAGACACATATAAGATCGTGCTGTTAATACTATGTAATTTTTCCAGAGTTATGCACTGTAATTACATCTAAAAATCAACAATCACCTGACACTCCTCAGACTCTTCTTCTGGGGTAACAGAAAGAATAGATTGCTTTGATGGTAATCTCAATTCATATGACATTATGCTCCACCTGAAAGAAGTTACATGCATCTAAATGACCAAACTTGCAAAGGAACAAATTAATACAGTAAGATTAATCATTTTTTGTGAACTGCCCAGAGAACTTCAGCTATTGGGCAGTATTGAAATGTAATAAATACATAAATACATATTTTTTTGTGTTTCAATAGCAACAAAATTACAAGAAATGTCAGTCATCTAAAGATAATTCAACTTTTGTGAAATAAACAGATTTTGGTCAGGGATGGGGAGAACTTACTTACCTGTCTAACATTTTAGTGCTAGCCCGTTCTAACTTTTCCAAAATCTGAGGAAGCTGTGTGTCATCATCACATGACCCTCCCCAGCCAAGGACACGGGCAAGGTCATTTCCTGTACCAAGTGGTAACACCCCCAACTGACACTAAAATGAAATAAGAAGTTATTCTGTTTAAAGTAGAATTCTGAAGCAATATTTGATTGTAACCACAGAAGAATTGTTTGCTTTTGTTTCATTTTCAGGTTTCTTAAAAAACAATCTCACTTACTGTGCTTTCTCTTCTCAGTAAGAAGAAACCAGTACCTACCTGTTTGTGTAAGTTGAGCTTATCAATTTCAGACAGCACCCAGCCAACGCTTCCATCACCTCCACACACTAGGATTCGGAAATTGTCAAACTTCTGAAATAAGCGTAAACTGAAAGAGAATGCATGTTCTGTATTCAAATCCACAGGTTGGTACAATATGAACAACATAAATGACAGTGTCACCTGTGTAAAAGTTGAAAACAAGTTATTGTAGCATTTTCTGGGAAGTGGCATGTTTTTTTCATTGCTTCAGAATGACACACAAAGTCCTCATATTTGATACATTGTTAAAGGACAGATCCATCGCAATACCTTTTGATCTGCAATACCAACAAAATATGGTGATCGCATCTTTACAACCAAGGTAAAGTTTGCACTGAAGCCAAACACATCAAATTACAATTCCTCCTGTAGTTCAGGGCAACCCATCCTAAAGTGAAGAAATCAGAGACCATCTCTGTACAAGATCATGGTTGCAAGCAGGGGAACAGTAGATTTTTCTTTATACTTGCCAGATGTTCAGTACCTCATTTTCACTGCTGTTCATCTGTTCTCCAGGGCCTGATATGTTACTAAAGATCTAGTACTTTCCTTCCATGGTGGAAGGAAAAGCAACCAGATCACAATGAGAACAAAACGAGATCCAGTTCGAAAGAGAAATATAAGCAAAGTATCTGGAAACAGATCCATCAGGGAGAAACAAGAGGAAATGGAAATAATATGAACATCCATCCCCATTAAAAGGATAAAACAGATTTGCTAATAAGGGTTATTTTCCAGAAAATATCATCTTAATGAAGAGTGGGAGCAATACAAGATTTCTGAAAAATGTTTAAATAGCTATTGAGCTATTGTTTAACTAGCAATTTGGTCAACGTCTGTATTCTTGGGGATCGCTATTCTCTTCATGGTGGTCCAGAGGTCAGAACAACCTGTCCCCTTCAAGGATGACTACGCTCTATAACAAAGCTGGCATTCCCTGAGCAGCACAAATTTCACAGGTATGGAGCTTATATGTTTGGATAGTATAAGGTCATCAGTGAGAGGGGGAAAGGCTGAGGAAATAATGTGCAGTTCCAGTATGCACATGAGATTAAACAAATACAATAAAATTGATGTGAAATATGCACAGAGCCTCTCAGCTTCTTTTCCTTACAAGCAAAACTGATCTTCCTTCCTTCCTTCCTTCCTTCCTTCCTTCCTTTCTTTCTTTCTTTCTTTCTTTCTTTCTTTCTTTCTTTCACCACAACTTGATTAAAATTTGGCAGGGCCATTAGGCAAGATCCAGCCCACAGGATACCACTTTTGCTACCTCTGCTCTACAAAAGTCATAATACCTACACATTACGAAGGATAAAAAAGCTATTCTGCTTAGATAAACAAATAATAGTTCAAGAATGCACTAGAAGGCAAGGATGAAAATTATCATTACAGAGCAGCATAATGCAACATGCTAAAGGTCCAATTCCAAGAAGGATTGCCACAGTTAATAACTCCCAAGTATCCATACAAATATCCCAGGCAGATCTCTAAGGGTAATTTCATATATTACACGAGACAGTGCCAGGTTTTCCAGATACTGTATACTCAACAGGGAACAGCAGCCTGTCACCGCATCCCAATGCTTCTTAGGTGTACACCTAAAAATGCAGTGTGTGGAGTGCCCTCAGCCACCCTAATAAATACAAATATAAAGGGGTAAAAATACCCTAACCACACCACCTGTAAATTTAAATCCTTCACAGGCCAAGTCTCCAACAGGAAGAAACAGCCTGTGCGGATATTAACACGCAGAAAAGATAAAGCTACTGTCTAAAGAATATAACAGAAAATAAATCTAGGGCACAGTCCTATGGGTTGTGCCCTGGGTACTTGTGAGCTCCCGAACCTGGGGGGTTATGAATATCCTATGCAGTGGGAGGTGCCTCATGCCTCCTGTGCTGTGGGTGATTTCACTCATCTAGTGGAGATTTGGGAAGGGGGACAGAAGGAGGCTGGAGCAGTGATAAGAAAAGGTATAAGCTAGACACCCTGGTCTCCTCCCCTCTCCACCCCTAGGAATACCCCCTTTCCCCCCATCTCCGTGCTCGTTTTACCAAGTGCAGAGAGGTAGCCGGCAGGGTTCTCTTCACGCCAGCTACAAGGCAGAAGGGGCCAGGAGCACAGTTTCCTGGCTATGAGGTTGGAAACCTGTCTCCGACCTCATATCGAGGAAACCACAGAATCCTATTTGTCCCAGACGCTGTCTAGGGGGCATAGGATTGCCCTCTCAAAAGATCAATCTCCCAATATCTTGTAACTTGCTTGTGCATCAGACAGGTTTGTTGGGGGAAAAAAATTATACTAAATGCTCAGCAATGTTCCAGCACCTATAACCCACAACTCTAAAATAGCCACTAATGCATCAACAATCTGGTAAATGAACACCAGTGGAATGAAGTATGATTTAAATGTATAACAACCCCTTTTGATTCATTTAAAAAATAATACCAGATAGAAAGCAAAACCCATTACCCTAAATGAGGCCCTCCATTCATTAAATCGAACACTTGAGCTGGATTTAGTGACTGCTTGAATCGGCGGAGAAATTTTACTCCCTGATTGTCTCCACTCTTCGAATTAACAAAAACCAAGAGAGGACTGGCACAAGTTGGTGGGCACGTTGCTTTCCAGAAACCTGTAAATAAGATAAAGAACAAAATGACATATGCAAGGCTAAGGGCCAAGTTCCTCTCATCTTCCAGCAAGATATCTTCACTAGCTGCTTTACTTGACAAAGAAAACAATAAATACTCAATCTAAAAAGCCAATTCACACTTAACCTAGACTTTGAAGAGGTCCAGTTGTACCCATCCCAGTTAAAGGCAACATGGGGAGTTGGGATTTGTTTTTTAGACTATTTAGGTAAGTATCCTGGTATTCATCCTCTAGTTCTCACATGAGCTAGCAGTGAGTGACACCTGAGCCAGCCAAAGCTAACAAATCATCAGAGCATCAGAGGAGTCATCCTTCTGTTCCATCCTAGCTCTGCTATCTCTTGTCATCTGTTTGCACAGAATAGCTTAAAGGTTTACTTTAAAGAGCTTTGGACTTCTTTTGTTGAAGTTGTTCCACAACAACAACAAAACCATCCTTAAGTAGGAGGGATATTTTTCACTGGTGGTTGCCTGACTATGGAACGTTCTCCCCAGCGAGGCCCATCTGGCACCAACATTGTCATCTTTTCAGCACCAGGTCATGACATCTGATGGGCTTTTTATGCATCAGTTGTTTGGGATATGGTACGTACTAATATTTTACTTGTTTTATTCTATTTATTGTTTTGTTGTTTTATTATGTTGGTATTTTAATGGAAATTATTATTATCTATTTTAGATTTTTTAAAATAATTGTTTATTAAACAATTCTGCCTTGGGTCTTTTTTATGACAAGGGAGACTAAGAAATTCCTAATAATAATAATAATAATTTCAACATAGTATATTGCTTGTATTTGCATTTCTGGAGACTGGAACTTTATAATCATGTGAGGAAACCTCCTGAGTGTAGGTTCTGCCAGCAGAGGTCCTTGTGGTTGAAAAATGATAAGGCCCCATCCTCTTCTATATATGGCCTTGCCAACCTCTGGCATCCACTAAACAGGGAAATGAGTCTCTGCCAATGCGCCCCACTAAATGTCCAGCCCAGCCAGCTAGTTATCTGTGGCACGAAATAGCAACCATGGGAATGAAAAAACATCCATTGCTAACCTTTATTTAAGCTTCCAAATACAATATGAATCTCTCCATAGCTCCAGCAACTTTAGGAAATAGCTCTTAAAATAAGTAATTCTAAATGGACAGTATTGCCATGAAAATCACATTCCCGTCCCACTAAATGCTCAGCTGTCCATATAATGATTGAATCTCAAAATCCATTTAAAGAAAGCAAAAATAAATCCAAGCGTATAAAGATTCTATGAAATCCCAAACACACATACATGCTATTACATTTATTTAAATCATGACATTAAGAGAGTAAGAAATTGGATATAATTCTACTTGATATTTATGCATATTCTAAAATATGCCAGTAGGCTGACAACGCTAACAACCAGAGTTATTTTCTCACAAAATAACAATGGTACTACTGCTATTTTCGCCAAAGATGTCAAAATTATAATTACATACAGCAAGTGAACATCTGGTGGAAGCACCTGCATAATTAAACACTTAGAACTTATTGAATGATGCATATCTTTGTGATGTATCCTATAACAAGCAGCCACTTTCAGTCCTACACAAAGGCATACTCAACTCAGAACCACCTTCTAATTCTGCAAGTTCAGTCTAATAACTAAATCTTCAAACCTCAAGCACTTAACATCTTAGTCTGTGGATGGGATTGTGTTGCCTTTGTTTCATTGACAGTGTAGTGTTTGTTAGTGCTTAAGAAATAATGGCTTAGATCCAGAGTGGTCCCTTCCATGTGCCAAAGGGCTGACAATCCAGTAGAGGCTCCCACAGAAACAGGAGAGGAGGTGAATTTTCACCAATACCTCCCCCCTCTTTCCCTAGGCAACTTCCTGTGCCACCTCCCACTCCATTCTGGAGGGTTCTCCAACACTCCGGAACAGATTTTGGGGAGGCACAGAGGGTTGCAGGGGGAATCACCAAAAAAGTGATTTTAGTGACCAGGAGGTACCAATATTTAAAATTAATATCCTTCTTTGAACCTATGAAGGTTTGCCAGTTTTCCTCAGATTAGAAGTCCACCTAAATAAAAGTACATTGGCTCTGGAGGTCTAATTATCAGTGTCAATAAATATTTCTATAGCACACTAATATACATAGAAATGTGAAAGTTTATAATTCTCTACAAACCATTATGACATCCATGCAAGGCTCCATCTGCATAGGTGGAATCTCCCATTGCTGCCTTTTTGTTGAATTACAAACTGGGAAATTCCTCACTCAGAGAGAGTTATGGTGTTTCATGCAACATCCTATACTGATCCAATTCACTACAAATGGCTGCTGTACAACCTGGAGAAGGATTGTGTTGGGCACAGGTCTGGCCTTCTCGCTGCACCACAGGCATCATGCTGTGATGTTAATTAAATGCTATTTTTTGTAAGCAACCCTGAGCATTGTGACTGAAACAGAAGGATGGAACGGAAGTCATCCTAACAAACAAACAAATAAATAAAATGCCAACTTGCTTTCACCATGCCATTGCAAAATCATTTTGAAGCCTCAGTCTGAAAAAGAGCTTGGACTGGAAGCACTCCAAGCGGCAAAACTGATATAACCGTATCACTGTACTTTCTGCGTGCCAGTCTGAGTAGCTAAAATCCCTCCTCTCTTATCAGTTCAGATTAGACACATTCACCCTCATTTTCCCCTTCCTTATATTTTCCCCTTCCTTGTGTCTCCTTTTCCCATTCTCTATAATTTCTGTTCCATCTGTCTTCTGCCATGCCACTCCCCATGATCAGGGCAGCCTTTCCATTCCGTCTTGCCAGTGCCTATTTCCATTCCCTTTCAAACCCTTTCTTCAGCACAGACCTTCCTCAACACTTTTTAGTCAGCTTCTGTTTCCAGTTAATGCTGTGCCAACCCTTCTTTACAACAACTGGTAAAGCCGTTGCCTTTTTCTCTCTAATGTTTCTGTCTGTCCAAGTTATACCTGTCATGTTTCTGTCTGTCCAAGTTATACCTCTCTGTGTCCTGTCTAGCACAGCGCACTGGCTGCTTCCAAATAATCTCTTTTCTGAAAGGAGATGAGATTGCCACAAGCCTGAACATTATTTCGTGAGAATGCAAGGGAGGTACCAAATACTTATACTCTGGGTGCATGCAAGTATCTGTGATTGCACGAGCATTTGGACATGAGGAAGATGGTCAGATCCTATTCCTAGCTTGTACGTTCCTGTCTTTGATGGTCTGGTATTCACTGCACGGGCCCTTTGTTTGGTGTCATTCCACTCATCACGTTGGATTCTCCCTTTGCCCTGCCACCCCGCTAAACTTCTAAGGTATTCCAGAGGGTCCTCCAAACATCCACAGCAGATTTTCAGAAGAGGTGCCAGGGGAGTCAGCAAAAATCACCTGCATGCTTCTGTTTGTGGGAGCCAAGAGCGCCCTTTCTGTGAGCGGAACTCCACTCGTCAGATTGTTGAATCCAACCTGCTGTCCCTTCCCTCCATGGACAAGAGAGTATCAGTGGAAATGGGTCTGGGATAGTACCCAGTTTTATCACTGCATTCAATGATGACTGTGTAGTCCAGCATTGCCATATGCATGTCTGCTCATGCAGGCCATGTCGACAAAACCTCAACACCTAGAATCACCCATATCAAGGGAAGGACCATATCTCAGTGGTAGAACTAAGTGGCAGAGCTTGCAGAAGGTCCCGGGTTCAATCCGACCCATACACCACGTTCAGCATCCAAGGCCCTCCTCCAGGTGCCTCCACAAAGGGAGGCTCGGAAGGTGGTAACAAGGGAGAGGGCCTTCTCAGTGGTGCCCCTCCCATTATGAAATGATCTCCCTGAAGAGGCCCGCCTGGTGCCAACATTATTATCTCTTCAGCACCAGGTTAAAACTGCCCTCTTCTCTCAGGCATTTGGCAGCATATAATGAGTTTCTAATCAGATCCTGGATTGTCTTTGCCTGACCGTTTATGCTGTCTGTGTGTGTGTGTGCGCTATCTGTTTATTTGTTTTTATGTAAATCTTTTTGTACTTTGTATAATGTATTTTCAATTTTTGTGAACCGCCCAGAGAGGTTTGGCTATGGAGTGATATAGGAATATAATAAGTGAAATGAAATCCCCAGGATCTCCAGAAAGGGCTAGGTAAGAACCCAGCCCAAAACCCTGGAGAGCTGCTGCCAGTCAGTGACAACAGTGCTTAGCTAGGTGGACCAATGTTCTGATTCAGTATAAGGCAGCTTCCTATGTTCCTAATAAACATCTTCTGTGACTGCATTGACACAAGGAGAAGGGCCCCTGGTCTTGTTGATATTCATAGTAATCACCACCATCACCCTCTACCCTACTTCCATTATATCCCCTCTTTGGCCTATCTGACTTGTGCAAGGCCTTGCACTGCACAGTTGCATCAGTACAACGCAAAAAAGAATGGCTTCGTTGTAGGTTGTAACACTGCATGACCACGTTACAATAGCCTTTGTGGAACACTGCAACTCAACGCCCTTGCACCTAATCCTATTTCCTTTCTGCCTTGCTTAGCAAACTACAGTCTCATATCACAAAGAAATAGATGTCAAAGGTACTACATACCATCAGAGTCTATGCTGTTCAGTGCTGTGGGTGGAATAATGGATACTTTACATTGGCCAAGGGGACACTTACGAGGATACAAATCTCTGCAAGCAGTGTGCACCTGGAAACAATTTAACAATGGATGAGCCATGGACTAGTTACAATTTTTTCCAGTATGCAATAATTTTACGGCAAAACACACACATGAGTATTGGTATATAATAAGTATGGTTATATAATACTTTTCAAGGAAATGTAGAAGGCTAAAATTGTACTAGCCCTAAGTGATGAAGTTACAAAAGGCCTGCACAATTTCTGATGCATCAAGCTGAAAGCAACTTATGAGCCATATACGGCAGCCCACTCTGAGCTTGATAAATTACCTGGCTTTGCTGCGTGCCTAGTACTGCCAAAACACACATACGTAACAGGCTGCTTACTGGTCAATACTGTTATTTGAGTGATCTGTGCAGCTTCACATATGGGTTCTGTGCCTGCACAGAGGATTCTCAGGGAACATTTTATAGCTCTAATTCTAGGGCTATAAAATGTTATTTTAGAGGAACTATTTAGAGGTGAGTGTTGACTACCTGTTTATGCTCTGAGGGGCAGAGTGAGCACTTCCCACACACACACAAAAGGAAAGAAATACCTTGTCAGGGGAAGTTGTATGATGAGAGCTTGAAGAGCATCTGGACCTATCTGGAAGAGGATGCTAGTGCCCTCCTCCTAAGAGCAGGATGTGGAGGAATGCTCCCCAAATGGTTGCATCTGACCTTCCATGCATATCGAAGGCATCATGTTTTACAAAAGCTGAGTGAGTAGAAAACATAACTACATTTCTAGTAGAATGACATTTCATTCTTACTGGAAGAGGTTGCCTAGTTAGTTTATAGCAGAGAGTGTAGATGACACCACACAGTGAGAGTTTCCCTCTGTGGAAACACTTTATGTCCTTTCTTCAGATCTATACAGCAGAGCAAGAGGTTATTATCTTTCCTGAACACCACAGTCTGTTCCCAGTTTTAAAAAAGCTAGAAGTATGCCGAGCCATTTCCAATTGTTTTTAGGGTCTGGAAAGAAGACAGGAAATACCATATCCTAAGGAAATCAGAGAACACTTTAGGGAGGAATGCAAAGTGTGGGTGTACATTCATAGGAAAGGACTGTGATGAAACACATAGATCACTCACAAATCTAGCAGAGAGTATTGTGACCAAAAGGCTATATTGACAGAGAGGAGGCCACAGCTTCAAGGGCTTCAGCCTACAGACAATACTAAACAGAGATTCCACAAACAATTGTGGTTGGATTCAATGAGAAATGTAGGTTGTGAAGACCTTTCAAGAATGACTTGTCCAACTAGTAAGGAGAGAAGACTGGGTGACCCTCAACAGGGGCATGAATAAGCAAAATTGCTGCCATACAGACACACTGTACTTAGGTAGCTCTGGTCATTCCGCCCAGAGAACACTGGTTATTGGGAGGATTAAGAATATAATAAATACAATAAAATAATAAATAAATAATTCCTGATCATCACAAGGTGCTGCTGATTGTGGGCGACTGGCTCATGACCTTTGGTTCTGCCTCATGACCTTTGGCTAATGCGGTGCCCATGTTCCATCCTGTCTGACATGCTTTCAATATCTACACCAGAGCTGGGTGACTTGTGGCCCTAATCTACAGGAAGCTACTAGGAGAAGTTATCTGGAGATTTGCTCTGCAGTGTTATGATTACACTTCAGTAACTCATTTTCATTGGATCATAAGGAGGATCTCTGGAAACCCTGTCTGTTGGCAGTGAGGGACTGGATGTGGGGGAATAAACTGAAACTTAACTCAGGTTAAGACAGAAATATTGTTCACTTTGACACCAGTCAATCCAGGGCTAGATTTTGGGCAAGGTTGTACTTCCTCCCTTAAGATCTAGGTTCATGGCTCTTTTTAATCTATCACTGTTTTTGGATGCTCAGGTGGCATCAGTGTCACAGAGTGCATTTTACTAGTTTGGCTATCCATCAGGGAGGTCCTGTAGCTCAGTAGCAGAGCACACGCTTTGCATGCAAAAGGTCCTTGAAACCTGCTGCCAGACAGTCCTGCAATGCTGGCTAGATGAACCTATGGTCTGACTTGGTAAAAGGCAGCTTCCTGTGTTCTGTGTCCTTTCCTGGAGAAGAAAATCCTGGCCATGGTCATTCATGTGTTAGTAATTCATGTGCTGAGCACCTGTTGTGATGGACAGGGCTGAGGAGGCATGCTTTTGGTCCTGATCCTTAGACCATTTAGAAGCCATTTTAGCTGTGTCCATTTTAACCAAAACCTCTGAAAAAGGCCAAGCACCAAAATCAGACAAAAGAATAGAAGGAGCCCCCACAGACAGGGGTAGTAACAAGACCAGAGTGCAAACCAAGTGGTTTTCTAGAACTTGTACCCAGGAACTCCAGGTGTACACAGGTGGAGCCAAGATACTAACCACCAGGGCACTTTCCCAGACCCAGAGTCCAGAAGCTAGGTTACAGCATGCCTGCTGTGTAATCTTTTCTCAATGTATGCAGGAATCTACCTTTTATTGTTTACTCAAGCAGATCAAGAAATGCTTGTGGCCATCTGTAGTGGGCATTTTATGTCCACAATCACTTTTTTAAGCCACTGCACCATAGTCAAGAGGAAACAGCCAACACACACACTGAGCAAGGCCACTATGAAAACAAGAGAAAGTAATACATCCCTAACTGGGGGAAAGATGGCAAAGGACTCACTGAGGAGGAGAAGAAAAGAACCTTCTCAAAGAACATTATTGGAGCTGCTGCTTTCACTGTGTTCAGAAGGTATTCATCTTCATCCTCAAGACGCATTTAGCCAAGGCTTTCCTCTCCAGGGGTGTGGAGGGTGAGCATGCGTGCGCATACACAGGAGCACACGTCGCCTAGCAAGAGCTCTAGAATGCTGCCAAAAATCCTGCCAGCATAGAAATCCTATGTATTGGGGGTTCTATCTGTTGCTGGCTTAAAACTGTTTGTTTATATGACTATTGCTTCCAGTGTTCAGGCTGTGGCTGCCATTGCTTATGTAGCCAAAACAGCACCACCCATGCATAAGAGGGCGGTATCACCAAGCTTGAGGGAGTCTCAAGGTCTGCAGAAGTTCAGAAAATCATTCGAAAACAAGGGAGGGGGGGAATCCCAGAAAAATTCCCAAATGGTAACTAAGCATGCTCAGTAGCCACAGAATGCTGGTTTAACTGTTGGAGGAGAAAACAAAAAGGTGGGGGAGGAATAGAATGGGATGGAGTGGCTGGAAGGGGAGCAACATTAAAAAGAAAACACCCTTTTATCAGGTTATCTTCATTAAGCACACAGACCATAGATTATTATTGTAATATAGATGGCCAGAAGATAACATACACACACACGCATTTTTAACAAACCATAACAAACTGATCACTGCAATCTAAAAACAAAAATCCATAAAAGAATTCCATTGTGTGCAATTAAGAAAGCACATGAGGAATGCCATGCATCCATAATTCAACAAATTTAATCTTTCCAGAATGATTGATCCTAAGGAGGCAGGTGTTTATTTTGTCTATTTTGATTCAGGAAAGTAATAAAAAGATGCCAAGTAGAATAAAGGAGTCCTGTTGAACCAGTTTATTCATCAAACAAATTCCATGTTGTAAGTACCACTTGTTTATGTTTTAGTGTCTTAGGGCACAATCTTATGCATGTTTAGACAGAAAAAAGTCCTACAATTTCCAGCATACCCCAGCCAACATGGCTGGCTGGAGGGATGCTGGGTGTTGTAGGACATTTTTCTGTCTAAACATGCATAGGATTGTTCTTTGTTATTTTTAATTATGTAAGCTGCTTTGCCTATCCACAGACAGAAAAGTGGGATAAAAATAACAAATCAAACCAATATTAAATTAAATAAGTAGGACTGCACTGAAATTAAAGAGAAAAATAGGGGCTTGCAGGCAACAATATATGAATGATAGGCTGTACTCAACTTAATGTGTCACAAATTATGCAGCCTGCGTTATAGTTTCTAAATAATAGTTTATTCTGATATTTAACTATTCTTCAAGGTTTCATTTTTGCGTTCTCTTCAATAATAAATTAATGAAAGTCAGAGTTCATCAGATATGGAGCAAATCACACCCCACCCAATATGCAATTGCATTTGAAATGAAAGCAGTGAACTTGAAATCAAATTAAGCAATGACCATATCAAAAATAGTAAAAATGAAATTAAGAAGTGTAAGGATCATTGTGTAAGGATCAAAACCAGGTCTGCAAGCTTAAATTGGTTCAACTGGGAGATCACCAATAATAGGTGATTAGTTGGTGAGGACAGATTTTAATCAGTTATGTCTCTGAATTAAGGTAATACTATATTTTAAGTTGTTTTGGTTCTAGCATGTTATTGCAATAAGAAATACTAACAAATGCACATGTATTTTAATTATTTGATTAATTTGTTAAAAACCATTTAATTGATCAACTAAACATTCTTTAGTCAGTCGGTGGCCTCAGCCAAAACCAAAGTCCTCCACAGCAATTAAGAGGAGAATCAAGTAGAGCATTTTTGAGGAAAACAAAGTTAATCAATCAGAACTTACCATAGTTTTACACCAAAGGCACTTCCAATCTTGCAAGCGTAGAACACTGCCACAGGTCTTGTCACAGACTGCACATTTGGCACTGACGGGCAGATTTCCTTCTAACCATTGGTGAGGCATAGCTACCTACAGTGGAGTGTTATTAAGGTCAAGGGAGAAAAATAGGTAAATCACCTTCCTTCAGGTTTCCTCCATATTCACCAGATTTTTCTTCAAAGCATTTCAAAAGCTGTTCGTTTCTGATCCAGAGACATCTGTGCACATGAACAAAGGGCTTCTGCTTGTGTGGTGGCTGCCTCTCAGGCTTAATGGAATGGTACTCTAGAGGACCCTGAGTGCTCATTGGAAGGACAGATCCTGAAGCTGAAGCTCAAATATTTTGGCCACCTAATGCGAAGAGAAAACTCTCTGGAAAAGACCCTGATGCTGGGAAAGACTGAAGGCAAAAGGAGAAGGGGACGGCAGAGGATGAGATGGCTAGATAGCATCACCGATGCAATGAATATGAACTTGAGCACGCTCCGGGAGAGAGCGCAGGACAGGAAGGCCTGGCGTGCTATGGTCCATGGGGTCACGAAGAGTCGGACACGACTGAACGACTGAACAACAACAACAACTCTAGAGGATGGCCAGGACTTCAGGGGTGATTCTCCTGGGGTGAGGGGCACTTCTGTAAGGAGAAAAGACTGCACACGGCCCTTTGGGTTCCTGCCATTATCAATAAACTCCCCAGATTACACTTTGATTGCCAGCGTAGCTCAACTCTTTATAGTAATCTTTGTATGATGGCAATGAGAGTGAAGTCCCTTCTGTTCCTGGTCTAGAAGACCAGGTGGCATATCTGTTGTGAAATCACTAAAAAAAGCCAGCCACTTCCTGCAGAAGGAAAGGAACTTGTTGCACAAAGAAAGACAGGCCACACACAAGGGAATCTGTAATCTCCCCTGTGGTCTCCTTGAAAGAGGACCAAGGACTTGTCTGGGGTATGGTTACAAACCTCAATCCAGCAGGACAGAATGTGCTAAAACAAAAACAAAGAAAATGCCCTACTATAGATAAGGATCCGTAACCAGATATAAGTAACAATGCCCTGCCTAATTATTATTAGAAGATTTTTTTCTACATAAAAATGAAGCATGCGATGTGCTGCCTGCCATTTTACAGAAATACTTACACCATCTTCATCCTCAATAATATCTTTTCCAATTGAAGTCAATGTAGTCCATTTGCAGTTGTTTACTGCCCTCACTGCACATCTTTTGTGAGCCTTAAACTTGCATACTAGAAGAAAACACAGGCATGTTCCTGAGATATTCCTTGAATGTTGTTTATACATATTCACAGAAGTTTATCATATGCAGATCACTTCAGAGTATAATATGGCAGATTTACAGTGTTAACACTTCTAGAGGGGTTTTCTCTACCTCAGACCTTCCCCAGTACTACAGTGGAAAAGTGTTCAGCTTCTTAAGGTTCCAAACCACACTTTTTCCAACCACTGCCAAACTACTGACCAGCCAATTGACTCTGAGACACTCACCACAGGGTCATGCATTTGCACACAGCAACAGCCCAAACAGTGTAGTTTCACTGCCAGAATCCCTGTCTCCATTTCAGGGGACTCTACACAGTAAGAATGCAGTTAGATGTTTAGGATGTAACAAAGATAATCATGCAACCAGAAACAATCACCGGGTGGTCCTTTTTCCACTTATAGGACTTCACAGTTGGGAGGGATCTCTTCCACAGCACAAGGCTTTGGGGCTTGGGGGAATGTGGAGCTGCGCAAGCTTGTCCACAGACCCTCGCACAGCATCCTAAAGGCTTTAAAAGTGCCTGTCCCTGCCCCCCAAGCACTGAGATGCATATGCACTGGCAAATAGATGTAACTTGAACATTAAGAGGGATAGAAGGCAACCGCTTTACATGGAAAGCTATTTGAGTATTACTGCACAGGCATAAGCTAGCTCCACAGTAGACAAATTCCTGAAAAGGCTGCTCATCATCTACATAACACTTTCAGCAGTCAAAATGCATTACAACCTTTATTCTAGTTTGTACAGAGTCGCTCGGGCCACTAGAATTCCCAGAGAAGCTGAGGCTGATAGGCAATGTCTACCAAAAGCCACCTACAGAAACCATGGCTCCAGGGTTCTGAACTAGTAAAGAGATATTGTATGTAAAACCTCCTTAAGCATTAAAGAAATGCAAAATAACCATCATTTATCATAATTAAAGCATATTGCTTGCAAGCTTCTCACTGTGCCATACATCATCCCAGAAGCTTTATGTTGGTCGTTTTCCAAGAACAGCTGCTCTCTCCAAATGCCTTTGTTGATTCCAAAAAAAGAAAAAGCATTAATCTGACAAGACCCATGTCCTGGGATTTGTAGTTTAACTTGTCAGGAAGTGTAACAGTTGTCTTGTGGGATTACACAAAACCTGTTATTTTGTTTCCAAGAATACAAATATGAACAGCAGACTTTAAAATCCTGGAAATAGATTTCAGATACTGACATGAACTGTGTTCAAAATGCAGTCCCTACTAGGAGGTAAACGTTTTCTTTGGACAGCTATCAAAAATTATTCACGAGCTCTGTCTTGGTCTTGCAAGAGTTAGGAAAAAAACTTGTTTGCAAGGCTAAATCAGAGTAGATCCTTCAGTAAATAATCCTTCAATAAATAAACTTAAGTGAAAGGTTCTCAAAATGATGGGGCAGTTGTGGCAGGGGTACCATTTGTAGATGATCATCTTTTCTTTTCAAGGCAAGTTGAGTGCTTCTACACTGGCAAAGAAGAACTTCTGAGCCAGAAACGATTTCAGAATAAAGTCAGTCACAAAATTGACACAGAGTGTGGGGAAAGGAGAGAGTTGCTCTCACCATGCATGCCACAAGCAAAATCCACTAGGAATTTGAACACTTGCACAACCATACTCCACATGAAAATTGAAAATGAGATTAAACCAAAGAAGTGTGAGTGGTAGGGCAGATTGCAGGACAGAGCTAGTGGTCAACGTTTGCATAAGACCTTAATCCAGGAGATCAGGGAATATCATAATAGGCAGGTTCTCTGCTTATACAGGAGGTTGCACAAGCAATCTGTCTATCAAGCAACATCATTTTTGGATTTAGATCTACTTTTCTTACACAATGCCCTAGTCCTCGCATGAGCAGAAGATACCTTGTGTGCAGAAGAGTAGCTTTGGCATAACGTCAATAGATGTTCTATCTAGGAGAAGAAACTCATTTTTTCAGGTACAGGTACTATGGTTTGAAGGCTTGGAAAATGCAATCTCTTAACAACAGAATGCTGCTTTGAAGGAATATGTCTGGACTCCCATGCAACAAATGAAATATTAGTTCTGTATTTATTGCATGAAAAACTGACCACGGTGGCACTCCAAAACTTCTCTTGAATCCCCCTGCATCCCAGCCAGGGATGACCTAAGCATTAGAAATCATGCAGTCTCTTCTTGGTTTCTCTTACTTAATTCTTGGGAAAGTATAACAATTATAAAGGCTCACTACAGTATTCTTTTTGTATACTTGTATCCAGGTTTTTGAGCATGTGTACCCCATTCAAATGCAATGAGTTTCCTAGTACAAAAACTAGCCTTTAGCTAATGTTGCATGTGAGGAGAGGAGATCACTGTGGTCTGTTAAATAACATAGTCACCCCAGTACAGATGTAGTGGAGAACTATGGTTAATTCAAAAGTGGCAGCTTTTGATGTTGCCTCCTCTTGTGCAAAGGAGAAGAGGAACCTCTGCTCTTCCCTCTTTTCTTCCTTTGCACATGAGTAAATGAGATTGAAAACTTCCATTTTGAACTAACTGTAGTTCCCCATAATGCCTGAATGTGGAAAGCTGTGGTTAGTTCCAACTGTAGTTTCCCATTATGTTTGAAAAGGCTGCTGAACTAAATCAAGTTAACAGTATCCCCAGTGAATGGGGGACAGGGCTATTGGATTAGTTCAATACAAAACACTCACACAGCACAATGAAAAAGAAAGAAAACTCATCTCATATCACCATCTTTCAAGAAGGCACAGGAAACCAGATTATAAAACAAGAACCTAATGTGTCTTTTCGGTCTGTGGTAAGGGGAAGAAAACACTGAAAACCTCCAGTAGTTTTGAACACCTGTGGTTCTTCCATTAGAAGATCTCTTAACCTGTATTATTTGTCTCACTCCATATGACCAACACAAGAATGGCACTCTAAACAACCTGTATTTCTCATGAAGCTAGCTTCCCAAAGTAAGATGCATGGCAATGTACTGTTTCTGGAAATGCAGATGAGTTGATTCCAAGAAAGCAAGAGTAACAAGAACCTTGAAAGGTTTTTCTAAGGAGCCCTAAACTTTTTGAGGTAGAAAACATGATGTTCACATATGTTTCATAGCTAAATCCTGATTAGCTTTAAAGTAGACATATTCTTATCCTCCATATTAGCAATTAATTATGTGATAATATAAGGGGGGAATGATGACTTTACCTTCACAGGACAGGCCATGGGAAGTAACTCCAGAAAGGCTCTCTCTGCATACATTACAGAAGGTGGGTCGAGCATGGGAGCAGGCATACCAGTTATGCATCCCTGAGAAATGTTCCACATTAAACTGTGCAGTCTAATAAAGGAGAAGTTAAGACAAAATTGCAAGTACAGGATATCACTTCCATAGCCAAAACCATCTAATGTTTGAAAAGCTCCTCCTGGACTCCCCAATCCCTTGAAACAAAAGTAAGATGAACTAAATATAAATGTTTATTCCAATCTCTATTTTAGTTCCATGAGTTTTCCATACTCCATCAAGAACACACACCTTTTGTTCCACATTTACTGTATCTTGAAAAATTAGCAATATTTAAATAAAGATGCACCAATAGCAGCATTAACCTTACCTCATAATGTTCTCGGGACTGTACAGACTTCAGTGAGCTGATCCAATCCTCCATCTCTTTTCTATTCTCTGCACACAATACTAATCTCCTGAATGGTGTGATTACCTGAAAGAGATCTCTTGATAAAGTGACTCAGAATTGCTATAGGGAAGACAGTCTAACATGTAACACAACAAGACAGTTGCTTTTGCTTATTTAATATGTAAATGATCACTCTCATACATTTTGTAAAATCTTGATCTTCATAATTACAAAAACAAATTAGTTACCAATTATAATACCCTTACATGCTTGCCTTTGTAATTCACTAAGATCTTCTCCTATCAGTTTTGCATCACAAGTGGATGAGGAGCATTTAAAAACAATTCTCACAATTTTTATTTATATACAATGTTTTTATTTATATACAGTGTGTGTGTGTGTGTGTGTATGTGTGTATGATAAAGATATAAGATGTTTAGAAAGACAGTTTCTTCTTGTTTACCTCTAGTAGCAAATCCAGAGACTACAAATTTATGATAGTTCCTGCTGAGAACAGCAAGCCCAGGTTCTAAGGATATTTAATCCATTTCTCACTCTGACATTTACCAGGGCATTGCATTTATACAATTTTGCAATCATGTATTAGTTACTATTGGAAGTAACTGTACAGGAATTGTAGAGAAGACAGGGAGTGAACACAAAAACTACAACCCTGACAAGCAAACCAAATAGCAATTCAGACCAGTTGAAGAAGGGTTATTACTGTGGTTTATATTGCTACCCTTGACTTTAAAAAGCTTTTGATTTCTGAGTAGGAGGAAATAAATAGTTTAAAGCAGAAAACATTCTAAAGAGTTGTTTTTTCCTTATTTGATTTATTATTTATTAAATTTCTATACCTCTCCATAGCCACATTGTCTGAAAGGCTCTTAAGTTAAACTGCAACCCATTTATATCTACAGATAACTGATTTACAATTCTTAGTCCATATAAAGACAAATCAGAAAGATTTTTATCTTACACAGTCAGTTTAATAGCAAACACAACATCTTAAGACAAGTGCTTATTTGTCTCTTACTTACCTGATGTTTTCTGCCATGTGTTTGTTCTATACTGCCCTTCGCTAAACTGCACCTTAATGTATCTAGCAAGCTCACTATGTACAGCACAGCCCATGAGTCACAAGGAAGTAGGATAAACGTGCAGGCATTTTTACATGTCCAAGCTGCCTACGAAACTGAAGGACCTTTCTCAGCTTTGCATTTCCTGCCCTCTCTATACCCATTAACATCTTTTCCTGAACAGAAGTGAATGCATACAGCAGCATGTCTCTCATTCTTCTTATCCACAATTTTAAAGGTTAGTAGTAAACACTGTATTTTTTGCTTCATGTTTAAGAAATTATAACACTAAATAAAGGTTTCATTTTTAATTTTACCATACGGACAAGTTTCCCTTCATCTACAAAAGTCAGGGTATTTTCCACAACTCCTGACTGGGATGAATTTATGCCCATGAAAATGAAAGAAGTTTATGCTATGAAATGGAATGAAGACACTTAATCCAGAAGTGTTCAAGATTGGGGACCAGATTTCCACTGACTTCAATACTGATTTCAAGTAAGTGTGCTTAAGGATTGCAGCCTTAACGTTACCTTTATTTAAGGAGCAAAAGAATCTGAGGTGGACCGGGCTGTCATCAATATGCTGATGACACTTGCTCTACCTCTTTTTTCCATCTAAGTCCACAGAAACGTTGTAATATAATTCAGTAGAAGATAGGATGTCGGCTAATAAGCTGATACGTAATCAGACAACAGAGAGGTGCTTTTAGTCAATAGGAAAGCTGATGCAAGTTTAAGTGGACTTTCCTGCACCCTGCTGAAGTTCATGGTCTGGGAATGCTCCTGAACCCAGCTTTGCCCTGGACGGCCAGGGAACAGCTGTGGCTAAGAGTATCTTCTTGGCTGGTGCACCAGCTACACCCTTTTCTGGAGAAGGCAAGTCTGACCACTGTTACCCCATGTTTGGGTCACATCCAGGTTGGACTCTGTAATGCTCTTTACATGGGGTTTCCTCTGATAAGTGCTTGGAAACTACAGCTAGTGCCGAAAACTATGGCCAGACTGCTTTGGGGCACCCACTAGAGAGATCATGTTATTCTTGTCATTCAATCTACTTTGGCTCCTGATTAGTTTCTGAGCACAGTTCAAAGCCTTATACGGTTCGGGCCCAGCATACCTTACAGTGTACTTTCTCCCATACAAAAATGCCTACTTGTTGAGATCTTATGGGGAAGTTGTTCACATCTGTTATTTTTAATGGTTTGATTTTGTACTTTATTATGTTTTTTAGCTTGTAAACTGCTTTGAAGACCTTTGGCTAGAAACACGTCTTCAAAAAACCAATATAAATAAATGAATAAAACAACTGGAACTTCTTTCTGCATGTTCACATTAATTATGAATGTGTACTGCCAGCAGCTATGCTCTTCTCCCAATGCTTTCCTTTAACAGTCACCTGTTCCACTTGGATGCAGAGGAAGTTAGTCATGTTTTAGTGCCATTTAAATCAATGGGATTTAAGTTCGTCATGACAAACTTATCCTCTAATTAACTTCCTCTAGATTCAACCCAAAGTGTATTTGCCAAAATAATATGTCCCCATGATTACAGAGGAGAATCTCACTGAAAACACTCTTTGGACCCAATCCAGAGAGTCAGTTGCATGATTTCAATGGAACTTAGTGTAATATGTGATGATTACTAATAACAATATGCCATATTCAATATGCCCTTACATTAAAACAGAGCCTATGTGGGCCAGAGGTTCCACATCCAGCCCGTGGAGCCTCCATGGTTTTCCTTCAAGGGTAGGATTTGTCCACCAAGCCCTGCCCATTGGACGACACCCCTGCCCCCCGAGGAATCCTCACTGTTATCCCCGATCTGAAATCAGAGATAACAGTGGGTATGAAGGTGATGGGGAACTTGGCTGCTTTTCCCAGAGCTGGCCGAGTGGCTTTATGCAGCGCACACTATGCCCATGAGAACGACACACAACACACAAAGCTGGGGAGATGGCCAACACTGAACAGAGTCTCTGCCATGCCCACTGATGTCATCCAACCTACAGAGGGCCTGGTGGGGCACAATTCAGCACCCATGTAGTAGAAGATCTATCATGGATCTGACTTGAAGCTGCAGAAATAATGACAGCAGAAAGGTGACTTACTAAAATTTGTTAAACACAGCTAGATGTCGTCCCAAATGTGTATATATAGAAGCGGGGGGAGGGGAGGGTTGGTGTAAAGCAGCAGAACAGCAAAACAACAAGGAGGCTCTGGATCCATTGTGGATGCAGTCAGTGTTAAGGTAAAATAGAAAAGATAGAAAAACTAACAACAGAGTATTCAAAAAATATATTTAAGCTAAACATTTTGGCTTCCGCCCTCATCAGTAGCTGTGCTGTTAAATGGGTATCAGGAGCGGCAGTTTGGAATGCCTGGAGATGAAAGTTCCTTAGGAGAAAAAAAAACAGAGGTATGAGTGGTATAATACCTATGAATTGTCCTCCAGATTAAGGCCATTGGGACTAAGAGTTCTCAGTCTATAGATCCAGAAATGGCCCCTTTCATCAAGCATGTCATTGTCTTTTGTTTGTTCAATTGGAAACAACCGTAAATCAGAGAAATTATGTGAAGGTGAGGTGAAATGTCCTGCAATAGGCTGCTCAAGTTTTTTTATAAGAATACTTTTTTGGTAATTTTTTGTTTTTCTGGTAATTCTTTTGAATACTCTGTTGTTAGTCTTTCTGTCCTTCACATGTGCGCGCACGCACGTAAGCAAGCTTACATATCCTTCAGACCTTGAGCTACAAAGAAGTTGTATTCTAAACTATGTAGAATAAAGTGTTTGTGTCAGTACTAGAAAGGATACAGAACCCATTAATAGCAGAGAATAGGGGTCCGTAATGTGGCGCCCGCTATGACCCCCAAGTGCATCCACCAGATCCTGCTTGACCCCTTCCTTCCCCCACTGCTGCCACCTGCTTTCATTTCCTTTTCCTCACCCATCCCCACACCACTGCCAACACAGCCTTTCCTTTCCTTGCTGATGCCACCGCTGCCACAGCCTTTCCTCTCCAACCCCCGTAAATGCTACCACAGCTTTTCCTTCCTTTCTTCTGACCTCCACTGCAGCTTTCCTCCCCTCCCATAGATATGGTAGACTGGGAGATAAGGTGAGGGTAGCAGGAGTGGAGGGAATTAGAAGGAAATAGTGAGTGGGGAGGAAAGAGGAGGAGGATATAATGAGTAGGGGAAAGAGGTGGAAGAAATAATGAGTAGGGGGAAAGGAGGAGGAAGTAGCAAGTGAGAGGAGGCGGAGGAGTAAATTGCAGGGGGGAAGCAGAAGAAGAAATAGCGAGGGGGGGAAGAAAAGGAGGAGGCAGGCACACTCACCCACTTTGACAGCAATTTTTCGTGGTGTCCGCAGACACATTTCAAAATGTAAAATGTGCCCATGGAGCCAAAAAGGTTGCCTACCCTGCTCTAGAGCACAGCGCTAGTCTGACAGGCTTTTAGGCACTGCTAGTCATAGGCCCATCATCTGAATAAGTGGACCTTCCCCAAATGAGTCATCAAGATAGTTAGGTCAATCCACTAGACTTGGCTGCAGCCCCAGTGGCAAGATAGGTCTGGAAGAAAGTAGGGCAGGAGTTTCAGATAATTTCCAAAATCCATATTTGTTTAATACCTTTTTAGGCAAACTCAAGTGGGCCTAATAAAGACATTACTCTAATATGAATTTTGGCAATTTTCTTATGGCCACCTTTGATTTTTCTCAAATAGGTGTATCCTTTGGCAGGACAGGCATGGGCTTCCTATCTCAGAAAAAAGGCATCTGCTGTTCCCTTTCCATCTAGAATTCTGGATTAGGAATGTGTCCTGGGGCTGTCCCACACCTTTGCTGGCACCTCCACAGGGCTGGCCCTCCCATTAAGTGGGGTGAATCCCCTACCTTAGGCGGAGGATCTGGAAGAGCAGTGGATCCCGTATCCCCTACTATCAAGAGGGCCATGGGTCCCAATGCGGCCACAGCCCTATGCCTCTCAAAGTGAGGTACAGGGTGGGCGGGTGCTCTGGAGAGACCTGCTGGCTGCTCTCCTGCTGTGGCAAATGTGGCAGGAGGAAAGCAACTGCTTCAGCTCTCAAGAGCAGCAGCTGCTGCTGCCCGCCCTATATCTCACTCAGAGTAAGGGATAGGCAGGCAGCCACTCTGAAGGGCTGCACTGGTACTCCCCTGCTGCAGCCTTTGCCACAGCACGGTTTCCCAGAGCAGTGTCCACCCAATGCCTTGCTGTGAGGACCACTTAGAGCAAGGGATCAGGTGAGTAGGATCTCTGGGGAGCTGCACTGGCAGCTTTCCTCCAGGACATCAGCCAGTACAGCCTTCCACAGAGCCTGCCCAGCTAAATTGCCTCACTCTGAGTGAGGGGTCCTTTGTGAGATCAAGGCATTGGAAGGGAGATGGCCCTGGACATTACCTGTACTACCACACCAATATTGAGGGGAAGGCAGGTGGCAGTGGCTAGGAAATGGGAAGGGAAAGAGAGAAAGGGCAGTGGTGGTGGCGGCTTATCCTCCCATCAGCAGCGGTTTGTGCTCCTCCTTCCTTAGTAGCAGCAGTTTGCACTCCCCACCCCACCACAGGAGGCATTGTGTCCTCCCATCTCAGGCAGTGGGAGGTCTTGCGCCGGCCCTGAACCTCTACATCACTTCTAGCCACCTTGTTTACTCCAGTTGTAGCTGATCATGCCACAGAAGTCCCATCTAACAATGAGAACCTTGGTGCCTCACAGTCTGAAAAAGGAGTAGGGTTTCTTGAAAGTGTACCAGGCAAGGTTCCACAGTTTTGGGCTGGCCTTGATAGCCAAGCTGTCCCTGACCTCATGCTGCATCTCTGGACAAGGTAAAGGACAATTTCCTGTTCCCTTCCTCAGCTCCAGGTTTGAAGATGGAGAGGGGAGCAGTGGCCATCCCCAAAGCCAAGCACAACTGTAGGTCAGTCTCCCTCTTCCAGTTTCAACCAAGGGATTATTGAGTGTAGCACAACTGCAGGTACAATCCCCATCCCCAGCGGCTAGCTGGAAAGGAAGAGTAGGAGTCCTCTCCTTAAGCTTGCCAGAGGTCAATGGAACAATCACCATAGGGAGCTTGGCAAGTGGAATTGTGGACACCAGTTTCTCAGTTAGAAGATTTGTAATCGGTGGACAAGCTTTCCTGAAAGGCAGCATGCTCACCATCACTAATCTTCCACTACAATTCAAGAGGAGGTGTTGCGCATGTTCATAGTTTATATGGGGTAACAGGGAGAACCTAGAATAGGGATAAGCAACTAGACGTTCAGGAGCAAAACCTGCCCACGATCTCCCAAAGACACCCCCCGTAGCCTATTATGCATGGCTGCTTATGCATCCAAGCTTAGACACAGGTAACAAGGTCTTTGAACTCCTTCAGTGTGAACAGCAAGAGACTCTCTTTATTATGCAACTCATAGTCACATTCTGTGCAGAATCCAGCACAGCTGGGCCCATTAATTTCAATGGGTTTAGTTGTACCCAACTGTGCATAGGATTGGGCTTTCAGCTGCTCATTTCCATGGATAAGCCAAGATACATACAAATGGTAGGAATGGTATGAGGAACTTAAAGGAAGGACTCGTCAAAGCATCCTTTGCTGTTCATGCTGGGAGAAGGTGTTAAAGGATTCTTTACCTGCAGCTTGGCTGTGGGAGGAATTCAGTGGGCAGAGCCAATATTGCTGGCCCCTTATCCATTGTTCAGTTGGCCTACATTAAAACTAGCTGCTGACCTGGAACATATCCCAGAAATCTCTGTAATGCAGAGGGGATTCCTTGTTAGATGCTCAGGGATCCCTCAGCAGACAAGTCAATATAGAAAGAGTTCCCTAAAAGCAAAAAGTGTGTAAATTACTGATGTAATTTTTAAGTGCGTTCATTAATCTAAAGCTCACAGCACCTGCTCTGTACCTGGTTGATAATTTGTATTCTTCTCCTCTGTTGCACATTCATAACAACTTGAAAATGCAAGGCTAGATGGGGAGCCTACTGGAAATATATTAGACCAATTCTGAAGGAGCTGCACTAGTTACCAATAAACTACCAAGCCAAATTCAAGGTGCTTATGCTGACATATAAAGCTCTACATGGCTTAGGACCTGAATACCTGATGGAACGCCTTCTCCTTATGTAACTGCCTGGATATTAGGATCCAGTGTGGATGGCCCTCTTGATGGTGCTGCATTTGCCTGGGGCTTGATATGCAGCAACCCAAGACAGGGTGTTCTTGATACAGGCGCTCCAACTCTGGAACTCTCTCCCCTCATATATGGTTAGCACTGAGTCTTACAAGTTTTCAGCTCCAGCTAAAGACCTATTTGTTCACCCAAACATTTGACAATTTTTTTTTTTTACTGCATCCTGTAAACTGTTATTTATCCGTTTTAAACTGTTATCATCCCTGTTTGATTGGGGGAAGTTCGGTCTATGTTATATGAGTTTACTGTGTTTTATTGGTTGTACCTAGCTTGGGATTATTTTATCATGAAAAGTGCGCAATAAATTTTATAAATAAAAAATATGTAAGTTATGCTACAGAGCAAATGTATGACAAACTGAAACTCTTATCACTGTTATTATTTTATAGCATTTCTGTGGAGGAAGTACCTGTTTCTGTGCTAGACTGCTTAAAACTACCTTACAGCTAAGAAAAGGGTGGCCACTCCTCTCACATGAACAAAGAGGAAACCTCAAAGCTGTATCTGCAGCATTTATTGAGGCCCATGTCAGAAGGTACTTCTTCAAGGAAACTGAGCCAGTTCCTTCAGTGGACAGCTAAGGCAATTTTGCATGTTATCTGATAAAGCTAAGAACAGAGTGGTTGTTCCTTTCACATAACAGGTGAAAATGGCCATGTTAAATTTATGCTAAACTACACAAAATAATTACTCAGTCCAATATGTCAACTCTAGACAGCATCGGATTTCAGAGATAAAGGGGGTGGGGGGTGGGGAGAGAAAGGATTTTCAAATGTTCTGATAGCTGAAGCACACTTTTTCTTCCTGAACTGAAAATGTAAGCACACATTAATCTTTCCAGCTGAAAAGGCTGACTTCTAGGGGAAGAAACCTCCAGAGGAGTCCACTTGCTTTGTTTCACTGCTTGGAATGAGAAAGGAGGCAATCCCAGTACAGTGGTTCATGCTGACTTCCAACAGACAGCCTCCTCTACATCCTTACATCAGGAATGATTGAATGGATGATCTAATCACACCCAATGCAGACATATGACAATATTATCCACTTCCAGCAGAGATGGCCAGGCCCCGAAACCTTTATTTGTTTAAATTAGTTATTTCTCATGGCACACTAGCAGTTCTCTAGTATACTCCAACACACACTTTGGGGAGTACTGTTATAAAGCAACAAGCATAGGTAGAGGGAAATATGGCAGATGGGCCAGAAGTCTGATTTCCGGATAAAGCATCTCATATCCCTGATTCCCAGATTTTTGATCCCAACTGTTGTCTGATTCTTGATTACTTCATAAGACACTACTTAAATGAAAGGATTGCTATTTTAGTTATTCTCTGAGTGTCTTGCAAATAGAGTGTCTTGCAGAAAACATTTTTTTTTCTTATTTAAGCATTTTTCCTAAGGCAATACCTGAAAAGCTGATTGGCCAGAGCTAAGTGCTGGAGTGACTGACCAAGCCAACCACATCTCATATTTAAAGGTGCGCCGCCCTCCCCTCTCTGGCAAGCATACTACCAGAGGGGTACAGGCTGCTAAAAGGAATCTTTTGCAGTACAGAAGAGGGCTAACATGATGTTCCAAAGGAAAGCTTTCCACAAAAACACTTATTTTAGAGGTAAACATTCTTTACAAGGCAGAGCCATTCCTTTGAACAGTATACTGTTTTAACTTTCCAGAAGGAATAAAGCACAAAATGCATCTCTTTCCCAAGAGAAGTTGGGCATTTACTGCTTCATAGGATTTGCAGAACGCTCCTCTTTGCTTTCTGCATCTTTCCGCATGCAAGTTAAGCAGCAGGTATCTTTAAACAGTAATACTCAAGTATGACTGACTATCCTAAACATGAAATGGAAATGCATATGGAACAAATAATTATAAATAGAATGATATACATTTCTTTTAAAATTGAAAGTATTCCTGTCTGATAAAAATAAAGATCTTAGTTCTTGCTTTGCTTGATATTTCTCTGTCAATCTTTCTTTTGAATCTCTTAGCCCATTTGGGGTTTTCAGGGTATGTTCTTCCTTGATTTAATTCCTTTCCTAATGCTCGTTTTTGTGTGTTTCTGATCATAGTTCTTTTTGTTTGTCCTTTTCAGTCTCTTAGAGTGTGGTTCTTGTTGTTATTTTCTCTCTTTATAATTTTATTCTGTCCCTGGGTTTTAAGAATGTTTATGCTGATATCCGGTTGCCCCTTTCCCTTCCTTCTGTTACTCCTGCTGTACTTTCATGCATTTCTGATTCTCTTTCTTCTTTCTGCATGGCTGTTTGTCATCCAAAACTTAATGACCATGTTTGCACATAACTGGGAATACAACTTAAGACATAGTAGACTTATCCATACATAATGATACACCAGGAATCAGAATGTGAGCTATCAGCAAGCCTGTGCATGCAGCCCATTAGCTACTGCTTCACACCTCCCTTTGCACGAGCAGATAGCCAGGGGTAGGCAGCATGCAGGCTGCATTCAGCCCTCCTGCCCTGCCCTTTAGTGTGGCTGATTGCTTTGCTGCCACCAAATATCAGCAGCATGGTGGCAACAAGGGTGTGGCCCCCGGGCAGGCTTAGGGAGAATGGAAATTGGCCCCTGGACTACTCTTGAGGTAAACAAACCAGGCAGGGATAGCTTAGTGTGACATACAAACCTGGTATTACGGTTTATAGAGCAGCTTTTAAGCCAGGGCTTGGTTGAATAAGTCAGGAATTTCCAGTTATGCCAACTAAATCCAGTCTTTCATTTTCTTTGACTATTGGTGATATTACTCTAGTTGTCATCATCATCATCTGCATGTAGTCTTGACATTATTTTCAATTCATCTTTGTTTTTTTGTGCTCAGATAAATTCAATAGAATTAATAAATCCAGTAGAATTAATGAGTCTCAGCCATAGTAAGGCAATCACGAAAAGAAAGACAGACAGACAGACAATGCTCTAGCAGAGGCTGTATGGTTCCTGCCATAGAGCAGATGCCTCATTCATAGGAAACGTCAACCACTGCTTCCTGGGACACTATAGGAATGAGCTTCTGGCAGGAACCATAGAGCCTGTTCCTGGGCCTGTAGCCAAGGGTGGGCTAGGGAGGCCCTGCCCCCTTAATTTTCCCTGCCCTCCTAAAAATGTTTACAAACACATAATTAAAAAACGGTTTACAATTTTGTCTTAAAAAGGCCTGCAAACCAGATTAACTACCCCCACCCCACCCTACATTTTTGGCAGTCCCACCAAACCTTTTAGGCTAGCTACAGGCCTGCCTGTTCCTAGAGTGTTCCCCCTGCCTTTTTTTTTCCGTGGTGGTAGATGCTTGGGGTCTGGGGCTGGCCAGACAGCATTTGGGGGGCTGCCTGCAGGCTGCACCTTTTCCATCCTGTCTTAAAGATTTGGAATTCTCCATCCCTCCTCTTTAAGAAACTTCTACTTTTCTCTTTAGGTTTTCCCTCCAGATAGCAATTGTTATATCTAGTAATCAGTAGGAGTTCAGATTTATATCTGTGGAACTTTTGTTTTACATACATACATATATACATACAAACATGTAACAAACTTAAAGAACATCTCTGACAATGTGTATATCCCAGTCACATCGTTGACTACAACATCAATCGAGCATCAGTAATATCCAGGGATACCCTTCTTTGTGATGCAAAGGCTAACTCTTCAAAAGAAAATCGCATTCTATTTGTTGTGGACTACCATCCTACTGCCCCTAATTACTATTCAAGATAGTTACCCTATTATATCCTATTGTACCTGTTTAACAGAAGCCATTAATTTTACATCATGCATCGCATTCAGAAAACCGCCCACTCTGCGTAAATTCTTAGTTAAGGCCGCACTTACACAAGATACTTGTAACCCAGGATCATACATTGTAAATCGACACGTTGCATTACCTGCAGTTATCTCCAAGAAACTGCTTCTTTCAGGGGCACAGTTACTAACAAAACTTACTGCATTGGGCAACTGTTAACATGCACTTTTACTAATGTGGCTTATTAAACTGAATGTAAAAAAAAGGATGTCATATCCAACACGTAGGGAAAACTAAAAGGGACCTAAGAACAAGATTCCATTAACCACAAATCTTCACTTCTTACCAAAAAAACTGGAGCAGCCTGTTGCAAGACATTTCAACTCACCTTCACATAGTCTCTCAGATTTACAGTTGCTTTCAACAGAACCAACAAAAGACAATGATATGCTTGACAGAAGGGGAAATTTCTGGATCTATAGACTGAGAACCCTTAGTCCCAATGGAGGACAATCCATTAATTTGGAGGACAATTCGTAGATATTATACCACTCATACCTCTGTTTTTTTCTCCTAAGGAACTTTCATCTCCAGGCATTCCAAACTGCCGCTCCTGATACCCATTTAACAGCACACATACTGATGAGGGTGGAAGCTGAAATGTTTAGCTTAAATACTTTTGAATATTCTGTTGTTAATATTTCTGCCTTTCTCTCTCTCTCTTACACACACGTACACAGATCGTAAGCAATGTATTAGAACCTACAAGTTAAAGCAAGACTAGCAAAAGCTGGACATGCCATGTGCCATCTATAAATTGTAAGCTTATACATAGCAGGGTCTGTTTCTCTGACTTGCTATATAATCTCAAATCCTGTATTACAGCTAATATGTAAATTGGGTAGATCTGCATATTCTTTATAATTGTATCTTACTTTTCAGGCAAGATTAGCTCCCATACATATTTCTTTATACATGTTTTGTTGAAGTAGCTAAATTTGGTGCTTTCTGAAGAACCTCTTGTTCCAATTTATTTTCCTGAATTTATATATAGATAATTAAAATAACATTATATTACTGAATTAATAATATAATTACTATAAGATATACATCATTTAAAGCCACTACAGTGTTTTTAAGACATAACTTTTTGAAGTAGGAAGCAAAGGTTTCTAAATATTCTTAAATATTAAAAAAATAAACCTTTTTCAATGGGAGCAGCTATAGACCCAACAGTTCTGAAAAGTGAGGGCCAGTTCTCCCTAAAGAAAACAGGTAGTTGTTCAGAGAGGTGTAAACTATTCTCCTAATCCTATCTTGGGCTTTCTTCACACAGAGCTTTTATCCTGAGATTGAGATTGCTCTTTCCTGGAAGTTTGCAGGCTCTTTCATGGAAGTTTGCGGGCTCTTTACATGATGCCGTGTTCCTCCAGGGCGTCTCCGGCACTAAACGCCCTTTGTTCCATTTTTAAATACATCGCAGATAATGAGCTATCAAATTACCCTGCTGTGTTCCGCTTGAGTTCCCTCCGTGAAAAGAGGAAAAGTGGCAAGGAGCGAGATCAATGAAAGAGAATGGAAGACTCAGATACGGGGAGAAGGAGGGCGGAAAGGAAGCGTGTGTAAAGGGAGTCGTCGTGCTCCTGCTTTTAAAATGGAAGCAGAAAGCCCAGTTTTAAATGCAGGATTTTAGGCTGGTGTAGAGATGCCCTTGGTGTTTACCTATTCCCTCTCAGTCAATGCAATACAAGTGGTAGTATATCCCACCAGTCCTTTTCACCAACAAGTGTAAATAAATAGCAACAATTTCCCATCTTTTCCCACCCCCAAAACAAAGCATACTTCTGGCCTGCTGAACCTGCATTTATTTCTGAATTGTCTGCCATTCACAGGGTGGGGATGTCTGCCCATCCCATTTAACATAGCTGAAGATTATTGTCACTACTGCTCAGTTTAAGAAACATGCGATAGCATAGTTAGAGAACCCCTGACAGAGAGAGACATGCTGAACATAGAGAAAAACCAAAACAAAAAGTTGCGGGGTCCTTTTCTGTTGGATCAGTATATGCTGGTAACACTGTGTCAACATTTCTGAAGGTAATCAAGAGGTTCTGATAGCTCTGAAGCTTGTATCCTTGTATTTTATAACCAAGAACTAGTGTTTGAGTTTGCTTCTTCCTCGTCCATCCCAATTCCTTTTCCTTTTGTGTCTGACTTTTAACATGCATGTCTTAGGGGCAGGACCTTCCTTATTATTGATATATATAAGCTGCTCTGGAAGCCTTCTCCAGCTGAAGAGGGAATAAAAATCTTTCAAATAAAAAAATATCCATGTATTAAACAGAAGATGGTTCAATAAACACACTCTTAAAAAAAAACCTCTGGGGGAGATTCTACTAGAATACGTTTAAGGCAAAGTAAAAACAAAACAAAAAACAACGCAAAAGTATTTTTGAACTTGTTAGTATATTGGCATCATACCGTGAAGCTGTTGTTGACATTTTTTGTGCTCGATTCAGCAACGCTGGCATCTGACAGGTCAACTTCATCAAATATTAAGGACTGTGGAAAGAACATACAGATGTATTTCATTTAAGTGCACGGTACTTCCATTTGCCTCTTCTCTTTTCAGACTTTTTTTAAAAAAGCAAACGCACAAAAACAAAATAAAATCAAGTCTCCTAATCTTAAATACTTAACAGTTTAATTAATCTGGGATCTCAAAACAATGTTAACATAGTTCCCTAAATGGACAAGTTCTCACTTAAACATGAAAAATGAAAGAAAAAGGGTGCTTAAGCTATAACATCATGCCCCAAAATACACATCACTACTGTTGGTATGTTTTTCTTTCACCCCAACATGTCATTCATTTCATTGTCATGGATTATTCGAAAGTTATTCTAATGCATAAATATAATGCAATTGTACAGAGACTGACATTTCTGCAAGTTTATTTCCATACAACTATTAGCGTCTTCCTAGGGTATGAGAAACAAAGCTTCTGCTCTGTCACATTGAGAGGGTGGGCAGTAGGCTGCTTCCCCAATTTTCATTTCCCTAGACCAGGGATGGTCAACTTGTGACCTTCCAGAAGTTTTGGCATACAACTCCCATGATCCCTCACCATTGGTTGTGCTAGGTAGTGCTGATGGGTGTTGTGGGCCAAAAGCTGCGGAGGTCTTCAAACCGCCCACTCCTGCCCTAGTCTTCCGATTACTACTCAAGAATGGCTTTAAGGGCAACCTACAGATCCTGACCTTTGAAAAACCC
Source organism: Heloderma suspectum (assembly GCF_057233095.1). Lineage (NCBI taxonomy): Eukaryota > Metazoa > Chordata > Lepidosauria > Squamata > Helodermatidae > Heloderma > Heloderma suspectum. The sequence goes on along the minus strand of NC_139460.1, from coordinate 173,951,171 downwards.
AAGAAATTATCTGAGCGTGAGACATGCCATTATCTTATGACCAGTGAAAACCCACTAATTGTCAGATCAGAGCCTAGTACACCAATCGCTCTGCTGAATTCTTGCTGCTGAAGCAACCATGGACTTTGCTTCTGATTCACCTTCTTTTCCTTTGCCTATGGCTAGATCATTTAAGTGTATCATTGGGTAATGTCCATTTTGAGATCACAGCAGCTTCGGCCAAGATCAGTTTGGGATTAAAGTAAATCCCAACTCTCTTTTCATAAAGCATCTAATATTTTCTTCCCAAAATAAGAAATAAGATTTCTTCCCAAAATAGACCTTCTCTTCATTTGTTTTGTTTACGTATCTTAGAAGATTAAAAGGAAACTACACAGGAAACACAACTAATAAAGAAAAATAATGAATGAACAATAATATTAATACTATTTTAAAACTGCTATCATTATAGGCTAAAAATAGTTCCCAAACCCAATTTGTGTTACAGAGAAAACATGTTAATTACTAACAGAATAAATTACCTTTGAATCCTTAGCATAGTAAAGAGTACGGCCCCGAAGTTTAAAGTAACGTTTTTTCCACCTCTGGAAAGAGCTGGTTTGCTTCAAAAGTAATCCTTCTTTTATACTGGTCTTGAAGAAATAAGAAAAATAGATTAAAATGCAAAATTCTACATATGCCAAAATTGTTACATGTATTGCATAATAATTCTCTTTACAGGAAAAGGAGAACCAGATTCTGTTCTCTGGAGATAAAATTTGAAGTGTTAGATTCAAAGAATACATTTTATTATGGGTGGTACAGCCATCTAATAATTCTCAGGAAGGAAAATAGGATACCCTTTCCTTTCCCACTCTCCAGAAACCACTGCTTTATAGCAATGGCCATCTCTAAATCAGAAGTGCTCAAGTTCAGGGCTGGCACCCAGCTTCATGAACCTAAGCCCCATAGTGCTGTACAGCACAATGTGGGGGCAGGAGAGAGGTTTCAGGAAGGTAGAAAAGAAAATACATGTCCTTTTTCTATTCCTCCTCAAAAAAACCTTCCCTGCCTCCGTGCCTCAAACAGCAGTAACAGACCTCCTGTTCCAGAATGGCTAGGGGCAGGAATACACAAACATTTTGTTATGGGTCCCATCTTGTCTATGTCCTATCTGTAAATTCAGTCAATTCCATCAAGGCTACAAAGAGGGGGACCAAACAGATCACTTCTGACCAAGACCCTATATCTGTGTGTGAGAGTGAGTGAGTGTGTGTGTGGGTATGGGACATGAACAAATAATTATCACAGTGTATGGGAGGAGGCAGGTTGAATCTAAGGCCTTTCTGAATCAGATGGTCCTTTGCTTACATATGTACCCTACGTATGAGCAGCTGGGGAAGGCTTTGATCAGCCTTTAACTCATTTTGCAGATCTTACACTTGACCACCCAACTACATATCATTTCCAAGCAGACTGTGCAGTGGCGCAGCTAGGTAATTTTAGACCCTGGACCTAATGGTCTTATGCCCCCCTCTCTTTAGATGGCTATGTATATCACTTCAGTTGTGAAGCACACAACTAACAGCTTCCAACCAAACCCAAAGGTAGCCCCACATAGAACACATTACAATAATCCAGTCTTGAGATTACCAGCCATAGTTGGCACACCAACTGTAGGAAGATGCTCAGAAAAACACGTGTCATGGTCCCAGTCCTGATGGGGCTGCTGGTGGTGCAGAATGTAGCTGTGAGGCTGCTAACCAGGGCCTCCTTCTAAAAGCAAGCTAGACCCTTGCTAAAATAACTGCACTGGCTGCTACTAAGCTACCAGGTCAACTTCAAGGTGTTTTTAACATATACAGCCCTGAACAACTTGAGACCAGGTTCCTTAGGGACCATCTCGCTCCTTATGTCCCTGCTGATCTCTGCGATCATTAGAGGAAGCCCTTCTGAGGGTGCCACATGCTCTGGAGGTTCACCTCAGGAGCACTTGCAGTAGAGCATTTAGTGTTGCCACACCCACCCTCTGGAACACTTTACCAACTCCTATTAGACAGGCCCCCACAGTATCGACACTCAGACGTCTTCTTGAAACTCATCCCTTTACAGAGGTTTCCTCAGAAGGGAGACCCAGCAACCATGTCCCATATAGTATTGTGTGTGGTTTGATACAATTAATTGTATCATGTTCTTTTTATTGTTACATTTATGGTTGTTTTTAGCCCATTGTATTTTACGTTCACCGCTTTGATACTTTGTAGAAAGCAGTATATAAACGCGAATAAATAAATAAATAAATAAACAAACAAACAAACGTCATAGGGAGGAGGAGGAAGGCATAATCACTGTGCACACTGCTTTACACAGTAGAAGCGGACAGGTCCCTGCCCCAATGAGCTTACAATCTAAACTAGGGGGCAGGGGTAAATGTCTGGAATACGTGATTGTTTCAGTTACACATCCAGTACTTAGTCTCAGTTGCAGTAGGCATGAGAACTACTGGGCAAAGGGGCAATACACTATGTATAGCAAAATCCATATGCTGAAGACACCGAAAGAACAACTATGTGTATAAAAAATGACACATTTCTTTCTGTACAAGCTATTTCTTTTCAATACACATGCTTGCGTTAGCCCAATTTTCAAGAAAAAATAATTCTAGCCAATTACCACAAGGTGGCAGTGCTGTTTAATGAAAAGTGTTCAAGTGGATCCAACATGTTACGTTAATCATCAGTAAACTGATGATACACTGCACTAACAAAAACTAAACATTTATTTTCACAGTTGTATACCACTATATATTTACTCGTACACAGAATCACAACTTCTATTCCAAAGCTCATTAACTTGAAATTGGGCCCATAAGAAAAGCAAAGAAACATTACAGAAAGCTCTGTTTGCAAGAGCCTCTTTTCAAGAAAATGTGGGAAAGCACAGTGTGATTCTCAAGTATTGCTTTCACTGTTCCACTGAAACCTACTGGAACTGACTTATGTCAGTCCCAGAAGACTCTCAAATAGGAGGGGTTTCAAAATTGTGCACCATGAAAGAAGTTCCATCTTCATTTGCACCCATTTCAGGAAAACTGAAATGCCAAAAATACCCAAATATGGATGATTTGGGTATCCATATTTGGTAAATAAAAGTCAATTTGCCACTGACATAAGATTTATCCATCTACTTAGCCATTGTTACACAACTACTTATTCCAGTATCTAAATAAACTAAATTTCTATTTAGTTTAATCCATAAACAAAACACTGTTTACTAACTATAAATGCTGATACGAATTCCCTTAAACTCGCATGCAACTTCTTCTTGCCCTTCACCTTCACTCCTTCCAACATCCTAAAGGCATACAAAAATTCACATAGGTATGTGCTATGTGGAACTGAGATATTCGCTACTACCTGGCATCTTCCATTCCCAGAGAGTTTGGGTTGCAATTTCCTCATCAAGTGACCAATAATCACTTGTGTAGCTCCCTCTTTCAAGTTTAACCCCCTATATCTTCCTCACTATTGTCAAACTGTTTAGACTAATTTTAGCATGACCCTGAGCATGCAAAAAGCCAGGCTTGTCTGTATGAAGTTCCATGCATCTGACATTATATTTAAATTATGTTGCTTCCTCATACCTAAGTAGTATTAGCATACCAGTGCTGCCTCCACTCAAGCCATGGATTCCTGGTTTGTCATTTCGGCACACAGTGGAACTTGAGACCAGATTTAACGCAAAACTAACTGCATGGGTCCAGACATGCATCTCCCCCCCTTTTTTTTGTATCCACAGTGTCACATTTAAATGTGATTCTCCCATCACATTCATTGCATTATCTTATAAAGAGTCAGTGAGGGCTAGACTAGATGATACATTAAATACATGGTAACATGATCAGTTTTAAACAACACCCACAGGGGAAGGAGAGCAGATCAGGATTGAGACTATGGGACATAAGTATCATCCTTCCCTCTCCCAGTCTGGTCTTGACAAACATTGCCCCTGCCCTCCAAAGCTGCTGAGACACGGGAAGGGGCAAACAGCAGCTAGGTGAGGAAGATTTTTTGTTGGGATTGTAGGAGGATGCTTATTTCTTACAATATGTACAGTATATACTGCTCCACATCTAGAACAGATTTCGGAGCGGTGAACACAAAAGATAAAACAGGAGAAGAATAAAAGATGAAAACACCACATTAAAATTATACTTTAAAAAAACACACACAATACCAATAGAAACCATGACTGGTCAATTAACGAATACTTCCTGGAACAGTACTGTTTTCAGGAGGCACCAGAAACAATGCAGTGTTGGTGTCTGCCTGACCTCCAGGGGCAGCGAGTTCCAGAGAAAGGCAGCCACCACACTGGCAAGAACACTTGCCATGGTCCCAGTTCTGATGGGGCTGCTGATGCTATTTAAAGTGTTTGAATTTTAAATACCCTCAAATGCAATCGGACATGGAGAGGGCAATCCTACAGTCCCTGGGCGAGTGTCCTAGGGATCATAGGATTGATCGGATTCCCTCCTCCAAGGTTGGAGATAGTGCCCCGACCTCGGAAGGGGGAGATCCAAGACCCCTTCCCCACCCCCTTGCATCTGGCACAGAAAGAAGTGCACCAGCTGCTCTCTGAGGTTGGAAAAGAGACCTTGGAGGAGGAGCAAAGGGGGAGTTCTGGTGGACGGGGAGGAGAGGAGACCAAAGAGGCCAGGATATGAGTTATCCTGAGCGCCTTCCAGCCTCCTTGCCTTCCCCTTTGAAATGCCCTTGCTAGCACCCCTCCAGGGTGGGAGGACGGGAAGGCAAAGATTGCCTCTGCTGCTCCTTCCACCCTGCACTGGATGAGTGGATGTCTCCAAGTCGGGGACTTCAGATTACTGAGGGTGCAATCAATAGGACTGTGCCCTTAATGGATCATCTAGCTTGGCCCTCAATGCTGATCCAGAGAGCATTACATGAACTTGCAAAATGTAGGGGTGGATGGGTCACACATAGCAGGGCTAGCATTTCGGGTCCAACTAAGATAGCACGTCTGCCTGGAGCAAATAGGGTACACAATGAATTTTAGAGATGTTTTGTTTAATTTTTAAAAAATAATTAAAGTTGATAATTTATACATATAAATTATCCAGCAAACAAGCAAACATAGGCTATTTCCTTCAATAATAATAGTTTAAGCCTGAGATGCTCTCTTTACGACGCGAGATCTTAATAAAAACAAAATCCTCATTACAGATGTAAATTCCTTTTGGTAATTGAAAATGACATTATTTAAAGATTATTCTTCTAAACGCAATATTTTCAGTGTGAAGATCCAATTAAGAGATGCATATAAGTAAATAATTTACATACCATCTGTTTCTTCAAGGCAAATAAAATAAGCCAAATTTAAATAGGAGAAACCAGGCTATGAATAAGGTAAACATTCCATTTATCAGATTTCCCCAAAATAATACCTATTGCGAATAAAATAATATTCATTATTATGGCATTCTTGAATAAATCATTAGATATTTTAACCCATTGCTCATCTGTTTTTCATTCATGGAGCATAACTCTTCTGTTATAACATAAATCAAGGAAATTGCCACTAGCAAAACAAATGTCATACTTCATAGTCAACTTTTAAAAGCTGGTGGGAGATCTCCATTGAATAGGCGTCTTTACAGCAGATTACAACATCCTCTTATTTACATTAGAATAGAAAACAAAATATTTTCAAGGGAGTTTATTTTTAGATCATGTCAACTCAAGTTCAAATACAGCAGAATTTTATATCAGTAAGATATCCTAATGAGATGAAGTCTTTTTTTAAAAAAGAAAACATCTAAGGCCACATTAGGTTGGAGTGGGACTTATGTTAAGCCATGACTAACTTTTTACATTGATTTCAATGAGACTCCAATGCATTTCAAGAAACATGACAAACACTATTAGTACAACATGCCTATTTATTGCTAGATGATCTTTCTGCTGCTAGTCAGAATAGATAATAATGAGCTGGATGTTCCAATATAATGCAGCTTCCTATGTTCCTAACTAATCTGTAAGCACCCAAAAGGAAAATGGAGACGGTGTCACACATGTGACATTGGAGCCTGTAATATAGGATAGATTAGAAGACAAGGGCAATACCATTAACGTTATATAGTCCCACATGACATCCTCATTTTAAAAGGATTGTCAAATAAATTGCAGAACTGAATAGCAAGAAAATGAAATTTAATGAGAATAAAATGTAGGCATACCAATGGGTAGAATACACACCCAACATGTTCTAGTAACGTCTGCTAATGCTAGTCCTTAAACCTGATTTCCCACGTAAACAATATTGGTTCACAAGAGTTCCTATGCTAGCTCGTTAAAACTTCCTTCTTCTTTTAAGAAAAAGGCAGAAAGCTGTATGTACACAGTTTCTCCATTTTTTATTTAGGTAGTTGATCACATCAGATATTAGGCAAGGAGAGAAAAGCAGTCCAGCACATACTGCTGCACTCCTGAAGATTCCAGTGTTCCTGGCGCTCTCCTTACACATTCTGCTTCACGTGGTTATATAAAGGCCCATTTGGGGGGAAAGAGCCATAGTACTAAGTAAACATAGCTCCTACATATTATTGCCCAGCCTTCCCAGTGTACTAGTACAAATATTTCCAAGAACATAGGGAGAATTAACAAGAAACAAATGTAAAAGGATGCAAGAAATTTCTCAGAAACAGCTGGTTACAAAACATGGCACAGGACATAGGGGGGAAATCAACCCTCACCTACTCGTTTACTACAGTTAACATTTATGTCATAGGAAGAGAACGTCGATGGCAAACACTAGAGTTTTACCCTTTAATGCTGTGTATAGGTTTATGTTTCATGTATACCGAAACATAACAAGATATTGACATGATTATGAGTTTATTCTTAAAATAAACTCTTCAGACTGACGTGCCTGTGAAACTCTAAGTGCTGACAGCCTTTGATTATATTTATTCTTCAAAGAGACTGACATTTTCAAATGCACTCTGTAAAGCCACAGCAGATCCTTTAAACAACTTAGGACTGCCACAGGACTGAGCTGTGCCAGCTGAAGAAAGCTAGCATTGTGTCAGGGCAGGCCTATGTCTCCCCATCAGTTCAGACATCAGATGTGGTGAATGGGCAGCAGCCAATTCCTTTCCCCCGACCCACCCTACTGGTACTGAAACAGGGTGGGTGGGGAGAGAGAGAGACACTGAAAGCTCCATACAACAGCACAGTCCATACCACTGGACACAAAAGAGGAAACAAATAACTACGCTATGGTTGCTGTCCTTTGTCCATGAACATCTTCTGTCCTTTCCTGGCATTGAGGCCTGAATAACCATCAGAGTACATCACTGGTTTTAAGCAGCAGGCTATAATAGCAGTGCATGGGATGGCAGGGGAGGGAAAGAAAAGAGAAAGGCATACTTGAGGGATAAGGAGGAGGAAACATCACTCTTTGTCAATGGAGCAGGTGGTAAGCAAGCCCCTTATGGAAACACCCATGCAAGGTTGCTTGATAGTACCTTAGACTTAAAGATTAGACAACTCTGATATTACTGGGATGAATCCGGAAGAAATTAGTCACTCTTTAGTTTTCTTGAAATCAGTAGGACAAGCTAGTCATGACTAGCTTAAGCTTGACTAATTTTCTCTGAATCCAACCCCTTGTTTACAAGTTCCAAATGCAATAGTTTTATTTATTTATTTATTTATTTATTTATTTATTTCTATATTGCCCAATAGCCGAAGCTCTCTTCGCTAATAGTAGTATATGAAAATCAAGTACTATCAACATATTAGCAGAATTATTTGACTCAGCTGCTTGCTTTGTGGGTTGGCCATCCTCAGTTTTCATCCAGTCAGACTGAGTCAGGAATTGCACTAAGAGGCTACATATTAGCACTCGAAAGTTCAGCAAGATGAGCTGCTCTGAAAAGTCCCACAGCACTACTAGACCCAGATGGCTTTCATAAGATTTAGTGCTGTTTTTTGGTAACAATCTGGGGTCAATTAAGCCAACTATGGGCACATGCAACTGAAATGCCTCTTCTGACAGCCACATAAAACCAGAACCAAGAAGAAACAAATTCTCTACAGTTATGCCACTTGAAAAAATGTGGCTTAAAACATTTCACAAAAACTATTTCAACACTACAAATTAACATCTTAACAGCTCCTGTAAGGATTTCACTTCAGTCAGAACGCAGTAATGAGGTAACATGTACTCATCTTATCTCTGGGTCCCACAGACATAGACTGGGTTGGTTCACACATAATGCCAAACCATGTTTATGCACTTAACCACAGTAATATGCCCTATGCTTACATGTTCTCTCCTTTTACTCCCCTCTTCCCCTCACATGCTCTGCTTACACACTTCCTGGTTTGCAGCAAAGCACAGCTTGCCAAATGAAGCATACAAACGGGCAAACTATAGTTTATGCTTGTTCTGCAGATCAGAAGCACACAAGAGGGAGGTAGAAACTTACAGGCACAGGGTCCATTCCCATAGCACAAAACCATGCTTGAGCATTATTTATTCATTACATTTCTATACCTTCCGATAGCCGAAGCTCTGTGGGTGGTTCACAAGAATTAAAACCACAGAGTACAGAATGTTTAAAAAATGTGAGAATTGGTGCATTCTGTACAGCTCATTTGTGTGAATTCTGATTATCTTAGCCTCCTATTGTTGCAACAAATGGAAACAGTACTTTCAAAGAACATTAAGTATTATGGTTTCAGTTTGAGGGGATAGGTATGCCAGATCTGTTAGCCATTCCTTCCCACTTTTCCAAATTTCAGAAATAGCTTCCTGAAAATAAAACACAGAAAGCACAGAGCAAAGATAGTCAGCTCCTACTAGAAACTGGGAGAATGAAGGTTCATTGAGGCAAAATTAGAGCTACAGATTATGGGAGACACAGAGATGCCATCAAACAAACATCATCCTGTTGAGTTCCTCCTCACCTCTACCACAGTGTGCAGTACTACCTCCGTTGTGGCATCATAGAACTGTGCACTTCCCCACTCCCCCACCAGTCACAGGAATGTCCTGTGGGCGGACGATGCACACTGTCATGGCAACACGACAGCGATGGTACTAATTTTTTTGTAGTGAAGGGATGCAAGATAGGGTTGCCGGTTTTGGCAGCAGCCCCATGTTCCCATAACATTTATTTCCTCCTTCTGGTTAGCTAGAGGAGAGATTCAGGCAACAGTATCTTGTTGTTGTTATTGTTCCTGTCCTGAAGATGCTGGTCAACAGCTAAAAAAAATAGTTAGCTGACCCCACAGTGCTAACAAATAACGACAGATGAGCATGGACTACCTACATTGCTAAAATGCAGCTGGGCATTGAATGGACAAAGATAAGGAATAACGTATCCATTTAGAACTAACTTTACTTTGTGGGTGTGCCTGCTTTTCAGTCTAGCTGTGAAAACGAACTCATCATTAAGGCACCTAATAACTAGGTTTTAGCCATACTCTAAATTTCTTAAGTAGTGTTTTATAAAAACTCCTCCACTCTGTCCCAAAGGAAGCCTCCTACATAACCCACAACATGTTCAGCAGAGAAAATATGTTCAGCTTGGCTTTATAGCAGCCGCACACACAAACATCACAATCCACTAAAATTCTCCAGCGCCAAGACTCTCACAGAAAGACAAATAGCCTTTTTCAGGAACTCTGCATACACCAGAATCTAGAACCTCCTTGTTTTCTACTCAGAGTGCTTGTGCAAGTGTGGCCATCACATATTTGCCATATTTGAGAAGTAAGAATGTCACGACTCACTGTCAATATTATCCACATTCAATGACTGTTAGTATATTGAACCAAATACTGCAAAGTCTAACATTTCCCCTTATAGATTAGAACAAAACTGATGCAAAGCAACAGCAGCACAAGTATAAGATGCTTATCTTTCTCATAAAGGAAATTCCAATAAGGAAACAAAACCTAATAGTAGATTACATCTTTTCAGATATAACAGTAATGTTATTTAGCACTTATATATCTTAGACACTACACAATACTACACCAGTCACTACAGCAAACAAACTACCTGAATTAAATGGCTACTTCAAAACACAGGACATTTGCTTACTGCATTCTTGGAAAGACAATTTTACAGGCTGAAGAGGAGTCACATCCAAGAGTTATGGAGCCTAATAATTGTGCTATGTGCTATGTACAGGCAGCCACTTCCCCTGCTCCTCCTTCCCACGGCTAGACAGCCGAAATCAGCTAACTAGCCGCAAATGCAGAGCGGCTGAAGCGCGGAAGGGACGATCCCCTCTGCTCTTCTCCTGCCCTGCATTGGATAGGCTGTCACCTCCGAGTTCGGAGGCGTCCACCCATCCCCATAGGATTGTGCCCTTAGGGTCTTAAGCACAGTTTTCTACTGTGCTGAAATCAGGTACGTGCCCCTAACATTACAAACTGGGCTCAGATGCATTTGTGTTTCTAGAGACCTACCACAGGTTGCAAAAGTAACTTCTAAGCCATTTGCACTAACGACTGCTATACTACAGCTATTAAGCAGGATTTAAAGCTGGTTTCTAAAACCCCATTAACAACAAAGCTTGGTTATGTTAGCCATTATTAAGGATTGAGCTGACAAAAGCCTTTATCATTATTACAGCTAGTGAGGGAAGGGTGTCTGTGATGGAAAAGACAGGGCCAGGGGAGAGTGCATAATTACGCTTCTCATTCCCAGTCCCACAACTACTGTTCTAAAATTGTTATTTTATTTATAAATAAAATTAATATTATCAGGATGCTGATTCTGAAGTGACCACCAGATTCTGTGTTGGCATCTACAGCTCACAAAGCAAACAGGATTATGTAGATTCCAATATTCTCCAGTTTTAGTTCATTCAATAGCAGCAGACACATAGAACAAGTGGTGAGTTGACTTGCACTTGCTATCTTCATCTGTCTCCAGAAACTGAAGACAGAACATATGATTTTCAGTACTTAGCCATGGAACTATAAAGTCAGTTAAAATATGCAGTCAAAACTATTCCGATCAACGGATTTGAATTGTACTCTTTCCAAAATTATTACAAGTTATTTTAAACCTCCACTTCTCTCTCTCTCAAATGTTTTGTTATTATATAGTAATTTCTAAAGCAAAAATTCATTTTGAAATATTACCCTGAAAAGGAGGAAGACCAGCAGTTAAATCTTAGCAGTTTTAACTTGCAATTAAGATCACCCCCAGGAATATACAATACTAAAAAGAGATCACTTGAAGTGACACTTTTTAATTGTTAAAGAAGGACTACAAAGCAATTCTATCTTGTCAACCATAGCAGTTAGTCAAACTCTTCAATGACACCCAGTTATTTTCACACTCAACATCCTGCACAAACGGTAATTAAGCGCCTGACTTGCAATCTTCACTGACAACCTCCATACTATAAAGTAAGAGAGTTGTGAGCTCATGATCTTAAAATAACCAAATATTCATTGAGGTATTTTTCACAATTTGACATTTATTCCTGAAAACTAATGACCATTAAACACTTTCTGTGGCTTAAACGGGGGTGAGCAGACTTCAAGCTTGCAGGATCAACTTTGTTTTTTACTAGAACCCCAAGATCCACCAACCAGAGCCTGATCAGAAGACATGCACTTAGAACTGAGGAATTCGGAGTCCAGAAACTTGCTTTGAGTTCTCGAACTGAATGGAGCTCTTAGTCATTCCATATACAACTCCATTCCTGGTTACTCCACCCTAGCAAGCTTTCTTCATTTTAGCAGTACAACTGTGGAGGGGGGTCATTTTGTTGCTGCTATTGTTAAACAGTAGTGATGAAGAAATCATTGCTGAGCTACTGCAAATCTACCAGTATATCCGGATCTACCTTCTGCCCAACCTTGGCTTAAACTCTTGAGCTTCTAATAACTACACTTGAAAATAGCTAAGTGTAAACTAATAAGTGTACACTAATACTGTAATATTTAAACCACTTAAAAAGCAAAACCTAACCCATTTAGCTCTATCTGTGACTACATCAGGCCTCCAGCATATAAGGACTTGCCAAATCAAAGTCTGGCAAGTAACTATAAAGGTATAATAAGTGAGACCAATGCATGAGCCGGGTTCCACCCAGAGCCTTAGTCAGGTAGTCGGTTTTCTCATAATCAACTATATCAAAGGCCAGAAAAAGCTTTAATAGTCTCAACATAGTACAATATTATCTACCAATTTCTAGGTGATGTGAAGTATAAGCCCAAGGGTAGCAGTTTCAGGGATGTTTTTCAAGATATGCTCTTAATGATGGAATATGTGCTGTGATATTCTGCCCCTCATCTCTACAGTGACCTCTGGTTCCAACAGCCAACAAACAGTGGCTGAAGAAAACTCTTCCAGTCCTTACCTGGGGGTGTCTCCACGACAATGGAAGGAAAAGCTAATGGTTGCTTACCCAGATTTTTCAAGGAGCCAGTTTTAGTCCGCACAGGGCTCCATGAACGAGTGCACTGTACCATTCTAAGCCCCTTCACAGGAACATACTTCCAGATGGGGTGGGGGGATTGGAGTGAACGCTGTCAGACTGCCAGGGGTTGATCAACCAATGGGAGAGGCTTCCCCGCTCCAATGCCAGAGGCTTCTCCAGTCCTTACTTACTTACAGCTGACAAAGCTGCGAACGATTGAAGCTTCAAAGTTTCACATTAATTACTTCAAAGCAAATATTAAAGAAACACAGGTGCAGCTTCCTTTCTGCCCTGAAGCTCCTGATGCTGTGAACAATCCAAGCTTCACATTAATTACTCCCTTACAGCTGAGAAAGCAGGTTCAACATAGCACTTCAGAGTCTTTAGGAGAGCTGACCCTCTGAATACTTGAAGTACCATGGCTCCAACCAGCTCCCTTTCTAATCCCCTTTCTGCTGAAGCTCCTGATGCTGCAAAGAACTGAAGCTGCAAATTAATTACTTCTGAAAAGCAAGGAAGCAAACATCAAAGACATGCAGCTTCGACATGAAGGCTCCTAAATGCGTTATTTCGATGCATGGGAATCTTGGTAACTTCTGGAGTGCGCATTTCGGGAAAAAGACTCATTGACCACAATGGGAGTTACTTCTGAGTAGACATACATATGTTTGTGCTGGGAAAGTCAGAGACTGGAAACACAGGGATGGGAAACCAGCCCCCTTTCTAACCCGATGCAGCGCAGGGTCAAAGGTGCGAATTAGTTACTTCCAAACGGCAATAAACCAAACAGTGGCAAACCGGAGCTTCGAAATAGCGCTTTACAGCCTTTGGGGAATTAGTGCTTTAAAATTCCCCAAAATTTTATTTATGGGGGGGGTGTATGCCACTGGCTGTACTTCCTGAATGGTTAGTGCCCCACTTTTGTCAACCGCCTTAAATTACAGCTGAAAGTCCTGACTTCGCCCCCATCTGGGCGTGTTTCCTTTCAACTTCAATGTGGTGGTGTACAGAGGCCAACTGCCAAAACAGTTATCCTTGTTCCAATATTTCTGGCCCTGACTGTAGTTGTATGTCCCGTGGGTTGGAAGACAGAGTCCCCAGAAGGCTGGCAGCTCTTTGTGACATGCCATGTGGCTGCAGGGGCAAGCCTTCATTCAGGTAACTTGTGTTCATCTGTACTGCTGGAACCTACCACCTAGGATTTTATGTCCAAATCAGCAATTTCTTGCCCATGAGAGCATGGAAAAGAAGATACAGAAACATCAAGAAGAAGGCATTTGTATGGTGGCCCCCTAAATCATGGCTTCCTACCCTCTTCCTGCAGGTTATTCTTGAGTATGCCTTACCTATAGCAAGGACCTTCCCAATACAGATTGCACCTCCACCTTAGTGTTCAAACAATTATTCCTAAATCAGGTTTGATATAATAGAGCTGAGTCTATTGCAGAATAACAGTGCAGCCTGGAGTTAAACATCCAATGGGGCCATGCTTATATGTGGGCCCAGGCAAGATAATATTGCCTTCCCTGCCCCCCCCCAGAATTCTTTGGGAAGGTGGCTGGGGGCCAACAGAGGAAAGAGAAGAGATCTAGACAGCTTTCAAATTTTTAGAAGACTGCCTGAAAACACAGAATCATTTTCACCAAGAACAAGACACAAAGGAATTATTACACAAATGCGGCATGTTAATAAATACTGAGCACTCTATATGGCCAGTTCAAGAAGAGAGCAAGATTCCCTAAGCAGGTTCTATTATCTTTTTCTAGGAGGTTTTCAAGGATAGATTAGACAGGAACCTGTCCAGAAGTCTGTTTGGCATGGGATGAGAAGTTGGGAAAGACAACACTTTAGATTTCTTCAATCTTTACAACACTTTTTTGTTGTTTTTGTTTTAGTGTAAAAAAAAACATTAGGAAGAGGGTTGAGAAACGGCTGTGACCAATCAACTTTTCCTTAGGTGGCGCATGAAGGATCTCCTAGGTAATCAAACTGATGTCTCTAGGGTATATCCATGATGTATAAAGTTTTCATCTTTGATTATACAAGATATAAGCCTGACTTCCATTGCAATGACATCAATATGAATTTATTCACTATTACTCTTGCTTTTGAATCATTTTATTCCTTTACTTTTATTCCCTTTTCCTCCTTACAATGACATTCTGATAGTTTGCTCATTGCAAGTTACTGAATAAATTCCCACTGAAGGATTATTGCAGCCAAGAGAATGGAAGTAGGTCAGAGGCAGCTGTGTTGGTGGGATGGGACAAGCGAGGGACCACTAAGGAAAAGATGAACAGTTCTAATTTTCCCTTTTAACCTGCAACAGTTAAGGCATTGTTCATTCAGTCATCACCTTTTAATTCATTCCCAGTCCCACAATAAATGGTTTTACAAGACAAAAGGAAATTACAAAACAAAAGTTGCAGAAATCTGAAATGATGATTAAATAGTACTCAAATAGCAACACATTCTAGGCCAAAAAAACGGGGGGGGGGGAGAACAGAGGCAAAAAAATAAATAAATACAGAGCTAGACAGAATAGAAACATTACCAGTTAAGAGGATAAGCAATCCTGCTTAGCCATTTAGCATTTATTCTGAGGAAAAATCCACAGCAGATAAAATCTGTAAACCAAAAAACTCTTATTCATTTCATTTTTCATATGTCCTGCTCTTGAATAAAAACTATAGCAAGGTATCATTCACCTTACTATTAACTACCACTTTATTCTATATTATACAAATACATAAAGCATTATAACCAGAACATTCTAGATCAAACATCAGCAGGAGTTTCATTGTTTAAATAGTTATCTGGGATTTTAGGAGACCTTAGCCACCTTTAATGCCAAATGTGAAAACTCTGTTTCTAATCGAGTTTTTACTGCATACTAGTGGAGTGTAGATTATACGTTTCTATTTTAAGAGCAGCTTCAGGTATGTAAAAGATGATGTGGGGCTAAAGAGAAAAGGAAGCACAAGTATCTCACACTTCCTGTCTCTGTGCTTCTCTATCATGTCTGAAATACCACCTTTTCTTCTGCCCAGTGGCAACAGATGTACATTGCATTTTCAGCCTGTCAGCTTAGCATAAAAACAACTGTCACAAACTTGCTGTCCTGAAAGGATTTGACTAGTCCCATTTTCATGGGCTCTTGCAAATTCAGACTGAAAACACAGCCTCTGGGCTTTACTGCTACTAGTTATTTTATTGCCAGCAGAGTCCTATAAAGCGATTTCTCCTCCAAGACATCGCCTTTGGAAATATGTCTTAGGTACAGGTCTCTAACCCCCATGTTCTACAGATCAGTAACATCAGCTTCTAGATACATGAAGTTATTATTGAATGCACAGAACTACATCATGTTAGAGCTTTTGAGTATATTATTGGTAAGCACGGAGAGATAAAAGGATGGATAAATAAGTCTGTTTAGAGAAGAAACTAAAATATTAAAATAATGCGAATTTCTCTACTCTAGTTCTGTGTTACTGGAAGCTTGCTGAGCGTGCTCTGAGAAATTCACTATACTAGAAAATCAGCACACACTTACCTTGGAACTGTTATATCTCTCTCTCACATGCATCTACTACAGAGCACTGCATGTGGTTTAAAAGTTTAAACAACTTGACTCAATTGACCTTATATTTATAATTGGTATACTTATAACTGGTATACTTCCTCAAATAAAAACCTTAATGACATCTTTACATCACTAGGATCAAATGTGAAAACCCTGTCAGTTTTTTATGGATTAAGAAAAGTCACACATCGAAAAACAGCTTTAGAGAGCAATTTCCTCTCTTTAGCTACTTAAGAGTTTTGGCTCATATTAACTTTGAATCCAACAGTGACGTAAAAAGACAGACTTCTCAGAAACTACTAAAAGGAACAGTCATTCTCCCCTTGGAGACTGCAGCCATAAACATCAATTCACTTCTCTTTTTAAAACAATGGCCATTATTACAATATCATTTACTCTTTCTGGTTTGACTACATCAGTAATTACTGTTACAACAGTGCCGGGCAGTTTGGTTGTTGACCTTCTTCCTTTCCTGATTAGGTCCTAATGCAGCACCTCTTAAGACTTCTCCCTGCACGTGAATGCCCAGATGAGTTGTTTTTACTTTGTAGGTCAGTTGCTAATATTCAATTTTGGGGCAAGATATTAAACTGTGTCCTGGCAGACACCTCCAATGTTCCTGAATGAAGCCAATTATCTTGATCACGTTCATTCTGGGTTCTAGCCTAGCTTTGGCACAGAAACTGCGTTGGTAACCGCAGTAGATGACTTATCTTTGGAAATGGATGGAATGTGGCATATCTCAGCAGCATCTGATACGACCAACCATGGTTTCTTTCTGTAATGATATTACACCAGTCATTCCTAGAAGAGAGGTCCAAGAAGGTTGTGCTGGGGGACTGATACTTTGCCCCATGTCCACTGATTTATGGGGTGCCACATGGTTCCATCTTGTTCTCCATGCTTCTTAACATCTATATGGAATCACTAGCAGGGGCATCCAGAAATTTGGGCTGAAGATACCCTGTGCTCTCTTTGCTTTTCATTCAAAGGAGGCGGTCAAAACCCTGAACTAGTGTCTGGATGCTCAGTTGTTAGTATTGTCTAGAAGTGTCTTATACAGGCTTAGGTTGGCATGCCAACTGTGCCCTTTCCTGAAGAAAACTGAGCTGGCCATGACCATTCATGTCTTGATAGCTTCCAGATAGGACTACTAACATGCTCTATGTGGGGCTACCCTGAAATAATGTCCAGAAACTTCAGTCGGTCCAAAATACTGCCACCAGGGTGCTGACAACATAATTCAATTAGGATTAATTTGCATTAATTACCTATGCATTTCCTGGCCCAATTTAAGGTCTTGGTTCTTCTTACCTTAAAGCCCTTAACAGCATGAAATCTGGAGAACATAAAGAGTGGATTCTCCCATATCCTCTGTTCAACACTTGAAGCTTTGCTTCATGTTCCCGCACAGACTAAAGTTCAGTGAGTGGCCATGAGAGACAAAAGCTTTGCAGTGATGGCATCACTGTTATGGAATGCCCTCTCCAGGGGGGGACACCTGGCTCCCATCACTGTTGATCTTCCATTGCCTGCTTATAACATGGCTGTTCCATGAGGCCTTTAGCAATGGGTAGCTATTGCCTTTGATTTTTGTTTCTGATAATTCTGCTTCTGTTAGTAGTTGCTGATTTTTGTTTAATAACCTAGTTCACATGTCACAATAACCCACGGTGCTAGTTCTCGCCACATGATCTCTCCTGCTTCAGCCGGGAAGAGCTAAACAACCCAGGGATGGAGTGTCCCTGGGTTGTTTATTGTGATGTCTGAATCCGGAATAGTAAGTTGTTGAGGGAGGAAAAACCCAGACTTATAATCCAAGAATAAAGCCTGGGTTAGAAGCCTGGGTTTTACTCCCCCAACAATCCACAATTCTGGGTTTGGACTTCACAATAAACAACCCATGGATGGAGTGTCCCTAGGTTGCTTAGCTCAGTGGGAGCGGGCAAGGAGCGGGGAGCCAGCATGCTCACCCACTTGCTCCTGCCCATTCATGATTGCTCATTTTATTAATTTCTTTAAAGCCTGGGTAGCTGTGACATGCAAATTGGACCTTGCTCCTTGGAGAATGCATTTTATTACTGCTGTTTTGTTGCTGTT
Organism: Heloderma suspectum; assembly: GCF_057233095.1. Taxonomy (NCBI): domain Eukaryota; kingdom Metazoa; phylum Chordata; class Lepidosauria; order Squamata; family Helodermatidae; genus Heloderma; species Heloderma suspectum. Next base: position 173,933,034 of record NC_139460.1, on the reverse strand, counting down.
GTTTATTTGCTGATTTATTATGTTTTGATATAATTTGTAATTATTTTTCTGAATATCAGTCAATGAAAAGAGGGATATATTTACATAGATACTGGTTGCCTTCTAAAAATCTACACTTTTTAGGTTTCAAAACTCAAAATTAAGCAACGTATTTTAAATATGGTGCATTTCTCAATATTGAAGACTTAATATCACCATGGCATGCGTTGTATGTACCCAAGAATCTGAACATGGGCAGATGACCCATGCTGCAGTTGATCCATACAATATGCTTAAATAGAGTACTTGCAAACACACCTGCCTGCTCTGAGAAAACAGCAAGTTACCAGAGTGAGCAAGCATAAGAACCTAAGAAGACCCAAGCTGGATCAGACCAAGGGTCCATTTGGTCCAGCTGTCATGCCCCCACTGGATGAATCCTCCTCTGAGGAGGAGCTAGAGCTCCCAGAGATGGCCAACACCAAGGAGCCACCCGTGGCAGGAGACCTGGGGACCTGGGGGAGCCTGGGCCCTCAGGGGAGATGACCATGGTTCCATATCCAAGAAAGAGGGCAGTTCTGTCTCTGAGGTGGAGGCTGGGCAACTACCTAGCCCCCAAAAGTGTCGGTGCCTCAACAGGCAGGCCAATAGGGGTCCTTTAAGGAGTGCGCAAACAGAAAGAGGGAGGGATTCCTCAGGAGCAAGGCCTGTAATGAACCGCAGCTGAGCCCTGGGTGGGGCTCAGGAAACTCTGGCAATATAAGCCTGTAGTATCAGTCTAGCCATTGCTGGAAACAATGTCTTCTACCAGCTCCAGTGGCTTGTACCTTTGATGTTGCTCTACGATAGAACCTTTGTGCTACTGACCTTGGACCCCTGCTTGACTTTGCTTCTTGGACTACATACTGTATCTGGCTGTTTATCTGTGTTTTGATCTTGGCTGCTCTTCAGATATCTCTTTTGGAACTCTCCCTCTTGACTGGTAAAACAGCGCCTTTGACCACTGCTTGTTTATTGACTTCCTTTTGGCTCACCCCTTAGTTTAACTTGATGCTGAGCTTGATCCAGCCATAGCAGAGCCATAGTATTCTGTTCACACAGTGACTATCCAGATGCTTGTGGGAAACCCACAAGCAGAACATGAGTGCAAGAGCATCCTCCCCCAGCAACTGCCATACAGAGGCATACTGCCTCTGATACTGGAGGTAGCATACACCTATCAGGACTAGTAAACAGAGGATACCACCTTAGTGGTCCTGGATTTCTCCTACTTAGCAACCTAAGTTTGGCTTCCAGGACCTCATGACTACATTTCCCCACAACATGAACCACAATCACCGACTCCACTCCAGCACTATCTACAAAACTATCTAGACAGTGAGCGATATTTGCAACCTTCACACCAGTCCAACCAGCTGTTTCTGTGTTTAATGATCAGATCTCTCTTCTGTGTCTAATGACCAAAATCACTCTTTCTTCATGAGGTAATCAAAGAACAGGTCTTCAGAGAGTAAATAAATAACACATATATACAAATGTACACATAAATAAGATCTCTAACCCACTTAAGATACATCAAATGGTATTGATGTGGCCATTTTTTCCTGCATAAAACTATAAAACATGAGCACATCTTGCAAATCTTACACAAGGAACTCCATATAACTGAAAACTGATTAACAAAACATGGTGATTTGAATTATTTTGAAAACTCTTGATAAAAAAGTAAAAGATCACCTACACATCAAATCTGCCTGCAGGGTCTTTTATTAAGCTCAAGACTATTTTTCCAGCAACTGACACAGCTGTTTCCTTTTTAAGCTCTGCTTCAAAGTTTGCCAATAAGATTTTTTTTAAAAGTATATAGACAGATATGCTAACATGGGCAACTGAGCAATGGCTTCTCCTCTGATCCAGTTTCAATTTATGAAAGACGGCATGTGGCCTCTTTTTTAACAGCTAGAATATAGAAAACAGACTTCAATACCAGAGAAGGGATCCTAAGCAGAGAGGGACAGAAATAAAATATGGCATCAAGCAATATGTGGCAACAAGCAACAAAAGAAAACAGAATCATGACATAAAGTCAGAGCTTTTAATATCGGTAATTAGCAAAAAATGTATTTTTAAGTACACTGAAAAATACTGTTCAGGTTGTGATAAACTACTGCAAAATTAAATGTATAAACAACAAATACATAAGAACCATTAGATAAATACAGAAGCAAGTAGTAAGCAAGTAGCCCAGTTTTTAAATGCAAACTTAAATGCAAATAGGCAATGCTTAAGTGATAAATACTGGAGTAGACTGCCAAAGCTAGTGATAATGCAATTAAAACATATTCTTAAAAATAAAATACAACAATTTTACATGTTATGCTCACTCAAGACTTTCTTCAGTTTCAAAGTGTACAAGGATATAATGATATGCACCTACATCTGTCAAAAAAAAAAAAATCAACCTCCTAAATTTTAATATACTTACTGCTTCAGCTAGAGATCCAAGGCAACTGCCTGAGCAACAACCTTTGAGAACACAAGTCACAAGTCATTGATATTTATAGCAAGTCTGCTGTGCCTGTTAATTTATTTCTGTTACCAACAATTACTTCATTATAATTGAAGATAGCCAATCCGGATAATCCAGCCTAACACACCAAAGATGTAAATCAATGTAAAATGTTCCATAAATTTGAAGAACACACACACACATAGCTTAGATATCAACATGAAAAGTCCCAGTGGTATCAAAAGGCATCCAACTAAATCAAAATATTGTCTAATACCTTGGTCTTCAACTTGTCAGAGCCCACAACTGAAACTTCACCATTTGCTTTACTTTGTGTGTGTAGTTTGTTTTTTAAGCAAAATAAAAAGATGGGGGGGATATGCCTTCACTACAGATTATTTTCTACCACACTATCATAAAGTGTCATGGCACTGATTCCTGTCGTAACTCAGGCCCAATCCTAGGAATTGTAGTTTGGTGCAAGTGCTATGAACTCTGTTAAGAAGTCCCTACCCCCACCCACCCCCACAAATGTACATTTCCAAAGCTTCCTATGAGATGGAATGACATGAGAAGAAATGACTATGTAGATATGCCCAAAGAAAGTTAGAGAGAAGAAAAAGAGGAACACGTGTATCCTTTGTCACAGGATGGGCTTAAAGGTATATCTCATGTCTGAAAAGATTAAAGAATTATGTTGCTTTTCCTTGTTTTTTATCTTTTTAAAAAATTAAATGTTATGTTTTATTTCTGGTTACATAATCTTACATAAGTCAAACAAAATCTTTCTTCAGTATCTGACATTTCAATTTCTACCTGGTATTTAAATACTAATTAATCAATTACTTGTATATGCCATAACTTCTTGCTCACAGATCTTAATTGCCATTGCCACATCAAGTTCCATTTCAGTCATGTTGAGAGGGGAGTCATGTTCCCTTAGATCTGCACTCTCCAGAGCACTATATATGCCAACGGAGGCATACACCCATGTTCTACCGAATTTACAAATTCAATAAATTTCATCCATACCTATCTTTGATTGCCCTCAGGTTATCCTTAACTTTTGTGTCAATTTCTCTAGGAGAGTGATTTGCCATAGTCTCTGGTATCAGCTTTCAATGTGAAGCCCTTTACAATCCTTCCAATGTTTGGCTATCAACTATCTTGCTGCTAAGAGTAAATGGTTCACTAATTCCTTACTTTGCAGACCAACATCTAATCCTAGATATAAATTTAGCATGGCTACATGTGAAGATGGGTGAACCCACTGTCCCGTTATAGAACTACTGTCTTGAAACAGTTTTGCAGAATTTATTTACATTGGGACATGCCCACCACATATGCATATATGTTCCTATACCTGTGCCCACCCCCAGCACTCCGAGGATGTCCCAGGGCTCATCCTTGATAATTTCCTTGGTGTGAGATACTATCTGTGGGTCAGTTGTAACATTAATTCCCTATTTTTCACTGATAGTTTTAAATGGACATTTATCCCACAATGCATTCCAAATACCTTCCTCTATATTAATTCCAAGGTCAGTTTCCCACACCATCCAGAGTGGGTCACTTATACCTGTTTCAGATGCTACAATCCACTTATATAAATTAGATGTCAGGCACTTTGTAATTCCTGCCTATGTAACTAACTCCTTTTCGAACACTGTCAGCTTCCTGGTAACCACGGTTTGTACTGCTGGCCAAGAGAAAAAAGACCATACTTGTGGCATGGTTATCCACTGTACCCTCTCCTGACCTATTTTTTCCCTCAATTGTTCCTGAATAATCAACCACCCATTTTAATAGAAATCCATGAGGCAATAAAGTCACCTAGATTTCCAATTAGCCACTACCACTGATGTTAATCTGCCTACGAAGGATGGATGTTGAGCAAGTGGAATTAACGGCAAATTGGTTAATATATCCATCCTCGATTTCCACACTTTCAACGTAATCAATGTAAATGGGTTATTTACTCGCTCTAAAGGTCAGAATTTGTGTTTCCAAAATGGCAAGACACTTACTGAAATTCCTTCACACTTTATCCCTTCCATCTCAACCCACTGTTTAGAGTTATTTCTTTCTATCAAGGTAATTATGTGGTTAAGTTGGTTGGCCTCACAATAGCAAGCCAAATTTGGGATTCCCCACCCACCCTTGTTTTCCCTTGTACTGTGTAGTATGAACTGATTTTTAACGCATTTAACTTTTTATATCATTTTATTGATAAGTATGCATGCGCCCTGTAACTGGAAGATGAAAGGTGAGCTATAAAATTAAGGAAGGAAGGAAGGGGAAGGGGAAGGGGAAGGGAGGAAGCAAGCAAGCAAGCTGATTCAATGCATTGTACAAACCAGATCAACATGTAGAACTTTGTAACAGCAGTGAGAACAACAGAGAGAAAATAGTTCCTGTCTTCCTGAGAGATACTCTAAACCAGCAGTTTTTAAACTTTCTATTTTCAGGAAACTCACCATATCATGGATGGACAAATGTGGGATGTCTGGGGGCCATTTTGCCCCCTGTAACCCCTCTATGGGCCACACTCCACAGGGTGTTGTGCTGTCCATAGGGCACCCCAAATGTTTTTTTAAAAGAGGGGAAAATGCTCCATAGTGTTACAGTGCTGCAAGGATTAAATTTAGCTTATTTCCAAGTTAAATGTTGCCCTTTTGATGATCTGTAGTGGCTATGGAGCACGGTGGTGCAACTAGATATTTTAGGCCCTGTACTTAATGATCTGACTGGGGGGCCCTTTAAAAATCCAAGTTGTATTGCTTCAGTTGCAAAGCACATAGGTAACATTTCTCTTCTCCTCTGTCATTCCATGCTTTATAACTGCTTCTACATTCCTGTTAGAGAAACAAATAAAGATTTACCAACCCTGATTTTTTTAAAAAACAAAATATCTGAGCACATGCAGTTTTCCATTTTAAACTTACTTAAATCATAACACTATCATAACTACAGGAATTAAATGGAGCGTGCTTCTGCTGTCCTGATGTTAAACATGTTTACTTGGCAATAAGCACCATTTTGATGTAGAAAAGGACAATATGTTTTAGAAGTAAAAATAATGAAATCAGCATCTGTAGCCATACCCATGCCTGGCTAGCCTCCCCCTGGCAAGGAAGAGGAGGGATACTGTATTTAGGACCATGAGCCCCACTAGGCCCAAACATGCCCAGGTGCTGACACTGGGCCTGTGTGCCACTGCTCCCTTCACCTGTCACTCTCTAGGTGGTTGTTTGCTGGACTCCTGAGCTGTGGGGCCCTGGACTTTGGCCCTGAGGTCCAGCCCTAGCTGCACCACTAATGGAGCACCGAAGGGGCCAAATTTGGCTTACATTTAAATAAATGGGGGTGATGAGGGCCACATCAGTGAGTGGTGGGCTGCATAGGGCCCGCACGCTGCATATTGCCCACCCCTACTCTATGTGGAAGCTTTGTGTGTCAGCAGTGGAATCCCTGTGCATTATACAAGATGCCAGGGCTCACTGTCAAGTGCTCATCAGGCCTATGAAGCCTTACTGTTGCCTGCATGAACTAAGAGTACACCCCAGAATATACCCATTTCAGGGGAGGGTAGGTAGTGGTGGGCATGCTGCCTTTCAGGAAGCTGATTTTCCATTATCAAAGAACTGTGAATTAGCTCCCAAACCCAGAGATCCCCAAAACGTCTTTGAAAACCATTGCTCTAGACCAGAGGTAGGATCGTGAGGACCTCCAGATGTTGTTGGACCGTAACTCCCATCATCCCTCACCATTGGCTATGCTGGCTAGGGCTGATGGGAGTTGCAGTCCAACAACATCTGGAGGGCCACATGTTCCCCACCCCTGCTCTAGACAATAGTCCTCTGGGTTAGAATTCTATTTCTATTCCAATGCCAAGCTGCCACAGCGTGGATCCATACCTTTCTGTCTTACACCCAACAACAGTTAAAAGCCACATAATCAAATTACAATATTAATCATACCATTTAAATCAAGGCCTGAGAAACTTAAGTAGGAGAGTAGCTAACTATGGGGTTGAACAAAATGGTAACAGGGAGAGAAGAAATAGAGGGGAACAATAGCTCCCAATACAGAATGTGGCCTATTTAGCATTAGGGTAGAGCATAGACCTCCACGTGAGTTGTTACTGCAACTCACTGTTTAAGTTATGTTATCAGTTCCCCATCTCTGCCAGAAAACACCATCAACACAGACTGTGGGCAAAAAAAACTCACTATGTGATGGCCACCAACTGATGTGGCAATTGGGGCGGGAAACTTGCCATAGGGATGCCAATTCGTGTGGAGAGCGTAATGTGTAAATCAACTTCCACTGACAAGCAGAAACACTTTAAAAGAGAACCACTTCTATTTTAAAAATTACCTCTTCTTACACCTTGCCTAAAATTATGCAACATACTTTAGTCAGTGCGTTTTCTTTAAGTAAGCAGAGACTAGCTTTAAACTCTCCTTAGCATTTCATTCAAGAAACACCTCAATCCTTTCTCTAAACTAAATTCATGTGATTTGTTAACATGTTGGATATAAATCACTCGAGAAAGCTTACCTTACCATAATTTTTGGACCCAAGGCCAAATTTCCTCTTAAACCAACACATAAAAGTCTTAACCTAATATGAAGAAAATTAACCCCACTCTGAGATTTGTTTAAATTTGATTTTCTTATAATTAATTAAATTAGCCCTCTACCTCCTGGCTTAGTCTCATCTGCCACTTTTAAACATGCCACAAAACACGCACGTAGTCTATGGCACTCAGCAATTAACTAATTAAAAGCATGTTTGCTTACAAAGTATTATGCTAAAAATGTCAACTGTATCTAAAGAACACAACAGACTGCCTAATATTAGGACTACTTTTGGGTTGCAAGACCCTGGGACCTCTTAATTCAAAACATTTGTTTCTGCATAGTCAAAAAGTAGATTTTATATAATGTCACTCTAAGGGCTGCTTTGCACATACCCAGCAAAAACAAAACAAGCACATGTCATACTTCCATCTGAAAATACAAAATGGAACTATATCCTTGTTGCTATTCTGTAACAATGACCCAGTGCAGATGCAACGTATCTGGACATCGGCTGGAGCGCAAATGGCGCAAGACTCGAAGTGAAGATGACCGAGCACGTTCTAGAGTGCATAATTGTGCCTATTGCGTGGCAGTGCGGGCAGCAAAGAAGGTTTATTTTGCTGCCTCCATTGCATCCTCAAGTAGCCGTCCAGCGGAGCTCTTCCGGGTGGTCTGGCAGTTGTTAACATCTTCCCCAGTAAATGGGGCCCTGGCCCCGTCGAGGACTCACTGTGACCTTTTTGCATCGCACTTTGAGGACAAAATCGCTTGTCTCTGCAGCAACCTTGATGCTGTTGTTAGTGCAGTACCAGTCGAGGTGTCTGATGCCACCATCTGCCCGACTCTGTGGGATCAGTTCCAGTTGTTACGGCCTGATGATGTGGACAAGATGCGTGCAATAATGCGACTGACCACGTCCCCTCTTGATCCCTGTCCCTCCTGGCTAATAAAAGCTAGCTGAAGGGGTATGACTGGGTGGGTCCAGGGAGTGATAAATGCTTCCCTATGGGACGGGTTGGTCCCCGCTGTCCTTAAGGAGGCAGTAGCGCGGCCACTCCTGAAGAAGCCCACCCTGGACCCAACGGTATTAGACAACTACCGCCCAGTCACAAATACCCCTTTTCTAGGGAAGGTGTTTGAGAGGGTTGTGGTGAACCAATTGCAGGCACTCTTGGAGGATACTGATTATCTAGACCCATTTCAGTCTGGGTTTCATTCTGGTTACGGGACTGAATCAGCCTTGGTTGCCCTGATGGATGACCTTCATTGAGAGAGGGGCAGGGGGAGCGCAACCCTGTTAATTCTGCTCCATCTCTTATCAGCTTTTGATACCATTGACCATGATATCCTCCTGGATCAACTCCGTGGGATGGGTATTGGAGGCACTGTGCTACAGTGGTTCCGGTCCTACCTATGGGGCTGATTTCAGAGAGTAACATTGGGTGACTATTCCTCGGCCCCTTGGCAACTGAGCTATGGGGTGCCGCAGGGTACCATCCTGTCCCCAATGTTGTTTAACATCTATATGAAGCCGCTGGGAGAAGTCATTAGAGGATTTGGAGCTAAATGCCATCAGTATACTGATGACACACAGCTCTATCTCCCTGTGACATCTGAATCAGGAGAGGCTGTACAAGCCCTGAATCAGTGCCTAGACTCAGTAATGGGCTGGATGAGGGCCAATAAACTGAAGCTAAATCCTGGCAAGACAGAAGCCCTGTGGGTGAGTGGTTCCCGGGTCCGGGAGATAGGCTCATTGCCCGTTCTGGATGGGGGTGCGCTCCCTCTGAAAGATCAGGTCCGTAGTCTGGGGGTACTCCTAGACCCATCATTGTTGCTGGAGGCCCAAGTGGTCATGGCGGCTCAGAGTGCCTTTTACCACCTTCAGCTGGTTCACCAGCTACGGCCTCTCCTAGACAGGGATAGCTTGACCACGGTGGTACAGGCATTAGTAACCACAAGACTGGATTACTGCAATGCACTCTATGTGGGGCTGTCCTTAAGGCTGGTCCGGAAGCTGGAGCTAGTACAGAATGCAGCAGCTTGGCTGTTGTCAGGAGCTGCCCCTTTTCAGCGTGTGACTCCTTTGCTGAGGGAACTGCACTGGCTGCCTATTTGCTACCGGGCCAGGTTTAAGGTATTAGTACTAGTGTACAAAGCCCTAAACAACTTGGGACCAGGATACCTGAGAGAGCGCCTCCTTCCCTACCAACCTGCCCGGTCACTGAGGTCATCAGAAGGCATGTTTCTGGTGGCTCCACATGGACCTATGGCCCGGTTGGAGTCCACCAGGAGAACAGCCTTCAGTGTGGTGGCCCCCTTCTTGTGGAATTCCCTGCCTTTAGAGGTCAGGCAGGTGCCAACACTGTGTTCCTTCCGGCACCTCCTGAAGACGTTCTTTCAAGAGGCCTTCCTTGCATGACCAGCCGTGGTTTGTTGAACTCCACTTGGTTGGGATTTGTCTTTTAAAAAAAAAATGTTTTAACTCTTTTAACCATTGTTTTATTCTTTTATCATGTTGTTCACCGCTCCGAAATCTTCTGATGAGCGGTATATAAATATTGTAAATAAATAAATAAACAAACAAACATATCCCAATATAGCCATGGTTACAAGATCTGGAGTAGCCATGGTTACAAGATCTGGAGTGCCCCCATGGGCGCCTTACCCCTCCCATGCAAATTCCCTTCTCCCCTCACATTTTGGTGTTAAACTCAAAAAGAAAGAGGGTGGTGGAGGTCCTGGGTGTCATTTGGAGATTCCTTACATCACCCAGGCAATTCAAGGGAACTTGGCAAACTTTATTAGATTCCTGTCTAATTACTCCATCCTGACCTTCGAGACTAAATCTACCATGTAATGCACACACACAGACACAGAATGAGCAGCTGCCACCACCTACTGCACTGAAGAGCGGTAGGGCTCTTCTCTGTTAGCGGGAAGAATAGTTGCTTTGATTAAGAGATGTCACTGGAATCTTGAGCTGCCAATCACTAAACACCTGACCTCTCCTAAAGGGTTGCTCCCATCAGCCCCACCCAGCATGACCAATGGTCAGGGATTGTAGGAACTGTAGTCCAAAATATCTGGATGGCACTGGGACACCTACACACTTTCAGCTGTTACCAAGAGAACAAACATGGGGTTGAGATAAAAAGGTAAAGGTGTCCCCAACCAGTTGTGTCCGACTCTAGGGTGTGGTGCTCATCTCCATTTCTAAGCTGAAGAGCCAGCGCTGTCCGAAGACGCTTCCGTGGTCATGTGGCTGGCATGACTGAACTCCGAGGTGCATGGAACGCTGTTACCTTTCCCACCGAAGCGGTACCTATTTATCTACTTGCAATTTCTTGCTTTCAAACTGCTAGGTTCGAAGAAGCTGGGACTGAAGACGGGAGCTCACTCCGTCACGCAGCACTCAGGTGTCGAACTGCTGTCCTGCCGACCTTCCGGTCTGCAATTCAGCGTCATAACCACTAAGCCACCGCGGCCCTTAGGGTTGAGATAAGATTTTTAAAAATCCCCCCAGATCAGAATACATAGGCTTACTTGATCAAGTAGTTATGGGAATTAGCAGTCAAGGAAATTAAAAAGCAGAAATGGTTCTCGCTCCATACACTTGTCTCCATACATAGTTGATTTATTGAGCAGGTACATTCAAGCAAGTACACTCTTAAGTAAAAACAGACGATCCATAAGATAACACAGTACTTTTAGTCAGAAATCAAATTCCCACTAAACCCTTTGGGTGGAACACTACAACATGAAATCCATGGAGCACAGCTTCTCCTAAAGCCACACAGAAGAACCTCAACAACAGTCAGAAACAGCCTTGCTCACCCTGGTGGATGATTTATGCTGGCAAATTGATTGGGGCATCCTGGACCTCTCAATAGCTTTTGATACCACTGATAACGGTATTTGTCTGGGCCACCTGGTTAGATTGGATTTAGAAGGCACAATGTTATGGTGGATAAAGTCCTTCCTGGAGGGTTGATCTAAGAAGGTGCTATTAGGGCATTTCTGTTCCAGCCCAAGGCCTAAGGCTTATGGGATGCCTCAAGGTTCAATCTTGTCAACATCTACAACTGCTGGGGGAAGTCATCTGATGGCTTGGGTTACAGCAGCATCGATAAACAGATGACGTACAGCTCTACCTCTTGTTTCCATTGGTATATCCTAGGGAGTCTGTGGAACTCTTGAACCAGTGTGTGAAGAGGGATTGGGGTGGATGAGGCTAAACAAGCTGAAGCTTAATCCAATCAGGACAGGAGTCCAATGGGTAAGTAAACCAACTAGTCTGGATGGTGGTAAATAGAAATAAAACAGACAGCTGCAATGTTTAAATCCCAATATAGATGTGTAACTGGCACGTTTTGAGAAACTTCCAATAGTGAATGAAACCCTATTCAGTAATTCAAAAAGGGGTTACAATCAACATGCAGCAGGGGAGGGGGGAACACTCCAGACCCACCCCTCTCCCTTGCCACGTTCATCGCCCTCTACTCATGGAGGGTGACTGTCTGAAGAGGAGAACTTCTGTATCCATGGGGGGTTCTTCATGAGATTGAGAACCCTGATTTTCCAGCATCCTTAAGCTCGTGGAGAACCCCCACAGAGAGAAGAGGCTCCCTCCACAATTGACAAGGATGAATGTACTGAAGGAGAGGGGTGGGGCTGGAGAGCCCCCTCCCCTGGTCTGTTGATTTTAACCCCTTTTTAAGCGACTGAGTAGAGCTTTAGAAGCAGAGAGTTCAGACTATCTTTGCAAGCTCTGGAGAATTTAATTGCCCTTGATGAAGTGAAGTCTCTCAAAACGCATCAGGAACACAAATACCTTGAGGATTAAACACTGCAGCTGGGTTTTGAGCATTTACAGATGTCTTTTTTATCCTCCTTGTGGTTTTTATGGTGGTAAGCAACCAATCTTGGATGGCGTTATACTCCCCCTGAAGGACCACGTGCACGTCCTAAGAGTCCTCTTGGAGCCAGCACTCTCTGTGGAAGCACAGGTGGTGGTGGTGGCTGGGAGGGCCTTTTACCAACTTAGGCCAGTGCACTAACTGGCCTGGACCTGGCTTCAGCTACCCATTCACTAGACTAAGGACACTCAAACTGTACTGAAATCCACTCTACATGGGGTGGTGCAGCCTTTGAAGGTAGCCCAGAAACATCAATTGATACAAAATATGGCCACCCAGTTATAAGCAGGGATGAGGAGGTTGGCACGTGTCCCCAAATTTTGCATGAATTGCACTAGTTGCTGGTACATTGCTAGGCCCAATTTCAGGTGCTGGTATTGACCTCGTGTGGCGCAGAGTGGTAGGCGGCTGTATAGCAACCGAAGCTCTCCCCATGACCTGAGTTCAATCCCAGCGGAAGCTGGCTCCCAGGTAGCCGGCTCAGGTTGACTCAACCTTCCATCCTTCCGAGGTCGGTAAAATGAGTACCCAGCTTGCTGGGGGGAAAGGTAGTCACGACTGGGGAAGGCAATGGCAAACCACCCCACTATAGTCTGCCACAAAAACGCTAGCGCAAGCGGCATCCCTCTAGGGCAATGGTTCTCAACCTTCCTAATGCCGCGACCCTTTAATACAGTTCCTCATGTTGTGGTGACCCCCAACCATAAAATTATTTTCGTTGCTACTTCATAACTGTAATTTTGCTACTGTTATGAATCGTAATGTAAATATCTGATATGCAGGATGTATTTTCATTGTTACAAATTGAACATAATTAAAGTATAGTGATTAATCACAAAAACAATATGTAATTATATATTGTGAAATATTTATTTCTAATTACAAATAAATGAAATTTTGTCTTGAAGCATGGTGTAGCATGGGTAACAGTCTTAATATAACAACAGTAAACTACATTGCTACATTTTGTGACAGTATGCGTAAAAAGCCTGGTGAATTAACCCATAGCGGCTGTGACGTGCAAACTGACTCAGTGTCTCCGCAGCTTGCTTAAAAAGCCATTGCCTGATTCTGCAGCCACTGGCTCTTACGACATGAGGGCAGTGAGGACTGCATGGAGGGGGTAGTATCCTCCGAGTCCAGTAAAGCCATATTTTTTGGGCTGGAGGGTCTTTGAATGGAGGAGGATGGTTCCCTGAGTTATGCATGGAGCAACCTCCAATTGCGTATTGGTTGCGTATTCAAAATGGTGGCGGCATGTGACTCCGGCAAATCTTGGATTAATTAACCAATGATTTGCTGCTGGATCTCTGTCTCTCAGCTTAATCTACTATCCATTATTATCATGAAGCTGAAACACCACTTCAACTTCCTTGAAGGAAGGGCTAGTTATAAATGCAAACAAGCGATCACACTTGCAAGAAAGTACAGATTCTTCAACTCAATGGTGCCTTAATTTCCCAGTAAATATGCTGGGAATATTCCCAGTAAATATCCCAGAATAGAGGTGAAAATCAAAGTCAATGAAATCCCTGCTAAGGGCCATTAGTTAGGACCAAGGCAAATCTCTGTGGTTCATGGAGCAATCCTATCCAGATAGGCCACCACCTCTGAACTTAGGGGAGACCACCTATCCAAAGCAGGGCAGGAGAAGCACAGAGGGACTGTTCCCTCTGTGCTTCTCCTGCCCTTTTTCGGCTGGACAGCTGATTGAGGCTGTCTAGCTGTGGGAGCACGGAGCGGGGAAAAAGGCCGCTGTACGACAGAGTTCCGCCCTCCATGGAACACCCCCAGCCATGCCCCTTTTTGGCCACTCCGTCCTCCTCTTGGGAGTGCAGAGGATGGGGCTGCGCGGAAGCGGGGAGAGCTTGGTTCTCTGGGAACCAACAGGTCGGTTCCCAGGAAGCAACATATTCTATGGCCATCTAGCCCTCCTGTCTAGCGGCCACAGGACTGCTCCCTCAATGACCTATCATTATCATAATTTGCATGACATTTGAAAGTCCATAATGGAAGTGCTGCATGAACTCTTATCTTGACACAATCCTTCAGAAATAGAGAATTCAAATAAAGACATTTGCAAAATGGTTAACATGATATTCTCATGCATAATGTTCTTTCGTGAGCCTTCTGGTACTGTGGTTATTGTGTCTTGTTTTAATCCTCTGCATCCATAGAGGGCATGGTGGTAGCAGCCAACTATTAGTTCTTTTGGATCCAGTCACTCTAAACCCGAAGGCTGGCCATGAGGAGCGCAGAGCCTAAGCTATTTGGATTTTCCCTTCTCGCCAGCATAAACATTTACAGCGCATCAACTGTGTGACTAAAGGCGCAATCCTAGGGCTATTTAGACAGGAAAAAAGTCCTACAACTACCAGGATCCCCCAGCCAGCCAGTGCCCAAGCAGCTCGTGCACTGGTCTGGAAAATAAACACACCGCGGCTAAAGGTGGCCGCTCAACCGGCCTGGGAAGAAGGGGCTACAAAGCTGCCGCACCGCCTAACCACGTGCTCCACGGGACGCGCCCTCAGCCATGCAGGGATAAGGGAGGCCCCTTATGTCCTGTGGGATGCCGCGCTTGTAGCGGCGGGCTCCGCTCCTAACACAGGAGGCGCCCGCTCTATCTGAAGGTTATTAGCCACTGCAGCAGCAGCAGCGTCCCTCTAAAGCAGCAAACTGCTTTCCAAAAAAGTCAGGGCCAGGCGCCTGCGCTCACCCAGCCCTTGCCTGCAAGAGAGGGCTAACTGCGCGCCGCAGCCCTTCCACCCGGCCCCCTTCTCTTCCGCCGCTGCCCCGCCTGCCTCGGGGCTCCGGCGGGAGGGTGCTCGTGCACACGCCGCCCCGACCCCCTCCCCTGCGCGACTGGAAGTGGCGTAGGTGCAAAGCGGAGCCGGAGAGTGGCAGCGCAAACTCCTCCCTTTCAGCTCAGGCAACAGCCAGAGAGGAGGGAGACGAGCGAGGGCGAGATGAGCAGGGGCGGACGGCGACAGGCTTTGCCCCTCTTCGTGCTCAGGCTGAGGCGGAGAAAGAAAGCCTCGGCAGCAGCGGAAGGGGGCGCTGCCGAGCCCCGCGGCAGTGGCCACCTCCAGGTGGCCAGCAGCATGCCTTAGGTCCTAAGGACCATTTTCCGATGGTCTTAGGCGACCCCTGTGAAAGGGTCGTTCGACCCCCAAAGGGGTCAAGACCCACGGGTTGAGAACTGCTGCTGTAGGGGTCAGTAATGACCCGGTGCTTGCACAGGAGGAACCTTTCCTTTGGGCCGTGGTGACTTAGTGGTTAAGATGCTGAACTGCAGACCGGAAGGTCGGCAGGACAGCAGTTCGAGACCTGACTGCCGCGTGATGGAGTGAGCTCCTGCCTTCAGTCCCAGCTCCTGCCAACCTAGCAGTTCGAAAGCAAGAAATTGCAAGTAGATAAATAGGTACCGCTTCGGCGGGAAAGGTAACAGCGTTCCGTGCACCTCGGTGTTTAGTCATGCCGGCCACATGACCACGGAAGCATCTTCGGACAGCACTGGCTCTTCGGCTTAGAAATGGAGATGAGCACCACACCCTAGAGTCGGACACGACTGGTTGGGGACACCTTTACCTTTTTATTGACCTATAAAGCAAAGCCCTAAGTGGTATGGGATCAGGTTACTTGAAGGAATTCCTTTACCCATACCAGCTTGCCCATGCTTTGAGATCAGCCTCAGATGCCTTTCTCATATGTTCGCCAGTGAACAATCAATTACGTTAGCCAGCATGAGAGATAGAGCCTTTTTGAAGGTGACCCCACAACCATGGGATTTTCTCCTGGGTGGGGAATATATGGCCCATCCTCTACAGGCCATCAGGTGAGCAGTGAAGACTTGTTCATTTCAGGTTAGTTTTTTCTAGATAAGTTATGTGATCCTATTAATTTTACAAGTTTAAATAGAATTTTTATGGTCTGATGACTATGCAAGTTTTAAATGATTTTATGCTGGTTGCTATTATATAAGTGATGTAAAATTTTATTCATAAATATTTTAACTCCTTTATGGAAGCCACATTCTGCCTTAAAAGACAGCTTATAAATACTTTCAATAAATAAATAAAACAAAAGACTTTTACTATATAGTTACAGGACACTTAGTTGTGAAATTGACAAAAGGGCATAATCTTATTTACAAATGGTTGCCTTGTATAGGACATACCACAGCACAAGTCTGTGCTTGCCCTACCCCACGCAGTCAGCGTCTAGGATGAAACAAAGGGAAGCAAACTGTTGCTACATGCACCTTTGCAGGCCAACACACAGAAATACAGAGGATATGTAATTTAATATAATTTAATACATTATATTCCTAATTCTCCATGATACAGGTTTGCTGTGTGAAGGGGCTTACAGAACAAATAGTTTCAGATGATTCAGACAACTAAGCCAAGCAACACATAGTAGAAGAAGAGAAGTAAGTTTACTGACAATCTTATCTGAAAAAAAGTATATTTCTCAACTCCAAATATGGGATCATGTTAAACCCATATTGCCAACTGTTAGCCACAAATGTGAAAACATGTTGCTGCTTCTCATACCATTTACAGTCCATGACATGAGGGAAAGAACAGTTTTATGCTTTTTATAACATTATGCTCATATCTACAAAATTATAATCAGTATTTACAGTCAATTGTTAAAAATGAAATTAGTTAATAATTGAGGGGGGCAGCTGCAAATTTGTCTTTATTCTGAGCAAAACCTAGAAGCCATATAAAATTATCATAGGACTATATTGCTAACTCCACTAAATGGAAATATATACTTTTATTTAATCGGCTTATTTTTTGCAGGCCTCATAGTGTTGCACGAAGGTATTAGCATCCAGAGACTATGGAACTGAATACCTGGAGAAACTGTTAACTGCTTTGGGAGTTAATTTTGGCTGAAAAGCAGCACAAAACTATAAAACAAACAAACTTAGCAAGTTACAAGATAGAGGGTGTAGCAACTGATCTCTACACATACCTTTAAAAAAAGCGATAATGTTTTTGATATTTCTGTTTAGAATAAAGGCTTTTTCTCATCATTTATTTTGATCATTTACAACACCGATTCTCAACCACTATGTCACGATTTAACAGATTTTTGGCTCCCCTCCTTGGATAACTTCATGCCAGCACATGGGACAACAAAAACATCTGAAGAGGTCTATTTCTATAAAATAAAATTTCATGTTTAAATTAAACAGATACAGTATTACCAAGCCATAGTCTGCACTACTTTTAAATTGCTGCTCTCAACATGTTATTAGGCTGAGAACCACTGATTTACAGGACATTGATACTAAGACGCGTTACATTTCATCATCACTATATGCTGGAAATGCAAGTTGAAAAGTGACAAGTACAAAATGAATAGTTGTAAAGAGGATTAATGGTACCAGGGAGTGATTAATGAAACTGGATAGCTCATGTTTGTTTAAGGAATTTAGCTTGTGCTAGGTTACGCTGGAAGCATCTACAATAATTGACATAAAGACCAAAAATGACTGTGTGAGCCGACAGCAGACACTGAAGAAATAAAACGAAGAGGCACCTTTTTATTTTGGCACTATAAAGCTGATGATGGAGAAACATCATGCTTTATGAGTACAGCATTTTATTTTCACAAAATGCTTGGCTATCTGAGAACAGCAATTGCTCAATTTTGGATTTTCTTGCTTTGGAACATTGAATTGTTATAACCATATGCCTTAATTCTGCATTTCATACAGCTCTTAACAGCTTCTCAGCGTTTTTTCTAGAGTCTTCGGAATTGATTGTGCATACGGATCTGTGATGTCACTTCCATATATGCAGACCTAAACTGAACCAATGTTTTAGTTAGCTATAGCTAAGCATTACCCTGGCATTTCCAAGTAGGGCTGGAAAAACTCCTGCCTGAAAGCCTGGAGAGCCGCTGCCAGTCAGTGTCGATAATACTGTACTAAATGGACCAGTAGTTTGACTCAGTAAAGGTAGCTTCCTATGTTCCATTACATCTCAATAACAAGGACTGGCCACAAACCAGTATATGAGGCCATTGTTTCAAATCTGCTAACGATGGTTAAGTGTTATATGTGCACTGAGCAAACCATAAAGAAAGACAGGCTTCTCCCCACACCTCTCTGAGCTCACAAGGTGACAGCTAGTTCTTGCTAGTGTTTCCGTGTACACAAGCGATTAGTTTGGTGAACCAAACTGTGGTTTCATTGTACATTTGCAATTTTAACCAGGACTAAGACAACAAACCATGGTGAAGCATTATGTCTGCCCGGGGCATTTTAAGGGATTTAGCCAATTACTATGTTGAAAAGCTACACACACAGAGACAGCTACATGGTTTAAAGCGGTGTTCAGAAACATGAAAAAACAATATAAAATTATGCTTTCAAGTTCATGAACAATTATACAGAATACATTTTCTTTCTCTGGCAGAGGTATCTCTGGCAAAGATCGACACATTGCCGGCACTCTGCCCTGTCAAATCTGGCAATGAACACTTTGAAGTTCATTAGCTTTGGTGTTTTCATTGTGCAGATGCAAAATAGGTTAAACGGCACATGCTACCAATTAAATAAGAACAAAGTATTATTTAATTCACTACTACAGCACACAGGCCAAAAAAAAGTGGGGGGACATTTAATAAGATATTTAAATTTAATTACCCATTAATTTGATTCAATATTCTGATAATGCAGAGTCTGGCCATAAGTCATAGTTAATTATCCCTCTTTTAAGTAGATAATATGTCCTACTCAAGAAGCTAATTCTGAGCTCTGAGCAAAGCAACAGACATTTCTTTAACCACTGAAGGAAAATAGATAGATAGATAGATAGACAGACAGACAGACAGACAGACAGAGCTATACACACACATGAACAGAGATTTCGATGGAACTGTATATGGGCAAGTTCTCATTTTTTAAAAAGCAACAATCACTTAGTACATGTGGACTAGTAACTGAGTACTGTACTGTGTATGTGTGTGTGTTTGTACACACAGCCCATACTTATTGTTAAGTGCTAGTCCATATATCCTAACTAGATGTTTATGCTTTTTAATGAGATCTCTTCCCTGTTCTCTTTCATGGAAATCTCAGTGTGACCTGGGCTTTACATTGACATAGACCACAGCAGCCATTT
This sequence comes from Heloderma suspectum, assembly GCF_057233095.1. Taxonomy (NCBI): domain Eukaryota; kingdom Metazoa; phylum Chordata; class Lepidosauria; order Squamata; family Helodermatidae; genus Heloderma; species Heloderma suspectum. Next base: position 173,913,896 of record NC_139460.1, on the reverse strand, counting down.
CCATAACTGAGGCAATGCTATCTCCAGTAATTGTAGCTGTAGGCTATGTCAGCCCAGCTCTCCTAAAGGACTAAAGGTGGTGTAGTGGTTAAGAGTGTTAGACTACTGAGGAGACCCAGGTTCTCCACTCAACTTGGGCAGATCACTTTGTCTCAGACTAACCTATTATCAGGATAAAAAAAATGGGGAGGGGGGTGATCATGTGTGTCACCTTGAGCTCCTTGGGGGAAATGTGGGATACAATAATAAATGAATAAACAGAATCCTAGAGTGTTATCCTGGCTTGGAAAAAAGGAAGATAAAGGGAGACATGATAGAGGTCTACAAAATTATGTATTGATAGTAGGCTATCAATGGCTACTAGTCTAGATGGCTATGTGCTACCTCTAGTACCAGAAGCAGTAAGCTTATGTACATCAGTTGCTGGGGAACATGGTCAGGAGAGTGCTCTTGCATTCATGTCCTGCTAGTGGGTTCCCAGGTGACAGCTGGTTGACCGCTGTGTAAACAGAATGCTGGACTAGATGGGCCCTTGGTCTGATCCAGCATGGCTCTTCTTAAGTTCTTATTAGGAGCCTTTAAAATATAATTTCCCAGATCAGACATCACAGGAACCCATAGTTTAAGAAACCAGGATCTGTTGAGTGGAGAGGGGAATTTCCAGGCACACAACCCATTTTCAGTCTGATAAACCGTGGTTTATCAGACTGAGACTGTGACTTCTTAACTGGGCCTAAGTGTGCTTCCTCCACTCCCATCTCCAATCAAATATCCCAGTTAAATTACTTTTTTCTGTGGGAAACTTGTTGAGATATAGGGCACTGGAAAAAATAAGATTAAAATTCTTCTGGAAAATACACACCACAGGTTTTAGTATACATAGTCCAACAGACCCTGAAAGGAACAGTGTGAATGACTAGCCTTCAAATTAGTGGTGAGAATTATGAAATCATTTGCTCAAGAAGAAGTCCAATGAATAGTTTATAAAGCAGTAATGCTAATTACAATGTCAACCACAAAAGGTGTTTTTTACTCCCAAAAATATTTGTCTTAAGAGAATAGTCAGAATGTACCAGATATAGATGTGTCTCAGTACACTTAAAATGGGGACTCACTCATTGATGCAACAATGATTAAAAAAAAAAAAAATGGTTGAGGCTATGAAGAGTTACATTATGAATACACACTTCCAGAGTTATTACCTACTGATAACATGCATATATAAAAGGGGTGGAGATTTGGTTCCTCGAGAGGAGTTGCTACATCTGATAGAGTAAGCAGCTGCGAGTGTAGTTGCTCAGTCAAGGTCTATCATCCATGCACCACTTTTGCCCATGCCATGGCTCATGAATAATCCTACTGGGATTACTAGTAGGCACTTTTTATGTGTTCATTCTTTCTGATTTTGTTGTATAGCCCAAGTTCTTTCTGAAATACACATCCACATTTTATTTTATACTCCTACTAAATTTGCATACATGAAACTGTGTATAACCAGGCCAATCTTACCTCAAATATAATAGAAATATACATAATGGGGAGGGAGTTATTGACTAAATGGGCCCTCGCTTACAGTAGTGGATAGTGCTTATCAAACCACAGATATGAAGACAACCTGAAAGCAGTCCTGCTCTAGACAAAAGGATATTGGCTTTACAACCAACAAATAAAGATGTTTTACACTCACTAGCTCCTTAAAAAGGTAAACACAAAGAGTCTCTAAAATAGACCTGCAGCTGTTTACTTGACTGATCCCTGGGATGTCCAGTACTGCTTGAATTTGTGAGTAAAATCTGTTATCCTGAGATACCCATCCTTTAAAAACCAACCACTTGGTCGCCCAACCGCTTTATAAATGAACAAGATCAATCTGATGCTAAAGAGAGCCCCTGGGTAATTAGGGTTCTTGTCTCACTTCTGTTAGTAAGTGGCTGTTTAAAAAGCATTATCCTGCCAGTTGCTGTCTCTCAGCCTAACCTACCTCAAGGGTTGTGAGGGTAAATAGAATGGGGACCACGTATGCCACCTTGGACTACTTTGAGGATGGCTAAGATACAAATGGAATAAACAAATAAACTACAACCCAGGAAAAAATGCATCCCATGATTCTGCTGCTTATAAAGATTGTCAGCCACCTTTATCTCTAAGATCTGTTGCTATTTCTGTTCTCACCATGAATAGGAATATCCATCATAACCACCACCAGCATCTTTCACACAACTTTTCTTTCATTTGAGAAAAAAATGGATACTTCTAAATCATGGTTCTGGCAAAATGTCAAGCTAAAAACAATCCAATGCACCTTGTGAACTTTAAAAACGTTTTCTTCCAGCACGAAGATTTCAATTCATATTCTTCCAAGTGGTCAACAAGAACTGTGGGTGTCACTAGTTACCAGAGACACACAGCCAACAAAATGTCACTGCATTGCTTGATATAACTGTACATGATCCCTCCTTTGAATAGGCTATGAGCAAGATCACAAAATGTTCAATATTCTCACTTCAGTACACATTTAACTGAGGGATTATTTTAAGCACATGATTTTCCTTCATGTAAAAGCTGTGGCATGACTGAGAGAAAGCATCTCCCCCCCAAAGCGAACAAATATTACTGAAGACAAAGGGTTGGCCGAAATGTAATGCAAAATCATTGTTTTGCATTTCATGAATGAGCCTCACACTTGTGCATATCACCTTCCACACCTTCACCTTCCTTCAACCCCTCATGGCCTCCCATGCTTCCTCTTTTGTGTCCAATAAAGGTTTGCCATTACGACATCTGAATTGGGGAACTGCAGCTTGATTCTGCCACCCAAACAAGAACTGCAAACCATGATCAATCCAGGGCTTTGTGCATGTGTACACAAAGACACGTACACAGCACCAAATAAATAAATGTAATAAGGAACCCCTTTCATTCACTTCTGAGATTTCAGTAGGTGCATACATTTTCACCCCTTCATGGATCACTGCCTTGTTGTGGCGAAGGGGCTTGCGTAACTCAGTGAAGCCATAAGCTATGCCGTGCAGGGCCACCCAAGACGGACAGGTCATGGCAGAGAGTTCTGACAAAATGTGGTCCACTGGAGAAGGAAATGGCAACCCACTCCAGTATTCTTGCCAAGAAAACCCCATGGAACGTATCACAAGGCTAAAAGAGATGACGCCGGAAGATGAGCCCCTCAGGTCGGAAGGTGTCCAATATGCTACTGGGGAAGAGCAGAGGGTATTTCCAAGTAGCGCCAGAAAGAGTGAAGCGGCTGGGCCAAACCCGAAAGGACACTCAGCTGTGGATGTGTCTGGCGGTGAAAAGAAAATCCGATGCTGTAAAGAACAATATTGTTTAGGAACCTGGAATGTCAGATCAATGAATCAAGGTAAGCTGGAGGTGGTCAAACATGAGATGGCAAGATTGAACATCGACATCTTGGGAATCAGCGAACTAAAATGGACAGGCATGGGTGAATTTAATTCAGGTGACCATCATATCTACTATTGTGGGCAAGAATCCCTTAGAAGAAATGGAGTAGCACTCATAGTCAACAAAAGGGTGGGAAAAGCAGTACTGGGGTACAATCTTAAAAATGATAGAATGATCTCAGTACGAATCCAAGGCAAACCATTCAACATCACAGTAATTCAGGTCTATGCCCCAACCACTGAGGCCGAAGAAGCTGAGGTTGATCGGTTCTATGAAGACCTACAACACCTTCTAGAACTAACACCAAAAAAAGATGTCCTCTTCATCATAGGGGATTGGAATGCTAAAGTAGGAAGTCAAGAAATCACCGGGATAACAGGCAGGCATGGCCTTGGTGTACAAAATGAAGCAGGACAAAAGCTAATAGAGTTTTGCCAAGAGAACATGCTGATCATAGCAAACACTCTTTTCCAACAGCACAAGAGGCGACTCTACACATGGACGTCACCAGATGGTCAATATCGAAATCAGATTGATTATGTCCTTTGCAGCCAAAGATGGAGAAGCTCCATACAGTCAGTAAAAACAAGACCTGGAGCTGACTGTGGCTCAGATCATGAGCTGCTTCTTGCAAAATTTCGGCTTAAATTGAAGAACGTCGGGAAAACCACTAAACCGTTCAGGTATGACCTAAATCATATCCCTGATGAATATACAGTGGAGGTGAGGAATAGATTTCAGGGATTAGACCTGATAGACAGAGTGCCTGAGGAACTATGGACGGAGGTCCGTAACATTGTTCAGGAGGCAGCAACTCAATCCATCCCAAAGAAAAAGAAATGCAAGAAAGCCAAGTGGCTGTCTGATGAGGCTTTACAAGTAGCTGAGGAAAGAAGGGAAGCAAAAAGCAAGGGAGAAAGGGGAAGATATACCCAACTGAATGCAGAGTTCCAGAGAATAGCAAGGAGAGACAAGAAGGCCTTCTTAAATGAACAGTGCAAAGAAATCGAGGAAAACAACAGAATGGGAAAGACTAGAGATCTCTTCAAGAAAATTGGAGATCTCAAGGGAACGTTTTGTGCAAAGACGGGCATGATAAAGGACAAAGAAGGCAGGGACCTAACAGAAGCAGATGAGATTAAGAAGAGGTGGCAAGAATACACAGAAGAACTATACAGGAAAGATCTGAATGTCCCTGATAGCCATGATAGTGCGGTCACTGAACTTGAGCCGGACATCCTAGAGAGTGAAGTCAAGTGGGCCTTAGGAAGCATTAGTAACAACAAAGCTAGCGGAGATGACAGTATTCCAGCTGAGCTATTTAAAATCCTAAAAGATGATGCTGTTAAAGTGCTGCATTCAATATGCCAACAAATCTGGAACACTCAACAGTGGCCACAAGACTGGAAAAGATCAGTTTACATTCCAATTCCAAAGAAGGGCAACGCCAAAGACTGTTCAAACTACCGCACAATTGCGCTCATTTCACATGCCAGCAAGGTTATGCTCAAAATCCTACAAGCTAGGCTTCAGCAGTATGCGAACCGAGAACTACCGGAAGTACAAGCTGGGTTTCGAAGAGGCAGAGGAACTAGAGATCAAATCGCCAACATTCGCTGCATCATGGAGAAAGCAAGAGAATTCCAGAAAAATGTCTATTTCTGCTTCATTGACTACGCTAAAGCCTTTGATTGTGTGGATCACAACAAATTGTGGCAAATTCTTAAAGTGATGGGAGTACCAGACCACCTTACCTGTCTCCTGAGAAACCTGTACAAGGGTCAAGAAGCAACAGTAAGAACCAGACATGGAACAACCGATTGGTTCAAAATTGGGAAAGGAGTACGACAAGGCTGCATATTGTCACCCTGCTTATTTAACTTATATGCAGAGTACATCATGAGAAATGCTGGGTTGGATGAATCAGAGGTCGGAATTAAGATTGCTGGGAGAATTATCAACAACCTCCGATATGCAGACGATACCACCCTAATGGCAGAAAGCGAAGAGGATCTCAAGAGCCTCTTGTTGAGGGTGAAAGAGGAGAGTGCAAAAGCTGGTTTGAAACTCAACATTAAAAAAACGAAGATCATGGCATCTGGCCCTATCACTTCCTGGCATATAGAAGGGGAAGAAATGGAAGCAGTGACAGATTTTACTTTCTTGGGCTCCAAGATCACCGCAGACGGTGACTGTAGCCATGAAATTAAAAGACGCTTGCTCCTTGGGAGGAAAGCTATGGCAAACCTAGACAGCATAGTAAGAAGCAGAGACATCACCTTGCCGACAAAGGTCCATCTAATCAAAGCTATGGTTTTCCCAGTAGTAATGTATGGCTGTGAGAGCTGGACTATAAGGAAGGCTGAGCGCCGAAGAATTGATGCTTTCGAACTGTGGTGCTGGAGAAGACTCTTACGAGTCCCCTGGACTGCAAGGAGGTCAAATCAGTCCATCCTAAAGGAAATCAACCCTGAGTGCTCCTTGGAAGGACAGATACTGAAGCTGAAGCTGAAATATTTTGGCCACCTAATGCGAAGAGAAAACTCTCTGGAAAAGACCCTGATGCTGGGAAAGATTGAAGGCAAAAGGAGAAGGGGACGGCAGAGGATGAGATGGCTAGATAGCATCACGGATGCAATGAATATGAACTTGAGCACGCTCCGGGAGAGAGCGCAGGACAGGAAGGCCTGGCGTGCTATGGTCCATGGGGTCATGAAGAGTCGGACACGACTGAACGACTGAACAACATACATTTTCAAGCATATCTGCAACCAGAAGGACTAGATGTTTGCTCTATTAATGAAACCAATTTTATTGGATGCTGAATTCTGTACAGGACCATGTCATAATTTCATGTGTTCCCACAGAATTGCAGCATATATACAGCCCGGACTAATATAACTGCACAAAATGAGCACAGCTTTAAACTGCCTTGATTTTGCTAAAAATTCTAGCCCTTTTCAGGCATACTGTATCCAAATAGAGCAGATAGAGGGAAATTGTTGGCAGTTAGTGAGTCACTTAAATATTTTAGAATAGGTTTAGTCGCAGTGGTAAAGCTGGAGCAACCAGACAACCATTCAGTTTGGCTTATCTAGTGACCCCAGGGAGTGCTTGGTTAAGGAGAGCAGTAAGGTCTCTCTGAAGGGCCCCAAGGTGCATCACACTGGTGTATTACAGAATCCTAACAAACCTGTTACATTGCAAACACCTGCAAGGAGCCAAATGAAGAGTCAAGATTCAACAGACCCTTAAGTCAGAAAAATCTGATTCTTCTTTTTTCCAAAACTGTTTCCCTAATGGGACAACAGGGTTATATTACTGTTGCTCTCGAAACAAAAAGACTCCAACTTTCTATAGTTAAATGCTTCCTTAAAACAGGGTTAGAAAACAAACTGGTTTCAATAAATAAACATATTTAAGGGTGGTATCCAATATTGCCGCTGAGCCTCTGCTCGTTCTGTTGCACCTGTGGGACCAACTGCTAGTGGAAGAGGAAGCTGTGCTTCCTAAAGCAGCCCCCAAAATGAGCTGAAACACTCATTTCCAGAATGGGGGCTGAGTGAGTGGATCTCTGGACTCATTTCCAGTTGCTTCAAGAACTGCTAGCTTCCTGTTGCACTAGCGATGGGTACACTAGTGTGTGGGCAGCACTGGATACTGCCCTCAATCTTCTATATTTGTAATATTAGAGGAGAAGAATGAAATGTTGGGGGACTTCAACGTACATTTGGAGGCCATCCTCACAGGAGCACCTCGGGACTTCATGGAGACCATGGCCTCCTGGGAGCTGCACCATATTCTAACTGGGCCCACCCATGTAGCCGGTCATGCACTAGACCTTGTGTTTGTTTCTGGAGAAGTGGGGAGTGATCTGGAAGTCGGGGGTATATCCACCACCCCCTTATCATGGTCAGATCACTATCTGGTGACGTTGTACTTCTCGGTTCCACAACCGCTCCGCAGGGGTCGAGGACCCATTAAAAAGCCCATCCAGGCATCTTATGGATCCAAATGGATTTCTGAACGTGCATGGGGATTCTCTGGGGCATGCCAACGGCCACTCGGTCGAGACCCTGGTGGGTGGGTGGAATGCCGCAATCACTGGGGCATTAGATCAGGTGGCTCCGAAATGCCCTCTCCCCCTGAACAGGGCTCGGACTGCACCATGGTTCAATCCACGGTTACGAGCTCTGAAACAGGAGGTGAGACGGCTAGAGCGCCGGTGGCGGAAGTCTCGCTCCAAAGACGATCAGACACGGGCTAGAGCTGTATCTTCAGCCTATCACGTGGCGGTGAAGGCAGCAAAAAAGGAATATTATGCTGCCTCCATCGCGTCTGCAGAGTGCTGTCCCAGGAGGCTGTTCCAAGTGGTCCGGAGCCTGGTCGGTCCTGTGGCTCCGGAACCACTGGAGCATTCTAAGGCCTCATGTGAGGCCTTGGCAAGGCACTTTGCAGATAAAATTGATCAGATTAGGTGTGTTACTCTGCACGCTGTGGATACAGTTAGTGAGCAAGAGGTGGCCTGTGGCAAACCGGTTTTGTGGGATCGGTTCCAGCTTCTTCCTCCTGATGAAGTGGACAAGGTGCTTTCATTGGTACGGCCGACCACCTGCTTACTTGATCCTTGCCCATCTTGGCTCATTATGAGCTGCAGAGAGAGACTGGGTGAGGGGATCAAGGCGGTGGTGAACGCCTCCCTTGAGGAGGGAGTGATGCCATCAGCCCTCAAGGAGGCAGTGATAAGACCGCTCTTAAAGAAGCCCTCCTTGGATCCTCAAGTTTTGAACAAATTTCGCCCAGTCTCAAATCTGCCATTTTTGGGCAAGGTGATTGAGCAGGTGGTGGCAGTGCAGTTGAAGGCACACTTGGAAGAAACTGATTATCTAGACCCATTTCAGTCGGGCTTCAGGCCTGGGCATGGGTCAGAAACAGCCTTGGTCGCCTTGGTAGATGATATGAGGAGGGCTCTGGATAGGGGTGAATGCTCCTTCCTTGTTCTCCTCGACCTCAGCGGCTTTCGATACCGTTGACCACTGGACTGCCTGGAGGGGTTGGGCATTGGGGACACCGTATTGCGGTGGTTCCGGTCCTTCCTCTCCGGCAGGTACCAGAGGGTAGCACTGAGAGAGGAGGCTTCGGACCTGTGGCCACTTACTTGTGGGGTGCCACAGGGTTCCATCCTCTCCCCGATGCTATTTAACATCTATGTGAAGCCGCTGGGGGCTATCATCAGGAGGTTTGGGGTGCAGTGTCATCAATATGCGGATGTCACGCAGCTCTACCTCTCGTTTAAATCTTCACCAAGGTTGGCTGTAGAATCCCTGTCCAAATGTCTGGAGACGGTGAGTGGCTGGATGGGGAGGAATAAGCTGAAGCTGAACCCTGACAAGACCGAGGTACTTTTGGTGGGAGACAAGAGGAGGCTGGAGGATGTTGACCTGGTGTTGAATGGGGTAGAGCTACCCTTGAAAGACCAGGTCTGCAGCCTGGGGTCATTTTGGACTCCCAGCTGTCCATGGAGGCTCAGGTGTCAGCTGTGAGCCGGAGAGCGCTGTATCAACTCCATCTGATAAGGCGGCTGCGCCCCTTCCTTCCCAACCATCTGCTCCCATCGGTAGTACATGCCCTGGTCTCCTCTCGTTTAGACTACTGTAATGCGCTCTACGTGGGGTTACCCTTGAAGACGGTTCGGAAACTGCAGCTGGTACAGAACGCGGCAGCTCGCCTGATTAAAGGCAGCCGCCGGCAAGATCACATCACTCCAGCGCTGAAGGAGTTGCACTGGTTACCAGTTGTTTTCCGGGCCAAATTCAAGGTGTTGGTTTTGACCTTTAAAACCCTATATGGTTCCGGCCCAGCCTATCTTAAGGAGTGCCTCCAGCAGCACCAGATAGGCCGCTTAACAAGATCAGCCTCGGATGGCCTTCTCTCTGTCCCATCAGCCAGGACAGTTAGACTGGTGGGGACGAGGGAGAGGGCCTTTTCTGTGGTGGCCCCCACTCTGTGGAACTCCCTCCCTAGGGAACTCCGTCATGCCCCCTCTTTAATGAGCTTCCGTCATGCATTAAAAACGTGGCTGTTCAGGCAGGCATTTGGGGTGGGTTAGGGTATTTTAGAAAATGTTTTTATGGTAGAATTTTATTGTTTTGAACTGTTTTTGTTGTGTGTTGTACATCGCCCAGAGTGGCTGGGTGACCAGCCAGATGGGCGATTAATAAATTTAATAATAAATAAATAAATAAATGTCTAAACCAGACTAATGGTGTTTCTCCTTTTCTGGGAGGGGTTGCACTCCCCCGACGAATCATGTTAGCAGTCTGGAAGTGCTGTTGAATCTATCTTTATCATTAGAGGCACATATGGCCTAGTGGCACAGAGAGTCTTTAACCAGCTTTGTTTGGTACACCAGCTGTGACTCTGTCTGTACAGAGATAGGTGGCTTCAGTTACATATCTAACCTTCTGACTGGATTACTGCAATCCATTGTATGTGGGTTACCTTTGAAACTGGTCAGAAATTTCATAGTTCATAAAACACTTGCAAGACTGCTAACTGGGAGCAGGCATTATCAATATATAACCTTGCTGCTTTCTCAGTTAAACTGGCTCCCAGTCCTTTTCTAGGCCTCAAAGCCCTTAATGGGATCTTTCTAGAGATCTTCTTCCACTAAATCGAGTGAGGTAGATGGCCATGAGCAAAAGGGCCTCTTTGGAATATCTATTCAAAGAAGCTCACATGCCTTCCCCAGAAACCTTTTGGTGTCAGGAATTATTTTATTACTCATTCTTAGCACTGCAATGGGATTTTAGGCTGCTATTACATTTTTACAGATTTGTATTCTTATATTTTGTATTTTCAACTGCATATTTCATTATTACCAAATTATATGATTATATTGACTAACTTCTGTTAACACAGACATAATTACATCTAATTATATATTTTATTTATAGCCAACAATCATTATGTAAACATACATTTGTATCAAACAGTTCTTGAACTGTATTTGGAATCCCAGAGATAGGAGCATCCTAACAGTTATGAAGTTTGTTTAAACACAAAGTGACATATTGAAAAATCTTTAAATACAGTGTAGTCATAGTGCAGTTAGAGCATTCTAAATAGCAAATGCTATTTAGATAAGAGTAAAAAAACAATCTTTCTATGGAAGACAAACATGTACTAACCATCTATTTACCCAACCAACTTTGGCTTTGAATATGGCAGTCTTATGCATATCAGCACTAAACAGTTCTCTGTCAAATACTACATACCTTTCAAATTTATTTATTTTACTTAAAAAAAGGACTTGTGTATATATTCAGATTAGTGATGGTCAGAATTTCTTTCTCATCAACACTGATTTTTAGAACTGAGAAGTATGTTTCTAAAGAAGGAGCACAGCAAAACACCCTGCTAATGTACTCACATTTGTTAAATACTGTGATATGCACATTAAGATCTCCGCTACTGAACAATTCCATCAGCAAAGGCACCACACCATATGCCAGTTTTCAGCTATGATTAACTGTACCAAAACAGCTAAAAATAGTATCTTCCCACACTGAACATGCAAAACATTTACCAAATGCAAGCTATGGAATATTATTCCAATTTGCAGAAGTGTTTCAATGACCATATAAACAACCAAAGCCAAGAAAAACAGTATCAAGCTATACTGACCAATCATCATCTGAGATAATGTAATACGTATATTTTGTTCTCTATTTTTAGCTGTAAGACAAACCCAATCCATGTAACTAAAACCTTAGCCTACAAATTTGTTTACTTTAGTAAAGTGAAGCTGAAAGTATCTAATTTAAACGTAAAGGGTTATCTTGGTAAAAGAGCAGTTGCTCTGATGATCCCCCTCTCCAGTAGTTTCTTGTAACCACAGGCCAACCACCAGTAGAAGAGCTACATGTAACACGGTAAACTAAAGGGGAGTTTTCTAAGTATAGCTGCTTTTAAATAATGCATCATGAGTAAATAAAGTGTTCGTGAATTATTAATTAAAGCTTTTCTCTTTAACAAAGTTATATCAATGAAATGAAGATTTACTACTATTCTGGTTTCACTCTCATCAGATAAAGCAATACAATATAGATTCAACAGATAAAACAATAACCCATGTGTTAGGTGCACTTCATACAGATACATTGTTATCAGACATTTCTATGCACTAATAAACACTAAGTCCACAATACAAGCAGCTACAGAGATACTTAACTTAATTGCCAGCAAAATATTGGTGTATACAAACTTTTGCAATATGAGTGTCCACTGGTTCTGAACTTTCAGGGAAATATATATTTATATGGCATCCGTAATGTACTGGCAAATTCAGAAGTGCGGGGTCCCTTCGTGACAGTCACAGCCACACCCTCTTCTAAGATTGTACAACCTTGTAAGATATACAGCCTTCAACTGGGATCCAAAAACAGTGCAGCTGAGAGTAAGGCAGGGGTATTTCAATTAGACATCTGAGAAAAAATGCAGGGGTGTTAAAATCTTTTTCACCCACTCAAACACAAACATTGTAGGATTTCAAAATATGATACTCTATGGAAGCTTCACCCTCTCAACTCAGCCCTCATGAACAGATCCCTTCTCATTTAAACAGCCCTCTGGCATGCTCCCTTAGCGCCTCAACAATACCCATTAGCCTTCCCTAAGCTCCTTCATTATATCTCTCCCATCCTGCAACAGAAACGTCCACACACCCCGTTGGATTGAAATACACACATACCGCTTCTTTCTCCTCTCCCCGCAACTGGTTTTTTTCTGTTTCCCTTCCCTCTGCCAGGGTTGGTTTGCCCAGATACATGCCAACCTTATACCAAAAAATGTAGCTGACAGAGCAGGTTGCATTTGGCAATTCTGCTTACTGTAGAAATTAATGTTCAAGAATTAACAGTGCAATCCAATGGGTGTTTATTTCAAATTAAATTTACAGAGATCTTGGGAAGGCAGCCAATGCTGCAGTCCTACGCACACTTACCTGAGAGAAAGCCCAATTGGCAATTGAACATAGTGGGACTGACTTCTGAGTAAACATGCATAGGATTGTGTGATAAATCCTAAAAACTGGCACAAACCAGACACCTGCCCTGCCCCATAAGTAAACAATGGTGGCAGTGCCCCCTCCCCATGGCCGCCAGCAGCAGCAGCCCTGAGTGGGTGGCCGGTGTTGCAGGAGACAAGGGCAGTGCCAGGCGCGCAGGCACGGAGCAGGCACGGGCAGAGAAGCCAAGAGCTGAGGAGGAGGAGAATGGGGGGGAGGCGAGAGGAGGCTTCAGAGCCCCCTCAGGCTCCCTCTCTCGCTCGCTCCCTTTGTCTGGCTGGATCTGTGTAGTAGACGAGAGGCAGCCTCTGCTCCCTCCTCCTTCCCTAGCAGACTGCGACCCAGCTCTGGGTTGTCTCTCCACCATCAACAGAGAATTCCCAGTTTGGATGTTACTCTAAACAACCCAGGGGTAATCTCTGGGTTGTTTAGACTAAGCACGAATGATTGGGCAGTGGGAGCTCACTTGCTCCCGCTTCGTTGCTATGATGTCTGAACCAGGCCACAGATCATCCCCCTGATCCCTGTGAGTGATGTTTGTTGTGGTGCCAAAGCCTGCAGCCAGCTTGGGTTGGACACTATTTTTGCAATACTGTAAAGGGAGACTGGGTGACGGACTAAAAGAGCAAGACCAAGAGAAAGAGAAGGGTCAAAGAGAAAAAAAAGGCTTCGTGCCTGTTCAGTAGAGTAGATTATGATATTGTCAATAGATAATGGAATTGTATGAGGAGAAGAGGGCGTGGGAGGAAAATAAGAAATTTGGTCTTGTATATATTGAATTTGGGACAACGATTAAGCACCCTAAGTGGAACTATCAGTTGGAATGTGGCATTGGATGGACAAAAAATTTAAGATAAAGGACCTGAGGGTCACCAGTGTATATATTAGGTGGTGCTGAAAGCCCTGTGAGATAGAGGGAGAAAAAACAGAGGAAGAGTTTCCTCAGACTCACACATTCCTGATCCCCTTTCCTCCTCCCATGTGGTCAGGAGGACAACTTTGGAAGGTTTTACTTTCAGTTTTAGTTAGATTTAGTTTAGGTTGTTGTTTTGTTTCTTGCAACAAATTGTGAGTTACACTAACTGTACTCAGAATCAAACAAGCCAACTTTGAACCATGATTTCTGAAGTTGGCTTGTTGAAACTAAGCAGACTTAGTGCTAACCACAATGCTGGGTCCAGATGACACGGCAACCTGCAAAAGTGAACACTTCCGAAGTTTTCTTCCTGGCTGCATGGACAGCAGACAAGGGAGGGGGACTAGGCAAGGCTCACTGGGGTTAATACACATTGTACTAAACCATGGTTTAACGCAGAGATCTTCAATCTGTGGGTTATGACGCCACATCAGATGGGTCACAAGAAATCTGTCACTGCCATGTTGGCAATAGCAAGCTCTCCTGCCCAGATGCAGTGCTAAAGTAGGGGCAGCAAGACAGTGAAACCCGCCCCGCCCCGCCCCGCCCCACCCCACCCCACCCCACCCCACCCCATTTCAGCCAGTCCCCAAACACCTTCCATTCTGTTTTCTTTCTTTACTAGCAAGTGCAGTGTAACTGCTGCTATGTTTGCTGGGTTGCTCCTCTTCTGATCATCAACACCAGTCCTGGAAGCTCCATGGCTTCCTGGGTTAATATTAAGCAGGGTGCTAGGCTTGCGTGGAGCAGTTAAATGGTCTTTGCCTTAATGACGGATAGCAGCAGCCTCCTCCTCGAGTGGATTTTGAATGCTCAGAAGATGTTATCCATGCTTACTCCTGAGTAATCCAGTCCTTCTTACTTGTGAATAATCATGTATAAGCTGGAATTTTGTACAGTGCTGTCTGGTTCCAGATTCTGCTTTTTCTGTATAGCTCTGAGGATATCGTCATTGTTATTATGTGTGGATTCCATCCCTCCTACTGTTTTGCACTCATGATCTTAAAGTCACTTGATTCTCTGTGCAATGGGGCATTGGTAAAATAGAAGAAAGTGGGTCCAAGTAAGTGCTTTTGTGTGGCTGTGTGAATTCTCCTCTTTTCCCCACCCCACTTTGCACTCATGATCTTAAAGGCACTGGACTCTCTTTCTTTCTCTGTGTAATGTGGGTTGTTGCTAGAACAAAAAATGTGGCTCCAAAGAAGTGCTTTTGTGTGTACTATTATTACTACATGCAAAGGGGTGGATTTTGGATAATCTCAGAACTTGCTGCTAGATTCCAAATACTGTTTTCTTTGTGGCTCTGATGAGATCATCATCATCATCATCACCACCACCACCACCCCTGCCCCCCGCACTATTTTACCAAACTACTGGTTTAGCATGATGAGCAAACATGCTCAATATGTTTGAGAAATGGTCATGGATTCAGTATTAAGACATTATGAGTGTAGACTTTAATGTAAGTGTTTGCACATGTATGACCTAAATCATATCCCTTATGAATATACAGTGGAGGTGAGGAATAGATTTAAGGGATTAGACCTGATAGACAGAGTGCCTGAGGAACTATGGATGAAGGTCCGTAACATTGTTCAGGAGGCGGCAACTAAATCTATCCCAAAGAAAAAGAAATTCAAGAAAGCAAAGTAGCTGTCTGATGAGGCTTTACAAGTAGCTGAGGAAAGAAGGGAAGCGAAAAGCAAGGGAGAAAGGAGAAGATATACCCAACTGAATGCAGAACTCCAGAGAATAGCAAGGAGAGACAAGAAGGCCTTCTTAAATGAACAATGCAAAGAAATCGAGGAAAACAATAGAATGGGAAAGACTAGAGATCTCTTCAAGAAAATCGGAGATATCAAGGGAAAATTTTGTGCAAAGACAGGCATGATAAAGGACAAAGAAGGCAGGGACCTAACGGAAGCAGATGAGATTAAGAAGAGGTGAGAAGAATACACAGAAGAACTATACAGGAAAGATCTGAATGTCCCTGATAGCCATGAGAGTGCGGTCACTGAACTTGAGCCGGACATCCTAGAGGGTGAAGTCAAGTGGGCCTTAGGAAGCATTACTAACAACAAAGCTAGCGGAGATGACAGTATTCCAGCTGAGCTATTTAAGATCCTAAAAGATTATACTGTTAAAGTGCTGCACTCAATATGCCAACAAATTTGGAACACTCAACAGTGGCCACAAGACTGGAAAAGGTCAGTTTACATTCCAATTCCAAAGAAGGGCAATGCCAAAGAGTGTTCAAACTACCGTACAATTGCACTCATTTCACATGCCAGCAAGGTTATGCTCAAAATCCTACAAGCTAGGCTTCAGCAGTATGTGAACCGAGAACTACTGGAAGTACAAGCTGGGTTTTGAAGAGGCAGAGGAACTAGAGATCAAATCACCAATATTCGCTGGATCATGGAGAAAGCAAGAGAATTCCAGAAAAACGTCTATTTCTGCTTCATTGACTACACTAAAGCCTTTGATTGTGTGGATCACAACAAACTGTGGCAAATTCTTAAAGAGATGGGAGTACCAGACCACCTTACCTGTCTCCTGAGAAACCTGTACAAGGGACAAGAAGCAACAGTAAGAACCGGACATGGAACAACTGATTGGTTCAAAATTGGGAAAGGAGTACGACAAGGCTGTATATTGTCGCCCTGCTTATTTAACTTATATGCAGAGTACATCATGAGAAACGCTGGGTTGGATGAATCACAGGTCGGAATTAAGATTGCCGGGAGAATTATCAACAACCTCAGATACGCAGACGATACCACCCTAATGGCAGAAAGCGAAGAGGATCTCAAGAGCCTCTTGTTGAGGGTGAAAGTGGAGAGTGCAAAAGCTGGCTTGAAACTGAACATTAAAAAAACGAAGATCATGGCATCTGGCCCCATCACTTCCTGGCATATAGAAGGGGAAGAAATGGAAGCAGTGACAGATTGTATTTTCTTGGGCTCCAAGATCACGGCAGATGGTGACTGTAGCCCTGAAATTAAAAGACGCTTGCTCCTTGGGAGGAAAGCTATAGCAAACCTAGACAGCATAGTAAGAAGCAGAGACATCACTTTCCCAACAAAGATCTGTCTAATCAAAACTATGGTTTTCCAAGCAGCAACGTATGGCTGTGAGAGCTGGACTATAAGGAAGGCTGAGCGCCGAAGAATTGATGCTTTCGAACTGTGGTGCTGGAGAAGACTCTTACGAGTCCCCTGGACTGCAAGGAGGTCAAATCAGTCCATCCTAAAGGAAATCAACCCTGACTGCTCATTGGAAGGAAAGATAATGAAGCTGAAGCTCCAATATTTTGGCCACCTAATGCGAACAGAAAACTCTCTGGAAAAGACCCTGATGCTGGGAAAGACTGAAGGCAAGAGGAGAAGGGGATGGCAGAGGATGAGATGGCTAGACAGCATCACCGATCCAATGAATATGAACTTGAGCACACTCCGGGAGAGAGCGGAGGACAGGAAGGCCTGGCGTGCTACGGTCCATGGGGTCACGAAGAGTCGGACACGACTTAACGACTGAACAACAACAATTTTAAGTCAGGTTACTTTTAAGGATAATTTAATACAACCCAAATGTTTAAAATGAATTTTAAAATCCTATTTAAATTACGTAAATTGACATTTTTTTAAAATCCATTTTTTAAACCATTGTTTTTTAAATCAGCCTTCCACTACTACTAATTTGAAATCACAATGTCTGGGTTCCAAAGATTTCCATGCATTATGCATATGAAGAGCTGACTACTTTCTGTTGCAGTCCCTCACTCACACTGTATCAAATACCACTCTGAAGGATCTCCCCACCTTCAGGAGTAATGTGGGGTGGGGGGCGGGGGCATAAAGGATTGCAGCTGAAAAGACACTGAAATAGCCCTGGTGTACATGCAGACCACCAGATGTAGCCCCTTAAAATCCCAAAGTCCTTTAAAATTTTACTATGTCCATCCTCACACAACACTATTATTCCAATTTTTCAGATAAGCAAAAGAGGATAAAAGATAGCATCTTACCCAAGAAACAAGGAGCTCATAAAAGAGGTGTTCAAACTTTAAACCCCATAGATCTAAATAGAACCCTATCCATTGGACAACAGTAGCACATTCCAATGGAGAAGTAACAAGAAATACCAAGAATTCCCTAAGTAAACTTAACAGTTTTTCACAAAGGCTTTTTTCCCTTTAGTAAGTATTCAAGAGGAAATTTATTTCTCTGTTAACTACATCTTAACAGTTTTTGTCTTCAATAACTGAAATAAGCAATTATTTTTTCATAAACATGCACACACAAAAACAGACTCACAATACAAATGTAGTACACCTGCTTATATAAACCAAACTTGAACTAGTGTATTTCATACCCACACCTCAAAGTTACAATAAAGCATTGTGGTTAGAATGCCGGACTGGGGAGACCCAGGTTCAAATCCCCGTGCTGCCATGAAGCTTGCTGGGAGACTTTGGGCCAGTCACTATCACCCAGCCTAACTTACCTCACAGGGTCTTTGTGAAGATAGAATGGGAGCGGGAGAACCATGCATACCACCTTGAGTTCCCTGAAGGAAATCTGGGATATAAATGTAATAACACGTAACAAAGTAAAGTGCACTTACTGGAAGGCAAATTGTACTGAAAGCAGCGAGATATACTTCCAAATAAATGCACAAAAGGCACATGCACAACTCAGATTATTAAACTGAGAAATGATTGCCTGAAGCGGGCCAGTGACTGCAAGGGACAGGAAGCTAGCATTGGGAATCAGTAGAAACACTGTTTTGTATACTGACTGTTTCAACACTGTGATTGTAACACAATTTATATGAAACATGATTTTTCTTAAAAATCCAATATTTACTGGCATAGTGAGAAAGCTGATGAATCTCTCTTGTGGTTACCTCCAATTCCCAAATTACCCCATTGCCCAAAAATGACCTACTTTTTCAATCAGTCTTCAGAAGAAATAACTCTTCTTGGTTACACACCCTGCCCTAATCTGAAATAGTTATTCACCAGCTGCATCAGACTGCTCATACTGACAGACCAGACACCAAACTTTGGTGCCAACTATGGCAACAGTATTACAGGTTTTAATAGCATCAGCAACAAATGCCATCCCCTACCAACAAATCCTTTCAGTTTACACTGGCCAAAAACCAAGTCTATACATAAGAGTGTGAATGGACATAAATCAGACAGTAAAAACTGAACTAATTGAAAATTCAGTGGCATAAAACAAATCAAATGGGAAAGCATTTAAATAGCCCTGAATATTCTTTCTGATCTTACTATCACTAAATGGAAACAAAATAATTTCAGGGGCAATTGGAATTAGAAGATGAGAGGGAGGGAGGCAAAGAAGGCCACCTCAGAGTCTAATCTAGCTGGACTGCCCCTGACTCCTGGGCCATTATCACCAAGTGCTCTGTAGGAAGGATTCCAACAGAGAAAAGCAGGCAGGCAGGCAAAGAAGGCCACCTCGGAGCCTGCTCCAGCGCATTTTCCCCTTCCCACCCCACAGCTACTATCACCACCTCTCCTGTGGAAAGGATCCTTATGGGTGGTTATATTTTAGTATTGTTTATTCTATTTTATCAATGTATCTTTGTGTTATTTGTAAGCCATCCTGGAAGGGTTTCTATCCTGAAAGGTGGGATACAAATAATTGTAACAAATAACATGTGTAAGGATTAAAGTACAGTCAGGGCCAGAAATATTGGAACAAGGATAACTGTTTTGGCAGTTGGCCTCTGCACACCACCACATTGAAGTTGAAAGGAAACACGCCCAGATGGGGGCGAAGTCAGGACTTTCAACTGTAATTCAAGGGGTTTGACAAAAGTGGGGCACTAACCATTCAGGAAGGACAGCCAGGGGCATACACCCCGCCCCCATCGTTGGTGGCTCATAAGTAATGGAACAAACCAACATCATTTCAAACTTAAGGATCACCTTCAATGCCTGGATGAAAATCCTTTGCAGTCAATGACTGCCTGAAGTCTGGAACCCACGGACATGACCAAATGCTGAGTTTCCTCCCTCGAGATGCTTTGCCAGGCCTTTACTGCAGCTGCCTTCAGCTGCTGCTTGTTTGTGGGTCTTTCTGCCTTCAGTCTTGTCTTCAGTAAGTGAAAAGCATGCTCTATTGGGTTGAGATCAGGTGACTGACTCGGCCATTGAAGAACATCCCACTTCTTTGCCGTGAGAAACCCTTGGGAAGCTTTTGCTGTATGTTTTGGGTCATTATCCATCTGCAATATGAAGTGGCGGCGTATCAGTTTGGCAGCATTTAGCTGAATCTGAGCAGAAAGTATAGCCCTACACACTTCAGAATTCATCCTGTCACTTTTATCAGCAGTCAGGTCATCAATAAACATCAGTGACCCGGTTCCATTGGCAGCCATACATGCCCATGCCATGCCTCCACCATGTTTGACAGATGATGTGGTATGTTTTGCATCATGAGCTGTTCCTTTCCTTCTCCATACTTCTGTCTTCCCGTCATTCTGGTACAAGTTAATCTTGGTTTCGTCAGTCCAAGAATCTTATTCCAGGGCTGGGCAGGCTTTTTTAGGTGTTTGCTGGCAAAGACTACTCTGACCTGTCTGTTCTTGAGCGTTACCACTGGTTTGCACCTTGTTGTGAAGCCCCTGTATTTACATTCAGAAAGCTGTCTCTTGACTGTAGATGTTGACAATGACATGCCTACCTCCGCAACAGCGTTCTTGACCTGGCTAGATGTTGTGAAAGGGTTCCTCTTCACCATGAGCAGAATTCTGCAGTCAGCCACTTTAGTTGTCTTCCGTGGTCTGCCAGGCCTTTTACTGTTGCTGAGCTTGCCAGTCAATTCCTTCTTTTTCAGGATGTTCCAGACTGTTGTGTTGGCCACTCCCACTGTTTTTGCTCCCTCTCTGATGGGTTTGTTTTGTTTCCTCAGCCTAATGATGGCCTCCACCTCTTTGGACCTCATGTTGGGGAGTTCCAGTGAACAGCTACCAAATGCAAATGTAACTCAGAACCACCTCCAGTCCTTTTATCTGCTTGATTGGTCATGGGGTACCCAGGAAACAGGCCACACCTGGCCATGCAGCTGCTTGTCAGCCATTTGTTCCATTACTTATGAGCCACCAACTATGGGTGTGTGTGTATGCCACTGGCTGTCCTTCCTGAATGGTTAGTGCCCCACTTTTGTCAAACCCCTTGAATTACAGCTGGAAGTCCTGACTTCACTCCCATCTCGGTGTTTCCTTTCAACTTCAATGTGGTGGTATACAGAGGCCAACTGCCAATATCCTTGTTCCAATATTTCTGGCCTGACTGTAACTGCTCCCTGTTTGGTATTACAGTGATTGTTTAGTATTTAGTTTTTGCTCCTGTGCATGTACATTGCGTTTAGACTGTGCATTATATTCACGTTTCAAACCAGGACTATCAGAATTGCCTGCATTCCTGTTATTATCTGTTAAGAACATAAGTAGATCCCGAATGGATTAGACTGAGGGAGCACCATTGACTCCAGTGTCCGGTTTCCAACAGTGGCCAGCCAAATGCCTTCAGGAATCCTCTCTACTGGCTAGAGAGCCAGTGTGGTGTAGTGGCTAGAGTGCTGGACTGGGAATCGGGAGATCCGGGTTCTAGTCCCCACTCGGCCATGGAAGCTCACTGGGTGACTTTGGGCCAGTCACAGACTCTCAGCCCAACCCACCTCACAGGGTTGTTGTTGTGAGGATAAAATGGAGGAAGGAGGAGGATCATGTATGCTGCCTTGAGTTCCTTGGAGGAAAAAAGGCGGGATATAAATGCAATCAATCAATCAATCAATCAAATAAATACATGCAAGACATGAAAGCAACAGTTATCCCCTGTTGTTTCATCAGAGGTGGACTATCTGTGAACATGGTAGCTCCATTTAGCTATCATGGCTAATGCCCATTGATAGGCCTCTTCTTTGCACAAATATACACAATTCCCTTTTCCTCAGTTTCTTAGGGATTACTTTTCACTTTCTCAATACACTTCAATCATTCTGATTAAGAGATCTCCTGCTAACAAGTAACCCAAGTGCTCTCCAACACAGCCTTAAAAAGTTACTAGCCATTTTAAGTGACCCATTTGCCCATACATACTTATTGTAGATATTTGTGGCCATAAAAAAGGTGGGGAGGGTTTTAGTAAAGCTTTACTGCCAGGATGTTCAAAGGAAATTCTTACCACTGGTGACCAAACACTCTTTTTGTACTTCCACATGTGATACATAAAAAAGATTTCTGCATTTTCCACACCTATCTTTCGAATGTAACACCTCAGATATTTGTTCTCTTCTTCATATTGCAAAAATATTCATATCTGCATACTAGACCAAGAAAAGCTCAAAGATGCTTTTCATGTCAAGTGTGAAAGTACCCCAGTTTTTTTCTCACCAACTGTACACCAAAAGATTATCACACACACACACACACATTTTTAGAATGTGTTGAGAATACAACACACTGGAAATCTGATAGTAAAGTAATCAGCCAATAAAATGAATTCATCATAAAACTACTAATGTTTTGTTTTCAAACCCACTTCAAAATCTGCTCAGAAAATATTTGTAGCTTGTTCTGTTTAATAGTAATTTCTTTTGTCCTACAAGTACCAGACTTCAGGATACTGATTAATACAATAAACCAGCAAAATTCCCTCATTATGATGGGTAAGATGTGTGTTTGCAAGAGCCCCTGGCAGGACTGGAGAGGAGAGCAGTGCATCTCTGTGTATCCTAAACAGAGAAATGTATTTCAAACACACACTGCAGTCCCTGCCAGTCAACAATGGGCCACCCAGTGGCAGAGAGCAGGACTTTTGCCCTCCCCATAATTCTGTCCCCAACTGCCATGCTTTACTTTTCCCCAAAGAAATGTACCACAACCATTCCTTAGTATGTTAGAAAATAAAGGGACGGATGCAGTAATACGACGGAACCTGCTCCCTATATTTGCTGACTCCCCCTGCCAAGAACCTCACCATCCTGGATTCTGTTTCTTGGTCATGCCAGAATGCAAGAGAATGCTGGGAACTGGCTTTATAATACTATCCAATGCACATAGCAAGTCATTTATTCTATAGAATTCTGATCTGTTCAAGATCTACTCACTCATTCATCCTAAAAACTAGCCATTTTAAACATTTCAGCTCAGTGTGTTTCAATGCATCCCAAGTGGCTAACCATTTCTTAATGGGCTTTTCTTTGTCATTCAAAATGTATTTGTTCTATTATGTTGTTGTTGTTTTCAGAAAGGGCCACTTGTTGACACTCTGTTTAAGAACAACCTGTGACAGTAAAGTTTTCCCATAAAATCACATTTGAGCAAACTGTGAATTGAGCAGTAGCCATTTTAAACAAGGCCCTTCCACAGCAAAAAGGCTAATCAGCCGCCACTTCACGTTGCATAAAGCCCCGTTCCAGTGTTACTTTCAAAGCAGTTCAGGAACCCCATTTGGTCAAGCTTCATTTCTTCCCACTTGCCTTCCACAGTGTCAAATTGCCACAGTATATCTGCTATGATTTTAAATTGGTCCCAGCCACCCTGAGACACAGTGATATATTGGCACCATGCAAACAGGGATAAGCTTGAATGAGGTAGAATGGACCACTGCAACCACCATAGGATATAAGTGCATGCACTGTAATGTGCTACTCAAGCCAGGGGTGGGAGCATGACAAAATATCTCATGGCAGACAGCACTTTAACAAAATAGGAAACTAGGAAGACTAGACTTGGTATCTAATGCCAGTTCTGCCAACCAGCTTCTGGAGTTTTGCTGAATGAGTGTCCTCTCACAGAAACGGTTGCATGTTAGGTTTCTGATGCTACGTATACATACACACATCATAGGACATGGATATATGGATCAGTATCATTACAAAGTAATGCCAAAAGATGGCTTGGCTCTAGAAAATGATTTGGCAGGGTCTTAGAGTGCAGTCAGAGGCTGTCACATTTTATTTTGACCTGCCTCTGGAAGTCATGTAAAGTATGTTAAGATGCAATCCTACTCAGGTTGAGTCAGAAAAAAAGTCCTACAAGCCCCAGCATGTTCCAGCTAGCATGGCTGTCTGGGGAATGCTGGGAGATGTAGGACTTCTTTCTGTCTCAGCATGCATAGGATTGCCCCCTTAAACTATCATACTACAAGTGCCGCACTAACTTTAAAAGCCACCCCTGGAGCACGACTATGCCGGGCAACTTACAAAGGAATACTTGTCCCCACTCCTGCAGTATAAACACTCCTTTATATTAAGCAACGTTATACCTCCACAATTTTAATGGTGCCTTAAGAAACACTTTGACCTGGGGAGGAACGAGACAAGACTAACAAGATCTGAGACACAAGGAGTGCTCACCTCCCTGAACTTCAAGGACTGGGTTGCTGTGTTTTAAATAAACAAGAAATGTGTGTTAAGTATTCCCGCTTTGTTCTGAATTATGCCTGCACTACTGACACCTACAAGGAGCAAACACACTCAGGAGCCCACAAAAAGTAGGAGGAATAAATAGTACGTGATCATGGAACGCCTCTTCAAAAGGTGTCTGCTGTTCTCCACCCGTACTGTGGAAAACAGAAGCCGGGTTCGACAGAGGCAAGGGCCCTCGGACGTTTTTATGCAGCCAAGGAGGGGAAGAGCTGAAGTTGCTTGTTTGGGCAGATCCAGCTCTCAGCTACCTCTGTCAAGCTCGGGGAGGAGGCAACAAGGAAACAGAAGCAACTGGCAGGAGGGCTGAAGCGATTCCTTGGGCTTGCGGCGCCCGCTTTTCCTCCACAGCAGGAGCGGCGAAGCTCCCGTCAGTCCGCCGCGGCAGGCGAGCGGAGGGAGGGAGACAGATGAGGATGCAGCTGGAAGGAGGAGGATGAAGAGGAGCGGAAGAGATCCAAGTCTCTCACCCCGCCCGGGCCAGGAAGGACAAGGAACAAGGAAGCCGCAGGCTGCTCCGGACGGGGATCTCTTCGAGCAGCTTCGCTTCGGCCAGAAAAGAGACGTTCGGAACGGCGAGCCTGGTTCAGCCCTCCTTCACAAGGCGCTGGAACGCCTTGGGGGCGCTTCCAGCCCGCCTCGCGGCCCGCTAGCGCCAAGAGCCGGCCGGCCCGGGCTTCACGCCTCCGACGCGGCTCGAGCAGCGGCAGCCCCCGCGCCGCCGCCAAGCCCCGCTGCGGCCACCCCGGCGGACCTGCGCCAGGGGCGAGGGAGCCACAGCCCGCGCGCCGCGCTCTCACCCACCTTGGTCCGGATCTGGCCCGAGGTGGACACTTTGCGGATGAGTTTCTGGGGCCCTTCGTGCTCCCCTTCGCTGTCCGACGACTCCTCTCCCGGGCCCGCGGCCGACGGAGACGCGGCGCCCGGGTCCCCCGGCGGCTGCGCTCGGATCCCGGCTGCGCTCGGCCCCGCCTCGGCCCCGGCCATCTTCTCCGACTCCTGCGGAGAGACACCGAGAAGGGAAAGCAAAGCACGCACGCACGCACGCGAGCCCGGCTCAAGCACCGGCGGGAGCAGCAGCAGCAGCAGCAGCAGCCGCCGCGCTCTCCCTCCCTCCCTCCTCGCCCTCGCCACTTGCTCTTCCCGGGGCGGAGATGGAGGAGGTGGCGGGCATCAAAGTGAGGAGGAGCCGCCGCCGCAGCAGCCAGGCTCCGCCGCCGCCTGAGACCCGCCCCGCTTGCTGCTGCCGCTGCCGCCATCTTCCGCCGCCTCCCCCAGGAGAGGGCGACGGGCGAGGGTGCCGCGCAGGCGGACCCTCTCCACCCACCCACCCGCGGCAAGAGCCTGCCCGCTGGGGGGCGCCCGGGGCTTGGAGGCCGGGGCGGGGCGGGGCGGGCGGGGCACCGGGGGTCAGAAGCGGAGGGAGCCGTCGGTTTCCAGGAGAGGGGGAGTGAGCCCCGACTAGCCAGGGTCGTCGTCGGCTATGGGCAGGAAGTGGAGCGGGAAAGGTGGTGTGTTCGGGCGTCCCCGAATGAGCAAAACATATAATAATAAAAATCCCTTCGGAGACAGAACATGCCGAAGATAAGCCCATTCTTAAGTTTCAGGGTCTACGCAGAGGGGCGTTTAAAAATGTTTATCAATAAACCCTGCTGAAATTAATGAGACTTGGTGAAAGAGTGGAAAGGTGAAAATAAGCTCCGAAAAGGCGCTCAGCGGATGGAATTGTTCAGTCTGGAGTAGCTACCTCTCCTGTCCTGTAATCCCTGTCACAAGTTAGCAACAGTACATCATATGCCTTGAAAAGCCAGCAAAAGCGTGCCCTTTTGCCACTTTTTTCAACAGCTCAATCCTGTGGATGTTTGTTTACTCAGAACAGTCCTATGCTGTTCAATGGGACCTGTGCGTAGGGCTGCAGCCTTTACACATAGTTGACTTACTTTTGAGTAGACATCCA
Organism: Heloderma suspectum; assembly: GCF_057233095.1. NCBI lineage: Eukaryota > Metazoa > Chordata > Lepidosauria > Squamata > Helodermatidae > Heloderma > Heloderma suspectum. The sequence goes on along the minus strand of NC_139460.1, from coordinate 173,888,067 downwards.
TAGGTTTACACTGTCAGCCACGTATTCTGGCCTTTCCCTAGGTGGAATTATTTTGAGGGAAGAAGTATTTTAAGTCAACATAAACCAAAAAAATACAAGTAACCTAGTACATTTAAAGTTATTAATTCTAATGAATAAATGTACTTTTATCCAATTTACAAAACAAGTGCACATCAATTTCAGTTTTAAGCCAGAACAATGAATCCCAAGTGCTCACAGATTTGTTATTAAAACGGGAAAATAATGAAACCTTGGCTAACTGGGCGAAGGGCTATTGTAACTGACGAGGGAAGAGTAGAAATTGAGCATCCTTCCCTTTATTTGCTTATCAAACATCCTGGGGCTTTGGTACTTATTGGCCAGGACACTGAAATACGCCAGCAGGTTTATGCCTTATTTAGCCATTAGGCCAAACGCTGCCTGTGCATTTTCCTTTTATCTCCATAACTAAAATGACTAGAGACTGGCTTTTTCATTAAAAAAAATAAAGCTAAATATTTCAGTGGAAGGGTCTGGATTCTCCCTGGGAAACCTGGCTCCTATGGCCCTTGCCCATCCCTAAGTGATGACCCTTAATTATGTGTACAGTAATCAGGCTGAATAAAATGTAGTAAGTAATAAAAGCCAAATTACAATCTGAAATCATGGGGCACAAACCTCTCTGCTCTGATCAGCCACAATAGTCTACAGATGGTGGCAGTGAGGGTCGGCCCCGGTTGCCTCTCACTGAGTGATAATGCTGCCACTGAGTGATAACGCTGCCATCAAGTCCCACAGCACCTAAACGGGAAAGAATTGCCTTGCTGGATTAGGACAAAATAAATCTAGCCAGCCAGGTGTTTACTGGAATTTCACAAGCAGGGCACAGTGGAGAAAGCTGTATGTTTGTTCCAGCATCTGCTACTCAAAGCTATGCTGTCTCCTGTCACGGAGATTCCATTCAGTTATCATGGTCTGTCTCCCATGAATTTGCCCAATACTTTTTAAAGCCATCTGACCTGGTGGCCATTTCCACATCTTGTGGTAAATAGGTTCCATAGTTAATTATGCATTTTGTGGAGACACTTCTATTTGTAATCTGTTTGGTTTTTGCCAACAGATTCCATAAAGGGCTGTCAAAAAAAATATGTCTTAACACAACAGATCTTGAATTTCTTCTGTTACATAAATGGAGTGGTTAAAGGTCAAGCATCTGTACTTGACCTTTGCCCATCCTGGCTAATATGAATGGCTAAAGGTGCCAGTGGGTGGTGGGAGTGGTAAATGACTCATTGAGGAAAGGGGTCATTCCTGAATGTTTGAAAGAGGTTGTGATACGATCGTTACCGGCGGGGGGGGGCTCCCTTAGGCTCGCCACCTTGGCGAATTTCTGACCAGTTTTTGCCCAAGACCAGTTCTGTTCTTGGGCAAGGTGCTTGGGCATGTGATGACTTCACAGCACCAGGTTTTTCTGGATGAAACATGTCTAGATCCATTTCAGTCCAACTCTAGACCAAGTTTTGGGACTGACAGCCTTTGTCATGTTGATGGATGACCTACTCTGGAAACTGGAAAGAGGGAGTGTATCCCTGTTGGTTCTGCTGGATCTCTCAGTGGCTTCTGATACCATGGTATCGACCGCTGTATCCTTCAGATGGGCACATGGAGATGGGACTCGGGGGTACTTCAGTATGTGGCTTCAGTACTTCCTGGAAATCTGGACTCAGAAGGTGTTGCTGGGGGAACACCTGTTCAATGTGTTCACCTGGTGTCCCTCAGGGTTTTATCTATGCCTATTCCATAATAGGGGCTACATAAGCTGGCTGGCTGAGGTGGCCTGGGAGAGCCAGGGCCTGCAGGAGAAGCTGCCGCCACCGGGGAAGAGGCGTGCCTGCTGCTGCTGGGCCTGCTGCTGCTGCTGTGCCGCCACCACCACCACCACCACTACCGTGGACTCCTGCCTGGCATTATTTTTAAGGGGATTTTGTTTTGTTTTTTGTTGTTGTTGTTTAATTTCTGGGGGATTCTGTTGTGTTTTTAGGGGTGGGTAGCCTGCCTGATAGGCGGGAGCGAGGGGGCATGTGTCCACCTGATTGAGGCAGTGGGGGGAGTGTTGGGGGCCAGAACATACCGAGCTGGGCAGCAGGCGCTGGCGGAGCGCTCGGGGCAGGCCATGCCAGGTAAAGGGAATAAGGGGGAGATGTCTAGTATCTGTCCACTGTTCCAGGCCTGTCCAGAGCCAAAGGATGGCTGGGGGAGACGTGACTCCATCTTCAGGCCTTTGTTTGCTGCTCTGCAATGCCAGGTCTGTTACCCAGAAAACATCCCTCATCCACGACATGATCCTGGATGAGGGTGCAGACCTGGCATGTATTATGGAGACCTGTCTAGCTGAGGCCACTGCTCCAACTCTGGCGGCCATGTGTCCATGGATTTTCGTACACAAAGCAGCTGGGGATCGGGGAGGAGTGGCTGTTATCTACCGAGAGTCCTTGGTCTTCACCAGACCCCCTCTCCGGGAGACTAAGGTTGCTGAGTCCATGTACTGGAGGTTGGGCCCAAAGGGCAGTCTGGGGATTCTGCTCGTGTACTGTCCACCCTGCTGCATGACTGACTCCCTGGCCGAGGTGCCTGAGGTAGTCTCTCATGTGCGTGTGCAGTCCCCTAACTTATTGGTGTTGGGGGACTTCAACGTACATTCAGAGGCCATCCTCACAGGTGCACCTCGGGACTTCACGGAGACCATTGCTTCCTGGGAGCTGCACCATATTCTAACTGGGCCCACCCATGTAGCCGGTCATGCACTAGACCTTGTGTTTGTTTCTGGAGAAGCAGGGAGTGATCTGGAAGTCGGGGGTATATCCACCACCCTCTTGTCATGGTCAGATCACTATCTGGTGACGTTAGACTTCTCGGTTCCACAACCCCTCTGCAGGGGTGGAGGACCCATTAAAATGGTCCGCCCCAGGCATCTTATGGATCCAAATGGATTCCTGAACGCGCTTGGAGATTCTCTGGAGCACGCCAATGGCCACTTGGTCGAGTGGAATGCCGGAATCACTGGGGCATTAGATCGGGTGGCTCCGAAACACCCTCTCCCCCTGAACAGGGCTCAGACTGCACCATGGTTCAATCCGCAGTACGAGCTCTGAAACAGGAGGTGAGATGGCTAGAGCGCTGGTGGCGGAAGTCTCGCTCCAAAGACAATCAGACACGGGCTAGAGCTGTATCTTCAGCCTATCACGTGGTGGTGAAGGCAGCAAAAAAAGAATATTATGCTGCCTCTATCACGTCTGCAGAGTGCTGTCCCAGGAGGCTGTTCCAAGTGGTCTGGGGCCTGGTCGGTCCAGTTGCTCCGGAACCACTGGAGCATTCTAAGGCCTCCTGTGAGGCCTTGGCAAGGCACTTTGCAGATAAAATTGATCAGATTAGGAGTGTTACTCTGCACGCTGTGGATACAGTTAGTGAGCAAGAGGCAGCCTGTGGCAAACCGGTTTTGTGGGATCAGTTCCAGCTTCTTCCTTCTGATGAAGTGGACAAGGTACTTTCATCTGTAAGGCCGACCACCTGCTTACTTGATCCTTGCCCGTCTTGGCTCGTTATGGGCTGCAGAGAGAGACTGGGTGAGGGGATCAAGGCAGTGGTGAGCGCCTCCCTTGAGGAGGGAGTGATGCCATCAGCCCTCAAGGGGGCAGTGATAAGACCGCTCTTAAAGAAGCCCTCCTTGGATCCCCAAGTTCTGAACAACTTTCGCCCAGTCTCAAATCTGCCATTTTTGGGCAAGGTGATTGAGCGGGTGGTGGCGATGCAGTTGAAGGCACACTTGGAAGAAACCGATTATCTAGACCCATTTCAGTCGGGCTTTAGGCTTGGGCATGGGACAGAAACGGCCTTGGTCGCCTTGGTGGATGATATGAGGAGGGCTCTGGATAGAGGTGAATGCTCCTTCCTTGTTCTCCTCGACCTCAGCGGCTTTTGACATCGTTGACCACAGTATCCTCCTGGACCGACTGGAGGGGTTGGGCATAGGAGACACCATATTGCAATGGTTCCGGTCCTTCCTCTCCGGCAGGTACCAGAGGGTAGCACTGGGAGAGGAGGTTTCGGACCCGTGGCCACTCACTTGTGGGGTACCACAGGGTTCCATCTCTCCCCAATGCTATTTAACATCTATGTGAAGCCGCTGGGGGCTATCATCAGAAGGTTTGGGGTGCAGTGTCATCAATATGCGGATGACCCGCAGCTCTACCTCTCGTTCAAATCTTCACCAAGGTTGGCCGTAGAATCCCTGTCCAAATGTCTGGAGACAGTGAGTGGCTGGATGGGGAGGAATAAGCTGAAGCTGAACCCTGACAAGACCGAGGTACTTTTGGTGGGAGACAAGAGGAGGCTGGGGGATGTTGACCTCGTGTTGAATGGGGTAGAGCTACCCTTGAAAGACCAGGTCTGCAGCCTGGGGGTCATTTTGGACTCCCGGCTGTCCATGGAGGCTCAGGTGTCAGCTGTAAGCCGGACAGCGCTGTACCAACTCCATCTGATATGGCAGCTGCACCCCTACCTTTCCAACCATCTGCTCCCATCAGTAGTACATGCCTTGGTCTCCTCTCGTTTAGACTACTGTAATGCGCTCTACGTGGGCTTACCCTTGAAGATGGTTCGGAAGCTGCAGCTGGTACAGAACGCCACGGCTCACCTGATTAAAGGCAGCTGCTGGCAAGATCACATCACTCCAGTGCTGAAGGAGTTGCACTGGTTACCAGTTGTTTTCCGGGCCAAATTCAAGGTGTTGGTTTTGACCTTTATGGTTCCGGCCCAGCCTATCTTAAGGAGCACCTCCAGCAACACCAAACAGGCCGCTTAACAAGATCAGCCTCGGATGGCCTTCTCTCTGTCCCATCAGCCAGGACAGCTAGACTGGTGGGGACAAGGGAGAGGGCCTTTTCTGTGGAGTTCCTAGGGAACTCCGCCATGCCCCCTCTTTAATGAGCTTCCGCCATGCATTAAAAATGTGGTTGTTCAGGCAGGCATTTGAGGTGGGTTAGGGTATTGTAGAAAATGTTTGTATTGTAGAATTTTATTGTTTTAAACTGTTTTATTATATATTCTGTACATCGCCCAGAGTGGCTGGGTGACCAGCCAGATGGGCGATTAATAAATTTAATAAATAAATAATAATAATAATTCCTGGAGAATGCAGATCTGGCCTGAATGACACAAGCCCTAGTTACATCACATCTGGATTATTTATTTATTTATTTCATTTCTATACCGCCCAATAGCCGGAGCTCTCTGGGCGGTTCACAAAAAATTAAAACCAAACAACACACAATAAAACAATTTAAAATATATAGAACATTAAAACCACAATATTGGATTACTGCCTTGTGCTCTAGGACTACTTTGGAAGAGCGTTCAGAAACTACAAATGGTCTAGAATGCAGCAGCCCAATTGTTACCAGGGCCCATGTACATAGATGATATTGAAAGAGCTGCACTGGCTCTTAAGGAATTACATCAGCTCCCTATTCACTATCCAGTTCAATTCAAGGTGCTACTCACTTTTAAAGCTATAAAGGGCTTGAGGCCCAAATACCTGAAAGACCACATATTATCCTGCCACTCCATAGAGATCTTCAGAGGAAGCCCTTCTATAAACACCATCAGTGGGAGAAATATACTATATATTTATAAAGGAGAGGGCCTTCTCTGTGGTGACACCTCAACTTTGGAATGCCCTCCCAAAGGAGATACGATGGCCCCAAATTTGTGTTTTTTACTGGCACCAAACTGAGTGTTCCTTTTCCCAGGTATTTTAACATTTTTTAAATAAAACATTTAAAGTTTTTTTAAAATGTTGATTTGCTGGTTGAAGAGTTTTTCATTGGTTTGTTTCTTACTTTGTAATTGTATAATTTTTATATTGGACTTGTTTTTTAAAAAGTTGTGTACACTGCCCTGGAACCCCTTGTGGAAGAAGGACAGTGTATAAATTTTAAACATAAAAAAAGAAAAATACCTGTATTACTTTTACTTATTTTTATATTTTCACACATACCAAACACACACACATAAACTACATCTCCACTTAAGCCTTTTCAGAAAAGAAGAGATTACTCTGGATAACTCTCACCCAAGTCCTCTAAATTCCAAATAACTGGATTAAATGCCAATATGTAGCCATGCAGTAATATTCTTTTACAGGTGCTGTTCTAACATTAGGAGATGAATAGAATAAAAGTCATTAACCTAATTCCTCATGATGCCTCTTCTGATGATGGTTACTATATTTACTTAAAATGTTGATCCTGTAGACAGGCAGACCCTAAGCATACATATGCCCAAATATGTATACAACACTGAACTATATATTATTAATCATGTTCTGATACCTGAGAAGCATACTTTCTAATCACAGCAGCAAGACATCCATGATCATTCATTCAATGAAGTGCTTGACTTTAGCTGTAGTTCAGCCATTAACTCTTTCTTGGGCAAGTCACTGGTTTATATCCAATGCTGTTCATCCACCAGTGGAATGGAAACTGCTGATAGGTTTCCTCTCCTCCCTGAAGTCCCTTGTGCACACCCTAACCTTCTCCAGAGAATTGAAAGGACCCTCCAGAGGAATGGGGGACCCTCCAGAAGAGTTCTGGGGTGCAGGGAGGAGGAGAGCAAGAAGTCCCACTGGTATGATACTGGATGTAGCCAATATCTTTCAGCCTCAGCTTCCCATTTGTAAAATACAGACAACAGAACCAACCCTATGAGATAGATTACACTTTGTACGCTTCATCAAAATTTCCATATAAATTATTAATAGTACAGATGTGATAGAAGTTCTCAGGCACTAAAAGCTTTAACATAGCAGTAATCATCTGGGATATCTAAATGGCAGGATTTCATCCCAAATTATAGAAAATCGAAAATGTGTTTTCCCCCAAAGCACTTAATTACCTTTTGTGTATAATTTCTCTATAATCTGAAATCTGCTGATGAAAGGGAAAGTGCTGAAGTAGGTAGCCTAAGTGCTGTAATTATCACTATCCTTATTAGTATTTATAACATGTAATGGATTATGATCTGTTAGAAGTACATTTGTAGAAATAGCTGCTCTGCCTATTGTAGACAGCTAGCTTTTAGGAGCACTTCAAAGATTTTACTGATTTACTTTTAAAAATGCATTAATTCATATTATAAATGGAGTTAAACGCTGTTGTCCTCAGTTAAGAAAAAATGTCCTCGGCAATTTAATTATGCAGCATTTCAATAAACACAAGCAAACAGCACAGTATCTCTCTATGAGTCACATTCAGGAGGTTGTGCCTTACATCTTTGGTGTTCACACCAGTTTCAAGAATAACAGTACAAAATGTGGAGGATCACATTTACAGATATCATATGGGGATATTACATAATGTTTTGGATCTCCTTCCCATAAGCCACACACTCTTGTGATGAAATTATAACAAAGATTGATATAGTGAGGGAAGGGCTCTAACTCAGTGACAAAGCACATGCTCTGCATGCGAAAGCTCTTAAGATCAGTCCCCGGCATCTTGACTCTAGGAAGGGTGGGGAAAGATTCTCTGGAGAGCCACTACCAGTCAGTGAAGTCAATGAACTAATGATCTGACTTGGTATAAGGAGGCATTCTATGTTAATTTATTCATTTCATTTTATCCCACCTTTCCTTCAAGGAGCTCAAGACGGTGTGTTTCATTCCCCCTGCTCCCCCAATACCATTTTATCTTCACAACAATCCTGTAAGGTAGGTTAGGCTGAAAATGACTAGTCTAAGGTAACGTGCCTCATTTTACACATGCTTACATTGAGCCACATTTGCCATTTTAAGGCCCATTCCCCCAACTTGGAGAGACCCTTTTGGAGCTCCCTTTTTGTTTTAAGCACGCTGAATAATTTTGGTGGCAATACTGGCAGTGCTCAAATTAAGGGGAGCCAGAAGGTCCCCAGCCCCCCCACATTTTAAGAGGCTATGAGGAGCGGGCATGATTTGGTTTAAATTGGGGGGAATGAGGGTGTGGGGGGTCTCAAGATTTCATTAGGCGCCTTTCCCCCATAATTCAACCACTGGTCCTATACTTATCTTTGCCTTTGAACTCTAGCAGCAGGTGATTCGTTAACTTGATTTCTGTTTCCATTCTGTTATTGCATGATGTATTAAGTTATGTTGTTTGTAATGACTATTAGTCAATACAATACAAAGTTCTGATCTGATCTGACTAGTCCAAAGTCATGCAGTAGGCTTCATAGCCAAGTGGAGAGTTGAACCTGGGTACCCGCAGATCTACTCCAACTCTAACCACTACACCACACTGTTTTTCCATGTTCCTCTGGACAGAGAAATGCTACAGAGGACAAGAAGAAGCCCATTTCCTGCAATGGTCACATGAGCAATTGGAGCTAAGCTAGACACTCGGGAAAAATGTGTGTTGCTGCTCTTGCTGGACTATACCTCTTGAGACTGTAGTTAGCAGACTGTATATCCGAATGATCTTCCATATAAAAAAGCTCCCTGCGAAGAAAACTAGAATGTTATCCAAATACCTTGGTAAGACCTTAAAGACAACTCCCTCAAGTACCACTACTATTCTAACGGTTCCTGTGCTGTTGCAGAGAATAAGGGCATCATACAGAGGGGAAAACACAGGTCTTCCATTGATGAATTGATCCTACCCCCAAAACATCAAGAATCCATTCCTGGAGATGGATGATGACAGCTCCACAGTGGTTTGATAATTAGAAACAGATTTATTGATTTAAAATATTTTTGTCCGATCTTTCAATACATTATTAAATAAGTGGGTTATAATACACTATTTAAAAACAACCATTCATCAGCTTGGGAAAATGAAATAAATAAACAAGCTGACATCATAAACATGTCAGACTTGATGCCAGATGAACTAAGGGTTCCAGTGATTTGAGATGCAAAATTTTCTACAGAAATTTTTCCACTGCTGTATTTTGTGCAGAAATGTTTCCATTTCTAAAAACCATTTCTAAAAACGTTACCAGAAAATGCATAACTGTGGCAAGGTTACAGTTTTCCTGCTGCAGCTAAGGCAGTTCGTGCTAGATGGACTTTTGATAGGTGTATTGGCCTGTGAAGTTCCAGCAGTTACAAAAGATCTATGTTAGAGAGTGCTGGAGTGGGGATCAATGGGTATAGTACACATTGGTACTGACCACACTGGGAAACATAGCCAGGAAGAAGGCCCAAGCAGCCAAATGTAGGTTTTTAAGTCAGGGTTTGGAGTTTAAATACTTCCTGCAGGGCTGGTTAAAGAGGCAGCTTTTACTTATTTTATTTGTGGCATTTATATACCGCTGAATACAAGTAGTGAGTGGATGAGATGGTGCCTGAAGAAAGCGTTAATGCAGACCATTTTTACAGGGGCAATTCAATGGCCTGGTTCTTACGATCAGTTTCAGCCATAGTGGCTTAAATGCCAGGTGCCCATTCTGTAACCTGGTGAGGGAGGCTTGTTGCCATGGTTAACAAACCACCCACAACTCTAAAACATCCCATGGGTTCTGCGCTGCCAATGAGGGCAATTGCCCCATGCCTCATAATAGAGGGGGCCACATCAATCTTATTGATTGACTGATTGCATTACTTTACCTCCTTTCTGGATCTAACTAAGGGCGCAATCCTATGGGGATAGGCGGCCGCCTCCGAACTCAGAGGCGACTGCCTATCCAATGCAGGGCAGATGAAGCATGGAGGGGATCGTTTCCTCTGTACTTCTCCTGCCCTGCGTTTGTGGCTAGACAGCAGATTTCGGCTGCCTAGCTGTAGGAAGGCGGAGCGGGAGAGGAGACTGCCAGACAACACGTAGGATGTGTCGTACCTGCAATTCTGCCTTCCCTGCCCCAGAATGCCCCATTTTGGCCACTCCGCACTTGTCTTTGGAGCGTGGGGCTGTTATGTGCTGCCTGCGAGGCAGCACGGAATGGGGGGAAGGTCAGTTCTTCAGGAACCAACCTCGGAGCGCGGGCTCTAAGGTCGATACCCAGAAAACCAGATATCCTATGGCTGTCTAGCCACTAACTAGTGGCCATAGGATTGCTCCCTAAGGTGGTTTACAAAAATTCAGAAAACAAAAATCATAAACCAATAAAAACATAGTACAATGGTAAAAACAGCCTTTAAAACAACAACAATTTAAAAGCCACATTGAAAAGATTAGTTTTGACCACCTTCCTGAATGCAGAGAGACAACCAGTACTATGTTTCAAAGACTGAAACAATCAGATCCTTTTCCTTCCACAGTCGTAGAAGCACCCACTTATCCTTGGAAGCTCACTGGGTGACTTTGGGCCAGTCACAGACTCTCAGCCCGACCTACCTCACAGGGTTGTTGTTGTGAGGATAAAATGGAGAGGAGGATAATGTAAGCTGCCCTGGGTTCCTTGCAAGAGGAAAAAAGGCGGGAGATAAATGCAATAAATAAATAAATAAGTAGTAACATTGATCAATGAAAATGTAACTCTAGGATGATGAGTACACCCAATTCTTTGGGTTTAACCCAGGCTCCATTTACTGGATCATTTACTTCAGTGGAGGGATCTGTTCTTACTGACTTGTGGTTTAACCTAAACATTCAATCAACATATAGCCAATGGTAAAATGTATTTCTGCCCACAGTTAATCAGAAAAAATCTTCTTGTTAGTTGTAACTCTTTGGTTTGCGCTTGTCTATGCCCAAGATAAAGGGTGCACAATCTTTTTGGCCCTGAGAGCTGCATTAGGTGTCTGATGGAATGCCAGGGGATGCACACACACATATTCACACTCTCACACATTCATTCACACACTCATATACAATGCCCAGATTCATGTGTAATGACTATCTCTCGGTTAAACAACCCATAGTTAGTTGGGGCTACATGGCAGTGAGAGAGCACACTGCCTCCCACCCACCCGCCACTTCCACATTGCATCCAGCAAGGCCTCCTCTGATAATCTTAATGATCACATGGGAAGATATCAAGAAAGTTAATCCACCAGATAACTTAAGGTCAAGTTGTTCAGGGTTTTATATGCCAGCAACAAGACCATGAACTTGGCTCAATAGCTAATAGGCAGCCAGTTCAGTTGTAGTTGTAATATGTGCAGGGCCACTCAGCATCCTGCACCAGCTGGAGCTTCTGGACCTAGTACAAGCGTATGACCATATAAAGTGCATTACAGTAATCTAAGTATGATGTTACCAACCGGTGGCCAAGCTATCCCAGCCCAGTTCAGTGAGATTTACTCCCACAAAAGTGTGTAAAGAATTGCAGCCTAAGTAAACTATAGGAACTAGGAACTAACTTTAGTGACATCCTTGTTACCAAGTACAGTCAGGGTCAGAAATATTGGAACAAGGACAACTGTTTTGGCAGTTGGCCTCTGTACACCACCACATTGAAGTTGAAAGGAAACATACCCAGATGGGAGTGAAGTCAGGACTTTAAGCTGTAATTCAAGGGGTTTGACAAAAGTGGGACACCAACCATTCAGGAAGGTCAGCCAGTGGCATACACACACACCCATTGTTGGTGGCTCATAAGTAATGGAATGAATGGCTGACAAGCAGCTGCTTGGCCAGGTGTGGCCTGTTTCCTGGGTACCCCATGACCAATCAAGCAGATAAAAGGACTGGAGGTGGTTCTGAGTGTTACATTTGCATTTGGTAGCTGTTCACTGAAACACCCAACATGAGGTCCAAAGAGGTGTCCATGCGAGTGAAGGAGGCCATCATTAGGCTGAGGAAACAAAATAAACCCATCAGAGAGATAGCAAAAACAGTGGGAGTGGCCAACACAACAGTCTGGAACATCCTGAAAAAGAAGGAATTAACTGGCAAGCTCAGCAACAGCAAAAGGCCTGGAAGATCACAGAAGACAACTAAAGTGGCTGACTGCAGAATTCTGCTCATGGTGAAGAGGAACCCTTTCACAACATCTAGCCAGGTCAAGAACGTTCTTGCAGAGGTAGGCATGTCATTGTCAACATCTACAGCCAAGAGACAGCTTTATGAATGTAAATACAGAGGCTTCACAACGAGGTGCAAACTACCGGGAATGTTCAGGAACAGAATAGCCTTTGCCAGCAAACACCTAAAAAAGCCTGCCCAGTTCTGGAATAAGATTCCTTGGACTGATGAAACCAAGATTAACTTGTACCAGAAAAGTATGGAGAACTAAAGAGAAAAGTATAGAGAAGGAAAGGAACAGCTCATGATGCAAAACATACCACATCATCTGTCAAACATGGTGGAGGCAGTGTTATGGCATGGGCATGTATGGCTGCCAATGGAACTGGGTCGCTGGTGTTGATTGATGACCTGACTGCTGATAAAAGCAGCAGGATGAATTCTGAAGTGTATAGGGCTATACTTTCTGCTCAGATTCAGCCGAATGCTGCCAAACAGATAGGACACCACTTCATATTGCAGATGGATAATGACCCGAAACATACAGCAAAAGCTACCCAAGAGTTTCTCAAGGCAAAGAAGTGGGATGTTCTTCAATGGCCGAGTCAGTCACCTGATCTCAACCCAATAGAGCATGCTTTTCACTTACTGAAGACAAGACTGAAGGCAGAAAGACCCACAAACAAGCAGCAGCTGAAGACAGCTGCAGTAAAGGCCTGGCAAAGCATCTCGAGGGAGGAAACTCCGCATTTGGTCATGTCCATGGGTTCCAGACTTCAGGCAGTCATTGACTGCAAAGGATTTTTGTCCAGGTATAAAAGGCGATCCTTAAGTTTGAAATGATGTTGGTTTGTTCCATTTCTTATGAGCCACCAACTATGGGGGGGGGGGTATGCCACTGGCTGTACTTCCTGATTGGCTGGTGTCCCACTTTTGTCAAACCCTTTGAATTACAGCTGAAAGTCCTGACTTCGCTCCCATCTGGGTGTGTTTCCTTTGAACTGCAATGTGGTGGTGTACAGAGGCCAATGGCCAAAACAGTTATTCTTGTTCCAATATTTCTGGTCCTGACTGTATGTTTCTGCCTAAGTATATTTCTGCACTGAAAAGCAGCTGGTGTCTGCCCATGCTGTTCACAGCTTGAGAGCATGGAACAATTGATTTCTTTAGCCGACCTGGGGATTTAAAAAACTCTGACCTTGGCTTTTCTTCCAGGCTAACTTTCCCCTCAAAAAAATTGTGTACCATGTAGAGTCCCTTCTCCCCACTGGAGAAGGAAATGGCAACCCACTCCAGTATTCTTGCCAAGAAAACCCCATGGAACGTATCACAAGGCTAAAAGAGATGACGCCGGAAGATGAGCCCCTCAGGTCGGAAGGTGTCCAATATACCACTGGGGAAGAGCAGAGGGTATTTCCAAGTAGCGCCAGAAAGAGTGAAGCGGCTGGGCCAAACCCGAAAGGACACTCAGCTGTGGATGTGTCTGGTGGTGAAAAGAAAATCCGATGCTGTAAAGAACAATATTGTTTAGGAACCTGGAATGTCAGATCAATGAATCAAGGTAAGCTGGAGGTGGTCAAACATGAGATGGCAAGACTGAACATCGACATCTTGGGAATCAGCGAACTAAAATAATTCAGGTGACCATCATATCTACTACTGTGGGCAAGAATCCCTTAGAAGAAATGGAGTAGCACTCATAGTCAATAAAAGGGTGGGAAAAGCAGTACTGGGGTACAATCTCAAAAACAATAGAATGATCTCAGTACGAATCCAAGGCAAACCATTCAACAGCACAGTAATTCAAGTCTATGCCCCAACCACTGATGCCGAAGAAGCTGAGAATCGCAAGGGGAGACAAGAAGGCATTCTTAAATGAACAATGCAAAGAAATCAAGGAAAACAACAGAATGGGAAAGACTAGAGATCTCTTCAAGAAAATCGGAGATCTCAAGGGAATGTTTTGTGCAAAGACGGGCATGATAAAGGACAAAGAAGGCAGGGACCTAACAGAAGCAGATGAGATTAAGAAGAGGTGGAAAGAATACACAGAAGAACTATACAGGAAAGATCTGAATGTCCCTGATAGCCATGAGAGTGCGGTCACTGAATTTGAGCCGGACATCCTCGAGAGTGAAGTCAAGTGGGCCTTAGGAAGCATTAGTAACAACAAAGCTAGCGGAGATGACAGTATTCCAGCTGAGCTATTTAAGATCCTAAAAGATGATGCTGTTAAAGTCCTGCACTCAATATGTCAACGAATTTGGAACACTCAACAGTGGCTGCAAGACTGGAAAATCTCAGTTTACATTCCAATTCCAAAGAAGGGCAACGCCAAAGACTGTTCAAACTACCGCACAATTGCGCTCATTTCACATGCCAGCAAGGTGATGCTCAAAATCCTACAAGCTAGGCTTCAGCAGTATGTGAACCGAGAACTACCGGAAGTACAAGCTGGGTTTTGAAGAGGCAGAGGAACTAGAGATCAAATTGCCAACGTTCGCTGGATCATGGAGAAAGCAAGAGAATTCCAGAAAAACGTCTATTTCTGCTTCATTGACTATGCTAAAGCCTTTGATTGTGTGGATCACCACAAACTGTGGCAAATTCTTAAAGAGATGGGAATACCAGACCACCTTACCTGTCTCCTGAGAAACCTGTACGAGGGTCAAGAAGCAACAGTAAGAACCAGACATGGAACAACCGATTGGTTCAAAATTGGGAAAGGAGTACGACAAGGCTGCATATTGTCACCCTGCTTATTTAACTTATATGCAGAGTACATCATGAGAAACACCGGGTTGGATGAATCACAGGTCGGAATTAAGATTGCTGGGAGAATTATCAACAACCTCCGATATGCAGATGATACCACCCTAATGGCAGAAAGCGAAGAGGATCTCAAGAGCCTCTTGTTGAGGGTGAAAGAGGAGAGTGCAAAAGCTGGTTTGAAACTCAACATTAAAAAAACGAAGATCATGGCATCTGGCCCCATCACTTCCTGGCGTATAGAAGGGGAAGAAATGGAAGCTGTGACAGATTTTATTTTCTTGGGCTCCAAGATCCATGTAGCCATGAAATTAAAAGACGCTTGCTCCCTGGGAGGAAAGCTATGGCACACCTAGACAGCATAGTAAGAAGCAGAGACATCACCTTGCCGACAAAGGTCCGTCTAATCAAAGCTATGGTTTTCCCAGTAGTAATGTATGGCTGTGAGAGCTGGACTGTAAAGAAGGCTGAGCGCCGAAGAATGGATGCTTTCGAACTGTGGTGCTGGAGAAGACTCTTACGAGTCCCCTGGACTGCAAGGATGTCAGATCAGTCCATCCTAAAGGAAATCAACCCTGAGTGCTCATTGGAAGGACAGATACTGAAGTTGAAGCTCAAATATTTTGGCCACCTAATGCAAAGAGAAAACTCTCTGGAAAAGACCCTGATGCTGGGAAAGACTGAAGGCAAAAGGAGAAGGGGACGGCAGAGGATGAGATGGCTAGATAGCATCACGGATGAAATGAATATGAACTTGAGCACGCTCCGGGAGAGAGCGCAGGACAGGAAGGCCTGGCGTGCTATGGTCCATGGGGTCACGAAGAGTCGGACACGACTGAACAACAACAAAGAGTCTCCAGGGAATCAGAGCTCAGCTTGCCATTCATGAGGCCACCCCTACCATTAGGGAGAGTGAGGCAGCTGCTTTGGGTAGCAGATGCTGAGAGTTGGTAGAGGAGAGAGCGGTGTGCCACATGACCTGTCCCGCCTTCAGATGCAGTGGAGGATGCTGCCCATCCCCAGTACTGGAGTAAGATTCAGCTGCCAGTCCAGCTGGTGTTTGTACGTGGGATGGGAGAGGCTCACTTCACCTCAGGCAGCAAAATGTGTTGGGTCAGCCCTGGCCATCTGCAAGGCATCTTTCACAGCACACTTAAACAAGGTTTAGGTTGGATTTAAACTGAGAGTAAATTCCACCACCAGGATGTGGAAAGAACTGCAGTGAGTATTACTGTATGAATATTATTGCTTCTGCTAAATGTAGGAAGACCAGAACTCAGGAATTTATGACAAGGGTCAGATGGGATGAAAAAATGAGCTTTAAAAATACACAGTGCTAAAACTAGACTGGCATCACATAACTTGTTAAAATAAATTTCTTAGGCTGTAATCCCATGCACATTAACACATGAGTAAATCTCACTGAGATCAACGGGGGCTTACTTTTGAGTAAACATGCAGAGGATCAGGCTTTAATTAATTAAACTCTAGTCATTTAAAATCAATGGGGTGGCAGGATGGGGAACTGATCGGAGATTTGTGAATACAAGCCTGGTTCATGCCCCTTTACACCAAACATGCCATGGGAAACTGCTGTCCCCAACCAGGGAACATTTCCATGCGAGCTCAGCAGGGCTTGCTCCCAAGTAAGCCTGCATGGGGCTGTAGCTTTAAGACCAACAGAACTACGTGGGAAATAAAAGTGCTCCTCTTCGGAAACAGCTTAGAAGCCGTTTAATCGCTCTAGACGAGATGACCTTTCCACCTCAAAAGACAAGGCGGGCCCTTTTTCCCCACCCGTTTTTTAATCCGGGTGTTAAGGAGGCTCTCCCTACTACTAAAGGGCGCTCTTTGCAGGTCGTACCCGCCCATGGGGAGACACTGGAGAAACTGAGACCCCTAAAGCACAGGGAGGTGGCTTTTTACTTCATCTCATCACAATGGTTAGACTGTTCTGTCCCGCACTTTACAGTATATCTTAATGTGCGGAATAATTATTCTAACCTTGTTTCTGCCACAGTACAGAACGAAGCGGTGGCTTGTTTAAATATGGAGAGAGAGAGAGAGAGATCCGGTTGTGTGTACATGACCTTTTGAGCGTAGACATCCCGAGTTTCAGACTACAATCTAAACAGTGCCACTCTTCTCCCACCTACTCCCATCTCTCTTCACGTTCAAGAAGAGGAATTCAGGACAGACATTCCATTTACCTCTTTATTCACGCCTAGGCTTACGGCACCGAATCGGAGTAGTTCAAAAGCAGCCGAGGGAGAAGGAAGGGCGGTTTCTCCCCACTCTTCCCGTTCACTTCTACATCTGGCGTTTCTAAATTCTAAATCCATTTTTTAATTATTCCGGATTGAAAGATAACAATTTGACGAAGAGGGCGCGCCCCTAGGCGAGGACAGGATGGGGAAAGCATGAGACGCGCTCCCGTCTTGGAAAGTCGCACTGCCAAGGAACAGGGGTTGTCCAAGGCTTGGGCTTCCCCTCTTCGAGCGACTACGACAGGGACCGGGTGGGCGCGGGAGGCCGACTAGCCAAACGCCCAGCAGCAGCAGCAGGAGAGGGAGCGCCCGGCCCCGAATTCCTTCGCAGGGGGGCTGTACCTACCAGTTCCTCCCAATCCGGGCTGCAGCGGCGGGCGCCACAGGCGGAAAGCCCGACGCGCTGCTCCATCACCGCAGAAGGAAGGCGCCGACCTCTCGCTGCTCCCTCGCCCTCCGTTCGCGCCTTGGCGAACTCCTGCAAACGCCCGCACAGCTCTCTTTCCCGCCCTTCCTCTCGGGAACCGGCTCTACAAGCGTTCTCTTTGGCAAGTGCGCAGGACGCCGCGCTTGTTGTGGCCTGCCATATATGGCGCGCTCCGCCGTGACGGCGGCCCCAGGACAGGCCCCGAGGCGAAAAGGGGCTCGCCCGCGCCTCCCAGCAGGCGCTCTGAGCCTCAGCCGGCTTCGTGGCTTTCGAGGGTAGCTGGGTGGGGGGCTGCTTGGCCAGGTGGGACAGTGCAGATTAAGCTTCAGCCGGCATCACAAAAGGACCCTGGAATTGGGTGTGTAGAGGACACAATGGCCATTTGCTGTATATACTCCATAGTTGCCGCTGTGCGGTTTTGAAAATTAAACCAACCCAAATAGCAGTTGCAGGAAAAGGGAAAGGATATGTATGTGTGTACAGTGGTATATTTATTTCTATTATTACATTGATATCCCACATTTCTTTTCCTCTTGCGAGGAACTCAAGGCCGCTTACATAGTAATTAGTGGTGCCAGGGCTCGCGGGGAGGCAATGCTGGGACTTTTTTATTAGCAGGGGCAAGCCTTCAGAATTCCCCGTTCCCTCTGAGTTTAGCTGCAGTCCTCACAGGAGCTGGGGGGACATGAGTTTTCACAGCAACAATCTGCTGTTCCCTGTTGTAATGCAAAGTATTTGGGATGGCTTGGCCTTGCATGAGGAATTAAGACCCAATCGTTTTACAAAAGACTTGCTCCTGGTGGGGAAGGATACTCTTGGAACTGTTTTGTTGATATGGGTCAACATGGCTGCTTGCATTTTGGACTGTCCATGGGGGATTATCACGATGAGCCCCTGTCCTTGGGAGACTGTCATGATGAGTGCCTGCACCTTCAAAATTTAGCACTACAACACTGCAGTGTGTACGGGAGATGCATGAAGAGAAGCACGTGAATACGACTGGAACAACAAAAATGTAGAAAAAAATCAAAGAGAATTGTTAGTGGAGATGTGGAAACTTTGCTGATGACAACGCTATGGAGCTTTAAAAGATACCATGCCCAAGACATTTTCAACCTAATTTGCATTCACAAGAGGCGACTCTACACATGGACATCACCAGATGGTCAATATTGAAATCAGATTGATTATGTACTTTGCAGCCAAAGATGGAGAAGCTCTATACAGTCAGTAAAAACAAGACCTGGAGCTGACTGTGGCTCAGATCATGAGCTTCTTGTTGCAAAATTTCGGCTTAAATTGAAGAACGTAGGGAAAACCACTAAACCATTTAAGTATGCCCTAATTCATATCCCTTATGAATATACAGTGGAGGTGAGGAATAGATTTAAGGGATTAGACCTGATAGACAGAGTGCCTGAGGAACTATGGACGGAGGTCCGTAACATTGTTCAGGAGGCAGCAACTCAATCCCTCCCAAAGAAAAAGAAATGCAAGAAAGCCAAGTGGCTGTCTGATGAAGCTTTACAAGTAACTGAGGAAAGAAGGGAAGCGAAAAGCAAGGGAGAAAGGGGAAGATATATCCAACTGAATGCAGAGTTCCAGAGAATCGCAAGGGGAGACAAGAAGGCCTTCTTAAATGAACAATGCAAAGAAATCGAGGAAAACAATGGAATGGGAAAGACTAGAGATCTTTTCAAGAAAATCAGAGATCTCAAGGGAACGTTTTGTGCAAAGACGGGCATGATAAAGGACAAAGAAGGCAGGGACCTAACAGAAGCAGATGAGATTAAGAAGAGGTGGCAAGAATACACAGAAGAACTATACAGGAAAGATCTTAATGTCCCTGATAGCCATGAGAGTGCGGTCACTGAACTTGAGCCGGACATGCTAGAGGGTGAAGTCAAGTGGGCCTTAGGAAGCATTACTAACAACAAAGCTAGCGGAGATGACAGTATTCCAGCTGAGCTATTTAAAATCCTAAAAGATGATGCTGTTAAAGTGCTGCACTCAATATTAGAACACACAGCAGTGGCCACAAGACTGGAAAAGGTCAGTTTACATTCCAATTCCAAAGAAGGGCAACGCCAAAGAGTGTTCAAACTACCGCACAATGGTGCTCATTTCACTTGCCAGCAAGGTTATGCTCAAAATCCTACAAGCTAGGCTTCAGCAGTATGTGAACCAAGAACTACCGGAAGTACAAGTGGGGTTACGAAGAGGCAGAGGAACTAGAGATCAAATTGCCAACATTCGCTG
Organism: Heloderma suspectum; assembly: GCF_057233095.1. Lineage (NCBI taxonomy): Eukaryota > Metazoa > Chordata > Lepidosauria > Squamata > Helodermatidae > Heloderma > Heloderma suspectum. The sequence goes on along the minus strand of NC_139460.1, from coordinate 173,868,424 downwards.
GATCATGGAGAAAGCAAGAGAATTCCAGAAAAGCGTGTATTTCTGCTTTATTGACTACGCTAAAGCCTTTGATTGTGTGGGTCACAACAAACTCTGGCAAATTCTTAAAGAGATGGGAGTACCAGACCACCTTACCTGTCTCCTGAGAAACCTGTACGAGGGTCAAGAAGCAACAGTAAGAACCGGACATGGAACAACCGATTGGTTCAAAATTGGGGAAGGAGTACGACAAGGCTGCATATTGTCACCCTGCTTATTTAACTTATATGCAGAGTACATCATGAGAAACACCGGGTTGGATGAATCACAGGTCGGAATTAAGATTGCTGGGAGAATTATCAACAACCTCAGATACGCAGACGATACCATCATAATGGCAGAAAGCGAAGAGGATCTAAAGTGCCTGTTGTTGACGGTGAAAGAGGAGAGTGCAAAAGTTGGTTTGAAACTCAACATTAAAAAAACTAAGATCATGGCATCTGGCCCCATCACTTCCTGGCATATAGAAGGGAAAGAAATGGAAGCTGTGACACATTGTATTTTCTTGGGCTCCAAGATCACCGCAGACGGTGACTGTAGCCCTGAAATTAAAAGATGCGTGCTCCTTGGGAGGAAAGCTATGGCAAACCTAGACAGCATAGTAAGAAGCAGAGACATCACCTTGCCGACAAAGGTCCGTCTAATCAAAGCTATGGTTTTCCCAGTAGTAATGTATGGCTGTGAGAGCTGGACTCTAAGGAAGGCTGAGTGCCGAAGAATTGATGGTTTCGACCTGTGGTGCTGGAGAAGACTCTTCCGAGTCCCCTGGACTGCAAGGAGGTCAAATCAGTCAATCCTAAAGGAAATCAACCCTGAGTGCTCATTGGAAGGACAGATACTGAAGCTGAAGCTCAAACATTTTGGCCACCTAATGCGAAGAGAAAACTCTCTGGAAAAGACCTTGATGCTGGGAAAGACTGAAGGCAAAAGGAGAAGGGGACAGCAGAGGATGAGATGGCTAGATAGCATCACTGATGTAATGAATATGAACTTGAGCACGCTCCGGGAGAGAGCAGAGGACAGGAAGGCCTGGCGTGCTATGGTCCATGGGGTCACAAAGAGTCAGACACGACTTAACGACTGAACTACAGCAAGCGTTTTAGGATGCACTCAGAGATGCACAATATTTATTGCTCCTGCAATCTTCACATTTGAAACTATTACTTTCCACTACTTTTTATACCATTCCAAACAATATTTCAGATTGCATAATGAAATTTTTTTCCAGGGTTACATTTTAATAATCCTGTGCAGCAATTATTTTCCATTCTGTGGCAGAGGCACCTGACTTAACACCTCATGGCTTTGCTTTTCCAACCAGATGTGTTGGAAGAAAGGTGAAGAGAAGTAAAACTGTGAAATGTTCATAATCACACAGCTTCTTCTCAAGTATTGTGTTGAAGGCTATATGCCAAGCTGCATACTTTGAGAGTCACACAAATGGAAACTAAGTTCACAGTCAACAGAGGTGGCAAGAACTCACGATGGATTGCACCTGGAAAAATCACCTAATTCTTTTTCCAAATATGTAGCTAGATGTCATTACCAGGGAGTCATTTAATCAGATGACTAAGGGCAGCTTCACATATGTTGATATTCTTCCAGGGATATAACTTCTTTGTAGGAAGAAATATGTACACCATCACGTGGGATAATAGACCCTTAGCTACAGTGTTGCATCTTGCATGTTCATGAAGTCATGGCCAATTACATTTTCCTGTGTGAACACAGGAAAGAATGTGTATATGCTTGTCATGATAATGTCTATGTAGGGAAACCCCAGCATATGAAAAAGCCCTACATTAAGCTAGGATTTCAATCTGTAGCCTATTCCATATTAATAGTTGTTATAGGACTAGATTGGCTTTTAGGATGGTTCACATTTATAGGCTACGTTTTCCCTTAGCTTGGTGGTTCTGAGCCTTTCTGCAAGGGTATAATGCTCCCTAGCAAAGAGAGAGATTGGTGATTTAACTGCCTAAACAAACATATGTTAATTTGTTGCAAACCCCCCCCCCCCCAAGTCTTGTGGCACCTTAAAAACTAATAGTGGAATCCTATGCATGTCAACTAGGAAGTAAGTCTTATGGAGTTCAGTGGGACTTACTCCCAGGTAGGTGTGTATAGGATTGCAGCATAACAGATGTATTGTGACACGATACTTTTATATACTAAAGGTATAGTCCTAGGAAGATGACTAATGAAGTGGACTCTAATCCACAAAAGTTTATTTCTCAATCAAACAAACGCCTGTTAGTTTTACAACACTCATTTTTGTGTTTCCAGTTAGCCAAGCTTGTATCTGTCTCGATCTCCCAAACCAGTAGCCTTCTCTAAGCTGTTAATATTCTTGCCATTAGATAGACAAGGAACTTCTAAACCTCAGAAATATTCCAATTGCCTCCCTTTGCTCCCTGACAACTGAACTTCATTCGGATGCTAATATATAATTAATTAAAACTCCAGGAAAAGAGGTAAGGTGGGAGAAAGCAAGTACTAGTATCAAAGGATGTGAAAAACAATTGTGGACATTTCTTCTCTGCATGCTGACTCATGACCTATGGAAACTTACTCCCACAAGTAAATGCGCTTAGGCTTGCAGCTTTAGCCTACTATATCTACAGTACAAAGAGGAACCTCTTATCTTTTGAGAGGTTGGGGTCCTGAGATTTATGAACAGACCATTTTTCTCACAATTGCCCAAACTGCTTTTGAGAAAATATAATTAAGATTATGCTTTATGAGGAACACTGACAGTGATTCCAGATGAGGTTTTTATTATACTGCCACATTCATCATCTACTGCTTGTTACCTGCCCTACCTCATGTTTTTCCACAGCTACTTCTGTCTTTTTTCTTACCACAAAAAATCCAGTAAGGAAAGAAAGATAGAAGTTAAACAATATTTTAAAAACAAATCTATGTTGATGTGTTGCAGCAGGCTGGGAATGAAATGCTAACTAAATGGTATGTGTGCAAACTGGAATGCAGTGGTGTGTCGAGTGGACATGACGTCAAGTTGTCCATCCCAGTGGCTTGCTTTGTTCCTTTCTTAGTATTAACAATCTCATAGAATTGTTGAAATATTAATATTCTCCAATATTTGGTAGCAGGAATATTTGATTCATATTTGTAATACTTCTTTTGTAGATGGAAATGTGTGTCTTAACAAATACAAGTGAAAGTATAATACTTTCATACTCATGTTGTTAAAACAAAAGACATACATCTGTTTGAAATCTGAAGCAGCATAAGTTACTGGTAGATAAATGACTACTGCACCATTAAGCAAAAGTTAGATCATTAGAAGATAAGTGTTTTCCACAGCAGCAAGAGAAACCTAGTTGAGAAAGTAATTGATGGGCAAATAGCTTATATGGCACGCTGCCTCCAAATGAGCGATGCAGCTACAGACTTGATTACATTAGGGAGCTGATCTGCAACTTCAGAGTCTCTGTAATATTGTTATGACCATTATTTGCTGCAGTGCAAAGTGAGGAAACTGACTTCTCTTCTGGGCATCTTGGAGCTTCTTTTCTGGGGACAATCAAAGCTGATTAATGGGAAATGAGAAGTAGCAAGATGATCTTAACAAACCCTCTGTCCCAAGCCACCTGCAACATAGCTGGCCTGCACCTGCACATATAAATGAAAACCTTGATCTAATTGGAATACTTACTAACACGAGGCTTGAAGATATGGGGGCCTATAAAAAGAGCAGCTAAACCTAATGTGTGCAACTGCTGCAGCACTGTAATACTGGCTAATCCCGCACATTTGTACTTACAAAACACCATCTTTCTAGTTGCTCAGCTAAGCATATGCAAAGTGCCTTTCTTCCACTATACAGAAATCACCCCAGGTGCCCAACACACACACAAGCAGGATTACGGATAAAGCCTTCCACTGGCAGAGTAATTTCCAAGCAGACCCATGAGGATCTGTGGACTGAGGAACTGATCCTAACACTGGCAGTAGAAGAAGAATAGAACAGGGTATCTCTGATCCCTCCCCTTTAAAGCCATAACAGGAAAACATAAGGGCAAAGCAACAGCTTTTTGTGAACTCCTTTCGTACACTGGGATGATGGGGCAGTAAGGATGCAACCACCCCTCATGTATCCAATGTGGATCAATGTGGGGCTAGAGTCACAGACTAGTAGGGTTGGAAGGGGCCTATAAGACCATCTAGTCCAACCCCCTGCTCGATGCAGAAATCTAAGTCAAAGCATCTGGGCATTTAATCTATCCACTATTTGGCTAGTGGGGGAGTTTTGCAACCCATTCCAGGTGTCCCATGTCACCCATAGATCACCTGCCCCACAGTCTGTGAAATGTTGCTCTAAACCATGATCTCCTTAAGTGGCCTACCAACAAGTTCTGTTACCCCAGCAACATATTTGATCATTTAACATTTGCGTCCCTGGCAAGCTGTGATAGGCTACGTAAGTATCTACGTAGCCTATCACGGCTCAGGGCAGGAACGCAAATGGCGTAGCCGCCATTTGCGTCCATGTCTTTAGCCGTGATAGGCTATGTATATATTTACGTAGCCTATCACGGCAAAAGACGGGCGCAAATGGCGGCTGCTGTAGCCGCCGCCATTTGCATCCGTGTCTTTAGCTGTGATAGGCTACGTATATATTTACGTAGTCTATCACGGCTAAAGACATGGACGCAAATGGCGGCTCCGGCGGCCGCCATTTGCATCCCTGTGCAGCCCAGTGGCCAGATGTCCGGCTGCAGCCGGGGAGGATTCTGGGGGGAGGGACGGAGCACCTCCCTCCCACCACGAATTGCCCAGTGCGGAGCCAGGTAAGAGTTTCGTACATCCCTAGCCATAGCTTGCACCTTGGTAACTCCATGCTGCACGTGTCCAGACAGAAAAGTCCAAGAGTCAAGATCAAACCCAGCCTGACAGCACAAGGAAGACAAACAATCCACAGCAAACAAGAGTTAAAAGTCACAGTACTTTTCATGGCGTCCTTAGCAACCCAAAGTTCCAGTTCAAAAGAGAGTCCATGTGCAGCGTACCTCCAGAGGCTCAGATGACGGTGAATCCAAACAGAGAGAGTTTCAGGCAATGACGACGAGATGTTGCTAGCAAAGGCTCCATGCCTTTGCATCATCTTAAAAGGGAAAAGTTGTAAGACTGACTAAAAGACACCTCCTCCGGACCCCTTGAAAGACAAAGGCTTTTGGCCTTTCAGCGAGGCCCCTGTCTAAATGGCCTCACTGCTCAGACCTCCAGCACTGATGCTTCAACCTGGACAACACTTCTGCAAATCCCACCCCACCTTTGTCAGGTTCTCACAGACAGCTTCCAGCCTCCCTGCCTGCCAAGGCCAGACCAGCAAGTAGACAGGGAGTAGGGTGACTCCCCCGGCTCTGCTCTGAGAATAGTGACAGAGATAACCTCATACAGATTCTGACATTCCAGCGGTTGAATATAGTCCCAAGCCCTTCCAGGCTACTTCTAATCAAATCTTAGCTATAAACTATAAGGCCCACTGCAGTGCTGAAGGTGGGCCCTGACAAGGCCACAAGCTCAATCTCCAGGTAGGGCTGGGAAAGGCTCCTGCCTGAAATCCTGGAGAGCTGCTATCAGTTGGCACTGATGATACTGGGCTAGATGGACCCATGTCTCAGTATATGGCAGCTTCCTAGGTTCCTATGTTATGGTAAAGTGATGACAGCAGATGTGTGAATCAACCTGCTTTCAACACTTTCAGTATAACATGTAAAAGGGGAAGTGGCACATCTATGGCCTACAAGAGGGTTTTTTTCTGAAGCCTGCCTGGTCTGACACTGCTAAGGCTTCCTGTTTAGACCTTTAAAAGCAGTGGCAGCTGGGGACGCAGTTCACTAGGAGGAAACTGCTGTTTGCCACAGCAGGGTGAAAGAGCCAGGAGGGCCTTCCTGCCATTATGTTTAGATATTAGATTAGTTTAGATATTAGTTTAGATGTTAGGCTTAGGAGGTGGTAGTTGGGTGGGGTGCCACAGCCAGCACCATGCAAGCACACAGTTCCTGAGTGGATGGCCACTTCAGTGTTGGCACAGGTTACTGATGTCATCAGAGCAACCATCCAGTCAGCAACCATACGCTTAGACAGCGCTGGCTGTAGCACCCTATGCTTTCCCCGTCACGTCCCAACACCTACAGTAATGGCAGGAAGGCTCTTCCTTCCTCCACCATCTTGCCATGGCAATCAACAGTATCTTTCTAGCAAAACTATAACCAGCCACAGTGATTCTCCCCCCGCCCCACATCTCCCATTCATTACTGTTCAAGCTTTTAACAATTCCACAGCACCTGTGATTGGAGGAATGGTCTTGAGGTCAAGCAATTCCAGGCACTTAGTGACTGACTAGATATGCCTCCAGTCTTCCAGTCAGCCATTAAATGACCAGAAATCCTTGCGCTCAGATGCCATTAAATTTTAAAATCAATAAATATTATATCCCTATTTACTGGTGGTGCTTCAGTTATTGCATGAAAAGAAAATTTTAAAATATGTGATCCAACGTGTGAAGATATCAATAGGTACTGACATTTTTAAAAGCCTGGTTGTCTAAAAGCCGGATTGAAAAAAACATTAAAATAGAGAGCAGTTATTATAGAACCACAGATGCAGCTCTACAGTTAAGGTGAGTGGCTTTTTCCAGCATTCTACCATTACAATTGGGAGCTGCAACAAAATGTGGCTATGTGGAGTGTTTCTGTTCAGGGTTCCAGCCAGCCATGCCCCTTTTCAGGATGCTCCATTCCACCTCCCCTCCTGTTTTCCATTTTTTCCACAGCAGTCAGTGAGCCAGCATTATGTGGCCACGGAGCCATGCTCAGTGCATTATGTGGCCACTGGGATGTTTGGGGGAATTTTTTCCCCTCTTAGGTTTTTTTCTCCCTAAAGTTATTATTTATTATTTCTACAAATGTACTAGCCTGCTGATACCTTCATCTTATGGATGGTGTTGTTATGGTTACATTAGGACTGGTACTCAGACAATGAGATTGCTATTAATATGTTTGACATGGAGGGAATTTGTGGACTGCATGTGGCTCTTGGCCACTCTGCATGCAGCTTGCTGGACCCATACCCACTTTTCCCCACAGCCTAGTTCATCAGCTATCAACTGGGCAGCAGCGTAGAATACTGTTCCGGTCCTGCTCTTAGCGGTGTTGGGATATCTATCTTGATTGGGATCACTTGGTGTGGGGTGGCTTTAATCTTGCAGGGAAACAGCTATTTGGATGAGGATCTCAGTAAGAGGGAAGGCTTTAAACCTCCCCATCCCTGTGCACTGTGATATCTGTGTGTGTGGAGGGAGTGTGTGGCCTACCACCCATCACCACATGTAGCACTGGGGCCAAAAAGGTTGCCCATCCCTATGATAACACTGGAAAATTCTTTTAATTATAAAATCAAGACAATTTGCTCTATTGGTAGAAAATGGAGAACGTACCTTGTGAGGGGTATCTTCTAATCAAATTTCATAAAAACTTCATGAAGCAGTTCAAAAGACTTTGTACTGAAAAGTACATGTCCACTTGCAACATTTGTCTGATCACACAAAATATATCTTAATTTTTTCCCATTTCAGAGTTTAGATTATGTAAAAGATTCAAGGATATTTCAAGGATGTGCCTTTAACTGATTTGGTGAAGATCTGTTTCCTAAAATTAGGAGATTTCAACATTCCCATTTCCAAGGGGACCCCAAGCGATGATTGCACATGATAAAGAGTGGCCATCGGTGCTTTGGAAAGAGGAGCAGGGCACTAGAAGGGCCATACAGAGGACTGGAGCTCCACAGGAAAGTCAGGCAGTGTTGACTGCTGCAGAAGAACAGTAAACAGAGTGCAGACAGGACATGGCTGAAGAGAGGCAGAGAGGTTGGCACAACAATCTGAAAGACCTGCAGGCTGCTAGTTCCCCATCCCTGAGGGGACGTAGTGCAACTCATGCCTGTTTGACAGACTGAAACTTTCCTGGTGGAACCTGCTTCCTGAAAGAAAAATGGCCATTGCTGGAGTGAATAGGCTGAAACAGTGTGTATTTATAGATGGAGACATGGACGTTGCTGCATCTGTGTGTGACATGTGCATGCTTGGGTGTGGTGTGCTGCTCCAATTATTTGCACATAGCATGCTACTGCATGTCATTGTATCTGTTTGCTAGTTATGTGTTGCTGCATCACTTTCTGTGTGACATGCTGTGTGTGTTTCAGTATGGTGTGTTACTGTGAGTACACATGTTTGCTTGTATCATCCTCCTGCATGCTTCTGCATTTTGTGTGTGTGCGTGCATGCATGCGAGAGAGAGAGAGAGAGAGAGAGAGAGCGATGGTGCTTCTGCATGTTACTGCTTGTGTTTATATGTGACATGTCACTGTATGTGGTTGCTGTGACACGGTCCTGTACATTGTTGTGTGTGATATGTTGCTGCGCATGATTGCATATGCTTTGGTTGTGCATGATGTGCTGCTTCATTTGTGCAGGTTTGGTTCATTTGATATGCAGCTTGGGATAACAACAATGGACTACATTCTAACAGTGGTGTAGTGCAGCAAGGAAACACAGGGGAGCACAGCTCGGGGACTTTTTCAGGGCAGAAGTGGTGATTTTATCTGCAGGAGCACCAGGGCAATTGATGTACTTTCCTTGCTCTGGCGTGTGAATGTGGAGATAGTAAGACTTTCAAGTTTTACAGGTTAGCATGGAGGAAGTCAGAGAATAAGGAAAATAATTAAGTAGAGGATAGATACCTTTTTTCATTTTTGATGGGGTTCTTATTTTACGCTAGCTATTTAATGGTTATCTTGATGTTATTATGAACATATTTTAAGGGTTGATGTAAAGATTACTGAGATAATATGTGTGTAGTGCTTTCAATATATTAAAGTGCAGTATAAATGCTAATTTAATTTTTTTCTTGCCCTAAGCGGGCACATGTAATTCACTTAATTTCCTTTCCAAGGAAATCGTAGGATCAAAAACCTTGCTGTTTTAAGAAAAGAGTTAAGTTGCTTACAAATTCACTGATGCATTAAAAAAAAACATAGAAATTGTAAGTTAAGGCAACCACCTTAACATCCACATCATATAAGCAGTAAACACACACTACAGTCTCTGATATTGTCTGCACTTACAATGTAGCTTTCACACACCCACATGTTGTCCTGGTCTTTCAGCCCAATCTTTCTCTGCAGGTTTGGGAACACTAAAAGTTTGAGGCCCTATAGAAGAAACGATGCAGTGACCCTCTGCTTTCCCTATATGTTATCATTTTGATTAGGGAGAATGGCATACGTTAGTAGTGATGAGCTGTAAATGTGGGGCAGAGGCAAAGCTGATAGATGGAGAAAGCAGAGAATACGAGTCTGCGAGCAGACAGGCATTGTGTCCGCTTCATCATGAGGCAACACATGTCAGCAAAAGAAAGAAGGAAGTGAGTCATGCATTTATGACTAACATATTAATAGTATTGGCCTATGTACAAACATAGTCTGAGTCTTTTAAAAAAATATTATGTCTTTAGAATGTATGAGCAAGTCTGCAGGTCTGAAGTTCTAATAAGTCTCTACCCAAGATTGCACTCTGCAGCTTAAAATAAGGCTTTCAAGAGAGTGATTGCCAGAATTAAGATTTTTGAATTTAAAAGCATATATCTAATTACAGCTTCCCCTTCATGGATCACTGCCTTGTTGTGGCGAAGGGGCTTGCGTAACTCAGTGAAGCCATAAGCTATGCCGTGCAGGGCCACCCAAGACGGACAGGTCATGGCAGAGAGTTCTGACAAAATGTGGTCCACTGGAGAAGGAAATGGCAACCCACTCCAGTATTCTTGCCAAGAAAACCCCATGGAACGTATCACAAGGCTAAAAGAGATGACGCCGGAAGATGAGCCCCTCAGGTCGGAAGGTGTCCAATATGCTACTGGGGAAGAGCAGAGGGTATTTCCAAGTAGCGCCAGAAAGAGTGAAGCGGCTGGGCCAAACCCGAAAGGACACTCAGCTGTGGATGTGTCTGGCGGTGAAAAGAAAATCCGATGCTGTAAAGAACAATATTGTTTAGGAACCTGGAATGTCAGATCAATGAATCAAGGTAAGCTGGAGGTGGTCAAACATGAGATGGCAAGATTGAACATCGACATCTTGGGAATCAGCGAACTAAAATGGACAGGCATGGGTGAATTTAATTCAGGTGACCATCATATCTACTATTGTGGGCAAGAATCCCTTAGAAGAAATGGAGTAGCACTCATAGTCAACAAAAGGGTGGGAAAAGCAGTACTGGGGTACAATCTTAAAAATGATAGAATGATCTCAGTACGAATCCAAGGCAAACCATTCAACATCACAGTAATTCAGGTCTATGCCCCAACCACTGAGGCCGAAGAAGCTGAGGTTGATCGGTTCTATGAAGACCTACAACACCTTCTAGAACTAACACCAAAAAAAGATGTCCTCTTCATCATAGGGGATTGGAATGCTAAAGTAGGAAGTCAAGAAATCACCGGGATAACAGGCAGGCATGGCCTTGGTGTACAAAATGAAGCAGGACAAAAGCTAATAGAGTTTTGCCAAGAGAACATGCTGATCATAGCAAACACTCTTTTCCAACAGCACAAGAGGCGACTCTACACATGGACGTCACCAGATGGTCAATATCGAAATCAGATTGATTATGTCCTTTGCAGCCAAAGATGGAGAAGCTCCATACAGTCAGTAAAAACAAGACCTGGAGCTGACTGTGGCTCAGATCATGAGCTGCTTCTTGCAAAATTTCGGCTTAAATTGAAGAACGTCGGGAAAACCACTAAACCGTTCAGGTATGACCTAAATCATATCCCTGATGAATATACAGTGGAGGTGAGGAATAGATTTCAGGGATTAGACCTGATAGACAGAGTGCCTGAGGAACTATGGACGGAGGTCCGTAACATTGTTCAGGAGGCAGCAACTCAATCCATCCCAAAGAAAAAGAAATGCAAGAAAGCAAAGTGGCTGTCTGATGAGGCTTTACAAGTAGCTGAGGAAAGAAGGGAAGCCAAAAGCAAGGGAGAAAGGGGAAGATATACCCAACTGAATGCAGAGTTCCAGAGAATAGCAAGGAGAGACAAGAAGGCCTTCTTAAATGAACAATGCAAAGAAATCGAGGAAAACAACAGAATGGGAAAGACTAGAGATCTCTTCAAGAAAATTGGAGATCTCAAGGGAACGTTTTGTGCAAAGACGGGCATGATAAAGGACAAAGAAGGCAGGGACCTAACAGAAGCAGATGAGATTAAGAAGAGGTGGCAAGAATACACAGAAGAACTATACAGGAAAGATCTGAATGTCCCTGATAGCCATGATAGTGCGGTCACTGAACTTGAGCCGGACATCCTAGAGAGTGAAGTCAAGTGGGCCTTAGGAAGCATTAGTAACAACAAAGCTAGCGGAGATGACAGTATTCCAGCCGAGCTATTTAAAATCCTAAAAGATGATGCTGTTAAAGTGCTGCATTCAATATGCCAACAAATCTGGAACACTGAACAGTGGCCACAAGACTGGAAAAGGTCAGTTTACATTCCAATTCCAAAGAAGGGCAACGCCAAAGAGTGTTCAAACTACCGCACAATTGCGCTCATTTCACATGCCAGCAAGGTGATGCTCAAAATCCTACAAGCTAGGCTTCAGCAGTATGCGAACCGAGAACTACCGGAAGTACAAGCTGGGTTTAGAAGAGGCAGAGGAACTAGAGATCAAATCGCCAACATTCGCTGGATCATGGAGAAAGCAAGAGAATTCCAGAAAAACGTCTATTTCTGCTTCATTGACTACGCTAAAGCCTTTGATTGTGTGGATCACAACAAACTGTGGCAAATTCTTAAAGTGATGGGAGTACCAGACCACCTTACCTGTCTCCTGAGAAACCTGTACGAGGGTCAAGAAGCAACAGTAGGAACCAGACATGGAACAACCGATTGGTTCAAAATTGGGAAAGGAGTACGACAAGGCTGCATATTGTCACCCTGCTTATTTAACTTATATGCAGAGTACATCATGAGAAATGCTGGGTTGGATGAATCAGAGGTCGGAATTAAGATTGCTGGGAGAATTATCAACAACCTCCGATATGCAGACGATACCACCCTAATGGCAGAAAGCGAAGAGGATCTCAAGAGCCTCTTGTTGAGGGTGAAAGTGGAGAGTGCAAAAGCTGGTTTGAAACTCAACATTAAAAAAACTAAGATCATGGCATCTGGCCCCATCACTTCCTGGCATATAGAAGGGGAAGAAATGGAAGCAGTGACAGATTTTACTTTCTTGGGCTCCAAGATCACCGCAGACGGTGACTGTAGCCATGAAATTAAAAGACGCTTGCTCCTTGGGAGGAAAGCTATGGCCAACCTAGACAGCATAGTAAGAAGCAGAGACATCACCTTGCCGACAAAGGTCCGTCTAATCAAAGCTATGGTTTTCCCAGTAGTAATGTATGGCTGTGAGAGCTGGACTATAAGGAAGGCTGAGCGCCGAAGAATGGATGCTTTCGAACTGTGGTGCTGGAGAAGACTCTTACGAGTCCCCTGGACTGCAAGGAGGTCAAATCAGTCCATCCTAAAGGAAATCAACCCTGAGTGCTCATTGGAAGGACAGATAATGAAGCTGAAGCTCCAATATTTTGGCCACCTAATGCGAAGAGAAAACTCCCTGGAAAAGACCCTGATGCTGGGAAAGACTGAAGGCAAAAGGAGAAGGGGACGGCAGAGGATGAGATGGCTAGATAGCATCACGGATGCAATGAATATGAACTTGAGCACACTCCGGGAGAGAGCGCAGGACAGGAAGGCCTGGCGTGCTATGGTCCATGGGGTCACGAAGAGTCGGACACGACTGAACGACTGAACAACAACAATTACAGCTTGATGTAAAGTGACTTCAGTATTCCCCCCAACCTGTGGAACAAAAAGATTGGGACTGCCAGACAAAAGGAAACTGTTGGTACGTGGAGGCTAACTTATAATTGAGCACAATATTTATTTTATTTTTATAAATATGCAAAGCCATAGAATTTGTTTATTGCTTCTGTAGAGCAGAAGGTAAGGTGAGTGCCTTAATGTACAGTTTCTGTGTTTTTTTGTGCATCAATACATTTGTAAGAGAAAACTTCTCTTAAAAGTTTTTAAGTCTCAGAGCCTATCTTCATAGAAAACTAAAAGTTTAATTTTATATTTTTTTAACACTTCTTTTAGCTTGGCCAAATCCACTACAGATGTGGCATGCTTTTATTTGGCTCACTCCAGCAGACTCCCTCTGCATAAGTGGGGCATGAGAGACAGCATGGTTGGCAGTAGCACCAGGTTTTGCCTTCCCTCCCAAGGTTACCAAGGGTGTGTTTCTACTGGCAATTTACCCCAGCCTGGCTGCGTGTGGAGGTCGCATGGCTTACACAACATCGTGGCCATCCAGCAAGCATCCCAGAGTTTATCGCGGAAAAACCAGTTCTTCTGAGACAGGTTATAGTCTGACTGTCCTCTTTACCTTGGCTTGGTTACGTTCCTGTTGTGATGTATTCCATCATCCGCATTTGCGTTGGTATCATAGTCCTGCCCATGGGGGTATGTAGCCCTGCCCACAAGGGTGTGTCATTCACTTGCCTGTGACCTCACTGACCCAACCCTTTCGCTCCCTGTTTTCTAGAAAGTTTCAATGCCGTTTTGGAATAGGATGCCAAGGGACCAACTTTAAAAAATATATATATTGAAAATAAGCACAAGATCACTAGTGCGTATAAGCGTGCTGTCGTGGGCAAGCAAGTGCTCCCACCACAGCCTGAAAATAAGTTTTATCTCAGGTCACTTCCCCAGAACTACATGTGGGGATGATCCATGGCTACTATTCCTTTTGTCAGGAGAGCCCTAGCTGCCTCTTAAGTCCCCTCCAATAGCCAACTCAAGACACAGACAAAAAGGATTCTTTCTAAGGCTTTATTCCTTCTACAGCTTAATGACTCTTTCAGATGCTAATCACCAGCGACTAAGCAAGGAACTGCACTGGGGTAGTTAGCAGAGTAGCCTAAGCTCCAGGTAAGGCAGTTGGTCCCTGTTTGACGGAGGAGGGCGGGAAGACTCTGAACTTATGGGCTATGGAGAGGTCCTCCCTCTTTCCCTTGGGTCCTCGGGATGCGACAGTTGTTTTAGCACCAAGCAAGCAGAGCGTCTCCTCTCAGTGCCCTCCATCTGGCGCCGCTCCCTGCTCTGCACCGAACGTCCAGCAAGGCCCCATCCCCCGTTCTCTCGCTGCCAGGGTCACTATCTCAGGAATGCCGGCAGGAGAAATCTCTCCCTGCTACTGTGCCTGTGAGAGATGAGCGAGCTCCTCTCCCATGGGTTGCTGCTCTTCCTCAGAATCAGAACTGCTCTGGGGCTCTATGGGCTCAGTTTCCACCCTGACATCAACCCCGCTCCCATGAGGCCTCCCTCGTGCTCCCCCCCTGGGGCCCTGGGTTTGTGGAGGTAGAGCTGGTGGAAACGCCTTAGCAGCAACAGAGCATGCACATTTTCAGCAGGTTCCCAGGAGTGCTCAACTGGCCCGTACCCCTTCCAGTCCACCAGATATTACAGGCGGCCATGAGAAAGGCATGAGTCCAGGATCTCCGCAACTTCAAACTCCTCCTCCTCCCCCTCCACCAGCACTGGCGGTGAGGGGGAGCCGGCTGAGTGATGAGGGTCGCCCAAAACCAGGGGGGACAGCAAGGACCAATGAAAAACAGGATGGATCTTCATGGAGGCGGGGAGAGCCAGACGAAAAGCAACAGGGTTAATCTGGGCCATAATCTGGAAAGGCCCTGTGCGACAAGGCACAAGCTTCTTCGCGGGCGAGTGAGAGGGGAGGTATTGGGTGGACAGCCAAACCCAGTCCCCCAGTTGCAGAGATGGACCCAGCTGGTGCTGCTGGTCCGCAGAGGCCTTGTAGGCTGTCTTGGCTTGCTCGAAGGAGTCCCGTAAGAGGTGGTGTACCGCTGGCAACTCCTCTAAAAACTCATGGGCCGCAGGCACTGAAGAGGCAGCTAGGGTGGACGGGAAAGCCCTGGGGTGGTAACCAAAATTGGCAAAAAATGGAGTTTGGTGGGTGGAAGCATGGCAGGCATTGTTATAAGCAAATTCTGCTAGAGGCAGCAAGGAAAACCAGTCATCTTGTTGGTAATTGACATAACAGTGCAATATTGCTCCAGAGTCGCATTGGTGCACTCGGTCTGACCATCTGTCCGGGGATGGTGGGTAGAGGAAAGATGGAGGGTCACATGGAGAAGCCCAAGTAGCTCCCTCCAGAAAAGAGCAGTGAATTGGGCCCCCCTATCCAAAATGAGACCCTCGGGCCATCCGTGGAGCCGGGAAACATGCGCCAAAAAAAGCTCCGCCGTCTCCCTGGCTGTGGGCAAACCAGAGCAGGGGATGAAAATGGTCCATCTTAGAAAACAAATCCACCACCACTAGAATAGTGGTCTTACCGTGTGAGCGAGGCAAGTCAGTGAAGAAGTCAAGGGAGAGCAGTTTCCAAGGACCTGAGGGGGTAGGCAGGGGGTGAAGCAAGCCTGTGGGCTTGCCTGAGGGAGCTTTCGCCCACTGGCAAGTTGGGCAGGAGGCGACATAAATCTTGATGTCCCGACACACACGAGGCCACCAAAAATCCCACGTCACTCCATGCAGGGTCTTGGCAAAGACAAAATGCCCAGCGGTGGGGGAGTCGTGGCACTGATGGAGGACTTTCTTGTGGAGGGGTCTAGAAGGCACATAGACCCGGATGGAATGGTAAAGCAGGCCACCTCACAAAGAGAAGGGGGTAGAGGGGGGGCAGAGGCTAGCCCCAATTCCCCCACCTTTGTGCAGACAAAAGCATCCTGAGCCTGTTCAGAGTGAAGGAGCTCCTCCCAAGAGCGAGGCACCGCAGCTGCCACCAGACTCTGGGACAGGGGGAGAATCAGAGAGGGGGAGGGACTCTCCTCATCCCCTGGCTGGAGGTCCGGCTTACGAGAAAGAGCATCTGCTTGTTGGTTGTCAAAGGCTTTCACATGGCAAATCTTAAGGTGGAACCGGGGGGAAAAAAATGACCACCTAATCTGCCACTGGTTTAAGGTACAGGCTGTCTGAAGATGTTCCAGGTTGTGATGGTTGGTTCTGACTTCGACTGGGTACTGTGCCCCCTCCAGAGGATGATGCCAGGTCTCCAAAGCAGACTTGATGGCCAACAGTTCCTTCTCCCAGATGGTATAATTCCTCTCAGACATGTCCAGCTTCCTGGAGTGGTAGGCGCCGGGTTGCAACCCACTGCCCGCCCGATCTGGCTGAAAAAGCACAGTCCCCACTGCAAAGTCAGAGATATCAGTTTGCACTACAAAAGGCTTCCTCAGGTCGGGACGTAACAGGATCAGCTCAGAAAAAAAGCTTCTTAAGTTCCTCGAAAGCCTGTTGGGCAGATGCCGTTCAATTAAAAGAAGATTTCCTGCCTCAAGGAGGTCCATGAAAGAAGATGTCAGCCAAGCAAAGCTGGGCAGGAACTTTCTGTAGAAATTTGCAAAGCCCAGAAAATGTTGCAAGTCCTTCTTGGTGGATGGAGCCTGCCAGGAGAGGACAGCTTGGATTTTTGCAGGATCCATCCTGATACCCTTAGCTGAGATAATGTAGCCGAGATAGTCCAAAGACGTTAGGTCAAATGCACATTTCTCCAGCTTGGCATAAAGATGGTGCTCGCGAAGGCGCTGGAGGACAGCAGAGACATGGTGCTGATGGTCGTGGGGGTCCTCAGAAAATATAAGTAAATCATCAAGATAAACAATGAGGAAAGTGTCCAAATAGTCCCGGAAGATGGCATTCATAAAACACAAAAACGTGGGGGGGGGGGTGCACGCGAGCCCAAATGGCATCACTAGGTATTCATACGCTCTGTACCAGGTGCCGAAACAGGTCTTCCACTCATCCCCCTCCCGGATGCGAATCAGATTGTAGGTGCCATGCAGGTCCAACTTGGTAAAAATCTTGGCTTGCCCCAGGCACTCCAGCATCTCCAGTATGAGGGGGAGGGGGTGCTTGTCGGGGATTGAGACTGAATTCAGCACGCTGAAGTCATGCACTGGGTGGAGTTCTCCTGTCTTTTTGCAAACACAGGTGGGGCACAGGTGGGGCAGGAGGAGGGGCGAATGAAGCCACGGCTGAGGTTCATGTCCAAAAACTCCTGCAGAGCTCGAAGTTCTGGCTCCAACACTGAATACAGCCGGCCGGCGAGGATGGTAGCCCCGGGAATGAGGTTAATGGCACAGTCAAAAGGGCAGTGAGGGGGGAGCTGGTTGGCCTCCTTCTTGTCGAAAACATCCCGAAAAGCCGTATACTTCTCTGGGAGGATCACGGTAGCTGAAGAACTGCCAGAAGCAGACGAGGAGGGGGAGGAAAGGGTTAAGGCCTGGGCTGGGACCGGTGCATGGGTTGGGAGGCAATGCTGCTGGCAGTAGGGAGACGAGAACTCCACTTGCTTAAGCGCCCAAGAAATCTGAGGATCATGCTTAGAGAGCCATGAAACACCCAGCACGATTGGGTATTGGGGAACCTTGGCCAAGTGAAACTGAATCTGCTCAACGTGGGACTGGGCGCGCAGAGTGAGCAGAGCTGTAATCTGGGTCACCGCACCCGAAGAAAGAGGGCACCCATCGATGGTCTCCACTGCCAAGGGGGCAGGAAGAGGCAGGGTATGAATACTGTGGAGGTGAGTGAACGTTTCATCCATGAAACTCGTCGCAGCCCCAGAGTCCACTAAAGCCAGGGCCTCCACCCCACCCCACTGGGAGGAGCGGAGGTGAACATGCAATAGCAGATGGGAGGGTGGGGGGGTTGCGGAAGGCACCCGCCTGGTGGGGAGCTGACCCCCACACTGGAGACCCCCAACAGGCTTGGAGGGCAGCCTAGTCAGGCCTGGGGACGAGGAGGAGGAGGAGGAGGAGGCAGTGAGGCTGCTGGTCTGGCACCGCAGGTTTTGGCGAAATGTCACAGCTTTCAGCACCAAAAACGTTGGCACTCTGTGCACCGCCGCTCTAGTTCCTCTGGCGATAGCAGGGCTTGGGTAGCTCCCAGCTACATCGGGGTCTCCTCCGCCCCCACTGCAGGGGCGGGGGTGGGGGAGGGGCAGGAAACATGGGGGAATGGGAGGAGGGAAATCTCAGCCCCCGGCCCCCGCCGGGTCTACTGGCGCCCCTCGAGCCAACTATCTATCTGGAGGCAGGTCTGGATGAGGTCCTCCAAAGTAGACGGGCTAGGCGTGCGTGCCAACTCATCCAAGATCTTGTCGTTCAAACCATCCAAAAACTGAGCCACCAGCGCAGCATCATTCCACTGTAAATCCTGCATCAGCAAGCAAAAGGTGGTCACGTAGCTGGAAACTGAGTCCTTGCCCTGCCTGAGGCGGCAAATCTCCTGCGAAGCCATCTGTGTGCGAAGGGGGTCACGGAAAAATCTGGCCATTGCTGTCATGAAACCTTGATAGTCCCCTAGCAGGGGGTCATTAGCGAGAAGAAGCCCCAAAGCCCATTTAGCTGCCACACCTGAAAGTACGTTAATGATAAAGCCCACACGAACCTGTTCTGTCAGGAAATCCTCAGGTCGAAGGTGCATGTACAGCTCCGACTGAGCACAGAAAATCTGAAAAAGTCCTTTCTCACCAGAAAACTTCTCTGGCAGAGCCACCGGGCACTTGTGGCGGGGGGGAATTGGAGGTGGTGGGGGTTGAGCAGCAGCTTGCAAAGTGTGCACGGCAGTCGTCAGTTGAGCAAGTTGATCACGAAGATCCTGGTTCTCTTGTGTGAGAGCTTGCACCGCCGGGTCCATGGCACCGTCCAGTGGCAGTAGGAGCAGAGGAAAAAAAAAGGAACGGGGACCAAGCTGTCAGGAGTGCCCTAGCTGCCTCTTACAGTCCCCTCCCATAGCCAACTCAAGACACAGACAAAAAGGATTCTTTCGAAGGCTTTATTCCTTCTACAACTTAATGACTCTTTCAGATGCTAATCACCAGTGACTAAGCAAGGAACTGCACTGGGGTAGTTAGCAGAGTAGCCTAAGCTCCAGGTAAGACAGTTGGTCCCTGTTTGAAGGAGGAGGGTGGGAAGACTCTGAACTTATGGGCTATGGAGAGGTCCTCCCTCTTACCCTTGGGTCCTCGGGACGCGACCGTTGTTTTAGCACCAAGTGAGCAGAGCGCCTCCTCTTGGTGCCCTCCATCTGGTGCCACTCCCTGCGTCTGCACCGAGCGTCCATCAAGGCCCCATCCCCCACTCTCTTGCTGCCAGGATCACTATCTCAGGAATGCAGGCAGGAGAAATCTCTCCCTGCCGCTGTGCCTGTGAGAGATGAGCGAGCTCCTCTCCCACGGGTTGTTGCTCTTCCTCAGAATCAGAACTGCTCTGGGGCTCTATGGGCTCACTTTCCACCCTGACACCTTTGTGTCCTTCGGTCCCCTTTCACAAGCTTCATAGTTCAGCTTTCATATATTACACGCTAAGGCGCTATCTCATTAGAACACCATTGCACAGATCTTCCATCAATACGCATACCCTCAATGTCAATATCTCGCTATTGCTCTATCACTGTATCACAAAATGGCACTTTTGGCAAAATGGCATTTGCGCTATCACGTGATAGCACATTAGTTCAGGAGCACCTCCTGAGTCCTGAGGCTTGTTCCCGAAAATGCACTGTCATGCATTTGTGCTATTGCGCAATAGTGCATTTATTCAGGGGTGCCTGCTAATGTGGTAGGCCGATATTTAGAGGGAAAGGGGGGGAATGGGCAGAATGGGGTATTGGTCTGGGAAGTCTACTCAGAAGTAAATCCTGTTGTGGTCAATGAGTCTTGTTCCCAAGATTGCCATTAAGGGGAGTAAAGCATGGAAGGGGGAAACTCTGCTCTTGGTTAAGCAGCCCCTGCCAGTGATTGGAGGTGCTGATATTCACCTCCAATCCCCCCACCCCACCCAGAAGTATGTTTCTGTCAGCAACTTATAATGGTACGGTGCAGTCCTTTGTGGAGCCATGCCAATTTCATGAAAAACTCCGGTATTCCTTCATTTGCTTCACCCTTCCATTTTTGTGGAAACACAGCCCAGGTTTCAGAACTGGACCAGAAGGGCTGGATGTGCACGCACTTGTCTGATCTCAGAAGCTAAGCAGGGTCGGCTCTGGTCAGTAGTTGAATGGGCGATTGCCTGGGAATCAGGCTTCCTGCATTACGCAGGGGGTCGTTCTATCCCTTCAAATGAGACTAAGTTTTACCCCCTTCAGCTTTTTTTTTTTAATTAAGGCATTATCTTCGAAGAATCGTGGCTTCTCTGCGTTTTTTGTTTTCTTTCTAATTCAGGCATGATCTTCAAAGATTAGAATCTTTGAAGATTTGAATCTTTGAAGATCATGCCTGAATTAGGAAAAAAAAAAATTGCAGAGAAGCCACGATTCTTCGAAGATAACGCCTTAATTAAAAAAATAAAAAGCTGAAGCAGGGAATAGAAGGGGGTAAAAGTCTCATTTGAACAGCCCCCTGCTCAGTGCAGGAAGCCTGATGCCCAGGTTGTTGCTTATCCAACTACTGACCGGGGCCAACCCTGCTTAGCTTCCAAAATCAGACAAGCATGCACACATCCAGCCCTTTGCTTGTTGCTGAGGAAACACTCAGTGCTGAGGAAGCTATGCGATCAGTAGCCGGAAGACAACATGGGGCCATCGAGAGCTGTGAGTTTGGTGGGCGTGGAATCAGCAGAAACAGGAAGAGTTTCTGATCCTCCAATGAGAGCCTCCATCTTTAAGAGCAGGAAAACAGCACAGCACTTGAGTGTGAACCGAGCTCGCACATTCGATGAAGCACTGCAACAGGGAAAATGGGTGAGTGTGGATAATCATGTTTTAATGCGAGAGCGTTTAACCCGACAGGACACCAAATTAATTGCGATGACAGGTGCAATGTAGATCAGCCCAAACTGGAGAGGGTTCAGAGGAGGGCAACAAAGATGATCAGGGGACTGGAAACAAAGCCCTGTGAGGAGAGACTGAAAGAACTGGGCATGTTTAGCCTTGAGAAGAGAAGACTGAGGGGAGATATGATAGCGGTCTTCAAGTACTTGAAAGGTTGTCACAGAGAGGAAGGCCAGGATCTCTTCTCGATCATCCCAGAATGCAGGACATGGAATAATGAGCTCAAGTTACAGGAAGCCAGATTCCGGCTGAACATCAGGAAAAGCTTCCTGAGTGTTAGAGCAATACGACAATGGAACCAATTACCTAGGGAGATAGCGGGCTCTCCCACACTGGAGGCATTCAAGGTGAAGCTGGACAGCCATCTGTCAGGGATGCTTTGACTTGGATTCCTGCACTGAGCAGGGGGTTGGACTCGATGGACTTGTAGGCCCCTTCCAATGCTACTATTCTATGATTCTATTATTCTAACCCAAACCAGAGAATTCTAGAAGCGGTCTCATCAATACCTTTACAGTACCAATACTTCCCTGTGATATTACAAATGCCTCACCTAACTCATAGAATCATAGATAGAATAGTAGGGTTGGAAGGGGCCTACAAGGCCATCGAGTCCAACCCCCTGCTCAATGCAGGAATGCAGAACTCATCCAGTAACATTAATCTTCCTTGGAGTCATTCTGCTTTGGCAGTTCATAGCCATTCTGTCTCAAATGTTACCATCTGATGAACCCCAGAAGATAATCAAAATGCTGTTTATCCCCAGATACACTGCTTTATACTTTGTACTAGTGAATTTTATCCTATTTCTGTTACTCCAGTTCATGAGTTCATCCCGCATAACTTTACAATCCTTCTTTTGTATTTGTGTCTTCTAACTTGGTATCATCAGCAGATTTAGTCAACACACTCCTATTTAACTGCTGGGCAACTAATGAAAATACTGTGTGAAATAGGCCCAAGGATTGATCTTAAGAAACTCCCCCAGTTACTTCTCTCTGACTCAAAAACTCTGCCTTTGGGGCAAAGTCCTTTGTTTCCTTTCCTTTATGTTCCTTACCTAGCAAATTGTAAATGGATTGATGTCCATCTTTTTTCATTTGGCAATTCAAGCTTTGTTATCAGAGAAGCAGGAGAAGAGTCCATGTGGTGTATGGTAATGGTTAAAGTATAAAACTTCAACTGAGGAGACCCAGGGTGCTTCCAGACGGAGGGCTCCTAGTGCTAACAATCAAAAGGCATTGTGCTGCTGTTCTGTCTTTTCTTCCTTAACAGATATCTGCTATAAGAAAAGAAGATGGTATCATCTGGACCCACAATTAAAGTCCATGAATGGAACAATAAAAACCTCATCTGGAAGCACCTCCAGGCTCAACTTTGAAGAAAAATGAAATACATATATGCTGCAGCCAGCTCTTTGGAGGACGTGTGGGCAGATAGATCAAGAAACATGGCCTGGATTCAAATACGGAGAATTTGTTGAGCTTTGTAGTCAATTAGAAAAATTAACTGTAAAAACATATAGCCACTCTGCCTGCTCCCCCCTCTTTCTTTTCCAGTCTTCTTTCCTCTTTTTCCGTTTGTGTATTGCTGCTTGATTCTTTCACTGGGCATCTTTATTTTCATGACAGGAAGCCTTCTGTTCAAATTTTGAGTGTGTCTGTGGGGGTGGGGGATAGGAAGGGGACGAAGCGCGTTTTCATTATTAGCATTCAAAGTACTATTGTGATCCTATCCACCTTCCAGAGTTAGTTCCCCCCTTGCTTTGCAACAACAGCCCGATTCAGGTATTATTACAGCCGTGAACGGTGGTGGCAATGAGTTGAAAAGGGCTGTTCCCTTTCCCATATCATGTGCCTTTAACACCAGCTGAATACAAACACAAAAGCACAATATATGAATGTCGACTCAGAAGTAAGACCTACTATGTTCAATGGGTCTTACTCCCTAGTAAGTGGCTTTAAGCTTGCAGCCTGAATCGGTCTTCCAGCCACTCCTCAACTTGGGTTTCTCTATTCATCTATTTGCAATTTGTTGGTGTCCTCCGTATATGTTGAATGTTTTGTTTATGCTACCGGACATTATGATAGGTACTGATTAACATGTTCAAAGATGTTTAAAAAAATAAAAAATAAAGTTTTATTTTTTTTTAGAAAGCCTGTCCGGTTAGATTTCTACCTGTCTTGTAGCCATTAAACACATAGGAGCCTGGGTGGCTGGTAGTGCTAGCTTCGATTCCATGCCATGTACAAGAACTTTTAAGCCCCAACACACCCGTTTAACAGTACTGCTTCTACGTCTGTCCCCTGCAGGCCCTTTCCGTTGTCTCGTGCGCGCCGCACTTCTGTCTCATCCCGGCCCTACAAGCAGCGGGTGCAGTTTCCAGACGGACGCTGTGCTGCGACGGAACCCTTCCCCCCGGGCCTTGGTCCTCCAGTTCTCCTTTGCCCATAGGGCCATGCAATCCCGGGTGGTGTGTCTCAGCAGTGGCGGCGGCGCCTGCGGGGCTAGCGGCGCAGCGAGGAGGGTCCGGCTTCTTTTGCAACAAGTATCAGCGCGGGGTCGACCAGCTGCCGGTGAAGAAAGTGAGCGGCTGCTGCGGTGCCACGTCCGAGCGTTGCACGGCGCCGGGAGAGCCGAAGGTAACAAGACTTTCCTTGACTCCCATATAGGTCATTGCTGTCTGTCTCTGTGTCCCGTCCTTCCCAAGCCCTCTCGCTTCCCGTGTTGCAAAGTCCTCACTCTCCTTCGTGTCTTTGCGAGCACTTTCTCAGCCTGCTCTCAATCTTGTATCCTACCGTGTTCCTCACCCCCACCCCTATTTTTCTGTCCCAGCTGATGATTAACTTATGGGATTCTCTGCCATAACATGTTTTGAGGGTTATGTCCGTAATAGCTCAGAAAAGGCTCAGACACACTAATCAAAGGATATCAGTCGTGATAATCGAACCTCCCTTTTCAAAGGCAGTGTACCTCTGTACCAGTTAGTGGAAGAGAAATAGTGGGGGAAGGCTGCTGTTACCATCATGCTCTGGTTGTTGGCTTCTCAGAAGCATCTGGCTCCCAAAAAATCCTGCACTTATACTCTACTTCTTATGCTTTTTTTCCAGGCCTCTTCCTTACCCATTTTTCTGTATTTCCATACCTGTTTTGTCTCTAGAGTCTGTATATGCATGCAGTCACACACTTTATTTCATGGGTGGGCAGCCTTCAACTCCAAGAAGTCCCTGCTAACATGGGCAGTTGTCAGGAACGTTGGGAGTTGTAGTCCAAAACATCTAGAGATCTTTCTGCCCACGCCTGCTTTATTACTTCCATTCTTTCTTTCAGTAGCCCTCCCCCCTCCCCTATGCAAAGAGTTATAGAGCTCCTTTACCTTTAATAATTTTGTGGAAGAGAGAATTCTGGAACATGCAGCTTTTCTCACCTTCTCCATAACAAGCAGCACTTGCAGCTATTCCCTCTTGTACACTTCCCTCTCTTGAAAATATAGTAGCCATTCTTTTTTCTTGTCCTCTGGTCACCCCCTCCCAATTGCTGTCCTGATTGCTGCCTTCACTATTTGGGTGCTTCTGGATGAGGCTATTCCGTTATCACTGTGCCTCATTCACAGAATTTAACTTGTAACCTGTTTTCCCACCACTTCTGTTTTTTTTCATACTGTAGAAAATCCATTAAGGAAAAAAGGACAGAATAGCTGCCTCAGTTTATACCTCAGCAGGGATCTGTTTGAGCTTTAATTAAAGTGTTGTGGAATATTGTGGAACTGGAGAACATAGTTTCTGCCACTGTGTAGTTGGTGCCTGCTATTGCTCACAGTTCCTCATTCCCTGGTTCACATGAAATTATGGGTTATAGCCATACATGCCATATCAGCAGGGCCGCAAGAAATTCTAGATCAAGTATGGGTCAAGAAATTTGATGCCAGTACTTAGGAAGGTGAAATACTTTTCCGCCTTGGGTAGAGTAGTGCCTCAAAATGTGTTTATAGAGCAAAGGTGGGCAACTTGTGGCCCTCCAAATGTTTTTTGGAACTACAGCTCTCATCAGCCCTAGTCCTCATAGTCAATGGTGAGAGATCATGGGATTGTAGTCCGAAACATCTGGAGGGACACAAGTTGCTCATCACTGTTATAGAGGCTTGGAATCTAAAGATATTTTTTCAGACATGGACATCAATATTTTAAAAGTATATATGCATTTCAGATTTTGATCTACATATGGTACATTTAAAAAAAAATCAATACTTTTCTTGGTATGTACATTTTTACTTACCCCTACTTTTGCTATAATTTCTCTAATTTCTTATCATACATTTGGCTCATTATGGCCTATAAATCTGATCACCTGGCATACAACATGCACAGCCTTTGCTATACAAACATATGCAAGTCCCACCCTCCAAAACCCCTTTATAATCACCAACATTTTGATAGGAAAAAATGCAACATTCTTGTCAAGCACTCGCTGTCATGCACGGGTTGTCTTTTATTTTGCTCAGTGTTTCCCCTTGCAGGGATTTAATTTTCTTCTTAGAATGAGTTGGTAAAGGCTTGGCAATACATATAAATGCAGATGTTTGGGCTGAGGACAAACCTTGCAAACCAGTACTTGATATCCTGAATTAAGGCACTGTAGAATTAACATGTTTAGGTTTTTGGAGAAATTTTGAATACCAGTCCTAGATGATAATTTTCTGCTGGTAAATTATTGGAAGCCTATTATTAAAAACTGGCATGTTACAGATGTGTTCAGCCTGAACAAGTAAACCTCAAATCCACAAGAATGGCATTACCACCTTAAAAATGTTTATATCGGGGGTGCAAAAATCCAGGTTCCTAGTAACCACTGGTGCTAAGCAGTTGGCCCTAGTGACTAGCATCTGGGTTGTTGCAGAGATCAGGGAAGCAGATTTGTTATCTTATTTGGCTTTTAGAAAATGTCACTGATGTCTTTCACCCCGGATTTTCATCAGCCTGCAAGTAAGGACTGATGGACTATGTGCCACCTGCCTGCTTGATTCATGGTTCTTTTATTTTACAATACTAAACATAGCTGGGATGTTTGATCTGCCCTCCTATTCCTTCTCTCTCTGAAAGATAAGTGATTTTTAGTGAAACACATTTCTGCATAAATGAGTTTGGGATTGCATCTCAAGTAATCTCGGCACATCCCTTCTCTTGCACTTTATTATGATTAGATTTTATTTATTTATTTATTAAATTTAGTAATTGCCCATCTGGCCAGTCACCCAGCCACTCTGGGCGATACACAACAATAAAAACAGTTCATACAATAACATTCAACATTAAAAACATCACATTTCTAAAATTACCCTAGCCCACCCCAAATGCCTGCCTGAACAACCATGTTTTTAATGCATGGCGGAAGCTCATTAAACAGATTGTTCGTGTTTCTCCTGTAGATGTCCCAAATTTCTGTACTATTAGGGATGCTGGAGAAGTTCAGGATAGAATAAAATGAGCTCGGATTTCTAAGAATCTCACCTGCAGAATCCGCTGGAGGCTGTGCAGAGGCTGTGGACTTTTGGATCTTTTTTTTTTACTTTCCCAAAATGTATGCAAATTTATTTATAGGAAAATATGCAAGTTTCTGCTGAGACTGGTAAACATATGCGGGGAAGAGTTAAGTGGAATGGAGGACAATATGCTAAATGTGATGTACTAAGGTAAATTATGTAAATTGTTGCGAACCCTCCTACGGAATTATTTGCGTATTTTTCTGCATAATGAAAAAAACTGCATCCATTTGTGGATGATGGAGCAAAAGACGCCTGACAATCCACAAAACACAGAGTGGATTTTACACAATCCATACATCCCTAATTTCTATACAGGAAACATTATCTACGTGTTTAGCTTTAATGACGTCTTTGTTGTATATCTTGACCCTTTTGCATGTTTCTCAGTGTGCTACTTTTGCTGAGGTTATAACGCTGAGGTTTAGGTTTGAGCAAAACTCCGCTGTTTTTGAGAGTGGCTTGCCCTTCTCCTTATATAAATTTCCTTGTCATCTTCTAGGCTCTCTCTGGATTTGTGTGCTCTTCCTTATCGCTTTGGGGTTTTTACATGGTAATAAATCTTTGCAGAACAGTCCCATGATTGTCACTTTATTGCCCAACAGCTTCAGTTTTGATCAAAGTCCTTTTAGTATTGCTCTCTTGCTGCTGCTTCTTTCTGAAACTGTCTCCTGGAATCTCCAACTCATTTCTGCCACATTAAAAGCAATACTAAAAATTACTGATTAATGTAGTCCGTGAACATGAGACTATCAGTTGACTTCAACTAAAAATTCAAAATGAGCAGTAACCCTGATGGTTAGTGTTCTGAAGTGACAGTATACAACTGTATTTGAAAGTATCAATAACAGACTGTTTAGAAATTTACAGCTGGTCAAAATGTGGTAGGAAAATTAATGAAAGCTTAGAATTCTTGGCATGGTATGGGTCCCATTTGGCCCATGTTTCAGAAAGATTAGCTTAAGAATATTTTTTTCTGATTACCACTTTAGTATCCAATGATTGACTATTACATTTTAGGCTGAGAAATGATCCCCAAAACTCCCTTCTCTCTCCACAGCCTGTCACCTTTGCTCCTCCTCCCTGATATGGCCATTTCCTATTTGCTCCTTAAGGATAACTATATTATTATTATTTGCTGCTTAAGGATAACTATATTAATCTAGAACTGTTTCTAGATCTGTTTGATCTAATCTGTTTGATTGGAAGTCCCTAATTTTACTGCTAGCTCAGATCAGCCAACTTGTTCTTCATCCACTGAAGTGATTCTATATTGTTGCGTTATGCTGTTTTCAGTGACATCTTATATAAGTCAGGTATGTGATCACATCACCTCAGTAGCTGAACTAAGGTTCATGATCTTGTTAAAAATTAGATCCAGTATGTTCTCCATGTCTGCCTTTCGCCCATTTAATAGTGGTGCCTCAGAGGGGGAGGGAAGGAGGCTGGGGCGGCCATAGGATACACTGTATCATAGCCATCCCAGGCTCCTCCCTGCCCCCAGGAATGCTCTGTTTTCTCTGTCTCCATGCTCCATTTTCCGAGCATGGAGAGGTAGCTGGCATGCCTCTCTCTGCACAAGCTACTAGAGGGAGCGGGCAGGGAGCGTGGTTTCCTGTCTCTGACCTCGGAGCCAGGATGGGGGACATAGGATTGCCCCCTTAGTGTCACAGCTTGTGTGAACGACCTATTTTTTGAGAGTTGCAGATGCAATATGACTGATTGAGACATTCATTAACATTTGTCTCATTTCCAAGAATAATTCTTGAATCTGTAAAGGCCAGGAGTTTATTCAAGGGAAAAATGAAGCCTGCCCATTTTGTCATTCTGTACAAAGGTTTACTATTACAGCTGTGAAACAGAGAATAAAGGCTGTAGTGAAATTCATAGGTAAAATGTCAGCTTGAGCAGTGTACTGCAGGAAGATAGTGTCCTGAATCAGACATCACCATTTTTGTAGGCTGTGTTAGATTTATGATCAGTGTATAGTGTATTTTTAAGGCAATAATCAATGACAACTCTCCTTTTCATTTTCAGGTGATACTGTTACCATTGGAGATGTATCATACAAACTCAAAACTCCAAGGAATCCGGAACTTGTCCCAGTGAACTACAGTAAGAAACTATGTTCCTCTAAAACCAAGCTCAAAGTAGGGGTCCAGTTGAACAAATCTGTGAATGTAAGCATAGTCCTTAGTGGATAGAATATTGGACTTAGACGAGGGAGATGCATTTTCAAATACTTGCTTTAGCATGAAGCTTATTGGGTGATCGCCCTCTCTCAGCTTAATCTATTATGCTGGGTTGTTGTGATGATAATATTTTAGGGAGGCTCTTTGGAGGAAGGGCAGGATAAAAATGTAATAAATAAATAACAACTTTAAGTTCATTAAAAACACTTGCTTCACAAATGTTTGTTCCTCTTAGGTCATAACAGCTCTAGGATCTTCTATAGCAAAGAACTACAACTAGGCTGTCCAATGACAAACTAGACTACAATCCTAACCACACTTACTAGGGACTAAGCCCCATAAAATACTTACTTTGAAGTAAACATGTATAGGATTGCACTGTTAATACAGTTTTGTCTCCAACAAGAACTGTGGATTGCCTCATACATCCCATGTCTGTAATAGAGATTGTGGATCAGAGCCCCATATTGGTGGCATATACTTTTGTGTAGCTATGGGGGTAATATTGGCCATCTTTACAAGGAACAGAATCTAAGAAAGGTTTAGTTAAATGTGATAGTTAATACTTGTATTATATGATTTCTGTCCATTTTCCCACAATACACCTCAGTACAAGTGTGCATGGACATGACTACACACACAAATTAAAGATTCCTAGTGTGCTGTGACATTTATGTGAAAGAAAAGCCTTTTTTTCTTGCATTGCTACTAGATTTTTTTAAAATGGTGTTCTTAATTATAAGGAAGTATTTGCCACAGGATGGAGGTGGTTGGGAGGTGGGGTGAAAGGAAGTGAAGGAGAAATGGAAGGAAGTCTGAAAGGAGGATTGTTGTTTGTTTGCCTTCAGTAGTAATCCGTGCACTACTCGACAACTTTCACCTGAGCACTAGTAATGTTATTTATTTATTTATTTATTTACACAATGTATCTACTGCTGTACTTCAATAAAATATCTGAGTGGTGAACAATAAAATGGGAAAAACAACAACAACAACAATAACTGAAATACAGAAGTACAATCTTTAAAATCAGATTATGCCAGTAAAGCCATGAAGGCTTGATTAAATAAAAATGTCTTCAGCAGGCCCCGAAAACAAAGCAGTGTTGGTGCTTGTCTGACATCAATTGGCAGGGAGTTCCATAGAGAGGGAGCCAATGCACTAATTGATTTCTGAGCATGCATAGTGTATTTTCTTTGTTCTCCAGCTTTCAGTCTGAAGGAAGGCATCCTGTTTCTTTTATCTGGGAGAGACACAGTTATATCTGTCTCTCCCATGGCTGTGATGTGCTTTAATACATTTCTGACTGTTCAGCCTAACCTGCCTTGTATCCTTAATACTCCAAATCCCCTAATGACCACTCCTAGCAACTTCATATAGATGTTAAACAACACTGAGGACAAGATGGTCCCCTGCGGAACCTCATAGTTCAATTGTCAAGGGGCCGAGGAATAGTCACCCAATGTTACTTTCTGAAATCGGACCCGTAGGTAGGACCAGAACCACCGTAACACAATGCCTCTGATAGCCGTCCCATGGAGTCGATCCAGGATGAGACCATGGTTGATAGTATCAAAAGCTGATGAGAGATTGAGTAGAATTAACAGGGTTGCACTCCTCCGATCCCTCTCCTGTTAAAGGTTATCCATCAGGGTGACCAAGGCTGATTCAGTCCGTAACCAGGCTGAAACCCGGACTAAAATGGGTCTAGGTAATCAGTATCCTCCAAGAGTGCTTGCAGTTGCCCCACCACAATCTTCTCAAGTACCTTCCCCAAGAATGGGGTATTCACTACTGAGCGGTGGTTGTCAAATACCATTGGGTCCAGGGCAGGTTTCCTCAGGACTGGTCATATTACTGCTTGATTAAGGGCATCAGGAACCACCCCATCGCATAGAAATACATTTATCACTCCCTGGACCCACCCCGTCATATTCGTGCCCCTGGCTAGCTCTTATTAGCCAGGAAGGGCAAGGATTGAGAGGGCACATGGTCAGTTGCATTGTTGCAAATATCTTGTCCACGTCATCAGGCTGCAACAACTGAAATTGGGCAGATGGTGGCCTTAGAATCACAGAATAGAATAGTAGGGTTGGAAGGGGCCTGCAAGGCCATCGAGTCCAACCCCCTGCTCAATGCAGGAATCTAAGTCAGAGCATCCCGAACAGATGGCTGTCCAGCCTTGTCTTGAATGCCTCCAGTGTGGGAGAGCCCACTACCTCCCTAGGTCATTCATTCCATTGTTGTATAGCTCTAACAGTCAGGAGGTTTTTCCTGATGTTCAGCTGGAAACTGGTTTCCTGTAACTTGAGCCCATTATTCCGTGTCCTGCACTCTGGGATGATCGAGAAGAGATGCTGGCCTTCCTCTCTGTGACAACCTTTCAAGTACTTGAAGAGCGCTATCATATCTCCCCTCAGTCTTCTCTTCTCAAGGCTAAACATGCCCAGTTCTTTCAGTCTCTCTTCATAGGGCTTTATTTCCAGTCCCTTGATCATCTTTGTTGCCCTCCTCTGAACCCTCTCCAGTTTGTCTGCATCCTTCTTAAAGTGTGGTGCCCAGAACTGGACACAGTACTTGAGATGAGGCCTAACCACTGCTGAGTAGAGGGGAACTAGTACTTCCCGTGATTTGGAAGCTATGCTTCTATTAATGCAGCCCAAAAGAGCATTTGCCTTTTTTGCAGCCACATCACATTGTTGGCTCATCTTCATCTTGTGATGGACAACAATTCCAAGATCCTTCTCGCTTGTCATGTTGTTGAGCCACATATTGCCCATCTTGTAACTGTGCATTTGGTTTCTTTTTCCTAAGTGCAGAACTTGGCATTTATCCCTACTAAATTACATTCTGTTGTTTTCTGCCCATTGTTCCAGTCTATCCAGATCACTTTGAATTTTGTTTCTGTCTTCCAAAGTATTCGCTATCCCGCCCCATCTTGTGTCATCTGCAAATGTGATCAGCATTCCCTGCACCTCCTCCTCCAAGTCATTAATAAAAATGTTGAAGAGCACTGGGCCCAGGACTGAGCCCTGCGGTACCCCGCTCATTACCTCTCCCCAGTTTGAGAAGGTCCCATTGATAAGCACTCTTTGAGTCCGATTCTCTAGCCAACTGTGGATCCACCGGATCATTGTTTCATCTAGCCCACTTTGAGCTAGTTTGCTCATCAGGCTATCATGGGGCACTTTGTCGAAAGCTTTGCTGAAGTCGAGGTAAATTATGTCTACAGCATTCCCACGGTCCACAAGGGAGGTGACTTGATCAAAAAATGAGATCAGATTCGTCTGGCAGGACTTGTTCTTGACAAATCCATGTTGGCTTTGAGTAATCACTGCATTGTTTTCAAGGTGCTTCCAGATGGTTTGCTTTAGAATCTGCTCCAGAATTTTCCCTGGGACTGATGTCAGACTGACTGGTCTGTAGTTCCCAGGTTCCTCCTTTTTACTTTTTTTGAAGATAGGGACAACATTCGTCCTCCTCCAGTCGTCTGGCACTTCACCCGTCCTCCATGAGGACAGGTGAATGAGAATTCTCAGTGAGAATAGACAGCAGTTCTGAGAGTTCTTCCTCCAGTTCCTTTATTACTCTAGGATGCAGTTCATCTGGTCCTGGAGATTTGAACTCATTCAAAGTAATTAGGTGTTCCTTGACCATATGCCTATCGATCTCAAGCTGCAATCCTGCCCCTTCAGCCTGTACTTTGCCTTTGCCAGGGGGGTTATAAGACCCTCTTTTTGGAGAAGACTGAGCCAAAGTAGGAATTGAGCACCTCTGCCTTTTCTTTGTCATCTGTTATCATTTTGCCATCCTTATTTAATAGCTGAACAACCATTTCTTTCCTCTGCCTTTTACTATGCACGTAGCTGAAAAAGCCTTTTTGTTGTTTTTAGCATCCCTCGCTAACCTCAGCTCGTTCTCAGCTTTAGCTTTCCTGACGCCATCCCTGCAATACTGTGCTATCTGCCTGTACTCTTCCTTTGTTGCTTGGCCTTCTTTCCACTTCCAGTATGTGTCCTTTTTTGTTTTCAGGTCATCTCTAAGCTTTTTGTGAAGCCACATTGGCTTCTTCTGTTGTCTTCCACCGTTTCTTCTTGTTGGAATTGTTTGTAATTGTGCCTTGAGAATTTCCTTTTTTAAAAGCTCCCACCCATCTTGGACTCCTTTTCTCATTAGAGTCGCTTGCCATGGGACCTTCCTGATCATTGTTCTGAGTTTATTAAAATCAGCTTTCCTAAAATCCAGGGTATGTGTTTGACTACACTCGGCTTTTACTTCCCTTAGAACCAAGAACTGAAGTACAACATGGTTGCTTTCTCCCAGAGTTCCTGTAACTACTACTTTATCCACTAAGTCATCTCTGTTGGTTAGGATCAAGTCAAGGATAGCCGATCCTCTAGTTCCTTCCTCTACTTTCTGTAGGAGGAAGTTATCCGCCACACAAGTCAGGAATTTCCTGGAGGGGCCATGTTTTGCAGAATCTGTCTCCCAACAAATATCGGGGAAATTGAAGTCCCCCATTACTACTACATCATGCTTCCTTAAAACATTGGCTATTTGCTCTTCAAAAGTTTCATTCTTGTCTTCTCCTTGATTGGGTGGCTGGTAGTAGACTCCGACCCCCATGTTCCTTTTATTCTTTGCTCCATTTATTTTGCTCCAGATGCTCTCGATGGGACTGCCAAGCTCATCCTCCTGTATTTCTGTGCAGAGGTATGTATTTTTCACATACAGTGCAACCCCACCTCCCTTTCTGTTCCTCCTGTTCTTTTTGAACAAGTTATATCCTTCAATTGCTGTATTCCAGTCATGAGAGTCATCCCACCAAGTCTCAGTTATACCTATCAAGTTATAATTTCCCTCTTGTATTAAGAGTTCAAGTTCGTTCTGTTTGTTTCCCATACTCTGGGCATTAACATATAGACATCGAAGACCATGTGCTTCATAGTCTGGCTTTCTTCCTACATGTGTCTGAAGACTATTATTGGGCGCTATTAGAGCTGTTCTCTCCGTTGCAGTGCATGAGCCTACATCTATTGTTACCCCCAACTCCCTTCCCCGTAGGATTCCGTTTAAAGCCCTCTTGGTGAAGTTCTTCATTCTGTGGCCAAACACATTCTTCCCATCCTTTGTGAGGTGCAACCCGTCCCTTGCCAACAGCCCATCTTCCAGGAAGTATAGCCCGTGGTCCCAGAATCCAAATCTCTCTCGTCGTCACCACCTTCGTAGCCAGTCATTCACCCGGAGTATTTTTCGTTCCCTTTCTATCTCTCTTCTAACTACTGGAAGTATGGATGAGAAAACTATTTGGGCCCCAAAGTTCTTGAGTTTCCTTCCCAAAGCTTCAAAGTCTGACGTGATTTCTTCATAGCTCCTGTTGGCGGTATCATTTGTTCCCACATGGATGAGAAGAAAGGGATACCTGTCAGTGGGCTTTATGAGTGCAGGCAACCTTTCAGTCACGTCTCTAATCTATCCTCCTGGGAGACAACATACCTGGCGAGTCCACGGGTCTTCGCCACATACTTGGGTCTCGATCCCATGCAGCAAGGAGTCTCCCACTATTACCACTCTTCTCTTCTTCTTGTTGTAGGCCTGGGTTTCATTGCCTCTGCTTGACTGACCTTCAGCCAAGACTGACCTTGCTCACTCTCATGTAGGTTCCCTGTGATTCTTCCTCTGCAGGCTGTCCTCCAGTCTCATCCTCAAGTACCTGGAATTGGTTCCACAGCTCCACTGCTTCCACTGGTGCAGAGTGGCATCTAGTTCTTCTTCTCCTAACTGTCACCCTTTTCTAAGGAGTATCCTCTACTCCATTTTTCTTCACCTCAGCATTTCCCACTTCTTCCTCATCTTGCTGTTGCTCTTCAAGCTTCTGGTCTTCCCTTTGCTGCTGTAGTTCCCCCATTCTGTCCAAGAATTCTTCGTGTTCTCTTATTCCCCGGAGGGTCGACAGTTGCTGCTCCAGTCCACTTACTTTTTCTTCCAGCAGTGTGATCAACTTGCACTTGTTGCGGGTGTAGGCCATGTTGTTCTCAGGCAAGAAAACAAACATGGCATACACCTTGCAGGTCACCAGCACTGGAGAGTCTTGTCCTTCCATAGCCTCTTTTCCCTTTTTGTGTCTAGCTTTGTGATTGTTCTAGACTAGCCTGTGCCTGCTCCTCTACTCAGTAGAGGTTAAAAGCAGAGCCCCACTGGTGTGGAAGTGTGTGTTACAAGACAAATAAATGAAAAGAAAAAGAAAAAAATGTTAGGGGCCTCCCCCTTGACCTCCCCTGCCCAACTCCTCTGGCCAACTCCTGTTTGCTCCCCCTCTCCGCTTGCTCTGGTCGCTCACTCTCTGGGAGCTTGCTTGCTTCTGTAGTCCCTGGACCAGCTGGAGCAGCTTGCTCTGCTCTGCTCAGCTGGGAGGCGGGGAACAGACTGAAGCTTCGTGCCCACTCAGCTGCTGGGAGTACTCAGGCCACACAACCCCAATTCAGTTGGAGCTCTCAGAAGCACCTGGTGAGCTCACAGCCACTCAGAAGGATAAAGGGCAGCCCCCTGGGCTTCCTGCAGCCCCCTTACCTCTTAGCCTCTGTCTTCTGCCACTGCAACTCCCCTGGCCAACTCCTGTTTGCTCGCTCTGGTCGTTCGCTCTCTGGGAGCTTGCTTGCTTCTGTAGTCCCTGGACCAGCTGGAGCAGCGTGCTGTGCTGTGCTGTGCTCTGCTCAGCTCAGGTGGGAGGCGGGAAATGGGCACCTCGACTGGAGCTGTGCTAACAAAAGCATCAAGTGTGCCATGGAGACAAGCAATTTTGCCCTCAAAGCATGATGCAAAAAGGTCACAGCGGGTCCATGAGGAGTCCAGGTGTCCATACATTGGAAAAGATGTTAACCCATGAAACACCCATAAGAGCTTTGCTGGATGGCTATTCAAGGATGCAATGGAGGCAGCAAAATAGGCCTTCTTTGCTGCCCGCACCACCAAGCAATAGGCACAGTGATGTGCTCTAGAGTGTGCTTGGTCTCTTTGCTTTAAGTGTTATGCCATTTGCACTCTAGCCAACATTTAGCCTGTTTCATTGTCCACAGCTCCCGTATATACCAAGGAGCAAAGTGGCCTGTATAGCGCTTAGGTGAGATTGAGTTGATGGCCCACCATATCTCATTGTTCCACACTGAGACTAGGGCTTTGGCTGGATCGCCAGCTCTCTCCACTGGAAAATATCCAAGAGAGTTCAGAAATCCATTGATTCCATCAATCTCCTGGGGTGGTCCATCCGAATAGGTCCCCCACCATGCAGGAGGGAAGTAACACTTTGAGTTCAAATCTTACCAGGGCATGGTCTGACCATGACAACGGTGTTACTTGGCTTCCCCCACCCCCCAATTTTCAGACCAGGTGCAAACCCGTAAGGCCTGGCCCAAGGTGAAGTGGCTTCCTGATGGGAAAAATGGAAGTTGTGTAGACCACCACGACTCCTCCACCCTGCCCTTCCACCCTATGCTGGTGCTGCACCGAGCACCTAGGTGGGCAAAGCTGAGTCAGATCAATGCCACCCTGCTTGCCCACCCAAGTCTCAGTAATACATGTCAAATTGGCCTTCTCATCCACGCTGTTAAAACTATAAGATCAACTGAACCTATTTGTCAACTCATGCCGACAAGCCTTTCTGTGTTCTCATTATTCCAAATCAAGGAAATAGTAAAATTTGTGGGAATTGAGTAAAGTATTAAAATACTCTAGGGTAAATACTCTGTACAACATTAAGATGATTAGGAGGACATTAGTGCATTTGAGTGCACTCACGTCCAGAGGGGCTGTGCCCCTGAGGCTTTGGAATATTCTTGTATGCTGTATAGCATTCATGTTCTGTTCTACATGACAGTTTGTTTTTCATTCTTGAATTTTGTTTCTATTTTAGGTATCTCTTTATGTCTGATCCAATTTCTTTTCTTCAAGCTATAACTAAAAATAGAACTAGCTAAACTTATTAATGTGAAATGTACCAGCAACATTTGGTTACATAGCAAGAAAAAGTTTTCTTGGGCTTCTTATATATGTGGGGCTGCCTTTGAAGATGGTTTGTAAACTGCAGTGAGGTCAGAATGCCACTGCTAGGTTATTAACTGCCCTGGGTGCTATGATCATACCTGTGCAGCATCTGTTGCACTGTCTCCCATTCCGTTTCTGGCCTCAATTAAAAGTGTTGGTTTTGACCTTTAGAACCCTTCATGGTTGAGGGTTAGATTATTTGAAGGACCACCTGTCTCTAAATATATCTTCTCATACCATAAGATCTTCAGTAGAGGGCATCTTATGGGTATCCCCATCATCTGAGGTGAGCCAGTTGGCTACCAGGAATAGAGCCTCGTTAGAGGTGACACCTCAGTTATGGAATGTTCTCCCCTGAAAGGCTCACCTGGAAAAGCTTTGTTTATAAATCAAAAGAACTTTTTATTTTCCCAAGCGTTCATGGCTTTTCTTTTTTTTTACAGTTTTATGCTTCTTTTATGCTTCTTGAATTTTACTGTGTATTAGTTGCTTCATCGTTTTTTATGAAGTGATATTTTTAAACTAAATTTTACTGTAAACTGCCCTGAGAATTTTATTAAGGGCCAGCATAAGGTATATATCCATAATAAATAAATACATATTACTATGGCAGATGGCAGATTTTCTGCCAGGGGGGTTGGGCTCGATGGCCTTATAGGCCCCTTCCAACCCTACTATTCTATGATTACTGCAAGCTGCTCAGGTCTTTATGCTAGGCCAAGCCTTCCCCCATAAAAAGAAGCAAAAAGAACAAACCATGGCACCAGTCCCTGCTGTGTCTCTACTAGCTGCATTGCACTGCACAACCATTATTTCATAGCCACAGCCTTAGCAGCTGTGTGGGAAAACATCAGTGTGATTTCATGTAGCATCCTTGGCATCAGCAGCAATATGGGAATGGCTTTGTGCATTCTGTAATTCTGCACAGGTACAGAGAAGATACAATACTTGAGAGTGGTACTGCAGTGGTACACACTGTAGGCACTGGCATCCCATCTATGGAGCTCAGGCCCCACCCACTGCCTCTGTTTCACAAGTGTATGATAGTTAGAAACAGAACACAATGGTGGTAATCAAGATATTCTTTGAAGACAAATGTATGCTGATCGCACTGCCACTGAAATTGTGCTATTGTTGCTTTCTTTCGGCTCTGAATGAGTTGGCTGCTTTGGTGCATGTGATGGCCTCTGAGAGAGAGAAAGAGAGAAGAGAGAATGCACTGCAGTGCAGCTGCACAACAGCTGATCCTTTTGCCCTCTTGCTGGCTGTGGAGTATGTGAGTGCTGCTCCTCCACCACTATGCCCTTTCCTACTAACCATTGACACAACACTCCTATTTGTCTCCTATTGTATGCTTTTATTTCAAACTATTGCGAAGTTCTTTATCAACCTGGTGGGTATGTGTGTATTTGGGTTGGAACTTGTGATGCCATGTTTATCCTTTCTGTGGAATATTGCTCATTGGGGCCTGCAGTCTGCTCTCAGGCCTCTTCCTTTGCATTGGGTTATAGCCATGCTTGTGTTTCTCCTTTATCTATGACTGCACGAGGAGCAGTTGATCAGGCTTCCTGTTCCCTTACTCTCTGAGTAGTGCATTGTGTTTCCCTTTTGAATATGGGTTTTTATCCATGCAGTACATTTGGAGGGGCTTGGTGATTTCTTATTGGGATGCGTGCAGTGGTTGTCATTGCTGGGGGCGTTGACTGGTAGATGTCTGCTAGGGGCTGCCCACCTGTGTATGTTCCTGGTAGGCATTCATGTCTTGAGCTGTGGGGTATGATCCCTTGTCCATCCAGTATGCTGTTGGAACATGTGGGAATTCTTACAGGAGCAGTATAATCCTACTTGCAATGTTTGTTCTTTTGGTGCTGTAGTTTGTATGAAAGTCCCTTTTGTGCATGGAGATTGCACTCTAACCCAGTGTCCCATTCATCAGTTTCTTTTAACAAGTTCTGTTGCATACTTGTTTTGTTTCCCATGGGTAGCAGACTGTGTTTCTTTGTTCCGGTCCTTACGATTATGAGAGTGGAGTGTTATTCTGTACATATCATGCGTATGCTCTTTTCCCTTGCTACTGCTTTTACGTTCTTATAGTGATTCTGCACCAGTGTAGGGTACCTCAGTGGTCATGCATGGTTTCTGGACCCAAATGCCTGGAACCTTTGTGGTGCACAGGTGTCTTGCTGTCAGTGCACGCCTCTGGGTGGTGGAGCGGGGGACCACCATTGTCCATCTATTTATCTGGATCGTTGTTTCCATTGTGGGGACTAGAACCTGGATCTCCCAGGTCCCAGTCCAACACTCTAATCACTGTTCCACACTGGCTCTTTATAAGTTGTTGTTCCCCTAGCTATTTCCCATGTCAGATTTTAGATCGTGAGTTCTTTGGGGCTTGAACCTGTCATCTTGGTTGTTACGTGCACACAGACGGTGCTGTGTAAATAATTAAGTAACGGCATGGGTGCAGTTGTATTAATTCTGGATATTGTGCTGGTTCAGTGTCTTGAGTCACTGGCCAGCCTTGTGCAACATGACAACAGGTGAATGTTACATTGATGCATTGGCTTCTGTGTAATATCCTTTCCTGTCCCCATTAGGCCATGGATTTGGGCATTAGTTTTACCAAAAGGGTTTAAACTGCAATGGATGTAGAAATGCCCAAATGGGGGGATGATGCAGCAGTACGTAATTAGTACTGTTGATTAGAACATGCCTGCCTGTCTTATTTTGACTTAAATGTACTATTCTTCAAGGGGAAA
This sequence comes from Heloderma suspectum, assembly GCF_057233095.1. Lineage (NCBI taxonomy): Eukaryota > Metazoa > Chordata > Lepidosauria > Squamata > Helodermatidae > Heloderma > Heloderma suspectum. The sequence goes on along the minus strand of NC_139460.1, from coordinate 173,828,865 downwards.
TTGTCCTGGTTCTTGCAAAATAATAAGCTCTTCAGCAGCAGTAAAATGGGTCTGAATATCTTGTAGGAAGCATTATATGCTTGTATGTGCCAAATTTATTTTTCATTAGTTTAAAAGCGAGTTAAAAGGTCATCTTGCATTTGTTGAAAAGTGCCCCTGTATTTATATGTTTTCTTATACTGACTTAAAGAATAAGATGCTGTGAATTGTATGCATTAATCTGAAAAAGCAGTCACAGTTAGTTTCTACCTTAAAACTAAAAGGACCGGCCTCATTCGCAGAACGCATTCGTCATCAAAATAAAACTCATATTGACTTCATTGAAACAACAGTGGTCTTTGTCAACCCACTCAGTGAAAATGACTGAAAATACCATTGTCAGTGGAAATCGAATTCAACACAGTGGAAATAAATAGTTAATCTACATATTAGCTGCAATATTCATGTTAAATTGAATGTTCTTTACTTAAACGTGGAAGACTACAAGTAACAGCTGAAGGACACAGGGAATTTATGTAAAGAAGTAAAGAGTAGAATTTTTTATCCTGAGGAATTCTTCCTGTATAGCCTCTTAAAAATAGGCTTCAGAATCATGTGGAAACAAAACTGGAACTGGAGTTTCCTTTCCTTATCTTGAGCCTTCAGTATTTTATCTCCATTACATTTTCAGACTTTTCTACACCATGAGCTTCTACAGACATTACACTTCTGATCCCTTAAGCATTCCTGTAAGATCATACACTTCTTCTTCGCACTCCCTACTTCTCTCCTGCCAGCTTTTGTGTTTTGGGCCCTGCCCACCACTGGGCAGGGCTAGAAAGATACATTCAGAAATAGAAAAGCATTGTCAAACTTAGTACAGCTGCTTTATGTATATATCTTTTAAATTAAGCTTCTTAATTTAGATCAAAGTTCATCCTACCTTTTTCATTTAGTTTCAGACTCTCTGGCTCAATCTGTAATTCAGCATCTAAGATGGATCATGCAGAAAGACCTTTTGGGACAAGATGTCTTCCTTATAGGACCCCCTGGGCCTCTTCGGCGATCTATTGCTATGCAGTATTTGGTAAGTTTTTGGAGAGATAGTTAATTTTCATTTGGGAGCTGTTGTAGACAGTAAAAATTCTTATGTTTTTGTACAACATTGTTTATCAATGAGTTGTAGCATATGCTGTGAGGGTTTCTGCTTGGATTTCTGGTAGAACGCCCTGTAAACTGGCCATCTATGTTTGTCAAGAGTCCCTTTGGTAATCAAGAGCTGTAGAACTATTTCCCAATTTGGAAGTGTTTGATTCAAACTGAGAACATTACAGTTGAGTTTTTCAGACAGTTATTTTTCATTTGTTTGTTACCACAAGCATTTGGTATATTTATTTTGTTTTAGTACATTTATATCCTGCCTTTCCTCCCAGGAGCTCAAGACAGCACACATGGGGTTTCCAGATGGTCTCCCATCCAGAAACTGACCAGACTTGCTTAACTTCAGCAAGGTTGCTGCACTGTGTGCCTTCAGACCATGCCCTGGGCATGCTTCTCTCAAATGTAGCCACTAGGAACTTGTGATGTGACCACTGAGTCTCCACTGACTTATATCTGATATGATGCTGCTGTGACCCCAGCAAAAGGACCACTTTGAAAACCACTGCTATAGGATGTGCTATACACTTAAGGTAGTCAGTCATATAGTTTTCACAGTTACAGAGCAATTTAAAAGCATTGGGTTTGATCCATTCTGGTGCAGTGCTTTGTGGAGAGGTCCCCAGAGGGCATATAAGAGTTCTGGCTTGGTTTCCTTCTCCTTCCATAAAGAGGGGCACTTGGCATACCAGACCATTACATGGAAAGAAAGGCCAGCACCTGTCACATCTCTGTCTAGCCTTCTCTCTCCACATTTGTTTTCCTTGACCAAGTGGAGGGAAAGGGGCTGGATGGGGCTATAGCTTCCCATTCCCTGTAACAGCTAACTGGGCAATGGTGCTTATGTGTGCCTGCCTTGGGGGAGAGAGGAAAATGTGACTCTATTTTATCCTATACGGATCCCTCTGCATGCAGATTTTGTGCCTGTAGAGGACTAGATTGGGTTCATTACATCAAATATCCTAAAGTGCTGAAAAGAATGAAGGAAGCTTAGAAAAAATTAAGCCCTCAATTAAAAAACAGTACCACACTTCTGTTTTTACATTCTGTGTCACATTCTTGACACTGAAATATAGCAGTTTCACATCATCCTGTAACTGTAGTTTGATATCCACTGCATTAATGAACCCAACGTTCATATTATATGAATTGCATCTGTTCAGCAAATTAAGTATGACCCTGCAGTTTATGATATATTTCAACATGCAATACTTGATGCCAAACAAACAACTCACCAGCTGTCCCCAAAGGAAAACGAACACAGGTATATGCTTACAAAAACTGCATGTCTATGATTATTGCTCTGTGTCATGCTATGAGCATCATTGATGGGATGTATAATGGAGACTATGCAAGAATATATCTTGCCTCAATGTGTCACTCTTGTCTTTACTTTAGCTGATCTCCGTGCAGGCAGCAAATAGTTATTTTGTTCCATCTGAATGATTTAAAGTTGAATGTTTCACCAATGTTGATAAAGCAGGGGCAATATAAAGAAAAATGAAGCCATGCCGATTTAGGGAGGGTGCTAAACTAGGCTTCAAGATACTGTGTTGCTCCTAGGCCTCTGTTGTATAATTGCTGTTAAACTACACAGATTATAATCTCTAGGTCTCCAATATTGTGCTACGTTCTACAGGAGTTGACCAAGCGAGAGGTGGAATACATTGCACTCTCCAGGGACACAACAGAAACTGATCTCAAACAGCGGAGAGAGATCCGAGCTGGAACTGCCTACTACATTGATCAGGTGATTAGTTTAACAGCCTCATTTCTAACCCTTCATTTTTAATCTGCTGAGCACGACTCACTGCATATCTAAAGCCTAAAACCCAGGAGTTCCTTGTTCTCTGTCACTGGGAATCTCTCTCGGGGTTCCATGACAGGCAATGTTTGGGGAAGGGCCGTCACCCAGTGGTAGAGCACCTGCTTTGCATGTGAAAGGCCCCAGGTTCAATCCCTGGCATCTCTAGGTAGGGCCCTCTGAGACCATAGGAAGCTTCTGCCAGTCAGTGTAGACAATACTGATTGACCAGTGTTCTGACTCATGTTTTGAATTTTTTCAGCTCACCAATGGTAGAGATAGTTTTCTTATACCAAGTTGTTTCAAGGAACAGCATGGAAATAGGAGATTGGCTTTTCACCTCCATTTGATTCTGGTTCTCATCGTGGATTACTTTTTCTCCATTCCACTGCTCACTTTCCACTTCCTCTTCTTTCATAGCTTGGCTTTCTCCCTGCTTAAGTTCCCAGCTCCTCTGATTTTAGTCTTCTGTATATAAGTGTGTGCATATATGCTTAGGCACACCTAGCTATTATTCACTGTCTTTCTCTTGTCGATGATTCAATTGACCTTTCCTCTGCTTTTTTATCTGGGATGTTGGAAGAAGATATTTAGAAGACATGCTGCAGCTTGAAGGGTGAAAAAAAACAACTGTTCACTTTCAAGTGGGTTTGTGAACTATATCCAGCTGTTTCTATTTCTAATGCTGATTTTGATTTGATTGGTAGTGTGCGGTACGTGCAGCTACAGAAGGTAGAATCCTGGTTCTGGAAGGCTTGGAGAAGGCTGAACGCAATGTCTTGCCAGTGTTGAACAATCTGCTGGAGAACAGGGAAATGCAACTTGAAGATGGCCGTTTCCTCATGTCAGCAGAACGTTATGACAAACTGTTGGAGGTAAATGGACTGTATTAGTCTGTTCTGTTTTTTTGACAACATAGGGGTTTTGTACTGATTTGATGGGTATAAATAAAAGTTGCCAAAGAACAGTTAATCTCCAAAAGGCTTATTTTTATATATGGCTCACCAGTTGGCCACTGCTTCCCTACTGGGTCCCTCAATTAGCATTTAATGGAGTTCTTAGTTTCTTCACTCTACTCTTAAACATGTTTCCTCTCTAATGCCAGGATGGGGAATTCCCATCTAACTCATAAATGATTGTATATTTTTATATGTTAAGCTTTTATAGAAGTTCTGATATGTCATTTCCAAACCACTTAATTGCCTGTTCAGCAAACACGGGGTCAAACATAATCATATTTCGGTTTTTTTAGTTGTAAAAATGCTGAGGTTCTCTAGGCTGTCAATCAACCACATAATTTTTACTAAGTTATTTGATTAAATTTAAATACACTTGCATGTTTTCAACACCTTAATATGTTTGGAGATATTAAAAAAAAATTAGGGTAACTTAAAATTTAATAAACAAAAGTGAACATATATTGCTAGAAAGAAAGGGCATATTTAATTTTTTTTATTGCAGTAAATACACTAGAAACAAAATACCCCCCCCCCAGATTAGCAAGTGTGCCCTTAATTCACAACCCTGCAAATTAAAATTTGCTGCCATTGATTAAACATGGCCTCCACCAATTAACTAAAGCTTTTGCTGATTGATCTACTAGTTTAATGCTTGACGCCCTGGACATAAGGTGTCAAGCATTAAACACTTCTGCAGTGTTCTCATGATTTGCTTAGTGTATTACTAGTTCTTGCAGTACTAAGAGAGCAATCCTGTGTCCCCTAGACAGCGTCTGTGGGAGATAGGGTTTTTCGGTTTCCCAGCTCCGGGTTTGTAGACAGCGCTACGAGCTCGTATCCAGGAAACCGTGCTCCCCTCCTAGCTGGGGTGGAGAGAACCGCGGTGGCTGCCCCTCTGTGCCTGTCTGTGCTCCTAACATGGAGCATGGACAGGACGAAAAGGGGGTTTCCCGGGGGAGGGGAGAAGACCTTGGAAGCTGTTTTAGACAGCTCCCTATGCGGTCTCCAGCCCCATTCCTGCCCCCCCCCCCCCGAAGCTGCACTTAGATTCCCGAAATTGGGCATCTAAGGAAAACTGCAGGGAGCCAGAGCACAGAAGGAATCCTCTACTCCGTGCTTCAGCTGCCCTGCATTGGATAGGTGCAGAAGAAGTCGGAGGTGACCGTCTATCTCAATAGCATTGCACCCTAAAAAATGTAAATTCGTTTTTCAGTTCATGAACAGTTGCACTGGAAGAAAAGCAGTTACTTTGCAATGAAACCCAGTCTGCTTTTACTCCGGTCTGGTTAGGATGTTTTTATGTGTTTGTTTTAGAGATTACTCTTAGACAAGAAAATGTTTCACCCAGTTAGAATATAGCCTGTTTGGTAAGTGTTTGACTAGAGCTTAATGATGGTGAACTTCATATCCCCAGCACAGAATTTGGGGCTCGTATGGGTACAGTTTATATTCAAATAGCATGTCCATTAGCATACCTTATGAGCAACGTAGTATGAAATATGTAATGGAGCTGAAATGATCATGTTGGGTTTTATAACTCTCAGTTTAAGCAGAGTTATAATTGAAACTTATACTACTAGTCTTTTGGAATCTATTACCAGCATGCTAGAAATCAGAAAGCTGCATTTAACAGATTCATAAAATGGATCATAAAACATCCAATGCTCTGATATTGTGTATAAATTAGAACAAGTTCAGGTATTATTAAATGATGGTGAACCCATCATATTTGTATGGCAAGCTTTCACGGAGGAGCTTGTAACACGCAAGAGGAAACCCACATTCTTTGACCGTGTCTAAACTGTGTACGTGTGGTGGGGATGTAGTGGCAATGGTGGCTTCCTGGGACATGTCTGCACGTTTCCTTCTTTTTGATGGGAGCTTTCCTCTTGTTCTTTCTGGGATTCAGTGTGAAAACACCAGTAAACATGCACTTGGTGAACGAATGTGTAACATGTGAAGTGGATCTTGAAATGCTACTATCAGAGATGGGATTTTGTTAAAATCAGTTTTAACATAAAAAAAGTTTAAAATTTGTGCTGAAGTTGAAGGTAGTGCTAGCTCCACATCTTACAGATCTATATTTGTTGTCCCATTCAAATAGCTGTTCATTGGGCAATCTCAATAGAACCATAGAATCATAGAATAGTAGGGTTGGAAGGGGCCTACAAGGCCTTCAAGTCCAACCCCCTGCTCAATGCAGGAATCCAAGTCAGAGCATCCCTAACAGATGGCTGTCCAGCCTCGTCCTGAAGGCCTCCAGTGTGGGAGGGCCCACTGCCTCCCTAGGTAATTGGTTCCATTGTCGTATTGCTCTAACAGTCAGGACGTTATTCCTGATGTTCAGCCGGAATCTGGCTTCCTGTAACTTGAGCCCATTATTCTGTGTCCTGCACTCCGGCATGATTGAGATAGATTGAAATAGTGTGCCTGTTTTTCTGAAGTGGATGCTAAAGTGTAATGACAGGCTTATTTTTATTTAGGAGCATAGTAAAGCAGAGCTGGATGCGTGGAGGATTGTTAGGGTCAGTGAAAACTTCAGAGTGATCGCCCTGGGTCTTCCTGTCCCCCGCTATTTGGGTAACCCATTAGATCCACCTCTTCGGTCTAGATTTCAAGCCAGAGATGTTTACTATCTACCTTTTAAGGTAAGTAATATCACACATCTCTGATGTTGTGCGCAAAGGGCAGTTGCTTGAATCTTTAACTTCTGCATTTATGCAGAACATCAGTTTAACCTTAAAATGTTGGCTTGGGTCAGGCTTAGTTTGCATATTTTGTATTGGCCAGGTAATTACTTAAATGAAGGTGATCACTGCCAATAGGCGATGTACTAAAAACTTAAATTCTGGATTCTGAAGCTGAGCACTTTAGCATAAAGCACTGATCGTGATATTTAAAGGATTTGAGTCAGCAGTACGCCCAGAACCAACCTATTGGAGCCTACGTAATTACTCTAGAATAGAATGGACCTTGCACAATAAGTATTGCAGCCTGATTTGTGATGTATTTTGTTTTAGGACCATCTTTCGCTGTTATATTTTATTGGATCTAATGTTTCAACAGAGAGGTAAATATACATATCAAAACTATGCATAAGTGTTCTTAGGATGTAGTTTTCTTTGCTGTTGGCTTAACTTGTAGAGTCATTATGAATGTCACACTTGTGTAGAGCTGTTGTGCTATAGACAAATAGATCGTGTGGAATAGTTTACACACGGGACTTAGAGGTTCAGATGCCTGTTAGGCCATCCAGTGAATTTCATGGCTAGCCTTCTTCACTTCATGGTTGTGGTATAAATTGGGGCATGGGGGGGAAGCTATATTGTAACTCAACTCAAGCCTTTGGAATAGGGTGAGGAAAAATTCCCAGTGAATAAATTTAGATGAGCCCCTTAATCAACTTAAAGTGAAACTCTTACTGCATGTGGGAGGTACTGTGGTTTGTTTAAACTACAGTTGGCGAGAACAAGCCAGGATCAAACTGTGTTTACAGATCCTGCTGGCTTGTTCTGAAACCATAAACCACAGTTCCTTGATTCCAGATGACATGGAGAGCCGTGCTCACTTTAAAACTGAAACTGGATGCTTTCTGGTGGAAGAAAGTGGGGAGTGCATGAGCCCCAGGCCTGCTGTAGCTCATTCAGGTAGTGGGAAAGCATAGCTTCCATGTATGAATTGGGCCAAAGTGAAATACAGTGCACGTGTACCACTTAATTTTGTATTCCACCCTTTTTAAAAATTAAGTAGTGCGTAGAATTTGAGGATAGGTAAGCTGCATGGGCCAGGAGGTTCTAGCTACAGGGAGGGATGGAGCTGTGCTTCTGAAATTTCAGCAGTCATCTCTTGCCCAGCTGGAGACATGCTATTTAAAAATATGCCCGGGTTTGCAGGCTCATATATTCTGTACAGGATACCAGATTTGTATAGAACGTGGCATGCACACAGGGTATACAGATGCTTTCCTGGTTACACTCAGGATGTCATGGTGTCCTTAACATTATAGCATCTTGTTAGCCTTACTTTAATGAACATTTTGAAATTAACAGTGGAAAAATAGAAGAAATAGAAAAACAGAAAATTCTGATGGAATTGTTGTTGGTTCTTTTATGTCTAGAATTTCTCAGCTTTTGTCCTTTGCAACAACTCTTTGCACCCAAGAATCCTCTGCGTTGGGTCTTCCTGATTTCCCTTTAGACAGCTTATCATCTGCTGTGCAGATTCTGGTAGGTCCATGCAAATATATAGAAAAACTATATAAAGTGGAAAATATGTTCCATATACATTTAGCATATTAGCTTGTTGGTATAGTAAAATGGTATCACTAAGCTCAACAAGGATGAAAAACAGCAGGAATTCTGATATTAGGCCTGCCTACAGAGTGTTTTAATGAATTCCATTACAAATTTAGGACCTGAGGCTGATATCCACAAAGTCTGAGTGTTGTTGTTGTTGTTGTTGTTGGGAGTTGTAAGAGTTTTTTTCTGTCTAAACATGCATAGGATTGTGCCCTTAATGGCTGATTAACTTGCCCCAGCATGTAAATGCCTCCGACAGAGTGTAGTAACATCTGCTCTAATGCAGCACCACAAACTATAATGTTTTGAAACCATTTCAAAAAAACTCTATATCTTTAAGATTTGGAGGGAGAAAAAAGCTTCAAGCTGCTTTGACTATCAGTTAGGAAGGCAGGGTATAAAGGCTGAAAATAAATAATAAATACTAAGATGGGGATTCCTGGCCTAGAGTTCAAGAAAAACATTCAAAGAATAAAGAAACTGTTTCCATAGTGAAGCTTGGGAAAAAGAAAAATTAGGAGTCTTGCTGCAGCGAAAGCTTATTTTCTACACTAAAAGTAGTCCTTTGCAGATTTTTTAAATATCTGATTATAGTTCTGTATGTACATAATTATTTGTACTTAGGGATGTATAGACTGTATAAAATCCACTCCACCTGTGTTTCGCGGATTGTCAGGCGCTTTTTGTTCCGTCACCTGCTCACAGACGGATGCAAGGGATTTAGTAACAATTTACATAATTTACCTTTTACGTAACATTTAGTGTATTGTCCCCCATTCCATTCAACTTTTCCTCAGCAGAAATGTGCGTATTTTCCTATGAATAAATATGCATACATTTTGGAAAAGTAAAAATAAAAATCCGGAAGTCCATGGATGCTGCGCGGCCTGAGGGGGTCACTCCGCAGCGGATTCCACAGGTCAGATTCTTAGAAATCTGAGCTCATTTTAGTCTATCTCGAATTTCTCCAGCATTCATGTTTGTACTACATGCATCTGTGATAATTGTGTACTTTGCCTGACAGGTCTCTGCCCCACTATGGGTGATCAAGAGCTAAGTTCACTTAGGGCTAAACTCATTTTTAAAACCTGAGTCTGCCCCAATTACATATAAAGTGGGATGTGTGTCCAAGTTTTAGAACAAAAGAAGTTTGTGGGTGAGGGGAGCTGAATTCTCCCTATATATGTGGTGCAGTCTGTCCTCCTAGGCACTTTTCTTCTTTTCCAATGTCCACTAAAAGCATAAGCTTGGCTGTCAGAAAAGTGCTTGGGGACAGAAATTTTAGGAAAGTGTGTGGCAGGTGAGGGGAGGGTTCAGCTCCCTCACTTGTGCACCCTTCTGGCTCTAAATCAGAATGCTTCTTTATATGTGATTGAGGCAGACCTCAGTTTAAACCACAGGGTTTAAACAAATGCGTCTGCTTCCATCACATCTAGTTTGAGTTGACCGTTACCTGTAGTCCTGAGGAAAGACTTTTGTTTTGTTTTGTGTTTTCTAGTCTCCACAACTGTTTTCAGATCCTGATCCATCTTCCTTCAGGCTAGCAGAGGCTAGGAATCTTGGAGAATAGGGCTTGCCAAATTACTGTTGAATTCTGGTGGATGGCACACATTCGCTTATTGCTCACAGAATATTGGCATCTGCATTTTTTCACATTTAATACATCAGTGATTATATGTTCACTTTTCTCTGTATTTTCCTCCATTAAGAATATCTTTCCTATGATGTCAGTCCAGAACACAATCAAGTGGCTTTATCCATACGATGTCCTGTTGGGGAAGGAAGGCAAAACAGCAGTAGAAGATTCCTTAAAAGTAAGTGTCCACTGTATGCATACACGTTCTCCTGGCAATATGTCTGGACTCATGCAGACATCACACAGGAGACTGCTTAACCATGACTGAGAAATGGGCGTAGGCCACAGGAATAAACACTCCCATCCCTTCTGGAGTATGAATCTAGGCTCAATCACAATTAGCGTGGATTCACAAATCCTAGGTCAAGCAGGAACCTTTGTTAGCCCTAATCATAGTTAATGTAGTTGTTTGAATCCCACCCTTCATCAAAGGCTCTGGGCAGCAATAATGCTCTCTCATTTTCCTCACAACAGCCTGTGAGGACGCTTAGGCTGAGAAATAGTGACTGGCCTAAGGTCACCTCCTGAGTTTCATGGCTGAGTGGGAATGTGAACCTGGGTCTCCCTGGTCCAAAGCCAGTGCTCTGTCCCCTGCACCACATTTGATATCAGTGCCAACAAACTGTCGAGCTGTGGTTTGACCTGGTGAAGTTGGTATGGGATTTGCACTTGGTGTGTGGGAGTACCGTGTCCCACTCCCAGCTGTAAATTGCCAGAGTTACGTTCATACTGGCCCTTGGTGTCATAGTAGTTGATGTATCATGCCTTTATTGTTAAGACACACAATGATAGTCTTGAGTCTAGTTCTCACTGAGGAGATAAACCTGAAGTGCGCCACTTCAGATTGTAGATGGGGGTTCACATGTTTGAATGTTCCTAGTCTGTACAAATAAAAATCCCTCTATAGAGAAAATTTGTATGTTAGAGAGGTTCAAGCCTAGCCTACTTCCTAACATATTCATTTTCTCTATATAGCAAATTTTCTTCAATCTGAAGTGGTACATATCTGGCACAGACAGGTTTACCCACCTCATTAAGAAGTAGGCCTTGGTTGCTGTGCTTTCCTGTCAGAACGATACTGCGAAAACTCAATTCAATCTCCAACAGATTATCCTTTCTCTTCCCTTAGTCTCCCTCTTCTTAATTCAGTGAGGTTAATATATGTATCAGCCACAATTTAACACTTTCCTATACAATCCTCTGGATTAGAAATCTGTTTACTTATTAATATATTAATTTCAAACTTAGAAAAAACATGAAGACCCCAAGAATATTTTATTCTGTAGCCATTTTATGTTTTGCCAAAGGTATATTCTAGTTACTGTGGCTTTCTGTATTTCTCAGATTTATTTTTTGGGGTGGGAGGTGAGCGATTAAGAGGAGACTGATGAAAACCTTATGTGAAGGCATTCCACAAGCCATATTTTCTTTCCATAATTCTTTTTGACATATTGAAGTCTAATAATGATTGTATAGTAAGGGTTTCTTAAGGGACATAGTCTTCAGTATTCATTGTGCCCTGTAGACTAATTGAGTCAAATACAGAAGATGTACATTGACAATACTATTGCTTAAAGAGACATATGCAGCCCAATCCTAAGCAAACTTACTTGGATGTAATTCCTAAAGTATTTAATTGGACTTCTTCCCAAGTAAGTGTGCATAGGATCATAGCCTTACTTTTCTCCAGACCAGTTTCCATCAAATTTACCATGTTAGCTACCTTGCCTTTGCACAAATGAAATTAGGTTAATTTTAATATATTAAGCTAAATCTCAAATTCTGAAAAACAAATCATACATACATATATATGTATGTATGTATGTATGTAAGTCTCTCTCTCTCTCTCTCTCTCTCTCTCTCTATATATATATATATATATATATATATACAGAGAGAGAGAGAGAGAGAAGTTGACCTTTCCCAATTCTAAACACTTTATGCTGCTCTTCCAATTGAGTCCTTTAATAGGTTTCAACATAAAGCAAATACTGGGCTGTTTCGCATGAGTGAACAGCCCGCCATGGCTTTAATAAGCCACGGTGGGCTGTGGTGTGGGCTGGCGGCCATTTGGAATATTACCACAGGGCTGTGGCTTGTCGTGTCATGTGAAGCCAGGCGGCAGATGTTGTGCAAGGGTTAAACACCCCTTGCGTAACCCATGCCCTGTTCTAGAGTTATGCAAAAGTTGTTTATCCTCGCACAATCCCTACCATATTCAAATCCCGCTTGCCCGGCATGCACCACAGCCCACCATGGCTTAAATAAATCACGGTCGGCTATTTTGATCATGTGAACCAGGTCACATTCCCATCCAGTGCGAAGAAGACATCCATCATGGGTTAACTCCTCCCACTGCCCAGGACAGGCAAGGAACATATGACCAAGCTTTTTGCTTTGGTCCTGGCCTGTGTGGCTCCTCCCAGCCAGTTCATTCCTTGCCTTTGTGCAGGACAGAGCTTGTCCTTATCTCTCCTCAACAATCTCCTTTTCCTTTTCATTCCTTGTTCTACCTTTTCCTTAACAAACTTTTCTCTTTCACAGAACTTAAGAAATTATTCTTCCCTTCTTCTGCCCTAATACTTCTCACCCCTCTGAGCAGGTCTGGCACAAACTGGATGTTAGAAGGGCCATCAAAATCTACCTTAAGAGGACTGAGGAACTCCAATATTCTGATTTCTTATTTGTTTCCTTTCATCCAACAGCCTTGGGGCAGAAGGCTTCCTGTGCTTCCCTTGCTAGATGGCTCAAGGCATGTATTTTTGCAGCCTATGAGGTTAAAAAAATCCCTAAACCCGCACATGTTACAGCACACTCCACCAGGGCTGTGGTTGCCTCAGCAGCTTTTTCTACCAACATCCCCTTAGCAGAGATCTGTAGGGCAGCCACGTGGTCCTCACACAATACGTTTGTAAGGCATTATAGGATGGACAAATACACTTCTGCCAAAGCAGTTTTCAGATGTAGAGTGTTACAACAGGTATTACCTCAACTGTTGGGTCAGCCTGCTTTGGGGACCGCCCTATAGGAATAGTAGCTTTTGTACATCCCATGATAGATGTCTCCTTCACACTGGATGGGAATGGAAAGTTGGGTACTTACCATGAAGTTCCATTCCGATTTGGTTTGCAGGGAACATCCATACTGCACCCTCTGGCAGGATGACCACCCTGTCGATACTAGCATTTATTACAATTTTTCCCATGGAGTGTGTGAATACCCAGAGAGGGGCTTTTCTCCTTTTTTGTTCTACCTTCTGTTTCTTGAACTACTACATTAACGGCTCCTCAGTAGCTACTCTGTCCAAATGCTCAGCTAGAAAAGAACTGGGGCCAGGACCAAAACAAAAAGCTTGGTCACATGTTCCTTGCCAGTCCTGAGCAGTGGGAGGAGTTAACCCATGATGGATGTCTCCTGAGAACCAAATCAGAATGGAACTTCACCGTAAGTACCCAACTTTCCAGTCTCAGCCTGAATTTGTTCATCTGTTTGTAGGGAAACTGTGTGTGCTCTTAAAAAGTGTCCTCTTAAAAAGGAGCAGAAAGCCTCCAGCTGGCCATTTACTGTAGCTTTCTCATGTAATCCCTGCCCATTACATGACTCTAGCCACTGTTGTGATCTGTTTAAGCTTCCCACCCCTGAGGCCATCCCAAGTTTTTCAGGCTGCCACCTTGTCATCCAGGAACAATGTTACTAGCAGAGGCGGTGTCTACAGGTTGGTCCTCAGTGTTTATGCATTGCCCGTAGCAATCCCTGAACACTGGTGTAAGGCAGAGGAGTGCAACTTGTGGCCCTCCAGATGTTTTGGCCTACAACTCCCATCAGCCCTAGCCAGCATAGCCAACCGTGAGGGATCATGGGAGTTGTGGTCCAAAACACCTGGAAGGCCACAAGTTGCCCACTCCTGGTGTAAGGTTAGCACGATGACCTAGCCCATCATAAAGGCACGCTGTGCCAGCATAACAAGGTGGAGAGGTTTGGCTGAAATTATATTTGCATGTAGAGAAAGGAAGCTTCTTTAATTAATTTAAATACAGAAAATATACAATGACAGTACTATTGCTTTAAACCAGAGAGAGATAAATTATTCTTTCTTTTTAGCGATTTGATCTCCAGGATTCAGGAAGACCATCTGTACCTATGAGTGTTATAAATGTGAAAAAGATGGAAGATGATAAGACCACGCAGGCTGATGTGACAGTTCAGATAGCTGAAAAAGCTGTGGCATTTCAAGTAATTATTTAAAGGTTTAACCAGTGTGTATGTGTGTGTGTGTGTGCGCGCGCGTGGAGGGGGGGCGGCGTGTGTATGTTGAACAATTATTTCGCTGCCATTTTTTATTTTCAGCATTGCCCAGAATTTGGCATAAAAACTAAGTAATGTATTACATCCCAGTAGCATGGGATACTGATCAGAGAAGGGTCTGACCAGATGACCTGAGTTTATATGAAATAAAGATGTCTTTTATATGTTCTGAACATAAATAATTCAGGGCTTTAAACTGCACCTTGAATTCCACCTGAAACATACCTAGAAACATAGAACACATAGCTGTGGCTATGTTTGCATTTAACCATTGAGGACTAGCTGAAGCAACTGTTGGGCTCATGTACTTTCTCCCTCTTCTCCTCTGGTGCAAGTGAAGGGAGGAAAATCAGAAACTTCCACTTCCATTTTAAATTAACCACAGTTTACTATTACATCTTAACTGTGGTTAATCTTCAGACTGGTTTGAAGATGTCTTGTTTCAACAAACTATAGTTAAGCTTAACCACAGTTTGTCCAGGTTTGTACATCACAACAAGCTGTGGTTAATCTAAAATGGAAGTGAAAGCTTCTCAGCTTCTCATCACGGAGCAGGAAGGGGGAGTGGGAGTGGTGTGAGCCCAATGTTCACTTTGGCTCATCCATGTAACAGCTAAACCATGGTTTTAGAGTTATGTGTACATGCAACCAAGTTTGAGGCTGAGCTATAGATGGAGGCTTTGATATGGTTTATTTATTGGGGGGTACAAGTTTTGTTAGTAATATTTAATAAGAGAAATTTCAGAATGTATTATCTGGAGCAATGAAGAGTTTGTGTGGTCAGCTTAGCAAACTATGTTGTTACCTTGATGATTAATGTTTACAATCTTCCTTTTAGGTTCCTGCTGGGACTAAGCCACTAGAACTGCATTCTGGGACAGATGGTTTCATAAAGACTGCCAGCCATGAACAGCTATTGGCAGAAATGATGCAATCCCATATGGTTAAAGATATTTGTTTGATTGGAGAAAAAGTAAGTACCATAATGTAACTGTACATAGCTAAATGTAATGCAGTCTTGCAATTAATGCACCATATATCAATCCTGTTTAAAAAAAATCTCGCTGTACCTATTTATCACAGAATGATTTCTGTCAAGCTTCTCATCTGGAAATAATTGTTATTTACCTAGCTTTAATTACTGTTTTCCTGTCTGCTTCAAGGCATTTCCCCCTCTTTTTTCCCTTTAGGGTTGTGGCAAAACGGTTCTTGCTAAGGAGTTTGCAGCTACATTAGGATACAACATAGAACCTGTCATGCTCTATCAGGTAACCTCATTTGTTGATGTATCAGTGGCAAGTCCTGCCTCTGGACAAGGGGTTGCACCTGAATGGTCATTAGTCTCTTCAATATTAGCCTAGTTCTTACTGAGGCAGTAAACCTCTACCTGGGCTGTAGCACTTCAGGCTGCATGTGACCATATAAAAATAAGTCCTTGCACTTAGAAAATTCGATGTCTGGGAGAAGAATAAGCCTAACCTTATTCTTGACATCTAGCTTTCTATGTACATGAGTCATGTGAACCTGCAATCTGAAGTGATACAACCCAGACATGAGTTTACCACCTCAGTGAAAAGTAGGCCATTGAGATTGTGACCTATTGCAAAATGCAGCTGATTTCATTTCTGCATTTACTAATGACAAAATGTAAAGTAAAAAATTTAAAGTAAATCTTTTTGTCAACAATTTTTATGTCGCTTGTTTTTGATATTTTTGCCTAATTGCACGTTTTAATTAATGTAGTAAATTTAAGGGTTGCAAGCAGCAACTTGAGTAGTAAAACAATTTGCTGCTTTTAAGGTATGGATTTAGATTACCCATCTGCAGAATCATTGAAGACCTGTTAGAGAAAAGCAGAATTGGGCAAAGTTTTGTGCAATGTGAATTCAATCTTCTGAATGTTCAGAATATATTTAAAAGTTGCATCAACAGACCTTTTCAGTTCACTGTGGGCCGAATAATATTTTTGTACATGAACGTTACTGGATTTCAGAGGGCAGTGAGATTAGTGACCTATAGATTATTAAAAACAATTTGCTACTTCACTGCATGAGTTACCACTCCATTACTTCTAGTATCCAAATCTACCTCCTTTCATGGTTCTTTGAGCCTTATGTATTGAGGTCCCTGACAAATAGTGTTTTGGTGTTTGTCACACTTCGTTTTCTAGTTCTCACAAAACAAGCAGTTGATGAGACAGTACACCACTGTCTGGGCTTCACCACTTCAGACTGCAAGTGACTGCATTCTCCTCCACACAAAAATGAATAATAAATTCCTGCACATAATAAACTAGCTGTCAGGGAGAAAGATTCTTGCCCAGCCTTCTCCTTGACATGCTATCTTTCTATGTTTGTAAGCCCCCATTTGCCGATTGATAGTACAATATAGATAAGCTTTGCCACCTCTTCTGCTGTGTGTGAGAAATAGGACTATATGTAACATTTCAAGACATTAATTCTACCTAAAATCCTACCAGAGGCATATTTTATATTGCATATCTTATGCTGAAGTTGCTAGGCTTATCTAGGAATAAATTTTCTGCTATTCTGTTCTCTGGTAATGCCCAATGAAGGCATAGGCTGATGCATATGACAGAGGGTCTTCCCCATATAGCCATAATTCTTCAAGGAAACAAGTTGCGGACTTGGGAAGCAGGATTACAGAGTGAGAGCAATCCTTGATCATCACAAGGACTAAAACATTGTTCTGGCTTAAATTGTCAGCTTCTCCTTTCATTAAAGGTAGTACTTGTTTCCCTTTCTGTAGACAATAGCACACTTAGATATGTTGTGTATTGTATTGCATTGCATTGCATTGCATCACATATATAGAAAACATACTTTTGAAAATTGTCTAACCAACTGCTGAAACAGTCAGCAGCCCCTTGCCTGCCTTTGACTGCATGTCTTGGTTAAAGCAAAATGTTACACTACAAGCAAAATAAATCTCTCATATTATTGAAGCTCAGTTTAATAGCAATTTTGCCACTGTTTTTGTTACCCATAGGATATGACAGCTCGAGATCTGCTGCAGCAAAGGTACACTCTCCCTAATGGGGACACTTCCTGGAGACCATCTCCACTTATAACAGCTGCATGTGAGGGAAAGCTTGTTATTCTTGATGGTATTCACCGTGTCAACCCGGGCACTCTAGCTGTCCTCCAAAGGTCAGTTTGACAACAGTCATGGAATAGGTCTGTGGAATGTTAATAAAGGATGTGAATATGGAGGCGTGCATGCATTCTAAGTCAGGTTCACGCTAGCCAATGGCTTCCATATGAGCATTTCAGGAAGTGTGTAGGGGTGCCATCATGCAGAATCACCATTTCTATAAACCGGTCATGATGTGTGCAATAATGGTAATGCCATTTCAAGCAAACAATGGGAGCGTTCCTCCCATTACATATAGCATGTGTGCAGAATCTCAGGCCCCGGGAGCCAAATCTGGCCCTCCTGTAGTCACAATCTAACTCTCGAAGGACCAAGCAACAAATGTTAAATGACAAATGGCAAATGTATTTCCTGTGTGTCTGTGGGATCAACACGGGAACATTTTAAGGATAAAGCTAAATCTAGAAATACACAATAAATAGAGTTGAGGTGGCCACTACCAATTGTGGTTTTCTAGACGCATGTCCCCATGAGTTTATCATCAAGTGTACTCTTCCAACATTTTGGAGTTTATAATGTGGACATGTGCATAAACATGAGATACCACTTCTGTGTAAGTCTCTGAACTGGTTCGCACATCACGGCGAATCAGGGATGCTTGCCGCGTGTGCACCACTTCCAGTTTTCAGAAACAATCTGTTAGCATAACGTCTGAACCCAGACACTTTGGGTTGATTGTGGGTTAAACAACCCAATGTTAACCCATGGTTTGTTCATACTGTATGATAGCCTTGGTTTGTTTAACCCACGAACAACCCAAACTATCTGGGTTGTTATAACCTATGAACTGGAAGCAGTGCACAGTGCGCATCCCCATAAATGGTGGGTTAATTAACCATGATTTGCTGCCCCGTGCTGCCGTGACATGCGAACAGCCCCTTTAAGTGGCATTCATTCTTTCAGAATAAAATGGTTGTTTTATGATTGGAGTTATAACACTTCTGAAGTTGTTCCTGCTTTCATACCATCACAGTGCTAATATAATTAACACCTCTTATTGTGAAGATGCCTTCAGTTATTTATTAGAGTGCTTGTGTCTGCCTTGCATATAAATCACATTTTGAACATTGTGCTGATTTGTATTGGGTTTTTTTTTTTAAACGATGCAGTTTGGGGTGAGAGAAGGAAGGTGATGTGGGTGCATGCAAGATATTCTTAGCACTTATTTCCCTATAGAGTGCTTGCTTCACATTTTTAAATTGCTATTTGAATTTGGGAGTTTAAAGAGTGGTTTGAGGCTTTTGAGGGAGCTGCATTTTGAAAGAGAAACTGTTGGACAGTGAATGCATGCACAAAATGTATACCTTTACACTTCTGGATGCTGGCTCATATCTTTAATTCTGTTCAGTTAAGACATGCTTTGGTATCCTTGAATTTCAGATTATTTCAAAAGGAAGGTGAGCAAAATTGTTAGTTACACATAATTAATGTATTATTTAAAAACAGCATAAATTATTTAGTTAGAATGTGTAAGAAATTAGTTAGAAAGTTTAGTTTAGTCTCTTTCATGGTCTCAGTGCAGTCCAGTATACAGAGCTTCGTTATATACAGGCTACTGCATTAGTCAGTTAAGAAACTGAGTGGGAAGGTGAGGGATTTGTGCACCCTGAGGACCAGGTGTGAGGGAATCATATAAAAAATATTTATCACCTGCCCAGGTGCAGAGCTCATATGTTGGGGTGGGCAGCTTGTGGCCCTCTAAATATTTTGGCCTACAACTCCCATCAAATCTACCCAGCATAGCCAGTGGTGAAGGATCATGGGGATTGTAGACCAACATGTCTGGAAGGCCACAAGTTGTCCACCCCTGCCACTGTGGAACTGCTCAGATCACTAGTTGCAGGTAAGCAACCTGTTTTTCTGTCTCTTTCCAGAATAAATTCTGCTTCTGAACTATTGACTGTGACCTGCATGCTTCAGAAAATGTATTCACATTGGAGCAAGGCTCTCAACTCATTCTTGTTGGAGCCTATTTGTTTATTTTATGTGTGTATATTTCAATATGTCAAGTGATTTCTAAATTCAATTTCAGAAAGCCATCCATAAAAGACAGGCAGAAAAATGTTTCTCTAATTAATGAATATTAGTTATCAGAACAGACAATCCAATGTGATTAAAACCCTTTTTTTGCCAATTCTTATACAGGTTAATTCATGATAGAGACATTACTCTTCATGATGGCACCCGCTTGCTCAGGGAAGATAGATATAAAAAGTTAAAAGAAGAGTTGCAGCTCTCAGATGAAAAACTACAGCAAAGGTAAGCTGCTCAGAATTAATTTGTGCCCTGATTCATAGAATTTTTTGTATGGGTATGGAAGACTGTCTTAGGTATGTCTTCAGAAGAAAAAGATTTTTGGTATAACTGGACTCTTTTGCTTCTTTATCAGTCAATACCAATGTAAAGGAAGTTCTCAATGTAAAGTACAAAGTTCTCAGTAGTTGGTAGATTACACCTGCAAGGCTTCACCTTATATATCCAAACTATAGTCAGTGTTGTTGGAAGGGATGTGGCCAGATTGGCTCATGTTTTCATCTTTGGTGGGAATGTTTGACAGTACAGGTATTTTAGAACATAGTTGCTGATGGCTGTCAGAAATTTCTCCATATTAGACTACTTGAAACACCTAAAGCTGTGCTTCTTCATTATTTTGAACCTAACATCCCTGGATTCCTGCATAAATTCTTTTTTAAACAATTGTATACAGTGTCACACTTGTGTATAGCACATAACTGGAAGTCTCCGAAGCAGCCACCTAAACAGCAATAGATTTGAGAGGCTGTTATGTACAAAACTACTCAGCAAGGAAGGAATTCTAATTTTAAAAATGATATAATGGCACCATGGTTTCCGTTTATTTCCTATGTGAAAGCTCTTCAAACATTTTAGCAAATTCCTGTTAAGTACAGATACCTATCTTTCTTCTAATAGATAAATATATTACACAGACTCTCTCTCTCTCCCTCTCTCTCTCTCTCTCTCTCACACACACACACACACACACACACACGTGTATGTAACTTATGTATCCAATTTTTCATTAGACAGTGAGCTTCTCCTTAGGCTGTTTTACTTTAGTTGTTCCACAAGCATATCCATGATATACTAAGAATTATAATAAGTAAGCTTCTTGTGTGAATTCATTTTTGTTGCATGTATTTTTCTCTTTGAAATAAAGTAACATTAAATTAAATGGGAAAAAACAATAGTTCTTTGTAGCCATGATGTGCACCATTAGTTATTTAAAATCCTGAGCATTTCAAAGGTTTTTTTTTACTGTTAAATCTTTCCCCCCTAAAACAGTTATCTTTTATTAAAAACCTTTAAAAGTCTACTATCACAACATAAAGAGCTGAGCTAGGTGGACATTGAGAGAAGGAGTGGTTGGAAAGGTGAGAAGGGAACTGAGAGTGGAGAAAAAGGGGGGAATAGTCATTGCTTCCATTTTTTTTTTACAAGTGAATCATCTCCCTACTTTTTTAACTGAAAAGAAGCATTAGGGAATTCAGTTGAGAGCAAAGAGGGTTGCAGGGTGAGGGGCTGCTTAAATCTCTCCCTTCCTGTTGCTTTTCCATTCAGACTGGCCTCTGTACTTTCCTATGTGTTGGATAAAAAATACAGTAACCCTGTATTGCTAACAGCAGCTTATGGAGGGTGATTTACAATGGACAAATTGTGGCAGGGGAAAGGGTGTTTATTTCACATTCATATATCCTGTCTTTTTAATAGAATTATACTCAAGGTGGCTTACAAATTAAAATAAAAAACGAAACCTTAAATCCTTAAAAACAACAACACCTAAGTTATAAAGCAGGAGTCAGCAGCAGTAGGCCTATAAAACACTAACCCCTGGCCAGCATATCAAAACATAACATCCATGTTAAAATATTATTATGCTTGTTAGAAATAGGTATTTATGGCTCCAATTATTAGGAAATGTAGATATTAAAAGTTATAATAAATGTATAAATCCATGTTCCAGGGAGTGGATGTCAGCCGCAAGCACGACCTTGTTGCCATGTAATGTATGGAGTGACCCTCATTCCAAGAAGTCAGTGTGAACAACTGGGCTTCTCCAAAATGTTTAGGCGCCGTATATTTCCTTTAATCTGAGGACTAGACAGAATTATTTAGGAATGCATAGCACTGATGCTGTATACCAGTGGTTCACAGATATTTCACTAGAAGATCCTCTTTTTGAAGATCCACTTACTTTGGCAGCATGTGATGAAGTTGACTGCTAGTATTACTGCATTTCCTGACAGAAATAATCATACAGAAGGATTGAGATGAGTTTCAGAAATGAGCATGTTATCCTACTTAGTAATGAAAATAGAAGTGAATAAAAGTGAAAACGTGATGATAGCTGCCCTCCTCTATTTGAAAAATAGTTGTTCCTTGATAAGCTTAGTTGCTACCCTCTGAACTTTGCAGCTTTCCTACATTTTGACAATTGCATATTCATTGGTTCCTGTCAAGGATAACGGCCTGCTTTCCGCCATAAGATCGGGTAGGGTACCACGTTGGAGGTAACCACCTGGGATTGTGTGTAATCTAGAGGCTCCTTGGCCCTTTGTCCAAGGCCAAATGCAGTCCCTGCTAACCAGAAAGTGCCAACAGCTGGAGTTGGTGGGGAGTTCCAGGCTCTTGGAGGCCAGGGCGGTCCACCCAGGGACTGAGCCAGTGATTGGCTGAAGCAAAATCTGCCCTGGGTTGCCAGGGCTGGGCTTTAAAAGTGGGCTGAGGTGGAGGCATAATATGCCTTCATCCTGGTGGCCTTGGACCTGCAGATGTCTGGTTGCTATCCAGGGAGATCCATACTTAGGTATGCAAGGATAGGCCAGGTAGATTTAGTATTTTGCTTGGGTGTGCATTCATGAAGCTCTCCGTATATAGTTAAGTGATTTAGCTTTGTACCCTTTGTGTAACTTTCTATTTCCATTCTTCCCTTTCCTTCTACCCCTTTATTTTGATCTTAATAAATCTTTATCCAACCTTTAGTTGGTGTGATCTCTCTGCATAACCTCAGTGCTAATGTCAGTGCCTCTTGGATTAAGAGGGTGGCTACTGGGTATTTTGGGGGACTGAAAGGCCAGGGTTGGCCAGTCCTGTTTTTGGGAAGGAGGTCCCAGGATTGGGTCCTGGGCGGTCCTCCCTTGCAGGGAGGCTGGGGCTGGTCCCGGTGGCTGGGATCCTCCTTCCCTCCTTTTCCTTGATAGTTCCCATTTCACATGATTATTTCAGACACTTTATTGTTTGTGTTTATCAGTCAGGGATTAGCTTTGAGGCTTAGGACTTTCAGCTAAAAATAACTAATGTCACCATTCAGAGCTTTGATCTGGGTGACTGTTTTCAACAGGCAGTCCCCAATTTCTCTTTGAAATATTCACATGTTTTTGTAACTGCCAAACCAGCTTGCCAACCAGCACTATACAGCTTACATTTTTTGTTCAGGTTGTGTCCTTAAGGTGAGATATAAATGTGTCTTTTGCCTGCTCATACAGCCTTTTTGCGTGAGCCAGTATAGTTAACTAGTTAGCTTCCTGTCTTCAGTTAACTATAAGTTACCCATTATGTCCAAAGCAGGAAACGATGTTTAACAGCTTTGAAACAAGCCAGGATACTCAACCAGCGTTTGAAATTGATTGAATACCCTGGCATATTCCATAGCCACCTTGAGTGCCATTTTTGGTAGAAAGGCAGGGAATAAAACAAACAAATAAATATAGTTTCCCGATTTCAACAAGTAATTATAGAAAGACTTTCTGGTTTGTTTGCTGACTTGTCCAAAGGGGCTGGATGCACAGGCAAAAGTCTTGTTCATATTTCAGTTTATTAAGCCGAGAGGTGGTCCTCCAAATGCAGTCACTGTGTTGGTCTTCAAAACTGAAAAACAGATTAATTCTCTTCTTGTACCATGCCATGGGCAGAAATGCAAAAACAAAGGATGCTTTTGAACTGAATAGAGCAGTCTCATCTGCATTCAGATTCAGATTAGACATAAAAAATGTATTATTTTCTCACAGGTCCATTTTTCCCATCCAGCCTTCCTTCAGAATAATTGCCTTAGCAGAGCCTCCTGTCATAGGAAGCACCACTCAGCAGTGGCTGGGCCCAGAGCTCTTAACACTTTTCCTTTTCCATCACATAAAGCCTCTGAGCAAGAGTGAAGAAATTAGAGTTATTAAAGAGATGGTAAGTGTTCACAAAGCTTTGCTTTGTTGCTTGGCATTGGTTGCTATTCAGATCAATACTTGCTCTTTCTTGCTTTCTTGCTTTTCTTGCTATTCTCAGAATGTACTTGTGATTAAGTTGGAGATGTGCAAGGGCCTGCACTAGAAGTGCTTGACTTGCGTGGGGGCTGTCTGCTCCTATTTGTACTTTTGTACATGGAAAAATTATCTCTACGCTCCTGTTCAGGGTTCCAGTCAGCCCCTTTCCAGGATACTCTATTCCACCTTCTCTTCCACCCATCCCATCCTATTTTTATTATTTCCCCCTCCAACAGACACTCAACATTCTGTGGCCATTGAGCATGCTCAGTCCTCATTGGGCTGTTTGGGGGTTTTCTTCCTTGGTTTTTTCTCTAACTTGGTTTACTTCTGCAAACCAAGTTGATACCTCTCCATTAAGGATTGCCATTCAGAGAATGAGTTCACTAGTACACTAGTCATGTTTGTTTGTTTGTTTGTTTGTTTGTTTCAGGTCCCAAATGTGCCTAGTGCTGCAGTAGAGCGGCTGTTGAATTTAACACACAAACTTCGTGAAACAAATGATCCCACTGTGAGTCCAGCTTTTCTTATTTTAATTGTCTGTCTCGCTTGTTCTTTGGTTGACCAGAGTACCACCACATGCTACCAGCATGCTGTTTTGAAGTATTAGGATTTCAGGAAGTGATTTTAATGACAGTCATTCTTAGCGGATCCTTATCCAACACTTAAGCATGTTCTTAATATGAAGGGTGCAATCCTATGCATGTTTAGACAGAAAAAAGTCCTACAACTCCCAGCATTCCACAGCTAGCATGGCTGGCAGGGGAATGCTGGGAGCTGTAGGACTTTTTTCTGTCTAAATATGCATAGGATTTTGCCCTAAATTGCTGTGAAAGCATTCAGTGCCATAGGTGGTTCATCTATTTACAATAGTTACAAGTTTGTTGTGACACTGTGAGTAGACAGCGTTACTGTTTTCGAACAATAAGCCCTTGCCTTTTACTTAGAGGATTATTTAGGACTGTCTTGGTGGAAATGAAGATACAAACTAGAATGAGGGTCAGAGAATGTTATTATTTGAATACATTTATTATTAAGGGAGCAATCCTGTGGCCGCTAGACAGCGGCTAGACGGCCATAGGGTATCTGGCTTTCCGGGAACCAACTTCACCCCACTTCGGAACAGCCCCATCCTCCGCACTTGCAAGAGGAGTGTGGAGTGGCCGAAAAGGGGCAGGGTGGGGAGGGCAGAAATGCCTGTACAACACATCCAATGTGCTATACAGCAGCCTCCTCCCCCACTAACCCCTCCCGCGGCTAGACAGCCACAATCGGCTGTCTAGCTGAAACTGCAAGGCAGGAGAAGTTCGGAGGGAATGATCCCCTCCGTGCTTCTCCTGCTCTGCTTTGGATAGGCAGTCACCTCCGAATTCAGAGACAGCTGCCTATCTG
This sequence comes from Heloderma suspectum, assembly GCF_057233095.1. Lineage (NCBI taxonomy): Eukaryota > Metazoa > Chordata > Lepidosauria > Squamata > Helodermatidae > Heloderma > Heloderma suspectum. The sequence continues at coordinate 173,803,888 of NC_139460.1, read as the reverse complement.
AATAGGATTGCGCCGTAATTTTACGTTTGCATTTTTAAGAGGAAATGAAATACGTATTACCTGATGATTGCAGCTTTGAAGGGCAAATCATTTCTATGTCTTGTTCATTTAATGCCTAAATCTGATATGTCTTGAAAATTGTATGTGGAGCTTTACATAGATGGAGTTTTCTTCCTAAGGCCACAATTCTATGCATGTTTGTCTAAAAAGTTTAGTCTTTTTTCTGTCTAAACATGCATAGGATTAAATTATTTAGTGATATATAATTACAGAGCATCTGAAAAGTGGAGCCTCTCAGTAGGTATACCTTTTTAAAATTGCAAAATATCCAGAGATCTCCATATCAGAAGTGAGTCACAGTTCAGACTGAGGGGAGAATCCTACAGATGCGTAGTGACAGGTCATCTGCAGAAAGAATTATAAATAGCTTGCTTGTGCTGTAAGTTGAAATGCATGCCTTAGGTATATTATCCATAGTGGCTCATGTAGGATAGGGGAGAGAACATGGCTTCTTTCCCCCTGCAGGGTTCCAGATGTGTGTTTACTCTTGGGTAAGGTGATAATGATGGAGCACAAACTCAGTTGTTAACCTGTTAAATTCATGAATTAATCTTGCTGTTAAATGTGGACTGTGTCTTGAGTTTGGATGTCCCTGCCAGACGTTAAATTTGCTTAAGTCTCTTTTTGTTAGATTTAGACTTTGGCTGATGTTTGGACATTTGCTTTCACATGTTGCAAATGCAACGCCTTGTTTGAAGAAAATGAAACATTACTGCCTTTGGGAACTAATGCATTTGAAGGGACTGGCTTGATGAAGAGATTTGTTTCAAGTGCTTACTTCCAAAAAATAAGCTAACTAATGCAAATTTGCCCTTTAGAATCTGGGGAAGAGGTTCTAACCCAGATAAATGGATTCATTGACAGTTTAGACAGTGGCTCTTCTAGTGTGTGTGTGTGTGTGTGTGTAAACACTCTTCCATCCTTTGTCACTGATTACTAAATACTGGATTAAATTAATTTTACTTTGGATAGGCACAGTCACTAGCATCATCCTTGTCTACACGGCAGCTACTGAGAATTTGTCAGCGACTATCTCACTATCCAGATGAAAGCCTCTACAATGCTGTCAATAAAGCTTGCCTTTCCAGGTATATTTTCATATTATTGTGACTTGCTTGTAGCTTAATACTTTAAGTTCTTTAACAATTTGAAATTCCCAGACAGGAAACATCACTTTCCCTCTGTTTGATTTGTGTTTAATTGAATTCCCACTTATGATTACAAAACAATCAAGACAAAATTGCCAGCATTATATAGACAGGAATAGGTCTGTAATTGTTACTGCAATAAGTTAGATCAGATAGCCTTCTGCCAGAAATACTTCCATTTGACCGAATATGAATAATAGTTGCTTACAAGTGGGCACCCTCAACAAAATGTTACAGTGTATCTGCACTGCAGGAGTGTTGTTGCTCCAGCCACAGGAACCTTGTAGTGCTGTTCCCCCCCTCTCATGGGAGGGGGAAGGGGAAAAGGATAACCTTTTTCTTTCTACTTGTCCAAAATATTCTTCCACTATGCAGAGACAACATTAGGTTTCCTCTACAGGTCTGTGACCTCTTATGAAGGGAAAAGCTTTGCCTTGGTGATTGTAGTCTTAACTAAACAATTTATATATTCTGGATGCTTTGGACTGGAATGACCATAAGGGTAATGGAAAGAAACATGAAGGAGTCTGCTGTACCACAATATATTTTCTAATTTTCATGCTCAACTAAAACAAAACCCAACAAAATACACACACCCATGACATGTCTGAAATCATCATAGTAACATATATGATAATGGTATTCAGTGGCCCAAAAGCACTACAGATGTTGTCTCCTGTAGGAGAAGAGGAAAATACCATACTTTTCTCCCTGAAAGTAATGTTGCCACTGTTTTCTCTCTCATTAGGTTTTTACCCAACCTTGCGAAATCTGCTTTACATAAAAACCTGCTGGATTCTGGAATTGAAACAAGCCCTACTGAAACTCAGAAAATGGAAGGAAAAGACTTTAGCTGTAAGCTGACACCCACCCACCCCTCTTCTGCTAAAGTGAACTTCAAGATAAACACACAAACTGGGCCTGATCTGGTATTTTGGTTTCTTTTCCCTCTAGAACTCCAGTTGTGTACTTCTGTGAAAGCTGTTGTGTTCTGAGGGTTTACTGCTGTTGTAGGTGAACACAGAAGCTAAAGGGAAATTATGCTTAATCAGGCTTGCCCAGATAGTGGTAGAGCACAATAAGCAGCTTGTTTTTGAGGCCCAAATCCAGTGTGAACAAGCCTCCGATTCGGATCCCTAAAGTCTTCAAATATACATTTCTGCCTAATTCCTCATTCTTGTTCTATACCGGATTTGCCAGTGGGTCATTTTGAGCAACCATTGGAGGGCGATTGCACACCCTCTCTCAGTGGTCTCCTTTCCTTTCTTAATGTCTGAAACTTCTGTTGTAACTTCTGATGCAGTAAAAGAGCATGCTTGTAAGGCTACTAGTGGTTTCATGTGTCTATAATTACCCCTCCTTTCCTTGTCACAGAACAAGCATTTCTGCAGCTAAAAGAGGGACAGGTACATATTGGTCCATCTAGTCCAGTATTGCCTGCTCTGACTGGCAGCAGCTCTCCCAGCCTTTCCACCTGAGTTGTTTACCTGGAGATCAAACCTGGGACCTTCCAGATGCTAAGCATGTGTTCTGCTGCTGAGCTACAGCCCCTCCCTTACATGGCAGTTCATCTTTGACAGGCTTTTAGTTAGGCTGATCCTGAGGGCTGAAATGTCTGCTTTGGGCTGTAAAGATTCCCTGTGCTAATAATTTGCTTTAAAGAAAAAGGGCTACAGCCATCCTGCTTGGCTATCTGTGTCTTCTATACTGGGCCTGAAGATGTGCTTGTTTTCTGTAAGACCTTGCTATCAAACTGAATGGAAATTAATTTCTGATCTTTTAAAAATTGCCATCTAAGTCCAGATTACTGTAATAGGATTTTTTGTGTGTGAAAATATTTTTCAAATTTGGGGGGGGGGGGGATGTGCAAAGGTACATTTTGGTGTTCTACCTTATGATATATTACAAGTGAATACCTTCATCAGATATATACCATGTTCAAGATAGTTACAGCTAACTTGCATATTGATGTAATTGCAAGGAGTACCAATCAATATTGACTGCTCAATCAATCCTGCATTGAGCAGGGGGTTGGACTGGATGGTCTTATTGGCCCCTTCCAACCCTACTATTCTATGATTCTATGACTTAATTTAAGTTTAGTCTTTGTAAACCACGTAGAAAGCTTCGACTATGGAGTGGAATAGAAACGTAATAAATAATAACAATGACAACAACAACGTCATCATAATTAACATTCAGTCAGTGCTGATTTAAAGTCACGAGTCTTTTTTCTACTTAGTTTTATATAAGGTTTTATAATACACAACTATATTCTTAAGTATATTCTCTAACAGGGTTCCATGCCCCTTCTTAAAATATCTGTATGATCACTTTTGCCATAGGTTATGTTTCCCACATCTATGAGTGTCTGACCTTACTAAAATCAAATATTTCCATTTCATCTTTTAATGGATATAGCTGTGCATATCTGTTTACTAATCGGTGATCCTTAATTTATCTAAAACATCCAGGTGAAGTAAATTCAGGAATCCTGAGGATTGGGTCTGTTACCATTCCAGTATACAACCCCTATGAAAGAATGAAGGTGCCTGATGTTCTGTTCTATGAAAACACTCAAGTAAGTGCTGGCCTTTCACTGGAAAGGTTTTTGTAATAAACCATTTTGTTCTTTAAGTAGTTACTTAAGGTAGAAAGGCAGATGTTTTGAAAGTCTGTTAAAGAGCTTCAGATGACTAGAGGCCAAACTTCTTCACCATCTTTTTGTGATATGATTATAATACTGTAAACATCATTCTGGTGTTCTTGCTTAACCCTTCACTGCTGAAGAGTTTTCTTAACTGCCACCTTGAAGAGGATTGCTGTTGCTGTTTCCAGCAATGGGCTGGGCGCTCCTAGTTTCTGCAGTTATCTCAAGTCCCACCTGCGTTTCTTTGAAGATTCCTTTTCATTTTAGCAGGATTGAGGACATTGGAAAGTTTAATTTCAGTGGGAGAAGAATACTGATACTGCTGAGGTTTGAGTAGGAGGGCTTGCAAAGTGAATTCCTTTTCATTCAAAAAAGGAATTGCCTGGTTTGGACAATCATATCTCTGCTTAATAAGCTTGCACACAGATCCTCTCTGTACCTTCCTTCAGGCGAATCGCAGTTAAACCTGGAAGTCTCTACGTAACCATAATTTCCCATTTCATCCAGACTGGGATGCTATCACTGCCATCTTCAAACAAACAAGGAACTTAAACCAACTTCAAACTGATCCTGGCTTTCTCCAAAGCTGGTAACTCTAGTTTCTAGTTCAGATGGTTAAGTAGAGACTTTCTAGTTTAATCACAGTTTGCGTGAAGGAAGGAGCAAAGGGGCTACGTGTGCAGGCAGAAGGCTAAGCCAAGATACGATCCATCTGAACATGACCATTGAAGCTAATGATGGTTATATTAAAGTGAGTATTTAATGAGCTACCCTTTTATTAGCTCTGGCCCTAAAATTTATATTAAGAGATTAGGTTTGTTTTTTTGTACATTAGGATTTGTTTAAATAAATAAAGATATTTGGGAAGAAGAGTTCCCATTTTTGTCTGAGTAGTATCACAATACATCGTATGTAGTTTGGATGCAAGGAATAGTTTTGCATCTTTTATCTACTTCCACCAGTTATGATCTGGTTGGATAATCCTTTGAAATTCTGCAATAACATGTTTTATTTACTGCAGTGTTGGAAAATTATGTTATCTTACACTAGAGGGATTTAGAAACTCAGTTCAGCATTGGAACTGTCTGTATTTACACCTTGGGTTGGGTGGGTTATATATTGGTGTCTAAAGATGGTGATGTGAAAGGTGTTGATGAAGGGAAAAGGCTGTTACATAGAGATTCCTATTCCTTTACATAGTCTCTGACCTACTTGAAATGACCTATTTTTTGCTTATCAAGATTTTCATAGTCCTGTGCTGTTGTTTTTGTTGCTTTAAAAATTATTTGTGAAGGAAAAAAATGAGTGAGCTGGTATGATATAGTATAGTTAGGCCTAAATTGCATTGTGCAGTATAATGTATATAAATAAGAAGTTGACATATTTACACATTTTAATATAAACAACTGGTAACATGAAATAAATGATGGGAGTGGTGGTAGAGAAGGACAAAGGGTGCATTAAAAAGTCTTTTTTGCACTGGAGTTTGGCAGAGTATTGGATATGTTAACTGACTTTTTGGAATGTCTTATGCTCATTTAAATTCTCTGTGTTTTAAATGAACTGTAATTAAGTTCTTAATGTTGGGTATGTACCCGTTGCTGGGGTCAAACCAGTAAATGTCTTAGCATCATCTTGTCTTGCTTGTGAGGTTTTCTAGGGCATCTGGCTCGCCACTGTAGGAGACAGTGATCAGTGATTTGTCTCCCACTTACAGAAGGGTTGTTTTCTACCAAGCATCCAACTGTTTTGCACCTAGCAACTTGTACAATTTCTCTTGCTTGTACAACTAGGATAGCTGCTACAGAGTTGCTACTGCACTGTGCAAACTCCTCTACTAGGACCGATGTTCGTTCTCCTTTGCGGTTAATTGGATCCAACCCACATTACTGAGCTAGATGAACTAATAGTCCTGATCCAGTGCAAGGTTCTTATCAATAAAGAAAAATATTACTGGTTCACCAAATGGATGTAATAGCTGAGCATCATTGGAACAACAGAAATGGCCACATGTGTATTAAGCACCGTAGTAGAAATACTTGGGTATTGCTTTGTAATTGCTAACATCTTTTGTTTCAAATTCTACAAAATGGTTTGCATTTCTCTCTAGCATATGATGGTGATGGAAGATATGCTAAAAGATTTCTTACTTGGAGAGCATCTTCTCTTAGTTGGCAACCAGGTAAGAGTAATAAAATCTTTCCTGCTAATGTATGCATTTATTTTATGTATTGTAGTTTGAATTTGTTGAAAGTTGTGACCTATGTAAGTTGACACAGGTTGATTTTTTTTTTTTGCATCACCTCAGATTCAACTGTTATACAAGCAGTTAAATAAGATTTTATTTTAATATTTTAATAACCTTCTATTTTTACCTTTAAAAAGTGTATCCAAGAATATAAAATTGTTGTAAATGCTGACTTCAGTCACAGAATGTGTTTTGGAAATTAAGCAGAATAAAATAAATGCCTCCTTTGTTCCACATCTGGGATAAGCAGGGTTAAAAAGAGTAGCGCGCTAAATTATATGAAAAGTTTGCCAATTGCAAATGTTTAAGCATTGTTCATGGTAACTATGATTTACATGCTGTGGCAGCAGGCGTGTTTGCTCTGTTCCATGTAAGCAATACATGAACTGTGAAGGGGTGACACATCAGGGAGCCATGGTAACTGTAACTCTTCTATATGTCTCCTGAAGTGGAGAAGCAGATCTCTGTTTTGCACTGTGTTCATAATATGTAACACTGGTGTGAATGCAGCAAACATGCCTTAAAGTGTGAAGTACCCTCGTTCTGTTTTCAGTAATTATTTTTAATTGTGGAAATAGCTCTCAAACTGCACCATATCTTAGAGTCGAACATAGAAGTCATCTGTGTTGTACTACACACTGGGCCGGTTTGCATGATTGCCACTGCCCACCATAGCTTATTTAAGCCACAGTGGGTTGCACCGCATGGCAGTGGCCATTGTGAGTATTCAAGCTTCAGTGGGTGGTTGCCACAGCTTATCGTGATGTGTGAACCCGGTGCAGATTTAATGAAGCACCCACAACCCCAAAATAGCCAAGGGTTGTGGGTGGTTTGTTAATTATGGCAACAACCACCCTTGCTGGGTTCGCACGTCAAGATAAGCCATGGCAACTGCTTAGAGCAGCTTGAATACTTGCAGCGGCCACTGAATACCACAACCTACCACGGCTCAATAACGGGGTGCGCACAATCAAATTGAACCACGGTGGCTTATTTAAGTCACTGTGGTTCCCAGGTGCCTGTGGGAGACTATTATGTAGCCCAACCACCCCCTCCCCCGGTAGGTTGCTGTGTCATGTGAACCTGGCAAGGGTAGGTTGCTGGCTCAGGTAACAGACCACCTGGAAACCATGGGCTGTTTTAGGGTTGTGGGCAATTTTTTACCCACACCAAGAGTTCACCTTCGCTGGATTCTCATGACATGACAACCTACGAGGCGGAGTAGGGCTGTGGTGTCCGCAAACCACAGTGGCTTATTTGAGCCACCGTGGTTTAACTGTTCATGCAAACCTGGTCATTCCAAAATCCATATTAGTGTAATACCTATATGCAAAACCTGGTTAGTCCAAAATCCATATTAGTGTAATACCTATATCAGAGTATCTCAAAGATTGCAAAAAAGTGCAAACTTTCAAGATCTCCAGATCTCTTCATCAGGCAAGATGTTACAAATAGCGGGGTGGGGTGGGGTGGGGGCAAGGGGAGATTAAATAGGAGTTGGGGGGAGATGCCAGCCATGTTGGTCATGATGTCTGCATCATGGTCAGATTCTTAAGATGAAATGGGGGAGGATGTTTCGCAAACATTCAAATTGGGCTCTACCAGGTGATGATGTGGTTTCAGGGTTCACCTGGATGTGTCCTTGGGCGGCTGGAACAGGAAAGAAGCAAACAATGGCTGATCCCCCATTTTTGCAAATATAAGTCCAGCTGTTACTCAGAACTCAGTTACTTCCATCTTGGCTGAATCACATAGGTTCCTTGATCAATGGAAAACAGAAGGAGAGAGAAACTTGGTAATGTCTTAAAGTTGCGAAAGTGATCAGAACTGTTTTCAGATTTGAGGGTACTGCTGAAAGCAATTTTTTCATTGGTTCAAATTCACACAACCACTTTTGCACATGGGCCCTGTTCAGATGCAACTGGGGGAAGGGTGGTTAAAGGAACTACAATTTGGGGGGGCGGGGTAGGAAACTCATGATGCGCACGCCCATCACGTGACCAGGAACTGCGCTGTGCAGCCTGATTTAATTACCCATTCCCATGGAGTTAGTTCCCTGGCCTCCCAACACTGCCAGCAGTTATCCCAGTGGCCGTTGTGCCTGGAAAATGCACACACTGGCCACTCCATTCGTCACTATGGGACAGCGACCATAGAGGTCGGCTGTGATGCCTAGACTGTCACTGGGAGTGCAGGACACTCTAGGCCGCTGTCTCTTACGGTCACAGCCTAGGAACTACCCAGAGCCCTTTTAACCACTGGAGAGCCCAGCACATGTAATGGTAAGCCACCCCAGGGCCCTGCTGCAGGGGGTGGTTTACTAACCATCATTGTTGGGATTTTCTCCCACCACACAACATGCTAAGCTACTGTGGTTCACTTAACAATCCTAACCACGGTGACTTAGCGTTACATGTGAACAGGGTCATGGTCTAAGTTATGTGAGCCTACCTGTGGCCTGTTTTTCACGAGGGAATAAAAATAAGAGCGATTTCTGTGAGAACATGTTCTGTTTTGTATTCATTTAGCCTACTGTTTTTGTTGCCTGTGTTTTGTTTGAGGTAATGTTTTTGGCCAGAGTTGCCTACTGGTTTATTTCCCAGTGTACTGAACATGGAATCTAGTGCAGATTGGCAAGTGATATTGGATGCAGTCATCTACCTCATAGAAAAGCACATTTGTATTTCTGTTGGTTCTGCAACTATAAGCATATTTACTTGGTGGTAACTCTCACTTAACTTGTAAGTCTGACTTCTGAGTAAACATGTTAAGGATCAGGACACCGGTCTGATTAGTTGGGCTAGTGACACTGGGCAACACTGTTCAGCTGTCAGCTTGTTCATGGCTTTCAAATCCCACAGCTGCTGTACCATGTGGCTCTAGACCTTGGATCATATGTACGTTTTTTTTACCTGATTTCTTAATTTGCTGACAACAGATTGACTGAGATTTAATATTCTCTTAGAAATTAAGAATGACTGACAGATCTAATATTCTATTAGAAGCAAAGTTAACTATTAGTTCAGTGGAATTTGTTAACATATGTAAATGTGGGTTGGGTTTTTTAACTCTACGTTCTGAATTGAGCCCCAGCATTAGATGTTTACAATGAAATCTTCATAGAATCATAGAACAGTAGGGTTGGAAGGGACCTATAAGACTATTGAGTCCATCTTCTTCACCCTAGCTTATTTTATTGTAAACATTTGTACCCCACTTTTCTTTACAAATAAGTTCAAAGTAGCTTATAAAATTACTAAGAAAACACAGCCAAACAATAAATATGATAATAAACACAAGAATCCAAAAATTACTAAAAACTATAATAAGACCAAGAGCAGATTAAAACCATGTTCATAACTCAGCAAAATAAAAAGGTCATAGCAGCACACCTGAAGCTTAAAAGAGAGGAACCAACTGTACTTCTCTAGGGAGGGCATTCCATAATCTGGTCACTGCAATGGAAAAACTTGTTTCATGTCCCAACCAGCCATGCTGGTTGCATACCAAGGCTTCTGTTGTTGAATACATTGGGTGGACAGGATCATATGGGAGGAAGTGGTTCTTAAATAAGCCACAGTGGGCTGCAGTGATTGTGCAAACCAGCCCATAGTGTCCAGGTTCGCACATCACAGAGCAACCTCCAGTTGGGCTGAATGGAGGTTGCATATTCAAAATGGCAGCAGTACATGCCATGGTAGATCATGGCATAACTAACCTACGATTTGTTGCTGTGATGTGCAGATGGGGCAGGGTGGGATATCAACTTCATATTGATGACATCCAATCCCAAATCCCAAACTGTCCTATCTTATGAGTTTCATGGAGTTATTAAATAGCATAGAGGACAGGATAGAATGCTGAGGAACTCTATAGGCCAGTTGCCAAGAAGTCAAACAGCATCGCCTTTTGCAATATATCAGCTAGATACCAATACTCTATGTTCCCTCCTAATCAGTGTTCTGTTGGCATTTTAAGAGTCAAGATATTAAGTTTTAAATGTTATAATAAACTACCATTCCCCTCTCCTCCCACTTCTTGGCTTCTCTTGGGCAGTTGTGAGAGGGACTGAAGCTGCCAGATGATTTAATTCTTATTGCTGTGACCTTGGAGGATAAGCCAGCAAGAACAGAGAGGCGAAGGCTGGGCCTCACTCCTTATGGAGTGTGACCTGCCATACAGAGGTCAGTCGAACTAGCTGACTGGGCTTGTGTGTTTTTTTTACAGGTGTTTGGGAGCAAAAGTGTGAGAAGGGGGCTCCTGCTCAAACAGGCTGTACTAGACGTCCCTAAGACAGATGCTTAGACTAATTTCACTGCACAAACTGACCCCCACCCACAAATGATCAATATCCATCATAAAGTTGGTTCAATCTAGCAGTAAAAATTTCCCAGTTAATGGACTACATGTGTTCATTTATAGCTACTACATGCAAAGACCCAAAGAGGTTTTAACATTAGAACTTTGAACATAAATCTCTATCTCCTGCAACTTTAAAATGGTTTTTCATTTAATTCATAACAAAACTATGGGCAAACATTTTTGAATACACTTGATCAAAATTTGGAAGGATCCTTAAAGGCCATTCCAGACCCTGGGTGCGTATTAGTCACCTCTGTTCCAAAGGGAGACAAGGTTCGACATAAGACGAGTGGCGATTCAGTCCCAATGCTAATACTGACCACTCTTCAGTTGTTTATCCAGGACTCTGAATACATACCTCACTCTTTCTTCCATGCTTTGCCTCTAAACTACCTCTCCTAGCAGCATGGACAAGAGTGAACAGAAACAATTGCTGTGACAAATAAAGGTATAGGATCAAGTCAAGCTACTACTCTACTGATGCTGCCAACTGACTGATAACGTTGCTTGGCACAGCAGCATCTCAACACTACCGGCATAGCAATGGCCCCTCAGGCAAACATGGTACAGTGGCTATGGTGTAGAGACTTTATGCATTTGTAAGGTGAGCAAAGACTGGGCATGACTTGAGATGGCTCAAGTTGATGTAATGTAATGGTCATCGGGACACTGTATTGGCAGTAATGGAATTTGGCATGCCTCAGAGATTATAGTTACAGCTGTGATTGCAAACCAACATGCCACATCCCAAAATGGAAACAGCTTACTCACATGTCATTTCTGGTATAGTGGCATAAGCCATTTTGGTTACTGTAATATGAATGCATCTTTGAAGGGTGGAGGTTGGTTTTCCTTAGTTGTAAAGAAATTTGAATCATATTCTATAATTTAAAACTAAGGATAAATGCAGTCTTTGTTTTTACAGGGTGTGGGGAAAAACAAGGTGGTTGACAGATTCCTTCACCTGTTAAACAGACCAAGAGAATATTTGCAACTACATAGGTGAGAGATGCTTTGCAATACCTTTTATGACTTCATTTTCAGTTATACTAGGTTTTCCAGATACGTGGCTGGTGAAATATTGCAGTCCTCCCAATGCATCTAGATTTTGCAAATAGTGTGAATTTGTACTTACTACAAAACCTATGTTCTTGTTACTTTTATATCTTCGTGTCTTTGTAACGTGAGCATGACACACACACACACACACATCGTATTCTCATATATACAGAAACATATACACATCACACAGATTAACCACTATGATCAAGGAGGAGGTAAACTTTAATTGCAACCCATGCAGTCTTAATTTTCATTATAGTTTGTCTCATTTCTTATTTACAGTATTAATGAAATTGGACATGTTTAACAAAAATGCAGGGTGTTTTTTAAAATTATATTTAAAATTTGCTTAATTGATGTCCAGCTTAATTGAAATAAATGATATGCAGTCAAGCAGAAAGCAGCCACTTTAGGAACTAAAGGAATGTGGATCTGATCAGATTCCTTGAAAACGTGCAGTGCCTCTTTAGACTGGAAAAGGTATTAAAGTTTGCCAGAGTTGTTGAAGAATTGTAAAAAAAAAAAAGGGGGGGGGGTGAAAGACTTCTTTTACTTATTAAAACTATAGACTGCTAATATTAACATTCGTAATGAAGAGATATAATGAAACTTACCCAGTTCGCATGTAATGACTGACAATCAGTTATTTAACCCCTGGTTGGTTGGGAGTGAGCAAGTGCACTCCCTCCGCACACTCACTGATTCTGCTTTGTTTCCTATTTACAAAACAACCACAGTGTTTGCAAAACAACTGCAGCTCACTTGCTCCTGTGCAGCCCCGACAACCCATGGGCTAAACAGGCCGTGAGTTATTGTTGCATGCAAACATTGGCTGGGTTCACACAATCAGAGTAGGAAAATAAGCCATTGTAGGTTATTTCCCCACCCTTGCGTGTGCCGGTTGCATGACCACCATTTCCCTGATTACCCGCGATGCAGCTTATTGTAGGGGTGGTTTAGAAGCCACCCCGTCGTGTAGCACTCCGGGTTTGGGCAATACAATAACCTGCACCCAGCAAGGGTAATTAGGGTAATGATCCTGCACCCAGCGAGGGTAATTAGGGTAATGATGTGACATGTGATTAGCACATGTGGGAGTGAGGAAATAAGCTCTGATGGCTTATTTTCCTGCCCCAATTACGCAAACCTGGTCACTGAGTGCAGCTTCCCTCATGTAACAATAAAACTAATCTTATTTTTCCACACCAATATGTTGTTGTTGTTTGTTATTTATATTCCAGCTTTCCTTAAAGCTCAGTGCTGTTGACATGGTAGTGTCTGTGTGCATAGTCTAATATGATACAATAATGATATAATATGATAGAGAGGTAGGCAGATTGGTGCCCGTAGGCATCAATGTACCTTCCAAACACCTTCCTTGGTGCCCACCAAGGTGCCCTACACTTAAAAAAAAAAATAACGCATTTTATTACCAGCAGCTAGGATTACTTTGAAATAGGTTTCTGCTGATGCTGAAAACTGTGGGTTCAAAGAAGTTGTTTAGTGTGTTAGACCCCACTTCTGCTCAGACCCCTCTTCTGCTTCGTACGCAGTCTTTTGGGCAGGTTACTTGTCCTTTGCCATGCCTCCCATGGGAGCCATTTTGTGGTGGTGCCCAAGACAGTTATTCAAATTGCCAGATGTACCCATGGCCCCCACAAGTTGCCTACCCCTAATATAATACATTACTGTTTGATATATTGAGCTCCTATCACACAGAACAGTAAAACCTGATGCTAATTTTGTTTTAAAACCTTTCACCTTTTGACTTTGGGTAAAACTTGTGTATGTTTTGCTATCTTAGAGATACCACTGTGCAAAGTCTTACACTTCAGCCTTCTGTTAAAGATGGCCTTATTGTATATGAAGATTCTCCACTAGTAAGTCATTTCTGATTAAAGTACATTTGAATACATGAGTTTCCCTTTATAATATGTTGAAGGATTTATATCTTGATCACGATCTGAAAGACATTGGTACATTATATTAATCTATTACTTCTTTTCAAAGTAAGTTTTGTAGCCCTTAGAGCAGAATCACTCTCCCTGCGTGCTATTTCCCAGCAGAATTTGTCTCCTGGTAGCCCACCCAGCAGCTGTTTGGTGGGCTGATTGGAGCTTGATCCTGCAGGGAAACAAGGCATGCAGGGAGACCCATCCTTGTGTGTCCTGTTTTCCTGCAAAATCACTGATTCTGCCACAAGGGGAGCCAGTGTAAAATGTAAATTAAATCGTTCATCCTACATCCTTCACTTGTTTAGCCTGGAAATGTTATGTTGCGCCTCTTGTCCAATCTACAACAACAAAAGGAGCAATGATATCCTTTCTTACCTTTAAAGTATTACAGTCAGTGGCAGCTGGTGGCTGGGAGGGCAGAAGGTGGGTCACTGGCAGAGGCAGAACCAAAGGGTCAACACTGTGATAAAGAAACAAAGGCAGAGGAGCATAAAAGTTGGCTATCCATGCAGAATATGGGTTTTTAAAGACAGAATGTGGTGCAGAAACAAAGGCAGTTGAGCTTTTAAAGAAATAAAAGTTGGCCATCCATGCTGTATAGGAGTTCTCTAAGGCATAATGGAAGTGAGAAACAGTGACCTAGTTTGCACAATAACCACAGTCCGCCGTGGATTATTTAAGCCACCGTGGATTGCATTGCTCGCTGGCCCCAGGTTGACGATTCAAGCCTCCTGCCTCGGCTTCTCATGTCATACAAAGCTGGCAAGGGTGGCTTGTTGGAGTGGTTAACAAACCCTACAACAGGCCATGGGTAATGAGTGGTTAGCCACCCCAACAAGCCAACCTCTCTGTGTCCAGATGACTCAAGAAGCTGTTCCCGGCAAGGGTAATTATGTAAATCGGGCCGGCATGCACAGTGTGGTTAACAAACAAGGACCCACCCCACGCCATGAATTGAAAGCCCACAACACAAGCACCAGAAATGCAAACACACATACCAGTCACTCACTCACGCATACGTATAGACACCCCCCGTATTCTCTCTCCTTCTCTCTCTCTCTCTCTCTCTCTCTCTCTCTCTCTCTCTCTCTCACTCTCACTCACACACACACACACACATGGCGTGTGTACTGTATGATGGGAAGGGGGCTCCCTTCCTCTCAGCGCAACACAGAAACCAAGTAATCTGTACATGGAGAAAGAGAGTAACCTCTTTCTCTGTGTCCAGATAGCTGGACTTTTGTGCTGTGTGGTGAGGAAGGGAGCCCCCTCCTTCCCATTCAGCACAGAAATGCTGCAATCTGGACAGAGAAGAAGGGGCGTCTGTCTGTCTGTCTGTCTGTCTGTCTGTCTGTCTTTCTTTCTTTCTTTCTTTCTTTCTTTCTTTCTTTCTTTCTTTCTTTCTCCATGTCCAGATCGCTGGGTCTCTATGCTACGCGATAGGAAGAGGCTGCCCTCCTCACCATGCAGCACAGAAGCAAAGTTGTCTGGAGACAGAGAAAGAGAGGAAGCAGCCCCTTTCTCCCAGTCCAGATCACAGAATTTTTGTGCTGCCCATGCAGCACAGAAACCCAGTGACCTGGGCATGAGAAAACTAGAGATTGTTCTCCTTGTCCAGATTGCTTGGATCTCTGTGCATTCTCACGCACATGCGCACACACCCACACACACACACACACACACACACACACCATTCATACATTCACACCCGCACCCCTTTTGCAGAACGTCCCCTCAGCTGATCCATTTTCACTCCTATTGTGGCATGTGGGATGGGAAGGTTTAAGCTTCCCAGTCCAGCGCACCAGAAAGAGTTTCCTTTTCTTTATTGTATGATTGCTTTGGGGCTGGCTCCTTGGCACCCCGGCAGCCATCAGTGTTTAGGAAGGTAGGGGACAACCAACCAGGTTTTGCTGTCTGGCTGACAGACAGAGAGCGCTCCTGAATTTTCCTGGCTTTCGTGAGAGTGCTGCCCATGTCGCCCTGCATGAAAGCTGTTTCCCCAACAAATAGCAATGTCTGCCTGCGTGCTGCTCATTCAAAACACACACACGTACACAAACACAGTAGGTGCTAGGGCCTAGTGGAGTGATTTGAGTATAGGCAGTTACCGCACATGCTCAGAATGTTCCCCCTGCCAGTGACATGAAGAGAAAGAAGGGAGGAAAAGGAACGTGTTGGACTGCTGCTCTGCAATAAGGTAAGGGCTGGGCTGTTTTGAGGACTGGGGAAGATTGAGAAAGAGGTGGGAAAGTATAGGTAGGGCTTCGCCCTCTTTGCCCCCACCAGCTGGCCATCTCTGCCTACAATAAGTTCTGCTGGTTACCCTTAACAGTAACCAATGTTTGGAAGCAACCAATACATAATATAGGATGATGCAGCTGGTGGCAAACAGCTCAAATAAGTTATTAGTTAAGCCCGCGTGTTAGTAGATCCACTCTCCTTATCTCCGTGTGTGGAGCTTAGCTTTTGCATTCCCCACTGCAGCTGCACTGTATTCAGTGAAGTAATACAGTGAATCTGTTCTCAGTACCTAAAATACTGAATATTCTATGACATTCTACCTCAGTGGGGGTAGGATGGATGGCTAGTAGTGGTCACTTAAGCAACCAGAAGAGGAGGAGGAGGAGGAGGAGGAGGGGGAGATGCTTTTGTTCTTTTAGTCTGGGCACATTTAAAGACAGAATGTAAATTTAAATTGTGATCTCAAGGCTTCCAGAATTAATAATGCAGTTTTTCATTTATCTCCCTGCTGTCTAAATTATTTTTTTCCAGGTGAAAGCTGTCAAAAAGGGACACATTCTAGTTATTGATGAGGCAGATAAGGCACCAACAAATGTTACTTGCATTTTAAAAACATTAGTGGAAAGTGGAGAAATGATTCTATCTGATGGAAGGCGCCTTGTTGCAAGTAAGTAGCCTCAAGGGTACAGTATTCCAGCAGCTGCATTTATTGCAGATTAATAAGTAAATTGCTACAAATAGTTCAACAGGCATATAGATCAAAATATTATTTGGGCTTCTTTTGGTGATCAATTCATATTGATCTATGATACATAGTTTATGAAGGAAAATATAGCTCTTCTCTTAGCTTGCAGACCTCATCCTATGACTCAAACAGTACATTACATTCTTTTTAGCTATATTACTGTATTTATGAGAATTCAACCAAAGTAGCAGTGATGTCATAATAATATAATATCATGAGATCATAAGAAAATATAGTAAGAATGTGTTTATTTCCCCGGGAAACAAGGGTTTTCAATATCACGAACCATGCTGTGGTCTTTAGGCTGTATGGTCTCTTGATCCATTATATTTGTTAACAGTCTTGCAAAAAATGGACTGGATGAGGGCAAACAAATTGAAGCTTAATCCAGCAAGGCAGAGGTGCTTTCGGTGAGTCAAAAGGCAGATCTGGGAATAGGGATCCAGTGCTGGATGGGGTTACACTCCCCCTGAAGACTCAGGCATGCAGTTTGGGTGTATTCTTGGACTCAGCGCTGAATCTGGATGCCCAGGTCTCGGTGGTGGTGCGCCAACTGCACCCATTCCTAGAGATGTCTAATCTGGCCAGTCACGCATGCCTTAGTTACATCCCGTTTGGACTACTGTAACGTGCTCTGCATTGTGCTGCCTTCGAAAACTGTTCGGAAACTTCAGCTGGTCCAGTGCTGTGGCCAGAGAGTTGACCAGGGCCAGTTATGGGGAGCACACAACTCCCTCGTTACAAAAGCTTCACTGGCTACCAGTCTGTTTCTGGGCAGAATTCACAGCGCTGATTATGACTTGTAAAGCCCTATAGGGACCGGGCTACCTGAAAGACCTCCTTCTCCCATATGAGCATGCCTAGTTCTTAAGATCTTCTGGAGAGGCCCTTCTTTTGAGACCGCCACCTTCAGAGTCGCGTTTGGTGGTGACGCAAGAGAGGGTCTTTTTGGTGGCTGCTCCCAGACTGTGGAACTTCCCCCAATGGAAGCGAGGTTTGCTCCCTCTGTGTTGTCCTTCCACCAACAGGCAAAGACTGCTTTATTGAAGAAGGACTTTGGTCTGTAAGTGGGTCTGTTGGATTAGGTGCTGTTCTTTATTTTTAATTCTGTAATTGTTCTATTTTTACTATATTTTAATGTATGTTACTGTTTTAATCAGTTTTAATTATGTCTGTAAGCTGTCTTGAGTGCCATTTTTGGTAGAAAGGTGGGGTACAAATGAAATAAAAAATACATTTACTGTATTTTATCATTTTAATCCATTTTAATTATGCCTGTAAGCTGTCTTGAGTGCCATTTTTGGTAGAAAGGCTGGATTCAAAACAAATCAATTAAATGACCTTTAGGCTGCAATCCTATATGTACATACCTGGGAATAAGAGCCATGAACTCAATCGCACTTACTTCTTAGTAGACGTGCATAGGTTTACACTGTTGAGGTCTTAAAATGAAACATATGAGATTAGTAAATCTAATTTTTTTAAAAACAGGAGTTTCAACAAAGAAAATAAAACTCTGCACTACACAAATGAATAGACATGCAGAAAACTATGTAGCTCTAAATTCAGGAGATGTAAAAAATTGGTGAGCTGAAAATCGAAAGCCAGATTTGCAAGCGTAACAAAGGAATCCTTGCCCTCAACTGTGCTGTAGCCACATGGGCAACAGTGCCATTATTAGTCCAATTTTATAGTAAAATAAACTGGTACAAATGTTTAGGATAAGAACAGTATAGATAGAGCTTGCTTGATCTTAAAGACTGCAGTGTGTGGGACTGAATGAATTGAAAAGGTGAGATCCTCTGCTTATAAAGAGAACACATTAGATTGCTGAGTTTCTGGACCAGAACTGAGTAGTGCAACACCAGAAGAGAAGGCTGTAGAATCTGTTAAATTGAAATCAATGTGAAAATACAACAAATTGCTCTAAGTGAATGATTGAAAGATAGATTTAAAAAAGCATTCTGCAAGAGAGGAATTCTGTTAACAAAGTATTCTGGTCTCAAGGTGCTCCACACATTTTCCATGAGGAGAAAAAAATGGAACTCAGAGTTCATTGTTGCATGAAATAAAATAGTTCCAATCTAGTCCCATCCTTGTATGCATAGGAACTCAAAGTACACCAAGAGTTTGATGTGCATTGGGAGGATGGAAGCCAGATTCCAGCTGAACATCAGGAAAAACGTCCTGACTGTTAGAGCAATACGACAGTGGAACCAATTACCTAGGGAGGTGGTGGGCTCTCCCACACTGGAGGCATTCAAGACGAGGCTGGACAGCCATCTGTCAGGGATGCTCTGACTTGGATTCCTGCATTGAGCAGGGGGTTGGACTCGATGGCCTTGTAGGCCCCTTCCAGCCCTACTATTCTATGATTCTATGATGTGCATTCACTGCTTTGTCTGGGGCAGCTCCCTGTGCATCCCTGTTATGCTCATGGAGCTGCCCCCCAAATGGGTGTGATTTCCCAAATGGGGGAAACCAAGCTTTTGCACATTTAAGAGCTTCATAGGTGCATCAGACCCTGTTCAGCCCTGGATTATGGCCAGTGATTGTTATGCTCTTATTAGCTATTTACCATCATTCAATGGGAAGGTTTTTGTTGCTAAAATAATGCCTTGTAAAATTGAACATATTAATTCAAATCTCTGTATTTTCCAGATTCTGCTAGTGTGAATGGCAGAGAAAATGTGGTAGTAATTCATCCAGATTTTAGGATGATAGTACTAGCGAACAGACCTGGATTTCCTTTCTTGGGCAATGACTTTTTTGGAACACTAGGTAAGCACAGCTCTTGACAAAAAGCAATATTTTTCAGATTTTCCAGTGGAAGAATGGGGCAGGGCATGACTGCAATGCAGTGAGCACAAGGTTTCTACATAACTTGGAGTTGAGAGCTTTGAACATTTTAAAGCTTTCCTTTTAAATTCACTAGACAAATAACATTCATGTTATTTTATACTACTACCTTTACATAATTCTCCGTTTCTGTCTTGTTTATTTTAGGAGATATTTTTAGCTGCCATGCAGTTGACAATCCTAAACCAAACTCGGAGCTTGCAATGCTTCGACAGTATGGGCCTGAGGTTCCTGAGCCAGCCCTACAGAAACTGGTGGCCGCATTTGGAGAGCTCAGAAGCTTGGCTGACCAAGGAATTATCAATTATCCTTATTCAACTAGAGAAGTGGTGAATATAGTAAAGCATTTACAGGTACAGTACCACAGTTGGTTCATTCACTGATATATTTGGACCACACAGACGGATAAATAATGACATTTGACTTCCCAAACTTTTTAAAACAGGTTGAATTTTGAAAGCATAAAATATTTGCAGAACACATCTAGGTGTGGTTTTAATGATTATGGCCGAGTCCAGAGGATGTTAGTCATGCTGAGTCCCTTTGAAACCATCGAGACAAGTTAGTTGTGAATAACTTAAGTCCTTACGTCCCTTCTCAGTGGAACGTAAGCATGACTAACTTCCTCTGAATCAAGGACAATATGTATCCAGATTGTTTTTCCTCCTTTCCTATACATATAAAGGGCACGATTTTTCCCTTTCTGGATGCAACACTTGTGCGTGGAAGCATCCCCGCAAGAAAGAGTTGGGCAACTTGTAGCCCTCCACATGTTTTCGCTTACCACTTCCATCATCCCTAGTCAACATAAGCAGTGGTGAGAGATGGTGGGACTTATAGATGAGAGCATCTGGAGGGCCCAAGTTGCCCAACGCTGTGCTATGGGATGTTTCTCTCCCTCTCCCTCTCTCTCATGCAGTCCTTAATTTTTAGGGTGTTACATTTCACAAGAGTATTGTTGTTGTTCAAAATAAATTTTTACTAAGCTTTACATCTCAGGAAGCGGTGGGTGGAGGTCAGTTTTGGCAAAAGAAGACTTTGGGACTAGCAAAATTTGGTGCAATTCGTTTCAGGGGATTTATGCTAAGCTTCACATGTGTTCAGCTTCAGTGAATACAAATCAGAGAAAAGATTTTGGTACAGCCACTGTACCAGTATTGACCTGGGGCAGGGTAACTGAATACAAACCCGTAAGTAAGCTTTTAATTTTTATAAGAGTTGATAGAGATTTCCAATTCAAGATTCTCCAAAGAAATAATCTTTCTCTTCAAGGAAGGGAAGCCAGACTTTTTTAACATACATATATTATCTTCATCTTGGATAATATAAACCAATTCTCAAATGAGAGTCACTTGACCAAATCAATTCTTGTAAAGGGCAGACTAACATGATATGAAATTGAAAGTCAGCTCCTTTCAGTGTATGATAATGGGAGGTCAGTGATTCATAGTTTCCTAGGTTGTATTTAACATTACTTTTAGGCTCTCCTTTAAATACTGACCCTGTTCTCACATAATGACAACCTTTAGCTATTGAATCTCTCCCTTTGATTGTTGTGAGTGGAGCTGAGTGGAGAAGGGGCGGAAAGGCCACTTCAGCATTCTGGCAGTGGGAGAGCAGGATGAGGCTACCACAGCGCTTGAACTCCTCCTCAGTATGGCGCTTCTCGAGAACTAGTGCCCGTTTACACAGATACCTGGCAACGAAACACCTAGCCCACTTTTGTCAAGTAAATTATCTGGAGGGAGGTGCATTTGCCTCAGCCCTAGTGATTCCTGGATTACCTGGCATCAGGGTTAGTTTGTGCAGAGGGACATCTGACTGGGTTGTTCAAGAGGAGGGGCTATGGCTCGGCAGTGGAGCATGTGCTTTGCAAGCCAAAGGTCCTAGCATCAGCCTTCCACATCTCCACGTCAAAGGACCACAGTAGCTGGAATGAGGAAAGACCCTACAGGCCTGATGCTGGAGAGGCATTGGCAGTCAAGAGTAGACAGTAGCGAGCTAAGTGGGCCAAAGGTCTGACTTGGCATAAGGCAGCATCATATGTTAGACGAAAGGTGACTACACCAAATTGGGCCCAAAAGATGTTATTTCACAAATATGCCTTTTCAGAAGTTTCCTTTTTGTTTGCTCTAAATTGCTTCAGACTCCTGGTGAGAGAAACTGCTTGGTTCCTTAGATTTTGTTTTTTTTTTAACCGGCAGCATAAACAAAAAATTGAGTGATTGTTTTGGACTCAGAGCCCTTGGTGTCTAGCAGGTAAGGGAAATGGTTGGGATGAAAGGAAGGAGGGAAATGATACAATCTCATGGCTTGGGGACGAAGGAAGGAAATTAGTCACACACAATTTGTTTCTGTAGTTATACACCACTGCAAGCTTTTCTGCTATG
The DNA here is from genome assembly GCF_057233095.1 of Heloderma suspectum. Lineage (NCBI taxonomy): Eukaryota > Metazoa > Chordata > Lepidosauria > Squamata > Helodermatidae > Heloderma > Heloderma suspectum. The sequence goes on along the minus strand of NC_139460.1, from coordinate 173,782,165 downwards.
GGCCTAGTTTTCTTCTGGGTGGATGTAGTCTGTTTTATTGAAAGGTGTTTATACTTTAGCAAGTAATATATACTTTAGAAGATATACTGTATGTTCACAGCATGATTTATTTATACAAAAGTTCTAACTGGTCGCTGGACAAATCTTTTCTCAGCAGTCACAGCCAAAGTATAGCTACTTGCTTCAGGTAAAGATGTTGAAGAGCAGCTGTTTAGCTATTCAAACTGGCCCAGAAACAGAGCAAAATGTGTAGTTTGGGGAATTGGGCATGAAGTCTTCAGTGGCTGTATATAAGTATTACTGTAGAGAGAGAAAGATAGTGCAAGGTACTACACTGGGATCTCCACTGTGGTGCCCATGGGCACCAATGTGCCCACAGACCCATCATGCTCCATGTACCTTCTGATTTTTATTTTATTTAAGGTTTATTTAATTATTAATTTTGAGACTGGCATGCTGGAAATCATAGAATCATAGAATAGTAGGGTTCGAAGGGGCCTACAAGGCCATCGAGTCCAACCCCCTGCTCAATGCAGGAATCCAAGTCAGAGCATCCCTGACAGATGGCTGTCCAGCCTCATCTTGAACGCCTCCAGCGTGGGAGAGCCCACTACCTCCCTAGGTCATTGGTTCCATTGTCGCATTGCTCCAACAGTCAGGAAGTTTTTCCTGATGTTTAGCCGGAATCTGGCTTCCTGTCACTTGAGCCCATTATTCCGTGTCCTGCACTCTGGGATGATCGAGAAGAGATGCTGGCCTTCCTCTCTGTGTCAACCTTTCAAGTACTTGAACAGCGCAATCATATCTCCCCTCAGTCTTCTCAAGGCTAAACATACCCAGTTCTTTCAGTCTGTCTTCCTAGGGCTTTGTTTCCAGTCCCCTGATCATCTTTGTTGCCCTCCTCTGAACCCTCTCCAGCTTGTCTGCATCCTTCTTAAAGTGCGGTGCCCAGAACTGGACACAGTACTCCAGATGAGGCCTAAGCAGTGCTGAGTAGAGGGGAACTAGTACTTCCCGTGATTTGGAAGCTATGCTTCTATTAATACTACCCAAAAGAGCATTTGCCTTTTTTGCAGCCACATCACATTGTTGGCTCATATTCAGCTTGTGATCGACAACAGTTCCAACATCCTTCTTGCTTGTCGTGTTGTTGAGCCACGTATCGCCCATCTTGTAACTGTGCATTTGGTTTCTTTTTCCTAAGTGCAGAACTTGGCATTTATCCCTATTAAATGTCATTCTGTTGTTTTCTGCCGAGCATTCCAGTCTATCCAGATCACTGTGAATTTTGTTTCTGTCTTCCAAAGTATTAACTATCCCGCCCAATTTTGTGTCAACTCAAATGTGATCAGCATTCCCTGCACCTCCTCCTTCAAGTCACTGATAAAAATGTTGAAGAGCACCGGGCCCAGGACTGAGCCCTGTGGTACCCCACTTGTTACCTCTCCCCAGTTTGAGAAGGTCCCATTGATAAGCACTCTTTGAGTCCGATTCTGAAGCCAACTGTGGATCCAACCGATCGTTGTTTCATCTAGCCCACTTTGGGCTAGTTTGCTTATCAGGCTATCATGGGGCACTTTGTCGAAAGCTTTGCTGAAGTCGAGGTATATTATGTCTACAGCATTCCCACGGTCCACAAAGGAGGTTACTTGATCAAAAAATGAGATCAGATTCGTCTGGCAGGACTTGTTCTTGACAAATCCATGTTGGCTTTGAGTAATCACTGCATTGTTTTCAAGGTTCTTCCAGATGGATTGCTTTAGAATCTGCTCCAGAATTTTCCCAGGGATTGATGTCTGACTGACTGGTCTGTAGTTCCCAGGTTCCTCCTTTTTACCCTTTTTGAAGATAGGGACAACTTTAGCCCTCCTCCAGTCATCTGGCACTTCACCCATTCTCCATGATTTCTCAAAGAGAATAGACAGCGGTGAGAGTTCTTCTGCCAGTTCCTTTATGACTCTAGGATGCAGTTCATCTGGCTCTGGAGATTTGAACTCATTCAAAGTAATTAGGTGTTCCTTGACCATATGCCTATCGATCTCAAGCTGCAATCCTGCCCCTTCAGCCTGTACTTTGCCTTTGCCAGGGGGGTCATAGAACCTCTTTTGAGAGAAGACTGAGCCAAAGTAGGAATTGAGCACTTCTGCCTTTTCTTTGTCATCTGTTGTCATTTTGCCATCCTTATCTAACAGTTGAACCACCATTTCCTTCCTCTATCTTTTACTATGCATGTATCTGAAGAAAGCCTTTTTGTTGCTTTTAGCATCCCTCGCTAACCTCAGCTCGTTCTCAGCTTTAGCCTTCCTGACACCATCTCTGCAATTCTGTGCTACCTGCCTGTACTCTTCCTTTGTTGCTTGGCCTTCCTTCTACTTCCTGTATGTGTCCTTTTTTGTTTTCAGGTCATCTCTAAGCTTTTTGTGAAGCCACATTGGCTTCTTCTGTTGTCTTCCACCTTTTCTTCTTGTCAGAATTGTTTGTAATTGTGCCTTTTTTTAAAATTCCCACCCGTCTTGGACTCCTTTTCTCATTAGAGTCGCTTGCCATGGGACCTTACTGATCATTGTTCTGAGTTTATTAAGATCAGCTTTCCTAAAATCCTGGGTACGCGTTTGATTACACTCGGCTTTTGCTTCCCTTAGAACCAAGAACTGGAGTACAACATGGTCGCTTTCTCCCAGAGTTCCTGTAACTTCTACTTGATCCACTAAGTCATCTCTGTTGGTTAGGATCAAGTCAAGGATAGCCGATCCTCTAGTTCCTTCCTCTACTTTCTGTAGGAGGAAGTTATCCGCCACACAAGTCAGGAATTTCCTGGAGGGGCCATGTTTTGCAGAATTGAATATCGGGGAAATTGAAGTCCCCCATTACTACTACATCATGCTTCCTTGAAACATTGGCTATTTGCTTTGCAAAAGTTTCATCCTCATCTTCTCCTTGATTGGGTGGCCAGTAGTAGACTCCGGCCCCCATGTTCCTTTTATTTAGCTCCAGATACTCTCGATGGGGCTACCAAGCTCATCCTCCTGTATTTCTGTGCAGAGATATGTATTTTTCACATATAGTGCAACCCCACCTCCCTTTCTGTTCCTCCTGTTCTTTTTGAACAAGTTATATCCTTCAATTGCTGTATTCCAGTCATGAGAGTCATCCACCAAGTCTCAGTTATACCTATCAGTCATAATTTCCCTGCTTTATTAAGAGTTCAAGTTGTTCTGTTTGTTTCCCATACTCTGGGCATTAGTGTAAAGACATCGAAGACCATGTGCTTCATAGTTTGGCTTTCTTCCTACATGTGTCTGAAGACTATTATTGGGCGCTGTTAGAGTTGTTCTCTCCGTTGCAGTGCATGAGCCTATGTCCATTGTTACCCCCAACTTTACATCACCCTTCCACGTAAGATTCAGTTTAAAGCCCTCCTGATGAAGTTCTTCATGCTGTGGCCAAACACATTCTTCCCATCCTTTGTGAGGTGCAACCTGTCCCTTGCCAACAGCCCATCTTCCAGGAAGTATAGCCCGTGGTCCCAGAAACCAAATCTCTCTCGTCAACACCACCTTCGTAGCCAGTCATTCACCCAGAGTACTTTTCGTTCCCTTTCTATCCCTCTTCTAACTACTGGAAGGCTGGATGAGAAAACTATTTGGGCCCCAAAGTTCTTGAGTTTCCTTCCCAAAGCGTCAAAGTCTGATGTTATTTCTTTGTAGCTCCTGTTGGCGGTATCATTTGTTCCCACATGGATGAGAAGAAAGGAATACCTGTCAGTGGGCTTTATGAGTGCAGGCAACCTTTCATTCATGTCTCTAATCCGTCCTCCCGAGAGACAACATACTTGGCGAGTCCACGGGTCTTCACGACATACTTGGGTCTCGATCCCACGCAGCAAGGAGTCTCCCACTACTACCACTCTTCTCCTTGTTGTAGGCCTGGGTTTCATTGCTTCTGCTTGACTGACCTTCAGCCTCTTGCTCACTCTCATGTAGGTTCCCCTGTGATTCTTCCTCTGCAGGCTGTCCTCCAGTCTCATCCTCAAGTACCTGGAATCGGTTCCACAGCTCCACTGCTTCCACTGGTGCAGAGTGGTGTCTAGTTCTTCTCCTAACTGTCACCCTTTTCCAAGGAGTATCCTCTACTCCATTTTTCTTCACCTCAGCATTTCCCACTTCTTCCTCATCTTGCTGTTGCTCTTCAAGCTTCTGGTCTTCCCTTTGCTGCTGTAGTTCCCCCATTCTGTCCAAGAACTCTTCGTGTTCTCTTATTCCCCGGAGGGTCGACAGTTGCTGCTCCAGTCCACTTACTTTTTCTTCCAGTAGTGTGATCAACTTGCACTTGTTGCAGGTGTCGGCTATGTTGATCTCAGGCAAGAAAATAAACATGGCACACACCTTGCAGGTCACCATCACTGGAGAGTCTTGTCCTTCCATAGCCTCTTTTCCCTTTTTGTGTCTAGCTTTGTGATTGTTCTAGACTAGCCTGTGCCTGCTCCTCTACTCAGTAGAGGTTAAAAGCAGAGTCCCACTGGTGTGGAAGTGTGTGTTACAAGACAAATAAATGAAAAAAAAGTTAATTAAAAAAGAAAAAAAATGTTAGGGGCCTCCCCCTTGACCTCCCCTGCCGAACTCCTCTTTGCTCCCCCTGTCTGATCGCTTTGGTCGCGCGCTTGCTTGCTTCTGTAGTCCCTGGACCAGCTGGAGCAGCTTGCTCCGCTCTGCTCTGCTGGGAGGCGGGAAACACTGAAGCTTCCTGCCCACTCAGCTTCTGGGAGTACTGAGGCCACACACACCCAATTCAGTTGGAGCTCTCAGAAGCACCTGGTGAGCTCACAGCCACTCAGAAGGATAAAGGGCAGCCCCCTGGGCTTCCTGCAGCCCACTTACCTCTTAGCCTCTGTCTCCTTTGTCTCTTCTACCACTGCAACTCCCCTGGCAAACTCCTGTTTGCACCCCCTGTTTGCTCACTCTGGTCGCTCACTCTCTGGGAGCTTGCTTGCTTCTGTAGTCCCTGGACCAGCTGGAGCAGCTTGCTCTGCTCTGCTCAGCTGGGAGGTGGGAAACAGACTGAAGCTTCCTGCCCACTCAGCTGCTGGGAGTACTCAGGCCACCCCCCCCCCAGTTCAGTTGGAGCTCTCAGAAGCACCTGGTGAGCTCACAGCCACTCAGAAGGATAAAGGGCAGCCCCCTGGGTGTCCTGCAGCCCACTTACCTCTTAGCCTCTGTCTCCTTTATCTCCTTTGTCTCTTCTACCACTGCAACTCCCCTGGCCAACTCCTGTTTGCTCGCTCTGGTCGTTCGCTCTCTGGGAGTTTGCTTGCTTCTGTAGTCCCTGGACCAGCTGGAGCAGCTTGCTCTGCTCTGCTCAGCTGGGAGGCGGGAAAAAAAAGACAGAAAGTGAAGTTCTGTCTTCCAGTGCCATCTTTATTTAGGTTCATGGACAAGTTACTTTTCTTTTAGTCTCACCAGCCTGCCTTCTGGGAAATTAGTATTTTGTGACTGGCCATACCCACAATTGCAGCCATTTTATGAATTGGCCATACCCAGTTTGATAGCCATATTAATATCTGGCCCCATATGTGGCAGGGAACACTTTTAATCTGATTTTTTCAGGATTCATTTCATTTTCCATCATTGGTGGTACCCAATGGATATTGGGTACCACCCAATATCCAGAGCTGTCTGGGCAGTTCAGAAAAATTATAAAACAAAAACACAATACAAAAAACTTTAATCTACAAAATTTAAAAATGTTTTAAACCACTACAAACATTTACGATAAGATACCACGTCATGATAAAATAACTGACATTAAAATACCATAATATGCTGTCAAATGCCTGGGAGTAGAGGAAACTCTTAACCTGGTGCCAAAAGGATGACAATGTTGGCGCCAGGTGGGCCTCAATGGTGAAATCATTCCACAATCGGGGTGCTACCACTGAGAAGGCTGTCTCACAGAGGAGGCACATGGAGGAGGGCCTCAGATGATGAGAGTAGTGTACGGTTAGGTTCATACCAGGAGAGCTGCTCGATCAGGTATGGTGGCCCCGAGCTGTGTAAAGCCATGTAGGTCAAAACCAGGACCTTGAATCGGGCTTGGACACATACAGGAGCCAGTGTAAGTGGGCCAGAATCGGTGTTATATGTTCAGACCTCCTAGTCCCTTCTATCAATCTGCCTGCCACATTTTGCACAAGCTTCAGCACTGAAGCTGTCTCGTATTATGTTTCATCGGTCTAAGCTCTGGAGTATACCATGGAGCCTTACGAGTTTTACTATGGAGAGGACACTCAGGAGCAATCATGTCAACTGCCCGGGTCATTTCTGCATTCCACAGATTGACCAAGGTTTCGACAAGAGAGCCAGCCACATCAGTCAGAAAACCCCCAAGAGCCCTCTTGGTCCATTAGCATCTGGGGGTGGGCCATCTTAATAGGTCCTCCACTCCTGCAGAGGGGAAAAGCTGCTGTAAGTCTAAACTTCAGCAGGAGGTGAGCCTACCATGACAAAGGGTCCAATTCGAAGTCCCCCACCTTTATATCACTGTATGAATGGGCAGCTGAAAAAACAAGTCTAGAGTGTGCCCTACTATCTGTGTTGGGCTGATAACATGTTGGGACAGTTCCATGGTTATCATGGAGGCCATGAAATCCTGTGGTGCTCCAGACAAGGTGCCATCAGCATGAGTGTTGATATCCCCCAGAAGCAACAGTCTGGAGGACCTCTACAGCACACCTGAGACCACCTCCATCAGCTCAGGTAGGGAGAGTGTTGGGCAGCGGGGTGGGAAGTACAGAATCCCAAATTGGTCCCCCTGGCCCAACACAAGGTGCAAACATTCCAGAATAATAATCAGATAGACAGAGAGTCTGGAGAGAGAGAGAGGGAGGGAGGGAGAGAGAGAGAGAGAGAGATGGAATTTCTATAGACCACAGCACCCCCCCCCTTCCTGGCCCTCAGTCCTACCCTGGTACTGAACCAAGTATCTCAGTGGGCACAGCTGGGAGATACTAACTCTTCCCTGCTCACCCACCCAGGTTTTGTTTTTGCATGCCAGATCAGCCACCTCATCCACTATTAAATGATGAATGAGGGAGATCCTATTTTGAACCCATCTGGCATTTAAGAGCAGCATCCAGAGACCAGAGGGCGGGCTGATAGAGCAACCACCAAACTGTGGGTTGGAGGAGGGCCAGAACACCGCACAGCCATTAACTGTCTGGGCCATGATCCCCTTATCTAGCTAGCCCTCCTTCCAATGCCATACCTCCCTCTACCATCACTGCACTAGTTTGGGCCCCTCAGTTCACCCACTTAGCCACATATCCTCTCTCCCAGGCACTTGATCAGGTCCTAAAAGAGAAGCCAATACACACGCGCGCGTGCACACACACACAATCCACAAAAGCCAGACAATCCGATATTAGAGGGATGGCCCCTTGACCTTGCATCCCACCCTGAAGCAGCTCCCGCTTTGGTGGCAGCCCTGCCAGTGGTTTAGATTTACTGGGACTCTGAACCACTGCAGGGATTTCTGAGTGGTCTGGGGATTTTCCAGCTACTAGACCAGTACACACCAAGGTCCAATCCATGTCCAATCCATGTGATCTCAAAAATGGAGAGGGAAATTCTTGTAGATTGGGCTTTGGTAAATACTGTCCTCAGCATGGAGGGCACATGAAAGGATTTGCTGGCTGGCAGGGCCTCAGTTCACAAAATGAATTGGGGCCCTGCCTTCAACAGTGGCTAGCCAGACAACCATGGGAAGCCCACAAGTGGGAAATTATGGTGGTAGCTACCCCTTGTTTGCCCCAAGCTTCGGGTAAATGAAGATGCGTCATCTCTCAACATGCACATTCAAATTTATTTATTTATTAGATTTATTAGCTGCCCTAATTGCAGCTGTTATGGCTAAGAACTAGGAACTAAAAACACAGGGTTTTTTTAATGTATGATATGTAGCTGCCTTAAACTCAGGTTATTGTTTCTTCCAGCCAAGTACTTTGTACGCTGGAAACAGTTTACTCTAGTGTCTCAGGTAAAGGTATTATTAGGCAATAAATGCACTTCCTGAAATAATATTTGTAAAACTTGTGTTTATTTAATGAAAAGCACACTAAATGGGCAAATGAGTTCAAGTGTTTCTAAATGTCCACCCCAATTTAGAAACAATTGACCTCATGAGATTTTTGAAATGAATTCAGACTTCCCCTTTTCAGTTCAGTGTTTGGAACAGCTTGGAATCTGCATGCCCATCATAGCATGGCAATGAATGGAGAAGGTTATGGTTGCCTAGAACTGCTTTTGAGCATCAGGGCTCCTGTGAAGTCTTAGAGTAGGGTGGGGAATGTGTAGCCCTGAAGATATTGATGGACTCCACCCTCCATCAGCGTTAGTCAGCATAGGCAATGGTGAGGGACGATGGGGTTATTTATTTATTCAAAATATTTTTATCCTGCTACTCAGCCAAAAAAGGCTCCCGGAGTCATTTATAATCAAACAGCAAAAAAGATAGTCCTTGCCCACAGACTTACGATCCAAAATGACATGACACACAAGGAAAAAGGGATTGGGAGGGAAGAGGAAAAAAAATAAGTAGACTTATTTTAAGTCTACTTAAATACACTTAAGTCTACACCAGCAGGGCTGGTGAAATGTCCCTGCTTCCCTCCTCATCTTGGGTGGGGGCTGGGGAGTCCAACTGGAGCAGGCCATGATATTCCCTTTGCCTGCTCCTGTCAGGCTACATTTTTTCTATCCCTGCTTTAGATTTTAGTATGTATAGAAGTTTGGATGTGGGTCATAGAAGCTAATCCATTTTGTGTGGCAATTTATTTTCTTTTTCTCTCTCGTTGCAGAAGTTTCCAGCAGAAGGACTTGCAAATGTCGTTCGTAATGTCTTTGATTTTGACTCCTACAACAATGAAATGCGTGAAATTTTAATTAGGACTTTGCATAAACATGGAATACCAATTGGAGCAAAATCCACCAATATACAACTGGCTAAGGAGTAAGGCTAACATATATTGTGTAGTGCTGCTCGTTAAGCTCAACCTGGAATGCTTGAAGCAAATGTTGTTTCTGTTTCCCCCTTAAAAATAGGTTATGCTATATTATTGCATTATTTATTTTTACAGTATGATAATGTACATTTAGAGTATATATCAATATGTATAAATTGTGAATATTTTTATCTAATGAATATTGATGATTTGTATGATCAAATCTAATCAAATAAAGGGAAATATTTGTTCCTTTTTCTGAGTTTCTATTCATTGAATGATCTTTCTACAATTTATCACCATACTTAGTTACAAAACCAAATTCTTGTATCAATAGTGGGGGCTGGGGTGGAGTGAGCCACTCCTTACCCTGCACAAATCCTTTAAAAGATTTCTGTGTGCGGTTTAGTAATATGAACAAATAGAAGTTAATTCATTAGTGGAGTTGTCCTTTCCATACTTATTAAGACATTCATATCATCAAAAATTAGGTATCTCTCAAAAGAAACTGCTTTACAAAATGACAACACACAAACAGTTTATATGCCACCCAGTTTGGTTCACTGTATTGGTGGCCGTCCTATATTTTTGACAGTTATTTGATTAATATAATAATTGCACTTTGATGGGGGGTGTTAATATAAAACTTATATTTTATAAGATCATGTTTTTAAGGTCTAGCCACTAAACCAATTTCAAAAATCATTTATAGTGAAACAAATATTTCCCTTTATACTACAAAACACAAAACAACATTGTCAGGCAAATTGGTTTTATAGAGTTGCTTTTTTATAGATCTGCTAAGGAGGAAAAGCAGAGTCCTTTCCTCTAGTGAAATGTCTCAGTCAATTGTCAATGTGTAAATCATCCCCATAATCATGGCTTGCAACTTCCAAGGACATTTTTAAAACACTCGTTCTAATAACTATGCCTTTATTTGTAATCTTGATTCCTGAGGAATGCCTAGCAAACTCAGTTGCAGAGGGAACACTGTGTATAGCAATGACTTATTTTTGTGTCACATATTTATTTTAAAAAAACAACAATATCAGCTTACCCCTCCTTTTTTTATGAAGAATAATGCTTCGGTATAATACTTAGACCATGCTGTTCAGTAAACATTACTAAAAGCATATTTAAAACTTGAGTCCTGAGCCTCTGGCAGAACTCCGGTGGCAAGGAGTCTCATAATTCCAGGGCCACCCAAGGCTACGTTTAAATAGGGACTCATATGGAAAGATGTTCTCCCCTGACTGACAGCTGATCTCAGAAACTGGTTTTGCGTTGCGGGGGCAGGAGGCGTTGTTTAATGAAAGGATAACTATGTAGGATGAAATTTTGTGTATTAAATTTTCTTTTTGGGTTCTGGGAGGCAAGCTGTTCTTCTGAATTCAAATCTTTGGGCAGTATCCAACTGTATCATTCGAATGATATTGCGTTAGCAGAAACTAGGTTCTGGACTAGTTCTGAACTACGCGCAGGAGAAGAATCCAGCTACAGTTACTTTTGTGCGATGTGTTTTGCAGTGTGTTGTGCAATCCGTAGTGGAATGCATTGCACATAACTGTTGTGCAACCTGTTGTGCAACGCATTGTACACAACTCTTGTACATAATGGACAGCCAGTTGCATAATGGAAAGATTCAGTGGAGCTCCATTAGCACTATTTGAGTTTGTGAAATGACACCGTTGGATATTGCCCTTTAGAAACACAGCGGTGTTCTGGAGGGTTAGGAGTCCCAAAATATTCCAGCCAAGTAGGCAAGCTCTGGGGTATTAACCTGAAGGATGAGGAGGAAATATTTAATTGCATCAGTAGGAATTTCAGTTAGGAATATTACTACATTAACAACAATACAAAAAATGTCTCTACCTCTCTTGCCTAAAAATCCACCTTCTTTTCTTCCTCTCTTCTCAGGCAGGATGTACCAAGTGCTTTATGAGGACGTAGTTTGGTTCCTTTGTTTTTTACATGATTCAGTACACTTTGCCTAGATCCTGGCAGTGTTTGAGGGAAGCCATCTTGACTGGCTGGCACTGGGGAAGAATGTACCAAATAGTTTTTTAGCAAATAAACTATTTGGGGTTGGACTCGATGGTCTTATAGGCCCCTTCCAACCCTACTGTTCTATGATTCTATGAAATGGGGGAACAATTTCTTCATAAACCATTTGGTACATTTCGCCTGAGTCCTATGTTTTTGGTAGCAAGTGTGATTGGTAACTGAACCCTGCTGTAGATCTCCATCCCTCTTACTGCTGCCCATTCTTTTCTAGACATTTTGCTTTTAAATGTTATGATGGATCCTTTATTATTTGACAGACCTATGAAAACAAATGATTGATTAACGTGCACACTTCTTGATGCACATACCAAGTGGCAAGCGTTCGCTATGCACAGCTCTCCTCATACTTCATACGTAGTTGCAAGGCAGAAGCCAGGAACCTTCTGCCCAGGTTGTCATGTTTCTGGCAGTGGTTATTGGGGGAAAGGAAATAATTAGAAGCAAAACTGAATGGTAGATTAAGGTTGAGACAATTATCTGGGTCTCTAACAAAAAAAAGTCATTTGTGAACCCTCGCTAAAGCATTTGGGAACTGCTGTTGTCAAGAAGCCTCTGACCTCACTTTCTGTCATTAGTTTAATATGTGCAGATGGTGCTGTTCCAGTACAGAATATTGTTAGGATCAAGCTGGGTTATGCTTTGCCTGCCTGCACTAAGCTCAGGATGGTTTGGAACAATGCCAGTACAAGAGGCGGCACTTGAGGGCACTGCATGTGCTGATCCTCTAGTGGAGGTGCATCTTCCTGAATTTAAGTGTCTGGATGATGATGGCTGAAATTACCATCAACGGCCCTTTACCTTTTGAATTCCACCATGTGTCAAAAGACCTGAAGGATATCCCCTGATCTGGGCCATGCACAATTTTGATTCCTCTGGCTTAATTTCTCCTTTTGACCTGGAGGAGGGGAATTACAGAGTAGTTTACAAACATCAGCACACCTATGATGATTGAGATTGGTTCAAGGGTCATAACCAATTTTTCTTTCATCTCAGTCTGTCAAGATTAATGTGGGAAATACATACCTCAATGCCTTCAAAGGACTGAAGCTGTTTAATATTGAAGCAATTGGTGCTGAAGAAGATGGCCATCCCTAGTCTGGGCGTATCGGGGGAAATTCAGCCAAACAATGTCCAATTTGTAAAGGATAACGGCCTTTGATATTGCTTTGCAAAATTATAATTGACTACCAAGGAGAGATTTAGTGATGATGTGCAAGTGATTTTTAAGGTGGGGAAATTTTGCCATCCCAAGATCCCTCAAGGTAGAGAAGATGCTGGCATTCCTAGTAGCCCTAGCCTACCAGGCAGACCCTGCAATAAAAGGCCTGCCTTCTGGCTTCTCGTTGGTTTCAACAGTGTTCTCCAAAGTGCTGATGAGTTTGTTGGCCCTCTTGCATTCCATTGAGTATGGTACCTCGTTTGGATTTCCTGATAGGATTTTGATGATCTCAGTGTCCATGGAGGTGGCCAGAGGCATGGTGCTTACTGTCCAAAGTATGAGGGGGACATGAGTTGATATCTGAATTGATAAATGAATTCCCTGATCATTCTTGCGTATTTGCTCATCACAGATTTACCATGAAATCTAGACAGGCAAAGGCCTTTCCGTTGGAGAGAAGACTTTTCAGGCTTATTAGGGCAGCTTTGGATCCTGGGCCTCTACTATTCCTGGGCAGCATGGTCTTGAGCATTGAGAATATAGTCTGCAATTAGTTCTGGTTTTGGCCTCTAGAATACTCTGCTTCCCTTTCAATTTTACTTATTCTGTCTTTGGTCCTTATGTTTTTTGAGGGCTCACAGCTCTTTGAAGGTAGAAAGGGCTTATAGCTCTCCAAAAAGACTTCAATGTATCGTATCTGGCCCAGAATTGTTTACTACCAGCTGAGGAACGAAGCAGCCTGTTTTAAGAGCCATGAGCCCTTCTCCCACAGAACCAGCATGAGGGGACAGAGACTCCTCTTCCCAGTCCACTTCCTTGCCACTTCACCCAGTCCAATACCACAGAGAGAGGGGAGAGGGGACAAGTGAGCACTCCTTTGCTTGCCTGCTCAAGTGACAGCATGGTAAGGAAAAGCAGCCACAACCCCTGCCTGCCTGCTTTCGTGCCCTTTTTCTCTGTGCAGTGGACTGAGTGAGTGGGGGGTTGGGGGAGCAGTTGAGCTAGCTGTTCTATCTTATTCTCTAAGTAGGGATGGACGAAAGTCCCTTACCTGGTCCCGCAGCTTGCTTCGCGGTGGGGGGGAGGCGCTCTGTTCCTCCCCCCGAAATTCTGGGTGGGGGGAGGCGCCCCATCCCTCCCCGCTGAAATTCTGGCCGGGGTGGAGGCGCCCCGTCCCTCCGGCTGAAATTCTGGCCGGGGGGAAGCGCCCCATCCCTCCCCGCTGAAATTCTGGCCGGGGGGGAGGCGCCCCGTCCCTCCGGCCGAAATTCTGGCCAGGGGGGAGGCCCCCCGTCCCTCCAGCCACGAATCCTCTTCTCCTGCCGGGTTGCAAATGGCGGCTGTAGCCGCCGCTGTTTGCGTCCCTGCAGTCAGCCGTGATAGGCTACGTAAATGTTTACGTAGCCTATCACGGCTGACTTTGGGGGGGGGAAGCGCGTACACAAATGGCGGCACCCATGGGCGCTGCCATTTGCATTCCTTATTTGGGCACATGTAGTCTACGTAAACATTTACGTAGACTACAGCGAAAATAAGGGCAACGCTATTTGCGTTGCCCTTATTTTCACCGTAGTCTATGTAAATGTCTACGTAGACTACACGTGCCCAAATAAGGAATGCAAATGGCAGCGCCCATGGGTGCCGCCATTTGTGTACGCGCTTTTTTTTTCTTTTTTCCCCAAAGTCAGCCGTGATAGGCTACGTAAATGTTTACGTAGCGTATCACAGTGTTTTTTGAAAATCTAGCTGTGATAGGCTACGTAAATCTTTACGTAGCCTATCACGTTTGTTGTTGTTGTTTTTTTACACTTGGAAATGGCGGCGGCGGCAGCCAGTCGGAAGACTGGCCGCCGCCGAACCACTGCTGGGAGCCACCGCCGCCAGGGACATTTGACCAAGGTAAGTCCCATCCCGGGGGGGTGGCGGACTGTTTCTCCACCAATTTCGGGGGGCCGAATGCGTTGGCATTCGGCCTCCCGGAGATTCGTGGAGAAATTCTCCGACATCCCTATCTCTAAGTCTCCCATTTAATGTTATATTTTATGCCATCATTCATCTTAAATTATGCCAGTTCTTCAAGCATCTCAAATGCAATAGGCCTATGTTTTTTAGTTACAAATTGTAAATCATTGATGCTAGCAGGAAGTGGAGGAGGATATGGTTTGGCACTGTTAGTTACAAAGTTTTATTTTGTCTGTTTGTGCAGTCATGCCTTTGGGAATATAGACAGGCAAGCTCCAATGTAACCAGTCCACCCCCCAACCCCCATTAGACCTTCTCTTCGAACGTCTTTTTACAGAACTCCTTTATATTTTCTAGGTTCCTGTTTCCTTGTAACTTGTTACATTCAACCCTGTGACAATTTCTCATCTAAAGGGTTATTGTGTGTATTGGATCTCAGTTTATGTTGTATAGATCATTTGGGTTTTCAAGACCATTTTGCCATTTGAAATATGCTTTGTAAGTTGAATTCCTTCTTGTGTTGTGATTGTAAGGCTGCTAGAGCTGTAGCAGGTTAAAATTGTGTCAACAAGGAAACAACAAGCCTTGTCAACTCAAATAAATGTATTGTTAGATGGTGTGCTACTTAAAAATAGCAAAGTAATAATAGTGATATTTTTCTGGGCAGGTTGGTATTGCCAGATCCAACACTTATGGGCTACTGGAAAGTCAACCAATTGGGTAATGCTCGGCGGAAACTTTTATACCCAACTGAAACGCATCGCATAGATGTAAAGGTCTGTGAGGTTTTCTAAAAGTTTAAGCATAGATTATTTGCCAGCATTATAATATGTATTTTTAAAGTATTTGCAGTGTCTAGCCTGTCAAATCACAAAGCCTTACTCAAGACAGGTAGAAATATCATACATAAATTAGAAGAGAGTCCTGAAGAGTGGAGTCCAGACTGAAGATGCTTCTAAAATCTTAAGGAATAAAGAGGCAAGACATCAGGTATAAAGAGGCAAGACATGAGTTGATGGGTAAACTAGGGCCACAATATTATTAATTACAAGAAAGAGATAATGGTATGAGCATTGTGGGTCTTGTTAAAGCTGGCTAATAAGGGTGAGCCTGCCACATCCCTGTGTCTGGAGACATTTCAGTGATGGTCTACCTCCTCTGACCTCACTTTTGAGTGTTGAGGGGTGACCTTCTGAGCCACAACTGCCTTGAGCCCCATGACTCTTGTGTGTGTGAACCATTGAGCCCCCAAAGCATTTCCTTTCCTGCCCTAAGTCCCATAGTCCTGGCTGGCAGGTCACGGGAATCCCCTTTAATTTCCTTGGTGCCTCTGGATGCTCACCAATAAATTGCCCTATGTGCTACCTGCGCTGACCCACCAAATCTGTGACCAGCCTTACCAAAGCAGAAGCCAATCCTCCCCAGTGATTCCATAAAGAGCAGGCAAAACCAAACAAACTCCCCTGGCTAATCTGGAGATTTGCCAAAGTATTCCTGCTCAACCCAGCAGTGACCAGTACAACACCAGCACTGAATGCAGCCTAGGGAGGGTGGGTGGATGCTGAAGATATGGCAAGTGCGCTGGGGGAAATATAGAGTCAGCTTGTAACATCTGCTTAGCTCCACCTCTTCCAATTCCAGTGTGGTAACACCACATGATCTACATGCTGGCCCCAGTGTGCTCACATTTCCCTGTGAGTTGCCTGCAAATACCGTCTCAATCCCCCCCGCCAGATTGCAAGCCCCCCAGATATAAGTATCAGAATTTCCCCATTGATCCTGGAGTTCTCTATTAACTGGTTCTGATTGTGGAGCAGCACCAGTTTAGCTGGTTCTCTGCTGTTACCTGGATTAGATTTCTGGACTTTGTAAAGATCACTACACCTGTTCGACTTGCTTCTGCTGAAGTTTTCCATTCCTTCTGCTTTTTCACATTAACTTCCTCCCTCTAAATAAGTAATGTGCACAAGCAACCATGTGCACTGAAAGAATGCACAGCTTTTGAGCATGCAGTCATGCACATGATCACATCAACATGCCAGTGAAAAGCATACAAATGTACATGAGTGCAGTATTTTAAATTTAAACTTTCTCAACTTTCCTTGAATTCTTGCATTAAAATCTTATGAGAACCTGCACACGAGAAGTGGATTGTTCTGAAATCTAATCCATTGCCAGTAAGTTGAAATATCCTATGATAATCTCGTGAGAACTTCAGTCTAGGAAGGCCCTTTCTGAAATCTGAATCTACCATTTAGGGCACAATCCTATGTGGACAGGCGGCTACCTCTGAACTTGGAGGCAACCACCTATCCAATGCAGGGCAGCAGAAGCGTGGAGGGCATTGTCCCCTCCGCGCTTCAGCCACCCTGCATTTGCAGCTAGACAGCCAATTTCAGCTGTCTAGCCATGGGAAGGCAGAATGGGAGAGGCAGCTGCCAGACGACACATAGGATGTGTTGTACTGGCATTTCTGCCTTCCCTGCCCATGAATGCCCCCCGGAATGCCCCATTTTCACCGCTCCATGCTCCTCTTCCGAGCATGGAGCGAGGGGCTGTTCCAAGCTGCCTGCGAGGCAGCGTGGGGGTAGGTCGGTACCTGGAAAACCAGATATCCTATGGCCATCTAGCCACTGACTAGCAGCCATAGGATTGCTTCCTCCATTACTATTGTCACTTCAAGTAGTTTAATTAATTATATAAATTCTCTATGAACAATAGCAAATAGGCTGAGTGAAACACTCAGCCCAATCTGCTGAAGACTTAATGGATATGGAATAGGAGAAATCCAGCCCTCTCCCCACCTACTGTGGTACTTCCAGTTAGAGGGCTCCTAGTACAAAGAATCAAAGGGCATTGACCCAGTTCACACGATTACTGCAGCCCACCGTGGTTTATTTAAGCCACGGTGAGTTTTGGCACATCCCAGTGGCTCTTTTGAATATTCAAGCCACAGCAGGCGGGCGCCGTGGTTTATCATGTCATCTGAACCCAGCAAGGGTGGGTTGTTGGCATGAATAACAAACCACCCACAACTCTAGAACAGCCTATGGGCTATTCTGTTTAGATGTGGAGCAGTATATAAACGTTGTGAATGAATGTATGAATGAATGAATGAATGAATGAATGAATACATTCCATCATTTCCTCCTTCATGCCTTTTTTGTGGAAGGAAAAAAGATGGAAGAAGTGGTGAGAAAACATGCAAGTGGAAGGTGATGCCATCATCTCTCCCCACCCTCCTGTAAAATTCCATGAGTGAGGCAAGGGAATTGCATGCTAAAAGCCTTGTCTGGAAGCATCCCCACTAAATGGGTTCACACAATCACGTCAACCATCCCAGCCACCCACCCTCGGCAGGTTCAGACATCACAGAAACCCATCCTGGGCAAGGGTAATTATGCTAATTGGGCAGCTTGTGATGGGCGTGCATGGGGAAGGAAGATAAGGCACCCTGGCTTATTTTCCCTCCACGATCGTGTGAACCCCCTCACTGTCTGAGTGGGTATCTGGCAGGAAATGAAAGATCTGGTCTCAAGAGATCAGCATCCACAAAAAATCAAGGATCTGTTAATTAAGAATTTATCCTGCCAAAGAAACCTTCCAAAATGTTGCCATTTATGTAGGACTGGATTTGTAGATTTGAAATATCTTTACAGAATTACTACCAAGCCCTACCTATCCTGACAGATGCTAAGCCCCAGAAATATCCTCCCCATGACCTGTGACGCTGGCTCAAACTCTTCCCATTTTCATCTGCTTCAGAGTTGCATCATACTACCTGACGATATTGCACTGCCTTACAGAATCCTAATTTCGTTACATATTTAGAATCCAAATGCTACATAAATATATTCACCAGATCTTCTTAACTTGCCAGATACTGATGTGCACTCCCACTTTTTCTCCAGGCAGAGTGAAGTTCAGGGTGCTCTTTACAGGGGAAATGTTAAGAGATAAACAGTGCAAGCCTATGCATGTCTGCTCAGAAGTAAGTCTCATTGAGTTCAGTGAGTCTTACTCCCAAGTAAATGTGTACAGGATTAGAGCCTTAATATGTTGTTGTAATCATTTGTTTATTTACAAGGGTACAGGTTGAGTAGGCATCGCAAGGGCACAGAAACAGAACATACTAGTCCCTAAAGCATCGTCAATACCCCAAAATCCAAAGTCCAAATCTAACTTCCCTGTCAAATCCCAGCTGATGCTTTCAGCTCTCCTCGCTCATATTCTCTATACTTGGAACTATAGTTTTGACTCTCCCCTACTCTACTGTAAGTGTGCAGGGGTTGTATTCCAGGTGGTTGTAACAGCCAGCTATGCATTGTCCCCCCATCAATGACTAAACCAAATCCTAAAGGAAGAACGACTTTGCTTCATAGAGCAGTAGGACACTACAGTATTTAGCTTGCCTCCTATAGATTGCTATGCAACAAGACCTGAAGAAACATTGTGGTTTTGCAAGTATGCTTAGCCTTTATTACCTGTGAAGAATGATGAGTAACTTTGCTTTTCTTGTCCCTTTCTTGTAGGGTCCAATGTATTTAAATGTGCAGGCATTTCCACTGGAGAGGCATGAATCCAGGTCCCTGAGTTTTACAGAAGAGCTAGCATTTTGTTCATTGCCTTTGAATGAAGTTAATTTAGTGTGTGATATTGCTGTGGCCCAAGGTAAAGTCTATTTTTTATTTTCTCATAAATTGGTAGTGATGAGAAACCCCATGAATACTCAAATACATATTTTGAACAGTATCTTATATAAATTATTTTGCTTGTCCCGTAAGCAATTTCACTGAAGAATATCTTATTTTGTCTCAGGTGTTGTTGACTTAGACTGCAATCTTATACATTTACATAGGAGTCAGGCCTGCTGAACTCAGTGGGATGTACTTCCAAGTAAACATGCATAGGATTGCTCTGTGAGTTTTCTTTGTTTAAAGGCTTTTTTGATGGCCATGTAATGCCTCAGTGAAGTAGAAAAAAGGACATACAAGGCACACCTCCCCCTCTAAGCTTTGGGCAAACATCCTGCACAGCCCTATTTATTCTCTCTGCCCCCACACTCTTGTGAACAATCCTTTTCCCTACATATAGAAACACACATGAATGAATGAGAACTATATTCCATATACATGGAGGACTACTAGGTATTTGTAGAGGATGTAATATGGATTGAGTATTAAACTGGCACAGAATGATTCTCTGATGGATTTGGAAGCTATAATGCAATGTATCTGCTTTAGTCTTTTATGATAACTGTTCCTGGCAAAGCAATGTCCCCTCCTAATTTGCTCTAATTTAGCCAAGACCAGGGCTGTGAGTACTCTGCACTAAACAAACAAGAATAATCAAAGTTCTATTCAAAGTATCATAAATCTTCCAGAATGAAAAGCTGAATTCTGCTGTAGAAGAAATAATTTATGGATAATAAACTGTATTAAGCAGACCTGTTATCTTGACAGGCTCCTGCTTCCTGTCTATACCTGGGTCCATAGAATGTGGTTTTTCTGCTGCTGAGAAGGATTCAGTCATTTTACACTCAACACAGTTACTTTATAAATAGATGTTCATATATTATATTTTAAACATTTATTAACACCAAGCAAGTGTATTTAAGGGAGTTATAGAAAGAAATTGATAGCATGGTATTTGTTGACAAAAGTTACACTAAGAAAAGAAAACAAGACAAAGCACAATACAGATTTATGCCAGCAGAGGTTACTCCCTGCTGGGAGCCCCACCGCCACCCAGTATCTTCCCTTTACTTTTATGGTTTAACACTTGAACATGATATGTGATGTGCTCAAACCAATGGAGTATGGGGACATCCACTCACCAGCTTGTACCTTTGCTTGTAAAAAGTATATCCCACCCCTGTTTTAGACATGAACAGGGCAGTCATGTGAATAAACAGATCCAGTTTAGCCTTTATAGAGCAACCCCAACACCTTCTGAGATTTTACTAGGCACTACCCACAAACAGTTAACTTATCTTCATAACTATAAGGGTTAGAAATGTATTCCTTATTAAAACTGAAAGCTGGGATTTTTAACATTCTGCTTTAACATCCTTTGCTGCTCATCCATGGAATCTCAGTCTAAGCAGAGACAAGACTAGCTGGCCATGAACAACACTAGAGAAAGAGTTCCTCTTAATTCTTGTCTTCCACCTGCACAAGAAACGCAATAAAATGGGAAGCATGGCAGCATGGCAACCCCTTTTTTATTTCTGCATGTCACATACGGCAACATACATACATTCATCTTTCAGAGAGGACTGTGTTCATTAGCAATGGCTAATTAATAGGAATGCTTGTCCTTTTCCATGTATGTGCAGCATACTTGAACACATTTGGGATATTCAGGGAGATATGATGAGAAAAGACCTCTGTATGTAGACATAATTGCTTATGCTTCTTCATTCTGACGTCCAAAGTACCATCTGTGTATCTCATATGTCAGAGTATACATTTAAATGTTTTATTGCATTATTGTGCATGAAATAATTCTGTATGCTAGCTTGCAGGTAACCTTGTTTCATGAATTTGCATCTTATTCCCCCATTTAAAGAGAATGAAGCTGAAAACACTCTTTATGTGGCTACATGCAATCCTGTGTCCTTATATTTTATGGATATGTCTAGTAAAAATGGATACTACGTGGACTTGTATGATATCTTCCCAAGAACAGTTCGTGGCATATGGCAACCTTTTGTGACATTGGCACCACTGGGCACTCCACTCAAAGGTCAAGTAATTCTACATGAAGAGCAGGTAAAAAACATGCTTCCCATTTCTTATTAGTATTTTGTTACCACGAAATGGAATCCATAACACTTCAACGTTTTTCTCAAATGCTTTACTTCACCGTAAGCAGAGAAATCCGCAACGGAATCAGAAGAGTTCAGATTTCTATGAATCTGACCTGCGGATTCCACAGCGGACCGGCTTTTCCCAAGTCACACAGATTCTGCAGACTTGTGGACCATTTTTTTAACATTCTGGAATTTTATACAAATATAGTCATAGAAACATTGGTAAAATTAAAAAAGGCCAAAAATACGAATTTGCCCCATAGGCTAAACCATGAAAATGTGCATTTGGGGGGATTTGTGCATTTGGGGGGGATTTGTGCATTTTCAAAAATTTCAAATTTTGGAAATTGGAAAAAGTCCAATTCTGTCAATGAGGGGATGATGGAACAACAGGTACCTGACAATTTGTGAAAAGCAGATGGAGTGGATTTTACAAAATCCGTACATCCTTAACTGTAAGTATGCAAATTTATGAATCTTTCCACTGACTAGCAGTGAACGTCATATCTGGAGAAGCGATATTAGGTTATGCTAATGGGTACAAAAAAATGAACTGTGGTGCTGGAGGAAAATTCTGAGAGTGCCTTGGACTACAAGAAGATCAAACCAGTCCATACTCCAGGAAATAAAGCCAGACTGCTCACTTGAGGGAAGGATATGAAAGGCAAAACTGAAGTACTTTGGCCACATAATGAGAAGACAGGATACCCTGGAGAAGATGGTGATGCTAGGGAAAGTGGAAGGCAAAAGGAAGAAGGGCCGACCAAGGGCAAGGTGGATGGATGATATTCTGGAGGTGATGGGCTTGACCTTGGGGGAGCTGGGGGTGGCGATGGCCGACAGGAAGCTCTGGCGTGGGCTGGTCCATGAAGTCACGAAGAGTCGGAAGCGACTGACCGAATAAACAACAACAATGGGTACAAAGAAATACTTGTGACATCTGTAGTATGGTAGAATGCAAAATGTGGGTGGTTTTTATATAAAATGACCATGAGGGGTGTAGAATCAGTACTGGTGTTCTAGTTGTGGATCTTCCTTGTAAAATTTACGTGGATTAAGCTTGCATTCCAGTATAACATTTTTCACATGTAAATTATCTGAGTGGTTGTTCACGTGTGGAGGAGTTCAGAATGTGCCTTCAGGACTGACCTTTGTTTTTGTGCTTGTGCTCCAACTTATTTCGAGATTTGGGATCACAAATAATTTTCATCCAGTTCAGCTGGTTGGTAGCCTGAGGTAGGGTTATAGAGGAAGCACTTCCTTCTAGTTTATGGAAGTGCCTGTTAGGTAGGCTAAACCATTTAGATGTAGAGGACCTTGCCTCACTGCTATGCTTGGCCAATTTTCCTCCAACCCTCCCCCTCCAGTCTATAAATGAATGTCTATATCAGTAGCAGTTGTTTTGTCCGCATTTTAGTTCTAGATAGGTAGAATGCAAACCACTAGTTTTAATTATATCAGCACCAACTTTTCTGAGCTGGAATTACATGCTACAGCCAAAGCATAGGTGTTGCTGAATGCAACTTCCCCATGTCTCCTCCTCCCTTTCCCCCCATAATACTGATTTATGCAAAAACCTGATGTGACAACATCGCCTTTGCAAGTTTCCTTTCACTTGCTCCACTTCATTGGTTGCCTGTAGGGCAGGCAAAACACATGATGACATCCCATGTTTTGCACTAAACACTACAAATAACAGGAGAAGTAGTGGTGCTGCTTTGGGCGGAGGCTCGCGTTGGCATAGTTCCCCCACGAAATTATCCCAAAATGTTGATAGCTACCTATGTGCTTCCTGTCTCTGTCTATATTTCTATTCTGTGAAAAGAAATGTATTCTCGATATTCCAGAACTAGTGCATTGAAACTACATGCCTTTATTGAAGGTTCAAGACGTCGTTGGAGCAAACACCTGCAAAGAATCACTACATAAATAATTATTACCGTTACCATTCAAGTAGAGAGCCCAGTTTAAATCCTTGTTTCCATTTGCACTTCTACTCTTAATAGACTTTCTAGAGGAAAGAGAAAGGGAGCGCAGGGACTTCTCATTCAGCACTTTAAAATCTTGTTACATGTTTGTATTGCTCTTGCAATATACTCATACCTTAGAGGAAATTAAATGAAATTTCCATCCCCAAATTTCTCCCAAACAAATGTACAGCTCCCCACATGCACTATACAAAAATGTTTGCATACTTTGTTGTTTTTGGAGAATTTGGGGGCATGAAACAGGAGCAATGGGTGTGGCTTTGGAGGGAATCTTTATTGCAGGCAAGGAGGATGGCAAAGCAAAAAGGAAATAAGTCCTGTTTAAATATTTTGTTTCCTCTATCCTTCTTTCTTCCTCTTTTGCATTTTTATAGCCCCCCACCCGCTCATCCAGAAGAGCACTGACATCAGCTTCCCCTTCCCTGAATTGCAATTACACCCATATTTGAACTAAGTTCTTCCAAGGGAGGAAAACCCTGGCTAAGACACAAACTGTAGCAAGGAAAGGGAAGCTTTGCAGTAGCTAAAAATAAAAGAGTAGCACCTCAAAATAATGGTTGTTACATCTGTTGAGCATTTGGAATTCAAGGCACTGGGGACATGAGGTCACCGAAAGGTTTCTTTTCTCCCAGTAAAAAATAAACATAAGAGAAACTGCACACTAGCAGAGCATATCTTCCCAGCCCACTTGAAGAATAGCCAAAGCTGTAACTGGAAGTATTCACCAGTGACGCAAAATTCTATTTTTATGCACAAGCCAATACACCACCAGTCACTTGGTGCAGATGGGAGCCATTAACATCTAAAAGGGTGGAGAAGAGATCCTTGTTATAGTGCCAGCTGACCTCGTAAACTTAACACTAAGCGAAAGAACTGCCTTTTGTATGTTTGGAACGATTGGAAAACCTTAACGCTTTCGTTACTTCTCTTACATTAATACACGTACAGATTGTTGTTGTTGTTTATTCGGTCAGTCGCTTCTGACTCTTCGTGACTTCATGGACCAGCCCACGCCAGAGCTTCCTGTCGGCCGTCGCCACCCCCAGCTCCCCCAAGGTCAAGCCCATCACCTCCAGAATATCATCCATCCATCTTGCCCTTGGTCGGCCCCGCTTCCTTTTGCCTTCCACTTTCCCTAGCATCACCATCTTCTCCAAGGTATCCTGTCTTCTCATTATGTGGCCAAAGTACTTCAGTTTTGCCTTTCATATCCTTCCCTCAAGTGAGCAGTCTGGCTTTATTTCCTGGAGTATGGACTTGTTTGATCTTCTTGAAGTCCAAGGCACTCTCAGAATTTTCCTCCAGCACCACAGTTCAAAAGCATCTACCTTCCTTCGCTCAGCCTTCCTTATGGTCCAGCTCTTGCAGCCATAGATTACTACGGGAAATACCATTGCTTTAACTATGCGGACCTTTGTTGTCAGTGTGATGTCTCTGCTCTTCACTATTTTATCAAGATTTGTCATTGCTGTCCTCCCAAGAAGTAAACGTCTTCTGCTTTCCTGGCTGCAGTCAGTGTCTGCAGTAATCTTTGCGCCTAGAAAGACAAAGTCTGTCACTGCCTCCACGTTTTCTCCCTCTATTTGCCAGTTATCAATCAAGCTGGTTGCCATAATCTTGGTTTTTTTGTGGTTTAACAAAAACCAAGAAAACTTTTTTCCTTGAAGACTTTTTTTTTTCTTCTTCTTCAAGTACTTTTGTATAAATAGGGACTGTGGTATGTGAGCATTTGGCAATACTTTATTAGAATTGAATAGGGTTGTCTCCAAACTGTAGTTGTAATGCTTGGTAATATTTTACTGTGTTTAAGCCAAAATAGGTCTCTCTTTTTTTTTAAGTGATGTTTGCTTACTTAAAATAGATGCAGTGAAAGTCTGAATGGAGATTTGGATAGTTCATGTTGTATTTAAGGAATCCTTAAATGCAGCACAAGAGTGGTCTAGAACTTTCCCCCTGATATCTAGTTTTCTCCGTGCAGGGAATCCTTTGTTGTGGAGGAACCTTCAGGACTGTGCAGTCTGAAGTGGTATAGACTGGACAAGTTCAGCACCTCAGTGAGAACTATGCCTAGTTCACACTGTGACTCTTTAGGACAGTAAATCCCCGAACATTACATTTCTACCAACTGATGCATGCTTTGATAATTTAGGATAACGTTATACCCACACAGCATAGGAAGGACCCAACTGTCAATTCCTTAAAACAGCTAGTTAGATTAAAAAAAAACAAGAAATGCAAAGTTTTAGCTTAATGCTCAAATGCTTTAGTTTTAGCTTAAAGAAGTGGGTAAATATCACTTCCAACTAATTCCCAAATAAAAATGTATGATCCTAGACCCTTGCCCATCTTCCACTTTGAATAAGATCTCCAGTCCTGTTATACATGATGTCAGTTTTTAATTTTGTGATGAAAAAACCAAATTTGCAGGTGCCATGGGTTGGATCCAGGCTTACTCATGCTTAGACCAGGGGTGGGCCCGCAGGCACACGTGACCATTTTTTTCAGGAGTACGGACACATGTGACATTTTTTTCATTAGATTCATTGAAATTGGTGAGACTGTAAGTTCGTTGTGACTAAATTAAGTCTCATTGCTTTCAACAGGAAATATCCAATAGGGGCCATGCATGCGTGGCGAGCCCCGGCCTGC
Source organism: Heloderma suspectum (assembly GCF_057233095.1). Taxonomy (NCBI): domain Eukaryota; kingdom Metazoa; phylum Chordata; class Lepidosauria; order Squamata; family Helodermatidae; genus Heloderma; species Heloderma suspectum. The sequence continues at coordinate 173,756,534 of NC_139460.1, read as the reverse complement.
ACATGCCCTGTCCCGCCAGCCTAGGTCCTTGTGCAGCTGCAATATAGCACTTCTGGGGGCAAGCCCTAACATGAGCGAAAACGTTGGTTTTTGGAAGGGGCAGGTCACCCCCTTTCCAGAAACCAGCATTTTCGCTTATGTCAGGGCTTGCCCCCAGAAGTGCTATATCGCAGCCACGTGTGGTAGGGGATCTGGCCTGGCAGGGTTGGGCACACGTGAACTGGGCCACGCACACATGGCCCCTATTGGATACTACCCAATGGGTCTACTTCAAGCATGGCTAAGTCTGGATCAAACCGTATCAATGGTATATTGTCCAAAAAACAACTTGCCTGTGATGTTTCATGCAGGAAGCACTTCATCAGGAGCAGAATCATTCTGCATCATTTTAATGCAGTAACTAAATAAATGGTCTGTAGCAAATCTTGGAATGAATTTCTGATAGTTTATTTGTTACTGTGCTGTCCCATCAATGCCACGTGGAGCTTTGTGGGTGGCTTTGCCTGCCTTCTAACAGTGGGTCTGGACAGGGGGACCAAGTTGACACAAGATGCCAAGTATTTATTTCTCTTATAAGTCAGGAGTTGAAGCCCATCAATGAACTCTGTTCAGAATTCATTGATGGGCTTCAATTCCTGACTTATAAGAGAGATCTTACAAAAATCTGTTCAGGGCCCCTTTTGGAAAATGCTTATGTAATGTTTTCCAACACAGTTAAATCCACCCTGAACTCTAAAATGTGTTTTGTTTCTTCCTTTCAGGTGACAAGCATTAATGATGCCATGCAACTTTGTACGTGCTGCAAGAGGATATAAACTAAATATACTACTTTTTTTTTGCAGAGTAATGTTGTTTTATTGCTGGACACAAACACTGGTGCCTTACGCCAACTTCTACTGTCGCCAGATATGCAAGAGGCTCCTAAAAGGACATCCTGGTGGGGCAGCGAGGAGGTGGTGGTGAGGAATATCCATATCCTAGTTATACTTTATGCAAAATTAGACACTTCAGTGTACTCCAAGACTAGTTACGGCAGTTTCCAGTCTAGGCTTTATGGGTGTCAATACATTTAAATTGGTTCTTCCCTTTAAAAGCTCATGCCATGTACCAGTTAGTTTCTTAAGGTGCCGCAAGACTTTGTTCTTTTTGCTGCAGGGACTATCATAGCAACCCTTTTAGAATGTGTGTGTATTGTCAGTACATTTTTCGTTTTGTTTTGCATTTTGGTTCCCAAGGTGATGTATTCGAACATCATGCTTGGATCTGAATGGCGCCCAAGATCAATTTCCCTCACCCAGCAACTCTTTTAAGGGTGTGTGTGATGGCGGGGGCAGGGTGTTTCTCTTCTCCCTGTGAAACAGTCTTATTGAGACTTATCTAGCTGGTATATGCCTCCTTCAGACTTACACTGCCCAGCCACTCATCATTACACAGTAACACCACACTAAGCCCTGCGTATGGCTGCTCAGCCTCAGCCTTAGCAACAGTAGCAGCACAAGCACTAAGACGAGCGCCCATTAATAAGGCCACTCATACGTATAGACACATACGCAGTCTAATATTTGCATTGCATCTGGAGCAGCTATAGCTTGTTGGTAGTGCGATATGCTTTGCATGTAAAAGGACCCTGTTTCAGTACCTAGCACAGGGGCGCAGAGCCGCAGGCCCAGGGGCCAAATCCAGCCCTCCTGGGTTCCCCAGGAGGCCACGCCCCCTTTCCTTGGCTCCACCGTATTTCCCCCAACCACTGATCATCTGGTAGCTTCTCAGCTTTAGTCCAGTTTTTCCCCATTTTAAAATTACTGGCAGTAAGAACATAAGAAGAACCATGCTGGATCAGACCAAGGGTCCATCTAGTCCAGCATTCTGTTCACACAGTAGCCAACCAGCTGCCTTTGGGAAACCCACAAGCAGGACATGAGTGCAACAGCACCCTCCCATCCATGTTCCCCAGCAACTTGTGTACATAGGCTCACTTCAACTTTAAGAGCTTTAAACTCAAATATGCTAGTATTTGGGGGGGGTTGGCCCTGCCCCTTTTGCCTTTGGTCCCACCACTATGGGAATGCAGCCCCCCAAGAGCTTCTCCAAAATGGAATTCAGCCCTTGGGCCAAAAGAGTTTCTGCACCCCTAACCCAGCATCTTTGGTTCACATGATCCAGTTAAAAAGGACCGGGAAAGACCTTTGAATCTTGGGCTAAACTGAATCTTGGGCTAAACTATACTGGCCTAGGTGGACCAGAGTCATTATTAAGCAGCTTCAATTAAGAAATAATGTTTTGTTCCTGTCTTGTTCCAGTTTAAGTTGGACAGTTATTAGGTATAGGCAATCCTTTGCAATAAGTATTTACATATAAGTAGAGTGCACCCTACTGGAACACTTCGTTATATGCTGTGATGATTCAGCTGAATACAGAGGAAAGTGAGGGAGGTAATTTTTTCTTAGGATGCCACAGTGTACAAATGGGTGAGGAGCTGTGGTTAACATGTGGAGTTTAGCTAAAGAGAACAGCAGTCTAATGGGCAAGACTTCAGGTGGTGCTTCTGGGAATGCAGCATTTCCCCATCCCATCGGTGCTCTACGGATTTGGCCTAAGGGCACCAACTATCCGTTTACTGATCTTTCTTTCTACAAGTGGAGGGGCAGGGGCGTGGGTGGGTGGGAGGAATAAAACTCTTTTAAAATGGACATTGTGATGAACATGGCCATTTTGTAATAGTTTGTAATTAGTTTTGTAATCTGTTTGTTTGCTTTTCCTTAGAAAAGTCACAAAATGTGCAAAGAGTTTTCATACAAAAACTGGCTGGTGTTCTACAAAGAGGAAGGGTGAGAAAAAAGATGTCTCTTTCCCATTCCCTTCCCTTATGGCAGCAAACAGGCCCTTTCTTGTGATTATCCTCTGCCTAATTCTTACCACTTTATTTTGCAGGAGCCAGCTCACTGTTCTAGATGCCTTGGAGGGCCATGCTCACACCATCTCCCTACCTATCAACCTCAAGTCTGTATTTTTAGTGGCTGAAGACCACTGGCTCCTCGTGGAGAGCAAAACAAACCAGTAGGATAAACATACTAATAGATATACTATCATGTTCAAAGTATAAACACAGATATACCTGGCTTCTGCTGTGCCTAAATATTTACATGAAAATATTTGCCCATAATTTTTTAAAACCCTGCTTTTTGTATACCTGCTGTTTCAGAAAGTCTTTTGGCATGATCCAACCAAAGATGAGGACTGTTGATTTCACTGAAAGAGTTAAAACCTGCTTTACATCTTTCCATTGAAATCATTTAGGCTTTTAAGTGCTTAATTTGGTTTGTAAACAGTAAAGTATGCAGAAGTAAAACAAGTTGAATAATATTTATAATGGTGTCTACAGGATCCAAGACTACTTGCAGTCATAGCAAGAAGAGGATCGCTCTGAGCTCATACCCTTAATTTAAGTCTTCGGGAACATTTTTACTCTGCCCAGAGAGGGGAAGTCTACTACTTTTTGTGGCTCTATCGCACAAGCGGTCACGCCATCAGCCTGTCATATTTAATTCCCTGTATGGAGACATTACTGGTGTGATACTGCATTCAGTCATGCTGCTTTGTTAATGTGAGAATGAGCCGTAAGATTAATTGGAGGGGAAGGAGAGGAAATTGCTCTTTTGTGGACCCAATGAGCTTTTGATAAAAAGCTAAGATTTTCACATTTATTTTAAAAAGGAAAATATCAAGCCAGCATGTTTACGAGGTGAGTTAGCAAACATTTCTGATCAGAAGTAGAAACAAACAATTGGTGGCATGCTGCTGACAAGTGCAAGGGACAGAGTGTCAAAAGGACAGATTGCTCACCTATAACTGTGTTTCTTCGAGTGGTCATCTGTGAACTCACACATATAGGTTGTGCATCTGTGTAGAACAGTGATTTGGAACATTCTAGTACTAAATAGAGTTTTAGGCGGGAGTCCTGTCCACCTTCTCTGAAAGCAGAGAGTAGGAATAAATGGTAAAGTCTCTCAGTGGAGGGAAGTAAGTAGTGGGGTCCCACAGGGATCTGTATTAGGACCAGTGCTTTTAAATCTGTTCATAAATGATCTGGAATTAAGAGTGAGCAGTAAAGTGGCCAAGTTTGCAGATGACACCAAATTATTTAGGGTGACTAAAACAAAAAGGGATTGTGAATTGCTCCAAAAGGATCTCTCCAAACTGGGAGAATGGGCATCTAAATGGCAAATGCACTTCAATGTAAGCAAGTGTAAAGTGATGCACGTTGGGGCAAAAAATCCCAACTTCAAATATAGCCTGATGGGATCTGAGCTAGAGGTGACTGACCAAGAAAGTGATCTTGGGATTGTGGTGGACAGCGCAATGAAGATGTCAACCCACTGTGCAGCTGCTGTAAAAAAGGCAAACTCCATGTTTGGCTATATTAGAAAAGGGATTGAGAATAAAACTGCCAGTACCATACTGCCCCTATACAAATCTATGGTGCGACCACACTTGGAATACTATGTCCAGTTCTTGTCACCACACCTAAAAGAAGATATTGTAGAGCTGGAAAAAGTGCAGAAAAAGGCAACTAAGATGATCAAGGGGCTGGAGCATCTCCCCTTTGAGAGAAGGTTACAACAGCTGGGCTTGTTTAGCTTGGAAAAAAGGAGGGTAAGGGGTAGAGGTCTACAAAATTATGCATGGTGTGGAGAATGTGGATAGGGAGACATTTTTCTCTCTCTGTCAAAATACTAGAACCCGGGGTCATCCTATGAAACTGATTGGTGGGAGATTCAGGACAGATAAAAGGAAGTATTTCTTCAACATGGCACATAGTTAAACTATGGAATTTGCTACCACAGGATGTAGTAATGGCCATAAATTTGGATGGCTTTAAAAGGGGGTTGGACAAATTCCTGGAGGAAAAGGCTATAAGTGGCTGCTGGTCTTGATAGCTGTGTGCTACCTCCAGTACCAGGGGCAGTGAGCTTATGTACATCAGTTGCTGGGGAACATGGGTGGGAAGGTGCTGTTACACTTGAGTCCTGCTTGTGGGTCCCTGGTCGACAGCTGGTTGGCCACTGTGTGAACAGAATGCTGGACTGGATGGACCCCTGATCCAGCATGGCTGTTATGTTCTTAAGTTCATGGTTCCCGCTTGCCTCTCAGTTCTGAGCCCACAGCAGTGGAGAAATCAAAGAAGGGGAGGCATCAAAGCAGGGAGGAGGATTGTGTGAGTTCACAGATGACTACTGGAAGTACCACAGTTACAGGTAAGCTGCCTGTCCTTCTTCGTGGTCTCTGTGACTCACACATATGGGTGACTGCAAGCAATAGACTCACCGGATGTGAGAGGGAGATGTCATGCCAGAAGTGACAAAAGAAGTGCTCTGCCAAAAGCTGCATCAGTGAGAGCTCTGATATCCAGGTGGTACTGTTTAATGAAGGTAGAAGGTTGAACCCAGGTTTCCCAGCTAGTCAATTGCAGAAGAGAGACACCTCTGAGGAAAGCGACAGAGTATGCTATGGCTCTGGTTGAGTGCCCCTTTACTTGTAGGGGGGTAGGTAGTTGGTAGGCTAGAAGTATGGTTGAAACCATCCATTTGGCAAAGCATCGTGGTGACACAGGGCGATCCTTTTGGGGTCCCAAGTGGCAGAATAAATGTGTGGAGTTTCTAAATGATTCTGTGCAAGTAGAATGAAAATGCCCATCTGACATTTAGGGAATGAAGCTTGACCTCCATTCAGGAGGTAGGTTGAGGAAGAAAAGCAGGTAGCACAATGTCTTGAGTAAGTGGAATTGTGAAACAACCTTTGGAAGAAAGGAGCAGTCTGGACATAGCACCACATTATCTTTGTGAAAAATCAGGAATGGTTGGTCATGCCTGAGAACACGCTTTTCACTCACTGTCTGTGCTGAAGTAATAGCAATGAGGAAGGCCATCTTCATGGTGAGGAGCCCAAGGTCAACCATAACCATAGGCTCAAGAGCCTTAGTTGTCAGTTGAGCCAGTACCACTGACAGAACCCCAGGCCAAGACAGGCAGGGAGGCCTGTGGATAGAGGTTGGCAAGTCCTTTAAGGAATTGTTTAACTTGACAGTGCCAGAAGAGAGAAAAACCCTCAATAGTGTCATGATTTGCCAATAAGTCTGCTAAGTAGACCTTGATGGATGAGAGTGCTCAGCCCTTAGATTTCAAAGGAAGAGGAAAATCCGATATATTTGGGAGACCACAAGATTTGGTTTTCTGTCCCGTTGGGGTGAAAAAATTCTGAAAGGCCAAACGTTTCTCTTGATAGCATATGTGGGAGGTTTGCAGGAAGCTGTCAAGACCTCCAAGACCTCCTCAGAGAATTGGTGGGGCTGTGAGTCTCTAGAGTCTCTAGGTTGGTGTGCCTGGTCTTGCTGTTGCTCATTGTGAGGAGATCCTGGAGATGAAAGAGAGACAGAGAAAGTTGTGGTTGGAAAGGAGCAGCAGCATCGCAAGCTACACTTGTCTCGGCCACCACGGGGTTATTAAGATGCAGTGAGCCCCGTTGTCCTGTGTCTTGATCACTACCTATGGGACGAGGGGAAAAGAAGGAAATGCGTACGTCAAGAGTGCCTCCCCAGTGAAGAAGGAAAACATCTCCGAGCGTCTGGGTCATGACCTGCTCAGCTCCAGAAGGACTGGCATTTTTTGTTTAGTGCTGTAGCAAAGAGGTCGATGATCAGGGTGCCCCACATGTCAAAGAGTATGAGTGTGACTGTTGGGGCGGGCTCCCACTCATGCAGGGTAGTTCCCGACTTGCTGAGTGAGTCTGCTAGAATATGGGACGTACCTGTTGTTGTGCAGCTAAAATGGGGGCGGGGGGGATGATGTATGACACTGTAAGCTCCTTAAAAGAAAGGTGGGATACAGATGAAATACATACGTTTTGCCATTTTAAATAACCACTGGATAATTCCCTGTGATTTGCAGAAAGTACCTTTTAACTAAGCCTATGCATATGGAATCTGAAGAAAGTGGGGCTTGTCAGTTACATGCACTGAATGAGGAACCTGTAGAGACTGGATTTGGGCTGACAACAGGTATGGAATTTAAAACTGATTGATCATTTTATAGTGACTTCTTCAAGGCTGACTTGTGAAATCATGGCTGAGCTGGGATTTGGAATCACATTTCACAAGTCCAAGTCTACCAAACTCACAATGGGAGGCTGTCTCAATCTGAGGCATTTTTAAGCTTTTCATTCTCATCATCATGCCGACAGCAGCTACATAAAGTGTATATGTCCGTGTGGAAACCTGAGCTCAGGTTTCCACACAGACATATACGCTTTATGTAGCTGCTGTCGGCATGATGATGAGAATGAAAAGCTTAAAAATGCCTCAGATTGAGACAGCCTCCCATTGTGAATTTGGTAGACTTGGACTTGTGAAATGTGATTCCAAATCCCAGCTCAGCCATGATTTCACTAGTCAGCCTTGAAGAAGTCACTATATCTGAGGCTGATAGATAAATTCATTTTTTTCCAGTTCTTGGTCGTTTTTAATCTAACTACTACTAAGGACATACGACTAATAAGGTCTTGGTCTCTTCTGCAGCTGCTTTAATTCCAAATGTCCTGGTAGGAAATTTATAACTTCCAATGAGAGAACAAAATGGGCTGATTCGCACAATCACTGCAATGCACTGGCTTACTTAAGCCACAGTGGGTTGTGGTGCATGCCGGCAGCCATTTTGAATATTCATCCCCCTGTGGGGTGTTGCCATGGTTGGTCATGTCAGCCAAACCCAGACATCAGGATTTGTTTGAGGATTAACAACCCTCAAAAAACTTGCAGAACCACCATATGTGCAGGACATTTCCCACGCTCCTACAATCATGCTAGCAGTACTCAACGTTTCTACTATACATTTTGCTTTTAAAAAAAACCCCTGTGCTATATAATACCAAAGTATGTTTGTGATGATGGAGTTAACAACCGTTCCAGGACAAAACCTTTAAGGTAGACCACATTCTTAGTCAGCCTGAGTCGGGAGTGAATGTTCCTTTCCTTATGTACGATGCCTTTACTCGGAAGTAAAGGAGGCTGCCAACCCAAGCTCCCAGTCTTCAGCTGGTCAAGCATCAGCCTGTCTCCTTTTTTACTTCCCTGTGGCTTAAAGCCCAGTAATGTGACTCAAGTGGGAGGAGAACTCTTAAGATTTGTCAGGAACTCACTTCAAAACCTCAGATCCACATTGAAAGGTAAATATTTATTAAGGGTTATAATAAGGGTGGAAGGGAAAGCAGGCAGGTACTTTGTTTATTTTTCAATCAGTAAAAAAAATGGCTAACTTGCACTAAACGTTTAGAAGAAGATATAGCACACAACACCTGGATGGTCAGAGAAGTATTAAGGTAGCAAAATACATGTTCATGATAGCACAATACTGAGGTATAATGTGGTTCTTCTGCTTCTCTGTCCCAGCTGCCAGGCACCAGATTATAACTCCCTTTTCTCAGATGTTAAAGACCAGCCCATCATGAAATCAGGAGAGTGCAACAAGATGGCCAGATTAAAAAGGAAAACCTCAAGCCTAGTTGCTGCTGAACCATGAAAATCCTCATCAATCTACCTACTACTTACTTTGCTTTTCCAGATTAAATAAATATATATTTGTATTTGTTTACAGCTTCAGAACTGTATGTTCCACAGGCAGTTTCATGTGACCAGTTGTCTTCAGAAAATCTAAGTGCAGCAATTGGACAGAAAATTAGCTCACCCAACAGAATGCTCTCTGACGAGCACAATTATGCTACTCTTATTATTGGATTTCCAGACCTCATGGTAGGTATTATTTTACTTAATTTAAATTATAAACATTTGCATCCACCATGGTTCCCTACCTAACCAACCATAAGAGCTAACCTAGTTAGCTAACCTAGTGAGCTGGAAAGGGAGAATGAATAATGAAAGGACGCAACATTAGGTAGGACAGTGAAATCTAAACACACATCACCAGGTCCTGAAATATCACTCCTAAACAATGGCATTTGTTGTCCTGCATTTGTTTTCTAATGGAGGCATGTATAGTGCAGCTGCAATGCCACCATAATATCATAGTCTATTATACAGAGTTGGCAGAGCAAAGTCTTTGCCACATCCTCTTACTATAAAATAGGATTTAACTGAAAGATGCCTAGGAATTAAGATGATGTACTGCCAGCAAAATTTAAATTTAAAACTTCAGTAAAAATAATGGTCTTTTCCATTTAAATATGTGCTCAGTTTACAGTGGCAGTCTGTGTTCCTTTTAAAAGATCCTGAAAATAGTTTTATAAGTAGATTTTCCTAAACTTCTTCAGCATCGGGGTCTGTTCTTACCTTAACAGAGCAGCATTGCTATGGTTCCTCTGTGGTCTCATTCCATGCCATTTCAGTCACTTTGGCATATGGGAGGTGCCAGTGTTGTGGTTGCTTTCTATTTTGCTGTTACTCCTTGGGACAGGTGGTGCACGAGACATGAGGAGAAAATGCACCCGCTGCTCATACCCTGTCGTTTCATCTCTACTGGATGTTACTGGAGCAGTGAAGGACAGAGCCACAGGGAAGTAGCAATCATGCTGTTCTGATAATATGAGAATGAACTCTGTCATCCTGCCTTGGGATGCAAAATAAAAGTACCTCAGGGAACCACAGGCCAGAATTTCCCAAATTTTCCCCAGGGCGTGGCTAGAAGGAATCATGGAAAATTGGTACAGATGGGTATGCTCAGATTAACATGGCTTTCCCCATTCTTAAAAATGAAATAACAAAAAAAATCCGTTGCTGTTATTTACAACAAATATGTAGAGCAAAAATGTTTTGTCAAATCCCACGAAGTGTCACTTTGCTGTTCCCTCTGGCATGCGGTTCTTTCTGTTCATTTGTTGTTTGTAGCTCTTTCCCCATGTGCCATATACTCTCTTGGTGACTGTCAGCTCCACTTGTAAAAATGAGCAGCGCAACCAAGCTTGGTTCTGGTGCTGCTCAGGGTCAGTTCCAGAGGTTGTGGTTCCAGGACCAGCAAAGGGCTTCTGCTCCAACAGTTCTGATATCCTCAGTCTAGATTAAGCACCCAAGCCAGAGGCAGCTTGAAATTTTCCATTCACATGCCCCACTTCTTCTCGAGTAATGTGAAGCCACTCGGGGTGCCTTGCCTGAGGCCACCAGAATCCTGACGCTTGTACTGAAGTTGCTGCTCTATGTGAAACCAGATCTGCAATCAGTCCATAAGCCAGAAGTTGTCAGCAGTCTACCTTGGCAGATGAAGAATGAATAGTAGTGGATTGCCTAGTGAATGCTAAAGTTCTAGTTCAGGTGCAAAATCTTCATCTCTTCTTCCCCAACCTCTGATTCATCCTTGCACTGATTCTGGGTGTTTGCACCAGGGAAAGCAGTAGCTGTCCTGACATTTGTGGAATGCCTTCTGTTGTCTGTTCAACACATATAGAAGGGTATGTATTGTCATTGGCATCTGTAGCATCATTCATTGTGTCAGAGTCTAGGTAAAGTTATGGAGCAGCTGCTGGCTTTAGAGCCTGAATGTTTAAGTTAATATTTCACTTTTCCTTAATGTTCATCTCACCATAATTGATGGAACAGTCATGCACATTGTGTTCATTACCGTCCCATTTATCTCATCATTTTTACAGTTCCCCAATGAAGTTTACAGCTGGAAGAGAGGCTCCACCCTGGGTAATAGGCAAACTCCGTCTTCTGATTCACTTTATTATGGAAAGCGTAGCAAAAGTGGAGTGGCAAAACAAACCAACTGTGTGACGCTTGTAGCTGCAAATCAAGTGGTCAGAGTTTTAGCCCCTGGAGATGTGCCTCTGAAAGAACTTTATCCCAAAGGTAACACAACCCCAAATTTCTCATACACCATGTAAATGGAATTACTAAGATGATTTTTTTTTTACTTAGACTGCTGCAATCCTATACACATTTATTTAGAAGTAAATCCCATTCCAAATAGTGGAACTTACTTTCAAGTATACATACATAGGATTAAACTGTAAGATTCCTTAGTAGATGTGGAAGACATCAGAAGGTCTAGGATTCTTTGAAAAGCAACAATCTCTATATTAGACAAAGGAAATGTGCAAATACAGATTTTTGTATCAACCAAAGGAATCCTTGTTCTGCAGTATAGCCTGGGCTTGCATGTATGTTGCAATTCTCTGGGAATGCATAGAATATGATATTAGGCACGTGAAGAGAATCTCCCTTTATGCTTGTGAATATCAAAGTGTGTGTGCAATCACGGCTGACGTCTTTGAAGCCAAAGAGGTGACTGACAATTTCCTGTGGCTTGAGGTGGGGTTTGCTAATGGTTGGAAGAATTAGTCATTTATTACCAATTGTCTACAGCAGCTGTATATAATGGCTATGCATATGCTTGACAAATTGAATAAAGAAGTGTGGGGAGTCAAGGGATCATTTCCATCCCACCCACATGGTTCATAGGCATGTTAAGTCTTTTGCCTGTATGTGCACTGTTTACAAGTAGCTCACGAAAGAAGGGAAGCGAAAAGCAAGGGAGAAAGGGGAAGATATACCCAACTGAATGCAGAGTTCCAGAGAATAGCAAGGAGAGACAAGAAGGCCTTCTTAAATGAACAATGCAAAGAAATCGAGGAAAACAATAGAATGGGAAAGTCTAGAGATCTCTTCAAGAAAATCGGAGATCTCAAGGGAACATTTTGTGCAAAGACGGGCATGATCAAGGACAAAGAAGGCAAGGACCTAACAGAAGCAGATGAGATTAAGAAGAGGTGGCAAGAATACACAGAAGAACTATACAGGAAAGATCTGAATGTCCCTGATAGCCATGATAGTGCGGTCACTGAACTTGAGCCGGACATCCTCGAGAGTGAAGTCAAGTGGGCCTTAGGAAGCATTAGTAACAACAAAGCTAGCGGAGATGACAGTATACCAGCCGAGCTATTTAAAATCCTAAAAGATGATGCTGTTAAAGTGCTGCATTCAATATGCCAACAAATCTGGAACACTCAACAGTGGCCACAAGACTGGAAAAGGTCAGTTTACATTCCAATTCCAAAGAAGGGCAACGCCAAAGAGTGTTCCAACTACCGCACAATTGCGCTCATTTCACATGCCAGCAAGGTGATGCTCAAAATCCTACAAGCTAGGCTTCAGCAGTATGTGAACCGAGAACTACCGGAAGTGCAAGCTGGGTGTAGAAGAGGCAGAGGAACTAGAGATCAAATCGCCAACATTCGCTGCATCATGGAGAAAGCAAGAGAATTCCAGAAAAACATCTATTTCTGCTTCATTGACTACGCTAAAGCCTTTGATTGTGTGGATCACAACAAACTGTGGCAAATTCTGAAAGTGATGGGAGTACCAGACCACCTTACCTGTCTCCTGAGAAACCTGTACGAGGGTCAAGAAGCAACAGTCAGAACCAGACATGGAACAACCGATTGGTTCAAAATTGGGAAAGGAGTACGACAAGGCTGCATATTGTCACCCTGCTTATTTAACTTATATGCAGAGTACATCATGAGAAATGCCGGGTTGGATGAATCAGAGGTCGGAATTAAGATTGCTGGGAGAATTATCAACAACCTCCGATATGCAGACGATACCACCCTAATGGCAGAAAGCGAAGAGGATCTAAAGAGCCTCTTGTTGAGGGTGAAACAGGAGAGTGCAAAAGCTGGTTTGAAACTGAACATTAAAAAAACGAAGATCATGGCATCTGGCCCCATCACTTCCTGGCATATAGAAGGGGAAGAAATGGAAGCAGTGACAGATTTTACTTTCTTGGGCTCCAAGATCACCGCAGACGGTGACTGTAGCCATGAAATTAAAAGACGCTTGCTCCTTGGGAGGAAAGCTATGGCCAACCTAGACAGCATAGTAAGAAGCAGAGACATCACCTTGCCGACAAAGGTCCGTCTAATCAAAGCTATGGTTTTCCCAGTAGTAATGTATGGCTGTGAGAGCTGGACTATAAGGAAGGCTGAGCGCCGAAGAATTGATGCTTTCGAACTGTGGTGCTGGAGAAGACTCTTACGAGTCCCCTGGACTGCAAGGAGGTCAAATCAGTCCATCCTAAAGGAAATCAACCCTGACCGCTCATTGGAAGGACAGATAATGAAGCTGAAGCTCCAATATTTTGGCCACCTAATGCGAAGAGAAAACTCCCTGGAAAAGACCCTGATGCTGGGAAAGACTGAAGGCAAAAGGAGAAGGGGACGGCAGAGGATGAGATGGCTAGATAGCATCACGGATGCAATGAATATGAACTTGAGCACACTCCGGGAGAGAGCGCAGGACAGGAAGGCCTGGCGTGCTATGGTCCATGGGGTCACGAAGAGTCGGACACGACTGAACGACTGAACAACAACAAGCACTCTTTAATCTCTCTAATTTCGCTAGATAAGGAATCACATGCTACCTGTGTATGAAACCCTATAGATATGACAGCCTAAGTGTGGAGGCTGGGATTACTGCACTTTGACTTTACCCCATTCAGTGAACATGTAAATAAGTGAAGTCGAGTATTCCTTCTGCATGGCTCCATGAATTATTTCTTATTATAACAGTGATATACTTTAAAGACACATCTGTGACTGCTGATGCTGAAAAGATGTCACTAGCAGTTCTCCATTTCAGTGTAATTATGATTGGGCTGCATCCACCATAGATATGGGAAAATAGCCATGTACAAACCATTTGATACAGGGTGTTTAAAACAGCTTTAAAACAACTGGCTCATTTGAGGGGAGGGCAGGGAGGTCCATTGGTGCACCCTTGTCTCAGTTTGTATCTCTGGTTTTCAGTTTTTCAGAAGCAGTCTGTGTTGAAATGCTCTTTAAATATGCTTTCTGTCTAGTGTTTATTATGAGGTGACAGTTTGAGATGATTGCAATCATGCCTGATCAGCCTTTATTTGTGTTTGTTTATGGTTCAACATTCCCTGCATAAATATTTACCTTTGTTTCCTCACTTAAAATTGCTTCTTACTTTAAGAGCCATTCAAATATTTGATTGTAATTTTCATTTCACTTCTTTTCCTGATACCATATTTGATAAAATGCTTCTATGAGATATAGACACATGGTTTATTGAAATAGTTCACCGTTAACTAGAAACATTTCTGTTTGCAGATGTTACTCCTCCCCAAACGTCTGGATATTTGGAAATCACAGATCTTACAACAAAGAAACTTAAATATATTCCTATTCCCAGGTAACTGCATTTCATCTTTTAAATTGTCTCAGTACTTCACAGACAGCAAGCAGAAACCACTGGACTAAATTATTTAGTGTAATACCACTGTCTCTTTCAGATGTGAAGCATCCATTTTGAAAGTATTATGTTCATATATTAGCTACTGAAAAAATATTCGTTATGTTTTTCACATCTCCCATTCCTACTAGTCTTTTTGGGCCATTTCAGATATTGCTCACTGAAGAGAAATCTCAGCCCAATGGGTAGCTAAGCCCTCCTCCATCCTCTGTCAGTGGGGAGAAAATAACATCTGATCCATGTCTTATTGGTTTATTTGAATGCAGTTATCTCCTTGATGCAACAACCAAAAGCCCCTATTCTTCCTAGAGATGAGTGGGGAAGTGTGGAGATACAGTGCACAAATAAATGCTGTATAATCTGGATCAGACTTTCTCTTTGAGGTTAGTGGCAGCAGCAGGGTGCATGAGAGTCCAAGACTTGCTTGGTTGAGATTTCTCCCTGTAATCTGGATAAATAAACCTTTCTATGTGAACCTGCCTGAGAACATCAGTCTACTTCTGAGGACCTTATCTCTGTCATCCATTCCCCACCTGCAAAGGTTTGGTCAGTGAATATGACAGAAACGACGAATATAAAAACTGGAAATCATCCACTACAAACCCACAAGAAAGAGAGACCACATTTTAGGAAGCTGGAAAATAAACATTTTATTCCAAGCTCAACGTGTTTCAGCCCGCTTTTATTTTAGAGCCTTCTTTGGGGGTCGTATTAAAAGCCAGCTGCCAGTTATTGAATTTTGGAGAGACATCTACTAGAGATCTCTGTAGGAAGCTTTAATACGAACAGTAATATCACATGTGATCACACAGCTGAGTTGAAACTAGTCCTCAGCGAACAGTAATTAAAGTAGATATAAGCATGTGCTGGCAGGCTTTCTAGGTTCAGGTGGGTATATTGTCTTCCAACCCTGTTCAGATCTTAGCAACCTTTTACATTTTCCAGAGGAATTTTTAAATGGCTTTTAGGTAAACCTTTGTTCTTCTGTAAATCCTTTGTTTTTCAGATCAAGGAACTTGACTCCTTATACATCCTGGCTATCAATGATTTCAGACAGTGATGTACTGTTGGCTTCACTAGGCAAAAACGGTGTTGTTACTGTAGATATGGGGGGCAATATCAGGCTGTGGGAAACCAGCTTAGAAAGTCTTCAAAGATCACTCCAGGAATGGAGAACTATGATTGGACAAGAGGATGGCAGACCATTACAGGTAAGGTGAAGCATTTTCTACATTACGGACTCTTATGCTTAAAAACTCATGGCTGAGGCTGAAACATCGCCTTGTAAGTTACTTGGGTCTGTGACTGTTCAGATACAGAAGGGAACATCAGGTCTTGAAACTGGCAGTTAGTATGGCGCCTCTGGGTTGGTCAGACCTACTATAAGTACTAAGAGCCTGGCCATCTGCCTTTGCCTGGTCACAAGAGCAGTATCTTTGCCTACTGGACTTCAGTCTTCAGCACAAGCCCTCTCTTATGCTCTGGCTCCAGGCTTCAAAGAACATAGGTTAAAGAAGACACAATTCTGGTCTAGATTGGGGTGCAGTACCATAACCCTAGCCTAGTCTGAAAGTCCAAAATACAGTGATTCTCATCTGAAGCAAAAGCTCTCTCCAGGTGATGTCAACATTAACTGGTCTCAAGAATGTCATAAATAATCCATAGATAAAGACACAAACACTGTACCCTTGTCTATAATGGCAACAATACCCAGGCAACAAGCTGTAATTGCAATTATTCTAGCCACTTCTTAATTTTCCAGTGAGCACTTTCTAGAAAGATAATTGTTTCTCATTAATCTTGAACTGTCTGCCTTAATCATTATTTACACCTAATGGGATAATTCTAGAACCAGGATGCAGAAAGCAAAGTTGCTTTCACTAGCTAATCTTTGTGGTGCCAAACTCCCTTTTTGCAAGATGTTTTATGTTTGTAGAACCTTGTGTAACTGCTGACATGCTCTTGCTACTGCAGTCATCAGATGTCTTCCATAGGTCATGAGAAAAAAGGCTTCTAGCCTGTTTGTGGTGTTTATTGCTCTTCTAATGCCATCTGTTCTCATTATTAACAGAGAAGCATCAGCACCATCTATTGGTCAAATATTAGTATAGAGTGGTATACTCCCCAGGGCAGTGGTTTTCAGACTGGGGTTCTGAAGAAGTACTCAGGTACTGAACGATGAGAAGATTGGTAATATCAAACAAGCTTCCCGAAAGACAGTTTGTCTGCATTACTGATGTTCCCCCTGAATTGCATCAACCCAGGGGGATTGGGCATATTCTAGTGTGCACATACAGAGGGTTGTCAGATGTTGTACCATATGGCGATGTTTTTGTGCTTCTGCTGTAACATCTGAAGCAAGGATTGGCACATGTCCCTCTGCAGTGAGTTGCATGAGCCATATCTGCATCTGGAGCTCAAGCATCTCACTGAGAAGAAAGTAAGAATCCTTCCAGATGTTACACAAGGAGTCAGAAAACAGAAGGTGCAAGTCTATCAGGCTTCTTCCCTGTTATACCTCTGTGCACACAGAAACACACAGCTTATGTTGTAAAGTCTGAAGTGGCGTTTGGTTTGCCCAAGGTAACAAAAAGGTCCAGCGTCCTCATATAACAGCATCTTGTACAAATCACCTCTTCTTTTTCAGCACAATATTAGCAAAGCGCTAGGTGGGAGGGTTGTGCTATATGGGAGCTGTCCTGCCATGGAACCATTTGCAGCATGTGCTGGACAGATGGCTTCTATTGAAGGGAACCTCATTTAAGACAGAGAGTACAAAAGCAGTTTTATGTGTAGCCAATATTCTGCCTACTCTCAAGAATTCCTGATCTTCCCTTCTACCACTGTTGTCCCTTAGAAATGTCAAGATTCCAAATAATAAGGAAGAATATTCATTCAACAGCCCCTTCACCACCAGTTACTTCCCACTATCTAAGTGCATGTTCTCCATACCTGTAAAGCCCATATTTCTAGCTGATTCCAA
This sequence comes from Heloderma suspectum, assembly GCF_057233095.1. Classification (NCBI taxonomy): domain Eukaryota; kingdom Metazoa; phylum Chordata; class Lepidosauria; order Squamata; family Helodermatidae; genus Heloderma; species Heloderma suspectum. The sequence goes on along the minus strand of NC_139460.1, from coordinate 173,739,276 downwards.
CTTTATTGTAGATCCTTACCCTCCATGTGTGAAGAATAGAGTGCTCTCAAAAAATACAGAAGTTGACTACACATGTCCTAACCCTTCACATGAAAGGTCTGAGATTCCTTGTAAGTGTAAGCTATTGACAGTTTATCTACATTGCACTCAGGATGAGTTCTAGCTACTTTGATATTTATACTCTTTGATTAAAGCCTTAAAGACATTGATAATGATAACTGTATCTGCTGCAAAAGCTATGTATTTGTTAGGGAGGTCTGCCATCTAGTGACTAAAGATGGTACTGTAAGCTTCAAACACATGGACACAAACACATGGACACATTTAAATTAATTTAAATTAATTGCTGCATTAAAAACACACAAATACCCCGAGCTGCACACCCCCAGGGTCCCCTTAGTATGCACGGCACGTTTTAGGTGTCTAGGTTTCCAAGTCTGGGAGCTATGGCACTGAAAGTCATACACACATCCTCTTGTTATTATACATTGCAGAAATTACTCTGTTGTGAAATGGCTAATATGGGATTTTCTTTATCATTGCTTTCTGAATGAATGTTTCAATGAATGACCAATGGAGGGAAAAGAGAAAAAGTGCAGATATTGTAACGTTGATGTAAAGTTTATTTGAGAGAAGTATGTTTCTACTAATTGTTAACTTCATCCCAGGCAAAGTGGTCTACTAAATTTACAATTTAAAGTGTTTCACAAAGCTCTGCATTTTATTACTTTGAAGGATATGTATTGAAATTAAGCACTGTATTTTAGAAAAGCAAATTTTATCATTTAAATTTTTGTATGGTCCTTGAAGCAGTCTATATAATATGTTGAATTAGTGGCTTTAATAGTGATTATATTTCGTTCATCATTACCAGTGTTAAGATTTCCAATTGCTATTACAGTAACACACAAGAATCAAAATAGCTTAACAAATAAATGAGTGTGTCCTGCTCACTAAAATTGGTCCTTACCAGCCAACAAGTTATGTTTAGTTGCTTAATTATCAGGGCAAGGATGAATATGATCAATCTGCTTATTACCCCTTGGAGTCCTAGTTTCATTCTTTATCATAACATTTTTTTAATTGTATTCTTGTGTGTATCTACAAGAGCAACAATTTACATGTGTTTTATTTTGAATTCAGTCTTTACGTATGGCATAGTTGTTCCATTATGTGGCATAAATTTCTATTTGAATATGATATGGTCAGACAGTTTCACATTTTGGGGCCTAACTTCTCAGAAGCTAGGTGCATAAAGAATATTTTGATAAAAATTCAGAGTAACTCCTTTCATTCTTTTTTTTTCTGTGGATTTCCCCTAGGAGCTCTGGCCATTAGAACAGGTACTTTTCTTTGATGCGTTGCATGATGTGCTTTGACTTGTACGCATGCTTTCAGTGCCCTAGATACAGCATTGACCTTTCCTGCCCAGGAAGCCTGTTATTTAATACATTGCATCATCCATCCCTTATGCCAAGGAATACCAATCTGCCAATTCTATTCTGTGCCTAAATGTTACAAAGGGGCAGGATGGATTAACTTCTAACCATCATTTGCTGCATATTTTGTCATACGTACAGATAACTATCCAGAGAGACAGTGGTTTGGATGTTAGCTCCCCGAAGCATGGGAAGATTGATCCAGATAATACACCTCATGTTGGCGGGAACACATGGGCTGGAGGAACAGGTACAAAATCATTATTTGCTTACGATCTGGCTCCAGATGAATTCTCAGGTGCATTTTGGAAATGTTCTGAAAGACAAAGTAGGTAGGGTATACCAAGTTCTCTTTGTTATGTAGTGTGCAACCATTTGCTTCAGATGAAAGCCTCTTCCCTGTTTGTTCTGCTCCTTCTTTGGGGACCTTCGTGGAAACAGAACTATAGATTTCTGTCTTTTGGATTCCATTATCCTTCCTTAAATGTATGCTACTCTAATCCTACTGACTTCAAGTGGCTGTTCACCTACACAATCTTAGCAGATGCATTTATGGATGAGTCTGTAAGACAGGTGACAAATCCATTCCTAAGAGCTCATCTAAATGTGGTGGGAGTGGAGATTTTGATGTCTACTGCCTGTCCTACTAACTAAACGATGATTGAGATGAAAATATATGGTATGTTTACTGAATTAGACTTTCCCATAATTTTTACTTGAAGTGTTCACTGATCCACTGGTTTAACTCATGGATCTTGTCTCATTAAAGAGATGTGGCTTCAATAGATTCTGTCAAGAGAAATACTTATTGAAAGATCTCTAAACAGGAGGCAACTGTCTGTTAGAAGCAGAGTCAGAATGGACCAATATAACTGAATCCCCCAATCAACCCAGTTCTCCAAAAATCAGCCTGTATTGATTAGTGTGCCAGAAGTAGAAAGACATGCACTTTATAGCAGACCAAATACTGCCAGAATATTTGCCTAGCTGGTATCAAGATTTGTGCCTCAAAACCACAGGCAAGAGACATGGAATAGTATTTGGATCAATGAGCTATTATCACTCACATTAGCTTGGTAAGTTTGTTTTGAGGACTTGAATGACATAGGGACGCCCTAGGCCTATGGGACAAACTTACGTCCTCTGAAAATTAGAATCTAAGCCTGTGTAAATTGAGTAAATTATCTGGTATCAAATATAATTTATTTTCTGAAATATAAAAAAGCTAAAAATATGGGTAGTGTGCTAAGGAACTCACCTTGTCCATCCCATGATCAAAATCGTGTTTTCTAGGTGGGAGAGACACTGCTGGTTTGGGTGGCAAAGGGGGCCCATACCGACTGGATGCTGGTCACAAAGTGTACCAAGTGTCTCAAGCTGAGAAAGATGCTGTGCCTGAAGAGGTGAAGAAAGCTGCCAGGGAGATGGGTGAAAAGGCTTTTAAACAAAGGTTATTATTATCATTATCATTGTCATTAAATTATTAATTATTACTCTTATTTAATAGATTTATGTACCACTGACCACATCTAAAAACATCTTGGAGCAGTTCGCAAGAAAATTAAATACACTAAAATTAAATATCTACCTACTATATATTCCCTTTGTGTAATGGACACTTTGAAAGAAAGCCTTTGGGTTTTTCATGTGAAATTCTATTATTCATTCAGTTCTATATTCTCCTCATTCTTTCAGACTAAAGGAGATCCAGATGAGTGAATATGATGCATCTACATATGAAAGGTTCTCTGGAGCTGTTCGACGGCAAATTCACTTGCTCCGAGTTATCCTGGATAATCTGCAGGTCATGATTTAGCTTTAAAAACTGATACATGTCTACACCTTCTCTTCTACAATCAGCCTTGAAATCCAATAGCCAGCCTCCCTTATCTGCATTTTAGTCTAAAGCAACCTCCCAACCTGGTGCCCTCCAGGGGCGTTGGACTCCAACTCCCAGAATTCCCAGCCAGCATGTAGTCCAGCACCTCTGAAGGGCACCAGGTTGGGGAAGGCTGCTCCAAAGAAAGCAATTTCTTTTCAACTTCTCAGCATGAGAAACCTTTTATATATACCAGAGTATGCCAAGAGTACGAGGGTTTAATGGATGATCTCTTTAAGTGTTTTGAGAACTTTTCTAAGGTTTCCACTTGGAATTTTGTAGCCGTAGTGTGTGTAACATAAGGGCTGATGTTATATTCATGTTCACCATTTGCTGACTACAGCATGTAGAGATGAATTGCATGTGTGGTAGCTACAGTTTTGAGACTAGAGGCAGGTCTCTGTAGAAGCCAAAGCAAACAAGCAAAGCCAAAGCTTCAGAGCTCATGTTCCCAATTCTCTCATCCCGTTAATGATCTTAGTTCATTCAGATCAGTGTCCAGGTTCAGAGGATCAGCATGGAAAAGAAGCCACCGCGGCTTCTTTCCCTTGCCCCGTGCACGCTGCTGGAGCGCCTGCCATTTCACTAATTGCCCACAGCACAGCTGCCGTGCCATCCAAACCCAGTGAGGCGCCCAGTGGGGGTGGCTTCTAAACCATGGCTTGTTGTCGGGGTTGTGGGGCGGTTTAGAAGCAATGCTTGGTGTGCTACTCGCCAGGTTTGGGCGACATGGCAGCCCACACCGTAGCAAGGGTAAGTGGAGAAATAGTGGGTGTGTGAGCGGCATGCGCAGAGCGGGGAAAAGAAGCCATGGTGACTTCTTTTCATCCACTGATCATCTGAATCCGGTCAGGATGAAAGCTTAGGGATGAAGATGTTAAATGATAAAACATACACTTTACTTTTTCCTCTATCACTGCTTCTTTCATGTGGCTCTGATAAGACTAGATCTTGTATTATCCGCTGTATTAAAGACATGGATTTCCAGAATTCACTCTGAGCAGCAAATAAGACCTGTTCTCCTTTGTCATTTTGGCATTTATCCAGTTTTTCTTAATTTTCACAATAAATACTTGCAGAAATTAAGTATTTCGAAGTATAGCAAAGCATTCACACTTGCATGTTTCAATGTGATACCTTCAGTTCTTTTGGATGGGAAATTTAGGGGGACACCTTATTCCAACATTTTGGCCCGGTTTGCACAATCACAGGGTGGTTAACAAGCCTCAGTGGCTTGTTATTCACCCTGCGTGTGCCAGTTAGCTGATTTGCATAATTACTCCGCTGGGCATGGCTTCTCATTTCATCCCAACCCACTGAGGGCGGCTTGTTGGGGTGGTTACAAACTGCCCAGATCCATTGTGGGGTGGTTTGTTAACCATCCCAGCAAGCTACCCTCTTTGTCTTCGGCCGACACGGGGCTTGGACTGGCAACCTGCTGCCCATGGGTGTTGCTAATAAGCCACAGTGCACTGCAGTGATTGTGTGAACCAGGTTATTATATCCTTATGGTTCAGATGAAACAGCCATGTTTTTCTTTTCTGTAATTTTTTTTGAGATTTCCATAATGAGTTATCAATTCATCCAGAACTTTGCGTCCTGGAAGGTCATCTGAATATTATGTTCTTTTTCTTTATGATGCAAAAGAGTATATTACAGAACTGTAGCTAAATTTTTACTGACAGCAATGAGGATATGAGCTGAAATATTCTCTAATTAGAGTAATTTTGGTTTTTCTATAGTAGTACAGATATTTGATCCATGTTTTTGGAATTTATTCCTGTACGTTAATTCATATATATGTTTTATTGTGAGGTCTGTGGACTCGATCAACAAATTCTGTTTTATTGGTTTAAAAAATTGTATTCATGTCTGAATGGGCTGTCAAAAAATAACACCATAGATAGAACTTTTATATATCTCTTCACATCTCCTTAAAGGGCAGTATCCTATTGTGCCAGCAAGACCAAATGCTTGCGCAACAAGGATGTAATGGTTCTTAAAGCAATCCGGAATGAGTGGAAATGCTCGTTTCTAGTACAGGGCAGGTCAGTGGAGTTCACAGAACTTTTAGAACTGATAATTCCCTGTTGCGTCAGCAGTCACTCCTGCTGGCGCAACACAATCAGCAGGAGTGCAGCAACGTGGTTGGATACTGTTGTTCGATACTGGTGTTTCCATATTGTTTTTCAGTGGAATCGGCTTAAACATCCGACCGATAGTCATCAAGAGTACAGTAATCAACAGTAGAGGCATACAGTGATGTGAAACAGAGAGCTTCCTCATCTGAATTTCCTCTTAGATTTTGGAGTTCTGAAGTATCTGATCTTTTTTTCTGGAATAGCACCAATGCAATAGCAATTCACCATTTTTCCATTTGGTATTTCCAAAGTTTGTTGAAACCAGTTTGCATCTGCATTTTGCCACAATTTTCAGTTACATCTCGCCATCGTCACCAAATACACCAGCGCATATCATCTATTTGAGTTAGAGTTTAGCTTTACATTAGCATTTCATCTATTTGTCTGTAGTGTGATTTGTTTTTCTTGGCAACTGTCTTCCTGTCTGAAAGGAGGAGCCAGAAAGTATGCACAGAGATTCAAGATAAGCTTACACTTGCGAAGTATGGGTGAGATTCTTTTCTCAAAATCCAAGGTGATCATACTTTGTAGAGACTAGAAGGGGCTGATGCAAATCCTGAATCATGATTGTATAATGGGATAGAATGTGCTTTGACCTAGCTTATTTTTTGCACAAAACTTTAAATATTTATTTTGGGTTGCAAGTGAAGAATCCTTCTATGTTAAACGTTCTGCTTTTGTTAATAATTAAACTAAGATCAAAATAATTTTGTTGCTGTTACATTAAGTATTGCATTTTAAGTGTTTCAGCTGTAAACACAGATTTCTTGCATGAAGTCTCTAACATCTAACATTGCATTCCAGACTGCTGAGGGAAGGTGGGGGTGGGGCATTATTCAAGGCCCTTGACCAAGAGGAAGGACAGTGCAGATTGTTGGTCATGTGTTACCACTGTAGCTCACCCACAGCATCAGAGTCTCTATTGCGTCCTGACTTGTGTTTACTCTGGGACCCATAAGCAGCCCTTGCCACATTATCAGTAGAGGAAGTACATCCGTCTTCCTTTAGACTAACAAAAGGTTGTTTTAAGTTCAAGGAAAAAGTGCAGCGTGCTCTGTTTCCTGTGGCTGCATTGTCTTCCTAGGAAATGTGTAGAGGAATGGTCTGACTGAGGAACCAGACGTTCTGTGCTGCCTATAACATTAAAAGGAGGAAAAGACTAGCCCAGCTTTGGAACTAAGCAACCTGCTTATTTGATGTATTGGGGGCAGCAGGAAACTGGTATTGATCCCATTATTTTAGGCCTAGTTCTCACTGAGGTGATAAACTTGTGTCTTGTTCAGACTGTGGGTGGGGGGCTCACATATCTGAATGTCCCTCCAAGCAAAACCCAAAAAACCTCCCAGCACATAGAAAACTAGCTGTTAGAGAGAGGTAGTCCAGCCGAGCTTCCTCCCTGACATGCTAATGGTCTATATGTGTAGAAATCTGTTTTGGGCTGGGGTAGCCCCTACCTGTAGTCTGAAGTGGTACAGCCCAGACACAGGTTTACCACCGCAGCATCAGTGATAGGTAGGCCTAGGTCTCATTAATTAGATATATCAGTTTGCTGAGTGGCTGTTTTCTAATATTTGTTCATGTAGTGCATTTCTATTCCCCTTTCCTTCAGGAGCTCAGGGTAGCATAAATACCATTTTATAACACAACATAGCATTTTGAATGTGCTCATTATGAATCTTCCTAAAGCAAGAAAAAAGCTATGAAACCCTCCCTTATTGTAATTAAACAAAGATAGAGCAGACTCCAAGACAAGGAAAAGGACTAGGCTAGAATTGATCATGACATACTTTAAAGTAAGGGTCTCTAATGCAGGGCTCGCTGGTGCCATGGCACCCACCATGACCTCCAGTGGTGGCCAAGAACCCCTCCCCTCCCTGCCCCCTTCAATAAATTGTTTTAAGAAAAACCTTGTAAAATGTTAGGGCAGTCCCCTTTCTCTCCCTTTCTAGCCTCTAGCCTTACTCTTTCTCTCCTCTCTACCCCTTTGCCTTGCTATTTCCCTCTCTCTCATAGGCTCTAACCTCCCTATTTCTCTCCCCCGCCCCACCTCTTTAACTCACTTCTGACTAGCCAGGCCCCCACAGCAGTCATCATGTGACCAGTGACATCCACCATGGGAGCCATTTTGTGGTGGCACCCACAGCAGTTTCTCAAATTTTGAAATGTGCCCACATGCCCAAAAAGGTTGGGGACCCCTGGTTTAAAGCAAGGGCCATTTATCAGGCCGCTTAGCTGGTGTGTCTTAATGGCTAAGAGCTGCAAATCAGGAAGTAGTCCTCAGATTCTCAGCCCCCACCCCCACCCCATCTGCATTTCAGGGATAATAATACTTATTTACCTTAGAGAGTTTTTGTTTAGATAATGCATGTGACGTACTTTGAATACTGGAAAATGCTATACAAATGTGGATGATGATGACGATGTCAGCAGCAGCCTAACTGAACTATTTTTAGTTTTTGGCAAAACAGAAGATGACTGTGGACTCCTGGGCATATGCTAATAGGAAATTTGGCTCTCCAGTTAATTTGAGTTTGACTCCCCTCGACAGAACAGACTTCAGGGTAACAAAACAGTGTAGGAAGCGGTTTTCCCAATGCAAATAGCAAGTGTGGGAGCGCCATCCGCACTGGTACCACACCAGGGGGCACACACACACCAGGGTTCTGATCCAGATCAAGAGGCCTGTGCCTGCAGTTTACTTGTAAAAGACCAGTGGCTAACTGTGTGACTGACGGCTTTTCTAGTTTGTTCCTCAGGCAAAGCACAGACGGTGGTCAAATTGTCTTAGCAACTATTCCCACCACTTTCGGGAGAAGGGACAAAAGGCACAGTTTTTTATAGCCAGACAGGCAAAGACAACAGCTTGATCAAATCAATTAATAAAAAAGAGACAAATCAAAGAAATCATTACATGGAAATGTTACAATGCTATCTCCTAGCCAGCTATCAGTAGTTTTGGAGGGCGTGGGGCCACTGTGGACACAATGGTATTAACCAGTACAGGGTTTCATGTAAGTATCCCTTTCAGTGTTGCAGCAGAGGTAGCCGCTGCATTGCACTCTGAAAAGCGACTGGAAGCTAACTGGATTTTGAGTGCCAGGTTATCACTTAAATAGCACTGGAAATTATTAAATGCATGTTTGATAGTGAGCAACGTTCCTCGTGAAAACATTTTAAAGCTGCTTGCTTCCCACAGTTTCCCATCTCTGACAGTCTCAAAGCTTTGTCAGTGAAAACAATAAGAAGCCCAATTAAGCACATGCTCAGTGAAGGTGAAGCTCCCTTGCCTTCTGTTGTTTTCTTTCTTTTGTCTACCAATAAGCAGTAAATCACCAGCACTTCAAAGAGCAGCCATCTCAAGAAATATGTGCATTTTACATCAGCTGCGCGTGCTCCAGTTATGGAAATGTCCAGTCTACAGCTTTGCTTAGGATCTGCTTACTAAATGAGGAGGTTATCTTTTGGAACATTAATTCTCAGATTGCTGAAATAACATGGATTGTCTTATAGAGCCTGGATGTCCATCTTGTCACTTTTGATTAAAACCTACCATTTTAGGGTTCATGTTTAAAACTGCATACATACAAAAATCTGAATGCTGAAAAAGAATGTATTTCATATCATTAGTTGCTCTTTCTTTGCTTGGAAGACCTCCCTATTTGTTCTTTGGGTTCAAGTACTAGTGGCAGAACTTGTGGGTGGGCCACGGTGTGAACAGATTGCTGGACCAGATGGACCCTTGGTCTGATCCAGCAGGGCTCTTCCTGTGTTCTTATATTGTTGCAGAATTGTTGCACCAAAAGCCCGGTTGGTACCTTCAAGGATTATATTGCTTAAAAACAATGGGAAGGTTGCCTTAAAGATGGTGTTCTTTTTCCCTCTCACCCCCCACCCCCAATAGGCCAAAGGGAAGGAAAGACAGTGGCTAAGGCACCAGGCAGTTGGAGAACTAGATGATGCCAAGATAATTGACAGTCTGACGGGTGAAAAAGCCATCTATAAGCGACGGGGAGAACTTGACCCACAAGTAAGTTAACTGTGACAAACTGATGGTGCATCTGTGCATCAGCTGTTTTCCTGGCATATGTGCTCTTCACAGTCTGTTTGGCATTTTACTGAATAATTTCACTCATATGCAAAATTTACCTCCTTCCCATTATTCACCCTGACTCCATTGTATTCATACAGAAGCCAGAGCATATCGCTTGCATTACACAGAGATGGCTGATGCTCTGAATGATGCCCCCACCCCATAACTGGAATGTGAAGCCCAACCAACATGTCATTCTGAGACCTGGCACAGTGGCTTCCACACCAGCATTACCACTTCTTGGAGGCAATTGTGGCTGGCCTGGAGATTCTTTGTACTGGGCTCCAAAATGACATGGTGACTCCCATTATGCATTGCAGTAACTTGTCATGCAGAATTCATGTCCATGTTTTCTCTGTGATGTGTACTGAGGACAACTTTTCTTAGTTGTGATTTTGATAATGAGCCAGCTGGTTTTACATTTCCTGGACAGAGTTATAACTAGAGGTGGCAGCAGACCTGCAATAAGACCTCCTGTTGTTTTGAAAAAGTTCAATACCTGCTACAGGGATGGAGGCAAAATCCAACGGGGACTGCAGTCCTGGGGGGCTTTAATACCCCCTCCTCCAAATTATCCTCATGAAATTGCACTTCCCAAAGCTGCTATGTGACCTTTGTATTACACTTCTAAAAAAATAGCAGAGGATCTCATTGCAGCTCTCCCATGATCACCTCTGATTTGGCCCTCAGAATATGACAGACATTAGTATGAAAACCTAGTAACAGCAAACCTGTGTGTCATCCCTGTGCTTAGTGGCCACAGTATCGAGTCTTACACTCTGGGCTTTCCTTTTTGGCCCTGTGCCCCATAGCAGAGTTTCCTGACCATAAAGGGCTCCGTTTGCATGTGTAGCATTAGATTACAGTCAGTGGACATAAATCCTAGCCATTTAACTCTAGAGTGCTTCTGATAAGCTTAGTGTTCCCTGTTAAATTCCACCCTCTTGTTGTGTCTGCTCTGAACCCTCCAGATTGAAATAAATCATAAATAATGAGTGAAAAGAACTGAAATGTGAAAAGCATGTCTGTTGCACTGGGAAAAGGAGAAAATTCAAAACAAAATACTCAAATGATGATTCAGTAAAATAATGAAATTGGAATCCAGTTAAATTAAACAAATATTTTAAGCATTTTTATCTATTTGCCAAACTGTCTGTAAGTAGCTTGGTATTCATATTCTGGCTGTTCTTCTTTTATGTGTCATAAAATACCTTTCCAAATCCAGGAAACATGCCAGAAAATGTTAAAACAGATGGTTCATTTTTAAATGATCCACTTTATAGTCTGAATGTGGTATTGCCCAGAATCCCATTTCAAACATTTTAAAGGCTATAATATTAGCAGACAAGTTTTACAATGCAAAGCTGACTTATCCCCATAATGCATGTTCAAGAACGTTCCTCATTGGTTTTGGAATAAATTACAAATCTGAGATCCCTTTTATTAAAATAAAAAGAAATTTACCTGCAAAAGCATAGCTTTTGCTATATCCGTATGTGGAATGTGGAAGATTTTGCTTCTAGTGTGGGGAACTGAAACACAGAAATCTGTTCTTTTGAGATATTTAGAAAAATCTACTGAACTGTTACTATCAATAATATTTTAACTGAACAATCCTCTGGCCCCTAGACAGCATTTGGGGTGCCATATGATGCTGTGGCTCTCCTCCTCTGTGCCTATAGACAGAGCTATAAGCACAGAGGAGAAGATCCAGTTGTAGATCTCACACACAACTGCCACAGAAAGCTCCATGGCAGCTCCTCTTTCTGAGATCACTGACCTCAGAAGCGGTCAGGAAGGGTGAAAAGGAGTGTATGCTGCAGGAGGGGAGGGGGAAAGAGTCCTGGATACAGAAGATCCAGAAGCCTCTCTATTACCTGTCCCTACCCACTGGGAGATAGGGAAGCTAGATGGGCCAAGAGGCCCAATTAGCCCCAAACCACAAAATCAGAGGAATTGGAGGCTGCCATCAGGGCTTTGGATAGAGAGCTCCAGTCTTTGTCAACAGAGCAGTCCATAGGATTGCACTCTTAAGAGGATCATAATGCCTTTATTATGGCCAAGTACAATTCACAAAACAGGGAGTTAGCTTTGGACTTCCACAAAATTGCTCCTCAGGCTCCCTGTTAAATATGAACAAAGGATGTTGCAGGTAGCAAGAAAGACAAGGTAGAACTCCAGTCTACAGTATGCTACAGCCTTGAGATGGTGATTCAGGAAGCTCTTTGAACATTAATTGGGTTCACTTCTGGCCTGTCTATTCCTGTATTTATATTGATTTGTATTAAAACATTTTTTGCAATCTATGTTTTAACTGTGTGCATGAGTGTCTTTTTACTTACGTTCATGAGCCTTACTGCTTGTATCTGTTTCCTTAAGCTTTGGAGCCCCCAGGAGAAGCCCAAACGTCTCCGCCTGGTAGTGGATGTTTCTGGAAGCATGTACCGCTTCAATGGAGTTGATGGACGGTTGGAGCGTTCTATGGAAGCAGTTTGCATGGTTATGGAAGCTTTTGAGAATTATGAGCAGAAATTCAAGGTGATTTTTATATCGACCCAGAATGTAGTGGGTATCAATATGTGTGTGTGTTTGGAAGGAAGTGTAAGTACACTTTAAATGAAGACAGACAACATCTTTTCACCCATAGGAAGAAATGAGCAGTTCTTTCTCTTCAAAAACCTGAAGAGAATTTACTAGCAGTGATTGGAAGCATTGCAGAGTACAAAAATCAACAGAACTGTGTCTTGAACTTTTGTTGTTAAAATGTTTTGTTAAATTTTGTAGTATTAAAGTTTCAAAATGTTAGAAGAGAGGTCAATAAGCATAACACAGCAGACCATGCCGCAAATCAATTTTGCTCTCTCTTTCATGTTTAGCCACTTTTTCCAGCCTGGCCTGATCATTTTGCCCATACTGTGTAGAACCCTCCTACTCTACAGCTCTGTATACATATAGCAAGTATGCTCTAGATTACCAAGGCTCTTGATACAAAAAACTTGTGAGTCTTCAAGATGATACAGGACTCTATGCTGTTTTGTAAGAGAGTTACATGTCACGTTCCCCCCTCCTTTATACAGAAACATTCTTATTGTCCATTTAAGTACCATTTAATCGACCAAGTCGTGCTTTTATTTGTACTAGATGTCAAGAAATCTAGCCAATAATACTGCCTGCCTTTTAATTTATTTATTACACTTATATCCCACCTGTCTTCCATTGTGGAACTCAAGATGGCTACATGTGGTTCCCAGGTAGTCTCCCTTCCAAGCACTGACCAGACCCAGACCTGCTTAGCTTCAGCAAGGTGGCTGCCTCATGTGCCTTCATGCAAAGGTTATGAATAGATGTACAAATACCAGAGACAAATAATTGGTGAAAATGGTTTTAAGTAAGCCACAAACAAGGACACGCATTTTACTTGGGAGAAGGGGTTGTTGCAAAATTTCAGAAGGGAGAAAAGGTAGTTCCCTCTGCTTCCTGAGTTGTCCCTTCTTTCCTCTGTTTAAGGCTGCACTTTTGCTGAAGGTGGACCACTGGGAATTGGCTGGAGGTTTTGATTGTACTCCAGCAAATCCCAGCATACCATACAAAATCACCGTATGAAATCTGCACATTAGATATTATTTTGCCTGTTTGCTTGTTCACATGCAAATGAGGTAAAACTGACATGAAAGGTGCCAGTATTCCTTTATTCATTATGTTTCTATAAATGGAAAAAGAAAAAGCCAGACACTGGACAGTTGAGTAGTGAAATAATTTCCCCTGAACTGCATGAACTGTGCCAGCCTGTGGCCATGCAGGTTGCTGCAGTTTGCTTAAAAGGGCTGACCAATATTGAACATCTGAAAGTGTAACTAGAGGCCTAAAATGAACATATAGTTTCATCTTAATTTGCATAATTATTAGCATAGGGTTTGGGGCAGTGAAATTCATGGGTGGGAAATACTGGGACAAGGCTACAAGCTGTGATCTTTGCTCCTGCAGTTATGATAACAAGTGCTTTCACAAGATGCTGCTGCTTCCATATACTTATTTAAATCTTTTCCATGCAGTACGACGTTACTGGACATTCAGGAGATGGTTTCAACATTAACTTGGTCCGTAGTGACAAAGTTCCAAAGAATAATAAGCAAAGATTAGAGATTTTGAAGGTAAATCTTATTGATTGAAATGTTTAAGTCTGGCGCTACAGATCTACAGTGGCTTATGTCCAGGAACGAGGAGCAAACTAGAAAGGGAAGCTAGCTAGGGGCTGTGTGAAAATAAACATGCTTCTTTAAAAAAAAACCCAAAAATGGCACTTGGGAATCTGCACCAATATATTATTTGTTTTCATGAAATGCCTTCCTATATTATCCTCCTATAATATATGGATTTTCTTCCTGGTGCATATATTCAATTAGCCTAGCAAAGCTAGGAAGACTATGTTATCTCCAGTTATTATGGTTGCGAGTGGTTATCGTTCTTTTGTATATGTAACTAAGTTTTGTACAGAATGACCGAGTTTTGACGATATGCCACAACTCATAGAACCATAGGTTTGGAAGGGGCCTACAAGACCATCGAGTCCCCCTGCTCAATGCAGGAAGCCTGATTCCCAGGCGGTCTCCCATCCAAGCACTAACCAGGGCTGACCCTGCTTAGCTTCTGAGATCAGATGGGACCAGGTACCAGGCGAGCCTGATGTGCAGAGAATGGCCATCAGGTTGTATGTGCAACCGCCACTTGGGAGTTGTCTTGTCGTGCATACCCAGCAAACGTGGGTTATATGAGGGTTAAACAACCTTCTTATAAGCCTAAAACAGAGCATGGGTTATGCAAGGGTTGTTTAACCCTCACACAACCCACACTTGCCGGGTTCGCACAACACAACAAACCCCAAACGGGGGTTGCACATTAAAAATGGCAGCCACACACACAGCAGCTATTGCTGTTAATGAGTCATATCAATAAAACGATTCAGCTCAATTGACTTCCTTTATATGTTCTACAAGCCTGTGGAGGGGAAAGAGTACTAGCCCTTCAGGCTGTGGAACAAATCCCTAAAACACAGCTTCATTCTGGGTTCTCCAGGGTCGTGCCTATGGGCACCAATGCTCTCACAGACACCTCTCTTGCTGCCCACCAGACTCCATGCCTCTCCTGATTTTTTATTTTATTCCATAAGAATTTTTAAAAATCATTTTTATTGGGGTGCTGATATATTGCAAAGTGAAGTGTCCCCCTCCAACACCATCTTCATTTGTATTCAAAAGAGTGGTCTTGTGTTTTGGAGTTCAGACCCCACCTCTGACTTATACTTAGGTTCTTGGGCAAGTTACTTTCCTTTTAGTCTCATCAGTTTATCTTCTGGGAAATGCATGTTTTGTGATTGGCCATGCCCACCAAGGCAGTCATTTTGTGAGAGTCCCCATGACACTCTCTTAAAATTCCAAATGTGCCCACCGACCTAAAGACTTTGGGGACCTCTGATTAACGGTGTCATGATTCTCCTGCAGTGTACATACCAACATGATATTTCTTCTATAGCAGCTTTGAAAATAAGACTGAAAATCATTACTTCACAACATTTTCTACCAGACTACCTAGCTATACACATATACTAGTTTTCCTCCCTTGTTAATTTGTTAGCCTTTCAAGACTCGTTTTTTTCCTCTGCTGTATGTGTCAGTTAAGGGACTCTTGTGTTGGTTGGCTTTGTTGTGCTCCCCAGATAATGCATGCCCATGCTCAGTTCTGTATGAGCGGGGATCACACTCTGGAAGGCACCGTGCATGCCATTCGGGAAATTGCAAAAGAAGAGGCAGATGAATACTTTGTCATAGTCTTAAGTGACGCAAACCTTGAGCGGTATGGCATCCCTCCGGCTGAATTTGCCCAAGCCTTGACCATCAATCCCAAAGTGAATGCTTTTGCCATATTCATCGGATCTTTGGGGAATCAGGCAGACAGGTAGGTATATGAATTCAGGGTGCAAGAAAACACAGGGGGGAGAGCGGATAAAATATTGGATATGACTTTCTGCCTTGCTTCATGTGCCACATAATGGTAAGGGACCTTTAGTTTGCTGTGCAAGCCTCCTGAAATCCACTCACTGGGATGTGTGTCCCGGGCTCACTGGAACGACAGAGCGTGGCCAGCAGCACAAACACATCACTTTGCTTAGGGAGCACACACACCCTCTCATACTGCAAGCTGCAGAGAATTTGGTGGAAATCCCATGTCATGCTGAGCTTCTGCCTACTCTGAGCTTCAGTGTGACAGGAGATCTGCTCCTCCCCTGTCCTGCACAGAGATGGGGTGAGGGTGGGTCTCCCCCCACCTCAGGCATACCAGAGCCCAGCATGATGAGGGAATCATCCCCTACCCTCTCACACAATGGGTGCTTCTTGGCAGACGCCTCCTGACACAACCAATCCAAAGGCATTGTGCAGCTACTCTGCCTTTTCTTCCTTAATGGATTTTTTTTTCTGGCAGTGGGAAAACACAGGAGGGTTACAAATTGAAGTCAGCATCATCTGGAAGCCTGTAAAATTCTATGAACGAGGCAGGGCAATTGCACAATAAAAGCATCCTTTGGAAGCACCCAAATAGTGATAGAGGGCAGGGTTTGTTTGTTTGTTTTGGTTACACTGCGTTTTAGAAAAAGGGAAGTTTATTTGTTTGACCATAAGCCATAACAAACACTCAGTGGACTTAGGGTAGATGAAGCTAGGTGGTCAGCTCAAATAATGATTGACTACTGAGCCAAAATATCTGGATCCCCAGTGTTGTATTTGATTCAGTAGCGGCTGAGGTAAATAAAGTGAACTTTCTAAAGGGCTGTTCATAATCTGTGCCTTCAAAGATCTGCTCCTATGCCTAAGAAATGCAAATTCCACTTAGTCATGCAAGTCAGTAAAAGTGATTTGACTTGAAATCAATTGTTGTGTCTATCATACAAAACTGCAAACCATAAATAACTTTTGGTTATAGGATCTCTGCATGTCCCATCTCTTAGGAGACATTTGTGCATTTAAGCAAATATCAGAGCGTCCCGGATGTTGGAAGTTTCTGAATTGGAAGTTCTGTTAGTTATCTTTACAGTGACTATCATCCATCCACATGGCAAACTTGTCAATAGTAGCAAACTAATGCAAATCCATAGAGAGAAGCCTTATTGCAGTGCAGCAGAAAGATGGCCAGTGTAAGAGTTTCTCCACTCCTTGTCCCCACTGAAGTTTCTGAGCTTTTCAGGTTAAAATTGCAACATGGAGATTCAAGTGTAAAAAATTCCTTTCTTTCTTAAGAGCATTTATTTAAATATCCATTGGTTTATTGTAGAGGTGTAATTTGCAATTGTAATGTTCTCTTTCCTGATGTCTAGGTTGCAAAGGACGCTCCCAGCAGGCCGTTCTTTTATTGCCATGGATACCAAGGAAATTCCACAGATTTTGCAGCATATCTTTACCTCCACCATGCTGTCAAGTGCCTAGGAAGTGCCTGTTTTTAATAAATAAATGGACAACTGAATATGGATAACAGCTTATAATAATTATGATGATGTCCTAACGCTAAGAGCTGTGACCCTAAGAACGTATGCTTTATATTGGAGTAAATATTGTACTTGAATATTTTCTTGATGAGAGGACTGCTGCTACTCTTGAGTAAAGAGCTTGGTTTAAACTACACCCACAATCAAAGCCTTCTGATAAATTAAAGCTTTTTGTTCAGAGTTTCCTAGACATTATGCTTTGTACTGAATATCAGTCTATCAAAGAAAGCAGAATAAAGGATATTTGTCATTTTCTGGATAATTACTTTCAGGAACTAATATAATTCCTAATATTCCTAATATAACTAATAATATAATATAATATAATATAATATAATATAATATAATGGTATAATTCAGAATAATTTTGTGTCTGTTTCCGATGTTGCTCTTTCAAAAAGGAAAGCCCTCCTTGCCGGGCACAATACATGATTTTGATGTGCAAAACTAACCCAGACAGAAACCCCTTTCAGAAACTGTAACTGCACCTATTTTTAGGTACTGGAATTATCTGTTTTGTAACAACAGTGAGACAAGCAGCCCATGCTGTTTTTAAACCATTGTAATATCTGAGCTTGAATATCTTTGCTTGTGGCAATGTCCAAGTCTGACTCATCTAACAGTTTTCTTTGTATTGCTGCCTGGAGTAGATATGCAATGTGGTGCGTGGGAGTGCTGGAGGCAACAGCTAAGGTGTGGAGGCTGCTGTGCTGTTTTGCTTCAGTCATCTCCACTGTGTGTTGTTCAGTTTCTCTAACCTTTATGCTAGAGAGGCCTTCCTAGTTATAAATGCTGGTCACTGATAGAGAGAACAGCTCAGCAGTGTGACCTTTGTGCAAGATGTGTTTGCTTTTTCTTTGGGGAAACAAAATTCTGCGGGATGAGAATATGCTTGAAATGCAGAACTTCTCCACTCAAGAGGTTGGTGGTCTTTGTGGCGCCACCAGCGTAGTAGGGTAAAGTAGCTCTCTCTCCCCTTGGCAGTCAAGTAGCAATTCATAGAGGAGTTGTTAAGGAATGGCAGGATTCCACAATGTTTTGCTTGTGGCATATTTGGCTGCGTTTAGGCTGTAATAGTTTTGAGAACACAGTGCCTTTTAAAGGGTCTGCGGTGGGAAGAAGACACTTTCAGGCATCTGGCAAATCTAGCGCTAATAATGAAAAAATAGTTTCCTCCAAGTAACTAGACTTCAGTCTTTAAAAATTAATACTTATTATTATTATTTATTTACCATAATTTTACCCTGCTCTTCATCCAAAAATGGCTCCCAGAGTGGCTTACAAAGATTAATAATGAGACAGTGCCTGCCCTCAGACCTTCAGTCTAAAAGACATGACACAAAAGGAAAAGGGACTGGGAGAGAAGAAGAAAAAAGCCAAACTAGGGCACCACTTCTCAGTTTCAAAGTCCTTATATGTGTTCTTTCTAAGCCTTCCCTAAAATCAAGAGACCTTATTTGGGAGTGAGCCTCTTTAGGGGTGCTCCTTATCCTCTCATGCAAGGTCCCCAACCTTTTCAAGTTGGTGGGCACATTTTGAATTTTGAGGGTTTGTTATGGGCACTGTCACAAAATGGCTGCCATGGTGGGTCCAGCCAGTCACAAAATACCCATTTCCCAGAAGGCAAACTGGTGTGATTAAAAAGAAAAGTAGCTTACCTAAGAATGAGCCCAAGGCACAAAAACTGTCTTTTGAACCCACAGTTTTCTGTGCAAACTGATGAGGCTCAGAGACAACTTAGCTGAGATAACTTAGCTGAAAATGCCACGTGGTGCTCGGAGGCATCCTTGGAAATAAAGATAGCACTGGAGGCTGGCACTTCACGTTGCAGCATGTCAGCCTCCCAGTTGAAGAAAGAATTAAATTAGAAAAAAACTAAAATGGTATGAAAAAAGAGGGGCAGGGTACCAAGAGAGGTATTCCATACTGGAGAGCCCAGCATTATACAGTGCTTCCTCATGTGAAAAATTATTTGTACATAGAAAAAGTAGCATGTCAGAGAGAATGATCCTAGCCTTGTCTTCTCTGTGACATGCCAATTATTTCCATGCAGGCAGTTTTGACATGAGGGAACATTAAAACATGACATATCTCATCCGTCACTTGAAGTGGTACAGTCCCAGGAAGGCTGTACTGTGTGACAAGCTCCGAAGAGACATCATCTGTCTATTGTAGTACTATCTCCAATCTATTGCTTCATTTTCTTGTCCCCAAAATGCTTGTAGCACCATTCTACAGAACCCAATGGTCTCAGTGAGCCTAAGGGCCAAATTAGATTTTCCCAATCTAAATGCCCCTCCCCAAGCTGCTGTTAGCCCCATGAAGGGAAAAATACTGCATGGCATGATGATGACTACATCCAGCGATAAAGAGTAGACAACAAGATGGGTAACATCACCGTCGTCAGCAGTCAAGTGGCACTTGAGAGCCGTTCAGTGTTGACTCAATGACCCAGAAAAATTCAGAGTGGCTCTGAGGGTGGGTGGGATGGTTCCTTGCAGTCTCGATGGCCATTCGTATAACCTGGCTGGCACTGAAAAGTTTCTACATTCCACCTCAGCAAATGAGATTTATATCTCTAGACAAGGCTCTTGACAGTTAATTTACGCAAAAAACTAGTACAGTTATATTTTTGCAATGTTTCTTCTAATCTATAACAGAAATGAAATAATATCACAGACCTCTGTTTGTGAATGCCACACATACTATGCACTTATGTGTGTTCTTTACTTTTGAACTCCCACTGAAAGTACTTTCAGTTATCACGGAGAGGTTTGCTGATTCTTGGAGACAGTTTAATGTTACATCCATTTTGGTTACCATTGATCAAATCTCCCGCACCTCAGAGCATTCTAGGGGAACGAGAATTGTCTTTAAATCCTGCTAAGTAATGGTCCATGGGGTCACGAAGAGTCGGACACGACTTAACGACTGAACAACAAATATAGGAGATACAACTATAAGTAGTGTGGGACTGGGAAGGGAAGCCAGTGCAAACTAGGAACGATTACACAGAGAGGCCCAAGAACAAGTACAGACAAAATGGAAGCAAAGTAGGTACCATAGGAGCAGGAGCAGATACAACTGAGCTGGTTGGGAGGAAATGCACACACATCCAGACTGTAACTGTAGGCGTCACACATTTCTCTGAAAATTATGTTCAGATGTGTAGAGACAAACCTGCAAAGCAAAGTTAGTGTGATTTATTCTGCTGCTTCCCTCTGAATTGCATATATACAGTGCTCCTGGAAGGCAGGAGGTTTGCTTTATGATTGTCACAAGGGCCACCCAATCAGCACTGTGGTCAGTGCGATTTCCCTTGAGCATGATGTTCCAAAGGTTTATTTCTGACCAAAACAGGTGATTGTGATTCCATAGTGTGGTCACTACTGTAATTATATACATCTTGAGACATTCTTCATTTTGGGAAGGATAATGTGAACGTTCAGAGTCAGCAGTTAAGAGAATTGCAGCATTTGAATCCAGGGGTTTGGTGTCCGGATCAGTGCTGGATAGCCAATTCCCATTTTTATCCAGCTTAAAAGTCCTGCCCAGATTGTGCCTCAGGGGAAGTGAAGTAGCTGCTTGGATAGGACAACTGGATTCAGTTCAGTTGCTGCTAGAAGACCCAAGAATAGGTATGAGCACAACACAAGACTTCAGAATTGGGTGGGCTATTTATTTATTAAAAGCATTAATATCCCACCTTTCAGGGTTGTTTTTTCTTCAGATACTCAAGGTGGCTCGCAACATATTGGGAAAAAAAAAATCACAACTACAAATTCCAGATTAAAAGACAGGGGACACAGCAGATTAAACAAACAGAAAATCAAATTGCTCCGAAGAGTAACTTCAGCTAGAAAACGTTTTAAAATTTCAAACATCCAAGGGAAACTAACATTCTTTCCTGGGAAAAGAGTCCACATGTGGGGTTGTATGTGTGGTGCAAAGGAGGGAGTCTCCTCTGCTGGGCTGAAGAAAGAGTGGGTGTCATACCAGGACACTGTGTGAAGAGGTGGAACATCAAGTGAAAATGCACGAATACCATTTCCATATGAGATTGCATACGACAGGATTAGGGAAACAATAGCATTTCTACTCCTAGGTAACAGGGTGGACTGGAACAGAAGAGACAGGATTAGGGAAACAATAGCATTTCTGCTCCTAGGTAACAGGGTGGACTGGAACATCAAGGGCAGAATGTCTCCAACTGCTCTGCCCCACCGTCTGCCTTTGGAAGAAAGGGGCTGGCACCTGGATGGCTGCCAAAGTGGTGCTGGCCTTAGGGTCCTCCCTTCAGGGAGGACCAAGGCCAAGGCCCCAGGTATCATAGCGCAGGAAGCACAGTGGCCAGGACAGCAGAGGAGCAGGTGAGGACTTTACTTACATTTGGCTCCATAGTCCTTGTTAGCTGGTACACTAGCATCAGCAGAGAGGAAGAGCTCGTGTTTTACTGGTGGGCTGATATGTGCCTGGCGGGGAGGGGTTAGTTAACCTGAGGAAGGATGGGGGTGCCCCTATTAGTGTGGTCATGGATAGGGAGAGTTATTGTGTGTGTGGGAGGAGACGCATGTTAATGGGCCAGTTGAGGAGAAGAATAATTAGATAGGCCTGTTCCCTTTTCTGATACTTCCCCCAAATGAAAAGTTCCTGGTTGTCTTACCAGCTCACCCTCTGGTCTGTTGGTGTTGATGTTCAATACCAGATCAGTCCAAAATAAAAATTTTATGAGCCTCTCTACATGTGGCTTTTATCCTGCAATTGAGAGCGGTTACAGAAGTTTGCGGGTCCTTTACATGACGTTGTCACCCTCCAGGGCTTCTCCCGTATCTTCTTTAACGATCGGGGCTAATACAGCGCATTTAATTTCTCCGTGAAAAGAGGAAGTTGCAGAATAACAGGAGCTATATCACAGCACCAACTAGTGGCTGTATAATGAAACATAGAACTTGCAGATAAAGGGGAAAGGGGGGAGAAGCACATGTAAAGGGCTGATCGTAATCCCGCAAAGAATCTGGAAGCAGAAGCCCCAGTAAAATTGCAGGATAAAAAGCCTCTGTGTGGAGAAGCACTATATGATTTAATTGTGGATGAAGAGGCTGACTTGTTATGCACAGTCAAGAGCTCTGTAGGGAACAGGGAAGGGTTACATCTCTCTCACCTGTGTCCTCCCATGTACTGAGTGCAACACCAATGTAGATCAAGGAGGGGGAGTCTCTGTAGAGTAGGGATGGATAACCCTTTTGTGTCTGAGGGGCACATGTTGGTAGTGTGCATGGCCAGAGCCAGTGGTGGGTGGGGACTAGGTTGCCCCTCTCTCCCCTCTCCCCACAGCCTTCGCCCCCAACCCATACATACAGACTCCCCTCTTACCTCTTTCCCATGGGGGGGGGGATCTTCATCAGGATCCTGGGGGAGATAACGGTTAAACCCGCTCCCACCTTGTGACTCTTCTTTCTGCCATAATTTACCTCATTCCATGGTTTCTCCCTCAGATAAGATTCTTGAGGGATAAATCACAAAGCACAGAAGCTCTAGCCCACTATACACCATGGTTTCTCTGTCAAGAATAACAGACACACTATCCCTCTATACTCTGTGGGAGAGTCACCAGACAGTATGGCTGGCTAGGGTAGAAAGAAAGTCCATTTTATGTTCTGGGGAACCACAGTTCAGTGAGAGAGGTGAGGGCAGCTAGGGCAATGGTGGGCCACAGGAGAGATCCCCTGAGAGCCAGATGTGGCCTGTGGGCTGCGGGTTGCATAAATGTGCTACAGAGATTCCTTCCTCTCTACATGTCCTGTCATTTTGAGTGCCAATCATAAGTATCTTTTGTTGGGCACTTGGGTCAGTTTAGGGATTCTGCTGGTGTACCACACACCCTGCTGCCCACATGTCTCGCTGCCTGAGCTGCTAGAGATGGTCTCAGATTTGGTGTTGAGGCCAGGATAATTGTTCTGGGGGACCTCAACATACATACCAAAGCACCCAGTTCCTGGGCGGCTCAGGGCTTCATGGCTGTAACGTAAGCACTCAGTTGAATATCAAGTATGTGGTTCCTTAGAGAAACAGTTATGACCCAAGAGGCCAGCCCCTTGGAGAGCTGACTTGGGTGAGGCAGGCTGGAATGTGTAAGAGGAGTGGGCAGCAAGCTATCAGGCAATAAAGTTTTATTACATTCATCCAGCTCATCTACTGGAAGTCTCTGTTTAGAATACGGACCAATACAATGACCACCATGACAACCATGGAATGGTCCAAACTTGCCATCGGCCCAACGCATGTGGCAGAACACATTCTGGTTGTGGTTTTCTCGGTCAAACAGGAGGATGGTGATCTGGAAGTGGAGAATTTAACATTTATTCCCTTGGCATGGTCAGATCCTTTCCTGTTGAGGTTTAGATTGTCAGTAGCTTTTCCCCACTGCAAGGATGGGGGACTTTTTAAAATGGACTGTGCTGGTTGCAATCCATTTCTGGGCCAAATTCAAAATGATGGTTTTAACTTTTAGAGCCCTAAACAGCTTGGGGCCAGCTTACCTGGAGTGTTTCCTCCCATATTTACCTATCCAGACCCTAGTGTCATTGTCCAAGACTATGCTCCAGGTTTCCTCCCTACATTTATTTATTATTATGTATTACATTTATATACTGCCCAATAGCCAAAGCTCTCTAGGCAGTTCACAAAAATTAAAATAACAAAATACAGCATAAAATACAATATAAGACATCAAAGCTTGAAACTACAGTATAAAAGCACATCCAGAATAAAACCTAGCAGCAATGCAGAGATTTAAAACACAATCGCAGATTTAAAACAACAGAATTAAAAGATTAAAATGCCTAGGCAAATTAGAAGGTGCCGGAAAGTTACAACGTAGGTGCCAGGCAAGCCTCTCCAGGGAGCTTATTCCACAATTGGGGTGCCACAGCAGAAAAGGCCCTCTTCGTAGTAGCCTCCTGTCTCACTTCTTTTGGCAGGGGCTTCCAGAGAAGGACCCCTGAAGATGATCTTAGGGTCCAGTCAGGTACATATGGGAGGAGACGAGCCTTCAAGTAACCTGGCCTCAAGCCTTTTAGGGCTTTGAATAGTGATACAAGCACTTTGAATTGGGCCCAGACATGGAATGGAAGCCAGTGTGGCTGGAAGAGTACTGGCATAATATGATCACGTTGGCCAGTCACCATTAATAATCTTGCTGTCCTGTTTTGGACCAGCTGAAGTTTCCGGTCCATTTTCCAAGGGAGCCCCACATATAAAGCACTGCAGTAATCCACTGCAGTAATCCTTGTAGCTACACCACATAAGGTGGGTAGCCACAAGAGACAGGGTCTTTTCAGTGGTGGCACCCCATTTGTGGAATACCTTCCCCAGACAGGCTCACTTGGTGCCTATCTTATGGTCTTTTCATCACCAGGTGGATACCTTTTTATTAAAAGTTATTTATTAAAAGGCATCTTCAAAACTGTTCTGGTGCTTTTTAGATTTTTGTGCTGTTCTATCTTTGCTGCTGGTTTTACTCTTTTTATTATGTGCTGTATGCCTTTACCTCCTTGCCGCTGGTTATATTTTGTGTGTTTTTATTATAATTGTTTTATTGCAATTTTATATTTTAGTTTAGTACACTGCCCAGAGAACTTTGGTTATTGGGTGGTCTAAAAGTGCAATAAATAAATATTCTACTTTCTAGAAGATATTAACAAGACACCCCTATGTTTAAGATTCCTTCTTAAACTGGCTCTTGGACTCATTAATTATTCCTTGTTTTCTAGATTTTACATGATGACCACAAAGTTGGTCAGTCAGTTTTCTGGTCTCTTCCCAGTTTAGCAACATTGGCAAGCACTGAAATGCGTCTTTAAATAGCCCATCTGCTGCAGCCAGAGACATGTGTGAACAATAAGAACCTGTTTTCCAAATTCTGACATTTGAAAGAATAAATAAGGGCCTCTTTGTAGCTGGAGAACACTGTGTAGAGATCTTTATTTTTTATTCTTCGTCATAACAAAATGCAGTGGAAAAATGCATTTCCATATTCTTAATTCCAATGGTCGTAATACCCCTCAAATAGTCTTTCCAAAATATCCCCGACTGCCTCACTGGAAGTTAATTTATTACAGTCATAACTAGATCTATGCTTTGGGAAGGGAGAGGTGTGGTTCAGGAGAGCAGATGTAAGATTCTAAGTTTTATGTACGCCAGGAGTGGGGCTCTGTGGGCCTCCAGATGTTGTTGGACTCAAACTCTCATCAGCAACAGCTAATATGGCCAATGATCAGGAATTATGGTAGTTGTAGTCCTACAACATCTGGAGAGCTACAGGTTCCCCACCCCTAATGTAAGGCTTCAGGGAAATGTTTGTTAACCTTATTAATCCATATGTGGTGAAGCGTTGGAATGTGATTTCTAAAGTGGTATGTTCCCAGGAGGAGAATATTCTTCTAAATGCAGTTTAGTACTAACCATCTAAGAACTTACATGGTCAAAAGAATCCAGTCCCAATGTAGGTGGACAATTGCATGATTTCATTCTCCCCTTCCCCATTAAAAGCTTCCTGCACATGGAAACTTGCACATCAGGAATATGGCTAGGCTAGAACTCATCTTCCCAGCATGCTAGGTTTATGCATGCAGATTTTGTGTGTGACTGTGAATTATACACATATTAAGCATCAGGGTATAACCCGCTTTCTCTGGAGTAGTCTCTTGAACTTTTATGCAACTATTCTAGAATAAATGCACTGTAGAGTGCTACCTTTAAAACACACACACACACACACACACACACACACACGTATTTATATTCTGGAAGCATCCTGCATCAGAGATGGTTTAAACTTTTTGGAAGATAAAGGCTGGGAGCCTAAGGAAAGTTAACGTTAGCAAGTTTTCAGCCCATTGTTACCTGCTGCACCCACCTGCACTCCCCAGAAATCCTCTTTAGAGGGTCAGGGGTCCTTCCTGAACAATGCAAGATCAGACCTGGGGTGCTGCTGGGGAAAGGTGGAGTTGGCCCAAATCAAATTAGGTGTCTAAGTTAAGTTAACTTGAGGAAAGTTTCCTGTCCCACCCTTCCCTGTCATCCCCAAAGCTGGCCCTACCATTGGGCAGAGTGAGGGGACTGGCTCAGTTGGCCTACATTGGATAGCAACAGCAGCTCCCCAGCTTTTCCCCCTCAGCCCTTGGCTGTTCCCCTCTGTTGGAGGACAGAGCTCTGTGCCATACAGCCTGACCTTAAACTAGCCTGCTGCCCTCAGGAGTGGTGGAGGATGCTATTCTGCAGCCCGTATTAAGACTAAACTGCCAGTCCAGTCAGCTTCTGTACATGGACAGAGGCCAAGGCACCATCCTGTCTTTTGCCTCAGGCAGCCCAATGCCTGCCCAGCCCACATTGATCATGAGGGCCTCCCAATCCACTGAGGAAGCTTTTGGGGAAGGCGGGTGGCTGCAGGGGGAAGTAGGGTATAGGAAATGTTCCTTCCATGAACTTCCCTAAGTTACCTTAGGGAAAAAGAGAAAGTCTTCAGCTTGCAAATAAATGTTGCAGGCAAAGAAAATGGATTTACAGTTGTATACTGCAAAGACTATGTCTGCCAAGAAGGCAAGACATCTCAGGGATGCTTCCTTGACCAAAGTGAGAGCTCACTCACAGTTTCACTTGCACCAGCCCCTACTTTAGTTGAATGTGCACAGCTGCACAGGGAGATACTAGCCTTCTCAGCTAGTCTGCATGCATAAACAGGCCTGTGTACACTTGCTTGTTTGAGGGGTGTCCACAATCAGAAATCAGATGCATAGCCAAATGAGGAAGCCATCTACCTGCATTGCATTGCTTTAAATAGGACATGCATTCTGATGTGCATCGCCATTCACATTCTTGCATGACTAGAGCTTGATCAGGGCCATGTCTCTGCTGATAGGCAGACAAAGGATGAATTCTTGCCTTCGGGGTTTATCATGAGTGACTGAATCTTGAGAGTTTTCCTTCTTCCTGTACAACGGCCCCCAGTAAACATAGTCCTCTGTGTTTTCATTGAAATGAAAGGCTGCATTAATTAAAATAGAGCCTGAAAACATGAGGTGGGAGAGAAGGCACTCTTTTTTTCAGATGAAATTGGATGAATGGAAGAGATCTGACTTTACAAATCCCTCACAAGTAAAGCTCCTTTTTGTGTAGCTGCTTATTCAACTAATCTCCTACAGAAATAGACTAGGACGATGAATCTCCAAGTGGGATGCCAGCCATCTTACGCCAAAAGAAATGCAATCTCCTCCTTCCTGGTCCCTTTAGGGGTGTAGCTCCAGGAAGCATACACCTAATCTACCTGTGCACTCCCACTCAGTGCCAGGATCAGCCCTGCACCACCCCATGTGGTGACAGCAGCACCAGGATTTCCAGGGGCCCTGCATGAAAGAGATGAGATCTAACACACTGTCTTCCTTCTTGCTGCACATAGTGCTGATGAGAACAAGGAGGAAGAGAAGCTCAGTTCAAATCAGGCCACCAAAAAGGAATTCAAGGATGTGAGCAGTGTGCTTCTTGACCTCCCTCGTAGGTTCACACTTAAAGCAGCCCCCATGCAGATTCCTCAGGCATGCATGGTGGGAAGGCACACCTGCGAAGCCCTTATACAGAGGAGTTACTGTTTGTGAGAACTAGCGTCTCCAGGAAGGGCATAGACACATGTAATGCCAGTGGTGGGGAAACATGAAGCAAAATGTATTGTCTCTTTTCATAGCCCGAGAAAGGCCCCAAATAACATACTGGGCCAAAACGTATTGGGCTTCTTAAAGAATAAACTATTTTTCTAGCATCTTGAGACTATTTTTTCTTTTGCTTTTTAAAAATCTACTTAGGATGCTTTCCAGTTTTCTCATACTTTTCAGTATGCTCAAACAGGCAATCCCTGTTCATAGAAGCTGATGGACAGGGTTTTGTAAGTCTCCTCCTCTGACATTATACTGCTCATGCCAATAGACCAATTCGTTGCTTGAGTGCCTAAATACACATTATCAGTTGGCGAAAGTAATGCCTCCAATTAAGTGTATTACCACCAAAATATCTCCTTAATCAATATATGCTGTAGTAGTCCCAGCAATAGAAATTAATTTAGAACCTAGTACAGCAACGTTCAACTTTATGCTAAACAAACCTCCCACTGTTCCAGTGATACTTGGGCTCTTTCAGCTATAAAACCTTCCACAAGAGATGCCACATCAATTTAATATGCAATTATATCACACATTAAAAAAAGGAATAACATCACCTAAGTGTGGTACTTGTACCACACCAAAGCCTCTAAGGCTATGTTTTCCTGTTCATAGCTCTGAAATAACATCCACCCAGGAAAAGTGTTGTTTGTTATTATCATGTGTGACATAATTGTTAAGTTGCTGTGGCATCTCTTGTAGGTGGTTTTATAGTGGAACAGCAGACGTGTCACCTGAAGATCGGGGCAATCTCACTTTGATAACAATACAACTGAATTCTAACCAAGTTTTCCCCAAGGAATTAGAACTAATCATATGAACCTGATAAAGAGTTTTTGCCAATACATATGTGTACTGGTATTCCATAGTTCGGTTTCTTGTAAATGTATTGTTGTGTGTGTTCTATATATATATGGTGTTTTATGTATTATATGTCTCATTCTATATATGTTTGAGATAAAAGCATTTTGTTCTTAACTGGAGTCTTGCGTTGAGGTGGGATTTCCCAGTAGACATTTCCCAGGGACCAGTGTGGGTCTGTGTATTGCTATACAGTGCACCATGAGGAATGCAGCAAGGAAAGACCTCACCCATTCCTTTGCTCACTTGCTAGCATTGTGTTGGCCAAATAAGTGAGGTAGGAGGGAAGAGGAAGACTTCAGGTATTGGTGGATAGGAGAGGAATTCTTCTCCAGCTTGGATTACAACTTGAACCAGAGAAGAATTCAGGGGTCATGATGCTCACATCACATTTCAGATGAAATTTATAAGCCCCTAAGAATCATGTTTCCAAGCACAGTAGTGAGTCTCAGCATCAGTGGTATCATTAATGACTATGTTAATCCTAATACAACATGTATTCCTGTACTAACAACAACAAACAAGAATATTTTGGAGTATTTTCTTATTCTTCTCCAGGGTATATAAGGAAGAACATGGTGAACTGAACTATATATTTTGCCCACTTCCCTACTGCAATATGTGCCACTATTCAGAGGCTGCGGCACAGAGTTGATCTTTTGCTATTATTTGCAGCATGGAAAATTAAGAAAAATATCAGGTTGGCAGCATGAGATTAGTTGCTATGAGACCTAAAATGTGCACACTTGAGTTTAGACTGACATTTATGCTTCAATAGATACCTTGTTTCTTATCATTGTGATACAGGCTCCCCCCCCCCAAAGAATCCTTTTTTATGAGAAGACAAATGTTACAAAGCTGACCTAGTGCAGTTATTTTAATGTTAGCTTTATTCTAGGGGAAAGGATGCATTTTTACCCTGAGAGTGATAGCAATCTCAGAATAAAATGATAGCTGGCAAGTGGATTTTTTTTCTATTGGGATTTGAACATCTGGATAGAGCCAACAAGAGATTTGGTAACAGGAATCATTAGACAGAAACCTAATCCAAAATTTATTCTTCTAAAGCTGATCCTTCTCTTTTGGTGCAGCCAGACTACTGTATGTATGCCAGCCGAGTGTTCTAATTGTGTTGACATTCAGTAGAAGCTCAGAGATATCATTATCAACCATTTCTGTCATATTAGATGAATACACCTCTCATCATTGTGAATGTGTACTGTGGGAGGAGAAGCAGAATTATACAAACCAATTATGGTGTCAATTGATGCAAGATGGAATTTTTGCAAGCTTGGTATATTTAAAGTGTTGAAGTAAAAGTACACACGATGGTCTGGAAGCACCTGACTAGTACATGGATGGAGACTATCCAAGTTTCCTGTAGGAAAGGATGGGATATAAGTGTAAAATAACTGGCAATCCCTTTAAACCAAATATGTTTTCTTTTTTTAATTCAAGTTCAGTTTTTACTTGTATACAAAAATATATTGTAACCAAAAAGCATTAAAGTTAACTATATAAAATTACAAATCTTTTCATAAAAGCACTTTTAAATTAATATTAAGCTATATTTTATGAAAAAGTACAGCATGAGCACATCTGTTATTTGAATCTGTCTGCAAAAAGAGAACCAACAGTTGTGACTGTTTAAAAATATAACAAGAGATGGCTGTTGCATCAGACAATGGATGAAGTAGGCATCAGCCCAGACTCAACCTCATCCTTTTGAAGGCAGGGATTGTGCCAAAATAGCTTGTTTCACATACCTATAAGAACATCAGATATGACAAATATTAATGTTAGGCTGTCATGAACACAAATGCCACTTTTGAGGTTCATTCTCCTTAATTTTTAACTGGGATGATAGGGAAGAATACCCAGATACTTCTAAAGTAAAATGCAGGAAGATAACCTTACCTGAGACCTCAATTCATTCACCATAGCCAACATGAGCATTCACAAGTTATACCAGTAAGTAACCTTATGATTCATCCATATATGTATGTGTATGCAATGGGTACAAATAGGAACACGTGTGTCCTTTGTATGCATGGCCAAGATCTGACTGGTGTGTCTGCAGTAATTTTTCCCTCCGCCTAAAAGTTAATTTGGGCCATTAGTCCTACTTACTTGCCAAGGTCCTATCAAGATCAGCAATAAAGTCTTCTAGCTCTTTTGTGTCTCCAAGCTTTGCTGGAAAAACAAGCACAAGACTGATGTATATAAAAAGAAATATGACTTCATGATGTACGTATATCTAACAATTAAAAAGGATCATTAAGGGCACAGATCCTTTAATTTTCCAGAACTATAACATCTCTTGATAAATAAGTATTTATCACACTTCTCTTTAATACATTTAAAATGGCAGTTTTACTTAGAAAAAGTACCTCCTTGATTTACAACTTAAGGTCCACTTATTTATATGATCAGTTATCCCAGGTAACAACTCCTGAAATGTCTTCAACCTCTGATTTGTTTTTATGTTCTGGAAGATAATGTGTTAATGTGAGCCAAATGAAAAGAGCAAACCTGATAACATCAAGGGCTTTGCCCTTTTCATCCTAAAGTACATAATCTTGTAAAACATTATCATGGTTTATCCATGATGGGGTAATTTTATATTTCCCTAGAAAAGTATCTCAAACTATCACCAGGTGGACAGTAGCAGTTCATGCAATATCCTGAAATACCTTGCTTGTATAGGGCCAGTTCAAGCATTTGCCACCACTCTAATACCCTGCGAATAGTGCAGCACCTGCCATCATGTATAAGGCTACCTGGGTCAAAGCATATACTTCCATTTCATTGATTACATTTTTACACTGCCCAATAGACAAAGCTCTCTGGGAGGTTTACAAAGATTAAAAATACTATATAAAAAAGATTTACATACAAACAGACAAGATACACACACGTGTGTTTATGTATGTGTATATCTATATATCTATAGATATATACATACATACAATTTTAATGATCAACAATAAGAAATCCCAGGACCTGATTAAAAACCTTATCAAATGCTGCTAAATGCCTGAGAGTAGTGGAAGGTCTTAACCCGGCACCGAGAAGATGACCATGGTGGGCCTCACTGGGGAGAATATTCCATAATCAGGGAGCCACCACTGAGGAGGCCCACTCCCTTGTTGCCACCTTCTGAACCTCCCTTGGTGGAGGCCCTTAGATGATGAGCATAATATACAGGTAGGTTCATGCCAGGAGAGACACACCATCAGGTATTGTGATCCTGAGCCATGTAAGGCTTTATAGGTCAAAACCAGCAGCTTAAATCGGGCTCAGAAATGTACAGGCAGCCAGTGCAAGTGGGCCAGCATTGGTGTTATATATTCAGACCTTCTGGTCCCCACTACCAATCTGGCTACAGCAGTTTGCACAAGCTGCAGCTTCCAAGCCATCTTCAAAGACACCCCCGCACAAAGTGCACTGCAGTAATCTAACTTGGAGGCTTTTAATGGCATATGATGGGGCAATTATGTCAGCTGTCTTGAACAGGTCTGTTATTGAAATTGTGTACTGAAATTGTTTTTAGCTTTTTAATTGCTTCAAAATGTACCTTAAACATTTTCAGACCATGTTTTATTATAATGTTGTTTTATAAGGTTTATAATGAGAGCCTCAGCTATTGGGCAGTATATAAATGAATGAATGAATGAATGAATGAATGAATAATGGAGCATAGTTTACTGAAGCCAGTTTATCCCTGTCCAGATAGGGGCATGGCTTGGCCTCTAGTTGAAGTTGGTAGATGACATTCCTTGCCACTGAGGCCACCTTAGCCTCAAGTGACAAAGATGGCTCCAGGAGAAACCCCAAGCTATGAACCTGCTCCTTCAGGCAGTGTGCAACCCCATCCAGAACACACTGAGCACCCTCCATATGGTCAGAATAACCACCCACTAATAGCATCTCAGTTTCCTCTGGACTGAGCTTCAGTTTATTAGCCTTCATCCAGTCCATCGTTGCATCGAGGCACCGATCTAGCACATCCACAGCTGCACTTGATGAAGATAAAAAGGAGAAATAGAGCTGCAAGTCATCAGCATACTGATGACAACACACTCCAAAACTCCAGGTGACCGCACTCAATGGTTTCATGAAGATGTTAAACAGCATGAGGTACAAAACCAACGCATGAGGAACCCCCTGCTGGAGAATCCACAGGACTGAGCAATATCCCCCAGGCACCACCTTCTGGAGCTGCCATTCAAGTAGGAACAAAACCTCATCCCAGCTCAATTGGCCCAGAAGGATACTATGGTCGATGGTACTGAAAGCCGCCAAGAGATCAACAAGGTCACACTCCACCTCTCTCCTGACATAGGTCTTCATACAGGATGACCAAGGCTGTTTCCATGCCCAAACCTGGCCGGAACCCTGACTGAAATGGATCCAGATAATCGGTCTCATCCAAGAGCATCTGGAACTGGTTGGCAACTGAAACTCATACAAGAAAACTGGACAAGCCTGTGAATACCTCACCTGATTCACTTGCTATAACACTGGAGTCTAAGTCCTGGTGGATGCAAGAGATTTTATTTTGGAAGTGACCTGCAAAGCATATTATAGTGGACCTCTGAAAATATCCACTGGGCAGAACATAGAGGATTCAATAGAGGCAGAGAGATATTATTTCTTTGCTGCCTTCACTGCCCCTGAATATACTTGACCATAGACACACACCAGTGTTCAATTGCATCCACTAGGAGTTTTTCTCCATCTGCACTCAAACCATCTCCTATTTTGTTTCATCGCTCTCAGCTCTGGAGTATACCATGGAAACATATGAGCTCTGCTCTGGAAAGGGAACTCAGGAGCAATTGTGTCAACCACCTAGGTCATTTCTGCATTCCACAGATTGACCAGAGTTTTGATAGGAGAGTCGGCCATATAAGTCAGAATCCCCACCTCCACCCCGCCCCCTCTGTCTCCATTAGCCTCCCGGAGTGGACTATCTTAATAGGTCCCCCATCCTTGCAGAGGGGAAAAGCCATAAGTCTAAACCTCAGAAGCCAATGATCTGAACACGACAACGGGATTGATTCAAAGTTGCCCAAGTTCAGATCACCATCTCTACAAGCAGCTGAAAAAACCAAGTATAGACTGCACCCAACTACATGTGTTGGACTGATGACATGTTGGAACAGTCCCATGGTTGTCATGAAGTCCATGAAATCCTGGGCTGGCCCAGACAATGTGTCCTTGGAGTGAATGCTGACCTCCCACGGAACCAACGGTCCAGGGGATCTCAAAAGCACACCTGAGACCACTTTCATCAGCTTAGACAGGGAGACGATTGGGCAGCAGGGTGGCAGTAGACCAACAGAATCCCCGATCTGTCCTGGTAGGCCAACACAAAGTACAAACACTCCAGACCAGTAGTCAGACAGACAGAGAGCCTGGAGATCAGCTGCCTTATCCACTATTAAATCATGAATGAGGATTAAATCATCTTGTTTTGAACAGATCTGGCATTATTTTGAAGCCTCAGGTCAGGCTGATAGGGCAACATATGGGTGCAACCATAAGTCATCTAAAGGCACAATCCTATGCACATTCAGGAAAAAAAGTCCTACGATTCCCAGCATGTCCCATATAGCATGGCTGTCTTTCTTAATTGATTTTCTGCAGTAAGAAAAAAGATGAAAGAAACAGTGGGGAAACATGGGATGATTCCGAGCAGAAGATGAAGTCTCGACCCCCTGTACAATTCTGTGAATTAGGTAAGGCAAGGGCGTCATAAAAGCCTAAACTGCAAGCACCTTTTGATCACAGCACCTCAATCATCAAGAAGTCTTCAGTGAAACACTGATTGCAAACCCAAGGATGTTCACATACAGGATTTTTCAATTGGTCCATGGTCATTTGCTTATACATAGAATAGGGAGAGGACAGTCAGCATAAACACTGGCATAGGATGATACCTGAGCTATTGAGAATTAAGAAACCAAACCTCCTAAAATTTAACCAGCTGTTCCCCATCCCTGTCCTAAAATATTACCTTTTCGAGAAGCTATTGTTGGAGCAGATACAGCTGGAGTGGACAGTGTTGGAGAATTTAGCTTTTCATCACTAAAACTGAAACTGTTTCTGCAGAGTGAATCTGCACCTGCAACAAATATACAAAACATTTAGAATCAGAAATGTAGCAGTAGTAAACCAGTCCCCTGCCCCATACAGGATATCAATACCACTCTGGCATTGCTCCACATTTGATTAATTGGTAGATTCAAGGTGCAATCTTATACACACTTATCTAGGAGTAAGTCCCTTGAACTCAGTGGAGCTTATATCTGAGTATTCATATGGGATCTCATTGTTAATCAAGCAGAGTTTATTAAAATTCCACCCCCTCAAAATCAATGGCCTAAAAGAAGCAAAGACTTCTTAAAGGTCCAATGTTGTGGAGGTTCCACAGATTTACAGCAACAATGTTTTACTAACAATTTCGAAGTGAGACAACCATGCTGGTTGGACTCTCAACAACAAGGAGGTTAAAAAAAATGCATTTATTGTTTGAGGAAAAAATGCCTCTAAAGGCCCCAAATGCCACGCTAGAGATTCAGATCTGCAGTTAGGCAGCTTTCTAAACTCTCTGGTTATAGATATACACCTACACAACGAAGTTAGCAATCTGGAATCTTTGAAAACACAAAATTAGGACTTAGGCTGCGGTCTATTCTGGTTTTCAGAATGATTGAACAAGCTCCCAGACAGCCAGTATAAATCCCAAGACATTTTAGAATAGTGACAGCAGCTCAGTGACAATGGCAGAGCTGCTTTGAAGGGCTGCCTCCTCATGATTTAATGCTACTTGGCTTCTCTGCTTGCTTCTCTACTGGCTGCTTTCTGCCTGTGATGCATGTGCAACAGCTCACAAAGGGTGTCTTCTGCTGCATACAGCTTGCTTGCTCCTTCCAGGGGAACTCCATAGGCCAAGGGAATGAGTTGGTGAACATATTAATGTATCTGGCAAAGAGCAGTTTTCAGCTAAATTGGTGTGAGTCGGTACTAAGGTTCCAGAACTCCTCCTCTAGATGCCGAATTAGCCTACAGCGGCTCTGCCATACATCTGCTGGACTCCTTTGCTTCCTTTGACAATGGAATACTGCACAGATACTTATAATATTTTCCTCAATGTTTTAGTCATCCAGGAACCTGACAGGAAGGTAAACCAGGCTGTAAGTGGTGGGTGAAGAGGGAAAAGACAGTCAGTGGCTACCCCCTCCTTGCCTTTGGGCAAATCTGTAGCTTTTTCAATGACTTGCCAGTACCATTTTGCTTAGGATTGAGAAGTTTTAGTGATAGCATTATAGAATTTAGTTTCCTTTGGATGAGAAAGCACTGGAGATCGATGGTGTCTTTGGAATATTTGCCTTGTTTATACATATATACTGGAAGATATATATGTATACTGGATACTGGATGCAATCAAAAAGTGAAGATAGCTGTGCTGGCCAAAAGGACAATTCAAAAACCTGTATCATCAAAATATCTCTATTAGGCCAACTCAAAGATCACAAAATACACTATTCTGCAGCAGATCTCCGAGACAGCCCCTGCAATGCAAACTGCTTCATATTCTGCCAAGTCACAGCTCCAAGAACAATGTCTGTCTGAATCTATTTAAACTGTTCTTTCTGCTGTCTCTGCCTGCCCCTCAGCTGTAGGCCTGTCACTTCTCCATGCTCTGATGGGCACTACATTCCAAAAGTTCAAGAGAAGTTCTTAGCTATCAGGAGATCATCTCCTATCATTATATTAATTACACATTAGTCGATCATCCTGGACTATTAGCAAGTCAGCATCCCTAACAATATATCTTCCCTTTCTATGACATGACTTTATGTATTTATTTCAAACCATCCATTAACCATTAACCATGTAAGAGTTAAATGTCATGTGACCTCAGAGCATTCTCTGGCCTTATTAAACCCCTGTGTAAATGGCTATTCTGGATTTATTTTATTTCTGCTGAAATATGGGACAGGGAATAGGCTGAAGATTCTGGGGTCTGAAGTGTTCCCTCCCTCAGTGCATGGTGTCTTAAAATGTGAATAAGATTGACCTACATGGCCATACTTATAAAGCACCCCTTGCTGGCCCTGCTTATTAAATGTGGTGTACCCTCTGGTATACTTTGATATTATTAAAAGAAATGTCTGTCCTCATGTCATTTGGTATGGAGCGAGATCTCAGTGGCCTGGGGTGGGGGAATCAAAAGTTCAGATCATTGGCAAACATTTAACTATTTGCCAGCTCCTCTATATTTTTAATCAGCTGTTTCACATTCTCAGCTGTTTTGTTTTGTTTTTGTAATACAAGTGAAATCATGCTATTTATTGGGTGAAAATATTAACTTTTTGTAAATTTCATATTCATATGCTTGTACATGTGCTTGACAGCTGTTCATAGCTCAAAAGCCAATAGAGAAATAAAAATGAAACTCTTTAAAGTTTTTTTAAAAGCACAATGTCATGCTCTCAGAAAGAGAGAGAGAGAACGAACACACATACTATAAACCTCAGAAAGTGGCAGGTAGGGCCATGACCTAACCTGGGAGTTATTTCAATTCTGTTCCTCGGAAAATCAGCTTCAGCAGTAGCTGAATGATATCCCTCAGCTGTGCTTTGCTTTATGCACCCCATATAGACCTAAATGGCATTATCTGCTTTGGATA
The DNA here is from genome assembly GCF_057233095.1 of Heloderma suspectum. Classification (NCBI taxonomy): domain Eukaryota; kingdom Metazoa; phylum Chordata; class Lepidosauria; order Squamata; family Helodermatidae; genus Heloderma; species Heloderma suspectum. Next base: position 173,701,922 of record NC_139460.1, on the reverse strand, counting down.
GATAGCTTTCTTCATTACAATTTTAACTATCCAGACCACAGAAATATGCAGCACCTATCTTCCAAAAGAGATCTCTGAATATGCCTGAGACTGTATCACAAAAAAATGTAAGCAGCTGAATGTACTCCGATATCACACAGAAGAGTTAGCTTTTGAACTCTATGCTGCTTCTCTCCCACTCTCTCTGACCTTCTTGGACCTATGTGCCAATATTGCAGCTAATGCCCACATAGGGATTGGGTTCCTAGAATCAGCAGAGATGGCACAGAAATTCCGGTGCCAGGTGCTGCCACCATATGACCCCTTGCACCAATTGTGCTGAAGTATGTGGATCAGACTGCAAAAAGTTCTAAGAAAATTATTGTCAAGCCCAGGTCTTTGAATTCAGATTCCTGAGCAGATTCAGTGCGTTTAAGCCAAAGCAAAACCTACTTAATGAAGGGTTTGAAGTTGAGAAGGAAGGATGCTTAACTTGGCAAGCAAAATAATTCATGGTTAGCTCTAGTTATTTCTTTTCCAGACTTAGCAGTCAAACCTCAAGAGCTCCACTTAAATATAGGACAGCCTCTTAACCAGTTCGTTACTACACAAATAAACTGGGGCGGGAGGGGGGAGCAGAGAGAAAGGTGAAACTCTCAGACTTTCCCATTACATCAGAAAAGGGATCACTGTCCAACCATTTCTAAATAATACATTTATTCTAGAAGGCGCACCTTACTCCTCAGCTTTACAGCAGCAGGTCAACATATGCCTGCATCGGCTATAAAGTTGTGGTAAGGTCGTGGTACTGACACTGCAGTCTGCAAACTCCATCCCAAGCACTTGAACAATATGTTTTCAGATTAGGACATTTGGGTGGGGTTTTCAGATGCTCCCAGCAATAACAGTAAATGACACTAATTACTACTGGGGGGGGAGGGGGGAAGCAGAAAGTAGCTCATGGCCACTGGCCAATTTCTGATGGGCCATGTAGTGCAAGGATTCTTGCCAAGAATGCTGGATTCTAAGTAGCCTGGTCTGATCGAGCAAGACACTTTTTATGTTAAGGAAGAGTTGCACTTAACACAGTTTAGAAACAAGGACGAGCCTTGTGGAACACATTTATAATGGCATAAGCTTCTGTGGACTAGAGTCCACTTCAGCAGAAGTGTTGTCCTCCCTTCTCAGGAATGTGTGCAGAGGGGAAAAATGTAAATGTTGGGATCAAATAGTAAAGAAATTCAAATGGTACAGTATGTGACTATTCAATTAGAGCTTAACTGTATGTAGAATAAGTAGAGGTGCCAACAGGATTTTCTGGGTCTAATATGCTGTATGTGGATGGAGCCCTTCTTATTTGTTTATACCTCATAACAACTATAGCAATGTTAACAAAGGTCAAACAGTCACTTTTTATTTTTTTTCACCAAAAAGGCTTTGAACCTTCGACATGGATGCTTATACCAGCAGCAACCACCCATCCAGAAGATTTCCTCTATTTTCTCCCTCATGGGTGGGAAAGCAATTAATCACTTCCTTCTCATCCCATATTGCTGCTACAATCAACATAACACCCCCCACTCAACTGCATTCCCTGCCCCCAGAAACCCCAACATGCCAAAAGATTGAACAACAACACTGTACTACACTGCAGGGCTGTCATTCATGACTTTCTCTCTCAGCCCCCCCCCCCCCCCGCAATAGAGGTATAACAACACTGGGCTACTTTGCAGGGCCAATATAACTCTCTCAGCCTCAGTACCCTCCCTGCTGTATCATGGATATACTAATGATGGACTTTATTTTCAATGACAGGTTTATTTTTTATATTTACTAACTCAGGAAAAAAATAACGATGTTTTTCTGGGCAACACTTCTCCACCAGGAAAGACCAAAATATAGTTTCAAAACGAACCAGGAAGTACCTTCTCCAGACAATGGTACATGTGTCACTCTAAATTGTTTTCTATAGCACAGCTTCCCTAAACAATCACATCTGTGATCTCACTCATTGGCTAAAAACAATGAAAGACAGGAGAAGGCTCATTTCTCAGAAAGCAATTGGTTAGAACGATGCCTGTACATTTTGATTTGTATCTCTCCTCAATAGGGGCTAGAGACTTTCTTTAAATGAAAGCTCAGACACTGCAGATTCACCTGTACCCTCCCTCTTGGTGGGCTTGAAAAGAAGGACAGTGACTATTCTCTATGTCAATAATTCCTGAGAATGTAAGTATCTTAGTATTGCTAAGTTAATTAACAGGAAAGAAATCATTGTCTCTATTCACGGCCTAATCCTGGGATTGTCAATGTGGCACTCGTGTGCACGAATGTGCCCGCAGACACTCTCCCTTGGACAGACCCACTGCCCCTTCTGCCCCCCTTTTAAGATTTTAAAACATTATTTTAATTGGGAGGCTGCCATATTTCCTGCCTCCAGGACTGTCTTTACTTGGGTTCAAAAGAATAGTTTTGCATTTTGAAGCTCAGACCTCACCTCTGCCTTGTACTTAGGTTCTTGAGCAAGTTACTTTTCTTCTAGTCTCACCATTTGCCTTCTGGAAAATGTTTGTTTTGTAACCAAGCATGCCCTCTATGGCAACCATTTTATGAATAGACAAGCCCCCCACCCGCAGCAACCATTTTTTGAGAGCACCCATTACATTCTCCCAAAATTCTGTGTGTGTTCACTGACCCAAAAAGGTTGTGTGTCCTGCTAATCACTCGGCAGCACTTTCAAATAGCACCCAAATACCAAGCCTCTGAATGTCTACTCAGATGCAAGTCTGAGCAGTATGTCTACTCACAAGTACTCAGGGCAATATTCTGCATGTCTACTCAGAGGTAAGCAGGACTGAATCATTCAGCAGCTTCTTCCCCAGGTTCTATCCACTCCCCTGCAGGGAAGAAGCTCTTATCCCCAGTCAGCAGCTGATCAGAAACAAGAGCTCTTCCCTGCTGTGAAGCCCCTGGGTAGTATCTGGCCTGCAGGCTGGAGGTTCCCCATTTTGCCCTAATGCATAGAATCAAATACCTTATAAATTCTATTTTAGCAGTTTCATGCTGAAATCTCCCTTTGAAATTTCTTTGTTGGCGAACACTAATTAGATGTGCCTAAATATTTCTGCAAATGTAGTCTTGCTTTCTAAATCTTAAAACACAATTAGTGGACCATGGGGATTGTAGTTTCTATTTTGTTTAAATGTAAATTGTGCTAAATTTATTTATTTATTACATTTTTAATCTGCCCAGTAACAAATGTTCTCTTGGTGGATTACAAACAGTTAAAATAATAAAATACCAATAGTTAAAAGAATACAAAACAATAACAAAATCATCAACAGCACAATTGAGATCAGGCCAGCCTGACTAACTGTCCCATGATTAAAAAGTATAATCAGAGCCTTTACCCTCTCTGATTCTCATCTAAGAATGTGGACTAAATAAATCCCAGTTTTCAATCTAGTCTAGGGCCTTTCTGAGGAAGAAAGTGGTAGATTTTTTTTTTAAAGAACACATAATTTTGTGCTTATCTTACAAAATTGGCTTTACTCTTCAGTCAGAGGCATTTTCCTGAAGCATATCTAAATTAAGAGAGTGCAGTTCATTTGTTACTACGTTGCACTTTACCACGAACAGTGGGATCAATCACTGCAGAGATGCAAGCAAGCCTGCAGGATGCTTATGTGCAAATGACACTTAGGTCTCAAGTTGGAATACATATATGAGATTAAATTACACAGTGTACATTGGCAACCAGTGTCAAAATATCCCCAGTTAAATCTGGGCTATGGAATACCTATTGTCAGTATCAGAATCATTTATTAATTGTTCAGATGAAAGGCCACAGGAAAAATATTTTAATAAGCATTTTGTAAAAATGCATGTAGCTCACCCCAAAGTTTAAATTAGTATCAACTAGCCTTCAGAAATATGAAACTAAAACCAGAATATCACAAACACAATATAATTTGTATTGTAAAATCCATACAAGATAATCTACCAAGGGCTAAGCCAACATGGTGCCTGCAGGCAGTACCTCCAACAGTGCAAATGAAGGGTCCCCAATGTGGCACCCGCAGGTATCTGCAAAAACCTTTATTTCCCTTTTTAAAATATGCATACATGGATTTGTATATATCCATAGCAATGACTACATATGAAAATCATACAACCTTCTAGCAGTTGGACTGGGGACAGCAATGGCAAACCACCCAGTCTGCCAGGAAAAACGGCGTCCCTCTAGGGGTCAGTAATGACTCGGTGCTTGCACAAGAGGAACCTTTTCTTTCCTCCTTCTAGCAATTATACATAGGCTTCAACAAAACTGGACCCAATATCCAAATAAGTATCCATTTGAAGATGGTGTCTATATGCCACCCTTTCAAAGCTTGAAAGTGTTGCAGTGGTTTGAAGACCTTATATTTTAGGAGGTGTTCATCCTTACAGTGTTGTAATATCAGTCTTTTAGCTGTCAAAGGGCACTGAGAATCCATTTACGCTGACTATTTGTTAATTTCCATGAAGCAGGTAAATAATTTAAAACAGCATGTATATCATAGAATCGTAGAATAGAAGGGTTCGAAGGGGCTGATAAGACCATCGAGTCCAACCCCCTGCTCAATGAATATTAAAGACTGTTTTTCCCCCCTGTGTAATACCTCCTCCCCAAAATAAGCAACTACTGACATTGCCAAAACATATGTTTAAAAGAAATATTAGCTGTATTGCACCTCCTGCAATTAGCCCAATTAGACAATCTGTTATTAACGAGATGTTGTGGTGTCCAACAGAGATGAAACAAAAGCTTTTGATGAATAAGATGCAGCCTAAGATTCATGTACGCAACAGGTAGACACCAAAGTGGCAATCCACTGATTAGGCATTTTGTGGTGGTGTCCACAGCAGTTTCTCAAATTCCCAAATGTGCCCATGAGTCCAAAAACATTGGGGACCCCTGGGCTAAGCTGTCTTCACCCCAATATATGCAGGGCCTTCACCAAAAGATGCCACTAGCTGAGCAAGGTAAATCCTCTTCCATTCCTGTATCACAGATAAAAACCTGACTGAATGCTTATGTTCAATTATCTCCATTCATGAGTTCAGGAAACACTGATTGAAACCTTAAGTTTCAAACTCCATCCTCAGAAGTCAATAAGTTAAAGTGTCACAGTACCTCCCTAATTTATGCTCATCTTTAAATATCTTATATCATTGAGAAAATCACATGAATAGACAACTGCCAGATCATGTCTCACTTTATCTTCCAGTCTAGATTTAATTAAGTTCTTGGCAGTAAGAAATGTATCAAATTCTATCCAGGATTTGCTGGCAATACAAAAGTCAACCTTAATTTATTGAAGAGTTCTTTAAAACTGTGCTGGCTGCGGACTTCCATAGGAGGCATTCCAAAGCCAGTATGTAACGGGTTTTTTACATGTCCTAGTAGGTAGCAATTCCTCTAATTCTACTCTTAGGGATGCTGCAGGTGTTAAAACCTTAGGAACTTGACATTACCTACATTTCACCATATTTTCCCATATCCCAAAACAAAGCCCCATATAGGATTTAAAGCCCCTGAATGTAGGGGATCTCTAAGTTGCCCTCTTTTGAAATGGTTAATTGCAAGAAAGCTTGGAAGGTTCACAATACTCTCCTTCACTTGCTTTAGCTTCTTATTCTAAAATGCATTGTCTATACCAGCACAAGATGTCCCCAGTCCTTTTATTCATAACATTTCTTAGTTGCTCTTCCAAAATAGGATTGATGTACAAATCACATCTAAAACTTTCACAATAAAATAGTCAGACTGAAACTACCATCAGCACCATATATTGCTTCATAGGTTAAAAATATCCAATACACTCAGTGAATAGCACCAAATGCATTGCTAAATAAAAAAGGTTGCGCCTGATAAGCAAAACTATGTGGCAAATCTAAAACAGTAAGAAAAACTAGGTGGCAAATCTAATATCATGAAGGAAAGAACTCTAGAGAGTGGATGTCGAGAAATCCCAGGGGGCTACATTCCCTCTGCTGATTTCTAATAAAGTTCACACAAAGTCACCAAAAGAGTCTCAATTATACATTTTTGAGACCCCAATTGACGAGGGTCTAGATAATTTATTTCCAGAACCTGAGGAACTACCTTGCCATTTCCCACATGATTACTGTGCCTAAATACAATGAGATGGGTCTAAAATTGTTCAGATGGTTTAGTCCAAATAGGGCAGCAAGATTGTTAATGGAGACTGGCCAATGTGATCATATTATGCCACTACTTTTCCATCTGCACTGGCTACTAGTCTGTTTCCTGATCAAAGTGCTGGTATTAACAGCTCCTCCCATATACACCTGCTTGGACCCTAAGTTCATCTTCAGTGGTCCTTCTCCAGAAGCCCCTGCCAAAGGAAGTGAGGTGGGTAGCTATTAAGAGGGTATTTTCAAGAGGGTATTTTCTGTTGTGGCACCCTGGTTGTGGAATGAGCTTTCACAACGCAGGCATTTTAGTTTTTCAATTTTTATTTTAAATCTGGTGCTGTATTTTAAATCTCTGCATTGCTGCTACATTCTATTTGGCTATTATTTTTATTTTGTACTGTAGTTTTAAACTTTTAAATTATATTTTATGTTATATTTTATGGTTTTAATTGTTGTGAACCACCCAGAGAATTTCGGCTACTGGACAGTATAGAAATGTAACAAAGAAATAAAGAAATATTAAGTCATGGAGAGACTTAACTCCTCTGTTGAGGAAGAAAGTACTAGGGATTGTGTCAATTGTGTCTAAGATTCAGACTGGTTGTTCGTTCCATTAATCATCCAGGCCTAAGACAGGAGGTCAGCAGAACTAGCTAAATCCTCCAGAGCATTTTGGAATTCAATAGGATCCCTAAGTCTCCAGGACTGGACCATCTTCATGCATCCATCCTGCAGAGGGTACAAGCCCCTGAAATCCATGCCTTAGCAAGGTTATGATACGGTCACAACAAGTCCCTGAAATATGTGCCATGCAAAGGTAATCTAGTTAGTGGATATTCCACCTAAATCCTGATTACTGTTATAACCAATGGCCAATGTAGAACATCAAGTCCCATGTGTGTTCTGCAGAGTGTGTGGGGCCATTGACAAACAGGGAGACCTCCATAGTTATCATAGTCAATCTGGTACTGAAAAGGTTGCATAATATTGTTGACTGGGTCCTAAAGAAGCTGCAAATGGCTAACCTGGTCCTGAAATAATCAAATGGGTTGGTAAGGAGTCTGGAGGAGATTCATGTGGAGACCTGGAGGATGGTTCAGACTCATATTTAAAGAATACCTCAGACTCAAATGTAAGAAGACTGGACTTTTTGATTTCTGATGTTTGATATCACGGGATTATAAAATCTCTGAACTAAAGGCTGTAAAAAGGGCTTGCACTGAAAAAATACAATGCAATTTGTTATGCTTTTATTTTGCCTTCTGCAAGGTCAGAGAAAGAACAAAGGTTGTTTGGATCAAGACCTCACCACTGTCGATAAGAAGAAAAACAGAGCTTCAATGCATGCTCAGATACCAACTACAAAAAAGGACTGTGCTTAGTAGCTCGTCATTGGCACCTGTACTGGTAAGAAGACCCAGAATGTTCCTGACACCTCCTGGTTCAGGGAAATCACAACAATAGCAGAAATAATGGCTGGGATGACTGAGTTTAAAGAAGATGTACCAGTGGGAAATGTGCCAGCTCAATAATTGGTAAGATACTGTACTCACTAGATAAGATACCCTGATAAAGGAACTTCTTAGAACACCCAGAGAGATGCCTAGAATAAAGTGGGGGGTAAAACGTGGGACAGGAGGCCAGCTCATTTCTGACTGGTCCCGTCACTGCTGTAAGTCCCCAACTCAGACCAGAACAAGAGCGTAAAAGCACATGCAGTTAGGCTGACAGACACTTGACAGGTATATTTCCTGTCTTGTCCTCAGTTTCACCTGCTTCTGATCTTTGCTTGATCTTCGGACCAAGGGGCCTGGGTAACTATGGATGAATTAACTTTAGTTTCTATCCTGAACTACTTACATTTGAAACTTCACCTTTTACATGCCTAGAGAAACATAGTAATGCTTTAGATTAGCTTTTCCACATTTAAGCAGTGTGCAGGAAGAGGTTTCAAGTGGATGTTACATTATTTAGCATATTTTAGTTTAGCTTTGAAATGCAAGTAGAATGCAGGAGTATGTTATGCCATATTATTCACACTAGGGCTGTGCACCTCTTCAGCCCGAACTCCAAGCCGAAGTGAGGCACTTTGGGCTGCCTCCGAGGCGGGGCAGAGCGGGCACAAAGTGGGTTGGGTCGCTCCAAAGCACTTCAGAGCAATCTGGAAGCCCGGATGCACCACTGCTGCTGTCCAGCTCCCAGCCCCTTACCTGGACCCTTGGGATGTGCACTGGCAGCCATCTTCTTCTTCCAGGGAGTTGGCATTAATATTGCGTACTTGACAGCTTGATGACAGCCATTTGCACAGGATCTATTTCTAGAAATACAGAGAGCTGCCACCACTGGTAAGGAGCTGGGGGCTCGCGTGGCACAGCAGGGTTGTTCAGGGGGGGAGCAGGATTTGGCCATCTGAATCCCGCTTCAGCTCCAGAGGCTGAAGCAGGGTACCCCCCCCAAAGTGGCCTCCAAGGCGGGTTGGGGGTGTGTCCCTGCATAGCTGTAATTCAAACAATGCTACCAGCCCAATTAGCTATCTTGTTTGCTACCTCTGTAGTGCCAGTTCCCCCCCCCCCGACTACAATCCTTTTTGTTAATCTCAAATTTGTTACATTAGCAGCGGTGAGAGAAAATGTAACCTCAACAAAAGTTTCTGAATTATGCTCATGGAACCACCATTCTGATTATCGGATTTTGTAATCTTCTTAAATAAAGCATTTCATACATTTCAATCAAGTTCGAAGCCTGCAGTGATGCTTGCCTATTTGGACTTGGCCTGGTTACCCACTAGAGTGTCTCGAACCCAATCGGTATAGGTTCTGAAGCTAAACAGAACCAAACAATGAGGACCTCCACTTTCCAGCATTGCTATGATCCTGTGACTTCTAACATCACACACCGTCAGCTTGAGCTGAAAGTTTTTCCAGGAGTTACCAAATCACCACAGAATCCATAAGAGTCTTTCACCTTTTCACATCAGCAGCTTTCTGTTCCCAGCGCCAGCATGCTGCTTTGACATGTTTATACACATAGAAACAGATACACATCACTCTGGCTGGCACAAGTTAGGCATTTCCAGATGGATTTCTTAGGCGTTAGCTGCACTGGGATTAGTAAAACCACACAGAGGCTGTGCCAATTCCAATTTGTTGTGCTAAATCATACACAACTTGTCTCTTCTGAAGATGCTGCTATTCCACTTTAGGTTTGCTGCCAAGCCATTTGTTCTTCCATCAGCACAGGGCAGGGAAGGGGGGAGCTTCTGTTTTGAAGCAACCAAATACACTCCGATTCCCATTCAGGAAGTGCTAGGGAAAGACTCAGATAAACTAGCAGCTGAGAATTTCAACATGTAGTGTGAATCTATCTTCTAAAACTTTTTAAAAAGTCTCATAGATACCCTATTTATTTTTCACAGCAGGACTTCACAAAAAAGTTTTTTTCACAGCATTTAAAGAAAATTGTACAGGACAGTAGAAGGGGAAGGCAAGAATTATCCCCGGTTAGCTACCACACTAAGGCAGCACACAGAACAGCTTAACCAGCAGGAGGGCCCACCCCACTGCCAAGCAACACCTGGCTGACTTTTGGGGCTGGGTAAATTATCTGCTTGTTTGTTCCCTGGGGTTTTAAAAGTTGTGTTATATTGTTTTATGCTGGCGAAATATTGGCATGTGCCTCAGAAAATCTTTGGACAACCTGGGGTGGTGATGGTTCGGGATGCCCCCATTAGAGTGGTCACGGTCAGATATGTGTTGGGGGGCTAACAGGCTAGTTAAGGAGAAGCATGATTAGACTTTTTGTGCTCCCCCCCATTCTGGTTTCCCCCTCCAACTGGATAATTTCCAGTAGATTTACCAGCTTGCCCTGGGGCCTCTTGAATGCCAGGCTGGTCAAAAATAAAATCTCTCCCATTCCTGATTTCATTGTGAATGAAGGGACCACAACTGTATATTACCAATATCTGGGTGGGGAACAGGGAGGAGATAATCTCTGCCAGCTATGCCCTTCTGTGCACACCACCATAAGCTCGAGGCTTGGTGGCGGGTGTTGCTGTTATCTATAAGAATTCCATCTCTCTCTCTCTAGGTTTCCTGTCCATTTGAGTACCAAACCTGAGTGATTTTATCACTCAGCCAGACTAGGGATTCTGCTAGTCTCCAAGAGATGGTCTTGGTTTTGCTGTTGAGATCTCTCAGAATTATTGTTCTGGGGGAGCTCAGTATTCACACCAAGGCCAAGAATCTGGGGCAGCTTTGGACTTCATAGACACTATGCCAACCATGGGGACAATGGTTGGCTCAATGTATGTAGCAGGACAGCCGAGTTTTAGTTTTCTCAACCAAGCAGGAATATGGTGATCTGAAAGTGGAGAATTTAACGTCTGTCCTCTTGTCATGGCTGGATTGCTTCCAACTGAGGTTTAGAAGTTTTCCCCTGCAAGGGTGGGGGGCCTTTACAATGGACCAGCCCTGGAGACTAATAGACTCTGATGGATTTCGGAGGGCCCTGAGTACTCTGTTGAAGCCTTGGTCAGTCTGTGTGGGATATAGACAGTTTACACAATTACATCCAAGTACCCTCTCGCTCTGAGCAAAGCCGAGGCAGCAGAGCAGAGCCAGAGCCAACGTGTATAAAAGTGGAAACTGGATAGGGAGAGGTTTTTTCTCCCTCTGTTATAGTACTAGAACCTGGATTCATCCACTAAAGCTGAATGGTGGGAGATTCAGGACAGAGGAGCAAGGGGGCCTTGGCTTGCTCAGCTTCAGTGCGTGTAGGTGTTCCCTGACCATGAAAGCCCACACACAGCGAAGCAGCAGCAGGAAACCCTGCAATTACCCAGGAGGTGACAGTTAGGACCCTTCTCCCTGCCTCCTCCCCAATGTCCAGTAGGGGCAAGGCTTATGGAGGGGCAGGGCCTGCAGAGGCGGCACAAGCCTCTGTGGGCCGGACATGGAGCTTCTTCAGACCAGAGCCTGCAGCCCCTTTACCAGCAGTGGGAGCAGGTGGGAGGGCTGTGGAGTAAACCATCCCCATGCAGACAGCAATAGTGGCCAGGCAAGACTTGGCACACAGTAAAGGAAAGCGCTGCATCATCTAGTCTAGGCTGCAGCCACACCCCTTTTTTAATCACAAAATTTTCCCTAATGTGAGAATGGCAGTGAGCTGAACCAGTCAGACACTGCTTTGGAGACACACAGCCAATAACAGCCCTGGAGCGGCAAGGAGGGCAGGCCTCTAACTGCTCCAGTGCCCTCATTGGCTGTGCACACCACAAAGTTCAGCACATGATTGGTTCAGCTTGCTGCCTCTCATACTAGGGAAGATATTGTGATTTAAAATGGCATGTGGCTGCAGCCTGAACTTTGCTTTACTGAATGCCAAGCCTTCTCTGGCCATTACTGCTGCTGCCTGCCTGGAGGTGGTTTAGTGCCCTGGATCTCTTGGCGTCTTAGGCGAACTCCCACTTGGCCCCCCTAAAATCAGCCCTGCTCCTATCTATAGCTGCCCCCTCTGCTTCCATAGATAGCATAGAGTCCAAGAGGTCTTTCAGAGGGAGTGCAAGCACAATGAGAACAGGTTGAATGCCTCTGCCCAGGTTAGTCTACACACTGTGTTCCATCTTGTCTGGATGAAGTTTCAGTTAGTTCATGCTCATTGATCCCAAAACTGCCTCAACACCTGTTCAAGAGTTCCACAGCCTTCCTGGGATTAGTAGATGAAAATAGGTAGAACTGATGTGTCATCCACCAGTGGTTTCATGCAGATGTTAAAAACCATCCCCTGGAAAGACCTCTGCCAAGAGAGAGGAAGGGAGAGTATTCCTCCTATATTGGGAGTTACAGTGGTTCCACTCCTTCTTGGATGGTCAGTTCCAGATGATGGTACTGGGGAATTAATGCTTTACCCTTTGCCTGTTATGCTACAGGGTTCCAGAGGACTCTGTTTTATCTCCCATGTAATTTAACACAGGTCCCCAACCTTTTTGGGCCAGTGGGCCCATTTAGAATTTTGAAAGAATGTTGTAGGTGTTCTCACAAAATGGCTACCAAAAAGAACAAACCAGCAAACACACACCCTGCACATTGAAAAGAGGCAACACACACACACACACACACACACACACATACACACACACACTCTATAGGCAAAACAGCTCTCTTGGCTCTACTCGTTGCTTATCCACAGCAAAGGACAGCCATATTTCTTCCTTTGTGTGATCCTCAACAGGAACAGAAAGAATACAATTGGATAATTTATGGTCACAGGCAATATTCATTGGGGTCTATGACATTTACACAACCATATTCCAAAAAGCAACCTCAGTAGCAATAAATGCTTTATTGGAAGGAAGAATCACAATTTAGTAGTAAGATATGGTGGTTCAAGTTCTGGCATATTGCAATATCACCATAACAGCAAAACTACGTCTTTATAATTAATAAAAACAGCACTACTTTGCAGGAAGGTGCCTGGGTGACCTTCAGCTGGTCAGTATCTCCCATCTTAACCAAACTTATAAAGTTGTTGCAAGGATAAAATGGTTTGAAAGACTCGTATACATTGCCCTGAGCTCCTTTGCAGAAAGACTGGATAAAATAATAATAATGAAATACAGTTGTTTATAATAGCAATTATTGCTCTATTTAGATTTGTCGTGAGGGGCTTCAGATGAAACAGAAATTTGACAGGTCAAGGATAAACAGCGAAACCTACTTATCTCACATATGCAGCTGTTTCTAGTATATGCAAACAAATATTTGCTATAAACAGCAGTGATAAAGGCTACTAATTATACTTCACCCTCTGATATGCTGTAAAAAAAGCCCCCTATTTGGAACCAATAAACGTTGCACTGAGACAAGAGAGCGCTTTTTAAACAACACATTATACTGTTCTCTTCACTGGGTAGCTGATCCACTGGCACTGCAGGCAAGAGAAATGTCAGTGCTGGCATGAGTGACAGGGGAAGTCCTCACACTGTTGCTGTTAATTCTGTTACAACCTGGTTTGGCCCTCAGGAGCCAAGCAACATAGGACACTGAGTGGGTGAGACGGGGAGAGGCAAAGAAGGGAGTTTTTGCACTATGACACTTAGTACCAGTTATCCACTGGAAACCGCTGAGGATTACTTCACTATCTCATCCTCAACGAAGAGAAAGAGCTAGCCCTAGGCTAGTAGAGAGCTTTGCTGGCATGTAGCTAAGCATAAGTAGAGAGACAAGAAGAAGCTAATGTGAGTTTGCAGGATGTCAGAGGAAAGTACTTGTAAGGAGGCTTACTGTTCCTTCCAATAAAAGTTGTTTACAGACAAAATAGCGTCAAGCAGGTTTTTTTGCTGCAGTTGCTGCAGATTTGTGTTTTTGGAACGTGCCCCCTCATGGCCTGGCTTCTCCCACACTGACATTTTGCCTAAGTGTTACCAAGGAAACCGAGATGAATTTGGCATCAGAATTCCACTGAAGGGATAAGAGGGAGAGAATTTGGATTCAAAGAGGGGAAGCCTATGTTTGACCAGGAATAACTTTTGCCCAGTTGCAAACATAGTAAAGAGTGTCATAAAGGACAAAGGAGGGGAAGTGGACAAGTTGTGGCATCTGTGCATTTCCCCAGAATAAAGACCCTTTCTATGAATCCTGCTGTGCCTTTCATATTTCACTACAAAAGGTTATCGTCAGGGAAAAACCATGTGTGTGTGGTTTGCCCTTTTTCTATAATGTCATTCCAGAAAGCAGTGGGAGAAAGAAGCTAAGGCACAGTGGCATGGACATGTAACTAATAGAAGCAACCATTCTCCTCAAATCTGATGAAGATGTAAACACACACGCAAGTCACACCCACCCACCAAATCCTGTCTTGCAGTTCTGGAGTCCCTACAATTATCTACTCTCCTTAGGAACCCAACATCATATTCAACTATCCCATTCTGCAAACTCCATAGATGTGGCTTTAGTCTGGACCTAGACATCGCCTCTGTGCCTAGTGCCTAATCATAGCTAATATATTATCACACAGGTGGACCCACTGCATTCCAGCGATGCAAGGGGCACTATGTAAATTAGTACAAATTTATTTATTTTTGTTACATTTATATCCCGCCTTTCCTCCAAGGAGCTTAAGGTGACATACACAGTCCTCCTCTACTCCATTTCATCCCCACAACAAGTCTGTGAGGTAGGTTACGCTGAGACTCAGGGACTGGCCCAAAGTTACTCAGTGAGCTTCATGGCTGAGTGGGGACTACAGCCTGGGTCTCTCAAGTACCAGTCCAAAATCCTATACACTAAAGCGGCTCTCAATATGCACATACAATATGTACAAATCAACATATTATGCATATATGTTTGCAATCTGCATGATTTCTTGTGGCAATATTTCAGGCTACATAAAATCTGGTTTTGTTTTGGATTTTTGTTGCTCTTCTCAACAATGTTGTTATTGAAAACAAGGAGGAAGGTATGAGTTAGAGACAGAAACTTTTCTGAGTAAAAGCTGTGAGAGAAGGACAGGCAGGCTGGTAGGCAGGGCAATTTAAGTCTTTCTCCAGATATTTGTCTGTAGGATTTCAAACATCACTGTATAACTACAAAAGCCAGAAGCTTATTTTAACTTGCAAAATGCTGCATTAATTATTTGATTACATATACTCCATTCAAAAAGAAAAAAGAACAATACTTAGCAGATTTATATACTGCTTTTCAGCTACAGTCCTGAAAGTGGCTTTGAATATTTATAAAATGCAATGGGTACACCAAGAGCCAAACACTCAAAATAAAACAATCAGTCCTACTAGAATAGGAGTTGGCATCTCTCCCTGCCACAGGGCAGTTGGTGGTAGATGGTCCTGGGGAGAGGGGAGTTTAGGTGGATCAGGAGCAGGGCTCCAATATCTTCTTTGCAAGCATCCCTCACTCTCCTGTTCCTTTCCTTACAGCATGGTAATAGATGGTCCTGTGTGGTGGGAAGGATGGGGGCAGCCCAGCTGGAGCTGGGTCTGACATCTTCTTGACTACCTCCCTCATACTAGAATTTGATGCATACCTCAATTTTACAACTATGTCCTGAAGCAACTACAATACCAGGCCAGCTCCGTACTCTGGAGCTCTCTCCAGAAATATTGCTTCTCCCAACAGGGTAAATGAATATACTGGAAAATGGTCTTGGTGGTGAGAGTCTCCTACTTACCTTTTCAGTTTAAGAGGGATTTAATGCTGTGAAGGAGATCTCACAAGTAGTACATGAGCGATACCCACTGCTTCCCCACTCAGTCATGGAGATTTACAGCACAATCATATACATGTCTACTGAGAAGTAAACCTCACTGAGCTCAATGGGGCTTACTCCCAGATAATTGGATATAAGATTTCAGGCTAGGAGTCAGCATACTGGCTGCCACCTGAGGGAGGGGCTTGAGACAAGTCTCTGGGTAAATTTTGGGATTGATACTTTAAAATAGACACTGTAGACCATCAGTCTTTCTATAGAATGACTCTGATCAAAGCAACAAAAACTGAGACTGTCATAATTTTTTTACAACTGAGTGAAGAGAACAATGGATGAACTAAACTAAAGATGAAAAGTGCAGACACTCAGCAAATACAGCCTTCTGAGGCACACTTCTGATTACAACAGCCTTAGGACTGATCTCTCACAGGCACATTTTTAATGACACAAGATATACCATGATAAATACTGCCAGCATGAAAAATATAGGCAGAGACATACAAAACAAAGCTGTGTTTTTGTTTCTGGTGGGTGGGGAAGTCTATGTCTCAGCCAGGTAAAAATAGCTTTGAGAAGCATTCCTCACTCAAGAAAAAGTTGTGTGAACAAGCAGCCAGCTCAAGGCAGTCTATTGCCCTAGGCAAACATTTCAGGGCAAATTTTCAGAGCAATTTCAGAGCAAATTAGTTCATAAACAATACAGTTGAACTAGATTTCCAATCCTAGTTCTGCCATGAGTGGCACTGGGCAGCTTGCTGTCAGAGAGTGCATCTGACAAAATATTTTTAAGTTCTTGAATCAAATAAGAACAGATGAGAGATACAAAAGGGAAAAGTCAAGCAAGTAGCATGATGCAAAAGGACAGCCAAGCAGCAGAAAAAAGCCAGATGCTGCTAGAACCAACATATACCTTCTCTAGCACAGTTATATTGGTGAAGTGATACAAGGTAAGTATCTGACAACAAGCATCTGACTGTATGCAGATAGAGCACCTTGGGTGTGGTGCACTAATGGTTGGGGGGGGGGGCTGGCTAAGTACCAACATTAAATACATATATGATCATCCACAGTGGGCCTCTATTTGCCACAAGCCAAAACAGGAATAATAGCAATCTACCTCACAGGGCTGCAGCAAGGATGAGTTAGAGAGAATTGCCTATCATGAGTCTACACATTTTAAGTAAACAAGAAATATCACTGTGTAAACACTCAAAAGTAATTTTACCACTTAAGCAGTGTGCACTCCATAGTCTAAACTTGACTGTTGGCCTGGAACTGCAGCTGACACTCAAAACAATTTCTGGCAAATAATCCTGCTCTGGGCAATTTAACAATTATTACTCATCAACAAAACTCATCAATGCAATGAACATTTTAATAGCAAGTCATTTCTCTCAAGCAGCTGCCTGTACCTAGAGCTAGAGCAAAAGCAATGCGTTGAACTGAGCGGTGCAAAAGATAGGCAGGGCAGAGGATATAATACACTAACAATTGGCTCAAGAACTCAAACGCTGACACAGGTTCCCTTTAAATGTCATCAGTAACCACAGACTGGGAGGTTGAAATTGGAATAGCTCACTTCAAGTCAACATTGTACTGGACACTGTCCTATCTCCAGTGCTGGTTCCAGGTTTTGGAGGGCCCTTGGGGAAGAAATACTAGGCCCCCTCACTCAGTGAGTCTGCCTTCTCACCGCCATTGTCACCAGCTGCTTTTGCTCCTCATCTTCTTTTTCATCATTGCTTCCACTTGCTTGCTTGACAGGCAGAGAGCCAGTGAGCATCTACTGGTCCTCCATCTCCTCCTCACTACTACCATTGTCTGGGACAGAGCAAGAAGCAGGTGAACAAGCAGGTTGCAGTGGAGGAGGCTTTTGTCAGTGGGCTTCTGTTGGGGCGTGGGCTTTTGACATGCCTACCCTTGATGCCAGCTCTGCCTATCTCGTATATAAAGTGATGAAGACTAAACAAAGTTTGCCAATAAAAGTTATTGGAAACTGTGCCTTATCCCAGGGGATTAAAGGTGGCAGTGTTCAACTTCCTGCTACATGACCTCTGGAACCAACAGTACTGAACACTGGGTTTCAAACTTTATACACAGGGTTGGGACCCTTTCTAAAATGACCACCTTTGCTGTGGATATGATAGGCATATTTTTCTATATTTTGTCTTCACTGATTATGCCAATATTGTAAATTTAAAATAAATTGTATTTAAAAAGGGGAAGAGGGAGAGAATAACCAAAGGGTGCCACATTTCTCACTCTCAGAGTCACTGATGCCACTGTAGTCACTGACACTGGCACTGCTCCGCCGCTTCATCCGCTCCAGGTGCTCTTCGTATTGGAAGCGACGCTCATTTATGGGAGATGAGAAGTCTTCAATCACTGCATCAAACTCACAGAGTACCTCAGCCAGCTCTCCGCCATCAACAAGCAAATCTGCATCAGGAAAAGAAAAAGACTGGGTTCGGATGACACATTACGCCACGGTGGTTTATTTCTCCGAATTAGCCACGATGGTTTAGCGTGTCATCTGCATGCGTTTCCCAATCACGGTGGTTTATTTAGCCAAAATAAGCCACCCTGGTAAGCCACAGTCCGCAGTGAGGTTTATTTTCGCCATCATGACTTGACTTTTCCTCTACTGCTCCAGAGTGGTTGAAGCACATCACCTACAGTCGCCTGGCAAGAGCAGTCAAAATGGCTGCCACACTCTGCTCCTCTCAGGCGATCTGTTTCTGAGTTCTGTCTAGCAACAGATTGCGCTCTCTGCCCATCTCCGTCGCTATCTGCCCTCCCTTGGTGGTGTGCTCTCCAAACTTCCAAAGTGTCAAACCCCCATATTTCCCATGGAGAGGCAGAGCGGTGCAGCGTATTAATTGTGCAGCGGGTGCATCCCAACAAGGGGCACCTGTGTATGAAATTTGGCTCCGGCACTGCAAACTTGCAAAGGTTTAGAGCTGGCACCCTCTTTTGGGTGCAAAGTGTCTTAGTAGCATTAAGCAAGCCCACTTTTAACCAAGCCAAATTAGCTGTTTTGTATGCCAATAAACAGCTTCCTTTTATTTCTGTGTTGTTTGTCTGCTGCTGGCAAGGGGGGAAAGGCTTGGCCATTGGTGCTGTGGGATAGGAATAAGAAGTGGGGAAGGGAAGGAGGAGAGGTGGGGAAGTGAAGGGAAAGGAAAGGGAGTAAACTGTTCGTTTCAGCTCACTTTTCTGTGAACAAGCAGTCATATAATTATCCAGTAGTGCATGTGGTGGCTCTCCATGAGGAGACCCCGCATATTAAATTTCACTTCATTCCTACAAACTTTCAAGGAGTGTGATCCCCCACCCCCTTTTTGATGCAGAAACAAAGGACACAAGAAGATGCCCCCAGCAAGCAGCCAACCAACCAGAGACAGGAACGTGAGGTAGCTTCAGCACGAGGCTCAGGGGGATATGGCATCCAACTCAAAAGAAGCTACCATCCTGGACAAGCAGGAGGACTATAGAGAAAGGAAGGGACGGGGGAATAAATCAAGCTGTGTGGCTTAATTGTCCAGTCATGTGAGGGATCGCAGTGGCTTATTTTCAAAATAAGCTACTGTGAGTAGCTTATAAACCACCATAGCTTAAAGTGACATGCGAACCCACCCACTGAGTCATCAGCTCTTCCACAAATTTACCCACCACCGATGGATATAATACCACTCAAATTGCAACTTCCAGTCCCCTGAACTTCCCACTCCACACATCGCAGGGCTGGGACGAAGAACAGACATTCAGAACAAAATTCCCCAGCTATGTATGCACACTGGCTGTATAACCTATTACCGTTCAACTCCACCAATGAACATGTGAACTGAGCAATTCTTTCTCCAATTGCACAAAGAGATTTATAGGAAGGTCTATGTGTGACAAACTGGATCATTAAAAAAATTTTTTTTTTAACTCTCTGTGCTCCTGTATCTTTAACAGCAGCCCAACATGTAGAAAATCGACAGATTAAATTTCTCTCGTCATTCTTATATTTTGTGCCAAGAAAAGAAAATCTTCAGTGCTAGATTCCAATATCTCCCTTAAAAAAAAAAAAGGCGGGGGAGGCAGGTGGTGGCAATGCAACTCCAGTTCATTACAGTTCAAACCCAGTTGCTTGGACCCTTTCCAAACTGGGTTTGAGGTCTGAAATAGCCCTGGTCACTTTGGTGAGAGTGGGGGGGGGGATTACATGGTGGTTCTAATCCTATCTGGTTGAACATTTCCAGAAGATGCTGCTGGGGGATTATTGCTCATCCCCCTGGCTATTGACCTATGGAATTTCTCAGGGCTGTTTTATCCCCTTTGCTTTGTAACATCTATATGAAACCACTGGGACAGGTGATCCAGGGATCTGTGGTTGGGTTTCATCAGTATACTGATCACACCCAGCTCTACCTCTCTTTCTCAACTGATGCTAAGGATGTTGTGCAAGCCCTGAACCATTGCCTGGATGTAGTAATAAACTGAATGTGGGCTGAGGTGCAACCTAGACAAGACAGAGGTCCTGATGGTCAGGAGACAATGTGGATAGGGTTGCACTCCTACTGAAGTTTCAGGTGTGCAGCTTTAGGATACTTCTGGACCCAGCATTGCTCCTGGATGCTCAGGTGGTGGCTGTGGCCTGGAGTACCTTTGCCTTGGTTTGGCTGGTGTGCCAGTTGTATCCCTTCCTGGAGAAAATGGATCTGGCCACACTGACACATACCTTAGTCAGATCCCATTTAGGCTACTGTAATATACTCTACATGGAGCTGCCCTTGAAAAGTGTTTGGAAACTGCAGCTGCTGCAGAAGGCTGCAGTGAAATTGCTTTCTGATGTGCACTCTATAGACCGTATTACATAGGTCTTCCATCAGTTGTGCTGGGAGCCAAATTGTTTCTGGGCCCAAATCAAGGTGCTGTTTCATACCCATAAAGCCCTAAATGGATTTATAGATAAGAACCTGAAAGGCCACCTCCTCCTATATGAACCTGCTACAGTTTACAGTCTTCATCTGAGGCCCTGTTGTATGTCATCACTGAAAGAAGAGGCTAGGCTATTCCCTAAGGAGGTTAAGATTAGCCCCATTCATTGCTCAGTTTCCTGCGGCCAGTAAAGACATTCCTGTTCTGCTTAGCATCTGATCATTTGTAATTAGGGGCTGAAGCTGGTTTTACTCTTTTGAAGGTTTTGTTGTTTAATTTTTTAAATGTTTGTTTTGTACAGAGCCTTGAGGGCTGTACGGCCAAAAGGTGGTCTATAACAATTATAATCAATCAATCAATCAATCAATCACAAAATAAGTCAGGGCCAGTAAAGAAGCAGATAGTCCTAGTGACAAACTTTCAAGTTCTTCAGAACTCTTCATCAGGCTGGATGCTATGCAAAGCAAGAGGGGGTGAGGGGAAAGCTGGCATGACACTGAAAGCCACAAACAGTGCGAGCACAGATTGTTTGGAGAAGCAACCACTGCAAATTCTAGGAATCCAACTGTATTCATAATACACAATACTTATTATTTGTTATTCTTGTCTTAAAGTAATTACATGGCAAATGTTCATATGTTACAAAGGTTGATGGTTGCTTTTTAATAAGAACTGGCTGTAATAATTACCCATTGAAGGTGTTGTTAAATATTTAGGCAGTTTGAATCCTTCACTACAGAGTGCCAAAAAGTTAGTGCTTGTGCACACCAAGAAGGATTCTTGGGATTAGCCACACTTTTTATTACTATAAGGCGCAACATATATAAAAGTCTGTAGATCCCGTTGTGGAGTAATTCATACAAATACAACACCCCAACCACATCCTTTCCACATTTCAGAGATGAAAATGGGGACATTTGTATACCTTCAACACCTCAGTCCTAATCCACAGGATCACTACAGGACCCCCCAGACTCCAACTATTACACAAGGTAATGGGCTTTTCTCTGACTTGTGCTCATTTATTTTGCAATAGCCAGTCCTGCAAAGGCTTCTAAAACAGCATGTGAGTTGATCTTAATGATTTCCTTTAAAAACAAACAAAACTGAAATTCAGAATATTTCATAGAATGTTCAGTTTCACAATGACTGTGGATGCACATAGAACAGCTGCAACACAAGTGCATTGTGAGTCCATGTGAAAGAAGCATGCATACGCACGGGAGTCAAGATGCATCTTCTCTACTCCATTTAACTTCTAGGGAACTGGGTGCGGCAGGGGTGGGAGCTGAAACCAGCAACTCTAGGAACTCACACCAGCACATTTTTTAAAAATGCATTCCCCAAATCTCCAAAAGAGTTAATTCAGTGGGTAATTAAGACAGGGACAGCAATGTACAGAGATGGAGTGAGAAAAGGGTGGACAAAGGGGAAGGTTAAAGTTACACTGGCAGGTCAAACTTTCTCTAACATGTTACAGTCTTTCTCAAATTGAAACCATAGTGCATTTCTAATTCAGACAGGTAGGCAACATTTAAGGTGGCCACCTACCCAGTCCCAACTGTGGTGATTTAACAGGGACAACTACCAAAATCATAAAAATACAGGAGGGGAACACTAAAGAGATGGTGCCTCAGACCAGAGGAGGCTTTTATTGTGCATTTGCCCTGCCTTAAACATGAGGTGCTTCCAGTTGGAGGATTCCCAGCACTACAAATTAGAAGGCACTGTGCCTTCTGTCTTTTTCTCCTTAACGGATTTTCTGCATTAAGGAAAAAAAAAAAAAAGATGGGAGAAGTAGTGGTAAAACACAGGATAGCTAGGAGTGGAAGATGTAGTCTTGAACACCCCACCCCGCCCCCCACTAAAATTCCATGAATGAGGCAAGGCGAAGGTGCAAATAAAGCCTGGTCTGCTTTGTTAATAAGGAAAAGGTGGAATAGCTGCACAGTGCTATTTGATTGGTGCTGTGAGGAGTCCTCCATCTAGAAGCAAACAGAACGTCCACCGAAATGTCTTGGTTCCTGCTGAACAGCCAGCTCCTTTCTTCTTAGTAAGCCCCTCAAATAGGGGGAGACGGAGTTGCAGGACAGCCTCACTCCTTAGGAATGGATCGCCCTCCCAAACTGTTCGCCCGTAGGTTGGGGAGTCTGCAACGTTGCCGGGGGGGGGGGGGGCTGCGGTGCGCGTGTGTGCAGGCGGCAGAGTGTACTACAAAGAACGAGACCGCCTGCGGTTCCTTGAGAATGGCTATTCGGGAATTCTGCTTTTCTTGCGGGCATTCAGAAGGCATCAATGAATTCCAGCAGCCACCCCGTTTCATTGTTAAGTGCATACTTGCAACCCCACAAACAGGCACAAATGGGGACGTGAAGAGGGGCACTGAGCACCCACCCAGAAGAAGCAGGAAAGGAGACCGGGCTGAAACTGGGGGGGGGGCGCTTTGGGGCAGGAATTTGGGGCATTAGTCCAGAGCCCCACTCAGAAGGGGGGGGGCAAGCGCAGCAGGGCTGGCTTAAGAAATTGTGAAGTAAGCGAAGCAATCTGAAGAGCTCCTGCGCGCACGTAAGACCCTTCAGGCCAGAGTCTAAAATTACCTGTCTGTTCCACTGGCTGGAGCGAGGCAACGTTCGGACGAGCGGAGCAGGAACCCCTCACCCTCCCCGCCAGCCCCATGTCGGCAGCTTGAAACATGCGGCTGGGCTCCGTAAATGCGGGGGGGGGGCGACTCCCCCTCGGGACGCGACGCCGACTGAGAAAGAGCGTCTGGACTCACCTTTGCCGTCGGCTGCGTTTTGCCCCTTGAAAGGCTTCATGGCCACCTCTAGGAGCGCGAGAAGACCAAGCGGCCGGCAGGCGGAGGGACACCCCAGTCCCTTCCTCAGCGCTGGAGCCTCCTCTAGTCCATCGGCTGAAGCAGCCCTTCGCTTCTGGCCCTCCTGCCGCCGCCGCCGCCTGGCCTAAAAGAGCGAGAGCGCGCGCCCGCCCACCACTCCGTTTCCTCAAGCGGCTGTGCGCGCGCGTGTGGGTGCGCAGGAGAATGTGGGGAGAGAAGAGAGCGTTCCCCTCAGAATCGGGCCTGCCTGGAAAGTCCTCCTGCCCCACTTCCAGGTACGTGAGAAGGGGCGTGGTATGGCTGACTGAGAGGCCGAAAAGGCTGCTGCTCTGCTCCCCTTCCAAGGCTCAGGAATCCACCTTACAGCCCAGTATTGTCTGCTGTCTGACTGGCAGAAGTGTCCTTCGCAGCCTTTAAAAAATATTTTTTGTTTAACTGGAGACAACAGGAATTGAAGCTGGGATTTTCCGCATTCAAAGCAAATGTGCCTTAAGTTAGTGGTAGCACAACTCCCACCTGCCAGGTAACTACACAAGTTCCAGGCCACGTGCCTCATGGTGGGTCCATACTAGGACCTGGAGCACCAACCCCTAATTTCCGTTGTGGAGGGGTTCCATACTGAAGGCTGAGGGAAGTGCAGGCTGTGTCAGCTCAGGGGGCATTTTTTTTAATTTGGGAGCCGAGGACTGGCACAAATGACGCTATGGACCTGGTTGTACAAATGGGTTTCACAAAACTGAGTCCTGGAGAGGGCATTGTTGAACTAAAAGGGAGGAAAACAAGTCAGGGGGCAAGCAGGCATGCCAGCTTTTCCAACAGTTAAAGATATGTGAGCCCCCTCTGGCTCATTCCAAAAATCAGTTGGGTTTTTAAAGTATTCAGGTAGTTACACTCTTGAAAAACAGCTAAGTTTCCCCCGTCCCCAAGTGTTCATGGTGGAGGTGGCATTACAGGGGAGGAGGGTGAACCCCAGCTCTGGTAACCCAGTTCTGTAGTGAAGAGGAGGAGGAGCTCTAATAAAATGGCATTGGTGATGGCACTGGGGGCAGGGGGCGGGAGAGAGCCCATGAAGACCTGGAGCCATCCCTGTTTGACTCAACTTGCAACTGACCCTGTAAATTTACTCTTCATTCCTTAATTAACTTATGGAGAAGCTGTTGTTTATCTTAGTAGTTCAGTACTAGCAAAAACTAGCAAATCTTATCTTCATTTAGAACACCTCAGTGAAAACTACCAGAGAATTGTAGATGAAACTGAAAAGAACAAAAGCAAACTATAAAAGCAGTAGATATTAGATTCAAAAATGAGAAGAATTCCATCCCTTTGCCTTATCTTCTTTATAGTAGGGATACATAGTAGAAAGACAGGTTGCTACCTGTGACTGTAGTTCTTTGAGTGGTCATCCTTCTTCAGTACTGTGAAGGACCTTGAGTAGGATAGGTTGGTTCTCCTCCTTCTCAAGTACTTCAGTATGGA
The DNA here is from genome assembly GCF_057233095.1 of Heloderma suspectum. Taxonomy (NCBI): domain Eukaryota; kingdom Metazoa; phylum Chordata; class Lepidosauria; order Squamata; family Helodermatidae; genus Heloderma; species Heloderma suspectum. The sequence goes on along the minus strand of NC_139460.1, from coordinate 173,677,282 downwards.
GGACGGAGCGGTCACCAACACGGTACCGAGCGGAGGGAGGGTATCGAACTTGATGCAGTCGCCCCTCTGGACTATGGCTAGGACCCAGGAGTTTTCTGTGATGTTGCGTCAATCTGGATGGTAAGTGGACAGGTGCATCCCAAAAATGGGCTTTTGAGTCACTATGCAAGGAAGGATGGCAGGGAGCGAGTCAAAGGCATCATTTACTCCTGCTGTCAGGTTTCCTGCAGTAACTGCAGAATGTAGAAGATGGGAACGATTTTTCTGACTGTCCTGCCTGTGACTGTTGTCGTTGCTGTTGTAGTGGTGGCTGATTGGGTTGGTACCAAGTGGTTGATGACTGGAACCAACATCAGTGTCTAGGAGGGTGTTGGGACATGAATCTCGTATGACGTGTCATGGTACAGGCCTTCTGTACTGAATTGAGCTCATTGTCGTTATTATTAAACAAGCCTTGCCCATTGAAGGACAAATCCTCAGTGTGGTTCCTGGTTTCCTGTGGGAGACCAGAGGACCTCAATAGGCATGGCGACATAAGGTTATCGATCCAACTAGCACCTTCCAGTCGCAGTTGACTTGGTGGAGCGATGTATTTATCTGCTGCCTTGACAGCTTTAGAGCCACCGATTGGAAGAGGTGACCGAGTTCCTTCTTGTTATCTGGAAGATGCTCAAGATGACCAACTTTGTCCCATAGCAGGAGTTGGTATCCAGACATTGACACCTGGGAATTGGAGGTTTTAAGACCCATCGCTGCAGAGGAGTCTAATCTCCTTCCAAGTGAACAAAGGCATCTGCCCTCCTTGTCAGTTGGAGAGAAGTGTGTCCTACAGCCCTTGCCCTGCACAGCCTTGACAGCCATTGAATTTGGGGCAGAGTGTTTGAAAAGGTAGTCATTATTCACCTCTTGCAGATGGTACATACCCTCTAAGTGCTTGGATGTTGGTGGCAAAGTGGAGAGGGCATTCCAAGACTGTTTAATAGTTTCCTGTAGCAGAAGTAATAGAGGAATAGCCTTTGGTCTGAATTATTCTACATTTACTGTATCAAAGACAAGGTCTTGCACTGCAGAAGCCACCTGCTGAGTCCTTAGGACCAAGGCCTGTGCCATTCTGAGGGTTTGGTTGGAGAATTGCCGTACATCCTCAGACAGAGATATGGCCTCATTGGAGGCAGCGATCGCATCTGGCGAGGAGATGGAAAGAGGGCAAGACAATTGGGGCATATAGTCTGACTAGTAACCCTTCATCAAGGGAGACTCTCCCGAAGGAACTGTACATGGGAAATGCTTCTCCATAGCTCAGTAGAGAGTGACTGCGTGCCCTCTGTACCAAGGTGCACACCAAATGAGAGTGTGGATGGAAGCTGTGTAGCTGGCAAAACCACCTGTAATTGTTACAGTTTGTGGCTGTAACAACGTTGGCATGACACCCTGTTGTTGAACTGCCTGTGCATGCTGAACAGGTGTTTGATCCTGCTGAGCTGGCAGTGGCTGCTGAATGGGTGGTAGGAATTGTGCCAAGGGGCAAGGATTGCCCACTTGGTCCGGAGGTCTTGAAACTGTAGCCAATGGGTGTTGGTGGTACCCACTTTCATCCCAGTAGAGAGCATCAGGATGGCAAGGGCAATACTGGCCATATGGTTCATTGCTCCAACCCAACCCTCGGGTCTTCTGTACCGCATGTCCCACATTGGATGCCTGTCCCATTCAGAGAGTAACGATCTGGACTGCTCCCTATATTGACTTCGCTTGTAAAAACTAGGGACGTGACCTCTTATAGGCAAGCGACCACACCAACTCTGATGAACGTTGCCGCCAATCTTGGCCTTCCAGCCCATAATGATGAAGTGGTTGAGGGAAAAGTTCCGTTGGAGACGGGTCCCAAATCTCGCCTTCCGACGTAGATGTTATCAGGATAGGTTCGTCCTCCTACCTAGGGCTCACCTTCAGTATGGATGAAAACGACATAGGCAGAGCAGTGGGTAGGGCTGTCGATACAGGCGATTGCATTCAAATGCCGGAAGTCGGTGGAACAGCGGGAAATGCAGCTGGTATTGGTGGTTGCTGTCAATCCCATGAAGTCTGTACCGAAAAGAGCAGTACGGTCGGTTCTTCATTTTGAGTTGACCAACACTGCCTGTATGGACCCATCTCAGTCACAAGGTGCTCGCACAGAGTCAGCAAGTCCTGAGGGTCCAGGGGCTTGATCCCGAGCACAATTATGCGACTCTTTATAAGCCTTTTTTTCTCTTCTTTTTAGAGTGGGAAGAAAATAGACTAGCCTGCTTAGAGACTTTCACCTTTTTTGTAAGTCTTTTTGCCAGTGTAAGTGCCAGCGATCTACCCAGCGTTGGAGGGGAATCTTGGGTACTCAGTGGAGTATGGTGCTGAGGGGATGATAACCCCAACACTGGAGCAGGCTCCTGCGTGGCAGGCGGATTGTGTGAGGGTGAAATTGGTGGGTTTGCCATATCTTTTGACTCCTCTACCCATTCCAGCACCCTTTTCCAAAGTGCAGCTTTCAGCCAATCTGACCTGTTTCTTCTCGCTTACTTCGAGAAGCCTTTACAGTGAGGATAAGTCTCAACGACGTGCCTTTCACCAAGGCAGAACGGCAGAGAGAGTGCCCGTCTGAGGGTGGCAGTTTTGCCCCACAGCAGGTGTACTTTTGGAAAGGAGCTCCAAGGGCCATATGTCCATGAGGGCAATTGTGAGAGCCACAAAAAATTAAATAAACTAAAATTATAAGGAGTCAGAAAGAAAGAGTAAGAAGGAAAAGAAAGAAGAAAAATTCAGCTTTTTGTCAAACAAATGCTTTGAAAAGCAAAACAACAAGAGAGCTTTCCCTATAAGGCCCCTGAAATGGTGGTTGAAAGAGGACTGAGGGAATAAGTGGGAACCCTCTAGGGACATGCTCACTGGATGGTGGGGGAGGGGTTCCTTCCAAAACTGCCTCAGCTATAGAAGCTTCCTGAATCAAGGAGGCGCAGAGCCCATATATGTGATGCATAGAGACCACGAAGAAGAACTACTTTTTGTTGGGGTAAAAGTACGCAACATCTGGAGTTACACAGAAGTCTTTGTCAGGCAAGGTAGAGAAATAATCAATACTCAGCAGCATAGAAACAGCAAGGTTGCTTGAGCCTGCAACATTTTTAACTGTTTCAAGTGGACAAGTCCCACTGTATCCTCCTTTTCTACCAAGTATCAGGCATACTTGCAACACAAGATGCACAAACTGTGTACCAGGAGTCAGATTTTTAAAGAGAACCAAGTTAGATATGTGATTTTAATTTGTCACAATTGCAGTGCTGTGTTCTGTTCTTGTCAGAACATTTGCTCCCCTTCACTCATAGCTGGAAATGTATTAGAATATAAATGGAAACATGAGTACAAGAGTAAATAAGGGAAGGTTCGGTATGGGGCAACCTTTTCATTCAAACTACAGTAGCAGATACCTCACGCTTGCTAGTATTTGCATCTGGCCAACTTAATTATGCTCCTCCAGTAGACAAAAAATACCCTCTTTATCCCTGAACTCATTCACTTGGCAGCTATGCAGTCCAGGCAAATGCATTCATACTTGGAAATAAGTTCCATTTAGTTCAGTGGGGCGTATCACAAGTAACTCTGCATATGACTGAGCCCAATTCCGTACATGTTTATTCGGAAATAAATCTGTAAATTCAATGGAACTTGCTCTCTAGTAAGTCTTGTTAGTATTGCAGACCGAGCTTAAAATCACACCCTTTTGTAAAGGTTGCTGCCCTACCATTTTTTTCCTAGGCCGGCCAGCTTTTCACTCTTGGCCCTGCTGCTAGATGAGGGGAGGGGAAACTGCTGTCTTCACACACTCCAGTTCCTCCTCTATTAATAACAAAAAACAGCTGTAGCACATGTGTATTGTGTGTGCATGTATGCATGAATACTGTGCAGGGGAAGGTTGGGTTATTAGAGGGTTCTCCCCCTCCAACAAGCCATGCTGCCCAAATTTGGACAACAGGACAAGCTGCACCTGCACCTATCATGGAAATCATGCCCAGTGTGTGCTGTGATTTAAATAAGCCACGGAGGCTTATGTTGACCATGTGAACTGGGTCAATCCCTGTGAGTTTATTTGTGTGGCATGAAACTGTGTGTTGTAATTTTCTATTTCTTGCTTATTATGTGTATGATAGCTTGTGTGCGAGTATGTGCATGGGGAGGGAGAGAGTCTGTATCTGTAAAATGGATAAATATATTCTAGAATGTTTGCTACATGCTTAGTTCCCTTATCATGTAATGCATGAGTGGGAACTGACCTGTAGTTTGAATCTTGGCTCTCTTTCTTGTCTTCTCTGAATTCTCCATCATGGATTAACCCGTCATTTTTGGTTCTACTTTTTGCCTTAATGTTGTTCCTCATCTATAAAATTGGTAGATATTTTGTATAACTGCTTACTTCCTTGACTATGTAATGCATGTTTGATTTGACCTGTATTCTGTGGCTTGGCTCATTTTCTTGAGTTATCCAATCAGTCTTGGGTCATTTTCTGCCTTTTTATTGGCACATAGTTGTAGTCTGTACTATGTCGTGATCTATATGAGTCTGAAATCATGTGTAGATGATGTTGCTTGGTGGCAGGGGAATAGTAAGAATGAACAACAGATGAACTGGACTAGCCATATCTCTATCTCTAAAGTTACCTCCCTAACCTGCTTTCAGGTTTCATCCAGGCACAAGAACTTTAAAAAGAAAATTTAACATGGTTATACATCACTGAATTTAAGATTTCAAGAAATCAGGCTTTCTTCACAACAAATAAAATAAATGTTATTACACAAATTATATTTAGGTACCAGAACTTTTATTTATGTTAAGAGTTGGCAAGTCTTGTTCTTATCTATATTAAAATATATAGAACTAATCCAAATTAGTTTTACATCTGAGGGTGTTTTCTTTTAAAGCAGTCTACATAAATTATATTGTCAAGGTTGCAAAAGAACTACATCAAGACTCTTTAACTGTCTGTGTCCATCATTCCATTTTATGAGAATTAGATAAATACATTTAAATCCAGAGGCTACTACTGTTATTAGCAATCTAACTCCCCTATGATCATGATTATGTAATGTGAGCAGATGTCTAACATTTGGACTGGGGCCAAGAAGGCATCTTAACACAAGTAATCACAGAGGCATCAACATAATAATTTACAGATGCTAAAAGCCGGGCTGTGTTTTAAGTCAGTGACCTGGAAGTGAGTTCATCAAGGCAATAGGGGGTGTATGTTGATATAATCTATCGTGGACATTTCAGCTAAGATTTCACCCTTTTGTTTTCTTTAGAGCTTTCTGACTCATATTTCTTCCCTCACAAACCCTTGAGGGACCTCTATAGAGCTCAATGTGCTATGGTAGACAACATACTGGTTTTGGATTTGAAAGATGACAGTTGAATCTTCAAGTTTTTAATAGTGTTATTTGTTATGTATTCTAGGGGGTACTGTGGGTTAGTTATTGTTTTTGAACCTTGGCAGCTCCTGTAGAATTGGGAGCAGCAACAGTAGGTGGAGTTTCTGCTAAGCTCTCACTTCTCTGTGTGTGCTGAATAAAGAACAGTTGTGTTTGAGGCCTACTGATTCTTGCAGTCATTCCCGCTACCTATACAACAGTATTTAATGGGCATTGTTGTGCACATTGCTATCTTAACATTAGCCCTCCATCTGTAAAGGAGGTATAGCAGTGATAACACACAAGCTTGTTATGAGGATATGCGAGGTAAGGAAAACTGTTGTCCCACTTTATGCTGCAAAGAACAGGGAGTATGAAGGATTCTACATATATTAAGCATGCGCAGCCAAGAAGTCTGTTTGGGGAAGTAGTTATATCAAATTAAGACAGTTTGTGAAATTCCATCAAAACGGATTTCCTGGGGATGTTCAAAACAAAATTGGATCTTCCAATGGTATGTATATAGGATTTAACAGCAACTATGGAAGTGTAAAGCCACAGCAGTAGTAACTCAGATATGTTGAGCACTGGGATATATTATGCATGGAAATACTACTTTATTGGCAGTCATTATAATAACATAACTAGTTACTAATATGATTGCTTGCATCATCAAAAACCAAAGTTTCTAAATGCAGGTTGCTTACCTGTAACTCTAGTTCTTCAAGTGGTCATCTGTGCATTCACACATATAGGCTCTGAGCCTGCGTGGAGCCTCGTTTGGGAACATTCTCTAGCTGAGGAAAACATTTTTCGGCTGGAACCCTTCCCCACTGTCTACTGCGGATGTCCCAGCGGGTTCCCCCCTGTTCCCTCAGGTCCTTCGGACTGACTAATGGCCTCATTACCGAGGAAACTGCCTCACTTCAACATCGACAATAATAGTGACATCGACACAGAAGCGAGGATGGTAGGTGGGTTGTGTGAATGCACAAATGACCACTCGAAGAACTACATTTACAGGTAAGCAACCTGCATTTCTTCTTTGTGCTCTGTGTGCATCACACATATGGGCGATTAACAAGCTAACTTACCGGAGGAGGGTAGAAGCATTGTCATTTCATATTGGAGGATCGATTTCAGGACTGCATGGCCAGAACTGCAATCCTCTCTCGCCCGAACATCCAGCCTATAGTGCAAGATGAAGGTTGATGGACTCGACCATGTTGCAGCTCTGCACAGGTCCAGTATTGACACTTCCCGGCTGTACGTGGTGAAAGTGGACATGCTTCTAGTGGAATGAGCCCTGATGTGACCCTCTAGGTCCAATCCCACAATTTCATAGGCCAGCTTTATGGTATGCATGATCCAAGAGACAAACCTGTGGGAGGAAACCTGTAATCCCTTTTTAGGGCCTCCATAGTGGTTTTTTAGGGCCTCCAAAAGCCTTTGGGATTTACGAAAGCATTCTGCTCTAGACTTGTAGAATGCCAGGGTTCGATGTACATCCAAAGTATGGAGCGTTGTTTCTATATGAGAGGATGGCACCAGAAAAAAGTGGGAAGAACAATATCCTGATTTACATGAAAATCAGACATAACCTTCGGTAGGAAGGAAGGGTCAGTTCTTAACACGACCTTGTCCTTATGAAAAATAAAGTACAGCTTGTCTATACGAAATAGTTCACTCGCCCTGTGGTGATTCCATGTTCACCAGATTGAGCAGGGGAGCAAACCACGGTTGTCTCGGCCACCACGGCGTTATCTGGATATAGTCTGTGGTATCCATCTGAACATTCTGCAGCATCCTGGAAATCAGAGGAAAAGGGGGAAACATGTAGAAGAGGTCTTTCGACCAAGGAACCTGAAAAGCGTCTCCTAGTGAGCTCTCTCCCAGACCTCCTCTGGAACAAAATTTGTTGCATACTGCATTTTGAGTCATAGCAAAAAGATCAATTTGTGGTTTGCCCCATTTCCGGAAGAGCGAGCTGAGGAGGGAACGAGACAGCTGCCACTTGTGTGACATCTGATAAGACCTGCTTAGAGAGTCTGCCAGGTCATTGTCCTTCCCTGGTATATGAGGGATTGTGAGTGTGATTTCCCCTTTCAGTTGTCCATTTGAGAAGTTCAACAATCATGTCCACTGGGGTTGAGGAATGAGTACCTCCCTGCTTGTTCAGATACCACAACACTGTCATGTTGTCTGTTAGTACCTGGACATGCCCGTGGGAAAGGTGAAAGCCTGGAGCACTTTTCTCACTGCCAAGAGTTCCAGTGCATTGATATGCAGTGCCCTGTCCTGTGTCTGCCAGAGACCCTGAATGTGAAGACACTTGCAATGGGCTCTCTGTCCTAGTCGATATGCATCAGTCACCAAGATTCAAGATGGCGGTATTGGTGTGAACGGTATTCCCACTGTAAGATTGCCAGGTTGCGTCCACCAAGTCAAGCTGTTCGCTACCTCGTCTGGCAGCACTAAGTGTACTCTGCAGGCATTGGCCTCGGGATTGAAAATTTTCAGAAACCAGCTTTGCAAGCACCTCATGTGGAGTCTCACCCAACCTCCAACATATACTGTAGACGCCATCAGACCCAGAAGCCTCTGGATTCAAAAAGCCGTTGTCCTGTGGCAACGAGGAATCTTGTGAGCCAACTGCATTAAAGCCTGACGTCTGTCCCGCGACAAGTAAGCCCTCACAGTCGTTGTATCCAACACTCCACAGATGAAGGGAATCACATGAGATGGTTCCAATCTGGACTTCATTTATGATCAGCTCCAGTGAATCCAATAGGTTCCTGACGAATAGAACTGCTTGAGTAAGAAGATGTTTTGACGGCACCACTATTAACCAGTCATCTAAGTATGGGTATATCTCAATGCCTTGTGTGCAAATGTATGCACATGCTACTGCCATAAATTTGGTGAAGACATGTGGCATGGTAGCCAAGCCAAAAGGGAGAACGGTGAACTGGAACATTTGATCTCTGATCATAAAACGAAGGTATGTCTGATAATATTCCCTGATGGCAATGGGGAAGTAGGCATCTTTGTGGTCTACCGAGGCAAACCATACACCCTGATGAAGAAGAAAGATAATAGTGGCTAAAGTAGTCATTTGGAATTTCTTTGTCTTGATGAATAAGTTGAGATCTCTGAGATCCAGAATGGGGTGAAGTTCTCCATTTCTTTTTGGTACTATAAAGTAATGGGGGAAAATCTGATCTCTGTATGGTAAGGTATGACTGTCTTGATAGCTACCTTCTCTAAAAGTGTAGTTGTCTCTAAACTTAGAGCCTCCGAAGTTGGTGTGACATAGACGGTACCAAGCAGAGGGAGGACTTCAAATTCCAAATGGTATCCAGATTGGATAATGTTGAGGACACATTGGTCCGATGTTATGGCCCTCCAGTTTGTTAAGAAATGGCATAGGTGGGAGCCAAAAATGGGATGAAGGAGATCGCAGCAGGTGTGGCATCTGGTTAAGTCAAAGTCGCCATTTAGAGGAATTATCCCCCTTCGAACGTGATTGACAAAACAATTAGCAAGAAGTTGCTTTCTCAGAGGCTGTTGCTGATAGAATCTCGGGGTCCTATCCTGATATTGGTGTGGCTGCTGGAATTGCTGTTGCCTATACCACCTCTGTCTAAATGGTTATTGGTGGTACTGCTGCGAAATTCCCATTTTCTTTGCAGTGTTCTTCACCTTCTGAATGGCATCCATCGCCTCTTTGGTTTTGGAATTAAAGAATCCTTCCCCGTCAAATGGGAGATCCTCTATGCGTGATCGAGCCTCTGGTGTCAGGCCCACTGACCTGAGCCAAGTGTGTCTGCAAAGGGCTACTGCCCTCACTATCACCTTTGCATCGCAGTCAGCCTGGTGACGCATCATATTGATTTGTTGTCGAGATAACTTTACTGCTTCAGTTTGGAAAAGCTGAGCAAGTTCTCTTTGGTCTTCTGGGAGGTAGTCATGTAAAGACCCAATCTATTCCCATAAGAAAAATTGATATTTCAACATCATGGCCTGGTAATTCGCCACGTGTAGACCAAGTACAGAAGAGGAATAAATTCTTCTGCCCAATAAATCTAACCCGCGACCTTCCTTATCTGCTGGTGAAGCATGAATCTTTTGGGATTTTTCTTGTGATGATTCTACTATAATAGAATTAGGGTGTGGATGTGTAAACAAAACCCCTGAGTCCTTCTCTCCCACCTTGTATAGGGATTTCAATTGTTTTGACGTGGGCGCCATTGACGATGGGGCCTTCCAGAACTCCTTAAGTAAGGTATGAAGAAAAGGAATGGAAACTGGAACTGATGCCTCCATGTACACCACATCAAAGACTGGGTCTTGTAATTTCTCAACTTGTTGCTGGGTCTCAATACCCAACGACTGCACCATCCTTAGTATCTGTTTGCTAAAGTTGTAAAGATCCTCAGAAGGTGAAGCTCCTTCCCGTGTTACTACCACATCATCTGGGGATGAGATTGAAAGTGGTACCAAAGATACAGATATTGAGTCTGACAGGTAGTCCTCAAACGATTGAGGAGACGATGCTGCTGCTTGATCCCGATCCTTTTCCTTGTCCTTGGGTATTGAGGTAGGCAATGGTGGAAGAGGATGGGATGGAATCAATCCCATAGTCTCCGAAGCAGATGGAGCTGACGGTCTAATTGAGGGCTGTGCGTGTCCCCTCAAAGAGGTTGAATGCTTTGGAACTGGTGTATGAGGCAAAAAGGGATCCTCTCTTGGTAGTCTCGCAACCATTGCCCTAGGAGCTGAATGATACCAAGGGTTTGTCGCTCCCAGGTACCTCATCCAATCATGAACAGCATCATGAGAATAACGCCAATCATCATATTGGTAGCGCATCGTAGGCGGAAATGACCAATCACAGTATCTGTCCCAGTCACGTATAGGTGAGTGGGATCTATAGCCAACATCCCTTTCATAACGATCATGGTAGAGCATATCAGATCTCCCAGAACAAAATGAATCTGGTGAGGTATCTCTATATAAGTGCTCTCTCGGAACTGGAGGAGGAGACAGCTGTGTATGAGGTGGTGAGCTGTGAGGAGTGGTAAGAGCTGTGTATGAGGTGGTGAGCTGGTGGTGGCAACACTTCTCTGATTTCTCCTTCTGACATCGATGCCATGTGTAGCGGTTCAGAGTCCAAGAGTGGTGGAGGCCGTGGGATCGGTATTTGGTGATGATCAGCAGACTGCGAAGGAAAAAGGCCTGAATTGTGATCCTTCTTTCTCTTTTTCTTAGGAGCCTCAGACACTGCTTTAGATGCCTTTGGCATCTTCACCTTTTTCAACAGCTTTTTAGCTGTAGAGATTGTCAAAGATCTGCCTGGGGTCGGTGGATCAGTGTGACCTGTGGTTAAGGCTGGAGTCTTGGCTCAGTCCACAGATGGTGATTGAACCTTGTCTGCCATCTGAAAATTAGAAAGCTTTAAGTGTGCGGAATCAACAGCTTCCAAGGCTTTCTTCCACAAGATCACCTTTAAGCAGTCTGATCAGTGGTGCTTAGTCTGTTTGGCAAAGTTCATACAGTGTCTACAGATCTCCACCACATGAGATTCCCCCAAGCAAAACAAAGTGAATGTCCATCAGTGTGTGTGTGGGGGGTAGTTTACTGTCATTCTGGATGCATTTACGAAAAGGGGTCACCATGCGTCACCAAACAGCAATCCAAGATCGCAAAAAATGCATCTAACTCTATTTTTTTTAATAGAAGAGAAACAGGAAGAACAAAGGAGGAAAGAAGAGCTCCTAACTACCTTAGCAAATTGCCAAAGAGAAGTCCTAACGAGGCATCCTTACAGCAAGGCAGTCGAAAGAGAACTGAGGGAATGGGCAGGAACCCGCTGGGACATGCACAGTAGACAGTGGGAGAGGGTTCCTGCTGAAAAATATTTTCCTCAGCTAGAGAACGTTCCCGAACGAGGCTCCACACAGGCACAGAGCCCATATGTGTGATGCACAGAGACCACGAAAAAGAACAGTGATTATCTTTCCTTATAATACCATGCCCATATAGCCAAAACCACACCACCTAAGCTCAAGAAAGAGGTATCAGAAGGCTCAAGGCAACCCCTAGGTTTCTAGATGCTCAAAAAATCTTTAGAACCTTTTTTTAAAGTGGGGTACCTGCAAAATAGCCCCATAAGAATTTCATGGCATGGAATGTTGACAAGACCGGGTAGGGGGACCCTTGACAACCAAGTGGAAGCAGGAATAGAATGGAGCAGCTGGAAAAGGTGTAGGGAGAGAGGCACATAAAGATATATAATGTGTAGAAAGAACCCTCACTTTGTCTGGATAAGTTGCTTCCTGATTCACACTGAGAAACTATTTTAAAATGTCCCCAGAGACAGAACTGAGAACTGCCCATAGTAATCAATGGAGAAATCCAAAATTTGAATGTAGGTGGGATTAGCACGAGTATCTCCACAAAAAATAAAAACAATCCAAAATGCCCCCCCTGCTCCCTGCCAACGAGGACTGAGCATGTTCTGTGGATACAGATTACGGCCTGACTAGCAATATTTTTCTAGGGTATCATCTGTTGGAATTTTAGGTGGAGGGAATGTGTTAGGGTACATGCTCCTCTTGACCCTTACTGGAGAGATGTATGGAGGCAAAACAAACAGAGACAACAACCCTGCAGTGTGTGGCCCATAAAGCCAGTTCATGAGTGAGTGAGATGACATCCTCAAGAAAGAGAAACTGAGGGGCATCGATTATAGTAATGTTCTTCGCTGACTGAGATGTAAACAATAAAATACAGTTCCAAACTACTTACTTTGGCAAAGAGCCATTGCTTTCTACAGCCAGTGCCTCTCAAAGCAATCTTCTTACAGGATAGTGTGTGTATTACAGAGAACGACCCTGCCAAGTAGGCCATTTTCCATAGAATTACGTGTGTGCAAATCATGATTAACTGAAAATTTCATCGTTACAGACACAGTTGTTTCTGCTGACAACCACTTCTGTTGAATTATTCATTTGGGTCCAGTCTGGTGTAGGCTCTTATTTTCAGATATTGTGTGTTGTTTGGTTTTAGTTTTTGTGAACCGCCCAGAGAGCTTTGGCTATTGGGCGGTATAGAAATGAAATAAATAAATAAATAAATAAATAAATAAATATCCTTTTGTTATACCATCCTTTTCAGTTACGTAATTGATATGGCAAAATTATATCAATCCACATTTATTTTTATCCCACCTTTCCACCAAAATGGGTGCTCAAGGCCACTAGCAATAATAAAATTGAGATTAAAACAAAAACGTCATTAAAACATAACATTAAAAAGCAATAAATTTGAAACACAATTAAAAATACTATCAAAGAAATAAACAGCACATGACCCATTTAAAATCCCACCTAGCACAAGTTGAATCTTTATTCCCTTATATGCTTTTCAACTAACATACTATTTATTATTTATATATTAATCCCACTTACAAGTCGCCCTATAGCCAAAGCTCCGAGGGTGACGTACATAAAATACGAAACTTTGTATTTTATGTACGATGTGACATTTGCATTGCAGCAATGTAATGATGGTGTCATAGGTCAATATACATAGTTATATTGGTACAAATCTTTAGGGGTTGGTGCATTTATATTTAAAGAAGGCACGACTAAGCCAAATAGATTTCTCTAAGGAGATCTGGGAGTAACCAAAGAAAGAATAATGGACTTAATTATTCTGATATAATTAATCAATGTAATATAAGAACAAAATCTACGTTGAACAAATCATAAGGATTTGTACAGTGGCTTGCGTAGGATAATTGCTATGTTAATCTTTAAATAACAATTCTTACAGGTACTGGATTAATTCAAATCTGAGGAATGACTACCCCAGTGGTGGTAGTGCTTTTACAATATCTGAACGCATCCAGTGTCCCTTCTTCCTTCATTATGATTCTGTCCCTCTTTCTAGTTTACAAGGCTTTAGTGCCTTCAGCTTCTTGTAGCCTTAAAATAATGTTTCTTGTATGCTCCAAAGTGTGAAAACAGGAAGTTAATTAATGTATATGCTAGACTGTCTTTGCCTGATGAAAAAATGCTAAACTGTAGAATTACCATCCATCTGCTGATCTTTTCTTTCCAGATTCTAATTTATAAACAGTTTTCTTTTGTATTACTATTTTATGGCATGCCTTTTAAATTAGTGCTGCCCATGCCAACATGGTGGTTATTTCCATGCGCATCAGCTTTTTACCATTATAAAATAAAATAGTCAAAATAAGTAGGAACTAAAGTTGCCATCTGTCAGAATCTGGATCTTTTCAAGTCACAAAGTGTTCTAAGTCTCAGATTAGGTGGCCTACTTCAGACATTATATAATGGAAACCATTATGACAATGTTCCGCAGTGAGCTTTGGGTTTGGGCCAGTTTGCACTTATTAAAACTTGTTTCTTTTAAAAATGTTTTAATTGTTTTAATATGGTGTTTTATTATTTTATCTTTGTTGTTCCCTGCTCTGAAATCTTTTGATGTGGAGTGGTATATAAATATTGTAAATAAATAAAATAAATAAATCATCACAACCCACTGTGGCTTATTTAAGCCATGCTGGGTTGTGGCACAGGCAAGCGGCCATTTTGAATATTCAGTCCCCAGTGGGTGGTTGCCATGGTTTGTGTCATCTGAACCCGGGTGTGGCAGGGGTTGCCTGAAGATTAAACAGCCCTCAAATAACCCTATAACAGACCATGGATTATTTGAGGGTTCTCTCTCAAACAACCTCTGCCATCCAGGTTCGGACAACATAATAAGCAATGCCCGGGGCTTGAATAGGCAATTTGGCATCTGCATGCTTGTTGTGGCTTAAATAACCCATGTTGGGCTAGGGTGATCGTGTGAACCAGGTGTTTGTGTGCTCCCAACCCCTTTGACATGTAAGGAAATTTAAATCTTCCATTTACAGTTTTGAACGAACAACTGTTTCACATTACATCTGAATATGGCAAACTCTGGTTTGTTCAAAGCACACTTAGATATATATTAATCCAGTATTAGCATAGGTCCCTGTATTCAGATATAATGGGAAACTGCAGGGTTCCCCCCCCCCCAACCATGAGACAGAAGTTTTAAACATTCTCCTATCATGTGCAACGATGGAGTGAAAGAGAAGGGGGAGTGAGCAAGCTTGAGGCTTGCTACAGTGCATTTTTGTAAAGGTACAACCTGGTTTTCCATTACTTCTTGAACTGGGCTGTTAAAGCTACAACTCAAAATTTTTCAACTGATAGGATGCAAAAATTGAGGTCCATTAAATGCGTCCTAACAAAGAAATGCATCATGTAATGTTTTGACCATACACAATGATTTCTACAACTCATGTTTGGTTTGTGAACTACTCAAGAGCGCTTCGGCTAGTGGGTATAGAATGTGATGCATAAAATAAAATTAAAGAATGAAATGAATGTTTGTGCCATCAAACACATTATCCAGCCATGCATGCACAACACACTGGCATTTGGTGTGGGTGTGGTAAAGGCAATTTTCTCCCCTCAAGTCTAGCATGTTTACACTTAATGTTTTTTCTCTTTTTTTGTGCAGTGTAAAGCACAACTGAGATAACTAGCATGATACAGCAGGAAGGAACGCTGTTGTAATACCCGGTTCACACAATTATGGCGAAGGAAATAAGTCACAATGACTTATTTCCCCAACTGCATGTGCTGGTTGCATGCCCCAGAACCCTAAAACAGTCCATGGGTTCTGAGTGGCTTGTTAATCACAGCAACAAGCCACTTTC
Organism: Heloderma suspectum; assembly: GCF_057233095.1. Classification (NCBI taxonomy): domain Eukaryota; kingdom Metazoa; phylum Chordata; class Lepidosauria; order Squamata; family Helodermatidae; genus Heloderma; species Heloderma suspectum. The sequence continues at coordinate 173,662,068 of NC_139460.1, read as the reverse complement.
ACTGGGTTTGCACAACACTGCAAGCTGCACTGGCAAGGATAATTATGCAAATTCCCTGGGCACATGCAGCCATCGTGGTTTATTTCCCCACCGTGATCATGCAGACCAATGAGTCATATTGTCCATCCACATGCCCACAGACTGGTTACCTGATAGGGCCTAATTACACATTATGTTTATTGTGTGGTTTGTAGCCACATCAGTATTAAAAATGTAATCTTAGGTATGCTGCGGGGAGGGGGGTGTCCATTGGGACCACAGGGTATGGGAATGGGAGGTTAAGCCTTCTCTCCTCAGGTGTGATCCAGATGATTGTCCCCCCCACCCCATGCAGCAATGAGCAAAAAGAAAAAAACTCCCATTGGCAACATTCATAAACTTTCCATAACTCCTTTGCAGTTCAGCGAATGGCTAGGGAGCTCTCGTTTTGATCACATGAAGCCAGAATACTCAAAGCCGGTAGCCACAGAGATTTCAGTCCACACTCTCCTTAGGTATTTTTTCTTTTGTTGTTTTTTTCTGATTTGGTGCACACTGGTTGAACTGCCGTTTTCCTGCAAATCTCTGTGTTCTTTAATTTTATACCGTATTAGCTTTGTAGCCACAGTAATTGCCTAATGGATTACTCAAAGCTGGTGTTGTGAAAGTAGTTACTTGGCATTTATATAGCGCACATCAAGTGTGCAATATTTTTCACATATATAATTTTAGTAAACCTTACAACCACCTTGTACAGCATGATAGTATTTTTGTTCATGTATTGAAGATGGCTTGCCTTCATACCCTCCAGCCGATATGCTACACCAGCCCAGCTCTCAGATTTATCTACACAGTATGTTCAGGAACTAATTATTCTTGGTATAATTACAAGTATAGTTGCTGGAAACACTGTTTCAACCAGTCAAAAATATTTTTAAAACATTACAAATATTTATCTTGAAAGAGGTGATGCAGTGGAGAAATAAATTATGTGAACATACCGTGAGGCTTACAGAACTAATGGAAAATAAATTGAAGGCCAAACTAGCCAAGATGCCATTCAAGCCATTAGCAACTGCATGAATGGCTTTAAACAAATAGAAGGTTTGTGTGTGTGTAGGGCTGATCTGGATTTGGACCATGGGGTGGGGGGACTTTACCCTTTTACCCCCACTCTATCTCAGATCCCCCAAACTTGCTATTTGTGTTGGAAGAAAAGCTTCCATTGACACGAGTAGGACCCTTTCTTCCAATGCAAGTAGCAAGCAAGGGTTCGCAGTCCAGTCTTGGACCAAAGCAAGGGGGTTAAAGCTCCCTACTTTTGCCAATCCAGACCAGGGGACCTGTGCCTGCTCTTTTCTTTTAAAAAGCCATTCATGATTTCACACAGTTGTGAACTGAATGAATGGCACTCCCTCTAGTTTGGCCCTAAGTGAATACTACTACAGGATGAATTTTGATGAACAACAAATGCCCACAGAATGCTGATTTTTGAATGCAGACTGATACTTCTCTGTACTACTGGCCTTTTACATTATGTTTATTAAATTTATGTGCTGCCTTTCCACCAAAAATGACACTCAAGGTAATAATAAAATAATAAAATACAGATTAGAAATAACATGTGAATTGAAACATAACATAAAAACAAATCTATTAAAAACACGATAAAATAAACAGCACCCAACCTGTTGAAAACCCCTTAAGCAGCAGCAGACCAGTTTATGTGGCAATGGCCTGCCTGAATAAAAATGTATTTGCCTGTTGGCAGAAGGACAACAGAGAAGGAACCAAGCTAGGCTCCCTTGGTAGGGAAGTTTCAGAGCCTGGGAGCAGGTACTGAGAGGGCTCTCTCCCACGTCCCCACCAAACATACCTGTGGGGCTGAAAGAAGAGCCTCCCCTGAAGATCTTAAAACCCAGGCAGGCTTATATGGGAGAAGGTGGTCTTTCAAATAGCAGGAGGCCGGTAACTTTTTACTTGGTACATTCTTTTGCCAGTTGTTTAAAGGGGAAAACTGTTTAAATAATAAGTGCAGAAAGGGTCTCTTCCATTGTCAAACATAGAATGCTACTTTTCTTCCTGTGACAAGTACATAATCTCCGACAACAGCGAAACTAGCCGCTTGGTTTTTTAAAAAGTAGCTCTCTCCCCTGTCTTTACTGTCCATGTTTCTTCATGTATCTGAAGGAACTTCCTACTAGAGATGTAAAATTCTTAGTCATCCTAACACCACCCTTAGAGCTAAGATACTGATTTATTTTAAAAGAGTTTAATCAGTTTATATTTTACTCTTGTGGACATATGGCAGTTTTAAGAGTGAAGAACGTTAAGGTAGAGTAGGGGCTAAGCTATGAGCTGAATTTTCCTTCAAATCACCCCCCCCACCAACCAGTCTCAGCACCCCTGGTTATTGTGAGTGGAGGGGTTTTAAATCAGAAATGAGTACTTCATTGTCCTTTCTCTAGTCCAGGTAGGGAGAGACAAAAAGCATATGTTGCTCTTACTCTGCCCATCCTTGGTTTACTGAAGTTTATTCTCGTACTCAGCTCAAATGTGTCACAAAATAGAAAAAAACAAAACAAATGGAGAACCCCAAAACACACAAGCAAAAAAGGCTAAACTACAAAAAAAATGTTTTTTGATTCCAACACATTTTGGACTTTAATGGTCCTTCGTCACAGAATTTAAGAAAGAAAATTTCTAATTTGGATATGCTGACCTTTCAACCTCCTATGCTGCTCATTTTTCTTTTTCCTCAAATGTGTCACCATCAGCAGAGAAGGTAAACCTATTTCTGGACTGTACAACCTCAGAAAGCAGGTGGAGTCTCAAGAATGAGGGTGGCTCCAATGTATTCCCATTGTTTTCCTGGTTCTGAAAAGGGATGGCAGCATGAGGCTCATCGTTGACCCAAAATGTCTAAACAGTTTTGTGAAGCAAACACCTGATCATACAGACACTTGGGCTTTAAGTATTGCAGAGATGGATTCAGTAATCAGAGGATTTTACTTCAAAATTTTTCTCACAAGTGAGTGCACTCAAGGAGTTGAAAACTTAAAGACATTTTGGAGCAAGATCTGTCTACACTGGTTTAGCAAGTGTAGGACCCACAGCGCCTCACCCTAGATTGCCCAATAGAAGCGGTCTTGCTCAGTGCAGATAACGGCACGTCTGCCTCAAACAGCACCCTACAGAAGACCCAACTTTTTCAGGAACTGACCGCAAATGCCTGTTTCACTAAGTAAAATGGGAGTCCTGTTGTGGCTGCTTGTCTTTGTCCCAGGATCAGGTCTACCTGATGGAAGAAACAGCTGAGTGTTACTGAAGGGGTGTAGATAAGGTAGCACCTATGGGACAAGTTATGCAGTGCCAATGTAGCATTGCTTTTTATTTATTTAGTATTTTTCATTTTTTTTTTTTTTACAGAATTAAGAACAAACAAAAATAACGGAAGAAGGGAAAAGCATTTTGGTTAGGGATACTGTATCTTTCAGAGTGGTTTCCTGCACTGTTCAGTTGTGGATTTGTCCCACTAACTTCAGGCATAGGTCTCCATGTAATCAAACATTTCCGTGTAAATGAAAATGGGATGGACTGCCCCCATGATGTCATCTCATGGTATTGGCATCTTGACTGAAGACCCCAACATGGAGATTAACATTCCCTCTTAAAGTTCGCAGAAGAGATTGCCTCACTCAACTTGCTACAGATGGGCCAAAAGGTAGAGGGAAAAACACTTCCCTGTCTTAAAAAAAAATCTGTTTAAGCAGCAGGAGTGAAGCTTGCTGCCTTCTGCAAAGTCAGAAAAATGTCTGCTGGCTGAAGGGGGCTTTTAAAAAGATATTTGGTATCATCATCTCACCACTGCCAAGCATTAATATAGTGACTTTTATAATGTTCAAAGAGTTCAACATTATCTTTCTGTGATCCTTCTAACATTCCTGTAGGGTAGATGGTATTATCCCCATATTATATATGGGAATGCTGAAGCTGAGAGAAAAGCTTAAGGGCACTTTGTGAGTGTATGGCAGAGATGATGTTCAAACTAGGGCCTTCCTGATTTGTAGTATAATAAAAAGCATAGCCTATAAAGCATTACCCACCACTAGGTGGCACCACAGACAACTTGGAGACCCAGAGATTCACTGGTGAATTCTTCCTATGGCATCCTTATTTACCAACTGTAGGCATTCAGTTATAGTACACTTTGCTTAAATGTCTTTCTGTGTCTAAAAAAAAAAGGTAAAGGTGTCCCCAACCAGTCATGTCTGACTCTAGGGTGCGGTGCTCATCCCCGTTTCTAAGCCGAAGAGCCAGCGCTGTCCGAAGACGCTTCCGTGGTCATGTGGCCGGCATGACTGAACACCGAAATGCACGGAACGCTGTTACCTTTCCCACCAAGGCGGTACCTATTTATCTACTTGCAATTTCTTGCTTTCGAACTGCTAGGTTGGCAGAAGCTGGGACTGAAGACGGGAGCTCACTCCGTCACGCAGCACTCGGGTCTCGAACTGCTGACCTGCCGACCTTCCAGTCTGCAGTTCAGCAACTTAACCACTAAGCCACCGCGGCCCCTTATTCTGTGTCTACAATATGTCAATCCCTGCATTCTACCTTTCTGAACATATTAGAATTTAAATTTGTATTTGTCGTTTTTAAAAGTTACATGTGTAAGGTATGACACAGTCCTGAATCCCCCTAGGGAGCAGCAATAGCCATTTCCCTGCGTGCAAACAGCTAGGATGCAAATGCGGTCAAAAGCATTTATTTGTGCATGAGGCCTCTGAACATTTCACATGTCTCTCCTCTTTAAGGTAACTTCAGAATCAAACTGATTTATATCTTTCTAATAAATCAGGCTAGAACTGATTTAAGCTGCTACCGCAAAACTACCTTCACCATATTTTCATATACTTAAACAGAAAGATTACAAAGATTTAGCTGTGTAGGAATATAAATAATTAATAAACATTAAAACACAAAACTAGACCAATGTGTACAAAATAATTTATTACAGCATTACATCAGTTGGCATTATTTTACAGTGAGTTTTCATTCAACTATTGATCCTAAAGAGATGACAAAGGGGACTGTCTCAATAACCATTTGTCTTGATAAAACTTCCCTTCTTGAATTTTGCATAGGGCCTAAGTAATATTACTTAAATATTTACATTAACCATAAAATGAAAACAAACTGGTTCCATTATTTTTCAGAAAATGAATTTTCTGTACAAGCCACAGTGTATTTTAAGTTTTGACAGCAGTTTATATAAAGTCATCATTAACAGCTATTTATGTCCTGAAGTAAGATGTTTAAGACAGTTGAATTAAAATGTTGATATGTTGTATGTGTAATGCATTCAGGTTAATGCACTAAAATACAAAGGAAAAAATGATTAATTGTGATTTGTAGTCAGACTAGTTGTGCTCACTTTAATTTTTTTTAAAGGACATCTTAAATGCCAATTGCTTCATAGCTCATAAAGCAACAACAATTCAACAAAAGTGGAATTAAAGTTCACTCCTTGAAAGTTTTAAAGGAGCTCAGCATCATAAACAGAATTATCTAGACAGGATCGTATTCTCTGTGTGTGTCCCCCCCTTTGAAGTGGAATGATGTTTCAAAATGGATACGTTGTAAAGAAACAAGTATCTAATCAGTTAGAGTGGGTATTCAATGATTTTAAAGCGTTTAATAACCTGTTCAAACTAATAGTTATGGGAAAAAGTATAGATTTCAAAATAATATACCAATTTAAAAACACAAACAAGCCTGCCAAATTAATCAGCACTGTTTCCATACAATTTGAATTGACAGAAAATTGCCACCACCTATAATCAGGATTTATGCTTTGAAAGAAAAAAAAGAAAGAGCTGAAAAGAACTGACAAGTCATACAGCATTATATCCATCTTAGATTGCCAACTTTCTCATCTGATATGTTTTGTAAGAAATGACTGTACTTTTTTTGTATATGTAACAACATGTATGTGAATGGTCAATCTCTAGAGTCCATGATTTAGGGTAAAAAGATTCATAACTGTACAAGTATAAACATGGCCAGTATTATTCAGAGACAAGTGTTTACATAAATATTGGCAGCTCTGGTTGAGGGAAAATGAGCTTATAGCACAGTACATTTTCATTCAATTGCCTCTGTTTGACATCTGAATTGTTCCAATATATTCTGCAGAAGAAACCCTGATTTGTATGCAACCAGTTTGGAAGAGATAAGAGACCTCTGTATCCTACTTTAAATTTCATTGGACAGCACATCATGATTAATGGCTGTATGATTCATTGATGCAAAGCAACCATCATCTTCATTTGTAGGAGTCATAAAGGCAGATGCTAAAGGAAACAGTTTGTTGCATGCTATCCGATACTCATCACTTTGGGTGTGGCATGTTCCAAAGCTGCCATCGAATAAGGATTCCAAAACCGTTGTTAGGGTCTGAAGATGCACACAAGAAAATAATTTCAGTGAGGATTATTTTGTGGAAGAAACACCCCACCCTACCAGTTTCTCCTTCTGCAGGACTCTTTCCTTTCTTATAGAAAGCCACCAAGACTTTCTGAAGTATTCATTCCAAATCACATGTTTAAAAGGTGTATTACTTATGATTGCATCAAGGAACTTTAGATTTATAATTATAACAATGAATTACCTTCACATTTTTGTCTCTCATATTTTCATCTAGCCTAGTAGCAATAGCAATAGCTTTCTCTTGTCTTGAACTGTCCAGGAAATACATCATCTTGGCACCTGAAAGAGAAGAAAGAGGCATACTTAAATCAAGGGGGAGAGTCTATACAGCAACCCGTTCAAAGGGAGGATTTAATTATAACTTTGCTTCAGTTTTCACTAACACTAAGGCATGATTTGTTGTTGTTGTTCAGTCGTTCCCGACTCTTCATGACCCCAAAGGCATGATTGGGCACAATTTAATATAATAATAAAAAACAAGCTTGAAACAATAGTAAGGCAACAAGGATATTCCAATCAACATGTTACATTAAAGAAATCTGAAGGTATTTTAACTCATCTATTGTCCACTGGTGCAGGTAAGACAATTTTTCAGATGTCACTACACCTCATCTGAGATGATAGCACTAGGTTTAGAGACTTTTACTATAGGGAAAAGGACAATCCTGCTGCCAGCATTATTCTGAACTTGGAGAAGTCTAAATTAAACATGAACCATGACAAAAATTAAACACTGAGTGAATATAATGATTGAAATTAAGTTCAATCATTTGGTTATCTGATTAAAGTGATAATCTAGTATGACTTCCTTCTAACTGAAATGGAGTCCATGACTGTGTATTTTACAATGAGCAAAATTCTAATGAATCTAGGTTTTATGATTTGACCTGAGAATGTGCAGATTCCCATAGGTGCTACAGCACAGAATCCACTAGAGAAGTGCAACACAAACAGAACAGAAAGGAAAAGAGGGAAACGAACACACGGGGAAGAACTTTAAACTGTGGTTTAATATCCTGGCTTGTTCTGAAGCTGGTAACAGTTTCCCAGTTTGGATGAAATTGTAAACTACGGCTAGAGACTTTGTGGTTTAGGGTGCAATCCTATCTGGATAGTTGCCAGCTTCCGAGATCGGAGGCTGCTGACTATCCTATGCAGGGTGGCTGGAGCATGGAGGGGATCCTCTCCTCCGTGCTCCAGCTGCCATGCAATTTGGCTAGACAGATGATTTTGCCCATCTAGCTAGGGCTTCGGGGAGAGGGAGGGAAGGAGCCTGGAGACCTGATAGGAAGCTGCGTAAAGCGGCTTCCGCGGTCTCCTCCTCTTCCCACCCTCCTTTCCCCTTCTCTGCGCTCCATTTCTGAGCATGGAGACACAGTGGAGGGGAGCGCCATTTCTGGTCTCCAAGGTCCAAGCCCTGGTTCCAACCTTGGATCCCAGAAACCCAAATCCTATGTCCCTCCAGATGCTATCTAGGAGGCATAGGATTGCTCTCTTAATTGCAGCTTGCATGATGGGAAAACAGCAGAGCTCATTTATATCTTGGCATGTTAAGCTGAGATACGGTTGTCTGAACCAGGACACTGTCTTCAATCCTTGCTTTTGAGCTTCCCCAGAGGCATCTGGTTATTTAGTGTAAGAAGCAAAGTGCTAGACTAGATGGGCCTTTGGTCTAATCTGGCAGGGCTCTTCTTATGTTCCTCTGTACATAGCTTAAGTCCTATAATCAAATGTAGGCTTCTCAGAATATCATACTTTATAAATATACCAGTACAAACCAACCTGATAGCAGATGCTGTATGGAGGTAGAATTGCGTTTGAGAAATTCTTCATTAAAACTTTCCAAATCTTTACTAATAAAAATCTTCTGCATTTCTTGGGTTAGGACTTTGTTCACGATTTCTGGCAGATTACTATGGGCAGACACTAAAAATATGAAAAGCACTTTACTACATTGTTGTTGGCATTTGACAAAACTGTGCTGCTTGTCATCCCTCAGGGTCCTGAGCACAATTTTATAGCAATCAATCTGCTAATTTATTTTGTACTTACCACACTTGGAGAATTTAATCAAACATTCATGTAGCCATGGGTTATTACCATCGATTGCAAAAGCTCTTTTAACCGACTGCAACATTAACAGAAACTTTCCTGCATCAATACAAGAATACTAGTTGGTATAATTTTATTTAACTTTGAATGTTTTGATTGTATTGCTGTGTCCTAACAGTATTCTCCCCAGCTTCACACTTCCCCTGCTTACACACGCTCTCTTTTACTAATGAGATACAGTAATGCAGATTTATATTATTATTTATATAGCACTACCCATGTACATGGTGCTTTAGAAAGAATGAAAGGCCAGGTCCCTGCCCTCAGGGGCTTATAGTCTAGAAATAGGCACAAGGGAGACAACAGAGGAAGGGGAGGACAATGGAGGGAGTATGTCTATGTACACCAGTTGCAGGGAAGCATGGGTGGGAGGGTGCTGTTGCGCTCATGTCCTGCTTGTGGGTTTTCTCGTGGGCAGCTGGTTGGCCACTGTGTGCACAGAATGCTGGACTAGATGGACTCTTGGTCTGATCAAGCATGGCTCTTATGTTCTTATGAGGCAAGGGTAAAAAAGGGAAGAATATGTAATATTTCAGTTACATGAACTTAAGCTCAGTTACAAATAGGGTTTGTGGACAAGGGGGTTGTGCCAAAGACTTTGCAGAAAAGATAACTGCTTGAATACAGTATGAGAGGTGAACTACTTAGCGGTATTTCTTGTCATAAGGGGCAACAAAGAAAAAAGGGTGTTGTTGTTTGAGAGAGTAGCAGACCTTTGGCTGTCTGAGGGTGGTGGAACTGACAAGTGAAGGTAACACACAGGGATATGTCAGGATATGCATATGGAGAAATGGGGGGGGCAAAGTTATGGAGGGGTTTGAAGATAAAGTAGACAAGCTTGTGAATGATCTGGAGCAGACAGAGAGCCAGTATAGGGTTTTAAGGATAGGCATCACTTTGTCAGAGCAACAAGAAAGTTGAATAATTTTAGCAGCAGAGTGCTCGATAGCTGCGAGGGGAGCAAGGTGAGGCAATGGAAGACCAGAGAAGATAGCATTAGTCAAGCTTAAGGATGACCAGAGTATAAACCAGAGCTGTTTCCAAGGGGACAGCAAGGAAGGGACATTCTTTTTTTAATATTGTAAAGGGAAAAGCAACATGATTTGGTGATGGAAGGACTGAAGGGTGGTGAGGAGAGACAAAAAGGGAAGAAGGGAATCACAGAGAAAACCATAGCTTTGTGCTTGTTCCAACAGGGCTATATAAATGATAGATGATGATTATACAGACCAGATGGCAAGAAAGCACTTTTAACAATGAATTTGTGTAACAAATTGAGCTTATTTCTCTGCCACCATTAATATACCAAATTACACCTAAAATATATTTTACTAAACTGATTTCATGCTAGATTTATATAAATATTCATTGTAATTTAATATTTGGAAAAAGTACATATGTAATTGTTACAAAATCATCCATTTGTTGTAATTTAATATTTTACAATTGTGTATACTTTACCTTTTCTAAAATATATTTCAAATGCTAACAGATGTGTGTCTATGTTATCTGCCACAAGATTCTTAAGTGGTATAAGAAACTTAATAGCTTCCTCTAATGGATTATCGAGCTGTATCAAAAAAAGAAATTCAAGTTAGTTATAAATAGGAGTCATGAAAAAGTATAGTTTCTAAAGATTAAGTATGCCATAATTTGAAGCCACAGTGTTATTTGCATGCTGTGCATTTAATAGTATTACTCCTAGCGTTATCAGTCCTCACCAAAGAGAGCTATCAACAGGACCAGTTGAGTTGTACAAATACATCAGAAGAAGCTTGACCTCTTGGTCCTAACTTCAAGCCATCTCAACAACTATAATGGACTTTACAGTCACAACAGGCTGCTATTTTCTCCCTGAGGTCCACCCTGGAGAGAAACTGGAAGCAGGCATCAGGCTCATATGGTCCCTCTATCCTCTCCATGGTATGGAGAAGTTAACGCCTTTAGTGATCCCATGTGAAAATAACAATGGAGCCATCTATGGCATAAGCTTCTCCCAATTGGATGTTCACTTCTCCTGTAGTGAGGAGGGTGGGAGAAAGTTAGGAGAGGGAGTGTATAAACGGAGAATTTTCCTTACCTGTGAATTCTCCTTCTGCTTGTTTGGTAAACATTGATCCAGACACTGGGAAAGAAACACTGAAGAAAACCGGGAAAGCACTTGCTGGAAGTGAGTTTTGAGCGTATGCTCCTTGTCCCAGTATGTACAATTTCCCATCTGATAAGACATGTAGATGTACATCTCTATGTTCTTTATCTGTGGCAAATGTAGCATGGTGTACATCTGCAGGAGCATGATCAGATAGCATATTCTAGGCAGAGTGGCATATGTAAGCCCAGGATTTGGTACTGTGCCCACTGTATATGCAGCCTACATGCCAAGCCGGTGTGTAAACTGACCCACAAACACTCTTGCTTAATTTGACACTGCTCTTAAAGAGTGTAACAAAATTTCTATGGTACAGAACAGTGAAGACAAAGGTTCTGGATAGGTTTGGATAACCCAGTATAAATTGGGCAAAAATAGAATTCAAATTTACCCTTTCCAGTTTTTCAGGAACTAATTCTTCCTTGGGGCCACTAGTTTCCTCCTCTTCCTCGTCTCGTTTCTTCTTTTGATTCTTCTGCTGCCTCTCTCTTTCTGCATGTTTTCTCTCCTCTTCAAGTTTAGCTTTTTTCTGTGCTCGTCTTTGTTTACTAAGCATTTTCTTAAGTTCTTTGGCAGAAAGGTTTTCTACAGCCAATGGAACATTTTTTTTTAATATGAACTTTACAGACACCGAAAATGCATCTTATAATCAAATTAGCTTCAATAACTACTTTGATACCTGAATTTACTTCTTGTTCTTTGCTTTCATTGGCTAGTGGATTATCATGTAGCATCAAGTAGATCTCAATTGCTGACCGAGCAGCCTTGAAATAGAAGGCATGTTTCCTGAGAATGTCTTCCAATCTCAAGAGGTCAACATAGGCACGTAGTGTCATCTTTCTCATGCAATATGTGTGGAAGTCAAATTGATCATCTGTTATCTCAAAAAAGTGCTTAAACAACAAACACAAAAAGGATACTATTTTCATGATGCAGTTTACTTTTTATCATTGAGCTAAGTATTCAGAGCAAAATGTGAACATGCCTTGAATTCCTGTTTTTTCTACCCCTTAGCCTTATAAAGAGTTCTAGAGAACTCAAAATCTTGCACAATCTTTTGTGGCATTTTGGTTGATTCTAATAAAGGTGTTGCCCAACTGTGACCTTTGGACTTTTTTCTCATGGACCAATGCAGCTATTTTTGTTTTTTATATACAAGAACTAAGTGCAGCTTAATGGAAAACAAACTGACAGCCAGACTCTTGCTGCACTTTCAATTAGTGGGAGACGCACAGACAAACAGAAACCCACTGGGCCAAGTTTGTGAAGCAAGATAGTTCACACATTCTTTCCTACAATACATTTTTTTATCAGTACTATGCTACAAATGCAAGTCTGTGAGGGGATTGGTGGGAGGGTGGGGGGAATAGATGAGCAAGTAAGGTTCATATCTACATTTAAAATAAGCCTATTTATTAATTACAACCCTAGTCATTTTCAGCCCCCAGGACAAATCCATCTGCTAGGTCCTGTCCCCTCATCCAGTTAGCAACCCAGAGGCAAGAAAGATGTAGGTGATGGGAGTAGTGCTGTGAAAAAGAAGATTGTCAGTAAGTCCTGTTAAGGATGGACCACCATTCTCCATCCCCTCCTCCAAGTGTCCCTCTTGTAAAACTAGTTGCTGATCAGGTGTTGACTGTTTTGTTCCCAATTGCCAGGAATGTACTTGCTTGTGGACTAGTTTTAAATTACTATCAATGAATATTCAAACATATAATTTTATAGCAAGTGAAAGGCCTTGCCTGGGAATTATTGCTGCTTTTAATCCTATACAACTTTTTCAAAGTAGTGGTTTGGCATCTTTAGACAGGATGATCCTCAGACGGCAAGCCCATGTACCTTATGAAAAATGGAAATCAGGAAAAAGCAATCTGTTTACCTACTTACCCTCTCCACTTCATGGCACTTTTTCAAGGCATCTCCATATTTCCCTAATCTCTGAAAAGCTAAAGCACATTCCGTCTGGAACCACATGCACTGCATTTCATTGAGATTCTCCATTGCAGAAGTCCCTTCCTGGAAAAAAAAGTCTCGTGTGGAACCAGTACTTCATTTAACTCCTTCATATATATGGCAAACCACAATATATTCTATACTTTTAACAAATAAAAAACCTGCTGCAATTCTTTAGGTAATTACTGCATTCTGGATTTTTCAGTTCTTTTAAATATCTACTACTTTCCCTGTTTCCAGAAGACTTTGTTCAGTAAGCCATTTTAAAAAGGGATACACTATGAGACTGCCAATACTACATTCAGACAGATAAGGGACTATGGTCACTTTCACTGTAAGAGAGGAGCAGAGATGAGGGAAGTGTTCCGAAGCGACCAAACAATACTTCCCATTTAGTAGCATGCATTATGTGCAAATAACTATAAACGTGCCCTTGTATGACTGACAGCTCAAGAACACAGGGAATGCCAATAGTGAAGAGTCCACTAAGTGCAGAGATCAGGTACAACTCTTACCAGTCCTATACATATCTACTCAGAGGTAAGTCCTATTGAGTTCAATTGGGCTTATTCCCAGATAAATGGGTATAGGATTGCCGTCTAAGAAAATCAAATCTGAACTACTCCTTCCCTTCCATGGCCAGCACAGTAACACCTTAACACTGCACTGGCCACATTATATTAAAAGGAACGGAGACATCTCCGAAATAGAAAAGAACAAATGCCAGAACAACAACATAAAAATTGGCAATGTGAAAATAAGCTTTTAACAGAGTTGAATTTCTTGAATTGGATTTTTTTAAATCTCACAGTGCAAGCCTATGCATTACTATACAGAAGTCCCACTGAGTTCAATGCAGGCTGCTCCCAGGTACATGGGAATTGCAGTCTCAATCCCCTGATTTGATTTAAAGTATTTGTGAACCTTACATTTGGAGTTCAGGACCAGCTAAAGAAAGTAATATTGCTTCAACTACTTGCATTAACACTTTTTCATAAACGGTACGTAAGTTAACATTTAGTAGGTAATTCTATGGACATAAGACATGCAAACTGTTTCCATTAAACCATTCAACTCCTTCACAGGGTCAATCCAAAACACTTGAGAATTAATCACTACTAATACACAGACTTAATCAGAAGATACCGTCTTAAGGTAAAGTTTTCCTTATTGGACATATTTCTGCTATCCTTAAATGTGCAAGTCATTTGGTACAATTTTTAAAATAACAGTCTGAATCTGACAGATGAAAATGGGAAAACAAATGCACAATCAAATTCTATTAAAAGTATATATTTCCTACCCTTGTGAACTTGGAACACATTTCCTCTGCATCCTTCACCATATTTGCTCGTAGCATATACTTTGCACATTTGGAATTGATAAATCTATCAGCTGTATCCAATGACTGTGCTTCATCCATCCATTTGGCTGCTTCCTTGAGATTGCCTACATGCTATTGAGGGGAGTATTTTATTTTTACTGTAATCATCAGTGACTGACGCATTATGTATATAATGAAAATGCTAACACGCAAAAACCTTTGACAGAAATTTGTCATTTTTCAAAACATTAGGAACATAAATTATGGCCAATCTTATACTTCATTATGTGAAACATAATAAAATCAGAAAATACTGATAAAAACTAAGAAACGAACAAGTTAACACAAAAGATCATAATCAAAACTCTATCACATTTTTCAGAACATATCAGCAGCAACTATCTGGGTATGGAAAAAGCATAGGTTTTTTTTTTCTTTTTCCAAACACTGAGTAACTCATCTTATACATTAACCCCCCATGTTTTCCCTCATAGTACACAGTCCACAATTTGTTTTCACATAAAAGAGGATGATTACAAACATTTCCTGAATATCAATTTCTTATGATTTACACCTTTTTCTGTTCCTTTTCTGTCTGCCAGAGGCCAGACACACAGGTGAATGAAAGGAAATCCAGCCAGAATTAGGCCTGTAGTCCTTATTACGTACGTACATACGTATGTATGTATGTATTTATATCCCACCTTTCTACCAAGAAAAATAGCACTAAAAGCAGCTTACAGTCACAAATAAAACTTCATGTCTATAAATACTTGTTATTAGTGAATAAATATATAAATATACAGGGTTTTAAGCAGGAATGGAATAGGGAATTAGATCATCCCATTCTGCCTACTAAGTGAATCGCTGCTTTGGTGTCTATACCTGTCACATTTACGGATCTTAGGCTTCATCTTATTCAGCAAAAACTTTTCTTTTGTGATTTGGACACTGCAATGTCTCTTTAAATAAGAGATTGTCTAATTCGGCTAATCACTGGCAATGCAATGCTTCTTTTCAACGTATATTTTGGCAGTGTCCAGAGTACTTGCTTCTTTTTGGGATGAAATGATTATACAGGTAGATTTTGTACTAGAAAAGTCTTTAATATTTGCTGATGTACACGCTCTTGTAAATTATTTACCTGCTTCATGGAAATTAATGAATGGTTAGCATAAATAGATTCTCCATACCATCTTGACAGGTAAAAGGCTGATATCACAACACTGGAAGGATAAACGCTCACCTCCTGTAATGCAGTGGATTGAGGACCTTATAATGCTTTCAATATTTGAATGGGTGGCATATAAACGCCACCTTCAAATGAACACTTATTTGGATATCGGGTCTGCTTTTGTTGAAGCCTATCTATAACTGCTAGTAAGTTGTATTTTCATATATATGTATTTCATATGTATCCATTGCTATGGATATATACAAATATATGTATGTATATTTAAAAAACTCAAACCAACAGACCTGCTTACATGCTAAAGCCCTGCTTGAATAAAAAGGTCTTTGCCATCCTCAGAAGGACGGTAGAGAGGGAGTAACCCTAGTCTCCCTTGGCAGGATGTTCTGCAGACCAGGCGCGGCCACTGAGGCCTTCTTATGCGTTGCCACCAAACATGTCTCTGAAGGTGGTCTCAAAAGAAAGGCCTCACCTGAAGATCTTAAGACCCAGGCAGTCTTGTATGGGAGAAGGTGGTCTTTCAGGTAGCCTGGTCCCAAGCCATATAGGACTTTATAGGTTAGAATCATAGAATAGTAGGGTTGGAACTGGCCTACAAGACCATTGAGTCCAACCCCCTGCTCAATGTAGGTTATAACTAGCACTTTGAATTCCGCCCAGAAACAGACCAGTACCCAGTGAAGCTGTTGCAACAAGGGTCACATGCTCCCTGTAAGGGAGCCTGTAAGGGACAACAGTCCGGCAGCAACATTCTGGATCAGCTGAATTTTCTGAACAGTTTTCGAAGGCAACCTCAGATAGAGCATATTAACAGTAGTCGAAATGAATGTAACTAAGGCATACATGACCCTGGCCAGATCAGACATCCCTAGGAATGGATGCAGTTGGTGCACTAGCCTCAGCTGTGCAAACACAATTCTAGACACCACCGAAACCAGGTTCAAGGCCAAATCCACGAATATACCCAAACTGTGAGCCTGAGTTTTCAGGGGCGTGTAATCCCATCCATTTTAGGTTGAGTATCTATTCCCTGATCTGCCTTTCGATTGATCAGGAGCATCTCTGTCTTGTCTTGATCAAGCTTCAATTTGTTTGCCCTCATCCAGTCCATTACTAACATCAGACTCTGGTTTAGAACTAGAACAGCTTCTTTGGGGTTCAAAAGGAGAGATAGAATTGGGGGCTATCAGCATACTGGTAGCACTGAACTCCAAAACTCTGAATAATCTCTCCCAATGGTTTCATGTATCTGTTAAGTAGTATAGGGAATAAGATGAGGGACACCACAGGCCAACAGCTGTACATTTCTGTATCAATGTAATTGTGGTTTTCAGATTTCACAGTACTAAGTGCTATCTCTGAAAGCTGTAAGATTGCGGATTTCTCACTTCTCGCCTTGGGGTCTTTTTGGACTTATCCCTGAGCTTCTGGGGAGGCGTATGAGTCTACTTGTGTCTGCAGCAATGGAACTGTGATGTCGGGTGGCTATGAGAGCAAAAATGATCTTAAAGCCTATGACCCCATGAGCAGTCTCTGTGGGGATCCTGCACTGTCCCTTACTCTGGAGCGGCTCTGAGGAAGACATCTCCTATACCTAATATGTGAATAGGGAAGGTGAGATTCCCAGCAGGATGGGAAAGATGGAAGGACAGGGTGGACCTCTGTGAATTAAAGCTACATTTGACCATCACTTCACTAAACCCAGGTATATGTTCTCTCTCCACCACAAGAGGGGCTAGAGAGCACTCAAATTTGTTGTTCCCTCTATGGGAAAAAAGAAATGCTACAACCCCTGCACCCAGTGGAATAGCACCTGATTCTTGCTCTTTGTCTGGAATATTTTCCTGCTCCTGGATTTGGTGGCAAGGTATAACTGTGGCCACAGCTTTGCTCCTCAACTGAGAATAAATGGCCCTAGGCAATGGCTGCTGTTTTGCCAGTATCAGGGAAGTATCTGGGCAGCAGAAACCCAAATGCACTCCTTGAGATAAACTGTGCCTGGCATTCAGGGTATTGTTGGGAAGATGTCTGTACTGTGGCAACAGAAATCCTGGGCTGTCTGCTATCTAGCAAGGTAAGCCCTGGGCAGAAGGATTCTCTCCCCTTCCAAAACACATTGCTGAGATGACATCCGGATGAGCTAACCCTGCTGGGGATTTCTTCACTAACTTTCCTCCTCTGTTCAATTTGATGTTTTCTTTACATTCAGTTGATTGGCTGTTCATCAATGGGAGCCTTCCAGGAGCTTCCCAGCTGTGACAGCTATAAAATCATCTGGGGACCAAGGAATAAGCCACTCTTCCCTCCTCTGGATACACGAATTTCTCACAAGCCCAGAGGACTGGCCTATTTCCAAGTTAACGGCCCTCCTCCCATTGAGGGGAGAATGCTTTTTTAAAACACTGCATATAATATGTACAAGCCAACATAAATAACATCACTATCATTATAAGTAAACATTTGGACATTTGTATTAAGCAGAAATGCTGAATGTTCATATTCCTCTTCTCCTTTGAATTTCTTCTCAAATTTCTTGAGAAAAATGTTTCCTGGACCAGCACAAAGAACACAAGACTTTCTGCTACCAGTTCTCTCCAGTTTAGCAGATCCTCACTATTTATTTAATCAAATAATCAAGTATCTTCTGCTTTTGTCAAAGTCAAATGTATTTATATGAAAACAGACCTGTATCTGCTTTTGTTCTCTTCATCTAATCTACTTCTTCAGATGGACCATGCCACTTCTATGTTGTTCACAGTTTAGAATATCAAAAGTGCTAAATAATGCTAGTGTTTGGCTCTTTAATACACAGAGAACCATGCTTTTTCTACTTGTAAAGACATTAGTTAATCCTGTCATGTGTTGGCCTAGTTAATCTGTTGTGCCTTCTTTTTATTTTTTCCTTACTGCCTTTTCTCTATTTTACTTAGCACAAAAGGCTAAGTAATACAAGGAAAAGGATGCAAGGCCATCCCATTTTCCACATGATTTCTGGACAGTTTGTATAGTTGCACATTTCTCTGAGTTTTAAGCAACTGTGAAATTCATATTTTTTAAGAAGCCAATCTGCAAGGGTGGTAGGCAAGCAACAGAAAAGTTCCAGCACCACACAATACTATCTCTTGCTGTGTGAATACAAGGTCAGTTTATACTTAAACAGAACACAACTTTAAAAGTACACCACTTCCAAGGTTATACAAGCCCCACAAACAAAACAACAGAGTCTGTACTGTAGACAGATCCTTGTTATCAGCAATGATGAATACTGGAACTAAATCACTGCCCCTTTTCCTCCAAATACTACAGGTTCAGATGTACTGGCACCATCAGCATCATTTTCTGGTATAAGCCAACAGAACCCTTTCAGGTACAGTCAGGGCCAGAAATATTGGAACAAGGATAACTGTTTTGGCAGTTGGCCTCTGTACACCACCACATTGAAGTTGAAAGGAAACACACCCAGATAGGAGTGAAGTCAGGACTTTCAGCTGTAATTCAAGGGGTTGAACAACAGTGGGGCACTAACCATTCAGGAAGGACAGCCAGTGGCATACACCCCCCCCCACCATCGTTGGTGGCTCGTAAGTAATGGAACTAATGGCTGACAAGCAGCTGCGTGGCCAGATGCGGCCTGTTTCCTGGGTACCCCATGGCCAATCAAGCAGATGAAAGACCTGGAGGTGGTTCTGAGTGTTACATTTGCATTTGGTAGCTGTTCACTGGAACTCCCAACATGAGGTCCAAAGAGGTGTCCATGCGAGTGAAGGAGGCCATCATTAGGCTGAGGAAACAACATAAACCCATCAGAGAGATAGCAAAAACATTGGGAGTGGCCAACACAACAGTTTGGAACATCCTGAAGAAGAAGGACTTAACTGGCAAGCTCAGCAACAGCAAAAGGCCTGGAAGACCATGGAAGACAACTAAAGTGAATGACCGCAGAATTATGCTCATGGTGAAGAGGAACCCTTTCACAACATGTAGCCAGATCAAGAACACTCTTGCGGAGGTAGGCATGTCACTGTCAACATCTACAGTCAAGAGACGGCTTTATGAATGTAAATACAGAGGCTTCACAACAAGGTGCAAACCACTGGTAATGCTCAAGAACAGACAGACCAGATTAGCCTTTGCTAGCAAATACCGAAAAAAGCCTGCCCAGTTCTGGAATAAGATTCTTTGGACTGATGAAACCAAGATTAACTTGTACCAGAATGATGGGAAGAGAAAAGTATGGCGAAGGAAAGGAACAGCTCATGATCCAAAGCATACCACATCATCTGTCAAACATGGTGGAGGCAGTGTTATGGCATAGGCATGTATGGCTGCCAATGGAACCGGGTCACTGGTGTTTACTGATGACCTGACTGGTGATAAAAGAAGCAGGATGAATTCTGAAGTGTATAGGGCAATACCTCCTGCTCAGATTCAGCCGAATGCTGCCAAACCGATAGGACGCCGCTTCATATTGCAGATGGATAATGACCC
Organism: Heloderma suspectum; assembly: GCF_057233095.1. Lineage (NCBI taxonomy): Eukaryota > Metazoa > Chordata > Lepidosauria > Squamata > Helodermatidae > Heloderma > Heloderma suspectum. Next base: position 173,642,379 of record NC_139460.1, on the reverse strand, counting down.
AAAACATACAGCAAAAGCTACCCAAGAGTTTCTCAAGGCAAAGAAGTGGGATGTTCCTCAATGGCCAAGTCAGTCACCTGATCTCAACCCAATAGAGCATGCTTTTCACTTACTGAAGACAAGACTGAAGGCAAAAAGACCCACAAACAAGCAGCAGCTGAAGGCAGCTGCAGTAAAGGCCTGGCAAAGCATCTCGAGGGAGGAAACTCAGCATTTGGTCATGCTCATGGGTTCCAGACTTCAGGCAGTCATTGACTGCAAGGGATTTTCATCCAGGTATTAAAGGCGATCCTTAAGTTTGAGATGATGTTGGTTTGTTCCATTACTTATGAGCCACCAATGATGGGTGTGTGTATGTATGCCACTGGCTGTCCTTCCTGAATGGTTAGTGCCCCACTTTTGTCAACCCCCTTGAATTACAACTGACAGTCCTGACTTTGCTCCTAACTCCTAGTACTCCAGCCTAGACATCACTAGCACATGGATAACTGAAGCAAGGTCAGTCCTCTCCAGATAGGGCTGCAACTGGCATACCAGCCTAAGCTGGTAAAATGGGACACTACGGCCACCTGAGCTTCCCCAATTACTGTAGAAGCAAGGAAGATTCCCAAACTACTTGGTCTTTCAGGGGGAGTGTAACTTATTCCAGAGCAGTTGTAAACCTCCATCCACTACTCACAGTACCTCAGTCTTGTCTGGATTAAATCTCAGTTTGTTTGGCTTCATCTACCCCAAAACTACTTCCAGACATCAGTTCCACAGTCTCCCTGGGATGTGTAGATGGAAACAAGAGATAGAGCTGAGTATCACCTGCATACTGATGACACTTCAGCCCAAACCTCCTGATAGCTTCCCCCAGTGGTTTCATGTAGATGCTAAAAAGCATGTGGGATGGGACAGAACCTTGTGGCACTCCACAGACTAATGGCCATGGTGTGGAACAGAAACCCACCCCAGCACCACCTTCCAAGACTGGTTCTCCGGTAAGGACCAGAAACACCTTAACACTGTACTTCCTACACTTAACCCAAATAAATAATCCAGAAGGATACCATGGTTGATGGTATCAAAAACTGCTGAGAGGTCCAGAAGAACCAACAGGGTTGCCCCTGCCCCCAGTCAATTCCCTGGTATAAGTCATCAACTCATGTGACCAAGGCTATTTTTGTCCCATAATGATATCTAAAACCCGAATGAAATAGATCTAAATAGTCGGTATCATCCAACACTACCTGGAATGGGGAGGCCATCATGTGCTCCAGCACCTTGCCCAAGAATTGCAAATTTAACAAGCAATAGTTATCCAAAACCAGAGGATCAAAATTTGGTTTCTTCCACAGGGGCCTCGCCATGGCTTCCTTCAAAGCTGCAGGGACCTCACTAACCCTCAAAGAGGATTTGATCATCACTGAGGTCTAAATACCCAGGCCTAGCTCTGGCCAATTTCACAAGCCAGGGAGGGCAAGGATCTAAAGAGCACGTAGTAGGCTTCAGTCCTCCAAGCAGTTTGTCCATGTCCTTAAGTTGCGCAAGGTGAAAGGTATCCATAATAACATGACTAGATGGTGCACTAGCCCCATCCATCTCTGACTCTGTCAAAAAATGGCATCCAAGTTGGCATGGATACAAGTGACTTTATATGCAAAATGTCCAGCAAATTGGTCACAACAGGCCTTTGAGGGTTCACACTGTTGTATTCCACAGCCAAACACAAAAGGTTTTTAACCACCCCAAAAAGCTCAGCTGGATCTCACTGAGCAGATGATGACAGAGAAATAAGATATCTTTGCTGCTATCACCCACAGAACAAATGGATTCTTACCTGTATTCAATTGTATTAATTACAAGTATTCTGGCATTTGCACTGTAATTGTCAATACTATTGTGTCATCGCTCCCAGCTGCTTGGAATATGAAGAAGGTGACACAATTCTATGGCTGGGTTGAGGATATTTGGGAGTGATTGTAATAATAGCTCTGGTCATCCCCTCATTACAAGAGGAGACCAGGGCTTCAGCAGGAAAATTCCCAAGAGACAGCAGAAATACATCTGGATTCCTCAGCCTCCAGGGTAGATAAGAGTCCCCATAGATCAAGGCTATCCCCAACCCCAACATACTCCCCATCTCCTATAGTTAAACTTGGTGCTGCACCAAGGGACACACTTGGGAGAGGTTAATACCTTCCCCTTCATACAGCCAGGTTTCCATGACAGAAGTGACTGTCTACTTTAAGCATGACTAAGCCTAGATCTCACCTTCTGATCTTGTAAGAGTGGTTCGGTGCACAACTCAACAGAAAAAGTCAGTCTATCAATTCCTATGAAAGATATATACATTGATTACATATTCTGAATATGGTGTATTTAAGACAGTGCTATTACCTTGTAAATTTTTGCTTTCAAATAGAACAACTCTATTAGTGTTGGAGTACTTGCAACTGCAGAATTAATGTAATCCAAAGCCAAGGAAAACTGACCAAGTTTGTCAAAGTGCTGTGCAAGGAAATAACGAACCCAAAGCAGTGTAGTTGGGGGCTCTCGCTCTCCATTTTCTGTAACAACACACACAACATTTAAGAAAATATAGGGAAATGTTTAATTTGGAAAGACATTATTAAAATGCTTACTTTGTAGAAAATTATTACCTTCTGGAAGGTGTAGTTACAATATTTCAGTTGCAATTCATGACCATCGAAACTTACCATATGGACTAAACAAGTCGCATGTTTTCAAAGAAGATTCATAACCAGTAACAAGCTCTTGGATTGTAGAAACCTAAAAAGATAGTTGACAAGTTCATTTTTAAATGCTAATGTTTTTATCACATTACATTCAGGTTCATACATTATCAAGATACAGAACAGCACTCATCAAATAAATAGTGGTAGTATTTCTAATCCATTAAAAAGAAAATTAAAATTTTCATAATCACTACATTCTTGGGAAAAAATAATCCATACCAGATTTATTCCCAGGCAAATTAGGATGTGTGCACACTTAATTATAAGAAAAGGCTAGTGATATTGATCTCATATCTTCTAGATTTTAATTTGAATATTTCAGCAAGGGCAGAGGTGAGGCTCACTTTTTCTCTTGCGTTTTAGTTTGGAGTGGCAAAGTAGCTGAATTTTTGTTTTGTGATGTTAATTGTAGCCATATTTGCCTACAAATTTCACCCAGTGGTGATATGACAAGATCTCAGAAATGGCTTTTCTATAGAAATGGATCCAGTTACAGTGGATATACTCTAAAAGACCAGACAACCCTGTTGGATCAGACCAAAGTCCATCTGGTCCAGCATCCTGCTTACCACAGTGGCCAACAAGATGCCTCTGGGAAGCCCATATGAAGGCCTGGCAAAGTTTATTGAGAGGATACTCAATTCCACCCACTGGCCCCCCACACCACAATATTCTGTGGTCACTGAACATGCTCAGAACCTCATGTTTTGCTTCTCCCCCTCAGAACCCATATAGGATTTTTTTATAAACAAAAGAACTATTTTAAAACTATTTAAAAACTATTTCAAAGAACTATGAGAGCCAGTGTGGTGTAGTGGCAAGAGTGTTGGACTGGGAACTGGGAGATCCAGGTTCTAGTCCCCACTCAGCCATGGAAGCCCACTGGGTGACTTTGGGCCAGTCACAGACTCTCAGCCCAACCTACCTCACAGGGTTGTTGTTGTGAGGATAAAACAGAGAGGAGGAGGATCATGTAAGCCACCTTGGGTTCCTTGCAAGAGGAAAAAAGCCGGGATATAAATGCAATAAATAAAAAATAAATACTTTGTACTTCTGGCTACATAAGGATTGGCATTCTGAGAATATGTTTGTTATTAGTATATAAGGTAATATAAGCCTCAACTTTCAGTGTTTAAACTGGTATCAGAGAATATTAAGAAGCATTCTAACTGCTGTGGTGCAAGGGTGGGGAAAAGAGAAGTGTACACGGAGGCCACCTCAGAAATTATGCCACCTCAGAAAGTCACAGGATAGGGTGAAGGTCTGCTCATCTGAAAGTACTCCAGTTAAATTCTTCCTGCCACTGCAAAGCTTAGCACATCAGGGAGAAAGATTCTGGTATGGTTTTACAGCTTTGATTATGCAAGCAGAGTTTGGTGTGGGTGTGCTTTCAAGCAAGAAATCTCATTTAGGACTATACCACTAAGTTCTGAATATCAAGGGTTGTTTCTGCAGGAGTAGAGAGGTTGGCTTTGCAGGAAAAAGAGCAGGTCACAGGGACCTAAAGGCAAAAGGGGTGAATGTGGCTATTTTTTTTTTCTGAAATAAGTAGCCCAGCCCTTTAACTGCAAGTCTCTAGCAACTGAACACCCTTCCTGCACAGGTTCAAGCACCTCAAATTACAGGGAAAAAAATTGCCAGGTTACCTGTGTTGTGGACCATCAATCGCCCACCTCTGCTTTTCAGCCTTTAAAGAGGTGTGTACTCCGACTCATTTTATGTAGGACTAAGCATCCTAACAGCTACTAAAAACTTTTCTAGCACAAGCCCTCAGTGAAAGTAACTGAATTAACTGAAACTGAAAAAGTATAACTGAGGAGTTGGTCTTGCTTTCTTTCCATGATCATATACTCTGCTATAACCACTCCTGGATTCAGTCCAGCTTCTGATCTAATTAAGTGCTCAAAGCATAAAATAGAGACAACTGAGAGAATCAGTCATTGTTAACAAAATCAGATATCATCTTTGATGTATGATCACTATTATCTCTGATGGGTCTGACATGTCCCCAGAGAAATATGATATGTGAATGGTTTAAGATCAAGAGTCATGTGAAAAACAAAGTACACCCTCTTTGAGTTCTATGGTTTTACGTATCAGGACATAATAAAAATCACCTGGTCCTTAGCAGGTCTTAAAATCAGGTAAATACAACCTCAGATGAACAACAACACATGACATATTACACTGTGCCATTATTATATGTCATGTGTTGTTGTTCATCTGAGGTTGTATTTACCTAATTTTAAGACCTGCTAAGGACTAGATGATTTTTATTATGTCCTGATATGTAAAACCATAGAACTCAAAGAGGGTGTACTTTTTTTTTTCACATGACTGTAGCTGAAACATTCTGAAATCTCTTGTTTCAGTAGATGGAAATTTTCCCATAACAGCCCCCTCTGAATTTAGGATTTTGTAAATCTATCTGAGAACAAGTAAAACATGCTAAACCTCCAATAATATATTTTTATATAGGCAAGCACCACTCCTTTAGCTCAAGTTGTCTGATTTTTTTTCGCTGCAGCAGAAGGTGCAAGCTGCAGCAAAATGTAGCTTGCATCTTCAGGAAGTGGCACTTGCATACATATCTCCTTTCAATTGCAGTGAAATGCTTTGTGTCTCAAGCCTGCTCGCTCTTACTTTTTAAAAATTAGCTTAAAGTGCAATCCTATGCATGTTTAGACAGAAAAAAATCCTACAACTCCCAGCATTCCCAACCCGGTTTTTCTTTTAGCCTGAAGAGGAAGTAAGAGGTAGAAACAAGCAAAATAACTGACCACGCTTTTGAAGAGTTATAGAGCAATGCCTGGCTCACTACAATGAGTTGATGAAATGAGGATCGACTGCTCCCTAATCATTCTGCAAAGTCTTGCCTTTCCTGATGAAATAAAGCCTCCAAGTATTCTTCAGACTTGCAAAATGTAAACAAAGTTTTGTTGGCCTAAAGAAGGAAACACTTCCAGAATCAAAACTTGCCCACCACCCACCTACATGAAGAAATATCCCACCTGAAGTATACCCATATGAAACTGACCAGAGCCTAATGAAAATAACAGCAGCTTTCCACCAGTTTTAGTGGGTTATCAACAACACTATAACCAAACAGCGCTTGTGCTTTGATGCTAAAAGTCAATAGGTACAACTTCTTCAGTGTAGAATTTTTACCATTAGGTAGTAACATTATAAATGGTTTGTCACAAACTGGAACACTTTGCAAGTCTAATTAAGGATTAAGAGTTTACCTTACCTATCTTTTGACTTAACCTGACAACTGAAGTTTTCTCCTTCAATTTCAAAGCAGCCGGCACCAAACATATATTGCCAAAAGTGCGTTCTAGCGCAGCTCCATTAAAAAAGAAAGTACTGGTTTACAAACATGGGGAAAACTTAACCCACCCCTCACCTTTGAATAATATGGCCATGGTGAGAAATTTAAAGAAAGCAAATAGCACAGGAGCAGTTTAAGTAGTTCAACTGCTGCAAATTAATTTCTAGAAACTCAAACTCCATTTCAGTTGTAATATTATGCAGATATATATATAAAACTTGCCATTATTTGTATGCAAAAAATATATTATTTTGAAAAATATATTAATATATTAATAAAATATATTATTTGTATGCAAAAAAAAAACAGAGAGCAAATGGTGCAATCAGAAGAACATGTTAGAAATACACATACATAAAGTGGAGGTAGGGGGAAGAGAATGTGAAGTTTCCTTCAAAATTCTGCCTAGTGACAGGGGATACTTGGTGAACAGTTGAAATGTGGTGGAAGCACTGAGAAGAAAAGTGTAAAACATGACCTACTTGAAAGCATGAAAACAGATTTGCTATCATGACTCATCACAATACCTCCAACCCGCAAAGGCTTTTGGCCCCTTCTCCTTTGTGCTGAGGGCCTGGGAGTTGCTGCAATGCTGCTCCTTCCTCTGCCACCAGGATAACGTAATAGGCCCAGAGAAAACTAGAGCTGAGTTGAAACTTTCACCCTGCCCCCTTTTCAGTGGCGTCTGCCATCTTCTCTCTCCCTTCTCCATAGCTCTGGAACAATGCTACATCATGACATAGCATCATTGCAACAGGCACTGTGGGGAAACACGTCAACCTACAGTTTAAAAAAAGAAAAAAACCCAGCCGCCACTGCTGGTCTCCTGATAAGCCCAGAAGCTCTGAAATGTTTTTCTTCCACTCATTGCCTCCATCAAGTGGCCGAAAATGCTGTGCTAAGGGCTCATGAAAGCAGGGAGGCATTTTTGACAGTGTTCACGCAAGCTCCATATGGAAACCTGATGATAAACTGGGATTTGGATATGATATCCTTATTATAATAATGGGTTATTGGTTCACTTAGGTAAAATATAGTAGCTCTTGGCCATTTTCATACATTTATATATTATCTATACTTTCAATTCTTTTTTCCAAGCCATTCTGCACAGTTACTGGTAGAAGAGCAGGTTATAAATATTTAATAATAAAAAGTGGAAGTATCTTGCCACATCTATTCAATTTGGGGTTATAGTATTCAGAAGCCTTTGACATATATATAGCAATGTCCTTCAATAAATAAAGTTAATTCTGTAGCTTCTTTGTGCCATATCTAAGCGATTAATATTTTTCAGGGTGGCAGGCGGGATTCTGCTTCACTACAACTCTCTATGGCATTACAATGATCTGTCATAAGAATTATTGAACAGTTTTGTCTCTAATTACAAATAACTCTGTAAACCTTCATATTCATTTTAATTAAATTCCCTTCATATTAGGGCTGAACGACCTGCGGTCCACAGGCTACATGTGGCCCTCATCCTAATTTCATGCAGGTGGAGAGAGCCCAGAGGGACAGAAGGGGAGGGCAGGAGGAAGAAAAAAGGACTGGAAGGAAGGAGGGAAAAACTCTGCAAGTGATCAGTTCAGACCTCTGCAAGAGCAATCTGTCCCTCCCCCAGCATCCTACGTGGGAAGGAACAGAGAAAAAGTGGGGTTGGCATATATAGAAAGACAGAAGAATAGGGTTGGCATGCGCGCGTGCGCCCACCCACACTGAAAGTCACGGAGTTGGCACAGAGAAAGAGAACTGCTAAAAACCAGAAACAGAGTTGGCACAGAGAAAGAGAACTGCCATAAAAACATTGACATCTCTAATATATTGTACATTTTGTAGATTTAAAAGCTGTGTCAGAAACCAATCTTTACTGAAAAGCGAGGTATTATTATTATTAGTTGGCAGTTTTTTAAAACTAGCCTGCTAAGAGGTTAGTAGTCTGCAATTTCATGCTAGCCATGCATATGGAGAAGCTCCTTCCTCCACGGTCAGCATGGAAATGCAGGCTTGTAGTCCCTTAGCGGGGTAGTAAAAAACGAAATGCCTTCTACCAAGCTGATGGGTGGTAGGAATGATCCCTCTCTGTTCTGCCAACCCACCACATTTTGATACTTGCTCAAGATATGTTCTTTCCTTTGCAGGTAGCACAGAAACCAGGGCAGGTGAAGAATGGATGGAGAGATCTGACCCTCCATGCATGCTCAATCACCTGCATGGAATTCTTGATCACCTATTGCAGCCAGGTGAGTTGCTAAATACAAGGCTGGATTAATAAATAAAATAAATAAAAATTAAGAGCTGTAGCAGAGTAATACTCATGCATGGTATGCCTTTCTGTAGGCAAGGCTTGACTTGTCTGTGTATACCAATGATGATTTGGACAAAGGTTAGTTGAACTTTGTGGTTCTTCCACTCTGTTTGCCTCACAACAAGCAACCAATATGCCATGACTTGCAATATGCGTCATATCAAATATTAAATGCTGACACAGGCAATTTAATTTTAGCATGTGACAAATGTTGTTTCCAGTGAGTTAAAGAAACCCTGCTCGTACACTGGCTCCATTTTTCACATGTAACCATGGTTAAGGGTGTTTATCCACAGTCTAGCATGATGTCTGATTTACAAATCAAAGTTATGGTGATTGCTCCATCTCCAGATGATGAAATGAAGCTCAGAGGATGGAAAACAAAAGCAGGCAAGCAGCTTGAAATCATGGTATTCCTTCTGTATATTTGGAAGATCAACCCATTGGCTGGGTGGTGATCATGTTTACCGCAAAGCATGGTTTGGTATGATATCTGAACTGAGCTGTTTAGTCTCTGCTTTCTTTATGCTCGTAATATTTCCTACCAAGCACAAGGTTATCCTTCCTATAAAGGGAAAAGGGAGGTTTTCGGGGAGACAGGCTACTTCCTGTATATACTTTGGAGACTTTTGATGTTGTTTCCAGCCTGACATTCCTTCATACAGTTATTTCCTCACAAAATCTCCATGTTTTAAGTTACTCAAATAGGACACATGTGCACTGATGTCAAGCTTCAATGGAACCAACGGACCTGCAAGACATTTGATGTAAACCTTGATGCTGACTAATTACACTCCTCCATCTGTAGTTCTGTCTGAAGGATCTACTATTGGAAACTTGAAAAATGCTTTTGAAAGGTCAACGACAGAGAAAATGGGTAGGACTCCACTGCTTCTGGATCTTCATTGTTTGCTGTCATGGAGGATGACTGATGACAGTGGTTTTTAGTTGCAATTTAATTGCAGAGCAGCTTATGAATATATCTTACATTTGCAGACAGTGGCATCGTTCTGAGCAATTATGAAGCCTGTTGCATAGCACGGCATAGCAAATCTACTATCACCCCCATTATCTAAAACATTACATTGCTCCTCTCCTAGATATGGATTCAGGCTACTAGTGATAGTTTATATCAGATATTTTATATATATATATAGCCAATTTTGTTAATACGACTGATTAGCATTTAGTTCTTCCTTGAATCCACTGTTTAATATTAAGCCCCCATTAGAGATCCCAATGGTAGAGTAAGCCTAAATTGAATTGTTTCTGCTTATATTTGGGTTGTATAAACAAGGAAGACAGAAATTAGGAGCCTGCTGATGAAGTATTTGAATTTATTACAGTTTCGTATTTCAGTTATCATGAAATCAGGTTTTCTGGGGTATCAGAAAATAAAATTTGCGCCCACATAAGTGACTGCTAAAAAATTTACTGCTGGTATACTAGCCACAGTGACTATAAGAACAGTTTCACACTGCTTTCTCCAGTTCCACCTCAGTAGTCTCATTAGACAGTATCAAAAGGCTCTCCTGGCCACAACCACCATCCAGACATCCATAGGTAACATCCCCATTCCCAGATCAGATTGTCTACTGACTAATAGTTCTATTTTTTCTGGATTGAGTCTCAGCTTGTTAACCCATATCCAATCCATAACTGCACCCAAATACTGGTTCAAGATTTCCACAGCCTCCTTGGCATCTCTTGAAAATGAAAAATACAGCTGTGTGTCATCTGTGCAATGATGAGGCCCAATTCCAAGCCCTTGAATGATCTCTCTCAGCAGCTTTATGTAGACCAGCCTTTGCCAACCTGGTACCTTCCAGATGTTCACAATGTAGTAACTCCTTCACCATTTGAAACAGCTCAGCTGGATGACAATGTCCTGATGTAATGGAGGCAAAGAAGAATAAACTCTTCACTATCTCCATTGCCATGGTATAAGCGTTAACATGACCTTTAACTTGTGTTTGATTGGATTTGTCCTGGGTCTTTCTCCAGCATTGTTCAAATTGTCTCCCTGGGCGTTTCATTGCCCTCAGCTCCTTCAAAAACCAAGGAGCCCTCGCTTGACAGAAAGAGAGAGGGCACCTGGGAGCAACTGTGTCACGGCCCGGGTCATCTCCCCATTCCATATATCAACAAGGCCTTCAACAGGATCGCCAACTCCGGTGGCAGGAATCCCACCCAAGAGTACTCAAGAATCATTCTGGAACCTCTAGGCTATGCAGGTGGACCATCCTAATAGCACCCCCACTCCTGCAGAAGTTATGAGTCCCAGCAAGTTTAAAACCTCAAGCAGTGATGTGACTTCATGACAATTAAGTCTTTTTGATCTAGCAAATACCAATTCAAGAGTGTGTCTTGCTTGCCATGTGAGTGGGGCCAGATATCAGGAGGGACAGGCTTATGGTCATCATAGAAGCCATGAAGCCCTGAGCTTGTTCTGATGAAGGAGCCTCAGTGTGAATAATGAAATTCCCTACCATAATCAATTTGGCAGAAATCAACGCCACCTCCAAGATCATCTCTGGTAACCGAAGCAAGGGGACGGTTGGGCAATATACCAACAGAATCCCAACTCTGTCTTGATGGCCCACTACTAGGAAAACAAACTAAAACCTTAGAGATTGCTAGGCTGGGGAACCTTAATTGGGAAATGGACTCATGATAGATTACTGCAACTCTGCCTCCTTTGGATCTTACCTGCTGCTGTACTTGAAACCCAGGGAAGCACAACTGGGTTAAATTACACCCCCCCCCCCCAATCCTCACCGATCCAAGTCTTGGTCACATATACCAAATCAGCCCGCTCACTCAGGATTAAGTCCTGAATCAAGGTGGTCTTCCCAGTTACTCATACAGTAGGGATTTTTTATCTGATGGGTTACTACCCGAAAAATCAGGAATCTGTCAGCAGGAAGATAAACTAGAATGAGGAACAGATGCAACATGTCTCTTCCCTTTCCACCACCCAAAAAATATGGCGATGTTTATTGGAAAATGTCTAAACACATCACCTCATTTTAACCAGAAAGTGAGATGTTAACAGTTCAAGAGTAATAGAAACTGCATCCAGATCTTTACGCTGCAATCCTATTCGCAGTTACTCAAAAGTAAGCCCCACTGATCCTACTTCCAAGTAAACATGCATAGGATTGTGATGTAAAATGTAAAGTTGGAGGAGCTTGTAAAAACAAGCCTGCAACAAGTTTCACTTTGAAGCAAAGTTTCAGGTGATTATGGCGCATGAATGAAACTTAGCACAAATTTACAGGGGCCAAGTAAACTCAATTGAAATAGCCCTGTTCTCCCTTTCTTAGAATTAGAACTTAGCATAATCAAACTTCTCTCTAAATTTGATAAATATTCCATACAAGTGTGAAGCAAACTGAAATCAAGACAGACAGGAAAGTAACAGTGACTGGTAAATTACCTGGAAGATACACAACGCTATAAGCATATACATATGTAAGAAAACTAAAGAAATCTCAGTGTTACCTTTTCTGTATTGTAATACAAAGATTTCAAAGTGGTAAACAAGGGTGGGCAGCCTTTACTGAAGTTAACCCTCAGGAACTTATCCATCAGTTCTCTAAATTTTTCACCTAGAAACAAAAGTGCATTTGGTTATACTCTTAATGATTTAGTGTTGCACTAGTGATTCATTCTCCTGTTTACGTAACTATAAAAATGTGAAAGACACTGGCAAGAACCATGACACATTTGTTCTTTAAAATTATGAAGTATTCATGCTTTGAGAGCAATACTTGCAACTTTTATTTCTCTAGAAAAGATAGGCAAATTTGCTCAATTTGTATAGTTTATACAGGTTGCAGTTCAGGTTCTCTTTAGACCACCAGGGTACAGAATTCATTTATTTTTAAAAAAAGAGTACACAGAGTATATTTGTGGACTGAATCAATGACATCCCCAATGAGTTGACAGAATGACATTCAAGAATGACAATCATTAAAGAGAGCTTAATGAGGATACTGATAACTGAAGCATTCTGAATACTGACTATAATCACTTCGGTAACAACAGCAAAGGGCAAGTCCACTGTGATTATATAGAAATTATCTGAAAAAGTCACTTAACTGTCTTGTGATTGATGCATGTGCAAACTGATCATCTTTTGACTGACAAAAGATTTAACTTACAAGCTTCCATTAAATGTGGATTACCGCACTTTTACTTCTAATCCTGCCCAAGAACAGAGAAGCCAGTTGATTCAATCATCCTGAATGAAATATTTAATTGTTATAGAATCAAATGAGCATTCCACAGTAAATCCACTCGCCATGATAATGGGAACAGCAAAAGAAAAAAGGATTATGTGCTTCAAAATACTTTGCCCTCCCCATTTATAAGATGCTTTCTTGTAGTAAGGGTGGGAACAGAGCATCTGAAAATATTCAAATGCAAAGGTCATAGCACCTTTGAAAAATGTTTCCAAGATTTATTTGCAAGATTTAAGTTTGCACTTAAAATCACATAGAAAATGATAAAGAAATCTACATAAAAATAGGGTTGATTGAACACGTGTTTTTGCTAACATGATTACACTTAGTCTGCCATTAATAATATTTCTATGCATGCCAAAATTTCTTGTCTCCATTTTGGCCATGTAGAACAAATGTTTTCCCTCTGAACTGTCCAAAACTGTATGAGGTGGAGGAAAAGGCATTTTGCCATTACAAATCATTCCAAGTGTGGAATAATTAACTTCGGGATCAATCCTATGGCCACTAGACACTGTCTAGAGGACCATAGGATATGCTCTTTTCTGGGAACCGACCTCCCCGCTCATCCATGCTGCCTCGGAGGCAGTGCAGAGAAGCCCCATCCTCTGTGCTTGTAAGAGGAGCGTGGAGCGACTGAAAAGGGGCGGTCTGGGGGGCGGCGGTCCAGGGCGGGGAGAGCAGAGCTGTGTGTTTGACACGTCCAATGTGTTGTATGGCAGCTTCCTCTCCTGGTTGGGCCCCCTGCCACTACACAGACGAAAATGGCTGTCTAGCGAAAAACAGCAAGGCAGGAGAGGCGTGGAGGAAATGATCCCCTCCGTGCCTCTCCTGCCTTGCTTTGCATACGTGGTCGTCTCTGAGTTTGGAGGCGGCCACCTATCTAGTTTGGATTGCGCCCTTCTTCACAGTTTGATTCTGACAATGTGAAAAAGATTTCTACAAGTATTATTAAAGCTATATTACTCTAATAAATATTTAGACAAAATAGTAGTTCAACTGTGATATTGGGATGAAGACAGGCTGTACTGCATGGATTCAGCTGCTTGTTCCATGATGTTGAGTAGACACAAAACAAAATGTTTGTCTGAAGAAAAGATACTGTTTGAATCTCCTTAACTGCTTAATAATTGTATACTTATTTATTTCTTACACCTTTAGACCACCCACTAACTGAAGTTCTGTGGGCAGTGTACAGATAAATTAAAAACATAAAATAGAAAATGAAACAGCACATAATAAAAGCAGGATAAAACCAGCAGCAAGGAGTAAAAACAATGCAGCACGAAAAGTAAAACCACCAGCAAAATAGAACATTACAAAGTTCTGAAAGTGCTAAAACAGTTCTTAAAATGTCTGGGACAATAAAAAGGTCTTCACTAGGTGCCCCAAAGACCATAATGTAGGCACAAGGTGAGTCTCTCTGGGGAGGGCTTTCCAGAGATGTGATGCCACCCTCTCTCTTGTACGCACCTGCCTTGCTTCATAAGACATTGACACCTCCAAGAGGGCAATGGATGGACAGAGGAAACAGTCCTTTAGGCAATCTGATCCCAAGGTTTTTAAAGCACTGAAGGCTAAAATCAGCACTTTGAATTGGGCCTGGAAATGGACTGGCAGCCAGTGCAGATGGGAAAGTACTGACATAATACAATTGTATTGTCAGCCTTACTGTCCTGTTTTGAACTATCTGAAGTTTACAGGCCATTTTCAAAGGTAGCCCTAAATATAATGCATTGCAATAATTCACATGGAAGATTACCAGAGTGTGAATAACTGTTGCAAGGCTATCTCTGTCCAGATATGGTTGTAGATGGTATATCGGCCTAAGCTGATTAAAGGTGCTCCAAAAGGTTCTCCAAAAGGTGCTTTGCAGCCAGTGACAATGATGGATCTCAACATCACTCCCAAACTATGAACCTGATCCTTTGGGAGCAGAACTCCCTTCAGAAAAGGTGAACATCACTTAACTGGATAGATGAACCACCGACAAACAATATTTCCATCTTATCTGGTTTGAGTCACAGTTTATTGGCGCTTATCCAGCCCATCAACCTGCCCAAGCACTGGTTCAGAACATCAACGGTAACTGCCTTATTATTCCGTGAAAAGGTGAGGTAGAGATGAGTGTCATCTGCATACTGGTGACCCTTCAATCTACATCCCTGGATAATGTCTCCCAGTGGTTTCATGTAAATGTTAAAAAACATGGGGGAATCAAATAGTGCCCTAAGGAACCCTGTAGCCCAGAGCCAAGAAATGCACATACTGCAACTTAGTTGACCCACATCTATTTTGTTTTGCAACTGTAGGATTTTACAAAGTACTTAACAGGAGTATTTATATAGTCTTCAGTTGAGATTCTGATCTAAGCCAAATTATATCTCTGAAGCCTTTGAGCTTTGTTTAGCCAAACCTGCAACATAAAAATTCAACACTTCAAAGTTCACTTTGTCAAAAGTCAATCTTCCAGTGGTGGTAAAGATAGGAAATATTATACAATGGAGCGCTTTAGAAAGGTACTATGCAATGTTACCTGTGACAAAGTTTAAAGGTAATCGTCTAGGTGAAACTGCTCTTGGATGTTGCTTGCTTAGTTCTTCATATACTTTTAGTCTCTCTTCTAAAGAGTCTATTGGTGAATAATAAATGTAAAACTGAAGTCTTTGTATGGACTAAACATCTATTTTAAATTGCACAATATGATAATTATAGGCAATAATGGAAATCTCAGCAGCACATTCACATTCCTGCCTCCTGCCTCCCATGTTAGAGGGCTACTGGCTTTTGAACATGAAGGAGGATAAAGTGTCATGGTAAACAAGAGGCAGTTTTAATTATTTGGCAGATAAGAACAATTTGCTGTTTGGATAGTCATCTGGAGGCAGTTGCTACTCACCCCCTAGTAAGTAGACAGGAGATAAAACTGAAAGGCGTGTTTATGTCATTAGAATTAATCTGGGAGAAATCTTGGAATTAACACGCTTTACAATAATGAGATTGTATTAGTAATAAAATTATTAGCAAAAGCTTTTAAGAAGTGATCGTGTGTTGACAACATTATACTCTCTTTTTAATTTGTGGGCACTTTAAAAGTAATGAATACAGCGCATAATGTTCCCTTCTAAAGACAGACTCACAACTACTAATACTGACAGGGAATTTAAATATATTGTTTTCAAGAACAAAAAAGTGTAAGTACAAAAGTCATAACATTTTATTTCCATTAGGACACTAGTCATTTAACTCAATTTTTAGGATCTTTCCTATGAAGCAGTTCCCAATAACTAATTCATTTTAAAGATTTATGTTTTTAAGTACAGATAGATTGCAAGTGAAAAAATACTATACATTATGAACAATGACATTCAAATACACATTTTCCTTCCCAAGATCTACCTTTCCAATTTCTAAACTTATCAAGATACCAATTGTTTAACAAACAAAAGGTGCAGACCAAAGTTTAAAACTGCACCACTTACATGGCTGTAGAGCTTTTTCCAAGCCTTCATAGTAATACCAATTTTCTGCATTCCGATCAATTAGCTCTTTATATACTTCAGAAGCTTCTTTTAGTCTTCCCAACTTCAACAACACTTCTCCTAAAACAATAATAAAAACACATACCAACTTTAGTTAAGGAAAAGAGCCTATAGCTGGAAGCTAAAGTCTTGGATTTTTGGAAGCCTAAAAGAGCCAGTTTTTATGTATGGCTATTATGTAGAAGCTGCTGGCAATATTGTGTGGCAGCAACAATGTATAAGAATTACTACCCATGTGACCTGCCCCTAACCATAATACTTTTCGAATCAACTTCCATCAGGCACGACCAGTACTGCTATGGAGACTTTTAGGCCATCAGAATGATCCATGTAATCTACGTCGTCATGGTTCTCATACTTCTACCACCCATTTATCTTCTTAACAATGGTGTGAGATAGGTTAGGCTGTGAGCATAGTGACTGATTCAAAGTCACCCAATGAATTTCATTGCTGAGTGGAGATTTAAACCTGCGTCTCCCCAGCCAAGTCTAACCACCACACTAAACTGACTCTGTATTCTTATTTTACCCAAGCTGCAATGCTATGCATGAGAGCAACTGCACTATCTTTTCAAACTTTTCAAGCATTTTGATGTGACAGTGAACACAAAGGAAGCTTTTTTTATTCTACGATATCTAAAAAATTCTATCTGGAAAATCTGATCCATGTGGTCTGGTCTGGTAAAACTGGTTCTCTTCACTATGGATCAGAGTAAATATTCTCTCTACTATGATGTGTCTGCTACCTATTTCACAGAAAAATTACTTACATATGGACAGTTAGAATACAAAATACTCAACATTTTCCAGTTTATACAGATAATTAATGTCAATCACTATCACATATTGATGTGAAGAATGAATCTGGAGACATTTGGGCATGTGTCTGAATCTGATTGTAAAGTTTTGCTGTATGAGGAAGGGTCTGTTCCAAACAACAGGTAGCCAACCCTACCTTAATTGGATCTTGTTCCAGCCCTAACTTCAACTCTTGATACTGGTTCTACAAGTTAGCCTTGCCTTCAACCGGACAGTTTTTTGTTAGATGGGAGGTCACCGTATAGCTTAAACAACATTCGCCCTGTAGACCTATTCTAGTTTGATTCCTGACCTGGTTTGTGGGTCATTCAGAATTTTATGATGCAGCAGCAGTTAGGATATATTGTAGCAGAAATGAGAGTATGTATTTTACCCATTTAAAATATTTTTATATTGCCTATAATAAAATCAGACTCAAAAGCAGTGTACAATAAAATAGTAACTTCCATATAATAAGAGGCAGCAAAACCACAAAAAGCAACACAGAGGCAGATATATACATTAAAATGCCAGAGTAAAGACACTTGTCTTCATCTGGTGCCAAAAAGCTTGTAAAGGGGATGCCAGACACGCTTCCCTAGGAAGCCAAGACACCACCACTGGAAAAGCCCTCTAATTTGAACTCACAGAGTGCATTTCTGATAAGGCACATGGAACAGGGCCTCAGTAGTACTTAATACCTACTATCCTAATTGTAATCAAAAGGTCACAATGACATAGGGATAGATGAATGCCAAGTTCAATTCTGCTCAATTCCTCATTTTTTTGTTCCATCCTATTTCATATCAGTTTGCCAATTTTTTAAAAACTCTGCAAGAAAATTTATACATGCATATACATGTATGCATTTTGTACACATTTTCAAATTAAATGTGTTTTTGCAGACAATTTCCCCTAATATAAAGCATTCTTGTGCACACTTCTTTGTAATATATGCATTTTTGTACACACTTTTCTAGTATACACATTTTTGTATGCATTCTTTTTTATATGTGAACTTTGTAAACCTCACAAAAGTGCAGATATCAATATTTAAACTGCCTTCTGGTTTGTCTATGGGTTCGGGTAGTGTAAACTTAATAAGTTCACATAAAAATGCAAACTGAACACATAGACCTGGTTTGCACGATCACTGCAGCTGAAACAAGCCACAGTGGCTTCTTTAAGCTGCAGCGCATTCTGGGCACTATAGCCTAAACTAACAGCTCACTGCAGCAATGGGATGACATACCACCCTATCAAGTTGTGAAAATGACTATGATGGACATAACAATTGTATACATTTTTTATCTGGAGTAACCTTAACCTTCAGATTGTTTCATATAAATGTTAACTGATTTGACATGTGTTTATATTTTGTAACATATAAAAACTTGCATTATAAAAAAGACAGATGGGCAAGGGACAAATGTGAACCTCCCCTAGGTTCAATAGTCAACAGCTCCCTAGGCAGATTCACCTTACATATCGAGAAGCATAGATGTAAAATACTTATTTAAGCATGAGAAAAGAAAAATGACTTGCCTTTGATTTCGTCTATTATGAGCTTATCACATATTTGTCTCTCGTAAGATTCTACATGTTCCAGAGATTCTTGACACAGATCTGCCTCTCTCATCACTTGATTCTGGTACAATATTAATTCACTATACTCATAGTCTATTTTATTAGGAGGAATCTGGAAAAAACAAAGAATAGTTAACATTTAATCTGGGAAGAAAGACAGTAACTTCACAAAATAATAGCTTTTTGTTAAAAAAGAGACACTCAATATTTGAATTAGGTACTTGGATATAAACAGTCATTTGATGGAGTTCTTGCCCTGAAAAATGCCAGAGCAAAAGTTGATTTCCTGGATCCTTCCCTCAACTACTGATATTTGTGGCTGCTTCTTATGAGACATTTTGTACTCTAGTACCAAGTCCTGAATGCAAAATATGAGTGCACTGTATCAATGGCACATGTGTTTCAAAGTTTCCTATTTTAAATACATGGAAGTAGTAAGAGAACTTTGGCTATTGGGTGCTATAGAAATTAAATAAATGAATGAATGAATGAATGAATGAGAAACCATCTCATGCCGCCATGTATTCTAAAGGGGAAAACTGTATTTTGTACCCAGGTATCCATACCCAAGAATAACATATTTTGAGAGGAGCAGCCCTCACTGAAACTGCAACATGCCCTGGGTTCATGTTATTCCAGAGGTCCAAGGTTAACAAATTTGACATTTATTTTATTTATTTATTTTTAAAATTTATAAACTACCCCTTTCCCACAAGAGATCCCAGTGTGGTGTATGCAACATTATACAAACAAATACAATATAATATGACAGCAAGCTAGGTAATGCTACCCAACAGCCTGGGCTGAACTATAAATAGGTTCTTTGAAGGCATTTAAGTGCTACCTGACAAAATTTCTTAGTTCTTCAGTATAGTGTGGCTTAATTTAAGGGAATCTCTTTTATCTGAGGGCCAAATTCAATTTTGGGGAAGTTCTCAAGGGTTGGATTCCAATGGTGGGCAGGACTGAAGGCAAGGGGAGTAGAGCCAAAGATAAAAAGGGTGAGGATGAAAATTCAAATAATACTAGCATATTGTAAGCTAATGCTAGTGGTAAGCTCTTACTACCAGTAACTAAGCCTTAGGAGTGGCATTTCAACCATTTAGAATGGGATAAAAACAGCACAAAAGCCGGGAAGCCACCAAATGATTGGTGGTTGGGGGAAGGGGGCATGACAATCTGGGGAACCCTGGAGGGCTGGATTTGGCCCCCGGGCCTGAGGTTCCCCACCCCTGGCTTAAGTGAAAGCAAGTTGGTTTCTATCTGTATTCAGTTCTTATAGAAAAGACCTGACCAGAAAATAATTACAGACACTTGTATATGACATGAAGTTTGGTTTACCCCACCACAAACAACTTATACCACTCCTTCCTAGAATTACATACAGGACAAAGTTCAGGAGCAGAAGATAATTGTACATTGAATGACAGATGTGAGTTGCCACAGGCATCCCATTTTACATCTGTGTAAGTGTTTTAACCTCGGGTGTTTAATATACCACAATATCCATACTAGACTTAGGCTAATCATTTTGGTAACCTAAGTATGGTTCTGTGGAATTTGATATTGACTGCATAAGCAACAACGTGAGTTCAATTAATATATACCTTTGATTATATGAGATCCTTCGTTTATGAATACTCAGGGGGTTTTTTTTAGTTCTTTTTTATTTAGATTATTTATTAGTTTGGATGTTTTGTGTGTGTTTTTATTGTTAAGTTGTTTGATCACTTAAACTGGATGCAAGATAAATGTGTTAAAGTATAATTATAAAGTATAATTATAAAGTTGAAACCAAGTGTTTTTCTTTAGATTATATCTCTTGCATTATTTATACTTTTGCAAAGGCTGCAGACAAATATATATTTGTTTTTTGTTTAAAAAAAAATCCTGAGAATCTCAGCTTCCTTTTTAAAAAAAGAAAGTCCGTTTTTAGCTCCCTACAAGTGTAAGAAACAAAACACCACATTGAAATTGTGTGGGAAATGGGAAGTAAATACTGAGAAGGGTGGGGTGGGACAAGACATTTATTTATTTGGATTACTTAGAATTCCAGTGGTCAAGGGCAGAACTTGAATGCCCTACATAATTCTTTGCCTTGATCCATGACAAGCAGCACAGAGTTGGGAGGAAGCCCCAACTCCATGGGACTTATTACCAAATAAACATGTACAGGATAGCACTATGAATTATGCAAAATGAGGAAATATATTCAAAGTTATTGAATTTGCATGATTTATACAAATTTCACAATTCAGATTTTCTTAGAGCAAACTATCTTGGTATAAATTTAGATTTTTAAATTCAGTGTTCACAGAGCACCAACAACTTATCTCCCTACTAAGGGAGAATCGTATGGCCCCTAGACAGACTCTGGGGGGCCATAGGATTGTTTGGATTTCCAGCATTGAGGTTGTAGACAGTGCTATGACCTCTGAGCTGGGAATTGGAGCTCCTTGCCTGTGCAGCTGGCGTGGAGAGAACCTCACCAGCTGCCTCTACAAGCTTGCTTGTAGAGAGGGAAAGGGCGCAGTTCTGTGGGCAAGGATGGAAGGAGTCTAGGGTGTCCAGTTTATGACGAATCCGCCAGCCGCCTCAGCCTCCTATCCTCCCCCTCCACACAGCCCCAGCTAGACAGGCGAAATCACCCATCTAGTGAAAATGCAGGGTAAGAGGAGTGCGCTCCTTTTGCCCTGCATAGGATAATCATAAGTGTCCGAATTCAGGGGCTTACGATCATCAAAGATTGTGCCATAATTTCCTGTAATCATTAAGAGGGAACAATCTACACTAAACATGGTAACAGAATTTAATGAAATAGCATGCTGGGGTTTTTTCTTTTATGTCCCAGAGTGCAACGATTTTAAAACACAATAGAAAACAGTCACTCTTATCTGTGTATACTCTGACGTTTTTAGAAGGTAGGTTTACCTGTTGAGTTTTTCTAAATTCTTCCAGGAGTTTTAAGGCCATATCATAATCTTTTAACAAATGATATGCAATTGCGTATCCAATCCACGAAGCCCTCTGAGTGGGCCGCAGCTGAAGTAGCTGATATCTGGTCTCCTTTAAACAGATAATGAATATAACTAAAAATAAACCAACAGATAATGCAAGTCTGTAATTCTTAACACTGCAAAATAATTTAGTTTATTGAAAAAATATTAAGGACACAATCCTATGCATTTTTAGACACAAAAAAGTCCTACAACTCCTAGCATTCCTCAGCTAGCATGGCTGGCTGGGGAATACTGAGAGTGGTAGGACTTTTTTTGTCTAAATATGCATAGGATTGCACCCTAAGCCTTAACAGAAAAGCAAATAAAAGTTCAGTTGGTCTTCCTAGTAGGTAGATATAGGACTAAAGCCTAACACCTGACTGTAACCATGTTTACTAGGAAATAAATTTGTCCATTTACCATTTCCATTGCCTCAGTATTAAAGAACACAAATTGCAAGCAGCAGAGACAGGAACCAAACCCAGCTCTCTAATTTTTCCACCAAGGATAGTTTTCCATGTCATTATTCTTTTGTTTGCTTATAATTTTGTATAGATTTCTTGTAATTGTTCTATGAATGCCAGATTTTAAATTCTATGGTTGGATATAGACTTAGTCGTACATCATGCATATAGACCAGTTGAAAGAAATAAATGGAAATCAGTCGGACTTAAATTCATCATGATTTCAACAGGGCTATTTCAAATATGACTAAGATTAGATCCAACCCAATGTCTCTAAGAAGGTACCAAGATAATTCTGATATTTATATTTCCCCGATCTGATCAACAGAACTTGTGTACCTCTAAACTTTACTAAAAACCCAGATAGCACTTCACTACTATTGAGCTCCATACAAACACTGAAGTAGTATTTTAAATATCTATCTATCTATCTATCTATCAATCAATCAATAAATAAATATAAAAAATTACTTACTCTGTATCCCTCAAGATCCCTCATTTGGATCTGCAACAATGAGAGATCTCTTAGAATTTGTAGATTGTCTTTATCTAATTTGAGAGCATTTCGATAGCACTTAATAGCTTCATCGTATTTTTTATCCGAGCGCTGCAAGAGTCCATAAACATGCCAACCTAATAGAGTTAAGGTAATGCACAGGTATCTGCTGTTTTCTGAAGATAAATGTATGTAGCCCTGAAAGAATGCATCAGTTAGTGTAATTCATTAATCATAGCTTAAAGTAATGAGCTGACACATATATAAATCCTTCCTTCATTAGATTAATCTGCAGAACATAAAATACAATGGGGACGCTAGCAGTATGAAGGGGAGTTTTAATAGCATTTTAATGTGAACAATTCTTCTGAAAATGTGTTCTGTGCTAATGGTATATTGTAAACATGTACATCTCTCTGCAAAGGCCACCACCTTAATTGATTGGTGGCCAGCACATTCATTTTTGTGTCTAAATGACTGTCGTTGTCATGAGAACCCCAAAATGTGGTTAGCTAATATCAAAGTTGAAAGTCTATCAGTTATTTATTTATTTATTTACATTTTTATACTGCCCAATAGCTGAGGCACTCTGGGCAGTTCACAGTTAAAACCATAAAATACAACATGACAAGACACAATGTAACTTTTAAAAGTTTAAGTACCAAGTAAAACCAAAGTAAAATCCAGCAGCAGTTACAGCCCAGGGAAAGCCTGTGTAAAAAGGTGTATTTTCAGGAGGCATTTAAGACATGTTACATTTTCTGCCTACTGAACTGCATGAGGGAGGATTTTCTAGAGGGTGGGTGCCACTACAGAGAAGGCCTGCTATCAAGGTTCTTCACAGTGACATTCTGTTCATTTTGGAATGACCAGGGAGACCTCATTTGAAGATTTTAAATGTCCCCTGGGTATATATAAGGGAAGGCAGTCTGCTAGATATCCTGGTCCCAAGTTGTTTAGGACTTCATTTGACAATAACATAACCTTGTACATGGCTCAGTAGCTAATAGGCAGCCAGTGCAGTTCTTTTAACACAGGTGTTATGTGAGCATAGCTAAGTGTCCCAGTGAGCACACTAGCTGCTGCATTCTGCGCTACCTGCAGCTTCTGAACCATGCACATGGGTAGCCCGACACAGAGGTCACTGTAGCAGTCTAATCATGAGGTTGCCAGCGTATGGATCACCACAGCTAGGCTATCCCTATCCAGGAACAGGCATAGTTGGTGTACCAACCAAAGTTGGTAATGGGCCCTCCGGGCCATCTGGGTCTTCAGTGACAAAGATGCCTCCAGGAGCACCCCCAAACTACAGACCTGCTCCTCCAGAGGGACTGCAACCCCATCCAGAGCAGGCAAACATTCCAATTCCCAGGCCTAGGAATCACCAACTCATAGGGTCTCTGTCTTATTGGGATTCAGTTGCAGTTTATTGGCCCTTATCCAAACCCTAACTGCATCCAGGCACTGGTTTAGAACACACATGGCCTCTCCCAATTCAGATGTCACAGAGAAAGAGAGCTGCGTGTCATCAGCATACTGGTGACACCTTGCCCAAATCTTCTGATGACCATTCCCAATGGCTTCATATAGATGTTAAATAACACTGGGGACAGGATGGTGCCCTGTGGCATCCCACAGTTCAACTGCCATGGGGCAGAGGTACCTTCACCCAATGCTATTATCTGGAACCGACCCCACAGGTATGAGTCAAAACCACTGTAGAACAGTGCCTCCAATTCCCAAGTCATGGAGGCGGTCCAGGAGGATACCATGGTCAATGGTATCAAAAGTCACTGAGAGATCAAGAAGAAGTAATAGGGTCGCACTCCCCCATCTCTCTCCCGAAGAAGGTAATCTATCATGGCAACCAAGGCTGATTCCGTCCCAAAACCAGACCTGAATCCAGACTGGATCCAGTTAATACAGAAATCAAGTGCTCTGGAAACCAAACACAGTGGATTTCAAATATGCCTTAATTCTTGGATACATCAGTTTCAAATTTGCCACATGCCATTTTCAATACTATTTGAAGGATTGCATTCACCTCTATATTCTAACTGCTACTTTACAGAGAAACTACTGTTTTACCACAGCAGAATGAGCAGGGAACTAATACTAACTTGCACCAACGCCAGGGCAGTTATGAATGCAGCACATTATTACTTCTATTATAGCTGGGAACCTAAACAGTTGAAAAGTTGTAGCATCTTTACACAAGCTGTTCAAGTCTAAGTGGATCAGGTGTTCTATGTAGGTACTTTCAGAGAGCAGAACATACTAATCTTTTGAAAGATAGCACTCTTTCAATGCACCAGCACATAAGGGGAGACTACTGGAAGAGCTATTCTTAGAAGGGGGTTGAGGGAGAGAATACTGGAGTAAAGGAATGGTTCAAATTAGTTCTGCACTGACTGAAGACTAATTTGGCAATAGTAGGAAATGCCTGTCTATAACTGAAGGAATGAAGTACATCTGGTCAGTTTCAGAGCCTACAATGTGGCGTAGTGGCTAGAGCATCCTTCTCCAAGGAGTGGCCATGGGTACCACTGTGACCTCGGAGAACTTCTATTGCACCTGCACCAAGGCTCTTCTCTCTCTCTTGTCCCCAGCACTATTTCTGAGTGCACATAGCAGTGCACATAGACTTCCTTTCTGCCACTTACTGTGCTGGGCAGATGAAGACAATTTGCTGCAATTACAAGCAAGGCATCGCTGGTTTTTTCCTCCCTTCCCTCCATTGCTAGATTTAAGTTGTTGCTTTTGTCCCTCCATAGTTCGGTTTCAGTTTTCTCTCCATGGCTGTATTTTGCTTTCCCCCTCTGCTCCTTTGTGTGTGCGCGCTTTTCCTTTCTTCTTCTTCTTCTCTCTCTCTCTCTCTGGGTGCCCCCTCCACCGGGTGTTTTCTTTCCCCCTCTCTCTGGGCATGTATTTTTCTTCACCCCCTCTTTACCCTCTCCTCTTTGGGGATTTTCCCCTCTCTTTGTTTGGGTAGGTTTTTACTTTCTCTCTTACCCTCACTTTTATCCACTCTCTTTAGGTGGGTCTCTTTCTTTGTCTTGGTGCATTTTCTCCTCCCACCCCTGGGATGGGTTTCTCTCTCTTTCTCTGTGTTTTCTGTGTGTGAGAGAGAAAAAACACACAGAGTGGGGTGGGGGCACACATGCTCCCAGCACTGTGTGACTGGTCATGTCCCCTGCAGTGGTCATTTTGTGCTCATGCCCACAACACATTTCTGACATTCCAAATGTCTTCATGGGCCTCAAAAGATTGTGATCCCTGGATTACAGTGTTTGACTATAACTGAAAAGACCTGGGCTTAAATTCCCACTCTGCCATAAAATTTACTAAGACACCTTGGGCCAGTGCTTTCAACTTAACCTACTTCACAGATTTGGTGTTAAGATAAATGGCAGGGGGGTTCATGTCTGCTTGGAGGAAGGGAAGGTTAAACTTGTAGTAACCAAAGTGATTGAAGAACACAATGGATCCACAGCCAGTGTAACACATTTAAATCTCATAACCTTCTGCAAGAAATATTTCAAATTTAGATACTTCTGACCATGGCAAAATAGAATCCCTCCTTTTGGCCATCAGTTCAGGATGAAAGAAAGCAACTCTAGAAGTACAGAACACTTGTGGATGCCATGATAATCCCTTCATCAGTTTCAGTACTCCACTATGAATACCACCCAATTCCCAACAAGCACTGGCTTGTGAGAAGAGCTGTAAGCATTTTACAGTTAGAGTCCCCCCCCATGGGGGCGGGGCTAACTGCCATCCATGGCCCTGTGGGGAAGAAGAAGGAGCAACGGAGCAGGCAAAGGGAACATCAGGGCCTGTTCCAGTTGGACTCTCCTCCCCACCGCCCCACAGGGCTAACTACCATCCATGGCCCTGTGGGGAAGAAGAAAGAGCGAGGGAGCAGGCAAAGGGAACATCAGGGCCTGTTCCAATTGGACTGCCCCTTCTTTGGGAGATGAGAGGGGGGAACAGGGCCATCCCACCAGCCCTGCTGACAGTCTACCTAATTCTTTTTTGTCCCCTCTCCATTGCCTTTTCCTTGTGTGTTGTGTCTTTTTTAGATTGTAAGCCTGAGGGCAGGGACTGTCTTCTTTGTTCATTGATTGTAAGCTGCTCCAGGAGCCTTTTTTGGCCAAGGAGCGGGATAAAAATACAATAAATAAATAAATAAATTTTAATGAAACAAACACTGCTCGGTTTGACTTTCCAGGCATGTTCATCTCTTTAGGAGACTCACTCCTGGAAATATCACTTTCCTGCTTTCCATTGTATCTATACTAACATGCCGAAACAAAGATGGCATATAACAAACCTCATACTTTAGAATAATTGTCAGGTCTACAGAATACCTCACATATTATTAGACAACATGCCTTGTCTAATAATGTCAACATAAAAAGTTACATATAAAATGATCCATTTCTACATTTGAGAATACTTATGTGTGTGTGTGTGTGTGTGTGTGTTAGGGGGAGTACTGGGAAAAGATGATGTTGCTGCAGTATTTGAAAGGATACACACGTGACTTTTTACATCATTACGAAGCCCTTTACGAACAAATTCATATGCTTCTTCTTTCTTTCCTAAACAATTCAAGGTCAGCCCCTTCATAGCCAATGTCTCTGTAAGAAAGATTTTATAATTTATGACTAGGAAAAGTCAAGCTATACAACATTAACCAGCTTTAAGGAAATTCATGTATAATAGTTTTATTGCCTCAATCCAAGCACCTCTTGGGGTATAGGGATTCCAATCTATCCATGGATCTCCACCTTCCCACTTATCTACTGAAGCATCTCTATTCACCTAAATGGAGGTAGCTTTTGTGGTCATCATGCTGCCCCCTCTCCTGAACTGAATGGAACAGGACAACACCCTCCCCTCATTCCTCACACAAAATAGTTCTGGATCATTTTGTGCCCTCATTCCTCACACAAAATAGTTCTGGATCAAGGTGTATCAGATTGAAATGACTCATGCTCAAGGCAATAGTAGCGTATGATCAACCACCACCATGGAACTGGGATTCTACTTCAGAAGCCATCCTCAGTGCCTGCTTCTTGATACAACAGAGGAATGGTCTGCACATACTAACATAATGGGGCAATAGGGTAGGAACTACTTCACGCTACAGATGGTGGATCACATTTTTAATACGGTAAAGAAAGTAGACAACTAACATGAAAGGAAGCAAGGTTTTTTTTAAAATGGAGAATTCAGACTCCAGGTAAGAGAAAATATGCATGTTAAAAAACCAAATCCGCATATACAGACACAAATCTCCCTGCAGTTAAAACATTACATGGGAGGAACGTTCTAGCACAGTCCACTGTCTATTGCACTAATTCCGTACTTCTTTTCTAGATACAGGAGCATTCAAAAATGTGATCTACCACCTGCAGTTTGAACTGGTGCATCCAACCTACTACCTCATTCTTCTTTATGTGTAGGCCAGGCCAGGATTGAATCTTCTACTCTGAAGGGTAGTCATATTAGACATTATTTCAAAAGGAACTTGATAGTTGATATAGTGTTGCTGGCATTCTCTGTATCTATATTTTAAGGCTGAACTTTTAGATTAAAATAGCATAAAACAACTATGAACACTATGGATACTTGTGAAGTAAACAAAAAACAAGACGTTTTACATCTTTTCAGAAAATGAATTAATTAAATATTTCACTTACCTCCATGTTCAGCGAACTTTGGATTGGAGAGGATCATCTTACAGAATTTGAGTCCGTTTTTGTATTGCTTTTGTTCATAACATTTCTAGGAAAAAATAATTTAGCATTACAATCTATTAGCTCCTCCAGTAGCAGATCAAATCACTAATAAAAAATATAATCTTTTAGTGATATAACTTAGGGGCAAACTATAAATTATATTACACTCAAAATGTGTGCAAGGAAGCCCTGACAGCTATTTTTAAAAATGAAAAAAGAGCTTCAGAAGGAGGCAAATTTGAGTAGTGGGAGGAACAGAGGCATGCTTACCCCTTTCCTTACCAGTTATTTTTCTCACTTGGAATTGCCTCTACCAAGCTGCTTTTTGCCCTACAGGGTTTCAGATTCAGAGGAAATGGAGGGAAATTGATGAGTAGTGGATGCTTCTGTCCAAAATATTCCTACATGGTATCTCGGTGTCTCTTCTCCTTGAACTAATTTTTATTGGCAGCCATTCCACCTTTCAGCAGCAGAGGGAGAATTGAGACAGCAGAGTCCATTCTGTCAGCTTGGCTGGGAATAACCACCATTTGTCTCCTCCTCTCCCAGAACTATTTCAGCAGTCATTAAATATTTAATGTGACTTTATGAAGAATTATCGCCAAATTTGCTTGTCTCCTCCTCCCTCATCCTTTCTACCTCTCTTCTGCATTGTCTGCCTATTAAATTATATGCCTGCAGGCAGGGACTGTCTTTTTTTTTTAATCTTTGTATATCACCTAGATAACTTTAAGTGCTTTATTATTTAGTAATTTATCATTAATCCTTTATTACATAATAATAAAATGGTAACTGAGAATCATATAAATAACTAGATATAACTTTAAATCCCCAACTAAAGTATCTTTGATATATAGATCTTGCAACTATTTTTTATCATGGTCATGGCTATTTAATCATTCTTTTATACTTGGTTATTTACATAGATCATAGGTGATGTACATGATACTCTTGTAAAAAAAAAATGCAACAAGACTTTGTTGTTGTTGTTTTAAAAAAAGAAGCAAGCCTTGAAAAGCAACACAGGTTATGGATACAAAGCTGAAGTTTTGAAATATGAAGATACAGATGTTTGTGACTATGGTGAAAAAGACACTGATCTAAAGCTATTGTAGCTGCAAGAGTGGATTCACTGTAAACCTCTAAGACTACCTGATATGAAATATTCTGGTCCTCCAGCCCCCAGACAGGATACTTTATTCCAGGGATGAGCAGCGTATTTGTTCCCAAGTGCAGCATGTAGTGCCGGGTGGTGGGTCGGGGGCCAGGCATGAACATATTTGCGCACATATACACTCATACATGCATATGCATCCCCTGCTCTTTCCCTCACATTTCAGCATGGAAAGAAGGGGAGGTTTAAACCTCCTCTCCCTGACTGCTGAAATCAAGGGATGAGATCGTGCAGCGCACGCGGGGGGGGGGGGAGTTTAAAGCCTCCCCACAGCAATCCTGATTCTGATTCGCTGTGTTTTAAGAACATAAGAAGAGCCATGCTGGATCAGACCAAGGGTCCATCTAGTCCAGCATTCTGTTCACACAGCGGCCAACCAGCTGTCGACAGGAGACCCACAAGCAAGACATGAATGCAATAGCACCATCCTGCATATGTTCCCTGGCAACTGGTGTACACAGGCATACTGCCTCTGATACTGGAGGAAACATATAGCCATCAGGACTAGTAGCCAGTGATGGCCTTCTCCCCCAGGTATTTGTCTAACCCGCTTTTAAAGCCATCCAAATTGGTAGCCATCACATCTTGTGGCAGTGAATTCCATAGTATAATTCCATCAACCTCTGCATTGAGATTGCTGGGAAGGCGGGGGAGTTAAAGGGGAGTTCTTCACCCCACCAGCTGATAGCTGATCAATTGAGCGGCAGGGAAAAGTAGTGAAGGCACTCCAGGCCTTAAAGAGTGGCCAAGGGCTACATGTGGCCCAGTCATAGGTTGCCCATCTGTTTTCCCATTCAATCATCAGTATAAGCTACCATCCCTGTTGCTGCCAAATTTATACAAGTGGACACAAACTTGCACGTGTACATGGAAATGTTGGGATTTTTTGAAGAGGTGTGGTGTGCATGTGGTAGACTGTGCACTGTACTAGGCTAAAGTAGGGAAATTAGCTCACTGACAAAGATTAAGGGCAAATAACGCAAGTTTTATTTTACCTCAAATATTAACAAAATGAAAACTAATTAATACGCCATTCCCTAACACAGGTCTGACAGACTATTCCTAATAACAAAGATAGACCAAAAGAAGGTGGAGGGAGGGAGTTGTGGTTTTGCCAAATAAGGAGCAGGGAGGGCACTAGGGAAATGGCGATGTGGTCTTTGGGAGCTTAACCACAACAGGGATGACTCCAGTTTCAATGGTACAGGGTGGCCCATGTGAGAAATAGAATGGATAGATTTAAAGCTATACCAGGAGAAAGAGAAATAAAGTCACAGTGAATATATTTATCTTGATCAGAGTAAGAGAAACACAACAGACTTCACTTCCTGGCTGGTCATAGTTACTTAGAAACTCACTGTGGGCACAGGCTATCCTGGCATAGACCAGCCTTTGGACATGAGTTTCATCTTGATCTGGATGGGACTGAGGACCACAGTGTTCTGCCACTCTCCCAAAGGCTGATATATTCTAAGATGGTGGGCAACGGTGATGATGATGGCACCCTGATTTTGAAATGTCGTCTGAAAGAAGATATGACTGGTGCTGATTTTTTGATGCCAAATTTAAACATTCCTTTTTTGGCCAGGCATTTTAACATTTTAGAATGTTAACATCTAATAATTTTATATACATTTAATTGATTATGTTTCTGTTTGGTTTGCGAGCTGTTGGGATTTTTTTGCATTTTAATTTGTAATTGTACGGTTGTTATATCGGATTTCTTTTTAAGAGAGTCATATATACAGCCCTGAAATCCCTAGTGGATGAAGTGCAGTTTATACATTCTTAAAATAAATGGGTAGACCTGATGGCTGACTATGCAGTTATTAGGGACCCCAGAGCCCTGCACGAATGCAGTTCAAAAATAGAATTTGGAACGGAGGACAGTGGAACACAGTCTCTCCTCAGACTCTGACTCACCCAAAGAAAATAATAAACAGGGAACTTAAAAGTTCGCTATGTGCTGGGGGGCCCTGGTCCATGGAAACCTTGCACAACACCTCTGGCTCTTAGTTTGGCTACAGGAGGGATATACCACTGTGCTAAAAGAACAGCTCATAAGAGTTTCAGCGCCTTTTGTCATTGTGAAGCATGCCCACCGAAATTCTGAGACAACTGCAGGAGGTCAGGGGCCCTGATACTGTACTCACAGACCCAAAGTGGGAGGGCCCTTGGGAGTCCCAGACAGATATATGAGCCCAAAATGTGATTGGGCAGTCACAATGAAATGTAAGGGACTCAAAGTCAGCAATGGGTGCTTCACAGGGGTGAAACTCTATCTGGGTGTACAAGGGAGCATGGCCTCTATTGGTGTATACAAGGCAGCAAGGTAATGCAAACAAAAGAGAAATGTTCTGGCCCTGGTAATGTGGGTTAGACACCAGAGGAAGAGGAGAGAGTTCTAGGAATAGAACATGAGGAATGAGCAAGCCAGGTGAACCCTGGGTGATCTTGATGCCATGCAACAGAGTGTCTGCCTATTTTGAGTACCATGATCAAGAAGTGTGCAAGTTATCTGATGTGTGGATGCTTTGGAACTGTACTATATTTCCCACCAAGGCTTTAGACTTTAGAGAACCAGTGTAGTGTAGTGGTGAGAGTGACGGACTGGGAGCCGGGAGAGCCAGGTTCTAGTCCCCGCTCGGCCATGGAAGCTCACTGGGCGACTTCGGGCCAGTCACAGACTCTCAGCCCAATCTACCTCACAGAGTTGTTGTTGTGAGGATAAAACAGAGAGGAGGAGGATAATGTAAGCCACCTTGGGTTCCTTGCAAGAGGAAAAAAGGCGGGATATAAATGCAATCACTCACTCAATCAAAAAGACTGGCCAATTTTGAGTATTTATTCATCCATTCATTTCTTACATTTATATTCCGCCTTTCCTCCAAGGAGTACAAGGCAGCATACATGACCCCCCTCCTCTCTATTTTATCCTCACAACCCTGTGAGTTAGGTTAGGCTGAGAGTCAGTGACTGGCCCAAAGTCACCCAGTGAGTTTCATGGCTCAGCGGAGACTAGAACCTAAGTCTCTTGAGTTCCACACCGACCCGAACCACACCAGCTCTATAAGATCGGAAGGTATTTGCATGTATGAGGAGTTCCCAGGTTTTGCATACTGCAGAAGAGGAACTCCTTTTAACTCAAGGTAGAGGACATACAGGTCTTGAACATCAATTACAATAGGTGGGTAGGCTAGCATACTACTACGTAATGTTAAGCAGGCCAGGTGCTTTCTGCTCCTAACTACCAAAAAACATTTTTGCTCTTAGCAGCTATAGAACTCTTGCTCATGAGTCTTTTCCGAGAATAAAAGACAGAGAAGGTGTTTGAGTGATGCCAAGAAGATATGACAAAAAGCAGGGACCAAGCCAGATGAGCAAACAAGCCACCTGAACAGCATTATGCTAGAGCAGACCATATAGTAATGCTTGATCTCTATAAAAGCTTCCCAGTCAGGCTTGCTGTGTTGCTGCTCCTAATCCTTGCTAGAAATCTGCACTTGGCTTGCCTCTATCCCAGGACTTTGCCTTCTGGCTGGGAAATTTTATTGCTGTAAGCCGCATTGGGGGTGCTCTTGTCCTGAAAAGCAGCCTAGAAATATTTTAAATAAATAAAAATAAAATGTGTCAAACCCAGCTCCTGTCATGTGGTTACAAGAGTGCAATCCTCTCTTGGATTTGGACCTAATGACCCAGTTTGTACACAACAATAACCCATGGGTTATCGGGACCACTTGCTGCTTCCGTTTTGCATCCAGTTTAGAAAATAACCCAGGAATGCCCCATGTGAACCCAGAACTCTGGGTTGTTGAGGGGGAAACAATCCAGAGTTTTAACCCATGGTTTGTTGTTGGGTTAAAACCCTGGGTTGTTTCCCCTCCATAACCTGAAGTTCAGAATTCTCACGTCATGCCAACCAAACCAGGAACAAAGCAGAAGTGGGGAGTAGGTGGGAGGCAGTGTGCTTGCTCCCATGCAGGCTCAACCAACCCATGATTGGTCATTATGTAAGAACCGGATCAATAACTACAAGTTTTCAAAAGAAGATTGAAGGAGCACCTGTCAGGCCTACTTTAGGAATAGGATATCCTGTCTTGGGACAATGCAAATTGGTCAGTCCAACCCTTTGAACTTCCACTCATATCTGGAAAAGTAAAAAGTGAATGCGTGAAAGAACACTGCTAAACATTTTAGCCATCACCATTCCCTCACATTGATTATAGTGGAATCAAATGAGAAAACAATCCAGTTGAGATTACAGATGTATAAGCAGTACTCATGGATTTTGTGATGAAGTGGGGAGTTAACCTTGATATTTATTATACTGTTTTTAATTACAGATATCAAAACTGATTATACACATTTGTAATGTTAGGTAGGAAACATGCCAAAAGTAGCAACTGTTACTGTGAACTTGCTGTCTTCTAGAAAAAGTAATTACTTAGCTGTTCTAAAATTAGTAATTTATTTTTAGCAGAGAGTATTAGAGTGACTTACTAAGAAGCATACCATAATCACACTGTAAGCAAGAAACATCAGGAGTAACATTTATTTGCATTTACCACAAAAAACAGCACTGCCACACCAAGAAATGGAAGCAGATAAAGTCCATTAATGATGAACTCACCCCTGCCACTCACTATTCAAAATGCTGAAATAGTCTTTACTATCAGTCTAACACTACCCGTGACTAACAAGAAAAAGAAATGAGGAACAAATGGATATCAATAGTACTACAACTCTAAGGTGAAAATCTCCTCTGAACAAGCGTAGATGACAAACATACGGGTTTGTTTTCACAATGAAGGTGCAGAAAGTTACTTCTAACAACTTTTCAGTTATACAAAACAAGAATAGGGCACATCAACTTGTATAGGGGAAGAGTCCTTGGGGTAATGGTGAAGAATAGCTACTGGAATATGCTAGCCCCATACATGACAAGGTACTGTAGGATTCAATGCTGCTTGTCTTCACCACATTAAGAATCAAATACCGAACTGTGCAGTATAATGAAAGGAAGAGACCCACAATATCCCAAGACAGCAGGCAATCTAAGTTGACATTGATTGGGTTTGGATAACCTGCCATGGCTCATTGTGGGTTATTTAATTTATGATGAGATGTGAAGCTTGTGGGCGCCAAATTCCATATGCAATCCCTGCTTGTGGGTTGTTGTGTTAGGTGAACCTGGCAAGCATGGGTTATGTGACGGTTAAAAACTGAGGGTTAAAGCAAACTACAGGTTATGTGAGGGTTATTTAACCCTTGCATAACCAATGCTCACTGGGTTCGCATGACATGAAAACACCCGAGCGGGGACTATTCAAAAAGGCGGCTGCACACACCACAGCCTCACCGTGGGGCTGTTGTGTCATGTGAACAGCCCCATTATGAGTTCTGCCTTCTCTAATATTATTGTTGCTATCTGCTGATATGCAGGTAAGTTGTTGAATCTCTTCCCCCCCAACCCAAAACAAAACACCCCCCCCACATCTGCTAAATTGAGAATTCAAATGCAAACATGAAAAGCTACAATTTGCTCATTTAGAACTATGTATTTTAAATAAGGTTAGAACAACAGAAGAGAAAAATACACACCAAGAGAGTGCATCTTGGTTGCACAGTGTATTTTCGTAGCCACATGGCTATAGTTAGTTACAAAACAACAATTTGAGGATAATAATCCAACAGAAATTTGGCTGCATTCCCAGAGATAAGAACATTCAGGATATTATCTTAAACCTTTGCTGAGAATGTTACACTTTGATGCCAAGAAAGTCTGTGTTAGCGATGCTACGTAAAGCCCTTTAAAGTGAAAATCCAGGTACCTTGATACAGGATGACTTTTACACATCTACCCCTTGTATCAGTGTTGGCAGACTTTTTATATGGGTAGTTTATACTTCCCCATGGATAATTAGACCTAGTTTAAGGCTATTCATGTCTTTTCAGTTAACTTCTGTTATCACAACTGTTTTATTACATAGAAGCCTGCAGTTGATTACGCATAGATGTTTAAGTTGAACATAATTTAGTGTTATATTGTATATTTATAATATATCACCTTGATAGCTTTTAGCAAATAAAATGGGTATATAAATGTTGATAACGGCAATAATAATGTTTATATGTTGAAAGCTTCAATGGGAGGGTTTTTACTCTAAAAGGCAGTTTACAGATATTTTAAATTAAATAGATAAGATTTGGAAACTTGCTTATGGTGGTCAAAACAAATTCTGTAACAGAGCAATCCTGTGGTCCCTGGGAGAGCACTGCAGAGACCACAGGATATGATAGATTCCCCTTTCCAAGGCTGTAGACACTGTTACGACCTTGGGAGGGGGAATCTGACATTGGGCCATTCCTGCTCCCCCTCACAACTGTTGTGGAAAGCATTGCAGTGGCTGCTCCTCTGAGATCACAGCAGCAACCTGGGAGGAGCTCAGGGAAGACACAAAGGGGGCAGGATACTGGGCGGGGAGGGGAGAGGCCAGGATCTCTTCATTGCAGTCCTGTCCACTGCTGGTAAGTCAGCTAGATGAGCTCAGAGGCCCATCCAGCTGATTTTTTTTAAAGGAACATCAGGCAAAATCACCTTCATTGTTCCTCCTGCTCTGCCTGGCTCTTGCCAGCAGGGCTTTGGATAGATGGAGGGCTCTGATCTTGGAGCATAGGAACATAGGAAGCTGCCTTATACTGAGTCAGACCATTGGTCCATCTAGCTCAGTATGGTTGACACTGACTGGCAGCAGCTCTCCAGGGTTTCAGACAGGAGTTTTTCCAACCCCACCCGGAGATGCCAGGGATTGAATCTGGGGCCTTCTTCATGGAAAAGCATGCTCTACCATTGAGCTAAGGCTCTTCCAAGAACCCTCCATCTATTGAGCCATTTATTGGGCTCAATGTCATACTAATACGGAAAATAGCATGTTCCAGTAGATATAATGTTGGATGTGGATCTGAGAAATCTGGTTTCACATCTCACCTCTGCACCTATTGTGTATGACCTTGTCATTCTTTTAGCCTAATTCTTTTAGCCTAATAGCAAATCATTCTTTTAGCCTAATTCCCCTTCCGTAGAATGGGAATCATAGTGAAAACAACCACAAATATTGGAAATTGCTCTGCAGAGTATTTTTCACTACTATATTTTTCCACAGAAAGTATTCCATTTGTAGAAATACATTGTTTCATAAAATTAATTAATAACATAATGAATGGACACACCAGTCAATTTGAACATCTATTTTTAAAGTTATATATGTTTCAAATACAAACAAATTAAATTAAAACCAGCATGCTAAATCAGAACATGTGTAATCAGTTCCCAAATCAGTTTAGGACATAAGACTTATTAAGGTTTTGGCACGCTCAGATTGCTTCGTATGTATTCTTACACAAATCCTTACAACAACCCTTGTTGGCTGGTCAGTATTATCCCCGTATCTTTTGCAAGCTGAATAAAGGCCATACAAGAGAATGTACTTCAAGATGTAGTGTTTTATTTTATAGGGTTTTTTTAATAGTACGGCAGTTGCAGTTATATTTCATTATAAAAATCAATACATTTCACACTATGGTTTTACTACAGACCCCATACAAACAGACTGACAGTGTGTTAAGTTGATCTCTACACTGTAATTTTGTATTGTGCTGCTTGTTGTGAACAACTATGGTGTAGAAGTGTTAATATAATTTTTAGAAGTTTGCAGATGGGGGCTGAGATATAGTGGCTTGCCAATAACTTCTAGTGAATTCATAGCTGAGATGACATTGGAACTTCCTTCACACATTTAGCCATTACACTATACCACACAGTTCCCTTCTCAACTATTTACTGGGCACATTATTTTTGGTGTGTCATTTTACTATTTTTTCATAAACTTACCAATTATTATCACACATTGCCAATGCTGCATTTTGAAAATGGAAAGAAAACATACATATACATACAAACACACACACTAAAATTAAACATTAGAGGCTATCAACAACTATCAGTACAGAATTATTGTCCTAAAGGAGAAAGCAAGCATAAAGACATGTAGATCCCTAGTTCAAGAACAAGAGGCCAAATGCTCTGTAACACAATACTAATTTTAATGCAAGGGAGAGACCAAATCTGGTTTTTAATTTTGAATGGACAACTCACTTCTATAAGCAAGCATATTCTTTCTGTACTTACTGAACTGGCTGGACACTGCTGCATTTCATTGCTCTGGCAATTTCTACAAAGCATTATGTACTTCCAATGAAAATATAAATATTTATCATTTCCCAGTCCATAATCAGGTTTTCCAAGGGTTGGCATTTGAGAGGCCAGAAAACAACTTGTCAATTGACCAGTCAAATATTGTCAAAAAACAGTCACACATTTAGGGCACAATCCGATGAATGTTTAGAGAGAAAAAAGTCTACAACTCCCAGTATGCCTGGTTGGGACATGCTGGGAGTTGTAGGACTTTAGGCTGGCTGGGGCATGCTGGGAGCTGTAGGACATTTTTCTCTCCAAATATGCAGAGGGTTTCACCCTTAACATGGTAATTTATGAGAAAAAGAACGAGAGTTACACCAATTACAAAAAATGTGGTTTTACTGCGCACCGTGTCAGATCATGTAGAGACCCTTTCCCTGCACAGATATTATGGTAATCTTAATTCCTGGGTAAACCATGCCACTCTGATGACTGCTTGTTATGTTTGCTTCCTGCTTCCTTCTGAAACTTGTGTTCATGTTCAGAGATGCTCAGTTACAGCACACTGACAGTAGAACCTAGGCGATGTGGCTTGCAAGCACAATCGTCTACATTTTTTTTCTGATGTAAGACCCATTTGAGTGTAATGGGACTTGCTCCCAGATAAGTGGATATAGGATTTCAGCCTCAATTTGGAAGAGGGTAGGTCTCTGGAGAGTTGCAGGTCAGGGGTTTCCTGTACCTAAATGAGTGTTGTGTGCATGTGTGACCCTGACTCCCAATGAGCGTGGGGAGCAAAGGGCCTTTCACATATGCTATTGTTATCACAGAACACCAAGATGATACATGCACTCTTGTGTAAGTGGTAGCCTGATTGACTTCATGGTCTACTTGACAACATTTGGGTGGTGGATAATTGACCAGCTTTTTCTCAGAAACTGCTAACTCTGCTTTTCATTCAAGCATTCTTCTTCCTGTTTCCTACAGCAAATGCATCTAACTGTAGACAATCTACTAGCATAGAAGTCACACTTACTGCAGGAAACACGAGTGTATATGCAGCAACTGTATCTGCACATGAATTGTGGAGTCACTTTCATTGCTTCATGTCACTTAAATGAGAGAGAGAAAAGAAGGTTTGTATTTTGTAGTTTGAGATAAGCTTGTGGGCCTCTCAGTATGTGAACATGAGAGAATTAAGAGTATTCCTCCATAGCTTGGGGAAAGCTGGTACACCTTCTCTATACCAGCTATACTCATCTAGTAGTGGGAGATAAGTGATTAGTGTATTCCCAATATAGGAGAGAATTAAGAGGGATTGTGTTAGGGTAGGGAATTATTCTATAGAACCACGTGGTCTCATTTTTTAGCCCTTATTGTTGTGGAGAAAAAGGTAGTAATGAGGGTAGTAAGGGTTCAATATCGAAAAGGCAGATTAACTTCCTATACAAGTTTACGCCTTCTAACACAAATGTCATAATTTTGTACATTTGGGGCTTGAGGGAGACAGGTAAGAACAGTTCCTGTTGAGGATCCCATATGAATTGGGGAGGGCTGTTTAAATGCAGCATGATCCTAAGTACATTTACTCAGAATTAAGGCACACTTAAATTGAATGGGACTTATTCCCTAATGTAAGTCAGTTTAGAGTTGCAGCCTGTGTTCAATGGAGCTTGCTAGGATTGCAGCGGGACAGCACAATTATGTGCATGTTTACTCAGAAGTGAACCCACTGTGTTCATTTGAGCTTACTCCCAAAGTAAGGGCGCATAGG
Source organism: Heloderma suspectum (assembly GCF_057233095.1). NCBI lineage: Eukaryota > Metazoa > Chordata > Lepidosauria > Squamata > Helodermatidae > Heloderma > Heloderma suspectum. The sequence goes on along the minus strand of NC_139460.1, from coordinate 173,602,977 downwards.
ACTGCAGCCTTAGTCTTTCCTATATGTAACAGTGTGGGAAGACTGAACAGGCCACCCTATTACCCAAACTGAGCGGCCTGGTATTGGGGGTGGGGGAAGATTAGAAAGCCGTTGGGGTAAGCAGCTGGGAAACCTTTTATATGCATATTATTAGAGCAGCTTTCCCCAACCTGGTGCTCTTCAGACGGTTTGAACTCCAAATCCCATCAGCTTCAGCTAGGACGGCCAATGGTCAGGAATGCTGGGAGTTGTAGTCCAAAACATCTCGGGGACACGAGATGGGGAAGGCTGTACTAGAGGATGGGGGCGGGAGGTAGGAAAGATAGAAATCCGTCTCTGCCCAACACCTAGGCATTAAACGTGAAATCGTTGGGAGCGGGGTGACAGGAAGAGAAGAAAAAAGGATTAAGAAGTGTTACACTCTCATCGTCCCTCCTCACTTTTTAGGTTAGGGAAGACCAGGAGGCGAGCAGACCGAATGGCCACCCAACTTCCCCCTCAGCGGCCCGAAGTGGGGACGCTGGGAAGCTTGACATAAAGGCAGGCGTCGCACAAAGGGAGGTACCTGTCCGGGGGACGAGACACAGTTACTCGAACAGGCGGTATGGAGGGGCGCCTCAAGCGATGGAAGGAGACGCTACCAAGGAGGCCCCAAAGCCCCCACCCCCGGCGAGGAGTATGTCGCCTCACCCTACCCAGGTGATAGCCCTCCCCCTTTCGAGCAAGACCACGAGAAATAGATCCGGGAGGCTGCGCCCCAGAAAGGCCCGCCGACCAACTGCTCCTCACCAGAATCCGCTTGAAGAGGTTGCTCTCCTTGGGCGGCAACGGCGTGGACGGCATTGTGGGCTGGCTTGCGGGCGGCCTCTTTGCCGCAGCGGCTGGAGGAGGCGGCAGTACCACCGGTAGGGAGGAAGGGCGGCCGCGGGGCTCAAGGGCTACCTCATGGCCCCGCACTCTTCGCCAGGCGCCCACACAGCACGATTGTCAGCCGCGCGCGGCCCGGCCCTGGTCGGCCCGGCCCAGCCCAGCCGAACCAGCCCTACCGACCACCCGGCCGGCCCCTCCCGCCGCTCAGGCAGCCGAGGCGGACTTGGCGCTCGGGCTCGCAACGCCCCTAGCGGTGTGCCTGCCTGCCTGCCTGGCCCGCCCAGGCCCTGTGGTTGCTGTTGCTGAGGAGGCCGCAGCGCGCGCACCCTCCCGCCCCTTCTCTGCACGTATGTGTGTAGCCTGTCCCCTCTGCAACTTCCAGCTGACGCCGTAAAATGGCCTCTGAGCTTCGTCCGCAGAGCCTGCCGGGCTGGGCCGGACAGACTACCTAGGGACGGGAAAAGCAGAGGAAGCCCATCTCCCTCTTGCGCCTCTCTCCTGGTCTCTCAAGGCAGCCAGAGTGGGTCGCATTAGCCGCCTAACCATGTTGGATCACTTTCCCACCCCAGGGAAAACGACAGAAACGCAAGCCGGTGAGGTGGTGCTGGGTCGGCAGGTCATGTTGGCTTGGGAGAGTTCACAGAAGTTTCCCTCAAGAATGATAGGCGCGCAAAAACAGACGTTTTTGAGGAGGGGGAATCCAAACTCATACCTTCCCGCCCCACTCACTTTCATTTTTGCTTTGAGTCTGAGCAACTGCTCTTTGGAATCAGAGAGCTCCTTTCCAGTAGTACAGTTAGCCCAATAAAAAGGTAACTGGCCTCACTTTTTCGCCCTCAAGGTAACCCCGAGCGCTGGAAAGAAAGGGCGGGAACAGATAGGTGGGCGGTCAGACAGCTCCGCTCTTGCCAGTGTGCTTTACCAAATCAAGTCGTTGAAGGAGAACACCTAGGTTGAAGCGCAGTCCAACCTTCGGCAGTAGCGAAACTTGACAGCACAATTTATAAATCAGTACGGATAATGGACTTGTATGCATAATACATTCAGACAAGGACCCTGGAAGTGCGGGCAGAGGGGCTAGAGCTCCCACCCCCACATGCTCAGATAAAAAGACTTGTAGTCAACCATCGATCTGAACGATCTATATTGTTTGCTTTGATCAAATGCTAGTTCTTAGCTTTCTTTTTTATTCACGTGTACATATAACGGTTATAAACTCGCTTCAACAATATTGAATTTATTAAACAATAACTAGCGTATGCCCCTTAAATAAATGAAAAATGCACTTGAAAAGTAGGGAAATTGCATCCTGTTGTGACTGCCCTGAGGGCCCCTCCCAACACTTCTGTGCCTCCTGCATTCAAATTTAGCATGGGTATGGGGTCTGTGTGCATTTTATTCTCCCTCCAGTCTTTTTCTTTAAATGTTTATTTTGATTTTTACAATAAATAACAAAAACAAAATAAAGGAACAATAAATAAGAGGTCAAGTACACTGAAAAGAGATACTATGTGTGTGTGCGCGCGCGCACGTGCATTTTATTAGCCATACAACTATAGTTGGCATGGTATATATATGCATGCAGTGCATTTCTTTGTACCAAGACACATTGTGCTCCCTATAGGATCCATATCACTGAATCTAGGTCAAGTGTCAGGGCTGTGGGTGCAAATGTGTACCTGACTGCACACTGATTTACTTTTCTCCTAAAGGAGTGACTGATAACCGTACCCTTATGTGAGACAAAGAAAAAAAGGTACATATGGTTATCAAAGGGGTTCAACTGCTTTCCGTGTGTTGGGTGAGAAGCTTTGTTTCTCCACTGTTGTCCCAAACTGTAGCCTGTTTTCCTTGTCCCATAGAATTCAAGGGGGTCACTAAGAACTCTGCCAACTCCACTCTTCACAGCTCCATATCTCCATCTTCATAGTTCTGGCTTGGGTCCTATTTCTTAGGCCTGATTTATACAGAAACAATGTGGAAAGCTCTTACCCCTGTATGCTTGCCCCAAGCACATGTTTGAGTTTAAAGGCAGTTACACATGCTGGCCCATGTGTTACAGGAACACCAACAGTTCACCCAACCCTGCCATTGATTGGTGACATGTGAACATTAACATGTATAGTGCGTGTGGGAAATGCATTTAAATCTGACTGCACATGTGTAGAAAACTTACACAGGTGAGGCTTTCCTCACGCCCATATTGTGTATAAATCAAACTCCAGCTAGGGTGGTGTGACATAAGTTTATTTTTGCTACATAAGCCTGTGTTTGGAATATACACTTTCAGACCGCAGATCTGTGAAGGGAGTTCACATGATTAAATGCTCCTCCATATTAAAAAAAAATAAATCTCCCATATAAAAAGCTATTGTGTCAGTGAGTATCAAGTGTCAGGGCTGGGCTACTTTTCTCAGTGAAGGGCATGTATGGAAGGGTATTCAGTCATACGATCCCCAGCCTGAAGTACTACAGTTCATATAAGTATTTACTACTTCAGTGAAACTAGACATATACATACATACATATATATATATTGCAAAGACCTGCTGGTGTAGGGGTGGTGATGCAAGTCAGTTCACTTGAAATATACAGGGGCACACTGCACTACACCATTCAGTCTGAAAATGATATGAAAGCAACCATTCACTTATAGGGAGGAAAGTAAAGCAGTGGACTGGAGGATACCATCAAATAGATTCTGAGTAATAGATACCTAGGATTGTGTGGCAATGAAGATGTTAATCAGAAAACATTGCTGTAGCATTCTGGGAGTTGTAGTGCATAATAAGATCGCTGGGAGATGTAGTTTTCTCCTACTTCCTTTGTGTTTCTGAAGGACTTCCTTTTCTAGCTAACTATATCTGTGGATGTGTTGAAGGAAGTTGAAGGTCTCTATGCTTTTTTCAGCAAGAATTGACCAAATATAAGGTACTATCTTATCTATTTTCTGTCCACTGTATATGTGTAGGAAAAGAGTTTGCAAAAATGTATTGGTAATATTGTGTATGTTTGTGTAATCTCTAGAATTGTCATCTCCTATTTAAAATAGAATTGAGTGCTATGCTTCTGCTGCTGCTAATGCAGTAAAAAGCCTATAGCAGAGAAGGAAATGCTACTCAGTCTGAGCTATTGCTGTGTCTGTAAGAAGTCATCAGACATCCCATTAATTATTAGGAATATATGAAGCTGCCTTATATTGAGTCAAACTGTTGATCCATTTAGCCCAGTATTATCAACACCCACTGACAGTGGCTCTCCCAAGATTTCAAGCAGGATGTTTTCTTGCCCTATCTGGAGATGCCAGGGATTGAACCTGAGACATTATGCATGTGAAGCAGGTGCTCTACCACTGAGTTGCAGCCTTGACTGTCAGTCTTGAAATATGTTCATACAGTCCCCTTGAAGTCAGCAATATTGAAGTTGCAATACTATGCACATTTACCTTGGAGTAAGCCCCATTTAACACAGTGGGACTTCAAGTAGACATGCATAGGATTTCACTGTAAGGTTGTAATCCTGTGCACATTTACTTGGAAGTAATTCCCATTTAACTCCATGGGACTGCCTTCTGAGTAAATGTACATAGGATCAGTTGGTAAATGAATATGCATGTAAGTAAATCAAAGTAATGGGTCTGGATTTGCCATGAATGTGTGATCTTCAGTTGGTTCATTTAGCTTTTCAGGCAAGCCTTAAATGGGGCCATCAGCATAAAATATAATGTATATATCTAGTTTTCTTACAATGTCCTAGCTTTGAAAATCTAATTATGCTTTTTGCTCAGTTCTTCAGATTGTTTGTGATGCTGGAGTGACGTTCCAGAAATATCGGCATAGTTTGCTGCTATTTTATGCAGATTTGGAAATAGCTCTTTCGAAGAAAGTGGAATTTACTTCTTAAAAGCTATGCTCAGTACTGGGCTATATAAATGTTTTTCTGTTTTTTTTAATCCACAAAATGTTTCATATTAAGGTCCACTGAACACAGTGGAGCTTACTTCTGAACTAACATGCATAGGATTGTACTTTGCTTGTTATCGTATTATTTGTAAACTCTCATGTGTCTTGACTGCCTTGGTACAGGGGTGAGCAACACGTGGTTGCATGTAGCCCCACTGGCCTTAAATGAGAATTTTCTGCTGTTGCATTAGCAAAACAATTGGCAGTTTGCCACCAAATGTTTGCAGCAAACCATGGCTCTGGTCTACAAAGGCCAAATCTAGCTTTAAAACAAGCTGTGCCTTTTGTTTTTAAAGCTAAATTTGGTCTTTGTAGGCCACCACCACAGTTTGCCACTAAAATCTGGAAAACTGTTTTTTGTTGTGATGGTGTGTAGGGGCGGTGGTATGGGCCCTGGGGATTCTGGTGTATGTGTGAATGGGCCCCCAGAGCCCCTGAAATTGCCTACCCTGCCTTGGCAGAAAGACAGTCTATACATAAAAAATACTAAAAAAATAAGATGTTTAAGATGGATATTGTGTTAGAAAAGCATTTGTGGTCACAGTTATGATAACTACGTTTAGTGTAAAATGCTATCAAAGGAAGATAGTGGGGGTATACTTTTGATTTAGAATCTCTATTCAGCCATAGACTCATTGGTTGGCCTTATACAAGCTATGGAGTATAGATCTGGATTTATATACTCTTGCTATATATTCTTATATTTGACAGTTAAGGTTTATGACCTGTTGATTTGGCAGGCCTGAGCCAGACACTTCTAGTTTTGCTAGCTGAAAAAGAAGATATTGGAAGTTGGAATTTGTCTCAGTACACAGTGCTTATTGTCTGTTATAATCAAATTTTGTTTTAAGTTGGAGAGAGAGTTTACTAAGCAAGACTGACAACCTTTTTGGACCTGGGGACTGCATGTGATCCTGGCTTGAGGGTCGGTGTGTGCACACACAGATACACATGCAGACACACACATCCCATGATCCTGATATGGTAGAAGTAGTGAGAAAAGAGTGATCTGTATCAGGATCACCGAGGGAGAGGGTAGAGACAAGGTGTGGTACAGTTGGCAGGAAATCAACAGCAGGGGGGAGGGAATTTGTGGTGGAGTGTCAGGACACTATTGGGGCCTGCAGGTTGTACGCCCCTGTCCTATGGCTACCAAAAACAACTATTGTCCTGACCATAGGTTGTGAAATTAATAGTTCAGAAACTGGATATTTCCCGAAAAAAACACTGAACTTAGAAGTTCCTGTTGGTAAGATTAATCACAACTATTAGGAAAAATTAATCTCAACTTCTGAACTTTGTTTCAATTTAAAATGATTTGTCAGCAACATAAGATGTGTAAATTTATTCATAGAATAGCATGCAAATCAGTCAAGAATATTTACTAATAATGGTTCTTTGAGCCGATTGTTTCCTGTGAGCTCATGTATGTGATTTTGAGTTGACTCTTACTCAAAACAGGATACCAGAAACACAAAAAGTGTCATGCGCTTCCTCTGCAATGAATTGTTTTGACTGAAGGTGATATGCTTTTACTGAACCACCAATTTATCTGCGTGTGTATCCATTCCTAAGGATGGGACTTTGAGAATTCAAGGCCCTAAGAATGTGCCATCCTTTGCAACACATCACTATCTTCAAACTTCAGTTTGTCATATGTTTAATATAAATATTAGTAACCTACCTCATAAGGCTGCTAGGATGGTAAATGAGATTTAATATTATAGGCTGAGATACAAATATAACACTGTTTAAGCAATGTTTTGACAACTGATATCAGTACAGCTGTGGAGAGCTATACTAGTTCCTTCGAATAGATACCTCATTAAAATAAAAGTCAGTGGGAAATTCTGAACTGTTGTTTTTTACATTCCAGAATATTCAAACTGAGATGAAACCTCACCAACAGTTTCCTCTTTTTAGAATGTTGTTTGCTAAATGCTACTGCTATTGCCAGCCATGCCATCTTCCTTTACTTGCTAAGAGAGCTACTCAGTTTGTAGAACTGAGTACCTTTCAGCGCAGCTATTTGTGGAATACAGTTACATCTATTGTAGTATTTAATAACTGGTCAAGGAGATATCACCAGACCTCAAGAACACTGTGGAACCATGAAACCCTGCAAAAATATTTGCAGACTTTAAGCCAAGAATACCAAAGGGTTGGTCAGTTGCTAGATGACTGCTCACTGAATGAAAACAGGAGAAGGGATCTGAGCAAAAGACAGGTGGAACTGTCCCCACTTGCTGTGGCATTTAAAGAAATTCAAGAGGCAAAAAAAGAAATTCAGGATTTGGAGATATTGTGTGCAAGTAAGTAAGTTACGCATCTGTTTTACATAGTTCACTTTCTCTCTCTCCCCCACCCCTTCTTCCTAGTTCCTTTGCTTTTGTTTCACCTAGTAGAATCATTTGTGTCCTAATTTCTTGACATCGAGTAGTTCTGTATATCTTACTCGTCCCCTGCTAGTTTTCCAGGCCATTCCAAATCTCTCTCACTTCTAAAGCACATGGGTATGGATACTCCAAAAAGTAGCAAGGCATAGGCCCAAATATAGTCTGCAACCAAAGATACACGTGTATGTTGGGATTCATTAAAGAGGCACTGATCTGTTTTCTAACATGCTTCTATGTTCAGTGTGTTTGAACCAGCAGCAGTTACATACATTACTTGGGAGGTTGCTGCAGGAAGTGTCTTGCTTTAGATGTGTACACAGGTCTCTCGGTAAGTGACCCTCTGGAGCATTTTAAGAAGTTGAACCACTGTTGTGACTTCCATTAGCTTTGGGCACAATCCACCAGCTGAAGAATGATGCTGTGGGACAGATGTGAACAATGCTGTGGGACCAATGTCTTGCCATAAATCATACCAGCAAAGGCAGCAGTGGTCACTGGAGACATGTTGAAGTCTCTTTTCCTGCTGTCACTACATGCCCTGGTCATTCAGAAAAGGCAGCCTGAACACTGTCACACAGCAGTATCTGGCCTACCAGCAAAAGCTGCTATCCTTTTCCCCAGCAACTGATGATAAAGGATCTGGCTAAGCAATAGTCTTGTCCACTTTTATTACTCTCTTCTATTGGGGAGGAAAGAGGCTATTGTCTGGCTATTCCCAGAGAGCTTCAGATAACAGGCAGTAGAGAAATGTAAGAAATACATAACTAACATTAATTTCCCCCTCTCCCCTTTAGTGTGTCTGTTGATTTAGACATCTTTTATATTTCATCATGTAACAAAAACTCTCATGATCTTCAAAATGAGTGTAACATTTCAAGGTTTCCCTCAGCACTTTGTGTGTGTGTGTGTGGCACATTGTCTCACATGTCTTTGGATGAGCATGGGTGCAAATTTGCAATCTAAATCTGGCCGTGCACTGCTGGGAGAAAGTAGTATACATGTATAGGAAATGTGTGGAGAATGGTCCTAGAACAACAAAGAACAAAAGTAAAATGAAATTAACAAGACAGTGTGGCTGCACCCTATTTCCTTTAAGCTGAACATGACTGCTTAATGTTTACTTCTGCCGTTTGATCCTAGAGCTAGACAGTCCAGAAGAGAAACAACTGCTAGAACTTGCTCTAGAGGAAAAGGAAGTTATTGACCAGAAAATCAGCACTCTGTATCAAAAGGTGAGCAGTAGATCAATTTGAGTCCTTTGAATTTATTTTAAATACCTTTTCGTGATCCAGCAACCATCTTGTGTGATATTAGGAACTCTGTATACATAAAACAGCTGCTTTGCATTCACAGACTTCCACAGGGGCTTATTGCAGGGGGAAAAGAAAGATGGATGCATTTAAGTGCTGGGTATCATTGGATGTCATTCTGTGTGGGGAAAACCAACTGATTCATATATAGAGAGAATAATATCCACTGGACTTTGGGCATAACCATGCCAGTACTTTGACTTTGTTCTCCTGTGTAGGGAGAGTGGAGACGCATCTTGCCATCTTTCAGTGTGGCTATAAATATGCATCTGATTTTTGTAAGATTGTGTGACATTCTTCTGTGCAGTGCCTTTTTGTATACAAGCATCTGTGAATAGAAGCTGCCATGTTACTGGATGTAGTCAGGGCAATAAGTGATGTGGATGGACAAAAGAGAGCGTACAGTCAAGATATTAGATATTATACTTGAAGGGTATAGTAATGGAATAGATAAGCAGGAAAAACGGCGCCAAGGAGAAAAATACCTATGCAGTGAGGCTTCTCTGCAGCATAGTTAATGGTAGTGCAAAGCAATGACATAAGAACAAGTGCCTAGATTAAAGGCTTTCTATTGACTTAGACAAAGCCATGGCAGAAACAGAAATCTGTTGTCAGCTGTAAACTCCAGATGTGACCGAGTACTTATTTTCTGTTTTACCCTGGTTCTGCAAAGAGATCTTAATAATCTACTAAATGACAAAGCTAGCCCAATTATTATTTAGATTGTGTTTTTGATTCAGTATTTGTTTCAGCATTATGTTCTTGCTGGGATGTGCCTTAGACTTTGTATCTCAGCATTTTTTTCTCACACACTGATGTTCTTGGATTCGGCCTGGCATGATTCCAGGTTCAGCCTGATATGGCTACTTATTCTTGTCAGAGTTTTCTGCTGTTATCAAAAGTGGGTGGGTAGTTTTTGGTCCTCTACATGTTTTGGCCTACAACTTCCATCAGCCCTCACCATTGGCTATGTTGGCTAGGGCAGATGGGAGTTAAAAGTCAAAACATCTGGAGAGTTACAAAGTTGCGCCTCCCTAAACTGAATGGACTCTCATTTAAATGGAGGACAGTCCTAGGATACCCTCTAGTTGGCCACATCTCTGAAACTCTGATGGGAACTGTAAAATAAGCAGAACTTTCTTGTGGGACCGCAGTTAGGTTCTAGCCTCAAAATAGAGGGCCAAAGGTATTCTGGGCCTTATCCATGCCTCCTGATGTATGAAGAGGGCTGTAGGGGTGCTCATCATCGATCACCCCAGGCCCTGTTAGGTGGCTGTGTTTCAAAAGGGGAAGTCCCCTTCTGGACCCTATAACAGTCTAATTCCCAGGGTCTTCCCCTTTCAGGGCAGCCTTCAATACTGCAAACACCAAGTCTTTGTTTTAGTTTTACTCCTTTTGTCAAGGTGGCCCAGGTGCCTCGTCACTACTCCACTTTTAACAAAACTGGCAATGATCATTCTAACAGCTAAGTGGATGAAACTGAGCATTTCTAAACTGAACATTGATTTTCAAATTTATTAGTTCTAATATAGCAAATCAAATTGGAATGATAATACAAAGCATAGTAGCAAAAAGAGACAGGAAAATTAAACATCTAGGGCAGTATCCAACTATGACATTCTGCTAGCGCAAATGATGTTGTGGTATCAGAAACTAGATTCTGAACTATACACAAGAGGAGAATCCAAGTAAAGTTATGTTTCTGCAAGTGGTTGTGCAACTGGCTGCACATTACGTTTGTGCAGCCATTTGAGCAAGCATAATGCACAATTGCTTGCGCTATGGAAAGATTTGGCGGAGCTCTGCTAGCACTGTGAGTTTGCAGAATGACCCCATTGGATACTGCCCATAAAATTTAATGTTATGATGTTTGGAGGTCCTGTTAGTTCATTCTGTGGAATGATCAGGTCTGGAGAGAGAGGAGACCTTGTTTAGCTTTCCAAAAGAAGCCTAGTTTGACTCTGAACCAATGGGTCTTTATATAACTGTCTTTACAAAAGCAATCTGTTTATTTACAGTTGGCTCTCAATTGTGCTTATGTAGGGAGGGAGGCTTCTGATGTTACTTTATTTCTTTGGGGTTGAATTGCATGTTCTGGTATTCGCCAGGGTGTTTTATATTTATGGTTCATTTGTTCATTTGAGATGTGATAACTTTTTACACTTGATGCTTCAGAGGTGTCTGTTCCTTGCTTTTGATGCTCCATAATTCACCTCAGTTCACTTTCCAGCTTTCTCCCCTTCCTCTGGTTCACTCAAGGATTTACCTACTTTCCATCTCTTCACCCTTCAGTTGTCCATAGCTTTTGTCTCATGTAAATGAGCTCTCACCTTTTAGGCGGCCTGTGTTATCTTTGTTTTGGGATTATTTTCCCTTTCCTGATAATCTGGATGCTTCCAGATAGTGGGCTCCTTTTACTAGCAATCAGAAGTCATTGTGCAGCTGTTCCATTTTTTCATCCTTAACTGATTTTCTGTGTTAAGAAAAAAGATGGAAGAAATGGTGGGAAAATGTGGAGGGCTTTGAATAGAAGTTGTTTGGACCCCTGTAAACTTCTGTGAATGAGGCAAGGCAATGGTGCCATAAAAGCCTAACCTGGAAGTACTCTAAATCTTCTCTGGAGTAAAGTATAAAGCCCTATACTTTATAGGCCAAAGCCAAGGTATGCTGTCCAGGATAAGGACTTCCTGCTGCCCCACTGTAGCAAAGCTTATGCAAGCTGGCTTGTGAGAAACCATGGGGATAAACAACTGAAAATTCTGTTTCCATGTTATGATACTGTGGGTGAAAAAGCGGGTTGTGTGTTCCTGTATGCAAGAAATTTGGGTGAACTTGCTTCTGAGCAAATTATATTGTTTTGTCTCTACTCATGTGACTATAGCTTTGACGACTGTCTGCCACTTTGTACTTGATAATTATGTAGGGATTCAGAGCCTTAGAAGATTAGCTGCAAATAGTTCAAAAAACAACTCTAGCACTAAATTATGGTTCCTGATACATTATTCTTTTTCAGATTTTCCAGACCTTGATACCAAGGGAAAAATATGATGAAAGTGGTGTCATATTAGAAGTGACATCTGGCAGAACAACTGGAGGTCAGCAAAGTCATCACAAGTAAAAGTAATTCCAAACCACACTCCTGGTTTGCAAAACTGTGTTTTGTCATCTTGTGTTCCACTTTATCAATGTTTTGTTCTAAATACTCATCACATATGCTGATTTAGATTAACTCAATTATTACTACTACTAGAAGTAGTATACTGAAGAGTATAGCTGGTACTAAAATTTCAGTAACTTTCAGAAAAGTTCTTACGTTTCAGGTGACATTTGTCAGCAATTTACCCAAGAAGTGTTTGACATGTACCGGAACTATGCCGATTACAAATGCTGGATGTTTAAGGTTATGAAATATACTCCTGCTGACTATGGTATGGGAATAGCGTGTTATGCCATCCACACAGATGGTTTAAAAGGATTGCCTCCGCCCTGTTGTCCAATATGTAATATATATTATATTCTCTTAAAGGTGGATTACACCATGCTGCTGCTCATATTTTGGGAGACCATGTCTACAGGCATTTGAAATATGAAGGAGGTACTCACAGGGTACAGCGAATCCCTGAGACTGGTTTATCTTCAAGAATGCAGCGGATCCACACTGGCACCATGTCAGTTATTGTCCTCCCTCAGCCGGAAGAGGTGAGGTTAATTATTAATAATTAAATGTTTTCATTCCAATCACTAACTCATTCATGTTTAACTCCATAAAAGTTAGTTTCTAAATAAAATGGCCGTTTTCTTGGCTATAACGTTGTCTGGCAGGATGTCACAAACATTTCCCACCATTTGGAAGGATGTAGCTTTTAGTTCTGAACATGGCTGACTGTGTTTAATCCAAAAAATTGATTGTCATCCCCTGGGATATTCCCTGTTTGTGTTCCATTCCGTCTGGCTTCCTATTCAATATGTATAGGAACCTGCTGGGTGCAGCAACTGTGTGGATACATGGAATCTGATACCATCCAGATGTCCTAAAAAAAGGCAAGCAATAATTAATAAAGAAGATACCCCTTCCCAGTTAAAAATATGACATTAAAAATGTAAGTAAGTAGAGTCTCTTTCCCATGGAGAGAAACATGTATATATGTAAATGTATAGCCATGCAATTTCATATAAGGTAGTACAACTGTTCTAAAACTGTTCTTTCTTTCAAGGTAAAGATTAAAGTAGACTCAAGAGATTTGCGTATAGATACATTTCGAGCCAAAGGGGCAGGAGGACAGCATGTTAATACAACAGATAGTGCTGTAAGAATTGTACACATTCCCACAGGTATGTTTTTTTTGTTTTATCAGTATTCCCCTTTTCACATAAACATGTACATTACAAGTACATTAACCAGCAAAGCCTTCTGGCCAAGATCAGGGCAGCACTGACATTAGACTCAGCTGGCACCTACCTTGACGTAATTTTTGCACTAGGCAAAGACTTTTTTATTATGCCAGGTGTTTTAATCCTCTATACATTGCTTTTATGCTGCTTTGTTTTTTTTTTATTTCTGCTGACTTCTTTTTTATATTGTGGTGTTTTAATGCTTTTGTTTTACTTTGTTTTATTGTAACTTAACTTTTAAAATGAGGATCTGGGAACCTGTTGAAGGGTTGAGTATAAAGCTCTTAAATAAAATAAAAATAAATTGCATGACTTGTGTAGTATCTAGCTCCAAGGTAAGCTTGGGAGTTGGCTGCCTTATCATGCTGTAAATATTTATAATTATGTTAAGCTATTTTCCTGGAAATAATTTTAATGGTAATATTTGTTTTGATTGTATGTTTATATAAAATTGCATTCTGTGCTAGAAAAATGTTTAAAAGAAAATAAGAGGTTTGTAGACCGGCAACTAAACTCATACATTTTTGTTCCATGGACCATGATATTTTCCATTTTACCCAAACAGGAACAGTAGTTCTGGTCAGGCTAGCATCAGTGATTTACAAAACTTATTTGTGGGATCTCTGATATATACTTTCTCACACTCTGAAGGGTTAACTGTTGAGTGCCAGCAAGAACGATCTCAGCAAATGAATAGGGAAACAGCTCTGCGGACACTGAGAGAGAAGCTGTACCACCAGACAGTTGAGAGAAAGCTGTGCGAAGAGCAGAGTACTAGAAAGCTGCAGGTGAGATCATATTCCCTTTGCCTTAGTGTCAATATTAACAAGGACTGCAGTAGAAGAGCTTGGGAAGGTTATTGTGTGGAAACTGAGCAGTCCTGTAGCTAGTCGGAGTTGATAGTAATAGGCTGGATTGTTTTGACTCATCACAGAGCAGCTCTTTATGTTCTCCTTTATGTTCTAACTGGAAATTTTTTTTCTTCACATATTGAGTGACAGGTTGCTTCTGGCCTAATACAATCCAGTCCTGTCCTTATGTTAGCTCTTTTGACTCTGACCTGCATGCAGTGCAGCTAGTGCAATCCCCACTGTGCATTAGCCTTCCTAATGCAGATGGGAAATGGGAATCATTTGCTGTGCAACCTCCAGATCAGGGCCACTGAGTGTTTTGTTCCCACTTGTGCAATGGGAATAATTACAAGCTTTTCCACAAATTTAATACATTAAAGATTATTACATTAAAAAAAATTCCCCCAAAAGTGAAATTTCAAGAATGCTTATAACGGGGCACATATTTTTAAACGTGCATACAATGGGGCTGTTTGCACATAACGGCATTCACCAGCAAATCATGGGTTAATCAACCCATGCATTGCGGTAATGCACACTGCTTCTGGTTTCCAGCAACCAGCTACAAGTGCTGCATTTGTAGGTTGTTACCGTGATATCTGAACTGGGCAATTTGGGTTGTTCGAGGGTTAAACAACCCAAAGTTAACCTATGAACAAACCATGGGTTAACTTTGGTTTGTTGAACCCAGAAACAACCCAACGTGCCTGGATTTGGATATCACTGTAACAACCTACGAATGCAGCATTTGTAGGTTGTTGTTGGAAATCAGAAGTGGTGTGTAGGTTGCTGATGGAAACTGGAAGTGGTTCCTGCAATTCATGGGTTAATTAACCCATGATTTGCCACTGAACGCTGCCATTACATGTGAACACGGTCAACAAAAACACTTAATTGTCAAACGTTGAAAACAGAACTTTGTCATTAACCAACAGTAATGATATACTGAAAATGTTTGAAATATTCTGTTTTTTAAAAATGTGAAACAAATCAAAATGTTCTTTAATAGTTAGGGACAAGATCCCAATCAGAGAGAATTCGCACATATAACTTCAGCCAAGACAGAGTCACAGACCACAGGATCTCTTATGAAATTCGTGACATCAAGGTATTTATTCTAAATAAGGTATTCTTCTAAAGAAAATGTGAGCACATAAAGCTTCTCATACAGCCCTCTCTCACTGAGTCAGACCATCTAGTCCAGTATTTTTCTGGCTGGCAGTGGTCTTCCAAGGACTCATGCCCTTTAACTGGAGATATCAGGGATTGACTGAGACTTTCTACATGAAAAGCATGTGTTCTGCTATTAAGCTATGGCCTTTCCACTTTATGGCATCAAAAGCATATTTGTATATATGAACTGTGCCTGGGTACTAACTGACAAGTAAGTCCTCTGCATTTCATTTAATGATGAAATCCCAGCTTACTTTGCTCTTTACTTCAATTTCTCCTCATCTTTTGATAGGAATTTTTAAGCGGCAAACGGCTCCTGGATGAACTAATCAGCAAGCTGTTGGAGGCTGCAGAGATGGAGTCTTTGATTGAACATTTGGAAAACAATTTTAAATTTGAACAAGTAAACTCCTGACTTGATTAACTGTATTCAATAATAAATCCTGGTCTTAATGTATGTAAAATTAAGTGGAATCACCTAATAGGTATTACTATTAAAATATGCTATCTTTCATTATCACTGTCTCTGACTTTATGGTTGTTATCCAAAGAAATGGTATACACGTGCAGGTAGAACTTTATGCAGAGACAGTATTGTTTGGTGTTTTCGGGCTCCTTTGTTTTCAGGGACAAAGGGGGTAGGCAGGACTTGACTAATCAGAAGTGCAAAAAAGCAGCAGCCCATGGAGGATGCAGCTGGGGTTTCATAATGTTTGATAATGTTGAGAAATAATTTTTATTTGTTTGATAATAATAATGTTTGATAATGTTGAGAAATTTGATAATGTTGAGAAAAATTCAAGTCAGGATGTGTAAGTTTCTTAAAACGTCTGCTAAACTGCTACATTGTTAAAATCAACAGATTTTATGCTATTGACTTTAACAGTACTCACGAGTTCAGTCTAGCTTTGCAGTTGTTGAGCTGGAGAGCTCTTAGGTTATTTATGACTAAGCTGGTTAATTTTTTTAAGCCCCTCTTTGTTATTAATAGTCTTATACACAGTTATGAGAAATGGAAAAGCAGAAGGTAGTTCCACCCTATTACTCAGCTTCTGATGTCCCCAGTGAAGACACCGAAGTTTATCAGCCAGGTCTTTCCTTCCTGACCTTTCCAGAGCATCCTGAAGTAATTTTGTCTTATTAAGTTTGTTCCATGATCGTTGATACCTAAATGTGAATAGCAGGGAGAGATAAATAATAGTTAAAGAAGAAAACGTAACCATTTGGATAGTGCTTTCAAAAATGCTTGGCCAAGTAGCGGTTGCTCTGGTATCTCATAGAGACTTTGCTATGCAGTCTGCAAAAGCTAATGGTACTTTTCCCAACTTACGAGTGGTGCGACAAGTGTTCCTGGTATGGTCAGACCTGGCCATTGTCATATATGCATTAGATAGATTTCGATTGGACTGTAACATACTATGCGGGGCTGCCCTTGGAAAACATTTGGAAACTTCAGTTGATGCAGAATGCCACTGCTAAAATCATAACTCAGAGTGCTGGAATTATGTAACCTTCATTGTATTAGCTGCACTGGCGGCCAGTTCTTTTGAATGCAGTTCATACCTTTAAAGTGTCAAACAACTTGGGACCAACCTACTTGAAAGATGGTTTCCTCCCATGTGAATCTGACTGTTCTTTAAAATTACCTTTAAGTTACCCTCTTGCGTGTGCTATTGTTTTCTGAAATGTGGTTGGTGGCAGTGGGTAAGAGATCCCCAATGCTGTGCCCAGTTGGCCGGAACTTCTGGGAGTTGTAGTCCAAACATCTGGAGGCTACCAGGTAGCCTATCACTGGTTTAGATCACCTCCCTCTTTATTGGTGTTCCAGCAGCATCTAAAGACTTTTTTTTTTTTCTGTTTTTCAACAAGACTTTGATTATGTTGCTGTTCGAGTTATTTTCTGTTGGTTCTGGCTCTCTGGATTTCTTATGATTTTAGCCTTTATGTATCTTGGAACTTGGTTTTAATGATTGAATCAGCCTTGTAAATTAACCTCCAAAAGTTACTAGCCTGCAAAAATTTAACTTGTCTACTTTTTGGTTGTAAGAGGGATTAGCTAGTAAACGAAAAACATTTTGCAGGCTAGAAATGCAGCAGACTGGTGGTGGAGGGGTGGAGCTATTCGTGATTCTGCCACCAGCCTGCTTGATTTTTATGCTGCACATGCAGCAAGGGTCTTTGCCGCCTGCATGTCCAGCATGGGAGCGCAGCACGTTGCTACTGCCTTGAGTTTAGTTCTGTATCAGTTATCTCGAGGGAGAGCCATGGATTCTTCTGAATAAAATGAGAAAACTATACTCAAGACTAACATAAAAGAGATGTGGGTATTTACACATTACAGTGGCCTACTCACCAATATTCCAGCATTTTCTGGGCTTGAGCTTTCTTCTCAGTGGCAGTGGTGCAAAACTGTCTTATTTCTGCACGACTGAATCCCAGCTCACAGGCAACCATTGTCCATTCAAATCCCAGTTGCTTGCCCAGTTCTTGCACTGATTTGAGGTTAATGACAGCATCCTAGTACATGATACACATTTATACTTGGGAGTACCTTCAGTGAGGTACTCTATGGAGGCAAAAAGGCATCAAAGACAGTAGCGCTTAACAACAGCCAACCAAAATTGTTAGGGACTGGGAGGGCATGCTGTATCCATGTTAGACCTTCAGGGTGGGCTTGTCCTCTGGATCCACTCATAAAATAGAGAATGGGGATAAGTGAAGAACCAGGCTGGAATCCATACCTCCCTTGGCAACTGCTTTTTTCCCTAGGTCCTACCTTAACACTTTTACAGGCAAGCCTAGCATGATTGCTGGAAAGGACAGGCATGTGAACAGTGGTGATACAAGGAAGTGTTTGAGCTTGGAAGTCCCTAGTTCTAAAGTGAAGCTAAATCTTGAGGAGCTCTGTGGATTGGTGGTTCCCGAGTCTGGGAATTGGATAAGCGACCTGTCCTGGATGGGGTTGCACTCTCCCTGAAGGAGCAGGTGCATAGCTTGGAGTACTCCTAGATCCATCCCTGTCATTGGAGCCCCAGGTGGACTCCCTGACCCAGAGTACGTGGGGCCAGCTTTGTCTGATCCGCCAGCTACGGTCTTTCCTGGACAGGGATAACCTAGCCACAGTAGACATGGTGCAGACATTGGTTTCATTTCGGCACCAAGTTAAGACATGGCTTTTCACCAAAGCCTTTGAGGGCTAACTGAATTCCCTAAAGTTGCACGCTGTTTTAACTTTTATTGTTTTAAATTTTCTAATTGGTATTAGCTTGTTTAATGGTTTAATATGCTCTTAGCTATTTAAATTATTTATTGTTCTATACTGTTTAAATTGATTTTATCTCTAAATAGTTCAAATCTCTTCACATTCTTTAACTTCAGGCAAGCTGCTAGCTCTTTACCTTACTTCCCATTTGTCAACTTAGTTAATAATACTGTCTTACCTTACAGGGCTGTTGAAAGGATTAGTGAGAACTTAAGTGTAAGTCCTTGGATGCACATATATGCTAGGTTTTATTACCTTGACAGCACCATGCTAGTATTAACCTCACACTCATGCCACTCAAAACACTGTCCTATAATCAAGAATCCAGAGTGTTGAAAGCATGCTTTGAAATAATTAGATGCTGTTGTAGGATTCAAAATAAGCAATTTAAGAAGTTTGCTTACCTCTTGGGCTCTATTTGGCATTCTGTTTCAGCCTCCACTAGCAGCTTTATTTTTAGTGGGAAAGCTGTTAAGATGGTAGTAAAGGATATTTATCTCAGAAGTATCCACTATATCTTTCAAGAATTACTTCACAGTATATTTATTATTAACATTCCAGTAACTAATCTTGGTATCTAAATGTGAATAATTCAATCCAGTGTATAGATAACAGTTCTATTAAAAAAGGTAACCCGTTTAATTCTTAAATGACTGGTAGGGCAGTATCAAATGGTGTCATTCTGCAAGCTCAAATAGCACTAGCAGAGCTCCACTGAATCTTACTGTTCCACAAGCGGTTTCACATTATGCTTGCACAACCTGTTCCATTATGCTTGCACAACTGCTTATGCCACTAGTTGCAATGCAAAATACATTGTGCAAAAGTGCAATGCAAAACCAGTTGTACAAGAGTAGCTTGCAACTGATTGTAGAACAGGCTGCACAAGCATAATGCGCAACCTGTTCAATGGGTTGCGCAAGCATACTGCACAACTGCTTGCGTTATGGGTTGTGCAACTTCTTGCACAAATGTAACTTTTGCTGGATTCTCTTCTTGAACATAGTTCAGAACCTAACTTCCACTAGCACAACATTTGTGCTAGCAGAATGACACAGTTGGATACTGCCCAAAATTTACAAATGGAACTCAATGTACGGAAATGGATCGTACTTTTTGATTTGGCTTTGGGTACTCAAGCTCACATTTTTACCTAGCCCTGGCAATCCAACCCAAAGTATGTTTTCTTCAGTGCAGTTTATCTTCTGACTTGTGTACATAAGATTGCAAGCAAATGTTTCCCAGCATATCTTACTTCACAGCGTTGTTGTGTGGACTAGAAACTCTATGAATATTTATGTTCTGCCTTTCATAAATCTTGGTATTCTAAAGGCAGCTTACAAACTTTAAAAGATACAACAGAGTATGCTAAAATACTATCTTATCATTGAAATAATAAACCACAGCAATAAAACACCAGTAATAATAATGCTCTCAAAAGGCATAAAACCTCTACCTGCTTATATACACTTTCATATGATAGCCAATAAAGTTGCTTTCTGACTTACCTTGTTTCTGTTTTTTATTCAATAGCTACTTTTCTTACTTCCTATTATACTTTAAATGTTTGAGGTACTGCTGCAAAAGAAACACTTCATGAAAATTGACTGAGGTAAAGAAAACTCTTTGAATATACTCAACTGTTGCTAGGAAGTAACTACAACAACCCCCTGTTAAAATAGTTAATTTTTAAAAATTCTTAACTCAAAGCTGTTTGTTACTCATGACTAAATGCATCTGAAGAAATTATTTCCTGGAAGCTGTTCTATAATAGCATGCTTTGCTCCAGCCAATGAAATTTAACTTGTTCAGCTCTGAGGGCCAAAATGAGTTTTTGAGACTGAAGAAAACAGCTGAGTTGCTATTTTGTAAGAATCTGTATAAAGATTGATAGCTTTGGATCTTCCTATTGGCCACAGTGATGATGCCTTAAGTTGGGTATGATCCTCCACCTACCGGTTCAAATTCATCATTGAAATGAACTTGGAATTAGAAACTAAGTACATTGGGGTTCCAAGTATTTGCCTTCTGGTTACCAGTCTTCTAAAAAGGCATTGTCCTTCATAATTTCAAATTTCTCTGCAAACATGAAGGCTAAAAATAAATTGGATTAACAGAATCATCAAGGATGGCTTTGGGCCATCTGTAGCTTCCTCAACAAGTTGAGTCCTAGCACCTCATATTTAGGCTCTATTCAAACACTTACAATAACTGTGGAGGCACCTGTTTGGATAGCTTACATAACACTTATCCTGTCACTTGGACGTCTGAGGTGGCTAACAGTGTATACCAAACTAAGAAAGCAATAGAATATAACAATAACAAAAAACAAACAAAATACAATTAGCATAAAACCTAACAAGCAGAGAGAACATTGGAATAATCTGCATCGGGATACTCAATTCACATTCCAAAACACCCTCTGAAACAATATGGTCTTCACAACATCTTGGAAATTAAGGAATGAAAGGGCCAGATGGGCTTCCCTAGGATGGAAGTACTACGGACTGGGTGAAATAATAAGGCCCTACCCTGCTGTCCAAAGCTATCTCACATGGCAGTGTTTTTGAATGAGGATCAGAGTGAGCAGGTAGATTCATATCTCGGTCTCAGGCCAGTTAGGATTTTACAGGACTTTGAATTGGGTCTGGAAACAACTTGGAGGTTTATGGAGGTGATAGTTGTTTAGTGTTATAGCTCTGTGCAATGAGGGACTATTGCAGCTGCATTTTGAACTAATTTAGTTTCCAAACATTTTTCAAAGGCCATCTCTAATAGTAATCTAATCTGGATATTATCAAGGCATGCATGACTATCGTCAAGCCAAAGTAGATCTTTCCAGAAAACAGCACAGCTGGCTCACCTGCCTAAGCTACAAAAAGGCACTCCTGACCACCACTGCTACCTCCAAGCTGTGAACCTGAGTCTTAAGGAGGAGTGGTACCCTATCCAAATAGGTTGTATATCTAGCCCTTGATCAGATTTTCTCCCAACCAACAGAAATGGTTTTATCTGGATTAAGCTTTGTTTGCCCATATCTAGTCCTTCGCTAACCCCAGGCACTAGTTCAGGATCACAGCTGCTTCTCTGGGATTCAGCGGAAAGGAAAAATGAATTGGGTATCTGCAATATCCTAATGGCACCATATCCCAGTCCCCACACAACCTTCTCAAAGTTGATGCATGAAGATGTTAACTAGTATGGTGGACAAGATGGAAGCTTATGGCACTGCCAAAGGCCACAGATAGAATAGCAGTCCCTCAGCATCAATTTCTGAAACCTGTGACCAGAGCCATTGTAACATGGTGCCTCACAGCCATCTCCCTATGTTGTGGTCCAGAAGATCCCATGGTCAATGCTATCTAAAACTGCCAAGAGGTCTTGAAGAGCCAATAAGGCTGCACTCATCCTGTCAATCTGTTAGTGTAGGTCATCCACAAGGGTAGGGTTGTTTGTTGTGGGGAAATCTGGCCCTTTTGGGGCCTGACGGATCCTCACAGCACCCCCAACTCAGCTTGCATTTGAGAGACGAGCTGTGGGCTAGTTCCCAAAACCTGAGAACTTTATCATTTTTTTTGATTTGCGCAAATTGTGGCCGTAAACAGCGCAGTGGTCTAAATGATCTAATTTGCATAAATTACACCATTTACGCCCACAATTTTGCACAAGTGCTATTTACAGCCACAATTTGCACAAATAACACCCCACTCTCAAATCTGAGCTGGTCTGACTCATTGTGCACCAAGTTGGGCCAGCTTGTGGATGAGCTTGCTAGAGAAAACTTGCCAAGCTCCACCCCACAAATGGATTTTTCTGACATCCCTACACCAGGGTCATCATCTCCATCCAAAAATCAGGCCAGAAGCCAAATAACCAGTCACATTCAGAAATACGTGGAGCTGGGCTGCCACTCAAGAACCTTGGACAAGAAAGTCATAACCGAGAGTGGGGTACATAGTGGAGGGGCACCTGTCCAGTTCTTTATCACATGGATTGCATCACCAGCCCAGTACATATGAACTGGACTGTGGTGTAGGAACACCAAAACGGTGAGAATGTGGCAAGCAATCTGTATTCTGTGGGCAAGAAATGCAACTATTTTGAATGTTCACACATGCACCTACTATACTGTATGTGTGTAAAATTTAAAATGACAGCACCTACTATACTGTGTGTAAAATTGAAAATGGCAGCACCTACTATACTGTATGGGTGTAAAATTGAAAATGGCAATTGCACCTTATATTCAAATATTACTGCTTAATATGTTTGTATATACTTTTAACAGGAACAAATGATGGGGTGGGAAAAATCTACATTCTATACAAAAGAAATCCATTTAATTCTATATCAACAATATCTCAGCTGCGTCTGTTTGCTGCTAAGATTATTTTGTTGCTTTTGCCTAAAGGAAGCAAAGAGGTTGGGGTTAAATTTACAATTGGAACTAGTGGGGAAGACAAACTTGCTGATGAAGCATCAACTCTTAGAATTTGAGAAGTCCTGTTCACAGGATTGTCATCAGCCTTCAGACACATCACATATTCCTCAATTTCCCACCATTTAATCTTGAATTAAAATTTCAGTCAACTGAATTGTGAAATGAAAGAACCCATCTTTATGCTTTGCCTTGTACTGATGTTCTGGGTATTTGTGCACATAGGACCTTTAATTTGTGAGGGCATTTTTCTTTTTACTTGTAGCCAATGCTAGGAGTATGCTATTTGAAAACAGAGATTGTGTTATGTTCCGTGCCAATTCACTAGGTTCTGCGTTGCATGGTGAGCCCCTATTCCATATAACCTTTCCATATATTCCATATAGCCTTTATGTATATGTCATTATATGTATTTCAGCTTGCCTATAAGGTATATGTAAAATGTAATACACTACAGTCACGCTGTAGTGACTGCTGACATCTGCCACTTTTAATAAAATATTAATTAAAAATGTAACTTGTCAGCACTACAAACTGGATTCAGACAAAGTAAACACGATCTCTGATAATTTAGTTCATATCTCCAAAGCCAATAATGATAAATATTTTTACACTATGGTGGCATGTGTCATTTTTATGGAATAGGTATTTCAAAGTATCATGCCTATGGTAGTTGCCATGTTGTGGAAATCTTTATGCAGCAATTACAGCTGGTAGACTGTGTTTGAAACGACATCTTTGACATCTTTATTTACAATACAATAATCATGAACGAATTCAAAAATATTTTACAGAGTTTGGAAAGAAAATTAAGATAAACACAGTTTTAGAGTATTGTACAATGACTGGTAGTCAGAACTAAATTAAAGTTCGAGATAAATACTAAACAAAAAATATTTACAGTTAAGATTCGAAAAGATGAAAGCAGCAACACTAAGCAAGTACAGCAAAGCAGTTTTATATAGCTTGATTGCAATATGGTAACGCTTTAATATTCAGGGTGCTGTCACTGGAAGAAACAGGGCAGGAAGAAGAATGAGTGAAAAAGAAAACGTGTTAGTTAACAGGTCCATGACATGGCTTTTAAAAAAAGCCAATTTCTGAAACATATCTATGTTAACACATCCATCGTTATACAGTTATACTTTTTCTTTTACGTACATTTGAAACTGATGAGGACAATTAAGAAATGAAAACAGTTTGCCATAAAAAAGAGGGCAGCAAGTGTAGGCAGACTTCAGGCTGGTAGGGTCTAGTTTTTTACTAGATCTGTGGAGGTCCAGCAACCAGGATCAAGTAATGACATAAAAGGATGGTTCAGGGGGTAGAGCCAATTGCCTACTGCACCTCATGAACCCATTCACTGACACATCCTCCATATTCAAGTACAAGTCTACATCCTACTTACTACATATCAGGAATTATAACAGCCTAATTTGGAAAAAGTAAAGCCTTTTTGTAGTTGCTGTTGCTAACCACTGAGTCAGAAAACTATGCTGACCTTCTGTGAATCATCCAGCGATCTACCAGTAGATCCTGCTGTACTATCTGTCCACCCTGGAAGATAGGCTGAAGCTAGGTTCAAATGCCAGGCCAATCAACCATAAATGTTCTTAGATGGGCCTGGGTAAGTCACTCTCTCTCAACTCAATTTTCTCTTTAAGACAGTGATGCTAATGTAGGAATCAATGAGGATTAAAGGGCACTACAGTCATTAGGAAGTACTATTTAAAATATTAATAACAGTCAAGAAGCAAAGTATATTCTTGGCTCTGAGTCTTGCAGCAGGAATGTAATTAAGACAATGAGACAGACAATGTGTTAGGGCTGGCAATATGCAGAAATTGCAGGCAGAGAATAAGCTGGACAGAAAATATTTTCTGAGCATAGTACTGCAGCAAGAAAGCAACAGTAGGAAGCACCCATCCAGGAAAGTTAGAATCCAGGAAAATGTAACACAAGACAGTTTAAAACTTTTTCCTAGTTCTCTGTAATAAAACTTTGCTCAAGCCACACAGTGGGTACAGAAGGAGTTTCTTTTCTATTTAGAGGAAACTCTTTGGCCCTACTTCTTTGGAGTAGGTGGTGAAGGAATATGGTGGAGGTAAGTGAAGGAATAAAGGAAGTTATTAAGGGTGCAATCCTATGGTCCCTGGAGAGCATCCCAAGGACCATAGGATATTTTGGATTCCCCCTCCCAAGGCCATAGACACTGCTATGGCCTTGAGAGGGGGAATAAGACGTTAGATCCCTCCCCCTTGCAGCTGCCACGCTACTTTCCGAGGTTGCAACAGTGACCTTGGATGACCTCATAGAGGTTGAAAAGGGGACATTCTAGTGGGTGGGGCAGGGAAGGGAAGAGGCCAGGATCTGCAGAATCCTTTGGCCTCTCAGTCACCGGTTCCCACCCTGTAAGTGAGCTAGACAGGCTCAGAGGTTCATTTAGCTGGGTTTATTTTTATTTTTTTAGGGGAGAGGAAGAATGGGAGGCAAAATAGTCTCAGTTGCTCCACCTGCCCTGGCAGCAGCAGCCTGGCAGGGCACAGGGTTTTTAGAAGCCCCTGAGATTGGAGGCTTCCATCTAGCAGGGGTGTAATCCATAGGATTGCACCCTAAAGCTTTCTTGGGGGGAGGAGGAGAAGAGAAGAAAGTCAAGGAATGGCACGAACTCATCCTAAAAGCTGCTTACACCTTAGAAGTACTTCCCACCTTGCGAATCATAATACAGCTAAACTATCTGAGCACTTGTGAAGGTGAGACTTTGCTAGAAAGACTTCAACTAGCTTTCAGTTTAGATTAGCATAGGCATTAGGGCCAGGTTAGTTGCAAACAATGTCGAATTAGTGAAGCAAAGTTAATGGCTTAAAGTTATCTTTGGAATCAGAGAAATAATAGAACATCTCTCTCTCTCCCAAGGTCTGGAAAGTTAAGATTTTGAAACATAAGCACAAAAGGAATTGCTTTGTGGCTCAGCTTTAGCACCAATATGAAAACTTATAATTTAAGTCAAGAGTGGGGAACTATGGCACTCTGGGTGCTATTAGACTCCAACTCCAGAAGCCCCAGCCAGCATGGCCAATGGTCAGGGATGATGGTAGTTGTAAACCAACGAAATTATGTTAGCCAAAGGTTCCTGACCCCTGACTTCAATAGTATTTCTAGAAGTTTCTATGCTTCTATTTTTTTTGGTACTATACACAGCTTGTGAAGGCACCAGCAACATAATGCCATTATTGAAAGAGAAATTCACACAAAAAAATTACATAACAGTGGATAACAAAGTGTTGCAATAGCTCAAGTTTACATGTGCAGACAACACTGATCTTTCACCCCACAGCAATATTAACCATGCTTTAGTTTTACTGATTTTACTGAGCACTGATTCCTCATAACAAAGGTCAGTTAAACAGTCCCCAATAATCCAGGGGCTCTTTCCTTTGTTTCTGACTTTCAAAGCTTTGGATTAATTGTAAAAAAAAAAATGCAGAAGACAGATTGTTGATCCTATAAGCAAGCTCTGAGAAGAAAAACATGTAAATAGAAAAGGCAGATAAGTGGTAGAAGAAACAGCCAGAAGAGTGCAATTACTTGCATAGTGACCATTGACAAGGTAAGTACCAAGAACATGGAACACAACTCCCTTCTGCCCTAGCAACTTCACCATGCTGCCTCTTTCTGTACTAAATTAAGGATAAAAAGTTGCATGGTCAAAATAAGAGACAGAGTCAAGTAATACAACCCTCTAAATCCCACATGGCCTCCATTCCAGTTTATTATTTTATGCCAGCAATGGTTTGCTATGACATCTGAACTGGTAAACTATGGTTAATAGTTGTCCTCCAAACCAGAATCAGAAACACACTTAAAACCATAGCTTCCAATTTCAACTATGGTTTGCTCATTTGGATATCACGGCAAATTATGGTGAGCGCTAAACAGGAAACAGAGGGAAGGAGGAGCACACAAGCCCAAGCTCACCATGCTCTGGAGGATCATCTGAACTGAGCCTCTAATCAAAGCAGGGTAGTTCAAAACATTGCACATATAAAATTAATTACAAAGCAAATAAAAAATAGGGTTTTTTTCTGCCAAAGCAGCACTTCTTAATTTAAGACATGAAGATTATATGGGCTTAATAGAAAAATGTAATTAATACAAACATTAGATAAAATAGATTACCATATACAGAACTTAAGTAGAATTAGCAAGTTGAAACGTATAAACACTATTACTAAGTCTCCTCAAGATATATTAAATTTAGTTACCCTTTTCCCACTTAAAGAAGGAATAAATGTTATCTAAAGCAAAGATGGGACTTGGTCTCAAATGTGCCACTTTAAAACCTGTCTACAATAAAGCTTTTCATACCTGAAAAACAGTGCAATCCTATTATGCGTGTCTCCTGAGAAGTCCCATTGAGTTCAGTGTGATTTAATCTCAGTTAAGGGTGCGTAGAATTGCAGCCTAATTCCACAATTCTATTTTCTCTACTTGGGAGTAAACCTCATTGAAATGAAAGGGACTCCTGACTAAACATGCACAGGATAATGCTATAAAACATTATTTGGGGCATGGAAGAAAAAGGAAGCTTAAAGAAGCACATACGGTGAAAACCTGTTTTTCTCTATGTAGCCCAGCAAGAAAGAAAAGGTGGTTCTTAATTTGGCACTTGTTTGTTGGTGTGATCACCCTCGATACAGATGACACCTAACACTTTTCTATTCCCTCTTTTTGAGTTTTGCAAGAGTTGATCCCCTTCAGCTTTCACTACTTGTTGTATGAATAGTGAAGAAAAAACAACTAGTTTCTAGGCAGTGAAAGTAGTACTGCGAGTAGAAAATGGCTAGGGAAGTCTCACAAGGAGGTTCTGCAGAGCTCTTTGCCTCCTTTCATGACTAACAGCAGAATAATAAATGATGCAAAACTATTACATATATAAAATACACATGCAAGCTTAATGTGCAAGATTATACAGGTCGGCGGTACCCAACGTTCGGGTTTTAAGCAAAGAGTACACACAGCCCAGTTGTCTATTATTCCACTGCACAGATGAGAAAGTATGAGTGTGATACAGCAAATACTTTGCCCAAGGCCCACATAGAATACCTTAGCAAAGCAAGAGATCAGCCTAAATCTACATTCACCAACACCAACCCATCCTTTTTCCTCATCCAAAGTTTGCCAGGGGAAAAAAAAAATCAAAGGAACATACCGGTAACTGTCAAAGTACACCATAAAAATTCAGCAAGAAGGATATCATAAAGATTTGTGACAGAAAATCTAATAAAACATGGGGCTTTGAACAGTAAAATATTGTGGTCTGTATGTATACTACTACTTTCTGTCAAGGCAAATTAGAAAAAGGTTTGATGCGAATTGCTGGATCAAATTTCACGACTCTCTAAAATGAATTAAGAGCTGTATAGTTACACATTTACTGATTGCCTTAAAAAACCAGGAGGGGTGACCCTTTATCACTTTCTGTTAATCAATAATCCTAGAGAAACAGTACCATACATATTACGCTACTATTTTGTAAAGCAGCTGCCTTGAGATTTGTTTTTTCTACCCCTAACCTTCACCGATGCTTACCCACTGAATGGGTACAACGTAAGCAGTGAAGCTGCTGTATTCCTACTTCTCTTAGAATATTATTCAATACGACAACATACTGATTGTAAGACACAAGAAACACAAATTCAGATGGCATGGTATGTAAAAATAATATATTTACATGACTGCATAAATGAAATAAATTCTAGCAAACAAAAATAACATCACTTCAAGAATAAGATATTTGATACAATTAATACCCAAGACACTTTTGAAGAACTAGAAGCTTGGTTTCTAACAATTTCTTCTAAAGAAATTGTTTAAAATATTTCTTCTTCGCCCTTTCTTGTCTTCCACCAAAGGACCATCTAGACTGTGTAGTTAAAATATTAGTGATCATTTAGTCTCTGTCGTATGTTTCTAGATTTTCCATTTTCAAATTTTCGCTTTTTGAAAACTGGTATCCCGTCGGTTGTGTCACCAAGAGAAGTGACAGTTTTTTCTTTAAATACCACTTTGGCATCCTCTGGCACTTCCAGACCTGGGGCTGGCAGAGAGTCACCCTCCATGTTGGGAAGCTCCAAGTCTACTTTTTCACTGAGTGGAAAAAAAGAAAAAAAGGATTAACAAGAGCAAGTTCTATTATTATAAAATACTAAAATTGCTTGATAAACTAGGAGCCAATAAGGCACTTCAGATCCAAAGTCACCAACCAGAGCCGCAGTCCTGCAGAAATGCTGCTCAGCTTTTTACTCAAACAGCAATCTCAAAGGACAAAATTTTGTGACCAGCAGAAGTTAATTACATAAAATGGGCAACCTATAGATACAGAAGCAGGAGATAAGACATTTCGAAAAGGTGCTATAGATCCAACTACTCCCTAACCCTTCCCTAACGATAATATACTGACCAAGAAAAAAATGGTATTTTCATAACGATCATCATGCTGCATCTGCATAACGCTGTAAGAGAAATTTTTTGTTCTCTTAAAAAAATGCCCCACTGAGATTGCCAGCCTTCGCTACAACTCCTACAGCCCAAACGTATTCATGTCTATTCAAATGTAAGTCCTATTGAGTTCAACAGGACTTGCGCTCAGTTAGGTGTATACAACTGCAGCCCTGACCTCTTTTCCTTAATTCTGCTGCTTCCTCCTCCTATCAAAAAGAAACTAAAGGTATCCCATAACTATTATATTTTCATAAAATCTACTTCAGGAGAAAGAAGTTTAGTTCCTAACAAGAAGAGGCCAGAACCTGCTCTAAACATTATGAAGAGAATAGACTAGGGGTAGGCAATCTGGTGCCCTCCAGATATTTTGTACTACAACTCCATGATGGCAGGGACTTATGGGAGTTGTCTTCCAATGCATCTGGAGGGCACCAAGTTGCTTATTCCTGCTTTACAAATTCTGGGTTATTCTGACCAAATATAGCCTTCATGGTCCAAGCGGTTACAGCTATTAGTAGAACTTACTATGGATCTTCCTCTTCTGTGATTTCCTCCCATTCACCATAAGGCTTGGCTGTTTGAGATGCTGCCTGGGATGTTTCTTGAGGAACAGGTGCTGCTTCCTTTTGATCGATGCTGTCCCGTTTCACTTCCTGCCATTCTCCATAAGGACTGATCTTTTTCGGTCTTCGAGGCTTTTCCTCTACTTCTTCATCACTTTCTGTTTTCCTCTAAATGAGAAGAAACACAACAACACTTTACTCGATAATGCAATGTGGAGTACCAACCTTCACTAGGGCATCCCACTGCTAATAACACCAAAATGTGGAAGACAGCCCATGTAGGTTATCCCACCATTCACTTCCACAGTCACCAAAAATCTACACTCTTTATTTAACACACCCCTACTTAAGGTAAAAAGTTGGTCAGTAGACATGAGACAAACATAAGAAGAGTCATGCTGGATCAGAGCAAGGGCCCATCTAGTCCAACACTGTGTTCACACTGGCCAACCAGCTGCCTGTGGGAAAACCACAAGTGCAATAGCACTCTCCCGCTTATGTTCCCCAGCAACTGGTGCACAAAGGCATACTGCTTCTGATACTAGAGGTAGCATATTGCCATGATGACTAGTAGCCATTGATAGCCTTATCCTCCATGAATTTGTCTAATCCCCTTTTATAAGACATCCACATTGCTAGTCATTACTACATCTTGTGGAAGTGAATTACAGAATTTACCTATGCACTGTGTGAAGAAGTCCTTCCTTTTATCTGTCTTGCATCTCCTGTCAATCGGCTTCATGGGATGACCTTGGGTACTAGTGTTATGAGAGAGGGAGAAAAATGTCTCCCTATCCACTTTTTCCATACCATGCATAACCTTGTAAACCTCTATCATGTCTCCATGTATTTGCCTTTTTTCTAAGTTAAACAGTCCCAGACACTGTAATCTT
Source organism: Heloderma suspectum (assembly GCF_057233095.1). Taxonomy (NCBI): domain Eukaryota; kingdom Metazoa; phylum Chordata; class Lepidosauria; order Squamata; family Helodermatidae; genus Heloderma; species Heloderma suspectum. Next base: position 173,572,363 of record NC_139460.1, on the reverse strand, counting down.
TCCTCATAGGAAAGCGCTTACAGTGCTCCAGCCCCATGATCATTTTAGTTGCCCTTTTCTGCACCTTTTCCAATTATACAATATCCTTTTTTAGGTGCAGTGACCAGAATTGTACACAGTACTACAAGTCTGGTCGCATAATAGGGTCATATAAGGGCAGCAGGATAATGGCAGATTTCTTTTCGATTCCTTTCCTAATTATGTCTAACATTGAGTTTGCCTTTTTCACGGCAGCTGCACACCAAGTTGATATTTTTATCAAGCTGTCCACACACAATCTGAAGATCTTCCCCTTAGTCCTCCTGCCTGTTCCTGGCATATATCCCATGAGTCTTTGTGGCACAATCCCTCTCGTATCCTCGTTCCTATGGAGGGAAACTTTTCCATCTTCCCACTCCACTCTGATTGCTACCCCTTTTCCGCACAATTTTTCTGTTCACAACCTCTATTGCATTTCATTTTTCTGTCTCAATTGAGGCAAGCACTGAAATGGGGGAGGAAACTGACAAATGTCAGTTCAAGATATAATGTAGTGAAAGGATAAAATTGATAAGTGGGATTTCAACACATACAGAGGGGATATTGATCTGTACTGCTGAGAAGACAAAAGTAAATAGTGGAAAGATGAATGTGCGCACTTGTGAACAACAGAAAAATAAATAAATAAAAAATGAACACATTTGCATACTTCTGAAGCACCGAAAGAAAAAGACTGTGAAGAAGTTACGGACATTCCCAAGTGCCATTTCGGTATCAGTGGAGGAATGGACATGACTGACGAGGCAGGAGGGAGGCTGAAGGCGGCACTAGTGAGATCGCAAGGAGCAACCAGGCTTTTTGCAAGGTGGCTCTACAGCCCGTGGTGAGAAGCTGTGGACAAGCCATGCTGCCGGGTTTGCATGTCACCCTAAGAACAAGCCGCCCTCAACAACAAGCCATGGGCTCTCCGGGTGGCTTATGTGCGGTTAAAAAACCGGAACAGTCCATGCCAGGGTCAGACATCACAATAAGCTATGCTGACACAAACAAGGCTCATAAACCACTGTGGCTTATTGTGTTGTGTGAACGAGGTCATTGTATCTCTCCTTTGGCTCAAGCTTCATGTAAAAGACACACATTTTTTCCTCGTATAGTTAACACCTTCATCTTCAGACCTTATTTTACACACAACGTATATATAAACACTAAAGCTTTCCCACACAAATCAATTTCTTCACATGCTATAACAACACTGCTTTCTTCAAACAAAAGAGAGCCAAACGTTTAAGATACTGGGTATCTTTTTTGTTCTAAAAAAATAAAATAAAATGTTTAAAAACAACTGTACTTAATACATGATTAGAAAATGTAAATAAGAAAACAAATAGTTCTGAATCATTGCCTTCAGTTTAACGCTAATCAACTTTAAAATATTCAACTTTTCTTTTTACTCTTATTGGCATAACTTTGACAAATTTTGTACACAGCAGCTGCAAGCCGTAAAAAGTTAACTGCATTCCATTTTGTGCCTTCATGCCTCTGATTTAAATGGAATTTAGGCATGTACAACTTCCTCAAAGGTGGCCCAAGTGTAGAAATGCCCAGTTTGCATTTAAAATGGTCTGTTGTAATAAACATCTATTGGAAGACTAACAGTGTAACTGAATGCAGAATTTGTGTTTAAGTAGATTATGGGCTGGTTACATCATGCTAAGCTACCTTAGAGAATAAACCACTGAGGGTTGATTGTTTGCTTGCCAACCCACGTTACTCCCAACAGATGATTGGACATGTGGTGGCTTGGCATGGCTTATTTCCCCCTCAGTCGTCCAGTCCACTCCCTGCACGTATCCCAGTGTCTTTTGTATGGCAACCCATCTTGTCTCCTCATCCCTATGGCAGGAAACTTTCCTGGCCCCCTCCCCACTCTGATCGCTACCCCTTTTTTGAGCACTTACTTCATTTCCTACCTTAAAAAAAAAATAAAAAATTGGATGCCTCAGAAGTGTGCAAATGGGTGTTTTTTCCCCCCTGGTCTTTCGCAAGTGCCGAGAACCAGCTGTCCACTATGTGTAGTCTCACCTTGTCAATTTCCTTGTATGTTACAGCTATCAAAGGAAGCACCTAAGTGGAATAGGTAATATACAAAGAAACTGACTAGGCAAGACTGCACAGAGGTTAATCTGTGCACACTTGCAAAGGACCAGGGAAAAATAATACTATGAGGAAGTATGAACCCATTTGCACAGTTTGGAAGCACCATAAAAGGGGGAAAATGTGGGTGAACTAAGTGCTCTCAAAAGGAGCACCAAAAGGGGGGAGGAGCAATAAGTCCCACCTGGCAATGTCATCCACTCACTATTAGGTCTTGAACTGACACATGTCAGTGTCCTCCCCTCTTTCAACACTTCTTCGAGTCCCAAGGAAGTCAGCAAATGGAGTTATTTGCTCCCACCCCTTTGGCATTCGGCCTCCCCGAGATCCGTGGCGGAACTTTCGTACATCCCTACTGAAATGTCCGTGTCAGGTTCGGACATCACAATAAGCCACACTGACACTAACAAGGCTCACAACTCACTGTGGCATATCATGTCGTGCAAATCCAGTCACTTACTGAGTTCAGACAACACGATAACCCACACTCAAGGTTTGAGTATAGGTTGAGTGTGGGCTGTCTTTGAACCGTGGGTTGTTGGTGAACTGTGAGTTGTTCTGTTGTATGAACCCAGCTGCTCGAAGAAACCATGGTTTGTTAACCACAAACAAACCATGAAGTGAACCCATGCTGTTGGGTTGTGAGCTGTGGGTTGTTAATGGTTAACAAACCACAGTTTTTGTTATTGCCACTGGGTTCAGACAACACAACAACCCATGTTTCAGCAACAACCAACATTTAACTCATTCTCAACCCCTAAGCGTTGGTTATTGTGTTGTCTGAAACAAGCCATTGTGTTGAATTACTTTCTATGATTAAGTGCAGAAGGCGATTCCTGAAAACACATCCATTACCTCGGAATTCTAGAGCAAGCAGAGACATTTTTAAAGCCAATGCAAAATCTCCATACAAGAACTGAAATTTACCTCAGCTAAGTTAATCTGATAAGGGATACCTGCAAAGTTACTCTAAAACATTTTGTTTTAATTTAATAGATTTATATACTGCTGTCCATAATTAAAAATATCTCTAAGCAGTTTACGGTGCAATCCTATGGCCGCTAGTCAGCGGCTAGATGGCCACTGGATAGGTTAGTTCCTGGGAACCGACCTTGGAGCCCATGCTCTGAGGTTGGTTCCCTGAGAACTGATCTCCACCCCCCCCTGCGGTGCCTCACAGGTAGCGCGGATTGGCTCCATGCTCCACAATCGTAAGAGGAGCGTGGAGCAGCGAAAACGGGGTGTTCTTCGGGGCAGGCGGACGTGCCTTTCCGACGCTTCCTATAGATTGTCTGGCGTCCACTCCCGCCCCACTGCTCCAACTTCCCATAGCTAGACAGCCAATTTCGGCTGTCCAGCCATGAATGCAGGGTGGCTGAAACACGGAGGGGAAGATCCCCTCCACGCTGCTCCTGCCCTGCATTGGATAGGCGGTCGCCTCTGAGTTCGGAGGTGGCTGCCTATCCTGATAGGTCTGCGCCCTTAGTCATGATCATATATGGCCAATCTAAATAACCCAGAGCATGGTCTGTAAATGTATTAGTAAAATTCCCCACTTGTTCTGACAACAATTATTTGACCTTTTCAAGTCAGAGTGAATTGCTGATTCCCCCCGCCTCCCACAAAATCCAACTTTCTCTCTAACTTAAATAATCAATATGGTTTGATAAAAGATTTGGCTTTATACTGGACTATCTTAACAAATGCAGATGGGGGAAGGGATGACTTACCCGGAAATTTCGTTTTGGCTTTCGTAGTTCACTTTTGCTGCCCACCTTTCCAGCATCTGATTCCTCTCCTTTTGAATCCATTTCTGAGTTCTCTTCGGAAAAGTTTTCATTTTGATTATTCTCATTTGAAGGAGAAGTAAAATCATCTGGCTTCTCCCAGGTTGATACTGAACAACACAGACAAGAACCATTGTTTGAGTATCACCTGTAAATTAGTGCTATGTGAATATGAAGCATCAGCAGTACAGTCAACATATACAAATGTGGTAAACAGTATTATATTAAGCCAGCAAGATTAAACAAATATATTAAACAGGCTTGCTTTTGGAAGAGATTCAGCACAAGACCAGTATTTTATTTTGCAGCATCTAATTCAGAAGTCAGTTTATGGATCTTCAAAATCCACATTTGCTGCTTTTGATCTTTCATCACCATTCGATCTGGTAAACAGGACCAGACTATGGAATAAACTGCAGGTCAGAAATATTGATAGGAGTCTTCTTATTCTAATCCAGGAGCTTTCTACCCATACAAGCATGCAGGTATGCGCTGACCATCTAGGGACTTTGACAGAAAACATTACAACTCTCAGAGAGATAAGGCTGGGGTGTTTGTTAGCACCTTTCTTATTCAGTTTTTACATTAATAATATAGTGGATGAACTATCTTCTCTCCCCCTGCCCACCCCCATCCATACAACAACATAAGAACTGTATCCTCTTCTGTGCAGACAATAAGGTCTTGTTACCCATTACAGCAGGGATAGGCAACCATTTTGGTGCTGTGAACACATTTGGCAATTTGAGAAACTGGCCTGGGTACCACCACAAAATGGCCATGGGAGGTGTGGCAAAGGACAAGTAACTTGACACACTAAACAACTCCACTGAACGTACAGTTTTCAGCACCAAAATAACCCTAGTTCACAGCAATCCCAGCTGCTAGTAAGAAAGTTAATTAAAAAATGTAGTAAGGATAGGGCACCTTGATGGATGCCAAAAACATGCCCAGAGGTGTGCTGAGGCCCACAGGAACTATGTTGCTTCCCTACCCCCCAATACACTTGAGGAGTAGATTATTGAAAAAGCTGGGAACTTATTGTAGAAATGAGTGTCGCAAAATCAATTATGATAAAATTAAAATTATGGTGTTTGCCAAAAGACTGTGAAGACATAAATGGTTCCTGGATAATCACTGCTTTGAACAACGCTCATTTACAAGTATTTGGGCATACATTTTTCAGAGGATCTGTCCTGCAAAGCACATAAGTACGCTATTGTCTTGGCTGCTTCTAAACTGGTGAAAGTTTGTTATACCTTCTTTAAAACTATGGGAGGCCGGCTGGTGCAGCCAGCATAGAAAATATTTGAGCAGGGGATCTTGGCACAAATTCTGTTTGGTGGTTATACAGAATAAATTTCGAAGAGGCATTCTCATCCTTCCTCCTAGTACTCCAGCTGCTCTTCTTTATGCTGAAGTGGGGCTACATCAATGTCTGTCAGAGCGAACAGGGCAATTCTCTTTTATTTGAAAAGACCGATCAACATGCCTGACCACCATTTGGCTAAACTTTGCTTTAGAACAGAAGAACAGGGGTGGTTGGACTTTCTCCTGTCTTGAAAGACTGGCCCATTTCTCTCTCTCATTGGCTTCCTTTCAATGAAGTGAATCTAAGGTTAAAATTAGAGATGAGTTATACTCACAGGTTGCTAGTAAAGATGTGGAAACCATTCAACAAATAGGATTGAGAAGGTGGTACCATATTTATAAAGGTGAGCAATTTTTCTCTAATTTTTTTAATTCCTTGACTTGCTAGGAGCTAAAGAAGGCATTATACAGAATTACACTTCCAGACTATGTCCTCTGCATATTTGGATGGAGGTATGCAAATATTCCCATATTTTAACGTCTTTATATATGTTGGGCTCCACAAATAGAGGATACTGTTCATTATATATTGTTCTGTGAACTTTTAAGCCAGTCCCGGGAAACAATTTCTTATACCTTTGCTGGAAGAAATGTCTGATAGAACTTTAGCTGGGTAAATATGTAAAGTATTTGTAGATATGGATACTTATGTAACTCATCAAGTAGATTCACTGTGGCTGCTAAAAAGATTAGAGCAAATGTCCTAAAACTGTTACTGAAGATTGTGCACAAGAACTGATTTGATTGGCTTGTTCAACGTATTTTTTTTTTCCTTTTTGTGACTCTTTTTTGGTGAAATTGTAAGAACCTACGATTATATGCAATAAAATTGACTGACTACTCACAACAATAAAATCTAAAAGTAGTGGATAAGAAGTAACAGCAAAAAGTTAAATATCAGGGATTAAAATTCAACATTCAAAAGGCCTGGGGAAATAAAAAGGTATTCGCCTGTTTCAGGATTGAGTCACAGGCAGTGGTCTGAATGAGTTACAAACCAAAAGCCAGGAATTGCGCCAGGGAATCACAGTCAAAGAACAAAGCCAGAAGTCAGGACCAAGTAGACAGAGGGTAAGGCATTTTTAAATATTATTCCCCTTGAAAATATTTTTGTTGACCTCCACATGGGAGCCCTCATGTCTAAGTCAGCCCTAACAAGAATAACTTGCTCCTGTGCTTGGTACTAGAAGTGTTCCAACTGTGAATATTGAGAACAGAAGTGACACTTCTGTAGACAAGGTATAATGAACCAAGGGTTGTTTCAAACATAACAACATTTCTACATGAAAAGCATTCCTCTGTAGGAAATAGCATGCAATCCATGGGCAAGTCATGAAGCCTGGGCAGCTTTGCATCTTGCTGTATGTATAAACACTAAAAGCTGCAGCCAATCATGCCTCACCATTGTGCATATACAGGAAATTACCCATCATGGTCGTGTGCCATTGCCTACAGAGGAATGCTTTCTGTGTAGGAAATTTTGTCACATTGGAAGCAGTCAGAAGAAACCTTTGTTACTTACCCCCAGTTTCTGTATTGTAGTAATAGGTGCGACCATCTTCACTTTCTCCTTCTATCCATTGTGCTGTCTGACAAATACACAGGAAAGCCAAATCAATCAAAAACTAACCAAAAACTCACTTGAATGCAACCAAACAAGTCTAGGCTTTCACTGCTAATGAAAACATTGTGATTTTACCTAAATAATCAGAAATGGAATATGGATAAATTTATCTGATTTTTTAAAACAGAAAATTATCTCCAATCCTCTCCTTAGAATTCTTTACATTTATACTTTCCCTGGTAAAAATACAACTGTTGTGAAGTCCAAAATGAAGTTCACAGTATGTAGACTTGGAAATTACTCTTGTGAGTGAACATACCTGAGCCACAGACTTCTGGCACATGAATGTGTTGTTAGATAATCCTGCTTTTGATCCTACCCATTTAAATTTGAGAAAATAAACCCAGAAGGGTATTTTTTTAAACTTTATTATGTATTATTCAGCGCAGATTGCTCAACAATAAATCCTAGATCAGGCTTCCCCAACATGGCGCCCTCCTGATGTTTTGGACTACAATTCCCATCAGCCAATCCACCATGGCTAACAGTCAGGGATGGGAGTTGTAGTCTAAAACATTTGGAGAACACAGTGTTGGAGAACACTGCCCTAGATAACCAAGTCATATTTTTATCTTTTCTATGAAGCCTTCGACTTAATCCAGCTTTCTCCAACCTGGTGCCCCCCTCCACATGTGTTAGACTGCAACTCCTGTAATTCCAAGTCTGGGAATTATGGGAGTTACAGTCCAACACATGTGGAGGGCACTAGGCTGGGGAAGGCTGGATTAACCCACTGAAATGAAGTCTAAACATGTGGAACTTCATTTACTGGCATTTATCCCTTGGTACCCTTGCCAATCCCATCTCTCCACTCCCTTGTTTTCCAACACTGTCTACATTTAGAGTGTAATCTCCTTCAGGCAGAGATTTATCCTCTTTTGTTTATATTACCTGAAGGCTTATATTACTGAAGGCCTAGTATATATAATGCATAATATTGGCCATCTGAACAGTAGGCAACATGGTAAAATGTTATGTAACAGCTTGGAAATTTTAAACAAATTGTAATCTAACAATGGCAGGTATTCAGATAAAGGTGATTTTTCCCAGAATCTGAAATCCACTGCAAAAATTGAGGTTTACCCAAATTTTGTTAACATTACTAGATATCTTCTTTTCTCCGCTCTGCCTCCTAATCACTGTAAAACAAACAAAAGCATACCCCGTGGCTTTTAACACCTGGCAATGTATTGACCTCCCTCTACTATATTTCGCATTTGGAATCTTCAGGTATGCCACATTTTTCATTACGTTGGGGTAATATAAAATACAAGCAATTCCTCCCCTGTAAAAGCAAAAGTTCCTTTCAGCAGTAGAGAGAAAATACAGCATTCACTTTAAAGGGTTTCTGGAAAAGTTAAGAATAAAATCTAGGTTTCAATATTAACAGCACAATCCTATATATGTCCGCTTAGAAGTAAGTAGCATGTATAGGACTGCAGGCTAAGGTAAGTGTGCATAGGATTGCAGCCTAAATATGAAATAAATTTTTCCATATGCTTGAGATTTGATCCCTATTCATGCACTGAAGTCACATGAATTGGGTAAGTGTGGTGAAAAGGGGATCAGGGCCGTGCTTTCAGCGCTGCCCCCAAAGTTGTGGCACTCCTCCCACCATGTTTAGCATAACTTCTGAAACAGGGAGCCTCCTGATTATGCAGGGTTCCACATTGCATGAGGAGCACTCCACTTAAAAAATCATGCCAAACATGACGACAGGGGCAGGAGCAGTGCGACTCTGCAGGTGAGGCTAAACAGACAGTCCGGCTCCCCTTCCTGCAACACTTACCCTATTCATGTGAGCAACATTTGAATAGGGATACTATCATCATGTGAAATAACACCATTGCACTGTAAGGTGCTCAATAAATTAATACAAATAAAAATGTTACTAGTACAAGTTAACTAGTGAACTGCACATCAGAATAAGATTAAGTTGTAAAAGGGAGCCATTCATTTCCGCAAGCAAACATAAAAGAGCTGTAACCAGAAACACAGCTGACAGGGAAATAAAACTAGGTTGAGCTCCAGAATGTTCCTATTGCAGGCTGCAAACTTCTTCCATGGAATTCAATGGGAGTCAGTGCTGGATGGCCATCCAGCATGCTCTTCTGATATCACAGCAGCTCCTCCTCCAATCTCATCATCCTGAAAGTTGAGGCTGCAGGGGTGACCAGTAGCATTGGGTCAGTTCAGGGAACAAGGACAGATGGGGAATGCAATAACCCCTACAATGGTAAGGGAAGAAACTAAGGATCTGAAGGGCATCCAGTGTGTGCATACTCCATACAGGAGGGGAGGATAAATTACACTGGAAACCCAGTATAACAGTAACAGAGAAATAGGACTTGTTTTTATACATTCAGTTACCATTTGGGATTCTTGAGAGTTGTCCTGAAATCCTTCTGGTTTCTCCCATTGTGATTCTTAAAAAAACAGAAATAAAAATCAGAGTTCAGTTCTGTCTGCACTTTGAAAAAATTATTCTGACATATTATGAATGACATTTGTAAATGTATATGGTGACCCATGATAAATATTAGACTGGAGAAAAAATCAGAAAGAAAGACATCTGTGGCCAAATATTACTCTATCTAGGGAACTTTCACTTTGGGCTGCATACATTTATTTTATTCCGATGGAAAAGGTAGGAAAGGACAGCGAGGGGATTAGAAAGGAGCCACGTTCACATATACCTGAATACTTAAATTTACATTCTTTGCTTTACCTCCCGATATAGTGTTGTAATAATACATGTAGCCTTCTGGAGAAAATCCTTGCACCCATTCCTTTGCTTTATCTGATGATGTTTTTGTGGTCTCTCTTTCTTTTTTTCTCCTTTCCTTCTTTTCTTTCTTTTCTTCTTGCTTTTTTGGTGTTGAACTCTGACCTACAGATTCTGAAACATGAAGTTCCAGATTTAAAAGCAAACAAACACACAAATCTCACACCTTCAGAGTTGGTGCTATGGTTCTTGGCTAAACAAATCCTGCAACTGTTGAAGACTAAAAATATCAATGACTTATTTTACTTGTAAATTCTTGGGTAACTTTGAGGAGAAACAGCAGCAACTGAGCTGCCTCCTTTTTCGGGATGCTCTACCTGGTGAATATCTAATATATCTCTCCCAAGAGAATGGCTACTGTTCTTGCATTCTTCATTGGCAATGGCAGAGAGGGGCACAGCAGAATAAATGCTGCCAGCACCATTAAACATGCTGCCAAAGGAAGTGAGGTGGGAGGATACTAGGAGGGCTTTTTCTGCTGTGGCACCCTGGTTGTGGAATGAGCTCCCTAGTGAGGTTTGCATGGCACCTACACTGTATTCTTTCCGGCGCCAGGTGAAGACCTTTTTATTTTCCCAAGCATTTTAGCATTTTAGCTTTCTAGACTTTTAGCTTTGCTGTTTTAAATCTGTATTTTAAATCCCTGCATTGCTGCTAGGTTTTATTCTGGTTGTATTATTATACTGTGGTTTTAATGTTTTATATATTTTGTACTGTTTTATTGTGTGCTCTTTGGTTTTAATTTTTGTGAACCACCCAGAAAGCTTCAGCTATTGGGCAGTATAGAAATGAAATAAACAAACAAACAAATATCATTACTGCAGGTTGATTGGCGTTTTTGCTTGGTAGTTGCTAAAGGTGCTGACTATGGGTGATGTCACGACTGGTGGTGGAGCTGTGCAGTTGTGGGTAGTCCAGCCTTTATTGTTATTTCCACACTACCATTGGACAGTTGCTGCTGAATGAGGACAGAATACTGGCTAACTTGTGTTAGAGTAGGCAACAGAGCTTAGCCTAATCGTTCATCGCTTTGGCTCTTTTAGATCCTACCTGCCTTAACTCCAAGCCTTTTCAAATCTTCCTGATAAGCCTTCATTGCAGCTTCCTCCATGGCTGCAAATTCCTTTGACATTTTTTCCTCTTCTTTTGCCTTTTCCAAACTTTTCTTTTTAATCTGCAATTGAAAAAGTAAAAATTGGATGCCATAATATTGGCATTCAAAGTAAGACATTTAGGTTAAGCAAGATCACATTTGAATTACCTCACTAATTTTCTTGGCCACATTTTCCTTATGGTTCTTTCCTCTTTCATGAAAGTCTATGCTCTTTAAAAGAAGAAGAGGCATAATTAAAATTCATAGAAACATGAGTTGGAAGAAAATTATTTCCAACTGAACACAATTGAGATATTAAAACAAAGATTTGGTTAAGGATAAGTATACCAATCAGAAACCTAGAGTTCAACAGGAGAGCCAGTATCTGTAGAAGAAGCCACCATCCAGGGAAGAGGGAGTGCCTGCTGCTTGCCGCCACCGCCACTGCTCTCTCTGTGGACTTCTGCCTGGCAGACCACCAGTCCCTGCAGGACCAGGCCCACAGGTACTGAGCCAGCTGTGCTGACTACCTCCACCTGTCCCTCCTTGGAAGGACTATATAAGCTGGCTGGCTGAGGTGGCCTGGGAGAGCCAGTATCTGTAAAGGGAATGTATTTTGTTGATTTTTGTTTTTAACTGTTGGTGGGGGGTGGGTAGCCTACCTGATAGGTGGAAGCAAGAGGGCATGTGCCCACCTGACGGAGGCAGTAGTGGGAGGCCAGAACATACAGAGGATGGGCAGCAGGTGCCGGCAGAGCACTAGGGGCAGGCCATGCCAGGTAAGGGGAACAAGGAATAGATGTGTAATATCTATCCCCTGTTCTGGGCCTGTCCAGAGCCAAAGGATGGCTGGTGGAGGTGTAACTCCACCTTCTGGCCTTCGTTTGCTGTTCTGCAATGCCATGTCTGTTTCCCAGAAAGCATCTGTCATCCATGACATGATATGGGATGAGGCTGCAGTCCTGGCATGTATTACAGAGACCTGGCTGGCTGAGGCCGTTGCTCCAACTCTTGCAGCCATGTATCCAGCTGGATTTTCGTACGCGCACAGCAGCTGAGGGCTGGGGATTGGGGAGGGGGAGTGTCTGTTATCTACCAGGAGTCCTTGGTTTTCACCAGACCCCCTCTCTGGGAGATCAAGGTTGCCGAGTGTATGTACTAGAGGTTGGGCCTGAAGGGGATTCTGCTCGTGTACCGTCCACCCTGCTGCATGACTGACTCCCTGGCCGAGGTGCTGGGGGACTTCAATGTACATTCAGAGGCCGTCCTCATGGGGGCACCTCGGGACTTCATGGAGACCACGGCTTCCTGGGAGTTGTACCTTATTCCAGCTGGGCCCACCCATGTAGCCGGTCATGCGCTAGACCTTGTGTTTGTTTCTGGAGAAGCGGAGAGTGATCTGGAAGTCGGGGGTATATCCACCACCCTCTTGTCATGGTCAGATCACTATCTGGTGGTGTTGTACTTCTTGGTTCCATAATCCCTCCGCAGGGGTGGAGGACCCATTAAAATGCTCTGCCCGAGGTATCTTATGGATCCGAATGGATTCCTGAATGTGCTTGGGGCTTCTCTGAAGCATGCAAACAGCCACTCAGTCAAGACCCTGGTGGGTGGCTGGAATGTTGCAATCACTGGAGCGTTAGATCAGGTGGCTCTGTAACGCCCTCTCTCCCTGAACAGGGTTTGAACTGCACCATGGTTCAATTTGTGGTTACGACCTCCAAAACAGGAGGTGAGACGACTAGAGCACTGGTGGCGGAAGTCTCGTTCTGAGGACGGCTAGAGCTATATCTTCAGCCTATCACGTGGCAGTGAAGGCAGCAAAAAAAGAATATTATGCTGCCTCTATTGTGTCTGCAGAGTGCTGTCCCAGGAGGCTGTTCCAAGTGGTCCGGAGCCTGGTCGGTCCAGTTGCTCCGGAACCACTGGAGCATTCTAAGGCCTCCTGTGAGGCCTTGGCAAGGCACTTCGTGGATAAAATTGACTGGATCAGGAATATTATTCCATGTGCCGTGGATACAGTCAGCAAGTGAGAGGCAGCCTGTGGCAAACCAGTTTTGTGGGATCGGTTCCAGCTTCTTCCTTCTGATGAAGTGGACAAGGTGCTTTCATCTGTACGGCCGACCACCTGCTTACTTGATCCTTGCCCATCTTGGCTCATTATGGGCTGCAGAGAGACTGGGTGAGGGGATCAGGATGATAGTGAATGCCTCCACTGAGGAGGGAGTGATGCCATCAGCTCTCAAGGAGGCAGTGATAAGACCACTCTTAAAGAAGCCCTCCTTGGATCCCCAAGTTGAACAACTTTCGCCCAGTTTCAAATCTGCCATTTTTGGGCAAGGTGATTGAGAGCGTGCTGGCGATGCACTTGAAGGCACACTTGGAAGAAGCTGATTATCTAGACTCATTTCAATAGGGCTTCAGGCCTGGGCATGGGACAGAAACGGCCTTCCTTGGTCGCCTTGGTGGATGATATAAGAAGGGCTTTGGACACAGGTGAATCCTTGTTCTCCTCGACCTCTCAGTGGCTTTTGATATCGTTAACCACGGTATCCACCTGGACTGCCTGGAGGGGTTGGGCATTGGGGACATTGTATTACGGTGGTTCCGGTCCTTCCTCTCCAGCAGGTACCAGAGGGTAGCACTGGGAAAGGAGGTTTTGGACCCATGGCTGCTCACTTGTGGAGTGCCACAGGGTTCCATCCTCTCCCTGATGCTATTTAACATCTATGTGAAGCTGCTGGGGGCTATCAGGAGGTTTGGGGTGCAGTGTCATCAGTATGCGGATAACACGCAGCTCTGCCTCTCGTTCAAATCTTCATCAAGGTTGGCCATAGAATCCCTGTCCAAATGTCTAGAGATGGTAAGTGGCTGGATGGGGAGGAATAAGCTGAACCCTGACAAGACCGAGGTACTTTTGGTGGGAGACAAGAGGAGGTTGGGGGATGGTGATCTGGTGTTGAATGGGGTACGGCTACCCTTGAAAGACCAGGTCCTTAGCCTGGGGGTCATTTTAGACTTCCAGCTGTCCATGGAGGCTCAGGTGTCAGTTGTGAACCGGACAGCGCTGTATCAATTCCATCTGATACGGCAGCTGCACCCTTACCTTTCCAACCATCTGCTCCTATCGGTAGTACATGCCTTGGTCTCCTCTTGTCTGGACTACTGTAATGTGCTCTACATGGGGTTACCTTTGAAGACAGTTCAGAAGCTGCAGCTGGTGCAGAATGTGGCAGCTCGCCTGATTAAAGGCAGCCACTGGCATGATCACATCACTCCGGTGCTGAAGGAGTTGCACTGGTTACCAGTTGTTTTCCGGGTCAAATTCAAGGTGTTGGTTTTGACTTCTAAAACCCTATACAGTTCTGGCCCTGCCTACCTCAAGGAGCACCTCGAGCAACACCAGACAGGCTGCTCAACAAGATCAGCCTCGGATGGCCTTCTCTCTGTCCCATCAGCCAAGACAGCTAGGCTGGTGAGGATGAGGGAGAGGGCCTTCTCTGTGGTGGCCCCCACTCTGTGGAACTCCCTCCCTAGGGAACTCCGCCATGCCCCCTCTTTAATGAGCTTCCGCCATGCATTAAAAACGTGGTTCAGGTAGGCATTTGGGGTGGATTAGGGTATTTTTAGAAATACAATGTTTTAATGTGTAATTTCATTGTTTTAAACTGTTGTACTATTGTACATCGCCCAGAGTGGCCAGGTGACCAACCAGATGGGCAATTAAGAAATTTATTAAATAAATAAGAACACAAGACGTTTAACCTTTAAAGCACTACATGGCTAGTGTGCTGTGTTCTATACTAGCCTGTCCAAGAATTGAGATTAGCATCAGAGGCCCTACTCCATGTGCTCCTGCTTTCAGAAGCGAGGCAGGTAATATCTATGAAAAGGGAGTTTTCCATGGTGGCACTCCGCTTATAGAATGCCCTCTTCAGGGGGAGTTGCTTGGTGCCTTAGCTTTTCAGTTGCAGGTCAATACCCTTTTATTCACCCAGACATTTTAGTTGGTTTTATGGCAGTGCCAACAATGTTTTTATACTAAGAGTGCATATCCACACATAAGTAAGTTCCACTGAGTTCAACGGGACTTGATGGTGTGTAGGATTGCTCCCCAAGCCCCTTTATTCTACTGCTTTTCACCCTGCTTCTCAAGAATCCTGTCACAAATCAATAAACCTGGGCCCCCGATATACCTGGAATTTGCTAGGATTTGACTACTGCTCTGGTGCCAAGGGAGGGGGGATGCCAACAGAGTGCAACGCAGCAGGGGTGTGTATTGATTGTGTTCCCTGTCTCCAGGCAGAGAGACTGAAGTAGGGAGTGGGTTGCCACTATTCTCTATATTTCTAAGGATGCATTGACCTACTGACAGAAGTTAATCTAAGCTATATAAGTCAAATTATTGTACTTCAGGTTCATTTAAAAGTACTGTAGTAGACCATCATACAGGCTTGTTGTCTGCTATCCAGCATTTGCAGTAATCACAGAATTTCTTGGGTTGAGATTTCCAGTAATCGGCCCTACAAAAGAGAAATGGGAAAGAGCAGGTCTGCACATTTGGAAATGAAATGCAGTTTTGCAAGAGCTAGCAACTTAACACTAAAACCAGTCTTCTCATGGAGTAATTTGTTCCAATGCCAAGGATTTCTCTTCCTCAACTAGATATAGCAACAAACATGACTCCTGTGTTTTATGTGACACAGCTATGATTCAGAGGATCTCGAAGTATACCATAAAGCACAATCAACAATAATAGACAATAGCCTAAACATTTTAATAATTATTTTACACCACTTTTTGGTGTGCATGGCCATTTACATACATAGACATGTTATTTATCCTTACAATTAAGTCTGAGGCTAAAAAAAGAGGGATGTGCCCATATCTACCCAAAAACCAAGGGTTCGAACATGATTTTTCAAACCCAAAATGTTATTCACAACACCATTTCTCTTGAAGTTTGAAATGTTTTCAAACTATCATACAGAGAATGGGATATATTAAAATGTATTTGAAACAAACTGGCACTACAATAAGCAGAGAAGGTTTCTCATTAAGCACAACAGATAGCTGATATAATAATTATTGGGCAATGTCAAAAACTTCTACACTGTGTAAATAGTTCCAAGTTTTAATACTAATCACATATTTAATAATTCTTTTTTTACAGATAAAAGTCAATTTTTGTTTATTGTGTCCAGTGAGAACATTACCATCTCTTTCCCTCTTATCCATCCATAACTATGTGAGGATGGTCAAAAGTCTCTTCCTTGGTTTAAGCAGCCCTTTGTCCCAGAATCACTCCAGGTATGGCTGCTAAAATCACTACATTTCAGTGATAACTGAAATTATACATTATTTCCTAATAAGAACAAGAAATAAGCAGTGTAGAAATAAAGACAGTACCCCAGAACAACTCTTTATAACTTCCAGTTGTTTTTATATCTGCTTCTATATTGGCATGTTAAATATATTGGTATGATTCCATACCATTTTACAGACGTCAAACAGCTATTTCCTTGACATTTTGATATAATTGATCCAGGAACAGGAAAAACTGGAAGTATGTTGTGGGTATGCAAAAACTTGCTACAAACATGTACAGATTGCTTTCAAGCAAAAATATTTAAACTGCTGCAGTGATTTCGGCAGCCATTTTAGATTCTAAAATTTCCATATTCTCAAGATTAAAGTGTTACAGAAACCTGGCTTATACACCAAACTATTCATCATTTAATGCTCTATGTCTAACATGGTTCATTTCATGACATGTTTTGTATGAAGTTTGTGTTGTTGCCCCAAATTAAGTTTCAATTGGACATCATTTTGTACTTCTATAACCTTTGTAGTAAATTTTAGGCCTAATATACGAGGGTCAAAGCTTTTGACCTGGTTCACACGTAACAACCCAGGATATATGTTGAATATGGGTTGTCGTTGAAATGTGGGTTATCATTATATGTGAACACTGCACTATGGTTTAACTATGAGTTGTTAACCACGAACAACCTACAGTTCAAAACCAACAAGAAACCATGGCTTCTCTTCCCAAGTTGTTTGTAGGCAACATCCCAGTTAATCCAAAGTGCAGGGTTTGCACGTAACAACCCACGATTCAACAACCCATACTCTGGGTTGTCATTGTGCATGAACCAGGCCAAAGAGTATATTTTAGGTACAGGCAGACTTGGATTCATCAAGTAAAAACACAAACACTCAAATTCCTCTTAAATAGCCTCAAAACTTTTGAAATCTCCCTGATTAAATCTAATTATGTTTTCAAAGCACGTCATCCATTCTATTTATTTAAAGCTTGCTTAAGCCTTGAAAACTACATATGGGGCTTCCGTTATGCCCATCTTCCCCCCCACACACACACTTTTTTTGACCCTACATGCTCAAAAGCTTGCACACTACTTTGTGACCTGGGCTGGCAATTGTGTTATCTGTATTACTATAAAATTGTATTACAATTGTATTATTTTAGTATTTCTGTATGGAAGTTTTCTATTGGGGTGCTTCCAGATGAGGCTTTATTGGCCATTGCCCTGCCTCATCCACATTTTACAACTTCATCTTCCACTCATAATCCTTCCATTTTTTCCCACCACTTCTGTCTATTTTCTTACCATGAAAAATCTGTTAGGGAAAAAAAGACGTGATAGCTCCAGTGCCTTCTGATTGTTAGTTCTATGGTCCCTGTGTCTGAAAGCAGCTGGATCTTGCCATAACCATTACTGGTGACCCCATTTTCACTTTCAAAACTTACAGGCTTGCAAAAAGAGTGTGACCTGTACAACCCCTCATCAGTGAGGCACCCATGTAGCCTAGTCATCCTGGAACTCCTTGCATATATAGTATGGACCACCTGTGCATACTACACACCCCTTAATTTTCCTACATTAGATGGCAAGCAGAGGATGTAAACAGATCCACTTGGAAAACACTTCATGTTCGAAGCAACATGGAAGTTTTAGGTTGTGAATGCCGCCTTCTGCAACTTGGTGCCCTCCAGATGTTTTGAACTATAGCTCTTAGCATTCCTGACGATCGGCCATGCAGGTCGGGGCGGATGGAAATTGAAGCCCCAGACATCTAGATGGCTCCAGGTTGGGGAAGACTGTATGAATCAGCAACTGCACAGGAATACGCGTGTGTTGAGGCAGCCCGTTGAACAATACTGAGTTACTACCGTGGGGTAAGAAGACTCGGAGCACAGCGGTTCTGAGGGAAGCGAGCTCACCTGGACGGCGGACCCCTCACAGGAGAGACTGACTCCCGGGCTGGGAAAGGAAGATGGTGGGAACTGCCCCGAATCCCGTCTTTCCCTCTCACACTCGCCTCAGCCTTTCCCCCGCTCTAACGAGCACTTACATTTCTCTCCTCCTCTTGCCGCCACTTTCCGGACTCTCCAATCCGAGCCCGCCGGAACCCTTTTTCGAACCACCCCGGAGGAAGCAGGCGAGGCGAGGGGGGGCGAGGGGAGGAAGCGCCTCTTTATCGCCTCAAGACGCGACGAGCGGCTACGGGAGCCGAGGTGGCCCAATACCATTCGCGGTCTCGCTCACCCTCCCCGCGAGG
This sequence comes from Heloderma suspectum, assembly GCF_057233095.1. Classification (NCBI taxonomy): domain Eukaryota; kingdom Metazoa; phylum Chordata; class Lepidosauria; order Squamata; family Helodermatidae; genus Heloderma; species Heloderma suspectum. The sequence continues at coordinate 173,553,986 of NC_139460.1, read as the reverse complement.
ACGGCAGCTCGAGCGAAATAGGAAGGAGGGGGAGTACGAGCGCTGCTCGGAGGGGAAAGAAGAACTCGGTGAGTAAAGTTGTGGGCGAGCTCTTATCAGCCGCGGGTTCGAGTCCCACCTCGGTGGGCTCCCCTTCAGAAAAAGAGGCGAGTTAGTTTCGGTTTCTGAGGAAGCGCCGAAGTCCGCAGCCTTCTCTAGCTCAGGGCTGGGGGATTCCCTGTTCGACGTTGAGGCGGGACGCACGTACTGATGGACGGTCAGTGAGTTTGGTTTTTGCGCCCAGATTTCTCGTTTTCTTTTCCGCCCTTTTGCCTCATCGCTCCGCAGATTTTTCGCTCTTTTTGGAGAGCCTTCAGAGCTCCTCTTGCCTCAGTTTCGCTCACCTCCAGACTGCCCCACCCTTCTCCGAACTAGAGAGCCCGTAACCCCTCCCAAGACGCCCCCTTTCAGCCTCAGGAGACTCTCCCTCGTAGAACCCATTGCCGCCGCTCTCCAGCTTCCGCCTCAAACTTCGCTGCAGCCTCCCCCTCAGGTCCCTTCACAGCTATCAGCCTCCCCCTGGCCCGCCGGCAGCCGCTCAGAATTCCCTCTCTGTGGTGTGTCCTGACACGCGTTGCTCGCTTCTCTTCTCCCTTTCCTCCACCACCAGTTACAAGGTCTTTGGCCTGGTTTCTACACATGCAGGAGAACGAGGAGGTCGAGTGGATTCAACCGTAGCCCCTTCAAATTGCAGTGATAGGTGTGGGGAGAGATGCCGCTTTTCAGTTCTGATAAGAACATAAAAAGAGCCATGCTGGATCAAACCAAAGGCCTAGTCCAGCATGCTATACCCCTAGCGGACAACCAGATGCCTATGGGAAGCCCATAAACAGGACATGAGCGCAACAGCAGCTTCTCACTTCTGTTCCCAGTAACTGCTGTTTGGAGGCATACTGTCTAGCCATCATGACTAGTAGCCATTTCCTCCATGAATTTGGCTAATCCCCCTTTAAAGCCATTCAGGTTGGTGACCATCACAACATTTTGTGAAAATGTATTCCATAGTTTGACTGTGTGCTGTGTAACAAAGTACTTTTGTTTGGCCTGAATCTCCCACCATTCCGCTCCATTTAATGCCTGTGGGTTCTAGTACTATGAGAGATCCATTTATGGATCTCTTATTATGGAAAGAATCTACTTTCTGCTTCCTTATATATATTTAAATTCTCCCTGCAGCCCCCCCCCCAAAAAAACTTAGCACATCTGGGAGTGAACTTCTAATGCAGCGGCTTTGCATTCTCCTCTTCGTTTTTTAATTTATTTAGGGGAGCATTCAGAAATAGTATTCCATCCCCAGTCTTTCAAATGGTACCGTCCATGTTTATGTTGATTGTATTTTATGGCTTCTGTTGTAAACTGCTGTAGGACCATCTCTTCTGATGATGATATATAAATTTCTTAAATAAAATTCTGCCATACTAGCTTATTCTAGTGCTATGTGTAGATCAGGCTTTGCTCTCACCATAACATTGTCCAACTCTCTTTCAATACCCTTAGATCTATTTTCAGATATGTTCCTCCTGGGTTAGCACTCAGGGCCAAACTAGATGCAACAGGACCGCTTGTTCATGTGTAAATTGGAGGATGTGGTGTTACTTCAGAAGTGAAAGGCAAGTGTGGGAAAGCGATTCTGGACCCTTTCCATAATCTATTGCTCCAGCTGGTTCCCCCCCCCCCCGTTCCTATCTCCAAAACTGAAAGTGTACAGAGAAAACAGAAACATGTCTGGAGCTGATTGAGGGGAGGAGGGTTTAGTACCCCTTTATTTTATTGTTAAAGTCAGACTCCACTTTCTGCTCTGTATGTGAATGGAACATATACATGAAAAGGAACATAAGAAACTACTTTCTGTTGAGTCAGCTCATTGATCCATCTAGCTCAGTATTGTCTTTGCTGGCTGGCAGTTGCTCTCCAGGGTTTCAGTTCGGTGTCCTTTCCCAGCCCTACCTGGAAATGTCATGGATTGAACTTGGGACCTTCTGCATGCCCAGCATTCCAGCTGCGATGGTATACACCCCCTGCCCCAGAGTGGCTGGGAATGGGCCAGCCCAGCCCACAGCATGATTGATTAACTACCATTGGGGAAGCAATAGGAGCTTTTATAGGAAAAACAGGGGAGTGTCATGAAAAAACAAAAAGGTCACAAGGGGCTCCTAAAGGGAACTTCGGTAGTTGAACACAAGGCAAGTCTGGGTGCTTTAGGCCATCTTGAAGTGCATAGAGAGGGGAAGGGCATGATAGTCACTGGTTGCAGAGGGAAACAAAGAACCTTATGAAAGATGAGGAGCTCCTTAATAGGAACAGAGACCTAGCTGTCACTGAGGTAGTAAACCTGGCTCTGGGCTCTTAACACTTCAGACTGCTGTTGGGGACTTGCATAGTGAATTCTTCTCCATACAAAAAAAAAAATTCTCTGCATGCAGAAAACTAACATTGCATCTCCCTGACATAATAGTTGTCTACGTGGGTGAAGCTTTGCTTAGAGGAACATTCAGTTGCTTGAGTCCTTGCCTGCATTCTAGAATAAATGGTACAGCCCAGATATTGGTTTGCCACTTCAGTAACCACCAAACTACCTGAGTTCTGTGCTCCTGTCCCTTCTAAAGGTTGGCCACCCCAGTCACCCTGTTGTTTTTTAATTCTAGAGTAGCCATGTTAGTCTGCAGCAAAATCAAAGTAGTGTTTTAGCACCTTTAAAGCTTAACTACATTGTTGTGCCATGAGCTTTCATATGCATGAGCCCGCTTTGTCAGATGTATTGAGGACAGTGAATATGATGGATCTTCATTAGAGCGTGGGCAAATAGTATCACAACAAAACATGATACCAGGGTCTGGTGTGTTAGTGCCTCTGCCCATGGTGGTGGGTAGGGAGAAATCTGCATTGCCTCAAGGATCCAGATTTCTTCTCTTTGTTGTGCCCTATTTCCACATCAGCATTCTTCTCTCTCTGACACAATTCTTGTCCTGCTTCCCTAGGGAATTCCATAACAAATTTCTCAACTTCCTTGCTTTCCCATGCAGATGTGATATTTTGTTTATCAAATACTATACTAATATGGATAAGTATCATTAGTACTTCACGTACTTTATATACAGAATTACCCTAATTCTTACAACAGTTTTGTAAGGTAGGTGCATACAGCTTGTACTCTAAGCCACTGTGCCACAGCAGTGGGCGTCACAGGAAATGTGTAAAGCAAATCTAATACATCCCAATCCAATATTTAGCAGCATAAATAGAAAAATGTGCCCTGTACAAATTAATACTGGTATGAATTCAGAAGTTTTATGATTGCAGTATGACAAAATTGAGGAGGGAGGGAGAATTAAAAATATGTGAAATACAATCTGCTCAGGTATCTAATCATGTCTTCTATTCATTTGCTCTCTTCTCTGCAGCTCCAGCTTTTCTCTCATCTTAGAATAGAGGTTAGGTTGGGGTAATCAGATGAGTGATACACAATGTTTTGCAAGTAGTTCAGACCCTCTGTGTAACAGGGATTCTAAAAATAAGAATCTCTATTCTCTTATCCTTATTCTGCATAGGTGAGTATGTTTATTCCCCTATTTGGAAGCTGGTTTTGTTACTGGTGAAGGAATTATGTGAATACAGTAATTTAAGGAGAGCCCTGACCAAAGACATATCTAGTCCAACATTCTGTTTGCATAGTGGCCAATCTATAGGGAGCCCACAAGCAAGATAACAGTGCAATAGTCTGGCTTGATCAGAGACCCAGGAGAACAAAGCGGACACTGGGTTGGCTAGAAATTACCTTTTAAAATGGAAATGTATACTTGTAATGCCAAAGAAATTTAGGGTGCAATCCTATATACACATACAAGAGAGTAAGCTTATTGAACACAAAAGCCCTTATTTCTGAGTAGATATGCATAGTATTGCATTGTTGACTTCAACATGTATACTTTTCTTTATACAGTCATGGATAAAACAAAATGAAATTGGTAGTTGATTTTTGACTGTTAGGCTGATATATATATCTGTCTTCTCTGACATAAGTCTTGTGATCATAGTATCATAGCTAAAGTTGTGTCTTTGAGTATTTCCAGTTAAATGCTGAGGTGATGGAGATTAGGCTGCAGTCCTAATAGTTGAAATCACAAAAAGGGCTACTTATGAGCAAGCATTCTAAAAAAATATTGGAACTTTAGTTATGTATGTGGACTACATCTACTATCAATCAAGCAGTCTTCTGCTAATCCAGTGGGATAACCCCATTTTTTCCCCTGTGCTCTGCTAAATCTGCTCTGGAGAGTCCTTCAACCCTCTGAAGCAGATTTGGGAGACACGTGGGGGGCTGCAGGTGGGAAGGGGAGTCCATTCCACCTGCATATCCATTTCACTGGAAGATGGACACAACTGGATACAACCCTTTCTGTTTGAAATTAGCTACCCTGAAGCAGGTCTTCCATACAGCAAAACTTCATTGCCTACTTTTTAGTTAATTAACCTCAAGGTTGCTTTTCTGGTACAATCAATTTTTAAAAGGTTAAAGAAATCATGTATTAAAAGAGATAATGTAAAGATAACATTGTAGAGAGAAGGCTGGATATGTTGTCTCATAAAGCCCCATGGAGAGAAGTCAGTTTGATTTGTGTGATTTTCCTTTTAATAGAGCAATTGGATATGCTGTCTATTTAATGTTCTAAGGATGCAATCCTATGCATGTTTGGATGTACAAAAATTCTGAAATTCCCAGCATGCCCCGGTCAGCATGGTTGGCTGGAGGAATGCTGGGAGCGTGAGGACTTTTTTCTATCTAAAGATGCATAGGATTGCACTCTTAAGTGTCTGAGGCCCAAACTAGACATGACGGTAGCAGATGCTTTCTCTTCTTTTTTTGCCCTGTTCATCTGCAAAGTGAGGACTGGGATGTGTGTGTCTTACTTAAACAATAAAAGAAGTTAATAGAAGAGGGATTCTGAACCCTCCCTTCTTGCACACTTTCCTTCTTCAATCCATTGCTTCGGCCACTTTTCTCCTTTCATGACTCACTTCCAACATCAGAACCAGGAATGGGGAAAGGTGCCTTGAGCAACAGTCTGGGGAAAAGAGGGGAGTGAGTTCAGTGCCCTTCTTATGTGCACTTTTACTATTAAATGAAGACACCCCCTTGCTTTATTTATAAATGGGTGGGTATAGAAATAGTAGTTTTGTCACATCTACATTGGTTCTGAGTGCACACGTATGTCTTTGGTGTTTGAATGACCGCCACCTAGTGGATATAAATGTGTATCATAGTATATTCAAATGCAGTTAACATGTTCGTAGTTCCTTTTTATGAGCAGGTGTGGTTTGCATTAATTTTCTGACAATTCATTGTCAGTAGTTCATTTACTAGTCAGTACAGTTTGTAATGTAATGTGTGCCTTTAATTAAAATTACTTGTAACTTCTGGTAAATAACCAGGCAATTACTTGCCAGAGTGGTGAACTCTAGCATGTTCTCCCTTCCATTAACTTACTGTCATAGCCTTGCTTATGTGGTTTGTGATAGGTTCACCCTTTATTGTGACTCATCTTTAGTGAATGATACATAGTTACTTTGTCTTTAAAATATCCAATGAATCTGTTTGAGGTTTGTTTTGTTTTGTGTGTTTGTTTTTGAATTGTCAAACTTAAGTTGTGAGAAAGATGTTGCCTTGCTGGAGCTAGAGATTTGAGAGATTTGAATGCAGGAGTTTCAGGTTTTCTTTAGGGAGAATTGACAGGTGTAACTCTGAGCTATAATTGGAATCCTATTAGTTAACAATATAGAAACTGTCATTTGAAAACATATTGGGTACAAAAATTGCTGTGGCACCTGAAAGGATAAATGGGTTATTATGGCACGATGAGCCTTGATAGGCAACCACCTTAAAAGGTAAAGGTAAAGGTGTCCCCAACCAGTCGTGTCCGACTCTAGGGTGTGGTGCTCATCCCCGTTTCTAAGCCGAAGAGCCAGCGCTGTCCGAAGACACTTCCGTGGTCATGTGGCCGGCATGACTGAACACCGAGGTGCACGGAACGCTGTTACCTTTCCCGCCGAGGCGGTACCTATTTATCTACTTGCAATTTCTTGCTTTCGAACTGCTAGGTTGGCAGAAGCTGGGATTGAAGACGGGAGCTCACTCCGTCACGCAGCACTCGGGTCTCGAACTGCTGACCTGCCAACCTTCCAGTCTGCAGTTCAGCATCTTAACCACTAAGCCACCGCGGCCCCTAGGCAACCACCTTAATAGTGTCCTAATCAAAATCTGTTGACCATTAACATATTATCAATAAATGCATGCTGGTTTAGAGCCAGTTAACACATGGAATTGGATATATTATGTTGGGACAGGGGAGCAAATGTTATTTGTTATGCTCATACACACTTTTCCTTTATTCAAACTGGCCTCTCAGGTATACATCCACCTACTAAAGCAGCTTTTCAAATTGAGGACCCATCTAACCCCACACATGTGTTTGGAGACCCACTTCTTAATTTTAGTATGGTGTGGTATTGCTACTGTTAAGATCCACTTTGGGTCAGGCTGTGAGGTAGTAGTGGGTCCTGGCTTGTCAGTTGAAGCCCAATGCTCTAAGAACAGGAAGGTGTATCGGGCTGGAAGCCTACTGTGCTAAAACAGTGAAAGCCAGGGAACTGTTCATATATGGCTGACTTAAAGTGTTGGAATACACAGCCACATACTGGTATCTCAGCGAACTCCAAGAGGACCATTTGCTGAATTTCTAGTTGAACTTAGTCTGTTGCTTCTCAATGCATTGTGTGTTAAAGGCAGACGACATGAGTCCTGATAATAAGAAGTTGCTCTTCTGCTGTAGCTTCTGTTGCAGCATCAGTTACTGCCTTTAGGAGAGCCCATTATGTTAATGTCTTCAAATGTTTATGCTATGAAATGTGCTTCAGAAGTTGCCTAATGGTTATTGATCATTCACCTGTCTCGTATAGGAAATTGTAGGTTCTATAACCAGTTGTGGTGATTCTGACATAATATGTGGATATTTATTGTTAGTATTAGTGTTAGCAACCTTTCGTAACCTTGTGTCCAGATGTTTTGGACTATAACTCCCAGCATTCCTTGGTTGGGGAACTCTGGTATTGCATTATTTACATTTATATCCTGTTTTCCCCCCAATAGCTCAAGGTAGTATCTATAGTTCTTTCCAGCTCATTTTCTCCTTGCAGCAGCCCTGTGAGATAGGCTAGGTAGGCTCTATTGGGAACCAAGCCTTCTGAGTAAACACCTGATGGAGTGGCGACTGGCTCATGTATTCCCCCACTCCCTCCCTCACTCCCTCTCTCTAAGGGGAAAAGTCTTGCATACCACATAATTGGGTGCTCATGGTAGAAACATGGGGTGGTGATGGAAGTGCTTACTCTACTTTCTACCACACTGTTTTTTGTTTTTATTGTATTACAAACACTTGCAACATAATAGAACAGAAAAATAGAATAAAACAAATCTCAAAACTTCTCCTTTTTCCCTTACTTCAGAGCTATTGTTGGGTGAATGTATAAACCAAGATTGTGGGATTGTGGCACATGAGGAAGGGGGATTTACGTAGATATTTCCTTCCACCCACTGGTCCTGACTAACATCTCCCCAGCTGCTATTTGGCACTGAAGCCCCTGGTCCCCATCGCAGTCTGTCCTCCCAGCAGCTGCTGTTTACAGTTGAAAAAAGATTAATACAACTCTAAGCAATATATTTATTGTCATGTGTTGTTTGACCTTGTTATGGTGTAATTATGTGTCAGTTCCCAGTCTATAGTGGGAACCCATCTTGTATCCTGCATTGAGGTCTTTTCAACATTTGTCAGAGATGCTGTCTGTTTACATATGCAGTGAAAAAACACTGAGCTTTATCAGTGCTATCATTATGAGGGGCTCTGGGAGAAAGTCCCCCGCCCCCATATTCTGGGCCCCCGATTTTTAGTTTTCGTTTTAAAAAGGATAGTCTTAGCCTCTGTAAGAACAATTGTTCCCACCTTCTGATACTGGGATGATTGACAAGAAAAGGGAATCAGCGGTATCCTGTTTGGTTTGCCTCCATTTGCATATAATGATTGGAGGAGAAGGCATTTCTTGTGAAGTGTAGGACTTGTTTGGCTCTAGTTTTCCTGTCTGGTGGGGCGAGCACTGATTTTTTTCTTGCTTTCAGAACAAATTGGTGGGCACATGGCACTTATTTTCTGGTTGGGGAACAACCTCATGTGCACTTGCCACAGATCTCTTATTTTAGCAAAATGTGTATGTTGCTAAAATGATTTAATGTTAATTACATTTGACTACTTGTATTTTTGCCATTCTGCAGTTGACTTATGATGGGCATCCCAGTGTACCCTTCAGCCTGCGAACACAAAATACTTGGGCAAGGACCTGAACATTATGGTACTTTTCCTCTTTACATGAAATGAGAGGAATGACTAAGTTTCCAATATCAGAGAAATTGGAATAATTCATAGTGAGTTTATTCATCTTGCCTGTTACAATTCTTAGGTATGGAGAGGGAAGATGCCTCCCTCTGTGTGAAAACTGTTGAAGAAATAATGGTAGCCCAAAATATGGTTTGATGTAGGATCCCAGATTTTGACATTGCCCTTCAGTTTACAAGGGCTCATACATATTCATGACTAAATTACATTGAATACCATTAGTCCTACGTTATCAGTGAAACACTATTATCTTAGTTGTTTTGGTGTATTTAATTCTTTGTTGCTCTTGGGAACAAAGAGGGTTCCTCCCTTCACTGGGATTATCATGCAGACACACACCCAAATATTCAAAGCTATATGCAGTTTCATTTGTCCTAAGTCCTAAGAGTGGTGAAATTCAAGTCAGTCTAGATATCATATTAAGGCCAAATAATCACAACACCACAATTAACAAACAAACTGTATATGTTACAATATGGGCATGATGGCAATAATATTTACCCTTCCAGAAATGTCACCAAGGTGGTGTACCACAATTTAAATAAAAACAGTACATAAAAACATAAAAAATAAACATGTTTATATTGTTTTATGCTACACTTTGTGTTTCTAATTTTTGTGAACTGCCCAGAGAACTTTGGCTATTGGGCAGTATACAAATAAATAAATATAAAACTAACGGTATTGGGTTAGGGTATTTTAGAAAATGTTTTTATTGTAGAATTTTATTGTTTTAAACTGTTTTATTATATGCTGAACATCGCCCAGGGTGGCTGGGTGACCAGCCAGATGGGTGATTAATCAATTTAATAAATAAATAAATAAATAAATGCAATAAAGCTATATTATTAAAAAAATGAAACACCATTAAAACCACTGCTTGCAATATAAAACGTCAAATTACAAAACTCATGTAAATCACATGAGTTGTTTGTTATGTTCTTTCCCCAATTGCTGCCTACCTGTTAGATTTGATAGTGAATCAGCATAGCAGTGTCCAGAAGGCTGTGCGGAGGTCTAAATCTTCTTACTTTGGTAACAACTAGTTTTGCATGTTTTGTTTTCTTTATTTAATGAATATGTTATAGTTAAGTTCACTAGAAAGTGAACACAGCTTTAGGCTGCAATTGTATGCGCACTTAAGTGGGAGTTAGCCCCATTGGACACACTGGTTCGTGCAACGGCTGATCAGGTTCGCATGATTGTGGCATGGTGGCTTGTTAACCCTGCTGAGTATGATGGTTAGATTTCCCTAATTATCATTGCTGGCATGGCTTGCCATGTTGTCTGAACCTGGGTGGTATGGCTTGTTTGACGGGGTGGGGGGCTGTTGTTGGGTTATTTGAGGGTTGCTGCCCTCCCCTGCAACAAGCTTTACCTCCCAAGTTTGGATGACGCGGCAAGCCACGCCAGCAAGGATAATAAGGGAAATTTGGCCAGCACGTGCAGTGGAGGAAATAAGCCACCATGGCTTATCCCCCTCGCTGTTATTGTGCAAACCCACCCACAGAGACTTACTTCTGAGTAAACAAGTGTTGTATTGCGCTCTTAAGCAGCCTTGAAAAAGTTTATACTGTTGTATGTAGTTACAAGTTGATAAATCCTGACTATGATATTTAACCTATTACACCAGTTCAAATTCAGTTCATTTTAGTAGGATTTGCACCAATGTAGCATGTTGAGGACTGGGTAGAAAGCATATTTGGCAATTACATGCGTACTGAAATTACAGAATTTCTGATTACATGGTTTGGAGAAGGATTTAACCTACAGACTTTTATTGTCCATAATTTTCTAAACAAACCTAAAACTCATTTACATCTTGTTTTACCCTATTGTTTCTACAGCTTATTTTTTGGCTAATAATGAACTTAACTCATACAGGCAAGTGAGACTTGCCAGTAGGTTAAAATTGTGTCTTTAGCAATTGGTACAGCTGCAGCTTTACTATTAACAAAGTTCTCTGATGTATTTTTAATGGGTGGAGTATTGATAGGGGGAAATGATAATCTAGTTTGAAATTACTACTTCTGAATAAAATCCCTCAGATGTCGCACACGCACATATGAGCACTTACCTGTTTTCACAAATTATATTTAAATTGTTTGTTGCTTTTCCTCAGTCTGTAAATTGAGAGTTACTTTGGCTGGGTTCATACAGCATGACAACACGTGGACTGAAGGTTGAACTATGAGTTGTCATTGAACCATGGGTTGTTGTGTTGTATGAGCCCAGCCACTCTAGCAAACCATGGTTTGTTAACCATGAAGAGAAAGGAAAAGGTTCCTCCTGTGCAAGCACCGGGTCATTACTGACCCCTAGAGGGACGCCGCTTGCGCTGGCGTTTTCATTGCAGACTATAGTGGGGTGGTTTGCCATTGCCTTCCCCAGTCGTGACTACCTTTCCCCCAGCAAGCTGGGTCCTCATTTTACCAACCTCGGAAGGATGGAAGGCTGAGTCGACCTGAGCCAGCTACCCGAGACCCAGCTTCCGCTGGGATCAAGCTCAGGTCGTGGGGAGAGCTTCGGTTGCTATACAGCCGCCTACCACTCTGCGCCACACGAGGCTCTTACACCATGGAGAGAACCCATGGTTTATTGTTGGGTTGTGAACTGTGGGTTGTTCGTGGTTAACAACCTATGGCTTGTTAGCATGGCTGGGTTCACACAACACAACTCATGGTTCAGAAACAACCCCATGGTTCAGTGATAACCCACACTCAACCTTGAGTGTGGGTTGTCATGTTGCGTGAACCTAGCCATTGACTAGAATGTATATTTGATTTTAAAATTGTTCTTCCTTTTCTTCACTCAATTACCAGTGCTCACAAGTGGTGCATTCCATACTGAAAGGCTTGTATTATGGAATGAGCTTTCATGAGCAAGATCCTTTTTGCATATATCTTACTCATCCACCTCACTCTCATTCAACAGCTGTTCGCATGTATTTTTCTAAAATTTGGATCACAAGCCTATGCGTGTTTGTACAGAAAAAAGTCCTACAATCCCCAGCATGCATATTGGGAGTTGTAGGATTTTTTTCTGTCTAAACATGCATAGGATTGCACCCTAAGGAAACTTGACTCTTTTTTCAATCAGAGATTCCCAAGGTGAGGAACAATGGTTAAAGCATTGAATAATATCAGGATATAATTAAAACAAAATTCTTTATAAAAAGCCAATTGAACAGAAGGAATGGATAAACTATTTATTATTACTTTTATGCCCTCTTCCAAGGAGCTCAAAGCAGTATACATGGTTCTTCCCTTCTCGTTTTAGCCTCACAGCTTTTTAGCTTAGAAAGGAGTAAGGGGTGACATGATTTGTTGTTGTTGTTCAGTCGTTCAGTCGTGTCCGACTCTTCGTGACCCCATGGACCATAGCACGCCAGGCCTTCCTGTCCTGCGCTCTCTCCCGGAGCGTGCTCAAGTTCATATTCATTGCATCGGTGATGCTATCTAGCCATCTCATCCTCTGCCGTCCCCTTCTCCTTTGGCCTTCAGTCTTTCCCAGCATCAGGGTCTTTTCCAGGGAGTTTTCTCTTCGCATTAGGTGGCCAAAATATTGGAGCTTCAGCTTCATTATCTGTCCTTCCAATGAGCAGTCAGGGTTGATTTCCTTTAGGATGGACTGATTTGACCTCCTTGCAGTCCAGGGGACTCGTAAGAGTCTTCTCCAGCACCACAGTTCGAAAGCATCAATTCTTTGGCGCTCAGCCTTCCTTATAGTCCAGCTCTCACAGCCATACATTACTACTGGGAAAACCATAGGTTTGATTAGACGGACCTTTGTCGGCAAGGTGATGTCTCTGCTTCTTACTATGCTGTCTAGGTTGGCCATAGCTTTCCTCCCAAGGAGCAAGCGTCTTTTAATTTCATGGCTACAGTCACCGTCTGCGGTGATCTTGGAGCCCAAGAAAGTAAAATCTGTCACTGCTTCCATTTCTTCCCCTTCTATATGCCAGGAAGTGATGGGGCCAGATGCCATGATCTTCGTTTTTTTAATGTTGAGTTTCAAACCAGCTTTTGCACTCTCCTCTTTCACCCTCAACAAGAGGCTCTTTAGATCCTCTTCGTTTTCTGCCATTAGGGTGGTATCGTCTGCATATCGGAGGTTGCTGATAATTCTCCCAGCAATCTTAATTCCGACCTCTGATTCATCCAACCCGGCATTTCTCATGATGTACTCTGCATATAAGTTAAATAAGCAGGGTGACAATATGCAGCCTTGTCGTACTCCTTTCCCAATTTTGAACCAATCGGTTGTTCCATGTCTGGTTCTTACTGTTGCTTCTTGACCCTTGTACAGGTTTCTCAGGAGACAGGTAAGGTGGTCTGGTACTCCCATCACTTTCAGAATTTGCCACAGTTTGTTGTGATCCACACAATCAAAGGCTTTAGCGTAGTCAATGAAGCAGAAATAGACGTTTTTCTGGAATTCTCTTGCTTTCTCCATGATGCAGCGAATGTTGGCGATTTGATCTCTAGTTCCTCTGCCTCTTCGAAACCCAGCTTGTACTTCCGGTAGTTCTCGGTTCGCATACTGCTGAAGCCTAGCTTGTAGGATTTTGAGCATCACCTTGCTGGCATGTGAAATGAGCGCAATTGTGCGGTAGTTTGAACACTCTTTGGCGTTGCCCTTCTTTGGAATTGGAATGTAAACTGACCTTTTCCAGTCTTGTGGCCACTGTTGAGTGTTCCAGATTTGTTGGCATATTGAATGCAGCACTTTAACAGCATCATCTTTTAGGATTTTAAATAGCTCGGCTGGAATACTGTCATCTCCGCTAGCTTTGTTGTTACTAATGCTTCCTAAGGCCCACTTGACTTCACTCTCTAGGATGTCCGGCTCAAGTTCAGTGACCGCACTATCATGGCTATCAGGGACATTCAGATCTTTCCTGTATAGTTCTTCTGGGTATTCTTTCCACCTCTTCTTAATCTCATCTGCTTCTTAGGTCCCTGCCTTCTTTGTCCTTTATCATGTCCAATCTGCATCTTAAGGGATGCATCTTAAGCAATCTGCATCTTAAGGGATGGGAGAGGGAAGCAAAAAATGGGATAGATTTCAGGAATCTATCCCATCCTCTCCTCACCTGATATGTCTAGCCCCTGGCACAATGCATTCGCCTCTGAGCTGAAAGATGTTTCCAACAAAACTCTGTCTCACCTCTGAATGTCATGAAAGTGTAAATCATAAGGTTACCTGCTAGTGCAAACATGTCTAAGCGAGTCTTCAGGTGTGGTCTGCCACTGTCACCAAAGCTCAGCATATGAGTCAGAATTCAACCTTTGTTTATTGATTGCTCTGCACCCAACCATTTTCTCTATATTTAAGAGTAGTGAGAATTTCTTTTAGATCTGGTATTGTCTGTACTATAAGATGAAGGAATTGGAAGACTGTATAAAAGCATTGCACTGGAGAAGCTATTTGAATCCTTGAGTAAAACTCTAGATGCAACACTTTTAAATTAGCAGGGCTAGGCAAAAAGTAGATCAGGATATAATGCTAGATCTCTGGGTGATTTGCTGTAGATCAGGATGAATTTCTGACTCCCAGTTATTTAACAACAGCAATCCTTCCCCCACCCCCCAGTTATACTGCTGGAATGAAGAATGCTTGTAGTAACCAGGAGTGGGTTTTTGTGTGGAAGGACTGTGAGCTCTGTTTAGTTCTGGTATTCAAAACAACTTCTTGGGCTCGAATTCTGAGCTCAAGAAGTTGTTTTGAATACCAGAACTAAACTATATGTCTCTTGCACCAACTATATGTCTCTTGCACCAGGGTGGATTTCACAGTTCTAGCAGAAATCGAAGTAGATCCTGTGGGCCTGAAGTCTGTCCCTCCTGAAAAAAGGTTTGGCTGATATGTCAGCGTCGTTGGCCACTTCAGCCTTTTATATAAGAGAAGATAAGGAATGATTGGATAGTATAACATATCTTTTATGCCTGACCAAGACTTTTGCGGTCCTGAATCCAGCCTGTGTGCAAAGAGGCAGTGGCAGTTATGCTGGATCTTTAGCAAGAGATCAATGGCTACCTGTGACAGGAGGAGAAATAACATTGTGATTGGGTGATTCAGTGCAGGTAGAAAGGGTTTGAATACTTATGGTGTGATTTTGTGGAGGTATTTTCCTCCTGTGGCCATTGTAGAATTTTGAAAGAACAGCAGCTGGAGCAGCAACAGTAATATCTGAGGATTGAGGAGTTGACAGATATTGTTATTGTCCCCTGCCAACTGCTGCTGGAAAAAGGCAGGAGCCACAAAATATCCATCTGTCTAAGAGGAGGTGCTCCAGTCCCAGGGGCAAAATTGGATGAGGGTTTTTTAACGATATAGTTACTGCAGATTTCTGAAAGCACAGCAGTTGGAGCATATTATTTTTTTCAGTCACTGCCTTTTAAAAAGAAAAATCCCATGTTCCTTCTGTCTTAATTTTCTCTTATTGTAAGCTGCCTTAAAAGCCTATTCTCAGGGAGAAAGGTGGGTTATAAATATTTCAGTTATCCAAGTTGAGAAGTTGGGACTGTGGCTTGTACACCATTAAGATCTGAGTTCATTTAATTTCATTTGTTATATTTCTGTACCGCCCCATAGCCGAAGCTCTCTGGGGGGTTCACAAAAATTAAAAACCGTTAAAATACATTACATAAAATATAAAAACCATTCACGTAATGACATAAGTGACACACACAACAACAACATATACCTTAAACAATTTAAAACAATCAGCCAGAGACCATCAGAGACTCATTATGCGCTGGCAAATGCCTGAGAGAAGAGAGCAGTTTTAACCTGGTACCGAAAAAATGGCAATGTTGGCACCAGGCGGGCCTTGTCAGGGAGATTATTCCACAGATGGGGAGCCACCACTAAAAAGGCCCTCTCCCTTGTTGCTGCCCTCCGAGCTTCTCTCGGGGGAGGCTCCCAGAGGAGGGTCTTGGATGCAGAACATAGTGTATAGGTCGGTCATGCCAGGAGCTTCCTAAGTTCAGAGCTACAAACCAGATTCTGTGATTCTAGCGCTGTTTTATAGCAGTGTTGCTACACTCTTTCCCCAACCCACCGGCTACCTGTTTTGTTGTTCTTCCCTTGGTTTATCCACTGCCTGGATAAACTGCCTGGAGCCCAGCTAGCTATCTTCTTGAATCTGACCTTGACTACTTGCTTTTTCTAGCCAGCCTTTATGTTCCTTGGACTGGCCTTCTGGTTTCCCTGTCTTGCACTGACTGTTGACATAGGATGGATCTAAAGAGATACATACGTGCATTTGGCACCAGATCTCACTTTCATAAAATGCCTCAACACAACATTTCAGCTGCTCTTTAACATTCCAGCTTTGAAAATTGAAGATAAATGATTATACATATATTTTTTTACTCTCTTTCATCTTTTGTTTTTTTTGCCTTTCTTTATATTTTTTATTGCAAAATAGATAATATCTCTAGTATAAAATATATTACTGACTGTTGAAGGTTTATATTAAGTTTTATTATTATATAACACTATATATTTTTATTATTATTAATAATAATAATATAGGCTTCTGGGAATGAATTGTAGATCTGTTGCTTTGATATAAGATTGATGAAATGATATTGAAATGTAAGGTTATTTATTAAACTGTAAGATTGTTAAGGTTATAGATATAGTTTTTAAAATAGAATGGCATTGGAGGCCTGGGGTGTATTGGAGTTTAAACTTATTCTTTAAAGGGGAGGGAGAGGGGGAGGGAAGGGGAAAGAATCTTCTTTCTTCCTCACTTCCTTTTCTCCTTCCTTTTCTCCTTCCTTTCCTTTCCTTTTTTTCCCTTTCTTTTTCCTTCTCTCTTTGTTATTGTGGTGTCCTCATCAGAATATTGTATAGTTGGGAAATTGTAGTATTGATCAGGTTGTTGGTAATGTTGGTATTGTTTATTTCATTTATAAAGATAAAATAAAATAAAATACATTCAACATTCCAAGTTTGAAAATCTATATTTCCCTTGATTTCCTCTTTGATCAGCTTTTACACGTAATCCCTAAACTGACTTTTAAACAAGAGTGCAGAACCTCAGCCTCGGGGGCCATACCCAGTCTGTCTAGAGTCCGAATCCGGGCCTTTAGGATTCCCCAGATTGCCATGCCACCATCAACTGGCTGACCTAAAATATGTTGGTATTTTTGTCCCTACCCCTTTTATGTTGAGCGGCCGCTGATAACTTTTCCAAACTGGAATTTAGCCCTTGGGTTGAAAGAGGTTCAACACCCCTGCTTTAAAGCGTTGCTTTTGCACACCATAGGTGAGAGATTTCCTTGATGTTATATTTCACTGTATTATTGCACTATATTTCATATTCTAGTCCTTGTGCAAATCTTCTATTTGCAAATGGATTCATTTTTATTGAACAAGGGCACAGTGCAAAGTACAGATGCTTTATGGTTTCTCTCCTTCCAACTGCCAAGCATAAGTGTTTTCTCAAAGTCTTCAACTTTGCAGAAGTTGTTTTTATGGTACAATCCTATGCATGGTTAACTGAAAGTAAGTCTCAGTGATTTCAAAGGAACCTACACCTACGTAAATGTATTAGGACTGCAGCCTTAATTACTAAAACACAAAACACATTGCTAGGAGTACCTGAAATACAGTGTTGATAGAGTGATCATTATCATATTTAATTAATTGTGCATAATTTCCCATGGGGGACAAAGGACACTTTGGTAGTTCAGCAAATGCTAGCTCTTGAATATAGATATTGGATCAAGGACATGTATTGTGCATAGAGGTCAAACAAGCATCATACCATTATATAGGGATGTCTCCCCTCACCCCCACCTGCCTTCAGGCAGGAAGCATGTTGCAAGAGGGGAAAGTTGCAGAATTCCTTTGTATTCCAAGAACTGTATGAATAGAAAGATGTCTGGCCGATTTACAGTAGATAAGTGTTTGACTTCCAGTTATTTAATAGTAGCAATAACAAAACAATCTTTCCCACTTAAATGAGGTTTCCAGAATGAAGAAAGCTTGAGGTAACCGGGAGTAGAGATGTAAACCCCTCCCCCCGAAAATGTGAGAAAAAATCATTTTTTCCCATTTTTTTCCAAGGACCATTTTTGTTTTTTTTCTGGTTGGGAAAAATTGAACAGTTTTGGATTATGAAATATTTTCTTTTAATATTTAAGACAAAGTATTTATATATTGTTACCCAGCCCTAATTCCCCTCAAAATGATTTCTAAAAACTATGCAATAAGAAAACTTTTATAGAAAGACTAGAGATGTAAAATGTCTGGAAATATTGAAGCTATGGGGAAAATGTTTTTGTTAATCCTCTCTGTAAGATTCACAGCATAGTTAGTTCTTTCATTACTTATTAAAATTATTGCTCTAAAGTATATTTTACTGATACACATTTATGCTTAGTTTCCCAACATGTGAGCAGAGTCACCATTGCATTCTTGACAATAATATTCTTGACAGTTGAGGCTTTGTTCTATAGAGTCCTGTGTTTTTGATGCTGGAGCAGTCATTTAATGTAGTTCTAATCTATTCAGACAATAATTATAAATTTACTGAGTTTACGTTTAAATGTTTTAAAATATAATTTTATGAGCAAACGAAGTCATACATAAAATAACTTCAGGAACAGAAAGGCTGCTTTACGTTCCTAAAGCTTCCCTCCCCAACCTGCCCTCCAGATGTTTTGGACTACAGTGCCCAGAATTCCTGACCATTGGCCATGCTGCCTGATGGGCACTGAAGCCCAACATATCTGGAGGACAGTAGGTTGAGGATGGCTATCTTAAAGCGACAAAGTGAATTTAGATTTGTAAAGAGAACTAAAAAAATAAGTATTGCTTGCTTTTCAATTTTCCCCTAAATTTCCGGGTTTTTTTTTCTGGAAAAAAAGTTTTCTTCCCATGGCCTCAAAATTTATGGAAATTTTACATCTCTAACCAGGAGTGGATTTTTGTGTGAAAGGACTGAGTTGATTTTAGTTCTGATACTGAAAACTAATTCCTAGGCTCAGAATGTGCTTAGGGGCTCCCTGTTCTTTAATTCTAAGTGAGTGTCTGTTGCACCTGTCTCTGGTTGGTGGTTCTTGGTGTTATAGTAAAAAAATAAATCAGATCTGCCAAGTGTGAAGTGGAATAGATATGAGTAAAATTATCACAAGGGTATTTATTCTGGGGTAGGAGATTTGCATTGCCATAGACTTTGTGTGTTCTTAGAGGAAGGATTGCTCATTAACAAATGTACTGGTTGTTCAAGGAAAAAAGGTGCAGATGGCAACCAGCACAGTCGATGGCAGCACAGTCAACCAGCACAGCCCCAAGGCTGCAGAAATATTTCAACACCGGTCCTGGAGTCAGTAAAGCAGTGCTGTCCAACCTGATTGCTTTCTGCAGTTCATGTCCATAAGTATGAATCAATTATGCACATATCTCAGGCACATATCTCCATCCACTGTTCATTCCATAAGGCTGACCAGCCGTGTACTCCCATGTTGGGAGTAATTCGGCTCCTCTCCGTTTGCCGTATGTAGGGTTTAAATTATTCTTTTAAGCCATTGCTCTTCCTTGGCCTGGCTTATATACAAGAGATCTCTTAAGCCATTCATCACAACTTTATACCAGGGCTTCTGCATTCATTGCAGCAAAAACACAGACAACACCCAGAAAATAGCTTGTGTGCTAGAGATTGCCAAATCCTTTGAATGATTCAAGTATAGCAACTCCTGTTTTTATAAATAACATAATTATGATGGAAATTGTATTCTTCAGATTTTCAGAGACCTTGTAAATTTTTTTTTACAGGTTGTACAAGGGGACATAGGGAGAAAAGAGCATGAGGTAGACGTTAGTGTTATGGTAGGGCCTAGGCCTGTAAGGAACAATGCAGTGCACGGAAACTCCACCCTAAAAACTACTACCAAAGTTCACTTTTGTTTCTTAGCCTTTATACCCAGTGTTTATGATTAAGATACTCATGATTCATTTTCAAACTTCTGTTCACAAACATGAAGATTAGAAACACGCATTTTTTCTATGGAGGTATTTTTAAATAGAGGTAGTGTGTTTCAGGAATCTAGATTCTGCATAACTTTCTAGATCTGTGCAAGTAAACATTCAAAAACATATGTAAATGTTTAATAATGTAAACACAATAACTAGGGTATGACAGGCTTTGCCTAAACTTGGTAGCTAACCATTATTTTTTGTCACCACTGCCCTTCCCTCACATTCACAGGAACAAGCCATATGCCCAGGTTCTCCTTAGCTCTGGTCGCATTGCTCATGGCACATGCTTGTGCTCTGAAGAGACACAAGGATGTCAGAGCCAGTTTCAGTGGTGCTTTAGAAGCCATAGTGGCCTCAGACTGCCAGATGCTTCCCATCCTATTACAGGAGCTCTGCAAGAGCACTATCAAATGTGCTCTGCTCATGTCTGTTGTGGTCATCAACATTTCCCAGGAAAAAGTAGGGCAGAAGAAAGTGCTGGGCCAGGCAGAGGAAGTGACTCTGCCACTGTGCTAGCCTCAGAACTCCATTTATGATCACTTCCGGCAAACTGTTTTGACTCCCTGACAATAACCATCTGTAATTGTTCATGTTAAATGTTATATTCCTTTTTTTCTCTTTGCTTGCAACCAATTTGAATATAATATTTTAGCTATTTGTGTTCTTTTTCTCTACCATTTAGTAAAGGCATCACTTAGTATATGTTAGATGTGTTAACTATAACTTGTGCAGTATGAATATTTAATTGCTTCACTTTTAAACCCCATTCTCTCTTAGGATACAATTCTTTGTTGTCCATCAATCGAAGAAGTTGTAAGACTTATTTTGTATTAATGCTCTGAGTAGATGAATGGACAACTGTATATTCAAACGAAATACTATGCCCTGTCAAATAGGGAAAGTGCACGTTGAAAATTCTGCATGGAAGCCAGTTGCTGGGCATAGCTATTCTCCCCAAGCTGGCTTTTGTGCTCTTGTTGCAGAAGAACTGCATGTGCAGACAGGATTGCTGTTTCTGGGTCAGGGCTAAAAACAAACTGTATGAGGTTAATTTTTTGGCTGTTCAGAGTGTCTGTTCCAGAATGGCCTTCTTGGATCCATTTACTCCAGGGGTGGGGAATCCTTTTCAGCCAAAGGGCTGAATTCCAGTCTGGGAAAGGTCTTTGTATGTGTGTGTGTTTCTATGTGTGGTATACATTCCAACTGTGGGAATGGTCAAAGGCTCTATCAAATCTAGTCTGCCAAATTCTGACTATTACTGATTGTAAGTCTACTCAAAAGTAAGCAGGAAAAGCCTCTGCGTGTCTACTCAGAAGTAAGCAGAACTGAATCACTCAGCAGCACTTTCAAATAGCATCCCAAATACCAAGCATCTTCTCCCTGCTGTACAGTGGCAAAGGCACAGTCAAGAAAAGCTCTGATCATCTGTTGACTAGAGAGAAGAGCTTTTCTCTGCCGGAAGAAGGGGCAGGGCCTAGGGAAAAATCTGGCAGGCCGGATGGAGAATCCCCATGGGCTATTTTCAGCTCACAGGACAGAGGTTCCTCATCCCTGATCTAGTCTTATCATTCTGTTTTCAACAGTGGCCAGCCAGTTCGCTTTGCAAACAAAGAAGCAGAACATGAAAACAGGGACCAACCTCTGATGTTTGTTCCCATATACTTCCTCTATACATAGAGGCTTTATTTAATTCTTAAACCAGAGGTGCAGAACCCTGGCCCATGGGCCTAATCTGGCCTGGGGGGCTCCCCAATCTGGTCCACAGAGCTTCCTGGGCTTCTTCCAGGGGGTGGGGCCTGGCTTCTAAGCGAGAATCCATACCGTAATCTCCGATCTCAGTGGAGGATGCGGGCACCGGCCAAGACTTCCTTCGTGTGCCTCTTGCTGACCTGAGTGAAGTTGATGAGAGGTGCACAGAGAAGGCACCTGACTCAGGCGGTGCTGGGAGGAGCCATTTCCCCCGGAGCTGGTTGGGTTCATTCATGCACCAGTTGCCATCTCCATCAGGATGAAAACAGCATGGGAACCTCCCAGGGCTGGCCAAGTCTCCTCAGCACATAGAAAGTGAAAATCGTGCGGCGATGACATTGGTGAGCATGTTCGTAGCTACTGACATAATCTGGCCCTCCTGGGGGTCAGTCTGGGTCTCCACCTGAACAGCGTTCTGCATCTCGGTATTACACCTATCAATGGCTGTTAGTATCTTTCATTAATTGATAAAATGCTTTTAAAAAGATTAGAAGCCAGTACCACTCTATCATAGATTGTGGTAGTGAATTTTCCAAAGTTTTATGCATTGTGTGTACTTTTTTCTGTTGCCTCCTAGGTACATTCAATAGATGATGCATTTCCTTTGTAGCCTGTTTCAACAGCCGCCTAGGAATGTGTAGAGTACACAGCTGAATATCTGCTGGTGATATTTTGTTTTATTTGACATCATAATTTACAGGGAACCCCTACTACATTACAGCTCTTGGGCCAGATCCTGTTGGATGAAACATTGAGGCTGTTCCCTTGTTGAAGATGGAAAAGCACATTTTAATATTTAAAAAGAAAGCTGACTAGCCAGTACTATTGGCACAGCTAATATTATTCTGTGTACATCTGTTTGTATGTTTTAGATTATACTAAATATTTCAGCTATGAAAAACAGCACTTTGCCTCCACTATACATTCAATAGAAATGTTTAACATGCCAATGTAAAAATAGCAACTGAAAATAATAAAGATTTGTTCTGAGATAATATCAGGTGCTATTTCTATAGATGCAAACCTTTAGTTGTTGTTCTGGTTACAAAATGATGTATATATTCCAGTTTAATTGAGATGTAATATTTTGGCAGCCATTTTGTATTTTTAAATTTCCATTTTCTCAGGCTCAGTTGTCACAGGAGACGGGCTTATATTCCAAACTATGCACCATTTAATACTGACGCTGCATCTTACAGTGCAATCCTAGGTATGTCTACTCAAAAGCAAGCCCCACTGAATTTAGTGGGACTTACTTCCAGGTAAATGGGTTTAGGACTGCAGCTTTGGGGTGCAACCCTATACATGTTTAGACAGAAAAAAGGCCTACAACTCCCACTATTCCCCAGCCAACATGCTGGGAATTGTAAGCCTTTTTTCTGTCTAAACATGCATAGAATTGCACCCTTAGTTTCATAACATTTTGTTGCCCAAAAGAAAATGTAATTGATTGCCATTTTGGAATTTTTCACCGTAGGCTTCTAAGATCTTTGCAATAAAGTTAGGCCTAATATTTGCTTGTCATCAAAATTGGTTGACCAGTGTAACTCCATTGACTATATGTTGGTTAAACAGTGTGGTTTATGTTGTTAAGTAGTGTCAGAAATGGCTCATCCTTCCCCCTTCACAATCAGCATTAAAGGAGACAAAGCTTCTGGCTAATACTACTTTATTTTGCTATAAACTAGCCTCTTTACAAATACAGATTCCAGGAAACTCTCAGACTCCCTCAGGCCCCTAAACAACTAATCTGCGATTCCTAATTAGAGGAGACTAACCGAACTGGAGGGTAGTGAAGTTGCCAACAGTTTGGGCATGAACCTTATGGACAAACTTGGTTCACAGTGATGCACCTCCCTTAGGGTGGCTCCGTCCTATGTTGGCTTCCAAGAGTGGCTATCTTGGATGAGCGTCTAAGTCCTACCCCTAACCTTTCCTGCTTTGCTTTGCAAGATGCCCTAGCAGCTCTCAAGTCACGCCTTCCTCCTCCTCCGAAACTTGAGTTTTTACAGTTGAGGGAGGGGGCAGGGACTTAGCCTGGGCCATCCATTTGTCAAGGTCTTCGGAGGAATCTCTCCCAGCGTCTTGGCACTGTACCGAGGGTCCCTTCCCCAGCCCCTGATCTAAGTGCTCCAACTCTGATTCAGATTCATGTGTCAGACCTCTCAAGGTGCTTGGACTCATCCCTGACAATTAGTTGGCACTAGCCATCCTAACTGCCCACCTGGTTTTAGGATAAGTGATAAAGTGTATCACTTGGGTACTGACATTTGGATTCACCAGCTCAAAAAACATAAAAACACAGTTAAGCCAACAAATACTTTTCAAAACTTGAGAAATCTCCCTGACTATGTTGCATAAGCCTTGCAAACAAGTGCATAACAGTTTCATACCCCCTCCTTGCCAATAAAATGCCTCCCCTCTTCACTGCCTAATTGCCTGGAGACAATTCTTACAAATTGCAGGTGACAAGAGGTGCTTCCAGATGGAGAGCTCCTAGCACTAACAATCAAAAGGGATTGTGCAGCTATTTCTTTTCTTCCTTAGCGAGATTTTTCTGGTAAGAAAATAGAAGGGGGGAAATATGTGAGGGCTACTAATGGGAGACGTTGTCTGAACCCTTCATAAAATTATGTGAATGAAACAGTGTGATTGCACAATAAAAGCTTCGTCTGGAAGCACATTCAGTAAGACACTGTTTACAAGCTGGATTATATATAGCCTTCAAGACTGGAAAATCTTTGTTTTCCCTTCAAGGATTAGATGGGTACATATATATATGGATATTGTAAATATACAAGAAACTTTAAAAAGAGTTCTAAAAATGCTCCGGAACTTTGGGTGGAGGAGCAGGAAAAATATGTTGCTCATCGTGGTGGTTGTACACAATACATCTGTGACACTTTCACCAGAATATAGACACTACTATTTTAGCAGGGCCTGTTTGGGGGTCTCCAAGGTACAGCTTGAGATGTTTCAAAAACCTGCAAAACTTGCTTGACCCAAATGGGACATGAAAAATGAATCTGCATCCATGGGCAATAACAATCTATAATTCCACTTACAGTTCTTTGAAAAACATTGCAAATTCACCCTTACTCATATTCCAGCCAAAAAAAACAAGCGGGGGGATAACGACTATGCTAGTTTTGGATGGTATACTGCTGCAGAATTGGATTAATACTTGATTAAGTCAAATACTGATTATTACTTAGGACTTGTTTAAAAACTGTTGATTTTTTAAAAAAATTTGAGCTAAAGAAAAAAGTAATCTTCGCAGCATTCTCTCACGGTGTTTAAAAACACATAAATTATACTGCTTGTGGATAAGATTGCTGGGAGCGTTGTGCTGCTGTTCTGCCATTACCACATCTCCTCAGTTTCATGGACTTATTTTTCTTGAGTTTAACTCATAGGAAAAATATCATGTTTTGTTAGGTAGGAGCGAGCATTTAATTCTCTTGAACATATTGTTTCTTAAAGGTGGCTGCTTGCAGCTGTGGTCTGCAGAGAATGAAATCTAGAGTGGGTGGGTGGCAAGAAGAAAAAAGAATAGCCACTGCTCACCCACTTGCCCTCTCCTGGCTCTGATCCCCAGTTAGGCCACTGCAGTTTCTCCTAGCTGCTGACCAAAAGGCCTGATGTCAGCTGTCAGTTGTGGGCCCCCTAATGGTATGTGATGTCTGGCACATGCCTAATGATGCAAACTTCTGACACTGGGCCTGGTACCAGGGCCACCTTCAGGACTGCCCCAGCAGCTACTTCACAGTGCCATTTGCCTCTTGGCCATCCTTGCTAGTCTTCACGAGATGGATCTGGTATTTCTCCTTCCTGAATCTTATTTTTGACTGGGCCATTTCTTCCTACCCCAGGTTCTGTTTCTGAATGGTTGCTTCTCATAATACTTCTAAAAGTCACTTGTTATGCCGTATGATGCAAATGTAAAACAGGTACAGTAATTTTTTTTTTTTAACTTTCCTCTCTTATCTCCTCACAAGTTACCTCATGTTAGAAATGTAGATCTGATTGTAACCAAATTTGACTTTTTTTCCCCTTCCCCACACTACAGGGTTAGGCGTGTACAGAATAATTACTACTTTGGCAAAAATTATGGCTTCCCTTGCAATTTAATTTAAGTTACTTTTAGTCAAATTAGTTAGTTTAAACAATAATTCTACAAGCTTGTGTTAAGCTGATTTTCAGGATAAAAGGTTTAGTGATTGATCATTAACTTCTCTGAACACTGAAATACTTCCATTTATTTAGCAAACTGAGTGCAGGCAAGTAGTTCTGATAGTACTGCGTAAATTGTACTGGCGTTTCTTTGTCCACTTGTCGAGTGTGTTGTCTGTGCATTTCACTTTGCTTCAGCAGTTGTTCGGCCTTTGCTCCTGCTAGTTAAGGTGTGGCTGGCTGATTCAGGTTGTTCTCTCTTTCCCCTCTTACCTGAAGATTTGCATGTTTGACCTGGCGGAGTAATTGGGCCCGCAGCAACCTGGGCGTGCCTCTCTGAGAAACACTTAGTTTCATGTATGAGTCATAAGCTGAAGCACAGACACCACTTCCCCAATCTACAGTAGCCATTTTAACTGCACAAAACTGTTGGATTTCTTGTTACTGTCTAGCTTTTGGGACCCTGCAAGCAACTTAGATCAAGGTAATTTTGATTGACTCAATATGGTAAAGTGTCTGTAACTTGAATTTATTAATTCTAGTAGAGGATTAGGTGTACCTGCTGAGTTTTTAAAAACAAACATGGCTGTGTGCTTTTGACTCTGCTAATAAATAAAACTGAGTCCTATGCTGAATTGCATTTAGGGAAGAATAGGGAACAGCGAATGTAATAAAGGGTGTTTTATATTTAAATATTTCATTTGCCAGGAAAGAAAAATTCTGTTTGAGAGAGAGAAGCTGGAAAACCTAAAACTTCCTCTTGCAGCTCAATTAGTTTGATTGGATGAAAAGTGAAAATGGCTTTAAGGACGCTTGTCAGTGTTATTGGTTCATAGATAAATAAAATCTAAATGCATTTTATGCTTTTGAATGAGGAGGACAAGAAATGTAATAGAAATAAGCTGTGGAAAGCCAGCACTGTGTGCTACAAAGAAACATACTTCAGGTATGACCTTTACCTCTAAGCTAAATATAAAACACATTCTTGTTTATAAAACAGGAGGTATGTGTTTGTGTGGTGTTTTAAAGCATGGAATAGAAGGGCCTGCTGAAATGCTTCAGATGGCACATTAGAAAAATAATTGCGTGATACTCTGGTAGTTGGTTATATTCTGATCGTATGTACTTGAGAGAAAGGCAGAATCATCTTGCATGGCGTATTTTCTATTTATCATATCTTTGCTATGCTACAGAAATTAGTGTGCAGTTGTCTTATTCTTTAAAGATGTTGTTGCTTTGATATTGGGGAGGGAGGTTCGGCTATGGTATTCTGCAAAACACATGTATTGCAGAGAAGGATTTGTGTGGTGACATTTGGCAGAGGTCTCAAGTTGAGACTAAGTGTAAACGCTGCATTTAGAGGCTGTTTCTAGGGAGGAGGGGTGGGAAGAGCAGGCTTAAATGACTTGTCTCATGATTTCAACCTGCCAAAATATTATTTTCCCTTAAGGATGTTAGATGGGATTTCTGCCTATCTTGTTCTTTTAGGCAATACTTGTCACCTCTTTGGTTGAAGGCTTGTCTGAGAAAGCCTAGCCTCTTTATTTTGCTTTTTCAACTGAAAACAAAACTTGCTCGACTTTTAAAATTGGGTCAAATTTCTCAAAACAGAAGATGTAATGCTAGAGGAAAAGGTGCCAGTAATATTGTCAGTGTGTGTGGGAATACAATGGCACTGTTCATTGTAGCATTAGAGCTACTACCACCATTACCAATATGTAAGGCTTAAATGTACTTACTCACTGTGTGTGTGTGTGTGTGTGTGTGTGTTTGATGCTGTTGAATTTTGAGTACTGCTGTTTCGGTTCAGCCGTTTTGTTAAGTTCTCCAGTAGCTTTCAGTGTCTAGTATTTTAAGTAGTAGCATTTCCTAGCTTTTAGGATCCTGTGTAATGTGCTTTTTTAGAAATAATTAGGTGGACCACATTTATGCCTAGGATCTAAAGAACTGTATAATTAGTGCTCTATATCCAGGAAGGCTTTAGGATAATTTTTCGTTAACATCAGATACCCCTGTCCCTACGTCACATAGGAAACCTCTTTTGAAACTCAGAGGATGTGAAAAGCAGTTTGGGATAGGGCAGGTGTGTTTGTGTGTGTTTATCTGCTGTTCAAAGAAAGAAAACAGTTTAAAAACAAAAACAAAAGTTCTCATGGGGGGGATGGTGATGGTGGAAAACCCTGGGCATCACAAAAGTAGTTCTTTGGATCCCAGCCTTTTATCACTAGGTAGGATACAGGTATTCTGTGATCAGGATCTCCTGCTTAAAAAAAAACACAGCTGGGGCTGGGGGGAATCAGAACTGGTCTATGGTGCTGAGGGAGTAGGGTTAAGTCTCATTTGCCATTTTCTCACTTCAAAATGCCCCCTCTCCAACAGCCATTTTCCCCATGGAGGAAACACTTATTATATGGGTACCTGCATATTTTCCCTTGTGACTCAAATAACTTTAGAAGGGGCAATTTTAATCAGAAAATCGTGTGATGGTGGAGGGATGAATCCCCTCCCATATGTAGTGGTCCCAATTGGATTACCTCCATGGCTGTTACTAACTTCTTTAAAAACATCATGTCTAGTTTGGGCAGGGTAAAAATTGAAGAGAATTTTTCATTCCGAATATGTGGAGGAGGGCAGGATGGAAGTGTACGCTTCTTGTAGTATGAATTAGTCTTTTCATGATTTGTAGTAGTGTCCTGAAACAGTACTGGTCTGCCCTATTCTAAGAGCTTACTTGGTGACACAACAAGTCTCAGGGCAGAATCCAATGGGGTGCTTATGCCCCCACCATTTCTCTTGCCCCTGCAGATTTTGATGCAGAAGTGGTGTGTCCCACCAATTCCATTATATAAGCGGGACCCACTGCTTGCACAACAGAGATTTAGTGCTTCCCACAGGAAGCCCCCAAACGAGGAGAAACGCTTGTTTCGCTATTGGGACAGGTCGGCAGAGTAGAGCGTTTGCACACTGGTATTGAATAAAACTAGCATTGGTATTGAAATGACCATTAGAAAATCTTCTCTGCTTAAGTACGCAGGAGCTGTGCATCATTTGTTCATTTTATATATTAAATACTTCAGTTCCAAATTGTTGGAAGTATTTAACAAAAAATGGTGAAGTGTAGTGCCAATCATCCTTGCCCCAGGTTATAGCAACCCAGACAGCTGCTGCTGTTTGGGGCAACCTCTCTGCTATTTGTCCTTTAAGCAAGCTGTTACATCCAGCTTCTCAGATACTCTACTGGAAGTAAAATGTAAAGAACAGAATAGAATGGGATCCATGCAGAGTATCAGAGATATGTTTATTTGTTTATTTGAGGTATTTATATGCTGCTTTTCAGGTGAACCTTACAAAGCTGTTTATATAAAAATATGTTTAAAATAAGCATTAATAAAGCTATAGAAATAAATTGGTAAAGCCAAACTATAAGGGGGAAAAAGCCTGTCAAGAGCCAATCCTAAAGCTAAATAGCCCTTCCAAAATCTCCATGGGCACACCATGATTATTGCAGCATTTACTGAATTCTGAACTCAGATCACCTCTGAACTCAAACCACATCTGTATGTTTGAGATAATGACCTACTCATCAGTGTTTATAGAGTAACTCTATTCACAGGTGAAAAAGGGACAACTGAGAGCCCATAGTTAGGCCTTCACTAAATAAATCGTTGGCATTCTATTTTGGATTAAGATTTGGGAATTTAAGAGAAATTGTGGGTTGTTAGTCTAACTTAAGTCCCATTCATTTTTATGGGTCTACTTTAAGTAAGACTAACAAACAGTACAACAGTTTGTTAATAAATAGAATCTTGAACAAGTTTTCCAAGTCATTGGCATTTAAACCCCCCCCCCCCCTGACTCCATTATTGTCATTCTGTGCTTTGGTTATTACCTCATAAACTGCAGTTCACATCATGCTCTGTTCTAAACCAACTCTTACATCTTGATTATCCTTTCTTGCAAGATTTCATAGAGAAATATCAGACTCTTGAACATTCTACCTCTCCCACCACTGCAGCTGCCTTGTGCTGCTGTTGGTAAAGTGCTGATCCATTTGGCAGGGTCAGGAGAAGTGTGCGTGGTGCATGTGTTTGTGCGCACATGTCTGGAGTAACTAGTTTTTCATTACCTGGACTGGCAACCAGCACAGGCTCTGAAAAACTGAGCAGGTTGATAAAAATTTTGCCAGACGGTATCCTTAAGTAGGCCTCATGCAAATAGAGCTGGCTCTGAATTAGC
Organism: Heloderma suspectum; assembly: GCF_057233095.1. Classification (NCBI taxonomy): domain Eukaryota; kingdom Metazoa; phylum Chordata; class Lepidosauria; order Squamata; family Helodermatidae; genus Heloderma; species Heloderma suspectum. Next base: position 173,524,350 of record NC_139460.1, on the reverse strand, counting down.
AGCAGCTGACTAATAGTGGGTTGTCAAGTATGGACTGAAAGGGAGTGGTTGGTGGGTCAGCTGTTGGTCTGAGGGCAGCCAGTTGCTGATCACTGATTTATGTTTTAAAATGTCACCCTTCTATTATAAATAATAAAAATGTTTTACTTCTTGAACACCTCTTATAAGGAAGAATAAATATGAGTGCTGCTCCTGTAAACGGCCATCTGCCATAAGTACATTAGCCCTTTAATGTTTCACACATGTCCATCTTGAAGGAAGAATTAAGACCAAACTCTTTGGAAATGGATATCAGTCTGTGTATCTTGAGACACCATGAACCTGAGGTGAGTGTTCTGTCCTAGTGTTCTTTCCCAGTTGTGTGCCTTCCTACAAAGGCAATTATCTTGATTGCAGATGTAGATGATACCCAGCTCTACCTCTCGTTTTCATCAAACCCAGGTGAGGCAGTGGCTGTTCTGAATCAGGTCCTGGGCACAGTAATGGACTGGATGAGGGCCAATAAACTGAAACTCAATCCGGACAAGACAGAGGTACTGTTAGTGGGTGGTTCGTCTGCCCAGCTAGGTGATATTCAACCTGTTCTGGAGGCGGTTGCACTCCCCCTAAAGGATCACGTTCGTAGTTTGGGGGTGCTCTTGGATCCAGAACTGTCACTTGAGGCACAGGTGAACTCAGTGGCACAGAGCACTTTTTATCAGCTTAGGCTGGTATACCAACTGCGCCCTTATCCGGACAGAGATAACCTAGCTACAGTTATCCATGCTCTGATAACTTCTCGTCTGGATTACTGCAATGCGTTATACGTGGGGCTGCCTTTGAAACGGTCCGGAAACTTCAGCTGGTCCAAAATAGGGCAGCAAGATTGTTAACAGGGACTGGCCAGCGAGCTCATATTATGCCAGTACTTTTCCAGCTGCACTGGCTGCCAGTCCATTTCCGGGCCCGATTCAAAGTGCTGGTATTAACATTTAAAGCCCTTAATGGCTTGGGGCCAGGTTATCTGAAGGATCGCCTCCTCCCATATGTGCCTGCCCGGACCTTAAGATCATCCTCAGTGGCCCTTCTCCGTGAGCCCCTGCCAAAGGAAGTGAGGCGGGTGGCTACTAGGAGGAGGGCTTTTTCTGCTGTGGCACCCCGGCTCTGGAATGCGCTCCCTAGTGAGGTTCGCCTGGCACCTACACTGTATTCCTTTCACCACCAGGTGAAGACCTTTTTATTTTCCCAGGCATTTTAGCATTTTAGCTTTCTAGACTTTTAGCTTTGCTGTTTTAAATCTGTATTTTAAATCCCTGCACTGCTGCTAGGTTTTATTGTGGTTGTATTGTTATATTGTGGTTTTAATGTTCTATATATTTTAAATTGTTTTATTGTGTGCCGTTTGGTTTTAATTTTTGTGAACCACCCAGAGAGCTTCGGCTATCGGGTGGTATAGAAATTAAATAAATAAATAAAACTACCTGGAGTACAGTATTCTGGATAGGTTGGAGCTGTCTGTCAATAACTCTCTGCTGGGTTCTGCCGCAGATGCAATTTCCCTCTCTATCCTTCACATTGTGGTCCCACATCTGAGGATACCACTGCATTCGGCTTGAAGCTCATTTCCTTCACGCCCCATCAGCAGTTATCTTTGGGGGCACAGTGTGAACAACAATAGGTGCTATTGAATTCTAGTTGCTCCCTCAAACTTAGGTATAACATAAATGTGATATATTCCATTTATTCTTTGACTATCATAAAGGAAGCTCTACATTCTGAGTAGCATAAAGAAGGCCCCTCTACCTCCATTCCCTGGATAAATGGGAATGGAAGGAAGAACAAAAATATGATAATCTCTTGCTGAAAATGTGGCACCTTCTCATGTGGTGTGTTCATTTGCAAGTTGTACTCAGGTGATGTTAAATTAAAACTATTCCAGTTATCAAGCCAATAGGCCGGTTTGCATGCTCAAGCAAGCCACTGCCACAGTGGCTTGTTTTAATCAGTGTCATTTGCCAGCCGCCATTTCCCTAATTACTCTCCCTGGTATGGTTTGTCATGTTGTCCAAACCCAGGCGGCATGGCTTGTTTGAGGGAGAAACATCCTCAAATAACCCTACAACAGTTTTGCCCTCAAACAAGCCATGCTACCTGGGTTTGGATGACATGACAAACCATGCCTGGGTAGGTAAATAGGGAAATGGCAGCTGGCAAGTGACACTGATTAAAACAAGCCACGGTGGCTTAGTTTGATCGTGCAGTCTCGGTCATTGTCAGCAATTCGCCTTTGAGCAACCGAAAGCATTTGAATGTTCCCCTGATAAAGAGCAATTAGTGCTTAAAATGTGTTGGAACCTATATTTTGATATGTCTTTCTGCACCTCTTCATATCTTTTTGGCTTTGTGATACATTGAATTGCCTACTCTTTTGTGTTGTACTGGACTTCTTGTGATTAAAAACTTCACTTGGCTGTTAATTGCTGCAGATTGCATTGCTGCTAAAAACACAAGAGTAGGCCTAGCTTTTCCCCCTAATTAGCTGACATCCTTAGATATGCTGCTTCTGCATATCTACGCTGAAGTATTTATATGTGATAAAGTAGCACCTATAGTTTTGAATAATGATGTTTGATGGAGAGCATATGCTCATAATGCAGCCCTCCCCAGCCTGGTGCCCTCCAGATGTTTCAGACTGTAACTCCCAGCATTTCTGACCATTGACTATATTGGTTGGGGCTAATGGAAGTTGTAGTCTAAAACAACTGGAAGGCATCAGGTTGGGGAAGGTTTTCTTAATGTATGAGACCTTGGTTTCAATCCTTGGAATGTCCACCTAGGGGTTCTGTTAGAAAAAGTGGTACTAGCCACCTTCTTGAGAGAACCAAAGATGAGAGTGATCCAGACCTGCAGCACCACTAGACTCTTCCTCTCCAGTTTCAAACTGAGAAAATATTAGCCATCTTGTAGAAGAAACCAAATAAATAACCTATGTGTATACCACCATCAATAGGCATCTCAGTTGGGTCTAAAATTGCCATAATGCAGGCTTGACCTGAAATTTCAGTGTTTTAGGCTCAGATGCAATTGCCCGGGACAGAATTACATATTCAAAAGCAAGATTCCGGAGAACCCTGGCTTCCAGATAACCCCTCTGTGCTTTGTTGCAGGAGGAGCCAAGCAGGAGGGACTTGGGCAGCGTACACTAGCACACTGCTCATTACCAATAATCCAGGGTTCTGGAGAATTTGGTTTACTGAAATATCTGAACACAGCCATTATATATACTTCTCTGATTTTTCTTTTGGAGACTTACTTTTATTTTACACAATTCAGCAAGTTAGACTGCAATCTGAAAGAGAAGACCAGTGCAGTGGGGGAAAGGAGCTTCTTAACCCTTTTTCCTTGTGCTGTTTACCTGCTGAAAATGGCACCAGTGTGGGGAAAAAGCAGCTGGGGAGCAGTTTACAGAGGGGAAATAGCACCAAAAAGGGGCTACAAAGCCACCAGCACCCAGTGCCAGTCTCTTACTTCAGACTGCAACCTCAGTGTCTGCTTTGTGTAACAACAACAACAACACCTTAAAAAAACAAAAAAATAGTTACATTGTGTATAATGTGTAGTTCCACCCCCTGTATTTCCAGTGGAGGAGTTAAATCTCAGGACAAGAAAACAGAAGCATGAGTGTGTGTGTGTGTGTGTGTGTTTGTGTGCTGGGGTGTGTGTCTTAGTATAAAATTAATTTATGATTGTAGAATCATTTAGAATATTTAGTTTGCCTTTTTCATCTTTTGCCTCCTAATCCTTTTCTATACATTTATAAGAGGAATGAATAATAGGAAAATATTTTTACTCATAGTGAATAAGTTATTGGAGGTAGAATTGTATATGCTTAGGATATAGTTTATCTTATATTATGTGTTATCTTCAGTGTTATAGTATAAGTTTTTGTGTTGAGCATGTGATCTATTATATTTTATATATTTATAATAAAATGGGAAAAATACATATTTTTAAAAAGCTGAAAGGGTGTGGCAGTAGCAGGGGAGATATTTTCTACAGCACTCATTCCCACTCTTCTCCCCATTCTAAAGCCACACCTCTTTTCAAAATGCTCTTTTAGCCTTTCTCTTTCTGTGAGAGGGGGAGAGAAAGAGGCCAACAGTCTCACCCTAGGACCTGAACCTCCAGAGACCTGTCGACTCTAGGTAGGCCAGGCTGGTCTTGCCCCTTCTTCCATCTTTGACCTGAAAAACGCTAGCATGGTATAGTGCCAGGATGGTGTAATGGTTAGATTGTTGGACTGGGACTCTGGAGATCTAGGTTCTATTCCCCACATGGCTGTGAAGCTCACTGGGTGATTTTGGGTAGGCCAGTCACTGACTGTCAGCCTAACCTACCTCACAAGGTTATGAAGATAAAATGGAGAGGAGGGGGACCATGTAAGCCACTTTGGGTTCCTTGCAAAATAAAAAAGGGTGGGATATAAATGTAATAATAAATTTAAAAATTCCTGCTTAAGAGTTGTTACTGAAGTGTTTTTTTTTAAGATCTTACTGATTTTTGGATGTTCAATATTATACATGTTTCATATCTAGATCCAATAAGACATTTTAAACAACAGGCAGTATCCAGTGGGGCACTTATGCCACCACCAATTCTATTGTACCCCGCCAATTCCCATCTGCAAGTGGTGCCTCCCGCTTGCGGAACGGAGATTTAGTGCTTCCATGGGCAATTGATAATGAGATAAAATACTCATTTCTGGAATGGGGCAGGTAAGCAAAGCTTGCCTGTCCCAATCCAGATATGAATGCTTCTGCTCGTTTTGGGGCTTTCTTTGGGAAGTGCAACAGAATTGCCGAAACCCACTGCTTAACGCAACAGAAGCTGTGGGGTGCAAGAGAATCGGCTTTTGGGATACTGCCCAATAAATATTAGGAAAGGTGGGATATAATTTACTAAAAGAGCAATCCTATGGCTGCTAGACACTGTCCAGCAGGCCATAGGATATGCTTATTTCCAGGAACCGACCTTGGAGCCCATGCTCCGAGGTTGGTTCCCAGAAAACCAACTACCCCTCTCGTCCGCGCTGCTTCTGAGGCGGCATGGAGAAGCCCCGTCCTCCACGCTCGCAAGAGGAGTGGGGAGCGACTGAAAAGGGGCAGGGCTGGGGGCGTTCCGGGGCAGGTAGAGCGGAGCTGTGCATACGACACATCCAATGTGTCATACGGCAGCTTCCTTTCCCGGTTGGGGCTCCCCGCCGCTAGAAAGCTAAAAATGGCTGTCTAGTGAAAAACAGCAAGGCAGGAGAGCCACGGAGGGAATGATCCCACCTGTGCCTCTCCTGTCTTGCTTTGGATAGGTGGTCGCCTCCGAGTTTGGAGGTGGCCACCTATCTAGTTAGGATTGCACCCTAAATGAAATAATTTGGAAACTCCTCTGCATAAGACCTTGAAGGGCTAGATTTTTAGTTCTGTTTGCACTAATGAGAATTTAAATTCTTGACTAGACAGATTTGCTGTCTCCTCTTACAGCACAAATCCTATACATGTTTATACATGTATACAAATCCTATACATGTTTATACATGTATACAAGCAAGTCCTACTGGGTTCAGTGGAACCTACTCCTAGGTAAGCATGTATAGGATTGCAGCCTTAGTTTTGAAGAACAACTCCTTGATTTTTCAACAAATGCAGCAGATACTATCTTAAATTGAAATATAGGGTGCCTTGGTCACTTCAGCAAAGTCATGGAACTCCTTTCCCTCCAGATATTTGCCAGAACTGAAATACAGTAATATTTTAGAAGGTTTGTAACATCTTCATATTTAGACTGGCTTTTAGTAGACAGTTCTAACTTAGGAAAGTAGAGTTTGTGCTTTTAAATGTGTCATGCTAATAAATGGACTTGCATTTTAATTATGACCTTGGAATGGATCAGTCCAGGAATTTGATTGCTTAGATAGAATCATAGAATCATAGAATATTAGGGTTGGAAGGGGCCTACAAGGCCATCAAGTCCAACCCCCTGCTCAATGCAGGAATCCAAGTCAGAGCATCCCTGACAAATGGCTGTCCAGCCTCGTCTTGAATGCCTCCAGTGTGGGAGAGCCCACTACCTCCCTAGGTCATTGGTTCCATTGTCGTATTGCTCTAACAGTCAGGACGTTTTTCCTGATGTTCAGCCAGAATCTGGCTTCCTGTAACTTGAGCCCATTATTCCGTGTCCTGCACTCTGGGATGATCAAGAAGAGATCCTGGCCTTCTTCTCTGTGACAACCTTTCAAGTACTTGAAGAGCGCTATCATATCTCCCCTCAGTCTTCTCTTCTCAAGGCTAAACATGCCCAGTTCTTTCAGTCTCTCTTCATAGGGCTTTGTTTCCAGTCCCCTGATCATCTTTGTTGCCCTCCTCTGAACCCTCTCCAGTTTGTCTGCATCCTTCTTAAAGTGTGGTGCCCAGAACTGGACACAGTACTCCAGATGAGGCCTAACCAGTGCTGAGTAGAGGGGGACTAGTACTTCCCAGGATTTGGAAGCTATGCTTCTATTAATGCAGCCCAAAAGAGCATTTGCCTTTTTTGCAGCCACATCACATTGTTGGCTCATATTCAGCTTGTGATCGACAACAATTCCAAGATCTTTCTCGCTTGTAGTGTTGTTGAGCCACGTATCGCCCATCTTGTAACTGTGCATTTGGTTTCTTTTTCCTAGGTGCAGAACTTGGCATTTATCCCTATTAAATGTGATTAATAGATAGCTTCTTATACTGACGATAATGTTTGTGAATGGATGATATCATGGTTCTTGCCAGGTGATTTAGTTTATAGCATAATACATATTGAGATATTGTGGGAGATCTAGTTGTTTTTCTGCATATACTACTTCTGTTGTGGGGATGTTGCATGTCACGGAACTGAAGCAGCAATATTTTGTCTTGAGGATGGGGGTGGGGTAAGAATTTAGCCTTCAGCACATGTCTTGGACAGTGAAATGTGGAGTATGGTTGCATGAATGGTGTTGACAGCTGTTGGATAGTAGTGTCTGTGGATAGCAGTGCCTGTGACCAATACCAATTTGTAACCGTTTAAAGAGTGTGTGTGTGTGTGTGGTGTGTGTGTGTGTATATATATATATATATACACACACACACATAGCTGAGTGTTTTTCCCACAATACAGCTTATGCTGGGGAACATTCATAATAGTTTTTTACATTTCACAAAAGCAGTGAACACCAGCAATTCTATCTTGGTGTAGCAGAGCAACTGGGACTGAGTTACAAATCAGGAAGTACCGGTTTGAATCTAATCTCTGCTGTGAATTCAACAAGTGGCCTTAGCAAGCCATTCTCTTTCAGCCTCAGCCCCCCCATCTGTAATATGAGTATAATAATATTGACTTGCCTTACAGGGTTCTTACAAGAATTACAACCAAATAACCCATGTGAAGTGCTTTGAAGACTTTAAATTGTTATACAAATGTTAAGTATTATTATCACTCCTGCAAATAAGTCTTAGCATGCTTTCAAACAGAAGACTCTTAGTGCTACCAGTCAGAAGGCATTGTGCAGCAATTATCCATCTTTTCTCCACAACTATATTTCCTTTCCCCTTAATATGGAATGTAGGTTATCAAGCTACTGGTGCTGGATAGAGGCTATCGAGCATGAATTGCTTTGTCTCTGGAAATGCCACTGAAGACTTTTAAAATAAAATGAATGTAGCACTAAAGCTAAAATCTAGTTTTTAGGGCCTAAAACATAGTATTAGTACAATGTATTTGAATGAGGGAGCATTAAGGTAGTATTTGGTCATTTTCATATTAGTAGCTATTAGGGCGCAATCCTATGGCCGCTAGTCAGTGGCTAAACTGCTATAGAATTGGTTGGTTCCTGGAGAACCGCCTCCCAGCCCCCCCATCTCATAAGTGGCACAGAATGTCCCTGGGCTCTGTACTCGTCAGAGTAGCATGGAGCAGGGCAAAAGGGGGTGTTCTCATGGGAGGGGAGTGCGAAAGTGCCAGTACGACTCTTTCTGTGTGTCGTCTGGCCTCCCCCCTCCCCACCATTTCTAGGGTCCCGCAGCTAGAAAGCCGCAACTGTCTAGCTGCAAATGCAGGGCAGCTGGAGCACGGAGGAGAAGATCCCCTCTGCGCCCCGTCCGGCTTGCATTGTATAGGCTCCGAGTTTGGAGGTGGCTGCCTATCCCGATAGGATTGCTCCCTTACTTTTTTAAAGCATAAAGAAGTAAATGTCAAACCATCGTGGTAAAACAAAAACCTCAAAAGTGAATTTAAAAAACTATTTGTTGATAGGCTAGGAGAGAAATGACTTAATTGCTATCAATTTTAAAAGAGTGCTGTTGACTGTTTGCTGCAGTAAAAACATTGTAGCTATTCCCGTTTGCTCAGACTTGGGTATTCAAACAAATGACCTTTGTAATAAGTTTGTGGAGAAGTTCAGTGAAAAAGTTAAGAGAAGTTTAAGTCTTTTTAAGATTACTTTGAATGAAAGTGAAAGAGAAGATATTCTAATGTTACAGATTTAATATGAAAAACTGTAAAAACTTGAGCTGATTACCCAGATGTTAAAATGTCCCTGCTTAGAACTGCATTGGAAAACAAACAAAACAGACAATTGTGTTTGTGTCTCTGCTTCTTATATCAACATCTTCAACATTTTCTTTGTTATGTGGCAGTTCTGTTTTTTGTTACTGAGTTAATGCTTGTTTCCCAGTAAAACTGGAAGATACTTTACAACAAAAATGACAAATGTGGTTGGCTGTTTGTCTACTGAGCATGAGGTAAATTGTTTTCACTTCTGTTTCTCATCATATGGATTATTTAATTCACATAGTAGGGCATGGATATTGAACATCTTTCAGCCTGAGGGGTCATATTCCATTTAGGACAAGCTCTCTGGGGCTACATTCCAGTAGTGGGTGGGGACAAACGCAAAAGGGGCAGGGCCAACATAGCAGCATATTTTAGGCTAAAGCTCTGAACTGCCAGTAACTAAGCCTTAGGAGAGGCATTTGAACTTTTTAGAATGGGGGAAAACTGCACAAAAGTCAGGAACTGCATCAGTGATCGGTAGTCAAGGGAAAGGGGACCCAAGGACAGGTGTCTCTCTTATAGACCCTCGGTCCCAGCAATGATCCAATGGGGTGGATCTACTGGAAAAATGTTGAATCACTGCCAGGTCTCTCCAAGAAGGAGGAACTCTCTGGATAGCCAGATTGCCCGCAGCAGGTCTACTTGAGAGGAAGGCTCCCCAAGCAAGTAAGCATATAAGATGGTAAAAGCTCAGTCACTATCAGTCCCAGGGTAGCTGGTCTTCCTTCCCCTCTTGCTACTGGAGTGGCTGCTGCTTGTCATGGTGTTGGAGCCTAGACAGACTGTGGTCAATCTTAACTGTGGCTTGTTGAAACAAGCTAGTTTCAACAAACCATAGTTAAGATTAGGCACAATTTAGGATTCAGATGGCACTTTAAAGTGCTGTTAACCTAAAATGTAAGCAGAAGCTCTCAATCTCGAGACCCACAACAGGTGAGGACAGGAAAGGGGAGCTTGCATGTCTGAGACTCACTGAGGCCTGTTCTCATAATGCTAAACCATGGTCTGAATGTAGCCATGCTGGGGGCAAGGGGCAGCTCATTAATACCATATGTAACTTCCTGCTCCTTCCCATGACTCTGCAACTTATACTCACTTGTTGCTTCCAGTGTCCTTACTACCCCTTTCTTCTTTAGCTCAGTTACCAAGTCCTTGCCAAAATATTCCAGATTTTAAAACAGATTTTTCAAAACAGACATTCATCTTGTAGACACATGATGTATAAGTATGCAAATTTTTGTTGTTTTTATAACCTCTAGTAGGATTTGGAATTTTGGGCTGCAAAACATAAAAAGTTCTAGTCTCAAGAGCATAAGGAGCTTCTTTATAGTGACCATGACATTTGGTTTTGATTCCTAAAGTACAAACTGAGATATGTGTTGCTCAAATAATGCAGAGTGTTCTGAGAAGTGAGATCAAGCAGGCTTCTCAAGAGTTTCAGTTCCTTTAACAGTAGATGTCCTCTTACACCACAATTTACAGAAGTGGCTTTTAGATGTTGAAAGCTCTTTGGCTGAGTGCTTGCTGCTAACCTGGTGTGTGTTTGTGCATGAATGCATACAGTTTCTTTGAATGACTTACCTTCCCTTCCTCCTCTTTTCCATATATTTTTTGGTTGGTTAGATTTGACACAGCCATGATGAGAGGCGATTACCTTTCCCTGGTTCCTGTAAGCTTTTTGATTCAAATGTTTTGTGTATAATTCCCGTTTAAGAGATGCAGTGTTTCAGTGCTTTAAAGAATTCTAGATTTGATTCTCCCTAGGAAAAATTAACTGGAGTTAAAATATTCTCCATTTTCTAAGCATTTTCCAAGCAAGAATGTATTCAAGCTTGGTTTAAGTTCCTCCAGAAAACATGTTTATTTCCCCATCGGCTACTTCCTGTTTTGTAACTGTAACGGTGCAGTGTACTTTTGTGTGTGTTTGGGGACAGAAGAATGTACAACAGCTTGTCTAACTGTGAAATACTTCACTCAGTAGTTTTAATGGTGTTGCGTTTCATAAACTTACTAAGGCAGTTGCATCTGCACAGTTTTTGTGATGATGAACATACAATACATTATATGTTACAACAGCTTCCTAGATGATTTGAACTACAACTGCCAAGTTGGACTAGTGCCCTCCAGATATTTTGGACTACAACTCCCAAGAATCCTGACCATTAGTCATGCTAGCTGAGGCAGAGGGAAATGGTAGTCCAAAATGTCTAGAGGGCACCAGGTTGGGGAAGGCTGTGTTAGAAGGTCTCACAACAAAGCCTTGGTACAAAGTTGTTGTTGTTCAGTCGTTAAGTCGTGTCCGACTCTTTGTGACCCCATGGACCATAGCATGCCAGGCCTTCCTGTCCTGCGCTCTCTCCCCGAGTTTGCTCAAGTCCATATTCATTGCATCGGTGATGCTATCTAGCTATCTCATCCTCTGCCGTCCCCTTCTCCTTTTGTCTTCAATCTTTCCCCCGCATCAGGGTCTTTTCCAGTGAGTTTTCTCTTCGCCAAAATATTTGAGCTTCATCTTCAGTATCTGACCTTCCAATGAGCACTCAGGGTTGATTTCCTTTAGGATTGATTGATTTGACCTCCTTGCAGTCCAGGGGACTCGTAAGAGTCTTCTCCAGCACCACAGTTCGAAAGCATCGATTCTTTGGTGCTCAGCCTTCCTTATAGTCCAGCTCTCACAGCCATACGTTGCTACTGGGAAAACCATAGCTTTGATTATACAAACGTTTGTCGGGAAGGTGATGTCTCTGCTTCTTACTATGGTGTCTAGGTTTGCCATAGCTTTCCTCCCAAGGAGCAAGCGTCTTTTAATTTCATGGCTACAGTCACCGTCTGCCGTGATCTTGGAGCCCAAGAAAATAAAATCTGTCACTGCTTCCATTTCTTCCCCTTCTATATGCAAGGAAGTGATGGGACCAGATGCCATGATTTTAGTTTTTTTAATGTTGAGTTTCAAGCCAGCTTTTGCATTCTCCACTTTCACCCTCAACAAGAGGCTCTTTAGATCCTCTTCACTTTCTGCCATTAGGGTGGTATTGTCTGCGTATCTGAGGTTATTGATAATTCTCCTGGCAATCTTAATTCCGACCTGTGATTCATCCAACCCGGCGTTTCTCATGATGTACTCTGCATATAAATTAAATAAGCAGGGCGACAACATACAGCCTTGTTGTACTCCTTTCCCAATTTTGAACCACTCGGTTGTTCCATGTCCAGTTCTTACTGTTGCTTCTTGACCCTCATACAGGTTTCTCAGGAGACAGGTAAGGTGGTCTGGTACTCCCATCTCTTTAAGAATTTGCCACAGTTTGTTGTGATCCACACAATCAAAGGCTTTAGCATAAATGAATTAGAAATAGATGTTTTTCTGGCATTCTCTTGCTTTCTCCATGATCCAGCGAATGTTGGCGATTTCATCTCTAGTTCCTCTGCCTCTTCGAAACCCAGCTTGTACTTCCGGTAGTTCTCGGTTCGCATACTGCTGAAGCCTAGCTTGTAGGATTTTGAGCATCACCTTGCTGGCATGTGAAATGAGCGCAATTGTATGGTAGTTTGAACACTCTTTGGCATTGCCCTTCTTTGGAATTGGAATGTAAAATGACCTTTTCCAGTCTTGTGGCCACTGTTGAGTGTTCCAAATTTGTTGGCATATTGAGTGCAGCACTTTAACAGCATCATCTTTTAGGATCTTAAATAGCTCAGCTGGAATACTGTCATCTCCGCTAGCTTTGTTGTTAGTAACGCTTCCTAAGGCCCACTTGACTTCACTCTCTAGGATGTCCGGCTCAAGTTCAGTGACCGCACTCTCATGGCTATCAGGGTCATTCAGATCTTTCCTGTATAGTTCTTCTGTGTATTCTTTCCACCTCTTCTTAATCTCATCTGCTTCTTAGGTCCCTGCCTTCTTTGTCCTTTATCATGCCCGTCTTTGCACAAAACGTTCCCTTGATAGCTCTGATTTTCTTGAAAAGATCTCTAGTCTTTCCCATTCTATTGTTTTCCTCAATTTCTTTGCATTGTTCATTTAAGAAGGCCTTCTTGTTTCTCCTTGCTATCCTCTGGAACTCTGCATTCAGTTGGATATATCTTCCCCTTTCTCCCTTGCTTTTCGCTTCCCTTCTTTCGTGAGCTACTTGTAAAGCCTCATCAGACAGCCACTTTGCTTTCTTGCATTTCTTTTTCTTTGGGATGGATTGAGTTGCTGCCTCCTGAACAATGTTACAGACCTCCGAACTCCGAACATAGAGTTCCTCAGGCACTCTATTCCTCACCTCCACTGTATATTCATAAGGGATATGATTTAGGTCATACCTGAATGGTTTAGTGGTTTTCCCTATGTTCTTCAATTTAAGCCGAAATTTTGCAATAAAAAGCTCATGATCTGAGCCACAGTCAGCTCCAGGTCTTGTTTTTACTGACTGTATAGAGCTTCTCCATCTTTGGCTGCAAAGGACATAATCAATCTGATTTCGATATTGACCATCTGGTGATATCCATGTGTAGAGTCGCCTCTTGTGCTGTTGGAAAAGAGTGTTTGCTATGATCAGCGTGTTCTCTTGACAGAACTCTATTAGCCTTTGTCCTGCTTCATTTGGTACACCAAGGCCATGCTTGCCTGTTATCCCGGTTATTTCTTGACTTCCTGCTTTAGCATTCCAATCCCCTATGATGAAGAGGACATCTTTTTTGGGTGTTAGTTCTAGAAGGTGTTGTAGGTCTTCATAGAACCGATCAACCTCAGCTTCTTCAGGCTCAGTGGCTGGGGCATAGACTTGAATTACTGTGATGTTGAATGGTTTGCCTTAGATTCGTACTGAGATCATTCTATTGTTTTTGAGATTGTACCCCAGTACTGCTTTTCCCACCCCTTTTTTGACTATGAGTGCTACTCCATTTCTTCTGAGGGATTCTTGCCCACAGTAGTAGATATAATGGTCACCTGAATTAAATTCGCCCATGCTTATCCATTTTAGTTCGCTGATTCCCAAGATGTCAATGTTCAATCTTGCCATCTCATGTTTGACCACCTCCAGCTTACCTTGATTCATTGATCTTACATTCCAGGTTCCTAAACAATATTGTCCTTTACAGCATCGGACTTTCTTTTCATCACCAGACACATCCACAGTTGAGTGTCCTTTTGGCTTTGGCCCTGCCGCTTCACTCTTTCTGGCGCTACTTGGAAATTCCCTCTGCTCTTCCCGAGTAGTATATTGGACACCTTCCGATCTGAGGGGCTCATCTTCCGGCGTCATATCTTTTAGCCTTGTGATATGTTCCATGGGGTTTTCTTGGCAAGAATACTGGAGTGGGTTGCCATTTCCTTCTCCAGTGGACCACATTTTATCAGAACTCTCCACCATGACCTGTCCGTCTTGGGTGGCCCTGCACGGCATAGCTTATGGCTTCAATGAGTTACGCAAGCCCCTTCAGCACAACAAGGCAGTGATCCATGAAGGGGTGGTACAAAGTAGCTCTTATTAAAGTAGGGCATGTGTTAATTACTTAATATTGTAGTCTGTGACTTCTTATAATATATTTATGTTCATTTTCTCTTATTGCGCCTGCTCCAGTTCTAACTTTGCTTCCAATATGAGAATTTGCTTCCCTTGCCCCCATTTTTTAATAGCATATTAGTTTGCAGGTTTTAACTGTTGTTCCTCTAAAAGCCATACCACTTAAAGTTTGGACTAGTATACTGTAGCACTAATGAACTGTTTTTTACAGCAACAAAGTGTGAAAGCAAGATGCAGCAGTGGAAGCAGGAAATACTTGTCACTTGAATGTCGTAGCTGTATGTCTGCTTCCTGTCAGTTAGACCACTAAAAGTGAAACAGATGAACCAAGATACTGCTCCTCTTGAATTTTTTTCATGTGGGTCATTGTATAACAGTCCCCTAAAGAAAATAATGGTTGAGATTTCCATATCATTATATATTCAGTCTCATATTTAAAGTTTTCCACTGAAGATTGGACTTAACTTGATGGAAAAGGCATGTTTCTGAGAGTGAACAATAGCTAGAGGAGTAATCCAGGACAGATTATTTTTATATTCATTTTGTTAAGTTTAGTTGGAAACCTGCCAGTCACTTTTCTGTGTCAGAATATTGCAGGATCACATGAAATCTGTCTTCCTTTGGAACTAATGTAAAATTATATGACAGAATAAATTGCATGCCTGTCATGTAACTGATTATCATTCATATGTTTAGGTTCCATATTGTTCCAAGTTGTCCCAGAGAATAAGAAACACAAAGCTAACAGGTGTTGGCCTCTGAAAGTTCCAAAGCAATGATGTTGCTCCTGCATCTCCTGCCTTTTTCCTTTTCCTTTCCCTTCCCTATCATGCCCTCTCCTATCTGCTGTGGGACAAAACTGTAGCAGGCAGGGAAAGATGGTGAGTAAAGGGTCTAGTGAAGAAATGGAAGGAGTGGTGCAGCTTTCCCTTTCTCCTTGGTTTGAAGCTTTTAAGGACAAGCAGGATCTCTAGATGGACACATGGCAATCTTTCACAAAATAAGTGATCTCTCCCTTTGGACAAGCTTCATTTGAAGAAAGAAGTGCAAGTTTTTTAGCTGAAAAGCTTTCTTAATCAGGTAGAAAAGAAAATTAGCCAGTTCTCAGCTATATGGATTACAGCGTTGTTTATCAATATTTTACTCAGGTCCTGTAGGTAACTGGTTGATTCAAAACTCTTTGTAACTGCCTGTTAGCCAATTATTTTTTTGTTTTGTTTTAAATGTTAAATTTTTTGTGATTGGGCTATTACCTAACATTTGCAGTATTGTTTTTTTTAAGCTGCATTTGTAAGTAGCTGTCAGGAATGAATCTGAGCGTGTGAAGATGTCTGGCAGCTCAGATGTGGAATCAGAATGGGAACAGCAAGAACAGAGGGAGGCACCCTCCCTAGTGAGCCGAGATATGGTGAGACTTCCTTCCCAACGTTTTGACACACAGATGGCCTAGCTTGAACGGTTCCCCCATTCCTCCACCATGAAAACTCAGGTTTCGGAGGAAGCGAGGGCCGTGACTTGAGGCATACTAGGGTCTGTTGTAGAGCGAAGCAGAAAAAGTTAGGGGCAGGCATCAGAGGCTCTGCCAGGTTGGCCACTCGTGGAAGCCAATGTAGGAGGGAGCCACCCTAAGGGAGGGGCATCCGTGCGAAGCAAGTCTGGCCAAGAAGTTCATGCCCAGACTGCTGGCAACTTCCCTAACTTCCACTTCATCTCCTCTACTGATATTTGTAGATGTGTGGATTAGCTGTTTCATGCAGTCTGAGAGTTTCCTGGAATCTGCATTTGTAAAGAAGTTAGTTGTTAACTAATAAAGTAGTGTTAGCCTGAAGCCTTGTTTCCTGGAGTGTGCTGATTGAGAAGAGAGAGGACATAGGAAAATGACAGTAGCTCTTCTGCTATCATGAGGTTGTCCAACATTATCCGGGTTGTTTAACTTTTGTGAATTTAAACTGAGGAACACAGTGCATTGAACAAAGCAGCACCTAAATTTACTATTTTTGTTGAAGCAAGTGCCTTAATTCAAGATACCTGGGTAATTCCCAAAGGAAGCTTGACGTTACTTCCAAAAGACCAAGAAAGTTGATAGGAACAAGCTTACTGTATCAGTGCCTATTTTTTCAGAACAGACTTGATTTAGAACTCCCAGCTTGGATAGTGGAATTTAGTATTCTCCATTGTCTGCCACTGCATCACTAGCCACGTTAATCTAAGAGAATGAAAGAAACATTTAAGCAAATGGATATTTCTTAGAACTACCCATTACTGAAAAATATGAGTATCATGGAAGCTTTGTATGTTTTTGAGAGACGTGTATTTGTTCTGAGTAGTCATAGCTCCAAGTGACTGAATGATGGAAAAGTGCTTTAGGGTGCAATCCTATAGGATCCGCCCTTAATACTTGTAAGCCTCCAAACTCGGAGGCTTACGAGTATCCAGTGCAGAGCGGGAGGCACGCTGGAGGTGATCCCAGCCTCTACCGTACCTCCTGCTCTCCATTATAGCTAGATGGGTATTTTTGCCCATCTAGCTGAGGTGTCGGAGAGAGAAGGAGGCCTGGGGATATGCTGTAAGCCATCTCCTCCCCTTCCTGCCCATCGGCACACCCCTTTACCTCCTCTTTGAGGTTGTTTTTGTGTCCTTGGAGAGGCAGCCGGTGCAGTAGTGATGATGGGGCACTGATTCCCTCTGTAGAGCCTCTCTTGTAGTCCTTGAGGATCATGATCAGACTAGCACTTTCTGCCCATATTCCTGGTCTTGAATTGTATTTCCAAGCCTTTACGCTATGATCATGTGTTTGATTTGGTCAACTAATAATCCATTTGGTTTCAGTGGGATCTAAACTCTCAGCTTTACTTAGGACTGTAGCGTTGCAACCTTATGGAACTATCATCCACTTGTTTTTACTTTGTTTTTGTTTTTAGTTGCCTGTCATATAACTGTTGGCACTATTTTACAGGTATCCAAATGGCCCTGAAAGCATTTATGATGATTTACTTATTGTGGCTCTCACTTCGGTGGTTGGGTTGGTATGGAAGAGCAGAGGAGGATAGGTTTCGTTAGTTCCATATGTTTATTTGTGAAGTGTGCACTTTCTGCAGGATAGGCTTCTTAATAAAGGGTTGGAGATTAAAGATTCATTATTAAAATCCAGCCCTTGGGAGTACCCTCTATGGCTGGTCTCCAAGACTGTTGGAACACAGCCTCCAGTGACTGACATCGGTAGTTCTGTCTTTCTAGAAAGTTTTCTGTGTTTCTCTGATGGGCACAGTGTGCTTTATGTATTTCTGGCCATGTATTGTTCTCTCCTTTTGTTAACATGTCCATCTTTTTAGTTCAGTTTTCAGTTAGCAATTTGCAACATCCCCCTTAGGTGCTGGAGAAAAAGCATTACCCACTGTGGGCAGGTTTGTCCTAGGCTTAGAGGTTTTTTGAAATATTAACGTAATTGAGATCTGGTTCCTACTTTGCTTCTCCCTTCGTATGAATGAGTGATTGAATAAAAGTGCAATCCTATGCATGTTTAGACAGAAAAAAGGCCTATGACTCCCAGTATGGCTGGCTGGGCAGGCTGGGAGTCGTAGGCCTTTTTTTCTGTCTAAACATGCATAGGATTGCACCCTAAGCCAGAAAGCTACAGTTAACCATACCTTCTATTACATATAAACCAGGACCTTCAGACAAGCTAGGATTTGGAAGCCAACTTTAAAGCATGGCTTTATATCTTGGCTTATTTGGAAGCCATTAACCATAGTTTCCTAGTTTGCCTGTAATGGAAAGCTATGGTTAATTGCAGCTTTCTGGTTTATTTCCTTGGTTGTTCGAATAGAAGAGTGATGCAAGAGGAAAAGGGCTCCATGCAGGTGCACAAAGTTCATGTATACCCTGGCTTATTAAGGCAGGATTTGATCATCCGAACCAGGCCTTCGAGGGCATGTTGCAAAAGGGAGGAATTACATGTGTCAGGCATAAGGAGTTAAGTGTATGGTGCTGGTCACTGGGAGCAAGAATTGCAAAGTTGTGTATTTCCTTGCTTAGACTGTTGTATGCTCATGATTTAACTTTGCACTGAATTGTGCAATAACTTATGCTTCTAATGCCGATGTGTGCAGCTACTTCATAGCAGGAAATGAAAAACAAACTAATACCATATAGCAGTGATTAAAACTACTGCTTATAGTGTTCATCAGAAAAAGTGAACTTGCACTAGTATCTGTGATACAAGGGAAGATAATTGGGATATTTAAAATCCCTCTTGCAGCAAACTACATTAAGCCTCTTTGTGAATGATAATTTCTGTTTGCATTTATATACCCTTGGATCTGCTTTTTGCTTTTTGAACTAGTTCACTGTGGCATTTTCTAAGAATGGCATAAGGACATGTTTGTTATCTGGAATTGATAAGTACCGTGATAATAAAAATGATATTAAGTTATGTTAACAACTGGGCATATAACTGTGGTTATCTTTTAATTTTATTTTTTTTTAAATGGCATTTCATATATGAAGGATGCCCATTGGCAGTGAAAGAGGATAAATATGAAGCAACAGGTATAGGCAGATCTAGGTATGTGATATGTTTAGCAGTTTTGCAAGAGCTAAAAGGCCTGGCTCCCTGTAATCTGACACAAGGGTAACTCCTGATGGAAGGTAGACAGCAATGTGTAAAAACTGGAATTTCTGGTCTAGCTGAATCATACCAGCTGCCCTAGCAGGGATGTGACTGTTCACGTTGGTCATAGTTGACAGCAAGTGGGAGGGAGGCTGTGCTAATATATTAACATCTTGTAATAAGAGGCTTACAGAATCAGTCATATACAGCCTTCAAACACTCCTGCCCCTTGCTGGGAATGCTGGGAGTTGTAGGACTTTTTTCTGTCTAAACATGCATAGGGTTGTGCCCCTAAAAGTGAAGTGGCTGCTGCTAACAATACCACAATGCACCTGTGAAAGCTGCATGGTCCTCCAAAGAGGAGAGGCACAGCTGGTGGAGGGGAAGAGGGCTAAATTGCCCACAGGGCCCTCAGCAAGAAGGTTATCTGTAGAGGTAGGGGGATTCCTCCCAGCCTTCTGTTTTGAAGATATAGTGGGACTTGCCCACTGATGTTCAGACGCACAGGTAAGAGCCTAAGAAGGTTGAAAAGGATGCTATTTCCAGCTTCCCAGCCCCAAAGTCAGAACAAAGATAGGATCTTCCTCCATACTCAGATCTACACAATTACAGTGTAAATTGGAAATTAATTGTAAATCTTTTTTATTGCCTATTGCAGGCACTCAGAGTTGGATGAAGTTCAGAATGTAGGATAGGCAAACAGTGTCTTACAGCACCCCCCCCCCCCAATAACCTGGGAGTAGGTTTACGGATAAAATAGTGTGGATTCCTGCTGGAGCACCAGAATTAAGCATCTTGTCCGGGTAAATATGAAGCACTTCTCTGTCGTGATGCACCTGCAATTCTGTATGTTCCTTAATTGGATAGTTGCCGACTGTATTCATGTATTACGCAGGCTGTGTCAAGAACATGCAGGGAATCATCACCATCACCATCGTCTTAACATTTGGAACATTTCAAGTATTCAAAATGCTTCACATACATTATCTAGTTGTTATCCTTACAACAACCTGGTAAGGTAACTCTGTATTACTGTCCCCATGTTGCAGATGGGAGGACTGAAGTTGAGAGAGGGGGGCTTGTGTAAGGCCACCTGGTGAAGTCATGGCAGAAGCAAAATTTAAACTGGGAACTTTCTGATTTATAGCTCTGCCTCATAAGGCACCATGCTTCACTAGTTTTCTACGAAGAAGCCTGTCTCACTGGCTAAAAGGTCATTAAGTTTTAGAAGTCCCATCGTTCCAGAATTCACTGAACATGCACTATTTGTAACCCTAAGTTATTTGTATGTGACACGCATTATTTATTGTTATTTCATGTCACATTTGTTTTAGATGATTGCTTTCTACTGGGATTATCAAATAGGAACAGCATATAGTTTAATTGGGTAAATGTTGTAAACATTTAGCTGAGCAAAGTATATTCTGTTCCTTTTGGATTAGGATGATCCTAAAAGGATCATTCTTAAAGTCTAAAACTGAGGTAGAATGGATGTTGGAGATTTATTTAATATTTACTGAATTTATGATATTTACTGACAAACTGGTGACAGATGTCTGGTGACAAATTATAAGTACTTTCCAAGGCATCTGCTGAGCATGAGAGAACGCTGCCCTCCAGCTCATTTCATTTTCAGTTCTTTGGTACGTTGTATCAAGATTTGGGTGCTCTTTTGCATGATGGCAATGCCAGATGCACGACCTTTCCTTAAAATAGCCTTGTATAAAGTATACAAAATAGTGTATAAAGTAATACATAAATTGGAATACATAAGTAAAACTGCACTATGGAATCTCATTGTAAAGAATCTGCTTTTAGAAAATAAGTTAGTTTTTTCTACAGACTTTTGATAATCGGTCTGCAGATCAAATGTTTAACAACAGAACATCCTCCATTTTCGACAGGCCTTCTGCTTAGGAGCTAATAAATCTATAAAGTGTCAGAAACCATTAAATGGTATAAATTCAGACATGTAGCTCCTGATGTCATCAACTGTATTCCTGAAATTTCCTATGGGGATAGGGGCTCGTTGTCTGAAAGTATCTCAACCTAAAAATTCTGTCCCACATTAGAAGTTTTCAAGTCAAAAAGAAGACTAAACAAAAAGTAATCATGGTCATAGTTCTGACATGGGCACTTCTCAAGCAACAGTCCTCCATATGAAAGCTGAGGTATGCAAAGCAAGGCAACGTCTGTGCTGGGCTGGAGTACCTTCTCCCCTTGTCAGTCTCCCTCAGCTCCTGTGACACCTTTAGAAAACAGAGATAAAGGTAGGCATGTTGACCATAAGAAAAATTCCAAAATCCTATTTTAAAAAATAGAAAAATTCCAAAATCCTAATAGGAAAAATTCCTATTATACGAGTGTAATACCTTTATTAGGCCAGCCAAAATGTGTAAGCTTTTGAAATCTCCAGGGCTCTTCATCAGGCAAGATATTACAAAAAGAAGGTTTGGCAGGGGGTGATGAGGGTAAAAAACCTGGCTTGATGGTGAAATCACAGTGTCTGCATGTCCTAAGATTATTGGGGGAGGAAGGATCTTAAGAATTAGGGGACAGTCATGTGGCAGAGACTGTGACTGAGAAGTGATCAAAAACATTTCAGTTGGGAAAGCAAATAGACTAAGAGAATTCATTGTAAGGCTAGAAGGTGGGGTGTTGCCTTGTAGGAGCTGATTTTCAGGGGATTTCTGACCCAACAGCAGAGTTCAGTAGCTGTTGAATCAGTACAGTATTTCTGTAGGAAACAAAAGATTTGGTTGGCTGAATCTGACCTTTTAAAGCTTCCACTACAATGTAGCTTTTGTACAGAAAATTGGGAGGTTTGCAAAGATTCATACAGAAACAACACACGTCATATCTTGTTCACATTAATGTTATGCTTTTAATAATGCTGCTTTACTTTATTCTTAGTTTACAGTTGTGATAGAGCTGATTATGTTATGCTGTTAGCCCAACCTTATACATTGTGGGCTAGAATGGGGGGTTACAAGTACGTTCCTCGTATGTTGTCCCATTCCTAATGCATTTCTGTTTATCGAGTTTTGTAGCATACAGTTCTCTGCATGTCTAATTTGCCATGACGTGGTCAGTGTTTCCTTCCTGCTGCTTACAAGCCGGTGTTAAGAGATAAGAATACACTCGCATTGCATTTTCAGAGTATTGAAAAAATTCCCAAATATCTGCTCAGTTAAGAAAGGGCAGAGGGCTTTTTTGCATCTTTAAAAGCTTGATTATCTATAGTGTGTTTTAGGAGTTTTGTAAAGTGAGGCATTTTGTTAAACAGGCAGTACAGAAGTATTGCAATTTGGATCTGCCTGTAAAGAATAAAGCTAATAAACTGGTAGAGCATATGATGTATCCGACCACCTTGGATTATGGGTTTTCAAATTTCTCCTTGGTAATTCTGTTTGCCACCTGCTAAAAAAAAGTGTGCTCCAGGAGATTTATGCTTCATAATTTTTTTTAAAATCTATCATTTATAGATGTCTGTTTTAAGTTATATTAGTAAACTCCCCAAAACTAAAGAGAGGCGGACTCAGTATCACCCATAGTGATATTATTTTACAATTGTATGACTACTGTTGATTTAATTTTGCTTTTGTTTTCCAGTGGTTTCTGGTTGAGAAGCATATTCAAGAAGGTATTTCCTAATTCATCTGTCTTTGTGAAGAATAAAATCCAGGAAGATTGTACAAGAACTGTCTACCAGGCAACAGACTGACCAAGGTCTGTTGCCCCACACAACTCTTTTCTGGTGATAAAGTCTTTCTTTACACCAAAGGAGCGTTTTTATTCCATGCAGCGCTGAGACCGTGGAATGCTTTATTATGGCAGCAGTGGTACAGCAGAACGATTTGATGTTTGAATTTGCCAGTAATGTCATGCAGGATGAGCAACAGGTAAGGGAGAAATTAAAAAGCATGTTAAATAACCACTAGATTATGCTAAAAGAATATAAAAAACATTGGTTTACTATTTTTTTCTCTTTTGAACATTTTGATGTTTAGTTGAAGGGAATCCTGTGAGCATTTGTAATCACTTCCTGGTGTATGCATGTTTATGAGTAATTTAGGGTGCAATCCTGCGCATGTTTAGACAGAAAAATGTCCTACAATCCCCATGCGGTGTACACTTTTCTGATTAGACAAAAGTAATTTCAGCCCCTGGTGTGGGTAGTGCATTCCAGAGGCGGCTTAAGACCTAGGACAGCAGTTTGCATGGTGCAGAATTATAGCTGCCCCAAAGGAGAAAAATAATCATCTGGTTTGTCCTGATTATCAGTTTATATTGCAACAAATGCCTTTTTTGCTCATTTGTTGTTTGAAATCCAGTTTTTATGGCTCAAGGGGGAATATTAATTTTGTTTGGAGGATAATACATTTTCCTATCACTTAAAACAGCAGTGTATTGTTGCTGGGAAAACATTTCCTTGACAGGAGCCATTGCAATTTGCAATGCTATCTGAAGTGTGCTATGTAAGACTTACTAGCAACTATTGGATGGTGCCTGTGACATGTGACACAGAACCACTCCCTGCCCGTGTGCTTGTAGTGTTGTGATCCATAATTCAGGCTGCAAAGAAGGGATGTACACATGAGCTAAAAATAATCACATGGCAAAGTGTGAAGAAGCCCTGCACCTGTTTTGTGATGTTCGATTATTGTTAACTACTTAGGTTGAAAATTGGTCCATACATTTTATTTATTAATTTATTAATACAGCTGCAAGCCTTCAGACTGGCTGTGCTATGGTGATCTGGAGGGGTGCTTCTCTGGAGAGTAGGCAATATCTACTCCCCTGCAAATGTCCTGGTTGGAGGCTAGGCCTCCCTACTTTCATGTATTGGAGTGCATATCCCTCCAAAAAGAAGCTGATTTGGGTAGACTAAACCAAAAGCTCTTTCCACATCCTGTTCTGCATTAGCAAAACCATAGTCATGACCATGATCCCTTCAGGAAATGATAAAGCATGCCATCTTATCACAAAAGTATCTGATTACATTCTTGCTTCTCTTCTTGTTAACGGATGTTAATCAAAAATAAGAGCAAGAGTATGGAAAGGAGACAGCAGCATTTCTGTCCCCCTCTTTCAGCATCCCCGACCTGCAATTTAGGACTGGGAAGAACCCAGGTTTGAATCCCCATGGGTGGGAGACTTTGGGCTAGTCGCTTTCTCTCTCAGCCTGAACTACCTCATTGTCTTGGTGTAAATATAAAGGTAGGGAGAACTTACAGATATGTCACCTTGAGCTCCTTGGAGGAAGAGTGGGATATAAATGTGAGGAAATAAATATAAATAATGCTTAATAGAACTATATTACAGGGTGATTGTGGTACAGATTACTAAGATGTGTGTGAAGTGCTCTGAACCTGCAAAGTAATGCTTGCTTGCTTGCTTGCTTTCTTTCTTTCTTTCTTTCTTTCTTTCTTTCTTTCTTTCTTTCTTTCAAATATTTATATACCACCTTGTTTGCTTAAAAAAAAAAGCCATTAAGGGGGTGTACAACGATTTAAAACAAGACCTTAACTCAAAAAACAAGAACATTAAAAACAATAAAACTACTACATGATGTAAAAGGCTACATTAAAAGATGTGTCTTCTCACACTTTCTAATAGATGTAGAAATTAGGGCTGTGCACTGCTTCGGCCTGAGGTGCAAACTACAAGCCGAAGCAGGGTGCTTCGTGCCACTTCCGATGTGGAGAGGGCACGAAGTGGGTCAGGTTGCTCTGAAGCTCTTCAGCATGCGTTGGAGCAGTCCAGAAGCCCAGCTGCCGCCCAGCACCCAGCTCCTTACCTGGGCGCTCAGAACGCATGCCAGCAGTCGTCTTCTTGTTCCAGGGAGTCACCATTTTTAAAATGGCGACTCCCTGTATTTCTGGAAATGGATCCTGCACAAATGGCAGCTGTGAAGCATGCAACATTAATATAGCATCCTTGACTGCTTGACAGCCACCATTTGTGCAGGATCTGTTTCCAGAAATACTCAACAAGAAGATGACTGTCGGTGTGTGTCCAGGGGCCCAGGTAAGGAACTGGGGGCCTGCGCAGTGCATTGGGGGGGAAGCAGGATTTGGACATCCGAATCCCACTTCAGCTCCGGAGGCCGAAGCAGGTTGCTGGGGGGCGGGGATCAGCCCAAAGTGGATCGGGCCTGTCGAGGAAGCCCCAAAGCAGCCTCCGAGGTGGATCAGGGAGTCCCTGCACAATCCTAATATAAATGTGAAGTATTATTCTTGGAAGAGTGATAGATACAGTAATGGATGGGGTAACAGGTCATCAGTTCTCCTGCTGCAACTTTTGGTGCTTATGCCTCCTTAAAGAAATACATCCTGTTTAGATAGACATGAGCTTAGGCTAGTTCCCTCTGACATTGAACGAAGAATGCCACCTGTCTTTGTAATGTTGTCATTCTCTCTGCAAGATCCAGATTACCTGAATGTACATGTTAAATTCATTCAAATACTCATTTTGCAGCCAACCATTGGTGGAAGACAGTTACTTCTAGTCAGGATCATTCCATAGTCCACTTCTTCTGGAACAGACTTGAATGGGTTCCTTTTAAAGTACATTGGTTGTAGATTTCAAGCTTGTGCTTACAAAGAAAGAAGATGAATTCTTTTGAAAGGCTGACTGTGTATTTAATTATGTTCTTGCTAGTTGTTATGTACAAGCATTTATATAAGACCTTTTAACTGTTCAAAGATTATGGATTGGATTCAGATTTAATTGCATGCAACTGGGCTGATGAAAGCAGACTTGCTTGCCCTGTGCTCCCCAAGGCAGCCACTCCAGCCCCCGAAAAAATGCTACACAGAGGGTTTGGGGACCCTCCTGAGGGCTGGTTGGGCTACTATTGGGAGCAGGTGGCAGGAAAGCCGCCTTTTGCCAGCCTAGTTGCACATGCCTAAATCTAGATCCAACTGTATGTTAGTAATCTTTACAACAACCCTGTAAGTTGGGCCAGTGCCATAACCTGCATGTTTCAGACAGCAGAGACTGAGAGAGAATGGCTTGCTTAAGGCCACCTAGGGAGTTCATGGCAGTTGTGGAAACTGAACTTGGAAATTCCCAGCTCCCTCACTTGTTGGTAGTGTGTTGGACAAGAACTTGTTATAAATATTCTGTTTCACAGAAGTTAAGTATCTGGCTGTATCTTGTATTAAATCCATTTTCTCTCCATCTTAGTCTCAAATATTTATTCCTGTTTCTTGATGCAACTTATCATGTTAAGGAGTCTAATGTTCAAGTGACTGGCTGAGCTCTCAGAGAGGCCCTTGGAGCTTCCCCGCCAAGAAAGATTGGCAGCCTCATGATGTAAAGGACACAAGAGCATAAACTGATGAAGCAAGATTTATTTAATGTTTACACTAACTGAGGAAGAGAATGCTGAATGGAGTAAAATGCTTGACTTAGTTTTTGTAGTTTGTAGTGTTGCAGTTATTTCAGCTTGTAATGGTGGCTACCTTTTTAGATAGCATACA
Organism: Heloderma suspectum; assembly: GCF_057233095.1. Lineage (NCBI taxonomy): Eukaryota > Metazoa > Chordata > Lepidosauria > Squamata > Helodermatidae > Heloderma > Heloderma suspectum. The sequence continues at coordinate 173,498,146 of NC_139460.1, read as the reverse complement.
TAATTTTAAAAACAAATGAAAATCATCTCTGCCTAACGAGCACCAAAAACTCTCTAAAGGAAGATGTAATGGCCATAAATATTAAATGCTAAGTAACATGGAGTCGAGTAAACAAAAGCAAAATTCATTGTTTTTCAAATCTCCTGATTTCTGTCAAGGTTTTTGTTTATAGGATTCCTTACAATCGTTAAGGTTTAATAGAGTTGCAGAACCAGCACAACCTACCCCTTGCTTATGGCCTGGCAATTGCTAAGGGCATTTATATTATGTTTATTGCATAAAGTCATATATAAGAATTACCCAGACATATTTTTTGTGCTGAAAATACATATTTCTGTGTGATTTTTAGTAGTGAGCAAGTTGTCCTTCATAATTAATAATAAAGTGGCTAAAGCAGTGCCTGGATACAATCCAAAAAACGATAGAATGATCTCAACTCGAATTCAGGGTAAGCCATTTAAGATCACAGTGATCCAAATATACACCCCAACCACAGATGCTGAAGAAGCAGAAGTAGATCAGTTCTATGAGGATATTATCCTACTGGATAATACGCCAAAAAGAGATGTTATTTTCATTACAGGAGACTGGAATGCTAAGGTGGGTAGTCAAACGACACCTGGAATTACAGGCAAGCATGGTCTGGGAGAACAAAATGAAGCGGGACATAGGCTGATAGAATTTTGCCAAGACAACTCACTGTGCATAACAAACACTCTCTTCCAACAACCTAAGAGACAACTTTATACATGGACTTCACCAGATGGTCGACACCAAAATCAGATTGACTACATCCTTTGTAGCCAAAGGTGATGGACATCTATACAGTCAGTAAAAACTAGACCTGGAGCTGACTAGTTCAGATCACGAATTTCTTATTGCACAATTTAGAATCAGACTAAAGAGAATAGGGAAGACCCACAGATCAGGTAGATATGAGCTCACTAATATTCCTCATGAATATGCAGTGGAGGTGAAGAATAGATTTAAGGGACTAGATTTAATAGATAGGGTGCCGGAAGAACTATGGACAGAAGTTCACAACATTGTTCAGGAGGCGGCAACAAAAAAGTCCCAAAGAAAAAGAAAACCAAGAAGGCAAGATGGCTGTCTGCTGAGACACTGGAAGTAGCCCAGGAAAGAAGGAAAGCAAAAGGCAACAGTGATAGGGGGAGATATGCCCAATTAAATGCAAAATTCCAGAGGTTAGCCAGAAGAGATAAGGAATTATTTTTAAACAAGCAGTGCGCGGAAGTGGAAGAAGATAATAGAATAGGAAGGACAAGAGACCTCTTCTGGAAAATTAGAAACATTGGAGGTAAATTCCAGGCAAAAATGGGTATGATCAAAAACAAAGATGGCAAGGATCTAACAGAAGCAGAAGAGATCAAGAAAAGGTGGCAAGAATATACGGAAGATCTGTATAGGAAGGATAATAATATTGAGGATAGATTTGATGGTGTGGTCAGTGAGTTGGAGCCAGACATCCTGAAGAGTGAGGTTGAATGGGCTTTAAGAAGCATTGCTACTAACAAGGCAGCAGGAGACGACGGTATCCCAGCTGAACTATTTAAAATCTTGCAAGATGATGCTGTCAAGATGATGCATGCCATTTGCCAGCAAATTTGGAAAACACAAGAATGGCCACCAGATTGGAAAAAATCAACTTATATCCCCATACCAAAAAAGGGAAACACTAAAGAATGTTCAAACTATCGAACAATGGCACTTATTTCACATGCCAGTAAGGTAATGCTCAAGATCTTGCAAGATAGACTCCAGCAATCCATGGAACGAGAATTGCCACATGTACAAGCTAGGTTTAGAAAAGGCAGAGGAACTAGAGACCAAATTACCAATATCTACTGGATAATGGAGAAAGCCAGGGAGTTTCAGAAAAACATGTATTCTGTTTTTTTGACTATTCTAAAGCCTTTGACTGTGTGGATCATAACAAATTGTGGCAAGTTCTTGGTGGCATGGGGATACCAAGTCATCTTGTCTGCCTCCTGAGGAATCTGTATAAGTGGTCTGATGCTGTAAAGAACAATATTGTTTAGGAACCTGGAATGTAAGATCAATGAATCAAGGTAAGCTGGAGGTGGTCAAACATGAGATGGCAAGATTGACCATCGACATCTTGGGAATCAGCGAACTAAAATGGACAAGCATGGGCAAATTTAATTCAGGTGACCATTATATCTACTACTGTGGGCAAGAATCCCTCAGAAGAAATGGAGTAGCACTCATAGTCAAAAAAAGGGTGGGAAAAGCAGTACTGGGGTACAATCTCAAAAACAATAGAATGATCTCAGTACGAATCCAAGGCAAACCATTCAACATCACAGTAATTCAAGTCTGTGCCCCAACCACTGAGGCCGAAGAAGCTGAGGTTGATTGGTTCTATGAAGACCTACAACACCTTCTAGAACTAACCCCCCCAAAAGATGTCCTTTTCATCATAGGGGATTGGAATGCTAAAGCAGGAAGTCAAGAAATCACCGGGATAACAGGCAAGCATGGCCTTGGTGTACAAAATGAAGCAGGCTAATAGACAAAGGCTAATAGAGTTTTGCCAAGAGAACACGCTGATCATAGCAAACGCTCTTTTCTAACAGCACAAGAGGCGACTCTACACATGGACATCACCAGATGGTCAATATGAAAATCAGATTGATTATGTCCTTTGCAGCCAAAGATGGAGAAGCTCTATACAGTCAGTAAAAACAAGACCTGGGGCTGACTGTGGCTTGGATCATGAGCTTCTTATCGCAAAATTTTGGCTTAAATTGAAGAACGTAGGGAAAACCACTAAACCATTCAGGTATGACCTAAATCATATCCCTTATGAATATACAGTGGAGGTGAGGAATAGATTTCAGGGATTAGACCTGATAGACAGAGTGCCTGAGGAACTATGGACGGAGGTCCGTAACATTGTTCAGGAGGCAGCAACTCAATCCATCCCAAAGAAAAAGAAATGCAAGAAAGCAAAGTGGCTGTCTGATGAGGCTTTACAAATAGCTGAGGAAAGAAGGGAAGCGAAAAGCAAAGGGGAAAGGGGAAGATTTATTTATTTATTTATTAAATTTATTAATTGCCCATCTGGCTGGTCACCCAGCCACTCTGGGCGATGTACAGCATATAATAAAACAGTTTAAAACAATAAAATTCTACACGTTTTCTAAAATACCCTAACCCACCCCAAATGCCTGCTTGAACAACCACGTTTTTAATGCATGGCGGAAACTCATTAAAGAGGGGGCATGGCAGAGTTCCTTAGGGAGGGAGTTCCACAGAGTGGGGGCCACCACAGAAAAGGCCCTCTCCCTCATCCCCACCAGTCTAGCTGTCCTGACTGATGGGACAGAGAGAAGGCCATCTGAGGCTGATCTTGTTAAGCGGCCTGTTTGGTGTTGCTGGAGGCCTTAAGATAGGCTGGGCCGGAACCATATAGGGTTTTAAAGGTCAAAACCAACACCTTGAATTTGGCCCGGAAAACAACTTGTAACCAGTGCAACTCCTTCAGCACTGGAGTGATGTGATGTTGCCGGCAGCTGCCTTTAATCAGGCGAGATCCTGATTAAATATATCCAACTGAATGCAGATTTCCAGAGAATAGCAAGGAGAGACAAGAAGGCATTCTTAAATGAACAATGCAAAGAAATTGAGGAAAACAATAGAATGGGAAAGACTAGAGATCTTTTCAAGAAAATCGGAGATATCAAGGGAACGTTTTGTGCAAAGACGGACATGATAAAGGACAAAGAAGGCAGGGACCTAAGAAGCAGATGAGATTAAGAAGAGGTGGAAAGAATACCCAGAAGAACTATACAGGAAAGATCTGAATGTCCCTGATAGCCATGAGAGTGCGGTCACTGAACTTGAGCCGGACATCCTAGAGAGTGAAGTCAAGTGGGCCTCAGGAAGCATTACTAAGAACAAAGCTAGCGGAGATGACAGTATTCCAGCTGAGCTATTTAAAATCCTAAAAGATGATGCTGTTAAAGTGCTGCACTCAATATGCCAGCAAATTTGGAACACTCAACAGTGGCCACAAGACTGGAAAAGGTCATTTTACATTCCAATTCCAAAGAAGGGCAATGCCAAAGAGGGTTCGAACTACCGTACAATTGCGCTCATTTCACATGCCAGCAAGGTGATACTCAAAATCCTACAAGCTAGGCTTCAGCAGTATGTGAACCAAGAACTACCAGAAGTACAAGCTGGGTTCCCAAGAGGCAGAGGAACTAGAGATGAAATTGCCAACATTCGCTGGATCATGGAGAAAGCAAGAGAATTCCAGAAAAACATCTATTTCTGCTTCATTGACTATGCTAAAGCCTTTGATTGTATGGATCACAACAAACTGTGGCAAGTTCTTAAAGGGATGCGCGTACCAGACCACCTTACCTGTCTCCTGAGAAACCTGTATGAGGGTCAAGAAGCAACAGTAAGAACCGGACATGGAACAACCGATTGGTTCAAAATTGGGAAAGGAGTACAACAAGGCTGTATATCGTCGCCCTGTTTATTTAATTTATATGCAGAGTACATCATGAGAAACGCCGGGTTGGATGAATCACAGGTCGGAATTAAGATTGCCGGGAGAATTATCAACAACCTCAGATACGCAGACGATACCACCCTAATGGCAGAAAGCGAAGAGGATCTAAAGAGCCTCTTGTTGAGGGTGAAAGTGGAGAGTGCAAAAGCTGGCTTGAAACTCAACATTAAAAAAACTAAAATCATGGCATCTGGTCCCATCACTTCCTGGCATATAGAAGGGGAAGAAATGGAAGCAGTGACAGATTTTACTTTCTTGGGCTCCAAGATCACGGCAGACGGTGACTGTAGCCATGAAATTAAAAGACGCTTGCTCTTTGGGAGGAAAGCTATGGCAAACCTAGACACCATCGGAAGAAGCAGAGACATCACCTTGCTGACAAAGGTTTGTATAATCAAAGCTATGGTTTTCCCAGTAGCAACGTATGGCTGTGAGAGCTGGACTATAAGGAAGGCTGAGCGAAGGAAGATAGATGCTTTCGAACTGTGGTGCTGGAGAAGACTCTTACGAGTCCCCTGGACTGCAAGGAGGTCAAATCAGTCAATCCTAAAGGAAATCAACCCTGAGTGCTCATTGGAAGGTCAGATACTGAAGCTGAAGCTCAAATATTTTGGCCACCTAATGCAAAGAGCAAACTCCCTGGAAAAGACCCTGATGCTGGGAAAGATTGAAGGCAAAAGGAGAAGGGGATGGCAGAGGATGAGATGGCTAGATAGCATCATCGATGCAATGAATATAAACTTGATATTCTGAGAAGGAGCGGACAGGAAGGCCTGGCGTGCTATGGTCCATGAGGTCATGAAGAGTCGGACACGACTTAACAACTGAACAAAGCAACAGTACAAACAGACCACGGAACAATGGACTGGTTTCAGATTGGGAAAGGAGTACGGCAGGGTTGTATACTCTCACCCTACCTATTCATCCTGTACGCAGAACACATCATACGACGTGCTGGGCTTGATGAAGCCAAGGCTGGGGTTAAAATCGCTGGAAGAAACATTAATAATCTCAGATATGCAGATGATACCACTTTGATGGCTGAAAGCGAGGAGGAGCTGAGGAACCTTATGACGAAGGTGAAAGAAGAAAGTGCAAAAGCTGGATTGCAGTTAAACCTCAAAAAAACCAAGATTATTGCAACCGGCTTGATTGATAACTGGCAAATAGAGGGAGAAAACGTGGAGGCAGTGACAGACTTCGTATTTCTAGGTGCAAAGATTACTGCAGACGCTGACTACAGCCAGGAAATCAGAAGACGCTTACTTCTTGGGAGGAGAACAATGACAAATCTTGATAAAATAGTGAAGAGCAGAGACATCACACTGACAACAAAGGTCCGCATAGTTAAAGCAATGCTATTCCCCGTAGTAACCTATGGCCGTGAGAGCTGGACCATAAGGAAGGCTGAGTGAAGGAAGATAGATGCTTTTGAACTGTGGTGCTGGAGGAAAATTCTGAGAGTGCCTTGGACTGCAAGAAGATCACACCAGTCCATACTCCAGACTGCTCACCTGAGGGAATGATATTAAAGGCAAAACTGAAGTACTTTGGCCACATAATGAGAAGACAGGATACCCTGGAGAAGATGTTGATGCTAGGGAAAGTGGAAGGCAAAGGGAAGAGGGGTCGACCAAGGGCAAGATGGATGGATGATATTCTGGAGGTGACGGACTCGACCTTGGAGGAGCTGGGGGTGGCGACGGCTGACAGGAAGCTCTGGTGTGGGCTGGTCCCGAAAAGTCAGAAGCTACTGAACGAATAACAACAACAAGTTGTCCAGCTCCATCCCTGAGCAGTGCAGTTCTGATTGAGGATTCTTCCTCTGCAAAATGGGATTTTGTTTTGTTTTGTTTGGGATCTTCACTGCATTGCTAGTAATTTAGTCATCCTATGAGCTCAAATTATATTCTGTTCCCAGAACTGTGTAAATATTTTGGATGCTGTTTGCACTTTGTGTGGTTTGCATGGTTTAAAGAAAAAAACGCACATATTAAATGAAGATGCCTTTATTTCCCATAAAGAGTGAGGACAGTGTCAGTGGAGAATGAACTTTAAGTTCTTGGTCATTTGTAGTAATCTACTTCAAATCTATTTCCATTTTGAGTAGCTGAGCTACTGGGTTTATACATAAATGGTCAATAATAATTTGAGCTATGATACCCAGAATCTTACGATCTGCTTCAGAGGCAGTATGTATGACTCACCTCTAACAAATGCTAGGTTGGTAGAAACATGGGACAGGGCCTTTTCTGTGGCAACATCCCTCCTTCGACTGGCTCCATCTTTGTTTTATTTTAGGAGGGTTGTTAAAACTTTTTTATGCCACCCAGCCTTTGAATGATTTTAAATGTAATTAACTCTACTCAGTTTTTAAAAATGGTTATCTTCTATTCTTAATTTCTTTATATATATATGATATTGTTTTCCAGTTTAAAAATTGTACATCGACTTGGGGGCCATTCTAGACCAAAAGGCAACTCATATATAATTGTATAAATAAAATAAACATAAAATATTAGCATGCCCATTACTTGAAAAAGGCACCCTTTTCAAGTAATTAGAACATCAAGTAATGTTCTAATTCTCAACATCAAATCATTAAAAAACACACAACCAAACAAACCATGGGTTCTCTTCATGGGTTGTTTATGGTTAACAACTTATACTCAACCCCATGGGTCGTTGAATCGTGAGGAGTTGTTACATGGGAACCCAGAACTATGGGTTGTTAACCACAAACAACTTACAGAGAGAACCCATAGTTCATTGTCGGGTTGTGAATTCTGGGTTGTTTAAACCATGGGTTATCATTACATGTGAACCCAGAACTGTGGGTTGTTCATGAGTTGTTTCATCAGGCTTTAGAGTTGGTGGGCAAGAGTGGTGAACAAAACTAACTACTCTGTCTTTCAGTGCTACTGTACCACAAACACATGTGGGTTACAGGGAGGAAGGGGGTGGGAATCAAACAACCTAGGAATTGAAAAAATGACCCATGGATTGCTCAGTCATCTGGCAGCCAAATCATGGGTTAACTCTGGGTAAGGCAACAACCCATGGTTAATTAAGCCATGGGTTGTTACGTGTGAACCAGGTCAGTGCCAACAGCCCCCACAATCAGGCTCACACTGGGCTGCTGACTCTGCTGCTAATGACTGGCTGCATTGGAGCACATCAAAAGATAGTAGATGGTAACAGTCTTACTTACTTGACTTGCTGGTGTCTGTTTTCACCAGTTGCTTGTTTGTTGGAGTATATATACAGGTTTGTGGTGGGAGAAGTACATGTGCAGAACTTGTAGGAATTTTTTCAACTCTTTCTGTCCTTATGCAATTTCCTCCAACGGTCTGGCTCTGTTCATCTCATGTGTCTTCTTCATAAATATAAACTTCTATTTATCAGACTTGGAACCTAGTATGCTTATGCAGTTCTAAAGAAGAAATTTGTTGACAGGATTATAAGACTAGGAGGTTGCCTTATGCCAGGCCAGACTGTTTGTCCCTCTACCCTAGAATTGTCTACTCTGACTGGCAGTGGCTTTCCAGGTCTCCAGCACAAGTCTTTTCCATCATCTACTATCTGATCTTTTTAGCTGGTGATACCAGGGATTATATATGTACTCTGCCACTTAACTATAGCCTCCCCCTCTTTTTATTTCTTAAATATCTATATATAATAGTTGTCTTTTCTCTGAAAGGAACAAGGAGGTTTACAGTGAAGGTTTTTTTCAATCCTTATCATTATCTTATTTTTATTTATTTATTCATTTTCATTTCTATAGCGCCCAATAGCCAAAGCTCTCTGGGCAGTTCACAAAAATTAAAACCACAAAGCACAGCATAAAACAATATAAATATGAAAGCTTAAAACCACAATATAACAGTACAGCTAGAATAAAACCTAGCAGCAATGCAGAGATTTAAAATACAGATTTAAAACACCAAAGCTAAAAGACTAGGAAGCTAAAATGCTAAAATACTGGGAGAATAAAAAGGTCTTCATCTGGTGCCAGAAGGAATACAATGTAGGTGCCAGGCAAACCTCTCTAGGGAGTTCATTCCACAGCCAGGGTGCCACAGCAGAAAAGGCCCTCTTCCTGGTAGCAACCCACCTCACTTCCTTTGGCAGGGGCTCATGGAAAAGGACCACTGAGGATGATGTTAGGGTCTTGTACATTATCTTGTACATTATGAGTTCTATGAAGGTATTATTGCAGGTGTTGAAGTCATTGAAGGTGTTGATATGGTGCTGTTGTCATGGCACAACTACCCATCCTTTTTTGTCCTCTCTTTGTCCATCGTGATGATGGACCAGTTAGAACTGGCCATGCCTCAAGATTCATGAAGTTAACATTTTGGAAGATACTCACCAACCTTGCCAGCAACTCCATCAGTTGTCTGGTTTACATGCAGAAGAATGTTATTTACTTCAGTTACATTCCATTATGTATCCCCACCCCCTACACGTAGCCTGACTCTAACCACTACAACCCGCTGGTTTTTTCTGCCTAGTTGTTGGTAATGTGACTCACATTTGTTCATTGGTGCAGGTCCTTTTGGTTTATGGAGGACAAGAGGCAGAACAAATGGGAAGACAGACTAAAGTGCAGTTGGCTCTCAACATACACTGAGGATGGCTGATTGCAGCATAGAACATTTCAAAAGAACTATGTCATGGCACATGCAAAGAAATTCTCCTCCTTGGTTGCTATTACATCTATTGAATATCATCCAATGTTGTTGTTTCATGCGGTAAATAATAAATCCAATCTGTTTGCACCTGAATTTAGGAACATAGGCACTGAGTCAGGCCCTTAGTCCATCTAGCCCAGTATTGTCAATACTGACTAGCAGCAGCTCTGCAGGGTTTCAGACAGGAATTTTTTCAGCCCTACCTGGAGATGCCAGGGATTGAACCTGGGACCTTCTGCATGCAAATCATGTGATCACTGTAGTGTATTTGTAACTTTGCAGACAAAATTGATTATATTTGGTTTGACTTGGGAGTCACAAGTTTCTATTGGAGGTTCAGTCCTATTCAGATATATAAGTTTCAGTCCCTCTTAGCAATGCAGAGTGTGTGCTTGGGGTGGAGGGTTTGAAGGTGTCCATTTCATGAACTGGAGTAGTATGTATCCTGGTTAACAAAAAGCAATCAGAAGAGGGTGGGTGCTTTGCGGTCCATATTCAGGGAAAGTAGAAAGTGGAGAGCTTGAAATCTGCTTTCATTCAGCTCCTGTTTAAAAACTCTACCCTGAATGCAGATTGGCCAGCTAAACTGTCTCCATCCTGCCATTTCCTTGGGATTGCTGAAGCTGGCCCTTCATCTCCGCCTAAATCTGATACTATTGGGCTTCTAGACCCGTTATTGGAATCAGTGATGAAGGACAATATAAATATCTTGGGAATAAAAAATCCTGGAAAATAAAGAGATCCTTGCCATCTCGTTTTCCGACTAAACATGGCACTAATTCTGGGCCTGTGGCCTCAGCCATTTCCACCTAAAAGGCTAAGAAGACAAATTGTACCTTACCGCTCCTGTTTGGGTGTATTCTTCTTTTCATATTGTTAAACTTGAAGAGTTGATGACATGCCTGCCAGATCTGGCAGATATTCAGGGAATTGTTTTGCAAGATTCTAGTCATCCCTGCCAGGGAATTCCCAAAGCAGCTGGTGATGTGCAGCTGCTTGCCATGCTCCTCTTGCCATAGGATTTTCCCTGTGGATGATTCTAGACCCACATTTGCAGCATGCAAAGTAGCCTTTTGTAACCGTGACATTTATATTTTCTTTTTATACTATGTATAATATTGCATTTTTAAGGGTTTTAATCTTTGTAAACTGCCCAGAGAGCTTCAGCTATTGGGCAGTATGGAAATGTAAGAAATGAAATAAACAACCCACAAAGAGAACCCATGGAGTGGGTTAAACCAGGGGTCCCCAACCACCGGGCCACAGACCGGTACTGGGATGTGGTCTGTTAGGGACCGGGCTGCAGCAGGTGTGTGGGAACCCCCCTTACCATGGGTCTGTGGGGGGGGGAGGCGATCCCCCCCTGGAATCCTCGCCAGCCCTGGCCGGCTCCGCTCCAAGTCCGCGGAGCAGCCAGCTGGCTCCGGCGGACTTCCGGCTGCTGGGACGGAAATGGCGTCCGCGCAGACGCCATTTCCGTCCCAGCGGCTGGACGTCTGCCAGCGGCCAGAGCCGGCCGGCAACTCCACAGACTTGGAGCGCAGCTGGCCAGGATGGGGGGCACAGATCACCTCCCCCCCTATGGACTGCCTCCCCCCCCACGGACCCAAGGTAAGGGGGGTTCCCACACCCCTGCTGCGGCCTGGTCCCATCCCCCCCCAGTCCGTGGAAAAATTGTTTTCCACAGGACTGGTCCCTGGACCCAAAAAGGTTGGGGACTGCTGGGTTAAACCATTGTGCAGGATTCACATATAACCCACGATTCAATAACAGCCCACAATTCAACGACAACCCATACTCAACCTGTACTCTCGGTTGTCGTTGCATGCGAACCAGGTCATAGTTTGAGCATCCTCCAGAATGGAACTGGGAAAATAGTTGTTTATTTTCACTTGCTTAAGTAGATCATTTTCCTGAAATATATGTGTGTTGCTTTGGTAAAACCTTGCAGTTACAAAGCAAATGTTTCTTCAAACAAATAAATGACTTAAACTACTTATAAAATCTGTTTCTTCAAGGACCTCAGAAAGGCTAGATCCAACAACAGAGCAGGACATCCAGGCTACTGAACATACAATAGCATAACTTTTTTTTCCAACCCAAGAGCCTTCAGAGTGCAGTGTGCTTTCTTAATCTCTTTCTTCAAGGGCTCAGGTTTCGAGAACAAAATTTAAAAGACAAAAAAAGCAGCCTTCATTCCAGAAAACACAGTAGCAGAACTCTTCTCTCCAGCTTTCTCTCTCGTATATGTATGTATTATGTTCCTACAATAAACATAGCATTTGCGGTGACTACAAGCAAAACGCATGCTAACAAGGTAGATGTGGGGAAATCTTGTTGAGAAACCTGATGATAGCTGGTCTAATTGGCATGACATAACGTTGGCATGGGAGAAGTGGAGGCAAGTTTCACTTTTAATTTGACATTATTATTTTAATAGGTAGCCATTGTGGTGGGTGACTGTTGGATTAGAATTAGAGGGACCTAACTTCAAATTTCCACATTGCCTTGAAGTTCTCTGGGTAACCTTGAGCCAGTTGTTTCTCATCCTAACCTACCCCACAACATTATTGTAAAGAAAAAGTGAACCACCTTGGGCTCCTTAGTGGAAGTGTGTGATATAAATGTAATAAATACATATGTTTGGAACTATTAGAGAAGTAGAAAATCTGAGTCCTATCAGCCAACATCCTACAAGTTTGAACTGGTATGTGTAGATGCTCTTAGAGGAGTTCATGATTCTACTGAATTGCTTAACATCTCTTGATTTCTGTGTCTCTTTGCTGTGACTTTTTGTCTGTTTGGACATAACCATCTGACTGGTGCTGCCCTGTTTCACTTCCTGTTTGAGGAGGCCTGCTTGGTGGGAGCCTGCTGGATGCTGGCTTTTTAAAGTTCTTGATTTTTTTGTAGATACATCTTTTTATTGTAAAGCTTGTGTTTTATGGTTGGAACTGAATTGTGAGAGAGCCTTTCTAATATTGTCTCCTGCCAAAACAAAATTCCGAAAGGTATTGGGGAGATGTCCTGTTAAAACTGGTGATTCTTTTTGGGGGTGCGGGGGGAATGATATTATAGTGATAGCAAGGTGACATTATGTTTATTGCCCAGCATTACTAGGGAAGTTAAGAACCATCTGTTGCTGTTTGCCAGTGATGACCCACAAAACAAAGGCAAGAACTGACTTGTGGGTGATTCTTGCTAATGACACGCTTCACTGGAATAAAATCTCAAAGGGGAACAGTCTAAATATCCCATTTAGAATAGGTGAGAGAATTTGTTGAGTCCCAGATCTAAGAACACTGTTAGATTTTTATTTATTTATAGCATTTTTATCCTACCCATTCACCCAAAAGACTCCCATGGTGGCTTAGAAAGGTATTTCTTAAGACAGGCCCTCCCCACAGATTTTCTATCTAAAAACATGACAAAGGGAAAGGGGATTAGGAGGGAGGAGGAACAAAGCAAATTCAGGCACAAGTTTCTCCATTGCAAAGTTCAGCATGTCATGGATGCCATAGGAGGGCTTCTGCTTCCTCTCCCTCTGATGGCCTCATACAGATCCAGGCATGATGGAGGGGTGGGTGCCTGACTACTGTTTCTCCTTCCTCAGTTGCTTTGTCAAGGATATTTTAATTGGTGTTTGTAAATAATAGGCATCTAGTCCATGATAGATGCCTGAAAACATATAGACTGACATGAAAGGTAGAATCATAGAATAGTAGAGTTGGAAGGGGCCTACAAGACCATCGAGTCCAAGCCCCTGCTCAATGCAGGAATCCAAGTCAGAGCATCCCCGACAAATGGCTGTCAGCTTCATCTTGAATGCCTCCAGTGTGGGAGAGCCCACTACCTCCCTAGGTCATTGGTTCCATTGTCGTATTGCCCTAACAGTCAGGACGTTTTTCCTGATGTTCAGCCGGAATCTGGCTTCCTGTAACTTGAGCCCATTATTCCGTGTCCTCCATTCTGGGATGATCGAGAAGAGATGCTGGCCTTCCTCTCTGTGACAACCTTTCAAGTACTTGAAGAGTGCTATCATATCTCCCCTCAGTCTTCTCTTCTCAAGGCTGAACATGCCCAGTTCTTTCAGTCTCTCTTCATAGGGCTTTGTTTCCAGTCTCCTGATCATCTTTGTTGCCCTCCTCTGAACCCTCTCCAGCTTGTCTGCATCCTTCTTAAAGTGCAGTGCCCAGAACTGGACACAGTACTCCAGATGAGGCCTAACCAGTGCTGAATAGAGGGGGACTAGCTGTGTTGGCCATAAGAAAAATGCCAAAATTCAAATTAGTGTAATATCTTTATTAAGCATCTGAAAGGTGACAAAAATGTGCAGACTTTCAAGACCTCTAGATCTTTTCATCAGGCAAGATGTTAAAAAAGCAGGTTGGGGACAGTGCAGAGTGTTTGGCTGACAATGTTGAAGTTATGATTTCAGCCTTTCCCCCCACTCTTATCCTCCCTCCAGCTGTGTTTTGCACATTTTTGTTGACCTTTTGAGTTGGCCTAATAAAGATTAGTATGCTAATATAGATCTTGGAATTTAAAATATTGTTCGTTTTTGTGTTTCTGGAAGCCTAATTTCCCCATTAGTTAACAGAAAGACATCTACAACTAGCTTTTAAAACCTATCAAAGCCAAAAAGTAAATTAATGAAATTGTCTTCAGAGCTTTTTACTGAAAAATGTTCAGTCCTGATAACCCAATGTTTATATTGAGTCCTTAATTTAACGTGGATGGAATCTGTTTCTTGTTCTCTCTGAACTTGTCTGAACTGCAGGCATACTTTCCTCTGTTTATTACAGATGGTTTACACTGATCTTTGGTAAATAACTAGTGCTAACATGGCCCGAGTTCAGTGGTGTGCAGTAATTTTTGTTGACAAGGATGCTAGTAAAACACATTTCTAAAATTTTGTACTACTAAAAAACATCCATATAGTAAAAATTGCAGTTAGGTATTAGGATCTTCATACCTTGAAGTCTGCCTTGAAATCCACTGTCTTCTTGGGAAGTTGCCAGAGTCTCATAGTTTAGCTAGAATGTTGGCTTTGGATATAGGAAATTCAGTTTCAAATCCCTGCTCAGTTATGAAGCTAACTGTGTGGCCTTGGCCAGGCCACTATCTCTCAGCCTAGCCTACTGCATTGAGTGGCTGTGAGAGTAAAACACCTTGATGCAATCCTTTGAGGGAGGACAGGATACTAGTGTAACAAACTAGTTAAATTTTATTTCAATGTTCACATTGCTTATGGAAAATCCAGAGTAATATGAAACAGATTTCTTCCGACAGATGATATAGCATTTCTTTGTGGTGTGCCATGCTAGCTGAAAACCTCTTCATGTGAGGGGCTGCTTTTGGAAAGAGCACTTCCTGCTTCAATTATTTCCATCCAAAACAACTCCCCCCACCCCATTTTCTTTGCCTGTTCTTAGCTGTGATGTATAAAGGAAATGTTGGGGTTTGGAAATGACACAGAGAAGGACTGGGGAATGAGTGGGAGTGTTCATTATAGTATAATATTTTTAAAGTCTGTAAATACTATTGGCAAAAATAAGGATATTTTAGAGAATGAGGACTCTGCTCCCCTTCGTTCAAACCAGTACTCCATATTCTATAAAAGCTCAGGGTGTGGCAAAGAGAGAAGATGTTAGAACTGGCTGTAGCAGGGGTGGGAAACCTCAGGCCTGGGGTTCAAATCTAGTCCTCCTGGGGTCCCAATCCAGTCCTTCAGAGATATCCAAAAGACTGACCCCACACCCTTTCCCCCCAGTCACTGATTGTTGGGTGGTTTCCCAGCTTTTGTGCAATTTTCCCCATTTTAAAAGGTTGAAATGCCTGTCCTAAGGCTTAGTTACCAGCAGTAAGATCTTTAAGCTACCATATGCCGGTATGTTTTGAATGTTTGTCTCCATTCCTTTTGCCTTTGGCCCTATTCACTACTGGAATTTGGCTTCTGAGAGCTTCTCTGAAACTGAATTCATCCCTTGGACTGAAAGAGGTTCTCCATTCCCCACCCCTGGGCTACAGATGTACATGTTCTGTACACAGTTGGGATACCATAGGTAAAATATACTTACAAAGGTTTGATGGATTAGATTCTTCCCCCCTCATCTCTTGTGCCAATTGCCTCTATCATTTCTAAGTTGCTGTAACATAGTTTACCATGATTCCTAAACAACTGAAGTATGATTTGAAATAGGTTTGCACATGATGTTTTAGAGTTTACTGGTAACCATAGTTTATCCAATTTGGATGTCACAACACACTATGGTTAATGCAAATCAGAACTGATGGAAGGAATTAGCAAAAAAGACAGGGGGGAGAGGAGAGTGTGCATGCCTCCAGAACATTCCTGATTTTTCAAACTACTTCAAGTATATTTTTCACTAATGGAAGAGAAAATGGATCATGGTAGGTGAAGAGAGGAGGGAGTGTGCAATTCTGTTTCAAGTTCTTGATTCTCCAGTTATGGTTTGTTCAGTTCATATAATTCTCCAATTTGATGGGATATGTTTCATAACGTAATTTTGAACTATATTTGTGAGTAAAAGGTAGTGGGCAATCTTGCCCTATACTATTTCACCCTTTATATTTCTGAAGTTACACTGCATGATAGGATTGTTCATGTATCAATCCCATATACTGGGTTTTTTGCTTGTGGATATATTATTGGGGATTACAAGATTCTTTGCATGTTGTTTGGCCTGTCGTCTGAAAATATTCACTAAAAAGCTGCGTTATCAGAAATAGTGTGATCTGTCTGTAGAAAATTTGAATATAGTGTACTTGTGATGGTAGGGCTGTATCATCACCCTCATAGAACAGATGGAGTCTGAGAGTAAGAAAAAGTTGCTTGTTTAAAGCCACCTAGTAAGTTTATGGCTTAGGTGAGATACAGACCCTATTCAGACTCACACTGGGGCAGGGTGGTTAGGCTAACGGTGCTGCAGGGTGGTTAGCGCTAACCACTGCCAGAGCCCCTGCCACATGTGCAGCTAACCAAGGCCCGCAGCGTGGTTAGCCTAACCACCCTCCCTCCTGCAGTCCTCCAACTGCTCTGTCACACATCCCAGCAGCCTCAGCAGCTCATATGCCCATTACAGGAGCAGGGATGCTGATGGCCATTGGCAGCCATGTTCTTATTTCTTTCTGATTCCTGTTACAGAAATAAGCAAAAAATAAATAAAGATGGTGGAAAATTGTACAAAAATCACCATATTGCTAAAATGTGCATTTTAGCAATATGTGCGCAAATTCGCTATATCAATATACATATTGTGCATGGTTAATAAACCACCATGGTTGGGTGTGTCCCCTGTTCATATGTCATGCTAAACCACCATGGTTATCTCAAAACTCCTAACCATCATGGCTTAGTGTGACGTCCGAACAGGCTCATGAACTCAGAACTTCCTGATTCTCAACTCACACTTTTAACCACACTGATATATCAGATCTCACACAGTTGACTATGACCAAAATGCTATCTAGACCAGAAGGCTTCAACCTTTTCAGATCCAGGATTCCCCGTTTGCCCAAACATGGAGTTAAGGGATCCACTTCTTAATTTTATTGGTATATATTTGTATGGTGATAATGATGCTGCTGTGAACCAAAATGCTGAGGTCAGACTGACCCAGTAATGGGTCCCAACTCACCAGTTGAAGACTAATAATCTCTAGACCATGCCTGTGCCAAAAACCACGGCTGTGGTATGCCACAAACTAGAGCAGATGTACTGCAAGATGTGCTTACAAAACAATGCATTACTCCAGCTGACTCATGTAGGTTAGCCAAGTAATACATTTGCCAAATTGGTGTTGTGATGTTTTGTCTAGGTACTCCAGTTGTTCACTGATAACATAGTATTTTTTGCTTTTTGTTTGTTTGTCTTGCCCCTTTGTTAACAGCTGGGTGATCCATCTATATTTCCTGCTGTTATTGTGGAACATGTACCTAGTGCTGATCTCCTGAACAATTACTCTGGTTTATCATGTGTTGCTGAACCCAGTGACATGATAACAGAGAATTCACTGGATGTTGCAGAAGAAGAAATTGTAGAAGATGATGACATCACCCTTACAGGTTTGTGACATTTTTTCCATTGTCACTTAAAAGACACAGTGGGCCAGTTCACATAATCACTGCAGCTCATTGTGGCTTAAGCAGGCCATCTAAACCCAAGCAGCAGGGGTTGTTTGAGGGTTATTCAACCTTCAGACAATTTCTGCAGCTTGAGTTCAGGTGACATGACAAGCAGCTTGAATAGGCAACATGGCGCCCACAGGCAGAGCAGCTTGTCATGGCCATGGTGGGCTTCAGTGGTTGTGCAAAATAGGTTGGTGGCTCAGTTCAGACAACATGCTGAATGGTTTGAGCTTCCTCACATACAGGCAAAAAAAGCAGTTTTACCCCACTCTTCAGCCAAAACATCACAGGAAACCATAATTAAGCTTCCTTAACCATGATTTGGAGTGACGTTCACTTAAGTTACTGGGCTGGGCTGGTTTGCTTGACATGATAGCCCACCGTTGGTTAATTTACCTGTGGGGGCTGTCGTGTTGTGTTGGGCACCCACTGGCACTATTTTTGCATGGTGCCCGGCTTGCTGTGAGTTGTTGTCATATTTGAGGGTTATATAACGTTCAGATAACCCTAAAACAAGCTATGGGTTATTTGAGGGGTGTTTAGTCCTCAGACAACACCTGCTGCATGGGTTCACACGACACGGCAAGTGGAGCGCCTGCAGGCACCATGCAAAAATGGTGCCCATGAGTGCCTGGCATAATGTGACAGCCCCCGCAGGTAAATTAACCCATGGTGGGCTGTTGTGTCATGTGAACCAGATCACTGTGAAGGTTGGGGTTGGTTGTTTTATAATCCCACCCCTCTGTCACCAAAATGTGGCAGATTGTGTCTACCAATTCCACCTTTATATCCAAAATATCACAGATTGGTCAATTGCTTTACATCCCACCACTGTAATACAGAATGTGTAGGATTGGGAATATTCCACAAATACCTATATGGGATAAATGTACCTCCGTTCCTATATTTCAGGTGCCACCGTTACATTTCTACTAAAACTTCATCCCATCAGCACAACTCTGTAGTGAGGGCCTAGGCCAGGAGCTGAATCCCATTTCGGAGAAGCTCTCAGGGCCCACATTCCAGTAGTGGTGGGTCCAAAGGGAAAAGGGGCAGGACCAAAAGTAAAAGGTGTGTGGCCAAAATACCAAAACTACCACCATGACTTGTTTTGGTAGTGTGAACTGGAACACTGTCTCTTTTAGGATAATAAAAGAGATTCCCTAATAAAATCAGATTGCCAATTACCCTCTTGGTATCTCCATCCCAGGTAGCTCTCCCAGAATAACCCACAGATCCAGTTCTCAGGTTTTCCCTCTAGTCAGGAACTCACTTGGAAGGATACAGAGTTGTAAAATGTTTCAACTGGTTCTCACAGTAGACTCAGCTTACCAAGACTATTTTCAGATGGCAGCTATTTTCATCTTCATCTGAAGGCTTCTTTCCGGTCAGGGACTCAGTGACAAGGTCACAGCAAAAAGAAGTCTTTCAGTTGCCTCCTCCCAAAGTCTCTGCTTCTTGAGGCCAACTGTCTTCCATTGAAATATCTGACTTGAAGTCTCCCCCAAGAACTCCTTCTGTAGTTTTCCTCTCCTATCAGTTCTTCACAGGTTCTACTTTCTGTGAAGAAGTTCCACAAATACCTCATACTGTTCATGAGGGATTGCTGGGGCCCACCAGCCCCGGGACAAGACCATCACACACTGGGAGGAGTGTGTGTTTCCCCCTGATTGGCTCATTTGCAGGTGGTGGCTCCTCTTCATACCTTTTCTATAGGCTACTGTTGGCCCACCAGCTGGACCAAAAGGGAAGATAAGAAGCAACTGATTAGACAATGCAGTTGAAAGGACAGATGCTAGGAGAGGAGGGGGAAGAGAGAGGCCCAGCACAGAGCTGCCTTCCCCAACCTGGTACCCTCTAGATGTTTTGGATTACAACTACCATCATTCCCAGCCAGCATGGCTAATGGTTAGGAATGATGAGAGTTGTAGTCCAAAACATCTGGAGGGCACCAAGTCAGGGAAGGCTTGGGAAAGAGAGACAGAGAGAGGCAGATCTGTTGAGAGTAGGGAAGTATCCGGAGAGGAGGAGAGGGAGATACTCACAGAAGGCTGGGGACTGCACCAACTCGCTTCTCTGAGGACTTCCCATCAGACCAGGTACTGCAAGCCTTGACTCCATTCCTATTAGACCCTACACTGAACTTTCTGTCAGAGGAGCCACCTGAGAGTGCTCAGCTGACTGCCACTGAAAGCTACCAGCCCATGCCCAGAGTTGGCTATTAAAGGGAAAGGTTAGTGGAAGGCGAGTGGTGTAACTGGAGCCCTCTCTCTAGCAGCCTGTGGCCCTCTGAGTATTCACTAGAGAAACAAGAGGTGGAGGTTCCAGAAAACTTGAAGACAAAACCAGGCTGACAACAGCAAACAGAGGCTTAGGAAGAAAAGGCAGAGCTCTCTCCCATACTTCAGACTTCATCTTAACTGTACGCAGTGGAGTAACTAGCAGGAGCCTATAAATAAAAGCAGCATCTGTGTCCTCACGGAATTAATGGATGAAGAAGGGTATAATGTGCTCCTCCCAGAAGATGTTGCCATGCTGTTCATTTTGTGTTTTGTAAACTTGTTTAAAGGGGTTTAAATCTGTTAACTTGCATTAGCTAGGAACTGTGAAAAAAAGGTTTTAGATAAATGATTCTGGGACATAACACACTGCAAGCTGCTTTTAAAACTTGCTCAGTTTCAAGAGCAGTTTGTGATATGATTTGGGCATCAGCTATTCAAAGAAGAAGAAGAAAGCTCCACTAGGGCAGCACAAGCTCATTACATGAGCCCAAGCAGTTCTTTGGATCCAAGACTCTATTCCAGTTGTTCAGAATTCTAACCACTGGTGCCATTTAAATTTTTATTTACTATACTTATATACTACTTAATACTTAATAATATTAGGTAGTATATAAGTAATATACTTAATATAAAATATTTAACTTAATATAAAAATCTGTAAGTGGTTTTGGTTTATTCTTCTCTTTTTCTTGATTACTATGTTGGTTCCTACCTCCATTTTGTTTCCTTGATGCAGCTATTGTCCTGCCCTAGCATCCTTGCCTCTGCATACAGTAGAGCTAGACACAAACATGCTGACTTTTAAGTAGATGTAGCAAATCATGTGCTGAAATCTGCAGAGTACCCCACTTGTCAATCTTTTTGGTACTGTTTCCCAATAAAGCTGATAACTCAAGAGCTTAGTTAGAGACACTGTATTTACACACAGTCGTCAGAACTGGGGTAACTGGAAATTGTGGTGTATAAACAAGAGGGCATTTGTTTGTTGTAGAAGTGGCTGAAAGGAGATAATTCAGCCTCGGACAGTCAGCCATAAATAGTCTCCTGTGATTCATAGTTATGTCCCAGGATCCCATATGTGCAATGAAGCCAAAAGCAAAGGATTAAAAAAAAATCTGTATCACATGCTAATTTTTTTTTAATGAATTATCTCTTTTCTGTCCCTATTTCCCTACCTCCTACTCTCTTACTTTCAGTTGAAGCATCCTGCCATAATGGAGATGAAACAATGCAAACCATTGAAGCTGCTGAGGCCCTTCTCAATATGGATTCCCCTGGTCCAATGCTTGATGAGAAGAGATCAAGTGAGTCTAACAGGAATAAATATGTGGGAAATGTGTTCTGTGTAAAAGCAAAAATATAAGAAATGCTGTGTGAGTATGCTTTTTAAAAGCTGGATTCTGTAGAAAGGGGATATTGCAAGAGAGGCTGTTTGAATTATCTAGTAGGTTCACATGGTAGTTTTGCGATTGCACCGTTGAGCAGGTTGGGGAAGAAAATAAGGCTTATCTTCTCAGAAAATTCATTAACCTATTCATTTTGTGCTAATCTCCTGATTTTAGGAAATCAAAGTGGTATACTCAAATATTTAATGTTCACACATGTCATTCTCTTTTTGCATTCACATTACAACTTAAATTATCAACTTTATCACTGATTTTTTTTTTAACCTTGGTACAAGCTGTGTATCTTCACATCAATCAGTCATCTCATTAACTGTGGATTTGGGGGATTATAAGGCCTCACTCTTTTTGGTTAGCTTCTTCTCAACAGTCTTGTAGGGCTGCAATTAAGTAGTAATTAGTCAAGAGAAAGAGTAATCTACAAAATAATACAGGTATGGCAATACTGCAATTTAGAAAGATATATTAGTTAATCAGTTAAAATAATTCAGATTCAGTAGATTGACTGGCAGTCTTAATCAACAGAGTCTTGGGTTTTTTGTAACCTGATTGCTAGGAGGCATTCTAGAACCATTAAATTATTTCATGACCTCTTTGCTGTTTTTCTGAAGCACATGTGTTTGGAGCAGACGATGATGTTGACATTGGTCCTATTACTCATGTGTCAGTCACACTCGATGGGATCCCAGAAGTGGTTGAGGTACACCAAATCCAAGGTGCATTTGCTGAATCACCAAGCACTGTAGCACTTGAACAACCAAAGAAGAGAAAAGGTAAGGAAACTCTGATGTGTGTTAAAAAGCCATGTACATATGTAGTTTCTTATATGAGTATGCGTTTATACTACCCAATGTTCAATGTATATTGAGAAAACAATCGAAATCAGTGTAGTGGTCCATCTGGAAAGAAGAATGAACACATCTTAGTTAAGCAAATATATTCAGGGTGGCTTTGTATTACAATTACTGTAAGATTACTGTAAGATTTAGAAGAGAGATTTAGAGAAACATTATCAACTAAACTGTGCAAATGCAGACTTCTACTGTACTTTGATTCTTGAGTGTTTTTTGTGTAGAAGCTGTAGTTGTCAGCACATTAAATTCATTTAGATCCTGTAAGAATTTAGAGATATTTTTTTTTAAAGTAGAGGGCTCTGAAAAGTCCATAGCTGGTGCAGTGTTTTAGACGCTTCCTCACATTCCACTCAAACTCATTCAGGGGCTTTGCCAGTGTTGGACATCGCTGTTGACTGCTTGCTTTGCTGTGAAGATTGTGTGTTTAAGGACGCAATCCTACGGGGATGGCTGTAAGCCTCCAAACTCAGAGGCTTATGGCCATCCAGAGCAGAGTGGGAGGCGCAGCAGAGGCTATCTTCGCCTCCATTCTCCTCCTGCTCTGTATTTTTGCTAGATGGGATTTTTTGCCCATCTAGCTGAGGCATTGTGAGGGGGAGGGAAGGCAGCTGAGGAGGCCTGGGGATACAGCATAAGCTCCCCCCCCCCCCCGCCCACCAGAATGTCCCCTTTCTCTTCCCTCCAAGGTCACCTTTGTGGAAAGCTCCTTGTGGAAAGCTCCTTGCCTGACCCCCAAAGTGGGATCAATATGGTATTTTAGGATGAAGTGCAGATTATGAAAAGTTTTAGTAATAAATTAATAATTTATATTAATCTAACAGTATTATTTAACATCAAAGGGTATTTTGTTAGGTTTGGGATAAATATTAATACCTGAGATGCTATTAATTCCACAACGTAAGTACTATAAACCTATTGAATTAGAATCCAATATGGTGCTTATGTCCTTAAATGTCTGAGCTCTTATACAACAATTCTTCCATAGAAGCCTACCCGGGTTTTTAAGATCTTTGTGGGAGGCCCTTCTCTTGGTACCACCACCATCAGAGGGATGTTTGATGGGGATGTGAGAGAGGGCCTTCTGAGTGGCCACTCGCATGCTCTGGAGATCTCCTTCCTAAGGGGGCCAGGATGTCTCCCTCTTTGTTGTCCTTTCGCTGGCAGCCAAAGACATTTTTATTCAGGCAGGCCTTTGGGATGTAAGCTAGTTTATTGCTGAAGGAGGTTTTAAATTATTGGCTGCTGTTTGTTGCTTTTACACTTATTTTATTGTGTTCTTAATTGTGTTATTTGGTTTGTTTTCATACTGTGTTTTTATTGGGATTGTTTTTCATCTGTATTTTTTATTTTCAGCTGCCTTAAGTGCCATTTTTGGCAGAAAGGCAGGTTATCAATTTAATAAATAAATAAATAAAATTAGGCTTTGAGGGAAGAGGCAGGAATCAGTGTTCAGTGAATGAATTGATTGTACTATGTCTGTTCCATAGTTTCAGTGTGAAAGTTTGTATAACAGTGGTTTTCTTTCAGGGAAGAAACCCAAAGCTTCACGATCAGAGTCACCTACTCTGACTCCAAACATATCAGTGAAAAAGAAAAATAAAGATGGGAAGGGTAAGCATGGACCACATGAGTTAAGGGCTGTGGAACAGTGTATCAAATTCTGGGTATTGTAGAAATGAAACATACCAACTGACAGCATGGCTGCTTCGTTTTGATCATAGAGGTTGGGAGGAAATAAAAAGAATTTCCTGACCTTTCATCTGAAGTGAAGTTGTGGTATACAGTTAACAGTTAAGTGGATAACTAGGAGATTACTCCCACCTCATTCCTTGGCAAGTTCTGTATTTTCCCTTACTGCAGTAGAGCAATATGTTGCTGGTGCTTTCTGGTACTATGTTGTACTATTAAGATATAGATGGTTTTTCCAGTGTACAGTAGATATGTCTCCGCAGACTCTGGCTGTGCCAGTCCAGTAGTACTATTATTAATACAGAATTACAGTAGAATGAACATTCCTGCAGGTGAATTTACTATTTAGTGAGAATCAGAAAGGATTCAGACATTACAGCCCCCTTACAAAGGCTGCAAAAAATGCTTCTACCTCCACATGAGGGCTCCTTTCCAAGTAGGTTATATTATGGTCATATAGACTTCTCTATGTTGTGCCAGTGGCTATCAGAAATGTGTGGCACTTGTGTGGAGGCCCTGGACTTTATTGGGCTGGTCCACGCGTAAGGAATCTACAAATAGTCCAGCCTGTCTATGCCCAATTAAAGCCCCAAACCAAGAAATAGTTGGCTTGAAATTTTATGTGTTGAAAAAATAAGCTTAAGGTCAGAATTTCTTTAAAAAGTTATATCTTACTGTAAAAAATCTGGATTTTTGCATGTAGTCTGTCTTTATTTTTGAAAAGCTTTTCATTTATTTGTTTCAGGAAACACAATTTATCTCTGGGAGTTCTTACTAGCACTGCTTCAGGACAAGGCTACTTGTCCTAAATACATTAAATGGACTCAAAGAGAGAAGGGCATTTTTAAGCTAGTAGATTCCAAGGCTGTGTCAAGGTTGTGGGGAAAGCACAAAAACAAACCTGATATGAATTACGAAACAATGGGCAGAGCCCTCAGGTATGTGAACTTAAGAAAATATCAGCATTCTCTCAATAGTTAATGTATATCATTACATTGAAAGCCTCCTAAGTGAAGAGCTACTCTGTTGTAAATGAAGCAACTTCAGTATCTATCAAAGCAAACAGACTGACATAATTTCAAAATGTATGTAACAATATTAATAATTAACGTTTCTAAATATTTATGATTGCTTGTTCATCAGAAATTGTTGTTCCTACACCTTTTACGTTTTTGTTCAAACTTGAATTTCAGATCAGTTGAAAAGATTAAAAGTCTCCTGGTGCCCATTCTCCTATCTTTTCAGTGCCAGTCAAACAGCTTTTTTATGTTCCAAGGTCTTTAAAAACCTTTTATCACTGAATTGACTTTTTTTCTGCTGTTTTTAATATTGTGTTATCCTATTGTATTTTATAATGTTGATGGTTTGATATGATTTGAAGGGAGTTTTGTGTAAGCTGCACTGGAAAAAATTATTTGAAGGGGGGGTTAAAGCGTTAATATATATGTAAATAAATAAATAACAGTGCTTTAGGGAGCAATCCTATGGCCTCTAGTCAGCGGCTAGATGGCCATAGGATATGTGGTTTTTCGGGAACTGACCTTCCCCCTTTGCAGTGCAGAACAGCCCCACGCTCCAAAGAGGAGCGTGGAGCAGCAAAAACGGGGTGTTTGGGGCGGGGAAGGCGGAAATGCCAGTACAACACATCCTATGTGTCCTCCAGCAGCCTCCTCCCCCTCTCCTCCTTCCCACGGCTAGACAGCCAAAATCGACTGTCTAGTCGCAAATGCAGGGCAGGAGAAGCGTGGAGGGAACGATCCCCTTCATGCTTCTCCTGCCCTACATTGGATAGGCGGTCCTCTCCCAGTTCAGAGGCGGCCGCCTATCCCCATAGGATCGCACCCTTACAATACAATCTTATGGCCCCTAGGCAGTGTCTGAGGGGACATAGGATGCTAGGGATTTCCCCCAACAAGGCTGTAGATCAGGGGTTGGTAACATGACACCCATGGGTGCACTGGCACCTGCCAGGACCCCTGAATGTGCCCACCTTAACCCCACTGCCTTCTCCCACCAGACTCCTTCCTCTCCCTGCTGCTCACTTGCCTCTTACCTCTGCAGCCAGGAAGGAGGAAATTGGCAGACTTCTCTCCTGACTTCCTGCTTCCTCACTCTAA
Source organism: Heloderma suspectum (assembly GCF_057233095.1). Classification (NCBI taxonomy): domain Eukaryota; kingdom Metazoa; phylum Chordata; class Lepidosauria; order Squamata; family Helodermatidae; genus Heloderma; species Heloderma suspectum. The sequence goes on along the minus strand of NC_139460.1, from coordinate 173,472,389 downwards.
GGTGAACAGAAACAGCAGCACATGTGCAGCAGAAGTGGTGGCCAACTGGTGTGCAGCAGAAGCGGCGGTGGGTGCGTGGTGGGTGTGCATGGGGAAGGTGGGAGAAAGAGCACGCAGTGGGCAGACCAGAGTGGCAGGCAGAAACAGCAGGAGAGGTGGTGGGCGGTGGCAGGCAGAAGCTGCAGGGGCAAGCAGGCAGTGGTAGAAGTGGTGGCAGGCAGGAGGGGGAAGAGAAGGAAATCGTGAGTGAGGAGGGGAGAAGAGGAAGGATGGGGAGCAAGAGAAAACTAAATGGGGGTGCAAAAAAAGGGGAAATCCCCTGCGAAATGAAAAAAATGACAAGTGCACCCACAGGCCTGGAAAAAAAATGGACAAATCCGCCCATGTACCCCAAAAGTTGCCTATTCCTGTGGATAGCGGTATGAACTTGGAGGGGGAAATCCATATTACAAACACACACACACACACACACACACACACACTCCCCTCCCGGTCCCAGCCACTGCAATGGCTGCCTCTCCTGAGGTCTGAGCTCCGACCTCAAGAAGAGAAAGGAGAAGGAGAGACAGGGGTGTGCTGGTGGGCGGGGAGGAGCGAAATTGTGGATCCACCATATCCAAAGGCCTCCTAGCCACTGCCCCACCCTACCCTGGCAGTGCATTACAGCTAGATGGGTTCAGAGGCCTGTCTAGTGAAAAATACAGCAAAGGATGATGGCAAGGCAAAACAGCCTGTATTGCTCCTTCTGCCCAGCAGGGCATAGAATACTTGGAAGCCTCCAATCTCAGAGGAAGGAAAGGCTATTGAGAGCTTATTTAGCTAGGAAAGACACCCTTACTTATTAGGAATGGTAACCAAGCATATATTAGAACTACATTCATTGGCTGCTACAGCATCAAACCAGCACAAGCCCAGAAACACAGGACAAAACTCTACAGGACAAAACTCAAAACTGTCGAGACTAAACATTTTCTTCACATGTTATGATATAGTGACTGTAGTCACATGTTGGGAAACTAAGCATGATAAATCAATAAAGGATATATTAGATCAAGGATTTTAACAAATAATGAAAAAATAACTGTGCAGGGAATCTTACAGAGAGGTTTAAAAAACAATTTCCCCCGTGACTTCAAAATTTCCAAGGCCCCTATTTCTATAAAAAAAATTCCTATTATGTTGTTTTTAAAAATCATTTTGGAGGAGTAAAGGCCAGGTACCAATATATGAACAGTTTGTCTTAAACATTGTATTCATTATTCTAAAAGAAAATGTGTTAGTATCCAAAATGGTTCAATTTTCAGGAAAAAAAACAAAGAAGTTCCTTGGAAAAGAACGGGGAGAAAGTTTTCTCTCCGGAATTGTCCTGACCTTGTTCCTGGGCCTTCACATCTCTAGTCATGCCAAAGGGCCCTTGGAGTAGTGTTCAGGCAGATACTCATTGAACAGTAACCAGCTGCTGTGATGGATGTCTATCTAGTTGCAGAAATCATTGGTACCCTCAGGTGCAATCCAGTTCCTAATTCCTTCCAACTTCTCCTTCACTTCCAAATTAGTTGGATATGCAGACTGGGAAGCCTTCAAATACTGCAGTAGATATATCTGTGTGGATGGAACAAGACTGGCTAGCATTGGAGTCAGTCATTACTCACAAACTTCCACTTGCAGCATGGATACAACTGCTATACCAGTTATGACAATCCTCGACCCACAGCTGCGTTGTGGTTTACAGTGAGACTTAATAAAACCACATAGACCTTGTCCTGTACTGATTTGAAAACACTGATTCCAGTAGTAATTTGGGTACTGTGGCTTGTATCCAGTTTGTGTCCCTCCACTCACACAAGGCTATTCAACCAAGCAGAGGCTTCTGTGAACAGAAGAGAGGAAGGCAATTTCCACTTATTCCCCTTCCCTCTGCAGCTTCCAGCATGCACCCAAAATCGTCTTTAGAGGTTTGATGAACCCTTTGGAACAGTGTGGTCAGTGGAGTGATACACTACAGGAGAAAGAGGGTATTTGCAAAAATCACCTCCCCCCCCCCCTTTCCATTCATGGAAGCTACCACTGGAGCAAGAACCTTCTGTGAATGGAGGACACAGTCATTGGTTAAATGTACACCTTTCATAATAGAGTAATATGTTACTTACATTTTCATGGCTCAGCAATAGTAGAAATAACAAGAAATGATTTCTGTTCATTAATCTAAAAGGTATATTGGCGCAATAATCTTTTACTTAAATAGTCATTTAGGCAGGGTTTTTTCCCCTGTATGTATTTCTGAGTGTAACCTTCGATGTATTTTCCTGCTTTGAACAGATACTATTACCAAAGAGGCATTCTGGCCAAAGTAGAGGGGCAACGTTTGGTATATCAATTTAAAGAAATGCCAAAAGACCTCATCTACATAGATGATGATGATGATCAAAGTACAGACTGCCCTGATTCACCTCTACTCTCAACACCTATGGCTAATAGAAACCAAGTGGGCAGGTCCAAAGCATCTTCAAACACAGGGCCAAGAGGAGGATCTACTGCTGTTTTAAAAATACCAGTTAATTCCAAGTCTACCAAACTTAAGCAGCCTTTGGAAACTGTACAACAGCAACCGCCTACCATGGCATCAGAAATTTTGAGGACAATGCAGTCAAATCACCCAGTACATCCAACTCAACTTTATCGGACAGTTCATTTAATGCAACCAGTGCAATCCATCCCAGAAGGAAACACAGCCGTAACCAGTAATATGCTGGATGAGACATTGAATCCTTCTGTTCAAAATATAAGGTAAAAAAGTCAAATCAGGTCTAAGGCAAGTCTAAGGCAAGTCTAAAACAGAAACAAAAAATTGGTGCTGCTTCTGGAAACTTGAATATCTGATCTGTTGACCAGGAAACATTTTGAAGGGGCAAAAAAATACTTAGCAAAAATGTTATTTTGTTGGAGTCCATTGGATTTTTCAAATTACTATCATGAATAGTCAATCAGAAACAATAATTTCTGTTTTGTGTTGTATTTCGAAACCATGGAGGGAGGATCCAGCAGAGACTAAATCATATATGTACGATTAGTTTGGCAGTGGTAGTGTTATAAATATGTGCAGTGAGAGAGGCAGAAAAACTCAACAGTTCATGTCTGTGTGTATGGGAGAGAGAGAGAGAGAGAGAGAGAGAGAGAGAGAGGTTAATGGATATTTAAGAAGTGTTTGTGCCTGTTGGAAATAAGTTAACATGAAGTCATCCAAGTAAATATGTCCCTTATTTTAAAATAATATAGAACAGTTAATTGACTACCATTTCCCTAATTGCCCACAATGCGAGGTGGGTTAGTGTGTCATCTGAACCCAAGCAAGGTGCACGGCATGGGTGGCTTCTAAACCACCCCACAACCTATGTATTCTTGGGGTTGTGGGGTGGTTTAAAAGCCACCCCCACCGCACACCTTGCCAAGTTCGAACAACACACTAACCCACAGCGTGTTGCGGATAATTAGGGAAATGGCAGTCGCATGAGCAGCACACATGGAGTAAGGAAAAGAAGCCACAGTGGCTTCTTTTCCCCCTGTGATCATCTGAACCCAGCCTGTGTCATTTCTCTCCATTTGAGAGGGTGAATAAATTTCCCTTTAAATTGTTACATCCAATTCTTTCTTTTATAAACCTTTTATCAATTTCACCCTGTAGTCATTTTTTTAAAAAAATCAGTGCTATATATTCCTGAATATTTAAGTCTTTCTTCATTTAGATGATATACCCCTCTAGTCATCTCAGCAGACCTTATTCTTTTGCACTTTCCTAATGTTGAGGGTGTGGGAGAAAGATACATCAGCATCATCAAGACAGCAAGGGTGTCATACTTACCATACAGTTGCTTGCATGCACTGGCTGGAAAGTAGTGCTGATTGAATATCCCTTCCCCTCGCCTGTTCATACAGGCTGGGACAGGGCAAGATGAATTATCATTTCCTTCATAGAGCTGATTGACACTCTTTATTTCTGATCGTTTTGATTACTCGGTGTGTGGTAAAATGCAGCTAAATATGTGAATTGACACCATTTGCAAATATTGGATTTCAGATGACATTAGGTTTTAGATCCATGCTAATCACCACTGGATGTTGCAGTCAGCAGGTGCTGAAGATGAAAGCATGAGCTGGCTCTTAGAGAGGCATTGCAGTTGTCAATGAAATATGTGTATACAGAGCTTTGTCAATAAGGTACTCCTCTGAAGTAATTTTTGGATTGTGATTAGTGGGTAGAAATATCCCTTACTATTAAAATGTAATAATAGGTGCTTCTTTCAACTGGAGTTCTTAGTGCTTTAACACACAACTTGTGTACTGTCAAATGGTTCTAATATAATTCATGGGAAGTGATCAGAAATACCATTTAATATCTGCTGGGCTACGTATAATTTAATATTGAAGTTTGCTTGAATGAAGGCTGGCTCCACACACTAGGTTTTTCACCTTCTGAACTGAAGGTTCCATTCCTGTTTGTTTCTAGCCATCTGCCTATAGTGTTTTCAATGTAACAAGATTCTGTAGTGACTGGATTCACAACTAGGGGATGTGATTGTTCAGCTTGTGCTGCTATCACTATATGCTATTGTTCTCCCTGTGAGAAAATGGCAGCAACATTTTTATTAATTGATTTATTTATAGTCTTTCTGAAGAATACATTTTCCCTTCCTGCAGCTTTGACATTCCAAAAAGGATGTCCTAAGGTATCTGTGTTTGTAAAATCACAGGACTTTTGCAATGAAGATTTGAGTCAATGCTAACATTGGTCTGTATCATGGAAAGACTTGAGATGGCAGTCAAGTTGGTTGTCTTCTGTATATTGTGACTCCACATTAACACAGAGTTGAACATAAGTAATCTGAGATGCAGTACAGAGGTTACACAGAATCTGCAGATTAGCATCCAAATTAGCAGCAACACTCCAACCGACAACTACATTTCTTTGTCATTTACAGTTCTCCAGTTTTATTTGAATGTGAACTGAAGTCAAGTGGTATTGATTTGGCCAAGGCCACCAACTAATTGATGGCTGAACTGAACTTTGAACGCAAATGTCTAAAGCAGGCAGTAGCTGTAACTCCATGGTAAAGCACATATTTTTTCTGCATAAGGTCCCAGGTTCAATCACTGGCATCTTCAGTTAAAGGTTCTTGACTTGCATGGTTGGGGCCATGGAGCAGTACCCCTACACACTGCCCATGCACCAGTGGGACCCACCACAATGCAATGGGGAGTTAGTGGTTCTTAAAGCAACCAGAAATGCTTGTTTCTGGAACTGGGCAGGGCAACCAAGCTCACATTTCTGCATGTTTCGGGATTTGCTTTAGATAGCACTAACTCCTCATTGCACTAGCAGCAGGTCCCATTGGCACAACAGAATGAGTGGAAGTGCAGTGGCAGTGCTGGATACGGCCCATGGAAAGTTATTGTCTGTCAGAGAAAACAACACTGGCTAGGTGGACCAGCAGTTTCACTCAAATATGAGGCAGTTTCATTTATACAAATATTCAATTGTCTTATCTGCTGGGCTACATAGGCTTTTGGAAGTTACATCTAATAACACTAATGCACCATTCCAAATTATCATAGCAGTGTGTGAGGAAGTAATGTGCCAGCAACACATCTGGACATCCATTACATTTCCCAGCACAGTGAAGAGATCACTGTTTTAAGACACTTGGGTGGAATTTGTCCGTCCTATGGGAACTCAGGTGAACCTTATTCTCCCATATAAACTTCGATTATTTTTAAGATCTGTATAGAAGACCCATTTGGCAGGAGGTCAAATTGGCAATGATCTGAAACATGGAGCTGATTTGCATGATCAGACAGCCCACTGTGGGTTGTTTAAGCCACAGAGAGTTGCGGTGTGTGCTGTCTGGCATTTTGCATATTCAACCCCCGACCGTGGGTTCTCGTATTGTGTGAAGCTGGCATAACCCTACAACAGACCATAATCCTACAACCAACCATGATTTTTTAACTCTCACATAATCCCCGCCATCTCCGTTCATATGACACCAACAACCCATGCTCTGGCGTTGAATATACAAAATGCCGTCCAGCATGCACAACAACTCACCGTGGCTTAAACAACCAACAGTGCACTGTTTTGATCATGTGAACCAGGTCACAGTCTCTTCAGTTGTGACACCAAATTATATGAATCATTCTTTAGGAGGCTGAACAGACTGGTGCTGTTCACACAACATGCTAACCCACACTCAGTGGCTGAGTGTGAGTTGTTGAACTGTGGGTTGTTTGTTGAACCATGGATTAATGTGTTGTCTGAACCCAGGACATTTTCTGCAGGGTGGCTTGTTAACCACCCTGAACAGCCCAACAACAAACCATGAGTTCTCAAGGTGGCTTGTTTGAGAAAAATAAGCCACATTGCATAGGCAACGAGTCACCCTGCGGAAAATGTTTGGGTTCAGACAACATGCTAACCCACAGTTCAGCAAACAACCCAGGATTCAACAAACAATCCACACTCAACCACTGAGTGTGGGTTAGCATATCGTGTGAGCCTACTCCTTCTTTGTATAAAACCAGCTGGCTGGCTAGACATCTTCTTTAGCTGTTTTTATTTTTGTTTCTGCTGTGGAATGTCATTGTGGTGTTTCCCTGATGGTTGGGTTTTTAATTTTTGTGTTGGATTTATTTTTTGTTAATAACTTTTTAAAAAATCTATTTTGCATAATCTTAGCACTACCTGAGGGAATGCCATATGCAACTTTAAAAAATAAGTGCAACTTCAGGAATGTAATCAAGCACTAGCTACTTGGCTCCCACATAACCATCCCAGAAATTCGTGTTCCAATTTATTGTCCTGTCCTTCCAGTGAGTTATGGCCAGATTTAAAAGAGGAGTTGCCTGGCATCTGTGTTTGTAAGCAATTACGCCTGCTCGAACTACATGATATATCATTATTTGGTTATTGCAACTGGGAATGATAGGTGGTTCTCTGGTTCTTGTAGCTTTTTTTAGTTAGCAGATGGAATCTGAATAAATTTTCGAAGGGAATTTAGACATACCATTTAGACATACCAAAAGACATACCATTCACATAGATAGGAAATAGAAGATTTTAGCTCCAAAACACAAGCTCTGTGCTTTTGGTTGGGAAACATGTACACAAAAATTAAACCTAGTCAGCTGAAAACAGGCCCACATTCTCTTTACCCATTATGAGTTCTTGTGGTTTTATGCCTTTTCACCATACTATTTCTTGAAACTCTGAGATAGTTTGCATGTATATTGTCTCTAAACATGAAATAGAGGTAAGTCCCTGTACTGGATAACCTAACCAGCACTCATGTATGAATAACCATAGACTGTTTAGGGTACTTTATGCATCCTACAAACCTTGACAGATTGTTGCTTTAAAGACAGTGGGAAATGATGGCTGGAAATCTTGCATCAGCAGAGGAAACCAACTGGACTTCTCTGAAATAAAGTATTTTAGAATTTTAATATCTTGGAGGCAATAACTGTTGAAGGGGAAACCGACTAATTAACAAATATAATGACCTAAAACGAGTTTCTGCACGATAGTAAGCATTGTTGCTGCTGTGATGTTTTTTTAAAAAATTAAGCAGGAAATCAAGTATAATTGTTTTTTGACCCAGACTCTTATCCTTAATTCATATTATCAACAAAGAAAACATTCTGAGGCTTCCTTAGCTTTTTTTTTTTTTTACTGTACCACTTCTCAAAGGCCAAGCATGGCATCTAGGGATAAACTAAGGGAAAGAATGTTTCTGCAGAAGGAGAAAGGGCAGGGGACTGGATATGGAGCAAAGATCTGGTTGGGTAGGTGTCAGCGTTTCAGTAATTTTGGAGGGCAATGCCTTAGCATCAAGGGCTGTTCCTCTCTTAGCCTCTTCTGTAGTTGGGCCTCTCATTAATGTGGGGTAAGAGTGTAAAACTGGTCAGATTGAAAAGTATCCCAGAAAGGCAGTACATGGCTGTATGTTACTCCTGAATTACTAGAGTAGTCTCAACTATAATATTTGCCTTTTATACTGAAATTTGGTGTTTATTTTTAGTGTGTTTAATGCAGGGGTGGGGAACTGCAGCCCTCAGTCTAATTTTATGCAGCCCACAGAGATGGGGTGGCACACAGAGAGAGGGCAGCATGGGTATACACACACACACAGATTGCTATATAATCTTCCAGTATTGCAAACCCCACCTACTTTTGGCTCTGGCTTCACCCACATTGGCATGTGCCCCTTGACAGATTACCCCCAAACTTGGGCCTTAACCAAAAAAAAAGTGTTCCCCATTCCTGATTTAAAAAGGTAAAGGTAAAGGTGTCCCCAACCAGTCATGTCCGACTCTAGGGTGTGGTACTCATCTCCATTTCTAAGCCGAAGAGCCAGCGCTGTCCCAAGACGCTTCCGTGGTCATGTGGCCAGCATGACTGAACACCGAGGTGCACGGAACGCCGGTACCTTTCCCGCCGAAGCGGTACCTATTTATCTACTTGCAATTTCTTGCTTTCGAACTGCTAGGTTGGCAGGAGCTGGGACCGAAAACGGGAGCTCACTCCATCACGCGGCACTTGGGTCTCGAACTGCTGTCCCACCGACCTTCCGGTCTGCAGTTCAGCGTCTTAACCACTAAGCCACCGCGGCCCCTAAGATTTAGTGAACCATAATACCTTTAATTGTAATATATCTGCTATTCCCTGACATAAGAGGAATGATAAAAGATAACATCACAAGGGAAACCTCAGGAAATGACTGGAACAGTACAGAAAATAAGTCATGGGCTAGGATGGGCGGGGTGAGAGAGAATAGTATATTTGTATTTGTACACACACACACACACACACACACTCACATAAAAGTGAAATTTGGCTCACATGTAATATAGGATGCCCAAATTACTAGAGAAATTTGAAAATGAGGGATTTGCATACCTCTCTCTGAAAACAGAGATAGCGTATTCTTAAATGTTTAAGGTACTTCCAGGTTATCCAGAAATCTGGAATTCAGCACATACATAGGCCAGGTCCTCCTGATTACTAGCAAAAGTCTGAAAATTAGTCACTTGTGCATTCAGCAGTAACAATTTGAGATGTGAGGTTTACCTCATCATAGAAGCCAACATTCTAGCACAGAGCAAGTAAAACTTTGGGCTGTGAGAATTTGTTCCTTCTTCAAACTTGGATTTTGGGGAAGGAGTACTTCTTCTGGCAGCCAGAAACGTACATCAGTGATTGCAGAATGCAAACTTTATTTGCTAATTATCATAGCCACTAGATATTTTGCTCTTGTCCCCATTCCAGTGGAAACAGGGCAGGAGGATTTGCTGAGATGTCTTACAATGCATGGAACTTCCTTGCGATGGTGATGGCTCTGCATGCTCATGTTAACCTCAGAGTGCTACAAGGCCTAAGCAAGCAGAGAAGATTAAAGCAAATGGAAAAAGGGATGAGAGGGAAAAGTTGTTGGGTCCAGGGGGAGCTAATGGGGGAAGTTGGAGTGAGTGTGACAGAAGGGGTTGAAATGAGTGCCTGGATGATGCTTATGGAGCCTCCCTACTATCACTGACCCTGTACTGTGGTGTCACCTAACGTAAATATTTAGGAAGGGGATTATAATCTATACGTTAGATATATCAGAAATATTTCATGGCTATCTGCAAGGCACTAATCAGGAAGTCAGGCTTATTTCAACATCCTGTCGAAAGAAAAGATTTTGCAATTGGGTGTGGCAGCTCTTTTAACAGGAAAGATTTATGTTGTAATGAACTTAGATGAAAGCAGTTCAACATGCTATGAAATACACATCAATGTGATGGATTATGTGATGTTTTTCTATATTTGCATTTAAGCCTTGTATGCTAATGTGGCTGCTGTGGACATTAGCAGCTGTTTGCAATATTTGTAAAACTTTTTTTTTAAGCAAACCTGGACAACTTCATACTCTATGTACTTGGAATCAGTTGTCCTGTGTTATTTCATCACACACACACACACACACACACACTTCAGTTTTTCAAGCATATACATTTAACTCGTAGGCAATCTGATGCTCTTGAGATGTTTTGGACTACAGCTTTAATGAGCCCCAGCAAGAATGGCCAATGGTCAAGGATTGTGGAAGTTGTAGTCTAAAATATGTGGAGGACACCAGGTTTCCTACCCCAAATGAATGGGAAAATGAAGCTACCAAATACCTAAGCTAACTGGAGTCTATTCTATTCCCAGGGTAGGAAAAATAACGTAGCCTGTTGCGTAAATTCCATTATACCACTTCAAGAGCACTTGGCTAATTTATTTTTGTAAACAAATTTCTGGGCATTCCTCTGTAACCCCCCCCCCCCCCAACACACACACCCATTACAAAGCACTGTACAGCTCCCTTGGAGCTCAGGAATAAATTGATCAAACTAGGGGGTTAATTCTGCTCCCAGTTGGCTTTATCTTGATACAGGAGTTAACACTTCCACAGTGCAAACTTGCAACACTGATTGCTTATTTGTAATGTTCTTTTGAAGAAAAACCAAAACCCTATTAGGCTATTGGGTACACTGGACCCCTCTTGTTGTTTATTATGAGCCCAGTATTCACCTAGGCATTTGTTTTTGTTTTCTTTTATCTTCTCTTTTCTCCTCCAGGATGAATTTAAGTTAACATGGTAGGATCCAATCTATCCCAGTAGTTTTTGTTCTAGACTACATTTTTGAAATGCAATATCAATAAAATATTTTTTTTTAAAAAAAAAGAAATGTTGGAGTCATTTCAAAAACAAACCATATCTTTATTTTCAGCTAGATCTTTAAAGGGGTCCTTTGGACTCCAATAGCAGATTGATAATGTCAACGTAAATGGTAGAGTACGGTTAAATACCCTTGACAGTAGAATTGTTTAATTTTCTGTGGGTACTGTTTCCCAATACTTTTGGGATCTGGCATTACCTTGCACACACAATAAGCTTGTGGAATGTATTGGAGTCAAATTTTGATGCGCTAGTGATAGATCATATAACCTTGCACATCATTGAGATGTTGCAGTGAATCATGAAAATGTAACTGGGTATTCCAAACGAGCTTGTTCTAGATTAGTCCAGGACACAGGACAGTAGCACAAATGGTATGGTGGTATTAGGAGTTGCAGCTGCCAAGACCCTTGGATATTCCAAGACCCTCTCCTGAAATTTTGGCTTTTATGTTTTAAAAAGTGTTTAGTGGAGATATAAGTGGAAATCTACCTGGCTGATTAAATAGAAGTATGCCTGCTTCCTGTATCTGTGAACTGACAAATTGAGTGCAGAAGTGTTAGTGTGACTAAAACACATGGTAGGCAGTGCCATTCTGCTTCATGTTCCTCATTCCATTGTATGTACTGAACAATAAAGGAGAAGAGGCAGGATTTTTGTAATTCCCTCCCATGTCAATTATAACAGCTGCTTTACTCCAGTTGACAACAGCTGTATTTATTTTCATAGCTGCCAGGAGAGGCATTAATTTTTCTGGCTTGAGAGAAAATTGGTGGGCATTTATATCTTAATATTTTAAATTCAATTCAATTTTATTGCATCGACAACCAGTCATTTGCAAAACAATGAACCAGGCCATACAGCTAAAACATATTTAAAACAACCACAACCACTGGTTACCTCCAGAAATTCAACAACTCTTAAAATTTAATATTTAAAACCTAAGACCAAACCATTTCGTCTTATCTTACCTTGAACTTGGCACAATATGGGGGTTTGAATTCGAAGCCCCTTGTCTCACTTTCAAGGCAGAATTAATATATTTTGCCATTCTAAATTTATTTATTTGTTTGTTTTGTTTGTTTATTTATTAAATTTATTAGTTGCCCATCTGGCTGGTCACCCAGCCACTCTGGGCGATGTACAACAAAACAGTTAAAACAATAAAATTCTACATTAAAAACATCATAAAAAATACCCTAACCCATCCCGAATGCCTGCCTGAACAACCATTAAACACGTTTCTAATGCGCGGTGGAAGCTCATTAAAGAGGGGGCATGGTGGAGTTCCCTGGGGAGGGAGTTCCACAGAGTGGGGGCCACCACAGAGAAGGCCCTCTCCCTCGTCATCACCAGCCTAGCTGTCCTGGCTGATGGGACAGAGAGAAGGCCATCTGAGGCTGATCTTGTTAAGCGGCCTGTCTGGTGTTGCTGGAGGCGCTCCTTAAGATAGGCTGGGCCTGAACCATATAGGGTTTTAAAGGTCAAAACCAACACCTTGAATTTGGCCCGGAAAACAGCTGGTAAAGCAACATAATAGTCCGATCCATTTAATAACACAAGCGCCTTATCCCTTGATGTTTCCAACCTCTTTTTCTTTAGGAGTGGAAAAATATATTTGAATCTCAAGTTATCATATTTAGCATACTCTAGCAGAAAGTGAATTCGATCCTCTGTTGTCTTGCAACCAAATGGACATAGCCGACATGGCCTGGGTACATTATGAAATCTTCCCTCTACTTCTTTCAAGGGAATACTATTCAGTCGGCATTTTGTAATAAGAACCCATAATGAATAAGGACATGGGTGTGCCAGATATCGTGCCGCCTGGTTGAATGTAGCTCACAATCCAGCATATGATTCATTTGACCTACAATTTGCCACAATGTATCTGCTATCCTCTGCTTTATGAGCGATTTGGCCACATCATAACCCTTTGATAGAAGGAATTCATATGAGAAACCAATCTGGGTCACATACTCTCTCATTTTACCTGATCAAGACCTGGCTGCATGGTTCATCTCATCAAAAACGGCCTGAAGCAATGGTGAAGTTAGCTGAAAAATCAATCTGAGCCAGAGACAAGCCGTTGCATTCATTACCAGGCCTCAGATGGGTAAGACACCCATTTCAGTTCTTATTATGGCCCTTGGGATGCTTCTTGCTACGTATAGAGCTCTTGTTAAACACCCATGTTGAACTGATTCCAGCTCAGCCAGGTTTGAATTTGCCCATAGCGCTGCCCCATAAAGCATTTGTGGCAATAGTTTACAATGATAACGTTCCAAAAGTGGGAAAACTAAGTGCCCTCCCCTCCCAGCTGAAAACCTCAGGATTGCCTCAGTTGTAATCTTAGCTTTCTCTGCCATTCCTTTTATATGTTTATCCCATTTGCCAGCTTTTGAAAAAATGATTCCCAGATATTTATATTTAGTTACTGACTCTAGTCAGTAGAGTCACTCTAGTAGAGTCATTACCATGACTCTAGGTTATGGCCATCCAGCGACCAGCGATGGAACTTTCTAGTTCTACCAAATTCCATAACCTTTGTTTTCTTATAGTTCACCATCAACATTTCTTGCTGGCAAAACTTGGAAAGAGCCACCAGCAACTGTCTCATCCCTATCGAGGTATAAGACAGGATGACAGCATCATCCGCATATAATAATGTGGAAACCGGACAGTGCCCCAGAGAAGGTGGAAAGAACTATGGACCAGACAGGGCATTTACCATGTCATTCAGATATATATTAAATAATGTTGGGGCCAGCAGGCATCCCTGTCTCACCCCGCTATTGACAGGGATAACTTTGGATAATGTTCCGCTGGTATCCAGTCTAACTCGCATGATGGAATCGGTATATAGTCCCTGGATTCTCGCTCCCAACCGGGGGTCAATCTGAAGATCTCTGAGTTTCTGCCATAGTTGCACTCCAGAGATTGAATCAAATGCAGCTTTCAGATCCACAAATGTTGTAAATAGCACTTCGTACAGTGGAGAAGTATATTTCCCAATCAGATGGTGTAGGAGGAAACAATGATCTATAGTAGAGCGTTCCCTCCGAAAGCCTGTTTGTTCCTCAGCCAGGATTCCAGACTCTTTTAGCCAGGGCTCTAATTTCTGTAAAAGGTATTTACTATAGATCTTGCCAATCATGTCCAGGAGACTAATTGGTCTATAATTTCTCCGGTCAGATCTAGAACCACCCTTATGGATTGGGATGACAACTGCCATAGCCCACTCCTTTGGGAATACTCCTGAGACATCAATAGTTGTAAACAACGATGCAAGCAATGGGGCCCACCAATTAATTTGATCTTTCAAAAAGTCAGCAGTTATACCATTTAAGCCTGGGGCTTTGCCTTTCTTTAAGCCTGTAATTAAGTTAATAACTGTTTCCGGGGTTACAGGGGGCCACGCTTGCTGGTTTACCAGGTCCCTTGGCTGAACATCTATCTCTGTCCCTACTACATAAAACAGCTTTCGAAAGTTATCATCCCATCTAGATGCACTAATGGGGGATAAACTTTGCGGAGGGCTTGACTTGTGATGTTGATTTATCAGCCTCCAGAATGTTGTTCTACCCTTAGACTTTAGGGCTGACCCCAGCTCTACCCACTGGGAGAGGAAGTACTCCCTTTTTCTTTTTAATTAGAGTTTTAAACAATCGGCTTTGCTCAAAATACCAAATTGGGAGGGGGGTAGTTGCCCCTCGTTTAAGCATATTATGAGCTTTGTTTAGTTTTTTCGTTTGTAGCTTACAGTCTGAATCAAACCATGGTTTTGAAGAGGTTTGGGGGCCTAATAGTCGTGGGGTGCGGAATAACAAGGGTTCCAGCTCTGTAATCATATCCTGGAATAGGTCAATTTTAGCTTCTCCAATATGATCATCTGTTACTAGATCATATAGATATCTCATTTTATTGGAAGCAAGTATTTGTCCTAATTCCTGTTGATCCACATTTTGCCACTGAATTCTTATTCTGGCACTCCTGAGTGGGATATTTTAAATGTATATTGTTCAGATTACGGATGGAGCAATCCTGTGGCCACTAGACAGTGGCTAGACGGCCATAGGATATGTTGTTTTCCAGGAACCAACCTTGGAGCCCGCACTTCCTGGAGAACTGGCCTCCCCCCATTTCTGCGCTGCCTCAGAGGCAGTGCAGAACAGCCCCATCCTCTGTGCTCACAAGAAGAGCATGGAGCGGCTGGAAAGGGGCGTGGTTGGGGGCGTTCCGGTGCGGGGAGAGCGTAATTGGATGTACGACACATCCTATGTGTAATACAGCAGCCTCCTTCCCCACTCCGTCCTCCCGCAGTCTAGCCAAAAAAGCAGGGCAGGAGATGCGCGGAGGGAACGATCTGAGTTCAGAGGCCGCCGCCTATCTAGATAGGATTGCTCCCTAAATTGCTTTTATTTAGTTTTTATTTTGCTGTTTTGCATTGATTTTCAATCACCTCTAGAGTATTATTTGCACACACACACGCGTGCACACACACATGACTGCCACAAAATGTCCGTCTGTGTACCTGCTTGAATGTGTCTCAGTTAAGAAATCTAAAAAAGTTTTATTGTTGCAGTCTGAATGTTTAGGGCAATGATACTGACTTTGCAGCTTTGGGCAGCATAGTGGTGGTTTTGTGTTCTTTTTTAATGGCAAGGCTGGAAAGAGATTGCAAGATTAATGGCTTGGATTCAATGCTGTGGTTCTGCCAGCAGAAGGTAAACCACTGGCAGAAGGGATTTTCCCTCCCCTTGCAGCCCCCATGTGTACTCCAAATCTACTCTGGAGCATTGCAGAGTGAGGAAAGTCCATTTGCACAATGTTGGATCCAAGCCATCATCTGCTGCATTTTCCTAGCAACTACATATTGCTAGTTTTGACAGCTGTATCCCTGCAATAGAAGTGGTACTTTGAGGGAAGATGTCGGGAACTTTAGCAATAAATAATAATTGGATAAGTTTGTGAACCGCCCAGAGAGCTTCGGCTATTTGGAAATTAAATAAATACATACATAAAATTATACCGAAATTTACTATCTGGAAAGGTCCTCAACGTACCAGTTCAGGGGATGGAAAGGCCAATAAGCACAACTTACTACACACCTGAGAAAGGAATAGCTGTTCTGTGGGAAAGGGATTATTTGATGACTGTGATACCACGTGTGGGAAAAACAAATCATAATCACAGACGACAAATGTTGAAGCCTGCCAGTGCACTGTTGTTGTTGTTGTTCAGTCGTTGTGTCCGACTCCTCGTGACCCCATGGACCATAGCACGCCAGGCCTTCCTGTCCTCCGCTCTCTCCTGGAGTGTCTTAATTATATGTAAATGAAACACAGGAATGGTGAACAGACTAGTTCGATTCTCAGTAGGACAATCAGTTTGTGTCTCCAGGTTTTATTCTCATACCTGACTAAAGGTATGGAATGGCTTAATTGAAGGAGAGTCTGTACAATAGATATTACTATCTTAAATATGCATCTCAGATCACCCCCATCTGGTATTCCTAACCTCTGGAACTGGTTTCAGTTTAAATACCTTACATTCAAAATGAATATAGTCTAACTTAACAAATTACAACCATGTTTGTACATACTAATACAGCATATTTTTAGATGTCTGCTACGTTGTGCTTTTCAGCTAATAGGTCAGTTTGATTAGAGCAGGGATGAGGAACATGTGGCCTGCCAAGTATTGTTGGACTGCAACTCCCATCAGTTGTTGGCAGTCCAACAACAGCTGGAGGGCCACACATTCCTCAGCCCTGGACTAGAGAATGAAGCCCAATGTTTTGGGAAGTGTCCAGTTTTGATTAAAAGGACTTAATTTATGAATATGTGAAAGTTGCTGTTGCTTTAAAATAATTATAGAGGAAAAATAATTAGCAATTTACTAATTATTGTAGTAAAAAGTGCAACCATAGTATAAAGTGCAAGCACATTGAATAAAGTGCAAGCACAGGCAAACTTTAATCACAATGTGGTGGGTTAATTGAGAGCTGGAGAGGAGATTCATGTGCTGGATGGATCAAGTTCAGTGCATGGAAGGTCCTATATTTATTTTTATTTAAAATATTTCCAGGCCACCTTTCAGGGCAGAAGCCTATCTTAGGGTAAGAGTTGTAAATAAAGATTTTTTTCACCTTTCTAATGCTCTGGAAAAAATCTGTTTTATGAAAAAGCAATATTTTCAGTCAGAAGAGCAATAATGAACCCAATCCTCCAAATTTGCACTGCTGTCACTAATTAATTTTTAAGCAGCCTGTGTGATCTTTGCAATCATTATTGGTAATGTAATATTTGTAAAACTGCCATGTTTTTCCTTCTTATTTTATGTGGCAGTCTCCATGTGCTGGCAATCAAGTAACATTTGAGCTAGGTGCCTTCACACAAGATGGAGATTCTAAGACCAGCGTTTTATGGATAAGCTAGATTGCTATAGCTTATCCAAAGAGTGTTGGCTTAAGAACCCATCATGTGTTGGACCCCTTCAGATAATCTAATTTCACTTGACTTTCCCATAATTTTGTAACAGCAAAAGCCAATGTATATGGAGGAAAAAAACTGTTCTTCTGAATCCATCTTGTGCTTCTTCAAGTGGTATAATTAAGGAATGGAAAATGAAACAAAAAGAATTCCTAGTCAGAGAGTTTATTATCAAAGCTCCAATTATTGTTTTGATATGTGGTCAGAATTTAGGCTATATAATAATCCCAAGGATTAGTCTTGAAGGTATAAAGATAATTAATGTGCAAGATTACTAGCAAAAATGCATATTAGACAGAAAGATTGCAGAATTGAACCCAGGTATTGACATTAAAATCCCATTAGTTGGATTTGAGTGAGTGTAACTGAGAGCAAGACTGCAACTTCAAATATTTGCTTGTATTAGTAATACTTTACTAATTATTATTATTGTAATAATTATTATTATTGTATTAGTAATAGTAATTGTATTAGTAATACTTTGATATTGATCAGATTTGAAGGAAGTTATAATGACCAACTGCTGTTTCAGATGAGCAAGTAGTCTTGATTTCTAAACCTTATTCACAAAGCTAAAAGATATTTCATAAACGTTTACTACTCAGCAAAGAAAGGGGGTTGAGCATTTATGTGAATGTGTTACAGGCTAGAATCCCCCAGAGTTGCTAACCCTCCAACAGTTAGGCACTATGGGAGACCAATCATAGAAAATATGGCTGGCTGGGCTTCTTGGTGGGTGCATCCTTAAAGCTCAAAGGATATGGATGGAATAGACTTGAAAAAGGGTGAGCTTGCATCCTTCAGATAATGCCAGCAGATCCTGAATCTCTTAAGTAGAGCTTAGCCCTAGGTCAATTCATATCAAAAGGCTATTGTTGATAGTTCATTAACACTTGACTTCTACTACCAAATTATCCGTGTGTCAGAATTTAGTTTGATATAGTATTGCTTGTATAAAAACTTGCCTTCGTCATTTTCATTTGTCAGATTACTCACTATATTAGTTCTTTCTCTTAATCCTAATGCTAAATTTAGGCTGAAAGAAGTGACATGTTTTGGTGCTTACCAGTAAGTCCCAATAGATTATTAGAGATTTAGTATTGGACTTCCAAGTTAAATGCTAAATATATTGTTAATTTATAACAGTATTACAAATGTATTTTGTAACATGTTTGATTCGGCGTTGGAACATGCTAATTTTATTTGCCTATCTTAATAGGACCATTCAGGCTCCTGGCCAAGTTCCAGTAGTTGTATCGCCTGGGAACCAGCAGCTGCATACTGTAACACTCCAAACAGTGCCTCTAACAACCATGATAGCCAGTGCAGATCCAACATCTGCAACAACATCCCAAAAGTTTATTCTGCAAGCCATCCCAACTTCACAGCCCGTGGCTATGCTTAAGGAGAACGTTATGCTACAGGCTCCAAAGCCAGTCTCGCCTTCTTCATCCATTGTCTTCAGTCCTGCTCAGGTCCACCAGGTTCTCACCAGCAACGTGCAGACAATTTGCAATGGAACAGTCAACATGGTTTCTTCTCCATCTTTCAGCGCTGCTACTCCTGTGGTAACTTTTTCACCCAGCAGTTCACAGGTGGTTGCTCAACCATCCAACACAGTGATCACTTCAGTCATTAAAGCACCGGAAACTAAACCTACTGTTATACAAGGAGTGATAAAATCGGAAGCAGAGGATAGCACAGTGGAAGAATGCAAACACTTGGAGCAAAGATTCCAGCAGCAGCCTTTTGTGGTGATGGTATCCAGTTCAAATGGATTTCCCTCAGCTGTGCATATTAAACAAGAAAGTGAACAGTTGGAGCCAACACCATATGAGTAAATCAGTAACTCTGTGGACAATGGTTTTCTTAATGTGACGGGACTTCATCAGCTGTATATGTATAATCTGATTCCAAAGCAGGCATTGCAAAGCTATTTTAATTTCTGAAATTAATTTTTATCAATAATACTATAGCATTGATTTCAATTTTTTATTATTTGCTAAATGATATAAAATATTAATGTTTCAAAATGCAACCGTGAAGGACCATTCAGTTTATCTTTTATAGATCACTCTCCAAAAATTCTAAATTGCTTACATTTCATGCATTATATGTCTATCTTGCATAATAATGTAATCAGTGCTATAATCCATGCTTTAAAGCAATAGTTAATTTCTACAATGGTGGGGTTTTTTTTCATTCCACATATGTGATTCTTCTAGAAAATTCCAAAGATCTATTTTATGCCAGTGGACTGAATGATTTTTGTTTTTACATGTTACATTTTAACATGTTTTTACATGTTACAGTAAACAAGTGGACAGTATGAACTTAACTTGTTGTTTATATTGTATTTTGCCCCAAAGATTACCCATTGTGCAAAAAGGAAAAGAAATACATTTCCCTTATCAGGAAGCTATTTAGCATTTATATCTTTTATTTACTAGATATTTTCTGTTTTCATAATCTGGAGATACTGGATATACCTGTTCACCAAAATTGAAGCTGTCACTACAGGTGCAATTATTTTCAGATCACTTTAACATTAAAAAATGTGCTTTTTATTTCCCATTATTGTGTAATAAGGTGAAAAAGAAGTATATGGAACTTCGTAACTATTTTGAGATTAAAATGTTTCTATAAAAGTACTTTTCTATTGTAAATATGTAATTTAATTTCTCAAAGATGTTTTTCATTAAAAAATGTTTCCATAGAGCAATATTTTATAGATACAAATAAGATCATTATGTTTAGAGCTCTAATGTTATATGTATTCATATATTACAGAGTGAATTTGTATTTAAAACAAAATTTTAAATGCGACCCTTTTGAACTTTTTGTATTTTAATTGGTTTATTATGAAAATAAATCAAGTACAACATCTTTGTACTTTTTTGTTTGCGAGTCTAGGAGTCTGGCATTGAGAGGGAGAGGTTTCTTAAACAGACCTGGAATGCAATATCAGGTAGGACATTGTGGGGTAAAACTCTCTTGGTAACTCAGCCCAAATATGGCAAATAATGTAAAGTGTCTTCACCAGGGTGACCATTAAAAGCATTAAGCATAAAAATAGGTTTTAATGCTTTAATATCAGTTGCTCAGAAAAGCTTACCAAACTTCTCAACTGTTCTGATCAAGAGCATTACATAGAGAAGCAGTAACAGAGCTTTGGCACTGCCGATCGATACAGAATATGGTCTGAGCTAGAAAGCAAAACTGAAAGAGCATTCTGAAGGTCAAGAAACAATCAGGTTCAGAGTATGGAAATCTGTGCTCCTTTGGCAAGCAATAAGTAAGCTGTACTTGGAAAGCTGTACTCAGTTATAAAAAGGAACCATACTAAGGATCAAGCTTGAGAAGTAAAAACGAAGTTACAGAAGCATGGGAAGCTGGCAGTGGTTGTTCAGTGGTAAGACAAACCCTGTGTATGCAGCTAGCAGTACACTTATCTTCAACCAACCCAACAACTACAAATATTGCCACATACAGTCAGGGCCAGAAATATTGGAACAAGGATAACTGTTTTGGCAGTTGGTCTCTGTACACCACTACATTGAAGTTGAAAGGAAACACACCCAGATGGGAGCGAAGTCAGGACGTTCAGCTGTAATTCAAGGGGTGGGACAAAAGTGGGGCACTAACCATTCAGGAAGGACAGCCAGTGGCATACACCCCGCCCCCATCGTTGGTGGCTCATAAGTAATGGAACAAACCGACATCATTTCAAACTTAAGGATCGCCTTCAATACCTGGATGAAAATCCTTTGCAGTCAATGACTGCCTGAAGTCTGGAACCCATGGACATGACCAAATGCTGAGTTTCCTCCCTCGAGATGCTTTGCCAGGCCTTTACTGCAGCTGCCTTCAGCTGCTGCTTGTTTGTGGGTCTTTCTGCCTTCAGTCTTGTCTTCAGTAAGTGAAAAGCATGCTCTATTGGGTTGAGATCAGGTGACTGACTTGGCCATTGAAGAACATCCCACTTCTTTGCCTTGAGAAACCCTTGGGTAGCTTTTGCTATATGTTTTGGGTATCCATCTGCAATATGAAGTGGTGTCCTATCCGTTTGGCAGCATTCGGCTGAATCTGAGCAGGAAGTATAGCCCTATACACTTCAGAATTCATCCTCCTTCTTTTATCACCAGTCAGGTCATCAATAAACACCAGTGACCCGGTTCCATTGGCAGCCATACATGCCCATGCCATAACACCACCTCCACCATGTTTGACAGATGATGTGGTATGCTTTGGATCATGAGCTGTTCCTTTCCTTCTCCATACTTTTCTCTTCCCATCATTCTGGTACAAGTTAATCTTGGTCTCATCAGTCCAAAGAATCTTATTCCAGAACTGGGCAGGCTTTTTTAGGTGTTTGCTGGCAAAGGCTAATCTGGCCTTTCTGTTCTTGAGCATTCCCAGTGGTTTGCACCTTGTTGTGAAGCCTCTGTATTTACATTCATAAAGCCGTCTCTTGACTGTAGATTTTGACAATGACATGCCTACCTCCGCAAGAGCATTCTTGACCTGGCTAGATGTTGTGAAAGGGTTCCTCTTCACCATGAGCAGAATTCTGCGGTGATCCACTTTAGCTGTCTTCCATGGTCTGCCAGGCCTTTTGCTGTTGCTGAGCTTGCCAGTTAATTCCTTCTTTTTCAGGATGTGCCAAACTGTTGTGTTGGCCAATCCCACTGTTTTTGCTATCTCTCTGGTGGGCTTATGTTGTTTCCTCAGTCTAATGATGGCCTCCTTCACTCGCATGGACACCTCTTTGGACCTCATGTTGGGAGTTCCAGTGAACAGCTACCAAATGCAAATGTAACACTCAGAACCACCTCCAGGCCTTTTATCTGCTTGATTGGTCATGGGGTACCCAAGAAACAGGCCACACCTGGCCATGCAGCTGCTTGTCAGCCATTCGTTCCATTACTTATGAGCCACCAATGATGGGTGTGTGTGTATGCCACTGGCTGTGCTTCCTGAATGGTTAGTGCCCCACTTTTGTCACACCCCTTGAATTACAGCTGAAAGTCCTGACTTCTCTCCCATCTGGATATGTTTCCTTTCAACTTCAGTGTGGTGGTGTACAGAGGCCAACTGCCAAAACATCCTTGTTCCAATATTTCTGGCCCTGACTGTATGTATTACATTCAAGAAATTGTAGGGCTGCAGAGGGCCTAAAGAAGATTTTATATCTCTCACATGCGCACTGCCAGTTTCTGAAAAAGTTTGCAGAGCTATACACCAGCAATTCTTAGCTCAAATGATTAAGCAGTGACCCAGATCCAGGGTGTCGAGCTGACATAGGCCCTTATTAGATAAGCATTTTCTACCCTATTTGGCTCAAACATTTTGGCCACTTAATGCAAAGAGAAAACTCCCTGGAAAAGACTCTGATGCTGGGAAAGATTGAAGGCAAAAGGAGAAGGGGATGGCAGAGGATGAGATGGCTAGATAGCATCACCGATGCAATGAATATGGACTTGAGCACACTCCAGGAGAGAGCAGAGGACAGGAAGGCCTGGCGTGCTATGGTCCATGGGGTCACGAAGAATCGGACATGACTTAATGACTGACTCCAGCATAAAATCCCAAAGGATGACATGATGATGACAAAAGACTTCCAGGTTATTCACAACACTGGGATGCACAGTGAACATCCTTCATGAATGGGAGGAATTTGTAGGGAAACAGGGTCTATAAACCTGACTAATGGGATGCTTTCCCATGCAATTATTGGGTTTTAAATTTGTGTAATCTCCTCCTACACATTACGAAGGCATTTAGATGTTAAATTGTCATAATGCCCCACTGCGATTTGTTTCTTCTCATTTCAAAGATAATTTTTTTTCTGGTTCACATAGTGGAAAATGGCTCCTACCACTGTGCTGCTTTGGCCACCAGTTTGGATGGCTTTAAAAGGGGGTTAGATAAATTCCTGGCGGAAAAGGTTATCAATGGCTACTAAGTCTTGATGGCTATGTGCTACCTCCAGTACCAGAGGCAGTGAGCCTATGTACACCAGTTGCTGGGAACATAGGTGGGAGGGTGCGGTTGTGCTCATGCCCTGCTTGTGGGTTCCTAGTTGATAGCTGTTTGGCCACTGTGTGAACAGAATGCTGGACTAGATGGACCCTTGGTCTGATCCAGCATGACTCTTCTGATGTTCTTATGCTTTGTTTTCTAAAGGACCCTCATAGCTGAGTTTTTCTGGTTCCCTCCCTTTTTGTCTAAAAATATTTTAATATCCTATATGACTAGGAATATGAGAAGCTGCATTTGGACGTCTCCTTTCTGTGGACATCAGTGCTTCCATTCTGTCACTGTTGTGTACCACTGTTGTAGCGCTTAGTGACATGTCTGTATGATGTTGAAATTCTAATAAGCATTAGTGATTTTAAAGTACACAAATAGGTGAACATTTTGGATTAATGTGTGGTTTAGTTTTAGTTCTGTCTCCCTGGGCTCAAAAGTGCTAGAGGGACGAACACAGAGACTCTTTATAGTCCCTTAGGCAGCACCATGTGACTTGTGCTGGTATTGAGTTCAACAGCCAGATCTTTTGTGCATGTGTGTGCCTACATACATAAAGTATGTGCACTAAGTGAAAATGGTGCTGCTGGATGTTGCTTTTTTTAAAAATCCAGGATTAGTAACATTCTTTTGCACAAACATTTATGGTAACTGACCCCAGAAGTCTAAAAGGTTATCAAGGCTCTGTATGTTTTCTGGATTGGTTGGCAACGCACCATTATGTGGAATATTACAAGTTTTGATAACAAGTTTAATTTTCCTTACAAGTTAAACTATGTACATCAAAACTTTTTACTACACCCTGATTTAAAATTTTATTTGCTCACCAAACACCAGATAAAAGTCTTTTTTGGAGACTGGATGTGGCAATTTCCCTACCCTGCCCTATAGCTGGTCTAGCGAAAGGCCTGTTGATGTAGAATTATTAATTGTATAAGAAAAGCTTCACCACATTTCTGGCAAGGCATAGTTATGATTTTATACAATTGTTTTAATAACAAATGTCACTTTCTTTTGTTTTACTATTTTGGCAATGTCTAATAACATACCACCGTTTATCTCTATAGAGATAAAATCAGTAAGAGAGCAATTCTATGCCCCGTAGACAGCGTCTGGGGAGACATAGGATTGTTTGGTTTCTGGGACCTGAGGTCAGAGCCCAGAAACCACACTCCCCCCCCCTTCATAGCCAGTGCATTTCTGGCTATGTCTCCGTGCTCAGAAACATAGCACAGAGGCAGGAAAAGGGGGCAGTCCTGGGGGTGGGGAGGGGAGGAGACCGGGGAAGCTGCGTAACACAGCTTCCTATGCTCACCCTCCTTCCCTCCCACTTGGAAGTGCCACAGCAAGATGGGTGAAATTGCCTGTGTAATGAATATGCAGGGTGCCAGAACACAGAGGTGAGGATCACCTCTGTGTTCCAGCCTCCCTGCATTAGATATTCAGCATTCTCCATCTTCGGAGGCTGCTGAATATCTCCACAGGATTGTGCCCTAAGAGAACCAACTTTAAAGAACCTCTTACCTGTCTCTATAAGTTGTACTAATAATATCACTCATCTTCATGCTGACTTCAACACCGCTATTGATGCAGTGTCCATTGAGGTGTCCAGTACATCATCTTACCCTGTTTTGTGGGATCAATTTAAGTTTTTGGAGCCTGAGGATGTGGACAAGAGGCTTGTATCTGTTTGACTCACCACATGCTGTCTTGACTCTTGCCTATCATGGCTTATTTGAGCTAGCTGTGGAGTGCTGACCAGATGGAACAGGGCAGTGGTGAATGCATCATTGCATGATGGCGTGGTCTTACTGCCTTGAAGGAGGCAGTGGTGCGATCACTCCTGAAAAAATAATCCCTTGATCCAGAGATCTAAGCTAACTATTATCCAGTCACAAATACCACGTTCTAGAGTAAGGTACTCGAGACAGTGGTGGCATCTCAGTTGCAGGCTCTCTTGAATGAAACTGATCTGGATCCATTCCAGTCTGGATTCAGGCCTGATTTGGGAATGGAATCTGCCTTGGTCACCCTGATGGGTGATCTCCTTTGGGAGAGGGACAGGAGGAGTGCAACCCTGTTACTTCTTCTTGATCCCTCAGTGGCTTTTGATACCATTGACCATGGTATCCTCCTGGACTGCCTCCATGAGTTCTACAGTGGTTCGACTCATACTTGCGTGGTCGGTTCCAGAGAATAGCATTGGATAACTGCACCTCAGCCCCATGGCAGATGAACTGTGGGGTAGCACAGGGCGCCAATGTTATTTAATATCTATATGAAGCCATTGCAAGTGGTCATTAGGAGATTTGGGGCCAGGTGTTGCCAGCATGCTGATGACACCCAGCTCTATTGCTCTGTGACGTCTGAATCGGGAGAGGCCGTGCATGTTCTGAACCGGTGTCTAGATGCAATTATAGCTTGGATGAGGGCCAATAAACTGAAGGTGTATCCTGATAAGACAGAGATCCTATGGGCTGGCAGTTCCCAGATCCAGGTACTGGGGTGTTTGCCTGTTCTCGATGGGGTTGCACTCCCTCTGAAGGAGTAGGTCCATAGTTTGGGGTGCTCCTGGATCCATCTTTGTCACTGGAGGCCCAGGTGGCCTCTGTGGCCTGGAGCACCCATTACCAACTCCAGTTGATACATCAGCTATGCCCATTCCTGGATAGGGATAGCCTAGCCATGGTGATCCATGCACCACTAGACTACTGCAATGCAGTCTATGTAGGGGACAGAAGCTGCAGCTAGGGCAGAATGCAGCAGCTAGAGTGCTCACTGGGCCACCTAGCTATGCTCACATAACACCTGTGTTAAAAGAACTGCACTGGCTGCCCATTAGCTACTGAGCCACATACAACATTATTATCATATAAAGCCCTAAAGAACTTGGGACCAGGATACCTAGCAGACCACCTTCCCTTATATATACCCAGGTGACCTCTAAGATCATCACAGGAGGTCTTGCTGGTCATTCCAAAACGAAAGGAATGTTGCCATGAAGAACCCCAGTGGTGGGCCTTCTCTGTAGTGGCACCCACCTTCTGGAAAACCCTCCCCCATGCAGTTTGGGAGGCAGAAAATGTGACATCTTTCAAGCGCCTTCTAAAATGCACCTTTTCACCCAGGCTTTCCCTGGGTTGTAACTGCTGTTGGGTTTTACTTGAGTTTTACGTGCTACTTTTAAACTTTTAAAGCCTTATGTTTTACCGTGTTGTATTTTACGGTTTTAATTGTTGCGAACTGCCCAGATAGCCTTGGCTGTTGGGGAGTATATAAATGTAATAAATAAATAATGCATAAGTAAATAATAATGATGATACGGAACTGCATGTTACACCATTTCTCTGGATTGGTTCTGGGCTAGGCCCTCCCCCCTTTGTGTGTGTATGTACAACTGTTGGACTTGCATCACTTGATTATTCAATCTTTTGTGACTCTTAAGCTGAATGTGTGAACTGTACCAACTGGAAAATTTGAATTGAAACAGTGATATGAAGAAATGTTTTGGTTGTGGAGAATAGTCTGAACACAATATTTCAATAATGCTTCCCCTCATAATTAATTTTAAGAGTTCTTGCATTCTGTTCATCTGATTTTTTATTTGAAAGCAGGTCAGCCAATACATTTAATAGCTTTCAGCACAACATGTTAACAGGCTATTTTTATTCCTGGAAGTTGGGAGGGGGAGTTTGCATAGGAAAAGTATTATGTAATACCTAGTTCTCCTTGAAGTAATAAACCTGTGTCTGGCCTACATCTTCAGACTCTGCAGGTGGGGGGTCATAACTGAATACCCCTCCATACAAAAATAAATCCCTGCATATAGAAAACTAGCACATTGGGGAGAAAACTAGGCTAGAACTTTCTTTCCTGACGTCTACCTGCCTATACAGAAGGATTTTTTTTAATGGAAAACTATTAAAAGCATGTGACTTAACTGCAGTCTGAAGTGGAACAGCACAAACACAGCTTTACCACCTCAGTGAGAACTAGTGTTTGGCACCACAGTCTGTCACAGCCATCGCTTTTCATTGTTCTGTCTGCCTGTGCTCCCTGTATAAGCTTTAACTAATGACAAAGGCTGAAGAAGCATCACTCCCTGCCTCCTGTCAGCCTTTGTGGGCAAGTTTTACCTGAGAGGTAGGCGAGCGCTCTCAAGGTAACGAGGCAACCTACTTGCCTCAGTGTTATAGAAAAAGAAGTAGGATACCTTCAACCCTCACTTCCCCTATTTCGGGCACAATCCTATGGGGATAGTCGGCCACCTCCGAACTCAGAGGCAACCGGCTATCCAATACAGTGCTGGTGGAACATGGAGGGGATCTTCTTAGCCACGCTCCAGCCGCCCTACATTTGTGGCTAGATGGCCAATTTTGGCTGTCTAGCCAGGGCAGCTTGTGGGGGGAGGTTGGACGGTGCATAGGAAGCATCATACTGGCGCTTCCTCTCCACCCCCTTTCAAACTGCGCTGCTTACACAGGGACGAGGAGGTGGTTTTCTGGGAACCAACCTTGGAGTGCTGGCTCTGAGGTTGGTTCCCAGAAAACTAAAAATCCTATGGCCATCTAACTGCTGTCTAGTGGCCAGAGGATTGCGTCCTTAATGTCCAATTTGCAGCATAGACATAAAAAATTAATAGATTGATAAATCTGTTTTCTAGGAATACTGCTACCTGATTTCTTTTTAAATATTTAAAAAGTTGTACCGAAACTGCAAATAGTCATTACACTTCCCAACGTGTGTGTGTGTGTTTGCACTGTGGCTGAGTGGCAAGTCTACTGTTACTATCCCTATGTTGCAGTTGAGACGAAGTATGAGAGTGGTTTATGACAGTCCTGTGCTGTTTTGTAGTTAGTAACATCTAAGAACTTCCAGACTGGTAACAATATGGCTGTGGCAATTTAAGCTTTACATCAAATTGTCATAGACAATTACATTTCACAAGCATTTGGCCCCAGTGTTTACTATGGGTTGGAGTCCTCTGTGGATGGAAGGGCTCCACTCATGGAAAGTGTGTCCACCCTACTTTCAGGGATCCCCGTCTCCCCTTGTACCACAGCTCAGCCCATTCAGCAAGATGCCCAGACCCTCTGGGTAGCATTATTAAGGGGTTGTAGGGGCTGCCATGGGGAGAGGGAGCAGGGAAGTCGATTTCCACCAGCCATTTGCTGGATACAAACCGTTTCTCTCTCCCCGCCCAGCTGAGGGTAACAGTTCAGGTATTCACAAAAGCGTATGCCACAGTATGCCTAAGTACTTAAAATGTCACACGACTCTGTTGTTTCAGGAACACCTAATCCACTGTAACTGGTGATTATTGTATAAAAACGTTGTTAAGTAATGCTTAACAATATTGCAGTGGTATTTATACTGCCCCTTTCCCTAGTCATTTTCTGTCGGTGACGCCCCCCCCACCCCCGGCCATATCTCAGGTTGCAACAAGGGTAATTCTCAACACCCCCAGCCACCCACTGGGCGCAACGCTGCCTTGTGCACCATTGCCGGCAGAAGAACAGGGCAAGGCACCATGGAGATTTGAGAGAAGAGCAGCTGTGCTTTTATCTTCCTTACAGCGTAAAATGGAGATTCCCAAATAGGAAACCAGGGGGCGTACGATACTCTAAATGAGCTTTTCCGAACCTCTAGACATTATGGACTACAACTCCCATCAGCCCCAGGCAGCAAGGCTAAAGTTCAGGAGTGCTGTGAGTTGTGGTCCTACACGTCTGACGGACAAGCACAACGTTGGGTTAGGTGTTCTACACCTTTCTAAATCTATGACAAAGTGCTCAAGTGAGGAAGCCGCTCTACTTTCACATCTCTGCGGTGCCTCGACCGATCTATTTGAACCTGTTCGCTGTGGACGATCGAATGGGAGCTGGAAGTGTTAACGTAGTTCCACTGAGCGTGACGCCATTGCGTAGCGTGCCTCCGTAGCCATAGCAACGGAGGCCTACTAGTCTTATGGTCCCATGATGACATCTGTTTCTGTTCGACCTCATTTCCTTTCCCGCCATTATTTCCCCTTCAGGTTGTGCGTAGAAGGCAGAGATGGGAAAAACAAACATGCAAATACAAAAGGTGACGTTCAAGGTCAATTTGGAAACCGGCTCAGACACCATTAAATCCATTTAAAGGCCGTAGCGAGAGACAGGAAGAGGCGGTTTCCCGTCAGGCTTTGCATGCGCTCCCGTCGCTTATCACCATCAGAAAGATAATAAAGATAAAGATGCATGCCTTCAACTTCCGGTTTTAATGTGTCGTTTTATTTTATTTTGTTATTTCCTGGGGAAGAAGTGAGAGCGGGCCATAGAAATCAATGGAGTAATCTTAAGATTTTACTGTATCTATGAGCAGGTTTCCCACTCCCCTAATAAAACAAACAAAAACACAAAGGCAGCAGTAAACACACAAGTCCCCGCTCTTTCTAACTGGAGTATTATTTAGTGCGTTTTAAAAATAGTAGTAAAATAACGTTTGAAATCATAACCAGTTTGCATGCAAGCCAATGGAGGCTACTGCATGCAACTGAGTGGTGGATTTGGATTGGGAAGAGCTATAATGAGATAATTTAAGTAGATTGACCTTTCCTGCAACATGAGGGATGTTTTCTGTGGGGGATTTTCAGCTGAAGATCCATACCAGCCTCAGCCCCACCCCCACCTCTGTCAGCAAGATTAACAGTTGACTGCAGTAGTAAGTCTCTCAGTATACCCCCCCCCCATGTGACATAGGCATAATAACAGTAGACTACATTGCAGAGTTGTTGTACTCCACTCTCTCAACCTGATCCTCAAACTTGTAACACTGGTACCATATCACACCTATAGATTTCAGGCGTAAGGCCTCTTGCTTTTTACACCACTTCCTATGAAATCTAACAAAGTCACAGATACTTTTATCCTTTTCTCTATTTTCCTTCCTCCTGAGGGTAGAAATAAAAGCTGCCCATGCAAAACAATGGAGAAATTCAGGATCAAACCGTGATCATGCTGCAGTGTGTTGAACCAGAAAGAAAATCACTCACCCACCAGCACCTGTGCGCCACAATTAGCTTTAGAAATGCCAGTAGGAGCTTTTTTGGTTAACAGAATGTTTGTAGAGATTGTGGCTGGGGAGGAAATGGTTAAACCTCCCCTACCCTGCACATCTAAGATTAGAATCCCCTGACTTGGCTGTTAGTCACACAATTAATTCAATATGTAGTTTCACTGAAGTCTTATTTTGTGTTTAAAAATAAAATTAGTTCAAGGGTTTAAACATTTACCCCCACCCCCATACCAATAAAGTCCATTATCTCATACCACAGGTGGGTGGACTGTGGCTGAGAGAGAGTGGCTTATGACAGCTGTTCTACTGTCATAAACCAGAAGTGTAGCTGAGGCTCATTTGGTGTTTCAAGGCAAACAATCCCCTATACAATGTCACAGATACCTGTGACTGAACTGACATGTACAGGAAAGGATACTGAGGAACTGAGGTAAATAGATCTGTACTGGGTTCAGTGCTTTTTTTAACTTGTTCATAAATGTTTGAGACTTAAGGGTGAGCAGTAAGGTGGCCAAGTTTGCTGACGGCACAAAATTATTTAGGGTGGTTAAAAAAAAAAAAGGGATTGTGAAGAGCACCAGAATGATCTCTCTAAGCGGAGTGAATGGGCATTAAAATGGCAAATGCATTCCAAATGCAAATGTAAAGTGATGCACACTGGGGCAAAAAGAATGAACCACATATACTCTGATGGGGTCTGAGCTGGTGGTGATTGACCAGGAAAAGAGATCTCAGGTTGTGGTGAATAGCTCAATGAAAACGTCCACCCAGTGTGCAGCTACTGTGAAAAGGGCAAATTCCTTGTTGGGAATCATTAGGAAAGGAATTGCAAGCTACCAGTATCATAATACCTTGTGTGACCACCCTTGGAATACTGTATATAGGTCACTGCACCTTCAGAAAGATATTGTAGAGCTGGAAAAGATGCAGAAAAGGGCAACCAAAATGACCAAGCACTCCCCTGTGTTGAAAGATTAGGTTTAGGGCTTTTTAGTTTGGAGAAAACGTGAGTACCGTGGGGTGGGGGCATAACAGAAGTGTATAGAATTACACGTGGTGTGGAGTGGAGAAAGCGGATAAAGAGAAGTTTTTCTCCCTCTCTCATGCGACTAGAATCTGGGATCATCCCATAAAGAGGAGTTGTAGGAGAGTGACGACAGTACTTCTGGCAATAAAAGGACGGAACAGTAAAAGGAAGTACTTCACACAGTGCATAAACGATAGAATTCTCTACCACAAGATGTAGCGATGGCCACCAACTTGGATGGCTTTAAAAGGGGTTAGACAAATTCATGGAGATACAGCTATCAACGGCTACCAGTCATCATGGCTATATATTACTCCAGTGCTGGAGGCAGTATGCCTCTCAATACTAGTTGGTGGGGAACGCGAGCAGGAGGGTGCCGCTACGCTCGTACTTCGCTTGTGGCTTTCACAGGCATCTGCTTGGCCACTGTGGAAACAGAATGTTGGACTGGATAAGCCTTTCGTCTGATCCAGCACGGCTTTTCTTCTGTTCTTAGGTTCTGTTCTTAAAATACACCTCCGGAAGAAGCAAAGGTCAAATTATCTGGCCGGATCCCCTCTCGGCCCAAATCGATTGCGTGCAGATACGCTGCATTTTTAAACTCCCCGCAAAATCGCTGTTTCACATGAAATCTGCTTTTTGTTTAGACGGGTGGTAAATGATAGTGCCTAGTCACAGCTTCGCCACAGTTCCGGATTTCTTCATTACTTGTGCAGACAGCTCGACTTTCAGCGTCAAGGCGGGCACGGTCCGCCCGCGCAGCTTCCATCGACCTGCGTTGCGGCGTCTGCGTGCGAGACGCTCCCCACGTCTTTTGTGCAGGCGGGCGCTTCGCTTTGCACGTCACCCACTTCACGCAGCAGCGGAAAGAAACAAAATCTTCGCGCTCTGGAAGTTTCCTAGGTGGTGCCATGATGGCGGAGGCGGCGGGGCCGGGCTCGTCACGGTGAGCTGGCGCCGCGCCACTTCCTTCTCCCGTCCGGCGCCGCCGGGCCTTGGCGTGGGGGCCCCTCGGCTGCCCGTGCGCTCTCCCGGCCTTTCCCCCCATGTCTAACTCTCGTCTTTCCCCTCAGATTGACGGACGCCGAAATCGAGCAAGACCCCGCGGCCGCGGTGCAGGTAAGGCCGGGCCGGGCCGGGCGGTGACTTCTTCGCTTTCTTCGTCGTCGTTAAGGGGCGCTAAAAAGAAAAGAGCGGTGGGGAGCCCTGACCAAAGGAAGCCCACACTGTTAAGCGGGCATTTGGGTTTTGAAGTTCCTAGTGGTTGGCCTACGAAGTTCGGGGGGTGCTGTATGTGCGCGCCCGCCCGCCCCCCTTGGAATAATGACGTGACAGGGAGCGCGGCAGCTGGAAACTTTTTTAAAAGGGGGGAAAGCACGTTCAGTGGCTTGTTTTATATTTGATAAAGTTATGAACGAGAAAATAATAGCAACAATTAAGAGAAGCCGGAGGGCTGAGAAATATAAAAATCGTATAATGCAGTGAGATAACGACCAAGTGAATGCCGAATACTTAAATAAAATATTGATCTAGGCTACAAATGGAAATCCTGAGGAGCGTGTCTGAGTATTGTTTAATTACTATAGGTTGAAGTTGGCTGTATGCTGTCATCCGTGTGGTACAGCCTGTCCTTTAATCCGGTAGTGTTCTACGTTTCATATTTAGGATCTACCATTTAGCCACATCCTACAACCTTGGACCACGTCTTCTTTAAAAAAAACATACATGTCCATCTTCCCACCACTCTTTCTCAAAAATGACCATATATGTGGAAAGGCAGGGATTCTGTCCCCATAATAACAGAGTCTTGTGGTGCCTTGGACACTAATACATTTATCATAGCATAAGGTTTCATAGACTTGGTTCCACTTTGTCAGATGTGCAGTAATAATTACATAGAATATAGAGCTGTGGTAGATGCAGTAGTCCGCCTATATGGCCTATAAAGCTGTATACAGCTATTTGAAAGACAGCGTTCTACCATATGAGCCTGCCCGGGTTTAAAGAACCTTGGACGAGGCCCTTCTCTTGGACCTACCACTATCAGAGGGACATTTGGCGGGAATGTGGAAGAGGGCCTTCTCAGTCCCTGCTCTCAGTCAGACCAGCCAGACTAAGGGAGGTCTGGCTAGTTCCAGCTATGTTGTCCTGCTGGCAAATAAATACAATTTTTATTCAAAAACAGGCTTTTGACCTCAAACCAATTTACTGCTGGAATGGGTTTTAATTGGTGGTAGTGTTATTTCTTTTTCATTGATATGTTTTTATTGTTTTTAACTGATGAGTTTTCATGTTTTAATTATAATTTTGTTGATTTAACAGGATTTTATTATTTGCCTTGAGCAGTATTTTTTTTTAGTAAAAGGCAGGATATAAATTTAACAAATAAATATATCTCTAGTGTAAAATCTGGCTTTTTCACAGCTGCAGCACAGTGACTTTTGCTATCTGTCACAGTGTTTTCTTCTTTCCTTGTTAGTCACCACAAGTTCAAACCCCATCAGTTAGCCCCCCCCCCCCCCATGTACTTTACCTTATACTTGCATTTTGAACTCAAGATCCTTTTAGAACAGGACTGGGCAGCTTATGGGTCTCCCGATGTTTTGGCCTACAACTCCCATCATGCCTTACCATTTGCTATGCTAGCTAGGGCTGATGGACGTTGTAGGCCAAAACATCTGGAGGGCCACAAGTTGGCCACCTCTGTTAGAGTTTTTGCGGTCTGCATTATTTTTCACCATTCTGAATAATTTGGTGTTGCTTGCAAATGTAGCGATTTCACTGTTCTCTCCTAACTCTAGGTAATTTCTGAACATTAAATACTACTGGTCCAAATAAGATCCTTGGGGAACATGCTTACTTCCCTTCATTATGAAAACTGTTCAGTCTTACTCTCTGCTTCCTATTGTTTAACTAGTTACTAGTTTTTAAAAAGCCACAAACTTTTATATTTGTGAGCCACTTTGGTGGTAATGGTTCTTAACAGAAAAGCCGGTTAGAAATACATTTTGAAATACATAAATAGGTTTGCTAAGCTGACTTGGGAACCTTTGCTTCAGAGACTACTGTCAAACACTTTTCAGAAGCTTTTGTGTATAATATCTACTGGATCACTCCTTTCCTTATGTTTGTTGACACTCTCGAAGAACACCAAGAAGAATAGTGAGGCAACGCTTCCCTTTGCAGAAGCTATGCTAATTTTTGTTTAGAATTCAGTGCTATTACCTTTCTGAGACTCACTGGGGAAAAGTGAGCACACCCAATTTATAAGAAGAGCAGCCACTGCCTTGACCATAACAACCCTTTTACTTTTATCAGAGTTGAGATAAATGCCAGGTAAATTGATTCCTTTGATTCCCTTACTAGGTTTTATTGTCTTTTTATTAAATATGTAAAATATTTCTTACCACCATTTATCCCACTTCAGACTGATGACATATGTTCAGCTGAACAATGATAACTCACAAACACTCCCCTCCCCCATCTCTGGTGGGTAAGGAAACCCTCCTAAACTGTGTGGAATGG
Source organism: Heloderma suspectum (assembly GCF_057233095.1). NCBI lineage: Eukaryota > Metazoa > Chordata > Lepidosauria > Squamata > Helodermatidae > Heloderma > Heloderma suspectum. The sequence continues at coordinate 173,437,506 of NC_139460.1, read as the reverse complement.
TGCATAGGTGGCTGCTGGACAAGGGGGATTGCCCAAAATCAGGTGGAGGGATCTTGTGCAAGTTGGGCTCTGCTCATGCAGCATCCCTTTGCGCAATTTTGGGCAATGTACCTTGCACCCCATCCCACAGAAAGAATCCCCTTCTTGGTCTTGGAAAAGTTAGAATAATCAGTAACTAAACTAGTATTTCAGATAATTGAGAGAAATCAAAACTACTCCACAGCCTTCAGAAGAAAAAATCTCAGGTGGAGTGTTAATTGATTCGATGCTCAGGATTGTTTTCAAATTGGAAAGAAAGTTGCTGGTGTAATCCCACCCCACCCAATTCATTTACTGTACTACCTTGCTCAGGTGAAATACCCTGCTCCCTGGCTTGCTCTTGACTAAAGCAGCAAGCCTCTCTGGTGATACTATGCTCCGGAGCCTGTCAAAACTTTTAAAGTAGATGCAGTGACTCTGTTCCTCTCCAACCAGATAGGCTCTCCATGCTTCTGAGTTCCAGGAAGATGGACCAGGCTTACTGTGGCAGCAGAGGAGAGAGTTGGTTTTCCACCCAGAGGGTGGGTACAGGAGGGTCCATAGCAGGACCCCCTAAGGGTCAGTTTATGTTGTGCAGGAATCATATGAGAAGATGCTTTCCCTGAGGTACTTAGAGCTTTAAAGGTCAAAACCAGCACCTTGAATTGGGTGTGGTAACTAATTAGTTGCAAGCACAGGTCTTTTCAAAAATTGTTTTATAAGAAAGCTGACTCAAGTCTATAAACTGCCAAGTGGCAGAATCTTGCACTAGCTGACATTTCTGGACCATTGTCAAGGGAAACACTTCATCTAGTGTGGTACAGGACTGAAGGTGATAAAAAGTAGTCTTAACCAGAGTCACTACATGGTAATTCAAGAGTGGTGTCAGGTCCATTATATTATGTGGAAGGTTAAGTGATGTGGTCTCCTTGTTGCAGACATTGCCTGAGCAGCTAGTACTTACAGCCACAGGGCAAAGGCAGCCACTTTGGGCATGCATATCTATATATATGACGTCTTAAAACTCTTTAATACTTTTTAAACTGAATACATTTTTACATTTTATAACAATTTTCACAATGCATACTAACATAAATACAATAGCATTATGTAAATTGGGGTGAGCAGAAACTAGATCTCCAGATGTTTTGGACGTAATCTCCTAGCATTCCTCACCATGGGCTTCTGAGAGTTGAAGTCCAGAGCATCTGGATATCTATTCTCTGCCCACCCCTGATGTAAATAAAAAGGGAGGAAGAAAGGGTGCTGGGCAGGGGACAATTACAGAAAATAATAAAAACAAGGTTATATATAGGTAGTCATCAGGTAAAGTACGATATGGGAGTCTGCATGTAAGATTAGTAAAATTCAGGTCCATTGGCCCAAGTCTTAGGCAAAGGTCTCTAAATGTGCTGATGACAATTTAAGGAATGTGTCCATGTGCTGAAACTGTCAGAGGTGTGCTCCAGCACCAAGGGTGCAGTTAGATCTTTCAGTTAGTGTACAGAAGGTGGAGTTTGATCTTTTCAATGTTGTAATAAAAGTTTTAGCCACCAAGAGGGCCTGAAGGCACCACTTCCAGTGGCTGTCTGACAAACCCCACAGTGTATATAGTTCAGTAACACACTGTGGAATATAGTTCAGTAACACATTATTTAACCCATGATGAACCACTGCGCCTGTGAGCGCTAATTTTGCATATGTATCCCCTTGCTCAGGGGTTGTTGTATCATGTGAACCCAGTGAGTGTGAGTTATACAAGGATTAAATAACCCTTGCATAGCCCATGGTCTGTTTTAGGGTTATGTGAAGGGTGTTTAACCCATGCTTGCTGGGGTCACGTGACACAACCCCCGAACAGGGGTTACATATTCAAAATGGTGGCCACCCTGTGTGCCCCCACCCATGTGCTGCAGCCTCACCCTGGGTTAAATAAATAAAACCAAAACAATGTTTACAAAACAAGATTAAGGTGTACACACACTTGGACCAAAAGTATGCAATACAAGAGCAACCCCACATCAAATGTACCAGGGAGCCTTTTTCCTTACACAGCCAGCAGTTTGGATTACTAGCAAGATTTTCCAATTTAGCCTGAAGGTTTTCCATAGCCCCTAGACACTAATTTTTGTTGCATCAGTCTAAGCCTCAAATCGAAAGTTGCTGAATGGATATCCTCCGAAACAGGTCCATTGGTGTTTTTTGTTCTGATATTCTAGCTCTGTTCCAATCTGTCCTGACCACCTGTATATCTGGCTTGACATAGTTGTTCAGGCAATTTAAGAATTGGCTTTTATTCTTTATCGGTTCACTTTTTTTTCAGAACTGATGTTGAAATTGTAGATATTTAATAAGTGTTACACATAATTTGGTACAGCTGTTAGAATTCTGAATGTTAGGAGACCAGGTAGTATTGGAGACATGACATGCTTCTGGAATCGTCATTTGGTTACCATTGGAACTCTTCTCAGGCCCAATCTGCTTCTTGGAGATTTTGCCTTTTTTTCTTAAGTTGATGGGGGAGAGGACACTGCCATAGCAAAAAGACCCTCAGTGTGGATCTTTGTTTTTCTTTTATAAAAAGCGTATGACACTCTTTTTCCTGATATTCTTAAGTTTTATATTTATCTGAAATAGGGGTGGGCAACTTTTGGCTCTCCAGATGTTTTGGTCTACAACTCCCTATCCCTCACTGTTGGCCATATTGGCTAGGACTAATGGGAGTTGTCGACCAAAACAAGTTGCTCACCCTTGATTTAAAGCATTTTACCCCTCTTTTCTGCCACAAAGGCTCCCAGAGCAGTCTAAAAGACACAACATCAAAAGAAAAGGGGATGGGGAAGGACGAGGAAAAAGGTAAACTGTGGCACCAGTTCTTAAAGTTGCACCAATATTCACTTTCCATTTATGTGTTTCCTAATTATTTTTATATAAAATGCTTCAGGTATCATTAGGGTATGAAATGGGATGGTATTATATAAATGAAAGGAGCCATTTACAATTTATGTGAAAATACGCCATTACTGCTGCCATTGAAGCAAGCTGCTGCTGGTTCTTCAGAGCAGCTTCTGTGTTTGCTGTGGGATACTTGGCAACTAAAAACATTTTACTTACAGTATGTGTGATTCCTCTATACATCAGTATTCCCATATTTGCAGAATTAGGTATTTTGTACGTTGTGGCTTAGTGCATTTTGGCATAGCATGAGTTGTCTTCTCACAAAATTTAGCAACTACTGGCCAGGCTATAGGGAGCCTCAGAATACCATCAGAGACAGATAAGTTGCATAGACTGAAAATTGGTGCTTTTGCTTTGTGGCTAGAAAGAAATCTTTAAAACAAAAAGTGAAAGTTTCAAATTTAAACTGTGTCAAATGCCAGTTGGAGTTGTGACCAATGGTACAACATAATTGCTGCTGTTCTTATCCCCTTTCTTGCAGCCCCTACATATTTGTCACAATTACTAAAATAAATGGCTCCTTTTTGTATTATGTTGCGTAATTTATAATTGGAATTTGGGCTTAATTATGCTCTGGGCACTGCTGCTGTAGGGAAAAATGCCATTTCTGGAGGAATGAATTCATCTTACATTCTTTTCCTAGCTCCTTGATGAGCTTTCACATGGGGAAGCTGTTTTTAAAAAATCAAATTTGAGTGTGGATAAACTCAAATCATTCTCCCATACTTACTTTAGCTGTTCTATAGGTGTATTCTTTGCGAGAGGTGAAATGAGGTTGAGCGTGAGACGTGAGAGATTTATGTTCTTTGTAAATATTTATTCCTAAATCTAGATTTACCAAGATAACTGGAATGCAGAGTAGGGCACTTAAGGCATGATAGGTAAAGTTTACTGATTCTAAATGCCCCCCTTTCCTGTTTCCCTTCAGTGCCAGTTTCAGAGCCTGGCTGTGAAAAAGTATATTTTAAAAGGGGCTGGGGGGTATTAACATGTGGGAAATATGTCCCTCCCACCTGCCAATTCTAGACTGCAGGTGTTCTCCCCCCCACCCCACATTCTTATGAGGGGAAACAATGTTAGGAACTCTATTGCCATTGTAACATTTAGTTTCTTTAGACACCATCACTTGGGCCATGTGAAGAGGGAGATGAGAGAGGGAGCACTACCTTTCTTTCAGTCCTACTGAAAGACCACTTCCATGAAGGTTTCTCCCTCAACTGCCACCAGCAGCAGCAATTCCAGCAGGTTGTTACAGAGGGAGATGAGAAGGGAAGCGAGGCCATTCCACCAGCCTGACTGAAAAATGACTTAATTTTTTCCTCTTCCTTCTTCATGCCTTTTACCTTGTGTGTCATGTAATTTTAAATTGTAATTAGGGACTGTTTTGTTTTACTGATTGTATGTAAGCTGCTTTGGGAGCCTTTTGGCTGAAGGAGTGGTATAAAAGTACTTTATTTAATGTGAAGATATCTCATTCCACACCTCTGAATTTAGAAGACTGATCACCCTATTTGAACTGCTTTGTCACTTGTACATAACCTGTGAGCTTATGCTTGTGTCTCAAGATCGGTATTTTTTTATAGCACTTATGTACAGCTGTATATCGGTTGGCATTGCTAGGCTGTCAGCAGCTATGGTTGTCTGATGTAGTGTGTGTTGTCTCACAAGGCTGTTACACAGTCCAGAATTGGAAGAGAAGGGAAATGGTGGTGATGAAAATGGATAGCAGCATCCTAAATGCATGTTGGCCACCAAGGAGTTGCGCAACTTTACACAGAAGAATGTTATATTGGGTGTAAAATTGACTTTTTGAGTTGAAGAAATTTACGGTTAACATTGAAAGAAATTAGAATGACCACATTCATTTGTATAATAATAGATGGACACACATGCTGTGACAATCAATACATGGTTCTTACCAGTTTCCTCAAAATGGCATTCTAAGCCTCTGTTCATTCCTAGGCTCAGGCTATGAGGCTTTTATCTCAGTTATAGGCAGCTATCGTCTGAGCTGGAGAATTTTGCTTCTGGTGTAATTCTTCTCAAAGCAAATTGTGCTAATTGATTCTGTTTGATTTGTCAAGCAAGACATTTCACTGTGTTCTGTACAGGGATTTGTAGAAAATGTCAAGTTAAATTTTTGTGTTTGCACTTCCAGATGCTGACAGTAGCCATAGAACAGAAGCCAGATGATGCAGAGTATTACTGTCAACGAGCTTATGCTCACATTCTTCTACAAAATTACCATGGTAACATCTCTTATTTTGATGCAGTTTATATCCTAAAAATGCTGAAGTATTTTTAGTGTCAGTGAAAGTCTAAAATATAACTGGATTTATGTAGTTTTTTTAAATTGGGATGTACAAAATGTATGTCTCTGCTTGATAATTTCCTTCTGTATTGTATTGTTCTCTGTGCTAGACATGTTACTTCAAAGTAAGTTCCATTGGCTTCGATCCAAAAATGATGGTGTGCAAGCAGAAAGCACTTCCACTCACTTGGGGCAGGTTTTCCCAATTTTTGGCACCTTTGTACTTCCTGGTGCAGTCCCCCTGCCCTATATGCCATTCTGGTCCAACTTCAGGAGCACATTTTTTGGGGCTGCAGAGAGAAGGGGGAAGCAGGAAAATACATTTCTGTTTGTGGAATGGAAGTTGGGATCTAGGTACAGATGAAATGTTGGCTAACTAGCAAATGTGAATGTTAGAAACCTAGCAACCGTACCATAAAGTAAATAAACCCTTAAAGGGGAAATAAATTCTTATTTTACTGTTAAAGATTGTTAAAGATTTCAAGTTAATTTCAAATTAGCTGTTTAATTATCTGGTACGTGTGCCTTATTTGTCACCTGAGCTCAAAGTTTGAAAGAGGTAATATTGTTCCAGTCTAGAAGAAATCTGGAAAATTTTGGGTGCAGGTTTTGCCTTTTTCCTGGAAAAATGTATGTTTTAGTGCTAATACATAGAGCTGCACTTAGATTCCCTCACACTAGAAGAGTCAGTTAACCTATGTGAAATACCCAGTTCTGGCAGAATGGCTGTGTTTTGCACAGCAAGTGCAATAATACAGTTTTTAAGAGATTAATAATATTTTTGTAGATGCCATTGCAGATGCAAAGAGGACACTAGCACTTGACCCCAGTAATGCTATAGCCTTTCTCAGACAAGGGTAAGCGACCTTTTACTAGTTATATACAATTTGTTTTACTTTTACTGTTTGATGAAGATGTTGGCTTGTTTCCAAAGGTGCTTTTGCATGAGCAGAAAACACTTTTATTCACACAAGGTGCCCTCCTAACTGCTGGGGGCCCCTACTCACTGCAGCCCTCTGAAAAATTGCTCCTGGGGGTGGGGCCCTCCAGAACAGTATGGGTTGTAATTAGGAGTGCACGAAAGCCACTTACCTGGTCTCGCAGCTTGCTTCGCGGTGGGGGGGAGGCGCTTCGCTGCGCCCCCCGAAGTTCAGGCCAGGGGGGGAGGCTTCCCGCCTCGCCCGGCCGAAATTCAGGCCGGGGGGGAGGCTTCCCGCCTCGCCCGGCCGAAATTCAGGCTGGGGCGGAGGCGCCTCGCCTGGCTGCGAAATAAAAAGTAAAAAAAAAACCAAAAAAAGCCCCTGTGATAGGCTATGTGACGATTAACGTAGCCTATCATGGCTAGATCTGCAAAGTCAGCCGTGATAGGCTACGTAAATCGTCACGTAGCCTATCACGGGTGACGATAAAAAAAAAAAAAGCGCGTACGCAAATGGCGGCCCCCATAGGGAGCCGCCATTCGCGTTCCTTATTTGGTCGCTGTAGTCTATGTAAATCTTTACGTAGACTACGGCGACCAAATAAGGAACGCGAATGGCGGCTCCCTATGGGGGCCGCCATTAGCCGTACGCGCTTTTTTTTTTTTTTAAAGTCACCCGTGATAGGTTGCGTGACTATTTACATAGCCTATCACGGCTGACTTTGCAAATCTAGCCGTTATAGGCTACGTAAATCGTCACGTAGCCTATCACGAGGGCGTTTTTTTTTTTTTTTACTTTTATTGGAATGGTGACGGCGGCAGCCGGTCGAAAGACCAGCTGCCGCCTCTGCCCCTGTCGAAGACCTGACGAACCGCCGCCGGGACCCGCCGCCGGGAGGGACATTCGGGAAAGGTAAGTCCCGTCCCGGGAGGGGTGCGGGGGGGTGCGGAGAATTTCTCCCCGAAACTACTTTGGGGGGCCGAACACATTGGCACTTGGCCCCCCGAAGTTTCGGGGAGAAATTCTCCCCCATCCCTAGTTGTAATGCAGGGGGTGCAGTGGGAAAGGGGAAATTAGGAGCTTTCATCTTGCATGAGTGGAAGCACTTTCCGTTCATGCAAAAGCAGAGGCAATCTGTAGAATATTAATCTGAACCTATTACTGAGTTGCATATTATAGTACAAGTTGATTCTAAGTTAATTGCACGTCCAAGTAGCCATCCATCAGAAAAATATACTGAATCAATCCAGTTTGGGGATCAAATGTACCACAAGAAAACCATATAAAGAAAACACCTGGGGAAGATATTAGGCACAACACAACTAACAAGTAAAAAAAGTCATCATTGAAAACTTTATTTTTAAATAAAAAGTACAGTTTCAAAGAAATCATGAGCAATAATTCCCCACAATGTAAAGTACATTTGTAAAGTACAATGTAAAGTACATCTACACCTACAAGAACAGTGTTTAGGGTCTAGTTGACTCCAAAATTGGGTGGGATAGCTAATACTTTGGAAGACAGAAACAAAATTCAAAGTGATCCTGATAGACTGGAGCGCTGGGCAGAAAACAACAGAATGACATTTAATAGGGATAAATGCCAAGTTCTGCACCTAGGAAAAAGAAACCAAATGCACAGTTACAAGATGGGCGATACGTGGCTCAACAACACTACAAGCGAGAAGGATCTTGGAATTGTTGTCGATCACAAGCTGAATATGAGCCAACAATGTGATGTGGCTGCAAAAAAGGCAAATGCTCTTTTGGGCTGCATTAATAGAAGCATAGCTTCCAAATCCAGGGAAGTCCTAGTTCTCCTCTACTTAGCACTGGCTAGGCCTCATCTGGAGTACTGTGTCCAGTTCTGGGCACCATACTTTAAGAAGGATGCAGACAAACTGGAGAGGGTTCAGAGGAGGGCAACAAAGATGATCAGGGGACTGGAAACAAAGCCCTATGAGGAAAGACTGAAAGAACTGGGATGTTTAGCCTTGAGAAGCGAAGACTGAGGGGAGATATGATTGCGCTCTTCAAGTACTTGAAAGGTTGTCACAGAGAGGAAGGCCAGGATCTCTTCTCGATCATCCCAGAGTGCAGGACACGGAATAATGGGCTCAAGTTACAGGAAGCCAGATTCTGGCTGAACATCAGGAAAAACTTCCTGACTGTTAGAGCAATGCGACAATGGAACCAATGACCTAGGGAGGTGGTGGGCTCTCCCACACTGGAGGCGTTCAAGACGAGGCTGGACAGCCATCTGTTAGGGATGCTCTGACTTGGATTCCTGCATTGAGCAGGGGGTTGGACTTGATGGCCTTGTAGGCCCCTTCCAACCCTACTATTCTATGATTTTCCCGCTTGGCTTCTAGCGAGGGGGAGGGAGCTCTCAGAGTGCAGTCAGTCAGAGGGCTGCACTCTCGCTTTTCGCAGCTGCTGCCATGCTAGAGCCTCTCGACAAGGTAGGAAACCTCCCTAGCTGCCCTGCCAGGATACTGCAACAGGGCTTGCCAGGGGAATCCAGGGAAAGCTATGAGCTGTGCTTTGCACAACTCCCCACCCCTACCTCAAGGAGATGTTCTGGCCTTTCCCATTATGTTTCTGGGTGGTAAATGCATGGGACGTGGCAGGAAACAGAAGCGTGGCCATTGGAGGAGGGGGGAGTCCTCATCTTCTAGCATCTTCTCTTCTTCGCTTCTTCCACCTCTTTCTCACTATCTTGGTTATGAGGAAAGTGGAGGGTTAAGTGCCATCATCAAGAGCACTCTAAGAAACTGAAATCATGTGTAAGAGGACCTCATGGAGACCAGGCTAGAGGACCCCCCCCCCCCCCCGATAGTCTGTCAAGATGGGAACGGGCTTTACTGACATTTTCTCTTCTGTCCAACACTTTGTTGGCACTTCAGCTTCAAGGGCCTAACCCCATTGGGAAGGATGCCACTGCCCACCTGTCTCAGTCGCTGAATCCTGGGTCACCAGGTTCGGGGGGAAAGAGGGGGAATTAACAAGGGGAGTTATGTTAACTGTAGATCAACACTCTAGGGAAAACTCTCTCTCACACCTTTCCTAGAGGGCAAGTTGTTTGGGGACTCCCTCACTCCAAATTTGGTGGAGTCAAAGGACAAAAAAAGTACTTCCTTCTGGCGTCAAGGAGGATGACTCATAGACACAGCCAGTAAGAAACTGTTCCTGTCCACAGAATGGACAGAAAGACTCTTGACCAGTGTCCATCAAGTCTTAGTCCTACTAAGGACAGACAATATTACAACATATCAACAAGCAAGGAGGTTGTCACTCCAGGGATCCCCAAAATAATGTTTCACTCCTTCTGTCCTGGGCAGAGATTCACTTATCATCCATCGCTGTCAATATATCAGTGGTGAGCTGAGCATGCAGGTGGACTAGTTAAGTCGGACCACCATACAACAAGGAGATTGGGCCTTTCATTCCAAGGCTTTTGAAGAAATCCCATAGATCTGGGGGACCCCAGTCCTTGACCTCTTTGCTAATGTGTCCAACAAGAAGGTGCCTCAATTCATGTCAAGGTTCTAAGATACCAAGGAGCCCATCGATTCTAAGAGCCCATTGATGACGAGTCCTCTCCCTGGCCCCAAGGCCTGCTGTTTACCTTTCCCCCATTTTCTCTTCACTAGGGTATTGAGGAATATTGAGACCATTGAAGACTCAGGTTATTGTGGTAGCTTCTTTTTCGCCACACCAACCTTGGTTTTCAGACCTCAGGGAGCTCAGCATCAATCCTCCCAGGAAGCTTGTGATTTATCCCAACCTCCTGACCCAGGGTTCCACCTGGACCTGGAGTGGCTCCTCCTTAAATGGTGACAGTCTCTAGTTCACAGCATCTTGGAAGGTGCATTTTCTCCTATCCTGGTCTCCATGAGGTCCTCTACCAACAAAATTAATCAAATGACTTGGAATATCTTCCAAAGGTGATGTAAGTTCTCTCCACTTCAAGCTGGACTCCTTCACCTTCTGGATTTTCTTCAATCTGGTCTGGAGCAGGTCTTAGCCACCAACATGTTAAAGCATTGAGTGGCGGCCTTGAGTACAGTTGTGGGGGCTATTGCACATCACCCCGAAGTCAAAATTTTTCGGAAGGGGACAGCTCTTCTATCTCCACCTCTCATACATAGGCTCCCTATCTGGGATCTAGATGTAGTACTCCAGGCTCTCACCAAATCCCCTTTTGAGCCTTAGTGTTCCATCCCTGTTAAAGAACTCACCTGGAATGTGGTGCTGCTAGTGGTGGTCACCTCTGGTAGGAGAGTTGGGGAACTCTGTGCCCTCTCTGTCCAAGAGCAGCTGTGCACTTTTCACCCTGGCAGGGTGAGTCTCCTTAGTAATCCCGTGTTTATTCTTAAGATAGACTCCACCTCAGTCTCAGGATATTGTCCTGTCTGATTTTTGCTCCAAGCATCCCCACCAGAGGAAGTGGTTGTGGCATAAGTTAGATGCGTGGAGAGCACTAAAAATTTACATCAGACATACATAGGACATTGGGGTCTCTGATAACCTTTTTGTTTCCAACAAAAAGGGGGTTCAGGGACATCAAGTATCCAGAAGTACTGTTAGCTGGTGGGATCAGAGGTTCCATCTCTTGGCCCACCATTCTTACAATAAGCCTGTTCCAGAGGGAATTGTGGTCCATTTGATAGGGGGGGCAGCAGCCTCTGCTGCATTAGCTACCCAAGTAGCCCTGGAAAGTATTTGCAGCATGCTACCTGGGCTCATCCCTCTATCTTTATCTGGCATTACAAGATTGACAGGTATGCCTCGGCTGAGGCATCCTTTGGTTGTTGGGTTTTGCTACAGGTTCTGTGAATCACTGTGCCCACCCAGGGGAGGGATACTGCTACTGGACATCACTTTGCTGTTGGCTCCACTCCTCAGCTGACTGAGAATGGAAAGTTGGACTTACCATGAAGTGTCCTTTTGGTTAACAGAGAGTGGACCCACCCTGAGGTTTGGTGACTTTTGTTGTGTGAGGGCTTTGGGGACTTAAAAACTTCATCTTTGCACAGTGCCCCCAAGGTAGATAGGGCTTCCTTGGCCTCTATCCCATCCACTCATCACTCTGCTTTTAACCATAGTTTGTGGGAATTGTTTATCTTTTCTAAGTTTTTTAGTTTGTTGCTTCAGAGGATCCTACTGCTATCAGCAAGTTCTGCGACTTAGGGGGGGTTTCCTCCTCTAGGCGTGGAAATAAAATTTCATTGGCTCTGCCTTGTCAAGTTGGAGGAGTTAACCCTTTACTGCTGGGTCCATTCTCTGCTGACCAGAAGGACAGTCCAACTTTTTGATTTTGGAAGAAGCAGGCGATCCACTGCTTCATTTCTCCTCCCACCCCATTTAGGTTTGCTCTGTAACATGTCATTCATAGGATTTCTATCCCACTCAAAAGACTCCCAGAGTGGTTTACAAGAATCAACAATCAGTCCCTTCCCTCAGGCTTACAATCTAGAAAGACATGAGACACAAGGAAAGAGACTGGGACAGAGGAAGGAATGGGGGGAGAGGGGGAAGCATGATGGTGATCCATTCAGTTGCCCAGATAGATTGGAATATATCAGTTGAACTCAGGTTTGCATTGCACCTATTCTTGTGGGCCAGGCTGTTCTTTGCTAGCCTGTTCCTCTTTCCTTTCTTCTCTTCTGCATTTTTTCTTATTTTGAATTCAATCCTAATTGTTTTTTTCTACCATCCCTCAGGGCAAGGTGTTCCCTCAGATACTCTTCTGGTGGCAGTTGGGCGGGGGGCACTACTGGGAGCTAGAAGGTGGCACCTCACCATGCTGTTCCCACTTTTTCTATTTTATTATGAAAATAAAGGAAAATATTTTTTCTTCCAAGAAATGGAAAGAATGGGTTCTGGACTAAGCATGTGTAGAGTATCTAAAGAATTAAATAGCACTTTGCCGGGACATTTTGACCGCTAGCTCTTTATATGCATGTTTTTTCAGTTTTCTCAGTCATTCCAGTAGGGGTAGAATTGACTCCCAAAGCTGTGAGAATAAACACACCAGCTTTTTCACTAGAATTAGGAGAGGGGCCCCTCAAACACCACATGGCAATTCATATCTCATCATGGTTGAGGACGATCTGGAACATGGAAAGACTTAAAACTTTTATGATTTTTTCCAGCATAGATTTGTCAGGCTACATTTGACCCCAACTTAAGATGGAGTGTTAAGTAAACTAAGCATTATTTAATGATCAAAGATGGGAAGGAAGTTTAAGCAGTTATAAGGTTTGACTGTGTACATCAGTAGGCGTAGATAATGGACCAAGTATTGCATCTTATACTGTTGTTGTAAAGATATGCAGTACATCTAGCATAACAACTGATGAACAAGATATTTGCCTACATTCTTGCTTCAGCTCAAATATTGTGTTAAGTCAAACCGTGGTCATTAGATAACTTGAATTTGTTCAAAGGTAATATTGTCATGTTCTCCTTTTATGTGCACTCAGGATAGGTGAATATCATATGAAAAACTATGCTTCTTCACTGAAGTCTTTCAAAGAGGGACAAAAACTGGATAGTAAGTATGATTGCATACTAATTTAAATGCATATATAAGCCGCATACTAACTGCAGGCTAAGGGCAGTATCCAATTTGACATTAGCATTAACACAAATTACCTTGCATTAGTGTAAGCGACTTCTAGTGCAATTCTAATAGTGTTTGATGGCATGATGGATTTTCCAGGGGAACCCATCTCACCAGCAAATGCTATTGGTGTCACTTACACTAGAGGTCACTTACACTAGTGCAATGTAATTTATGTTAGCACTAGTGTCAAACTGGATACTGTCCTAAGGACACAATTCATTCTAGTTAGTCCACAGCACTTGCACTGCAGGGGATCATACAAAGACTTTCACTGTCCACAGTAAATGCTGGAATGGCCACTTCTTCTTTCCTCATTATAAAGATTTATTGATGACCATCAAGTTCATTTTGAGGTGATTGAATACATTGACAAATAGCCTGCTGATTAATTCAATGTTTCTCAATCTGCGGAACAGATCCCTGTGTTAGTGATAATGAGATACATGTAGTGAGAAATATTGAAGAATTGTCTTCTTGGCTATCAATGGTTGAGCGGTTAAACTTTTTCTTTGCTGCATGGTTTGCAGGGGGCATCCCAGTCTTTCAGAATAATAAACTCATGTGTGTCCCAAGCCTTTGACCGATACTGCCTCTGTTGCTGTGTACCTCCTTGTCCTCTGCTGCCAGATTTAGGACACATGATGGTAGCCCAGTGAAAACCAATTCAGAGGCAAGTCCTGAGCCGGAGACACTTTTGACTCTTGCAGTACTGGATGGGTAGAAAGAGCTGCTACACTGAGAATCAGGCTATTTCATCCTGCCCCAGTCATATTTAGAGTGGAAAGATGTCCTAGGTTCTTCATCGTGGTCTCTGTGCATCACACATACAGGCTCTGCGCCTGCATGGAGCCTCGTTCGGAAAACTTCTATAGCTGAGGAAAACATGTTTGGTGGGAATCCTCCCCCACATCCACTACGCATGTCCTAGAAGGTTCCCACCCATCTCCTCAGTTCTCTTTCGACCACCTTTCTGAGAGGATGCCTTGTTGGAATTTCGTCTGAGGTAGTTAGGTCATTTTTTCTTCTTTTTTCTTCCTATTGTTAAAAAAAAGAGAGATTAGTTAGTTCATTGGTTGATTTTTCTTGTTTTTCTTCGTGATCTTGGATTCCTGAGAGGTGTGTATGGCCGTCAAGGCCCCTTTTCATAAATGTATTCAGTGCGGCAGACAACTACGCCCCACTGATGCGCATTCCCTTTGTTTGCTTTGCCTGGGGGAAGCTCATGTTGTGGAGACCTACCACCATTGTATGAATTTCACAAAGCAGACTAAGCGTCATTGATCAGACTGCTTAAAAGCTCTATTGTGGAAAAAGGCACTAGAAGCTGTAGATTCCACTCCTTCAAAGGTTACCAAAACACAGCGTAGGGCAATGTCAGAGAAATCGCAAACATTATCGCTTCCATGCTGTAAGTCCTTGGCTCTAACCATGGGTTGGATGGACCCGCCTACTCCTGGTTGTTCTCTCACCATTTCTATGGCGAAGAAGCTTTCAGAAAAGGCTAGGGCACCTAAAACTTTGGCTGAGGTCAGGAAAAAGACCAAACCACATTAAAAGCTGTTCCTGAGCGTATTACTATTCAGCCGAGTCAGATTCCACTGCCTCCACTACTGTAGGATTCTCCTATAACAAGAGCGCCATTGGTGTCAGTTTCAGAACCAAGAGTTCCGTCGATGTTGTTGCAGGCTCGGATGCATAAGGCATTGACATCAGAAGGTGAAATAAGAGATCTGTTGCCCCCGACAGTAAATCATGATTCCCTGCGCGACCACAGATTCCTTCATTGTCGGCACTGAGAGAACGGTGTCTTCGTGATATTTCACCAGACTCTCTTCGTTCTGAGAGATCTGGGTTGCCATACCATGAGCATTATGAGAAGGACAGATGTTACAGATCCTGTTTGCCTGTTTGGGATTGGAGCAGATTCTACTATTGGCCTCCTCTGCAAATGTAGTATCCACATGAGGATTGGGAAGGTGCTAGAGAATTTTTTCCTGATCGTACTCGTTATCTTGGGGCCACTTCCCCTCAGTATCATCTGGCACCGGGGGCAACACTTTCAAAGCCACCAGCAGAGGATCCGTTTTTGCCTCCACCTCTAGTCTGTCCTCAGTCCTTTTCGTTAAGGGGTCTACCATCTTCAAGGGGTAGATTGCCACCAGTTGCTACTAAGATTATACCTTCAACTAGCCTAGCCCATCCTCCTCCAACCTCTCCAAGGTCTGTACCAAAGGAGAAGAGTGGGACAACAACTCATGGAGAAGCGACTTCTCTGCAATCAATAGAGGACTATCAATCAGGCTCGTCTTCGGTTTCTTCTGTTCCTCCTTCCATCTCCTCACCAGTTGATATCATGGGTACACAGGAGGGCACTTCACCTTCAGAGAATCTTTTTCATTTTGCCAATCAAATTCTGAGGACAACCCAATCCTTGGGAATAGAAACTCAACAGCCTGCTGAAAAATGACAAGATCTGGTTTTCGATGTTATATACGCTGAACCCTCAACACCAGTCTTATTCCATTTTTGCCAACTCTTCTTCAAACAGTTAAGGAATCGTGGAGGGCTCCCCATCGAAGAGGCTGGAGTCCCTATATAAGGTGTAAGAGAAAGATGGGGGCAGGGTTGTTCGCTCATCCCTGCTGTAACTCGATTATTGTGGAATCTTCGCAGAGAAAGTCTTGGAAGATCCATGCCTCACCAGCTGATAAGGAAGGGTGCCATTTGGATTTGTTGGGCAGGAGAGTCTATTATTCTGCTGCTCTGGTACTTCGAGTGGCCAATTATCAAGCCACAATATCTAGATACCAACTTTTCTTATGGGTGAAAATTGGGTCACTCTGTGATTACCTTCTGGAAGACCAACAGGAATTGGCGAGAATTTTTCAGTTTGAAGCAGTAAAATTATCGCATCAGCAAATCAATACTACACATCACCAAGCTGATTGTGATGCAAAAGCGATGGTAGGTGCAGTAGCTCTTCGGAGACATGTTGGCTTAGGTCAGTAGGTTTAACCCTGTAGGCGAGATCCCATATCAAGGATTTCCCTTTTGATGGGGTAGGGTCTCTTCAAGGCAAGAACTGATGAGGCGATGGACCCCATACAGAAGGTGAAAAGTGCAGCGAAGAAGATGGGGATTTCACATCAATATTAGCATACACCGTATCGCCAGAGGAAGCGGTTTCAGCAGCAGTCATTCTATTAGCACTGTTAATATCAGGACCAAACACTCCGGTTTCACCAGCAGCCACAGAGAAAACAACAAGCCTAATCGTTTTCTCCAATCTCGCCCTAAAGGGGACAACTGTTCCAAATGGAGACTTTGACTTGATTCCACACCGACTTCATTTCAATTTCATTTTTCCAATTTTTGGTTCTCTCCTCTCTCGCTTTCTACCACTTGGATGGCTAGAACTTCAGATGCGTGGGTCCTCGACATTGTCCAATTTGGATACTGGATAGAACATCTCGGTACCGTGAAAGTGAGTGCGCTATCGAATGTTCTGCAAGAAGAGACAGATACACTTCTGAAAAAGGGCACCATTCGAAGAGTCTTTACGTACAGGAGAATTAGACGGGGGGTGTTCCCACTACTTCACAGTAGCGAAGAGGGATGGGGGACTTTGACCCATCTTGGATCTCTGAAATCTCAACAAGTTCATACGCACAGGGAGGTTTTGGATGACTATGTTAGCCACTATTATGCCTCCCCTCAATCAGGTTGTCTGGTTCGCAGCAGTGGATCTCAAAGACGCCTACTTCCACACTGCAATCAGCAACGACTACCAGAGGTTTTATTATTGGGACGGAGATGTTCCAATTCATGGTGTTCCCTTTCGGATTGGCCATGGTTCCAAGAGTTTTTATGAAATGTGTAACTGTTGTTTGTGCATACGTGTGCACTCGAGGGATCGAAATTTATCCATTCCTAGATGACTGGTTGATAGTGGCATCATCCCAACACCTTCTTTAGGCTGTGATCAGAAGTTTTCTGAGTTCGTTGGGTCTAATAACCAACAAGGAAAAGTCTCAATTAGAAACCACTCAGAATACCGTTCATCACTGCAATCCTGGACTCGTGAGGGCTTACCTCCCTCCAGACAGACTGAGCACCCTGATCAACAGCTACAAAACTTTTTTGAGATCTCAAAACAACAGCGTTCAACATTCAGGGGCTCCTAGGGTTGATGGCATTGACGATGTATGTGGTGGCTTGGGTGAGACTCCAAATGAGGTGTCTTCAGAGTTGGTTCCTAAGATCATTTAGGTCATCCACCAGTGCCTGTTGCATGCGAATAACAATTCCAGAGGTAGTTGCAAGCAGTTTGGTGTGGTGGATGCAACTGCACAATCTCATGCAGGGTATGCCCTGCTCACCTCGAATGCCTTCACGGGTTTTGGTGACCGATACTTCTTGTTTCAGGTGCGGGGGGCGGTGTTGTGATTCCCTACAGACTCAAGGCATATGCCGTGACAGCAAAACGTCTCTCCACATCAATGCCTTGGAATTGTTGGTTGTGAAGAAGGCCCTTCAGTCCTTCAAGACTGCTTGCCCACAAGCATGTTCAGGTGCTCATGGACAGCCCAGCGGTGCTATGGTACTTGAACAAGCAGGGAGGTACCCGTTCCACTATGCTTGTGGAAATGACGGTCGACTTGCTGGACATAGTGGAGTCGTGCCCTCATTGTCAGTCATTCACCAAGCAAGCCAGGGGCAACTGCTTTGACAGGCTATGTGCGGTCATATGGAAACAAGCATTGCAGGCTGTGGAGGTGCCTAAGACAACCATGGACCAGGCACAACCCTCCCCGAAACAGCGAGATGAGCCTCCAAAGACTGCACCACAGCAGCTTGAGTTAACAAATCCAGATTCACCAGTAGCTCTGGCCCCAGCCATGGGCCACAGTGATGCCCCCACACTGGGTAGACCGTTGGCATTATTGATGGCTAAAAAGATGGGACTCCTAAGCCATCAGAGCCTCAGCATAAAAAGAAGGACTCAAGGAAAGGTGATGAACCGGCCTCTAAAACTCCCAGGTATATACCAACTCCGCCTCCGTTGTTAAACTCCCTGATTCCAGTGAGGCAAGTTGATTCAATACCAATGCGAGATGTGCCCCCAATCATGTCAACATTGGAACAGGACATAAAGGATTCCTCTCCGTCCCAGCAGAGGGATGAGCCAGTGCAATGTCATTGTCCAGTCCGAGTCTCTTGCCACCATGATGGCCATCGCTACATCAGATGTAGTGTTGGCCAACAATTCGGATGGCTTTAAAGGGGGCTAGGTAACTACCTGGAGGAGAAGGCTGTCAATGGCTACTAGTCGTGATGGCTTTGTGCTACCTCCTGTACCAGAAGTAGTAAGCTTATGTACACCAGTTGCTGGGGAACATTGGCAGGTCCTGCTTGTGGGTTTCTGGTTGACAGCTGGTTGGCCTTTTTGTCAACAGAATGCTGGACTAGATGGACCCTTGGTCTGATCCAGCATGGCTCTTCTTATGTTCTTATGGCTCCCCAGCCCAAGTCCTTTGGCACCTTGGATCGTCGGGATAGATTGCAGTCCCCTCTGTCCAACTGGGGCCGACAATCAAATTGGTCATTGTTGCCTAGGCGCTCCTATTATTGGGGTGACTGGCGATATCATAAGGATAGAGATGCGCATTATGGTCTCCCATCATACCATATGATAAAGCCATCTCGGATTTGTGCATCCCCGTCGACAACCAACTTATGCCCACAAGATGAAGGGGTTTTTCTCCTGCTGCAGCTGCTGTCAGAACAGAGACCACAGTATGTCTTGCCATTGTTGCAGCTGGTCACGATCCCATCAGTCCCAGGATCACCAGCTCAATGCCTTATCTTGTTCACCAACGGAGAAAGAGTGGCCAGTTTCACCTCCTGCATCTCCTCACTCTGGCACCTGTGAGTACCAGTCAGACTCTTCATACTCATCCGTAGCACCTTCAGTCTTGTTTCCTGATGGGGCCATAGGCTCTCAGGATCCTGTTTCACTGTCTGAAGACATGGGCCATTTTTCAGAGCAGATACTGAGGATGGCCCAGTCGTTGGGTCTGGAGGCTCAGCAGCCAGCCAAACGTATCATGGATTCAGTCTTTGATGCTGTGCATATGGAGACATTGGCACAGATGGTGATCCCATTTTTGCTGGTCCTTTTATAGATAATCCAGCAGTCCTGGAAGGCCCCATCCTCCATAGCACCAACTCCAGAAAGGCTCGAAAACATGTGCCGTGTTCAAGAGAAGGATATGGGCTTCCTCTTTACACATCCACAGCCCAATTCTGTGCCTGTCAAGGCCTCGCAGGGCCGATCTCAGCAAGTACACGCCTCTCTGGTGGACAAGGGGGGCAGGAGACTGGATTTGATGGGGAGGCAAAGTTACTCCTCTGCCACCCTTGGGCCCCATGTGGCTAGTTATCAAGCAACCATGTCCCACTGCCAACTTTTTTTGTGGGAAAAGGTAAGATCCCTCTTGGAGCACTTACCTGAAGAGAAGCAGGAATTAGCAAGGGTCTTTCAAGCAGAGGTCTCTCGTCTTTCCAGGCAACAGATAAATATGGCCCACCCCCAGGCAGATTGCAGGATGAAGGCGATGGTGGGGTTGGTAGTGCTGAGACGGCATGCTTGGTTGCGGCTGGCTAGTTTTTCTCAGGGGGCTACACCCAGGATCAAGGATCTCCCTTTGGACAGAAACAGCTTATTCAGTTCTAAGATATATGAAGCAATGGATTCCGTCCAGAAGGCAAAAACGGCTGCCAGGAAGATGAGTCTGAACCTTCCCCTTCCACCGTACAAACAAAGAAGATAGTCTCCCCAGCCACCATTCCAGCAGTCTTGGTCTCAGAGGGACCGTCATACCGACCGCAGCCTCCATCACAACCAGAGAGTCAGTATGCATCGGCACAGTACTGTCCTGACTGGAGGAAGGGAGAACCTAGCGGAAAACAGCGCCTTTGACTTGCCCATTCTATGTGTTCGTCCCACTTTCTATTGTCCCCTCTTTGGAAAGCATCTGTCCTTCTATTTTCATGTTTGGTGGAGAATAACGACAGATTCCTGGGTGTTATCCATCGTCCAGAGGGGCTACAAAATTGAGTACAACGCCCTTCCATTTGTTGGTACGCTCCACACTACGGCCACATTGGAAGTAGAATCTGTTTTGTTGAAAGGAGCTATCAAGACTCATCCCACCCTGCAATCTTCAGAATGGTTTCTACTCCAGATACTTCACAGTTCCCAAGAAGGATGGGGGACTTGGATCGATCTTGGACCTCAGAGAGGTCAGTTCTGTCATAACACCCTGGGAGTTTCATATGACTATGTTGGCATTGATTCTACTGCTAAGGAAGCGCAATTGGTTTGTGTTAAACCTCAAAGATGCATATTTTCACATTGCCATTGCAGAACCCAGTCAGCGCTATCTCTGTTTTGCCATTGGTCCAGTCGCATATCATTGTAGAGTACACAATGCCTTCGGATTGGCAACAGCACCCTGCGTGTTCATGAAATGTATGGCAGTGGTGTGCACCCACCTACGTGTTTATGGGGTAGTACTTTACCTATACATAGACGATTGGCTAACTGTAGCCTGTTCAGTGGTGAGTCTTGTCCGGGCAGTGATACTTACCAAGAATCTTCTTGGTTCGTTGGGACACTGTGAATGTCAAAAAGTCTTCTGTAACCCTTTTGCAGATGATCCAGTTTATTTGGGCGGTATTGGACTCCATCGAGGGTCGAGCCTGTCTTCCAAAGGAGTGATGGGTGACTTTAGTTGTCCTGAAGTGAGCCAGCACCATGTGGACCCCCCTTTACTGCTACTGGGACTGATGACGACAGCAGTGATGGTTCTCTTCACTCACCTTCAAATAGACAGCTGCAAAAGTTGTTCCTGGGGGTGTTCGATACTAAGTGGGGTGCTCAGAGGTTTCAACTCCTTGTACTGGGTGAGGTGCTGGCCATGCTTCAGTGGTGGCAGAGTCCTAAGCACTTTCTCTGTGGAGTTCCCTTCCATCAGCCTTCCCCATCCAGCATGCTTACAACAGACATGTCTTTCCTTGGCTGGGGCGCACACAGCAGGTCACTCCAGGTGCACTTGGTCTGCAACAGGCTAGCAGTCACATGAACATTCTCAAACTTTTAGCAATTGAGAAAGCATTAAGGGTCTTTGAGACAGCTCTTCAGAATTGGCTAGTCCAAGTGGTGTTGGAAAACACCACGGTCGTCAGTTATGTGAACAAGCAAGGGGGAAACGAGGTCTACATCACTCATCAGTCTCACCCTCAAGATCTTTTATTGGTGCATCCCTTGGGGCATCGGGTTGACAGCTGTTCACATTGCAGCAAGGACAATATATTAGCAGATTGCCTCAGCTGTTTGTATCAGCTGTCTCACAAAGGGCAGTTGAGTCCACAGGTCCTCAAGACACTGTTCCATCAATGCGGTACCTGGTCAATAGATCTGTTTGCCATGGAGGAGAATGTGGTATGTAGTTGATTTTGCAGCAGAGTGGGTTGGGGAGGGGCATCCCTAGGGTATGGCTTACTTCATTGGACACGTCATCATTACTATCTATTCCCACCATTTCCCCTGATCACCAGAGCTGATGGCCAAGATAGAGCTTGACGGTACAGATTACATTGTGATAGTCCTGTGGTGGCCAAGACAGACTTGGCTTGCACTGCTACTGCATTGCACCAAGGAAGACTATTTGCGCCTCCTGATGACATCAGGTCTCCTCTCTCAGCAGCAGGGTCGGATCCGAGACCCAGATCTATTAATGCTGTGGTTGATGGTGTGAAGGATCCAGTAGCGATGACAGGACTGGACATCCCACCTTTTCTAATTCAGGTTATTTTGAATGCTTCTAGAAGGCCACCTACTCAGTGTTCATACGCGCAGAAGTGGAAAGCTTTTTCTGCCTTTGCTGAGGCAAGTGGCTTCAATCCTGTTCTATGTTCTTTCACAGTGTGTTGCAGTTTCTTACCTTGTTGTTTGAAAGTTTTGTCACTCCTTGTTTATTTGGCAGTGATATCAGTGTTGCACCCTCTGGTGGATGGCTTCTCATTATTCTTGCACCCGTTGGTGCGTCAGTTCCTTCTGGGGATGAGAAACGTGGCGCCCCTGGTTTGTCGACCTGGCTCGTTGTGCAGTCTTTCAGTGGTGCTACAGATCTTGACAGGGAAGCCATTTGAGCCACTCGCTACAGTAGATCTTCACCTGGTGGCATGGAAAATAGCATTTGTCGTGGCCATTACTTTGGCGTGTTGGTCCAGTGAGTTATGTGCTCTCTGTGTCGCCTCACCATATTTTATTTTCCTAAGAAAAAAGTTCTTTGGCTAGACGTGGCCTTCCTACTTAAGGTTATCTCAAATTTTCATGTGAACCAGGATATAGTTTTGCCTGCTTTCTTCCCTGCTCCTACCACTCAAGTAAAGACTCGACTTCACACCTTAGATGTACGTCAAGCATTGGCATGTTATAAATCCAGGATGGAGCCATTCCAGCAATCACCTTGCATTTTTGTCTACTATGGAGGTGCCGGAAGGGTGCTCCTGTTTCATCGCAGTGGTTCACATCTTGGATCATGCAGACAATAAAGTTTGCCTATGAGGTAGTGGGACTTCCCTTATTGGAACCTGTCAAGGTGCACTTGACTACAGCAAGGGCTGCATCGGTGGCATTTAGTCAGGGGGTTGCTTTGCCTCACCTCTGCAAGGCCACGATGTGGTCCAGACCATCTACATTTGTTTGACATTACCGGCTGGATGTCCGAGCCAGAGGGACTGCACTTGCGGACAAGCAGTCCTTTCATCAGTGCTGGACTAAAGCACCGAACCCACCTCCGGTAAGTTAGTTTGTTAGTTGCTCATATGTGTGATGCACAGAGACCACGAAGAAGAAAGAGAGGTTGCTTACCTCTAACAGAAGTTCTTCGAGTGGTTATCTGTGCAGTCACACAACCCACCTGCTCTTGTCACTTCAGTGTCAGTGTCCATATCGAGGTTGGCACCGTAGTCTTTTTCTCTTGGTCTTGGGTCTGCAATGGTCAGTCTCAGCAAACTGAGGGAATAGGCGGGAGCCTACGCTAGACATGTGCAGTGGACGATGGGGGAAGGTTCCTGCCAAAACGATCTTCAACTATAGAAGTTTCCCAGAACAGTGCAGGCACAGAGCTCATATGTGAATGTCCATATGTGTAAATACACAGATGATCACTCAAAGAACTTCAGTTACAGGTAAGCAAATTTGTCTTTTCTGAAAAACTAGGAGTGGCTTCCAAAGTTTCCCTTGCGCTCGCCCAAACACTTGCGTACTGGCATTTTTCAGGTTGAGGGGCTTAGAAAATAGAGGAAATTTAGAATGTGGGGCTGGGTGGCAGAAGTTCAAAATACTATGGGAAAAACTGGATTAAATAAATGACTTTTTATATAGTGATGCTGAACAAGAGAGTAGTTTGGGGCGGGGGGAGGGCAGGGAAACTTCCTTAATCCATTTAGCTAGGATTGCTGTTGAAAGCTGGATAATAGTATAGAACCCTGAATCCATGCAACACAGATTAAACCAGAGTAATGATATATAGGGGAAGACATCCAGCTTTGATACCCTCCATGAATGCTGTCATCTTTTTGGACTTAAATGAAGTATAATTGTCCACTGATTTTAGGTGGGGGAAAGAAATGTTGAATGACTTTGTCAGTTCAGAATTGAATTTTTGGTGCATCTAAAACTACTGTGGTATTGTTACACAAGTCTCATTTTATATTGTATTATACTTGAATGCAATTTCTAATAGTTAATGTTGTACTATTGATATGTTCATATTTCTCAAGAAAGATCAACTTGCATGTTACTGAGAAAGCTAATTTATGCCATCACACATTCAGTCTTCTTCAGCAGTAAAAGCTAGAAATCGAAGTTAAGGAAAAAGGCTGGCAGTCTCAAATTCTAGGAACATACTTATGTCATAGAGAAAAGCCTCCAGGACTGTATAGCATAAAGATAAGGTTATAGTTTATTTTAGATGTCAACCTGCAATAGACTATTGTGTGTTTTATTTGCTAGGTAATAACACAGCTGTTACTGTTTGGATTAAAAGATGTGACGAAGCCATCAACGGTAGGGAATGCTTTACTCATTTGCATTCTTAATAGCATGTGCAGTTTCTGAGGATGGGGATTCTCAAGTCTGCAATCTTAAGTCACCCCCTTTCCCTGCTTTCATCCATACCAGGGTTGGGGAGCCTTTTTCTGCCTGAGGGCCTCATTCTTTTTCTCAGAACCTTACCTGTGTGTGTGGGGTGGGGGGGTACATGCCCACAAAAAAGTGGGTGGGGGTGGGCCATCCCCCCCGTCTCTCTCTCTCTCGCTCTCTCTCTCTCTCACGCACGCACATCACACACTCTCACACTTACACAACACACCCTGGTTAATCTTCTCACACACATTGTCTGCCAGACAAACCCTGGGTAAGTCAATAAACTATGGGCTAGCGTTATGTGTCAACCAGGCCAGTCTGTGAGAAATTGCAATTGTGGGCCAAAATAATGTATACATTTTCTATCCTGGCTCAAGGCGGCTTACAATAAAATACAATGAAACCAAAAAGATAAAAGCAAACCAGTACATACATAAATATAAAACCAGCACATAAAAAGCCAATAAAAGATTTTGTACCAAAGTAAAAGCTTGACAGGGGTCAGCATGTTTTGCCTAAAGGATAATGGGATTTTGTAAAATGGGATTTTGTAAAGAAAGAAAGAAAGAAAGAAAAGAAAAAGTGGGAACTGGTCCTCTTAGGTCCCAAATGTTCGTTCCACCTTTCTGAGTTTCAGAAACTCTGGGTTGTTCATGAGTTAAACATATTACGAAACAACCCAGGAATGGGGCATTCCTGGATTATTAATTGAAAGCAGAAATGACGAATGCATGGGAGGCAGCTGTTGTTGCTTCGCTCAATCCCAAGAATTCGTGAGTTAAAGAACCCAGGAACTGCAGCTTGATGTGCAAACCATATCAGTATTTTGAGGAGCACCATAGCTATTTATTTTGTTTCCTTGTATATTTATTCAGAACTTGGCATTTGTAATAATCTTCTGAAGGATAGTGGGAATTTGGTGATTTTCACTTAGAAAAATAATGTTCTGTGGGCAGTGGTACGGGATGTTAAACAAGTTACTAGAAAGTGAATAATTCCAAAGTATGACACCAGTGCTTTTATTGAGAACAGAAATAAAGCTACAAATAAAAATAAACAGATTTATCTTTGATGAAATGAAGTTAAGGTGTATATTCCAATAAGTCAAAGAATTCCATTTTTCAAATAGCAGGAGAAATAGAATTTATTCTCCAGACCGATTTGATTTATTGGTTTTAGTAATCTCTAATATTTAAATAAGCCATTCTTTTATACATGATGCTGAGGTCTGTTTCCAATATCATATGCAACTTTTGCAGGTACCAACAGATTCAACGTAAGCAGTCTAAGAGGGGGATATTTATCAAGATTGTTTAACAAAGCAGTGAAAATTGCAGATTTATCACAATTCTAGTAACAATATACTGCAGGTCCAAAAAGTCAGCTGAGTTGCAAGAATAGCAGGAGTGCAAGGAATCTGCCTGGGTTGCAGTACACTTGCAACATGTGAACCTAGTTGTATGATGAACCTTATTTATCCTGGCCAGTGTCATGTACGCTCTATAAATTAATTTCCTATGAGCTTCTTGCTAGGTTAAAAATGAAGACGTTTTGATGCTGTCATGTAGATCTACCCAGACAGTCTCTGAAATGTCAGTCTCAAAATTCTTTCCCAGCCATCATTATAATAAACTTTTCTAATATGCATCTCATAGAGATATCTGTATACTAATGATAGGGCCCCTTTATTCACCAATTTAGTTTGAATGGGTCTTCACTGTCAGAGCAGATCAAACCAAGATCTGTAATTAGTTTTGTTGCTACTATACACACTTTCCAGAACATTACATATTTGTGTGAAAATGTTGCAAGGTAGGAGTAAAGTAATTTGTTTTGAATTTGGAGCACCAGTTTGAAACATACTTTTGAGGGGCTTCTTTTTGAAGCCGCTAATCCTGACCTGTGCTGCCTTGGATTTGATCTTGATATGAATATTAATCTTGATTAGGGGGAAAAGAAGGTGGCTACAGGAAATTGTGTAATCACTTAATAAATTTTATAGTTGAAGTTGTGGAAGGCAGTTCATGATTTCCTTTAACATCAGATGCATGGTTGCTTTGGCTAAATCTTAATGCTCAGTTTTGTGCCATATTACTTGAATGGTACATTACTCTTACGAGAAGCTTTTCAAGCTAATGGTGCAATCTTATTCTCATTTACTTGGAAGTAAATCTCAATTGTTTTCAGTGGGGCTTAGTTCCTAGTAAATGTGTTTATTAAATATTAATTGAGTCTAAATACTAAAGCCTGACCCATTTAGTAAAATTAACTGAAACAAAAATGGCTAAACTTCTGTGTTAGCATGCTATGAGGCTAATTTCTATATGTTTTAAGATGCTTATACTTTTCAAATAAGGTTTTGTCTAAAAATGTAATTTGTTTTTGCCTTACAGCTGCATCACAAACTGAAGTGGTAAGGTTCTTCCTAATGGGTATACTTGTGGTTTCTAAAGCACAACACCTCTCTCTTTTCTTTGGTTCACATATAACAAGGAGTGTTTTTTTTTTTTTTTTCCTAAAATGTTGAGGATTTCTTCTGCTGGAGAGAAATCTGGCCTGTTTCTAGTATTAACCAGCATACGTAAAATGATTGTTCTATTGGTCCTACTATAAATGTATGATGTTGCAGGCACTGGTAATAGTCTAGAAAAGTAGGCAGCTAGTCCAGGCACATGCCAGTCATCCATCCTTTTTTGTTCCTTGAACAACCCCCTGCACTGCATTACAAGCTGCTTTTTTTAAACTTGGAACTTCAAATGCAGTGTGGTACAATGCTCTAGCGAAATACTGTAGGCTGTGATAGGGCTAAGGAAAAGGTGCAAGCCATTCTGTACAACTTGTATGTTTGTGGCCTGTGACAATCAGTGGTCTCTGCCTACTGCATCTGCCAGAACTGGAGGGCTATGTGCACATGTGGGCAGGAGCTCATCCCCATTTTCCCCCAAAGTGATTGAGGTGGGGGCAGGGAAGTGATGGTGGAGGTAGCCCTCAGCTTGAGCAGTACAGCCCTGTTGTATCACCAGCTGCAGGGGAAGGTCTGCTGAGCAGCAAGCCAGGAAACTGTTCAGCCAGCCAGCCAGCCACAGAGCAGTTGAAACCATCCCCACCCCTACCTTGGTGTTCTGTTAGAGAGTTCAGGTCTGGCTGTGCAGCCAGCCTCTAGCTTGAATGTGTTTTATATCTCTCTTACCCACGCTATCTGGGAGAGCTCTTTTTTGTTGTGGCTGAAGGAGGGAGATAGCCGTCCTTACTTTGGGAAGGGAGAACTGGCTGTAGAGGAACCATTTTGCCCATCTTGTTGGGAGAATCTCAACATTCGCTACGGAGTCCTGTGTGCTTACCAGGCTGAGGACCTTGGAGGGGATGAAGAAGGAGCCAACTAGAGTGGTGTGAACAGTTGCAGTGATTGGGTGCGTGGTTGCTAGAATGTGCTATTCTAGCCGTTTTTTCCTTCCCACTCGCAACCTCCTCACCTCAGTCTGGTAAGTGTAGGGAGTGGCCCTCCCCACAGGTTGGGCTTACCCTCAGTCCAAATATCTTAAATCATATCTGTGATATTTTTATGTGGCTCTCTTCTTGAGGTCTGTTGTTTCTTTTCATGGACAAGGGACATCACAGATAACTGCTAAGTACTACTCTAATTGCATGTAATGTGAAAATATACGAGCATTGGGTTTAAAAACTATGGTATATTATTCTAACTCTCCAATATCTTTCATTATAATGGCTGACACTCGGATTTTGGAACACCAGTCACGGCCATCTAAGATCAAGTAAGATTTCTTTTTTAACATTCGCTAAAATGGTACTTAGCATTTATATAATACTTAAGAATGTACAGAGCACTTCACAGAATTTCAGTAACTGGTTCTTGTTCCCTACTAAGCCAGCTCTACCACCCTTGGCCAGTCAAAGCTATACTGCTCCCTTAAATGACTCCCATCAATTCTCCCTTGCTTCCCCATGAATGAATGTCCTGCCTCACACATGTACATGGGGTCACCTCTCTATATATTCCTTCAGATCTTTTCTGAAAACCAACTTATTCTGCAGTGCCTTTGACTTATCCCTTTAATCCTTATTTACACCTGTAACTTTAAGCTTTAAACATATGTAACTGTTCCTCCCTCTGTTTTGCTCAATGTCTGTGTTCAGTTATAAGCTCCTGAGGGCAGGGCTATGTCTGTTTTGCCTATGAAACTTGGTGATATGCCATATACACTGATGGCACTGTATATATAATAGTTTGTACAACAGTTCTGTAATGTACTCAGCTAGTATTATTCCCATTTGACAGAAGATGGACTAAGGCTAAGAGAGTGGCATGCTTAACATCACCCAGCAAAATGTTGATTTGTTTGTTTGTTTTCTATGCTGAACTCCTTCAAGTTGAATTATTTGACTGAAAGCTAAGTGTATGAGCTATATATTTATAGAGAATAACCATTCCTGACAGCCCAGGGGTAGAGATGTAAAAATTCCAGAATTTTTGAGGCCATAAAAAAAATGTTTTTTTCCAGGAAAAGCTGAAATTTTGAGAAAAATTGAAAAATAAGAAATACTTATTTTTTTTACCACTCTTTACAGATCTAAGGTCACTTAGTTGCTTTAAGACAGCTGTCCCCAACCTGGTGCCCTCCAGATATTTTGGACTTCAGTGCCCATCAGCCTCAGGCAGCATGGCCAGTGGTCAGGAATGCTAGGCACTGTGGTCCAAAAATCCAGAGGGCACCAGGTTGGGGAGGGAAGCTGTAGGAACATAAAGCAGCCTTTCTGTTCCTGAAGTTATTTTATGTATGACTTAGTTTGCTGATAAAATTATCATTGTATTTTAAAATATTTAAAAGTAAATTCAGTTAGTAAATTTGTAATTATTGATTGTCTGAATAGATTAAAACTACATTAAATGACTGCCTTAGCATCAGAAACACAGGACCCTATAGAACAAAACTCAAACTGTCAAGAATGTACATTTACTGTCAAGAACGTACAATGGTGACTCTTCTCACATGTTGGGAAACGGAGCATAAATGTCTATCAGTAAAATATACTTTAGATCAATAATGTTAATAAGGAATGAAAGAACTAACTATGCTGGGAATCTTACAGAGAGGATTAAAAAATACTTTCCCCCATGGCTTCATTATTTCCAGACATTTTACATCTCTAGTCTTTCTATAAAAGTTTTCTTCTTATATAGTTTTTAGAAATCGTATTTTTTGGCAGGGGGAGTAAAGGCTGGGTAACAGTATATAAATATTTTGTCCTAAATTCTAAAACAAAATAATAATCCAAAAGTATATGATTTTTTTGGAAAAAACAAAAACCATCAATGGAAACAAAAAAGCCCCCCCCCCCCCGAATTCTTCCAGCTTTTTCTTGGGCCTTCATGTCTCTACCCAGGCTGTGAACTGTGCAGTGCAGTCGTCATGACTTAAGAATACATGTATTTAGGACCAAGGGTTTAGCCTACATCAGCGATTTTCAACTTTTCCATGTTGACTTGTCCACTGAGAAACACTGAAGTATCCTGCATGGAACCCTGAGCATTGCAGAGGATTCTGGTACACACGCTGTTCTTGTTCTTGTAAGAGAGCAGGCAGGACAGGGTTGGCTCAGCTGACATCCAAACATCCCTTTCCAGAGAGGGCTTCTCCCAGTACGTGGCTATCTGTCTATATGAAGAAGAGCAGTTAGCTTGTGTTTCAAGTTATTAAAGTCATTTGCTAACCCCAAACTCCCAAAATAATATCCATCCAAAAACCTCCCTCCATCTGCTTCCCTTGCCTTGATGGAATAGATTTGGTGGGTGCTTAGTCTGACCAGATTAGGCCCAACAGCTTCTGTGTGTTAAGCATTAAGTCTGCAACGAGGCTCCTCCTTGTTACTTCAACAATGTTGTGGTTCTCTAATAACATGCAAATACCCCCCACCCACCCCCCGTGCGAATTCCACGCAGTCATTATAGGGAAATCCTGCAACCCAAGTTCCTGGGGTGGATTGGCTGCATTGTGGCCAAGAATATAGGTGCTAAACTAAGGGAGTGTGCTCACAAGGGCAGAAGGAAGTTGGGCTGGTATTATTGTCATATGACACTTCCCCTTCCAGCCCCTGCTCCCATAACTAACCCAGAGATGAGACCTGGTGAGTCTGTAAGTCCCACAAACAGTTAAAGCTGACACCCATTCTGACAGAATTCTCATTATGGTCTTATTACTGCTTATGGAACTGGATTCCAACCCATTACCTAATTCTGGCAAGGAGCTGCTGGTCTATTATAACCCATCAAGGCCACCTAATGGGCAGTCAGAGCCAGCCCAACTCTAGATGGAGAACTGACCCCTGAGGCTGGGGCCTGTTCTCCATCTGGAGTTGGACTGGCTCTGACTGATTACCTGGAAATTGAGCAGAAGCAATTGGAGATCAAGGATATGCATCAGATGTGATTTTGCCATTCTTTTTGTAAGCTGTCAACAACATGAGGGTACTACGGAATAAAGTATTGGAGATATAATTGCATCCATGGCAATGCTAGATTTTCTTGGAGTGGGGCCTGTGTTCCCCATACTTTGAAGAGGTAGGTGGCAGCCTCGGACAGCATTCAGGGTAATCTAGGCGAAAAACTTTCCATTCTCAAATGTTTCCTGCAGCAAACCTTCTGATTTCCTCTCCCAATTCCACATAGATTTCCCTTCTGGAATCTGTCTCTGGTCCTTAAAACCCTCACCAAACAGCCTTTCTCTTTTTTTGGAATATATTTTTATGTATTTTATCTTTATAAACACTACCAAAATTACCAACAACCTACTCAGTACTTCAGTTCTCATCCATACAATATTTTAGTTAGGACACCATAATATCACAAAGAGAAGAAAGAAAGGAAAAAAGAAAAATAACTCCAACTTCTCCCAACCTCCAATGGTATTCTATTTCAGAAAACTATATCTATTATACAATCTAGTAAAACAATATTTTATATCAACGCAGCAGTTCTACACTTCATTCCCAAAAGCCTGAATATTAGTAATAATAATAATAGTAATCAAAAAGAGAGAGTATAGTATTGTATAATAATAAAACTTAAGATAAATCTTCAACAGTCAATAATATTTTTATACTACATATTTTGTCTATTTTAAAATATAAAATAGAAGAAGATACATAAAAAGAGAGATGATAATAATAATAATAAAGAATACATAAAGGTAAACAAATATATATAAAGTCATTTCTTCTGAGTTAGCCTAGATCATGAAAGCTACACACAAGCAGTTAACAGTACTTGTTTAGAAATTCCATTTCATGGAATTGTGACAGAGTTCTCACGCATTTTAACATTCAACCAAGCCTCCGCCATTTCATGATTTGTAAACTTCTTCATCTGGTCTTCAGACACAATACAAAGTGTAGCAGGATATTTTAAGTAATATTGTAAGTTCATTTGTTTTGCCAGATTCTTTGCTTCGATAAATTGCCTTCTTTTATTTGCCACTTCTTTGATGTAATCTGGGAACAGCATAATTCTATCCTGTTTCCAGGAAAGGCTTCCAGCTTGTTTTGCCAAATTCAGGATATAACACTTTGTGGAGACTTTTGCAAATTGAAATACAGTTGTATAATCATTCCCTTTAGGATTTGGCACACGAAATCTGGCTCAAAGTTTATCCACAAAAGTAGACAATTTCACATCATTAGACAACCTTTTAATCCCCACTATACGTATGTTTGCTCTCTTCGTATAGATTCGTATTCATACTTCTTTGGAGTATATTTTACTCCAATTGAGAGATTCTGTCAGATATATTTTTACAAATAACTTGTGTCGTAGTTTCATTTCTTGCCACTAGGTGTTCAAGTTCATTAATTTTGGACTCCATTTTTTCTGTGACGCATTAATTAAATCCACGGCTCCCTGCATAACAGCGATGGAATTTTGAATTAAGTCCAGCCTTTGAACTAGTCCCGAAAATTGCAAAGATAGAGTTTTCATCATCATAAATAATTCTGCTAAATCTTCTGTTTTTGGCACCTTTGACACAGGAGTTGTGGCAGCTGTTGAAGCAATCCCTTTTTGCCGCCTCGGTTCAGCCATAGTTTTCTCCAATAAATCTTACAGGTCCTCAGATGATCTCAAATATTGTTCAAAGTTCTTAAATCGTCTCTCATAGGTTGCTGATTTTTCTTGCAGGATATATTGTTATGGAACATGCCAGCCCTATTTTCTCCTATAAAATAGGAGTCTCATTTCAGCTTTTCGCGTTGGTACAGCCCTGGGGAAAACCCTGGCATCCAGCTCCTCCACTATCGGATGGGGGTTACCTTACTCCAGGCAAAAATCCAGAGCTATTTGCCTTGCCCCCCGCTAATTTCTAGGGGGGAGATGAAAAGGTTTTTCACCTTTTTAAAAACCTGTTTGAGAAAGCCCCACAGAGAGTCCATGGAAGCTGCCAGGACTACATCGGTCCCAAACCGGAAGTCTTAATAGCCTTTCAAACCTATTAAGAGGAAAATACTCTGGAAGCTTTCTTGGAAGGTGGTGTTCTTAGCTGCTATCCTGTCAGCTTGAAGGGTAGGCAAACTTGGTGTCTTTGGTTAGGAAGGAATTCTGTATCTTCCATTCAAGACTGTGGTTGTAGGGGCTTGATTAATCCTTTATTTCCAAAGTGAGCATGCAGTTCCATAGGAACAAAGCACTGTTCCTTCTAGCTTTATGCCCAAAGCCTTGTCCTCAGAAGGAATACCAGTGGTAATTAGTGCTTCATCTCTAGGGCAGGGGTGGGCAACACGTGGCTTGCGTGCCACACGCGGCCCCAACCACCCTGCAACATCAGGGTTGGTGGTGACAAGAAATTGGCATTTTTAGCACTATGGGGGGTCGAATTTAGGACAAACTGGTTAACTTTAGCTGTGGTTAATTAAAACAAATCAACTCCTCGGTTCCGAGCCAGAGGGGGAGCACACAAGCCCAAGGCTTTCTGTGCTTTATTCTTGTGATTTCCAAAGGGTGTTCAAACTGGGCATCTGAACCAGCCCATTTTGAAAGCTGTTGGTCTGTAGCAGGGGTGGGCAACTTGTGGCCCTCCAGATATTTTGGCCTACAACTTCCATCATCCCTCACCATTGACTAGTTAGGGCTGATGGGAGTTGTAAGCCAACCTATTGAAGGGCTACATGTTGCCCACCCCTGGTCTGTAGTATAATAAAGGCTGACCCTAAATTTAATGGAGTAGAAATGTTTACCTATGTGCAAATCCAAATCTTTAAAACAATAAGGGGCATTCAGGTATGCAAGCTTCAGACTGAGTTCAGGTTTTCTTGCCATTAACATGGGGGAATGGGACTGGCAGGGAAGTCTGTAACTGTTCAGGATATGAGATTGGAATATTCACAAAAACTAAAATACTTTTTTTTAAAGGTATGATTGGTACCAAACAGAATCTCATGTAATTGTGACTATTATGATCAAGAATGCAAAGAAGGATGAAGTAAACATACAGTTCTCAGAGAAAGAGGTAATGTATACATATAGTTGAGATTGAAAGTGATACACCTGGATTCTAAATGTACTTTCTAGGAAAGACATCTCACTGATAACGTCGCTTCCAAGAAAGGGTGTATTTAGGACTACAGCATAAGACAAAAATCAACAGATGCTTGCTATATAGGGTGGGGAGTAGCAGTACAGATGGGAAGTGAATGTTAGTGCATATATTATTGAATATTTATATTCTGTATCTCACAATATAAATGCTCATTAAATGTTTTCAAAGAAGTCCTAGCTTTAATTATTGGCATCCCTGTTTTTGGTAGTTATATTGCGACTATACTTGCTTTATAGTTTGGTATCTATTTTTGGACATATAATCAAATATTCTGTGAATTGCTACTTAATATTCACACATCTATCTTGCTGGGTATGAAAACATGTGAAGCATAAAGCAAGAAAAGGAAGCCATGTGTCGTTTGACCATTTAATTATTTATGGCTCTTGGAAACTTTCTACAGTTATGCAATTCTTTACCTAAAGAATGCATATCAAACTGACATAACAGCTTTCTGAGTACCTACTTGATGGCTAAGAACATTAATCTTCCCTTTATTTTCTAGCACACTTTGAATTAACTGTTGAATAATGCAGTATAAATTGCCATTTGAAATTCCTGTCTTATGTTTGACATAAATTAGAAGTTCCTAGTGAAAGTTCTTTGCATTCATTTTCCCTGGGAGATAAAGTGAACATTAGGAAGCCTATATTTTTCTTGTGTCTGCTTCTGATACATTTTATATTCACAGCTAAATGCATTGGTGAAGCTTTCCTCAGAGGAAGACTACAATTTAAAGCTTCATCTTCTTCATTCCATAGTTCCAGAACAAAGTGCATTCAAAGTTCTTTCAACCAAGGTAACTTTTTAAAAAAGAATAAACTAGTTTGCCAGATACATGCCACTTTTTCCATATTTATATCCTGCCTTTTTTCAAAGGAGAAATCTCAACTGGCTAAGAGTAGTAGTATTAAATATACATGGTCTAGGGGGCAGGCACTAGCTGTCACTGTCTCCTTCCATCAGCTAAATGGGCTGGCTGCTGATGGACTTCAGGCAGAAAGTAGAGGGGCCAAGTGGGATTTGATCCCAGAAGAACGTCACTGTTGGGTTCCATCTCTTGCTTATTTCTAGTGCTGAGCCTTGTCTTATGATGGTCATAATTACTACACTGTTTTTAACAGAGAGGAGTAGTGGTTAGTGTTTTGGACGGGACTTGGCAAATCTGGGTTCTAGTTCCTGCTTTTGGCCATGAAGTTCACTGGGTGACTTTGGCCCATTCACCGACTCTCAGCCTAACCTACCTCACAGGGTTGTTGTGAGGATAATATGGCAAGGATGATGGCAATGTAAGCTGCCTTGGGTTCCTTATGAGAGGGGAAAAGGTGGGGATATAAATGAAATAAATAAGTAAAATGCAAAGTTGCTTTTTCTCTCAAGATGACTTTCAATGAATAGCTTTGTTAAACAGTTTGTTAACTGCAACTACAACAAAACCAGTTTGTTTTGTATTACAAGTTGCAAATTCAGAATGCTGTGTTTTGCACCTTTTATCAGTTTCTGTGCTCCTGCATGGTGATCATAGCTGAACTGATCGGTTTTGTCAAACCCTAAATACAAGGGTTAATATCAGTTTATTTTAGGAAAGTACGGTGAGACTGCAGAGTCCGTAACTTGGTGAGTTGTTGAATCCCACCTGTCTTATCAGAGACAGATCTATCACAAGAGAGTCTAGGTCCATTAGTTGGCTGCTTTAAAAACAAAATAGGAAATCTGTTTACACAATAAAGTGTAACAGCATAAAGGTAACAAGTGGGCCCGCAACAAAATGTTGCGCTGTATCACCACCAAGCAGGAGTGCTTCTGTTCAGTCTTTCAGCCAGCCAGCCACGCTCTCCTCTAGGATGCTGCAAGCCAGGGGTGGAGAATCTCAGGCCCAGGAGCCAAATCCAGCCAGGGCCCTCTGGGAGCCCCTAGAAGGCCACAACTCCTTCCCTCAACTTCACCCCCTTTCCCCATAACCACCAATTGGTGGTTTCTTGGTCCTGCTATGGCTGGGCCGAGTACAGTCCTGGAGCAAACTGCAGGAAATAGCAAAGAACTTATCTAGTCAAGTCTCTTAGCCCACAGCCAGGTACAGCTGCAAGCTGTTAGACCTGGCTTCAGAGTCTGCCAAGGAGACCCTTGTTCTTGAGGAGACCACTCTCGAGTACTCTGTTTGCTAACGGGCTTGAGGCACACTTTTCCTTTGAGTGGCGGCCTGTGCCTTCACCTTCTAGCACCAGCATGTTTTAGGGCTGGACAGATGCTTGGCATCCTCCTCTTGATTCTACAAGGAAGGTATGAAGCTCCCCATTCAGGGGACCTTGACATTAGACTCCACCATTTTTGGAGGACCATGTGTAGCTTCTCCCAGATGCTGGGGGTCCCTGCAGTATCACTACTGTCAGGAGGACCCACAGTGTCTTTAGACTGCATGGTTTCAGGGTCTTCATCTGAAGAGTCATCCTTTGTCTGGGTCATGCATGACACCTGGCTCTTGGGCAGTTTTTCTCTCATTCTAACCTTTCCAAGAAAAAGCACCCAGTAGAATCTTGAGTGGAGAGTTAGGAAGTGCAGAGTTGTTTAATATGGGAACCCGTAACTATTTCCCAGTGGGTGGAAAAGCAGCATGGCTGGGCATGTGGGAGTAGACATATCTGGCAAGGGAAAACCTTTAAACCCTTCCCCCTCCTCCACTGGTTCTATGATTGAAGCCCCCCAGGATTACTTGTTAGGAAAAAGCATTGCAAAACTTTTTTTATTTATTTAGGAAATTTCTTTTTTTATTTATTTAGGAAATTTATATATTGGCCTTCACCAAAAGAAAATCTGAGGATGGTTTTCATAAAAAAATTCAGTAAAATATAAAATATGATCAGCATAAAAACACTAGAATAAAATGCTGATTAAAACAGTAAACTGAGGTCTAAAATTTCTAAAAAGCTTTGGAGAATAAAAAGGGTTTTCCCTGATACCAAAGGATAAGTGTAGATGTCAGGCAAGCTTCTTAGAGAGAGTTTCACAAATGGATCACCACAGCCAAAAATGCTCTGCCTGATCACCATCTGCCTCACCAGGAGTGTGAGGAGGACCTGAAGACGAGCATCAGTAAATGACCTTAACATCTGGGAAGGTTGATTTGGAGATAGGCATTCTTTAGGTACCTGGGACCTAAGGTTTTTAGAGCTTTAAAGTCAGCACTTTGAATTCAGTGCAAAGATGACGTTCTTTTTATACTGGCAAGATACTCTTTCAACTGCATTCTGTTTCTGTGAGCCATCTGCAGTTTCTGTTTCCATCTTCGAGGGCAGGGCCATGAAATACAGTGCAGTAGTCTAAGCTCAAGGTTGTTCATGTTCTCTATGCCTCACTCTCACACACACATTCTACAGCGCTGCAGATCCTTGGTTGGAATGTTCTAGAGCTGAGATGTTTCTGCAGTTCCTGCCAAGTTTCTTTTCAACCACCACAGCAGCAATATTGTGACAGGTGTTCTCTGTCTTACTGTTTTCTCAGCAGTGTGAGCTAAGTTGTATTTTGTTTTTTTCTTGGGATTTTAGTCCAGAGAGCATCAATAGGGCCTCACTCCCACTGTTTGTCTCCTGGCATAGGTCATCCATCAGGAATACCAAGACGGTTTCTAGACCAAAACCAGGCCTGAAACCTCAAACTACATGTGATTATATAATCTAGCTCCAATTCTCAAGGGGATACAGAATAGTATTTTGAGGCTACTATATAAAGATAGAGCGCAGGACAGGAAGGCCTGGCGTGCTATGGTCCATTGGGTCACGAAGAGTCGGACACGACTGAACGACTGAACAACAACAACAAATAATCGAGGCTCTGCTCTGCTTTCACAGAAGAGAGGGGAGAAATCTCATCCAGCAGTCGAAACCTGTAAAGCTTCATCCGTAATTGTTGCTTGTAGTTGAAATGTGGGGACTTGGCTCTGGAAATAATACACAATATGTAGTTTAAATGTATTGTATATTGCCATTGAATCAAGTTAATTTGGGTTCTACTGTTATGTCATCCTGCCATGTTTAGTATAGATTCTCATACAAATATAGCATAGCTACATTTGCCAGATGCAGCTGTGTTAGAGTAACTGTATTTATTCACAAAACTGGTTCTGTAAGTCTTGCATACAACCCCTTAAATGATAGATTCAAATTAAGGTATTGCATTTCTTGTAGAATATCTGCAGTTTTGGTGAAATTGACTTGTTTTCACTAGAGGGCGCTAAAATGTTAAGAGTACCATTTAGTAGTGCGGAGTTATGTGTGTGCTGGGGAGACAGAAATAGCTGAATATGTTGGTTTTCCCTAGTACGTCACTGTGAACTATTAGCATTGCACTATCATGGTAATTCATAGTTTATACTCTAGTGCTTACTTCAAAATTTTAATCTAGGAATAGGACTTCAGTATTCTTTTTATTCCTAAAAGTGTTGTGCATACACACTTAAAAAAGAATGAGGGCTGTAAAGAGATACTTCAGGCACTGGAAGTTGAGGTTGTTTTGAGTATGTTGTCTCAATTTTAGAAATCTTGAAACTGCTGTTTGAGCAGTTGTGACTTAGGACTAAAGTATTACATAACCTTGAAATATGCGTCAGAATTTAATATAATTATGCAAAATTTAGCATTTCTTTTAGCCACATAAGGCTCACATACTGAATTAATTATAATTATGGAACTATCAGGAGTCACAGTTGGGTTACATCCCATCCTGAAGGAAATTGTACCAGTTGCACTATCAACACTCATATTATCTTGATTTTTCCATGGAAAATTTACTATCTAATTATCAGTTAAATTGGGCAGTTTCAGATTTGTAATTTTTTTCAACTGACTGTTCCTAGCAGAGCTGTGTGAGTGTTCTTTCCACTTCTTGTGAGAGGAACATACAGGGTGAAGGAACAATATTTTGTCTATTTTCATAATAGACAAATCATTCACTTTCCTTAGCATCAGTACAAATGGTATCAGGGTTCAATAGTACCCCATAGGTGTACAAAACCCTTTTACAAGCTTGAATTATTTAAACATTTTCTTCCAGTTAGAACCTCTTTTTTCATCATAGCTATCATTTTGTGCAAAACTTATGAATTGACTTTTGAGGTCACTGTGATGTCCATTGCATCTTCAATTGTTTACAAGCTATCTACACCCTCACCTCAGCAGGTGTCCAGACTTAATGGCAACTCTCAATCAAGGACTTTTAGATAAATACTTTCTTCTGTTCACTGAAATATTTTGCAAATTATGTTGCTGAGTGTTGCTCTTTGGCATCTTTGTAAAAAGCCAGGCCCAGGCAGCTCAAAACCTAGGCCAGACAATGGTTGAGAAACTAACAACACATAGGATTCTAAACAGAGTATAACAACTGATAATGTTTTCACTCCTGTGCCACTAGCCCAAGGATTAGCTAGGAAAAACTTTACTCTGGCACATCGAAAATCTAAACCAAAAATCCTCCCAGAATTCTTTGCCCAGAGATCCGATTGTGGCAACCGCAGCATTTTTTGTTTCCAAGATACGACACTTGTAAGTTATATGCCAAAGAAAGGCAAGACAATGATTCTCCCTTCTCAGTGCATAACACTGTAGCAATCTCAGACCAGAACTGAGATAATTCTTTATTGTAATTTAATTAAAGGTGATGTGAACACCTATGAACAGATGGTCTCCACATACACTTCAAGACCCGTGGTCAAAGGATGGCCAATTTTGTTTATATATTGGACATTCCTTAATGGTGCAGTGCTATGGATTGTGCCCTGGGTACTCGTAAGCCCCTGAACTTGGAGACTTTCAAGTATCCTATGCAGAGAGGGAAGTGCCTTGCACCTCCCGTGCTGCATATTAGGTAGACTTTGCCTGTCTAGCAGAGGCTTCAGAGAGGGGGAGGGAAGGAGGCTAGGGCAGCAATAGGAAAAGGTGTAAGCGACCCACCCCTGCCCCCAGGAAGCCCTCCTTTCTTTGCACTATTTTTACCGACCACGGAGAGGCAGCTGACACAGTTGTCTCCATGCTGGCTGTAAGGGGGAGGGGAGCTCAGTTTCCTGGCTCCAAGCTTGGAGCCCTGTCTTCAAGCATGGAGGCAAAAAACCAAGAAATCCTATGTCCCCCAGACACTGTCCAGGGGACACAGAGTTGCTCCCTTAATGCCTATGTTGTTTCTAAGCTAAACAACCCAAAATGATGTGAACATTCCAAAATATGTCTCATCCTAATAGACCTGGGTCTAGAGTTGATCAAACTCCAGACTGAGTCTGGAGTTTGATCAACATAGGTAGCTTGTCTGGAATATCATGAGGCAGCCTTGAACTACTTAGGCCCAGCCACTGATGAGACTAAGGAAAGGGGAAGGTATAATCTCTGTAGGTGATGCATAACAGAAAGTCACAGCAACAGTTTTCTTCATGTAACCATTTCTTCATATACCCTTCATGTGTAACTCATGCAGTTGTGAAATGTGATTCTGCGCAGGCTGCTTGAGTAGTGTGTGTGTGTGTGTGTGTGTGTGTGTTTATGGTTTCAAGGTCTGTGAGATTTGTTACAGATAATTCAGACTTCCTTCCATTTTCTTCCTTCAGGTATTTTAGTTGTATGGCTTTCTTGAGATACAGTTGACCCCAAGACAGGAGTGATACAGTCCATGTTTATATTGACAAAGGATTCATATTTTAAACCATGTTAAGTGCACTTTATTGAATATCCCCTCGTAAAATAATGCAGTTCAATATTTGTCTATTGGAAGAATGTGATATAATTTTACATGTTGTATATATAATATGGTATACTTCAGTTTTTGTTTATTAAACATCAGATGTGCTAAATCAGACCCCAGTCGATTTTCTAGTTCAAAATTCTCCAGAAAACTCACATCATTCATAGTGAAATTAATTATTGGAAGCCGTATGTAACACAGCAATACTGTGTTAGAAAGCCGCATGGCTGTAATGTTTTAGAGTACAGGGTATGAGTTTTTAGAGTAGAATCTCGTGGTTGTGACTGAATCCTGATTTTTTTAAAATAAAAAGACAAATCTGCAATATTCTGCTTGCAAAGTTTGCCTTTGACTATGAAAGTTAATGCCTACTTGTTTTGAATGGTAAAAAAAGAAAATGCCTATGATTTGATGAGTTGTGCCAGGGAACAGAGAAGAGAAAAGAACAACATGCAGGCTGTGTTTATCATGACAGAAACAAGCCTAGTCTCCCCAGGACACCCTCCCTGCTCCTCTTCCAGAGTGTTGTGTTGTCTGAAGAGCCTCTGACAATGACTTCAGAAAACAGACATGCGAATATGGACCCAGAAAGTTCTACTAAATAGAAAGTTCCACTAATTCATTTGCTCTTAACATATGTTATTAATTTTCTCAGTTCTTCTATTTCATAACCATAGTTTCTGATACATGGTTTATTGGTTGATGAAAACTATGGTTTGCCAAGTCAGAGATTGTGCCAGAACAGTGTATATATAAAAGCATAAAACCTCATCTCCTTAAGTTTTCATTTAATCAGTTTGTTCCCTGAGACTGAGGACAAAAATGGACACTGTGGGGAATATCCTGGTCTTAATTTTACTTTGAAAGCTAGGACAGGTGTGTAGTTTATAGTCTGAAACCTCCCAACTTATCCTATCAAGCAGACACTGTAAAATCAATATGTAGCAAGATGAGAGCTGGATTAAACCTTCTAATATACAGCCTTTTCTAAGAATTCATAGAAATAAGCAAATTTTAGCATTTAATTTTAAATAGCATAATTTAAAAACAAAAACAAATGTAGATTTTTCATTCTAAAGACAATTGAGCTACCTCTGATTGGTTAGATGTTTAAAGTAGTTCTGATCTGTGCTGATATTCAAGTAGCTTGCTATAAAATGCTCTCTAGGGGTAGCATGTACAAAGGTGTCCTTGTTCTTGGGGCTACAGGGATCCCTGGGTTATCCTGGATTTTGTTAGAACTGTGGTTCACTTCAGTATAACTCTGCCACAACAAATTTGTGCATAAGGTTGATCAGGCTATACTTCAGTATGATACAGCACCCTGTTATCTCTGATCTTAAGAATGAATTATATGATTTTTTACTCTAGTGTGAAATATGGAAATACATTTGCTTTTGAATGTGTCATTTGGAGTGTGTGTTGAATGGGGGGTAGTGGGTGGAATCTTGCTGTAGTCTGTACTCTGGCTGATTATAAAATTACAAATTACCCCAAAATAAGGGGAAAGAAACAGGTAGATTATAGAATTATATGCCTTGTAACATGTTTAACAATCCATGTCTGTGTGCTAAACTTTCTAGTCTGTCCCTTTTATCATTTTGGGAAATTTCCCTATTTTTAGAAATAACCAGACTTGCACAGTTTGGCTTCTAAATGTTTTAAGACATATTTCCTAATAGCATCATGCTGTTGTTTGATTGTAATTTGGGCTCTCACCCAGTTAAGGACTCTTAACTTCATGAGTTTTATTCAGTTATATACAAATGCATACAAATTAATTAAATCAACAGTTGTGAAGAAAAAAGCCTTTCTTTTTAGGTGATGCATGCATGTGTTGCAGTATGTGCTACCTCGAAACATTCTTTGTGTGTGACAGTGAGCCAAAGGGGAATGCCTCTTCTGAGGTGGCCTGCCATCTGCAGTTTTTATAAGTATTCAAAATATTTTTACTTTTTAAATTGTGTTGCCTGAGTGCACCTTTTGCACTCAAGTGCACCTTTTTTAGTCAGTCAGAAGATGTTTAACTGAATGAGTAAATAGTGCAGACCTAATTGTAACCACAATTCTTTGTTTTTCTTAAGCCCTTCTTTTTTAGGAGTGCAAAACCATATTTTTGATACATCATCTTAATTGCTATGGCTCTCGCCATAAAACATCTATTTTGCTCTGCATTCGGCAAAGTCATAGACATCAGCTTCAGTGTCTGAAATTCTAGTTTGTTACAAACTAGTAAAGGACAAAAGAAGGTTGTAGGCTGAATATGACAAGACTGAATATGAACTTAGAGCTGTTCCAACAATTCAGTTCTTTGCTCTTTTTTAGCCATTTCTCTAGTATCAGTAATGACATCATTGGCATAATTTAGGTGTTGATTTGTATCAAGGTTCAGACACTCAGTAATGTTTTGTGACTCTTAAATGGAAGCCGTTCAAGATTATGTGATCTGCTTTCTGTGGAAGTTCACAGTGCTCTTTGTATTTTCTGGTTCTGGATGATAATGCTGTAAAATCCCAGGTTTCCTCATGAGATCAGGTTTGTGATTTAGGGTGCCACTATGGCATAGCACCAGGAGAGGAGGAGATGTGTCAGCTTGTTGTTGTACCCTGCCTTCAGAAAATAGTACATCATATGCCCTTCAGATCAGACATAAGGATTTCAGAATTAAAAGAAAAAAATTGCCAAACCACATGAAAACACATTCACGTAATCCAGAAAATGTCAAAAGGTACTAACAGTACAATCATCTACATCTGTACTCAGACATAAGTCCGAGAGTTCAGTGGGGCTTACTCCTAGGTAAGAGGGTACAAGATTGCAACCTAAATGATATGCTGAACATGCTGTGAAAATCAGCTTAGTTGCTGTATGCTGTATTGGTATTGCAGCTGATCTCTCTCTGTCTCTCCCCCTACCCTTTACATTTTCCCACAAAAACTTTACAGGGCTGGTGAAATGCATTAAAATGCTGTCGGTTTTGTGTTCTATAGATTGAAATAAAAATGAAGAAACCAGAAGCTGTACGATGGGAGAAACTGGAAGGAAATGAAGATTCTCCTAAACTAAAACAATTTGCACCAGGTCTGTTGTGTTCAACCATACCCATTATACTGTTAGCCCTTGTCTACACAAAGTTTCATTGTCCCTTTTTGTTTGTAACAGTTGCTACTTGAATCATAGGTTGATTCTTGCATGTCTCTCAGTTTTGCTACTCAAATATCTTTTGCTGTAATGCAGGGGTTGGCAGAAGGTAGATCTCCCAGTGGCCAGGAATGCTGAGAGTTGAAGTCCAATACATCTGGAGATTTACTTTCTATCCACCCCTATAAGTAGAGAATGGACACAACAATGGAGGGAGATTAGATGCCTTTGGAGTTGTGAAAAATGCAAGCTTGTAACATAATGTCTGAGTTGTATTTCATGCTTATATGTTTCCTCTGTAGGCTAGACTCAAGGGCAGTTATAGGTTCAGCCAAAGATTCAGCCAAAGACAGCAACATTTGGTGTTCTCAGGATGAGGTGTAACTAGGGATGTACAGATTGTGTAAAATCAGCTCTGTCTATGTTTCACAGATTGTCAGGTGCCTGTCGTTCTGTTATCCATCCAGCAACAGAATTGAGTCTCTCTTTTTTTGGTTCTGCATTT
This sequence comes from Heloderma suspectum, assembly GCF_057233095.1. Lineage (NCBI taxonomy): Eukaryota > Metazoa > Chordata > Lepidosauria > Squamata > Helodermatidae > Heloderma > Heloderma suspectum. Next base: position 173,393,483 of record NC_139460.1, on the reverse strand, counting down.
GCGCAAATGGACAGTTGCGCGAATTCCCCCAAAATGCGCATTTTCACACTTTAGCCTATGGGGGATATGCGCATTTGTGGCTGGATTTTTTATTTTGTGTATTTTTATGCCATGAAATTTGCACAGAATTCAGGAAAGTTAGAAAACCGGTCCATGGAATCTGCTGGAAAGGGAAAAAGCCAGCCTGCTACAGAATCTGCCAGTCTGATTCATGAAAATCCAAAGTCATTTGGTTCCATTGTGGATTTCTCTGACATCCCTAGGTTTAATAAAGGCTACAATAGTGTGGGTCTGGAGGATGAATTGGAGCCTTTCAGGGATTCCTGGCTGCTTGTTTGAGTTAAGGCTCTCTGGCTAAATGGTACGAACACCATTCCTCCAAGAAGTAATTAGGTGAAGGTTCCTTGAACACAGGTGTACCATGAGGATGCCTAGTTGGTCTTTTACTGACAGATTTACCTTCAGGTGACAACACTTCATGACAACACTTCATGATTGGACCATATTTCCCACCAAAGCATTGGACTGGCCAATGTAAAGGTACCCTCATAGGTTGCTTGACTAGGGCCGTGACTTACGAGTTCAGGAAGGCATTTGCTTTTATTTGGTGCCACCATACTTTGCATGCTGCAGAAGGGCATCACCTCTTAATTTAATTAGGGTAGAGGACATCCAGGTTGTGAAGTGTAATTAGAATAAAGGACCTGCACAATAAGGGTCTAGCATACCACTGTAAGGATCCTTTTACTCCTAGCTGCCGTGAAACTCTTACACATGCAACCTTCCCAGAACAAGGACATACTAGACAAGATGCTGACATCTTTATGAATATAGGGATAGAGACTACCCATGTTACCATCCCCATTGCCAACATTCTTGTTCCCCTCACTGTCTAGAATGATCTAAGGCAACTTCTAACCACGCAACACCTCACACGGTATCTAAACCATCTGACGCTCAGTTACCAGAACCTGCCATGGAAGCAAGCTTTACAAGTTTGCCACTCGCTCTCTGCCCTCTTCTCCTGGCCAACGTTTTTCAGGATGTAAACCTGAAAAAACTTTGAAGCTACCGGCCATTATGCAGTCACCACTGGCATTACAATTTACCCATCCATTGCACATAAAAACTGGCCAATGACCCATCTTCGGCGCAGGATGACTATTGCTTAGAGTAATCTTCTACCACTTCTGTCTGGGCTTCAACCTCCTCACGAGACTCCACTATAAGGGATCAAATTTCTGTCTCCCCATGGGATTACATCAGGCCATGCGCAGAACAAATCCTCAGAATGGCAAAACCTTTGGACTAGAGATTAAATTCCCCCCAGTCACGGATCTAGTCTTTAAAAGGTTACATCCAGAATTAGCTCCACCTGTTATCATCCCGATGCTTCCAGCATTGCTGTACATAGTCAAACAATCCTAGATGAAACCCTCTTCTCTGCCACCGATGTTTAGAAAATTGGAGTATCCGTATTAGGTTTAAAAAGAGGATTGCTCCTTCCTCTTCATACACGCTGTGTCAAACTCCCTAATAGTGGAAACAGCCCAGTCAAAGACAACAAAAGCTTTAATCTGCTCCCATGGATTCAGAGGGAAGTGAATTAGATTCAGTGGGATGCAGAATCTACTCCACTGCAGCCCTCTCACTCCGAGTGGCAAACTATGAGGCATGCATGGCAGCCTACCAGCAGTTCTGGTGGGAAAAAGCAGCAACCTTCTCCAACCATCTCCTGGAAGACATCAAAAACCTGGCAATGATATTCCAAGCAGAATCCCACAGGCCAATAGTTCAACAGATTAATACAACCTGCCACATAGCCAATTGTGGCTAAAAGGCCACGGTAGCTGCTATTTCTCTGAAACAACATGCCTGGCTCTATACTACAGGACTCCACTAGCAAGCTAGATTGAGAGTGGAAGACCCTGTTCGATAGCAAAGATGTTTTTAGTGGATCCATAGATGACACCCTTGACTGCATCCACAAAATGAAGACATTCACCCAGAAGATGGGAATGGGATCCCAGTCTTCAGCAACCTCCACCAACTGCCCATGTCTGTACCGGCAACACCAGTGGCCACCTTGGCGCCAGCCCAGCTGAGGCCCAACCCGAGCTTTCAGACAAGGCTTGTACTCCTCTTTTCACTGAAAAAGACCATTTCAGAGCAAATACCACCAACCCACTTGTGGTAAACATCCTGACCAAACCAAACAGCATCTTTGACTCCAACCACTGGCTCTTTTCTACTAGAACAGGCTCGAACCCTTTCTCGACGCCTGGAAGTCCATCACCACCAAGTGGATACTTTCTATTATCACCTGAGGCTATTCCATCTAATTTGAAGACCCCTCCTCCCCCAAGGGATCTTCCGGTCTACTCACCTTATTCGGGTTCTAAGAGAAGAAATCACTATCTTCTTGAGCAAGAGTGTGATAGAAAGGCTCTGCCCTGCTCAAAGGACCACCGGTTTCTTCTCCAAGTACTTTACAGTCCCCCCAAAGGATGCAGCTCTTTGACCTATACTCAGCCTTTGGGGTATAAACCACTACATCTGCCCCCAAAAGTTCAGGATGACTTCTCTCTCCTCCATTCTTCCCCTCTTGCATCAGGGAGACTGGTTCAGAACAATAGATCTTTGTGACGCTTGCTTCCAAATCACTATACACTGTACTTCTTACCCCTTTTTCAGAGTCATCCTTGGCAACAAACACTTCCAGTTCAAGGTTCTCCTTTTCGGCTTAGCCACAGTTCCAAGAGTCTTTATGAATTGTATGGCAGTAGTGGTGGCACAACTGAGACTTAAAGGGATCATTGTTTTACCATACATAGGCAACTGGCTCTTCATAGCCCCTCTCACCACCGCGTCAGAACATCAACATTGCCCTGTCACTTCTGGAATCTCTCAGTTTGTAGGTCAACAAAGAAAAATCATGTCTCATCCCATCTCAAACCTAACAATTTATAGGGACACTTCTCAACTCTACTTGAGCCCGCACCTACCTACCAGAGGACAGAGCAGATATGCTATGATGCTTTGCATTGAAACCAGAGGCTACTGGCCAATACTGAGCAACCAGCACCTTCTTCAGCTAATGGTCTCCACCACCATAGTAACTCCATTAGCATGCCTCCATATGAGACCACTCCAGTCATGGTCCCTATGAATCTTCAGCCAAGAAATAGACCCCTGGACTTGTCTCCTATCTCTTCCTGATGTTCCCTACACTGGTGGATGGTTCCAACACACCTCTTATGAGACTCAGCTTCTGGATTCCCTGTTTGTCCCTAACAGTCACCATGGCCAATGTCCCTTCATGGCTGGGGAGCCCACTGTGGTTCACTCACAATCAGAGGACTGTGGTCCTGTCGGAAGAGAACCCTACACAGCAACCAACTCAAACTTCTCGCCATTGCCAAAGCCCTGCCGGCACTCGAATCAGGCGTCAAAAGCAATCCATCCAAATTGCAACAGACAGCACCACTATTGTCTTCTATATAAACAAGCAGGGTCAGAACGAGATCCTTCCCTTCCATTGACTCACCCACTGTACGCAGTGGTGCATACAGCGCCACGTTGTCCCCGCCCCATACACCTCACAGGAATGTCAAACACACTTGCTGACTCACTCAGTAGGTCGGGAACCACCCCTCATGAGTGGGAACTCTCTCCGACAGTCACTAGAACTCTTTGACATGTGGGGCATTCCAGCTATTGATCTCTTTGCTACAGCAGTAAATACAAAATGCCAGTCTTCCTGCAGCAGAGCTGAGCGCAATCTGGGCTCTCTGGGAGATGCTTTCATTTTTCACTGGGGAAGCACTCTAACCTACACATTCCCCCCTTTCTCTCTAGTCACATGAGGATGATGGGGCTCAGTATGCATCTTGATAACCCCGTGGTGGCTGAGGCAAACGTGGTTGGCGACACTTCTCCTCCTGTCCAACCACACTTTTCTACCTCTCCCTTACCTCCTAGAGCTCCTCATAATGAGCAATGGGAAGACCAGGCACCCGGACCTGGAGACTGCATCTCACTGCATGGAAAGTGGGCAATTTCATCAATTCTCCAACAAGATCCTAGAAGTAATGACTGTGTCACCCAACCCTTCCACCCAGGTCTCGTATGCTGCCAGATGGAAGGCCTTTCTGAAATTTGTTGTTCCAGCGGAACAGAACCCAAAATTCTGTGATCTACCAAGTATATTGGACTTTCTTCTTCCTTTGAAATCTAGAGGTTTAGCTATTTCCTCTAAGTCTACTTAGCAGCCATATCGGCTCATCACTGAAGGTTTCTCTGTCTTCTCACATCCTCATATTAAATGTTTCCTTGAAGGACTTGCTAATGTCTATCCACTGGCTTCCCTGCTGGTCCCAGATTGGAGTCTGTCAGTGGTAATGGATCAGTTAATGGCTAAACCTTTGTACCTATGGCCACAACCGACCTTAGGCTCCTCACAGTTAAAGTTGTTTTCCTTGTTGCTATTACTTCAGCACACAGTGAGCAAACTATGAGCTCTAAGGCACCACCAACTTTCCTAAGTTTTCATAGCGACAAAGTAGTGTTACACCCAGATTGCTCCATTCTTCCAAAGGTTGTCTCATAATTCCATCTAACGCAGGATATTGTATTACCAGTGATCCTTCCCCAGCCTGCCTCCCCAATGGGGATCAAGCTTCATTCCCTAGATGTCAGAAGGGCAATACTAGCTAAAGTTCTCAAACCTTTAGCTAGTCAGTACTAGCTAAAGTTCTCAAACCTCACAACCATCTTAGGTTAGGCTGGGATATATTGTTGAGATCTTATTGTTTCATTTATTTTACAGTTTCAGATTCCATGCTTCTCTATCCATCATCTTCTCATTATACAAGGAATTGGGACAAATTGGTGGGTGAGATCAAAGAAGAAGAGAAGAATGAAAAGTTAGAGGGTGATGCAGCTTTAAACAAACTTTTCCAGCAGATCTACTCAGATGGTACAGATGAAGTGAGACGTGCCATGAACAAATCTTTTGTAAGTTACCTGCCTCATTTTAGCTACTATTGGCTATGAGAATTTCTGTATCATGCTTAATTTATTATGACTGCAAATTAACTTAGGCTTTGACAGATAAGCCTATGTTGTAGATGTGGCAGAATGTATGAAGACTTATTTTCATAGGCTTGTATCTATATTTGTGTTTGTGCAAGCAGAAAACAGACTCCTGATTTTTGCTAATCCCCTACTATTTACTTGTGCCCCCTGAAAAGCTGCTCCTGAGAATTTGGGAACCATCTAACAGTATGGGATGTGGCACTGAGGAGTGCAACAAGTAGAGAGGTTTAGACAAAATCAGGAGGAGAAGCAAACATGCTTTTTGCTCATGGAAAATCAGCTTTAGATACAAGCCATAGAACTTTACTGCAGAATAAACATAAGTAGAATAGCAACACTGAATTAAAATGGCTTTAACAGGAATAGTTTGTGACTAGGATTTTGGAAGATGTCATGATATAGGTTCATATACAAATGTTTTTGGTCAGAAAGAGATCATATATGTGTTCATACCTACATGGCCATGTGTTCAGGCTTTTACACATTGGATTTTCCCAGTAATGCTGCTAGACTTTTCCCAAGTGTATGCTTTCCCTGTTTGGTCTTGAATACTTGGTCTACAAATTAAGTTGTAAGAAAAGCTTGCAAATCTTTGGGTTTGTTTAAACCCTGTACATGTTCTTAAAAATTACTAGAATTCCATCTCATTCCCTTCCCCTGTGCATAGTGGGAACTGAGAATGAATATAGTTAATTGTTAAATATTTAGAGAGTATCAGAACACTTTATTTCCCACCGCCTTTTGCATCAAACTTCCAGAATTTATTTTGAGTCTTAAAGGCTTTTTCAAAGTATTGCCATTTCCTAACTGTACCATCTCTCAGGTAGCAAGGCCTATGGTTAATCAGATAAGTCCTCATGTATTTATGAAGCAACCACATTTTGCCTGTGTAATTCTTCAGCTTAAATTATTTGTGGAAGGTATTATATGAACATTCTAGTTTAGCTGACATTTGCTTATATCATCAGTGTGTCTCCCTTGCCTGTATAACTCAATCTGTTATAAAGAGTTTTGGATTAATTCATTTTATTTTATAACTGACAGCTGATTGTGTGTATTTTTTTACTTTTGCAGATGGAGTCTGGTGGGACAGTTTTGAGCACAAACTGGTCTGATGTGGGTAAAAGGAAAGTAGAAGTCAATCCTCCAGATGACATGGAATGGAAAAAATTCTGACTTACTTCAGTTGTGCTACTAGGGTTAAGGGGATCCCGGGCAAGGTACTCTGAGGGTCTGCCACACTCCTGGGCAGCCCCCTGCGCTCATTCTTTCTGTGATCTCCCCCCACATTTTCTCTCTTCTTGCTTCTCTTCCCCCGCCCCAGCCTGCACACTGGTGCTGTTTCTACTTCTACCCCACCACTCACCTCACTTCCTCCAATGCTTGTTCTCCTCTCCTCTTCCCTTCCCATTACCACGCAGCAGCACCTTTCTCTCGTCTGTCTGTCTGTCTCTCTCTCTCAATTTTAGAAGAGTTCAGGTGCACTGCAGAGTAGAGGTGCAGTTGCACTTGGCATGTTGCTTTCCCCGGCATACTTCTAGGCGCACATGGCCACCTAAAGGCCATCTGGAGAAATTAAGATCCAAGGTGCAACTACAGCTTCCTCTGCAGTGGACCCGGACTCTTCTAAAAGTGAAAGAAAAAGAAAGAAAGAAAGAAAGAAAGAAAGAAAGAAAGAAAGAAAGAAAGAATAGATAAAAGGCACTGCTGCCTTGGGAGAAAGTACACAGGGGCAGAGGGAGCATGAGTAGAGCACCAGCAATGGGGAAAAAGCAAGCAGTGTGCCAGTATGCGTAGAAAACCAGCGGTGGGAGATACAGGACTGCATTTGGGGGCCCTAAAGGCTGTGGGGGCCAGATTTCCACTTGAAGGTCTGGTCCTAGCAGTGCCACTCTGTGTTGCCCATTTATGTATTTGCCATTGTGTGTGGACACGGCATCCTTGAAACTAAAGCACTGAATGTTCATTTTGAAGATAATTCCTGTCTTCTTCATATCTTTACATGCTTTAGGATGACCTTTTCTCTGCAGGTTTTAGAGGTATAATCAGTAATTGAGGCCTCTTATCACTATTGTCCGTAAAGGGGTTGTTTGGAGATAAACCAGACCTGGTCATAACACTCGTTTTCTGCTGGCTTGCTTGGTTATGTATTTGGAAAGTTACCAAGGCCTTTAATTGGACTACTTAGGATTGTTGCCTTATTAATGTACACAATTCCTTTAAATAATTTATTCGCTCTGGTGACTTTGGGGTAAACACACTTTTCAGCTAGTGTTAATATTGTTTGCTGTTTAATTCTGCATTCAAATAAAAGTGTAAATATATAACTTTTCCATAAAGAAGTCAGGCTCATTTATTTCCTGTCAAACGCTTACAGAAACCAAACCGTCATTTCTAGAGTCACGTAGCCTGTCGATATGCCAGCCTGTCGATATGCCTTTTGCAGGAGAAAATTAAGGTTTTTGCTATACCTTTTTGTTTGCAATAAAAATAGCAAATCTTGCTATGTAAGCATTACAATATAACCTACAAGTGATTTTGTCTTAATTTAACATAACGGAAATAATCAGAATGTGACCTGAAAAGAGGCTAATTAAGGGAGCAGTCGTATGGCCACTAGTCAGCAGCTAGACGGCCATAGGATATGCGGGTTTCCAGGAACCGACCTCCTGCTACACCACACTGCCTCACAGGCAGCTTGGAACAGCCCCGCGCTCAGAAGAGGAGCATGGAGCGGCAAAAACAGGGCATCCCGGGGTGGGGAAGGCGGAAATGCTGGTACGACACAACCTATATGTCATCTGGCAGCCGCTTCCCCTGCTCCGCCTTCCTACGGTTAGACAGTTGAAATCGGGGTGTCTAGCCACAAATGCGGGTGGCTGAAGCATGGAGGGGACGATTCCCTCTGCGCTTCTCCTGCCCTGCACTGGCTAGGCAGTCGGCTCTGAGTTCGGAGGTGGCTGCCTGTCCCCATAGGATTGCGCCCTAAAGCATTTAACATAATCACAGTGGGTGTATCTCAATATTGCTTACGTTATAACACATCCATTATCTCACAAAGGGCTATTAAGTTAAAAAGAAGTTACATTTCTTATAACAGATTTTGCCTATTTTGAACATAACTTGTCAACTTTACTAACCTTGTTTATGCTACATTCTAGTAAGCCATTCTCTGATGGTCTGAACCTTATCAGACTTAGATTTATTAACCAGAATTTTTGATGTAATAAACATATTGGGCCAATTCTGGAAGCATCAGGAACAGGCAAGCATGCTGATTCATGCTTCTCAATCACTCATACTTGACTGCTTCTGCCAGCAGGAGTGGCTAGACAAGCCAGGAAGCCTCTGTCTATGGTTTGTTTGGCAATATGGCTGAACGGGGATTCCTGGCTTGCTTCTCTCGTAAGAGGCCAGAATCATAAACCAAGAACAAATCCTGGCTTATGATTCTGGCTTGTTAGGAGAGCAACAAGCTAGGGATCCTGGTTATGAGGTAATACTAAAGAAGCCATAGACAAAGGTTTACTGGTTTGTTTAGCCACTCCTATTGACAGGAGGAGCCAGAGGAGGACTGATCTAGCAGCGTGCACCCGCATTCTTGCTCATTCACAACTGCACTAGAGCTAGGATCTGTCTCCTAGCTCTAGCCCGGAGTAAAAGACACACATTTTTCCTTTTCCAGTTTTGTGACTGGCAGCTCTAGCTTCTAACCAGAGCTCTCCAATCCCAGTTCTTTGAGGGAGGAATGTTGAAATAGTAAATCGCAGGACTGGTCTTGTGTTCAGCTCACTCGTTCTATCTCCCAGGACCAAGGGCATCAAAGGTGGTTTGGTGGAGTCTGTGGGACCTGGCAGGGTGTATGTAGCACTTGGGTACTTGCTTGGAAAATGCTGGCTGTTAAAGTCCTCCTGCCACTATATGCTCTATAACCATCATCCACTTTGACCTATTGCACTTTCTGTGACTGGTGTCAATTGAGCAGAAAACAAAAAGGTCTTAAAGTGTTCTTCATCATAACTCTCTAGCCCCTCAACCTATTCTTCTGAAATGTTGCAGTTTTCTTGTCTAGGGACACCTTTACAACATACAGCATTTTCATACAAATTCCCCAAAAGCCTGTGGAGGGGGATAAGGGAAAGACAATCACGCACACACACACAAAAACTGTACACTCCCACAAAAAATCCTGCACCTATCCTGAATTTTTGCAGGTTTCTTAACTAGAGCCATTTCTATGCTGAATGTCATTTTCATAACAATTTCCAACAAAAAATGGGGATAAATGCATCCTTTTTTGGAAACCCCAGAGTGTAATGGCTGCGCTTGCACAAAGCTCCCTGCACCTATTCATCTGAAACTTGGCAGGCTTGATGCCCTCAAAAAGGGTAACTTTCTTTGGAAATTTCATCCATCTCTGAGAAATAAAATAATTGGAATTTCCTTTTTAAAATAAATTAATTTCAGCCGTGAGGGTCACGTGTGGGGATTGGGAACTACATGCATATACATGTATGTGCAGATACATATTCCAATGATCCTCATACAGATTGCCCTTTCCTTGCTAGCTGCAGGGGGGAAAGATCAATCTGAATGACGATGGCTGGGGGAGGGAGGGGAGAACCTTCTCTCCACCCCTCCCCTAGTAATCCTGATACAGATCTTTCCTCACTGGCAACAGTGGCAGGAAAGGTGTGATTGGTATCAGGATTGCTGCAGGAGCAGTGGAGAAAAGGCTAGCCCTGTTACTGCCTCAGTTAAGGTCTTGGGGCTGTGCAGATTGTGCACCCTGATTTAGAAATACTTCGCGCTAAAACCCCTGTACCTCTTGGACTGAAATTTGGCATATATAATCTGTTAATAAGGGACCACTATGCCTGCAGATGTCATTGAAGTCTGACAAAAAGAAAAAAAAATGTTATAGTTTATTTCCAATGTTAGTCAATGGGAACCATGAAGATTTGCATGAGTCAAAGCAGGTAGCCTCTGAATCAGGGTCCAAACCAGATCTTGTGTTCTGTGCATACTGCTATTAATTAAGCTTATTAAATGAAGCTGGGTTCCAAACAGCCCCATATAAAAGCAGAAAGTTCTTTCCCTCTAGAGAGAAGAGTTGGCCATTTTTTTTCGTTCACACTTCATTGAATCCCACTTGAGAGGATGCCCTGATGCTAAAGGCCCATTTTTCAGGATCGTGTGGGGCTGCAGTTTCAATGGGGAAAGAAACCATGGTGCCTAAATGGAACACCGTGTATGTTACTTAGGTTCAGGCCTGAATCTTTAATGCAGGCTTGAATCTTTAAGTAGTATCAGTTCTCTCTCTTGAACAACTATGTGAGAAGAAATACATAGTATTCTGATTTCTAAACATACCTGTTCTCTCTCTCTCTCTCTCTCTCTGTTCAAATGTAGAATATGTACATCTTTATGTATTAAGCTGAGATTTTTGTGCCTTAATTGAAAATACTGAAACTATTATGGCAGCTCACCATTCATACTGACATGGATATAATCTTATCTTCCATCACTTGCTTAAACCTGACTGTCATGCTTTTTCCACAGTATCAATGGATCAATGTAACTTTCCTCATTCTTTACATATGATGAAATACCAAGTCTTCTTAATTGGCCAAGTCTTAATTTTGTTCCATGTATTTAATAATACTTGATAGTACCCAAGGATTTTGTTGGTATCTTCCTCCACTCAGAATACTGTTTCATAAAAGCATTAGTATTTTAAAGAAACATGACTATTCACTTGTTCCGTCTTTGACCATAGATTTTTTTTTTCCTTTTGAAACAACCCAGGTCACGCTATACATAATACTAACGTTTTGCTGTACCGTACTGTACTAGTTGCATGAGTATTTGTTTGACTTAAACAAATGTCATGAGTTGTCATTAGAGGGCATTGCAGTATAATTGGCACACACAAAAAAGCTTGTTCTTTCCCTGTCCACTCAATGTTATTTGTATTTTAGCCAACAGCTGAATCCAAAGAAAGATATAACTAATTGTGTGCACCCAAGGGAGGTTCTGGGTAGCATGCCTCATGGGAGCCTTTTTAAAGCAGGATTTTCAAAAGCAGATTGTAAGATGTCGGTGGGTGGAAGTGCGTCTACTGTTCCAAGGCACGGGGGGAATAAAAAAACAATGCCTACTGGGTGTGCCTAAGCTCTTGGGAAGGCCTGAAGTGGCTCACTGCATTTCAGTCCCTGGTAGCATTCCTTTACCCAACTGCAGCTTTTCAGTCCTTCCCCAGAAGTGTGTTCTGAATTTCTATGACTGGAACAGATAATTTGTTGAAAGTGATTTTTTCTTCTCCCAAACCATGTAGTTTTCTCTTGTCCCACTGTCACCTCTGGTCAAATGGGTTTTAGAGGCTTTTGAAACAGTACATAAATCTGCAGAACCTGTTTACCACCAGTGAAAGATTGTGTGCATCATGAGCAACAATCCCTCTTTCAATCCACCTTCAAAAAGCCACTGTTGTCCATCTCCATCGTATTTCCACTTCAGTTGTATCCTTTTTTAGAGGCAGTCAGTTCATAGAATTTTGTAAATGTGAGTCCAATGAGGCATTAAGCTGTATAAGTTTTCCAGAAATTATATACATGTGTGGTGGAGAGGAGGTCATTGAAATGAAACTACCAGTGGCAGAATTCTCTGCTTGTTAAATAGCTTTTCAGCTTCAGGTTTTGCAACGTAGTATTGTTATGTTGTCTAAGTCTATGATCCTGAGTGCACTTTCAGTGAGAATTGCATCCAAATACTTCCAATTAAGTGTGTGCAGGATTGAAATGTAGGTATTGAAAAGATGCACATTAGTGGGTTGTCTGTTAAAAAGTTGAAGATTTACTGAAATGCATGTAGTTAAAAGCATATAATGGTGTGTGCAATTGAAAGCTAATAGGGTATATTAGCAGCTTGTCAGGTTTTCTATAATGAGCTACAAAGATTTCTATTTTTGTCTGGGGGAAAACATCCTTATAGATCAAAGCAAAGTGAAGTCTCTAAGAATTCTCAACTTCAGTTAAATATGTTTTCACATCTTTGGCATTTAGCCACTTAGCTTAAGGCAAAATAATTGCATTGGTGCATATACACCCTTGAGGCATATGTAATGCATATATAATGGTTTGCCTCAAGGCAGAACTTGTACCAGTCAAGCTATGAAACATCTCATCCTTTTTAGATGTGGCTATTAACATTGCATCAAGGTATGTGCAAGTAGGCAGTTCCTTTACACCATCTTTCATGGTTATATGGTTTAGTGGGCTAATGGTGACACTATAACTCTTTATTTTATATTTTGTCTGTTTTCATTAGGAACAAGTAAATGGGCATTTGATCTTTAGGGGTGCAGCTTGCCCTCCTTTATGAAGCCTTGAAAGCATCTATAAGAGGCTGGTGAAAAAACTAACATGTTACCAAAGTTTGAAACCTGTTCAAATAAGTCTTAGTCAGTGGCAATAGAGAACATGCTGGTGTTTCAGTAGACTTAAATATGCTTGACATCTGTGCTGGGGCATTTTATGAGCCTTGAGTTGGAGCAAATTTATTTGTGGCAGCACAAATCTTTAAAAGTGCCATAATTCATCCGAAGAGCAGGGAAATGTATATTTATATAGGTAACAAAATGTATTCCTGTTATCAAGGAGGGTTGTCAAAGCAGTGCACTGTGTTGGGGACTGATCCCACATTAGATGTTGGAGGTCTTTTGTTTAAAAGCAGTATTACCTCAGGTACATCTGAATGGCAGCTCAATGATTGCCTTCACTGAGCCCACTCCATGCAACAGCCCCAATGTTTGGATTCTGTCAGTGCTTCTGATTTTTGGCCCAGCCCTTTCCCTCCTGCCACAGCTCAGTAGGAAAAATATGCAGTAATTGGTTTCTAACAGCTTCATAATGATCCAGAAGTTCATAACAGAGAGCAGCTTCACTTACAATTTATTTGTCAAGCTCTACATGGTTGAAAGGTACTCCCAAAAGCGAAGGTCTATCTAATAATCTAACTGAACAAATTTTCACATCTATTTCATGATGCAAATCTTGGGCAGGAGAGGCTGAATTTCAATTTCTAACAGAGCTTTCATGTTGGGAAACCTTATTCATAAGCAAAAGAATTAATCTGGCTCTAGATTTAAGATTCTTTCTTCAAAATTTTCACTTTCAGCATGATTAAGAGGATAAAACTAATGAAATATTAACTTGAGGTTTTAGTTTTATTTACATCTATAATAGCTGATGCCATTAAAAAAAAATCTTGTTAACACACAAACAGAATCATGATTCTTTGGTCAGGTTTTTAAAGGTGTCTTCTGTTTTGTAGTCCAGGACTTCATGCACTTCACTGTACTTCATACAACACCCAAGATGCGGGCAACCCACCAGCTGCAAGGCATGATAAGTCGGCAAGCAGAGCGGCATCCTTGGTAATTATAAGGCCATGGGTAGTAGCCCAGAAGAGGTTCACAGATCCGCTGGCAGTGTGTGTAGCTCCGCCTACACTCAATACAGCAGACACCTTCGTGATCTAGCCGTGGGTCAAAGGTCATCCCTTCGCCTTCTAGCTGCTGCAATTTAAATTACAACAAGCACATTTTTAAATGTCAGATTCCATCATATCTCTACAAATTAGAAAACAACACAAAATAAAGGCTATAGCCATGCCAGCACAGAACTACCTGCTCTTAAACTGAGTGTATTTAAGTGGGTGTAGCTGTGCTGTTATGGCTCTAGATTGTGGCCTATTGTTTTGATCTCCAGAAGCTTAATAGTGGCGCTGATTTGGGGTTCATTGTTTGCTTACAGGCATGCCGCCTTGTTCCTTCTGTAAGTCTTCAGGACGGGATGTATGGACCAAAGGGAGCAGGAGACAGGAATGAAGCTCTGTTATACCAGGGTGAGCTGGGGAATAACTTCTCGGTAGTGAAATTGAGAATGTGGTGATTGGGGCACAAGCAACCTGGCTTTCAAAGATCATTCCATATATTGACAGAATAAAATTATATAATGGTTTCTTCTCAAAGTGGGATAATTTAAGCATATTTTTATTTAAAAAAAAAAAAACAGATACAAGGATGTTCTAAGGCTAAGTGAGAACAGCAGGCCAGTAAGGATGGTTCCACGGCAGTTTCTCCTTGGTTCTGTGCCTGCAGCCTGGCACAGTGAAGTGCACGCAGCTGTCTTCTGCTACTTGTGCAGAAGAGACAAAGGCCTGTGACACTGGACAGCAGCAGGCGTTCTTCTCAACAGCCCCCGAGCAGGAGCAGTTTACCTCAGTAATGAGACTTTTGAATTTCAGTAGCAGTACTCCTAGAAGTCCACACCCATTTTCCCCCCTAGTTTGCATTGCAGGGGAGGGGACATATACAAAGGGGACTCCTTAAGATGTCAAAATGAGCAGTCCAAGCGCTGTACCTAGTCAGCTACTAGCACTCTCCCAGTGACCTCACTGCTTTTTCTGCCAGTGAGTCCTGCGTTGTGGCTTAGAGCAAAATATGCAAAGGTCTCCTGCTGGCCATGCGGTAGGGTATATATTAAGGTAACCATGAGAAGAGAGTTAGTCAGACATCTACATTTTATCACTGGCATTTGACACAACTGTGTTCCCGCCTCTGGCATGTGATTCTGTAGCATGGCTCTGCCATTCAGTGGAAAAATAAGGACTGAATGAGCAAAGGGCTGGATGTGCCCGATCTCGTCTGATCTCAGAAGCTAAGCAGGGTTAGCCCTGGTTAGTATTTGGATGGGAGACCACCTGGGACTCAGTCTTCCTGCACTGAGCAGAGGGTTGGACTCGATGGTCTTGTAGGCCCCTTCCAACCTTATGATTCTTATAACTTGGAAAAGCTGAAGGTGGGACTGACAACAGTATTTCTCTGCTTGCTTCATGGCCAGTGGGGAGAGTCCTTGGCACCTGTGCAACTCTATGTGTACCCTTTTGGGGCAGGGAGGTGCCTTCCACCATCCCCTCCCAACACACACTCAGTGTACACTAAGAAAGAATGGTCTAAGCACCCAGGAGATGGGGAATTGTCTGGTCACATCAGGCACTTTAGGCAGGAAGGAAACTCCCCCCCCCCCCCTTGTCTCCTTGTTTTCTCAATGCTAGCTAATGGGAAGCATTGTGTAGACTTTGCAAGGTGAACTGGGAAAAAGAAGAAAAGCATCCTAACCAGCCAAGGCTATATCAGGAATCCTAGCGCACTTGGTATTTATGTCCATCTTCAGTGGGAGAACTGCTATGTAATGCACAAGAAAAATTTGTAGAGGATTAGGAAGGAAGGTTGCATTGATGGGAGGTCTGGGTTCTTCCATCCTCTTCCCTAGGCCTTATTATTTATAGTAGTGGCATTCTACTTGGGTAAATAGATCCATTTTATGGTTATTAAGGGCGCAATCCTATCTAGATAGGCATCCGCCTATCCAAAGCAAGGCAGGAAAAGCACGGGTGGGATCATTCTCTCCACGCCTCTCCTGCCCTGCTTTTTTTGCTAGACAGCCGTTTTCGGCTATCTAGCCGCAGGGGGGCCGAGTGGGAGAGGAGGCTGCTGTACGACCCATAGGATGCGTCATACAGGCAGATCTGCTCTCCTTGCCTCGGAATGCCCCAGTCCCGCCCCTTTTCAGCCGCTCCACACTCCTCTTCTGGGCATGGATGATGGGGCTTCTTCACACTTCCTCGGAGGCAGCGCAGACATGGGCGGAGGTCAGTTTTCCAGGAACTGACCTCGGAGCGCAGGCTCTGAGGTCAGTTCCCAGAAAACAGCATATCCTATGGCCATCTAGCCACTGTCTAGCGGCCATAGGATTGCTTCCTAAGTCTGTTAATCATCGGTATATACCAGGGGTGCAGAACCTCAGGCCCAGGGGCCAAACCTGGGGTTCTTCAGGTGACCACGCCTCTTTGCCCTGGCCCCACCCCCTTTCCCCCAACCACTGAACATTTGGAGGTTTTCCAGCATTTGTGCTGTTTTTTCCCCATTCTAAAAGGTTAAAATGCCTCTCCTAAGGCTTAGTTACTGGCAGGAAGAACTTGAAGCTCAAATATGCCGGTATTTTGGGCCCTGCCCCTTTCTTCTTTGACCACACCCACCACTGGAATGCAGCCTCCAAAAGCTTCTCTGAAATGGAATTCAGCCCTCAGGGTGAAAGACATTCACACCTCTGCTATATACCATAAGAAAAGGCTATTCTGGACCTTACTTTTATTTATTCCCATCATTCTTTCTTTGAATGCCTGACCAAAGTAGGACAATCATTAGTGGACGGAGAACCATTAATGGTCATGCATCCCCCTTCAAAACTACTACTCCTCCCCACCCCACCCTCCAATGCATTTAATATACTAACACATTCAGCCTATTTTTTCCGTGGCCATCTTCCTCTGGTCTGCTTCTCAGGAGCCTTGTGTTTAAGATCATATTCTAAATAAATTACTCTGGAATAGCTACCACTTCTGGGTTTCATACTCACAACTACTAACACATTTAACACATCTCTATTTCATCCACAAGTATCCACTGGAACTATGCAATAAGGCTGCCTGTAGCACAGGATAGCTAAGGTATTGAGGGTTAACCAATCTATGTTGCGATCTTGAGTATGTGCCTAGGAAGACAACTGGAAGTTAAAAACTGCATTTTTTTCTTGCATTTCTGCAAACAAGTTAGTTCTGGTGTTCAAACAAATAATAAACATTATTCCTATTTCTTCTATTTTAAAAGAGAAGCACTATGGAGAAAGAGAGAGTGAAAAGTGGCAGGAGTTCCATGTTTTTGCAAGTAGGCTGTCCTTTCTCTTGCTGACTTTGTCTTTTTTCATCAGTAACGTATCTTCAGTTATCTGACAAATTGCATTTGTTATCATTAAATTAGAATACACTAAATTTTATCTTGTGTCCTCTATTAAATTGAAATCACTGAAAGTAACATCAGAGAACTGTACAGAATGATGACAAGAACTGGCATACTTGGCTTTTTGCCAAATGCTTACTGTGGAAAACATCCAGAATTACACTTCAGAGCCAGTCTGTCCCCTGTGAGTGACGATCCGCTGAGTGCTGGATCCCCTTAATGTGTTTCACCCTGCTCAATTCAGTTGCCACATTTCTGCCGCAGGAAGAAGCACCTTGCGCCCTACTGCCTTGGTTGTTGCATTGGCCATCCAAACCAGTGAGTCACTGCCGACTGATTTCCGTCTTCCCAGGTCAAAGTTCCAGCCAGCTCAACTTGATTATCTCTTCCCTCCAACAGAATAACCTAGTCCTGCAGTAGTCACCTCATCCATGGCAATAGGTATCCTTTCCTGGTTGGCCATTAGATTTTGGCTGTCTGGGTAATTAGAACTTGGACTATTCTGAAAAGACTGGTCATTTGTTGTGATCTGGAGACATCAGAGTCAAAACCACTGTAAATTACTGGCCTGGAATTTTGCCCACCAAGTGATGGCAGGTATCATCAGTCCAAAGAAATTTCCCACTAACATGAGACGACAAAGGTCCTGGCTTTGAAAGCAGTTATCTTTCAGCATAGACCCTTATCTCTCTACACACACCAGAAACTGATAGGAAATGGAGGGAGCTTTTAACATCATTCAGCATCTCTAAGCTAACAACAGACACTAGAAATGTAGCCTTAATACCCTTCACTAAAAGACATTCTAGATTAGCTAATTCTGCATTGGAATTTTTTGGCCCCTTTTGGTCCCTCCCAGTTTCATTATTCCAAATTATATCTTGCAGACAGCCAGTATGGTGTGGTGAACAGAACGCTGGATTTAGACCAAGGAAAGCTGGGTTCAAATCCCCACTTGGCCATGAAGCTCGCTGGGTGACCTTAAACCAGTCACACACACCTGACCTAACCTAATCGAGAGCATCTAAGTTAAAATAAATGGAGCAAAGAATAAAAGGAACATGGTGGTTGGAGTCTACTACCGGCCACCCAATCAAGAAGACAAGGATGACACTTTTGAAAAGCAAACTGCCAGTGTTTCAAGGAAGCATGATGTAGTAGTAATGGGGGACTTCAATTTCCCCGATATTTGTTGGGTGACAAATTCTGTAAAACACGGCTCCTCCAAGAGATTCCTGACTTGTGTTGCTGATGGTTTCCTCCTACAGAAAGTAGAGGAAGGAACTAGAGGATCGGCTATCCTTGACTTGATCCTAACCAAAAGAGATGACTTAGTGGATTAAGTAGAAGTTACAGGAACTCTGGGGGAAAGTGACCATGTTATACTTGAGTTCTAAAGGAAGCAAAAGCCGAGTGTAGCCAAACGCATACCCTGGATTTTAGGAAAGCTGGTTTTAATAAACTCAGAACAATGATAAGTAAGGTCCCATGGCAAGTGACTCTAATGAAAAAAGAAGTCCAAGATCAGTGGGAGTTTTTAAAAAAGGAAATTCTCAAGGCACAATTACAAACAATTCCAAAAAGAAAAAAAGGCAGAAGACAACAGAAAAAGCCAATGTGGCTTCACAAAAAACTTAGAAATGACCTGAAAACAAAAAAGGACACATACAGGAAGTAAAAGGAAGGCCAACCTACAAAGGAAGAGTACAGGCAGGTAGCACAGAATTGCAGGGATGGCATCAGGAAGGCTAAAGCTAAGAACGAGCTGAGGTTAGTGAGGGGTGCTAAACGCAACAAAAAGGCTTTCAGCTATGTGCATAGTAAAAGGCAGAGGAAAGAAATGGTGGTTCACCTATTAAATAAGGATGGCAAAATGATAACAGATGACAAGGAAAAGGCAGAAGTGCTCAATTACTACGTTGGCTCTGTCTTCTCCCGAAAGAGGGTCTATGAGCCCCCTGGCAAAGGCGAAGTACAGGCTGAAGGGGCAGGACTGCAGCTTGAGATCAATAGGCATTTGGTCAAGGAACACCTAATTACTCTGAATGAGTTCAAATCTCCAGGGCCAGATGAACTGCATCCTAGAGTAATAAAGGAACTGGCAGAAGAACTCTCAGAACCACTGTCTATTCTCTTTTGAGAAAGAGGAAAAGAGGTACCTGGGAAATACAGACCGGTCAGTCTGACATCAATCCCTGGGAAAATTCTGGAGCAGATTCTAAAGCAATCCATCTGGAAGCACCTTGAAAACAACGCAGTGATTACTCGAAGCCAACATGGATTTGTCAAGAACAAATCCTGCCAGATGAATTTGATCTCATTTTTTGATCAGGTGACCTCCCTTGTGGAATGTGGGAATGCTGTGGACATAATATACCTTGACTTCAGCAAAGCTTTCGACAAAGTGCCCCATGATATCCTGATGAGCAAACTAGCTCAAAGTGGGCTAGATGACTCAACGATCAGGTGGATCCACAGTTGGCTACAGAATTGGACTCAAAGAGTGCTTATCAATGGGATCTTCTCAAACTGGGGAGAGGTAAAGAGCGGGGTACTGCAGGGCTCAGTCCTGGGCCCAATGCTCTTCAATATTTTTATTAATGACTTGGAGGAGGAGGTGCAGGGAATGCTGATCAGATTTGCAGATGACACAAAATTGGGTGGGATAGCTAATTCCCAGGAAGACAGAAACAGAAATCAAAGTGATCTTGATAGGCTGGAGCACTGGGCAGAAAACAACAGAATGAAATTTAATAGGGATAAATGCCAAATTCTGCACCTAGGGGGAAAAAAAACCAAATGCACAGTTACAAGATGGGCGATACTTGGTTCAACAATACTACAAGCGAGAAGGATCTTGGAATTGCTGTAGATCACAAACTGAACATGAGCCAACAATGTGATGTGGCTGCAAAAAAGGCAAATGCTCTTTTGGGTTGCATTAATAGAAGCATAGCTTCCAAATCCTGGGAAGTACTAGTTCCCCTTTACTCAACACTGGTTAGGCCTCATCTGGAGTACTTTGTCCAGTTCTGGGCACCGCACTTTAAGAAGGATGCAGACAAACTGGAGAGGGTTCAGAGGAGGGCAACAAAGATGATCAGGGGACTGGAAACAGAGCCCTATGAAGAGAGACTGAAAGAACTGGGCATGTGTAGCCTTGAGAAGACTGAGGGGAGATATGATAGCCCTCTTCAAGTACTTGAAAGGCTGTTACAGAGAGGAAGGCCAGGATCCCTTCTTGATCATCCCGGAGTGCAGGACACAGAATAAGGGGCTTAAGTTACAAGAAGCCAGATTCTGGCTGAACTTGCGGAAAAACGTCCTGACTGTTAGAGCAATACGACAGTGGAACCAATTACCTAGGGAGGTAGTGGGCTTTTCCACACTGGAGGCATTGAAGATGAAGCTGGACAGCCATCTGCCAGGGATCCTGTGACTTAGATTCCTGCATTGAGCAGGGGGTTGGACTCGATGGCCTTGTAGGCCCCTTCCAACCCTACTATTCTATGATAGCTCACAAGGTAGTTGGGAGGTTAAAATGCAGCAACCCCATGTATACTGCCATGAACTCCTTAGCCAAAGGATGGCACGCAAATGTGATAATGTGAAAGGGTTGTCCCTTTGCTGCCATTCTGGGCTATCTTACAGGCAACACAGGTTCCCCTTTTGCTTTCTACAAAACACTAGAATAATTGTTGTTATACGAGACTTTTTTAAACCAATTTTCTTTTTTGTCATGAAGCCTTGATCTAATGGGTCTGAGGTCTGTATTTAGGTTTAAAAACATTGATTCCAAGCAGCCTGAAAAAGCACAACACATATTCGGCCACAGATGGCCCTTCATCAAGAAAAACTATAATTAACAGATAAACAAGCCTTAAGATTACACTGTAGCCTGAAATGTGTTGGGCTTTTTTGAGCTGATTTGTCTGTTCTGAATAAACCTGATTTATTTATAGACTGCTCTTGTTCTGTGCTCATGCCGGGAGCTTCCCCTATTGCTGGACCCATTAAAGCATGATGAGAGAGAAAATCTACCAATGGAAGTGAAGTAGATTTATGAAAGCTCAACTGATGTGCTGAAAATCAGTCCTTTTAGGCATGCTTATTGTGCCCTCATTTTGCATAGTGCATTTCGTGGATGCTATTAAGTAGTAGCTATCCCTGATATACTGGTGCAGGGTGAGGGTTGCCTTTTAGAAGCAGATGTTAATCCTAAACTAACGTCCCACAATGTAGGCATAATTTTCATCTAAAGTATATTTCAAACTGCGGAGAGTGGAAACATCCATCATCTAACTTTTTTTTCTAAGGCTAGTGAACTGCATTCCCTCCCTTGTGAAATTCTTAAGAGGGCAGCAAGTCCAGGTCAACGGCTGTCCACTCCCTCTTGGCTTCGCCATTTTGCCAGTAACAGGAGATGGGGAAGGAAAACCATTTCTGTTGCTGAGGCAACAGGGAAAGGGGGGCCTGCAGAGGCCAGGAGAGATGGAAACTTCTGTGGAGAGATGGACGGATAGGTGACCAGTGACCAATACTCACGTGGTAAGGATTATCTGGATTAAAGGTTGGCCTGGTCTCTCGCCCAGAAGGTTGGGTAGCATTAGATGGACGTTCACGCTGCTGAGCCCGCTGGCGGGGACGTGGCCTCGTAGTTACTGCTTCCGCAGCAGGTTCAGATTGGTGCAGGTCTAAGTTGGATTGAGTCTGGCGTGCTTTCCTGGTAGCCCCTCTCTTTCTTCTTTGCCCAACTATGCAAACAGACATTGGGGCGCATGGCACATGTTAACAAATTCTACTGAATGCTAGTTTAAAGCAGCCAGGCTGCACTTCATAGACCCACCAGGCTAAAGGGGGCTAAAGTATGTTTGTTTTGATGTCCTGCAAAATATGAGAGGGTGCTTTCCCCAGGGATACACACTGGGGCACATGAAGGCTGCAGCCTAATGCAAGGGATTGAGAGTCTGGTCCAAAGGGACTGCAACAGAACAACAGGCATCAGTCACAGGAAGAAGCGGCAGAGAACAAACTGGTCTCCCCTAATGACCTGATCTTATGACGACAGCATAGAAGCAACTTCCATATGTCTTAGACTACAATTCCCAGCATTCCTGACCACTGGCCATGCTGACTGGGCTGATAGGCGCTCAAGTCCAAAACATTTGGAGGACAACACGTTGGGGGAGGCTGGCGTAAGCTTTTGTGGAGTAGAGTCATCATCTAACCAAGTGCACCATAGTCCCTGAAAATGCATGCCATAATAAATCTAGTAGTTTTTAAGGTGCCACAAGACTCTAAACAAAGAGGCAGTATGGCTAAATGGTTTAGCTATGCTGCTTTTCCTCAGGTTGTATCCATGTGATTGTGGGTTGAAAGGCTGCATTCTCCAATATCAAAAGCTGACAGGAGTGGGCATCGCTCAGTAACAGAACCCCTGTTTTGCACATAAAAGGTTCCAGCTTCCCTGGCATCTTCAGTTGAAGGATCTGAGCTAGACACTGTAATCTGTCAGATATCAATGGCTGAGACTCAGAGTAGATAATACTGAGCTAAGGGGACAAGTGCTGTGATTCAGAATAAGGCAGCACAAGTGTTAACAAGCTTAGCACTGGGATCCACCTAAGTCTCACCAGAGCTGCAGCTACTCCCTACACCTGTGTGGATCCTACATTGAATCTGCATGGCCAGAGGTAGTTTAAATCTATAATTGAACAGAACTGGAGGCACTCTATGAAAGAAAAGTTACCTTTTGGATAGGACGGTCGAAGCCAGAAAATCTGCAGATCTTCACAGAGCTCTAAAATTTTGGGGCTCAGGAAATTGTTATTCTTTATAGGCTGGTCTGCAGCAACCCAGACCAGAGAGTTCTCATCAAATTTAGCTGGCATAATTTCATCTTCCTGTAGGTGGACAGTAAAAAATTAAATTTGCAGTTAGCTCAACTGACAAAAGTTGTGGTGTGTACATCTCTCTGTGGCATGTCAGATTAGGGCCTAATAGCCAAAGGTGCAGTAAAGAAAGAGAGGCTACCTTCACGCAGTCATTTTATGTTTCAAGTTACTGTTACGCTTCCATTTGTGATTAGCTAGTAGTAGTGACAGTAGTTGATCTTATTAAGCTTAATGGAAGGAAGGAAATTAGCTCTACTAAAAAAAGACAATGTAAAAAATTAGGGGGAGGCTTCTTGCCAGGCTTGTGTCATTATTAACTGTTCATGAATCCAAGATGTCCCCTAGACACTGGTGCAATACATTCCAGTTTTAAAAATTGTGCTGCAGCAGAACTGTAATTTGAGATTGCAGGTGCCATCATGACACCATCACGCCATAGTATCTCATAAGATGAAAGGCCAGTTATCACATTAGCCTGGCCAGGAATCCTTCACACATTACGGGGTAGCAGGTATGTGCTTCCTTTCCCCCACCCCCATGTACAACTTAATGTGACATGAAGTATGTGTGTACATTTGTGTGCTGCATTTGCACAATTCTTTCAGAAGGGAATGATTGTGCAAATCAGATGCACGTGCAGCTTGTCCTGTGCACAGGGCAAAGAACACATATTGCTCCCAAAGTCTACAGGAGTACAGTCTGAGTTGAGTATGTTTATTTCTTTTTGTTGTGTTTTGATTGTTTTAATGTATTTATTTTTATGTTATAGTTAAGATTTTGTTTTAAATCTGGCTTTTATTGTTAGCCACCTTGAATGCCAGAAAGGTACGATATAAAATAAATCATCAGGCTCAAGAATTATCTAAACTGCTCTTACAATTCTTTTCTGATTGGGATTTGTCATCGGGACCATTTATATGCTGACAGTACTGAGGGCCAGTTCTTACATTATGGGAACAGCATGACTACAAGTTCCCCTCGTCTGTTTTCTCTGCCACTCTGGCAACTTAGGAACTGAGAAGCCACATAAGATGGGTGGAATCACTTGGGAAGAACCACGGCTACATAAAGTGGGGGGGGGGCAGTTGAGGTTCTTCCCATATGATGATCCCAATACTAGCACATGGTTCCCATTATTGTAGTGGTGAGGGAAACAGCCAAGGTGAGTATAGTGACAACACCACTTCTGTAATATAAAAGACAGGCCCTGAGATCTGATCATTGATTTATTACGGCTGCAAGCTCCAATGTGATTGATTGATTGACTGGGCTACATTTATTCAGCAAGGGAAAATGTTAAGTGGTGAGGCTGTAGATTAAGAACTCAGCTAATTATTTTCCAAAGCTACACTGGATCTGGTGGATGTGATGCTGTGAAAGTGATTGAAAAAGAAAACATGAAAGATGGCATTTCTATCCAACTATAATTGGTAGCTTTTGTTTATTAAATAGCAAATTAGTTTCTTCAGTATCTCAAAAATGCACACGCACTGAAATTTTGGTAATATGCAGATTTACAGTTCAATTCTATGTCTATATTCTCTGAATTAACCAATTGGGTACAAAGGGACCTAGGTAAGAGTGTATAGGATTGCAGCCTTAACTGGTTCGTGAATTGATCTATCATCTGCCATTTAACCGCTTAACCAACAAAAAAAATACTTTAATCATATAACAGCCTCATGATTCAGTAACACAAGCTTCCCCAACCTGGCACCCCCCAGATGTGCTGGATTGCAACTCCCATCATCCCCAGCCAGCATGGAAGTTATGGGAGTTGCAGTCCAACATATCTAGAGAGCACCAGGTTGGGGAAGGCTGCTGGAACAGAAAATCCCACTTCTTCAGGGTTGATCCTACACATTTTCAGTCAGCCAGTAAAAGAATTCAGAGTCTTGGCATAGACTAAGCTGCCCCGTCCCACAGCTGTAGTGTTTTAATGTTCCTGCTGCCTTGCTTTCTAGGTTACCATTTTCACTCCCCACCCCCGCTACAACTCCCAGATGTGTTGCTTAGTGTAGTGCTACTTGACGGGTCAAATGCACCGGATGGGTAATTTAGTAAACTTAATGCCGCTGCTGAAACATTACACTTTTCTCATTTCATGACTCTCCCAACTAACTATGCAACTTTAGCATTGCATTATGGTAATTTTTGCGCTCATAGTAAAAGAACAAAGAAGATTATGTCGTAAATGTCCTGGTTCACATTTCATTATAGCAAATATTGAATATAAAATGGCCAATTAAACTAGCGTTTGCAGAAATCAAAAGGGAATTTATCTGTAGTCTGAGGTTGTGTGCTTTTTCTTTACCATCCGTTTATTTTTATTTCCAAAAAGCTTTCACAAATTCTTTCCAAAAAATGGCAAGAGAAGATAAAAACGAAGCATAAAAAAAAAAAAAATCGCTAGCTTGAGAGCATAGAAGCCAGTTACAAAATCAATAATGACACTGTGCAAACAACTTGGCTAAATAAAATTGATCGAGTGAGGTATTGACACCAATCCCAAAGACTTTACTACAGAGGCCATTCAGAATTTTACCCTGTGGATCCATACAACATTTTAGTGATTTTTTTTTCCTCCACTGCTGCTAAGGAATAGCAGCTTTCTTGTTAAAAATAATACTTGGATTCTTTAAAGTTTCTAGTTCAATCAGTGCCATTTTCCTACATTGCTTTGAAGATGAGAATGAAAAAACCTTTAGGGTACACTTCAAAACGAAGGCTCTTTTTAACTTGCACTTCAAGCTTTTGGTCAATATAATTGCTTTTACTGAACAAGACTTAATCAGAGCCATCATATTAATTCAGCAGTGGAATGGGAAGCTGTACCCGGTGCAAACCAAATCTTTCGTAGAATCATAAAACTGATCTCTGGGGTAATAAAGTCTAACCTCATATTCTGGGGAAGAATTCTCTAAAATTTAAACCATTCCTAACTGATGTTTATCCAGTGTATTCTACCGAAACTTCTGATGAAGACTCGACCCATTTCCCATGCTGGCAGTAAACAACAATTGCTATTCCATTGTCTGCAAGGCATCCTTTTAATATTTCAAGACATATCAGGAAAACTTTATCTCCCCCGCCTTTTCTCTCAGGCAAACACAGCCCATTACACTTTTCTCACATGCTGTACATGCCGAAAGCTCTCTCATTTGCTCAAGGCTTTCCCCCGTTGATAGCTTTCTTAAAAAACAATGCCCAGACTGGACATAATACTCCAGTGACTTAACTAGTTTAGAGTAGCTGCAATCCAAAATGTCAATCTGCTTTCATGCAATAGCTTGTTTGCTGGTAGTGCCAAGACAGACAAAGGGAAATACTTTTTCACACAATGCAAAGTTAACTTAATTTATTACCACAATATATGGTGATGATCCCTAGCTTAGGTGGCTTTAAAGAAAGATTAGCAGACCAATGACAAACCAGTTGGAGCCTCTATTCATTGGACTGGATTGCTGGATGCTGCACCTGTAAACCAACACATCTAGCTGGCCATTACTGAACACAAAATGCTGGGCCAAGTGGACTCCTGGGCTGACCCAGCAAGGAGATTGATATGTTTTTGTTACCTTACTAACTCACACAATGGCCTGGCTTGCACATAATGCATTGCTAACCATTGTTTATTTAACCCATGGTTTGTTGCCCTATCCAGGGTTCGTCTAGCAGACGACTGAAGAAAATGTGTGTGTGGGGGGGGAGGTCTCAATCCCTGGGTTGTTTGTTTTCCTTCTCCTTTGCCCACTCCCTCCCTGTATCCAAAATGCCTTTGTGGTGCTGTAGTATTGGCATGTAGAGCGACTAGTTTTTTTCAACCACTCTTGCCTGCCACCTCTGTAGCCTAGCAAAACAACCCATGGTTCTGGGTTCACATGTAATGACAACCCATGGTTTAAACAACCCAGAGTTCACAACTTGAAGACAAACCTGGTTCTCTTTCTGGCTTGTTCATGGTTAACTATGGTTTGTTAGCAGACCTGCGTTTGCACATCATGGCAACCCAGAATTCAACAACCCATACTATGGGTTAGAGTTATGTGCAAATGAGGCCTAAATGTATAATTCTTTATAAGTTCTGCATCTTTCTTGGCAACTTGGCCACAGTGAGGTTACTTGCTATGAACGTTCAGGCATATATTATAATGACTCTGTAAAACAGGAACCCATCCTTAGTTCAGACGTCTAGACCAACTAGCTGTGACCGAGTATATTGATCTAAGACAAACACAGTTCCTTAAGGAAGTTTAACCATACCATTTACTATACTGATTTGGTTTCCTTGTCAACATTCTCCAAGGGTCCACAGTAATTATCTGTACTGTCCCCTGTACTTCCACCCTCAAAAGCAGCACAACTGGTGCCAGAGATTGGGGTGGAGCAAGGGCCAAGACCCAGAGACTACCCAGGGGATCGCCAAATTCAGAGCCTTGCCATGTTACTTTTCAGTGAATATGAGAAGGATATGACCTCCCACACAGACACATGAGTTGTTCCTGGGAGAGACCTGATGCTGTTGCAGTGGCAGCCATACTGCCAAGCCAAGCAATACGAGGCATGGAGTAGTTAGCGGTGCAGCTAGGGTAGGCCTTGGGGCCAAAGACCAGGGCCCTGCAGCTCAGGGCACCCCCAAATGGCCAACCAGAGAGCAGCAGGTAATGGGGCTGCATCAAGCAGGCCTGTCATCAGCACTTGGACCAGCAGGACTGATGCCGCTTGCCATGGCATCCTTTCTTTCTCATTTGTAAAAAAGCATTTTATAGTTAAGAGGGCAGCTGACTGGGCATGCACATGGCTACAGATGCACATTTTATTGCAAATGGAATTATTACTGAAGTAATGCACATGGCCAACTAAAAGCACCCCCTCCCCATAAGACCAATATGTCTGGGGTCTAAAATTTCCTAGCTGCACTGCAGGGAGAAGCAGATTGGTGCAAGTGCCATTTTCAAAGTGCTGCACTGTTTAGCTGTGATTTGAATTAACAAGCTGTCCCAGCCCACTTGCCTGACCAGTTCCATGAGATGCCAGGAAGTAGCCAAGGAGCCTAAAGAACAACCTGAGCTCCTCCTATTTCCCCTTATGGATGGGCAGAGGCCATTTGTAAGTATCAGCCCTGAGGACCACTTGACTGCTGCAGCCTTTCACTGCTCATCTAGCCTGGAAGGAACTTCTGCTAAAGAAAGCCAGGCCCAGCCTAGGAAGGAGCAGCAGCAGAACTCAGCAGGGAAACGAAGAGGAGGTGTGGTAGGGCTTGAATTCTCCTTCAAAATATTCCCAGTTGCTTTCAGGGGCTCCTCGGTGTTGTTGTTTCTTCACGCAAGTTCTATGGAGAAGTGGACCCAATCCCCACATGTCAAGACTCCTCACATCCCTTCTCCTTTCCTCATACTTGGTGAGTCTTTACAAATAGCCGTCTTTGATGTTTAAGCATATTTTGGGTGATGACTACATACCAGGTCAAAAGAGAGGCTCTCTTTCGTCATTGCATTGACTTCAGGGATGTGAGTTTTAGCTTGGGCTTTAATGTAGCATCTCTCTCCTCCAGTGAAACGGATTCCAGTTATGCCCTAGAAAGCAAGACCTTGGTTATTATTATTATTATTGTGTCAAGGTGCCACATGACTGCTAAAAACACAAACCGCTTACACAGAGAAGTGCTTTAAACGTAGAAGGCAAGAGGAGAGGCTGATTGATTTGTAATCTCGTGGTCGTAGGCATTCATAAACACACTGAAATAAAACGTTTCATGGAAGTTTTTAAAATAGCAGTGGCTTGATGAAACGCTTTTTATAATTTACCTCCCATTCAGAACATACCTATACAGCTGCAGCATGAGGCACACCCCCATTAAGCTTTGCTCCACAGAAAACAGGGAGAAGACTCTTTGCACACGCAGCGTGACACACGCAAAACACACACTCATCAAGCAACTGAGAAGAGGAAAACACAACACCTGAGCAACAATCGCTTCCTTCACATACTTAGAAGCAACAGTAAATTTACCCAGATACCGCAGTTCTAAAGCACTTTCTATCACCAGAGGATTATTATTTATTGTTTATATAGCATCACCCATGTTCCTGGCACTTTTCAGAGAGTGAAAAGACAGAACTCTTCCCCAAGGGGCTTATACTCTCTAAAAAATACACACAAGGAAGGGGAGAGAAATGCAAGCTGGGGAGGAGAATATGTGATTATTTCAGCTATCTGTACAGTAGGGAATGGAGCAGAGGGCTTGATGCAAATGGGCGGGCACAGCGTAGCAGCCAACATAATCAGGCACATTCCTGGGCCAACAGGAGCTGATGGCAATCACCACCATCCCTTTTTTACTAGGATGTGGACACACTGCAAAACGAAGTGCTGCTGAGGCTGCAGCCACCCACCATTTCATTTCCCCAGAATGCCCTTGGGGCCTGCTACACCATGGCCCAGAGGCACTCGGGGAAAAGAAGATGGCAAACAAGGGCAGCCTCCACTGGTACTTCACTTTGTAATGTGCTTGCAGCTATTGGGCATAGTCCAACAGGTATCATATCAGAACTCCCATCATCCCCAGCCAGCATGGCCAATTGAGGAAGGCTTTTTGGAAATATGGCAATTGGGGAGACATGCACCTTACT
This sequence comes from Heloderma suspectum, assembly GCF_057233095.1. NCBI lineage: Eukaryota > Metazoa > Chordata > Lepidosauria > Squamata > Helodermatidae > Heloderma > Heloderma suspectum. Next base: position 173,363,997 of record NC_139460.1, on the reverse strand, counting down.
GTGGGATGAGCTGCCTGCCTGCCATCAGGCATTTTCAAACGGTGTTCTGGGAATCCCTGGGGTCTTTGGAAGTTTATATTCTCAGAGAGAAAATAAGTGTGTGTGTGGGGGACACACACACACAACAACACAAACTTCCTTTCTTGCCCCTTCTTTCCAAGCTTCTCCTGCAACGAATACCTGCAGGAGGGTGCTAGGTATGCTCTGTGGTGCATTCTCCATGCACGCATAAGAATGATGCCAATAAACCTAACCAGGACCCTGCATGATTCCCATGTATGCCCTAGCTAGAACATGCTCCAGAAATGTTTAGAATGCACAGGGGTCCCCCCACAAACACACAGAGGTTCCTAGGCAGACAAATTGATGGGGAAAGGGTTATCTGAAGGCAGAAATGCTAAAAATCACAGTAACAAGATATCCAAAGACAAGGAGGAAGTGATTTATTTGGCCCAACCCATTTTGGCAAAGGTCTTCTTCAGAAGCACATGCACGTACATCTGAAATATCAGAGGAGTATTTACTTGGAAACAGACCTCCCCCTTTTTATTCCTTTTTTATAGGATATTTTCCAAGTCCTTTTGATATTTCATTTTCATGTATATCGGCCCCTGAAGAAGATCTTTGTCAAAATGGGTTGGGCCTAGTATATCACTTTCTTGTGCCCCTGAGAGTTCCTCTGCATCTTCTTTGGGTCAAAAAGAAAAAAAAATCAGAGTCAACCATGCTTACAATCTGAAAATCATGAACTTCAATAGCCTCTTCCTCTCCACTTCCAGTTTTAAAGGTCTCCAGATTGTTTCCAGCATCTATTTCCATTGAGCCCTCTTGCACTTGCCCATTAATACTCATTGTGTAGCGTACATTGTAGACCTGGAATCAAAACAAACAAATCAAAACAAACACTTTTAGAGATCACTCCTATGGCTCCTAGACAGAGTCGGGGGGGGAGGGGGGCAAGCATAGGATAGTTCAGATTTCTAGATCTGAGGTTGAAGACAGCGCTCCCCTCCCCCCTCACAGCCAGTGCGGACAGAGTCATGCCAGCAACCTCAGAGAGTAGGGAAAAGGGGGGTGCCGGTGAGAGGGGATAGCTCATGCTGTATCCCTAGGTCTCCCCAGCTTCCCTCCCTCCCACTCTGCAGAGCCCCAGTTAGACAGGCGAAAAAGCTCATCTAGCCAAAATGCAGAGCTGAAGGAGAGCGGAGGCAAAAATCACCTTTGCCACTTCTCTCGCTCTGCACTGGATGGCATAAGCCTCTGTGTTCAGAGGGTTACAGCCATCCCAACAGACTGTGCCCTTAGATGATGACTTTGGGTTGAACCAAAGTAGCACTGCTGGGCATACAGTTTCATCGTAATGCAGTTCAACAGGAAAGGCTACGTGGTCTCAGATGTGGCACTGAGGACCTTACGTTAGTTTTCTGGGGGATCTCAACATCCATGCCAAAGCCATCTAGGAGGGCTCCCAAGAACTTATCAGCCCAACACATGAGGTGGATTAACTCTGGACTTGATATGCTTTCTCGACTGGGCTGATCAGGATGTGGGAGAGTTTTCTTCCATTGCATTGTCATGGTCAGTTCACTTCCTGGTGTAGTTTAGACTGCCAACAACCATTCCCTTTGCTGGGGTGGTTTCCTTACCTGCTTCCCCAGCATTAGAATGATCCACCCCTGGAGGCTGATAAAATCTGAAGGGGTTCTGAGGACCTTCAGAAAGTTTCAGGTAGGCATAGCAGCCACTCTTGGTGAATCCCTAATCAGGGATATGGAGATTACTTGGGCAGTTATTGTCCCTAAGCATTCCCTCATGTAATGTAGAGGCAAAAAAGCCATGAGTCTTCTAAGTACTGGGATCTCTTGCAGGATTTGCCCAGGCTTTTGAGATCGGCAATACTCTAGGATTTGTTTACATGCGCTTTCCTTCACCTTGTAGCATAAAACAGTGGCTTCATTTGCACGTAACATTAAACCAAGACTTAGTTTTACAAGGACAGGCCTGTGCAAGCTTCAGGCTCATGTACTGCCCTCTTCCCACACTGTTCCAGCATGGCCACAAAATGAGTCTGGAAGCTTCTATTCCATTTATAATTAACCATGGCTTAGTCTTACATATGTCTGAATCTGGACAAACTGCAATTAGTCTATGAAGTTGGCTTGTTTTACAAACCATAGTTAAGCTTAACCCTAGTTTAGGTTTGGACATAATACTAACTGTGGTTAATAAAAAATGGAAGCAGAAGCTTCCAATCTCCTTCTCATGGGCACACCACAGAAGGAGAAGGGAGGGGGAGAGCCTGTAAGCCCAAAGTTCACACAGGCATATCCTCTAATGCGAAACCATGGTTTAATACCCCTAAACCATATTTTAAAATGCCTGTGTTCACACATAGTATAACAGTTAGCTATATGGTATGTACTCCAACATGTTCAGACTGTATCCATTACTATAACCATTACATTGCTATAACCACAGAAACCCCCCAGCATTATCACTGGCTCAAGCCACAAACTCTGTTAGTGGATCATAAGACCCATGAAGTTTTTCTGGATTATGGTTATCCTATTACTATAATGTAAAACATAGTATATCTGGAGATAACCATGGGTAGTCCTTTCACAGACATTGTATATGAATGAGTCAGCACAAATAATTTATCAAATTTGTACCCTGCTTTCTTTCATAAAGCTTAGATGTACATGGAATTATCCTTTTCTATACTCACAACAACCCTATGAGGTAGGTTAGCCTGAGAAATGGTGACTAGTCATCCTGTGAATTTCATGGCCAAGTGGGGATTTGGACCCATGTCTCCCTAATCCAAGTGTGAGACTCCATCTACTCCACATTGATTTTCTGCAATGGGGTAGCAATTCTACTATGAGCAAACAGGGCCTCTCTGAAGAGCATAAAATAACATTCTGAGGGAAAGTTTTATAGAAGAGTACATCTTTTGGCTCTCTTTTAAAACATTAATTGACTGATCAGTTGATTAAGTGCAGTTGACTAACTGATCAGTTAAAGTAGCACATTTATATTAAAAATTTCAGCTACACACACACACACACACAGTCAGGTCCAGAAATACTGGAACAAGGATAACTGTTTTGGCAGTTGGCCTCTGTACACCACCACATTGAAGTTCAAAGGAAACACACCCACATGGGAGTGAAGTCAGGACTTTCAGCTGTAATTCAAGGGGGTTGACAAAAGTGGGGCACTAACCATTCAGAAAGGACAGCCAGTGGCATACACCCTGCCCCATCATTGGTGGCTCATAAGTAATGGAACAAACCAATATCATTTCAAACTTAAGGATCGCCTTCAATACCTGGATGAAAATCCTTTGCAGTCAATGACTGCCTGAAGTCTGGAACCCACGGACATGACCAAATGCTGAGTTTCCTCCCTCGAGATGCTTTGCCAGGCCTTCACTGCAGCTGCCTTCAGCTGCTGCTTGTTTGTGGGTCTTTCTGCCTTCAGTCTTGTCTTCAGTAAGTGGAAAGCATGCTCTATTGGGTGGAGATCAGGTAACTGACTTGGCCATTGAAGAACATCCCACTTCTTTGCCTGGAGAAACTCTTGGGTACCTTTTGCTGTATGTTTTGGTTCATTATCCATCTGCAACATGAAGCGGCGTCCTATCAGTTTGGCAGCATTTGGCTGAATGTGAGCAGAAACTATAGCCCTATATACTTCAGAATTCATCCTGCTGCTTTTATCAGCAGTCAGGTCATCAATAAACACCAGTGACCCGGTTCCATTGGCAGCCATACATGCCCATGCCATAACACTGCCTCCACCGTGTTTGACAGATGATGTGATATGCTTTGGATCATGAGCTGTTCCTTTCCTTCTCCATACTTTTCTCTTCCCATCATTCTGGCACAAGTTAATCTTGGTTTCATCAGTCCAAAGAATCTTATTCCAGAACTGGGCAGGCTTTTTTAGGTGTTTGCTGGCAAAGGCTAATCTGGCCTTTCTGTTCTTAAGCGTTCCCAGTGGTTTGCACCTTGTTGTGAAGCCTCTGTATTTACATTCATAAAGCCGTCTCTTGACTGTAGATGTTGACAATGACATGCCTACCTCCGCAAGAGCATTCTTGACCTGCCTAGATGTTGTGAAAGGGTTCCTCTTCACCATGAGCAGAATTCTGTGGTCATCCACTTTAGTTGTCTTCCATGGTCTGCCAGGCCTTTTGCTGTTGCTGAGCTTGCCAGTTAATTCCTTCTTTTTCAGGAGGTTCCAAACTGTTGTGTTGGCCACTCCCACTGCTTTTGCTATCTCTCTGATGGGCTCATTTTGTTTCCTCAGCCTAATGATGGCCTCCTTCACTCGCATGGACACCTCTTTAGACCTCATGTTGGGAGGTCCAGTGAACAACTACCAAATGCAAATGTAACACTCAGAACCACCTCCAGGCCTTTTATCTGCTTGATTGGTCATGGGGTACCCAGGAAACAAGCCACACCTGGCCATGCAGCTGCTTGTCAGCCATTCGTTCCATTACTTATGAGCCACCAGCAATGGGTGTGTGTGTATGCCCCTGGCTGTCCTTCCTGAATGGGTAGTGCCCCACTTTTGCCAAACCCCTTGAATTACAGCCAGAAGTCCTGACTTCGCTCCCATCTGGATATGTTTCCTTTGAACTTCAATGTGGTGGTGTATGGAGGCCAACTGCCAAAACAGTTATCCTTGTTCCAATATTTCTGGTCCTGACTGTATGTCACAGTATATGAATATGTTATGCTTCTTTTATTTTTAATATGTTTAAAGTAGTCATTTTCCATGTTTTAGCTGTGTTGATATTCATCTCTCTTTTAAAAACTATTTTAAATTATCATTGCTGCTTTTAAATTATTTCAGTGCGTTTTATCACTGGTTTTATTGTCTTTGCTTTTATTATGTATGTCACACTGAGAGCTTCGGCTACAGGGTGGCTCATAAATGGCATAGAAAAGATAAATAAATAATACACTCCTGTGACTAGCAGCATGGCTTAAAAATGCACAGGCTGGATCCAGGCTAAAGCCACAATCCCATACTCACCTGTGAATAAGTCCCACTGAACTCAATGGGGCTTACTTCTGAGTAGACATGCATCGGACTGCACTATAAATTAGGCATGCTTTAGTCCCATTGAAATCAGTGGGACAAGTTAGTCATAACTAATTTAAGTCCCTTTCATTTCAGTGGGACTACAGCATGACTTAGTCTGGATCCAGCCCTATGTGTTTGCTTGCTTCCTCCACCATTTTGTCTAGTTATCCAAAGATTTATAGGATCACATTCTCACATGATATGGAGGGCCTAGGATGGAGAACGGAGGACTTTTGAGTGCTGTAGGCGCATAGTTTGTGTTTATGTGCAGCAGCCAGAGATATGTTTTAATTTTATTACTAGTAGCACCTTCTATCGTGCTCTGGCTGTAAAAAAAAGCAGGACAGAAGAAATGTACACGCTTGGAATGAGAGGAAAATAAAACACCTGAAGAATGTGGCGAACTCCCAAGAAGAAATCTTAAGTAGGCTTGTTTCTTGTTCAAACTTTTCTGGCTGAATTATAAATGAAACCTGACAGAATAAGGGAAGGCTTATTCTGTGTTCAAAATGGAAACATTTGGATCGGCAGTTTTTTTTTTTTAAGGGCAGCTTAGTTCTCAACACTTTGCTTTATAGAAATCATTAAGCTGCAAGACCCACCTTATATATCACATAAACTCCTGTTGTATCCTGGTTTGTATTATTCTCAGAGGTACAATGAACAAGATTACCAGAGCACAGCCTGAAGAAACTCACATGATGCAGCAGCTTTGATGAAGCTAAGCAGGTTTGGGTGTGCTCAGTGAGTGGGTGAGACCACCTGGGAACCCAACTTACAATGCCTTGAGTTCAGTGGAAGAAGCAGGTATATAAAGCCACAACATACCAGTGCAAATCTATCATTTGAGGCCCAATCACAAACATTTCTACATTTCTAATAGAACACAACGACCAGTAGAGGATTACTGACTGCTACAATGATGCAAGTTTTCCATTCAGCCTACCCTCTTATTTTTGACAGGATTAATTTGAATTACCAAGTGTGTCTTTCAATGGTATTTCACTACTTTCTCTCTCTCTCTCTCAATTTAAAAAAAGGCCTGACAGAATTATACCTTTCTCCAGAATGGGTTTGACAACAGATAGTTACATTCCTGACTTGGAAAAGAGGACGCGAGTGCTTCTGAAAATATTGTTCAGCTGTACTGACAAGTTAGCATGTAAACCTGCTGGTTAAACTAAGAGTTTAATAGCTAAACACTTTTTAAAAACCAGGTGAGTCCTGCACACATTCTTTCTAATAATGGTTTCGGGCAACTGGGGAAGCATGTTTAGGGCTCTCTTGGTGGCTTCAGAGATTGTTGCCTATAGCAGATGATTAGAGGTATAGATCAGGGCCAACCCAAGATATTTTGCTAACTGTGGCAGAACAGCCAATGTTGCCTCTTCTGCTCCCCAAGTCAAGGCACAAAGTATCCAAGGCCAGCCAAGTTATTCTGGCACCTGAGGCAGAAAACCCCACAGGCACCTCTCCCCTCTCCGTGGCAGTAAAAATACGACAATAATGAATTAAATACCATAACAATGTGCTGCCCTTACAAGACCCTCACAACCAGCTGTCTGAGGCAGCCGTCTCATTCTGCCAGAATGGCAAGGCCAGCCATGTCAGAGGAGACCAGGGGCCCAAAGGAATCAAATCCAACTGAAAGACAAAGTCTTTAACTCCTCACCTCTTTGTCATTCACCTTCCAATAGTAAAAGGCTCCAATGGCTCCGAAGAGGAGTAGGATAGCTCCACCAATGAGCACCATGGCCCCAATCCTGAGCAGCCTCCCTGTGCTAGAGGGTTTTGCCATCACAGTGGAGTATGCCTGCAGCAAGGGGAAACATAGAGTTACCGGAGCAAAAGACAACGGTCCCCCATTGTGGGGAAGATCACCTCACTTTCTGAGGGGAAAGCTTTCCCTTCACAGGGGAAAGGAGGAAAGCTTTCCCTTCACAGAGTTGCACACATGACATACGAAGTCTCTGCTCAGACAAGGGGTGCTTTCGCCCCACCATCTTAAAGACAACCTAAAAACTCACAGCAAAAACAAAAACTATTCAGCAGCCAGCAGAGCCGATTTGGAACTTGTTGCACATGTTATGTGTGCACATGTGTGTACATGCAAGACTGAGAGAAAAGGAACGGGGGCATAGGCTTAGATCCATGAGGATAGGATGAGATCAAGTTCCCTTGCTGTACTCCCACACTCCTTTATGTGCCTTTCTTCTCTCTCAGACCTCCATACACACACACACACACACACACACACACACATAGAGTTCCAAATGGGATCTGCTGTTTGAGAAGAGCTACTTGTCCCCTCTACCCACCCACAGTCCAAAACTACTTGCTGGAAAGTTTCTAGTGTGCACTTACTTGCCTCTCTGCTTTCATCTTCCAAGTAGGTCTGCCAGGTCAAAACTTCAGGGGAAAAGAGACATGCTGGGCTATTGGGTAGCCACTACATTCCAAGCTTGAATGTCGTTTTCAAATTCCATCTACACCATGAACTTACTAGATGGCTTTTGACAAGTAACTATATTCTTCTATACAGTCTCTTGTGCAGTGCAATCCTATGCATGTGTACTCAGAATTAATATCATATTAATTGTGGCTTACTCTACAGTAAGTGTGCTCCAGGCCACAGTCTTTTTCCCATCATTATAAATGCACATTCGATTCCCCATTTATTGCACCTATTCCACAGGTTTGCCCTTGGGCGCTTCCAGACAGAGAGGTTTAAGAGCTAGTAAGGCACTGTGCAACTATTCTGTCTGTTTTTCACTTTTCAGGTTAGGAAAAAGACGGAAGAAGAAGAGGAGGGAAAATATGGGGGGAGTTACAAGGCATCTGGAACCCCTGCAAAATTCTATGGATGAGGCAGGGCGATGGTGCCATGTAAGCCTCACCTGGAACCACCCTAGAGACGGGGCTTTTGTTGCAGAGTTATCATATTTTGTCCAAGCAACCAAAGCCTGATGTTAGAGCGTAAAACACATTATTGCAGAACGGAGTATAATGATGCTCAGACAGCTGCTTCTTGTAAAGAGCAACTTCAAAGAAGGGGCAGTGGTGGGCAAGGGGTGGCCAGGGTTGGGGTGGTGAAAACAAGTGGCACCTCCCTTTCATAGTGTGAGAGGTACTTAATCCTATCTCTGATGCCAGGTTTTTTTTTCCTGCTCCAAATGTCCGTCTGTCCCCCCCGCCCCTTTCCTGGGAGGTTCCAGGAGGGTGTCTATGCTTAAGTATGTGATCACTATGTGGAATGTGGCTGCATGAGCATCATGGACACCTACTGCGGATTGTCTGTTACATGCTTAATTCATGATGAGCAAGACAACTAACAACTGAAGAAGCGCCTTGCTGGATCAGACCAAGATCCGTATTATCCAGCTCTCTGGATGATACCCAAGCTGTTCCTCCAGCAAACTCTCTTCCTTTCCACCAGAAGTTTCCCACATACTTGAGAATGTGCTTTAGTTCTGGCTTTGCACAAGAGGTTTTAGCTGGTACTGGAGAGAAGATCGAGGCTGCAGAGACCCCCTACGGAAGGGGCATGGGTGCACGTGTAACATTTTGGAGGGGACACAATGGATCTTGAAGAGACATTAATCACCCTTGTATCTGGACCTTGTACATCAGTGCTTTGGGACCACGGCCAAGATAACTGGATTGCCAGTACCAAAGCATTTAGAGGGGAGGATCACCAGTTCTGTCTGGGATCAAGCTAACAGGGTGCTTCCAGATGAGGCTTCTGTCACGCAGTAGTCCTGCCCCATTCACAAAATTTTATGGAAGGTCCAGCCAACGGCGTCTTCAGCTTCTAACCCTTCCATGTTTTCTCACCGCTTCTTCCATCTTTTTTCTTTCCACAAAAATCTGTTAAGGAGGAAAAGATGGAATAGCTACACAGTGTGTCCTCACGGTAGCGCTAGCAGCCCTGTCTGGAAGCAGCCATAGTTTGTGTTAAAGGCGACAACTTGCAAGAATGTCCTGCTCCTGACCATTTGCCAGTTCAGCAGGGGCCAAAGCTATAACAAAGGTATATGTGGTATTTTTCTGGTTACTCTGTTTTCTATAAGATGTGTTTTTAAAAAAAAAAAAATCGAAAAATGATGGGGGGGTCTACATATACTTTGAGTTATTCTGTCTCCTTTAAAAATAGCAAGAACCCTGTTGCCTGCGCATGGTCAACTTGAGGCACTCTGCACATGCTTCGCGGTGCATATGTATAGTGCCTGAATAGCTTCCTGAAGCGATGCCTGGGTTTTCCAAACAAATGCTGGATCTAAAGCCAAGGCTGTTCATTCAGTATTTACCCCCACCCTCACCCTCACCTTCACCCTCTCTCTCTCTCTCTCTCTCTCACACACACACACACACACACGGGTATGGTCTCTAGACCTGGAGCAGACCTTTTAAAGTTTCAGACAAGACGCGAGGAGGGGTAGGTAGAGACAGCGTGGGGTGCGGGCTTTAGAAGGCAGAAGGCGGGGAGGTACTCACAGGGGGCATCGGGGCCTGCTCGACGTCCTCCGGCCCTGCCGAGGCGATGGGCACCTTCTCCAGCCTCTCTGCCATCCTCGCTGCGCGGTGCCCGCTGCCGAGCTCCGTCGCCGAGCGCGCCTTCGGTCGTGCTTTTCCTGTGGCTCCTGCAGCCCCGACGGGGCGGGAGACGGCGCGAGGAGGCGCATCTCGGCGAGGCGGGCGCGGCGGCGCAGCCACGTGGGCGCCTGAGCAACCTGCAGGGCGGGAGGCCCTAGCCGGCCAGCGCAGACCCCGCGGCTCCTTCCCGGGCTTTGGAGACAACGGACCCTTTGAGCGCCGCTGCCCGCAAGGCAAACCCGAGCTCTGAAGCAGCCTCCTTGCAGGACGCCCCCGCCAGTCCTGTCCGCTGCGAGAAAACCCAGCCGCAGAAAAAAGGGAGCAAAACCAAAAGCAGGGAGGACCGCAGGTACTGTCAGGACGGCGCAAGCCTCAGTATAGAAGACCTGTTGGCTGGTACAGGGGGCCTGACACGAACTTGGAGGTGCAAGTTTCAAAAACAACAAAACATTGGACCCAACATTTTATTTATGTATAATGCTTACATATTGCTTAATATAATAAGGGAGGTATGGAGCTGTGTTTGATTTCTTAAGGAAAGAAAGGCCGTGGGGCTCAGGCCTGCGTGGGCACCAACATGGCAACTACCCCAGAAGGAAGCCTGGCCCTTTAGCTGGGGCTGCCTGCAGTTGGTCATTGATCCAGAAAGGAGGAGAGGTGGGGTGACTAGATCACCACCAGAGCTGGTGTCGCTACTGGCTAAGAGGTTGGGCCGTCAATGGGGAGGCCCCTGGTCTGGATCTTTCCCCTGCTATGAACTCTCTAGATGGACTTGGGCAAATCACACAGCCCCGAACCCCATGTCTGTATACCATGGGAACAATAACACTCATCAACCTTACAGGGTTGTTGTTAGGATCATGGCAAGGGAATGGATGTGAAGTAACTTAAACATCCTGAAGTGCTATATAACTATAAATCCTAAAGTAGGGACTGGGTAAAAGCTGGATCCATGAAGTAAAAAATGGATCCTGATGATTTCATATGATTTTTAAAGGGGACACCCACAAAACCACCATCTATTCTCAAAGCACATCTGCCAACATGGACTGAACCATAAAAATTATGGATCCAGCACTTGTTTGCGCTGCCATGGCACAAAAACATGGATTTGAGGCACTGATCCTCTTGATTTCATGTGATTTTTAAAGGGGGCACACATACCCCAACCACCATCAAATCACAGAGCCCATCTTCCTCCATGAACTGAAACATAAAACTGAATGGAAGACATATCTGAAATTCTCGTCCCTTAGAAGGCCGAGGCTTAGACAACTAATGGACGGCCACCAAGTTTTGATCTCACTGGAGTCCCCATATGGGGTTGCCCCTGTAAAGTGCAAACTCCAATCTTCGCCTACTCTTACTACCACTCAGTTGTTGTCTTGCTGATGAGGTCACCCACCCTCCACAAATACCCAATCCCCTAACCTTGCTTGCCTTGGCATTGGAGGGAATCACCATTCCAGCAGCCAGCCAGCTATGATGAGTTTTTTATTGAAACTCTTAAGCTGCTATTTACATCTTTCAGTTTTTTAGCTAGTTAGGTTTGTAGTTTAGCTATGAATTATATTTGCAGATATGACTTGCTTTATATTTCATGTATATAGCCATATATCTCTAATTTATATCTATGCATCTATATGTATCTATTTCTGTCTGTCTGTCTATCTATCTATTTCTATAGAGATATAGGAATTTAAATTTATATATATATTCATATTTATGGAGGGCACAATCCTATCGGGATAGGTGGCTGCTTCTGAACTTGGAGGTGACCAGCTATCCAATGCAGGGTAGGAGAAGTGTGGAGGGGATCGTCCCCTCTGTGCTTCAGCTGCCCTGCATTTACGGCTAGACCGCCGATTTCGGTGGTCTAGCCGTGGGACCTCGGAGTGCAGGAAGCAGCAGCTAGATGACACATAGGATGTGTCGTACCGGCATTTCTGACTTCCCCGCCCCAATACACCCCCAGGAACACCCTGTTTTTGCTGCTCCACCCTCCGCATTCCTCTTCCAAGCGCAGAACACAGGGCCATTCCACACTGCCTACAAGGCAGCTGGGGGGGGGGGGGGTCCCAGAAACCAACCTATCCTATGGCCGTCTAGCCGCTGACTAGCAGCCATAGGATTGCACCCTTACTTGGTCAAAGTTAAATGTCTTGGGCTGCAATCCGATACACACTACCCAGGAGTAAGTCCCATTTAACTTAATGGGACTTACTTCTGAGTCATACATGTGTAGGATTGCACTGTTAGTTCTAGTTTAGCTACAAATCATATTTGCAGATATGACTTGCTTTATATTTCATTTATATATATACATATATATATGTATCTATATCTATGTATCTGTATTTATATCAATATCTATATTTCTATAGAGATATATGAATTTAAATTTGTGTATATTCATATTTATTTAATTGGTCGAAGTTAAACATCTTAGGCTTCAATCCTATACACACTACCTTCGATTAAGTTCCATTGAATTTAAGGTGACTTACTTCTAAGCAGACTTGTCTAGGATTGCACTGTTATAATTTAGCTACAACTCATATCTGCAGATATGACTTGCTTTATATTTCATTTATATATTCATATATATCTAAATTTATATCTATGTATCTATATCTATATTATATCAATATCTATATATGTAGATACAGATAGATAGATAGATAGATAGATAGATAGATATGAATAGTTGCATAAGTGGTTAGGTTAGGTTAGGTAGTTAGATGAATGTGTTACACTTAACCCTGTTCCTTCAAGCAGGCAAAGCCATCAACCAGGTAAGAGACCAAAATTAATTATTTTTTATTGTAAATCAATGCATGCTGTATGGGGCAGATTAACAAACCTTTAAAGAGCTTCCCCCACCACCCAGTTAACATTCCCTTCCTCCCCTCCCAGGCCATCAGAGAAGGATTCCTTTAAGCTCTGTCATGTCCAAGCAGTTCTCTTTCTACTGTTAACATTTGATTGACTTCCTTTATGCAGGCCAAGCCACTTACCAGGTAAGAGATCAGAAATAATCACATTTTTATTGTAGGTTTTCTGCATGAAAGGTAAGTAAATGCATGCTGGGCAAATGGGTTTTGGGCATACTTTTAAAGAGCCACCCTCCTCCTGTTCAGCTATGGCAATTAGTGTTGTGTCAGGGAAGAAAACTGGAATACAAACACAACCAAGGTCCCTTTCTCTTTTCCTACCCTTTTCTCTCCCAGCCTATCTAACTCCTCTTCCCTGACTCTCCTAACTGATACCCAAGTGCCTTGGATTGCTCCTGTCCATCACATGCAGCTCCTGACCCACGTTCTAGAAGGGCTGGACTTCATACCACTCCCCGGCCTCATATTGATGCATTTGCCCATACATGTAACAATCACAATACACTCAGGTCATCCTGGAGTTTGCTTTTTCTCAACATCCGGGTGCAGTTTCAGAGCCTCCATTCTTTGGCATCTGTGCTCTTTCCAATGCTACTGTTGTTCTTGGTCTCCACATCTGAATTTGCAGTTGGTCGTTCTAGCTCCTTGCCTTCTTTCTTCATCTGAGACAAATGTTGCTTGGTGCTGATGCACTTATGAACAGCACATTTGTTGTTCCCCCATTCCTTAATTTTTGGTTTCAGCAAGAAGTCTGTCTGCCTCACCGAGTTCTGCTTGCCACTTTAGAATTCTTTTTTGTCCATGTGTTCAATTTAATCTGCAGGGCCTTTGTGGCACTGTGGAGGTTTCACCAACTCTAACTCTGTCATGAGGTCATGCACCCATTTCCTTTGCTCTTGCGCTATCCTTGGCAGCTCTGCTATCATGCTCTAGATCTTCTCTTTTTGCTCTTGGAAGAATTGCAATGGAACATTCATCTGAGAGAGGGCCCTGGACACTCGCCTTCCTGTCTCAAAGGCATCGTACATCAGTTCAAGACTTGAAGCCTTGAGATCTCATGCTCTAGCAGATGAACCCTGGATCTGCTCTGTTTCTTCTCAGGTTTCATTTTGCCATTGGCAGCTTTGTTGCAGACCACATGTCATTTTTCTCCTAGCACAACACCTGGCTGGCTGAGATGCCACGTTCTTCAGCTGTGCTTTGTTTTTGGCCTGTCTACTGCCGCCGCCTTTTCTTGCTGCTAATGAGCACTGATCCCAACAAAATCCTTTTGCAGATCTGCAATGCTCTTTCCTAAGATATCCTTAGGGTCACAGTTCCTTATTTCTTCCCAGGTCCAGCTATCTCAATAATCCTGTCCACCCACCCATGAGATTGCTCAAGGGCTCTGCTCTATGTCAGAAGCTCTCCTGTGGGTCACGCTTCCACCACATGTCACTAACTCTTCCTCTCTTTCTCTTTTTCTTTCCGTCTTTATTTCCCTCCATTTCTAACTCTTTCCCTCCATCTGCAACCTATGGTGATAGCAATTGCTTGGCACCCAGGGGTAGAGCTGGGGTATTCCTGGACATCCCAGGTCATAGGATGTGAAAAGGAATGGGCTTGGCTGGCAAGGTTGTAGGATTAACGATACTTGGATGTTGCACTTGCATGTTTCTTCCACAGGTGCCAGCAGAAGGGAGATCTGATGTGGATCTTTCAGGGGTTACAGTATCATGTTTGGGGCATCATGGAGGGCCGCTGGCTCCAGCAGTGAAATGCAGATTGCCTTTGCTGGATTGCCAGAAGTGGCATGGAGGCACAGCATGCTTGAGAGCTAGCTGCTTCCAGTCCTTTTCGTGGGTTGCACATCAGCTCTCTTCCTCCAGTTACCTTGATTCACCTGAGAGAAAGTGAGCTAGCATGAAAGAACTGGCAGGTCCACTGGTATTTAGGCTTCGGAGGAGCTTGCACTCATGAGGCCCTGGATCTCTGCAGGTGGTGGGCTGAAGCAGATGGATGAGGCCTGGTGAAAGGTGAATAGGTTCTTGAGGTACTTGGTAGCTGGGGGCAGGTTTCTTGTCCTGCCCTTGGATATCAAGCTCTCCTTGCCACATCTGAATCAGGATGATGGAGTACAACTTCTCTGGAAGGTTTTGCAAGGCCTGTGGGAGTGTATTCCTAGGAAGACGGGGAGGGAAACTAAGCAGAGGCTAGTTCCCTCCCTCTGTGGTAGGTGTAATGCTGGTAAAAGGAGGGAAGAAGAAAGAAGTTGGGTGAGCATTCTGAGGTTGCTAGAAGCTTCCTCATATCTGCCCCTCAGGGCCACAAGGTTTGAGGGGCCAAGCACTCCTCTGGAGGCCTGCACCCTTCAGCCACCCAAAGCTATGAGGCCAGGGTGGTGGTGATGTGGGCAGGCCTCCCTCTGTTCTTCACTGGCTGTGTGGACCTGTGTGGTTGAATATAAGGAGAAGGGCTCTGCTACTCCTACTAAAGGGCCCCTGTACTAGAGGGATGGGAGGTGGATAAACAGGAGAAAACTGTCCCATTGAAGATCCTCTAAAACAGCCTTCCCAACCTGGTGCTCTCCAGATATGTTGGATTATAACTCCCAGCTCACCCTGGGGATTATGGGTGTTGTTGTCCAACACATCTGGGGGGCAGAAGTTGGGGAAGACTGCTCTAAAAGCTTATGATAAAACAGGTGTTGCCTATATTAAACATTAGCATTGGGGTCTCTTCATGATGGGGTTTGACCTCTCCCTCACCGCCGCCCCCGCCCCCAGGTGCGTAGGCAGGGAAACAGCTCTGCACCCATCCAGCCAGAGAAGGGGTGAGATGGCAGACCTGCTGCAGAAGCCTCATGCAGCCAGCTTGGAGGATGGAGGGACCCAGCCGGAGAATCCCTCACCCCGCGCGAGTTCTTCAGTGTCTGGCACCTGCCCACTGCCTGTAGAGGACAGCGTGAGCCCAGCTGGACAGTATGAGCCCACTTGTTTGGGGCCGAGTAGGAATTTTTTCCCCTTTGTGGGCCCAGATTGGTCACGGGCCCAAGGGTTTTTTCCGCCTACTCCACACTGACCCAGGGTTGTGCAGCTATTCATGGGCAGGCAGCCAATAATAAACGTTGCCCGATTGGATCAATAGGTGCCTAAATAGGTGCCGCGTGAGTAAGATGGGAGAAGAGGAAAGAAGCTTGGCACGCTAGAGGATGAAGTGGGGGCCTTCCTGAGTCCGACCCCTCAGGACCACGAGCTTGAGGAATAGGAACAGGAGCACCGCTTTAGGTCTGCACGGTCCACCCACCCCAATCTCTGAGGCCTGGGGGTGAGGGTGATGTGGGCAGATTTCTCTCTTCACCTTACTGAACGTGTGAGCCACGAGGAGGCGTGAGTAGAGGAACAGCTGCTCATGGGCTGTGAGTGAGGGGAGCTCAGCCAAGGACACGTTGAGGTGGGGGGGGAGGACTCCACTACCTCATACCAAAGGGTGTCTGCACTGGAGGGATAGGAGTTAGAGAAATAGAATAAACCCATCCCAACACATATCCTCCAAACATCAATGTTAAATAAAGTAGTTGTCCTTATTAAGCTAAGGCGCTGTTGTCTTGTCTCTTCACTTTGTGGTCTGGGTGCAAGGCTGCAGGCTTACTTTCCTCTATTAAGAGATCTCTACCCCCGACTTCGCAAAACTACAGTTCCGGGGCGGGGGTGGGGGCATAGGCTTTAAAGCCACTTCAGTGGTGTAGTGTAAATGCATCCACATGGGACTAGATCCAGATTTATGCTGAATTAACTGTGCTGAAGGAAGTAGACTTCCCTGTGCCCTCCTGTCAGCCCCTCCGGCCCCTTGAAAATGTTTCATACAGGCAGGAGACCCTGCTGAATAGGGTGAGCTGTGGTGTGGGGAATGAAGGAGAATTCTTCAAAAATCAGGCAGATGTACCTTTATGAGTGGAGCCCTTCCCCTCATGGAAGGCAGATCCTGGATCCAGCCCCTACAGTACAATATGGTGGGCCAGAGAAATCAGACAAATCTTTCAACTTTGGGAGTGGGATGCTCAGCAAAAGTCAAAAGTGAATGGTAGACATCAGTCTGTGTCTAAGGCTCTCCAGAACAAGGATGTGGGAAGTTTAATTAGCATTTTGTTAAATGGGCATTTAAGAGGGCCGGCCCTACCATTTAGCAGGGTGAAGCAACATGTTTCATGCTTGCTGGGGAATACTGGGAGTGGTAAGAATTTTGTCTGAACATATTTAGGAATGTGCCCTAAAGTATAGAAGGAAGGGCTGGTTTAGAGAGGCATAAAAGGTTATACACTTCATGAAGGAACACAGTCAAATGTAAATATTAACCTACCTATCTAGCCTCTCTCCTAAATTGCCAAGGGCACAATCCTATGAATGTTTAGACAGAAAAAAGGCCTTTAGCTCCCAGCATCCTCCAGTGAGCATATCTGGCTGGGGCATGCTGGGAGTTGTAGTAGTTTTGCCTGTCTAAACATGCATAGGATTGCAGCCTTAAATGGTATGTATAGTGTGCCTACATGAGATACAATATGGTGGGTCAGAGAAATCTTTCAACTTTGTGTGTGGGTAGCTCAGGGCAAAAATCCAGATTGATGGTAGACATCAGTTTGGGTCTAAAACTCTGCAGAACAATGGTGTGGGAAGTTTACTCAGCAATTTGTTTAGTGAGATTTTAAGCAGGGTGAAGCAACTTGCTTCACATGGCACCATGAGCAGGGGAGTGATGGAGCCATTAATTGAATGCTACAGCCAAGATTTTTTGAAGTGAGTGGGGGATTTGGGCTCCACTTCAGGCAGCAAAATGTTTTGGGCTGGTAGTGGCATTCAAAGAGTCAGTCACCCTCAAGATTTGTTGTGATGTCCTCTCTGTTATTGCAGTGGGGTTCCCGTGAGAGGCTGTTCCTGTGAAAAGCTCCAGTCATCGTAACCTGCTTCTGTACGCAGATCACTCTGACTGGATCTAAAAGAAGCATATACTCTTAGTTGGGGTAGTTAAAAAATGGCTTAAGGGCTCTTTATATAATTCCAGTGTATACTTATGAGTGAAAGTGGGGGCTGTATTTTGCTTAAAGCGGGAGTGTTGAACCTTAGGCCTGCGGGCCAAATCTGGCCCACCTGAGGTTCCAATCTGCCTCCCCCTGGGTTCTCCAGATGACCACGCCCCTTTCCCCTGGCCCTATCCCTGTTCCCCCAACCACCAATCATTTGGTGGTTTGCTGGCATCTTTGCCCCTTTTGCCTTACCCACCATTGGAATGCGACCCTCGAGAGCTTCTCTAAAATTGAATTTGTCCCTTGGACTGAAAGAGGTTAGACATCCCTGGCTTAAAGGATGGTCCCTCAGGCTAGTAGTTATTCTACACTGATTGCGCATGGTGTGATCTGTTAGTGAAGCTGAAAAGTACAGGAAACTAATTGGGCAGAGCACAACACTGGAAGTATGATTTTTTTCCCCCCGGGAAGTTATATATAAAAACCAGCTGAGTCAGAGAACTGAAAGAAAAAAGTAAACACATATTCTGCAATCAAGAATTAAAATTGGTTTCTCCTTTTTGATGTTTATGGTTTGTGCAACAGAAAGTTTGTATAGGGAAGGCAGAACTAATGACAATCTTAGACATTTACCAATTAGTATCCTGATTGGACAAGCTGGAAAAGATTTTCTCACAATAGATTAAAACCATCTGAGAATCCATTCTCCACTCCATGCAAGCAGATAAATGAGTTAAAAATTCCCTGTTCCATCAAAATGGCATGCAAAAATGAAATTAGTAATGATTTGTCTCTTATTACAATTGCAACCGTGAGAAATTTATTTTTTGAAGAACAAAATTTCCTGGAGTATGCAGTTCTGCAATATTGCCACTGGCTTCATTCTCCCTGATTATTACATAGAATTTCTGCCCCTGCAAACAACAGGCTGCTGTGTTGCTTCTACTTCTCATTTCACTTAATAGCTTTTAACAAAGGGGTGGATGTGATTTCCATTGCAAAACTTTTGTGATAATTTCTATCTGCCCTGCACATGTGTTTACTGAGTCCTTATTCTTCCGAGAATATTTCCCCTGAATTCAACTTTTGTGGGGCAGCTCAAAAAATATGAGTTGCTTACTGCACAGTGATGGGGCAGCCAGCTATGTGTTGGTGGGAGTGAGGGTAGGATTAATACCGAATCACTGAGAATGTATCCAAAGCAGGATAGGAAGAGAGTCCAAAGGGTTTCTCTGCCACACCATTTAACACCTCGGGAACAATTGTGGAGAACCTGAGCCCAAGCCAACGACAGAGATACTGACGCCATGGATGTAGTGGGTTGGATCCAGATTTAAGCGTGAGCAACTGCACTGGTGGATGTGGACTTCTCAGTGTCCTACTTCCGATGGCAGCCCCTCTGGTCCCATGAAAATGCCACACAGAGTCAGGAGATCCTGCTGAATGGGGTGAGCTGTGGTGTGTGGGGAGGAGGGGGATCCCCAAAAATCAGCTGGAGGGATCTTCTGTGAGTGGGGCCCTGCCTCTGGCAGAAGGCAGATCCTGGATCCAACTCAGTGTAGCTGCCTCCCCGCACCATGCTCCTTATTTGCGGCCCCGGAGGAGACAATCAAGGGTATGTTGACATGGGAAAGGGGGATCAGCAGAAGGACATGGCAGGGCCAGCTCCAAGTTTATGGGTGGTCAAAAAGCCTCCTCCTCTCTTAGTGAGCCTTGGGCAGGGCTCACCTGGCTGTGGTGGCAGCACTGGGCAATTGGGTCTAGTTATCCTTTAAATGTCCTTCAGTGCTTCAGAAGGACACAACAGCACTGTGAGAAATTAAAAGGGAGGCTAGAACCAGCCACCTGGTGCTGCTCAGAGTGCCAGGCCAGGAAAAAGACTGGGGGGAGGGGAGGATGGCAAGCATCTGCAGTGGGTCCCACGAGGATATTGAGACCCTGACTGGTGCCTGAGGATGCCATCTGCTGTTGCCAGCCTTATTCAGTGGGCAGGATGGCTCCCAATCCATTACAACAACACAGGAAACCTACTACAAAGGCAAAATTAAACTGATTCTACACCTTGCTGTATTATGAGTGGATTTTCACTCCTCCAGTATTTCTCTTAGACTTTGCCCAGCCACAATACTTTCCAAAGCTATTAATTTAGCTGCAGGTTCATCATCCAGCAAAGTCTAATATCATTTATGCTCTTTTTTGGCTATCCTCTGCCAAATCTGAATATATGCAAACTGTCTGGTGGATTTCAAGTGCACCAATACAGTTCTTCTTTGAGTACAATTTGCATTGGCATCGTTAAAATATGTCTGGATTTCATAGCATGCTGCTCACACAACTTATCACGTGCCCCCATGGGTACAATAGGAGTGGGATCAAAGTAGTGTGCTGTATGGAACAATTCTGTAGTTTTAATGGATAACTTCCTGTTTAGAGTGAATATGTGAACTTTGTGCATGCATCTAGCAGAGTACGAGGCCTCCTTTTCAAAGGGGTTGCTTGCTCCTGTACTTTGTATGTTTTGCACTCCAATAGTGTCATTCTGCAAGCACAAAGGCCTTGGCAGTAGCCCATTTTTCATTCTTATGTAAGGCAAGTGTCAAATCCAATGCTTTTATTTCTCTTGCACAAGCTGTTCTGCAAAGTTTTGCACAAGGCATTGCAACCACTAGCGGAAGAACACCGACCCTTGTCACTTTATGCTGGTGTAATGTTGGCTATAATCCTATACACTTATACTTTGGTCTCCAAATAAAGTTAGCTGAGAGCTTATGATGGCTTTAGGGTGAAGCATATACTTAACAATTACCTACCCACATGGGTCAGTGCAGGAACAAAAGCTGCAGATAAAACAGAAATAGAAGCATCCGAGAAGATCAACACTAATTTCAGGGGGAAGAACCAAAACTATAAAAGCAACTAAATGCCACTAAAATCTCAAGATAACAGCATAGATGTTGCCAGATGTTTAAAGAATATTAATGAAAGTGGCTTGTAAACATGATTCGGAAGGGAATTCCACGATTTGGGCACCACCATCAAAAAGGCCCTTTCTCTGGTAGCCACCTACCAAATTATAGATGGCTGAGGCCATCTCCACTATGAAATGGGGGACTGGGTAAAAGATCCATGAAATCAAAAATGGATCCTAATGATTTCATTTGATTTTAAAGGGAACACCCCCAAAACCACCATCCAAACACAGAGCACATCTCCCTCCATGAACTGAACCATGAAAATCACAGGTCTGGAACTTGTGGGCTCTGCCACTGCACAAAACCGTGGTTGCAAGGCACGGATCCTCATGGATCCCCATAATTTTTACAGGGAAAATTCCCCAAACCACAATAAAATCACAGAGCAGATCTGCCTCCATGGGCTGAATCATGAAAATCATGGATCTGGTACACATTGGCGACACCACAGCACAAAAATGTGGATCCAAGGCACGAATCCTCATGATTTTAACAGTGAATACCACACTACTCACTATTAAATCACAAATCATATCTGTGGCCAGGGATTGTAGCAGAAAAGCCATGCATCTAGTGATTCACTGCATCACCACAGCACAAAACATAGATCCAAGATACAGATCCACTGCATTTTTACAAAGGAGCCCCCCAAACCACAATCAAGCGCACACACACACATCTGTGACCATTGACTGAACCAGACAATATCTGACCAGAGGCTGTCCTGGGTTGAACTTCCTGAACTGTGGAATCTAAGGGCAGAATCCAAAGCTGCCCATCCCTGGCAAAATGCAGAGGATCCATGAGGATCCGTGCCTCAGATCCAGTTTTTTGTGCTGCAGTAGCGCCAACAAGTGCCAGATCCATGATTTTCATGATTTAGTCTGTGGAGGCAGACTATCATGCTCTGTGATGTGATGGTGGATTGGAGGATTTTCCCTTTAAAAATCAGGAGGATCCGTGCCTTGGATCCATGCTTTTGTGTTTTGGCGGTGCCAATGAGTGGCAGATCTGTGATTTTCATGGTCCAGTCCATGGAGGCAGATGGGTTCTGTGATGTTATTGTGGTTTTGGGGCTGTCCCCTTTCAAAATCATATGAAATCATGAGGATCTGTGCCTCAAATCCTTGTTTTTATGCTGTTCCAGTGCCTACAAGTGCCGGATCCATGATTGTTATGTTTCAGTCTGTGGGGGCAGATGTGCTCTGTCATTGGGTGGTGGGGTGTTCCCTTTAAAAGCCATATGAAATCATCAGGATCCATTTTTTTATTTAATAGATCTGGCTTTTACTTTCATCCTCTAATGTACTATATAAATGTAAGAGCTTACTTTTTCTTACATCACTGAATCCTAACCATACAAACATGGAAGCCTCCAGCTATGACCTACTGTATTCCATTTTTATTCCACCTTTCCTCCAAGCATGTCAGGGCTACATACATGGCTTTCCCTTTCCACCGTGCAATTATATCCACACAACAACCTGTGAAGTAGGTAAGGCTGAGAAGCAGTGTGAGTGGCCTGTGGTCACCACTACCCACAGATCGTGAGTCTGAGTGGGGATTTGAACCTGGTTTTCTAAAATTCTGCACTTTATAGGAGCTAGCAAACAATGCCATTTAAGCTGCAATTGTATACACACTTACTGGGAGTAAGTCTCATTGACTCATTGGGCTTCCTTCTGAATAGGTATGTAAAGCACAGCTTAGAAGCCAAGCAAAAAGATTCTAGCACCTCCTCCCAGTCTACCACTTCATTCTGCCCAATAGCTCTACACAGCAGGGAGTTTTTTTAATTATTATTTGAGGTGCTGCTGCACTGCCCGTACAAAAAGGGCTATACCGTGCTCTCCACACACACACCGTCCTCCTCCCAAAAGTGATCTCACCCACCAATCTGAGAAATTCAGCCCTCTTCCCACTTCCAAGCTCACTTTTACCTCACCTGCTCCCCCTTTTCCTCCACCCGGCACCAAGCAGGTTCTCCCTGACTGGGCTGCAGCCACTACCCCCCAAACTCTCTTGCATCCCTCAGAAGCTGGCTCTGGAGGCCATGATCTTCACTTGGGCAGGGAAACCATGCTCAGCACGCTCGCCCAGCTGCCTCTGCCCAGTGTGTTGCAGGACGAGCTCAGAATTATGCATGGTGTGGAGAATGTGGATAGGAAGACTTTTTTCTCCCTCTCACATAATACTAGAACCTGAGGTCATCCCATGAAGCTGATTAGTGGGAGATTCAGGACTGATAAAAGGAAGTACTTCACACAGCACATAGTGAAACTATGGAATTCGCTACCGCAAGATGTAGCGATGGCCACTGACTTAGATGGCTTTAAAAGGGGATTGGACAAATGCCTGGAGAAGTCTATCAATGGCTACTAGCCCTGATGGCTATGTGATACCTCCAGTACCTGAGATGGTATGCCTACGTACATCAGTTGCTGGGGAACATGGGCAGGAGGATGTTGTTGCACTTGTGTCCTGCTTGTGGGTTCCTGGTCAACAGCTGGTTGGTCACTGTATGAACAGAATGCTGGACTAGATGGACCCTTGGTCTGATCCAGCATGGCTCTTCTTATGCTGTTATGACACTCTCAGTCTCCCAGCAAGCCGATAACTGTGTTTCACTTACAACCTTGAAAACTATTCTAGCTATTCCAAATAGAGAAGGAAAATATAACATACCTCAATGTTATTTTAATCACTGTCAATATATTGCTAGATTTTCAATGCCCACTTTGCACGTATGGAAGTTGCACTTACTGCCTGATCCTTTTTATGCATCTGACTGCTGGCATTCTTGTGTTTCAAGAAGCTGCATTTTTGTGGAAGAACATGAGGCAGTGCCAACTGCCAGCACTGTTTCCAAAATAATGGCATTTTAAGCTCCCTCTCTCTGTTCTGCCGCAATTATGTTGGTGGGTAACTCACCCAGAAATATTCCATGCTTTCCATCTTGTTAACCTCACTCACCAGCAAACAATCAAAGGGCATTCCATGATTGTCACATGAAATTAGAATTTGGACTACAATCTTTCAGCATAGGTATCTATGTTTACTTTTTGTGCTTACATTACTGATGTTATTTTCCCCCATTTTCGTGAACATACCCTTGAAAACCATACAGAGCCAGAGAGAGGGCGGGGGTAGGTAGGAAAGCAGGGCATCTAAAATAGGTGATTCCCTTTATCTATTTATTTATTTATTTGCATATCTATTTATATGCAACTGAGTGTTTGTAAATAAAATAAGGATGCGTTGCTAGTGCTCACACGGAAGTTGGGCAATGAAGCCAAAACATAAGAGGGCGGGTTGTTCGTGAAGCTGGTTCTTCAGGCAACAGATTCCAGAGCTGGTGCTATTTTCTGCCCCTAAAAGCCAAAACGGATGTCAGCAGGAGAACTGTGACTGGATTTCCTGTCTTTTAATGTTTTTTTAACCTTAAAGAAGCTGTTGGAGACTGATTTTGATTGAAGCAGCAGTGCTGGGAAAGGGGTGTGTGGTTAACCCTTTTCCCTGCCCTTTTCCTGATCTAAATCAGCCTTTGTCCCTCTGACTATATTGGCATATAATCCTGCCCTATTCATTTATGAGAATACAAGATAAATATGAGGTAAAGCTGTTTCTGCTGGCCTTAATCAGGGAAACTGCTGTTTTTTCCAGCCCCAAAGGGTGGAAATAGGGGTAACATTTTAAGAGGGGTGGGGGCAGTTTCATAGCACCTTCATTGCTCTCCTGGGTGAACTCTGGAAAAAACAATCTCTGGTTTTTGGAGCAGTGCAACTTGTATGGGAAACGGCCGGCTCTGGAAAGCACCTGTTGACTTGGCCTTGTTATACCTCTAACACACATTCCCGCTAATACCGAGATATTTTTTGCTTGCGCTCTCTCTCTCTCTCTCTCTCTCGGTGAAGGATAAATCCATTTCCAAATACACATACACATGCTGCCCGCCTTTTTTTTTTTAGAGGCAGCCTGCCTGAGTCACAAGGGTGGCGGGGACAGAAGACTGAGGGATGTTGCAACATTTGACTTACTAGAACATATATATGTGTAAAACCTTATCTATTCAAGAAGAAAAATGAAGTAGTAAAGTGGGCAGTGCCACATTGTTATTATTATATTAACATTTATACACCACCTTATTTGCTAAAAAGCTGCTTCTGACTGTAGGTGAGGATGGCATTATTTCTGTGCGTGTTATCCCATGAGAAAATTCCCTGCGATTAAATAAGTAGCACAGCAGAGAGAATGATTTTATCAGACCTACAATGTGTGGTACTGTTTGGGGTTATTTTTTTCTTAGCTTGTAGAGATGTGTTTCTGAGGGTTTCCCCCCTAAACCTAGGGGAGCATTCATAAATATGTATTACCTATCTTTATGTGGTCCACCACCCCAGGCCTCAGCTGCCACCTCATTATGCTGCATGTGCAGACCAGGCCTAAGGCAAGTTGGAAAGCTGGGCTCATACTGTGAATGAGGAATGCAAATCCTACTTCTCTCTTCACCCTTGAAACTTTAGTGCGTTCAGACACCCAATGGAAGTGGGTCCAATAAAATATTTCACCTTATCTATTATGCATCTCTTGTAAAAATTAAATGACAGATTAATGCTTAAAAAGATGTCTGGTTCTTTTCTGCCCAGGGCTCCCATGATGTCTCCTTTCTTCAACTGGTTTTGATAAAGAGAAGCTATCTTGAAACATCCCAAGCTGCACCACAGGCTTGTAATTCCCAATTTTTAAAACATGTATTCTGCACTGGAAAAACAACCAACCCCATAAAAGTTCAGTCATGGGCCTTCCAAGGACCCTCCTCTTTCTCTTATTCTGCCGATCACACCCTTTCTCCACAAATCTACAAGTCTGTGTCTTTTCCAATATCTTCAGAACTCCACTGCCAGGACCACTACTTTATATATGTCAAGTCATCCAAAATTAAAATAAATGTCAGTGTTCTCTGGCATCAAGTCTTCATACTGTTGCAGGAGAAAACGCCAAGTCTGCCTCCCAGTACCCTCTTTCTCTAAGCACAGGCTGGCTTTGCTGTCAATTTCTGTCATTAGCAATCAAATACTCAAAAAATCTTAACAAGCACAGATGTTGCTGAAAACAAATGCAATCACAGTTCATTAGATCAGAAGCAAGGCATGCTGTGTGACTGTCTAATTGGCTTGTCCCTGGATGGAGGGATACTGTTGTAGCTCATTTCTAATGATAAGTCTTCTGATCTTCATTAGCAAGCAATTTACTATCCCCAGAAGGGTATGAGTGGATGCAGTCGATGTCTGTTCTAACAAATGTGGGAATTCAAGGCTTTGATCAGGGCTGTGTGTGTGTTCCATGACTGTACATAAGTGCGGGGAGGTGAGGGGAGAGAATGCAAAATGTAATACTAGGCACAGAAATCATCTTCCTGAGAATCTCAGTTTTCATTTAAAAAAACCAACATCAAGTTTCTAGCCCTTATGGATACAAAGGTAAGGCTCGGAAGTGTGTACACAACTGATGAATCCAAGAGCCAGGTGGGTGGTGAAAGGAAGTCCTTCCCTTCACCTGCCATTAATCCTTTTCACTGGAGATGCAGGGATTGAAATTTTGATAATTTTGTCACATTTTTTGTTTAGTTCACAAAACGCAGAGCACCCCCTTTAATATCATCTTTCAGTTAAAGCCCCTCGCCCCTGAGAGAGATTTAGGGAGCTGCTTCCTCTGATCTAGAAGCCATCCCCCTCTAGGGCTGGTGTGCATGGCTTAGCACTGGCAAGAGTGCCACTGTGAATTGCTGTTGAGTGTGGGCTGGGGAGAGTAAGATGTGCTTACCAGCAAGTGCTGATGGACTGAACAGCAAAGAGGAAAAGGACAGGCTCAAATTCCATGGGGCTGATGCCACTGCTCTTTCACGTGGTTGAATTTTAGACTGGAAGCTCCTCGGGGCAGAGACCTGTCCTCTTGCGCTCTGGGAAGCACACTGATGGTGATAAATAATAATAGTGCCTGGAAAATAGCCAGCAGTATCCTGTTGAAATGAAGGCCACTGATGATATTAATTCACGCTAAACACTGTTGGCTGCTGCCTGAGGTTGGTTGGTTGAACTGTACCGCCCTGGCACACGCTGGAAAGGATTTGTCCCCTTTCTCTTTGGGACCCTCACGGTATCTCCCACCCTGTATTATGACTGTTAAGACTGCAGATTGTTACTGTCACTCTGAAACCAATGATGTGGTTTGTCTCCTGCAATGTCATCCATGCAGAATCTTGGATCCACTATCCTGAAAAACAAACTGTACTCTTTTTTTTTTCCCAAGGCCAGGAGGGCACCACTACAACAACTTCTTTTTTCCTCTTTTTCCTTTATAACTTGTTGGCTGTTTTCTCTCTTCCACTGCTTTTAATTTTACAGTCGTGCTTAGCGAATGTAAACTTAGTAGTTGCATCGAGTGGGAACATTTTTTGATGGACTGAGTGAGGTTTTAAAGCATGGCTTTAGTGAGCGAGGCTTTAAAATAAAATAAATGGGTTTCCATTCACAGACTCCAAATACAGGCTGTGGAATGCAAAGTCCGATGTTTGCAGAGCTGAGGACAAAAAAAAGGTGACCTGCCATCACCAATGAATGCCTCCTTTGAAACATGGAAGCCAGGGACACTGGCTTCTGTGTGCAGCCTTCTCTTTAAATAAGGAGTGTGTGCTCAGCTGCACCGAAACGATTCGCTCAGACTAAAAGTCATAATGGCGTGCCTTTCAGAAGGCAGCTTTTCGGTTTGTCTAATAATATTAGCCACTGGACTGAAAAACATTCCAAAGTAGTAGAATGTAACAATAGAATATGATGCTTCTTGTTGAAAGCACTTGCTGGTCTTAAATACATAACATTTTCTCATCCCTCCCCGCCAGGGCCCTGTTTCCATGACAACGGAAGGAGAAGGGAGGAGTGGCTACCCACATTTTTGTAGGAGCCGCTTTTGGTCCGGGCAGGGCTCCAGGAGGGTGTACATCGCACCATTCTAAGTGGCTTCACATAACTTACTTCTGGGGGGCAGGGGGATTGGGGGTTGGAGTGAATGTCATCTGAGTGGCAGGGGCTGCTCAACCAATAAGAGAAGCTCCCCTGCCCTCCAGGCTCCGTAAGGAAAGTACGAACTAGTTACTTCCCCTTGTGCACGTTTGTAAGACAAGCCTCCCAACGAGCCCCAAGCCTCATTGAACACAATGGGTGTTACTTCTAAGTAGACACACACATGCTTGTGCTGGGAAAGAGGGGAGGGGAGAACACAGGGATGGGAAACCAGCTCCCTTTCTAACCAAACCAATACTGCACAGGATCTCTACAATGAAGCTGTGAATTATTTCACCGTGAATTATTTCACCCATGCTGCTGGGCACACTCTGGACCTCGTTTTCTGTGCTGGATGGGGTGATAGTGATCTGAGAGTGGAGGAACTCTGTATAGTTCCGTTGTCATGGACAGATCACTACCTGGTGGGGTTTAGACTTACTGGCACACGGAACCTCTGCAGGGGTGGAGGGCCGATTAAGATGGTCCGCCCCAGGAGGCTGATGGATCCAAATGGTTTCCTGATGGCTCTTGGGGATTTTCCTGTTGTCTTGGCAGGTGATTCTGTCGAAGCCCTGGTCGATCTCTGGAATGGAGAAATGACCAGGACCGTGGACACAATCACTCTTGAGCGCCCTCTCTCACGAAGTGGAGCTGCACCAGCACCCTGGTTTTCTAGGGAGCTGGCAGTGATGAAACGAGTGAGAAGACGACTGGAGCGACTGTTGGCAGAAAATTTGGAGTGAATCCGATCGAACATGGCTAGAGCCTGTTTGAAGGCATACTCTGTGGCAATACGGGCAGCAAAGAAAATATTTTTTTCTGCCACTATTGCATCTGCAAAGAGCCATCCAGCAGAGCTGTTTTGAGTGGTTAGGGGTCTTTTATACACTAGCCCGCAAGAGGATAATTTAAACCCCTCGACAGCCCGCTGTGAACAATTTGCTCAGCACTTTGCAGACAAAATCGCTTGGATCCGCTCTGACTTGGATGCTATAGTTGCTACAGACCCAGAGGATGTAACTTTGGCCCCTGCTTGTCCAGTGTTGTTGGATACTTTTCAATTTGTACAGCCTGAGGATGTGGACAGGATCCTGGGAGAGGTGAGAGCCACCACGTGTGTTCTAGATCCTTGCCCTTCCTGGCTCATAAAAGCAGCCAGAGGTGGACTGGCCGAGTGGGTAAGGGGAGTGGTTAATGCCTCCCTTAGGCAAGGCAGAATTCCAGCCTGCTTGAAGGAGGCGGTGGTGAGACCTTTATTAAAAAAGCCCTCCCTGAACCCCACTATATTGGATAATTATCAGCCAGTCTCCCGTATCAGTCTCCATTTCTGGGCAAGATATTGGAGCGCGTGGTGGCCTCCCAACTCCGGAGATTCCTGGATAAGTCAGATTATCTAGATCCATTTCAGTCCGGCTTCAGACCTGGTAATGGGACAGAAACAGCTTTGGTTGCCTTGGTGGATGACCTATGCTGGGAACTAGACAGGGGGAGTGTGTCCCTGTCGGTTCTGCTGGACCTCTCAGCGGCTTTCGATACCATCGACCATGGTATCCTTCTGGGCCGCCTCGCTGGGATGGGACTTGGAGGCACTGTTTTATGTTGGCTCCATTCCTTCTTGGAGGGGCGGACCCAGAAGGTGGTGCTGGGGGACTCCTGTTCGACTCCCTGGCCATTGGCTTGGGGGGTCCCTCAGGGTTCTGTTTTGTCCCCCATGCTATTTACCATATACATGAAACCACTGGGGGAGGTTGTCCGGAGTTTTGGGGTTCGGTGTCACCAGTACGCTGATGACACCCAACTCTACTTTTCCTTTCCATCTAATTCCAAGGAAGCTGTTGGGGTGCTGAACCGGTGTCTGTTGGCCGTAATGGACTGGATGAGGGCAAACAAATTGAAGCTTAATCCAGACAAGACAGATGTGCTCCTGGTCAGTCGAAAGGTAGATCAGGGAATAGGGATACAGCTTGTGCTGGATGGGGTTACACTCCCCCTGAAGACACAGGTTCGCAGCTTGGGTGTACTTCTGGATTCAGCCCTGAGCCTGGATGCCCAGGTTTCAGCTGCGGCCAGGAGTGCATTTGCACAGTTAAAGCTAGTGCGCCAGCTGCGCCCGTTCCTTGAGATATCTGACTTGGCCACAGTGACACATGCTTTAGTTACATCCCGTTTGGATTACTGTAACGCGCTGTACGTGGGGCTGCCTTAGAAGAGTGTTCGGAAACTTCAGCTGGTTCAAAGAACTGCAGCCAGACTGCTGACTGGAGCTGGTTACAGGGAGCATACAACTCCACTGTTAAAACAGCTTCACTGGCTCCCAGTCTGTTTCTGGGCACAATTCAAAGTGCTGGTTATGTCTTATAAAGCCATATACGGCTCGGGTCCAGGTTATCTGAAAGACCGTATTTTTCCTTATGAGCCTACTCGTGAGATCTTCAGGGGAAGCCCTTCTCGCCATCCCGCCATCATCACAGGCACGCCTGGTGGGAACGCGGGAGAGGGCCTTCTCGGTGGCTGCCCCAAGGCTCTGGAACTCCCTTCCCAGGGAGGTGAGAGTGGCACCCTCCTTGATATGTTTTCGCAGGCTTACAAAAACTTTTTTGTTCCAGCAGGCCTTTGGGGATAACTAGTCTGGACCTGGGAAAATGCGACGTATGGATACCATTTTTGTTGTTCTGGTTGTCTTTTAATGTTTTAATATCTTTACAATTTTAATATTGATGATTTAATTATATTTTTAACTTTTATACAGTTGTATTTATATTTCTATTTATAGGTTTTAATTGTAGCAGTTTTAACGTTGTAAGGCCGCCTTGAGTCCCAGTATTGGGGAAAAGGCAGGATATAAATAAATATAGTAATAATAATTATTATTATTTACTTCCTAAGACAATAAAGCAAACAACGGAGAATTGGAGTCTCAAGATCATGCTTAACTGCATTAGGGAACTGGGCTTTAAACTCTGCCATTTCAATTGAGGGGGATCTCTGTAAGTACTGATGTGGGCATTCAGAGGGTGACCCTCATTCAGCACTATGGGAGTTACTTCTGAGGAGACACTAATGGGTTTGTTGTGGGAAAGAGAGCAGTAAACACAGAGACGGAAACGAGCCCCCATTTGAACCTGCAGGATCTCTATTAAACCAAACAAAGGAGAATTGGAGCCTCGAGATCGCACTTTACTGCACTTAGGGAATTGGGCTTTAAACTGTGGCATGTCAGTTGAGGGGGATCTCTGTAAGTTCTGATGTGGGCATTCTGATATTTTACATTTTATTGTCACCTGCCCTGGGAACACTTGTTTTTAAAGGTGTGGTATATACTTGTAAACAATTATTAATTGAGAATTCATAAATACATTTTCCCCAATTGGAAAAGATACTGGATTGTTCCCTCTTCCTCCAATATCTTCCATATCTAAAAAAAAATGACAGTCAGGAAAGGGGTTAAGTAACCTCTGCCCACTCACCATTCTGCTGCTCAGACACAGCCTGCCTCAGGTTGCTTTGCACATGAAAGAACTTCTGGATTCCAGTTTGAGCCTGAATTGTTGTTTATTTGTTCTGTAGTTTTTGTAGTTTTAATTTATAAACTTATTTTAAGTAAACTTCACAAACTTATTATGAAGTTTTATTGGATTTGATTTATTGTAATCCACTTTGAGAGCCGTATGGTAGAACAGTGTAAATAAATAAGTTAAATATAAATAAGCAAATAAACCTATCAAACTACCCCTGTTGTTCTTAAATTGTTACATCTATCTTCACCCACAACTATAATTATAGAGCTCTTCTACACAAGACATTTATTGTGTGCTCGTGATTACTCACTCACAAGTAGTTTGCGGGTGTTTAGACAATGCCATCATCCTCTGGGTCCTCTCCAGTGCTTTCCAAATATTTTCATGGGCAGTCTTTGATCTGGGAAAGGTCTGCTATTTTGGGGAATGGCAGAATGAAATGGTAATGTAGTTGTACAATTCTGCGCTGCCTAAAAGTTATGTAGTGGAACATATAGAAAGGCAGAGAAGGAAACCCGTCAGAAAAAAGGCGTATGTAGAAGATCCGGTCTTATTCTCACAAAGAATCCAGAAGCAGAAGCCATGGTAAAGTGGTGGGTTAAAAGCCTAATCTAGAAAAGCCCATAGTTAGTACATCAAGATATTGATGCATTGAGCAGGGGGTTGGACTCGATGGCCTTGTAGGCCCCTTCCAACCCTACTATTCTATGACTATTCTATGACTCTAAGATATACTGGCTACTCTCCTGCTATAGTGGGTGGTGACTAAGTGGCATGGAAAGCAATGAGACTTAAGTTAGACTGGCTTTACATATGCAGCAGAAGTTGTAGAATGAACTGTTCCACTTTAGACTATAGGTGGGGTGTACCACTTTTGAATGCTGCCTCCGTTAAGAAACAAAACCTAAACTCCCTGCAAATAGAGTCAGGGATGCTGCCTGTAGTTCAGCACTTTGTCTATTGTTCTGGTTTTCTGTTTGGATGGAATATTTTAAGGTACAGAAGCATCCACCTGCAGTCCGAAGACGTGCAGTCCATTCTAGCACCTCAGCCTTTCTCCACCTAATTCTGCCACATGGGTTGACTGAACCTTAGTTGCAAGTAACTTGTTCCCGTAGAATTTAGTCATGAATATTCTTTTGGGTCTCCCACTGAATCAGGTCAAAACTGTAGAAGTTTAGATGCTGTCTAAACATTCTCTGCCATGACTTAAAAACCTCTGCTATTTATGGCAATTAAGAGTCTGAATGGTTTCCTAAGTAAAAGATGTTTGTAATACTTATGAACCTGAAACTTTGTTCTCATCCTGCAGGGCAGAATGTGGCCATATGGTCCGTGAATGCATGCTGTTTTTAACCTTAAGACATGGGAGATTGATTTGTTTGTCCCCAGGCCTGAATAAGATAAATCCTTGTGTTTTCCATCCAAAATGCGGTTGATAGCTCTAACTTCTGTTGCTCTTGAGCTACGAGAAAAATAGTTGACTGGAAGCCCTGTATTTCATTCCTGCCTTGACAATGTAGTCCGTTGTTTGTTGAACTGCTCCTCAGCTCCGTTGCTTCCTCAGCCTGCGGTCATGGCTTTTGTGCTTTGTTAGCTGTTATTATCACAAATACCTTCATAGTGTTAGTCTGCTTTTTTCTTAATAAGTGTTCTGGGCTTTGAGGAGAGTTTTTCTCAAGTTCTCTTTTGTCCTTAGTTTTGAAGAAAGTAGCATTAAAAACCAGAGCTTTCTGCTTTCGTCCACCAGTAAATCAACTGAGGGCGCAATCCTATGCATGTTTAGACAGAGAAAAGGCCTACAACTCCATTGCTGGCTGGGGAATGCTGGGAGTTGTAGGCCTTTTCTCTGTCTAAACATGCATAGGATTGCGCCCTAAATTATTTTCTTCAACTGCTAACACATCCCCACACATCCACAAAGCTCTGTGGGTAACCTAGGGCCAGTCTCTCCATCTCTCTCTCTCTCTCTCTCTCTCTGCTTAACCTACCTTACAGGGTTGGTGAGAGGATAAAATGGGTGAGGGAGGAAGTCGTGTATACCATCCAGAACTCTTTGGACTAAGGGTGCAATAAAAATGCAGTAAATAAATACATGCATCTTTTAAACGTTTTAAGTGAATTATAATATCTAGTGTTGGTGTTACAAATTGCCGGGAGATTGCCCTCTGTTAGACTGTTGGCTTGCTAATAGTCTGGCTGATGTCTCATTTGTGATAGTTCTCCTGAAAGGTGGGAATCTCTCTCTAATTTTCAGAATGTAATATACATCAGAGTTAGGGATCGTGACACAATTCAGCTAATCTCCAAGTCATGCAAAAAACAAAGGCGGCCATATTTGCCGAAGAAACATTTCGAAATCCATAGAGCGCAATCCCTTTATTAGGGCAACTCAAAGATCACACACACGCTCACACACAAATGTACAAGCTCTTGAGATCCCCGCTGAAATGAACAGGAGCTGCACAAGAGCACGGTTCATTTCGTTTCAGTGGGGCTTGCACAAAAAGGAATTTCCCTCTAGATGGTGCCTTATGGGTCAGATCTCCCCCAGATACGATTGCCGAGGAACTGCCATCCCCCGATAGGAACATAGGGAGCTGCCTTCGTTACTGAGTCGGACCCCAGGTCCATCTAGCCGCGTATTGTCAGTCAACAGAATCAGCAGGCAAGGAAAGGGGTAAGCACCCCTCTAAGTCTCCTCCCTTCCGCCCCTGCCTTTAAGTTATGAGGAAAACAGTTATAGTTCCAGCCTAAGCTATTTCTGAAATGTGAGGGAATTTTCATTTGATTTTATTTATTTAATTTCTGTACCACCCAATAGCCAAAGCTCTCTGGGCAGTTCACAAAAAATAAATGTTGTGAGCTTTCTCCAAAACAGTGCAAAGAGCTGGAGTTGGAAAGAAAGAATGGGGAAGCCCTAGTAGGTGCATACAGTCCTTGGATCTGGCCAATTTGTGTCAGGGCCAAACTACATGTTAGACACATTTGCATGTAGGAAAATCTTGAGATTACTTCATTGCTGAAAAGCAGCATTGGGGTGATGCTCGGCAGAGCAGTAGCAGGGAGATGGGGGGTGCTTCACCTTCTCTCAGCCTGCCACTTTTCTCCATTTCTGAGTTCCAGACTCGTGTCTGCAAAGCAGCTTGGGGCGGGGGCAGTGGAAAAGCAGCAGGCAAAGATAGGGTGAAGCACCCCCTTCTCCCTTCTGATACTCTGTTGAAATTCAGCCCCTCCCAATACTGGTTTTCGGCAAAGAAGCAAGCATGCAACTCCATGTAATGTGTAGTTTGACCTTGAAGACATTTTTAACACTGTGCTTATACTGACTCTAATGGTTATGTACACGTTAAAGGTACCCATTTGTCTTTATAAGGTAACTGCTATTTAATGCAGGACATGATCGGTAAAAATTGGCTTGATCCAAGCTCTTGTGTCCTATGACTATTTCCACCCTCTCGATTTCTGTTCTTATGCTGGAATGATGAAAATCAACCCCCAATACCAAGACATCTATCAGCTCTGTTTAGGTTTTATATTTAAAAGGCTACATAATCCTTATTATTTTCTACCCTGCTGAAGCTATGAGATCCCCCAGCCTAAGCACTGGGGTGTTTCTCTCCCCCTACAACATCCCTTCATGCTATTGCAGAGGCCTGGAGGTTGTTCAAAATGCAAGAGGAACTTGCTTCCGTATTAAGACTGGAGCCTTTTTAGCAGGTTCTTTGCATATAAATGTGACTTTCTTTTTTTGTTTTGTTTTATTAACATAGTCATAATCACAGACAAGCTGGAAAATAGTAAAATCTGGATAGGAGACACCAAAGTAGCTGCCACCCCCCACCCACCCCGGTATGGAGGTACAAAGGCTGGATCCAAGCTGTCACCATGACTGAATACGTGCCATACCAATCTGTTTGCATTCCTCAACAAATAAGAAAACATCTTTCTCTCCCCAAGCTGTAGCTAATTTGGAGGCTTTGCGAGCTGACATGCAGTTTGATTAAAATGACCTTGGGCTAACCATTATTTTTAGACAGCTCAACGATCAAAGTGGTCCAGACCTTCTGTAGCTCGTTCTTCTCCCCACATCCCTTGTAGAAACGAAATGGAGCTGTGTGCTTTATATCTGTATCGACATATTTGAAATATTTTTTCCTGCACTTTGCCTCTAGTGTCTCTAAAAACAACAACAACAACAAAGGATTCCTCCCACCCACCCACTCCACGTTCTAAACTTGTACACAGAAGCCCCCATTTTTGTGCCTGCTAGAAAGATACATAGGAAATAATAGATGACTACACTCAAGGCCTGCAACAATACCCAAGGCACCACACAGATATTTCAGCTGTAGAATGCTGAGGTGAAAGAAGAGACTGTATGGATTACAGGTGGGGAACATCACTTTTAAACCCTCACCTGTTAAATAAATAAATAAAGAAATAAAGTAAATCTCTGAAAATTGAAAACTAGCATGCCCAGAAGAAAGATGCTACCCCAGCCTTTACTGCTTGTTTTCTATTTTTAAGGTGCTTTTAAATACAGTGGAACATAACAAAAGGTGACCCTCCCCACCTTCTCTGGGTAGTGGTGCAGTCCATTTTACTACCTCATTTTCTGTATGTATAAATCATGCATAGGAGTACAGTGTAAATAAACATGTTTAGAACTGGATTTGGTCACTTACATATTAATGCTTGGTGGTTGGCCAGTTACTTAATTTTGAACCAGGACTCCACCCCAGAATTTAATAAAAATAAAGAAGAGAGTGTTTCTGCACATGTGCAGAGCACCTTTTCTCCCCGCTATTATTGTACATCTGGGGTGGATTCGTATGTATGTTCATAACCTAAAGACTGCCAGCATCCTATGATGGGTTGCTGTGCAAATGGGCCATTTGAGGTCTAACATCACAGAAGAACTTCCATATCACTTCAAAGACATTTTTTTCAGTGGCATTTGACTCAGTTGTCAGTCATCAAGCAGATGGCAGTCAAGAGAGACTCAAGCTCCCTTCGCCCATTATCCACATGAAGAGGCTCCTTGTGACTAAAGGGGTGCTTGCTGGCCGCACCCCAACATGTCTGGCCTGCTCACCCTGCCCTGCCTCCAAACCTCTGCACATTGACTGTACTCATGGAGCCTCCTTCACACAATGGTGACCCAGCTACCTTTTACTCCATGGAGCCCTTCACATGCATAATGCATGAAGGGGCTCAAGTGATGCTCTTCATGACAGGCAGTTGAATGGCTGAATTTACACCATGAAAAGCATTGAGTGAGGTGAAGAAATATGAAAAGTTCTAAATAGGGTGCTATATCTATGACAGCCCAGTCACATGCTTACTGTTCCCTCCATGTTGTTGTTCAGTCGTGTCCGACTCTTCGTGACCCCATGGACCATAGCACGCCAGGCCTTCCTGTCCTCCACTCTCTCCTGGAGTGTGCTCAAGTTCATATTCATTGTATCGGTGATGCTATCTAGCCATCTCATCCTCTGCCGTCCCCTTCTCCTTTGGCCTTCAATCTTGCCCAGCATCAGGGGCTTTTCCAGTGACTTTTTGCATTAGGTGGCCAAAATATTTGAGCTTCAGCTTCAGTATCTGTCCTTCCAATGAGCACTCAGGGTTGATTTCCTTTAGGATTGACTGATTTGACCTCCTTGCAGGCCAGGGGACTTGTAAGAGACTTCTGCAGCACCACAGTTCGAAGGCATCAGTTCTTCGGCACTCAGCCTTCCTTATAGTCCAGCTCTCACAGCCATACATTACTACTGGGAAAACCATAGCTTTGATGATACGAACCTTTGTCGGAAAGGTGATGTCTCTGCTTCTTACTATGCTGTCTAGGTTTGCCATAGCTTTCCTCCCAAGGAGCAAGCATCTTTTAATTTCATGGCTACAGTCACCATCTGCGGTGATCTTGGAGCCCAAGAAAATCTGTCACTGCTTCCATTTCTTCCCCTTCTATATGCCAGGAAGTGATGGGGCCAGATGCCATGCAGTTATTATTAGGTGTTGAATGTGTATGTATGAACCAGCGATGATAGTCAGTCTG
Source organism: Heloderma suspectum (assembly GCF_057233095.1). Lineage (NCBI taxonomy): Eukaryota > Metazoa > Chordata > Lepidosauria > Squamata > Helodermatidae > Heloderma > Heloderma suspectum. The sequence continues at coordinate 173,326,799 of NC_139460.1, read as the reverse complement.
TATTTGTTCCTACTTCTTTGGGGCATTTATATCCTGCCCTTCAACAAATTTACAGGAGAATGTACAGGACCAAATTACAAAAATAATCCAAATACATATTAATCATAAAGATATATAAAAAGCAGCATAAAATCACTTGGCAGAGATAAAGGGCTTTTCATTTATCATGCGCTTGTCATTCCCTATTCATGGTTGTTTACAGGTTCTTTAGACAATGTCATGACCCTCCAGTTTCACTTCTGTGTCTATAGAGCACTTTCGGAGAGTTTTTTTAGAGCAGGGAAAATGCAGTATTTAATTGTAAAAGCGAAAGAAAACACTTTTTTCACTTGTGTATTTGTGCTATTCCTCTATACCACAGCACCACTTAGAGGTTATATAGTGGAAAAGCAGGAAAGGAAACCCTATTTGTGTGGTGCTCAGATCCCAATTCTGCAATGAAAATGAAAGTAGATACAGCAGATTAACAGCAGATTAACAGCTGATTAACAGCCTCATGTAGAAAAGCTCAAAAATCAAAGAATAAACTGACATTGAAAGGCCTGGGAAAATAAAAAGGTCTTAGTCTGCCATCAAAATGACATGGTGAGCCTCTCTGGAGAGAGCATTCCAATGTCTGGATGCCACCACTGAAAAGGCCTTTTTCCCAGTAACCAGCCACAATATCTCACCTGACAGTGCTACTTGGAAAAAAAAACCTCAGATCAAGTTTTTGCAGATGGGCAGGTTCATCTGGAGATTGGTGATCCTCAATGTTCCTTGGTTCCAAGATGAAGGGCTTTAAATAACTAGCACTTTGAATCCGGTCTGGAAATGGAACAGGGGCCAATATACTTGAAAAGGCACCAGCATAATGTGCTCACAGTGTATATGTTTGCAATCAGGGGTGAGAGGTAAGGTTGCCAGGTCAGAGGATATGGCTTCCAGGCAGGATCTGAGCCCTGGGATTTCTGTTTTCAGACATCAGCTACTACCAGGATGCTATGGAAGGTGGTCTATGTCAGACAATGTGCTGATGTATCATTGTCCAGTGAGTTCCTTGGGCATATTCCTTCCAACCAAAGTTAAGTCCCTTTGATTTCAAGCACATACTCACCCTAGGCTGGGTTATGCCTATTGTTTAACTCCATGCATGCCTGCATGCACGCCTGCATGCACACAGACGCTGTTAAGGGAGTAGTATTATGTTGTGTAAACTGAAGAGCTTGCCAGCACTTGACGGGTTTTTTTGTAGACTGATGTTTGGTTAACTGGCCTTGGTCGTCAGGTGGTGTTCCCAGACCCAGGAATGATGGTCTCCTCTAATTGTAGCATGAAGGCTGAGATCACTGGAACGGAAACTGCCTTGGTCACCCTGTGGGATGACCTCTGCTGGGAGAGGGACAGGGGAAGTGTGACCCTGTTGATTCTTCTGGACCTCTCAGCGGCTTTCGATATCATCGACCATGGTATCCTTCTGGATAGGTTGTCTGGGTTGGGAGTTGGAGGCACTGCACTGCAGTGGTTCTGCTCCTACTTGGATGGCGGATTCCAGAAGGTGGTGCTGGGGGATTATTGCTCTGTGCCATGGCAATTGTGCCATGGGGTTCCACAGGGCTCTATTTTATCCCCCATGCTGTTTAACATCTACATGAAACCGCTGGGGGAGGTTATCCGGAGGTGTGGGCTGAGGTGCCATCAATATGTGGATGACACCCAGCTCTACCTCTCTTTCTCATCAAAACCAGGTGAGGCAGTGACTGTTCTGACTCAGTGCCTGGGCACGGTAATGAGATGGATGAGGGCTGATAAACTGATACTCAATCCAGACAAGACGGAGGTACTGTTAGTGGGTGGTTCGTCTGCCCGGCTAGGTGATATTCAACCTGTTCTGGAGGGGGTTGCACTCCCCCTAAAGGATCAGGTTCGTAGTTTGGGGGTGCTCTTGGATCCAGAACTGTCACTTGAGGCACAGGTGAACTCAGTGGCACGGAGCACTTTTTATCAGCTTAGGCTGGTATACCAACTACGCCCTTATCTGGACAGAGATAGCCTAGCTACAGTTATCCATGCTCTGATAACGTCTCGTCTGGATTACTGCAATGCGTTATACGTGGAGCTGCCTTTGAAAACGGTCTGGAAACTTCAGCTGGTCCAAAATAGGGCAGCAAGATTGTTAACAGGGACTGGCCTGTGAGCTCATATTACGCTAGTACTTTTCCAGCTGCACTGGCTGCCAGTCCATTTCCGGGCCCGATTCAAAGTGCTGGTATTAACATTTAAAGCCCTTAACGGCTTGGGGCCAGGTTACCTGAAGGATCTCCTCCTCCCATATGTGCCTGCCCGGACCTTAAGATCATCCTCAGTGGCCCTCCTCCGTGAGCCCCTGCCAAAGGAAGTGAGGCAGGTGGCTACTAGGAGGAGGGCTTTTTCTGCTGTGGCACCCCGGCTCTGGAATGAGCTCCCTAGTGAGGTTCACCTGGCACCTACATTGTATTCATTTGGGCGCCAGGTGAAGACCTTTTTATTTTCCCAGGCATTTTAGCTTTCTAAACTTTTAACTTTGCTGTTTTAAATCTGTATTTTAAACGCCTGCACTGCTGCTAGGTTTTATTGTGGTTGTATTGTTATATTGTGGTTTTAATGTTCTGTATATTTTAAATTGTTTTATTGTGTGCTGTTTGGTTTTAATTTTTGTGAACCGCCCAGAGAGCTTCGGCTATTGGGCGGTATAGAAATAAATAAATAAATAAATAAATAAAAATTGTTCTCTCTGTGCATGTGTGTGGCAGGAAAGAAATCATTGGGTAGCATGAATGCAGCCAGGGGAGAAACAGGTCTACGTTTGCTCTTGGCTGGCAAGAAGCCTCCTTGGAGGGGAGGCTTTAGGGGCATGCTGTTGCTTTTGGGGAACGGATTCCATTTCACAGCCTAGTCATGCTGGTCTGGGTGCCTGCCTGCTCCATCTCTACTTTATCTGTATATTTAAAAGCAACAACCAGATACTACAAAAACAGCATAAGTCTCGAGTTCACCTTTCTCACAAGAAAACTGACAGACTACACTGAAGTGGAAATCCTTGACCAGATCCCTGAGCTCTGTTTACTTTTTAAAAGGGACGGGGGCTCTGAAATTGATTGGAGCAGTAGCAGTGGTGTAGGGCATGTTTAACCCTCCCCCCCTTCATTTTCCTGATCTAAATTACTCCCCACTGCTGTTGGCCCTGCCAGGGAGGCGGGGGGAATAAGAAAAGATCCATATCCAGATGCAATACCTTTATTTTATCCAGTGGAGGTGGGGGAAGAGGCTAATAGAAGCTTGGGGGGGGGGATTTAGATTGGGGAAATGTCACAGGGGGAAGAGTTAAACTCCCCTCCCCAAGTACTGCTTATCTGACCGAACTCAGAACCCCTGCCTTTGTTTTAAAGTGTTAAAAAAAACCAGTCATTTATGTCCTTCATCACATGTGGTTTAGCCCAAAGTGAAGAGCACAGAACACCATAGTCCCTTTCACAAGTGCAACTGGGGCTCTGTCTGTTCACTGAACATGCAGAGGTTGGGGGCAGTGTCACAGAAGCGGTTTCCACCCCTTGCACCTCTGTCTGGACTGGGAACTCTGCAAAAGCCCTGAGGAAGGCACCTAGCAGACTGCATAGGAACATGTGAAGGGCAGGTGCTCCCTCCCCCTGGTCTTACATTCATTTTTAAAAATGTGCTGAGCCCCAATTGCAGTCCTTTTTCTATCTATATCTAGATGTCCAGCTAAAGCACCCTTTAAAGCACATTTAGAACCTTTATACAATTTGCATTAGATTTCATCAATGTTAAGCAATTCCCAAGAGTGTGGCTCATTCAACATTTGTATGCTAATCGAATTTCAGCTCATTTTGCTTTATTTCCTAGAGGGGCAGAAAACCTAGAAAAGAAAATATAATTCCTGTCAAGTGAGGGATTTCTTTATAAGGTAGAGAACACATGACTCCCAAGGAAAAGTAGATAATGTGGAAAGTGCACTAAAGTAGCATTTCTTCTTTGTACTGTAATTCCAGTTTGGGTGTCACATATTTGTCTGTGTAAGAGCGCAATCCTATGGGCCCAAGATGGCATCTGATAGGCCAGAGTACGCTGGGGATTTCTCCCTCCAAGGTCATAGACAGTGCTAGGTCCTCAGAGGGGGAGATCCGAACAAGGATTTCAACCCAGCCCCAGCCACTGCGGGATGCTCAGTGGCGGCCCGATTTCCTGAGGTCAGAGTTCTGACCTTGGAAGGAGACAAAGAAGGAGGGGCAAGGACATACTGGTGGGCAGGGAGGGCAGAGGCTGTGCATCTTCTGGATCCAGTGCCTCTCAGCCCCTGTCCCCGCCCCTGGCAGTGTGAGTCAGTGAGACAGGCTCAGAGGCCCACCTAGCAAAGAATACTGCAAAGGAGGACAGAGAGTCTCCAAAGCCTCTGTTACTCCTCCCACCGTGCCAGCAAGAGCCCAGCAGAGCATAGGATAGGCAGAAGGTTCTCAGGGGCTTCCATCGTTTGGGCATCAATCCCATAGAATTGCAACCTTGGTAAATCAAGGTGGTTTTGCCATGCTGGTTCCTTAGCATAAACAACATAGACAAGAGAAAGATACAGTGTGTCCCTTCTAACTAATGTTCGTTGCATTTTTAAAAGTTCCACGGAAATTAATAATAAATCATTGAACAGTCACAGGAAATTTCTTGTTCTTTCCTTCTTATGAACTTGCAATCTACACTGGCTAATTCTTGGTTCAATGTCATTTGACTGAACTGATCAAGAACTTGTGTTTTGAATTTGATAGCTGTCTCTACAACATAATTAGTTTCCCTAGAGGGCTTTCCTTATTAATTTTAATTATGTATCTTTTAATTATGTATTAAACCAGAGTCACTATGCAGGCAAATTCTGCAGCTTCCATGCATCACAAAAATACCTCATGCTGCCAGAGTTCCTGGCACTGAAGCCTGCTCCTCTGTCGTTTTATAGTGAACGATCAATCACTAGCCAAAGCTTAGATCCTTTTAAAAAAAGAGAAGGAGGCAAGGTCCTCAAATTGCTTGATCGTACTTAGCATTTATGGAGTGCTTTTGAGTTAAGCAGCTCAGTTACATTATTCCATTGTAATCCGTAGCAGTCTTCTCCAACTCTGGCTCTCCAGACATTGCTGGACTACAGCTCCCACCATCTCCAACCAGCATGGCCAATGGTCAAGGATGATAGGAGTGTAATCCAACAACATCTGAGGACCCAAGGTTGAGAAAGGCCACCATTACAACAACCATGTAAGTGAGGTCAATATTATTGTCCCCAATTTGCAGATGGGGGACGGAAGCTGAGGGGAGAGTGACTTACCTTAAGGACATCTACTGAGTCTGTGAGCTTCAAACCAGGGGCATTTTGATTTGTAGTGCAACGTCTTAGCTGCTATGCCACACTAGCTTTTACTTGATTGCTTTAAAATGTCATTGGAAACAATGCCAATGCAACAATACTGATATTATAGGGCCATAGTTCACATCCTGCCATTATAATAAGAAATCAGGGGGCAGTAGGTTCTATAGCTTATACTAAGAAAATGGCTCTGAAGATTGACCTGAAACGTCGCAGTGTAGGAGAGGTCAGCTTGAGGATGGTCAGTGCTGGTTTTGAAGTAGAAAGATTAAGAAATTGTTTATTTATAGGAATTTAAAATTTGATGAGTGACCTCCAGCAGCTGGACAGGTATTACCTGTTGTCTTTCTCATAGACTTTGCTGGGGTTAAATTTTATGGGCCCAGTGTCTCCATTTGTACAGCATCTTTTGGAAAACTGTTTGTTGTCCCTGGTCATGGGGAAGGTCTTGTATGTGTTTTGCCCTAGTAACCATAATGTGGTTCTAGTTTTTTTTAAAAAAATGCATTTCCCCCAGCCCATTTTATGCAGTGGAGCCCATAAGGTATATCCAGGAGCATGCTCAGTTCAGTCTTCGTTTGGCCAGGAGGGAGGGGGTAAGAACTGGAGAGAGGGAGGGAGGTGGCAGAGAATACAGGGGAGGAGGAAGTATTATGTCAGTTGAAGTGGATCGTTGGGAGAGAGGGAGGGAAAATTATTTTGGATTTGGATTCTCCTGTTCCTCTTAAAGAGCCTCGTGTGGCGCAGAGTGGTAGGCGGCTGTATAGCAACCAAAGCTCTCCCCATGACCTGAGTTCGATCCCAGCGGAAGCTGGGTCCCAGGTAGCCGGCTCAGGTTGACTCAGCCTTCCATCCTTCCGAGGTCGGTAAAATGAGGACCCAGCTTGCTGGGGGGAAAGGTAGTCACGACTGGGGAAGGCAATGGCAAACCACCCCGCTACAGTCTGCCACAAAAACGCTAGCGCAAGCGGCTAGGGGTCAGCAATGACCCAGTGCTTGCACAGGAGGAACCTTTCCTCTTAAGGATTGAATTCATTCATGTGAGTGTTGAATCAGAGCTCCCACAGAACAAATGACCACCATTGCTTTGGGAAGACAGAGCTCCACTTGTTGAATCTCAGTTAAAAATCATTCTGGATTGCGTGCACACAAAATTGAAGGAGTTGCCAGCCAAATATGGTCTTGGGATTTCAAAATCCTGAACATTTCTCGCAGATACCTGAGGGCTGGGCTGGCTAAGGCTAGGAAGGAATTGAACTCTCCATATGCTCAGAAGCAACTTCTTCTTTTCCCACCAGCTTATATGTTCCACACAAACACACATAAGCGAGTACTTTCCTGGGCAGCACCTGCACACATGTACAAACACACGCATGCATGGACACACCAAACACTTTGATTTTGTTTGATGTTACTGGTGGGAGAGAGAGTTGTACTGCCTCTGAATGCAGAGGTTCCATTTTTCTGTCAGAGGAGGCAGGTATGCATCAGCTTGCAATCTTAGCAACTGGGGGTTGTTCAGGCACAGTCTGCGACTGAAAACATGTTTGCATAGTTGACTGTGATTGAACATGGAGGTTCTTTTTTTCTGTCTTCCTCTCATGATTTCTCTCTTGTGAAACTCCCTCCACCCTGCGAGGTAAAAATTGCATTCTCCTTCGTTGTTTAAAACAATTATGGTGTACTGATTATGTCTGCAAAGAGGGGTGGGTGCTCTCAGCACAAGACAGAAGCCATGACAGATGTATATAGATTTAAACCATCTATATACAGATGCAGGGTACCATGCAACCTAATTCAGAAGTAGACTGTGCCTAAACATGAAAGTTCTGCTATCCAGCTATCAGAGGGATTAGTTTTTCACCTTTGAAAGAGCTCATTGAATTCTTTCTTTTTAATGCTGAAATGGGCTGTACTTGTTGCATAATAATGCAGTCACTCAACATATGTATGTATGTATGTATTGTGTGTGTGTTTTAAACCGAGGGGAGGGGCATGGTTGGAGAAGCACCACAGGAGGGAAGCCATGACAGCTACAGCCGTGACAGCTAGATAGCAGAACCTCCAACTTCAGATACAAGTCTGCCTCCAAATACGAAGTTGCATGGTAGATTGTATCTGAACATGGAGGTTTTTTCTACTGCCTGGCTCTCTTGGTGTCTCTCTGGTGTCAGCCTCCTAAAAGCACACGCACTACACTCACTGTTGGAAGAAAGGTCCCTCTTTAACATTTTCTCTCTGGAATACAGACTAATCACAGCACAGAGCCTTCCAAAAAAAAGAGAAACAAATCCATCAGTGTTGTGGAAGACTCATATTTAAAAGATGTATTTGGGGTAATTTGCTGAGCACTGTTAGCTTCAGCTGCCATTGCTTCTTATTGCTGGGTAGTATGCCATCGTACTTCAATAAATTAAAGTTTGCAGCCCTAATACGTTGACTGGGTTAAATTTCCTTGCTTACATTATAAGTTATCATCTTGCTTTTGAGGAGCAGATTTTGCAAGAGTACTATAAAGTTTCTGCGTTGTCTTTTAAGGACAGTGAGTGTTGGAGAAAAGCCGCTTGCTTCCTTTGTCCTTGAAGGCCTAAGCAATGTCAACCAGGTCAAAAATAATAAGCACGGCAGCACCACCTACTGGGCTATTTCCTTTACAAAGGAAGTTCAGCCCCTTGCTCGCTGAGCTTCTTCCAGCAAGAGACTAATTACTCCCTGTAACCACTTCCACTGCAAGGGGACCATTGTTCTTTTGTGTTTCTGGCCTGCTTGGAAATTGCTTTTATCAAGTTGCTTCTAAAGCAGCCTTGTTTGTTGGTGGTTGTTCAGGATTTGGAAACAAGGCCAACTTAATTTGTGAACATTTTTTCAGCCATAGACCCAAGGGACAAGCTCAAGCAGGGGAGATGGGTGAAGAGATCATAGAATTCATACATGTCTTGCCCTCACATAATCCTTTGATTAATTTCTTTATGATCTTTCAATGACAGCACAGCCTGGCAGGGTTTTACTTTGCCACAAAGCGAGCACCTGCTGCAGGGGCTTTCCGAGCAAGTGGTTGGAAAAATAATAAAAAAAGAAAATTTCTTGATGCTCCCATTTATCATCATTGCTTCCAGCCCAATTTCATTCACGCCTCACATTTTTGATTGCCTTGGATTAAATGTTACCAGAGGAAATACTGCTAATAGCCTTTTGCAGTGCAAAAAAGGAAGAAGCCCCCAGCTTCTAAAGCATTTATTATGGAAAGGATTATAATAAATTAAATGCTTAAACCAGCACCGTGCAAGCATTTTTGTCTAGGATCAAAATGTTTGCACTAGCTGTTTAAACATTCAATTTATTATAATGGGGAAATATCATTGAAAAATAAGCATGTTAATTAAACTTGGGTTTAGCAAATGTGAGTCATCCGGCATGGATACGCTATAATGAATACAGACAGGTGGAATCTGCCTGTCCCCTTTTTTTTCCCATTAAGAAAATGAACATTTACATCTTTAAACCCTGCAGCGATTAGTTATTTTTAATGAACAGTGTTGCCATTTCAAAGCTGAAGCCCCCATATGATACAGCTGAGATATTGCTAGGTCAGGAAAGAACCTCTGCTAATTAAATTGCAGAGTTCTTCACCACAAATAATTGATTAAAGTCGTTACACGGATAATCGGTTTTGCAGCTAAGTAAATAACATAAAAATAAGTGACCTCCAATAAAAAAGGGGTCACTTGAAGGTGATAAAAAAGCATGCAAAGGCATAAGGAAGAGGGGCGATTGTGGTGGGTGACAAGTTAGGGCACAAGAAGGAGGTAAGCATGGAGGAAGCAGGAAGAGAGATAATCTTTACATTTCAAGCTGTTCATGCTCATGTGAGAAGAAGCACTTTGCAACCAGGATGAAACGTGGAAGGCAATTTGATTGATTTGTCGCATTTGTATCCTTGCTTTGCTGCCAAAATGTTTAGAGTGGCTTCCATACGGTCAGCAGATGGTCTTCTATCCAGTATGCAAGGCCAAACCTGCTTAACTTCAGCAGTGGAAATGCATCACATAGGAAGGGACATGCTCAGTGGCTGAGCATGTGCTCTGCATGCAATAGGCCCCAGGCTCAATCCCTGGTATCTCCAGTTAAAAGGATCTAGTAGCTGGTGAAGGGAGGGACCCTGGTGCACTGCCAGTCAGACTCGATACTACTGGACTAGATGGACAAACAGTCCAACCTGCTATAAGGCAGCTTCCTTTATTCCTATGCCCTCAACCTATACTCAAACCATGCAACGAGTTTATGGAAGAAGTGCAGAAGCTGGCAGGGGAGGGACTATAACTTTGTGTTAGAGCATGTGATTTGCATGGTGATAGTCACCATGCAAATCCCTGCTAAAAAGAAGTCAGTTAGTAGGGCTTGGGAACAATTCTGCCTGAAGTCTTGGAGAAAATCTGCCAATCAGGATAATAGGAAATACTGGCTGTCACAGAGAGTTGGGAAGCTAGAGGTTAAAATTGTAACGCCTAAAACATTGTATGTCTGACCTTTATTTCAGCCCTGGCAACAAGACCCTAATGTGCCTTCTGGCCATCTTTCCTCTCTTCCTGAGTGGGCAGTCAGGGTTGACATTTAGTTCACCCCTACCAATATCCTGATCCAGATCAGACCACTATGTAGGGATGTACGAAAGTCACTTACCTTTTCGCCGATTCTGTTCATGGGGGGGGGGGAGGTGTTCCGTCCCTCTCCCCGGAATCCTCGACGGGGGGGGAGGCGATCCCGTCCTCCCCCCCGGAATCCTCGACAGCCGGCTGTGCTCCATGGCAGCTCCGCGGAGCAGCTGGCCAGGCCCAGGCCAGAGCCGTCCGCAGCTGGATTTCCGGCCGCGGAGGGCTCTGGGTGAAAAACAAAACAAAACGCATATACAAATGGCGGTGGCTACGGCCGCCGCCATTTGCGTTCCTTATTTTTCGCCGTCTTAGTCTACGTAAATATTGACGTAGACTATGACGGCGAAAATAAAGGGGAACGCAAATAGCGTAGTGGGCGCTATTTGCGTCCCTTTTTGATTCACCGTTTTAGCCTACGTAAATATTTACGTAGGCTAAAACGGCTAATCAAAAAGGGACACAAATAGCGCCCACTACGCTATTTGCGTTCCCCTTTATTTTCGCCGTCATAGTCTACGTAAATATTTACGTAGACTAAGACGGCGAAAAATAAGGAACGCAAATGGCGGCGGCCGTAGCCGCCGCCATTTGCGTATGCGTTTTTTTTTTTAAACCGGAATGTGATAGGCTACGTAAGTGTTTACGCAGCCTATCACGTCTATGTAAAAAAGCACAATAACCAACAACCAGACTGCAAATGGCGGCGGCAGCAGCCGGTCGGAAGACCAGCCGCCGCTGCCCAGAACATCCACCCCAGGTAAGTCTCATCTCGGGGGGGGATCCGCGGGGGGGGGGCGGGGGGGGCAGGCCATTCCGCCACAGTTTTCGGGGGGCCAAATGCACTGGCATTCGGCCTCACGGAGATCCGTGGCGGAATTCTCTGACATCCCTACCACTATGTCAATTTCACAGGCAAAGCTCTGGAAATGCTTGGCCAAGTCCTGTGCAAAGGACTCGCAGCCCTTGGAGCTATCTTGGAAGGCTCATGAAATCTATGGTGTCCATCTACCACAGGCATGTGCAATTTTTTCAGCCCTGGGAACCACACGTGATGCTGGATTGGGGACTGGAGACGATACACATGGATACACACACACGTATGAACATGGCTGAGCACATACAGACCTAGTTAAGTAAACTAAATGCGTCCTATCAGTTCCTCAGGATGGGGAGTAGGGGCTGATTTATACCCCCCCAGCTGTTCTCTTGCTGAACACCTGGTTGGCAATATCCAGAGCATCTAGCCGGGGCTATACATGTAGGGATTTTGCTGCTGCACACATGTAATTTTAATTTGAGGCTTGTCACAGAGAGTTGGGAAGTTAAGGGTGAAATTGTAATTTCTAGAAAAAAGTTTGACCTTTATTTCAGCCCAGTCAACAAGGCCCTAATGTCTTGCCATTCTTCCTCTCTTCCTCCCCGTGTAGGCAATCAGGCTTGATCTTAGGGGTGTGCTTCAGATTTGACCAAATCCTAAATCCTGAACCATATCAGGCTGATTGAGACAGATTTGGGAAATGTCCAAATCAAAGTGGAGCTCCTCCAAAGTGGACCAAATCAGAATCTGAACACTCCTAAAGATTCAGATTCTGAGGGACACAGAGACACAAAGAGTGTGTCTACAAAAATTTATACATTTGCCCTCAAGCTCTCCTATATTGAAAGAAGGGTGGGGAAAGGGGGGAGGGAGTACAGTTTTTGTGATGGCAGCTCTACCTTCCATTCACAGCGAATGATTTCACCAGGGTTCTCCAATCCCAGTGGTTTGCAGGCGGGCCTGGATGTTTAAGCAATATATCACAAGACTGATCCGTTGCTCAGTGCACTTTGCTAGTTCTCTCTCCAAGTATCAGGAACATTAAAAGAAGTTTGGTGGCGTCTGTGGGCCGGGGTGGGGTGGGGTGTAGCATTGGGTGCTTGCTTGGAAAACACTACACTCAAGTCCTTCTGCCTCTGCTAGTGTATGCTCCACATCTATCATCTTCCACAGTCCCATTGCATTTTCTGTGACTTTGGTGCCAACTGAGCAGAAAACAAGCCAGCAAACAAAAGCCTTTAACTGTTTTTCATTCATCGTAACTTCCCAGCCCCTGCACCTGTCCTTCTGAAATTTTGCAGGTTTCCAGCCTAGGGGTACCTCTATCATGTATTCCATTTTCATGCAAATCCCCCCCCAAAAAAAACCCATGGAAAGGAGTAAGAGGAGGTGAATCACATACCTTCCCTAAATCTGAACACTCCCCATCCACAAAAATACTGCACCCATCCTTCTGAAATTTTGCATTTTTTTAAAACTAGGACCACTTTCATGCTGTATGTCATTTTGTAACAATTGCCCACCAAAAACAGGTGGATAAGCACATCCTTTTTGGATACCCCAAACTGTAACAGCTTCTCTTGCACAAAAGCCCTTGAATCTATTCATCTGAAACTTTGCAGGCTTGATCTCTTCAGAAGGGGCAACCGTAGATGTAATTTTCATCTGATTCTGCCAAGAAATAAAAAAAAGTTATTGGCAGTTCACTTTTTTAAAAAATCAGTCAGGGTCTGAACCAAATCTTGTGGTTGGTGCACACCCTTAGTTGACCTCTGCCAATATCCTGATGTATATTAGACAACTAGGTCAGTTTCACAGTCAAAGTTCTATAAATACTTGATCAAGTCCTGTGCAAAGGGTCTTCAGTTCGAGTTCATGCAAACTTCATGCGAAGGCAGCATAAAGTCAAGGGCATCCATCTACCACGAGGGTAGGAAGGGAGCTGATTTCAGGTTACTGCATCCTGTAAGAGAAGTTATGTTACAGGTTAGGGCTGGGGTGATGATTTTTTTTCATCCCAAGGGCCAAATTTTATTTTGGAGAAGCCCTCGGAGACTGCATTCCAGTGGTGGGCAGGCGACAGGCAAAAGTGGGTGGGACTGAAAAATCCACCCCATCCCCCAATTCCACTGTTACCAATTTATAGTAGGAAGCATGTCTTCTCAGAGGTAAGCATGAGCAGTGGAGATGCTCTTAAGAAGGACTACATCACACACATGCAAAATGGTAAGTGTTCCTCCCCCACTTAGCATATCTTCCAAGGACTACCACAGAGCTTCAAAACTGTTGCCCCAGAAACAGGAAAAAGTGAGCAAACCATACATTGCAGAAAGCCTCCAAAGACCTGGATATCACTCTCCTACAGCCTTCCCCAAATGGGTGCCTCCAGGTGTAGGTTTGGACTACAACTCCCAGCTTTCCTGACCATCGGCCATACTGGCTGGGCCTGATGGGAGTCAAAGTCCAAAATGTTTGGAGGGCGCAAGGTTGGGAAGGGCTACAGTAGGTGGTGACAGCAGGTTATTTTGGGGCATTCAGGGCAGATCTAGACTCTATGGACCAGCTGAGTGACTTTCCCAGTGAATTCTAGGGGCTCAAGCCTTGTAAGGGCCCTTTAGAACAAAGGAGTAGGAGGAAAAAGGAGAGGCAGAACCAGAAGGATAAGGGGCTCTCTGTGCTGCCCAAGAAGGAGCAAGTTGGCACAAGGCAAGCCAAAGACATTTTCCTGCTCATGGTGGACGGACACACACGCACACACACGATTCCATTTACAGAAGACCACCAGATTGGAAGTTAAATCTTTGACACTGGTGATGGATAGCTATCTCTTCCTTACCTAGGGCATCAGGCTAGCTTAGGGGGTACAGGACAAGCTTCCCGGAACACACAGCTCTGTCTTTGAACAGAGGGAAACAGCCATGGGTTTGTTGCCACTGCCCCTCTACCTGTATTTGCTGCATGAGGCGACCTCCTCGCTCTGCCTTTGGTTGGCAGTACAGGGCAGGGTTAGAGGGTAGCTCATTGTCTCTAACTGGGGATATAATGGAACAAATCTTCAACCCAAAGTGTTTGGAAATAAGGTTGCTAGTTTCTGAGAAACACAGCGAGGCTAGTGCTGTGAGTGGAGGCACTAGTCAGGCTGAGATGGGCCTAATAGCCTCAAACCTACAATGACGTCAAGATCCCTTACCAGAAGACCTGTAGGTTTTACTCATGGGGCTGGTATTCCATCTCCCATAGCCATGCCCATTCCTCTTCCATGGCAGTGGCGGCCCCAAGATAGAGATACCCTCATGGAGTGGCCAGAGAACTGTGAAAAAGAAGTCATGGAGAAAAAGCGATGCCTGACCCTAGGAGGAATTGACCTAAGTGGTGATAGCAATCTACTCCCTCCTCAATGTTCAGGCAATCAGAGAATTCCTAGCTTGAGCTTCCATTAGTGCTGTGGTGTAACTAGGGAGCAAATAAACCCCGTGTTACCAACTTACCTGTTCACAACTCCTATTTTTAGTCACTAAAGATGGAAGAAGGTGGTTTGATGTCCCTTTTCCAGGGGCCCCCATGACAGCCACAAATTCCAGAAGCTAGTTGTGGCTGCCATCAAGGTCATTAAGTGAGCATCAAACCATACAAAAGGAAGAGTCTGCACTTGGCATGATGCAATTTTATGATAGATATGAACGAATGGGATAGCAACAATTGTTCGAGAGGGTGTAGAAGTAAAGGAGATTTATTGTACATTTCTAAGAGGATTCCAGAAAAAAAAATATAATAGCAATAACGGAAGCTGTCAACATGATCCAAATCTCAATCCAAACATCCATCTTCCTGGGCTATGTTATTCCTAGGCTGTGATATAGAGATGGTTTTAAACTTGTTTTTATAGTTTCTCAGAATGTATTACCATTGCAAAGGTCTGGAAAGAAGGTCAAGCATTCATTATTGGAAGAAGGGTTTTATGGATGGTTTGCGACATAGTGACAGTGGTGAAATTAATTTGTTTTGCAAAGCTTTGAGACAATAAAATACAGAAGAATAGTTTTTAAAAAAAACAGAATTGCTTATTCAGCATTGGAAAAGAACACATCAGCAAAGTGTAAGAGCAAATGACATTTTTGCTATTGTAACTGTGGACCTGGATGGTATGTTCCCTGTGATTGTTTATTTGGGACATCTGATACCTCCTGTAATAGAGGACTTAGCTATGATATTTGCCCTACAACTGTGAGGCAAATGAAGCAGCCTTCTCTCTCATTGCTGCAAACCCAAATAATTCTTCCAGTGGCCAAATGCTGATTTGGAATGAGTTTCCTCCTGCATCCAAAATGGCTAATTAAACTTTCCCATAGCCAGAGTGGATCATTGCTCTCTTGTCTGTGGCCATCTGCTCCTTTTCCAGTTCAGCTCCCAGGGCAATAAGTCTTCCCAGCACCCTCCATTCCAGTGCAGTTCTCTTCTTCTTCCTGACAGACGGCAAACATCAGTAGTCAAAGCCAGTTTCATTTTCCTTATGGCAGGGTTTTTCAGCCTCTGCCGCAGAGAAGGCGGACACCTATTACACTGTTGCTCATCAAAACTCAGGGCATGCTTTCAACCAGGGAATGGCAGCATGGGGCCTGCAACCTGATTTTTTGTCCAGCCCCCTCAACCTGTTACCGTACAGATTCTTGGATGCCCCACCAAGGTCAGAGTACTGGGGAGGCTGATTGGCGTGAAAGTGGCTGTACATCGGCTTCATCTTCCGACCAGCTTCAGCAAGGATGCCTCGGCCATCAGTTCCCCTTCTCACTCTACTCTGAGCATCCATAAGAGCAACCAAGTTCAAAGCTGAACTGAGGATTAGATGAAGAGCTGGTGAAGGTGACTGGAAGACAAAGTAGTTCCAACCTCCGATTTCCTTCCCTGTGGTCAGAGCCTGGCAAAGATGCCACTGCCACAGATGGGTGGGTCCCCAGTAAACCTAACCAAGGAAGAACTAGCCCTCCTAGGAAGCTGGGTTAAACCTAACGACATTTAAATCAGCCCTGATTCAAACCTACCGGGAGACAGGTAAAGTGAAATGATTTCCTACATCAGCTTTGACTGACAAAATAGGTCCAAACCTTCACCTCTGGAGCTGAACTTTCTTCTAGGGCTGTGCACCGCTTTGGTCTGAATCCCAAATCTGAATCCCAAATCAGACTGCTTCGGCCCAATCTGGACAGCCGCCTGCCCAGCTGCGCTTATCCCCTTGCTCCGTACCTGGACCCATGGGGAGTGCCTGCAGCCTTTACAGCCACAAACTACAACAACATTTAATTACCGGAAGAAGAAGAGTCACCATTTTAAAAGAAAATGGTGACCGCTCCAAGATGGCGACGGCTGCAGGCACTCTCCACTGGTCCAGGTAAGGTAGAAGGGGCTTGAGTGGCTGGGTGGGGTGTGTGCAGGGCTTGGGAAGCTGGATGGAGGTGGGGCAGCCTCAAAAGTGGGTGGAGGGTCCCTGCACAGCCCTACTTCTTTCTAAATAGGCATGGGCATAATACTTGTGGCAAGTGCAGGGAACATGTACCTTTCTGAGTGTGTGGGAAGAGAGCTCCCCATTCCACTTTGTCTGTGCACAACTTACGTACTTTACTACCTCACTTTGGGCTTTCAGATGCTTCTTTCAGATGGATAGAGGGCAGGGCTAACCATTTCCTATGTGTTTGTACATACAGAATCTTAAAAAAAAAAATTACAACGTTTATATACCACTCCCCATCTAGACAGATTCTGGAGTGGTGAACAATAAAAGATACAAGATAAAATAAAAGAATAAAACTACATGTTAATTTTTTTTTTAAAGAAACAGAATTCTGATAAAACTGTGTCTGATCAGTTAAGAAAGGCTTTGCAGACTCCTAAGAATTCCAACTTCTGCCTTTAAGCAAGTTTCTAGCCAATATGGTTATGGAGATATGTGTGAAAACATACAGGCAGTGTCAGTAGAGGACTCCAGAATTCAGGGAAAGAGTTTTCGGTGTCCAATAACCTACCATCACTGATTTACCTTATGCTCTTCTCTTCCCACTCTGCCAAAACAAAATAAAATCTAAATTCTACACAAACTGTTATTTATTATTTTATCATTATTTATGTATGCAGAACCATCAGTGTGCATGGCGATTTGCAGAGTAACTGCAGAAAGAGAGGCAACAGAAGAGGGAGGGAGGAAGACAGGAGCGTAAACAGAGGGAAAATAGAGGGAAACAGCGGGTTCATTTATGCACATTTCGTTTCAGTAAGGCATGGGGACTAAAGAATTGTGCCATCGGTTTAATGGAAAAGTAGGCTTTGAGGAAGGATTTGAAGGAAGAGAGAGAAATGACATCTCATTTAAAAGTCCCCTAGGAGGCAGTTCCAGGCATAAGGAGCAGCGAAGGTGAAAGAGCAGGTCTTTTGGGAGAGCAGTAGACTTTCAGATGGCTGACTGTAGTGGAGCAAAATATCCAGATCTATCATTTCTTCTGAGTAGATCTCTACTGCACATCATCTTCCCTTTTAATTATTTTCATATCTTAGTGCAATTATTTATATATTACTTTAACTCCGGCTGGCCATGGTTTAAAACATGCACATTTAGAAAAACCTACATGGTTCCATATTAACTTGCAAGCTGTGACCTATTCGCATGATTTTAGTACAGAATTTTGATGTGTGTGTATGTGTGCACAGAATCTGCAATTATGCAGAATGCAGATGTTTTTCTTTAGCAAAAACTTTGGGGATTCTTTGTACAGACAGTAATGAACAATATGACAGCATGCTTAGGGGTGTTCACTGACACAGAGTTTGCTCTTCTCTGCTGGGACATGGATCTGGAAATTATGCACATTTGGGGGGAAAAGTGCATACATTTGCTCCATTTTCATGCTTCATCCTCTAATCAGTGGGCTCATTGCAGAATTGAAATGCTGTAGTCAAAGACCTAGTTTGCATGTCATGGCAGCAATTCCTGGGTTTTTTAACCCAGGAATTACAGGGACGAGCAAAGCACACAAGCCACACACTGGCGGTTTCCACTTTTAATTAACTTTTCATGACTTCTGAACCTGGACACTCTGGGTTGTTTAGGGGTTAAACAGTGCAGTGTTAACCCAGCAACCAACCATGGGCACAAAACAGGGTGTTCCTGGGTTGTCAATTGAAAATGGAAACAACGAGCATGCTTATTACTTTATTTGTCCCTGACAATTCCTGGGTTAAACAATCCAAGAATTGCTGCTGTGATGTGAGAACCAGATCAAAATCTCTGTTCAAGACTGAGGGGGAATGTTCTGACTGATGATAAATGGGAGGGTGCGGGGGGGGGGGAGTGGTATGAGAGCCATCAGAGCCATCAGAGATGGGACTGAGGCCTAGTTCTCGCTGAGATGGTAAACCTGTGTTTAGGTTGTACCACCAGGTGGGGTTTCACCTGATTCATACAAAAACTAAAACTAAAAATAATTCTACACAGAAAACTAGATATCTGAGAGAAGGAAATCTATCCTAGTCTTCTCCCTAACATGCTAGTTTTCTACATGCAGGTATTTTCTTTTCAGTGAAGGAGCATTCAGTATGTAAGCCCCACTGGCAGCCTGAAGTGATACAGTCCAGGTTTACCACCTCAGTGAGAAATAGGACTGAGTGTGGCAGTCTCACCCATGAATATTGAAAGCTCCATCACCAAAGTGGAGTGGCACATTCACCTTAACACGTTTGATGGAACCTGTGGTGGGTGGGGGAGCAGTAAGTGTCTGGCTATTGGACCCAAGGGGGATAAAGTATGCTGCACTAGGTCCTTTATTGGGCTGCTGCTACTTCATGTGGATTGG
The DNA here is from genome assembly GCF_057233095.1 of Heloderma suspectum. NCBI lineage: Eukaryota > Metazoa > Chordata > Lepidosauria > Squamata > Helodermatidae > Heloderma > Heloderma suspectum. The sequence continues at coordinate 173,308,109 of NC_139460.1, read as the reverse complement.
CAGTTCAATCTTTCTAATTTTATTTCTTGATTGGCAAATGCTATGCTGTTTTCCACAAGGACAAATAATACTTTCGGTGGTATCCTACCATGTCAGTACACTAATGCGAATTATGTTGCGCTAGTGTAAGGGATCTGTCTCGCAACATCAACAGTGTGAGCTTGTGCAATGGGTTTTTCTGGGAATCCCATCACACAAGCTAATGCAATTGCCATTGCACTAAATAGAATGCTAGTGCGTAATTTGTGTTAGTGTACTGACATGGTAGGATACTGCCCTTTGTTTTTTTAAAACTAGTGGTTATCTGCTAATGGAATTTTAACAAGCTGACGATTTCTCCTAAATATCTGTAGGCTATACACAGCTATATGTTTCATTCTGATTGAGGAATGGCAAACAGGTGGCTAACAGCTTGCTTGTTCTTCTGCACTTTGCTCAGCAATTCTTCACCCCTTGTCAGTTTGAACAGAACTGGTAGTTAGAATTCTATCTTTCCATACAATGCCATCACTTAGCATTGCTAAAAAATAAATAAATAACTGAACATTTTTCTCAGTTTCTTCCTTGCTGTTCTTACAGTGCTAGATTTGTGAACTATTCTTGTCACTCCCTACAGAAGTTGGACGAAGGATGAACTTCCAGGGGCCACTGGCTTGCACTTCCCTCGGGTGTTAATCCCAAAAGAAGCATGATAATGTCTAGCTCTAGTCCTGAGTGAGCCCTTTACAAAGAAGGGGGGTGGCTTAAGTCACTGCGGGGCTGAGGGAATGCAGACGACTTCTCAAACATGGTTGCACTGAACCTTCTCAAGGGAAGATGCAGAGCTTCTCCCGTCAGAAATTGGGGCTAAATGAAAATAGCCTTCCAAAACATCTCCACCCTATTTGTGGATGATGAAGTGGTGGTGGGGGGGGAGTATTTTGCTGAATATTCTTGGTGGGTGAGGGCAGAATTCACCTAACAGTTGTGGGGTGAAAAAGAAAATGTGCCAGAAAATTTTCTTTTGAGAAAATGTGGCTTAGTTAATGTTAAATGAAAAATTACTGTTAGTTCATAGTGGTGGGCAAAGGAAGTTTGCAAACTTGAAGTTTGGGGGTTGGACTCGATGGCCTTGTAGGCCCCTTCCAACCCTACTATTCTATTCTATTCTATTCTATTCTATTCTATGATATGATTCTATTCTATTCTATTCTATTCTATTCTATTCTATTCTATTCTATTCTATTCTATGAAGCAAAGGGCTGAGAGAGGAAGACTGGGGACAAACAACTTGTTTCCTTCAACAATATTTTAAAAGTATGAAATATTATTAATATTTGTATAGTGCACTGTAAATAGTATTATATACAGTAACATAAACAAAAAAAACAGAAGCTCACAATCTAAGTTTCAACTGTGGGGGAAACAGAAGGGGGAAACAGAGAGAGGCAAGAGGAAGTGCAAGCATAATATGCATTTGTGCAATTTGAGGGTTGTATCCAATGGGTTGTAGCCAACATTAGTTGAACTGAAGTCCCATTCCTTTCAATGGATTTAGTCTAAGCAGGACTAACTTTGGATACACATCCCACAGGTTCTTAGGTTTAAATTCATGTTAAACGCTCCAAGGGTAGCAGGAATACCACCATCCATTTTCTATGGAATTACAGCTCTTGTGAGGGTATATGTTCCCTTTAGTACACAGCTGCCAAACTTGTGGCCCAGTGCAGCCCATCAGTGATATCTGGTGGGATAGAGCACACCGCAATTGGGTTATGTCTGGCCTGATGCACACAAGTTGCTTTAGTAACTGTTTCCAACTTTCGGATGAAGCCTGTGCTACCATTCTGGACAAAAGATACCAAGGACAGGGAAGATGGTGCCTTTCTCCACTTTCTGCTTCCAGATTTTACACAGCACTTAGGGGCATTGTATGGCCAACTGCAAGACAACACAGAGCTTTAAGAATGGCAAGTCAGCCATTTTGTGATTTGTAGTGATAAGGAGGAAAGGAAGCTGCCAGAAACCTTCTCTGAGATAGGACCATACCTTTTCACCGAACCATTTCATCACTTCCTGTTACTGTTGTGTAGTATGGCCACTTTGAAGACCTCACGCTGAAGTTCCAAAATATCCACAGCCTCACTTAAATCAAAGGGACATTGTGAGGACAGGGTAGGGCTCCTTGGAAGAAGTGTCTGACAAATATGTAATAATTAACTCCTTTTGATTTCAATGGCAGATATATTTATTAATAGGAGTGAATTTTGTCTTGTATATCTACTATTGTATATATGTACCAAACCTGATACAACAATGGTGAAATATATGGAGTAATGGTACATGTGCATTAACAGCTTATAACAACACTATTGAAAACAAACCTAAACCATTAAGACATATATTAATGGAAAAGAAAAAGAATTGTCATGGGGTTCTGAGACTGGGAAGGGTGTAGGGTAACCCCTTACTCATCAGTAGCAAAGAGCACACGGATTTGGATAAAATTTGAATGTGCTAATATATATGTATAGATAGAAATATAGAAATAATTACTATAATTTAAACAGAAATATGTCTTGCCCTAGTAGGAAAGACTGTCACCAGGTGACCTGTGTGTCTGCTCATCTGCTGTCCAGGTGCCAACTGTTGATGGTGAACTCCCTTCTTGGGGTTCTTTATCTTTATATTGGACTCACACAGGAAACCCTTCAAAGACAGGATGCTTTCAAACAGAGGACTGTCCTCTGTAAAGTAGATTATGTGGCTACCTTAGAATGGAGTTGGAGAGTTTGTAAGAGAGAGGAAAAGATGGACTAATGGGCTGGTTGGTGGGTGAGGGAAGCTGTAGTAAATGGAGGAGGGGCAGCAACTGCTGGGAGACGGTGCAGAACCCCCAAAAGGTTAAGTGATAAAGGGAAGAGTTTTAACCCTATGGGGTGTGTGTGTGTATGCGCATATGAGGGAAGATTAGCAGACTGCGACCAATGTGCAAGGAGGGATGTTACTGATGGACAAAAGTGCGGGAGGTGATCAGAGAACTGGAGAAGTGATGGGGAAAGGAGCAGCGTACCTGGGAAAGCTGTATAAATGATGGATATGGGGGAAATGTGGCGATGGGGGGAAGAGGTGATGGGAAAGAATGGAAAAATGAAGGGAAACAGGAGTTGTAGAGGGGTGGAACTATGGAAAAGCAAGGGATGGGAAACGCACAAGGTGAATTGCAGAGTCATCAGGTCAGGTCAGATCAGATTATGAGACCAATGATAGGCATAAAAGGGGGAAATGTAGTTCTGGAAAGGAGGTAACTGGAAAAGAGGGTCAGATTTTTGGGAGTGATGTGTAGGCAATAGATAGGGGGAAGGCCTTATTCTGAACTTGTGCACCTACTCATTTGCTACTTATGTGGTCTCCTCCAGACTGCACAATATACTAGGCTGTGATTCTTGTACCTTTAACTATTGTATAGAAGAGGAAATGGGAGCAGATGATATTTTTCGTTATTCTTTGCACCTGCCATGACTACTGGCACCTGCCAAAATCCTTCTTCACCCAGGTATTAGGGCAAATTCACACAACAAACTTGTATCCATTTTACGTGCATGGCTTCCCTACAGCATCCTGGGAATTGGCATTCGGTGAGGGTGTTGAGAATGCTCTATTAGAGATCCCCCCCTTTTAAAAAAAAGGGTTCTGAAGATTCCCAGGGGAGAAGAACTAATTGTTAAACCCACTTAAGGCTGTAGTTTACATAGATAAGAGAGCTCTGTCCTTTACACCTACCTGGTCAGCCTAAGAACTACACTGATCCTGTCCCATCTCCCTACAGCTTGACATATCCCTTTGTCATTTCTAATAATTCTTCTACTCAATCTCTGCTCCCCATCCATATGTATGCTTGGCACTAGGCCTTGCAACCTGTGTAGGCCTTCCACAGCACATGTTCTGATCAAGCCCTGTTGGAAGTCAAACCTCCAGGTAAAAGAGCAGGGCCTTCCCCAAAGCTATGCTGATTTACATCATCTGAGGACCCTGCTTTGAACCGAGACAGCTCTGATTGCAATATGTTTTAAGCATAAATGAAATGATCTGAATAGCAGGTCGAGCCTCTTCACACATTACCCCTCAGAATGAAAAATATAAATGCAACAACTGTATAACAAGTGCTGTTGTCAGGAGCTGGGGTTGGCTGAAGGTTCTTGTGAGGAGTGCACTAATATGCAGTGGGCAAAACTGCCCATCATGATCCCTAAAATGGCCCTGAGATATTTTTGGAATAAGGTGGTATTCCAAAACCTGACAAGATTTTGATTTTAAGGTAGATACCGTGACTTTGCTTTTTATGCAAAAAATGTCTGTTGCTTTTCCTGCAAAGGCCTGTAGTGATGATAACCAAATGCAGCATCAGAACCCTTCAAACACATTACAAGTCTTTTATTAGTGTTTATATAAGTGACACAGAATCATTAAACCACATTTAGTTTGAAATGAACCACGGACTCCAGAAACACAATTCACACTTGGCAAGGCAGTCTTTCCAATACAAGCAGTTGCTTAACTATCATTAAACTGAAAGAGAAGGTTCTTTTATGTAATTCCTAAAGCAGTCAGTGTTCTTTCCTTATGAGCATGTCTTTCAGACGCTTCCTTTGGCAAGAATTCCTGGTCACCATTCCCCAATGTATTATTATATAAAAATAGAAAGAAATTTCCTTATATACAAACATTACATTACACAATATACAGGTTAAAAAAACCACTATGAAAAGGCAGGCCATGGGTGAAGCAAAAGAGCAACATGGAAAAAAAATTAAATACTGCACATTTCATAAAAATTACATTAACTACAAAGAGTTTTTTGTTTGCAAATATCAAACAGTACCAATGTAATTGGAAATCTTTCCCAACAACTTTATTTACACAACATATATATTTATATATCTATCTATACAGACACACATATATATACACATACCTATGTCTATGTATTTATGTGTGTGTATAGGTATATATATATATATATATATATACACACACAAACATACACCACCTATCGATATGTGTGTGGTATTTATTTATGTAAGTATGTGCATATAAGTATGTATATATGCACGCACCTATACATACATACACATATTTTTAAGGCACATTTTGCTTATCCTTATATACATTACTGGACCTGGTCAATAATTTAAGAACTCTTGAGGATGGTCTAACAGTGTGCATTTGTGCAAGTACCTGTGAGGGGTAGGATGGGGGTGTGGAGGTGGAATGTAAGCAGTGTTTCATTTTTTTTTTTAAAAAGAGAGGTGCTAAGATACAAAGACTTTCCCTGCAGACTTAGAAGCTTGTAGGGGCTGGCTGTGGCTACAAAGCAGTGAGAAAGACACTTTGCACATGCTCAGAGTCACTGTCCTTGTCAACCAAAGTGCAAATGCAGGGAGGGGAATCATCCCTAGCAAATGCATCATTTTGGAAGTTAACATTCTGGGAGCCGGCAGCACCAGCTTCTTAAACGGCTCCTATGGCCTATGACGCTCATGAGCCTTGACTCAAGTTAAGTCCTGAGGAGCAGTTACACTTTCTGACTGGTCTCAGGTGGAGGGCCCAGATAGCGAGTAGAGGGGGCTTGGAATAAGGGTACCGAGATCTCTTGGAGGTCTGGCAGCCTCCCTGGATGAGGAGGGGAAAGCAACGTAAGTGTCCTGTCATAATCCCTGTGTAAGACTTTCTCATAGACACTCTGCAGTCCCACTGTCTTTGGCAGCTGTGCCTGGTAATAGTTATCTCGGCGAAGGGAGTCCCTGGGCAGTGAGGTGCTTTTGCAGAAAGTGGATAGCTGGGTCTTTGGGTGAGGGGATGAGTGAGGATTGGACCGGCCACAGGAGGGACTCCAACATCGATCTGAGTGGCCCAGGATCTTGCATTCCGCAGTACAAGCCCACAGCCCTAGAAAAATGCAAGAGACCAAGCAGACTTGTTAACATGGACATGCAGTAGACAAAACATGGTTAGGTTGTGCACGGGCAGCACATGAAAGAGGGAAGGGGGAAAATAAGAATAGTTCCAAGGTGGACAAATACTTCCACATACAGCTACAACCAAAGTTGCACCAAATGACAGACGGCAGGCCCCATCTTAGCGGAAGCCTGTTTGAAAGCTGGCAAGCCGAAGATGGAGCATCCTTGTTCTCTTGCTCCAGGGGACAGGACTATAACCAATGGGGTGGAAATTGTAGGGAAGTAGGTCTCGCCTAAACATTAGGAGACATTTCTGTACAATAAAAACTGTTCTATGAGGAACAGTCTGTCTTGGGAGGTGGGTTCCCCTTTACTGGATGTATTTAAGCTGAGGCTGCACAGCTATGTATGAGTTACATCCAGAGGTGTTCCTAGGACTGGGCCTATGGGCCCCCAGCCCTAAATCTATTTCCCAGGGTTCAGGTCTATTCTACAGAGCCCTGAGTGTCCACTCGTGCCAAAACAAAGATTTCCCCCTCAGTGCAAATGATGTGCAGGGGGTGATTTTCAAGGGGGAGTGCAGCAGGGGTGGGAAGGGTTAACTCTTCCCACATACTGCAACGTACACATCCCACAAATTGTCTCTTATACAGCAATTAACTTAGAAACCCCCCTTTTTCCATTCGTTTGGGATGATTTGGATCAGGGTGCAAAGTAATGGAAGATTTTCTTTGGATGAGAAATCAACTGGCTGGCTTTGCCTCTGGGGAAATTTGATGCAAGGGACGGCAAGCTCCAGCCCGTGGGCATCATGTTGCTCCTTCCGAGGCCCAAACTGGTTTGTGGGGGGGTGGAGCACCCTCTGTCGGTCCCTCCCCATCCTCAAGTCCCAGCCCCTGAGAGCTAGCAAGCAAAAGGGAATCCCTTTGCAGGCTGCTTGTGCCCCAGTCAGGATGCAAGCGGTACAGGAAGAAGGAGCCTGGCCTGCGAGTCCCATCTGAGTTCCTCCCGGTACCACTTGCATCCCAGCTGGGGTGTGAGTGACATGAAGGGGGCAACCTGACTTGGCCAGGGCTCATAGGAGTTGGCTCCTGCAAGTCCCAGCCGAATCTCTGTGCAGAGAGAGCCATGGAGCTCCGTGCCTCTCTCGGCAGGAAGAAGAAAAAGAAGTGGGGTGGATGATGTCGTGGGAGGGGGCATGGCTTAGGGTGTGAGGCCCTGCCCCCTGACATCATCTGGCCCACTGGAGGGCGGCGGCAGTAATCCAGCTCCTGGACCAAAGGGTTGCCCTCCCCTGATTTAATTCAATCCTAGTAATTATTTATGAATTTGCATATTCAGATATAAATCAGCATATGCAGATTTAATACAGATTTGGGTACTATAGGCCTAGTCCCCAAATCTTTTAAGTTCCTAGCAACATCCATGGTTGCATCATGCACTGAAGATCCTGCACTGAGCAGGGAGTTGGACTAGATGACCTCCAAGTTCTCTTCTAACTCTAAAATGCTATGATTTTCTCTCTCACCAGTGGAAGCTCCTGGCTCTGTTGTCAGTGGGGTGGTGAATCTGCTCCGGGTTTCAGTCAGAACTCTAAAGGAGCTATCCAAGGTGTGGAAGCACCTTGCATAGCTCCTTTAGAGTTCTGACTGAACCCCAGAGCGAATTCACCGCCCCCGGAAATCAGAGCCACCAGCCTCTCACACAGGAAACAGTGCCTTTTCTAAGATAGTGACATATGCATAGAATCATATCATAGAACAGTAGTATGCATATCACAGAACAGTAGGGTTGGAAGGGGCCTGTATGTGCTATCTAAAAACAGATTGGCTTTTTCCCTTCAAAACTATTACTTTAATCATATGAAAATGTATGCAGATTTAACTGATTAATAATTTGACTATTCAACTAAGATTTATTTCATCAGGTGATAGTCTTGCTAACTAGTTTGCTGACTATGGGCTTAAATCATAATAGTCTTTATTTACACTACAAAATGATGCCTGTTAGGCCAATATTTCAATTTACAGCTTGATTCTAAACGTGGGTCCCAGTCAAGACAAAGTTAAACTCTTCTAAGTCTCCACTGATTCAACAGTTCAGCACATGCTTAACTCTCCCACTGAAATCAGTAGTGCATAAATTAGGCTGGATTGTGCCCCATTTTTACTTGGAAATAAGATTATTGGTTTCAATGGGGCTCACTTCTAAATAGAAAAATGTCTATTTCTGCTTCATTGACTACGCTAAAGCCTTTGATTGTGTGGATCACAACAAACTCTGGCAAATTCTTAACGAGATGGGAGTACCAGACCACCTTACCTGTCTCCTGAGAAACCTGTACGAGGGACAAGAAGCAACAGTAAGAACCAGACATGGAACAACCGATTGGTTCAAAATTGGGAAAGGAGTACGACAAGGCTGTATATTGTCACCCTGTTTATTTAACTTATATGCAGAGTACATCATGAGAAACGCCGGGTTGGATGAATCACAGGTCAGAATTAAGATTGCCAGGAGAATTATCAACAACCTCAGATACGCAGACGATACCACCCTAATGGCAGAAAGCGAAGAGGATCTAAAGAGCCTCTTGCTGAAGGTGAAAGTGGAGAGTGCAAAAGCTGGCTTGAAACTCAACATTAAAAAAACTAAGATCATGGCATCTGGCCCTGTCACTTCCTGGCATATAGAAGGGGAAGAAGTGGAAGGAGTGACAGATTGTATTTTCTTGGGCTCCAAGATCACTGCAGACGGTGATTGTAGCCATGAAATTAAAAGACGCTTGCTCCTTGGGAGGAAAGCTATGGCACACCTAGACAGCTTAGTAAGAAGCAGAGTCATCACCTTGCCAACAAAGGTCCGTATAATCAAAGTTATGGTTTTCCCAGTAGCAACGTATGGCTGTGAGAGCTGGACTATAAAGAAGGCTGAGTGCCGAAGAATTGATGCTTTCGAACTGTGGTGCTGGAGAAGACTCTTATGAGTCCCCTGGACTGCAAGGAGGTCAAATCAGTCAATCCTAAAGGAAATCAACCCTGAGTGCTCATTGGAAGGACAGATACTGAAGCTGAAGCTCCAATATTTTGGCCACCTAATGCGAACAGAAAACTCCCTGGAAAAGACCCTGATGCTGGGAAAGGAGAAGGGGACGGCAGAGGATTCAACAGACGATGGCTAGATAGCATCACTGATGCAATGAATATGAACTTGAGCACACTCCGGGAGAGAGCGGAGGACAGGAAGACCTGGCGTGCTACGGTCCATGGGGTCACGAAGAGTCAGACACGACTGAATGACAACCCTCAAACAGTTATACTAATCCAATTCTGTTAATGTTAATTGGATCATGTTGGTTTAAATCAAACTATTCCAGCTTAGTTGGTTTGGGAATTAATATAAGAACTTCCATGAAACTGCTGTTTTAAAGATCCTTAATACACGCTGCACTCCATGTACTCTAACATTTACCCATTGAGCGGTCTCAGAACTGGCAAGAATGGTATTCTTTGACATGTCTATAGGAATGCTTTCACAAAACCCCCAGTTCTGGTTTTGCAATAAATGTGTTAGTGATTACTGTGGCTCATACATGAAGGAAAATGGTTGTCTGATAGTCAAGCCCTGATAATCCAGGACAAATTCTGCTACACACCCATCATTTGGTTGCCATCTGGTGGGAGGTTTGCTGAATGCCCATGACATTGGAGTATTGGAGTATTGGCTCCAATACTGTACCTGTTCGGAGTCAGTTCAGGCTCTGTTAATGTAATCTTGATTTGTAAGGTTGATGTAAAACAATCAGAACTATTGGTGTATTTATTTTCTGTACTTTGAGGTGGGTTTTTTGTTTTGTTTTACTGTTAGCCTCCTTAAGCAGCATTTTTGGTGGAAATGCTCTACAATCAATAAACAAACAAACAAATACTCTTCCATAAAAAGATATGAAGGGCAGGTAAGTCTTTAACTCTGCAAAAATCCAAAACTTGCTTGCTAGAATCAGTCATGTAAAACAACACATGACTACAACACATCTGGAGGGCACTGGGCTATGGGCTAGAACACAACTGGAGGGCACTGGGCTATGGAAGGCTAATGTAAAACAATCAGACCTGTAGGTGTGTTTCATTTCTGTACTTTAGGATTTTTTTTTTGTTTTCATGGGCATTGGCAGGCATTTTTTGGGGATGGGGGGAAGCTGCACAGCAATTTGTGGTTGCAATTCATGCTCATACTGGTCTCGCTACAACACTTCTGTGCACATTCCTTGTATGTGCTCTTTGTTGCTTAGCATCACATTCCATGACATGTAGAAGCCTACAGAGTAGCAGAAGATCCTAGGAATTGAATAGCACTAATGCAGAAGAGTGGTATAATCAAGAAGCATCATGAACTCCAACAAAACATTTTTGGAGTGAGGGATAGCCCGCCTCCCCCATCTAGAAACAAGAGGGGAAAAAACCCAAATGCACAGTACACCTGTCTTAAGAATATCGTATTAGATATTTTATGGCATTACTGCCTTTATCATAACATTGACAATTTCACATGACTTGTCTGAAATGATTTCCTTCACCTGGGAAACATTGGTGAACACTCCAGTCTTCCCCAACCTGATGCCATCCAGATGTTTTGGACTACAACTCCCAGCACCCCTGACCATTGGCCATGGGAGTGCCCTTCAACACATCTGAAGGGCACCAGGTTGGGGAAAGGCAGCTCTAGAGCCCAGCAGTTCAGTCTGTGGGGAGTGTCTTTAGCAGTAAAGGAGAAATGAGCATGCTTGATCAGGCTTTAGAGAATTCTAGAAGAACCTGGAGTACTCTACTTTTCACATTGTTATCAGTAGGGATGGCGGAGAATTCCGCCACGGATTTCAGTGAGGCCGAATGCACTGGCTTTCGGCCCCCCGAAACCTGTGGCAGAACGGCCTCCCACCCCCCGCCACCCCGCGGAATCCCCCCGGAACGAAACTTACCAGGGGCGGCGGCTGGTCTTTTGGCCGGCTGCTACAGCCGCAAATGGCAGCTGCCATTTGCGTCCTGCCAGGCTGCCATGATAGGCTACGTAAGTATTTACATAGCCTATCACGGCAAAGAGCAGAGACGCAAATGGCAGCCGCTATGGCAGCCACCATCTGCATCCGCAGCAGCCCGGCCGCAGCTGGAACTCCGGCTGCAGATGGCCCTGGCCGGTGGCTCTGTGGAGCCGCCGCATAGCAGAGCTGGCCAGGGAGGATTCCGGGGGGAGGGACAGAGCGCCTCCCCCCACCGCGAATCACACCTGCGAAAAGGTAAGTGACTTTTGTACATCCCTAGTTATCAGCCACTTTTTACATCAGCTAACAGTTCAACATTTCAAGGCTCGAATTTTGAACTGCAGCAATGTTCTTTTGGAACTGCATTTTCCCCCCTGGAACTGCACGTCTGTACAGTTGCACATTTTTAAAAAGCCCTGATACCATCAGAGCACAGGTCCATCATTTCTGGTAGATCTGCTGACTGAGCAGTGAGATAGGTAGACCTGGCCGGGGTAGACCTGGTATGTGAACAATGCCTTTCCACCAGCAGCTGAAACCCTCAGTTTTTTCTCTGACTCAGTGATGGAAACTGCCATCCAACACATCTGGAGGGCATGGTGCCCTCTAGTTTGGGGAAGGCTGTTTTATAACATGCAGTTGTATCTTCTATTTTTTTCCAAGGACAAAGATTGAAACTCACTGGAGACTACAGATAGACAAATGCAGAGGGCAAAGCAGAAATACATGGACCACTGCAGAATCCCACCTTTTGAATACAAAGTCCACCTTTTAGCCACTTGAAGATTCACTCTAACGATATTATTGATAATCAAGGCTTCCTGGCCCAAGTCCCATGATTTACCCACCACACTGGCTTTCACAGAAGCATATAAGGTGGGGGTGGAGAACCTGTGGCTGTCCAGATGTGGATCACAATACTCATCAGCCCCAGTCAGCATGACCAATGGATGATGGGAGTTGTAGTCCAACATCTGGAGGACCTAGTTTCCCCACCCCTGTTATCAGGGTTACCCCCATACATGTCTCCACTTCACTAAAAGGGAAAAGTAGGCGGCCAAGAACTCTCACCTTTAACTGGGATGATGTGGCAGTGAAAAAACCAGCAAGTGACAGAACACTGTCCTGACCTGATAATGACATCAGGGATAATGACATCAGGGATAATGACATCATGCCTCAGGGACAGTGTGATGTAGCAGACAGAGTGGCATTCTCTAACCTGGCACCCGCCAGATGTGTTGGACTGCAATTCCCAAAATTCCCAGCCAGCATGGCCATGCTAGCTGGGAATTATGGGAATTGTAATCCACCCATCTGGAGGGCACCAGCTTGGGGAAGACTGGGATAGAATGTAGCAGGGTAGCCTAGGTTCAAGTCCCTGCTCAGCCATGATGCTCTCTAGGTGACTTTTTATCTGTCACCATCTCTCAGCCTATGCTACCTCAAAGGGTTGTGGTGAGGATAATATGGGGCAGTCATCCTGGGCTCCCCTGGAAAAAAGGGCAGGATAAGGACATAATAAATAAACAGAGTGGATCTGATCCTTCAATTTCCAGTGGTGTAGATGTGCCCTAAAACCTTTACCGCACAGGTTTGGATATTTTTCCTAGTCTGAGATGGATAGGAATCTGTTGCATCCACCAGAGTTCTTGCAAATGGCTGTAAGTAACAGTGTGATTGTAGCTCTACATATTCCTAGGTTCCTTAGAATGGAGGAGGGCTTCCAAAAAGAGTAGAGCTGCCTTTCCCAACCAGATGGGAAATGTTTTGGGCTTCACCTTCCATCAGCCCCAGGTAGCATGGCCATATGCTAGGCAGCGGGGGGAGGATCCTTACCATTCTGCATGTGAGTGATGAGATCCTTCTTAAGGGCATCCCCACTGATGTCGGAATCACTGTCGTTGAAGTCGCTATCACCTTTGCCACTGTCTTTGCCACTGAACTTTTCTGCCTCTCTGCCTGATATGGTGTTGAAAGAGTGGCCCTTCCAGATGGCCACAGGTGGGACCGGTTCTTTACTGTAACTAGGGGTAGATGTGTAAGACTGGAAGGGGACAGAAGGACAGAGAGAGGGGTGGTGTTTGGGGTGAGGGAGAGAGACAGAGACAATAAGACACATTATTGTTAGAGAAGAAGCAATGACACCAACAAGAGTCTAACCAGAAGCTTAATTCACATCTGAGTGACTCTGAAATACTTGGATTTAAGCCCACATCAACCCAGCTGACACTAATGGACCCAAACAAGTTTACAATACTTTGGTTTAATTGGCCTGTCAATCTAGCTCGGAATAACTTTAGATGCAAACATTCTTGCATGTAAACATGGTACATTCAAGAACAAGCTCTGCCACAATAAGCAAGGTGTCTTTCTGAGCCTGCACGAGGCACAAGCCAAGTCTAATGAATCGAAGCCATGGGCACATTACCTCTGCATTTGTTCCTCGGAGTCTGCTCTGACTGTCATAGAGACTGACGCTCTCTCTGCTGTTCTCGGAAACCGGGAGGTCTTCACTGGCTGGGGAAGGCTCAGGGCTAGCAAAGGAAGATTTGCTGGGGAAGGAGTGCACTTCAAAGCCACTGCCGGGGGCTCGGGGGCTGGAGGCCACGAGGCCACTGCCACTGTTGCCTTCCTGCAGCCCCTTCTCCAGGTGAGAGGTGCTGAGCGGCTCCTCCAGGGCTCCCTTCTTCTCCTTCTTGCGCCTGTTGCAAGTGGTGGCAATGGTGATGATGGCCACTAGCAGCAAAGTGCAGCTCCCGGCGAGGACAATGATGACGATCAATGGGATGTCCCACTGCAGTGCCTTCCCTTCCCAGGAGTTGGACTTGGCCACCAAGTCCTGGCTGCTGGAGGGGGGCAGTGACGCGGTCACTTGGAAGCTGATTGTGGCCGTGGTGGAGAGGGGTGGCCGGCCATTGTCAGCCACCGTGAGGAGCAGTTGATAGACTTGGCCTAGCTGCTCTTCAGAGAAGCTCCCAGTCAGCACAACTTCCCCAGTTTTCTCGTTGATGGCAAAGAGGTCCAGTGCCTGCTGCTGCTGCTTTTGCGGGTCTTCAAGCAAGGTAAAGCTCAGCTCAGAGTTGACTCCTTCATCAGCATCTCTGGCTTTGATGTGCACCACCAGAGAATCTCGGGCAGCTTTGCTGGACACTCCAATCTCAAGGGAGCTGTTGGTGAACTCAGGATGAGTAATAACAGGCGTGTTGTCATTCTGGTCTACCACCAACAACTTGACCAGGGCTGTGCTGGAAAGCTGAGGGGAGCCATTGTCAGTGGCTTGGATGGTCAGGTCCAGCTGCTTGAGGATCTCGTAATTGAAGGTGCGGAGGGCGTAGATGGCTCCTGTGGCTGGATCCACCGAGACGTATGTGGAGATGGAGGCACCCATGACTTCGCTGTCCAGCAGGCGGTAGGTGACCTTGCCGTTGGTGCCCAGGTCCGGGTCGGAGGCGAGGACGGCGGCCAGGTAGGCGCCGGGCGGGTTGTTCTCCGGCACGGCCACCTCGTAGCGCGCCTGGGCGAAGCGCGGCGCGTTGTCGTTCTCGTCGCGGAGGCGCACGGTGAGCCGGCGCACGGTCTTGGCCGGCGGCGAGCCCAGGTCCTCGGCCACCACCGTCAGGTTGTACTCGGCCACGCGCTCGCGGTCCAGGGCGCCGGTGGTGAGCACCACGTAGCTGGCGTCGTAGGCGCGCTGCAGCGCGAAGGGCTCGTGGGGCGCGGCCAGCAGGGCGCAGCGCACCTGGCCGTTGGCGCCCGCGTCGCTGTCCGACGTGCTGACCAGCGCCACCAGGCTCTCGGCCGGCGCCGCCTCGCTCACGTAGGCCACGGCGGGGGCCGCGGGCGCGGGCGCGGGCGCGGGCCCGGCCTCGGCGCCGCTGAGCGCGCTGATGGCCACGGCGGGCGCGTTGTCGTTGACGTCGAGCAGGCGCACCACCACCTTGCAGCTGGCCGCCAGCGGGCTGGCGCCGCGGTCGCTGGCCTGCACGTCGAGCTCGTAGGCGCGCTGCAGCTCGTAGTCGACGGCGCCCTGCAGGCTGAGGCGGCCCGAGAGCGGGTCGAGGCCGAAGAGGCGGCGCGCCTCGGCCGGCACCTGGCTGCCCCAGGCGTAGCGCAGCTGCCCGTTGGCGCCCTCGTCCGGGTCCGAGGCGTCCAGGTCGACGAGCAGCGCGCCCGGCGGCGCGTCCTCGGGCAGCTCGACGCTCAGCAGCGCGCCGCGCGGGAAGGCGGGCGCGTTGTCGTTGGCGTCCAGCACCCGCACGCTGACCGTGGCCGTGCCCGAGCGCGCCGGGCTGCCGCCGTCCTTGGCCACCAGCTCCAGGCGGTAGGCGGCCTGCGCCTCGCGGTCCAGCTCGGCCAGCAGCACCAGCTCGGCGCACTTGAGGCCGTCGGCGCGGCTCTGCGCCTCCAGGCCGAAGTGGCTGTTGGGCGAGACGGCGAAGCTCTGGATGCCGTTGGAGCCCACGTCCAGGTCGTGCGCCAGGTCGAGCGGCAGGCGGGTGCCCGGCGCGGCGCTCTCCGACACCTCCAGGGCGATGAGGGGCTGCGGGAAGCGCGGCGCGTGGTCGTTGATGTCGCGCACCTCCAGCTCCACGTGCACCAGGCGGTACTGCTGCGGCGGCGGCTGGGGCGAGGAGGAGCCGCGCGGTGGCCCGCCCAGGCTCACCACGTCGAAGGCCACCACGCACGGCTCCTCCGACTGCCCGCACAGCTGCTCCCGGTCCAGCCGCTCGGCGCCCAGGCTCAGCTGCCCGTCCCGCTCGCGCACCCGCACCAGCGAGCTGTTGCCCGACTGCTTCATCAGGCGGAAACTTCTCTCCCCGCCTCCTCCTCCGGGCACCTTCAGGGGCAGCTCGTCGGCCAAAATGCCGATCACCGTGCCGGGAGGGTCTTCTTCGTAGGCGTGGTATCGGATAGTCTTGCCAAAGGCAGAGGCGAGCAGCCACCCCAGACAGAAAAGCACCATAGGGTGGCAAGGCATTCCTGGGGAGCGGCCGCCCTTGCTAGCATTCATTGCTCTGGCGCGGTCTTGGGGACAGACCGGGGGGAATAAAGGTGCAATGTGTGTGCGTGTGAGAGAGAGACAAGACGCGCGCTCTTTCCAGAGGTTAGCGAATTACCCCTTCGTTAGGTATGCATAGGAGTTCTCTGGACTAGCCCCACGCACTGCACAGATCCCGCTGCCACCTCTATGGAGGCTTCAAACGGGAACCTTCGCTGGGCTACCTGCTTGCCGCGCTCCGTCTCCACCCTGCCTCGCTCTATCCAGTTTTAAGCCGGCCCGGCCCCTCCTAAGGGTCTTTAATAGACGCGGATATGCAAATCTGCGTAGCTGGATCAGCCAATGGCAAGCTCCCTTTACACCCTGGACCCCTCCCCGAAAATCCTTTTAATAGATATTTATATATACATTGTAAAATGGGGGGGGGGACTGAGCAGGAGGAGACAATAGGAAACAGGGAGAAAAGGTGCGTTTAACCTCGCCTTTTGGTCCTTTGACTCTTTGGGAACCCTTTGTTCTTCCTGGGATGGGGTCGTGGCTTTGGCCAAAAGTGGAGCTGAAGCGTGTTTGTTGAAACAGGGTCTCTTCCTGGCGCGGAGCAGAAACAGGTGTCTAAACCCGACCTGCTCCATCTCAAATGGGCGCTGTACTGACAGCTCTGCACAGACGAAGCCTCTGTAATGAGTAGCGAATCCGTTTAAACCAGGCGGCTCCGCGTCCTCAGCTAAGCCGAAGATTTTAGGATCTGCCTGTGATGGATCGGACCACTCAGTCACGCCGGACAGTCTCTGGACGCGTACGGCAGGGCATTGCTGCCCCCGTTGTTGCCTTTCCAGTCCTGAAATCCTGCCAAGTAAAATAATTATAATTATATAGCTGAGTGTGTGTTTGTTTTAAAAGGTTGCCTTTTCCAGGAGTTCTCAGGAGCATCGCGCTTCTATGCAGTAAGCAGACCAGGACGGGGGGTGGGGGGTGGGGAGAGACTTAAATCTGAAGCCCTCGGCCAACAAGCAGAAGGCGGGGCGGGGGTGGGGAGAAGGGGAGACCGAGCTCCAAATCGGATTTGGTCTAAACTGGGGGAGATTTGGAAAGGTTTAAAGATGACACTGTATCAAAGGCTCATGAAGCCCTCGTTAGCTGCTAGCCAGAGAATAGCTTGGCGGGCCAACCCGTCGGAGGCACCAATGTCTGTATTATTTCCCGGTGACGAGCGAAGAAGGCGAGGGGAGGAGGAAGAAGAAGAAATGTGGTGGCGGGGCGGGGTGGGGCGGGGGGCGATAGAGCTTGAACAGTTTTCGCCTGCGGAGCGGCGGCTAAGTTGAATATAATGAGCGGGGCGCCACATGGAGCTGTCCTTGGCCGGCTCCTTTCATCGCCCACATCACTGCCATAACTCTCTGACCGGGGCGATGATGGGCGCTGAAGGAGACACAATGGCCGGCTCGTGGGGGGAGGGAAAAAAATACATTTGACCCGGACACCCCTCCCCCCCGCGCGCAATCGGCCCTCCTGGTGCCTGTCGAAGGGATTTGCTTTTTGTCCTCTCTCTGGGAAGCCAAACGAGTCTCGTTCCAGCAGAACAAAATAACAGCATGACGCTGAAACCTGGCACGAACCTGCGGAGGATTGGGATGGGGGGGGGGGCGGTGGTGCGGTGGTGATGTGGAGGTGGGGGAGATCTCAGCCATCTGCCTTGGGGAAGGAAGAGGAGGTGGCATCCTCCCCTATGGCCACCATCCCGATTCCACTCTGTCCATTCTTCCAGCGCCTTCCACACAACCAGTCGCTCGCTGCCCGCACGGCTGGGTTATTTCAGCGCTGTCCCAGCCACAAAGCGCGTGTCAATGGATCGGCGCAGAAAACGGTTCAGGGAAACAAGACAACTGGACAGGAGCAAAATGTGTGTGTGAGAGAGAGAGACAGAGAGAGAGTCGCATTTGCATTGGGCCCGTTTGAGGGTCTATCGGAAAGGAAGCGGACTCTGTTAACATGACCAACCTATCGCGGAAACCCCTGGAAGACTCATGATCCAGGCACCTTTACTCGGAAGTAAACCCCACTGATTTCAGTAGGGCTTATTTCCAAGAAAGGCTACAGCCCTATGTAGCCTGCTTCCCAAGGAATGAAACCCCCATTGAACTCAGCAGGGCTTCCTTCCGAGTAAGGGTGCGGGCATGTGCTTAGGAGCGTAGCCGGTTCCCTTTGTGGATCGGATGGTACTTGCTGCAAGCTGCATGTGTCCGTTCCCGAAGCGAGGAAAAGGAGGCGGGCAGCGCCGTGTTCTTTGAAGCGGGCAGGGCGTGGTGGGCTGGCAAGGAGGCGTGCGAAGCGGCGAGGCGATCCTCCCGCCGTCCGAAGGGAAATACCCGCGTTTCCGCCGATCTGGTTCCTCGAGGTTCAGGACATCAGACCAATTGGTGCGCGCTAGGCTTAAGTAGGCTGAGGATCGCAGTCGGAAGCTCTTCCAGGGGTGGTAGGATTAGGAAGGAGCCAGTAAACAAGCATAGGATGGGGCTCCAAGGAGAGCGACATCGAGCCTGAGGGATTAATGGCTCAACGTCCGCTTATTGCAGTGGGCCTGGATTTCACCATGGGCAATGGAGGCGTGTGGCCCCAATTTCGGTGGGGCTGTGAATCCATTCTGGGGTTCAGTCGGACCCAGCCAGAACTCCAGAGGAGCTATCCAAGGTACTTGACCTATTTTGGGATAGGTTTAAGCACCACTGAGAGCTCCTTTAGAGTTCTGGCTGGTTCTGATTGACGCCCAGAATGGATCCACAGCCCCACCAAAATCGGAGCCACCAGCCTCTACTTGGAGAGCGCGGGTATGAGAGAAAAGAGCAGGATCTGGCAAAACTGGACACGATTTGGACTGGACACAAACGAGGTAAGCGGTGAACAAGTTGGCTAGAAATGATGGGAACTGTGGTCCAACCCACGTGGCTGAGAAAGGCTGAGATAGAGTTTGGCGAAATGTAAATGTTCCTCCACGGCCAAAAGAGCATTAAAGCAGAAAATGCTCCGCATGTAGCCGGGTCCAGGGGCATTTGCTCTCCCCGGGCATCTATCCTGCCACCACACTTGCCCACTGCTATCTGTCTCTCCAAGGAGCAGAGTACATGGCAGCATATGTTTGGAAGTAAGCCTCATGGGCTTCCACAGGGCTCGCCTTCAGGCAAGCATGGAGAGGTTTGCAGCTGTAATCTTCACAACAACGAGATGAGGCGGGCTAGACTCAGAGCGTGCCTGTGCCACTACTAGCCCAAGGATATTCACAGAGCTGCATGGCTCAGCAGGCATTTGAATCCAGGTGCCCTGGTTCCAATCCATTATTTAACCACTACACTACCACTGACTTGCTCTGGATCAGAAGGTCCATGGGTCATAGCCAGGATCTTTCCATACTCTTCCATCATACCCTCCTTCCCAGTGCTTGGGATGCAGTCCAGACCTACTGAATTAACAGAAGCTTTTTCATTGACTTCTGCCAGATGTGGATTCCATTTTTTCTTGCATCCTGATCCTATGCATGTCTGCTCAGAAGCCAGTCCAACTGAGTTCAGTGGAAGTTTCTGCAAATAAGCGTGCACACATAAATGCAGCCTTAAGGCACAATGCTTAGACAGAAAGAAGACCTACGACTCCCAGCATTCCCTAGCCAGCCATGGGGAATGCTGGGAGTTGTAGGACTTTTTCCCTGTCTAAACATGCATAGGATTTGCACCCTTAACCATGCAAACAAAAGTGAAAGCTACTGACTTCAAGACCCAGTCTCAGGGTCCACCTACCTAGGACTCTTAACCCATTCTACTCTTTTAGCCCACTGTCATGTAAGAGTTTCAGGCTTCTGTATGTTCTGTACTTCTACAGGAGTGAGAGGAACACACCCTCTGCTGTGTCCCAGCACCACCATTGCTCACAGAGCAGGCCTTCAAATGAGCTCTCCCGCTAGTGCTTGGTTGGACTCCTTCTGAGTTTTCTGCCAACATCGCTTGTGCACCTCCTGCCCCACTCACTTCATTGTCCCCAGGTCCTTGGAAAGGATCTGGCTCTGCCCAATTTGGGGGGACCCCCTCCCCCTGCACCATAGCTCACCCCATTCAGCAAGATCTGTGGTAGCACCTCTGTGTAGCATTTTCATGGAGACTGGAGGGACTGCTGAGGATAGGAGGGGATGGGGAAGCCTGCTCCCACCAGCCCAGTTGCACACATCTAAATCTAGATCCAATCCATAAATGTGGGAAGCAGTCCTGATTGGGGATTTTAACTCTTTTAGCCCAACTCTCAAGCTTTTCAGATTTTTTGGACTATGTCTCCTTCTTTGGGTAAATTAAGCAAAGGTTGTAAAAAGTGTGGTTTGGGATGTGGGGTGCAGCTAATATTTTTCCCATTAGTTGAAACAACAGGATAGCAAAAGATACTGTGATCTGGTTTGCATATGACCTGGAAACTATCGGTTAAAAAACCCAGAGTTAGCCCAACAATTGCCCTGGTTTGTTGCTGGAGTAACTCTGGGTTGCTTAATCCCGAAACAACTCAGTTTCCAGGTTTGCAAGCCATGAAACAACTCAGGAATGTTATGAATTGAAATGGGAAGTGGCTTGTGCACAGCAATTATCCCAGTTAAACAACCCAGGCGTTGCCACCTTAACGTGAAAACTGGTTCTGTATGTTTCATCCCAAATATTTAACTGTATTTTTCCCTCCTGCCCCTATATTAATGTAATCGAAGAAAGCAAATTTTGTTGATGTTCTTCCCCTGCCCCGCACTCAGTGTCAGGCCTGGCATCACCATGCAGCATCGTCAGGCAGTTGTGGGCCCCAGGGCTCGGGCAAACCATCCTCTCCCCGCACCAACACCTACCCCTTTTACATTCCCCTCACCCCAGTTCTCAGTGCTAAACCAGCCAGGTGGTCACCATGTAAATTTCCCACAATGCTCCTGATCTAGTGTTGCTTCAGAGCACTGTGGGAAGTTAAAATGGCGGCCACTGCCTGGTATCAGTTGTAGGAACACTGCTGCTGGATAAGCTCACAAAGGATCCCATTGGTGTAGCAGGGGCCCCACGAGATGAGAGGATACTATTCCAACAGCCTACTCAAGCCTGGAACCAGCTCATATCCTCTAGGACTAACCCAGTAGTCAGAAATTATTTTTTATTGTAGTCATTTTCTAAATGACTATTAGAATAGTAATTTATATTTGACTGATTTGTAGCTACAGTACAAATCCTGAAGGCACAGAACAACACAGTCCACAAACTTCTAAGACAGAGCATTTGGACTGAAATTGGTTGCTCCCAATCCAGCCCATGTTTGTGGGTTGCATGACTAGTGGCTTTGGAAAGAGACAGAAACTGCCTGGCATCGCTATATGTACAAAAGCATTTACCAAAGAGACCTGGGTGAGCATCACAATGCAGATCTGCATCAGCTGCAGATGTATAGATGTCCCCCTTGCCAGATTTTGTGACTTTCAATCCAATTCTGTGCTTGCTTATTTGGAAGTCAGTCCCTCTGGTTTCAGTGGGACTTTCTCCCATGGATGTGTGCACAGGACTGCAGTATTAGTCCTACACACTTGGTAAGCAAGACTAGAGATTAAATAAGCAATTACAGTAAATCAATGGAAAACCCCTGAGAGATGAGGAAGTAAAACCTGCTGGGAGGACAAGGGAGTTGGGGAACTCAATTGGCTCAGTTCTCAAGTAATTTGAGGCAACTACTTCATACCAGTAAGGAGAGCTGTGGAACATTGCAGCCAAGTCCAGAAACCCCTGAAGGCAGAGTACTTGAATTGAAAGTGATTTCTGTCACAAATACCTGCATTCTGGATTTAACTCTTCTGTGGATTAGCCTGGGTATATGTGTAGTTTCGTTCTGGTGCAGGGTAGATTGGGGTAGTAGGGACACTTAGGTTGACCAGGTATAAAGAAGGTTACAGCTTGGTGCTGTGGAGCCTAATCCTATGCATGCTTACTCAAAAGTAAGTCCCACTGCATTCAATACAGCTCACTCCCAAAGAAGCATACATAGGGCAACAGCAGCATACGTCCTGGCAAAGAGAGGACTTCTAATTGCAAGAAAGACCTGCGGCAATCCTATGCATTTACTCAGAAGTAAGCCCCACTCTATTCAGTTTCTCTGTCTTACGACCAGCTAAACATACAGAGAATGGTAGCCTAAGTCTGCAAGGGTGCAATCCCATGTATGTTTAGACAGCAAAAAAAAAAAAAAGCCCTACAACTCCTAGCATTCCTCAGCCAGCTACACTAGCTGGGGTATGCTTGGATTTCTAGGACTTTTTTTCTGTCGAAATGTGGATAGGATTTTGCCCTAAAGCTATTGCGCTGGATCCAGAATTAGGCATGCCTAGAGCAGACTAACTTGTCCCAATGATTTCAATACGTCTACTCTAAGTATGACTAAATCTGGATTTAACCCACACTGTGTTTATATAACTCATCCCCCTACTCCTCATTTTAAAGACACACCTCCATCGCCAGTTGACAACTGCGAAGCAACTTGTTTTGTCCTTTAAAGAAAAGTCAGTTATTGGTAGTGGATACACAAATTCTAACATGTTTGTGGTGTGCACAGATTTATACGCAACACGCCGCTTTGCGCTCCACAGCAGAGGGGCTGTCTCCGCTTTCCCTCAGCCCTTCAGAACAAGCGGCGCCGGCCTCAGCTCTCTTCTGGCCCCGACAGGGGCCCCGCGCCCCGTCCTTTGCACCCGCTCACCTCCGTGGCACCCGCTCTGCGCGCCGGCCGAGGGAGCGTGGCTGCGCCCCTGCCCTTGCCCGGGAGGCGGCGCCTGGAACGCGGGGCCGGCGGGGCGCGGCGCGGCGGGCTGCGTTAAGGAAAGAGGTACTTCCCAGGCCCGCCATTGCGGAGACAGGCCCGGGCGCTGTGATGGCACGCGAATGAAGTGAGCTCGGGTGCCTGAGCAAGGCCGCTGGCCTCTATCCCGGCGGGCAGCAGCAACCAGATTATGGAAATCGGATTTTAGCAGAGCCACAAAGGAGAGGGGGAGAAGAAGTGGGGGTGGGTGGAGAAAGGGAGAGCCCCCTTAGCCAGGGCCGATCTGGCCGCATCAAAAGCTCGCCCCGATGGCTTTGTTAGCGCAGCAGAAAGCCGGAGCTCTTGAGCTTAGCAACCCCGGAGACAACAGGCCTGAGAACAAACATGGGCCCACAATGGCCGGCTGCGCATTTGCGTCTCTCGCTCCCTCGCATGCAAATGCGCAAAGCTGGATTTCCCGGCCTCGGCTCTTAATGCCGGCATTGTGGGCACTCGCGTGCAGCCCCCCCCCCGAGATTGACACGGCCGTCACGTGATGGATTAAGGGAGGGGGCCCCCGGGGAGGCTTTTCAAAGGCGCGGACAATGGGCTTGGCTCAGCTTGATAGGATCTCTCCCGCCGTCGAGTGGGGAGCGCCGAGCGGCCGACGACGTTCTCAGGCCCGATAATAGGATTATCTTCTCCATTTCAAGTTCGATACAGCATGTAATTTATTTTTAATTAGGATTAGATGGCGGAGGAAAGTCAACCAGGCTCTGCCCCAAAGGCAGCCAACGCTTTTTAAAGGGAAGAGAATGGAGGGGAGAGGCGAAGGGAAAGGGGCGGTAGTTGGGGGGGGGGTGATTTTAATATTCCGCCTCCCCTCTTATTATGATATAAATCCATGAAACAAGACCAGGGGGTGGCTCCTACACTATAGGAGAAACTGTTATGAAAAACACCCCTGAGCATTTAATGCCCCATCAGGAATGAACTGAAATGGACCCCCTCCCCCGACATCTCCCATCCCAATCTTCTTCGACACTCTCATTCTTGGCTGTCAGGCACATGAAAGGCTTGCTGTTCCCTTTTTCTAATTTTCTCAGCCACCTACAAGCCTCTTTCTCTCTGATGCAGCCCTGTAGAAAGGACCAGGCTCAGAACATTTTGGTTCCTGAGGCAGAACATCCAAAGGCTACACACGCCTCCTTCCTCTAATTAAAATGGGCCACAATCCAGCAGGAAATTCTCCCGTGCTGGAAACCTCCCTGAAGTGAAGAGGCAGGCTTAGATTTAGGTTTGCGGAGGCCCCTAGGCCCTTCACAAATTCAGGCGTGCAGTGACCGCACTTCTACAGTGCGCAACCCACATCCTGCGGCACAGGCTGCATGGGCCCACGAGAATACATAACATTCCACACCTGACTTGTAACAGATTTGTAATGCTGAGAATCTGAGCAGCAGTGTCCTCTCCCAAACCAAGTTCAACACTAGTTAGAATACTGCAATAGATTAACAAACTACGCTGACAATGCAGATGTACTTATTTTTCTTATAAAGAAGAAGGACTTAAAATACGTTGCAAGACTCTTTTATGGTTACAAATTTTATACTTGTGTTTCAGGTGCTACATTTGTGACTGAAATTTAAGTTTTGCCAAGAAAATTCTAGCACCCCTACCCCTGCCTCTTTCAAAATCCATACTAAAAAATCCACACTCAGATTTTGATATCAGTGGTTTTGAAAATATATAAAGTACATAATCTAGGAGTCTGCGTCTATAGCCAGTTATATATTACCTGTGATAATAAATAATTTTGCTAGTTTTCAACTTGTCACTTAAGTACCAGCTGGAATTTGCAGGAACATTCCCAGATTACAGATCTGTATTCTCATCTCGGATTCAAAAAGGACTCCAAGATGAGTTTAGGGAGGCATATAGGAAGGTAATAGACTCTGGCCACAATCCAGAGTCTAAACTTAATCGCAGCTCATTTCGGTCCCATTGATTTCAGTAGGAATTAGTTCTGACTAACCTTAGCTGGAGCTTCTGGGGAACCTACAACTTTTCACCAGGGAGATGTCCCTTCTTCCTAAAAACTTTACAGAGGAATTGCTTTCCCCTCCCTGTTTAAGGGAAACACCAGCAACAACAACCATCTCAGCCCTGTCTGCACGCTTAGCAACTATCCCCTCTTACACTAATGAAAGGGACAAAGACTGTCATGCTGGAAGTAAAGGGCTCAAGAATGAACGTGTCATGGAATTACCCTGGAACTGCAGACCTGAAGGGAAGTTCACTCTGCTCTCGACCATTGGCCAGGAGACAAAGGAACACTGGGAGACTGCATCTCTCATCCTCCAGGATAAACATCATGGCAAGCAGGGGATCACCCTTGCCCCATCTACCAGCCAAAGGAGCAGCAACTGCAGGCAGCTGTCTTCCTCCCTCCCTGCCAGAAAGAACACTGTTCTCCATGGGCCTGTTGCTCTGGGATGGCAGAGCTGTACATTCTGGCCTCTGTAACTGGCCACAGGACTAAGGGCTGCTGCATTGTGTGGGCTTGTGTGTTTGTGTATGGGTTACAGGGCTAGCAGGGAAAGGAATCCCTGCTCTTATCCCTGATCAGTGATCAGCAATAACAACAGGGATTCCTGTAGCAAGCTGCTTGGCATCTCAGTTGGGAGGATGAGCGGTGTACTTAGAGCTTTGCACGCCCTACATTCTCCCCAGTGGAGGAAGGCATGGGCAAGGCAAAGCTGCCCCAGCTGAGGCAGTGGGTAGAGAAGCTCTCCTCCACCTGGTGCTTTAGCTGGGGCAGCTGGATGGGGAAAGCCTAGGTGCAGTAAAGCTGGGTCCCACATCAAGGTGCCAGGTGGGAGAGCCTGTTCTGTATTGTTCCCAATGGGGGATGGCACGGGGCATTCAGTGACCAGAGCACCAGATGGAGGACCAAAGGACCTAAAGGACCAAATGTGTCTAAGTGGACACCATCTGGTCCACATAGGGCTGGGTGAGGGTTGTCTACCCTCACCCAATATTCGTTCCCCACTCCTGTCATATGCCAAAATATCAGTGTGCCAGCACCACTTTCTGGGACTTACCCATGCAAAGAAACAGAACCATCTCAATGCAGGGCCTCCCAGTCCCATGTCAGCAGATACCATGGTCAATGGTATCAAAAACTGGGAGTAGAGCTGGATCAAAGTTTTCAGCCCAGCTGTTTCTTGGTATTTTGCAAGTGTGGGGTGAAAAGAAATGCCCCCCCCCCCCCGATCTTCAGGATGCAGGGTGTTCTTACCTTTCTTAAATGTGAGTTGGCTGTGGGTAGCTTCCCCCCGCCCCGCCATTTTCTTGCTTTGATTAAAAAAAAAAACACTTTGTCACTGGCCACTGCCATGCAGCAGTGTTCCTGGGGAGAGAATGCCCCAGGAATTCTGCTAGGTAATGGGAAAGACAGATGGCTGCCACTATGGGAGGAGCCATCTTTTTGCTGTAGAATGACACGATGTCTTCATGCAGCATCATTCTGTGCCCAGGAAGTTTGCTGGATTGCTGTGGTCAGTGGCAATGCTTTTTAAAAGTCAAATCAGGAAAATAAAAAAGATACATCTTCAGCCATGTCATTTTTTTAAAGGTAGGAGCACCCCATGCCCTATGAAAGGTGTTAGCCCAGGGGTCCCCAACTTTTCTGAAAAATGTTTTCCCAACATTTGGGAATTTGAGATACTGCTGTGGGCACCACCACAAAATGCCTAATCAGTGAATCACTGCTTTGGCATCTATTTTTCTTGTCTATGGATCTTAGGCTGTGTCTTATTCAGCAAAAACTTTTGCTTTGTGTCTACTGGACACCACAATGTCTCTTTAATAAGGGATTATCTAATTCAGCTAATTGCTGGCAGAGCAATATAGCTAATGCGTCCTTTAAACATACGTTTTGGCAACGTCCAGTAGTTGCTTCTTTTTGCAGGAAGGTTATTACACAGAAAAATTTTGTACTGCAACATTCTTTAATTTTCACTGATGTACATGCTCTTTTAAATTATTTACCTGCTTCATGGAAATTAACAAATGGTCAGTGTAAATGGATTCTCTGCACCCTTTTGATAGCTAAAAGTCTAATACTACAACATTGGAAGGATAAACACTTGCCTCCTATAATGCAATGGATTGAGGACCTTACCACACTTTCAGTATTTGAAAGGGCGGCATATAGACGTCACCTTCAAATGGATAGTTCTTTGGTATATTTGGTCCGTTTTTGTTGCAGCCTATTTATACTTGCTAGAAGGTTGTATGTACTTCATACAAATCCATGTATGTATATTAAAAAAAGGAAAATAATTTTAAAAATTCAGGTGCCCGTGGGCATCATATTGGGGACCTGCAGGCGCCACATTGGAGACTCCTGTGTTAGGATTTTGCTCTTCCCTGAAAATTGCTGAAAATGTCCCTCTGCCATTTTTAAAGGCTGTGAAGAGACACTGAAGCAGGACGGGAGTTTTTGGCATGGCATTGCAATCTTCTTGTCCATCTCCTGGTGCAAGTCATGGGCTAGCGTGGCCAAAGCAGTTTCAAAACCCAAACCACATTGAAAATGAATAGGGCAAAAATCTGTGTCATATGTCTTTGATGGCATTTGAAATTTGTTTTTTTTTGTAAACTGTTTGATGAAAACCACAAATATCCATGTTCTTGACATGCTGTGAGTGGGGGATCCTGGCATGTTCGATGGCACTGTTATATCAACATGGGTTTTCTTGGCAGTTCTGTGCTCTCCAGCATCTCTGGATTTGCCATGCAAATCTGAAGGCAATTATTCTCTTAATTCCACAGTGAGGAGGAGTGGAGAGGTCTGTAGCATTCTCTCCCACCCTCATCCCAGATTTCATCTTGGTGAAAAGCTGATCTCCTTTGAGTATGTCCCCCATTCTCCTGCCACACCATGGATGGTTCTTGTGGCTTCAATCGTACACAAAAACAAAGGAACCTCATATTCTTCTTGGCCTAAACAATTGCTCTTGTTAATCATTTTTTCCCTAAGCACCCAAGTAAGGATGTGGGTTTTAACCTTGTTCAAAAAGAACAGGAGGAACAGGAAGGGAGGTGGGGGTGCACTATATATTAAAAATACATATTTCTGCACAGAAATACAGGAGGATGAGCCTGGTAGCCCCATCGAGAGCATCTGGTTTGAAATAAATGGAGCAAAGAACATGGTGGTCAGAGTCTACTACTGGCCACCCAGTCAAGGAAAAGACGAGGATGAAACTTTTGAAAAGCAAATAGCCAATGTTGTAAGGAAGCATGATGTAGTAGTAATGGGGGACTTCAGTTTCCCCGATATCTGTTGGGACACAAATTCTGCAAAACATGCCCCCCCCCCGAAATTCCTACCTTGTGTGGCGGATAACTTCCTCCTACAGAAAGTAGAGGAAGGAACTAGAGGATTGGCTATCCTCAACTTGATCCTAACCAACAGAGATGACTTAGTGGATAAAGTAGCAGTTACAGGAACTCTGGGGGAAAGCAACCATGTTAAACTTCAGTTCTTGGTTCTAAGGGAAGCAAAAGCCGAGTGTAGCCAAACCTGTCTCCTGGATTTTAGGAAAGCTGATCTTAATAAACTCAGAACAATGATCAGTAAGGTCCCATGGCAAGCAACTCTAATGAGAAAAGGAGTCCAAGACGGGTGGGAATTTTTAAAAAAGGCACAATTACAAACAATTCCGACAAGAAGAAAAGGTGGAAGACAACAGAAGAAGCCAATGTGGCTTCACAAAAAGCTTAGAGATGACCTGAAAACAAAAAAGGACACATACAGGAAGTAGAAGGAAGGCCAAGCAACAAAGGAAGAGTACAGGCAGGTAGCACAGAATTGCAGAGATAGTGTCAGGAAGGCTAAAGCTGAGAACGAGCTGAGGTTAGCGAGGGATGCTAAAAGCAACAAAAAGGCTTTCTTCAGATACATGCATAGTAAAAGATAGAGGAAGGAAATGGTGGTTCAACTGTTAGATAAGGATGGCAAAATGACAACAGATGACAAAGAAAAGGCAGAAGTGCTCAATTCCTACTTTGGCTCAGTCTTCTCTCAAAAGAGGTTCTATGACCCCCCTGGCAAAGGCAAAGTACAGGCTGAAGGGGCAGGATTGCAGCTTGAGATCGATAGGCATATGGTCAAGGAACACCTAATTACTTTGAATGAGTTCAAATCTCCAGGGCCAGATGAACTGCACCCTAGAGTCATAAAGGAAATGGCAGAAGAGCTCTCAGAACCACTGTATATTATCTTTGAGAAATCATGGAGGACAGGTTAAGTGCCCGATGAGTGGAGGAGGGCTAATGTCCCTATCTTCAAAAAGGGCAAAAAGGAGGAACCTGGGAACTACCGACCAGTCAGTCTGACATCAATCCCTGGGAAAATTCTGGAGCAGATTCTAAAGCAATCCATCTGTAAGCACCTTGAAAACAATGCAGTGATTACTCGAAGCCAACATGGATTTGTCAAGAACAAATCCTGCCCGACGAATCTGATCTCATTTTTTGATTAAGTAACCTCCCTTGTGGACTGTGGGAATGCTGAAGACATAATATACCTCGACTTCAGCAAAGCTTTCGACAAAGTGTCCCATGATATCCTGATGAGCAAACTAGCTCAAAGTGGGCTAGATGAAACAATGATCAGGTGGATCCACAGTCGGCTACAGAATCGGACTCAAAGAGTGCCTATCAGTGGGATCTTCTTAAACTGGGGAGAGGTAACAAGCAGGGTACCACAGGGCTCAGTCCTGGGCCCAGTGCTCTTCAACATTTGTATTAATGACTTGGAGGTGGAGATGCAGGGAATGCTGATCACATTTGCAGATGACACAACATTGGGCGGGATAGCTAATACTTTGGAAGACAGAAACAAAATTCAAAGTGATCTTGATGGGCTGGAGTGCTGGACAGAAAACAACAAAATGAAATTTAATAGGGATAAATGCCAAGTTCTGCACCTAGGAAAAAGAAACCAAATGCACAGTTACAAGATGGGGGATACATGGCTCAACAACACTACAAGCGAGAAGGATCTTGGAATTCTTGTTGATCACAGGCTGAATATGAGCCAACAATGTGATGTGGCTGCAAAAAAGGCAAATGCTCTTTTGGGCTGCATTAATAGAAGCATAGCTTCCAAATCCTGGGAAGTACTAGTTCCCCTCTACTCAGCACTGGTTAGGCCTCATCTGGAGTGCTGTGTCCAGTTCTGGGCACTGCACTTTAAGAAGGATGCAGACAAACTGGAGAGGGTTCAGAGGAGGGCAACAAAGATGATCAGGGGACTGGAAACAAAGCCCTATGAGGAGAGACTGAAAGAACTGGGCATGTTTAGCCTTGAGAAGAGAAGACTGAGGGGAGATATGATAGCGCTCTTCAAGTACTTGAAAGGTTGTCACAGAGAGGAAGGTCAGCATCTCTTCTCGATCATGCCAGACTGCAGGACATGGAATAATGAGCTCAAGTTACAGGAAGCCAGATTCTGGCTGAACATCAGGAAAAACATCCTGACTGTTAGAGCAATACAACAATGGAACCAATTACCTAGGGAGGTGGTGGGCTCTCCCACACTGGAGGCATTCAAGACAAGGCTGGACAGCCATCTGTCAGGGATGCTCTGACTTGGATTCCTGCATTGAGCAGGGAGTTGGACTCGATGGCCTTGTAGGCCCCTTCCAATCCTACTATTTTATGAATGTATGAAAAGGCTGGAACTAACTTGAGAGATGGTTTTTGTTGTTCCATTGGTGTACACATGTGAGAGTTGTCTACTGTATAATGCTCAACTTTGCTTGCCGGATCCTGCAGAAGGAAACTGGAGACATCCGTGTCAATTACAATCTGCAAGGAATCCTCCATCTCTTCCTGTTTGATCCTTTCCCCCCTTCAAGATACTGCTCCATGTGGCTTATTTAGAGTATATTGTTTGATATTCAAAACACAAATTAGAAACACAGATAGATTCCACTTCCTTAGTCAAGTTCCTCAGTGGTAAATTTCTAGCTCAAGAAATTAAAACACAGACTGAGACAGGTGAAAGCAGGGCTGCCTGGCCAACCTGTTTCACAAAGCTGCTTCATATTGGGATGGGGTGAGGGCTGAATTAATATCCTGTGTTTGTCTTTGGGAGATCCTGCTCATAGGTATAAGTAACACACAATTCACTGTAATGTACTCAGTGTAACCTTATGCTATACCCACAAGAACAGATATGTATGGAGAGGTAAGAAATTTTGTCCAGAGTGGCAAGGCCCAAGGCAGTGTTCTTCAGTTAAATTGCGCATGTGTGTATTCATGTGCCTGTGCCCTCTAGGGCAACACCTGATCTGTGTCCCAGCTGTTCACAGTGGCTGCCAGCTTGGCCAGGCCACCACATTCCCACAGAAGGAAATGGCCTTGAGCCTCAGAGAGCTATTTTTGAAAGTCCACTTGACTTGATAATACTGTTAGATGAATATGTATCAGCAACATTCATTCATAACATACCATCTCCTTTTTCATGCCACATCGTATGTCGCTGTTTCCACACCCACCTGATCACTGTCCTATATTGCTTTCAAGTCTTCCCCTCTGACTCCCTTTCCCCTTAGCACAGAGCCCCCCCCCCCCCAGCAGTCTGGAAAAGCAGGAGACTCACTTTTATGCTACTGACGGGCCCCTTTTCTCCCTGCTTCTTTCTCTTCTCCCCTCTTTCTGTGCCTGTTTTCAAGATTGGCTCTAGCTGGGAAGGGAAGCATCCCTGCTGCTCACAGCCACCCATGGACCAAGGCTTAGAAAAGAAAAGACAAAACTGGCTGCTGTTGCTGCCTCCTAGAAGGCTGTGGCAGGCCAGTCACAGACTGCTGCAGCACTTGGCTTCCTTCCCAGGAACGCTTCCGATTCATGCTTTCTATTGGTGTCTGGGCAAATGGTGTTCCCTTAGGCATTTGCTCCTCAACAGGCAGCCTGCAGAACCTCTCCCTCCCCTCCCTATTTCCTCTGCACTTAAAAAAATATTATAATCATTAATTTATTATTTATAAAATACAAATGCAATACAGTAGCAATCAAAACAAACTAATCAAATATGTCTCTGTATGCATGTATATATGTATGTGCGTGCACCCCTCCCATATTCATGTATCATTCAGATGCAAAGCCAACAGCAAAAGGCCAGAAAAAGAAGAAAAGGAAATTAAGACCAATAAAAATAAAAAGCAACCACCCTCTGAATCCCTATATGTGTCATAACATTCCACTGAGAAACTTTAAAGCACTGACAATATTTTTGTTAGGCTGATCCCAATGGCATAAGCTTCTCCCAATAACCCCCCAAATGCTTTCCCATTTTCTTGTAATGGGTAAGCCACCCCCATAGTTTACAAGCTATAAGTTTATTCATTAGCATTATGTACCAAACCTTCCCAACCCATTCCTCCTCTGTGCCTGGAGGTTTCTCATAATGTCTTTAATGCTTTGCCACAACTGTTCATGCCACCACAGATCTATATTTTCTCCTAACACAACCCTGGAAGTCATTTAACAAACAGACTTGAGAATACAACCTCCTTAAGGACAGACACATTTTCTTTCCTATACCTTTCTCTGCTTCTAATGCCCAATCCTTCCCGATTGCTATAAATCTAGGAGCTGGATTCTACCATTTGTCCTCCATAAGGTGGACAAATGGGAGACAGCAGCCTCACCTGGTTGCTCAGGCTTGCAGCTTTAGGGGTGTTAGAGCCATTACTACACTCAACTCCAGGTAGACCAGGTGTCAGGTGGACCAGGAGCAACATTTCATCAGCTCCATTTGGGGAGAAGGCTATGATATTTCTGGTCTTCACAAAGTTGAAGCTAGATTACTGTATGGTCTAGCTCTGTATGGGGCTACCCTAGCTGAATGCAGCATCCAGGATTAGCCCTCAGGGGATCCAGTGTCTCTTGTGGGATGCTAGCCTCATTTGTGCTGGTCCTCTAGGATGCCAATCCTTGTTAGCTGATCTCAAAACCAGGGAAGAAGGGGATAATATGGGAGTGGATGATCCCTGAGATAATCAGCACCAAGACTATTTAGGGCTGAACAACAACAAAAAGATCAAAACTGATACTGAGCCTAGAAACCCATTGGTGGCCAGGAGCAGCTGTTTCAGAAGAATAGGTGTGAATTCACTTACATTCACTTACATCCATCACCAGCAGCCAGCCTGATGGCTGAGCCAGGCAGCAGCAATCTGCAGTAGCTGAAGTGTCTTGACTATCTTCAAGGGCAGGCCCCTGTATAGTACAGCCTAACAGTTAGACAGAACCCAGGTCTCTTCCAGTGGAAGGAACAGTTGCTGAACTAGCCAAAGCTGGCAAAAGGCTGTCATTTGCAAGCTTGATAGTGCAATTAAAGTTAAGAAGGCCAGCTCCATTTTTTTCTCTGGGGTCCTGCGCGGGAAATGAGACATTTAGAAGAGACACTTAAAATCAAGACCAATTTTGGGCACCTCTGTAAGTCAGCTTTGTTGAATGCTGAAGAGATGCTAATCAGTAAAAACAGGATGCCACATAGAGCTAGGGATAGAATGCTTTAAGCGTGCTTCCAGAGAGGGCTTTTATTATGCAGTCATCCTGCCTCATTCATGCCATTTTACAGGGCATCCAGAGTTGTTGTCTTCCACCCACTTGCAACCTTCCTATGTTTTCCCACTGCTTCTTCCATCTTTTTTCTTTACACACACACACACACACACACACTATTAAGGAGGAAATATGAACGAGCTGCACAATGTCTTTTGATTGGTAGTGCTAGGAGACTTAGGGCTTTTTCACACAGAGCTTTTATCCTGCTATTGAGACGGAAGTTTGCCTGTCCTTTAGATGACGTCAACCTCCAGGATGTCTCCTGCACTAAATGACCTTTATTCCATTTTTTAAAAGGTCAGAGATAATGAGCTATCGAATTACAGCGCTTGAGTTCCCTGTGAAAAGAGGAAAACCATCCAACAATAAGAGGCGCTAGACCACAGCACCATCTAGTGGCTGCATAATGAAACATATGGAAGACTCAGATAAAGGGGAAAGGGAGGGGGGAAGGAAGTGCATGTAAAGGGAGTTCATCATGATCCTGCATTTAAAATAGAAGCAGAAAGCCCCATTTTAATGCAGGATTTTAGGCTGGTGTAGAAATGCTCTTAGAATGAGATATCCTCCTCCATTAGTTTGTATTTGCACGGGCCAGGCTACATTCATTACTCAAGGGCCAGGCTGTATTTAGTCACTGTTTGCTGATATTCCCAGACACCTGCTAGTCAGCCCCCCCCCCCCCCGGTCTTTTCCTACTAGGACAAGCATGTTTGCCTTGCCCTATGTTCTATATGGGAAGGGGCGATATGCTGCCTTTGGGAACTGCTCAAGTTTAAAACGAGCTATTCCTTTTCAGCCATATACAAACATTTTCAAGAGGAGAACAATCCCAATCCCTCTTCTCTTGCTTTATACTGAACTAATGAGTTCATACCCAGATCAGTGTCTTCTCTAGGGCTGTAATTTTTAAGGTGACAGTCTTTGGTTCAGAGCTAGCACAATCTGTGCTCAAGAAATTCCACACTACACCTCTTGTCCAGGATGCAGTGAGGTTTGTAACTCCTCCTTGTTCTGCATCTCCAGTAATTACTTGAGCCATAAACACCTGCCCCCGTCAATAAACAGAAACATGGCTATGCCTTCCATTTCTTTGGCCGCAACTTTTTGTTCTTACGTATGTTAAAAAATAAACCTAACTTTTTGCTTAAATAAGCTTGTGTGTTCTGATCTAGGGGGAATTTACAAGGGGCCCTCTCATGCCATGTTAATATCTCATGGCCACACTACCAAGAAAGAGTACAATCATCTATCTATTTATTTACTTACTTCCTTACTGCATTTTATCCTGCTTTTCAGACAATTGGTCTCTCCCAAAGGGGCTCCTATCATAGGGAAAGAGAGAGAGGGGCCCTGCCATCAGGCATACAAATCAAAATGGAAGGGCTCACATGGGAAGGGGAGTGGCAGGAAAAGAGGAGGGCAATCAGTCTTTCGCAGCCAGAACAAGGTGGGGAGTTATAAGTGGCTGTTTAAATACACTTCAGCCAAGCTGATCTTCCCTTGCAAATGTTCTGGCTTTAATAGCAGGTGGTGGCTCTTGCTCTTTCCCCTTGCAGCCCAGGGCAACTGTCCATTGGAGCCAAGTGATCTTTCTTGCAAGGAGGGAGAAGTGGGCTCCCTGCAACTGCTCCTTCTCTGGCTGATAGATGGGCAGGGTTGCTATCCTCCCCACCTCCCTTGATGTTATTCCTGGGAAGCAGAGGGTGCAGCCACCCAGTGGCCATAGGTCTGCTGGCAAATGCCAGATTGCGCTTCCCTTCTGCTCTCCGGTCTTAGGGTAATATGACTTGATAACCTAAGTACTACTACTCACAGTTATTAAGAGCTTCTATTGTGCTACACAATGGATCCCCCCCCCCAGCTAATTCCCACTTCCCAGACTAATATGTGGATCGGAACGCAGTTATCCTTTGGATAGTGCACTTCTCCGAATTTTGCAATGTAGTCCTCGCTAAAACAATGCATACAAAATGTGAATATTAGGGGAAATTGTGTACAGCAATGCATATATTGGGGGACATTGCATACAATTTAAATGTGCATTTTCATACATTTTAAAACATGCAGAGAATGGAGTAGAATGGATTTGTGATTGAACGCAAGAAAAACTGATATGTGCTGGAATAGACCGATCTACCCATTCCTACTGGGGGTAAGGAAAGGAGTAAAAACTCTCTGAAGGACTCCAGGGACGCCACAAAGAAAGAATTTTAGGTCGAATTTTCATTTTAATCGTTGAAATCCTTGTGTCTTCCCTCGTCTGATGATCATACTGTGAAAGAACATGCAGGAAGAAGTGTTCCTATAGAAATGCAGTACTGAGGTGATTTAAAGGTTAAATTTTAAAAAGTGGAGGGGAGTTGGAAAGGGCAA
This sequence comes from Heloderma suspectum, assembly GCF_057233095.1. Lineage (NCBI taxonomy): Eukaryota > Metazoa > Chordata > Lepidosauria > Squamata > Helodermatidae > Heloderma > Heloderma suspectum. Next base: position 173,272,321 of record NC_139460.1, on the reverse strand, counting down.
TAGGAGTCTGAATATTAGACAGTCCGGTGCCAAAAATCAAATGAGTCTCCTAAAACCTAAAATGTCAAATTCAGGAGATAATTTTGTTCTAGGATTAATGACCATATTTCTCAGGATTAGGCAGATGAGAGGAGTGGTGTATGAGCAAACAACTGGGAACTGAGGAACACATGCGATCCAGATACTTGCATATGCTCTGACCTGCTGTAGGGAGCAATTTGTTTCAATGGAATCCTGGAGATTTCCAGGAAGCACCCAGCTGCTGAAAATACATGAATGGTGTGTGTGTGTGAGACTGTGTTTGGAGTAGTGTGAAACTCAGCTTAGGTTGCTGACATCTTGTTTCTTTAGCAGGACAGGGAGTCTTTCCTCAGTCCCCTTTTGCTGCATGCGCCAGTTATACAGTTTACATTGGGAAGAGCACAGAACCTGTTCTGAATCTGATGGCCTGTGGGCACTCACATCTGTCTCACAAGCTGGATATCTTCAGAGAGCCAAAGCCGTGGGGAAGATTAAAATTGTTCTCTTTAAGCGCTATACAAGAATTTCCTACTGAATTCTCCAGGGGAGGAACAGCTTGTTGATTCTGAGCCAGAGGGACACAAGCTAGTATTTCCCACTACTTTGTAGCATCATACATTGAGATCTAATTCTTATGCGCACTTAGGCACTCTGAGGCTTTTCCCATACCTGCACCGATATGCACATCTGCAGTGATGTTGCTATGTGCCAACTGTACACTCCCAGAAAGCCATTTTCCCTTATACATTCTGGTGGTGTATGAGCACCGAAGTGTGGAATACATGAATGTGTGTGTGTGTCTACACACGCACACACACACACACATATATGTATGCTTAGATATTGTCAATATATGTAACAATCCACCCTAGCTTCATTTCCTTAGTAGTTCGAGTTCTTCTTTCTCTTCCTTGCTTCTGTATAAATTGAAAAAGCATCTATACTGGCAAGAAAGAGGCGATTACTGTTTTTGGATTACTAATTAGCGACATCTTTGTTAATATTTACAGGCATTATGCAATTCATATTTTGATCAGCAAATATGGTGAGTGGGAGAAGGCAGAAGGCCATCTCTTGCTACTCTTTCCCAGTCTGCTCAGACTTGAGCTGACTCTGGGAAAATCCTCTGTTGGGGCGTATGGGTGGGCTCAGCATAGGTCCCTTCTCTAGCAGTTTCCAAAATCTGCTGCGTGGTCCCAACCTTGCCCACCATGCCCATAGTTACATCTGCCTCCTCAGCCCTAAGAAGACCCCCCTCCCCTTTTTCTGTGCAGAGTACGTTGGATGAGATGTACAAGTTCACCCTCTATGGACTTTAATTCCCCATGTTCTGCCTGCCAAAGTTGTGAGAAGTATGAATTGAATAAGAATTATGCACAGTCCACTATGGTGATACCCAAAGGAAGGTGAAAAACATTCCCATCCATGGCCAATCTGGATGGCATGAAAAAAAAAAACTAATTGGTCCCCAACAGAGTGGACAGCTAACACCTTGATAGAGCGGGTGGGTAGGTGGATTGCACTGCCTTCTTGGCCTGACTGAGGCTAAACCATGTGGGATAAGGTCTATTTTAGGCCTCCTCAGATCTTGCTTGCCAAATATTGCAAGACCTGGAAAGTCCAGGTCATGTGAGATTTTAGCCCATCCTGTTCCTGTGATGACAAAGGTAGTCATTGGTATCACAGGAAGTCCCAGTCATTGCAAGACTTTTTTTTTTACTTCCTTGCAGCACCTAAGAAGCTAAGCTGAGTGCCACAAACCAGTGATCCTAGCAATGGAGGTGTCAGAGGAAAGGTGGCTGGTGTTGTTTTCTTCTGCTCTACAAACTTGCCTCTCTTGTAGGCACTGGTTGAGGAGCCTTATTCTTGAGACCTGTGCTTGAAAAAAGGCCAAATTCTCCACACAAGGAGCTCATGACCTATGCTTAGAATAAATCAGGCCAATTAAATTAATTTGCATAAGCAACATTTTGCATAAATGATCCTGGTACAGTATCTGGGGTTTCCACAGCGTTTAATATTTTTTTTTTGTGGATTGTGATTTTAGATAAGATGGGTCCTAGAAGACTTGCCCAAAGTCTCTTTTGATGTCTCAGTTTTCTAACACTGAAACTACATGTGATTCACAGCTGCATGTTTTGTTCCTCTGATTTAGAAGAATAACTCCCCAAAGCATTGATGGGAGATTGTAATGTTGTCAAGAAAATTTCTCCCACCAACCTGTTTATCTTTGGGGGGTAGGGGAAATAGATATTAGTATCCATACCTTTCCCCTGCAAGTAGAAAGCAGAGAGTTGGGATGATTTTGAGTTCAAAAGATTAAGCAGGCCCCTCCATCACCCCCTTTTTTTAAGTCAGGGGAAATATGCATGCAAGTGCTCTGTTTATAGCTGTTCAAAAGGTGTTCTTTGTGCCACACTGAGGACTAGTAACTTGTTTGTTCCTTAGAAAAGTAAGGCAAAGTTCTTTGGGTCATGTACTTTGTGATGGAACACTCTGATGTGAAGAATATATTCTTATTTTATTATTGTTATTTATGTACATTTTTATATTGTCCATTAACAATACTTTTTTGGGCAGTGTATAGAAAAAGAAAGTTAAAATCATAAAATATATTAAAAATACAAAATGAATATACAATTAAAAACAACAGCATCAAAATAAAACCAACAACAGTAGTGCCCAAGGTCTATGTATTATGTACTATTGACGTTTGGTTATATTTTTAACTGCTATATACCTTAGGACAAAATGAAATAAAAACGTTTAGATATATTTAAATGTCTGGAAAGCCTGAGAAAACAAAGAAGTCTTCATCTGGCATCCAAAAGGCCACAATAGGTGCCAGGTGAGCTTCTCTTGGGAGGGCCGCCACTGAAAAGGCCCCCTCTCTTGTAGCCACCTGCCTTAGCATCCAGGAAGATGTATATGGGAGATGATCCATCAGCTAACCTGGCCCCAAACTGTTTAGTGCTTTAAAGGTTAAAACCAGAACTTTGAAGTGCGCCCAGAAACAGACAGGCAGCCAGTGCAGATAGCAAGGTACTGGAGTTACAGGATTGTATTTGCCAGTCCCTGTTAACAATCTTGCGCCTGCCCTATTTTGGACCAGCTGAAGTTTCTGTATTGTTTTCAATAGGCAGCGCCATCTATAATGCATTGCAGTAATCCAAACAAAGGGTTACCAGACCATGAACTGAAGTTAGGTTAGCTCTGTCCAGATAGGGTTATATTTAGTATATCAGCTTAAGCTGATACAAGGCATGACTATATATTTCTAGCTTTGGATCAAAGTCCATTGATAGCTCAACTTTTGTCTTTCCAGTGATTTAGGGCTGATTCACACATTCCACTGTTTAGATGTTCACCTAAAAATGTTGTGTGTGGATGAGATAAACAGTGTTGGCAATGCTTGTGCCATACAGGCATATTAATCAGAGAGCCAGGATTTGTTGTAATTCCTGTCAAGTCACAAGCCTGGTTTTGCTTTAAGGCTATACCGAATTGGCAAGGACCATTTTTCAGCTATTTCGCCCAACTTGAAATCAGCTGTTTTGTTTTGCCATATTTCAGGGGTTGAGGCAAAATTATTTGCGGGGCAAGAGAATCAGAACAGCCACCATTTTGTTTTCCCCAGAAAGCTCTGCTGTGAGGTACAAATTCGGGGAAATCCAAAATGGTCGCCACCATAAAAATGGCTGCCTCCTTTGCCACTCACTGGAGCCACCATGACAGTGGACAGCAGTTTAATACCTTCTGAAAAACACACAGTTTTACTGAGTGGGTGAGTCATTGCCCCAGCAGCTCATTTTATTCAAGTGGTACAGTTAAATGCCCCTCCAAAGAAAAGACAGTGATTGAAGCAGCCTTGTTAAAAAAAATAAAGTCACAGGGTGCCATTCCATGAAACCTATGCTTAAACCTGAACTATTAGAATTTTTCCTTTATTATATGATTGGATTTTTTTTAAAAAAAGAATGCTTTGCAAGAAAACCCAAAGATGCTTTATTTGAAAGCAGATCCCAAAATATAAAAGGCTGGTGGTGGTGGTGGTAGGGAAATCAGAGATTAAGAACTATCATATATATGTCTAATCAGAAGTAAGATCCATTCAATGGACTTATACAGTGGGACTTATTCCCAAGTAAAGATGATGAAGAATCAATGGAATAATTTGGAGAAACAAAGTTGAGGGCTGTTTCATGAAGGCATTTATCCTGAAATTACAGAGTCACTTTCACAAAGCTTTGGTCAAATCTCTGATACCCCCTCCCCTGCTGATTCCCAGCAAATAGGACAAGTACAACTTATGCTCTATGGTGCTTCCATGGTTGTTAGTCCAGGTTCTCCCTTTCCAACCCTTCCCCATTTCTCTTTCTCCCAAACTGTAGCAGTCAGGGATCTGGCTTTCCATGACACCAAATGGAGAACAGATGGGCTGTAGCAGCAGCAATATGAAAGGGAGGATAATGAGTTGCTTGGCTAGCTGTCCCACAACAGTGGATCGTGAAAGTGCCACAGACCCGTCCCAGATGGGATCTGGCAAGACCTCTACTGGAACAGGGTTATTTTTGTCTAATTCTGTGCCTGAATGCCAGTGGATTAATCCAAGCCTGGTATGAAAGTTGATGCTGTAGGCGAAGGGCTGATTTCATTAGAGGCCTGTCTGCTCCTTTCCGTCTATGTTTGCCAAGTGGCCAGAATTTTGTGGACAATGCCTGAAATGCATACTTTGGGCTGCTTGCCAGAAGTGGAGGATGCTAAGCTGGAAAAAAGTCACCTGAGCTGCTTTGGCTGCTATTGCGCATATGTGAACCATCATAGCACACACATACTCCATGGAGTGGTGGTGGCTGCATTTGTACTGTGGTGGGCATGAATATACCATGAACACCACGTGCTAGAAATGAGCTCTCACACACATTGCTCACACATGTGCTGTCACATAGAGACCAGAGGTCGGTGGAATTGGCTGGTAAAATTTTAGGGGATGCATTTGGTGAAATGCATTGTGGAGTGTTGTTTTAAATCTAGGGCCTTTTGGGGGGGTATTTTATCTTTCATTTTGCAATGCTTATATTTTGTCTGTCAGCATCTTTTTAGTGAGAGGTGGACCGTTACTGAGAGCCTTTAAAGCTAGACAGCAAGGCGACAGTTTTAGCAATAAAATAATAAATAAAGGTGTATTATAGTCTCCTAGGTGCCATACCGATGAGCTTGCCAGCTCAGAGCAGAGCATAGTCCTTTCCCCATTCAGTCAAGACCATCCCACGCTCCCTCTCAGCCAGTGCTACCCTTCATCTAGGCAAGTCGAATGAGCTGCAGGATACCATGCTCAGTGGCACATCTGGATAGTCTTGAGGTCTGGCTTTATGTCACACTCATCATTACATGTGAAAAGTAGCCAGCCTCTAACCACTGAGAATTGCCAAGGCTCTCCTAGAGACAGGCAGAGAAAGCTGGAGGGAGTCATAGGCAAACACACTGGGAAGCAGGAGCCCCCGGCCAATTTTCTCCATCTGTTGTTTATGTGTGCTAATCTTATTTCTCTTTTAGCTGCTAATTTAGCTGCTCGTTCTTCCCGCTCTCAATCCCCCCCCCAGGTACAACAGGAGATATAAGATAAGGAAGACAAGCTTTCTCTGCTTGTCTCTGGAGGAGCTTCAGGATTCTCAAGAGCCAGATTCTGGCTGAGAAGAAACTACCTTTCACATGAATGTAATATTATAATAAGGGTGGAGAATTCCTTTAACAGGAATTGTGCTTTGCACATGCTCAGAGACACTGTGCCTTTAGGCTCTTTTTAAAATGGCTGCCTGTGAGGGAAATGAACTCTGCACCTGCTCAGAGACACTTTGTCTGAGGTGCCAGAATTCTCAAAAACAAAATCATTACAGCCTTGATTTGTTTTTCACACAGGCAAGGTTCTTATTAAATTATTATTATTATTAAATTTATTAATTGCCCATCTGGCTGGTCACCCAGCCACTCTGGGCGATGTACAACATACAATAAAACTGTTTAAAACAATAAAATTCTACAATAAAAACATTTTCTAAAATACCCTAACCCACCCCAAATGCCTGCCTGAACAATCACGTTTTTAATGCACGACGGAAGCTCATTAAAGAGGGGGCATGACGGAGTTCCCTAGGGAGGGAGTTCCACAGAGTGGGGGCCACCACAGAAAAGGCCCTCTCCCTCGTCCCCACCAGTCTAGCTGTCCTGGCTGATGGGACAGAGAGAAGGCCATCCGAGGCTGATCTTGTTAAGCGGCCTGTCTGGTGCTGCTGGAGGCGCTCCTTAAGATAGGCTGGGCCGGAACCATATAGGGTTTTAAAGGTCAAAACCAACACCTTGAATTTGGCCCGGAAAACAACTGGTAACCAGTGCAACTCCTTCAGCACTGGAGTGATGTGATCTTGCCGGCGGCTGCCTTTAATCAGGCGAGCCGCCACGTTCTGTACCAGCTGCAGCTTCCGAACCATCTTCAAGGGTAACTCCACATAGAGCGCATTACAGTAGTCTAAATGAGAGGAGACCAGGGCATGTACTACCGATGGGAGCAGATGGTCGGGAAGGAAGGGGCGCAGCCGCCGTATCAGATGGAGTTGATACAGTGCTGTCCGGCTCACAGCTGACACCTGAGCCGCCATGGACAGCTGGGAGTCCAAAATGACCCCCAGGCTGCGGACCTGGTCTTTCAAGGTAGCCGTACCCCATTCAACACCAGGTCAACATCCCCCAACCTCCTTTTGTCTCCCACCAAAAGTACCTCGGTCTTGTCAGGGTTCAGCTTCAGCTTATTCCTCCCCATCCTTCCACTCACCGTCTCCAGACATTTGGACAGGGATTCTACAGCCAACCTTGGTGAAGATTTGAATGAGAGGTAGAGCTGCGTGTCATCCGCATATTGATGACACTGCACCCCAAACCTCCTGATGATAGCCCCCAGCGGCTTCACATAGATGTTAAATAGCATCAGGGAGAGGATGGAACCCTGTGGCACCCCACAAGTGAGTGGCCACGGGTCCGAAACCTCCTCTCCCAGTGCTACCCTCTGGTACCTGCCGGAGAGGAAGGACCGGAACCACCGCAATACGGTGTCTCCAATGCCCAACCCCTCCAGGCGGTCCAGGAGGATACCGTGGTCAACGGAATCAAAAGCCGCTGAGAGGTCGAGGAGAACAAGGAAGGAGCACTCACCCCTATCCAGAGCCCTCCTCATATCATCTACCAAGGCGACCAAGGCCGTTTCTGTCCCATGCCCAAGCCTGAAGCCCGACTGAAATGGGTCTAGATAATCAGCTTCTTCCAAGTGTGCCTTCAACTGCACCACCACCACCCGCTCAATCACCTTGCCCCAAAATGGCAGATTTGAGACTGGGCAAAAGTTGTTCAAAACCTGAGGATCCAAGGAGGGCTTCTTTAAGAGCAGTCTTATCACTGCCTCCTTGAGGGCTGATGGCATCACTCCCTCCTCAAGGGAGGCGTTCACCACTGCCTTGATCCCCTCACCCAGTCTCTCTGCAGCCCATAATGAGCCAAGATGGGCAAGGATCAAGTAAGCAGGTGGTCGGCCGTACAGATGAAAGCACCTTGTCCACTTCATCAGGAGGAAGAAGCTGGAACCGATCCCACAAAACCGGTTTGCCACAGGCCGCCTCTTGCTCACTAACTGTATCCACAGTGTGCAGAGTAACACACCTAATCTGATCAATTTTATCTGCAAAGTGCCTTGCCAGGGCCTAACAGGAGGCCTTAGAATGCTCCAGTGGTTCCGGAGCCACAGGACCGACCAGGCTCCGGACCACTTGGAACAGCTTCCTGGGACAGCACTCTGCAGACGCAATAGAGGCAGCATAATATTCCTTTTTTGCTGCCTTCACCGCCACGTGATAGATACAGCTCTAGCCCGTGTCTGATCGTCTTTGGAGCGAGACGTCCGCCACCGGCGCTCTAGCCGTCTCACCTCCTGTTTCAGAGCTCGTAACCGTGGATTGAACCATGGTGCAGTCCGAGCCCTGTTCAGGGGGAGAGGGCATTTTGGAGCCACCCAATCTAATGCCCCAGTGATTGCGGCATTCCAGCCACCCACCAGGGTCTCGACCGAGTGGCCGTTGGCGTGCCCCAGAGAATCCCCAAGCACGTTCAGGAATCCATTTGGATCCATAAGACGCCTGGGGCGGACCATTTTAATGGGTCCTCCACCCCTGCGGAGGGGTTGTGGAACCGAGAAGTCCAACGTCACCAGATAGTGATCTGACCATGACAAGGGGGTGGTGGATATACCCCCGACTTCCAGATCACTCCCCACTTCTCCAGATACAAACACAAGGTCTAGTGCATGACCGGCTACATGGGTGGGCCCAGTTAGAATATGGTGCACCTCCCAGGAGGCCATGGTCTCCATGAAATCCCGAGGTGCTCCTGTGAGGATGGCCTCCGAATGTACGTTGAAGTCCCCCAACACTAATAAGTTAGGGGACTGTACACGCACATCAGAGACCACCTTAAGCACCTCGGCCAGGGAGTCAGTCATGCAGCGGGGTGGACGGTACACGAGCAGAATCCCCAGACTGCCCTTCGGGCCCAACCTCCAGTACATGCACTCAGCAACCTTGGTCTCCCGGAGAGGGGGTCTGGTGAAGACCAAGGACTCTTGGTAGATAACAGCCACTCCCCCTCCCCGAACCCCAGCCTTCGGCTGCTGTGCATACGAAAATCCAGCTGGACACATGGCTGCAAGGGTTGGAGCAACAGCCTCGGCCAGCCAGGTCTCCGTAATACATGCCAGGTCTGCACCCTCATCCAGGATCATGTCATGGATGAGGGAGGTTTTCTGGGTAACAGACCTGGCATTGCAGAGCAGCAAACAAAGGCCAGAAGATGGGGTCACGCCTCCCCCAGCCATCCTTTGGCTCTGGACAGGCCCGGAGCAGGGGACAGATATTACACATCTCTCCCTTGTTCCCCTTACCTGGCATGGCCTGCCCCTAGCGCTCCACCAGTGCCTGCCACCCAGCCTCAGTATGTTCTGGCCCCCAACACTCCCCCCACTGCCTCCATCAGGTGGACACATGCCCCCTCGCTCCCACCTATCAGGCAGGCTACCCACCCCTAAAAACACAACAAAATCCCCCAGAAAAGCAAAACAGAACAACAACAAAAAACAATTAAAAATCCCCTTAAAAATAATGTCAGGCAGGAGTCCACAGGGAAGGCCTGGTGGTGGCGGCAGTGGTGGTGGTAGCTTCTCCTGCAGGCCCTGGCTCTCCCAGGCCACCTCAGCCAGCCAGCTTATGTAGCCCCTCCAGGGAGGGGCAGGTGGAGCAGCACAGCTGGTTCGGTACCTGGGGGCCTGGTCCTGCAGGGACTGGCGGTCTGCCAGGCAGAAGTCTACAGGGAAGGCCTGGTATTAAATACTAATTAAATACTAATTTAATTATTAAATACTAATTCAGTTCTAAATTCCTGCCCAGCTGTTTCATTGTCAAGGCAGAATCTCTTAAAATGGTTCAGTACAATCTTGATATGCAGCCATGGTACTTCTAATCAGGAGTAACTTTTTTCACTCCTCTTAATGTGTTGGTGCTGGGATCATTTTATCAGCTATATATTACATAATGTAATCATGAGTATGAATTCACAAATTAATGTCAATTGTGGAGTACATGGAGGAGTGTGCCTTATAGTCACTAGGCAACAGCAAGCTCCTTCCACTCTTATCAAGCTCTTCATCCCCTTGAAAGAGAAGGAGGCAGGTAGCTTCAAGGCATAAATGTGAAAGCCAGCTTGGAGGTGGCAGTTGAAGGTAGTTCCACACATGCACAGCCGCAAACCTGGATTTGCTACTCAAAGGTGAGCCACAGTCAATACCAGCTCCTTGGTGAGCATATCTGTATGCTACAAATGTTTGTACAAATGTTTTTGTTGCATTCACACATTACATTTTTAGCTATATACTGGGCAGAGCTATCCTATGGCCCCTAGACAGCATCTGGGGTGCCATAGGATGCTGCAGATCTCCTCCTCCATGCCCATAGACAGAGCTATGAGCATGGTGGAGATCCAATTGTGGATCTCACCCCCCGCCCCCATTCTGGTGGACAGGGATGGGTGGGGGAAGGAGAGGCATGGATCTGCACGATCCAGAAGCCTCTTGGTCACCTGTCCCCACCCAGTGGAAGGTAGAGAAAAGCTAAATGGGCCATGAGGTCCATCTTGCTCCAAACATCAACACTGGAGGAATAGGAGGCTGGAAAAGCTTCCATCCTTCTCCTGCACTGCCTGGCTCTTGCTCTAATCTCAAAGCCTTCCATCTATCGACAGAGCAGTCCATAGGATTGCTCTCTAAAATGTCTTACATGTACACCTAGAAAATGCAATCTATGAAGAAGGAGAGCACATGGGCTCAGAGGCTAGCACAGATCTGAGTCCCTTGCTAGAGCACTGTATAGTCTGGGCTAGTCACCATGGCTAAGGCCCAGTGTGATCTGGGCCATGTATCAGAGGAAGACAAGCCTGGAGGTACAACCAAGGAATTGCTATTTGTCCTTCTGTCCATCAGTCATGTCAGAATGTAGGCATGAAACAAATCAGTTTCTGCCCATGGTCTAACCCATATGTCATGGGTTTCGATCTATTGGCTCATTAGTTGTTCAGGGGTAGCTGTGGCCAGTTTGACATTCAACCAGTGTTCCACTGCATGTATTTTGTTAACTTTTAAATCTTGATTTCAATAGGAGAATGAGTTCACATGTAACTTTCTCCTAATGAAATCAATGGGACATAAAAGTGCTTAGCTCTGGGCTGGCTTGAGCACATTCATGATCATGGTGGTGGTGGTGGTGGTGGTGGTGGTGATGATGATGATGATGTAATAAATGCTTTAAAACAGTGACTTTCAAACTGTGTTGCCAGGAAACCTGGGTTCCTTGGAAGTTTATCAGGGGGTTCACAGTGAGAAAACAGTAATGCTGGAGAGCTGCTTGCTCACCATTATCAATCCTCCCTAGTGATATGCTACTGCAGAAAAGTGCTGCCTGTGTTTTAGAGCATGCTCTGTTTGTGCAGAGAGATGGTGAGGCCCAAGAGGCCTGGCCCCGTGCTCTGCCTAAGAGCTGTGTGCCCTAGAATGGGCCTCAGAATGAATCCTTTTCAGTGCCTTGTGGGGTTCTGTGGTGGATGTACAGGCGTGCCTTTGTTGACAGATTGATGTGGAAAGGGTTCTTTGATGGTACAAAGTTTGAAAAACTTTAAAAGGTCTAAGCGCTTCAGTGAAGTATAATGTGCACGTTCATTATTGAATTATATATGAAAGAATAATAATCAAGTACAAGGGAGATGTGCAACAAAATCACACAGCGGTTCCAGCCCACCATTCCTTCCAAGCAGGGCATTTGCACTCCACTTTGCACCTTTTCTTTCCCAACACCAGGCATTCTGTGGCCTCTTGACATGATCAATCCTAATTGTGGGGTGTGTGTGTGTGTGTGTGTACTCCTTAGGTTTCCCCCCACAAGACTTTTTTTTTAAACTTCTGCAAACCTCAGGGTTCCCCTGTGCATACTGGTGTTGTTCTTGATCTTACATTCCATGGGGTTTTCTTGGCAAGAATACTGGAGTGGGTTGCCATTTCCTTCTCCAGTGGACCACATTTTGTCAGAACTCTCCACCATGACCTGTCCGTCTTGGGTGGCCCTGCCTGGCATAGCTTATGGCTTCACTGAGTTACGCAAGCCCCTTCGCCACAACAAGGCAGTGATCCATGAAGGGGGTGCATACTGGTACCTCCCTCTTATTTCTCAGTGGCTCTGTTTTGGTTATATAGCCCTTGGCACTCACTGCCTGAGTTCCCTATTAGAAGGAGTAAACTGAATGCATGTTTTCTTACTGTTACTCTCACCTCAGTCTTCCTTAGTTCCATTGTAGATTATACACTCCTTGGGGCAGGGACTTGTCTTTTTATTCGTTATTTTGTAAGGTGTCATGCTGATTGATGGTATAACAACAACAACAGCAACAACTTCAAATCCAGATGTGCAGAGAAGAGCTTCTGCTTATAATCACTTTTGGTGCACAACTTTTTGGAACTACCAGCTCAAATGCACGACCCTAAAGAGGACCATTTAGAAACTGGCACATTTTTACTCAACAATATCTGAAGGTCACTTTGGACTGCATTTGATGATTTTCTTGCTAGGCTTTTATGCTTTCAGGCTCAGCTTTGCTTTGCCTGAGGGCAAACCTGAACCTTCACTTTTTGAATATTTTAGCGTTTGTTTTGCTCCTGGGGAAAGCTGTTGTTTCCCCTTTCACTTGGGTTTAAGAGCAGATTAAGGTGATTCCTTCTGCAGGGTTTTCAGGCAATTCCCTGCTGTGTCAGCCCTGCCTGGAGGCTCAGCACAAGGGGAAGATTCACAGATTTCAAGGTCAGAAGCAACCATTAGCCATGTCTTCCTGGAACTTCTGTAAACTTTCAAAAATAAATAAACCACCTTGCAGTGTTCACATCTCACCATTTGTTGTTGTTGTTGTTCAGTCGTTCAGTCGTGTCCGACTCTTTGTGACCTCATGGACCATAGCATGCCAGGCCTTCCTGTCCTGCGCTCTCTCCCAGAGTGTGCTCAAATTCATATTCATTGCCAGAAGTTTTATGCTTCCCGTGGAAAGGAGAATGGGGAGATCACAGTGGGAAATGGAAAATAAGAGATGGATTTGGGGCCAGTTTAGACACACATGGTCATATCCCCTTGGGATTCTAGCAACAAGCTGCTGTTCCTTCCCTTAAGTAAATTTAGTTGAGAGGAAAAGATACCATAAAACCTACAGCATACAAGTGCACTTGTGTCTTACTGGTGCTCAAGCAGACATGCCCATGACATTATCCAAGAACATTTGTTGTTGTTCAGTCATTAAGTTGTGTCTGACTCTTCGTGACCCCATGGACCATAGCACGCCAGGCCTTCCTGTCCTGCGCTCTCTCCCAGAGTGTGCTCAAGTCCATATTCATTGCATCGGTGATGCTATCTAGCCATCTCATCCTCTGCCGTCCCCTTCTCCGTTTGCCTTCAATCTTGCCCAGCATCAGGGTCTTTTCCAGTGACTTTTCTCTTTGCATTAGGTGGCCAAAATATTTGAGCTTCAGCTTCAGTATCTGTCCTTCCAAGGAGCACTCAGGGTTGATTTCCTTTAGGATGGACTGACTTGACCTCCTTGCAGTCCAGGGGACTTGTAAGAGTCTTCTCCAGCACCACAGTTCGAAAGCATCGATTCTTCGGCACTCAGCCTTCCTTATAGCCCAGCTCTCACAGCCATACGTTACTAATCCAAGAACATAGTCTCTGTTTTATACTTTATGAGGAGAATCTCCTCAGCGTAGGGCAGGCAAGGGCAGAAGGGAGATGCAGATCTACTGATAAATCTTCAGGTGATTAGTGGTAGATCAGGAGGGATTTTTGGCTCGTAATTGTTTAACAGCAGCAGCAATAAAATGACTCTCCCCACTCCACTTTAACTATTGCTGCTGAAATGAAGAATATTTGGGGTAACTAGGAGTGGAAGGACTTTGAGCTCCATTCAGTTCTGGTACTCAACAGAAATTCCTGGGCTCAGAATTCTTTAATTCTAATCTAATTTTAATCATTTGCACTAGGCTCCAATTGGTGGATCTCAGGGATCTAGTATAAAAAACAAAGTAGATCCCACAAGTCTGACGTCTGCCTACCCCAACGGTGAACGTTTCTTCCTCTGGAGCAAGAGTGTTTCCTAGAAATGCACTATGACCTTTTTAGGGTGTTTTTTTAATGACTGAGATTAAATGGATATGAGGCTATTGTAATTCAGTGGTTTCATTTGGAACTTCAGGGAGCATCTTTCTTCATCAACCTGTCTGCCAAGGAGTCCCTTGCATGTTGTAGGGGTTTCTGAGAAGTGGTTTGCATGCATACTCAGTTCCCATATGGGGCTGCCCAGGGCAGTTGGACCCACCATTGCGCTGCATGAACCAGTGGAGGCTGGTGGCTCCAATTTCGTTAGGGCTGTGAATCCATTCCAGGGTTCAGTCAGAACCAGCCAGAACTCTACAGGAGCTATCCAAGGTGCTGAACCCATTTTGGAGATAGGGTTCAGCACCTTGTATAGTTCCTTTAGAGTTCTGGCTGGTCCTGACTGAAACCCAGAATGGATTCACAGCCCCATTGAAATCATAGTAACCAGCCTCCACTGGCATGACTGAAAATGCACCCTAGAACACAATCAATGCTTCCCTGCAGCTGCACATTGTAGGGGACAATTGCCTTTGGCTGGGCGCTATGTTTCAGCGAGGCTTGTCTGTCATTGCTAATCTTCTGACTGAGAAAACCAAGGTTATTTATTTATTTATTTAGAATATTTGTATCCTGCCTTTCTAGATTGAATAGAACCACTCAAGGCAGCCGATAAGCCTTTGAAGCAAGATAAGGCATTGAGAAATCTCAGGGTTATTTGGACAGTGTGAAAACCACAGTCAAAATTCAATGTAGTCTACAGTTTTTCTTTCCTATTTTAGTGGGCTTTTAAAAAATAAACTACTGAACTGTTTGTTTTATGTTGTCATGTACCCTAAGCTCTTGGGGTAGGACAGGATGGAAATCTAAATAAAATGAATAAGCAAAGACAATCTCAGCATGCTCGTTTAAACAACAGTCAAATTTTATTGTTTATATAGCCAATTGCCATTACAATATAAATCACTTCCAGGAAGAAGTTAACATATACATTTTTAAAGAACACAGAATGAGAGCTCTGTTTGCCATAGTCAAAGTATTACTATTTTGTATTACAAAAACAATGGTGCTGGTTTTGTGGTTGCAACTTGTTTCATGCAAAGCTGAATTATTTAAGATGCATTACTTAAGAGTGCTAAGATGTGTGAGTTGCTTAGAGCCAATCATTTGGGACCTTAATAACGAGAGAACTTTGCCTGGTTATAAAGCCATTTGCAAGATCAGGTTGTGTTATAACACACATCTGTGGCATGTTTCTAATTCTGTGTCTGACACAATTTCAACTGTTTGCAGCCCTTTAGCCTGTCTTTTTAAATTTGCATTGCTTTTCTATAAAACCCCTCTTTATTCAGAGGCAGAGAGAAAATTACTCATTGCTGAGTGCCATAGGTGTACACAGCCTTTAACAAACATAGAAAGAGATAGATTGGTGCCTGAAGAGTTTACAATTGAATCCCCACAAATACAATAAGAAAGGAAACAGTAGAAGGGCTAAGATTTGGAGCAGGCGAATTTATTCTTGTATACAGTTGCATTCATCATGGCATGAAGAAACACATTCCCTTTTGATTCATGTGCTCAAACATGTCACGTCTACTGCTGAAGTTGACATACTATTACTTCCTTAGGTAGGAAAAGCGCATAACTTTAATGCTTGGTGTGCTGTGAATGATAACACCAATGAAACCTGAAAGATCAGCGGAAAGGAGAAATGTTACTTCTAAGGATGATCTACAGTCACGGTTCTCGTTGTCAGTATGGGAGGTGGAACTCCATAATGTGCTAAGAATGGTGTTTAATATGAACTAAGGTTCAGACTCAGAATCTGTATTTCACACTGGGGTTCAACCCTTGAATAGGCAAAGCATTAAAACAGGATGATTCTAATCAAGTGCAGAGGGCTTTTCTACTGGGGAACTAACTGTTGCTTTTAAAAATGTGTACAAAAGGGAAGCATTTCTGAGCATCTGTTCATCTGAGCTTCTGTGCTCAGTGTGTTGTTGTGCCTCATCAGCTCTTGTACCAGAATTAGACAGGATCTCCTCAAAGGAGGAGGACCTCGCTGTTGGCCCTACCGCTTGGGGATCAAGGGGGAGTCAGTGGAAATGGATGAACTACCTAAGATTACTACCCAGGAAGGTCTCCTGCTCAGGGAGACTACAGATTCAGGACCCCAACACACTCTGAGTTTTGGCCTGCACATTGGTTTGAAAATGTGACATTAAAATGCAAACCAAATGACTGTTTCCCCCATCCCTAGGCACTGTATTGTAGTGGCTCTGCTCCTGCCGGAATTGGATGGCCAATTCCAGAACAATTATTGCTCTGTCTCCTGGCAGTTATATCTATGCAGTTCCTCAGGGCTCTATGTTATCCCCCATGCTGTTTAACATCTACATGGAACTGCTGGGTGAGGTCATCCGAGATTTGGACTGATCTGTCATCCAGAAGAGGCAGTGGGTGTTCTGAATCGGTGCCTGGGTGCGGTAATGGATTGGATAGGGAACAGTAAACTGAGACTCAACCCAATCCAAGATGGAAGTGCTGATGATAGATGGTTCTTCTGTCCAGGTGAGTGGTTTTCTCCCTTTTCTGCAGTGGGTTGCACTCCCCCTGAAGGATCAGACTAACCATCTGAAGATGCTCCTAGATCTCTCATTTTCACTGGAGGCACAGATAGTCTTGGAGGTGCAAAGTGCCTTTTCTCAGCTTAGGCTGATATACCAAATGTGAGTCTATATGGACAGAGACAGCCTTGCTACTGTTATTCATGCTCTGGTAACCTCCTGTTTAGATTACTGCATTGCATTGCATTGCATGTGGGACTACCTTTGAAAGTGGTCTGGAAACTTCATCTGATCCAAAACAGGATATCAAGATTGTTGTGTGGTTGTTTCGATCATATCATGCCAGTGCTTTTTAATCTGCTTTGGCTGCTAGTCTGTTTCTAGGCCCAACTCAAAGTGCTGGGCTTAACCTATAAAGCCCTAAACTGCTTGAAAGAGCGCCTCCTTCCCTATAGACCTACTTGGACCATATGGTCCTCTTCTCAGGGTGTCCCTGTCAAGTGAGGCTTGGCAGGAGGCGCCTAGACAAAAGAGCCTTTTCAGCAGTGGCACCCCAACTCTGGAATGCCCTTTCTTGAGCGGCTTGCCAGCTGCCTATGATTTGGTCCTTTTGGCACCAGATGAAGGCTTTTCTATTCTCCCAGGTGTTTTCAGAGCCTTTAAAGGTCATTTTGATTTTTTTTTAAAAGAACTTTTAAGATCATTGCTGTTTAATTTTCTGTTGTGGGTAATGTTTCATTGTTTCTGGATTTGTCTTATCTACTTAGTTTGTACTGTGATGGTGGTTTAATCTGATGTTAAAGTTTGAATGTTTTATGATTTTAAATTCTGTAAATGGCTCAGAGGACTATGTTGAATGGGTGGCATAAGATGGACAATTAAATAAATAAATTGATTTCAACAGGAGATAGTCATGCTTCTTTCCCACTGAAATGAAATGGGAGACTTTTAGTGGGATTGAAAAAGTACTTCTCGTAGATACCTCAGAATTAATGGGAACAAAGGGGCTTTGGATGCAGTGGATCCAAGGCTATTCCTGACACACACACCCACAACGCACTTTTGGAATGGCCTGTTTTAGGGCTTATCAGTAGCAGAAACACTGCTGGTGGTAGATCTACAGCCACTTGCGGCATACTGGTGGCCTCCATGATGCACATGCTCCCACCAGCGGAACTCCTTTCTGCTGCTGATGGTGGTGGGGCATTTCTATCCTATCCCACTCTCCAGCCTCCGTACAGCCAACCAAGTGGGTTAGAACTGTGCTGTTAGTCATCTTTTTAAAAACCATAAAGCCCCATATGCTGAGGCCGTTCCTCGCTGAAAAAGTACTCCAATACCTTGATTATTTTGGTGGCCTTTTCCAGCACATTTTCCAGCTCTATCATAACATTCTTTTCCTATGAAATGCTACTCTCCCATTGAAATAAATTGAACCTAGAATTATATAGCTTTGTTAGGATCACACCATAGACTTTTAAGCATTTTTCTAAAACTAAAAACATATTTACCTCTCTTACATCTATGTTATAAACTATGTTAACTTTTGTGGTGTAATATGCAATTCCTGGTGCATAATTCTATGTTTATACAGTTGTTACCCTCACTGAACTCTTGTGGACTGGGTGGGTTATAAATCCAAATAATGGTTAACTATTGCAATAAGAGGTTAATGGTAAAAAACACCAAAAACAAAACCCAAAGAAATGAAGAAATACTTGCAGAGGCTCAGACATAGAACTTTTCTTCCATAATTTACATGCAAACACATTTACTTGGAAGTAAGTTCTACTACAGCTCATCTGTACAAATTCTGAACCGTTTTAAGATGAATGATGCCCAACACCACTAGGGGCTTGATAAACCTTCATAAACAGAGAGATGTTTGTTCTGGTCTTATTACAAGTCTGTATTTTTAAATGATTATTGTCATAGTATATGGGTTTTAAAATTTTGTTTATTGTTTTGCTTGTGAGCTGGTTGAAAATGAATAACTAAAATGAATAAACAACGTATAACATAGGGCTTGCTCAGACACTTACATGGCTTGAAAATACTGTTCCCATGGTAGAGGAGTGGCTGCATGTGTACCTTCTACCATGCTAATGATATCATATGATGCATTGTAACATGTGGATGCCACTATGCATGGAAGCCCAGATCCCATGATTCATTCATTCATTCATTCAATTTCATTTCATTTCATTTCATTTCAATACCACCCAATAGCCGAAGCTCTCTGGGTGGTTCACAAAAATTAAAGCCAAAAAGCACACAGTAAAACAATATAAAATATAAAAGCATTAAAACCACAATATAACAATACAACCAGAATAAAACCTAGCAGCAATTCAGAGATTGAAAATATAGATTTAAAACAGCAAAGCTAAAAGACTAGAAAGCTAAAATGCTAAAATGCCTGAGAAAGAAAAAAGGTCTTCACCGAGCATCGGAAGGAATACAATGTAGGTGCCAGGCAAATCTCACTAGGGAGCTCATTCCACAGCTGGGGTGCCATGTGATTTTCTCGTCCAGTCACATGATGTAGCTCTCCATGTGGATGAGGCTATGTCATATGTTATGTTATAGCTGCGATGGAGGGGTGTGTGGCCCCCTGCTCCTTCACTACAGGAACAGGATCTTCAACCTGGGTATGGTCCGAACCAGGCTGCCATTTCATGACTCCTCCATATCTATAGTGTGTTGAAAAATTCAGCAGTGATGACTGTAGTATCCAACTATATTGACTATATTATCCAAAGCAAAGACTGCTTTCATTTTAATTCAGATACCATGAATCAAAAAACCAAGGCCTTTATTCATAGCCAAGTATCTTCTCTGGGTGGACCAGTGCATGGTGTCCTTGTGCTGAAATTGCAATGGGAACATGGTCTCTGTCTGGTGAGTGTGTGGACAGAAAACTGTTCTGGATTTTTGCAGCTCCACACTGGCAATGAGGAGTGCAATGGTCTACCAGATGGGAGCTGGGGGACACACTACAGCCATAACTTGTTGTAACTTGTTTCAAAATCACCCGGAGGTCTTTCACTGAGCTTTGCAAAAGAAGATGGAGGATATAGCATGTTGTTGATTACTTCTTCTGCACTTAGGCTGGTGCAGGCCCTTAAACCTCTGAATGTATCTGGAATGTAAGATCAATGAATCAAGGTAGGCTGGAGGTGGTCAAATTGAGATGGCAAGATTGAACATCGACATCTTGGGAATCAGCGAACTAAAATGGACAAGCATGGGCAAATTTAATTCAGGTGACCATTATATCTACTACTGTGGGCAAGAATCCCTTAGAAGAAATGGAGTAGCGCTCATGGTCAATAAAAGGGTGGGAAAAGCAGTACTGGGGTACAATCTCAGAAACGACAGAATGATCTCAGTACGAATCCAAGGCAAACCATTCAACATCACAGTAATTCAACTCTACGCCCCAACCACTGAGGCCGAAGAAGCTGAGGTTGATTGGTTCTATGAAGAGCTACAACACCTTCTAGAACTAACACCAAAAAAAGATGTCCTCTTCATCATAGGGGACTGGAATGCTAAAGTAGGAAGTCAAGAAATCACCGGGATAACAGGCAAGCATGGCCTTGGTGTACAAAATGAAGCAGGACAAAACCTTTTGCCAAGAGAACACACTGATCATAGCAAACGCTCTTTTCCAACAGCACAAGAGGCGATTCTACACATGGACATCACCAGATGGTCAATATCGAAATCAGATTCATTATGTCCTTTGCAGCCAAAGATGGAGAAGCTCTATACAGTCTGTAAAAACAAGACCTGGAGCTGATTGTGGCTCAGATCATGAGCTTCTTATTGCAAAATTTCGGCTTAAACTGAAGAATGTAGGGAAAACCACTAAACCATTCAGGTATGACCTAAATCATATCCCTGATGAATATACAGTGGAGGTGAGGAATAGATTTAAGGGATTAGACCTGATAGACAGAGTGCCTGAGGAACTATGGACGGAAGTCCGTAACATTGTTCAGGAGGCAGCAACTCAATCATCCCAAAGAAAAAGAAATGCAAGAAAGCAAAGTGGCTGTCTGATGAGGCTTTACAAGTAGCTGAGGAAAGAAGGGAAGCGAAAAGCAAGGGAGAAAGGGGAAGATATACCCAACTGAATGCAGAGTTCCAGAGAATAGCAAGGAGAGACAAGAAGACCTTCTTAAATGAACAATGCAAAGAAATCGAGGAAAACAATAGAATGGGAAAGACTAGAGATCTCTTCAAGAAAATCGGAGATCTCAAGGGAACGTTTTGTGCAAAGATGGGCATAATAAAGGACAAAGAAGGCAGGGACCTAACAGAAGCAGATGAGATTAAGAAGAGGTGGAAAGAATACACAGAAGAACTATACAGGAAAGATCTTAATGTCCCTGATAGCCATGATAGTATGGTCACTGAACTTGAGCCGGACATCCTAGAGAGTGAAGTCAAGTGGGCCTTAGGAAGCATTACTAACAACAAAGCTGGCGGAGATGACAGTATTCCAGCTGAGCTATTTAAAATCCTAAAAGATGATGCTGTTAAAGTGCTGCACTCAATATGCCAACAAATTTGGAACACTCAACAGCGGCCACAAGAATGGAAAAGGTCAGTTTACATTCCAGTTCCAAAGAAGGTCAATGCCAAAGAGTGTTCGAACTAGTGTACAGTTGCGCTCGTTTCACATGCCAGCAAAGTTATGCTCAAAATCCTACAAGCTAGGCTTCAGCAGTATGTGAACCAAGAACTACTGGAAGTACAAGCTGGGTTTCAAGGAGGCAGAGGAACTAGAGACCAAATTGCCAACATTCGCTGGATCATGGAGAAAGCAAGAGAACTCCAGAAAAACATCTATTTCTGCTTCATTGACTACGCTAAAGCCTTTGACTGTGTGGATCACAACAAACTCTGGAAAATTCTTAAAGAGATGGGAGTACCAGATGACCTTACCTGTCTCCTGAGAAACCTGTATGAGGGTCAAGAAGCAACAGTAAGAACCGGACATGGAACAACCGATTGGTTCAAAATTGGGAAAGGAGTACGACAAGGCTGTATATTGTCGCCCTGCTTATTTAACTTATATGCAGAGTACATCATGAGAAACGCCGGGTTGGATGAATCACAGGTCGGAATTAAGATTGCTGGGAGAATTATCAACAACCTCAGATACGCAGACAATACCACCCTAATGGCAGAAAGCGAAGAGGATCTAAAGAGCCTCTTGTTGAGGGTGAAAGTGGAGAGTGCAAAAGCTGTTTGAAACTCAACATTACAAAAACTAAGATCATGGTATCTGGTCCCATCACTTCCTGGCATATAGAAGGGGAAGAAATGGAAGCAGTGACAGGTTTTATTTTCTTGGGCTCCAAGATCATGGCAGACGGTGACTGTAGCCATGAAATTAAAAGATGCTTGCTCCTTGGGAGGAAAGCTATGGCAAACCTAGACAGCATAGTAAGAAGCAGAGACATCACCTTGCTGACAAAGGTTCGTACAATCAAAGCTATGGTTTTCCCAGTAGCAACATACGGCTGTGAGAGCTGGACTATAAGGAAGGCTGAGTGCCGAAGAATTGATGCTTTCGAACTGTGGTGCTGGAAAAGACTCTTACGAGTCCCCTGGACTGCAAATCAGTCAATCCTAAAGGAAATCAACCCTGACCGTTCATTGGAAGGACAGATACTGAAGCTGAAGCTCAAATATTTTGGCCACCTAATGCGAAGAGAAAACTCCCTGGAAAAGACCCTGATGCTGGGAAAGACTGAAGGCCAAAGGAGAAGGGGACGGCAGTGGATGAGATGGCTAGATAGCACCACCGATGCAATGAATATGGACTTGAGCACACTCCAGGAGAGAGCGGAGGACAGGAAGACCTGGCGTGCTATGGTCCATGGGGTCACGAAGAGTCGGACACGACTGAACGACTGAACAACAACAACAAGTGAATCTGAAGGACCCCGAAATTGTGTCACCACACTGAGGGGGGCACATGTGTAATAAGCCCCCCCCCGGGTGTTGATGATTCACAGTGTTCTGAGAGTGATGGCATTAGATGACCTGATCTTTCTTTTCTTTTTTTTTTAAATACAGCTGGGTACCAGTGTGATGAGCAATAACGCACACATTTCTACAGATTATATTTAAAGAAAATGTGCAGAAACTTTATGATCCTTATGTTTGGAGATATTGTTTTAAAGCCAAATACATCAGGCACAATTCAGCCAAAGTTGAACAGTTCTATAGCTTTCTGGATTGGATTTCAATGGAATAGTTAAGTGTGTGCTTTGCTCCCTGTAGGGATGTACGAAAATCACTTACCTTTCGGGGATTATGCTGATGGTGGGGGGGGAGGCGTTCCGTCCCTCCCCCCGGAATCCTCGCCGGGTGGGGAGGCGCTCCATGCCTCCCCCCCCCCGACTCCTGGCCGGCCGTCTGTGCTCTGCAGCGATTCTGCGGAGCCACCGGCTGGCTCCGCCAGCAGCTGGACATCCGGCCGCTGGCTAGCAGGGATGCAAATGGCAGCGGCCGTAGCCGCCGCCGCCGTTTGCGTCCCTGCAGTCAGCCGTGATAGGCTACGGAAATGTTTACGTAGCCTATCATGGCTGATTAAAAAAAAACAAAATGCGCGTACGCAAATGGCGGCGGCCATGGCCGCCGCCATTTGCGTTCCTTATTTTGGCACGTCTTAGTCTACATAAACATTTATGTAGACGAAGATGGCGAAAATAAGGGGAACGCAAATAGCGTAGCGTCTAACACGTGCCAAAATAAGGAACGCAAATGGCGGCGGCCATGGCCGCCACCATTTGCGTACGCGCGTTGTTGTTGTTTTTTTTAAGTCAGCCGTGATAGGCTACGTAAACATTTACGCAACCTATCACGGTGTTTTTTTAAAAATCTAGCCGTGATAGGCTACGTAAATCTTTACATAGCCAATCACTTTTTTTTTTTTAACCTGGGAATGGCAGTGGCGGCAGCTGGTCGGAAGACCAGCTGCTGCTGCCGCCGCCGCCGCCGCCGCCAGGAAGATCCGCCCAAGGTAAGTCCCGTCCCGGGGGGTGGCGGGCCGTTCCACCACTGATTTCGGGGGGCTGATTGCGCTGGCATTCGGCCTCCCCGAGATCTGTGGCGGAACTTTCGTACATCCCTAGCTCCCTGACCTTGAAATCAGTGGGACGTAGAAATGCTTTACTTTGGCTTTATTGAGTCCTTTGGATATTCTGTAGTTGTTCATTTCCCTTTTGTGAGTAACCTGAAGGCCCTATTCATTATGAAGCCTTCTGTTCCTCTGCTCAGGGGCCATGGACTTGTGGGGTGCCACAGGTTCCATCTGGTCTCCTGTGTTATTCAGCAGCGACATGAAAGTACTGGGGTGTGTGTGTGTGTCTCCATGAGCAATTTACTCTGAGCTGGCTGCATTTGGAGGTCGTTAGGGATACATGACATCGTGTCCATCCAGCAGCCACACCAGAGCTTATCAAGGAAAAAACAGATTTACTGAGATTGCTTAAAGTCCAATTCTTTTCCTTAAATTGGGTTCTGCCCAGTATAGTTGCTGTGTGCCCCAACGCCCGCATTGACCTCAGGTATGCTAGCCGCTAGCCCTGCCCAGGGGTAGGGATGTACGAAAGTCACTTACCTTTTCGAAGGGTGACATTTGTGGTGGGGGGGAGACACTCCGTCCCTCCCCCTGAAATTCTCTCTGGCCAGCTCCACTCCGTGGCAATTCCGCGGAGCTGCCAGCCGGGGCTGCCCACAGCCGGACATCCTGCAGGGACGCAAATGGCGGCTGCCGTAGCCGCCACCATTTGCGTCCCTGTATTTTGCTGTGATAGGCTACGCAAATATTTACGTAGCCTATTACGGTAAAAGAGATGGGTGCAAATGGAGGCCACTACGCCATTTGCACCCTTCCCTTTTGCCATAATAGCCTATGTAAATATTTACGTAGGCTATCACGGCCAAAAAAAAAAGGGAACGCAAATGGTGGCTGCCGTAGCCGCCGCCATTTGCGTTCCCTTTTTTTTGCCGTGATAGGCTACGTAAATACTTACGCAGCCTATCACGGCTTCCGCAGGGACACAAATGGTGTCCCTGTGTTAGCCGTGATGGGCTACATAAGTATTTACGTAGCCCATCACGGCTATAGTGAAGAAGTGAATGGCGGTCGCGGACGCAGCCACCATTCGCAAAGCAGCGCAAACGGCAGCAGGTAGGTGTCCTGTTTCACGCACCTTTTGCGGGGTGGTGGGGCTTCGTTTCGCCACGGATTTCGGAGGGCCGAATGCACTGGCATTCGGCCTCACCGAGATCTGTGGCGGAATTCTCTGACATCCCTACCCAGGGGTGTGCCTTTCACCATGACCTTGGTCAAGGGGTGTTTCCTGTGTTTCTCATCGCTGCACAAAGCAATTAGTGTCTACTCACAATTCCCATTGTTGTCAATGAGGCTTGTCCCCTGAAAGCACACACGAGAATTTACAGAGATCCTCCCCAATTGAAATAGCACATTTTAAAGCACTAATTCCCTAAAGGCTATAAAGCACTTTCCCGAAGCTGTGATTCTCCATTGTTTGGTTTCGGAAGTAACTACTTCCACCTTCAATCATCCAATTCTGTGCAGCATCGGGTTAGAAAGGGGGTTGGTTTCCCATCCCTTTTTTCCTTGTCGCTGCCTTTCCCAGCAGAAACATAAGTGCATCTACTCAGAAGTAACTCCCCTTGTGGTCAATGAGACTTGTTTCCAAAATGTGCATTCCTGAAGTTACTGAGGTTCCCATGAATTGAAATAATGCATTTAGGAGCCTTAATGTCAAAGCTTTGATTGATTGCAACAGGGCAGGGAAAACTCTGTGTTCTTTGTTGCTCTAAGGGAGTAAGTAATGCGGGGGAAGATAGGAGAGTGATTTTATCAAAGGAGCAGAGGTGGAGCGGGGGGAGAGCCTGGATGGGGAGGAAGCCTCTCTTATTGGTTGAGCAGCCCCTGCCAGTCAGATGATGTTCACTCCAACCCGCCACCCAACCCAGAATTATGTTCTGTGAAACGACGTATACTGGTGCAGCACACTCAGTCGTGGAGCCCTGTGCAGACTGAAGTGCACCACAGACGATTCCTTGAAAAAATCTGGGTAATCCTCCATTTGTTTTTCCTTCTGTTGTGGAGAAACCCCCTGGGTGAAGTTTTCCAGGATGTGCTGATGAGGACACTACTGATTATGAATGCACTGACACAGCTTCAGATTTGAATAGATGTTGTACAGGTATAAACACAGTATGCTGATGACACCTAGCTCTATTCCTCCTTTTCATCAAATCCCTAATCCTGCTAGGGTAGTTGAGGTTGTGAATTGACATCCGGAATTAGTGATGGAGTGGAGGAGGGTAAATAAACTGATGCTTAATCCTGTCGAGATGGAGATGGTTTGGGGTTCAGATGGCAGATATTCAATCTATTCTGGATGGGAATACACACTCCCTCAAGGATCAGGTTCACAGTTTGAGAGAACTCTTGGGCTTGGCACTGCTCCTAGATTCTCAGATGGTGCTGTTGCCCAGGAATGCTTCTTTACAGGTGAAGTTGGTAAACTAGCTGTGTTCTTTCCTGGCTAGGAAGGAATGGCCACTGTCATTTATACCTGGCTAACTTCCAGGTTAGACTACTGTAAGATGCAGTATATGAGGTTGCTTTCAAAAGTATTCAGAAACTACAACTAGTCCAGAATGCAGAAGCAAAATCTAGACCCATGGGCACTGCACAGAGTATATTTCTCTAATACTGTACTAACTTCACTGGCTCCCAATTAGTTTCTTATTTAGTCATTCAAAGTATCTTTATCCTGCCCTTCAGCCAAAACAGCTCTCAGAGTGGATTACAAAGATAAAAAACAACACAGTCCCTGGCCGCAGGCTTACAATCTAAAAGACATGACACAAAAGGAAAGGGGATTGGGAGAGAGAAGGGGAAAAAAAGGAAATTGGGGCACTAGATTCTTAGTCGCAAGTTCAGTAGGTCATGGAGTTGCATCTAAATTTCTGGTCCAAATTCAAAGGGCCAGTAATAATCTTAGGGTAATGACCTAAATGGTCTGGATATCTTAGAATCTGGGCTCAGTATCTAAGATATCCAAGATATCTTAAGGACCACCTACTCCCACATAAACCTGTCTGATCACTCAGATCATCTTCAGAGGTCCACTCCAACACCAACTCCTGCCAACATCTGTGGTATGGTGAGTGATCACATGAGTCAGAAATTTCCCATTAGTGGCACTTGGGTTGTGGAACTCTCCTGGCTCTTTCTTTGATGAATGTTAGGCATCAGGTCGACCCTTTTGTTTGTCATAGAGCCATGGAGGCTGCAAAGGAATAGTTTGTGTTGCCTGGTGTTTTATTATTGTTTTCTCATTGCTTCATTTTAAAGCTTATTGTCATCTTTAAAAAATCCACACTGTTCTGTTTTGGGCTGACTTAGCATGTTAATTTTGTTTTGATGTGTTAAACATGGATCATTTGATGGAAAAGCACCGTATAAATATTTTAAATAAATACATATTATGCGCTTTTCATTCTCTTTGTTTCATTAATAATGAGGTGTTTTATGGCATCTTAGAGACTAAGCCATTTATTGTGGCATAAGCTTTTGTGGACTCCGGCCCATTCTGTCCATGAAAGCTTCTGTCACAATAAATCTGCTGCTCTTTAAGATGCCATGAGACTCTCTGCTGTTTTTGCTACAACAGATTAGCATGGCTCCCCCTTTGGAATGTGTTTTATTCACGGTTCTTGAAAATGAATAAATAAACAAATGAAGCTTTTGCTGTTTGGGCATGGAGTAGCTGAAATGTTACTTGAATGCAACTGCTGTAAAATAAAATTGAATTTCCCAACAATTGCAAGGCAAGATGTGCCTTGACAAACAAGACATTAGGTGAGGTTTAAAAAAAAAAATGTTTATGAGGGGCTCATCAGGAGAGAACTCTAGAAAAAAGCAATAGGTTGTTTTGAGCCTGGTTATAATGAGAATATTCACATTCAAGGTGATTCAAAGGAAAAACATGTCCAGGAGGACAAAGATGTTCAGCCAGGACTGCTACAGTGTGACCACATGACATGCCCGGAGGCAAGAGCAGAGCTGTTAGCACAGCTGCCTACTGCGAATGCCAGGGAGCCAGATGAGACTGGAGCAATATCTTTCACAACTCTGGATCTGGCTACACTTGGCTCAGGCTTTGGTTTCGATGAGCTGGAAGTTGGAACTGGGCAGCAACAGAAAGGGACTAATGAAGATGGTGAGGAATGGTCGATCCTTTGGGTACAAGACAGCCATGGCTATAGCAGGGTTTCAGGTTGTGTCAGTACCTTCTTGAAACTTGTCCATAATAGCTCAGCAATAACGTTTGAACCAAAGATGAAAGTCACCCAGGCAGATGGCCTCCGCAGCCTGTTCAGTGCTTCCTTCCTTCTATTTTTTGCTTTTAAAATAGACTTCATATAAGACTAGGAAAAATGCTTCCATTGGCACCAATGGAAGGGTTTCCCCGCCCCCCCCCAAGCTTAATTGCCATGATAGGTAGGTTGGGGAGCTACAAAACACAGGGCAGGTAAAGTTAACCATTCCCTCCCCAACTGTGATCTGCTGGAAATGCCCCCGATCGACAATGAACCTTTTTGAAAAAGTTCCCATTGGTACCAATGGAAGCATTTTTTCTAAGCTTAATTCCCATGCAGGGGGCATTTTAGCCAGTAGAAGATGGTGGCTCTGATTTTGGTGGGGCAGTGAATCCATTCTGGGTTTCAGTCAGAACCAGCCAGAACTCTAAATCTGCTATTCAAGGTGCTGAACCTATTTTGAGGGTAGGGTTCAGAACCTTCGATAGCTCTTTTAGAGTTCAGGCTGGTTCTGACTGAAGCCCAGAATGCATTCATAGCACCACCAAAATTGGGGCCACCAGCCTCCACTGATTTTAGCAGAAACCTCCCTTGAAAATCTCCCCCGCATGACAGTTAAGCTGAGAAAAAACCATCCATAGACTCCAATGAATACTCAGGACTCTGGGGAATAGGTCCAGAGCCCTGAAAAATAGATTTGGGGCTGGGGCCCCATAGGCCCATGTTTAGCAATGCCCCTTGGTCCTGTTATGGATTGGTAACTGGTTAAAGAACAGGAAGCAGGGAGTAGGAATCAATGGACAGTCCTTGCAGTGGAGGGAAGTAATCAGTGGAGTCCCCCAAGGATCTGTATTGGGACTAGTGGTTTTTAATTTGTTCATAAATAATTTCTCTTAATATTTGAACTCAGGGCTATCCAATTAAGTTAAATGGCTGGAGATTCAGGATAAACAAAAGGAAGTACTTCTTCATACAGTGCATATTTAAACTATGGAATTCGCTACTGCAAGATGCAGTGATGGCCACCAACCTGGATGGCTTTAAAAGGAGATAGACACAATCATGGATGAAAAGGCTACAACAAGCTACTATTCCCGATGACCATACATTAGTGTCAAGGATCAGGGGCTTCCCAGAGGCAGCTGGTTGGCTAGCCACTGTGGGAATGGAATGCTGTGCTAGATAGGCCTTTGGTATGATCCAGTACAACTTTGCTCTTGCTCTTATGGTATACACTCTCTGTGTCATGGCCCCCCTGAAGAGTCTTCTTCTGCCTTACCCGAGCTTGAGAGCTCCCATTTCCCTAAGGATGTTCCAGAGGCAGCTTTACAGGAGGGCAGCGGTCATGCAGCTGATGAAGAGGCAGGCCCATCTGGAGTGCCCAATGGGAGTCTCCCTCCTCTGATTCTTCTGTCCCCAAATGACTCAGATTCAGAGCTGGACATGGCAAGGCCACCCAGCCCTCAAGAGTGATGAAGGCTGAAACATAGGTGGCAAACCCAGCCCTTCCAGAAAAACGCCAGGTTACGAGCAAAAGGTTCAGCTCTGTAAAAGGCTCCCTTTTATAGTCAGCCTTGCTGGGAAGCTCACTAATGAGTTACAGCTGAGCGGTGGGTGTGTCCCGGCTGTGGCTAGTATAACAGCTGAGTGACAGTGCTGAGCTTCCCTGCTGAACACAGCACCTTGGTGTGCTTCCTGTGTTTGTGTGACTTCAGTGATCCTGACCTTCTGCCTTGGAAACCAGACCTTCTTAGACCTTTGGACCGGACCTGACTTGCCTCTTGCCTCATCCTTGCCTGGGTACCATGCTCAGAAATTTGCCTGGCATGACTTTTGGACTTTTTGGCTTTTCGGACAACCCCTTATCAGCCTGCTGTGAGTAGAAGCGGCCTTGAAGAGGCCATTATCAGTCATTACTACTTCTGCTGGCAGGGCTCCCAGACTAATTAAGTGGTCTGTTTGGAAAGGTTTGCTAAGGTAGGACAGTCTGGTTAGACCAGATATGAAAGATAACAATATAATTTCAGTAGGATTAAAAAATTCACTGGCATTTACAAACAAAGCGTGGGGGTACAATCCAACTAATGTCAAATACTTTTAATTCCCATTGATTTTAATGAGACATATATGCATATGCTTATGCTACATGTGGGTTGACAGCAGCATGGTATCCCAACTAACTTAGAGTTAGGTTCTGAAAATTGTTTTACTGTTACCCGAACTACAGAGATGCCTGTGCATCGCTGACCCACATGCTCTCTGCATCTCTTTGATAACGTGTAGTTGCAAAGACGTATGATGTGTATGTGTGTGCACACTGACAGGAAGGTGCACACGGTTGAACCTATGGAAATTTTCTGTGTTGTTGTGCTGTGCCCACAGAGGGACTGGTTCATGCCTTTTTTGCTTAGAACCAATGAGTTGGCCAGAAATACAGGTACTCCTGGAAAGTAATATTTGTGGCTGAAAATGGGTGGTGGTGGTGGTGGTGGTGGTGGTGGGGAGGACAGTGCCATTATTTAGTGTCCTCATCAGTTTTCATATAGCATGGCCTGTAAAGTGCTCAACAGCCCTCCTTGAACATGCAGTCCCAGACAATAAGCAAAACCAAGAGATTTATTGAGACCCTGGTGAGTCACTATACAGGGTTCCCAGTACATCTGAAATTTTGTGAGACTTATAGGCACTCTCACAAAATGGCTGCTACAGTGGGTGTGGCCAATAACAAAATACCAATTTCCTAGAAGGCAAACTGTTAAAGCTAAAAGAAAAGCAATTTACCCAAGAACAAGTACAAGGCAGAGGTGGAGTCTGAACTCCAAAACACAAAAACACTCTTGAATCCATGGTTTTCTGTGCAAAGTGATAAGGTTCAGAGACAAGTAACTTGGCTGAGAATGCCATGTGGGGCCCAGAGGCATTCTTGGAAATAAGATGGTGTTGGAGGCTGATGCTTCGCTTTGCAGCATGTCAGCTTCCCAGTTTTTTTTAATTAGGAAAAAAAAAAGAAACATCAGGAGGGGCAGGAAGCCTGGTAGGCACCCAGAAAGACATCTGTGAGCATAATGATGCCCACAGGCTCTGTGTTAGAGAGACAAGCATGGGGCTGTGTTTGCTTTGGTGGATCACAGGTTGTAGAAGCTTGTCTCATGTATACTTTTCTTCAGAACTCACGTTCAGTGGGGCATCATGTCTATAACCCAGCTGCTCACTGCTTTGGAAATATGTGAAAGGACCACAATTGGCCCGTATCAAAGCACTCCAACTTAACTGGGTTATGGATTAGGCTGTGTTACTATTTCAAAGGAGCCAAGTAACAAAGATGGATTTTATGGAAGAAATGGGATGGGCACAAAAGTGTTCAGGCAGGAATTTGTTTGTATGGGTTATAATTCTGGATTTGTTTTCCAGCCTTTACGTTAATTAGCTACCATGTTGAATTTGAAATGCGATAATTAAGCAAATTAAAGCTGCAGCATAGTTATTAATGAGGCAAAATATGCTAATATGCTTTTGATAAAGAGCTTTTTCTGCTGTTCCACATGAAGCTGGCAAACATCTTTTATTTTGAGCCAGACAGCTTATCTCAAGTGATTAAGGGGAAAGGTTCAGCACTATAGGCTGCTGAACAAATACTATAAAATAGGTAGCTATCAAAATGAACAATATGTATAAAAACAGCAGAAAGTATGAATCCAATAATTTGATTTGTGGCAATAATTGGTTAGAAGAAATACATTTTCTGGCCCTTATGGAAGGCCGACGTCAGGGGTAGGTATTGTTGGGCACCTGCCAAGGCTCACACCACTACAAGGGGGCCACTGTTGACCCCTGGAGCCTCCTGGCTCTGCCACTTCTGCTCCTTACTGTCATTGCCTTTTCATCAACCCTCACTGAACGTCCAGCAGTGACCAGAGTGCGAAGATAGAGCCGCGTCATTTGCTGGCCTCATCTTCTCCCCCCAGTTGGTTGTACAGATTGGGTTCACGTGAATGGGCAGGGGGAATAGAAGCAAAGAGGAGGTGGGCCCATTCAGGGATGGGACCCACTGCAGGCATCTTGCTCAAGGGCCCTCCAAAACCTGGAGCTGGCATTGCTTTCTGAACTCTTTGGGCAGCTGCTGTAGATGGTAATGCATAGATGCACAAGGAAAGAAGGAAGGCAGGCCATTTTTATCTTGAGATTTTAAATAGGCTGTCACTTGGAGCATTAAGTATAAGTCTACATGTGAACAGTACTGGCTGCAGGTTTTGGAAGGCCCTTTGGGAAGTCACCTAAATGTCTGTTCCCCCTCGCCCGCTGGTCAGTCTACTTTCTTACCGCCATTGTCACCAACTCCTGTTGCTCCTCATCCTCTTTCTCATCATTGCTACCACTTGCTTGTTTAAAAGGGTGGGAGCCAGTGAACAAGTAGGCAGTGGCATCTACTGCTCCTCCTCCTCACCACTACTGTTGTCTGGTCCAGAGCGAGAGTCAGGTGGCAAGCAGGTCACCATGGTGAAGAGAAGGAGCAACTCCAGGGGGCTCTTGTCAATGGGTCCCTGCTGGGGCGTGTGCCCTCAGCAGGTGCCCAACCATGCCTACCTTGATTTGGTGTTGTCAGCAAACTTGGCCACCTCATTGCCTCTCCAAACTCCTGCGGGTAGGCCTCAGTTTATAGTCTGCCATGAAAATGCCAGCAAAAGTGGCATTCCTCTAGGGGTCAGTAATGACCCAGTGCTTGCAAGGTGGAACCTATTAGGGATGTCAGAGAATTCCACCATGAATCTCAGTGAGGCCGAATGCCAATGCATTCAGCCCCCCGAAATCCATGGTGGAACAAAGCCCCCCACCCCATGAAAGGTGCGCGAAATGGAGCACTTACTTGCTGCTGTCCGCGCTGACTTGTCGCTTCCTCATTATAGCTGTGATAGGCTACGTAAATAATTACGTAGCCTATCACGGCTTAACTAAGGGAACGCAAATGGCGGTGGCTATGGCGGCCGCCATTTGCGTTCCCTTTTTTTTGCCATGTAGCCTACGTAAATATTTACGTGGGCTAAAACGGCAAAAAAAAAAGGGGGGGAACGCAAATGGCGGCCACTGTAGCTGCCACCATTTGTGTTCACTGTTTTTTTTGCCGTGATAGGCTACGTAAATACTTACGTAGCCTATCACGGCAAAATACAGGGACGCAAATGGTGGTGGCTACAGCAGCTGCCATTTGCGTCCCTGCAGGCTGCCCAGCGGCTGGATGTCCAGCTGCGGGCGGCCCCGGCCGGCGGCTCCGTGGAAACTCCGTGGAGCGGAGCCGTCTGGAGAGAATTTCGGGGGGAGGGATGGAGCGCCTCCCCCCCACCGCGAATGTCACCCTTCAAAAAGGTAAGTGACTTTCATACATCCCTAGGAACCTTTCCTTTCCCTTGATAATAGTGCTAGCCAGGATGGAAGGGTGTGTGTGTTTTTCTTTTTTCTTTGGCAGTGTGTTTTTGAATCCCCACCCCATCCCATTGGTTACTATGGAAGGGGAAATTTCTAGGCCAATCCCCTGGATTGTGCATTGGCTACCTTCCATGGAAACTCCACTGGTGGTATAGCTACTCCTGTGGAGCTCTCTGGAGGAGTAGCAGGGAGGGGCACCTCTGCCTCATCCTCACCTCCTCTGGCAAGCTTGATCTGAGGCTTAGGAGTGCTCTGCCCATTGTTGTAATAAAAACATACTCTGCTCACACCACTTCTCTGCATCTTCTTGGGTCATGGGACTCCAACCCCCTGCTTTATAAGTGACTGGAGCAGACCTCTGTGAAGTTTAATGGAACTTACTTCTGGTTCTGAATAAACATACATAGAGTCAGGTCTCTGTGTGCAACTGGGACTCAACTGGCAAAGCATATATGTGAGAAGGGGGTTACAATACTGTGCCCCTCTCATCATTCCTGTAAATGTAATAATAAATAAAATAAAATTCCTGCCTCCCTTCCATACAGGATTGGGTCAGCAGTACACACTTCTACAGGCAAAGCTCTGAAGGATTATTGCATGGTGCTTTAAGGGAAGAAATTTAAGTAGAAAATAATTGTACATCCAGCCAATGAATCTTGTAGTAGCTTGACTTCATAGGAATGATGCCCCAGGCAATAAGTGTGTGGCCTGAAAACTAAGAGGTTTAATATTTATAAAATCTCCTAATGCTACTTAACAGAGAGATGCAAAACTCTACAGGATTTTCTGGGCCAAAATTATGATTATAAGAAGGTTTTTTTATGTCCATCCAATTACAAAGAAGTGCATATAATTTATGAATTCAATTCTGCTCAGTAAAGCTTCAATATCTCAATTTCTGAAACAAACAAATATAGTAAGGAAAGAACAATAATGCTGTCTGGGAAACATCCCTTTTCTGAAATAACTAGAATCTACTGAAAATTACTATATATTTCTAATTGTAAGTCTAATGGGAGTTGTAATGGTGATGGAAGTATGACCCCCCCCGCCCCACACACACACACTTTGGAATAGTGGGATGGGGCAACAGAATGAAGCTGCTGGTTCCAACAGATGCCTCCCTGAAGGTAACACCTTCCCCCTCCTTTTTTGCCTCCAGCATGTGGTATTCAGAGATATAGTCTCTCTGAACATGGAAACTCTATTTAGAGTATCAAAAGCACCCCTCCATCCAAATAAAAAGTAATCAAATTCTTTTAAGGGCTTTTCTACATGTGGCATTTATTGTGCGTTCATCATTCCCTACAC
The DNA here is from genome assembly GCF_057233095.1 of Heloderma suspectum. NCBI lineage: Eukaryota > Metazoa > Chordata > Lepidosauria > Squamata > Helodermatidae > Heloderma > Heloderma suspectum. Next base: position 173,237,838 of record NC_139460.1, on the reverse strand, counting down.
CTGGTTGTTTACGGGTCCTTTAGACTATGTTGTGACCCTCCAGTTTTACTTCTGTGTCTAACCAGCACTTTTGGTGAGTTTTTTTAGAGCAGAGAAAATGCAGCATTTAATTGTGGAAGCAAAAGAAAGCGTGATTTTCCCTTGTGTATTTGCTTTCTTCTGCTATACCACAGTGCCAACTAGAGTTTATGTAGCAGAACAGCAGAAAAGGGAACACGCTTTGGGTTGTGCTCAGATCTCAATTCTGGGATGCAACCAAAAGCAGGTAGTGGATTAACAGCTAATTAACAACCTCGTTTAGAAAAGCTCTTAAGTTTCCCCACCCTTTCCTGACTTAGCCCTCTGAGCTACAAAGACCAGCCAACAGTTGTTTTGCCAAAGTAATGTAAAGTTTGCCAAAGTAATGTAATGCTATTGCTTGTTTGTATTGTTTTACTGTATTCTGATCTCCTTAGGTGTATTCTGGGGTGTGTTCTGATCTCCTTAGGTGCAAAAAGTAGGATTGAAATGATTTTAATTAATTAAATAAAGCACTTTGACCCTTTAAGCATCCCCAATCTTTTTGAGCACATTTCAAATTTTGAGAGGGTGTTGTGGGCATGCTCACAAAATGTGTGCCATAGTGGCTATGGCCAGTCATAAAATACCCATTATGCATTACACGGGAATAGCTGCAGACTGTGTTTTTACTCCGAATAACTCATATTGTTCAATTGTCCTTACTTAGCAAGGTCAGACCCTATTTATGGCACCTGCCCCTAGTGAAAACATTGTCCTTATTTTTGCTGGCAGGGCCTGTCCTACCACTAGGCAGAGTGAGGCAGGTGCTGAGAGGTGGCAGTAAGGTGTTGGAGGAGAGAGCTGAGATCATGTGGCTTGCCCTGTGCCCTTTCAGCTAGTCTGCTGCCTTCAGGTGCGGTGGGGGAAACTATCCCATTGCCAGAGTTGAAGAAAGATTCAGCTGCCTATATACTTGGCTTTCATAAATGGAATAGGAGGGGGTGCAATCTCAGGCAGCAAAATGTCGTAGGTCGGCCTTGCTTTTCGGGTCATATTGGGGATGCCTTTTACAAATTTGATTGGTGTCACTGTTGTTCTCACAGGTGCTAAGTGCTTCAGGTTTCAACCCCCTCTCCTAGGTGTGGCTTAAAAGTAGGGCTGTCCATCACATCAGTGTTGAATCTGAATACTGAAGCAAATCGGGGTGCCTCAGTGACATCCAAAGTGGATCAGACCAGCACTGAAGCGGTCTGAAGCAAAGCAGGTCACCACCGAAGTGCATTCGTCCGCCTTGGAGATTTGGAGCTATTCTGATGCCTTCTTGAAGCCCAGTCAGCCTGTCTCTAAATGTATCAACTTGTGAACAAGCAGGGAGAGGAGGAGGAGGAGGATGGAGGGGGGAAGGGGAGAGGAGGAGGGAGTGAGCTTTGGTTAATGGCATGTCTAGTTGCCAAATTAGGGCTGAACTTACCCCAGCAGTCTCCAATCAGTGACAGTGGTGGAGGGCAGCAAAGCACTACACACAAGTCCACATTTCAAAATACAGTGGGCAAAGCACTACACACATTAACAATGTATATTATTTATAATACTACACTGTGTGGCAAAGCAAGCCCAATATGAGGCATCTTCGAGGTCTTGCATTGGGGCTGCCCGGTGCCCAGATTTCATGCAGTTCTGTGCAACCAGTGAAAAGTTATAGCTCTTTGTTTGAGAGTTTGTGTGGAAAACAGATACCTGCCAGCCTGTTTTCCCAGGTAATGTGTATTCCATTCAGCCAAAGAGAGCCTGAGATCATCCACTGTGAAGCTGAATAGGAAAGGGGAGAGGGGTTATTTGCACATCAAAGAAACCTACAGCAGAGATTAGGGTTAGTGATCTCCTCCTAATCACTGCTTAAACACCTAACTTCTCTGATTATCCCTTTATGACCTTTGGTTTCAGTTTGTGAGAACAGCACATTTTATCTATGCCTAGAGCAAAAACTACTGGGCCAAACTGTCTGAAATGTGGCAGGTGGAATCCCTTCCATGGAGGCTGCCAGGTCCCTGGATTTCATGTATTTATCATGAAAATGGAAAAAGTTATGTCTGTTTCTGTTTTCCAATGCAAGTCAATGGGAAAACGTCAAATCTGAATAATTCAGATATCCAAATCTCTCTTTGGATCCGAATTGGTCTGAAGCGAAGCAGAGCTGCTTCAGAAGGCCAGAATCGGCACCTGAAGTGAAGCGGAGGGTCTGTGCACTGCCCTACTTAAAAGGTGTTTCTTCTATGCTATTATAATTGAAGGTCAGCATAAAAATACTCATAATAAGTAATGATTACAGTTTTAGGAAAATAGTTTTGATTGTGAAAATGGATTAACTCTTTCCCCAGTATCATGGGCCCCAATTCAGTTCCTGTCCACTGCCCCCGCTGCTTTTTCAGCTTTGAAAAAGACATCAGGAGATCTGGGGCCCATCTACAGAGGGCACTTACTCCAGTCCTACTGCACCCCCAAGATGGTTGTAGCTCATGATGCATACCCCTCTCCCTAGCAACCACAGTTTTTTCATGCTGTAAAATCTGGGGGGGGGGGGTTGCAAATGGGTTTTCTGATGGGTTTTCTGTTTGCAGTGGATTCAGCACAGTTTGGGAATCTGTGTGACCTGAACTGCCTTCAGTGCAGCCTGTTGGGAGCAGCACAGATTAGCAGAAGGGACCGTTTGAAAGTGTGGACATGAGGGAGGAGCTGGCTAAACATACCTACCCAGAAGTGACTCCTTGTCTTCCTACTGAATTTCGCTGAGCATGGGAAGGAGGAAAGTGGCAGAGAGCAAGCCTGTGGTTTTGAATGTGCGCTTATATAAAGGAATGCACATCTGCAGAACTTTGATTCCAAAAGTGATTGCCCCAAATGACCCTGATTTCCCCTGAGAGAGGGTGGATGAGAGGGGAGGTGTTCACTAAACATGCCTACTCAGAAGTTACTCCTCATGTCCTATTGAATTTCAATGAACACAGGAAGCCTGAGCTCAATCCCTGAAGCAAAGGACATGAGGTGGCCACTTTCAGTGCCAAGACAGAGCAGGGAGGGGGGAATCACCACCTCAGTCTCTCTCTCTCTCCCTCCCTCCCCCCCTCCCTCTCCAGCAGCCGCATTCGCCTTTGGGTTCAGCCCAATGGTGGGGTCTCTCTCTCTTTTTCAGTGTGCCAAGGCACTGGGGGTGTATGTGGTGGAGGTGGAGCCACCAGTGGTGGCTGGTGCAGCAGGAGACCACCACCAGCCACCACCAGCAACAGCAGCTGTCTCTTTTTTCCTCCGCCGCAGCCTCGTCTCGGTAGGAGGTGGCTTCCAAGTCTTTGAGAAGTGATGCAGCATGGCAGTCAAAGTGAGGAGAGCAGAGGGGAGCAACCCTGCAGTTCTGAATGTGTGCGCATACGAAGGAACGTACATCCGCAGAACTCGGATTCCAAAAGCTGATTGCCCCAAATGACCCCGACTTCCCCTGAGAGACGGTGGATGCGAGGAGAGGTGTTTGCTAAATATGCCCACTCAGAAGTAACTCGTTCTAGTCCATTGCACTTCACTGAGCACGGAAAGAGCAGGGGCAAGGAGCAAGCCTGCCGTTATGACTGTGTGTGCATATGGAAGAGTGAAGGTCTGCAGAATTACTGATGATTTTTTAAGCTGATACCCCCGATTAAGCCTTACTCCCGCTGAGTGTGTCTGGACGCGAGGGGAGGTGTTTCCTAAACGTGCCTACTCAGAATTAACTCATTCTCGTCCATTGCACTTCGATGAGCATGGAAAGGAGGACATGGGTGGGGAGCAAGCCTGCTGTTATGACTGCATGCGCATACAGAACAGTGAAGGTCTGCAGAACTTTTGACAATTTTTATATACCTAATTAACCCTTACTCCCGCTGAGAGAGGGTGGACATGAGGGGAGGTGTTTGCTAAACGTGCCTACTTGGAAGTAACTCATTCTTGTCACGAGGAGAGTGGTGGGGAGCAGGCCTCCACTCCTTCCCTGCCTGCACCTATGCAGTTCACAATGTTGGTTCTACTCGCTGGACTCTGCCCACCCAACCCTGAACTAATGCGGTTTCAGGTTCTGTTCGGCCTGTGTAAGTGGTGTTTTTTTTTAATGTATACATCACTTTACTAGCTACATGTGCTGCCAGAGAAGCAAACCCAAATTGATGAAAATCCAGATTAAAATGGAAACGCATCATAAATTGTCTCTGTGTAGATCCATTCCTGATCATAGTTTGGCCTTCAGACACTCTCCTAAAACCAGCCATCTAGGGAAAGTGGCAGGAGGGGAAAAGCTGTGTCCTGAAGCGTCCATATACGTTCTGCCTCTCCACAGCATAGAAGCCTGAAGCTTCGGCTGCTGGTTCTACCAATGAAATTCCACCCCCTCCGTGTCTTGCAACCTCCAGGGGCCAGTCCTTCAGTTTAAGAACCACATAATTACAGCACCATTAATGCTGAGAGGAAAGACAAGTTGAATTAAGATCCCCTAATCTTCTGAAGCAATATCTCAATTATATTCCTTTGTATCTTGGTTTGTCCCTTATTGCGACTCTTCTTCGTCTGCATCCTGCTATACTCGCCTGCGCCCCTGCCTTTTCTGAGATGCTGTTTGGTCAGCGTTATTATATTTTTATGTTCCTGCAGTGTGTGTACACAGAAAATTCTGGATATTTTTTGCTGGCAAACTGTAACTGAAGGTTTGTCCCACCATCTGGCAGGCTCACTAACACTGGCAACCTCTATCTTTGCCCAATACAAATTTAGCGGATGCAGCAAAACAGCGACATAAATAAATAAATAAATAAATAATCTTGATACAAACAGAAAAAGAACAGTAATGTTGTAAGTCCCCTGGTATTTATACAAATGTGATCTAGGAGGCAAAGTTGTCTTTCTATTCAATGTAAAAAAAAAATAAAATGTATTAACCCTGGGAGATGACAGTAGCTTTCCATCTTAGGGAGAAAACAAAAATGATTTGTGAGATTTTATTTAGTGTTCACAACTGGAGGAGAGTTCAGGTGTCCAACCATTGGGTTAACATTTTGGTTGAGGCTGTAGGCAAGCTGACAAATCTACATCTGGTTCATCAAGCACTTCTGATGGAGATCATGCATAGATGGCTATTTTAAATTGATTATTTTGACTTGAGTCATGATTAAAACGTTATCTGCTTGTAGCAATTGAACAGAATGATCAGAATTAATGTGCTTTACAGCGCATGACATGAAGTCTCCATCATAATGACGTTTCGTTCCTCTACTTAGAGCAGTGTTGCAGTTGCAGCTGAAGGTCTGGCAAGATGCATCAATTTCTTTAGTGTGTTTGTTTTCACAAGAGCTACTCCCATATAAAGTGCTATTTGGGATTTTTTTTTTAACTGTATAGCTACTGCCATGCCCTGCAAGGAGAGGAGTACTTCCTGACCTAGTAGAACAGATTCTACGAAAGACCAGCAACAAGGACTATCTATCATGTATAGGACCTGCTAGTAATTGATATGATAGTCAGACGAGATACACCTTCTGAGTGAAGCCAGTAATAGGCTGAAATAGATGTGACAGCAGCTATTGGTAAAATTCATACCCATGTAAACATTCTACATTTGCCCCGTCATGTATAAATGCACTTACCTTATAAATCAGTCCATTCACATGTAGGGTCAGCAGACATGTCTAGGCCACCTTTACATTCCAAGTTTACATATGAATGGGCTGACACATGTGGCAAGTGCATTTTAAACATGATGAGTGGACTGTGGCATGCTTATGCTGACAAATGTTTTACTTATGGCCATCATCACATCTATTTCAGCTTTAATTCAGGGCTTCATATGGAATTCAGATATGAAGCTTGCTCAAAAGTATACTCTGAAAATGCCCAAAGAGGGAAAGAATCCTTCCAAAGCCAGATTTGCCAGAACCATGACTTTATATGGCTTCAGTAGACTGTGGGAATGGCTACTGTAGGCATGGGAATACTGAGGGGACAGTTGGTACTGCTGGGCCTGCTTGACAGGGAAAAAAAAAGGAAAGTTACTGGAGAGAAGATAAACAGAAGCTGAAATCAAGAAAAGAAAACTGACCAAGCAATAAAACCCAAGATGGGGCCTGCAGGTGATGAGATGGGGCTATATGAGTAGCTTGACTTTGAATGGCTGGGGCCACCATGCTTACAGAGCAAGTTGAGCTCTTGTGTTGTGTTTAGGCACAATGCATTAACTACATGCTGTCTCCTTAAGTATAACCCAATCCCCAGACTCCCACATTTCTCTCTTTTCTTGGTTTAGGAGAAACCTTGTTGGAAGCTAGTGTTCAGAGCCTTGCCAGGGAGCTGTTTAATAAACCCCTTGGTAACCAACAGTTGTGTGGAGCCTAAATGAAGAATGTGGCAAGATTCTTCTCAGCACCTGTTGGGACAATGCAGAGAACCAGCTTAACAGGCAGCTACATAAAGCAGCTGTAAATTACAGCTTGGTAAATGGTCTTCCAGATTCACCTGTGGACAGTGTTCATATCTTGGGTGGATACAGATGACCATTTACCATGTACTACTACAATCAGTTCCCACCCCCAGCTGTATCGTTAAGTAAAACTCAATAAGTTGGAGACTTCACATGCTGAGTTTTCGTATCCACATTGATTACAACTGTAACATAAAGAAACTCACTGTAACTCCCTGCTAAACGATGAGGAAAATGTTACTACAGGTCAGGTGCAGACATGTGGTAAAATGGTGATCTATACATCCACCCACTTCTCAATTTTATCTATAAGCATGAGACTCCAATCCAGCTGTACGTGCATGCAGCAGTGTACATATGATATGCATGTTTTGTAAATGTTAATTTCCTATCCATTAGCTGGGGATTGTGTGCTGCCCCACTCAATGACAACATCAATAATATTACACATTGTGCTTGCTTATAACTTGCCCTCCACACATCCACAGTATTCCTAGTCTTTCAGGCCCAAATCCAGATGGGGAAGATGGAGCGCCTGGGAAAAGCAAAGATGCCCCCCCCCCAAGTCCTGCTTTATGGAGTATCTGAACCTTACTGTATTGCTAGAGGAATCCTCCTGTGAGTTGACATGTGCCCATTTGTTGCTTGTAAACAAGCACAATATGTGACTTTGCACAACATCATGACTGATCACAGAGCACATCTGCTAAGGCATCAGCCTTAGCTTCCAATTTCCTGATTTCCAACCTGAAATAGCCTTAACTCTGGTCTTACACTGGCAGGTTTTTTTTTAAAATATATAATTGAAACTGGTCTTTTAAAGGGAAATTATTATTACATTGAAAAGAACAACCCCCCTCTATTATCTGTATAATAAAAGAGGATGTGTGCCTATCTGTTCGTCCATCAGTGCCAAGACTGTGAAACCTAAACATCTGAAACTTGGCATGCATACTAAGTGGTCCCAAAAGGTGTGTACCTTAGGGTAATTTAATTTTTTTAAAAAATAATTAACTTTAATTAATTTAAATTAATTAATTTAAATATATCCATGTGGTTGAAGCCTACAGTAACATCTTCAACCACTAGGGGCAGACTTCCCTAAGCAGCACATAGCTTTGCAAACTACAGTTTGAAGCCAGGAGAGATCAGTACGCCAAGGGACAAGTTATATGACTGGCCCCTCCCTCCTGCTGTGCCCCCCTTAGGTGAATGGAATGGACAGGCCCCTCCTTTAGGGGGCTATAAGGATCCACCATGGTAGGGGTACAGGCGGGCATGCCTTCGCTCAGATGGGGCAGGCACAATGGGTCCAACGCTGACAGCTGTGTAAGTTTGCTTAGGGATGTACGAAAATCACTTACCTGTTCGCGGATTATGCTGATGGTGGGGGGGGGCATTCTGTCCCTCCCCCCGGAATCCTGGACGGGGGGGAGGCACTCCATCGCTCCCCCCGGAATCCTGGACGGGGGGAAGGCGCTCCGTTCCTTCCCCCCGGAATCCTCCTTGGCCGGCTGTGCTCCGTGGCGGCTCCACGGAGCAGCCAGCCAGGCCCAGCCAGGCCAGAGCCGTCCACAGCCGGATTTCCGGCCGCAGAGGGCTCTGGGTAAAAACAACAACAACAAAAAACCGCGTACGCAAATGGCGGCAGCTATGGCCACCGCCATTTGCGTTCCTTATTTTTGACGTCTTAATCTACGTAAATATTTACGTAGACTAAGATGGCAAAAATAAGGGGAACGCAAATAGCGTAGTGGACACTATTTGCGTTCCCCTTATTTTCGCCGTCTTAGTCTACATAATTATTTACGTAGACTAAGATGGCCCAAAATAAGGAACGCAAACGGCGGCGGCCGTAGCTGCCGCCATTTGTGTACGCCTTTTTTTTTTTTACCCAGTCGTTTTAGGCTACGTAAAAACTTACGTAGCCTATCACGTGGGTGTAAAAAACAAACAAACAAACAAACCTGCAAATGTTGGCAGTGGCAGCCGGTCGGAAGACCAGCTGCCACAGCCGCTGCAGCCCGGAAGATCTGCCCCAGGTAAGTCTCGTCCTGGGGGGATCCGCGGGGGGGGGGGGAGGCCGTTCCGCCACAGATTTCAGGGGGCCGAATGCACTGGCATTCGGCCTCCCCGAGATCCGTGGCGGAATTCTCTGCCATCCCTAAGTTTGCTTGAAGGCTTCACTACATCAAATGAAGATTCGTTATTCTAACCCTTGCAAAGCTGCATCTGTTTGCTAATAGACAGTATAATGACAGAGGAGGAAACTTCTGTCACAGTACAGCCTTGTTTTAAATCAGTTCACTGTATTGCTTTGAACAATCTCTTCCCCCACCCCACTGCCCCTCTGTTTACACAGTGGTAGTAATTTCAAAAGTCCAAATCCAATCAAAGTGGAATACAAATAAAAATGGCATTGCATTTTGTTTAGCCTGTAATAAATAAAGCCTGAATATTTTAACATACAGGTTGTAACAAATGCAGAAAAAGCAATAATCAGCAAGTCGCTTATAGCTCTGCAGGAATGTTGCCAGCAACCAAGCAACTGCCAGTAAACATAAGAATAGCATAATCCTTTAATATCACTGTCAAAGAGATAATTTGCTCTAAAACAGCTGTCCTTAATACTTACTGCAAAGACTGTGAGATTTAAAAACTAAAATATTATTTTCTGGGTTTTGATGGGAGACTGGAATAAAGCCAGGAGACTGACTTTTTTCTACAGTAATGGAGCAGATGGTATTAAGCAACACTGTTGGTTGACCAGGGACTTCAACCGTCTAGAACCTTTCTCTCCTCTCATGGCCTGTGTTTCTTTTATCTATTTGCAGAACAATAGGCTATTATAATGCTCAATGCTCCTCCATCTAATATTGTTGTTGCCTATACATGTATCATGTGAATGCGGCTTTGCATTTCTGAAATATTGGTATCTTATTGGTGTAATGATTAATGACTGACTACAAAACTTCCTTGCAAACTCAGCCTTCTGCAAATACCGGTGATTGTGTGGAAACAACACCATTGGAAAGGCCATCAACCTTGGGAATCAAAGCAAACCCCCATGTCTGAGGTTTTTCTTTTTCCTTCTTCCTTCACTATTTTGTCATTGCAAACTGTGCTTGGCATATTGATGCTTGTCCAGAGAGACTAAGCAAACAGGTTGGCTTTGGGGGCTGCACTTTGCAGGGGAGGGGGTGTGTGTCTTTAGTGCCATCTGCCATCTTGAAAATTAAAGCAAAGGAAAGGTCAGTGGGATAAACCGATTTGCCAAACAAAATGGTTAACAACTCATGAATAAAACTTTGTAAAAAAAAATCTTAGAAGGGGTAAACTTTTTTTTAAAGCCCTCTCCAGACTGCCTGCCTTGTGCTCCACCCATCTCCTTTCCAGTTCATTTCCATCATTATGAGGGAGAAAAAGCCCTCACATGAAGTTGTTTGTGTGTGCTAAGAGAGGAGTTTGCAATCTGTGCTGGAGGAGGTGCCCACCAGATTTCTAATGGCTTTTCAATGATAATGTCGAAAAGGCTTTGTCCTTCTTGTTCTTAGTGGTTTCCGCAGCCGCAGCAGCGGTAGCACAGGCTCCCAACTTAGAGAGCCACTTTTGTCTCTTGCTCGCTTCAGTGGTGTCTCCTCCTCCTCCTCCTCCTCCTCCCTGCCTCTTTCTTTCTCAGCTCCAGCAGGTCAAAGACAGGAACAGTGGTCTTGTCCTTGAAAAGAAAAAGGGAGAAAACCCCCCAAAGGTGGCCTGAAGATGAGGTAAGGTGAGGTTGGAGATTATGGGTGCTGCTAAGGGCAGCAGAATGGGAGACAGACAGGGACTTTTGTGTAGCTCCCATTCATTTTAATGGGCTTTGTGCAGGAGGAGCTCCTGGTCTATTGTTGTGCCTCAGTTTAGGGCCAAACTAGATGTAATATGATGGCACCCATGTTCGTTTAATCACATGACTGACCTGTTGACAAAGAAGCTGAGGAGGGGGCTAGAGGGGTATAATTTTACTATTAAAAGCATGGGAGGATGTGAGGGCTGGCCCGTGACACTTTGCTGCCTGAGGCGAAGCGGCAAATCGTGCCCCCCTGCCCCCTCCCCCAAGTCAAGGCACATAGCAACCAAGTCCAGTCAAGTTACTCTGGTATCAGAGGCAGAAAATCTCACAAGCACCTCTACTCCTCACTGGCAGTAAAACAACAACTTCATTCATTCCTTTCTTCAACTTGCAAGTTGCTCTATAGCAAGCGTGTAGAACCAAAGGCCAAATCCGGCCCTCCTGGGGTCCCAGTCCAGCCCTTCAAGGTTCCACAGATGGCCCCACTCCCTTTCCCTCAACCACCAATTCCTTGGTGGTTTCTCAGCTTTTGTCCACTATCTCCCCCTCCCCTTTCCTAAATGTTCAAAAGCCTCCCCTAAGGCTTGGTTACTGGCAGTAAGAGCTTTAAGCTACAGTATGCTCGTATTTGGGGTATTTTTTGGCGCCCAACCTTTTGCTCTGCTTCTTTTGCTTTGGCCCTGCTGACCACTAGAATGCAGCCCCCACAGCTCCTGTGAAATGGAATTCAGTTCTCGGGCTGAAAGAGGTTCAACGCCCCAGCTCTATAGGGAAGGTCTCAAGGCAACATACATAAATATGAAGTAAAACACAATGAAATCCAGGTAAATAATAATTTTTCAAAAAACTAAAAGAGCCACAAGCACAGTTAATTTGCCGCCCTTTCATGATACCTAAAGTCATACCTGCCTGAGGTGGCCTTCTCGCTCTGCCTCTTGTTACAGCCCATCACCTCAAGTGCTTTTCCTTAGCTTGGCTCATGTCTTGCTGGGCTGCTAGGGGTAGGGAGAAAGGAGTTTGTGGGAAGGGAAGATGGGGGAAAGGCTCTGCTCCCCTCACCAGGGACAGATCTACACCTCATGTTAAATCGATACGATCCCATCATGGTGCTGCAATTCCCTCTTGTGCATTTATACCTCATAGCGCACATAATGACATCTGTTGTGGTATTTTGGATAATATGGAATAAAAAGCAGGAAATAACACTAGAAAAGTGGTATATGGAATGCGTAACTTACCCCAACAGTTATCAGTGCACTTCAGTACTGATCAAAAGCACTAGTATAGATCAAGCCCTGCACAACCCCTTTAAAGGCAGTTCATATACATTTTCAATAATTCTTACAACAGGGTCATTCAGCAGTGTTCGCTATTATTAATCTTATATTGCAGATATGGATGAAAATGACTGAGAGAGTAGTCAGATGAGATTTGAATTAGTGACTCCCATTCTGACAGCTCAACCCTTTTTATCCGCTGCTACAGTATTTTTGAAATAAGGTGCTCAAAACCAATGTAATTATAGGGTGACTATTTAAAGATTACAAAGAAATATTTTATTTGGGATTAGTTTAGTATATGGGTGTATTCACACTTATGTTTTCCGCAGGGTAACTACATCTGACGTTATTCCTAAGGTAACTTCAGCAGTAACCTTCAGATTTGCATAGGGTTTTTTCCATCCTATACTTCATGCTGGGCTATCACATAATGGTGAGCAAGAAAATTGTGAGAAAAAACATACAAAATATAAGAGCCCTTCTGGATTAGACCAAAAGCTTATCTAGAACAGCATTCTTTTCCCAAGGGACCAACCAGATATCTATGGGAAGCCTCCAAGCAGGACATGAGTGAAATAGCATCCTCTTTTTCATGTACCCCAGCAGCTGGTATTCAGAGGCATTAGACAATGATAGCCTTATCCTCCATTAATTTCTCTAATCCCTAGTTAAAGCCATCCAAGGATTGGAAAGTAGTGGATTTGTTATGTTGGTTGTTCTAAGAATATAGGAAGTTTCTGGGTAGAATTTTGGCTGATTATGTCATAAGATTTAGCATTTTTGGCCTTCCCATGGAGATTTTGCACATGGGAATGATCCATGAACAGAATTCTAGATTCTGGTCAGATCTTGCTCACGGTTTTGGCTCCAGAAAAGTTACAGGGATAAAACAAATATTCTCATCAACTTATTTCCACCTCCTGCGGCTCCTTTAAATTGTGAGTCCATTAATGCAAGCAAAACTTTATGAACCTGACCCACTTCTAGTCATAGCTCATGGCTTGGGTTACAAGTGTCTCAGAAAGATGTGGCAAAAAAGGCAACCATTTTGGGGGGTGGGGGGGCAGTTGCCAGGAAGTCCTTTTTGGTTGCCCAGAACATATGTAAGTCACAGAGAAGAAAGGGCAAAACAAAAGTAAACATATTCAACATAAATAAGACAACTTTATTGTACAAAGTTTTTTTCTTCTCCCTGCTATGAAAATGGCCAAATTCTTTTTGCAAACTTTTATTAGTACTCATCGCTTCGCAAAACTCAGCTCTTCACCACAGAAGAAGAAGAAGAAGAAGTAGTGAAGAAAAGAGCTTGTGTAGTGTAGTGGCCAAGGGAGCGATCCTATGAGACTGATGCCTAAATGACGGAAGCCACCAAGATGGGAGGCTTCTGATTATCCTATGAAGTGACTGAGACTTTTTAGCCTCTCCATCCTCCTTTGTAGTATTCTTTGCTAGACAGGCCTCTGTGCTGACTCGTGCTGCCAGGGGCGGGGACAGGGGCTGAGAGGCCATTGGATCCAGCAGGTCCACAGCCTCCCCACTCTCTGCCCACCCCACTGGTTCGCCCCGTCTTCCCTTTTCTTCTCCTTCCAGAGGTTGGAGCTTTGACCTTGGGGAAGGGAGGTATCTCAGAGCTTTCCACAGTAGCTGGAAGCGGCTTGGGTGTGTGTGTGAAATCCCTGCTTGGATTTTCCCCTCCAAGATTGTAGCTGTGTCTATGGCATTGAAGGGGGGATTCCCCATCATCCTATGACTCCTCAGGCTCCATCTAGGGGCCATAGGATTGTGCTCTAAGAGACCAATTTGTTAGTCAAGAATCCCCAGATCAAATTTCACCTCTGCCATGAATTCACTAGGCTCCCTTAGGCAACCTGCTATTTTCCCAGCCTCTGTCAATTGTTTGCAAATTAGGGATAATAATACTGACCTACTTTCTAGGGATGGTGTAAGCATTACTGAAATACAATATGGGCTCAGTTAAGGCAGTCCTTCAAACCCTGGTTCCCGATTCTGGTTTGGAGGGCACTGTGCTTCACGTCAAAGAGGGAACTGAGGGAATCTGCATGTGAGACGTGGTGGAGGAGGAGGGCAGGCCACGACTCTGGCTTATTTCCTGTCCTCCAAACCGTGGTTTCGAAGATTGCTTGATCTGTACCCACGTGAAGCACTTTGATTGCTCTAGCAGTATATAAATGCTAAGTGTTGCTGTTAAGTAAAACGAAGGCCCCAGCCAGATCGGGCTGTTTCGTTTTATTATCAAACTCATGTGGACAAAAATGGACAGTTCCATGTTTACATTTAATTTCCTTGTGTATACAAAGCTGGTGTCTACAAAGCTGGCATGAACCCCTTGTAGCACCTATATTTGGCTTTATGAATTGTTTATGGAACCTACGCTATGATTTTTGCATAAAATAGCTGCAGAAGGAATGTGACTGGACTTGAGTTTGCTTTCTCATGGTAGGTGGTGAATGGCTGATGTTTAATTGATTATAACAATATTAGTAAATCAGTGCTTTTGCATTCCAGCATAAACAATACAACTCCTTCAAAGCACCTTAAGAAAAAGCAAGACAGTAAAGTTACATGGAAGGAATGCTTACCTGCAACTAATGTGGAACAAGGAGTTGATGAAGTCCAAAGTATAATAATAATTACATTACTTGTACCATCCAAGATTTTTTTTTTAAAAAACGTTTTCTTGTCCTCCACATACTTCCATACCTGACATACAGCATGGCAACTTTGGGCACAGGCTTTACAGTGCTCAGGTATCATGACAGGTGATTTTTCCCATCTAGCAGAGGCTTCAGGGAAGGGGAGCGGGGAAGGAGGATGTGGACAGCTGGGGATATCTCATATTTCCATGCCCCCACATTCCTCCCCTGCCTGCCCCCGGGAATGCCCTCTTTCACCCGCTATGCACTTGCATTTCTGAGCTCGTAGCAGCAGCCAACAGAGTTCTCTCTGTGCTGGTTGTGAGGGGCCAAGGGAGGGGGTGGGGAGCATGGTTTCCTGTCTCTGAGCTTGGAGCCAGGACTAAAATATCCTGTGTCCCCCAGGCACTGTCTAGGGGGCATAGGATTGCTTGCTTAAAATCATCAACAGAATAAAGTACTAAAACATGAAAAACACTTCTTAAAATGCCTGGGAGAATAAAAAAAAAGTAACGTAGGTGCCAGGTGAGCCTCTCCGGGGACAGCATTCCACAAACGGGGTGCCACCACTGAAAAAGCCCTCTCTCTTGTAGCCACCCGCCTCGCCTCATTTGGCAGGGGCGCCCAGAGGAGGGCCTCAGACGATGATCTTAATGTCCGGGTGGGTAGATATGGGAAAATGAACATCAAAGATAATGTAATATATTGGCTGTTCTAAAAATAATGTTAAATTATATAATTTCTTTTCAGCATGGAAGGATTATCTTGTTGGGATTGTAGATGAAAAGCCAGATACTAGTTTGCTCAGAGGTTTAGTGAGGGCAGTAAACCAGGCAGAGCATTGCTGTGGCAGTTTGTCATTGGCCCTGTGCCTGACCTAGGGAGCTTACAGATGGGGCTTTTATCATGCCGTTACCCTCATGCCCACTTCAGGGAATTTTATGGGAGGTCCAGATGCCACTGTCTTCCACTCTCATGTTTTCCCACCACTTCTTCTGTATTTTTTCTAACTGCATAAAATCCGTTAAGAAGAAAAAGTCAGAATAGCCGCACAATACCTTCTATTTGCTAGTGCTAGGACCCCTCCATCTGGAAGCACCAATAGCAAAGCTGATTTAGCCACAGAACATTGCTACTAGAGGAGGAGAAAATGGGAGGCGTGTGACCTCAGCAAGCAGCAAGAATACTTTTTTAAGGTTCTGAACAGGAGCAGTCTATCTGAGCAGTGAGAACTTTGAATTTCAGCAGCACTGCTCTTAAAGCTCCACAACCATTATTAGCTCTGTTTGGTGCATGCCCCCATTCTTTCTGCATGGTTGGAAAATTAGGGACCTCCCCAAATTTAGAAACAGATAGTTACAGCACTTCTGTCTCCCATTGGTATCAGTGGGACTGAAATGTGCTTACCTTTAACTAGATTATACTCTTTCTTCTTTCTTCATGGCAATATAGATGGAAATAATTGGGATATTAGTGCATGAGGTTCTTGCCTCACTGAGGCTTCACATATTTCTTCTTTTAACTCTATGAATCTTTTAGAATTCAGCTTCACTCAATGACAATTCCTGTGCAATAAACTTCCTTTCCACTTGCAACTGCTCATATGCTGATACAGAGTATGGCTGCCTTTATGCTCCAAAGGAGTTAGAAATAACCCCTTGCTGATCAGTGTAGTTCTGAATATATGCTTGAACTGCTACATGTTGCATAGAATTGGCATTGCACTGATTTACACATACATGATACAAATCCCTTGATCTCTCCTCTTGATAACTCTATACTGGATGACTTGCACCTGAATTCAATGAATTTGCTCTTAGCTGTGAGTTAGTTATAGGAAAGTTCTGTCTGTGGTGAGTAATCTGTGATGGCCCATTCACACATGCAATTCATTGTTTGATGCTACAGTCTTAAGAGTGATGAACATGCATGTCATCCTATATATGGACAGCCATGCACAAGCCTTTTCTTTTGTATTACTCCATTCCAAGTGGCTGGTGGAGGCCTTCCTGGGATCAGAGTTGTGCAGGAGAAAAATGGGAGCCAGTCAGGAGGAATGGTGGAAGGTATCTTCTGGTTGTAACCAGCTTGAGGCCGGGCGCAGATGCCATAGCTCTGCGTTACAATTATTCCTGTTACTCCAGTTTTACATCCAGCTAACTCTACTGCACACCTTGCAACCCACCAAGCTGAATGCTCCCCAGCCATGTGTTCTGGCTAGGCGCTTGACAACCCCTCTGTTCTTGAAGTCCAGGCAGGCAACAATAAAAGGAAGGTTCAACAAGGCTCTGTAGCTGAAAATAAATAATCTTTACATGCTGTCCAAAAAAGAGGTCTGTTGAACCTGAAATCTTGCTAAATCTAGTCCTAATATAAATTGGCCTATGTAAAGTTATCTTTATACATGTTTCATATTTGACAGGATAAAAACTCATTTAAAGCTCTGTAGCTTTCTCTGGGCTTTGCTTCATTTGGCTCCAGTTTTTGCATCTGTGGACCTCCTTTATTGTATTTTAAAGCATTCAGCCTGGAACGCCATTCTTCCTTGGGGAGATGATTGTTTCTGACTTTTCTATTTAGAGTTAGAAAGAATCAAAGAGTCCTACAGGGTTGTGGCAAAGCACTTGAGATAAGTGGTTCCCTCCCCCTACTCCTTGTATTACTTATTTATTAAAACTGGTGGAGCATAGCTAAGAAGATGAAAAAAGACTGAAGTAATATGGAATACAATGGTCCTCAGATTTTAATGGGAGATATGGCTGGAAGCTATTTGTAAATTATTAAAAAATTGATTTTATTCTCGCAGCCACCCTCCGAGGTGTATTTGTCTGCTGTATTATATTTGCCTTGTGTGTTGTTTCAAGCCACTTACAGAGAAACGTGGGCTTTTTATGGGCCACAGTCATTCAGCCTTACTAATTAAATATGAAATCTACATTGAGGTGTTGCATTCTTTTCTCTCTCTCCACCCCTTGATAAATTCTGTCAATGGTCACACCAGATCTCCATTTAGAACTATTAATAATAGGTCAATTGTGAAGAACAGAGACAAATTTGCTTTCATTTGCAAGATCCATTGGCTACAGCCTACTTCTTGATTAATTTATGTTCATATTCTGGTTATCCATATAAAGATTATGAAAATATGTCTTCACAGATAGGCAAGTCAGGGGCTTTCCAAAACATTCCTGCTTCCAAAGCTGTGACTCTCTCCTGCACCCTTTTACAGCTCAGATGGAGTAAGTCCCAAGAGTTCTACCACTTTGGATCATCTGGTGCATGTTTAGCCTAGCCAGTCCCATGCACAGTACGAGGGACGGTGCTAGGTACCCAAAAAATTTGGGGACAGGCAGGCCATAGGACACAAAATTGTACAAATCCAGATGGGGAGGATGAAGTGCCTGGGACCAGCAAAGTGCTGTATGGCACCTTAAACAGTTACAGATAAATTGCAAACTGAACATCATGATACTGGAAGGGGGAGGTTATGGAGCATGCCTCAGATACAAGTTTTTATTATGGCACAGCACCTCTACTTTTTCAAAGGGGGTGGTTTAAAATCCCATTTTTTTCCAAGTATAGAGGCTTACCAGTAAATGTGTAAGATGTACCCTCCAATTGAATCTGCCTTTGAGAAGAAAAAGTCTGTGTCCTGTCTTCCACACTGTGGGTTCACCACCTGTGGTTGACTAGGACAAAACCCCTCAAAGAGCTGTATGGCACTTTAACATTTCCTGATTAACTGAAAACTGAACAAGGGAGAGTGTGAGAATCCATCCTAGACTATAATAACCCATGCTCTTTGGCTGCTAACTTACACAATTACTGGGGAGTAACCTCCATTACACGCAGTGGGATTTGCTCTCCCCACCCCCCATCACCAACATGCACAACAGCACTGGACAGAGACCCCAGGACTGGAGGATGTTGCTTTGCTGCTCCTGACCCACTCAGACCAGGCAAGGAAGCAGTGAGAGACACTGTCAAAGGTGGCTCCTCATTTTATTTCAAATACTTTTTCTTAAGTTTCTGGGATTCTAGAACACTTTTTTTTTTTTTTTTACAGTTCTTGGATTCTGACTTCTTGCAATCCTAAAATCTGTACAAAATGCTGCAATGTTAAGTTTCTAGCAACCTTATCATCATAGAACTCTTAAAGTAACAAAATGCATAGTTGGGTACCTTTACTAGGACTAAACAGCTAATAAAGGTATTGCCCAATTGTAGATTTGGAGTTATTTTTCATGCACTGCTACCTTTGTTTTTGGTTGGTTGCTTTTTAAATTACCAAAGTTATCCATCTCCACATTTCTCTCTAGATTCAGATATTGGAACTATCTTCAAGGTGGATACCACCAGTTGTAAATTGAGCACATTTACTAAGGAATTAAACTCCAATCCTGCATATACTTAGCTCGGAGTAAATCCCATTGAACTCAGTATGACTTACCTCTGAGTAAACATGTGTAGGATTACACAATAAGTTTGATGTAATCCTGAACATGTTTCTCCATCCACAGATCTCTTTGTACCCCCAGTTGTTTCCCTACCCCACATAATTTCTTGTACCATCTCAACTACCTTTTCCCACCCCACATGTCTCTAGAGCCATGTCCAGGGCTGGCTCCAGGACATTTTTCTGCCTGAGGCAGAGCAGCAAAAGGTCCCTCCCTCACCACCGCCCCACCCAAATCAAGGTGCATAGTAGTACTCAGAGCCAGTCAAGCTGTTTTGGCAGAAAATCCTACAAGCACTTTTCCCCTTCCTTGACAGTGAAAATGCAATAATAATTAATAAATTAAATAATGAATAATTTCCTGCTTTTTCATGATGCCCCAGATCAGCTGTCTGAGGAGTAAGCACTATTTTGTTGTAGAAAGGAATATATATATATATATATATATATGTGTGTGTGTGTATAATATTTAAAGAAAAAAATATAAAATGAGCATCTGTAACCTAGTACATAGGTTTCCCCATGGAAAGCTTGGCTAGTTCATTGTGATCATCATGGTATTATTTTATTAGAACTGAAATGCAGTTTTGAACAACTGAAGGAAAGGTGCTCTGTTCATGCATAGGATTGTATAAGAACAGTATTTATCTCCCCCGCCCCCCCTGGTAACGCCTATTTTTATTAAAGCTTTCTGTTCATAGGAACTTAGGGAGCTGCCTTATACTGAGTCAGACAGACCCTTGGTCCATCTAGGCCAGTATTGTTAACACTGACCGGCAGCAATGGCTCTCCAGGTTTTCAGGCAGGATTCTTTCCTAGCCCTACCTACCTGGAGATGTTGGGGATTGAACCTGGGACCTTCTGCATACCAAGCATGCGCTCTGTCCTTCCTGGATAATGGCAACTGACAAACAAAGCAGCCACAGATTCCTTCCTCTGCAATCATGTGAATCCACTTTCTCAAGGATCTTGGGGAGGAGGAGGAGGAGGAGAAAAACCAAATCCTCTTGGCTATTTGTATAAAGTTAAATATAGCTCAGAATTGTTCTTGCCCACCACCCACCCCTCATGTGAATTCCCCAAGACATGCTCTGGATAGAACAAAGAAGAAAAAGAAAAACCAGGATAGGGGAGGGAAGAAGAGGAAAAGAAGAATGGTGATTGGAAATTGAGCCGTGGAAGGAGAGAATTCCCCAAGCCAAGTGGCTCTTTTTAGGGGGGTAGCAATTCAGAGGAATTTTGGAGGGTGTGTGGGGGTTCCACAGTCTTAAATTAACTTTATGATGTGGGGTGGCTGAGGTCTTTTCTTGCTTTTTTAAAACTGTAAAACCTATTTAAAAGCCCCAGCACTTCCTGGATTACGGCACCACATACAGTAGTCATAACCCTCTTTTTGGTATAGTCTGCTGCCTGCGGTTATATGGGAGAAATTAAAGGGCGGTGCGGAGAAGTTTGCGGAGGCTGATTAAATCCTTTGCTGTCCCGAAGTTACTGAACATCTGCAGAAACCAAAGTTTCTAGTTTGGGGCAGTAAAATCAGATGCTAGTATTTCACAGGGAGGTCTTCCTGCCCTTCCCTCTCCCTCTTCAACATTTCATTGCAAGCAAGCTCTCAGCACTGGACATGTAAAAGTAGGGAGAGAGAAAATATTGAGCATACTGTGGAAGAAAAAAAAAAGTCAGTCTCCCCTCTAGTTTAAAAGGCTGGTGCCTTCATGCTACCCTCCCTGCTCTCTTAGTCTGCTAAGAGAGTGAGTCCTAAGGTCTCCTGACAACTGCAATGCTACTGAGCTCAGAGGGAAGAAGGAGGCTTGTATTAAGGCAGTTGATGGTAACTGGGACAGCTGTAAAGATCTGAGGCACAGCTCAGAAGATCTGGGGCCCATTCCGAGAGGGCCTTTCTAATAATGCCCATGCATAGTACAATCCAGAATGGCAGTGCCCATAGAACTGATTGCTGCTACTATCTGGTAGTATGGTAAGGACAGCCTAAGTTGGTACCATGTATTGTTCCTACAACCAGCACCACAGTTATCTTGGATTGCTTGCAGCATCTGTGGCAGCCAATCCAGCAAGGCTTTTCTAAACTATGAAAGCAAGCTGGGAATTTAGGGGAGGGGGTATCTGAACAATCAAGAACTCAATTGTTTTGGCTTGATACCTCTATTATTAGTACATTACATTTGTATTCTGCCCCTCCCCCAGTGAGCTCAGGGCAGCTTACATGGTGGTTGTACTATTTTATACTCACAAGAATCCTGTTAGGTAGATTAAGGTGACAGAGAATGACTGGCTGAGCTGAAGGGCACCCAGTGAGCTTCATGGCTGAACAGAGATTTAACACAGGTACTGATCTGACACAGTATCACTTACATCACATTAAACAATAGGTTTGTGACCCATTTGTTACTAGCATTTGATCATGGCAGTAAAAAAGGAGAGGATTATTTAAATAAGGGGTGGGCAGCTTGTGGCCCTCCAGATATTGTTGGACTGCAATTCCCATGAGCCTTAGCTAGCATAGCCAATGGTGATGGATTGTGGAAGTTGCAGTCAAACAACATCTGGAGGGCCATAAGCTGCCCGCTCCTGATTTAAATGGTTACAAAATTGGAAGAGTCCTATGGCATCTTGATGATCAACACATTTGTTGTGGCATAAGCTTTCCTGGGATAAAGCTCACCTTGTCAGAAGTATACCAGAGTTTATGGCATGGTAACGTTGCTATTCCTTACGTTACCACAAGTCTCTCTGGTTGTTTGCTAGAAGATACACGCAGGACCCCTCTTTAAGAGTTTGGTTTTGTCTTTCATGAGGTCTTCTCATTCCTTTTTCCTATCCTAAGCATGAGCACACAAAAACCATTTTCTCAAGTTTACCCATGAGAAATGTAGCTTTAGCATATTGGAGCAAAACACTTTTTTTGCCTTTAGAAAACCAGTTAAAAAGTCAATATGGAAATAAGTTATTAATAAACAGTCTCCTGTAACCGAATGCTGTGCAATAGTGGAAATCTAAGGAGAGGGTAATAGTAAAATATTTTCCAAAGAATGACTTTACAACCTCAAGGAATTAAAAATGCATGAACTAGATGCATTTTCTCCTTCTCTTCCAGCCCCTGCCCCCAATAATATGAATAGTTCTTGGCTCTGGTGCTCTGTACACTGAGCCACAAAAAGAAACTGGGTGCTATATTCACTGTTCCCTTTATGGCAGAGTGAGCGGGAACAAACTTGACCACAGAGAAACACTTCCCAGCCACACAGCAGTGCGTATTTGCTTGTAAATATTTTTAAGCTTGATTCTGTGCCTGCGGAGGGAGTGGGAGAGGTCAGTAAATAGCAAATGCATACATGATTGGAAACTGTGTGAAGTTTGTATGTCCATGTGCCTACACCTCTGGCTGTATTTCTAAACACATGCAGTGAAAGAGGCTTCAGTACCCTTGTGCAGATGTCTCCTTGAAACAGAGCACAACAGAATATTTGATGTAAGGAAGCCAGAAGGAATCTTTCAAAGCTGACAGTTTTGCCAAGATGGATGTGTGATCTTGAGTCATGTGCATCGGTATCACCACAATATGCAATTCAAACATTTTCCATCTTATGACATGGATTAGTGCAGTCCTGGTTGGTCACATTCTTACTGGCGGGGGATATCTTCACCTGGTGGCATGTGCTCTGGGTCATGGGATAGAAGCATATTTATGCATTGTGTTTCAACAAAGTGGGAAATAGCTACTTTTAAAGTGGGGAAATTAGCTCAACTATTAAAGCCCAAAAGTATAGACTTTATTTTACAGATTTTGTTCTTTACATATATATATATATTTGCACACGCGTTACAAAAGAGAAAAACAGCTTGGTTAATACACCAATCAGTTCAACAACATCTGGGGGACCACAGGCTCTTTACTTCTGATGTAGAAGTGGAAGTCTTGCTGAAGAAGAACCAACATGGTTTCTGCAAAACAAAGTTCTGCCTCACTATCCTTTTAGAATTCTCTGAGACTATTAACAAGTATGTGGAGACGGGAGATTTGGTAGTCACTGTGTACTTGGACTTCCTTTCAAGAAGCTTTTGACAAAGTCCCTCATGAAAGGCTCCCGAGTAACTATGGTCAATGGCTTCTATACAAGTCAGGATACGAAGCTATGTTTTAAATTGAATTTCTGAATATTAGCTTCTTTGGAAGTAATCATAGTTCTAGGTTCAGACATGAGAAGTATGGTTAACAGAAGCCCTGCTGATGCAAATACGTGAGGGCTTAAATAGGGTAGAGAGTCAGGGCTGTGCATGCTGGCCCCGTGCCTTTGTCCGTGATCACACAAAGTGCTCTACTCATGTTCAACTGAATGTGAGTAGAATTCCCTTTCAGACCTTGCTGATTCAACATGGAAAAGTCCGAACTGGAGTGGGCAGGGCCTGCGCATCCAGAGATGTAGGGGCAGCATGCACAGCCCCAACTCTCTCCCCACTTTAAGCCCTCGCTTGTTCATGTGAACAGGGCTTGTGTCTTCTTGGCTTAGAAGCAAAGGCACTGGATGTGAGTGCACAAAACATGTGCGTATCCTGGCTTATTAAGCCAGGATTTGAATGTCCAAACATGGCCCATTATTCTCCATCTAGAATCTACTGTCAAAGCAGGCTGCTTCACTTTGCTTCATGGTTAGGCCTGTGCTGTATCAGCCTTGTGCAGGTCTTTGGATCAGGATCTGAACCAGCCATTCCCTTCTGCTTTGCCATTGCATCTGATGGCTGCTTAATTCACTTACAAGAAAATATCTTCAGAATGCAAAAAAGAATATATTTTGTGGATCAGACTTATCTCTATGGTAATGCCAAGGAAGTCTATTTGACCCAGAGTGTTTTACCTGCAGAATACCTTCAGGCAATTATAATTAGAATCTCAACTCTTCAAAACAAAGTATGCAATCAAATCATAGTTTGTTGTAATTGATGCTTTTGACTACATTTTTTTCAAAGCAGTTTTATGTTTAATAAAAGAAAGACAAAAGCCCTTTCAGAATTCCTGATAGTTAATTCCCAACGTGATAAAGAGCTGGGGCTACAGTGCTAGAATCTAAATGAAGTTGTAAACTTAGTGCTAATTATACATGATTGAAAGCCAGCTAAAGATAAAATAAATACACTTCCATGAAATAATTATTAATGGATCCAAATGGGGCTAGGGGAACCAGTAGAAACAACTGAATTTTGATACATGCTGAGATGTCAAATGTGGGAAGGCAATTTTCCCCCGAGTCACATTTTCATTCAGAATATTTTAAAGGTTGTATGGTATGTAAGCTTAATACAATGCCGTTATCTTCTGGCATGTGATGCCCTGTCCTCTTAAGGAGCAGCAAGGATCTCTCTGCCTGTGAGACCCCAAAAATGTAAACCAGGGCATTGCTCCCAAGAGGAACATTATGTTAATTGTAAAGCACTGCATTCTGGAGATTTCTTGTCCTCTTGGTTTGGTAAAAACAGAGTGGATACTGTGGGATTTACACCATATGTCACTTGAATTCCAAAATTGCTGCTTTTAGTCAGCTGCACTCTTGTCGTTCTGTATTGATCAGAGATAATATGCTTTGCAAATTAGGGGTGGATACAGTGCCTTTGTACATAATAGATGTTGTCATTCATTTAGAATACTTTGAAAGTGAAGCACAGTGCAATGGGAAGTTAAAGCCCTGCTAGCCATTGTTAATGAATTTTCTAATGTTTTCTGGATTCCATAATCTTGAGCAAATCAATAGTTATTACAGCCTAATATAAATAAACAGAGCAGCTATTCATATGGAAACGGTGAGGGGGAAAGAGTGAAGCCTTCGACTGCTTTAACATAACATTTTTCAAGCTAGTCAAAATTTAATAATACCTAGCTGCACAAATGTATATAGCTGTGGTGGGAGTGATTAGCGGAACTGAGGCTGTGGCTGCAAGAACACATTTTAAGTATCTGTTGCTGCAAGAACACATTTTAAGCATAAAGGAATTTGGCAAAAATGTTTAGATGCAATTTCTATAGAGTATCAAAAACAGGGATGCTATTGACATTATTGCTATTGTATTTTTGAATTGACCCAGTGTTTTTATTTATTGTATCTATATCTCGCCCTTCATAAAAATCCCAGGGCGGGTAACAACAACGTTAGAACAACAATAATACAACAATAAAATATAGTAAATCGGGGTAGGCAACCTTGTTGGTTTTTCCTGGGCCTGGGGGCTCATTTTCCATTTTTTTCCTGGGAATCTCTCTTTTCTGCCCTCCCCCTCTCATGGATTCTCTTTTCTGCCACATCTCCTCCCACCCCTTGGGATTTCCTTCCCCTCACTGCTGCTGCTCCCATACCCGCTTGCTTCTGCAGCTGCTGCCTCCTCCCGCCTACCCTAGATTTCCTTTCATTTGCTTCCAGGCTGTGGAGGTAGGGAAAAGGTGTGTGGTGAGAGAGTAAAGGCTTGGGGTAAGATATGGAGTATAGAGGGGAAGTGAGGAAGAGGTCCTAGCGGGCTCTGCTGCACCTGCGGGTGGCACATTGCCGACCCCTGCAGTAAATAAACATATAATAAAACCAATTAAAATAACAGGAGCAAGATCAATTGCAGTAGCAACTAAACACTCATTGATGCCCCGGTAAACAGATGGATCTTAGCTCAGGACTGAAATGTCAATAACGTTGGCCCCAGGCATACCTCTTGGGGTAGCATTCCAAGTTGGGGCACCACCATGGGAAAGGTCTATCTCATGTCACCATCTGATGTACTTCCCCTGATGGTGGGACAATGAGATAGGCCTCCCCACCACCAGATCTAAGAGACCCTCTTGTGCTGCTGTTTTAATGATTTAGGGTGCAATCCTATCTAGATAGGCGGCCGCCTCCGAACTTGGAGGCGACCGCCTATCCAAAGCAAGGCAGGGGAAGCATGAAGGGGATCGTTCCCTCCATGCTCCTCTTGCCCTGCTTTTTCTGCTAGACAGCCAATTGCGGCTGTCTAGCTGCAGAAGCACAGAGCGGGGAAGGAGGCTGCTGTATGACACACTGGATGTGTCGCACAGGCAGCTATGCTTTCCCTGCCCTGGAACGCCCCCAGCCACACTCCTTTCCGGCCGCTCCTCTTGCGAGCGCAGAGGACAGGGCTGTTGGATTGCTCCCTCCACTGACTTTTTAAAAATCTCATTTTTATTGGGTTGGATCCAGAGTTAGTTATGCTTAAAGTAGATACATTGAAATCAGTGGTACTTAAGTTAGTCATGACCAAATTAGGACAGACTGCTTTTAATGAATCTACATCAACCAGACTAAATCTAGATCTAACCCATTGTATTTTTGTGTTTTTAATCTGGAAGTGCCTTGGGGGCCTTTTGCGGACCAAAAGGCAGGGATTCAGTTTTCTAAATCAATAACCAAATGCTGTGAGGCCCTAACTAGATGTGATGGAAATTGTATGTGTATTTATTTATTTATTTATTTATTTTTGACATATTTATATACCACTTTTAAAAAAGTTATCGAAGTAGTGTACAATAAGGAACATAAGCGCATAATAAAATACTATATAATATAAAAGTCATTAAAAATATCCATTTCATCACATACAAATCTAAAAGAGTAACCAGCAGTATACTTGATCAACATAAACTAAACCACTAAGGCCTGGGTAAAAAGAAATGCTTTTAGTATGCACCTAATTCACAATTGCTGCACATGCCTTAATTCCAGGGGCAGAGAATTTCAGAATGCAGATGCACCTACACTAAATGCCCTTTTCTGAGTGGCTAGTCGATTGATCAAAGGGACATGTGGTATGTACCACCAGAAGGGCCCCTCCTAAAGATCAAAGAGATAGCCCAGAAGAGTAAGTGACAAAGTTGTCTCTCAGATAACCTGGTCGTAAGTTGTTTAGGGCCTTGTACACTAGTACCAACTTGGTCTGGTAGCATATAGGCAGCCAGTGCAACTCCTTGATCAGAGGTGTTGCATGTGGCTGATAGATTGCCCCGCACAGCAACCTAGCTGCCGCATCTTGCACCAGCTGCAGTTTTCGGACCAAGCTCAAGGGCAGCCCCCCACATAGAACATATTGCAGTACTCCAGCCTTGAGGTTATCACCAACACATGGACCACTGTGGCAAGGTTAACTCTATTCAGGAACATTTGTAGGACGTGTACCAGCCAAAGCTGGTAAAATACATGGTTTTCTCCCCTTGCCTGTTGCTTGATCTATGTTCTTGGTCATATTTGTGTTTTCTTTAACATTTGTTCTTCAGGTTGCATGCTTCTGCTGTTCATTCTGCCATGATTATAGAGAATGCAGCATAAAGGGTACAGCACAGGGACACCAGTGCATAATTGGAGCTACACCCATCTGTTGTAGCTCTAATTATTGGGGATAGAAGGTACAAGAGGCTGAACAGGGCAGTAAAAACACCGAGAAGCAAGAAGGGGCCAGATTCTTGCTTCTCTGGTGTAAAGAGGTTCTTGACAAAACCCCTTTTTGTCAGATGCAGACCAGCACCTTCATTAATGATGCACATTATTTATTAGAAAAGAAGTGCATACTATGCCCTGAATCTCACCTAGATATCCTTAGACTTTAGGTTGTAGACATCATTAGTCTTTGGCATAAGTCTGTGTTTTGCATGGTATGAGATTTTATGGATTCATTTGACAATATGCATGAAATCTGATCTCCACAACGCATTGGCAGGAATGAACGGCCTTCATGCTTATTATGACGATATTGGGCTGTACCAGACAAAGGACACAACCCACCAGGAAGTTCTCAAGCTGAAGGCCCATTGAACTATCATTTATTCATTTGTTCATTTATGTCATAATTACTCAGGGTGGTTAACAACAAATAATATAAGGTTATTTAAACACTGAAGATAGGGAAAAAAGCTTTAAAATAGTAAACCCAGAATAAGACCATTCAGAAAGCTATTTAACCCAATAAAAATGCAGCAAAGAGTAAAATTGAGCAATAAAACTCATCAATAAACTTCCAATAATAAAACATCAACACTCAACAGCGGGGCCGGGGAAGGCTTGCAGGGGCAAGTGGGCCTTAGATTGGCTCCAAATACGGAATTACAAAGCTTTGGGGTTACAAAGCCCTATGTCATTCCACTATTGTTTTTTTCCCCCATTCTTGGTGGGACTTGCAAAGCAGGCCCTCTTCTCATACTAAAATATGCAGAAGGATGTGCCATTGCATAGCTACCTTTGATTTCCATTGCATACCAACCTGAAGAAAGAGGCAAGACACAGGTGTTGGAGTAAAGTAGGGCCACATTTTATTTGTTGTTGTTTATTCGTTCAGTTGCTTCCGACTCTTTGTGACTTCATGGACCAGCCCACGCCAGAGCTTCCTGTCAGCTGTTGCCACCCCCAGCTCCCCCAAGGTCGAGTCCGCCACCTCCAGAATATCATCCATCCATCTTGCCCTTGGTTGGCCCCTCTTCCTTTTGCCTTCCACTTTCCCTAGCATCAGCATCTTCTCCAGGGTATCCTGTCTTCTCATGATGTGGCCAAAGTACTTTAGTTTTGACTTTAATAGCATTCCCTCAAGTGAGCAGTCTGGCTTTATTTCCTGGAGTATGGACTGGTTTAATCTTCTTGCAGTCCAAGGCACTCTCAGAATTTTCCTCCAGCACCACAGTTCAAAAGCATCGATCTTCCTTCGCTCAGCCTTCCTTATGGTCCAGCTCTCGCAGCCATAGGTTACTATGGGGAATACCATTGCTTTAACTTTGCGGACCTTTGTTGTCAGTGTGATGTCTCTGCTCTTAAGTATTTTATCAAGATTTGACATTTTATTTAACTATGTACAAAGAAAATGGTCTGCAGCAAGGCCTACAAACTGTGTGGAAATGGTGCGAGGCAGGTGTCCCTTAAGGACTTCTTCCTTCATTCTGATACTAGGTGAGTCACCCTAACCTCGCACACAAGCCATAACTTATGGCCTAGGTCTGTCCAGCCACCTCTTATTGAGGGAGGCCCTTTTATCCTACAGTACCCCAAGCCCGAAGACTTTGATTGTGTTACGGTCAGGCTTCAAAGGCTGTTGCCCTCCAATCCCTGAACCACACAACCCAAAGGAAATAGCTCTTCACCTAACAGTGCATCTGGGTGCTCACCAGAGATTTTCTATTGAACTTTAACTGCACAACCCTATAATGTGATTGGTCTATTTAAATTGGCACACAGCCCAAGCCAGTTACCCAATATCCCAGCAAGACAGTACAAGGTAGGCGAAAAACCCTGCTTCTGAGCAGAATAGAAAGTGTGTGGAGGCGGGGAGCTATATAGGGTGAAGCTCCGCCCCTCCCCACATCGGTCATTGTGTGACATGATGACAACATGCGTGCACACCTGGCCCCACCTTCCTTCCGGAATGCACACACAGTGCTCTCCCAGCGGTGAGCTGCCTGTTGGGCACAGATTGGGGGAGGTGGCATTAGTCTTTTGCTGGATAGCTTCTCAGTCAATTGTTCTGGTCAGACCTTGGCAACCCTAGTCTTATGGAAGGGATAGGAAACCTCCAGCCTGCGAGCATAATCCAGCCCATGGAAATTCCCATCCAGCCTCCCCTAGCCCCTCCCTCTCTCAAGCCCCCGCTTCCTGAAGGCTAGCAGGGCAAGAAATCCCCACAGTTAAGTCTGACCAGCGATTGCCAATTGGGAGGGCGAGTGGCATGCTAAGGGGAACTGATTGTTCCAGTGTCCTCCCCGATGGGCCTGAAAGAGAAGAAATAAGTGGCTCAACCAACCCCACATGAACTTCCAGTCCAGAGCGTAGTTTCCCACAGCTGCTTTGGGTATGTGAAACAAGACTTCTGGGAAAACATTCATATGATTGCGCATCATATGTAGCTTGACCCTAACATTTAGAAACATGGAAACATTAGATGGGACATGGAAGAGAAGCCTCTGCTGTAGGCAGGCATGGAAGACATGTTTTCAGACTGTAAAGTCAAAATTAGTACCTGACCTTCTGAGACAGCAGAGGGAACCCATCTTATCCCCTCAGGACAGAGTTCCTGAGGATTCTGCAGCTGCAGACTCTCTCTGTTTCAGGATGACACCCTGCCCCCCAGTATAAATCAAAATATCACCACATTGGTGATAATTGACAGCATAAATGAAAACAGTATCTCCCAAGACAACCATCCCCTCATGACAAAATATATCTGTAAAGCTGGCATTTATATACTGTTAGCGTACTCAGTTATACCAATAACTAGCAGCACCATGAGTTGTGCTATCTTTGGCATTACTTTGGTATTACATGTGAATGGCATTTTATCAAGCAAAGTGTGAGAGAAATCCCTATTCTAATCTGAAACTTAATGCCAAAAGGTGAAGGTAAATATGAACAGGGATGCCACCCACTTCAGATTTCACTGACTGGGGAGAGGAAAAAGAGATTTCTGTAGGTGGGGCCAGATTCTCAGCTCGGTTTAAAGGAACTGGTGCCTTTGGCATGCGTACTGAGTATATAGGGCCATACAATTGTTTATAACAACCAGCTAGTGTGTAGAACAGGGTTGGGGAACCTGTGGTCTCCAGATGTTTTTGGACTCTAAATCACATCAGCCCCAGCTAGCATGGCAAATGGTTGGGGATGATGGGAGTTGTAGTTTAACAACATCCAGGGGGACACAGGTTCCTCACCCTGGTGTAGAACCAGTGATATGGCAAGAAATATAGAAGTTCCTGTGGAATAATAAGATGTGAACTGGTACGGATGTGTGTATGGAACTTGTTGTTGACCCTGAATTGTGCTCTTGAATGGATCAGTAGCCAGACTGTGAATTCATGTGATTTCATGTGAATTCATGTGAATTTCATGTGATTTCATGTGAATTCATGTGATACTTCGCTCAAGGACTGTTGAGTAGTCCCCCTTGGAAGGGGTGTGTATGGTAAGTTCTTGAACCTTCCTCCCTGCACCAGACAAGTTAAATGGGCTCCATGATCCTTAGCAGAAGCAGAAATCCTCACTGATTCACATTGGAGCCATGGAGGTGACTGTTCCCTCACTTGTTCCACCATCCCAGACTGACCTGGGAAGAGCTGTTACTACATGCAATTATCGTTACTACTAATGGTATTTCCCTGTCTGTGGTTTTAAGCGTGTGTGTGTATTCAGATATGTCTTGTTCTAAATTCCATTCCTAATGTGAGTGATGAATGACAGCACTGAATGACAATCCACGTGTGTGTGTACGCTGCGAACGCACAATTGCCTGCAATAATTTCTTTATGCTCTGCTCTGGAACAGACAGCTGGTGCTGGGTTGGAGGTGAGAGAGAAGGTAGAATAAGTCTCAAACTTTGAGGAACACTAATTTAGCTTATTATTGCTTTAGTAAGGCATTTAAGACATTTAAGACATTTAAGACCTGAAAGAAGATAATGCAGCATAAGAAGGTGAGGGCTGTAATGGGTTTTATTTAATTTAAAAATAAATAAAAGCATCATTGTGAAAGATCTGGTCACAGGGCAAATGCTATAATTCTGTGTAGTTCTGGCACAGAGATCCTCCATTTGATTTAGGCCTGCTTGATCTTTAGCAAACAAGACATGCATATTCCTCCAGAACGTTTTGGATGTAGACTTCAAAGTGGAGGAATGGGTGTCTGTGAAAGAAATGAAAAAGAAAAGTAGAGAAATTGATTAAAATTGCTCTAAGGGATATGGATGCTGAATACTGCATTCAGATCTTTAGCTTATATATAAGTGCTCAGATAAGGATTATTATTTTTTGATTGCCAGCAAGCCTGAGGGATGGGTGGAGTGAATGTTAGATGTGGACCTGGAAGACTGTAGTTTAAACCCCAAATCAGTCATGGATTAATTTGGTGACCTTAGTCAAGTTTATTACAATTTCTTTGCTAGAATTCCCATCTATAAATGTTGTTAGGGTTTTGCAAAGTGAGAATATCTTTTCTCTAAGCTTTTGTATAGCTAATGAAGGGATGTCAGAGAAATCCGCTGGGGGGGTAGAGCTCGGTGAGTTTTCACCAGCACAGCCCCCTGGACTCCAGCTCACACATCCCAGCTGGCCTGACTTGTTGCCATAGACCTGCAATTCTGCACAAATTGCACTATTTATGAACACCATTTTGTGCAAATTGTGATTTCTGTAAATATTCACACCTGTGATTTTGTGCAAATTGTGGCTCACAGATATATTTTTTTAAGGTGGCAAAGTTCCGGAATTTTGGGACCTGGCTTGCTGCTCAGCTCGCAAATGCACGCCAGGTCGGGGGCACCGCGGAATCCATCAAGCCAAAAATGAACAGGATTTCCCAGCAATGGAGAACCCTAAGCTAATGCCAAAAAATGCCAAAAAATGGGCACTCATGACCAGAATATACTTGTTTAAATGAGCATGATGGCCCATGGTGACTGGTGGCTTCTGGACACATTGTACATGGAGGCAAACATTTGGCAGTTGGAATGTAATCAACTGGGGAACCGAAGACTAAATTTTACAGCTGACTGGCAAGAAAGTATCAAGGAATTCCACGGGTATTTGCTTTTGGGGAGAAAGATGCTGCTTTACAGACTAGCACTATCTGTCTGGGTGACTGCCTGCTCTCCTATGCTCTACTTGTATATTTGTAAATAAATATTACAAACATTTCATAAGTCTCTAGTACTTTTTTCTTCCAAGTGAACTGAACCTACAAAAGGTTTGCCCCTGAAACTGCCTCCGGCTTAGCAAAGGGGAGTGGGAAGCATTGGGAACAATAGCGACCTACTTTACCAAGGTTTTAAAAGAGATAAATGTTATAACGCTGTTAAATAATAATGTAGTTCCAAAATCTTTAGCATACCAGATTTTCTTGTCATGGCTCTGCATTGGATAGAAAGACTTGCTCACTCCAGCACTAGCGTGCTTCTTAGAGAAGTGCCTCCATCTTTCTTTTGAACTGGCAGATGGTTCCGGTCAGGGCCTGCTGTTGTTTTCTGCAGAGGAGCATTACCTTCCTTGAATTCATGAGCGCCTATCAATCAAGGCTCAAATGGCAGGCAATGTAGTGAATCAATAAAATCTCTACTTTCAGCTGCAGGGTTGGCTAGTAATTCTTCTCGTGTCACTGCCTGGTTAAACAGTCATACTCCTGCTAAAAGCTCTGCAAGACATAATAGATTCATGCAGCGCTGGCCTATTGTGTGGCATTTACCCTGGAAAAGGGAAAGGGGTTACTGTTTCACTAAAACAAACCAGACACCGATGCATTGTACATAGAAATGTATTCACCCATTTCAATCTGCCTCATTAGAGCTGAGGAGACTCCCTTTCTCTGACTCTTGTGAAGCAATGCACAGGCATCTGACATATTCATGGCGAACTCTTCTTTAAGGACGGTTCACACACATCAAGCCCCAATTGATCTGTCAATCCAGCCTCTCTGCCCAGTTTGATAACTCATTTAGCACATGGGTCTTGTTTCTTATAAGGCAGACAAATTAGTGGACTTGAGAAATAGAGAAAATGTGAACATTAGAAGGGCACCACAGAGACTTGGTTGCCTGTTGCTCTGGAGTTTTCGTCATCACCTATTTTAGGACCCCAGAGTTCGCAAGAATACTTTAAAACAAACAAAATCAGAAACTGATTTAAAATACAGAATAGAATCCAACAAACATATACATTACAAATACTATATATACAAATACTATATGATCAACACTAGTTACCACATACCAGAATCATGGGTTGATGATTCGGAAGTATTCCAGAACTGTTGAGCTGTTCTTTCCTGAATGCTCTTATAGACTTAGACTTGAGACATGACATGAAGGAAACAGTTGGCCTTTAGGTGGTGTTGAGGTCCCTCCATTTCTACAGCTGAAATGATGCAACCCAGACCACATCCAGTGGCCACTGATTTCCCTAGCCCAGGGGTGCAGAACCTCTTTCAGCCCAAGGGACAAATCCCATGTTGGAGAAGCTTTCAGAGGCTGCATTCCAGTGGTGGGTGGGCCAAAGGCAAAAGGAGCAGGGCCAAAACACCCAAAATATCAGCTTATTTTAGCATGAAGCCCTGGCAACTAAGGAGAGGCATTTCTGCCTCTTAGAATGGGAGAAACTGCACAAAAGCTGGGAAGCACCAAACGATCAGTGGTTGGGGGAAAAGGAATAGGGATAGGGCAAGGGTTGAGGCCACTTGGGGAACCCCGAAGGCCCAGATTGGGAATCTCTGGAGGGCTGGATTTGGCCCAGGCCTGAGGCTCTGCACCCTTGCCCTAGCCTGACATAGCAAGGAGCAGTACTCTTGCCTTGAGGGCCAGTGGGGACTCAGACGCAGAATCCTCATGGATCTAGTTAATGCTGAAACTACTTAGCCACTAACTCCAGAAGTAGAATTATGTGCTCCATTTCCCATTATTTTGGATACAAATAGTTATAAGGCTATAAATAGTTATAAGGCTATAGTTACAAATAGTTACTCAGGCTGGAGATAGGCAATATTTTTAAAAGCTGGTTTGGTAGAGCCAGTGTTGCCCATGGTGGACACACACACTCATTTGTTTTGCTCTGCTATTGTCTCTGCCAAATTCACTCCTATATATTTTGTTGTTGTTTATTCGCTCAGTCGCTTCTGACTCTTCGTGACTTCATGGACCAGCCCACGCCAGAGCTTCCCGTCAGCTGTCGCCACCCCCAGCTCCCCCAAGGTCAAGTCTATCACCTCCAGAAGATCATCCATCCATCTTGCCCTTGGTCGGCCCCTCTTCCTTTTGCTTTCCACTTTCCCTAGCATCAGCATCTTCTCCAGGGTATCCTGTCTTCTCATTATGTGGCCAAAATACTTCAGTTTTGACTTTAATATCATTCCCTCAAGTGAGCAGTAATCTCAAATATTTTGGAGACCTTAGTGAAAGGATGGGGAATATATAGCCCCTCCAGATGTGGTTGGACTGCAACTCCCATCATCCCTTACCATTGGTTATGCTGGCTAGAGCTCACAGGAGTTGCAGCCCAACAACGTATGGAAGGCCACATGGTCCCCACCTCGGCCTTAGTGGGATGAATATGCCCACCACTGGAAATAATGGGAGGCTTCGCACATCGTGCTAAGCCACCCTATGAATAAGCCACCATGGGTTGTTTGTTTGCTTGCCAACCCAACAGACAACTGGGATTGTTTTTCCCCTCTTTCCCTCTCAGACTTCCTGCTGACTCTGGCATGTATCCCTGGTGCCTTCGCAGCAGAACTCTTAATTTCCTCAGGCCCTATCTTGGGTTTTGGTGCTCTGGCCAGCTGGCTCTGTAGCCATTCCTGACAACCCATGACAGTCACCCTGCTGGGTTTGGACAAAACGACAAGCCACCATGGGTACCAACAACCCTAAAACAAGCCATGGGTTCTCAGCATGGCTTGTTCAAGAAAAATAAGCCACCCTGCAGAAACTGTACTGGGTTCACATTACACGACAACCCACCATGGGTGATCAGCCATGGTGGGTTGTCATGATGTGTGAACCAGGTCAATGGCTCCAACATGTCTCTTCAACATTCTTTTTAAAAAACTATGATCCTTCTCCAGCTGGAGCCTCTGAAGAGCCCCTTGCAAAATCACCAGGTCAGACATTTTGTTATTACGAGATTAATTTTAACTCCTCCACAGGTTTAGTGTGATGTTTACACCCCCCCCCCCAGCTGCTCATATTATTTGGTAAGATTCAGTTTTGCTATAATTGGTGATGCCTGGCATTGGGAAGGCACATACATGCCCACACATAGATTCCCAGTCAGAATTTAGGAGCTAATAAATATTGATTGTGAATGTTAATCTCTTTTCCATTTGTTATTCCAGAGTCTATATTAACTTGCTTTGTAACGTAACCAGCAGTGTGCAAGATTTTTACATTTAATGAGGTCTGCATGGCAATATCACATTGCTTCACTGTCTGGTAGATCAAGAAAAGCAGGAGTGAAGAGCTCTCCATTAACATCCATCATGCCCTCTCATCGCTGCAAGTGGCTACCATGAAAATTTACCTTCAACACTGTATATTATTTTCTATTGAAAAATCTGCCAAACTCTCTCCCATGTATTAGCCATTCCCAAATATTTCTCTTTGCAGTTAGGTGAGGTGTGATATTTACTAGGAAATGACACATTGCAGAACAGAGAAAATACTATTGGTTCCCCTTGCATTCTCCTACCCCTGCATTCAACCTCACCCTTTCTAAGGCAAAATTCGGCAGATGTAGACAAGATTTTAATAGCTACATAAAGAGAAATGCATGACAACCTCATTAGGGGCACTATAATAGCCTGTCAGAATATCTCTGAGAGGACAATATATGTGTCTAGTTAGTTTCTTCATTGCTAACTATGGCACTTGGCCCCCTCATGTAATCATACATCTTCTATTGGCCTGCTTTCCAATAATACTTCTCCACCACATGTATCCTCTCTTCCTTTCAACTGCTTCACAATTGCTGACATAACTCTTTAAGTACAGAAGAATTGGAGCTGGTAAGTGACAGTAATAAAAAAGCAGTTAGTGGCTCACCCCACCGCTAGCCATGATACGGTACATTATGAGAGTTTTCTTCCTTTCTTCTGTAATCATGAGGACCATTTTGGCCCATCCCAACATCTGCAGGAGGTCAAGGCTTGCGGAGCCCAGGGATTTCAAACCATCTGCCACAAAAAAGAAGAGGAAAGGAAGGCCCTAAATGATGATCTAAAGAGCTATTTAGAGTTATTTATCACCCAAACAACAAACCCATCATTATTAATTGCTCTCGCCTACTGTCTTTTCATGTATAACTAAAAGGCCTGTGGACATTATTAAAATAAATTTTAAAACCATGCTACAGCTGGAGGCCCATTTTAACCCACTGGAAGCTCAAAGAGATTGAAGGGCTTCTTTTTTCTTTCTTTTCGACTGAAGACTGCACATCCCATCCTGCTGAAAAATTCAACATTCTTCTAAACAACCATAGTCTGCACAAGCCAGCTAATAAGCATCTGGGTCTGACATTTGTTGTAGCAGCAGTAGTTGCTTTGGGTGTTAGGCCGAACATGCTGACGGGGAGCCATGGGACATGTTTCATGTGGCTGTTTTCCACTGCATATTTAAAGATTTGTTGTTATTCTACTGTCTAGGAAGCATCTGTACCAATCTGAGGGCAAAGACCTTCTAGCCCTGACTGCTAATTTATATTAGAAAGCTATACTTTAACAGAGACTAGGTTTTAAACTTCTTATCACAAAAGGGTCATGGATGGAGCAGACTACTCAGGGTCACCAACTGGACATGTTTTGGGAGCTTTGTCCACAATAAGTAGAAAATATATTATGGACAGAATTTGTCCATTTTTTTTTCTGTTAAGGCAAATTATATATCTACACAGTTATTCTAATTTAAAAAATATGTGTTTGTGTGAAAAAGAGGCTCCTGTGGCTAACAAAGAGAACTGTTTTGTTTTTAGATAAGAGCTATTTTGTTAATATTTGTATGTAATACACACTGTGACAAATAAAATTGTCTCAGGGCGTAGTCTGAGGGCAATCGCCTTGCTGAAGCTAAGTTGGCCTGGGATCATTTCCTGGGATACTACCTGGGAACCAAGCGAGATAAAAATGTACTAATAAATAGATAAAAAAATTGCTGCCTACAATAATAAGTCTGTAATGACTATTAGACATTCATGACCTGTTTTCCAGCTTGTACTTGTTTTCTGAACTGCTTTTAATAATTAAACTAAAACACTTGGTCATAGGGTTGCCAGGTTGACAGCGAATCAATAGAAATAATTGTATAAAGAAAATCAGATTGAAATCTGTTTACAGTTCTTGTGTGGTGGTTGGGTGCAGGTTTCCTAGTGGAAAAGAGCTAGCAGCCTGTCCCATTCCTGAAACCTTGGACCATGGAACTGTGGCTCCATAGAATGATTTAAGAGTTTGTTTCTTAATCCCCCCTCCCCCTGTTCTTAGTAAATCCTTAATATAAATTTAGCAATAGCATCCTTACATTTATTCACAAACATTAATTGGTCCTTGGAGATGCTCTAGTAAATAGGTGAACAGTGTACTAATTTAATTATTTCATTTTCTAGCAGGCCTGAACAACTTGTGATAACACACACAGTCAAGAGCAGTTCACCAGTCTATTCAAGTCGCAGTAAGAGTCCAGTTTTTGCAGCCTGCTTGGGGCTGCAAAAATTGGGGTGGGGTGCTTGTCAAGCTCTGGAAGACCACAACACATGGCTACTGCACGGACTGCAATAGGCTTGTTGGGTCATATGGGTGTGTGTGTGTGTGTGTGTGTGTTTTTAAAACCTACTCTGCATTTGAACTGTGATAAAATCCAAAACATCTGAGTTTTCTTTATGCATCTACAATTCAGTAGGGAGAATTCATTAATTTGGACTAAAGCATTTCTAATATTTTGGTTTTGATCTGGCTCACAACCCCCATAGGAAATAAGGACTAGTCGTAGCGTGTCACAGAAAATTGAAGGACACCAGGTAAAAAGAGCAAAGCTTCTGGCTGCTCAGTTTTAAAAGCAACTTGCCTTGTTGTCTGTTGGAACTGTGTAGCACAAAATGGCAGGAAAAGTTTGCAAGTGCTTGCCTATGGCCCTCCCTTTAGGATTTTGAACTGCAGCCATAATCTGCATATTCTGTGTGGCTGTGGGACCAATATTCTATGGCAGCTGAGATTTTAAAAACTCACAGGGTGACTAAAATAACAGGTATCTTAGGACCAACCAATGTTCACATTCTAGCAGTTGAGCTTTTGAGATACACAGAACTCTGTTTCAGGCAAGATGTTCAAGGATTTTTATTTTTTTTAAAAGTGGGAAATAGACCTTCCTGAACCAGGGTACAGCATTAAACCCATGTCTGAAGTTTATTTCAGTGGCAGTGGAGGAAGACCTTTACAACTTGTTGCACAATCCTATGTATGTCTACTCAGAGGTCAGTGCTGTTGAATTCATTGGAACATACTCCCAGGTAAATGGGTATAGGATACATGTTTGGAAAGAAGTCCTATTGAATTCAATGGGATTTACTTCTGGGTAGAGATGCATAGGAGTGCACTGTTAATTAGGTTAGACCTGTGCATTATGTTAAGGTCTCAGGTCTCACAGGGGTTAGGGTTATCAATCAACGAGGGGAAAAAAACCCTAGCCTGGCTGATTACTTTGTTTTGGGAACATTTTCCAGAGAAGCATGGGGCAAGGCATGTTTTTTTCCCCCTTCAGCCATTTTGTAAAGCCATATAGACTACTTTTGTACAGGGCTTTACTCTTGGACCCATTAAAAATTTAGTAGGCATAGGGGCTCGGCCCCTACACCGACTAAAAACTCGCTGGACACTCCACCACCAGACCTAGCTGAGCTCTGCTTCCTGACCTAGAGGACTCAGCCTGGGGCCCTGCCCAGGAACTGGAATTTTTGAGTTCAAGGGTTGGCATGGCAACCCTTCCACAGAGGCATACTGGTCTGGGGAAAAGACGCTCCCTTTGAAAATATAGACAGCAGTAAGCCACATCTGTTTCAAGCACTGAACAGAACTCATAGTCCCTTCTAAAGCAGGGAACAAAAGAAATTAAGATTATTGACATAATATTTAGGTTTTTATTTAATCAATTTATATACTACTTACCATATCTAAAGATATCTGTAAGCGGTTTACTGAATCATAATAAATACAAAAAATTACCAGTTAAAATATTTAAAATATTTAAAACCAAAGCTAAAAGCACAATAATGTATGTGAAATACTTACATCCTGGTCCATACACTCTCCTAAAGCAATGTCCATCAGTGTGGTGGGGAAGCATAAACGCTCTTGCAATCCCACATCAATGAGGCCATATGTGCAGAGAGAATACATGATCCCTCCCCCATCTTTTTGAGGAAGAAATATTGTACAAATACAGCTGCATCCCACCTGATGTTTTAGCCATGGTGGGACCACATGTTCATTCATGCTTTCCCATCAAGCATATGAAGGGTCAGCTTTATGAGTGTGTGACATGTACCTCTAAAGCGCTACATCTTTACTAAGAATTATTCTTATTACTTTCAAAATCTTTCCATATAAATAATAGCTTTGCCATTTATTATTTTTCTCCCTACCAGCTGTTAGCAATTACACATTTTAACTGAGCCTTAAAATTAAGAAGTCTAAAGAAGAACGACAGAAGCTCAGGATGGGGTTAAAAAAGGCTTTTTAGTGCTACTGCAAATCTATATGGTGAAGAAGCTTCTTTTCCTTCAGATACTAATTAGGCACGTACATAATTAAACATCCTAAATAATGAAATATAATATACCCTGTGTGCCATAGCTCAAAATATTGTGCTTTGAAATATATTTTTCAAAGTCATTGAAAGCTTTATTAATAAATAAACCCTTGGATGTCAGTTCACGATATAAAGACTTTTGTTGGTGGGGCAGGGGGAGGGTACATTTAGCCATCCATACGCGAATTACAAATACTTCCATGTGTGGCTCTTGCAGCAGCTTGGTTCAGTTCTGGAGTTTTGTTGGTTTCTGTGATCACAAGTGAGTTATGATTGCAACTGGCTATCCCAAACAGAGTGCGGGAATGTGCGCAGAAATATTGCCATAAATATGGCCTTTAGCTTAGTCTGCTGGTGTGTGCCAGTTTCAACTCCCTGACCTGGGTTGTTTCACTCATAGGCATGAATGGGAGGGAGTGGACGTGCTGTTTCCCATGCACCCTCCACTTCCACTTTTACTCAGCAACCCACGAGAGGTTCCTTTGTAGGTTGCTGAGCATGGTGTTTGAACCTGGGCCACCAGGTTGTTTAGGAGCTAAACAACCCAGTGGTTAACCCATGGTTTGTTGTTGGGTTAACTGCTGGGTTGTTTTAGTTCTTAAACAACTTGGCAGTCTGGGTTCAGACAACATACTCAGCAATCTGTGAAGGAGCCCGTCATGGGTTGCTGAGTAAAAGCAGAAGTGGTGGGTGTATGGGAGGCAGTGTGCCTGCTCTTTCCCGCTCACGTACGACAGCCCATGGGTTGTTTAACCCATGGGCTGTCATTATGTGTGAACCAGGTCAGGGAGTTGAAACTGGCAGGTACAGGCACTGTGTCCACTCTCTTCTCCAACAGCCCATACGTTGTTTAACGTTTAACCTATGGGCTGTCGTTACATGCAAACTGGTCCCTCTTCCTTGCTTCTACCTGTTTTTTCCTATCTTCCCTTCCCGTGGCCCCAGCTTCTTCTACTCATCAGCCCCCATCCTTCTTCCTTCTAGTCCAATTTTTCCTGTCCCCACTTGATCCTCCTTTTGCTCCCATTTCCACTTCCATTCCTAGGGGCAATCTACATTACAACTTTAAACTGGTTTCAAACTGGTTTATCAAAAGGGATCCTGCAGTTTCATGAGGGTACTGAGAATTCTTTGCTAGAGACCCCTGTCCCCTGCCCAAGCGGCCCTCCTTCCTAGAGCTACAATTCCCAGAATTCCTGTATTTGGTAGCCATAATAGCTAAAAACAGGTTTGAAACCAGTTTAAAGTTGTAATGTAGATTGCCCCCTAAACTCCTTTGTAGTGGTGTAGTGGAGCCAGGGGTCACAGGGATGCAGTGTCAGCACTTCTATATTAGCAGGGATGCTAAGGTCTTCTGCTACCTCTTTCAGACTTCCCTGTTCTGTCTGATTTTAGCTGTGCACAGAAGCTGGGGGAAAATGAATTTTCCCAGCAAT
Source organism: Heloderma suspectum (assembly GCF_057233095.1). Taxonomy (NCBI): domain Eukaryota; kingdom Metazoa; phylum Chordata; class Lepidosauria; order Squamata; family Helodermatidae; genus Heloderma; species Heloderma suspectum. The sequence continues at coordinate 173,196,387 of NC_139460.1, read as the reverse complement.
AATATATTGTTTCCTGTTGTAATGCAAAGTATTTTGGGCTGGCTTCATCTTGAGCAACCAAGACCTGTTAGTGTAACAAAAGACCTGCTGGTGGTGGAGATGATAACTGTTAGAACTGGTTTGTTGATATAGATCAACACAGCTGTCTGCATTTTGGACCCTTTTGGGGGTGTGGCTATGGGGAAAGTCATGAAGAGCACCTGCATTCTAAAATTTACCACTACACCACTACTGGCATACAGTAGCAGAGGCAAAAGTACTTGACATCCAGCATTTTCCAAGTAGGCATCCAATGCTTCACTGTCCCAGGCAGTGATATGCAGTGGAAATTTTTCCAGCGCTTTATATTTTCACAGAAAAAAATCCATTTCGTAAGTTCCTTAGTAAAAACGAATGGATGCTGATTGCAAATACAATATAAGGCAAGCTTAGCAGTTTCAAAGTTATAATAACGTTTTTCAGGTGATTATCCCTACCAAGTGTGTGAACAAATACATATATGTCTTAGAGTAAAATGCAACTAATAAGTAGTGACAGCAAAACTGAAGGTGCCCCAACAACCTTAGTGGAAGAGAGTTGAACTCTGCTGAAATAGATGAGTGGTTGTCAGCATATTATGCACAGTTCTTTGAGTTCCTAAAATTAATTAGCATGTCAACATTTTCAATACCTTTGTGTTTTCCTTAAATTTAAATACTGTAAGGGAAGTGCATGCTATTACCTTTAAATGTTTACAAGTATTCCAGTAACAATTTCTACATAATAAACATTTAAATCACATTAAGGGCCAGTTCACATGACATGGCTGACTCATCGTGCGTAATTTAACTCACAGTAAGTTGTGGGGTGTGTGGCCGCCATTTTGAATACACATCCCCTGATTGGGGTGATAGGGGGTTGTACCATGTCATCTGAACCCGGTTATTATGGGTTATTCAAGGGTTAAACCCTCATATAACCTTACTACTAAGTGACGGTTATGCGAGGGTTGTCTAACCTTCAAATAACGCATAATGGCTGGATTCACACATCATGGCACAACCCCCAATCAGTGACCACACTACAGTTCATCATGGTATGAATGTAAATAACCTACGATGACCTGGGTGCGTCATGTGAACCAGGTCTAAATATGCTTTTTTCCCTCATGTATTTCAATTGTGGTGTATTGGAGAGAAATCAACATGGGGTACTTTTATTGGCTTTGTTGTTTACTAACTACAAGTAAAATAAACATGCTAAATTAGTTCTCTCTAGGGTTATGCGAGGGTTGTTTAACCCTCGAATAATCCATGATGGCTGAGTTTGCACAACATGATGCATGTGATGCAAACTGAAAATTTTCCTGTGCAAATGACTTTATGCAAATTAACCTAATTTGCAGTGGAAAATGTTCCTATGCAAATGATGCTATGCAGATTATCCTAATTTGTATTGGAAAGAATTCCAGAAAATTTTCCAATTCAAAATTTTCCAGAAAACCCACATCACTAGTCCCAGGTCCCACAAATTTCCCCAAACCAATTTTAACATTCCTTCTCCTGGAAGGGAGAAAAAGCAAGGAGCACTGGACACAAAGAGTCCTGTGACATATTACTTCAACATCCCTGCCCCAAAGCACAGTGATCGGAGTCATGGTTAAACTATTCACTCTAATTAGAAGCTAGAGCTGTCAGTCACAAACCTGCACCCCTTCCTCTTCCTCCCCCCTCTTTTGAAGGTCACAGATTTCTCAAAGAGTCCCTGTGTAGAGCTTGGACAGAAATGTATCGCTATTTGTATGTCTGTGCCCCTTTGAATCTGAAGAGCTAATTAACTTTTGGGAAGGCTCTGGTTTGGATTCAGTCCCCTTGAGAGGAGTTTCATTTTGATTTGGATTTCCCCGATCTTTCTGAATCAGCTCAGTTTGGTTTGGGATTAGGCTGAATCCAGAGCACAGTGCTACTTAAGCACACTGCTGCTTCTGCCTTGGCCCCTTTCCCTTTATCCATTGCCTTCTGGGGCCCCTGCTTCTTGCCATTCACTCTTCATACCCGATCAGTTATTGCCGATCAAAGCTGAAGGTTTTGCAATACATACCTGTGAATATGGAGGGAAGGGCTTGGTCTACTGCAGCCCTTCCTAACCTGGTGCTCTCCAGATGTTTTGGAGTACAACTATCATCCGTTCTAGCCAGCATGGTCAATGGTCAGGGATGATGGGAGTTGTTGTTCAAAACATCTGGAGGGCACCAGGTTGCGAAAGGCTAGTTTACTGGCTGTTGACATCACAAATGCATTCAGGCCTGTTTACTCTGCCCGCCTTGCTGTGCTTTCCTCACTATACTTCTTAAGTCCCCTTCATGCTACGCTCCTGGTCCTGCCCCTTACTGCCAAATATTGCAGAGCAGGGAAAACCTAGACACCTCTGCTTCCCCTGCACAGACATCTACACCTAATCCATGGACATTGGGGGCCAGGGCCAGGGAAGCCATGCCACATTGGGGCTGGGCCCCACTGCCCCTTTTAATGCATAGACCTCCTTTTCCCCTCTCTAGGGGAATAGACATGGTGGGGGGAGGCTCTCTCTAAGGTCAGATTTCTTAAAGAGTCCATAATGTTTCCTTCCCCCTCAGCCTCCAGATGGTATCTCTCTGCAAAACAGCAAAACTGTTCAGAAGGCGAGGGCAGACAGATACTCATCCATGGAAACATTTCGGAGATTATACAGGTCAGTATTAGGGATGTAGGAAAATCACTTACCTTTCCGCGGATTATGTTGATGGTGGTGGGGGAGGCATTCTGTCCCTCCCCCCAGAATCCTCAACGGGGGGGGAGGCAATCCGTTCCTCCACCCCGGAATCCTCCATGGCCGGCTGTGCACCGCGGTAGCTCCGCGGAGCAGCCGGCCAGACCCAGCCAGGCCAGAGCCGGATTACTGGCTGCGGAGGGCTCTGGGGGAAAACAACAACAACAACCTGCATACGAAAATAGTGGTGGGTACGGCCGCCGCCATTTGTGTTCCTTATTTTTGGCCATCTTAGTCTACATAAATATTTACGTAGACTATGACGGCGAAAATAAAGGGGAACACAAATAGCATAGCGGGCGCTATTTGCGTCCCTTTTTGATTTGCCGTTTTAGCCTACGTAAATATTTACGTAGGCTAAAACGGCGAATCAAAAAGGGACGCAAATAGCGCCCGCTACGCTATTTGCGTTCCCCTTTATTTTCGCTGTCATAGTCTACGTAAATATTTACGTAGACTAAAACGGCCAAAAATAAGGAACGCAAATGGTGGCGGCTGTACCCGCCACCATTTGCGTTCACGTTTTGTTTTTTTTAAACCCAGCCATGATAGGCTACATAAATGTTTACGTAGCCTATCACATCGTGTTGTGTTTTTTTTTACACAAGACTGCAAATGGCGGTGGCGGCAGCCAGTTGGAAGACCAGCCACCGGAGCTGCTGCCGGAGCTGCTGCTGCCCGGAAGATCTGCCCCAGGAAAGTCTTGTCCCGGGGGGGATCCGCGGGGGTGGCGGAGGGGTGGCAGGCCATTCCGCCACGGAGTTCGGGGGGCCAAATGCACTGGCATTTGGCCTCACCGAGATCCATGGCGGAATTCTCTGACATCCCGAGTCAGTATTAATAGTGACAAATGATGATAATTAATAATGACAAATATTTGGTCTGGCTTTCAGTTGCATCGACAGCTTACTTTACTATGGGATGCAGGCCCATATTCCTTGCTGGGATGAAAGCAATTAATCAATGTGATTAATGCCTTGATCTTTGGGTAGCTGGGACTTTTGCTGCTTGCTTCCTTATTATGCAGCATCCATTACCCTAATGCTTCTTCACACAGTCGTGTATCTACGTACACGTTCATACAGAAAAAAGGCTGCTCACATTTGACTGAGGGTGGTGCAAATTCTCTTTATTCTCCAGCTGAGGGTGATGAAGAGAGACCTCAGACCAGTCAAATCTAGGAATGGGAGAACCAGGGATGCTCCAGCTTACTGCAGTTCTCTGAAATCCACTTCGAAGCCCATTTTGCCTTGCTCCCATTTTTGTTTGCAACCTGTTTTTCTTTTCGTTTGAATGGGGAAACTGCGCATTTCTAATGGGAAAAGTGCATTTCCGTGCATATTTGTCAAAAGTTGACTAAGTATGTTTAGATGGAAAAAAGTCCTACAACTCCCCACTGTGTCCTACATTGTGAAAATGCATTGTGGGGGTGGGGAGGGATGTGCATTTTAAAGTGTGCATTTTTAAATAACAACACATTTTTTTAACATGGCTGCAAGTTTGGGGATGTGTGAGCTTTTTCCAAAAGAAGTGCTCCCGTTCGCGTTTGGGGTTTCAAAGCAGGCAAGTTCTGATGATTTGTGAAGTGAAATGAAATTCTTACATATCCCTGGTAGTCAAATCTTGCATACGATGGACTCAGACGTCATCTCGACAGGAGGAAGAATAGGCAGAAAGTTGCCTGCCAAAAGTGGGGATGCTTCAAGCCCTACTCAGCTGGCCAAACCACATCTATCACATTGCCCTTGTCTCCACCTACTCCAAGCTTCTCAACGAGCTCTACCAATGGGAGCCCCTTCTATCTGCCAAATGGATCCACTGTATTCAGAGGCAGTGTATCTGTGAATACCAGATGCTGGGGACAAAGAAAAGGAGAACTCTGTTGTCCTTATGCTCTGCTTGTGCATTTTGTAGAGATATTTGCCTGGCCATTGTTGGAAACAGAGTGATGGGCTAGATGGAAACAAGTGATTTGCCCAAAGCCACAAGGTTGTAGCAGAGGTAGTGTCTGATATGAACCCATCTTAATAGGAAAATGAAAGAAAAAGAAAGAAAGAAAGGTAATCTGTTGTTTTTTCCCATCTTAACAGGGCAGTTCAGTGTACTGTGCACTCCATATAAAGAAGAGTACGTGTAGCACAGGGCTACCTATGACCAGGTTCCTATTATCAAGGGGAAAATGTTTCATCTGTATGTATCCTTCATTTTCTGAGCCTCCCCTCTGCGTCGGTGGGGTGGGGAGGAGGTAGAACCAATGTCAAAGGAAAAATTCAGGCATGGAAAGAGTCCAGGCAGAGTTTGAAGGAAGTGGATACGCACCAAGGTGGTGTGAAGATTAATTAGCTAGCAGTCAGGTAACTTTGCTGAGTATTCATATGGCCATCTACCTTAATGAATTCATGATGCATGATGAATTTAGATTTAAATTACAGTGAGTGGCAGATTCATTTGCATAAAATTTCACTCATCCCTTGAACCTCTGCCAGCATTTAGAATGGAATCTGAACAAAGGCACAGTCCTTCTGCACTTTTTTGTTGATGAGAACCTGATAATCTCTTTCTTTCCTTTTCTTCTTTATCTTTCTCACTTAGTTTTTGCATTTTGGAAAGTGGCCAGTCTGAGACATATATTGCTGAACACAGAGCCTGATTTTTTAAAAGTCCTCAAAGTGTTTCTATCCTAGACTAAAAGTTAGGCATACTGTAAATCTCCATGGGCATCTTGATGTTTGGATCTTGAAGTGTGCTGATGATGCATGCATTCATATGACCTAGTATGACTTTTGCAGTGAGCACTGGCATTTGGGGACGTGGCCTTGGGACCCCACATCCTTGATACTAGGGCCCAGATTTAATAGGTTAATGAGGGCCTTCATGTGGTTTAGGAAGAGGCAAATCACTCTCTTCCACCACACAGATAACACCACGTATGATGTGAATATTCCATGCACACATCTGATCACTTGAACGTATAATTTGCATAATCCTTCCCTCTCTCAAACAGCAAATTTGTCATCTGCATGTAGCAATCACATTATATGTGATGTAATGTGTGTTGCTGGGGAAGAGTGTGGACTTGCTATCTGAAGATTTTTGCTGTCTCATAAAAATGGACAAAGGCATTACATTTTTAAGCACTACAGCTGGTTTGGAAGTGATCTCACTATGTACATTATGGAAGTATCCTTTACTTTCCTGGGCTGATTTTTTTTTTAAAGACTGGTTCTTCAAGTCTTGTTCAGTTTGAACAAAGCTGGCTGAGGAGGATGCTGTTAACACACAATACCCTCAATTTTACAACAGTTTTGCAACTGTTTTAAAATGTTTGTGCTTTAAAACAAACAAACAAAAAAGACAAAGATTGAACACAAAAATGAATAAATGCATGTGTCACTTAAAAGAAAAAAATGGTTTGATCACATGGAGTATGAGGGAGAGACAAGACTGACAGCAGAACCAACATTTGATTCACTGATATGTCTGTCTGTCATGTAAACTTCTGCAGTGGCTTTTTAAATACTATGTCTGACTTTCCTTTACATGTCTGAACTGGGTGTCCAACAGCAACTACTGACTGCAATAACATCAGCCAGCTTGAACAGAAAGCTCAAACTGGATTCAGTAATTAGAAAATCTGACACTAAAACTACATATGACAGCTACAGATCCATGGCTTCAAACATGGTTCTGCCTCAGCAGCAAGTGTGTGTGGGATTTGAAATGACAAGGGAGTGTGCAGGCAGGTACTGTACCCTTCCTGCCTGATGCTCTTAGTCTCAAGTCTTTCCTGTAAAGGCCATGCCCCCACCCCAGCAAGGCTCTGGTACTGGAAGTGAGCCTATTTGGAAGGAAACCACCTGAAGAGGCAGGGAAAGAGTTTGCCACTCCGATGCATGCACACTTCTGGAACTTTAAGTTCCATACTCCAGACCCTGCTTTAGACATGACTGGAGCCATATTTGAAGACAGAGGTCTACTGCCCTGGGCTTGAATTACTATGGTGGGTGAGGGGGAGACAGGTCCAGGGCCCCTTTTTCCTTCTGTCACCTCCTGATTGGCCATCAATATCTCACCCATTTGTTTTGCCTTTTTCGTCATTATACATTAGTTCCTTCTTCTGTTTGTTCTGTGAACCCAACATTGACTATTAAATGTTAGTGAAAATGTGGATTTTCTATGTTTTTGTTTCCCTGTATGTTTACAACAACTGATGGGTCAGACTCTAACAATGTACTTTGCAGTCCCCCCTCCCCTTAAACCAAAATAAAATTCATGATAAAATTCCTCTCATTTTCTCCCAAAGAATGTGCATTTGTTCTCCCTGCAAATTCCCTGGTGATTAAGGGCTCTCTTATGCATGCTTCACTGCTCGAAGTAGAATAAACTGGGTCTGTTCTGATTTATTGCAACGTTTCTTAACGACACCCGCTAATTTCTTTCTTTTACGAAGCAGAAACCACTTTATTAAGTAGGACAAGAGAGAACTTGAAGGAAGGACAAACATCACCAAAAGGAAGAGAATTTGCTCCAGGATCACACTTGCCAGCAAGCGTTAATTTGCTCATTTTTGGATTTGTCTCTGGGAGCGCTTCTTCTGGCTTTGACAATAGAAGACTTGGCAGATGTGAAAAGTAAACATGTTTCCCAGCAGTTGTGGCCTCTTTGTGGCAAAGGTGTGACTGAATGGCTGCCTTGCAAATCCCTGATAAAAAAATCCAGTCAGCCTGGGACCAAAAGGGCTTAAATCCAAGAATTTTAGTTTAACTACATTGTGGCAAATACATGCATGGAATAATTCATGCTAGATCATTTGAAAATACTTGATAGAGGGAGGTGCAGATGAAGAGTTACGAACAGGAGATAATGCAAACAGGACCTGGTATACACATGCTGGGAGGATGAGGAAGAGTACCATCCTGAATTGGTAGAGTGGATTGTACCACTTCAGGTAGGAGCTGCCATTTTTAATGATCTCCACCCCGCAAGCTGGAAAAACTCACTGTCATTTTTAAAAATTTATTTAACAAAGTATATCAGGAAGATAGGTTCTGGTATTTTTAATTTTCAACTTGCAGGGAAGTTTTGTTTGAGCAAAAAGCATTAAAAAAATATGATTCCTCACCTGCAGTTTGAATGGTACAATCCATTCCATCCTTTCAGGTCTCTGGCATCCCATTTTGCTGCATGTATTGTACAAGGCAATCGGAAACACTTCAAAGGTGAGGTTGCCACCTCTATTCCCATAGGTGATATCTTCTACGTTTGGGAAACAACAGGCTGTGCAGACCCCCCCCCCCCCGAACTTTACTAGTTTTGATTCCTTCAGAATTCGTTGGTGGTTTCTCCTGAGCAGAATCTTCAAATTCACCTTGAAATGTTGCTTTAAACAAAAGTCAGTACCAACTCAAGTTGGAAAATGTGATTTAAGTGTTGCACAGCCTGATTGTATGCATATTTTCTCAGACATAAGCCCCGATTGGGGGCAGGGGTGGTCAGTGGGGCTTAGGATTGCAGCTTGAGGCACGTTTACTTGGGAGGAAGCCCCACAGAACCCAATGGGACTTACTTCTGAGTAAAGATACATAGACTTGGGCTGCACATGCTCTGAAAAGAGTTGTGTGTTGTTGTTGTTTTCAGTGTGAGCAGTGGGCAGGGATATAGTGGACCCAGGAGGAGATGGCTGAAGAAACAGCCATATTTCTTCTGTGACTAGGCTAGGTATAAACTCCAAGTAGGGCCCCTGTTTTTCTAGGGGATTTTGGTTTAGTTATTCTCATTGGGCTTTTTGTGCTCCTGAATGGCTTTTGCCACAGGTGAAAGCTTGTATTTTCTGGATGCTGTGAGATCTGTGTGGAGCACTGTGGGAAAATGTAAGCATTGTGGGAAAATTTAAATGGTGGGCAGCTTCCCAGACTTTGGCCACTGCCACCAGGGTGTGAGCAGGCGGCTGAGTGAATAGGCAGGGCTTTCCCAGAGCACTTTGCAGGTGGTTCCTTTAACCTGGAGCCACTCCTGTGTCTCTCTGTGTGTGAAGAGAGCCTTTTGGACCTTTGAAAGGTGTCCAGGGCCTGATGGGTTTTATAGAATCTGAACTCCTGGAAGTACAATTCTTGAAGCAGGAATGATGTGGCAGAGGAGAACCCGCAAGCATCACTAACATACCCATGTGTTGTTGTGTCGGGGAGGTCAGCATATGTTTATTTGTAAAGTATGGATAGGTGCATGGGGAAGCAGCTAGTTGTACATCCAACGAACCCTTATGTACAGAATTGCCTTTTTTGGTAAAGCATATTATTATAGTAACTGGAAACTTCTTTTGTTTAGAAATGTATGTATACCCTTTGCAAATAATTGTGAGCAAAATTCTCTAAGGAATAGAGATGGTCATTTAAATTCACCATAGATATAAAGAAAATAAAGGCCAAGGGTGAAACAAGACTGCATCTCACAATAAGTGGAATTAACTCCTTAACCCCATATTAATCACATGCTGAGCACCATATTCTGGCAATAACATCTGCAGAGGGAGCACTGTATATTGTTTGGCAAGTCACTGGCATATTCTTTGTGTATTGAATCGTGAGGCAGCCGGACTGGGAGAGATTGAATTACAAATTAAGGAATCAACAAAGAGATTGCACAAAATATGTGACATAAACATATCTCTCAGTTCTTATGTATTTATTTATGCACTTATGTTTTTTGTATTCTCTCATGTGTACTAAACTACTGGATTTTAAAGGAAAGCTGTAGGAAGAAATGGGTGGGGGAGAAAAGAAATGAATCTATGCCAGGAAGTGATAGAATTAAAGATCTCTTGCTGTCCTTTCACAGTTTCAAGGATATGTTTGGGAGACCAGGGGTGGATCTACATGGTGGATTTACTCTAGTGCTACTGTGCCTTATACACAGATGTGACACACGGCATTACTGCCAGTCTGCTCCAACCCCAGGTTTTCATGCTGTAAAAACTAGGGATGTCAGAGAATTTCGCCACGAATCTCGGAGAGGCCGAATGCCAGCACATTCGGCCCCCAGAAATTGGTGGCGAAACGATGTGCCCCCCCGCCCCCCCGGGACGGGACTTACCTTGGGCGAATCCTCCCGGCGGCGGCGGCTCCGGCGGCGGTTCGGCGGCGGTTCGATGGCGGCGGCCGGTCTTCTGACTGGCCGCCGCCACCACCATTTCCAGTAAAAAAAACAAACAAACCAAAAAAACGTGATAGGCTACGTAAAGATTTATGTAGCCTATCACGGCTAGATTTTAAAAAAAATACCGTGATAGGCTACGTAAATGTTTACGTAGCCTATCACGGCTGAGTAAAAAAAAAACCCCCGCGTGTACGCAAATGGCGGCGCCCATGGGCGCCGGCTTTTGTGTTCCTTATTTTGGCAAGTCTAGTCTACGTAAACATTTACGTAGACTACGGCGAAAATAAGGGGAACGCAAATAGCATAGACGCTACGCTATTTGCATTCCCCTTATTTTCGCCGTAGTCTACGTAAATGTTAACTAGACGTGCCAAAATAAGGAACGCAAATGGCAGCACCCATGGGCGCCGCCATTTGCATATGCGCGGTTTGTTTGTTTGTTTTTTTACTCAGCTGTGATAGGCTACGTAAACATTTACGTAGCCTATCACGGCTAACTGCAGGGATGCAAATGGTGGCGGCCGGCCAGGATTCGGGGTTGGAGGGACGGAGCGCCTCCCCCCGGGCCAGAATTTCGGGGGGAAGGACGGAGCGCCTCCCCCTGCCAGAATTTCAGGGGGAGGGATGGAGCGCCTCCCCCCCCCACCAATCAAATTTCGTTCAAGGTAAGTGACTTTCGTACATCCTTAGTAAAAACTGCATTTTCGTGAAGTCATTTTGTGACAGATTTTCCCATTACTCCAGCTTCAGTGCCATTGGGGAGTCTGTGCTACCTCAACTTGTGCTACTGGGTTCAACGGTAGCTGGGGGGAGCAGTGCTGTGAGGAGGAAGGGAAAGTTGCACCAGCAAAAGGTGGACCTGAGGAGAGGTGTTGGCTTCACCCTCCACTGACTGTGTTTTGTATTTTCCCAAATGAGACTTACACCAGAGAAAGCCAGCACATTGCTTTTGGGATCACTTTTCTTTTTCTAGAAACCTCCACTTCTGCGCAGGTACACATATTCGCATAAGTTTAATGGCCTCAAGGAACAACTAGCTGAAAACAGCCTGGATAAACATGTCTGCTCACAAGGAAATCACATTTTCTCCAATTGCACTTACTTAGCACGGGAGGGGAAGGAGGGGTGGGGAACTCGGAATTGCTTTGCCTTTTGTTTTAAATCTCCACTTATGCACTGCAGTGGACCTGCACATAAGTTTAATGATTTTAAAAACAGAAAAGGAAGCTTGTTGATGCTGCGAGACTCCACCTGCATTTGCCCAAACGAATGCAGTTTCTCGTGCAGTCTGCCACGTGAAAGCGTTTTTTCCTCATGCATAAGCTGCTTTAACTGGCTGTGTGTGCCACAGGAGGAACAAATCCAAATGGATGAAAATGTGGTTTTAAACTGAGTCGCATTGGAAAGCATCTCCATGTAGATTGTACCCAGGCTTTCTATACCAGGTTTATAGTGGAATGAGTGATCTGGCCTGGTAGGAATGGGATGAACGTTTGATGTGGGAGTACTTGACTATGTGATCAGCCTACCTGAATTGCTGCAAGCCCATCTTGAGCAGGTCTCCGCCTGAATTATGTTCATACTCACCCAGCACTCCTTTGTCTGCAACCCCTTCCTCCTCCCCAAAGACAAAAATAAACTCAACTTCGGGAAGGGGGAGTGGGTATCAGGTGGAGGAGGGCTCTAAAGATGATGGGAGAGGCCCATCTCTGGCATCTCATCTGTCAGGAAATGATGCAGAGACCACAATTTATTGGTGCACAACAGCAGTATTGGAGCCTTTCATGTGGAAAGCATGGTCTGAAGGCACACGAGGCAGCAGCTGCCTTGATGAAGCTAAGCAGATCTGGGTCTGGTCAGTGCTTAGATCACCTGGGAACCACATGTAGCCACCTTGAGTTCTTCAGTAGAAGAAAGGTGGGATATAAATGTAATAAATAAACAAACAAAAAATAAGTAAGATGGAGGTGCTATTTGTGGGTTGTTGCTGTTTTTCTAGGGAGGTGTTGTTCAAACAGTCCTGTAAAGGGTTGGATTCTCCCTGGAGGAGCTGGTGTACATTCCGGGAGTATTCAGATTGATTTTTGTCAATTGAGGCCTAAGTAGCCTCAGTGACACAGAATGCCTTTTATTAGTGGAGTCTGACTGTGACCATCCTGAACAGAGAGGTGCTGACAAAAGCAAGGTGACCATATTTCACCTGTCCTGAAACATCTTCATTGGTTCCCAGTCCATTTTTGGGCTCAGTTCAAAGTGCTGGTTTTAACTTTTCATGACTTGAGACTCAGATATCTATTTAGGCCACTTTCTCCCATACCAGTCTGCCCATTCACAGCAATCATTCTCTCAGGTTCCCCTCCAACATCTGAGGTGTGTGTGGGTGTTAACCAGGGAGAGAGCCTTTTCAGTGGTGGCTCCTCACCTTTGGGATGCCCTGCCCAGGGAAACTCACCTGGCACCTAGACTGTTATCATTTCGGTGTTGGTGAAGACATTTATCTATTCTCCCAGGCTTTTTAATGAACTTTTTCATGTACATTCAAGTAACCTCAGATTTTTTACTTTTGAGCTGTTGAGGTTGAGCAATAGTTTTATTGTTGTTTAAATTTTATCTGTTCTATATTGTATTTTACCTTTTTGCATTGTTTGCCTAGCTGGGGGCTCTTGGCGTTGAAGGTGCAGGATAACAATTTAGTAAATAAATGAATTAAGGAACAAATGGATGAATATCATGCTACATGAAATGTTATGTGGCACGTTTTCATTTGCCAGACTATAAGATGTGCATAAGCTTTCTGGGTCAGATCAGCCTTGAATTATTATTCAGATCTAGAATAGGACCCAGGGATTTTTGCACCACTCGGCTCTGCTGTTTTTGTGTGTGTCTCCACTGTCTGTTTGCCCATGTCCATGGGATCACACTTGCTTGGGCAGGCGGTTTCCCCTGCTCTTTCTAGCTATTGAATTCTACTTGGCTTACTGGTTGCCATTGTCTGCTCCTTGAAATCACAGAACAGATAATAAAGAGAAGGGGGAATAGCTTCCAAGATTTGAAGTACAAAAAGCACCCACAACTTAATAACAGGCAAAACATCCAAGTACAAAAATACATATAAAAGATGATGTTGTGTATGATGTAGTATGAATTGTACTTGTATGCATTTATATATATTTACCCATTCATATAATTATAGTCATCCCCATATGCTCCCTCACCCCATCCCAGCCTAATGCTGTTCACACCCGCTAAAACTATTCACATCTTTATTCCCATCCTATTTATACCTGCACTGGCCTCATACCACCACCACCGTTGACACACCCCAGCCTGTTAGAGCCATTGGCAGGGAAGTCACCCACCCTGGCAATCAACTTATTGTCAGACTGGGAGACCTTCTCTCAAGAAGATGGAGAGAAAATAGGATTGGGACCTTCTGGGAGGGATAGCCATAAAGTCTGAAAGGGACATTGTCTGCCCTTTGTGCAGGTAATTGAGGTGATATTGCCTATCTGTTGCATTCCAGGGATTTCTGTCTTGTATTCCTTTCTCATTTCAGAGCTGGTTTGTGGCATCTTATTTTATCTGGCAATTTGAGCACTAATCTGGACTGGCAAAGCACTCTTGAGGTTTTCAGGTAGTCGCTTCCTGTGCACTCGCTGTGCTTGTGGCATTCCTGAATTGTCTTCAGTCAATCGATCAATCCATCAATCAGCCAATCCATCCCTGTTCCCTGGGTGTGCGTGCTTTCATAACTCATTCCCTATTTGCAGCCAGAGTCATTGTTTGTTATTTGTTGCCCCATGCTTGCTACGCACGGCCAAATTTTTACAGGGGGAATATAATGATATTAAGTAGGTCAAGCAGTTCTCTCCCAATGTGATTGGTTCACAGTTTCTTTTGAGCTAAAACTGTACTGAGAATACAACCTCAGTTTTGCAAGCCCACACTCAGGTCGCAAAGCTGAAGTGGCATTTTTGGTAAAGTCCTCGGGGGGTGCCCTTTTTTAAAAAAATAATTCACAGTGCCTTTGAAATGACATTACGTCCTAATGAAGCATTATTTCCAAGGCAGTGGGAAGTAGCATCCCATAGGGATGCTGATTTGAAGCTTCGCTGCTGCGAGCGGTGGTGGACCGATGTGTTATAGAAAGAATGCACACGGAAGCCACTCCCCCCATTGTTAACGAGAGCCTCCTCCAGGGGCCAAACCGTTCAAGCCTTTCTTTTGACCCATGAACAATACAAGGGCGGGTTGCGTTGGCTTGTTTCCTCTTTTTAAAAACTGGTTCGACTGCATAATTTGAGTTGCTTGCTGTGGCCCTAGCAAGAAGCTGATTATTGGCTGTCTCAGGGTCAGCAGCAAGTTTATTCATCTGTTAATCATATTTTTAGTCCACCCAATAACTAAAACTTCTCTGGGTGGGTTTTGCTGAAGACTTACAGTGGCTCCCACAGCTGACTGAGGCAGGGGTGCTTGTTCACATGTTGAGGGAAGACTCATCTGGGATGCTGCCTCCCTTGCAGTGGAGGCTGGCGGGGTTAGAGTGAGTGTGCGAAGGGGAACAGAGATGCCAGCGCTGGCTGGCCCTCAGCTCTTTAGTGAGCTGGGGCCCCAGCTTCACTCCCATGCTAATGAGTCTATTTGATGACACTGGTCTAAGACCAGCTCAGTGCTCATCAGGTTTGCCTTTCTGACCTGCGTCCTTTGCTCAGGGCCAAGCAAGATAGAGAAATCTGCTGCAGTGACACTCCATCTCCTCTGAGAGAGGGAAGAGTCTAAACTCCCAAAGCAGGAGCTGGGAGGAAAAGGGCTGGCCGTTCAGCTCATGTCCCTGGAGGGATGAAGTATGACTCACAGGAAGCCCTTTCTGAAGAGCGCTTGAATGCAGGCCCTTCAGTTCCACCCCCGCATCTCCACATTGAAAGCAAAACACCCTGCATTTACTTCTTCTTCAGGAAAGGGGAAAAAAGAAATTGGAAGGAGCAAGGGAAGGAGCAAAGAAAGCATATGTCAGAAGAGACAAAACCCCAGCTATCAATCAGCAGGGGAGCTAGGCAGAAGGAGTGCATGTTGCATATTGCAGAGCTCAAAAGTTTCCTTTTCCTATTCAGATATTATTAATGCAGTGGGAAAGGGCCATTTCACAAGCTTTCCTCCCCATATAAGCTGTGCCATGAAAGGAACTTCAGGCAGCCTTTCCCCCCCTTGATACAACCTTAATTGTGTATCTTGTCACTGCAAACCTTTGAGACCTGTGATTATTCCAGCCAATTTGAAATGATTCCTGCCAGAGGTTTGCTGAGCTGTCTCAGGGGCTTTAGAAAACGCCCGACACTAAATACCATATTTATGATGTACGCGTAGCCTTTTAAAGGCACTGCTCTAAAGCTCCATAGAGTAAGGTTCAACAGGGCTATTCATTTTTGGAAAAAGTCTCAGAATTAAGTCCCCTTCACCAACATTAAGGAAGAAAAAGGCCTTTAAAATCCTCCAGGAATAAAAATAATCATCAACAGCAACACAACACTTTTGTTGAAGGCTCCCTTCTTTTTTCAGACTGGTCAGTGCCTGCCAGGGTTGCTACAATGATGGTAAAGCCCATTTAGCTTATCTGAGCAGTTTTGAATTAGGACATGGAATACTTTCTGATTTTTCAGATTCTTATGAACTTGAATTGGAACAACTGAAGCCCGGAAAGTGGTTGAAACCGCCAAATCAAGAAATGGAATGAAGCGGAAGGTGTGTTAATATGCAGATTCTGATTGGTTGGTGCTATCGCATAATGAGGTCACGAGGTGCCTTTTTGCATATCATTTGCCATAAGAATAGCTCCAAAGATGTTTGAGCAGAATGGGAAACTCATGCTGTATCCAGTCTCTTACAAGCTGGCTTTCACATTACTGGCATTATTCCAATGAGTTGGCCTCTTGTCTAGAAATACAAGCAAATGTTTTCTAGGACTGTAATGGGCTTTTTGTGGTTTGCTGCAAACACAGGTGTGGGTAGGAAAAAGACTTTTCTAGCAGAAGTTATAATGGTAATGACTTTGCTGCCTCTCCAAGGCCGTTCCTTCCACAGACATTTGCTTCTTAATGTGTCTACCACAGGGCAGAGGCAAATCCCACCTGGTGCAGTGGTCCCAAGTGGTTTCTGGCCCCACTCATACAGCAGGTCACACTCTAGACCTGGTTTTCTATGCTGAGCAGGATGACGGTGATCTGGGTGTGGAGGAACTTTCTGTTGTTCCGTTGTCATGGACAGATAACTACCTGATGGGGTTTAGACTCACTGGAACTCAGTGCAGGGGTGGGGGACTGATTAAGCTGGTCCGCCCCAGGAGGCTGATGGATCTGGATGGTTTCCTGACGAATCCTGGGGATTTTTCTGCTGCCTTGGCAGGCGATTCTGTCAAAGCCCTGGCTGATCTCTGGAATAAGGAAGTGGCTAGGGCAGTGGACACAATTGATCCTGAGCATCCCCTCTCATGGAGTGGAGCCAAGCCAGCACCTGGTCCTCTAGGGAACTGGCGGCGATGAAGCGAGTGAGACGGAGACTAGAGCGACGTTGGTGGAAAACTCGGAACGAGTCCGATCGAACATGGGCTAGAGCTTATTTGAAAGCCTACTTCATGGCAGTGAGGGCAGCAAAGAAGTCTTTCTTTTCTGCCACCATTGCATCTGCAGGGAGCTGGTCAGCAGAGCTGTTTCGAGTGGCCAGGAGCCTTCTACATCCTGGCCCATGTGATAAAAATTCTGACCACTCAACAGCCCGCTGTGAACAATTTGCTCAGCACTTTGCTAATAAAATCGCTCGGATCCATTCTGACTTGGATGCTGTAGTTGATGCAGATCCTGTGTATGTCACTTTGGCTCCTGCCTGTTCAGTGTTGATGGATTCTTTTCAATTTGTGCAGCCTGAAGATGTGGACAGGAAGCTTGGAGTGGTGAGAGCCACCACATGTATGCTGGATCCTTGCCCCTCCTGGCTTATTAAAGAGGCCAGAGGAGGACTGGCTGAGTGGATAACAGGAGTGGTTAATGCCTCTTTGGAACAAGGTATTGTCCCATTATGCTTAAAAGAGGTGGTTGTGAGACCTCTGTTGAAGAAGCCTTCCCTAAATCCCACCATACTAGATAACAATCATCCAGTCTCTAATGTACCATTTTTGGGCAAGGTATTAGAGTGTGTGGTGACCTCCCAGCTCCAGGGGTTCCTGGATGAAATGGATTATTTTGATCCATTTCAATCTGGTTTCAGGCCTGGGTATGGGACAGAGACAGCTTTGGTCGCCTTGGTGACCTACACCAGGAACTGGACAGGGGGAATGTGTCCCTGTTAGTTCTGCTGGACCTCTCAGCAGCATTCGATACCATCGACCATGTAGGGGTGGACGAAAGTCACTTACCTGTAGTCGAAGCTTGTTCGTGGTGGGGGGGAGGCGCTTCGCTGCTCCCCCCGCGAAATTCAGGCTGGGGGGCTCGGCCAAAATTCAGGCCGGGGAGGAGGCTTCCCGCCTCGCCCGGCTGCGAACTCGAAAGTTTTTTTTTTTTTAAACGCCCCCATGATAGGCTACGTGACGATTAACGTAGCCTATCACGGCTAGATTTGCAAAGTCAGCCATGATAGGCTACGTAAATCGTCACGTAGCCTATCACGGGTGACTTAAAAAAAAAAAAGCGCGTACGCTAATGGCGGCCCCCATAGGGAGCCGCCATTCGCGTTCCTTATTTGGTCGCTGTAGTCTACGTAAATCTTTACGTAGACTACGGTGAAAATAAGGGCAACGCAAATAGCATTGCCCTTATTTTCGCCGTAGTCTACGTAAAGATTTACGTAGACTACAGCGACCAAATAAGGAACGGGAATGGCGGCTCCCTATGGGGGCCGCCATTATCCGTACGCGCTTTTTTTTTTTAAAGTCACCCGTGATAGGCTACGTGACGATTTACGTAGCTTATCACGGCTGACTTTGCAAATCTAGCCGTGATAGGCTACGTTAATTGTCACGTAGCCTATCACGGGGGCGTTTTTTTCTTTTCTTTTCTTGGAATGGCGGTGGCGGCAGCCGGTCGAAAGACCGGCTGCCCCTCCCACCCCGCACGAACACCCGCCAAACCGCCGGCCGGACCCGCCGCCGGGAGGGACATTCGGCAAAGGTAAGTCCCGTCCCGGGGGGGGGGTGCAGGGGCGGGGGGGTGTGGAGAATTTCTCCCCGAAACTTGTTCGGGGGGCCGAACACGTTGGCGCTCGGCCCCCCGAAGTTTCGGGGAGAAATTCTCCGCCATCCCTATGACCATGGTATTCTTCTGGGACGCCTTGCTGGGGTGGGACTTGGGGGTGCTGTTTTACAGTGGCTCCATTCCTTCCTAGTGGGGTGAACTCAGAAGGTGGTGTTGGGGGATGCCTGTTCGACTCTGTGGCCATTAGCTTGCAGGGTCCCTCAGGGTTCTGTTCTGTCCCCCATGCTATTTAATATCTACATGAAACTGCTGGGAGAGGTTGTCCAGAGTTTTGGAGTTCAGTTCCACCAATATGCTGATGACACCCAGTTCTACTACACTTTTCCACCACATTCCAAGGAAGCTGTTTCTGTCCTTAACCAGTGTTTGGCATCAGTAATGGACTGGATGAGGGAGAACAAATTGAAACTTAATGCAGACAAGACAGAGGTGCTCCTGGTCAGTCAAAAGTAGGGATGTCAGAGAATTCCGCCACAGATCTCGGTGAGGCTGAATGCCAGTGCATTCGGCCCCCCGAAATCCATGGCAGAACGAAGCTCCCCACCCCCCCGCTAAAGGTGCGTGAAACGGAGCACTTACCTGCTGCCTTTCGTGCTGCTTTGTGAATGGCGGCCGCATCTGCGGCCGCCATTCGCGCCTTCATTATAGCCGTGATAGGCTACGTAAATAATTACGTAAATAAATAGGCTACGTAAATAATTACGTAGCCTATCACGGCTAACGCAGGGACGCCATTTGCGTCCCTGCAGAGGCCATGATAGGCTACATAAATATTTATGTAGCCTATCACGGCAAAAGACAGGGGCGCAAATGGCGTAGTGGCCGTCATTTGCGCCCCTGTCTTTTGCTGTAATAGGGTACGTAAATATATACATAGCCTATCACGGCAAAATACAGGGATGCAAATGGTGGTGGCTACGGCGGCTGCCATTTGTGTCCCTGTGCTGCCCAGCGGCTGGATGTCCGGCTGCGGGCGGCCCTGGCCGGCGGCTCCACGGAGTTGCTGTGGAGTGGAGCTGGCCGGGGAGAATTTCGGGGGGAGAGACAGAGCACCTCCCCCCTACCGCGAATGTCATATGTCACCTTTCGAAAAGGTAAGTGACTTTCATACATCCCTAGTCAAAAGGCAGATCAGGGAATAGGGATTCAGCCTGTGGTGGATGGGGTTACACTCCCTCTGAAGACTCAGGTTCGCAATTTGGGGGTGCTCCTGGATTCAGCCCTAAGCCTGGATGCTCAGGTTTCAGCAGTGGCCAGGAGTGCTTTTGCACAGTTAAAACTAATGCGCCAACTGCACCCATTCCTGGAGATGTCTGATCTGGCCACAGTGACACATCCCTTAGTTACATCCCATTTGGATTACTGCAACACACTCTACGTGGGGCTGCCTATGAAGAGTGTTTGGAAACTGCAGTTGGTTCAAAGAGCTGCTGCCAGACTGTTGACTGGGGCTGGTTACAGGGAGCATACAACCCCCTTGTTAAAACAGCTTCACTGGCTTCCAGTCTGTTTCTGGGCACAATTCAAAGTGCTGGCTATGACCTATAAAGCCATATATGGCTCCGGTTCAGGTTATCTGAAAGATTGTATCTTCCCTAATGAACCTGCCCTTGTCCTGAGATCTTCTGGGGAGGCCCTTCTCTCAGTCCCACCACTGTCACTGGCACGTTTGGTGGGAACCCGGGTGAAGGCCTTCTCAGTGGCTGCCCCACGGCTGTGGAACACCCTTCCCAGGGAGGCTAGGATGGCTCCCTCCTTGATGTGGTTCTGGAGGAAGGCTAAAACATTCTTGTTCCAGCAAGCCGTTGGGACATAGCTGGAACCTGGGGGTAAGCTGCTAAAATGCTGTTTTAAAATGCTGTTTTAATGTTTCAATATAATTTTAATTGTATTGTTGTTTAATTTATATTTTAACTTTTGTAAATTTTCATGTGTTTTAATTGTATATATATTTTAATTTCTGTAAGCTGCCTTGTGTCCCAGTACTGGGAAAAAGGCAGGGTATAAATATAATAATAATTCAAGCAACAAGAGCATTGTGAAGTAAAGCAGGTAAGGGCTCATTTCCCCTCACCTGTACACATATTTGGTTGTAACAATTAGATTCCATCCTCTGCTTTAGGTGTGAATGGATAGATGTGGCTGCTCCATCACATCTAGTGTGGCCCTGAAATGAATGGAATTTGTGAAATTTGCACTGTGGTGGTGTGTTGGCAGTGGCCAGCTAATTAATTACTTGTGCCCTTCTGATGACTGAGGATGTGTTGCTTTTGAGATAATCTAGGTAAAGCTAAATTGGCTAACCCTGAATACAAAATGGAAACTGTACAACATGGACTACAGTAAGAGATGTGTCAGATACGCATCAGAGGCAGCATGCAGGTTCGAGCCTAGTCACAGGTGGTATAGAGGTTAAGGGAGCAAACCTATGAAGTCAGAGGCAACCGCCTATTCAATGCAGGGTGGGTGGAGCGCGGAGGGGATCTTCACCTCTGTGCTCCAGCCGCCCTGCATTTGTGGCTAGATGGTCAATTTCAGCCGTCTAGCCACGGTGCTTCAGAGCGGGGGTGGGGGCAGCCAGATGACACATAGGAAGCATTGTACTGGCCCTTCTGAGGTCCCCCCTCTCCCCCTAAGAATGCCCCCTTTCCTCCTGCTCCATGCTGCTCTTATGAGCCTGGAGCCTGGGATGATCCACGCTGCCTATGAGGCAGCGGCAACAGGGGCAAGGAGGTGGTTTACTGGCAAACAACCTCGGAGTGTGGGCTCTGAGGTTGGTTCCCGAAAACCGAATAATTCTATGGCCATCCAGCCGCTGTCTAGCAGCCATAGCATTGCGCCCTAAAGAAAGGTCAAATGTCTTTTAATTGGGAGATCTTCGTTAGGCTGCTTGCAATAACATTGTGGTAAAAGCTCTGAAAATCTTTCGCAGTTTCACAAATATATTATTAATTGGGCTCTAAACAACAGTGTACTGCTAGTGTGGGCAGAGATAGTTTCCGGGTTAGAGCCCTTTAGTGAGGCTGAAGTGTTGCTTTTCTGTAATTTGCCAGAAATAGAATTAAAACAGAAGTTCCACACAGCATTTAATATAGCAGTATATTATCCTGTGCTGCCTTCCCTGTGACAAAGATCCTCCTTTAATTTGATTTACAAGTCAATCTTGGCTAGCAAAGATCAGTTTCCTGTTTGCAGTACTGTTTCTGTTTGCATGAGGGGTGGGGGAGGCTATAATTATGAATATGCTTGAATGTTTTTTTGTTACTCTTTATAGCAAAATAGCAATTAATTTTTCTATATAAGATTAAAAGGAAAAGTGATGAGAGGAAATATAGGCAAAATCTTCCCACTGCCACATGGAAAAACAAACAGACATTGGAGTAATTCTGAAAGGCTATTCACGGGGCAATTAAAAGGCTGTTCTTCACTAATCACTCATTGTCAACAGAAATCATTGAAATGGGCAGGACCTGCTAACAGGAAGCTTTTAATTAAAGGCACCAGAACCATTAAATGCTTCAATAGTGTTCTTGGTTTGAAAAAAATATGGTAGGACAACAAAGAAAACAGGAGTGTAACAATTTGAAAATGATGATGTTTGGATTCTCTGTAAAAAGTGAGTGAACATGTGTGTGATATGTGTGTGGAATCATGGAAATTCCAGAGAAAAGAGCTAGTGTGGAAGCAAACTCTGATGCTTATAGACTTCAACCAGAATTTTCCGCTATCTGCCAGTGGATTCAGATAGCAATGGCTTGACATGAATCAAACATTAACCTGTCAAAACCAACTTTTTTCTGATGTTTGAAAAAATGACCTAAATTTCAATTTGTGGCATTAATCCATTTTAAATGTTATGGTCCTAATCCTGCTGTGTGCATATATTGAACTCTATTAGGGAGTGACAATCATGCTGATCAGAGCAGCCAACAGCAGTAAATTCAGCCATCAAAGCTGATCATTGTCATCACTGATTTTTTAACCAGCTTTTATGTGCACAACCCCAGCAGTAGAAATATGTGTTAAAACAGGATTCCCGATCCAGCTAGGAGCCATATGTGCATGGAATCAGGCTTCTGTGCATGCAACTGGTTCTGCATTGATAATTTATATCTATATTGTGTATAATTTATTGTTACCATGTTTGTATTTCTAGCATTCCTTCGAAATTCATTGCCATTGTGGACTTGGAATTTTCACTTTGAATACATGTAATGACTGTGTTCTAGTTGCTAATGTTGCTGTGTCAAATACATTAAAATTTAATGCTGGAGTTTATTACCTGGAAACAATTAATTTAAATCTAAAGCTAATTTAAATCTAAAGAACTTGCAACCTGTGGGACCCATGTAGCCTTCAACTTGTTTTCATTTGGCCCTAATTTCATGAGACCTGCGAAGATGGGGGACACAGAGAGTGAGTGTGTGTGTGAGAGAGAGAGAGAGAGAGAGAGAGTACTATATAGTCTTGCAATGCTATAAACCTCTCCTACTTTTGGCTCTGGCTCCTCCCACCATGGGCTGTGATCCCCAATTGACTTTTCCCATGGGTCAATGGCTTCTTGTAGGAAAAAAAAAACTTCCCTAGCCCTAATCTAAAGGGAAAGCTATTTTGGACCTGAGATGATATATATTTCCAACATCTGTGTGATGGACTGCATTCTCTGAGGTTATTTTAACCTGGATGATAGCCAGGCTCTGTAAAAGTACCATTGATTATAAGCTTTTTAAAAAAGCAACATTTATTTCAACTGTATTTAACATAAAACTACTGGATTACGAAGTCAGTAGCAAATCTCAGTTGATTACTGCTGTGAGAGGCAAATCAGAAGGTATGAATTAAACCAAGTGGTGGACTCTGAGAGGACCTGCTAATGATGAGATATCAATAATTCATTCTTGTTCTCTGATTAGTGATGGCTTAATCGCGCTTCGACCCTGTGCACAGCCTCTTTCCCAGATATTTGTAAAAACGTGAGCACCTCCACTGTAGAGCGAGGTGAATCTCTGTTAACAGTCACTGGCAAAGCTGAAGAGAGTCCTCAGGGTGAGACCAAAATAGATTAAATTCTTCTGTTTCTCAGCTAAATAACAGGGGGGAAGGAGTGGCATGTCTCTCCGAACATATACTTAGCAAAGGTCTTTTCGCTGTAGTTGCTGGGTTAGGCTTGAAGCATTGGCCATGATGCATTTATGGTGCTGAAGAGAGAACAAAAAGGATGCTGAAAACAGGGCCCAGAAAAGCAACCCTCTTTGTGACTTCTTAATTACCTTTACGTTTTATAAAGTTAATCTAAGGGCCTCGCTTTCCTATTCTGCTCTTGCTCAGCAATAGACTGTTCAGATTAAAAACTCTTCACGTCTTTGGTCCATGAGTGCTGGCCTCTCCTCCAACAGCTGTATGAGAGCCGAGAGGAGATTTCTTCGCGCAGTGTTCCCAGTCACAAGAAAGGACTGGAGTTGCAGGACCTTGGACAGCTCCAAGCAGACAATTTGCTACAACAGGGCCTGGTGCTCAACTGAGGCCTGTTATCCCTCTTGGGACAGACTACCTCTCCAGAGTCTGCCCCCTTCCTGAGGAGTAGGCTAGTCCTTGGGCCTGAAGCCTAAGTAATCCATTACCTCTCTGTCAGCTACCAACTCATGTCTTGCCTGTGCTGTGGAGCAGGGGGCCCCTGCTGTTAAGGAGGTCGCATCCTTAGGGGAATC